>NW_028327175.1:88377845-90877845 GCF_987537825.1 Furipterus horrens
TTTATATTTTACCTTTAGTTCTATGTCATTTCTAGTTAATTTATATAAAGTTATCTTATTGGAATTTGAACTAAGAGGCCCAGAAGTAAGTTGTCAGTTTGTGGAGGACTTCTAAATAAATGTTTCTGATGTAAATTTGGGGATGGCTATCATGCTGCACCAAGCACAGGCTCAAAAAGCAAAAAGAGCAGAAATGAGAGAGACTGTGTTAACTCTGAGAGCTGGTGAGTATGACCTAGGATTGTGACTTTCCCATTCTACTTCCCCTGAGTCTGTTTCTTCTTTTTGTCTGGCCTGTGGATATCCATGAGATTGCCTTTGAGATCTCTAAATGATCCCTTACCCTGTTGCCTGAGTTAGCCTCAGTGGGTTTCTGATCTTTACCAACAGATGAACTTCGGCAAGAACAACGCTACACCCAGTATGATGAGCTTATCTGAGTGTATGTACACACACACTTGCGTGTGTGCATGTGCGTAATTTTTATAAAATTCAATGCTGTGCACTGATTCTTTCCATAACAAGAAAAGATTTCCAAAACTCAGCAGAAGTCTACTACCTCCTCCAAGAAATATGCTCTATTAACCTTCCCCACCTGAATCTCTAATAATAAAATCAACTTATTAAACATTCAACTAATAGTTATTGAACTAGTTATATGGCAGTTTCCATGCAGGGTGTGTGGGTACAATGCCCAACAAGTCCATTACATAGACAGGATAGTCAAAATACTTAGCAATCATTATGGCCCACATGACTACACAGACTGGCCCCAGGCCAAGGTTCGAGAGCCTGTCTCGAGGCCCCTACTCTGCCTTTGGTTGCTGGGTCTGTTGGACAAAGCTGGGGCAGCCAGGTCAGAAGGAACACTGAGGTCATTCACCAAATGGAACAGGAGCATTTCAATATTCTAACAACCAGAACAGTTAGACCAGTGTGTCAGCTTCATTTCAGCCCTGCTCCTGTGTTCTGCTCTTACAGTGAGGTAATAACCACTGAGCATGGCCACTGTAGTGGATGGACAAGAAAAGGAGCTGTAGTGACTCTGAACATCTGATTAGGTGCCTCTTCTAGGTCCCACCTCCACATGAGTAGATCTATCACAGTCCTTATCGCAGCACAAAATAATCATTGCTTTGCTTGCCTGTCTCTTCCCACTGGATTCCAAGATCATTAACAATACTGAACGCATACTATTTATTCAAGAGCCTACCTGGTACAGCGCCTGGCACATCTGAGGCATTCACTAAACATTTACTGGATAAATGAATGAACTTTTAAGATTATGATCCCCTACCTTGGGAAAGGAAATGGTTCTGCCAGATGGGGTCCTCTGAGGAATAATGCAAAGAATTCTGGATGAGAAACACTTGCTAAGATACAAATGTTTGGACACTTGCATGGTAATGAGAAATGGTGCTACGAGACAGTGGAACAGAAAGGCAGCAGAGAGAGAATCAGGAAGAAGTCAGGGGGAGCAAGTCAGGAAGCAAAGTGAAAGAATGGCTCATTATTATGCACGGAACCACCACAGCCAAGGTCCCTCCTGCGCAGACCCTGCTGGAACACACACAGGCGTGCACACCTGTCCAAAAGGACAGATGAAGGTGAGTTTTAAATTCTCAGAATCATATTGAAGTCTAGGAGTACTAAACTGTGTGGGATAAAAGCAAATCGGGATCAAAACAAGAAGCCCAGCTACTATTCAAGGGACCTTCCCACTTCACTTATGGCAGGGTGTGGGATGAGTTTCCCCCAAGACCTGTCTCTGCCATCTACTCTCCCAGGGTCGGTGAAAGAGCTCCACACCCTCCTTATTTGCTTTGTGTCCTGAATGTCCTGCAGAGCCTCCTATGTGTGGGTCCTGCTTCCTCGAATCCGAGAGGAAAACACCCTCAATAAAAGGGATGAAAACTGCCAGATTCCATGACTGAAGTCCTTCCCACCAAGGTACTGGCACTTCTAAGTGTATATCTGAGAACTGCGCTTTTAGAAAACCCATCTATTCTGATCTCCAGCCTGGGTGGCTGTGCGCATTCAGAAGGCTAATACTGTGATCATGCTGGGACCGCACCGGAAGTGAGAAGCGGAACCAGTCAGTGGATCAGCCGTGTGAGCCACGTGGCACCCCTTCACTCACATGGGTTTTCACTGAGAGCACTTTCAAGTTCCAAAAGAAATGCAATATTTTTGTTTCTTATGAGGGGTTAAAAAACAAACAAACAAACCAACCCACCCATCACATCACCAAATTCAGTATCGCCTTACTGTCAGAGTCATCAAGTCCAATTAACTGGGCAATCCCTAAATATTTTAATCAATAGAGCTAATTTCCACAAGGATTTGCAGTGGAAAAAAAAGGTATAAATACCAAATAAATGGTAAGACACAGAAAGTGTGTCCTCAATATCTTTAATAGCTTCCCTAAAAGTTCCCTCTCCCTATTCTCATCCTCTCTCTTTCTGGACTTTTCTTCTGTCCTCTGATCTCCTTCATCCTAAGTATTAGCATCCCTATGACTTCTGAATTTGGATTCAGAAGTCAATGCCGAGGTGCACGTGGATCTCGCACAAGGTCCCAGGTGCAGAGTGGGAGTCCAGTCAGTGCCACCACCTCTCTTTCCTTTTCCTTTTCCTCCCACTATTTCATCCTTGTATAGAATGGAGACTTACATTTCTGGCCTGGCTTTTCTTATGAGGCCAAAACTAATTTAGCTGCCTTAGCAAAAACTGAACATAACCCTTTAAACCCACACTTAAACGAGAATATGAAAACCTCACCCACAAATCATCTCACTTTGCAAAGTCCCTTCTGCCCAAAGCCTCAAAGTCAAGTCTTATTTTATTTCTCTCTCTCTTTGTGCTTTCCCAGGCCCTGGTGGTTACATTTGGCACACAGTGGACTAAGCTGTGTAGCTCCCTGATAAGTCACTTAGACCTCTCCCTCTCTCTGTGACCACCACCCGCTCCTGAGGACCGCTTGTTTCTTATCCCTGGCTGCCAGGTCCATCCTCCTCACACCCTTAGGCAGAAGGACAGAACCTCCAGTGCCAGAAATGTCTCCCTTCTGCTAATAATGCCAAATGCCAATCCAGCTCTTACATCTGGTTCCTCCCAGTCAATCCTGTGTGACCGCCCATGTCCCTAAATCTGACCGGGACCCTACGGAGCCAACGCTTAATCGCACACACAGCTTTGGCTCACAGTCTCTCTCTGGGAGCACCCTCCTTCCACTTGCCTGTGAATCCAAAACATGTATGTTCTTCAGGCACTAGATTCTCCTGAAGCTTTTCCAAAGAAACCACATCTCAGAATGAGGTTTCCCTTTTTCTGAATCCCCTGATGCTCACCAACGGTCAATCACATGTCTCACTTGTTCATATGTCAACTTTGTCCTAGCCCCAAATCTCAGAATATAAAATATAAAGACACATACTTATATGTCTTTGAAATCCAATTCAGACTAATCTGTTTTATTTCTGTTCCCCATAGTGCCTTGCATACAGATGATAGACATTCAATAAACCCATGTTGAACCTCTGAATCCACTGCCAGCTACTATCTGGCTCAGACAATGGATAAATACAATGTTCCTCAATGGGTAAGGCATCCTATTGTGTGTGAGATGAAATAGTTCAGAAACACAGCATTAAATAACACTAACTCACATAGTGAGAAAGCTATTCTATTTTCAATTCTCTCTCAGTCCTTCCAAATAAATCAAGGAGCAATTTTTAGTATGATACCAAATACCCTTCCCACCTCTCTAAAACTAACATCTCCTTTTTGAGAATCAAAAAAGAACAAGCCTCAAGCTCAGATCCTTTTCAGCCTCAAGACTAAAAAACTGTTGTTTTGTTTTCTCAGTTTTTATGTTGAGTCTCCTACCTATGGCATGTGATATCCTGTTTCCTTTCATAATATATTTATTTAAACAAAAAAATAAATAAACTTTTTATGATTTGGCAAATTTTGGAAAGGTGGGTCCATAGATGATTCAAGATACTCTTGCTAAAATTATTTCTGAGGCCTGGTGACCACCTTTGACCTGGAGCCTTGAACATAATCAATGGATCAAAATCCTCCCCACCCCCTAACTCATCTCACTTTGTGGAGCTTCCTTGGCCCCAGGCCTCAAAAGGTGATGTCTTGTTGCACTTCTCTCTAGTTCAGGAAAGAGACTGTCTGGACCATGAGTCTGAAGAAAAAACCTGAGCTTCTGAAACAGTCAAGTCCTCTGTACAATACCTCCAACACCAGGGCAAGCCTTCCACACCCCAGCCTCACAGACAACCCTTCTGTAGCTTGCCTCAGGTCATTACTCTGATTTCTCCCAAATAATGATGCTTAGTAGTGGAAGGGGCAGGCCATATGATTCATTCTAGATCCAACATCATCCAAAGACATACACGTGACTCAACATATCCAAGCTCATTATGATTTACTTACCTTTGAGCTATGTGTAAAGTGGAATGACAGCCACAATTTGATGTTCTTAAATGTTCTCATAAACTAATCTAAATTCCTGGCCTTAGGAAGTCCTGGGGAAATCAGACCAGGGAAATCACATGACACACTGCCAGGAATACACCTAAGAAATAATTATACTGAAATTCCTTTCTTATCTATTAATATCAATTGCCAGACGATCTATCAGCTTGCTGATAAACAAGTGACCCTGATCTTTCAATTCTTACATTCTCAAAGAGGTAAGATAAAACAATAGATTTCTATTTATGGAGAAGCAGACTATTATTTTTATGGTAAACAGAAAAGTGCATTGGATAAACCCTGTTATCATTTGATAAGGCTCCGGGAGAGACTGATGATTGAGGTTAGAATTCCAAGAGACTTATTCTAAAAAGAACTGATAGGAGAAAAAAGAGTGATGTAGAGTAAAAGATTGCTCCAAATGTTAGGCATGAGATCTACAAGGGAGCAGGGTTCGGTCCAGGAGTAAATGAAGAAGGTTACGGCCACAAGGCTAGAAAGGAAGTCAGGGTGGTCGAGACTTTAGGAGCTAAGACAAACCACTATAAATCACTTAAACAACAGTAAGAGAAATTGATTAATAAATTTGTTTATATAATTAATATGTACCAATACAGCAAAATTGGTACAGATTTAATTCATTAACCTCTCACACTTTGCATTAGTGGGAGACTGTAGGTGGTCTCTAAGAATAAGATCAGTAGAATCCATGGTCATAATCCTGTCCAGTCTCCCAAAGACCTTCCACCACTGTTGACAAAATAGCCACGGCAGAAGTGGACTGTCACCAGCTACTTTGATATTTTACATTTTATACTTCCAATAAAAACTCATGACTTTTGGAAAATATATTCACATACCACATGTGAATATGTTAGGGAAAAATCAAAATCTTATTTAAAATAAAGCCATGGAAACTGTTCTTTGTTACCAACAAAGCTGCATTACAATAAACTCTAAATTCAGATTGATTGCACTCAAATATCACCCATATTATAAAATAAAGTACCTATTAACAGTAATAAAGGCAACAAAGAGAGTTAAATTGGAAGTTGCTTATATGACATAACAAGTATATCCTGAAGTTCTAAGTTATGCACTATATTTTGAAGTTTCTCCTCAATAAAAAGTCAAAACCACACATGCCAGAGTTTAAAGCTTTCAAGATCTGATTTAGCAAATACCACTTAAGGGAGGCTGTTCTAGATCTTCATGAAGTTCGTGATAACAGAATTTTCTAACACTATTTATGGCAAACTATGCAAGCAGGCAACAGACATAGACATCTAGGCAGACCCACAATCATAATCAACCAAGGGTAAGTCTTCATCTTTCTTAATGTATATGTAGACATATTTAAAACAAAGTTGATATGTTCAGATTTCACAATTGCTGATTTCACAAGTAGAAGCTACCATGAAGACCCTGTTACCTAAGAAAGCCAAGATCCATTCCAATTTACTAGTCAGACTGGGTTCAACCAGCCTAGCTAGTATGTTCCAGGCCAGCTATATGACTTTGAGCCAAGTTTTTAGCCTTTCTGAGCATCCCTAGGAAATAACACAGCTGACTGTACCCACCTTCTAGGGCTCTCCTGAGGAGAACATGACCCACTGTGTGGAGCCCGCAGCAGTGCCTGTCACAGAGGATGGACTCACAGCATGCGAGCTGCCGTGATCAGTGCCGCCTCAATAGTTCAATGGACCAAGCTCCAATAGCTAGGAAGGGGCAGAGGTGGGGCTTGAATCAGGTTTCCTGAATTTTCACCCCGTGGTATTTCTGCCTAACCACAGCTGCCCCTGGTGTTTCATCCTATTTTTGAGGTCGCATTTGGAAGAGATTGATTAATGTGGTAATCCCCACAGCTTCTGCTCCGCTTCATTTCAACTTTGCAGAGAAGCCACAGGAACTGCATGTGATGTCAGATGAAATCGCATTTGAACAGGGTCTTTAAGCCAGTTAGAGAAATTCCTCTTGTGTTCCATTAGTTTAATTATGACACAGTTAAACAGACTGAGAAATTTCAGACCTGGGAACATTTGCCCACAGAGACGCGCAGGCCCTGGCAGCCGCTCTTAATCACATTCCTCAGTCAGGTGTCAAGCAGAGCACAGGCACCAGCGCACAAGCAAGTTTTGTTTAGAATACCTCAAAAAGCCAGCCAAGTGGCAAATGTGGACATCTGTGCTAGACTGTGGCTGTCCTGTTTTTTCAGTCTAATCTGTCAAGATAACCATTTCCCCATTCTCTTAAACAAACACAGACTTCCTTGTTTAAACACTATAACAGTTCTAACAGAACACACAGCTTTTAATCATTCTGTGTTAAGTACACTGGCAAGAGTCTGCGAAAAGAATCAAAACATCTTGAATGTAAACTGGCTGATTGTGCTGCTTTGCAAACCCCAGGAAACAGGACAGAGAAACCTGAAATTCCAGTTAAAAGGAATATAGCATTGTAGGAGAAACTATAGTGAGTTTTTAAAATTGTAACTGAATTAGAAATGTAATTGTGAACCCAGTTCAGCTTCTAAAGAAAAAAAAAGTTGGATCATGTTTTATTTTTTCTTCTGCAGAAAGCTTTGAGTTTAGCAAACTTAAGTTCAATTGTCTTGTGTATATATATATAAAGGCAACAGCAATGCTTGCGCAGTATATGCTGTCCTCAGGAAAGCTACTTAAATGCAGCAAGGTTGCTTCACCACTGAGTTAACTCCCTCTTGAAAGCCCTTTAGTATAAAGCTCCGTCACAGCACGGTGCACATTCGTTTTCACTGCTGAGGCGTTCTGGGTCATTTCCTAATATTTGAGAATAGAAATGGGGGGGAAACATTTATGGTGGGATGAGCAGGAATATTGACAATGCTTAAGTTCCGGCTCTGCTCCTTCAGCCTGGCTACTCTTGATCACACTTGCAAAACATCCAAACTCACCTTGAAATGTGAAGAAGTTAAAACTTATGTAAAACCTTGATATGTGTCCTACTTAGAGAAAAATGGTAGTTAAATAATCCAAACTCTACATTGTCCATGCTTGAGAGTGATTCTAGTACAGGCTTCGAGATCTGACCAATTTAAGTTTACATTCTGGTTCAATGACTTAATCATGTGACTTTAGACAAGTTAATGACCCTCTCTGAGCCTTAGTTTCTTTATCTGTGAAATAGGGATAAAAATATCTTACAGAGTACTTATGAAGATTAAAATGATATATTTGCAATGGTAAGTGCTTAATAAAGTCAGCAGTTATTATGCCAACTATCCACTAACACCTGTCATAATTGAATAATACTCTGACTGCCATAAAATTCAACTTAATAGAATTTACATAGAACATATGGATTAAATTAGAAAATAATTTAACATCAAAATACTAAACCTGTTTAAAGGATATAATGTTCTGAATGAGTGTCAGTCACTTGTACAACTCCTTATTAAAAGATAAATAAAACTGGCCAGAATTTACACAGTTGTCACCATTATCCCAACTAAGCTGACGGGCCACATTACCTGGACACAGGTGAGACCCAGTGCGTAAGCTCTGAGGTCCGGCCCATAGATGGCTGGAGGACACTAGTAGGTGCAGACGGGCTGACCAGTCAAATCTTCCACTTGAATGACAAAGTCAATCTTGATGAGAACAGTGGCAGCAAAGACAAGCAGAAGCTGAACGACCATTATTTGACCATAACAGAAAAACTCTGGAGTTAGAAGCAACAGACAGACAGATGCCTGTGCTGAGGGCATAGAAAACTAGGCCAACAGAGCTAAAAAATTCTAATTCTCTAGTAGCCCTGACTGGGTGGCATTAAACAAGATTATTTCTATTAAAAAAACATTTTTTTTAATGAATCCTTACAACAAATACCCTAACTGAAGTTACTTTTCAACTTGAAAGAATCTAAGAACAACATTTTATCTTTGATGATTCAGGAGGCACCTAAAGATCTCAAAACACTTGATGGTCAGAATTACTCGCATCAGTTACCATATGACTATACATGTAGTTACTTCCTCATGAGACTTTTCTCTCTGTATATTGATAGCTGCTACTAAATGGTGGAGAATAGTAATTAGGGTCTCTTAAGCTCAACTTATATACTTTAATTAAAAATATATTTATTAGGCCCTGGCTGCTGTGGCTCAGTGGACTGAGCATCTGCCTGCAAGCCAAGTGTCGCTGGTTCAATTCCCAGTCACGGCACATCACTAGGTTGCATGTCAGGTCCCCAGTTGGGGACGAGAGTGAGAGGCAACCACACAGTGATGTTTCTCTCCCTCTCTTTCTCCCTTCCCCTCTGTCCACAAATAAATAAACAAACAAACAAATAAGTTATTTTTTTTAAAAAGCCCCAAGCAATTGTTTAAAAAAAAAACCTATTTATTAATATTATAGGCAATACTATATGTAAGACATATTGGTAAATATTGTGAACAACGAGCAAATGAATAAGTTTTCCTGTCCTCAAAAATAATATAACTTAATGGGATTTGACAAGGTCACAGTACTGTGAAATAGAATATGATAAATGCTTTAAGAGAAAAGCAAAACATTTACCATGGTCTAGGTAACTATGTGAGGTGACGGATGTGTTAATTAGCTTGATTGTGGTAAACATTTCAGCATGTATTCAAATATCAAATCATCACATTGTATACTTTAAACACATGTAGTTTTTATTTATCTGTTATATCTCACTAAAGCTGGTAAAAAATGCAAAAAAATGTAGGTAAAGTAAATCATTGGCTGAAATGAATATTTAAACTAACAATAACACAACAGCCCAAGTTTGAATATGGTCCAGAGTTGTAAGCAATTATAGGCTTTTGGGAAGAGAAGCATGCCAGAAATCAGGGAAGACTGTGCATTGACATGACCTTAAACACCTTGAAACTTGAATATAATTTCAACAGGAAGACGAAACCTTGGCAGGAGCAGGGCAGAGTGTAAGCAAGGACAGTGAAGACTACTTCTGGAACAGCAAGTATCACTGATTGATTGGTGTGTAGAGAATTCATAATAAGAGATAAGAATGGAAGGAAGTTTGGGACCAGGGAGTGAAGGCCTTGAAATGTCAGCATACAGACTTCAGAACTTATTTTGTTAATAATGGAATCTAGAGAGGTTTCTGAGCAGGGAATGATATAATCAGCTGAGTCAGAATCTGACACATGCTTCTACACTTGAATAGCTTTTCTATTAAAAAATGACTTAATCAAAATATCTTTATGAATAAAATAGCACATACCTATAAAATGTGAAGCAATAGAAATACAATAAAGACTACAAATTTAAATAGTATGACACCTAGGCAAAATGTGCTCTCCAATTTACCTTATCAGAGAAAGATATCGATTTTTTTCTACTAATAATCACTTGAAGCTGATTCCTGAAACTAATATTTTTTTCTTCACAGAGCATAAAACAGGCTGGTATATTTGCCTGGTTCTTTCCTGAAGCTGCAGTTAGCATAGACATAAAAAGCATGAGCTAAACCGCACAGAAATGGAAATTTTCATTCATAATTGCTGCAGTAGAGGTTGGCACAGCCCTTCAGGAGAGCAATTTGGCGTGTGTATTAAAAGCTCTGAGCCCTGACCGCCGTGGCTCAGTGGGTTGGACATTATCTCACAAAGTGAAAGGTTGCTGGTTCAATTCCCACAACTGATCAGTGTTTCTCTCCCCTCTTTTTCCCTCCCTTCTCCTCTAAAAATAAATACAATTAAAAAAAAAAAAAAGAACTCTGAAATGTTCATATCCATTGACCCAGTATATCCACTTCTGGGTCTCTAGTCTAAGGACATTTTCAAAAATAAAGAGAAACAGGTGTGAATTGATGTAATTATTATAGTGTTATTCACACTTGTGAAAGAAAATAAACAGAAACTTAAATTTTAAAAAACCTAGGAGGAATTCTTAAGTAAAAGATGGACCATCTACTTCTTGAACCACTGTACAGCTCTTTCAAATCAAAATTTTGAGGACTGTGCAGAAATATGCAACAATGTTTCTAGGTTGTGAAAAGAAAAAGACCCAAAACATACATCATGGTTACAAACTATGTAAAAAAAAATTAATATAAAAGAGACTGCATTACAATAGATTGAAAAAAGAAAAATACCACTTGTGTTGGGATAATTCTATTGAAAGAGATGGGGTCTTCCTCTACTTTGTCTTCCAAAGTGCTTGTATGTTGTTATAATTATTAAGTAGTAAAGGAAAAATGGAGTAAAAACAGGTTTCTAAAAGGAAGCTAACATTCCCTTTAAAGACAGCAGATAAAGAAAGAAGCAAGTGGTCCTGAATGGTTTCTTTCCTGACTGATCCCACAGGGCCTCAGAGTATTGTGCAGATTCCCAGAAGACTTTAAGTTGCCAAATCCACATAGCATAGAATGAAAAATGAGTTCCACACAGATTTTGTCCCCTTTGGCTCCTGTATGATGGTACAATAAGGAGAGAATAGAGAAAAGGAAGAAGGATGTATGAGACCTGTCCAGAAAGTATCCAGCCATGTACTATGAAAAAGAGAGACATTATTGAAGAAGATACAAGGTATAAGAAACAGTGTACATGGGACAATATTGCCTCAGTCCCTTTAAACTAGGCACCTTGGGACCTCACACAGTTCTCCCAGTCGCCATCAGCTGCCCTGCTGTATTTTTCTGAATCTCATCAACAGTCTAAAATCGTTTCCCTTTCAAAGGTGACTTTAGTTTTGGGAAAAGCCAGAAGTCACGGGGTGCCAAATCTAGGCTGTAGGGGAGGCTAAGTCACCTCGGTGATTTGACGTTTCACCAAAAAACTGCACAAGACATAATGCATGAGCGAGTGCATGGTCGTGATTTAGCTGCCAGTCACCAATTGCCCATTGCTGCGGCCTTCTGAATCATCCAAATAATTTCCATGGAGGAATGTTCAAGCTTAATGCAAAATCTGATGCCGATTTGTTGCTCTACTCGCTCAGTCATTTTGAATGCGACAACCACACAGTACACATGCTCACTCAACAGTGTCTACTGCCCTCACTGACTAGTACAGTGAAGGTGTCATTGTTTGTGCATGCGCATTCCAGTCCACTCTCCTTAGCTGTCAGGTTACACCGATGTCGCACAAACCCTTCTCATCATAATAACAATGGCTGAACTTTTTCTGGACAGATCATGGTGTATATGACATTTCATTTCATTGAGCTGTAGTTCTAATAAACAGATCATCAAACAACACTCTCCGTGTTCTATTCTCAAATGCACACATACAGTATGCTTTCTTTCTTCCTCCTCCCTTGGGAATGGGAAAAAGGAGTTCAGAAATAGAATACTATGGATAAAGATCACTGCTTATCAGCTGATATTAGCACTATACATTTAGAAACAGACCTATTTCATTTTCTTTTTGAGTAATCCAGTAAAAATGTTTTCTGATCATGACTGAGACCAGGATCAATACCTTCTTAAATATCCTATGAGTAGCATAATAGAATGTATGTTTAATTGTTGGCTACAAATAGTCAAAGTACTAGCTCTATATTTCTCAGAATAATCTTATCTATAGAAGTCTTCGTAATTCTAAACTATGGAAAGCAACTAAAAGAGTAGGAAACTAAAGCATCACCACATAAAATATAGAAAATTAAATAATTACTTGACAAGTCAGGATTTAAATACTATTCAACAATTAATGCGCTGCTTTGCTTAAAACAGTTTTAAAGTGGGGGGCTGATTCAAAAGCAATTAGTACTATTAAATGAATGTTTTTCTTTGGAGACTGTTATTATTTACAAGATATTTTTACCAATAATTTAAATTAGATAACATTTAACTATGTTGCTACCATGTAGGTTGTAGAAGACAGAGAATATTTTTCTCTGATCCCATTTTTATGTTTAACTTCTTCCCATTGGAGGTAGCTGTTCAGACCTGATGCTGTGCACTGGAGTTATTTTCTGGGTGTACAAACACCTTTTAACTCTGTTCTTCCTGACTCTTGTGAGGAATAGATACAGAAGGAATGCAGAGTCTGGGCAGTATTTCACACTTCATTCTAAGGAGGAGGCAAAGGTTAAGAATGAGGAAAATGAAGCAGACAACCCATGTGTGGCCAGAAAAAAAAGGCTTGCTATTCTGCAGAGGCGGGTCCCCCGACAAAAACAGAAGAAAGGCCCCCAAATGAGATCATGTCAACTTCCTCTGCTTACATAGTAGTGCCGGCCTCCTTTCCTTTCGGAAAAACAAGTCATCCGTGCACCAGAGTTCAGGGCTGCATTGTAAATGTTTCTGAAGACCGGGTGACAGCACACAGACACAGGTCCAAGGGACAGGCCCAATCCAGACTGCTCCAGACCTGGTCTAACTAAGGGCCCCTACAAGAATTCTCAGAGTCCACTTTCTGCATGTCAATGAAATCTGAACCTCTCATTATCCACCAGTCATTGAACCTCTGGAAACCTGTGCAAAATGAGTGGGCTTGAGTTTGGAAGGACATCACTTTTTCAAGAATTTCAAAATGGTGTTGGGCTGGCTTTGGGCTTAGCGATAAATTTGGAAATGTTAAAGGGAAGTGATTCTGGTTTTGGCAGTGCCAGTACTCAAAGGATGAGCCTCAGTAAAAGCATTTCACAGATAAACTAAGTCAGAATTTTCTAAATTATAGTTTAATCCATGGATTAGTACACTTGTTTTTCCTTTTTCTTTTTTTTTAACTTACTGAATTATTTTTGCTCTTCAGGAGTGATTCTAGTAAGGTAATATGACATCAATTCCCAGAGGAGGCATTAATTCATGGTAGATTGAAAGGCTCAAGATCATAATATTTTATATATGAACAAGGTTCCTATACTCTGAACCTGAACATTACCCAATTGTTTTATCAGCAAATTGGCTTCAAAGTTACTGAACATTAAACAATGAGCAATATGTTGCTATGGAAATTCTATATTAAAATCAGATGTGTATAAATGCCATCATTTTTATTTATTTATTTATTTTTTTGGTTGTGTTGAACAAGTTTTTTTAAAAGTCTGAAAAAACTTTTAAAAGACAGTATAGCTGAATGGGAGACTAGTAGCCATCTCTGCCAAGGCATAAGTTATTGGTGTGGTGAGAGGTCGTCGGCAGCCGTCCGTCTCGAGAGACGATGATGTAGCTTCTTAAGAGTCTATCTGCACCGCCGAGAATGGCTGTGCAGTCCGACTCGGGAGTGACACGGTATCTGTCTCCTCCCGTGTTGAATCGACATCTTGCGATGACGCTGGAGTGTCCTCTCCAGTGAAGCTGAAGCTACAGAGCCTGGGCAGGGTGATATGGAGGGTCTGCTGTTGCCCATGCAGCAGACCCCCCCTCTCTTCGCAGCTGAAGGATCCAAGGGAAAGACGGAG
Organism: Furipterus horrens; assembly: GCF_987537825.1. Classification (NCBI taxonomy): domain Eukaryota; kingdom Metazoa; phylum Chordata; class Mammalia; order Chiroptera; family Furipteridae; genus Furipterus; species Furipterus horrens. The sequence continues at coordinate 88,391,710 of NW_028327175.1, forward strand.
TCAATACAGCTTGGGTTCAGGTGCGCCGCAGGAGTTGCCGGTGTTGACTACAACGTCAAACCGCCTTAGGGACTCCGGCTCCGGATTTTCTGTCGGGGTTTACTCCCTTAGCCCTTCCCCTGAAGAGGTATGCCGCAAGGCAGCGGAGGTTTTTTGGAATCAGAGTTTTCCTTCTCTGAGTGGTGAGAGGTATGAGTCCAACAACCCCACCACCACCATCACCACTACCTCAAAGTAAGGTTCCCATGAGGTCAGGTGTCTCTAATGACTGTTAGTGGTATTCTTTAGAATTTCAGAAACAAAGATATCTCACTCCAGGTAATTTGACAATACAGTAGATGCTCTGTTAACTGACCCCCAAATAGTAAAATTCCCAGACTAGCTGATGTTTCCCAGCCTTGAATCTTGGCCACTGCACACAGATGGCTCATCTCGTCACCAGTGGGCTCCTCTCTAGACAGAATATCCAGGCCCCTCTGTCTTCATCACTTGTATCACATGCTTACCAAGTATAAGTTGTGTTTGCTCTTGAACCAGTTTATACAAATTGTCTTTGTTGTCATGATTATATAATTTATTTACTATTTAAAATAAACTGATAAAAGTGGCAAAAGAAAAAGATTTGTACTTTCTCTGGGAGTTTTTTTTTTTTTTTTTTTTAATGTCATCAAATTTGGTGCGGGTGAGAAAACTATAAACAATTGGTGGGAATAACATAAAAATTAGAAGCATCTTCTTCTTAGGTTGCTTCATAACTTTCTTTCATTTGTGCCCCCCTTCCCCCTCCCCCCAAAAAAGAAAAAATCATGCAGTTGAGATGTTCATGCAAAAAGAAAAAAAAAAAAGATGATGCAAAAACCATAAATCAATGGCCCAAAATGTGGTAAGATTAAGGTATATTTATATGCTTTAAGTTTCAAAAATATTTATGGTATATGTGTATCATCACACATGATTCCCTGTTTCATTGATATTCTTTTTATTAACCCACAAGCTACCAATCCCTGATAATTTCTAGTAGAAGGATTTCTACTGAGTATATAGAGAAATATACTATAGTAAAAATTTACTGTAGTATATAAATTTCTACTGTAGCATATGAAGTGCCCTGGGGCAAGAGAACTAGGAGGCAGAGACATATTTCAGGAAGCAATTTTGATTAAAAACAAGTAATGAGAACCTGAACTATGGCAATTACAAGAAAGTAAGGGGTGTATATATAAGAGAAATTGCAGAATAGAAGTAACAAAGTCCTGAACAGTGAGGAGAAGGTGTTAACAAGACTACAAGATTTAAGTGTGGGTCGTCGTCGTCGGCAGCCGTCCGTCTCGAGAGACGATGGTGTAGCTTCTTAAGAGTCTATCTGCACCGCCGAGAATGGCTGTGCAGTCCGACTCGGGAGTGACACGGTATCTGTCTCCTCCCATGTTGAATCGACATCTTGCGATGACGCTGGAGTGTCCTCTCCAGTGAAGCTGAAGCTACAGAGCCTGGGCAGGGTGATATGGAGGGTCTGCTGTTGCCCATGTGTGTGGGTGGTAGTGTTAGAAAGACACAGGGGGCCCAGGAAAAGAAGCTGATTCAGTAGGAGGAAAGGGGATTTGGGTTTCTAATTTATTAAGACTGACATAGGCACCCAGGAAGAGGTATCTGGCTCTCGTGAGGAGACAGTTAGAAATATAAGAGAAGGGGTCATTAATAGAAATACAAGTTTGGAAAAGGTAACACAGACAACAGCAGTTGAAGTCCTAAGGTTGAAAGAAACCTGAAGGAAAGCCAAAAAAGGAAGTGGCCTAAAGAAAAGTCTGTATTTGAGGCCAAGGGGGGTGAGAAGAGCCACAAAGGGGATAGAAGAGTTCAAAACACAAAGGTGAGAATTACAACTAGACGAGGTCTCAGAAGCCACCGGAGGAGAGAGCTGGGGCTGTGGCAGATGGTCAAGGACATGTGCTTCAGGGCAGTGCCATTTGATCTATCAATCACAAGGCTCCAGTCAAGGACACACCCTTAGAAGGAAGGTGAGAAAATACCCCAAATTAAAAAAAGCTAAAACTTCCTCTGGTGAGGAAGAAGAGGCAAAGGCAACAGAAAGCTGCAGAAGTTTGATGGCGAAGAGACAGAAGACAGCATTATGTCTCAGAGAGTAAAATGGGGGAGCAATTCATATTTTTTTATGATAGTGAAAGGCTTGAGCTGGCCATATCTATGTGAGAAGGAAAGGACGCGGAGTTGGCAATATAAACCAAAAGAGGATAAAGGCCCCAAGGAGGCTGAAGAGCCAGAGAACAAGAATGAGCCAACCTGGCAAAAGGAAAAGACCTTTTTAAAAGGCAGAAGTGGGAAAAGAGAAGGGGTGAAAAGATGAGGACAACTGAAAGAGTTCCCCTCCACTGGCCTCCATCCTCTCACTGAAGTCTTCCACAGAGCACCCAGTGACTAAGAGTGTCTCCAGTCATCCATTAAGTGCAATTATGAAGGATACAGCTGGGGACCAGGACTGATGCAGGACACGTAAGAGGCGTACTTACCAAGTGAGACAACCGATCAGTAAGTACAATACCTTCAGTGAAATAAGCATTCGATGCTGCCTAAGGAAAAGATAACAAAAATAATTTGTGTCAATTTTTCTCAGCCTGGGTAAACATTATACAAACAATCATAGTATCTTGGAAAACTGAGAAAAGATTGAATTAATACTTTCTAAGTTTCTCTTTTTGCGGTTCAGTCATGGATGAGTAGACCAAGCACTTGCAGTCCTGTGATGGGGTACTGGCATACGGATAGCTCAGTCATTCTCCCTGGGAATCCACTTTTCTGAATAATTTGTCCTTCTTATTCTCACAGAATCAACTTGAACTCTTCTGCACACAGATTTTCTATAGCTGTGGTTGATATTTCTTAATGGAACTCCATTATGCTGCTTGGGTATTTTGCTTCTCAGAAAGCATAGCTGTGTGTTGATAGGAAGGACAATCCCCAGTCCCTCTGTCAGAGAGGTTCACCCAGCAGGCCTGCCCTACCTGTTCACAGCCACTTAAAAGGGTGCCAGATTTAAACATGATGCAGTTGGACTGGCTTTTTCTTTTTAGAAACTTTGAACAGCTAAGGCATTGAGAAGTTTATGTGATAGCAATCAGCCTTAACTGGGTTATTTCAATCTTATGCTAAAGCATTCCAATTGCACTGAGTAATCATGTAAGTTGAAAGAGACATTCTCTGTTTCTGGTGTGTGTGAACACTTGCCCACACTGATCTTACCAACAGGCAGAAAGTAAATGCATTGTATGATTTGAAGAGGGTACCTCCCAGTGACTCACTGTCCCAAGATATCTCTGCCACAAGGTTGCCCAAGTTCCAGACAGCCCATGTCATTCCTGCCGATGAGGCCACTGTAGTTTTACAAACCAACATTAGGATGAAAGCACCCCGAACAGAGGAGATAACCATTAACATTTCGCAATTGGTATATCAAAATCTCCAGCCTGTCCAGAACTATGAAGGACAGAAAGGCAAGGGCAGCAAATGGTCTAGACTCTATAGACAGACAAGGAGGAGAGCAGGCTGGAAGAGAAACTGTGCTAGGGGAGGAGCCTGAGCAACCAGCCTGGTCCCCTGGAGCAAGTACAGAAATAATGACACAGGAAAGTGGGGAAATGCTTCTTTAACATACCAAGGGACCCCAAACGCTTGTAGAGGAGGCCCATTCCAGAAGAAACATTTAATAAGGTCTCCTGGGTGTAGCCTCCCATTCTGCTCCACAGGTGAAATTCCAGTCCAGTGACACCCCACTCCTTCCCCACAGGTTTGTTCTCTGCTTTGGTTCAGACAGGACTGAACTGTTAAGATAAAGGAGATTAGAACACTAGGTGGATGGACAATAAGGCCATGTGATACTTAAAACTTCTTCTAACTTTGAGATTCTGTGATTCTGTAAAACATTGCTGAAAGTGTGTGGACCAAAGCTTAGAATTTCAAAGGTGTTCGGTTAGACAAAGACTCTCTTGTAATAAAGATTTTGACTTTCTAAGTAATGAAATGATCCCAGCTCAATTTTTGTTTATTTATAGACTGATTTTGTATACAAAAATGTCAGAAGTTTGTAAATACATTTCATTTAGCAGTTGAGGGATCCTGGCTACCTCATGCACTTCTTGATATTATTTTGAAGAAAGGAAATGGAAAAGAGAGAATAATGCTCATTGAACAACGATCATACACTTTGTAATTCATTATCTTATTTAATTCTCTTTAACACCCATTTTGTTTGGTTACCCTCCCCCCTTATAGATGATAGAATTGTTATCTATTGAGGTTAAATAACTTGTCCAGAGATATAAAATCAAGGGGCATAGATTCAAGGTCTAACCAGAGGGTTTCTAATGATAATCCCGTGCCGCTCTTACTATGCATTATGGCCTTTCTCATACTTTGAGTCATAATGTAGGCACTGTTCTGATGGATTACCTCAAATCACTCCACATTCAATGGAGAAAGACATCTGAGTTTGAAATGTTGCTATAACCCAAGGACACTTCTGATCCAAGTATAGCTAATTAATCTTTTATCAAAGAAAGAATTTTTTTTTTTTGTCTATTCTACTCATAGAAAGACTTTCAATGGAGTAAAATGTGGTAAATCACTAAAGCATTTTAAGTACCAACTATTAAAATGCAGTACTGTGTGTTTTATAATACATATTAAAGCAAAGATTCAAAAGCAAAAATGCAATAAGTTTCTTTAGGAAAGAACCTGATAGTCTAAAAAATGCCCAGTATGACTAATCCTCAGCAACCGACCAAACAGGACGCTTGAAAAAATAACTCTAGAATAGTTCAAATTCCTATTCATGTCATCATTGCAGATCTTATTTTTACTCTACTGTTAAATTTAAATATTTACCAGAATAATAAACAGTTCCTTTGGAATATGATGACAGGCTTGCTAGCAATTAAATATATATATATACATATATATATATACACACACACATATATATATTTTAATGTTTATATACATTTTTATTTTAATAAAGTCTTATAGTACAAAATAATTTACTTGATTTTAAAAAAGTCATCAAAATGTGGTCTTATGACATTTGAACCTAGTTCCCAGAAGAGTCATTTGCTTATGAATTAGACGCTAATTTAATTAGAAGAGTCTTCTGGTTTGAAGGCCAGAAGATAAGCTGACTTAGTGAGCTTTCTTGGCTGAGGAAATGAACAACCAAGCATTTCAGAGGCACTTACTTTGGAAACTGTATTCTTTCTTTGACATATTAAACTAGGACAGGAACCATTTCTAAGTCAGCAGTGAACAACTTGACGTGTTAACTTGTTTGATTTAATGCGTATTCTAAAAGTTCTCTTCTTTCAATGAAAAGGATCATTTGGATGTTAGAGATTGTGTCCTGAAAATGTTTGAACTGTATGTTGTGCCTCCTCTCTCACATACCACAGAAAGGCAGAAGCACGTTTTGATGAAGTTTATATTTGTGAACAGTTTTTATTAAGGATCATAAAGCTGCTATGACAGTTTATTTTAATTATTAAAAGCTTACTTTTTTAATTCTAATAATTTCTGAGAACGGGAAGTTTAGTTAGATTTTGAACTAGCTTGTTTAACACATTTTAAGTTAAAATAATTCACTGATATACTATAGTTAAAAAATGGAATGTATGCAACCATAGAATCTGTCTCTAGTTGTTTGCTTCATGTTCCTTAGTAATTTTATATAAACCTTTTCACTTTTAACAGAATGGACTGATGCTAAAAGTCAGTTGGTTTTCAATACAGTGAGATCTGATTTTCATCTTTGTCCATATTGTTTCTTTATATATATGGTTAGTTAATTTTTCTATTACAGTTGTCATATATATATTTAAATCATATTCTCTGATACAGAGCAAACTAAGTAGGCTATAACTTTCCTTAAATTAGAGGGAGATAAAAATAAAAGTAGATTTGTGGTCTCACATAACTTGAAATTAAAGTATTTCTAAGAACTCTATAGAAAAAAATTAATCTTCATGCAGCTTTTCGGTTATATTTTCCATGAGGTCTGAATCTTATGAATTATGCTTCTCCAAATGGACAATCCTTCCTGCAAGAAGAATCAAACAGAGATTAATTATGAGTTATTTGGAGTTTTAACTGCTCCTTTGTAGGAACTACTAAGAATATCAACGTTCTGGCCTTGCTTTAGTTCTTGGATTACGTCCTGCTCTGGAACTTCACAGACCATCAGCTTTTCACACAGTGGTGTGGCATATAGACTGGACCACATCATGTGCCACATTGGGGGTGTCCAGCTCTATCTGGCTTTTTATTAATAACTCAATATGCTGAATGTTTAGAATAAGACAGTGACAAAGCACAGAATTCACTGACTTTCCATTATCTCCTCTGAAATTTAAAGAACTATACTACTTTGCATTCTAGATTATACTGCCTATTAGCAACATGCATTATTATAAATGAGGTCCATGAACTCTGTAAACATTTAGACCGGAGGAGAAGGCAAGCTTAGTTCCCATTGTTGTTGATGGTTTTTCATTATTATTCAACCTTTTCTACAGAGATAGGTTCCAGATGAATCCCAGAGTTGGGAAAATCATGCCAAATACTTCAAAATTCTGAACACACTTCAAAGTAACTGCTGCTGTCCTGTAACAATTTTTGACTTAGTCTCTTGGGAAATTCTTTTCCATGAATATATACCTGATTTTATAATAGACATCAATAGGGAAATGGGATTTGCTTGGCAGAAATTCACTTTATAGCCAAATTTTCGAGCATGCATCTATTTCATAAAGTGAGATATGAATTTATTTATGTTCATATCTATCATCTCCATCTCTGCTTACCTCTCTGGGGTTTCCTTCATGCAGAAACTGACAGGACAAAATTGAGTCAGAGGAGAAAGTGGTTAATTCAACAAATCTGAAAGAACTCGGGAGAGCTCAACATTTATAACCATCTTGCAGAACACTTTATTAAGAGTATGTCATTTAATTGCCTCCCCTCTCCCAATCTTTCCCACCTCAAAAAATAAAACTACCTAATGAAGAAAGTAGTATTCTCCCTGTACAAATTAGAAGTCAAAGTTCCAGTGATGTTATTTTATTTCCCTAAAATCACAAAGTTAATAAGTGTGGCAATAATCTTAAAGCAAAGATTCTTTCCTGCCTTTTAACTAAAAATTCCACTTTTTTTTCACTAAACCATACTTTGTACTTGCTCAGCCTGACAATATAGTGACCATTTTTATTTTCTTTCTTATACTTCTATCTTCCTTTCTCCTTATTGAATTTTTCTCCTTTTTTTACCCATCTGAACAAAAACAGTTTAATGAATTCCAAATCTTCAAATCGAGGCACTTTTTCTTTGTCTCTAAATTTTCTAATTAGAAATAAGATGCTAGTTAAACATATTTCAGGTCAGAACAGTCTTTAAACCAAGTTGCAAAATGAAGATTGGGGGTGAGAGGAATGGGATTAAGAAGGGAACCTTCTAGACATCCAGGTAGAATCTTTAAGTAGGACTCAGATCAACACCTCCTCCTGAGAGGCAGGAAGGAGATCCGAAGCAGCAGAGTCATTTATATGAGCTTCAGGTTATTCACTTTCCTAACTAATCAATAATTGTTATAATTAAAATTGATAGCTGCAAATAACATGACAGAGGGCTTCGGCCAGAATACTGATTGTGTCTTTGGCTTGGAAAGATAGGCAGTGGCGTAGAACACTTATTTTCCAATTTGCTTTTAGCTGTGTGCAAATTGCTTTAGCTGTATCCAGCTGATTTAGACCTTGCCTGGAGGTGCACTAGATTAATTGGGAGCCACACATTCATTGCTTACAGAATGGACTCTGTAATTGGTGAAATTTGTTAGTGCCAGTTAAAAAATAACTATATAGTTCTGCTTTTAGCTGTCCTTTCATTACTCTTTCTGTGAGAAGAGAGCGGAAACAATTAGAGCCCATCTGACCATTAAGATATTTTTACATAAGGACCAAAAGGAATGTATCTGCAGTCAATATTTTATACAGGCAAACATTAGTGGGAATATGGTATTGATTTTTCTCAAAAGCTGAAAAAGCACTTGAGCATATGTAAGAATTTTTCCCTCTGTGTTGTGACTGAACCTTAGATAAGAGAATCTACTTTGCTAGAACTACGAGCAGATTTTTCAAAATGATTCTTGGCTCTCTCTCCTAACTTCATTCTTAGCTATCGCCAAATGAAATAAGAAAGATCGTGAGGCCACAGGTAGGTGCCCTCCATCCAGTTTGTCCTGTTTCTTCTGCTCTCCTCTTTGGGTCCCAGGGTGCAAAAGGGCCATCTACTCTGCCCAGCAAAAATAGCAGACAAAGCTCAATGAACAAAAGAGTCATTTTTAGCAGGAAGACATTTTCTTTTTAAGGAGCTAAAGCTGGTAGGCAAAGAACAAAATATAAGCTATATTATGTGTTAGAATCACAAAGAGTCATCTTCTTAGCTTATTATGACAGATGATTACTAGAATTAGTGGGATGATCACATTGTTCAAGATACAAAAATGTTGAATCACTATATTATACACCTGGAACTAATATAATTAATATAATATTGTGTACCAACTATACTTAAATTAAAAAGTATTTTATGTCAACAGACTTAAATATGCAAAACGGTCAATTACATTCCTGAACAACTCCTCGTATATTGCTATACACACCAAAGTGTACAGAGGCTATTCCCACATGTACTCAAAAGCCATATGTATACACTGAGTAGAGATGTAGTCAGCCATGAGTCTTCATCACTCAAGTAACAAACTCCTAACTCAAACTCACCAAGTAAACAAACGAACAAGTGAAAGAGTGGGGGACGGGTGCTTATATTGGTTCAGACAACTGACAAGTGCAGAAGGAGACTGCTTCAGACACTACTGGAGTCAGGGGTTCAAGATGGTATCATGACTGTTTTCCTCCATCTCTTGGCTCAATGTTGTTTTCTGTTATCTTCACAGTCAGGAAAGCCCTCAGCACACGGAGGCCCCTGTCGGACCCAGGTCTATGTTCTATCTGGTCAGCAATGCCACTGAAAAGAAAGCGCTCCTTTCCCGGTAGTTGCAGCAAATTCTCAGACCTGGCGACTCACCCACTCTGAACCAATCACGGGGGCCAGGGGGGCAGGATATGTGACCAGCCTCCCCTGAGCCCTGTGCTCCACCTGGACTGTGGGTGAGGGGACAGTGTCCCCTAAAGGAACACTGAGGTCCAGTCATGCCAAAGAAGGGGAAATGGATGCCAAGCAGGAACAACAAAGGGCCACGACATGAAGGAACAAAGTTATAGTAATCTATTAGCATTCTTAGTAAGACTGCTTAAACTTCATTCATTTCTATCTTTGGGATTTCATTAAAACTAAAGATCTTTTTCTCCACAAAAATGCGTATGTGATCATGCCATGCAAACTGTTGCCTGCTATTTCAAGAGGGTTGGTGCATGCCCAGAGCTTAGGTGATAATGCAGAAACTAGGAATTCTTTCTGAAGTAGAAGACACTTTTAGAAGAATCTGCTTCTCATATCTAAGAGCAACAATTTTAGGCTTTCTTTTCTTTTCATTCTTTTTTTCCCTTTTCGCCCAAGCAATTCTGTCTGTGAGGAATTTCCCCTGAGGCACCTATTTGTAAACCTTGTTGTAGATGAATAAACTCTGAAAATCCAAACTGTGCCAAATAAGTATTTTGTCCAAATGATAAATTGTTGAGGCCCACCCTTTCAGTTGAATGACTAACACACTGGCCACATGAGTGATGTCTGTCTGTCTTTATTTGGCTCGAGAAAATGAGTGTTCTAGAGTAAGGATGCATAGTGAGTCTAATTTAGGGACTCAGCATGAAGATTCAGACTGCCAAAAAGAAAAAGAGTTTCTTTGACCTTCTGACTTCATGTAGGACTATATGTGACTAGTAAGGAGGAAAAAATCACATGTAATAAGGCAACCTTTTTCATGGCTATGGTCAGAAAGATAAGTTATTTAAACATTAAAGTGACTGCCCCAAACAAAATATTTGACAAAGTTTTCTTTGGAAATGTGAATTTGAATACTTAAAATCATTCTCACAATTAAAAAGTTAACTGCCCCTCAGGGAAAAACCAGATACTCTCAGCGGAAAAAAAAAAAAAAAAAAAAAAAAATACTCACTCGCCAGAACAATCTTCCTAGAAAGAAGTCTTGTCCTGTGTTTGCAAGATGGGATCTTAGAATCTGCTAAGAATAAAAATCAAAGACAGAGAAAGAATGAGGGACAGAGGAGGGAGCATAACTTTTGTCCTCACTTTCAGATTTTAGAAAGAGTTTAAATGAAAGTTCAGATAAAATTAATGGAAAAATCCCCAGGATTTCAGATAGAAGGAATTGTTGTATTTCAAGACATCATTTTTAAAGCAATTTATTAACAAGTCCTGCAGCTATAGAATAAAAATGAAGTTAATGGTAGGATGGGATAAGGAGACTGAAAGCAGAAAAAAATGACTATAAACAAAGGACAAGATTAAAGGTATGAATTTGAAAATATATAATATTAATTTCATATACATACAAGCAGAAGTATCTAGAAGTATATATACCAATGAATGAAACATGGTTATTTTTTAAAAGTTGGGAGGAGGAATAAGGAAACTCTTATTTCCTTTCTTCTTTTTTTCCTTAAAATTATTCTTGAAATAGTTGCTTAGTTATATATGATTTGTGCAATGAAAAACTATATAACAAAATTAAAAAGTCTTAACTATGAGAATAAGGATTTCTGGTATAAACAAAGTGACAATGTGGTTCTGAATTTCTCTTTTTCTGAAAACTGTATTAAGCAGCTAGAACTATAAAAAAATTTATTTTATTTTTTAATACTACAAACACTATTATTACTATCACTGCCTCAAACAGCTGAGACCAACACAACCTCAAAAGAAGTTGTCCCGGAAGCAACAGAGCAGCCAAGAAGGACTGAAATGTCCCAAGCTGGCAGTAGATTTCAACAAGCATAGCCCAAACACACCTAGAATGAAAGGAATTAATCCTGCTAAACATAATTAGCATAGTATTAAAATATATTATTTTTTAAAATATATTAAAGTATATTAAAGCATAAAAATATACTAAAGCATCAAAATTTAGCAGCAGTTTAAAAGAAAACACTCAAAAAAATATTGCCATAGAGTAGATAAAATTTTTTATAACAAATTTTACTGTGATATTTAAAAAAATAATAAAAGTTATTTCCATAAAGGAAGACTATGAAACAAAAATATATAAGAACATAGAGTAGAGGACACTGACCACTGAAGGGAGGGTAAAATATGTGCTGGCAGAACTTTGGAAAGAAATACAAAATAAGAAATTAATTATTTTTTTAATGGAAGGAGAAAATAGCCACAGCAGAAAAGCCAAAAAGGAATATTAAAGATAGAAATTAAATAATATCATAAGATGAGATAGAAATAAAGAAAAAATTTTTAAAGAATTAGAAAAAAGCACCGGCTGGTGTGGCTCAGTGGATTGAGCGCCGGCCAGCAAACCAAAGGGTCTCAAGTTCAATTATCCATCAGGGCACATGCCTGGGTTGCGCGCCATGTACCAGGTTGGAGGTGCACAAGATGCAACCACACATTCATGTTTCTCTCCCTTTCTCTCCCTCCTTTCTCCTCTTTCTAAAAACAAATAAATTTAAAAAATAAAATAAAAAAATAATAATTTCAAAAAAGACAAAATTTATCTAATAGTGTCAGAGCTTATCTAACAGAGACATAACTGGAATCCTCAAGAAGGGAGAATAAGACAGAGCAAGTAGTTCTACATAATAATAAAACTGTACTAAAAAAATGAATACTTTTCTCTCCATATTCAAAAGGCATGTTATGTAAAAGGAAAATTAAACCAGAACAACCAACATTAAGACCTACACTAATAAAGCTATGGGAATGTTAAGATTAAAAAGAAATTATCTAGATTGCTAGGCAAAAAGATCGAGTCATTTACAATTTTTTGAGTCTGGAAAATATTTTTATATAACATGCTTTTTAAAAATAAAGAAATTTAATATTGCTAAAATAAGTGGTGAAAGTGAAAACATAATTAGTACTACAAACGTGATAATAGAAAAGATGATACTAAAGTTGAAGAAGGAAGAGTAGGGAAAAAGAACATAGGCTCATTTTTTCACTGATGATAGTAATTAGGGTTATTACATAATGGTAGCCTTTGCATATAGAAGAAGCCTTAGTATGAAGTAGCCTTTGTATGAGTAAGTTATGTCATTATATAATACAAAAGTTATATAAAATATTTATACAAAAATACAAATCTTCCCAAATACCACAAGAATTACAATGTTAAAATAAGCAAAAAGAAAAGGTGACATAAAATAATATGATAGAACAAAAACAAATATGCTCATATTCACAGCCATATATAAAAATGAGCTAAGCTTAATTATTAAAAGAAATAGATTATCAAATTGGATTTCATGCAGAAACTAATATCTATTTCTCTATAAAAGAGATACATCTAAAACAGATAATTCAGAAAGCTTGAAATGAAAGGATGAGTAAAGACATTACAGGCAAATACAAAATTGTTAATATGAACACTTGTCTCCACTGACAAAGAACTATACATGACAATATGAAATAAAAATATAGCCGTTTTACTTTCAGAGCTATCATAAGCATGTGTACAGTTTTTGGTCCCATTAGTTACTGCCTGTCCCTAGATTCTAAGCAGGAAAAAATAGAAAAGGAAGTCTTTTTGTTACTCTGGGCATTAACTAACCTTAACTCCTCTCCTAACTGAATTCATTTCTTGCCAAACATCTAAGCCATGGTATGTCATCTGTCTCCAAGGGTTCCACACTACCTTTTTCAAGATGGCAGGCAAAATCCAGATGAGTCCTCCTTCCTCTTGTCCATCCTATCTGGGTTTCTTAAAATGATAAAATGCCCTATTATTTCAAAATGAGATCAAACCTCTGTTAAAAGGGCTTTCACAATCAGTATATTCTATTATTAACTCTGAGATATTAAGTATGGGAGGAGGGTACTTAACCTATTATTAATAAAGACTTTTATTTGTTTGCTATTCCATTTGAGCACTTTCCTGATTATGCTTATACAAGTATGCACATGATATTATGTTAAAATAAAATACTATCCACAAATAGCCAAGGACAAACTGTGTGTAATAAAATTCAAAGCAGTTACCATCACTGTGAAAGGTTTGATAACTAGCTAATAAACATTCTTCCTGAATCTAACATATGCATTTTTAAAATTAATTAAACAGAGATGAATTAAATGAAGATAGAGAAACAGAGATAAGATAGACACAGAAACAGATATCATGCCACATATTCTTGGTAAGACAAATGACAGTTTATTTTTTAAGTGGTTCATGCCTACCATTTTTTAAAAAATTAAACATTTCATAGTTATTTTAATTAAAAGTAAAATCCTTCCTCCTGTAGGCCACTTCTTCTCACTTCCCATTCATCATAGGTAACCATGGTTAACATACAACACACATTTGTTATCAATATGTACTCATTTGTTTACAAACATAAGATTGTATTCCTATACTGTATACATAATATCCAGCAACTTCATTTGTTAACAATATGCTGTGGCCACCATAGCCTGTGAATACATAAAGACTAGTTTCATCCTTTTCAAAGCGGTTAATCGAGGCCCTACCATTATTAGACCACATTGATGGATGTTTTAGCTTTCAGTTGTTTAAAATGATGCAGTGAACATTTTTGTACAGTGTCCTTGTACAACTGAGTGAGACTGGCTTTAAGCTAAATTCCTAAAAAGGAATTTACTTGTGTACTTCAATTTTGGGCAAGTAGTGCCAAATTTGCCTTTAACATATTCCTAACAGTGTAGTATCTTAACCCAAACCCTCATCAACATTTAACCTTTGTTGCACTAACAGATAAAAATAATCCGTTGTCCTTTTAATTCACTATATGAACATCTCTTCATATTTCTATCAGTCATTGTGGTTTTTTTTCCTTTTGACTAGTTCTTTATATACTTTATCTTTTTTATGAGGGTGTTGGCTCAATGCTTTTAAAAAATAATTTGAGTATAAAGTTTGGCCCTTCGCCTGAGGTATATTTTGCAAATATTTACCACAGTTTCTTGTTATTTGACTTTATTTATAATGTTACTCCTCAAGGCAACTTTAAAATATTTAATGTAACCAAATTATTTATCTTTTTCCTTATGGTTTCTGAATTTGATGCTAGGCAACAGTCTCACTCCAAGAATGTAAATAAATTATCAAGGTTTTCTTGTAGTACTATGACACTTTCACAAAATGTTTGATTCTTCTAGAAATTATTTTGTCTTTAAAGATTTATGTTGGATTCCAGTTAATTTTTTTATCATGTGGCTAACCAATGTGTCAAGGTATATTTAAGGCAATAAAATACCACATTTGCCAGTTAAGCAATATTTCATTACAAATAAAAGATGAAATTACTTTTATATTTTCATGTATTAATTTTACTTTTCAGGAATATTAATAGTAAACTAAAGTAATTTTATTTGTTTTATGTTTTTTAAAGAACATATTAAAAATAAACAATTTCTAGCCAAGATGGAGGCATAAGTAGAAACACTTTGCCCCCTTGCACAACCATAAGGATTACATCTACCTCAAAACAAAAAGAAATCAGAATTACCAGAAAATCAAACTGCATGGGTGTCCAACAAAGATATAAAGAAGTAATACTCATCCAGACAGGTAGGAGGGGCAGAGACAGGGAGCCAGTGCAGAGAGGACTGGGTGTGATGGTGGTGGTGCCAGTGGTGGCAAGGCAGTGGCTGTGGCTGGCTGGTGGACAAGCAGTCACACATTATAAAAGCCAGAAGGGACACCTGGGGAGCAATCCCAGTCCCAAGCCAGATCACACAGCTCACGGTCCCAGCAATGGGAAAATAAAGCCTCATTGCTTCTGACTGTGAAAACCAGTGTGGGTTGGGGCAGCATAAGAAACTGCCAGTCTTTCAGGAGAGTCCATTTAGAGGGCCTCCACAGTCCTACATCTGCAAACCCACCCAGTCTGGGAACCATTATACCAGGCAACACCTAGAGGGGTGCCAGTTGCATACAGGAAGCAGGTAAAATAACCGGAAAAGGAGGGAGTGCCGAACAAGCATCACTTTTGCCTCTCTGATCCCTCCCCCACATACAATGCCATCAGGCGGTGAAACAGTTCTCCCCCTACTGACAAATACCTAAGGCTCCGCCCCTTACAATGTAACAGGTGTGACAGCTCTACCTTAGACACAAAGGCAACACTGGAGTCTGTCAAGTTGAGGAGACAAAGAAGTATGACCCAAAAAAGGGAGCGGATCAAGGCTCCAGAGGGAGAACTAAGTGATGAGGAGATAATCAACCTAACAGATGCAGAGTTCAAAACACTGGTGATAACAATGCTCACAGAAATAACTGAGTAGGGCAAATGCATAGGGGAAGAAGTGAAGGCTACATTAAGTGAAATGAAGGAAAATCCACATGAAACCAAATGGTGAAGCAAATATAGGTGGGGTTCAAATCAACGATTTGGAACATAAGGAAGAAATCAACAGTCAACTAGTACAGAATGAAGAACAAGAGTTGAAAAAAACAAGGACAGGTTTAGGAACCTCTGGAACAATTTAAAATGTACCAATATCCGAATCATAGGGGTGACAGAAGGAGAAGAGGAAGAGGAAGAAATTGAAAACTTAGTTGAAAAAATAATGAAGGAAAATTTCCCTAATTAGGCAAAGGAAATAGACATACAAGTCCAGGAAGCACAGAGAATCCCGAACAAGCTAGACCCAAAGAGGACCACACCAAGACACATCATAATTAAAATGCTAAAGGTTAGGGATAAAGAGAAAATCTTAAAAGCAGCAAAAGGAAAGAAGAGTTACCTACAAAGGATTCCCATAAGACTATCAGCTGATTTCTCAAAAGAAATTTTGAAGGCAAAAAGGGACTGGCAAGAAGTGTTCAAAGTGATGAAAAGCAAGCACCTACAACCAAGGTTACTCTATCCAGCAAAGCTATCATTTAGAATGGAAGAGCAGATAAAGTGCTTCCCAGACAAGGTAAAGCTAAAGGAGTTATTATCATTAAGCCCTTATTATAAGAAACGTTAAAGGGACTTATTTAAGAAAAAGAAGAAGATAAAACTATGAGCAGTAAAATGACAACAAACTCACAACTATCAACAAATGAATCTAAAAAACAAAAACAAACTAAGCAAACAAGCAGAACAGGAACAGAATCCTAGATATGGAGACCATATGGAGGGTTATCAGTGGGGAGGGAGAAGGGGAGAATATGGGGGAAAACATGTAGGGATCAAGAAGCATAGCTGGTAGGTATAAAATAGACAGGGGGACATTAAGAATAGTAAAGTAAATGGACATGAACTAAGGTGGGGTTTGCGGGAGGGAAGGGAGGTACTGGGCAGAGGGGAGCAAAGGGGAACAAATTGGGACAATTGTAATAACATAATGAATAAAATATACTTAAAAAATAAAAATAAAAATAAAGAAGCAATTATGAGTTCTGTGTTATAGGAACATGAGAAAGAAATAACCCCCAAATTTCTTTTAACAAGAGAGACTCCTCAAAAGGTGAAACCAGTTATATTCCACAACATCATTTTTAAATGATTGTTTCAGCAGAGCTTAAATTAACTTTTTAGGGTTATATAGAATTGAAATTGAAATTACTCTACCCTTTTGCTTTGTAAACAAGCACTACAACACTTTTATCAAAGTAGCAAGTATGTTAGTATTCTGGCCCAGGTAATCAAAATTACAGAAATGGGGTAAGTGAAGTATATAATACTGTATCAACTCAAAATCTATTCTAATGGGCAAAAGGAAATATGAAAAGAATGACTGGAATAGGATATTTTTGGGAGGCAAGGTAAGGTGGTCGCAAAGACTGACTGATTAGTTAAAAGCAGTGGTGCCTCTCGATCTTAAAGACACTACTTTATCTCCTACCTTGCAAACTTCTCCTATTAAATACCCTTCCAGAGTGGGCTATATCTATTCTCTAGGTTGACTCCTGCGCACTCTGTGCTCAGCATCCCTCCTCATCCTGGGGTGGCTGCCTCATCCTGCCTGTTCTCGTCCCCTCACCACCATGATAAGATCAAAATCACTAGTAGGCAAACAAGTGAAATTGATATCTATTATTCTCCTCGATAACTCATATTCCATATTCTCAGCATCTTTTACACTGCATCTCTCTACAAAGAATCTGTTGGCACTTGCTTTTATAACTTTTCTTACCTCCTGCCTTTCCTAAAATCTTCCATGCATGTGATGGAGTTTCAGGGTCATCTAAACAGACAGCTTCTTGATCCCCTTCAAAGTAACGAATAAAGTCCTAACAGCAGCTTATAAGACCCTAATAATATACAACCTCTCTACACCAAAACAGAGATCCATCTCTTGGACTTCGTGCAATGTGCAGTTGACACATTGAGAATATTCCATTCTAGCACAGAAGACAAGAAAACAAACAAGACTGATGCAAATCATTAGACGTGTTAAGCATAAATAATTAAATTATTTACCTGGGAGATATGGTAGACAGATAAAGCAAGCAGAGCATACATGTGTGAACCTCAATAGAAAGGAATGGAAGAACCAACTAAATACTAAATATTCATGATCACTCACTAAATATACATGAGACACACGAAGCACTGAATATTCATCATCTACTAAATATACATTAGGACACGAAACACTCAATATCCATGAGGTCTTACTTCAGCCATTCACTAGTAACACTCATGCAAAGCCCCAACTGCAGGCTGTCTTGGACATGCAAATAAAGCGCAAAACTGCTCACCAAGCTAATGCTATGGCTCCCAGCCAGGCTCTGCAATAGAGCGAGCATGAGCTGCCACCAGGCACCTTCCGTCTTCCTCGCTCTCATCTCTGGCCTTCATAACCTCACTATTGGTAGGTACGGCTGATGCACCATGGAGATAAGCAAGACAGATGAACTTGTGTAACAGAGTTCAAGTGGTATGGCCCTTCCATTTGCTTGTACCCCAGCCTAAGTGTGTTAATCCACTCCACTTCTTTCCACTGGCTTCTAACTCTATGCTTTAGTTTAAATTGCTTCAATAAACTGTGTGATTCATGCACCTGAAATCTGTGGGCTTTCTGTCTTGACTACGGGATAGCTTGCCTAGCTGTGAACTTGGAGGTTACCATTGCCAGGCTGTGTCCACACACACCTTATCTACCATTCCGCTCCTCACGTGTGCTCCAGCCACACTGTCCCCTTTGCTCTCCTTTAAATACTCAAGCACATGAATACCTCAGGACCTCTGCACTGTTCTTCTCTCTGCCTGAAACACTATTCCTCCAGACAGCTACATGATTTTGCTCCTTCATTTCATTTGGGTCTCTTCCCTGACCCTCCTATATAAAATTATATACTTTTCCAACAACAATTCTCCAATACCACTGGGTGTCCTACAATTCAATTCATTTCTGACACTACCTGGAGTTAGCACAGACCCACAGGTTAAGGGTTCAGTCCCACAAAACTGCCCCAAATTCAGATGCCAGCCACATAGGGGGCCCTCAGGCTGCCTGTACCTCTTTCAGCCAACTACAAATTTGGGGGTTCCCACAACCCCCCTCAGGTTTTATAATTTGCTAGAATGATTCATAGAAATTAGGAAAGTATTATACTTATGATTATATTTTATCCTAAGGACACAATTCAGGAACAACCACATGGAATGCACAGGGCATGCTATGGGGGAAGCCTGGTCCAGAGCATCCATGCCCTTTCCAGGCCGGCCACCTTCACAGCACACTGATGTGTTCACCACCCCAGAGCTCCTTGACACCTGTTGTTAAAGACTTACCAAAACTTAATTTCACAGTCATGATTTGTTAAATCAGTGGCTGCTGGCACTTGAACTCAATCTCCAGTCCTTCTTCCTTCTAAAAGTTTCAACCCTCTAATCACGTGGTTGGTTTCTAGGGGGAGCGACCTCATCCTGAAGTTATCTAGGAGCCTTCCAAGAGTCACTTCCTTAGCATAATTCAGGTTTGGGCAAAAGGGATAACAAAAGACACTCCTATTCCTTAGACAATTCCAAGGTTTTAGGGACACTGTGGCACAAACCTAGACAAAGACCAAATGTATATATTTATATTTACATATTTATGTATTTATTTTACCCCAGAAACGGAAATTTCCTCTTCCCCCTAGCCATTCCATATCCTCTTTGCTGTATTTCAGTTTGTATCTAGAACTTGATACGTTATACATTTATCGGTGTATCTGTTTATGGTCATTTCCTCCCAGTAGAATATAAACTCCATGAGGTCATGGTTTGGCCTCTTTTCTTTACTGTTCTATCCCCAGAATCCAGAACAGCTTCTAGCCTAAAACAGGAACTCAATATTTGTCATATGAGTGAATGAATGTCATGTCAGGACACAGCAGAGATGCCAATGACTCACCATTGTCTTTGATAATCTGCCTGTAGAGGTCACAATGGTGGGTTCTAGCCATCTGATTCTACCCAGCTCTTCCAAGTCTCTATCTGATTATAGAGACAGAAATCCACAGCCCTAGCACAGACATTTGGAATGGGAATCAAAATGTGAGTTAAATGATGGTGAAAAATGGGACAGAGTGACTTCCATAGCAATCCCAATCCACCTTTAATAAAAGGAGCAGGGGAACCATAAAGATGTAGAAATAGTCTGTCAACAGAAGCAGGAATGGGGCAGTTGCAGCAAAAGAAACAGGGATAAGACGTTATGTGACACTCAAGGGAGATTTAGGGGTTTTCCTGATACCATCACCATGATGTGTGAATGCCCTTCCTATCCTGGGATATTATGAGACTGACTCATAAGCTTTCAATAAATCCTCTTTGTAACTAAGTTGATCTGAATGGCAGTGGTGTAGGGCTGGCCAAAAAAAGCCAAACCTAGGAGGTAATTTAGCAACGTTTCCATCCCTGAGCCCTGAGTTCATTCTAAACTGCAGTAGGATGCTGGCTCACTGGACCCAAGCTGGGCCACTTTGATCCTCTCCCCTGGGAACTTGGAATTAGAAATGCCAGCTAATACTGCCAGTCAAGGCCACCGGTGTGCTAGAATCAGAGAGCCAGTGAGCAGAGAAGAGAAAGAGCTGAGAAAAGAGGCTGCGATGGGGGGGGTGGGGGGGAGCAGCCTGAAGACTCCCAGGTTCCAATGCCAGACTTCTTGAAGTTTGTATGCATTTACCACCCTTAAATCCTAAGTTCTCTCTGGCCTGCATTAAATCCACCTATTTTGCTTAGGTTAGTTTGAACAGGTTCCTGTTATTTACAACTTAAAACTCCTTGACTAACGCAGGGTAGCATTTGCAAGCAGGAAGCACACAGCTGAGCTTACTAAGCATCCAGAGGAAGCCTCAGAGGGCTGTGGAGTCATTTACATTGAGTGGGACAAAGTTAGAGATGCTTGACCTTCTGGGAGGATAGCACATTCCTATCTAGCACCAATTCTTCAGTTTTCAGCACTGGATGTGAAAAGGGAGTTTCTTTATCTGACTTTGGGGACGCTGCTTGGTCACCTATGTGCCCTCAGCACGCTTCATCCACCAGTTACAGGAACATATCTGGGGCCCCCACACTGTCACATGGGGTTTCTAGAAGCTGCATTGCTCAGCATGAGGACTCTGGAGATAGAACCCACTTACAGGCTGGCCACTAAGAGGTCCCGGGGCTTCTTCTGTCTGCTATGTGGCATTTTTTGCTGCTGACTCTACTGCTCAATAAGACGCTTGACAGAATCCAAGCAAGGGGCTGACATGAGTCACCAGAGCTTTTTATCTCTGGGCACATCTGCCACACCCCAGTGCCCCATGATGGCCAAGGTCACAATGACTCGGACAGGGCCTCCTGGAGCTGCTGATTGGGGACCTCTCCATGACTCACCCTCCTCAGCCCTTGCTTGGAGACAGCCCTGATGGGAGACAGTCCAGTCACCAACCTGCTGCTAAAGTCCACTTTTATTATCTGTCTCTGCGTACTGTGTCACCAAGGGGAACAGCGGGGTTTAGAGGCAGCTGACACACAGGCATCTGGGGATTTCGGAGGCTGCGCACAGCAGGCCTGGAGGTTTGTGGGCTGTGGTCACAGAGTCCCCAAAGTGAGTGCTCATCTGTACAGCAGATCTTCCCCATCAACACAGGTCTGCAGGTTTCTGCTTTGCTCAGCCCTGCAGCAACATGTGGCTGAGCCACAGAGGGGAGGGCTGGCCCACTCTGTCTAGAAGGGCTGTGAGCGCACATCCCCAGGAAACACCTGGCCCTTGATAGGCACTCAGGAAATGTTTCTTGAATGAATTTGGAATTCTTCCTTTGGAAAGAATTTCATCCCACTGGAAGTATTTCTCACTAGACCGCTTAGGTGGGGCACCAGCCCACCCCTGCCCGTCAGGGACCACTACCCAAGGCCGCTGAATTTTCCATCCTCCCCGGAAGCACGTCAGTCCTGCGCACACTGGAACCAGGAAAGGGTGATGGGGAGGCAGGACACCGGACCATTCCTTTCCCCACCGCTCTGCCCTGAGAGGAGAGAGGAGGGCAAAAGCAAAGAGGATTACGTGTCCCCATCCCCTGAACTGCCTGGCGGTCACACCTTTCTCACCACTGTCCAGCAACAGCAAGACTGTTTGGTCAAGGCTCTTCGTCAACTTAAAGTTTTCTTTTCTTTTTAAAGATTTTATTTATTTATTTTTAGACAGCAGGGAAGGGAGAGAGAAAGTGGGAGAGAAACATCGATGTGAGAGAGAAAGGCCGATTGGTTGCCTCTTGCATGCCCCCCACTGGGGACCTGGCTCACCTGGGCAACCCAGGCATTACCCTGACCGGGAACTGAACCAAGTATGCCCTCGGTTTGCAGGCACGTGTCAACTTAAAGCTTTCTGTAACTCCGAGTCAATGACCCTGGGCTAAAGCCTGGTTTTTCTCTCTCCTCACGGAGAGTGACTCACGACCCTAGTTCTGCCCATCACCAAGGTTCTCTGGGGTAGAATCAGTCACTGCTGAGGGGCTCTCTGAGTCCAAAGAGCAAACAACTGCCTGCCTCCCACTCCCCAGCCCACATGCAGCCTTACACCTCAGGAGGAGCTGGGAGCACGCCAGGAGTTTCCCAAGTCTCGTTGGGCTCCAAGTTTATTCTCAGACAAAACATCATCCCGTCCCTTTTCTCCCTAACGGAGCCCTGTTCTCAGCCACGATCCCCCCTCCCATGCATCGTCCAGGGACAGCCACCTCCACTAGCCTGTGACAGTCATGGCCACGTCACCCTCTTGTCCACGACGGTTCAGCAGGGACCTAGTTCTGGCCTAGGAGACAGGAGGGGATGTCTGCCAAGCATCCAAGAAAAGTTTCTTCCCCCCTAAGAGACACAAAAAGACTCAGCCCTGTCCCCCCAACATTGGTGTCTCTGGACACGGCTCCCGGAACTCCTGTGGCCCTAACACAGGGGAACAGGAGGACAAGGTAAAGGGAATCATAGAGAAGCAGAACAAGCAGCATGAAGGGACCGTGTCTGGAAGTCATCCTGCTCTCGGCTTCATGTTATAGAATACATTCCCTTGTGGCTCAAGGCAGTTTAAGTCATGGTTTCTGTTACATGCAGCTGAAAACATCTAACTTTACAACACCCTGCTGGAGAGGCCCTCCCTGCCACGATCATCATGCTGAGAGGTCATCCCGGCTGTGCTGGGTGTAGGCCCCCTTTTCCCCCAACCTGAGAAACAGACCCTGGGACAAGGGAATCTGATCTAGGAGGATGGGGTAGGCAGCGGAGCCACCTTCTCTGGAGAGTGATGGGCAAATGGGGTCACCTTCTCTTTCCAGCCTGTGGTTCTGTAATGATTGCCTGAGGCTCGGGGTGCCTTGAGCCACTGCCCCTTGACACCCGTATTAGGAAGAATTTTTTAATCAAATAGCATATCCTGTTCCCAGCACATATTATCTGGAACAAAGTCCTCTCAGAGGCACAAAAAAATAAAATAAAATAAAATAAAAAAAAATTCTAGGGTATTCATTTTTTTGAGGCTTCCTTTATATTAAAATAAAGAAGCAATTCTAATACAGGGTCGCAGAAATTAAATAATGGTTTAAATGTTTACATTTTGCAAATAAATATGTTTCATATATAACCGCCCCCACCTCCAGTTCAGTGCACACAAAATGAACTAGAAAAGGATCTGGTTATAAAAAATGAGTTTAAAGTTGTAGTTTGAATGTCTTCCTCTGGCACTATAAGTGTGACACCATTCAGAGAACATTAAGAGTCCAAATTTGAGACCCTCTGTCAGAACACTTGAGCGATGCTTTGTTGGACTCTATGAAAGTCTCTTCCAGAATCACAAAAGCATCACATTTCCCTGTTAGTCCCCGACACCCAAGCACCAAGCCCAATTCCTGTATTCTGAGCTTCTGGTAGTCAGGTGGATGTGGCAGAGGTGACAAGGACTACCAGGACAGCCTCCTTAAAGTAGATCTTCCAGCAACTTCTGCCGGCAATGCACTGAGGACCCTTCAGGCTCTCAGTATCCTGGGTCTGGGCTGGTGCCCAGCTCCAGGAAAGGCTACAAGGGGGGGTTGTCTCATAAAAAAGTAGAGATGCAAACTATATTTCCCCCATTTGCCCCTGTACGGTAATAAATATTTAAGCCAAGGAAAGCTGGCTAGGTCTTGTTCATTTCCCAGGGCATTTACAACTGCTTTCTGAAGCAGGATACTACAGGGGTTTCTAAAGCCTGTCCCTGGCACTTACAGAGTGGTGTGAGCTCAGGAGCGCAGAGGTAGTTTCCTAACCACTTTAACCTCTGTACTGCAGCTTCCTCAGCTCTAAAATGGGAATAGTAATTTAGTTGTTAGGAGAATTAAATGAGTTATTATGTGCAAAGTGTTTAGGAACAGTGTCTAGTACATAATACTATGTAAATGCTAGCTGCTATTACTATTGCATGATTACTACTGCCCAGGCAGAAAGGAAATTGAGTCAGGTGGTGTGGCAGGCAGAATACCATCCCCATCAACTCCTGCAAAGATGTCCACTTCCTAATCCCTAGAACCTGTGAACGTGTTAGGCTACCTGGCAAAGGGAAACTGAGACTGCAGATGGAATTAAGATTGCTAATGAGCTGACCCTGAAATGAGATTAGTCTGGATTATCTGGGTGGGCCCAATTTAATCAGGCATCCCTATAAGAGGGAGGCAGAAATGTAAAAGGGGCTATAATTAAAAAATAAAAAATAAAAAAAGAAGAAAACACCTCCATAAATGAATAGAAAAAAGAGTCAATAAGTGATTCTGGTCCCCCAATTTTGCTGACTAAAGGAGTAACAGTTGTTCATAAAATGCTGAAGGTAAATAAAATAACTTCTAAGTTTTCTAATAGTGGGAAGAATGGTGCCATGTTAAGTCTCCTGGCTCGAAACTGAGGGCATTCTGATACCCTTGAAAGAGAAGTATAAGGATGTGATCCCATTCCTCAAGAACTGTTTCTTTCAAGGATGCCAAGCAGGCTTCATTTTGCACGTCAGCTTTGATCTATTTTTAGTAGCCACCTAGGTTAACAAGCCTTTGAAATGCCTCTTTTCAGAAGTAACAACCCTCAAGAGAGCACACAATTGTTAACTATCCTGTAAAACAATCCCCACCTTGCTTTCTCCCACCTCCATGTAATCTTCCTCACGTTCCCTTTTTAATTTCAAATGCATAAAAGAAGCTGCAAAACTTACTCTCCAGAGCATGAGACCTGGCTCCCCAGCACATGTCACAGTTCGGCTCAAATAAACTCTTAGTCATTCTCTACTGGTCTGGAGGTTTCTTAGGTTGACACAGGTAAGTTCTGTTCCATCTGCAGGTACTTGCCATTCCAGGCAGAGCAGGATGACAGCCGGCAGGCCAGGGCCTGGCCCATCTGATCAGACCAGAAACCTGGACTTAGAGCCCGCACATCCTCATGGGCTGTCAGTGCCCTGTGTTCAGGACGGCCCCGGAGGTCTATGTGCTGTGACTCTTCAAGTTTGTCACATTTCTTGTCATTTTATTTTCAAATGTCTAATTGAAATATAGAGTGCATCTGAGAAGCTCCCAAGTTTATTCCTGCACACGGATCGAATGGCACTCGCCGGGAGAAGAAAATCTGAGTCCAATCTCAGCAGCTCACTTATGAATGAACTTTTTCCAGGTTTTCCAACTTGAAAGCCTTCTCTCCAGGAAAAAGTAAAATGCATTTGCGAGAGCTAGTGTGAGGATTGTTAACAAAACATATAAAGCATATTTTACTAATTGATGCACTGTGAGCTAAACTCACCCCTCCAACACGGTTTTTAGATTGATTTCATTTTCAATCTATAAAAACTACTAATTATTATGTTAAAATCTGGGCTATCCAATTCTCATTAAAAAGCCAGTTCTGGTCCAACTTTATCTATGTTGGTCAAATGATCATCCGCTTTATATTTTCATGGGGTTACCAGGAGCCATTGGTGTGGCCTTTATATCTTCCAAAGCAACAAAGAACAAGGGAAATCAGCCATTCAGCCAGGCAGGAGATCTGAATTTCATGGCCAGTTGGTGGTCACAACTTGGACTGGGGTGGTGGTGGTGGTTAGAAGTTGCTACTGGCATCTGGTGGGTAGAGATCAGCTTAACATCCCACAATGCACAGGATAGCACCCCACCTCCACCCCAACCAAGAATTTTCTGGTCCAATATGTCAGTAGTGCAGAGGATGGGAACCTCTGCTTTAGGTAGTGATTTTTTAAGAGAAATCTTTAAAAAATTCCATGACAAAAGCACTGCTCATAGTGAGCCACACTGTTTTCTCTGCTGACGTTAACTGAGAGCAAACAACATTTATGAGGAAGGCTTCTGCAAGAAGCAGGGAATGGGTGACTATGGTTAATGACAAAAAAAATGAATGTCTTTGCCTGTCTTCTCTTTCTTTCAGAGTCAGGGAGGGAATGAAATTACCAGTAGTGATCATTTAAACTGCTATTTTATCCTGTATCAATCAAAGCTATTCATTCTGGTTACTCCCAGACTCTTGGGTTGAAACCGCACCAAATCAAGGTCACAGCCAGTGTGAATACATAGGCCAGCATTTTCGCTATGCAGCTTTAATGACCTGGGCTGAACATCAATGGCAACTTTCCATGAAGAAGCCATCAGAGACCCTAACCTAGGAACAAATGGCTCTAAATGGCGCCTATTACCTTGTTTTAATATTCTGTATTCGATGGGAATACAGCTGTAAGCAACTCTTCAGTCCGCGAAGTTAATTTGCACTGTGTCATCACTGCAGGCTCCTTGCATATGTTCAGGATACGCTGATAGGAGCAGGCCTGGAATGAATAATGTTTAGTAAAATCAATAAACCCTATTATTAGTCACTAAGGGGGCTGATTTTATGTCTATAAAAGTAAAACAATTAGAACTGTATTAATGACAGATTCATCATAGTAATATAATGGAGCCAAGCATGCTTGTCTTTTGGGAATTTTTAATTTACCATTCATTACTGACTATGCATTTGGTTAGAGAAATGGCACACATACATAAACAAGCTCTGGCCTTTGGCAATTTATGTTGTCATCAGCAAAAGCACCATATCAGTAAGGGGAAGAAACAAAACTTCATTTAGTGATTAATGTAAACCCATCATGCATAATGTTTCAGTAAAGCCTAAGGAGAACGAGTATTCAAACTGCATTGTCCTTTTGGTCATAAATATCTCTGTATTTATCAGTACTCTTATTTAGTGTAGTAGCAGGGTTAAGCATGGTCTAATCCTCCCGTTCACACTGTATCTATGTAGGTATGCACTAGAAGTGATTATAAGCCTGGCATGTAATAAGCATACAACCAGTCATTTTGTAGCTGACAGGTAAGATTGACTTCCATATGATTTTTCAAAATACTTATTACTGAAAGCAGGAAAGGCATAAGGAATCCACAGTATTGTCTAGCCACCAACAAGAACATGGTACTTCAGCTGGTGGAGATGGAAACTGACCTTAGTTCTGCTCCTGTGTTTCAACAATTGAATTGTTTGGTCAGCATATAGGCAACCAACAGATACAGCTGAAACCATATTCTGAACAGAGGAAACATACTTGTTTAACTGGTATAAGATTAATTAAATGAAGTCTTCAAGGACACATCTGGATATGATGTAAGAAGTGAAAAAATTTGATTAAAAAAATGGTTGAAAGTATGCGAAATACTCACATGTAACAATAAACACCATAAATGATATTTTTATAAATGACAACATGGATGAAATTCAGAAGAAAAATCAACTGAAAATTGGGAGAAAGATCCTCCTACTGAAATTTACTAAGAACATGGACTAGACTCATAGGCATGCAGCAAAAGCAACACTTCATGGTGGTTTTCCAAAACCGAGGAAGCATTTCTTTTTGATTGCAAAAATCTATTCATTTGTGAAGCACAGTCCTCTAAGTGGGGGAACTAAGCAAATTATACCAAGATAAATTTTGTCAACTTAAAGAACTTTTTAGAAAACTAAGCGGTAAAACTGTCATTAGCAATTATAGTAAAATCCTAAAAACTTACAGCTGGAATGAAGCACTGGAATCAACCAGTCCAAACACAGGAAGCACACTCCTTCTTTAAGGCTTTGGCTCTTGCTTTCCATGTCACTGCAACGCTCTGTCCCTAGATTTGCGCACCGACTGCTCCATCATCGCCTTTAGTGAGGCCTCCCCAATCACTCTATTCAGTTACAAACTCTCACCCGTTACCTAGGCCCACTCTCATGCACTATTACTCTCCATAGCATTTACCAGCCACCAAATGTGTAATTTAGTCCTTTCTTAACATCAACAATAAGCTCTGTGATATTACGCGAAACCAATTTTACCTAGCATAAATGATATGAGTTTATCTCATTAATGTTATAATGAAAAGAAGTTGAATGAAATGTTATTCCAGGAGCTGCTAGACCCTGCATATTACTTATATATTTTATGTCTACCCCACCTACTAGAAAATGAAAACTCTATGAGGACAGGAATTTTTGTCTGCTTTGCTCACTGCTATACCCTGGTACCTTATAAGGCCTGAAATAAAGGATGTGTTCAAAAAGTATTTATTAGAAGAAAAGGAGGGAGGGAGAAAGCAAGTGTGGAATCAGATAATTCTGTACATTTTGCATAAAATATTCTAGTAAAACAATTTCATAACATGTCAAATAAATGGTTAGCTGACTGTCTCTTTACAAATTTTAACTCCTGTCCATATGTCATAAGATTTACACCCTTGGAATATCATTCCATATCCAAGAAACCTGTATCTACCTATTTCAGGAAATATTATACTCCATGTTTGGAGTAAATACCCAGCCAATATGCATATATCTGCCGATTTAAATATACTTTTTGGTTTTCATACTTGTTTACCATATAAGAAAAGTCAATATCTGCAAACTGTATCTTATGCATTAAATATTTATAATATTAGGAAACCTTTCTTTGAAGATTAGAATCACTATCAAGCACTTGGCAATAATATGAGACAGACAAGAAGCCATTATAAAAAAAAAAAACTTTTTAATTCTGATTGCCAAATTATTTAAGGCAGGTATAAAAAAGGAAAGCATTCAATATACATTTTACATAAAATAAACTAGATTACAGCATAAAACAAGTAACCAGGCAATGGCATTAAAGTCTCTCTCTTCTAAAACTGGATAATTGTAAACATTAAAAAAAAAAAAAAAAAAAAAAAGGACTGCAGGACTATTCAAGTAATAGAACAATCACAGATGTCTCTGGTATGCAGGCTATTGGGTTATTTGCCATCAAGATTATCAAAAAATGACACCTCATTATTCACAGATGCTCACTATTTCCCCATTTTAATCTTTACATTATGTACAACACAGTTTTTTTGTGGTACTGGCAACCCCATGCCTTCCAAAAGTATTTTTCCACAATACACAAGTACAAACAGTGACTACAGAAACATTTTTACACTGATGCGTCTTTAACAGGAGCCACCAAATAGACATCTAAATTGTACCAAGTGTCATCATCACAGTTAGCCTTTCTGAAGGGCTTACAGGAAATATATGAAGGATATGCAAGGTTCAGGCACACTGATACATAACATTATTTATTTACAATTTAAAAGGAAAAGGAAAAGAAAGTAAGCAGCCTTTTGCGGCTAACGCTTTTCAACATGACAAACGCATTTTTTTTATTTCCTTTACTGAGTGGTTTGCAATTTGGCAGCAGACCCTGTGTGTGCGAGCCTGGTTACTGATACAAAAAGTAAAGAATATATATATGTATATATACATATATGTATACGTATATATATATATAAAACAGAAGTTTAATTACAGCAACATTTGCTACTCTGTGATAAAATCTGTAATTTACAAAAATGAAATGACTGGTTTTTGCCTGCCATTAAGGCATTTCAAATTAACACCATGGAACTGATGTCTGTATAAAGCGCTTCCCCATGTGATCCAGTCACATGACAACGTACATTTCCAATCTTGTTATTCTCTGCAAAAGAAAAGACAACCTTAGCATAGAGTTCTATCCACATTTCACACTGAAAATATGAAAACCATTAGAGCAATAGGCTTATTTTAGTTCTATTCAATTCACAGAATTCAATTCCATAAGAAAGTGAATGAACACAAGGGTAATGATATACATTGTGAAAAGATATTATTTCCCTTTTGAAAACACTTGAGGGGTAATTAAAATAAAGAACAAACATTACCTTCAGCATCATGAAAACAAACTTCTCCATTTGTGAGTTTATTTTTAAACATAATAACACAAAGGGAGTCATGATGAATTATTTTAACAGAGCTATGAGGATAACCTAAGAAACTTTCCAACTGTTGAAAAACTGATCAATTAAATTCTAATCTACATTACAACTACAGAAATGAGGTTTATGGAATAGAAACTGCTTGTGAAGCATAGTGTGGCATAAAAGCACATTCATTATTACAATAATATAAAATCCTCAGGCCCCAAGTTTTTGGTCTAAAACGCCTATTCTTGCTTCCTCCCACCCACTAAGATGTCTCTACCTAAAAAACTGATTCAAAATGTAAAGAATATTTACCTTCTTTGTGCAGGAAACATTCCTGATGCAGATGCCTGAGCAGCCACCTGCTGAGAGGCAACTAGGGCAGCAGAGGTCAAGCCTAATGGTGAAAAAAAAAATGCAGGGTTTCTGTGACATTCAGAAATATAAGAGCAGAGACAGGCCCAGTGGTGAAGGGCTGCAGACCTGACAGCAATGGTATGTCTTTTCCTGAACACACACAAAATATTTCAAGAGTACAAACCCCCTAGCCTAAGCAGTATCTATCTCTTTATCAAGTACTCTGTGGTTTTCCTAATAGCTATTCAAAGAGAATACAGCATTCCATCTCTCTAGCTCTGCATGGTGCTAAATGGTTTACACGCATTCCTGAATAGGAAGCTCAGGAACAACAGGAATCAAAACTCATAGTGAACTATAGAAGCAACATGCTACTTGCTTAGAATATACTACTCTGGTAATAACTTTTATCACTGTAACATTTTCCCCAGTGGTGGAACACAATGCATCCCATAAGGTACATGGAATCAGTGAACCAAACTCAGAAATAGTCTTAACTTTTACCATGCAAGAGAAAAGTAACAGTCCAAGAATGTGATAGCTCCAAATGTCATGAAGTTGCCAATAGAAAATTCTTTTTCATTCTAAAGAAAACAATCCTGGAAAAAATAGAGGAAACAAACCTAGGGAAGATCACTCTCTCCTTCTAGGTCCTTTATGTTCTCTTTTTCACATCCTAGTTGATACCAAGTAACATAAGTTGAATAAATAAAAATGAGCCTTTCACATGTGTATAGCACTTCTCACTTTTGAAAGCACCTTCAAACATATCAGCTTGTAATCACACAAGCAGAGTAAGAGGAAACTTGGCAAGTGCTATGGACTGAATTGTGCCCTTCCAACATTCCTGGTCAGAAGGCATAACCTCCATTGTGACTATATTTGGACATAGGACCTACTAGGAAGTAAATAAGATTAAATGAGGTCATAAAGGTGGGAACCTGATCCAACAGGATTTGTGTTCTTATAAGAGGAGACATCAGAGTTAGCCTCCCCACTCCCGCCCCCAGGTATAGAGAAGAGGTCAGATGAGCACACAGCGAGACGGCCGCTGCCTACAAATCAAGAAGAGCTTCCACCAGAAACCGACCATGCTGGCACCCTGACCGAGACTCCCAGCCCCCAGAACTATGGGAAGATAAATTCCTGTTGTTTAGCACTAGAGACTATGGCATTTTGTTATGGCAGCCTGAACTAAGACAGCAAGATCCTAGCAGGTGGTCTGTTGGTAGAGCCAGTGCCAGGGCCCACCTGCTGTGAGGTGACAGTGTTAGGACAAATGGCACATGCTCAACTAAAACACTGAATTGAAGGCCCCCACAAGTCAACTGTATGGAACTTTAAAAAATGTTTCTCCATCTTTAGTGAAAGAGTCAAAGCAGTGAGGAGCTGTGAGGAGTCCCCAAATTAGGTTATAGAAAGTGTTGAGCCTGATCATGTTACTTCCATAGGAAAAAAGCAACTTAAAAGGTCTACGGAAATTCAGGGCAAGCAGGTTCACCAAAGCCTCCCACCATGCCTTCCCTTTCCCCACAATTTCCCTCAAGTAGCTATCTCATCTTCTGATTGTTCTAGTCAGTGCCCCAGACACTGGCCGCCACCCTCAGCCTGTGCGATAACAGTAAGCCACTGATAATATCAACAAGTGACAGTTATTAAGTGGTAGCAATTTTGTGTCTCAATAGAATACAAAGATGTGGGATAGCCTTAGTTTTGCCATGAGGAAGCGAAAGTATGAGTTAAGAACCCTCCCCAGAGCTAATGTTAACTCAAAGCTCAGTATCTTTTAACACATGAAAGGCAGTTTGGGCAACTGTTTTCCAAAGCAGAATGAAGAAAGGCACCATAACAATAGAGCTGCTGACCTTGGAAAGGGTCGTATTGACCAGGGATTAGTGGGTAACCCATGCCAACGTGGGTGTGGTGATGCGTATGCAGGTGCCGCTGGCCGAAGGGGGAGTGGCGATCCCTCTCCCTTTCTGCTTCGCGTTCCCGCTCCGCCGTAGCTTTCTCCACGGGCTGGAATGGAGAAGAGTGATTTCCCCATTAATCCTCTAAAAAAATGTAATCAGAGTACCACCTTTGTCCCTTTAGCAATATGTGTAATGATTAAAAAGTAAATACACAGATACTTAAAAGTACTTATTAGTTGAAGACCAATTCAAAAATGCTTCAGTTTTCATTGGAATTACGTCAACACTAAAGAATTGGTCCACCCAAAAGCAGCATCCATGTTTGCCTCAAATGACTGAAGAGGACTTCTCTCTCTATTCACTCACAATTGTAGGCTTAGAAGCTACCCAATTTCTATCCAGAAACAACTTTTAAATATGGCTCAAGGGAAAGAAGTTGTAGAAATTTCTTTAAGGTCAAGTTTTCTGATTACTCTTCTATTTCATGTACATTTTGTGGGGGAAATCTATCTTATAATTTTAACTATATGTGTCTGTTTTTTTCCATTGAGAACACATACCCTCATACCATATGCCGATATTGATTACAGAAAATCATTGCCCTAAGCCTCCAAAAGCATCCCAGAATCTCACCATTTCTGAACACCCAGAAGAGCTCTGTTCTCCCAGATCATAGTTTGGTTAAGGATCATGTATTTTTTATATATTTCTACGCACCAGAGCTTAACCACCCTTACACTAAAATTCTTTTTATCACTTGAAAAAGACTTTGCACTAGAAAGAGTACTCAGTAGAGATTCATAAATCATCTTTTCTAGTTTCTTTATCGCGTCCCTGGTGGCCTCATTCTCATCACAGACCCATTGTTACTTTATTCCAAACTTGTCTTTCTTGCCAAGAACCACATCCCTTCTTTTGTCTCTCTTCACAACAGTCTTTTTTGGGGCCAGGAACGGGAGGTGGGCTGTGGTGTCGGCAGAGCCAGGTTTCACAAAGACACATGTTTGCATTACTTCAGCGGAGTTATAGGAACACGACGGAGTCAAGACCGAAAAAGAGCAGATGCAGCCACCATTCCTTAACCAAGTGACTCACTCTGGCATTCCAGTGCATCAAAATAACAAATACTTTGCATCAAAAGTTGGTTCCTATGAATTTAAATGTTCATCTAATAAGCATCCTCCTGGGAAGGCAAGGTATAGATTTTGCAACAGAAAAAACCTTGTGGCCACCGTACATGCTTCAGTAATTTTATTTCCTCACTGTGAAACCAACTTACTTTTTGAATATTCCACCCTTTATGTATCAGGATAAAACAGCATCTGGAAATCATAGCTGGATTCCAAAACCATTTATATTTCAAGACTGTTCTCCAGCACGTCCCCCCTTTTCCTCTAACCACAGTACTTTTAAATGACAACAAAAGGAGGCTTACAGCAGGTGACTTGCTGCGATACTGGTTGGCATGCTGCTGGAGCAAATCCAGTGCTTTAGATTCAGTGGTAGTTTTCGTGCTGATGCTAGGGCTGGTATTGACTTTCTCTGCCTCTTCTCTCCCTGACATCTTCCCATAAACAGGATAATGAAATCCTGGAGAGAGATAGGCCCCTGCAGATAAACAACAAATGCCACATCAGTTATGAGATACATTAAAAAAAAAATCATTTGTATTACACGAATTTGGGACAAAAATCATAGATTTTAAAATTAGACGATTACATTAAGAACAGGCTATATCATCATTAAACTGTCTCTATGTTCTCCCATTTTCTTCTCCCAGTTAATTCATCCTGATGAACAGAGGTTATAAACAGAATTGAGCTTACAGCCATTTCATACATTTATGTGCCCGCTTAAGTGAAAGGAATAGTAACTATAATGATTATGACAGCAAGTGCTTAGAATATTTTCACAGACAATAAAGTATCTGTCAGTCTAACAGTAAAGCGGCCTATCAGAGACTATGGAAACAATAGCTGAGGACTCTTGACATTTCATCTTAAAGAACTCTTTCATTAAGTCAGTATCATTTTTGGGACTTTAAACAGCATAGAAACAAGCAAAACAAATGTCACTTTTGAAGCATCTAATATATTCTGAGTTTTTAATAGCTAAGATTTGAACACAGCCTCTTCCCTCCAAGATAGTTAGAACCCACAACACGTACCGGGGTAACTGTGCATTAGGACGGGAGACACAGCCCGGTATGCAGGGTGGCTGGGGTCATACATCTGTGGGTAAGGATAAGCATGCAAGTACTGTATGTAGGACTGATGCTGGCTCATGGGCGAGGACACAGCCACTCTTGTTCCCCGAGAGTCCTTCCAGTTCACGGGAGTCTTTCGATCATCATTTTTCAGCTTGCTTTCCTCCATGGATTGGGAGTCAGGACGCTTGGCCTCTTTGGGCTCCTCTTTTATGCTGGTTAATGATACAGGAAGGCCGGGCACACCACTCTCTTTATTGGGAGTTTTCCTGGGACTATCCTCTTTTAATTTCTTTTCTCTCTCAAGGTCTTCTGACTTTTGCTGATCCAGGTATTTGGGCTGGTAAACATAATGATGCCATGTCCTTGAATCTGGATCCTGATTTTTTTAAAAAAGATTTGTTTTAAAATTTTGAATTTTAAGAGACCCCATAAATCATTATGACAGCACTATTACTATTACTTTTGATACTGAGTGAACATTTATTCATGTGCTAGCACTGACCAGAGTGTTACTCTACACAGAATAATGTCTGAGGTAGGGATTATTATTGATCACTTGTACAGAAGACAAAATCAAAGCGTTTAAAGTTCCAAGTAACCCCAGGGTCACACTGCTGCCCATGTGTAGGGATGGGCTTCAAACTTAGGTCTGCTGGATTCCGGGGTGGGGGGGATGGGGGGTGGGGGTGGGGCTCTTACTGTCATTTCTCTACATCATGTAACATCCTCAGACGTATTTAACTCTCATTGTCCTTTTACTATCTTACATAGGTACAAAGAGTTTTTAAAACTACAACCCAAGCTAGTAATAGTAAATTTAAGTAATTACTATAGCAATTAATATCATTTAGGGGGGAAAGTCTTTGTTTCCTAATACATTTTCTTCATAGGCAGCTGAGGTTTAATATATCGGCTCACGTTTCATCGCATGCTAATATCTTAATCAAAACAAAATTTCAAATGAATAGCACATGTTATCTTTTTTCTATTAGAAAACAAAGCCATCTATAGACCCCCTTCCCCAAACTGTGCAGGTCTAACACAGCCCTGTAAACCCACAGCCCGAGTCAGGCCTCCACAATGGCCTTCGTGAACCCCCATCCCACTCAGGATCTATACGCCCTGGGTTTTTAGATCCTGTATGAACATTCAAAATGGGACCTGAGGTCTGACTTTTGGACAGAACCGAACATGATAAAAGGATTTTGTTACTCTGATTCACCAAGGACATCTAAGCATGGGAGTGGGGTGGGGAAAATTCCAGAGGAAATACTTATGGGACTCCAGGGAGTCAGAATGTCTGAATTGTGACAGAAAATGCTAGCACATGTGTGATTTCATGAGGACCGGGGTCCTAGGTGTTTGCACATGTAACCTCAGGTTGGCGGGGCTCTGGGACGGCTGCCCGAGGCACAGCTACCCAGCAATGAGCTCCGTTTTGGGGCCATTAACACAGGTGTGAAACCGAAATCCAGACATCTCAGGCACCTGTGAAAGACATCCAGATCCCCAGTTTTACTACAAAGTTGAGTGGGAAATGTGAATTTAAGAAACTCGGCTTTAATATTCCTTAAAAATGCCAGCAGAAAATTGTAAATGTAGAAAAACAAATATTTTAGAGATGAGACTCAGAATCTCAGTGGCCATGCTGTAGAATTCCCTCACTTTGGACTCAGTAACAAATTAAGGGACCATGTCGGATTCAGTTAGTTAACAGCATCACGGAACACAAAAAGCACATGTTCACAGTTCTTTTTAGGAAGTTGTGAGCAATGTACATTTCAAAGCTATGCAATAACTCTAGAGACAGTCTTTTAAAATATTTTTCAAGAGAAGAGGAATCGACCCTAACGAGCCCTTGGTTTATTTCCTGTGAAGAAGTTCTAACCACCAAGCCCAGACATGTGCAAGTCTCACACTGCTCTCTCCCTGTGGGGGCCATGCTCCACAATCTTACTTGTTTAAATCTCGAGGTTGGGTCTACACCTGTCTGCTTCATAGAGTCCATGACAGATTTCATTTCTACAGCCTCCTTAATAAGCTGGTGGTTTTCCATCTGCTTAGCTTTGAAGCTGTCGGCCTGAAGCTGCTGCTGGTGATTGGAGAGAAGCTGCGATTTACCTGTCTCCTCAGTTTTACTAGGCCCTGACGGCCCTAGTTTAGAATGGTTTTTGCTAGGCTCCGGAGTAGAGGGAGCTTTTGAGATTGTGGCTGATGGCATGTTTTTCTGTTTACTCTCCTCCTTGCCCAGCTCTTTCAGGGGGAGCTCATTTTTCCTTTCACAGTCTCCTCTCCCAGTTTGGGCCATTTTCTGTTCTGCCAGCCTCTGGTCCTCATAGTATTTCTCATACTGCTGTCTGTAGGCAGGGCTGGTGGCCATCAGAGA
The DNA here is from genome assembly GCF_987537825.1 of Furipterus horrens. Classification (NCBI taxonomy): domain Eukaryota; kingdom Metazoa; phylum Chordata; class Mammalia; order Chiroptera; family Furipteridae; genus Furipterus; species Furipterus horrens. The sequence continues at coordinate 88,428,498 of NW_028327175.1, forward strand.
CTTCTGGTCCATATAGAGCCCATAGGCATACTGGCCATAGTAAAGTGACTGAGCCAGGGCAGGGTGTCTCTGTGTGATCACCGACTGGTGCTGAGGCTGTAGTGATGCTGAAGTATGGTCCACTCTCTTGGCATCTAGCTGCTCCACTTTGTCTTTCCTTTCTGCATCGTCTTCAGACTCCTTCTTGATCTTCATGCCCTGCGTGGTCCCACCATTCCCAGCTGCAGGGGCGCTGATCTGCCCAGGGTGCATATAACTTGGAGAATAATAAGGATCGTAGCCATGGTAATAGGGAGAATGGGACTCTTTCATCTGAGATGATTGTGCTGTAGCTGAAGAATGCCCTTTCACAACACCGTCCTTACTGGAAATGATATCTGATGGGGAACTGGCTTTCGACCTCATGCCTTCTGACCTGCTGTCAGAAGCCCCATCCTCAGCAGCATCAGATATGTCCGAATAGGCAGGGCTGCTCGTCTTGGCTGCAGAAGTCTCAGACCCATTCTGTGTCAGTACGTGCAGGGGGGCCATTGGCCCCTGGCCATTCACCAGGGCGCTGCACTCCATTCTCGAGGCACTCCCTATGGAAGGGCTGGGAGCGTTGTCTGTGAACGTGTAAACCTTATCAGCCTCGGCTTTGATACTGGCCATGCGGCTCTCTTGAGACTCCGACAGTCCATTAGCCAGCCCTTCATTCTTGTTGAGATGGTCCTTTAAAAAATGCCCAGATAAATCTTTCCCGGCCCCCTTGGCATCCTCTAGTTTACCCAGCTTAGCCTCCATTTTCGGGCTTCCCGTTTCTTTCCTTTCTTTGTCCTTGAGCTTTCGCTTCTCTTTTTTCTTTTTGTCTTTGAGCGACACAAGAGCCGGGTTCACGGTGATGGGCTCCCCCATAATTGTGGGCTTTGGCTGAATGGGCTTTAATGGGGGACTCTTTGGCATGGCCTGCACAGCAGTGGTGGTGAGGGAGGGCAGCCCGGGCATCGCCCCTGCGGTGGTGCTTGTAAAGGCCGCGGTGGGAATGGCGATTAGTTGTGGCGGTGCAGGGGCCGGGGCTGGGGCAATGGGCCGGGCAGTCTTCAGTTTGGAGAGGTTTTTGTCCACTTTGCAGTTGTTGGCTTTTTTGCCCTTCTCTTTATCTCCCAAATTTTTCTTGTCAATTAAGCCTTCTGCTTCCAGTTTCGGCATTTCAGCAGCCAAGCTGCCATCTGCTGCTGAGCAACTGTCTAATGTGGCTGTCATGTTGGAGATGACGGGGAGGTTGTTCAAGTCACTGTTAAGGCCTTTCTTTTTGCCAGAATTCTTCCCAGCTTTAGACCCGATAACAGAACCTGGGCCGTTGCTCATCAGCTCCCTCTTCCCCTTGGGGGTCCCAGGGGGGTTCCCCGAGCCAGGGGATGCTGGCGCCTTCACCTGGTCATAAGCGGATATGCTTGTGCTTGGCTCACCACACTCCAGTGCCACATTACTCAGGGCCTCCTCGCAGTCCGAGATCTTGTCCTCACTGTCAGGTTCAAACTCCAGTTTGTTCTCTGGGTCTAAGTGTGCATGAGCCTGGTGGTATCTGAGGCCATTAATGTGCTTGTACTTTTTGTTGCAGTTTGGGTGGGGACAATCGATTAACACTGGAGAGGAGCAGCCTTGGTCCAAAAAAGTACTATCTGGTTTCCCTTGAGGTGTGGTGGGAGTACTTCTAGAATTTGTGCGGACACGCTTCCCAGGCTTACTGTCCTCAGAGCTGGAATTCAGGTCTAGCTCCATCGGAGGCTTGTTTTTCCTTTTGTTGGTGGAGGAGGGACTGGCTTTGATGTCCTCAGTGGCACAATTTGGGGGTGTCCTTCGTCCGCTGGCATTGAGGCTGCCCCGCCTCCCTTTCCCATTGGCCCCCCCTCTGTTCTTGTTCTGCAGGCCTCTGGACTCTGTGAAGCTGGTCTCTGAGCCTGGGGCAACTGCAGCAGACCTTGCTCTCTTCCCGCGGCCCCGGCCCCCTCTCATCTCCAGGTCGCTTGTTGGTGACTCACAGAATCTAGGGAAGCAAGTAACAGACATCAAAATGAGCAGCTCTCAAAGAGCCATGTGAAAACACAAGGCACACAATACAGCAAAGAGCAGTCAACACTCCAACAGCTTGAAGGCTGAGCCCAGATAAGGAAAAGACACCCTATTCTTCCACCTACAATTTCAACACCTGCAAAAAATAGGCTACCAAAGGCTTATAGTCTTCCTCAGAAAAACCAAAGAAAAACAGCTCAGGTAGCCAGCTTCAAATCCAGTTCAAATTCCCATTTTGAGAAAAGAAGAAAACAAAGAAGAGAGAGAAGGGGGGAGGGAACAGCAATCTCCTGGCAGAAAAGAAATCTAGCATCTGCATTTTACTGTGTTCAATCCTGAATTGCTCATTTCCCTTATGCTTGGTTTCAATTACAGGCAGACTTTTATGTATTATTCATCTCTCCCTATAGCTTCCTTGCAAGGAGAGGATGGGGAAGGAGAGGAGGAGAGAAAACAGGGCCTGAAATAAAAGGCCCCGGGCATACCTGGGAGGGGCCCAGTCATGCTTGGTGCAGTCCAGTAGGGTCCCCACGTAAGTTTTGTTCCTCCATGTGACATTGACCACTAGGACACCTGCAGGTGCGGGGAATGAAGGAAGACAATGGTTAGCACCCATTACTCTATTACTAGTTTATTTCTTCTTCTTCTTATATTATTACATTATTATTATTATTATATTATTTTACCAGCAAAGTTTTATTCTCATTTGCTTTCAAAAGCTGTGGTTTGCATTCTTCCTCTTTCTGGTTTCAGTGACCTCAAATGAAAACCCACAGGAAATGTGTGTGTGTGTGTGTACTCATGTGCATGCAGTACAAAAGGGTAAGGCTGTGTGTGAGAGTGTAATCAAGATACTGCTGACAGGAGGAAATGGTTTTTGCCATGTCCTGCTGTAAAATAGCAACACTCACCTCTTAATTTTTCTATTATTACACATAATTGCTTTCATTTGGCAAGCAGCCAACAAAAACTAAATGCCAGTTACCAGTGCTTAAACCAGAAGGTAACTGAAATGAATCAAGTTTTGTTTCTAATTCAACAACACAAAATAATGGTGATTTTACATAGAAAAATTATGTGGGTGCACAAATATAGGTATAGCACAGGGGCTTGGCGTCCAGATAAAAGACAATCAGCTATGAGTTCTCGTTCCTAATAAGTCCCTCTCTGGTTTCGTGAAACAAGAATCAGCCTTGGTATACTATCTGGTTTACTGGTTTTGCTTCATTTTAAAGGCTTCTAAAATAGCCTTCTTAAGCAAATAAATGAGCACAATAGGTTGGCTCTAGGGGTTATCTGTAGAATCAACTTCAGTAAGCATTTGCCACAGAAGATTAGAAGAAAAAAAAAAATCTCAAAACAACACTCGTGTTTCCTGCAAGCCATTCTGCTTTTCCCTACTGCTTTGCAGACAATTTAATTTAGCACTGCACCTGTTAATTGTGAAACTTAAGTGCATTTAGTATACCAAATGTCACAGGGAAACAAAATACAACATCCTCTTTATTTCACTAGAGGACAAGAGCCAATATTTTTTTTAATCACTCCTTTAAAGCACATTTTTATAAGGACCTAGAATTTGAGACATACATAAAATATTAGGGTAAAGAAATGAAACATTTAAGTGAGCCTTTGTTTTCTTTTCTGCATCCCCCTCTTTCCCCCACTCTTTCTTGGAAACACCAAGGGACATTACTCTAAGTTGATTTCTAGCTGGTTTCCTCACCTGCTCACTGCCATTTTGAATTTTACAGAAAACCTATATTGGACTCCTTTATGGAAGGGACATCTCACAAGGTAAGACTCATTTCCCTGGGAGCATTTTAACAGCAGGTAAAACATTTGAAGTAGTGGGGAAGGAAGGGTTTCTTTCAGAAGTCTCAAAGAGATTTAAAAATTGTTTCCCATACAGCCTATGCTGCTATCACTTAGGCGACAGTGGAACTGACTCACTGTAGCAACAGTGTGGCAGGAGAGACGAAAGCCAGCATGAGGCAAGGCAAGCATTTCCTCAGACCAGGATTTTCATTCTGATTCCCTCAGGAAATTTTTTTAAAAAACCACTGGGTATAAAAATTCACAATGGGATGAGAATCAATGGTAATTAGGCATTTGGTCAAAATTTGTACAAGACAACAATTGGAGGAAAGGATTCTTTATGAGCACATCCCTTCAGGAACAGGGAGGGGGTGAGAGAGGAGGCGAAGGGGAAGACAGAGCTGGTTTTCTCATCATCTGCTCTCTGGGGCACTGTATGTGGTGTCAAAGACCTCTGCAGCTGCTTAAAATTCTTTAGCATGTCAGCTATGTTTACAGTGCAGGGATATATCTGTATTGCCAGAAGGTTACTGCATTTAAGCTTTAGATGCAATAGGCTGAATCACTGAGCTCCAGAGTCCCTGATGTAGCACAAATGTATAATTAAAATTGCTTGAAAGGAAACATGAAAGAAACAACAAACCCTCCATTCTTGCAGTAATAAAATTAAAAACAGGAAAAGTCTGCACAGACACTTAACATTTGTCTGCAGTGAAAGGCTTTTGTTATTGCTTTTCCCCTAAGGGTTTCGCGGTTCCAGCAAACAGTGGCCACTGATTGGCCAGCGACTGCTGGGAACGCTCGCGTCTGATTGGCGGGGCTGAGGGCTGCTTAAGGGAGCTGCAAGGCAGCGGCTGAGCATAAAGGAGATGGGCGGAGGGAGGAGGCTGCTACCCCCGGTGGCGGTGGCGGGCTGGTGGGCTGGCGGGCTAGGCGGGGATGTTGGTGCCAAGCCGAGCTTCGAGCTTCCCAGTGCAGGCTGCCTGCACGGCCCTGCTCAGTAGATCACCGCGGCCTGGTCCCTATAAGGAAAGCTACGTATCTGTGACCGTGCTGATTTACCACCACGGTCCACGCTGCACAGCTCCACGCAGCCTACCAGCCCGCTCAGACCCCACAGAATCTAATTCCTGTTCTCCAAAAAGGGCAAAGGGAAACTGGGGGCCAGCGAGAAGGTAGGGACCCCAAATGTGCAAATCCTTGGTTATCTAGGGCTATTTAAAGATGTCACAAAGACTAAACTCCAGTTGCAACTTCCATACTGCAAAGCTGTTCACATCACCTGACATTATTTCTAGAAGCCACACATACAGACCTCTTATCTAAGTACAAGTAATATTACTAGCACTTGGTGGAAAAATATTTAAAGACCTTTTTTCAATTTCAAAGGGCCTCAATATGTCAGCTTTATTTTTCTATAAGCTATCCATATTTAAAATGCTCAAAATAAATGCTCTACTCCTGGGAGGAGATTTTGAACTGTCTCCATCGCGTGGTGCTAGTTAAATACATATGTTTGTGTCTATTTTTCTTTATATGTACAATTTATATCACAATGCCACAGAGTATTTATATATTTACATTCGTCTAGAATTCATATGCCACCATACACACGCACATGTTTACACAGCCAAATCTGCTCTCGAGGTTGTAATGAAGGCTTAAGGAATGCTTCTCATAAACTACATAGTGTATTGTTTCTTTGTAAGGAAGTCTAGGAGTTGTTTACACAACACCCTATTGTAAGAGGCCAATTATAAAGGTGGTGCTTCAGCTACAAAAGATGTACATGGTTTATTGTTTTGGTGAAGTTTCAATATCTTGAACACTTTGTAACCCATGGCCATAGAAAGCAAACTCTACTTTTTTTTTTTAAAGGCAAAAATGCCCCATGTGAAAATCAGTCCTTTAAAAGTACAAATCTGAATTTTATTAACCTGGGCATAGTTATATTTCTGCCTTAATTTTTATGTAAGTTAAAAATAAATGTACATGTATTCCAAAAAGATCTACTATTTCTTTTAATGCACACTTATTCTCTCAAACAATCAGCCTATGAACTACTTAGCTGCTGACAACAAACCTATACAAGTTCTTTTCATCTTTATATTCTCCAGTACCCCACCAGGTTTACTAGTCTCCCTTTCCATTCATGGACTGGACATGGTCCTTCTCAACATTTGAATAATTCTTGCCCTGTAACATTTTATATTTGAAAAATATATGATGATAATTACCAATAAAGAATATAGCTGAAGAGAACAATGGATAGTTTGTGAGTGTGCTTAACACACAGGATATTCTTCTTTGTATTAAGGCTTTGTCTTAAGATACTGATATAGAATCTAAGCTGCTGCCCCATAAAGCATATTACCTGTAGGACACTTAATAAGAATGTGGCCGTGTTCTATAACCTGAGCCCCTTTCCTCTACAAGTCAAAAAGCCCTGAGCTCTCATAAGGATTCCATAGTCACAGTGTTCTATTATTTCCTCTTGTCAATACTTAGCAGTTAGGTGATCCCAGAGAGATGGTCCATTAAGCATTTATTGTGCATCTACAGGGTATACAGTAGGCACTTATTTGGTGCTGTGGAATCAAATCATGTTTTGGCTGGAACTCCATCCAAATTCTGCACTTCAAGAGTCTGCACACTTATAACAGAACCAACACAGGCATACCCTATAACCCAGAAGTGGAAATATAGTTTGCATATTACTTGTACTTAGGGAGTATACTCCTTAATCCATTACAGAAAACTGTGCCTTCTGATACCCTGGCCAGACATCCACTTGACAGCCTTTCACCCAGGCAAGGACAAAGGCCAAGTTGACATGCTCTCTTATCTCCAGTTCACACTCTTTCCCCCCCCCCCCCAGCTTAAACAAATTTCCTCAACCATTCTTCATGTTATTTTCAATTCCCTTGGAGAAAACTTTAAACTATCTAGTCCAAATTCCCAAGGAAAGTTAAGGTTCCTAATGAATTAGGACCAAATGAAGAAAAACTCATCTCCAGTCACACACAGACCATGCACACTGCCAATAAACAGCCCTCCCAGGTCCTCACTGCACTCCATACAGTCCTCTCCCCAGTGAATGCCCAAGAGAATCCATCTTTTCCCTCAGCTAGCTACTTCTCAGTCTCCCTACCAGTTAGATGTGGTCCTGTGCCTCAGTTCTAAGAAAGGAAAGTGAGCCAACTCATGTACCATTTTCAGGCCTGGCCTGGCTCATGCACATTCTTCTGATCTCTCCCCCTTTCTGGGTGACTGGGACAGAGACTGGAGCAACCTTGAAGGCCAGAAGAAGACAGCAGGGTTCCCTTCATCTGGGACCCTGAATGACAATGAGGACCCTTACTTGACAGGAATACTGACTTAGTCTATTACGTGAGCAGCAAATAAAATCTTACTGTGTTTAAAAAATATTGAGATACACTGTCTTACCTAACACAAGGTCCCTTTAATATTTTATACCACTTTTACACACAGTATGCCTATCCTTGCCAACTCAGCTGCACTCCCTGGAAACAGGAGCAGGGTCTGCACCTATTGTACCTGCGAGCACAGTGCGCAGCACCCAGAGAGCCCGTTCAACACTTAGGAACTACCAGGTGGTGACTGAAGGGAATCTAGATTTGAATCTTACCCAGTCACTTCTTTTCACTGTTCCCATACTTTTTCAATAAACATAATCTTCCACTAGTTTAGAGATGATAGAAATTCTCTGCGGGGAGATTTGGCTCCAAAGATGTTATAAATATGGTTTATGAATTACTGTTTCTGGTATTTGTGAAGATGTTTCTTCAAGAACTGGGCAAATGGCTGATTTCCCAGTGGATCAGCATTCTGTTTGTATTACATTTTAAAGACCGTTTCCAGAGTCTTTCAAGTGCCTCATCCCTGGGACAGAAGTTCTTTGCCAAGCACTGCAAATACCGAATTTGGAATCAGACATAGTTTTTTTGAACTCTTATTCAGACCACCACATCTGGATGGACTTGGTGTGCACTCATGCAGAAAACAGAAATTCTATTCTAATAACAACAAAATAAAACCCATTTATGCCACAACCTTTTTTTTTAGGTTTACACATTTCTTTCCTTTTATATATTTTCTAGGAGAAACATTAGTAACAATAAAAATGCCACAATATACTGGTTTCACGAGTACAAGATAAAGTTCATATATTTAGGATATCATATTACCCTACATTTTTATACAATGTGACTATTGTACAACATATGATTTATCACTGCTCCTTTGTACTGAACTCCCTCCAACAGTACTGTGGTTCTGTTGTATCTAATACCAGTACTTTTTACAAAGCTGAGTCTTGTACATGTGTTCATTTTTCTGGCTTCACAGCTTTCAACCTTCAGATGGGTCTTTCCTCAAAGGACAAAGCTGAGTTTATAATTATTTGGGGAAATTCTAAATTTACAACTAAGGTTGCTAATGAAATAACAGACAGTCAAAAAGCAGAGGGACTTTCCTAGTGCCTATGCCAAGTGTGTATGGAGCATGAGGACAAGAAAAGTGTCACATGATCAGAAAATGCAGTATTTTTTTTAAAAAAAGCCCTACTGCTGGGCCGAATGTTTGAAGAGTCACTTTAACCACATCCTGTAATCAAACCATCTGGAACACAGTGCTACGATTAGTCACCCTGAACATTGGGCTTTATCTGAACAAACAGTGTACAGCAATGGAGCTTGGGAGATAGGGCAGTGCTAACAAAGGGAAGTGTAATGAAACACTTTATGCCCTAGTGTGCTGCCACCCCAGCCATTAACCCCAGAGACACACTGCTCTGGTGTTAATGTACTACTTTATGAAAGCACAGTGAGCTTAAAGATTAAAGGACTGAAGGGCTAAAAATTGCTGGTTTGGATAGATGTTCTCTGTTGGCGGCTGGAATATGTTGGCACCACTCTGTCCATGTTAATTATAACCTTTCAGATGACAGTTCAGCATTCCTATTAGGGTTTGGTGTTATTTTTCAGAACATTAGGAACAAGGTTCTTTATTTGCCAAGGGTTAATCTGGACACTGAGGTATTTCTTTTTGGTTCATCTAATCCCTATCCATAAATAAGAAGAAAAAAAATAAAGCCTTAATCCAAATAAATATACTAAACCAACACCAAAAAGCAAAAAGCAGTGGCAAAATGTTGTTCTAATCTACATGTTAAAACATGGTATCCTTTCTTGACTGTGCCAATCTCTTTCAAAAGTATATTGGATTATCACATACAATCTCTAGAAACGTTTTTTAAAAATATCTGAAAGGATTTCCCTCTCTAAATATACCAAATAAGCCATAAAGGAAAAAAAGGGAGGTTAAAACAAACAAACAAACAAAAAAACACATGGCTAAAGAAACCTTGTTTCCCCATGGGTCTTATGGTTTAATACACAAAAGAACACAGAGCCACTTCCATCACTGTCACCACCCCTGCAGCCTTTGTTCTGAGACCTGATGAGCTGTATTGATTTGGGAAAATCATTGAGCTTCTTGGAAAACTAGACTCTCGCTTATTCACTGCCATCTATTTCTTTCCCATGAAGACAGGTGGTCAATATCCAGTTGACTGGTCAGCTAAAAGAAGCTCTTGCTGCTTTTCTCATCTTGCTGCCTGAGTAACATTATCCTTTCTCACTTCTAGAAAATACAATGGCCCATTAAGAAGTCTTGTGGGTAAGAAGAGGGAGCAGAAATCAGGCTTTTGTAAGGTACCTCTGGGAACACTAAGATGCTGTCTCATATATTGGCATGGGAGCCTGTGCCATACATGTGCATGGTTAGCCAGGGTGACTAACCAACTATCATACAAGTTTAAAGATGAATAAGAACTTCGATAGCTTAAGATATAACTTTTTAAAAGTCAAAACAATTATTAGAGCTCAATGTTTACTTCAGAAAGAGATGCTTTACTTCTTTTAGATAATCATTACATATGTTTTAGCAAGTTTCATAGTTATAAGATGTCATAGATGTCAGTATAGACATTTTGGGGAACAAAAGCATATACTGTAATAAAAAAATAGAGCTTTATAAAGTAATTTTAAACATGATCAGTAATAAAAAAAATTTGCTTTTACATTAAGCAGATATATACATATACACTAAAGCAGCATTGTCCTTGATGGCTTGAGACTAGTTTTGAAAAAAATATATGCCACAATCGTGTAGCCCTTAGTCCTTGGGCAGTTCCTCTAATAGTTTCTGTTAAGGTGCCCAGGATGCTCCATGGGAGATAAGCAGAAGGACAGGCTTAAGGTGATATACTGTTGGGAGGATGCGTGGAGGGAAGAAGACAAGCCCCCTGAGCTTCATTCAACAAGGGCTGGGAGTCACAGACACTTAGCCAGGCTGCATCAAAGCCACCTCCAGCACTTCCGAGGGGATGCTTTTCAAGCTGTGGCCCATCAACGCTCAGCTAACAAACAGCATAATGAGGTAGCATGCTTAAGTAAAAGATAAAAGGTGAAGGAGGGAAGGGGCAGAAGGGAGAAAGAGGGACAAGCGGAGACAACAGAAAAGGAATATGTCTTCTGAGACAGACATCTGGAGCAAATTAAATGCAGGAACTGAACATGTATATGTATGGAGTGTATATATATATATATATATATATATATATATGTGTGTGTGTGTGTGTGTGTGTGTGTGTGTGTGTGTATGGTTGTATAAAGAGGTTTTATTTCTTGTCTTTGATTAAACTCTCCTTGAGGCTTAGTGGCACAGAGGCAAGCAATAGCACCGCCCTGATTTCTGTTGCAGAGTTGTAAATCTGAATTTTCTCTGGCTCCTCTTCAGGCACTTATTAGTTTATCTGAAATATGACGAGTTTAGATGGATTAATTTCTAGTGCCAACAGGTTCCTCAAGCCCTCTCTTTGCTGAGGCACAATTTCCTCATTAGAGTAGCAGAATGATTTCTCATTCCCTTTCTTTTCCCTTTCTTCATGGGCAGACCAGAGTTCAATGCCAACTATAACAGAATTGACTCAGCTCCCCCAATCCAGTCTGACAAGCTTTAATTACTAGCTCATTAGGATATTATTTCTTCTTCCTTTAAATAAAAGCATTCAAAAGTTTGGGAAAGGTCTTCGGTATCCACTCAACTAGGACTACTATGGAGTCATGATAATGACATAGTTATCATCTCCTAACACATCATTCCTTTAAGAGTGTTATTTTAGGAGACACCTAAGTACCTGAGGCCCAGGCACGAAGCACAGAGCCAGGATCTCCCAGAAAAGAGGAAAACAGCCTCTGCTCACTTTCAGACTTGCATGCCACTGGAGATTAGCAGCTGAGAGAATGCAGGCCTTCACAACATCAGATCCTGTCACTTCCTGCATTTGATATTAATTAAAAGATCTAGCAACTTCTATAGTCTGTATCTCCACAATACTGTCACTTTCAACTTGAAAAACCATAAAGAGAACAGCAAAATCAGGGATGGAGGGAATTATCCTTAAGGCAAAATTTCCTCCTCTAAACCACTTTGCCTAAATGAGAGTTCTCTAGGGCCATTAGGGGGAGGAAGGGTATAAGATATCGTACATTTGTAAAGTCACTTAACCACTACCCATCATCTCCGTACCTCCTGGTTCAGGCAGCGTTCTGCTTCTTGCCCAATGCTCTCCCCATGGCAGGACCAAGGGAGGGAGGAGCAGGCGGGAAGGCAAATTATTGAGATGAATAAAAATATAAGACGCAAAGGAGCCCTGGCCCATGTGGCTCAGTTGGTTGAAGCATCATCCCTAGACCGAAAAGTGTGGGTTCGATTCCCAGTCAGGGCACATACCCAGGCTGCAGCTTTGATCCCTGGTCACACAAGAAGGCAAACAATCAATGTTTCTTTCCTTCTCTCCCTCTCTCTTTCTTTCCTTTCCTCCCTCCTTTCTTGTCTCTCTAAGAGCAATAAAAAAATGTCTTCAGGTGAGGTGGGTAGACTCAGAAAAGGGATCGAGGAGGTACCAGTCCTCCCTACACCTCTGTCACCTAAGTATTCCTCACAAACCTAGTGTAGATCAATCTAGGTGGGAGATTAGCAGTTTCAGGTTTCAATGCTAATGAATTGCTTGTCAAAACATGTGTAAAGTAACGCTAGATTATAGGACTGTGTCTTAAAGTAATTTCTCATCATACTGGTCCTTGATATACAAGGCAACAGTGGGAACCAATTGACAATTAGGCTCACATCAAAAAGCTGCTACTGACGCATGCACCTCACTGGGACTGAAAAACCAGGCTTCATATAAATTATGATGATATATTTAAAGGCAGAGCGCTTATTTGCTTTGGTGCCAGCTCTGGGCCCTTTTCATCTCTAGCTTTGCCAGGCCCAGGAGAGCACATATTCATTCCTACAGCTCTGCAGGCCACCAGCTGTGTCCCTGTAAATCATAAAACCTCGAACAAGCCATTCTTTACAAAGGCCAACAGCATTTACTGGAGATGATCACTCTGCTACTATTCCACTTGCTGAAATTTAAAATAGCCGTGTACGACAGCAGCTGAAAAGCATAGAACAGTCTCTCTCAACTGTTTTGTGTAAATGGGAAGGCTCTGCATGTATGTGGCACACAAAGGGGTATATTCTGTGTGTCACCTAAAAGTCACTATCTTTGCAAATCTAAAAAGCAAACAAGGAACGTAGATGTCAGAGAAACCAGAGTCAGCACCCTTACAATAAAAAGCAATGGGGTGAGTGAGGTTTATGTCTGTTCTCACCTGGAGGTGGCCTAGGCCTGCAGCAGTGTGGGAGGTAGTTCACACACTCTGGTAGTGAAGCCACGTAATTACAGCTCTGGTTCAGAACGTAATAAGGAAAGCTGAAGGAATTAACTCTAATCATGCTCAGTCTGCAGTCAGTTTTACTTTGAGGACTAGGGAGGAAGAAAGAATAAAAGAGTGATTGGTGATCAAAAGGAGCCCCCTAAGTGCCTGAAAAGATGGCTCTGGAGACACATTCATCTGGCTCAAAGCCTACTTTGTAGCTGCTTCATCTTGAACTAAACCTCTCTGAGCCCCAGTTTCCTCACCTACAAAATAGGGAGAATATTAATATCAGACAAGGTGTGGTTTATGTAAAGCATTAACAGGGCACTGGCACAAACGAGTCACTCGGCAAATGAACTTGGGCTCCCTCATCTCTGAAACGCCCCCATCAAACAGGTTGTCACAAGCTGAGAAAAGGAGGGAGGAGCCAAAATGCCTAGAATCCCCCACTCAGAAACAGCCAGCAGCCAGCCCCCTGCATTCCTTCTCAGTAGAGCACCCAGATATGGGCACCTACACTACCTGTCCTTAGTCCTGGTCACCAGGCTAACTGGGCATTTGGCATATCCATCTTCTAGAATCTTAAGAGCTGCAAATTCCAACATCAAGGATTTTTATTATTTCTACGCCCAACACCCAATTCCAATCAATATCAAGGTGTCCTTCCCAACACACCCATTGTTTAAAGCAAACATATTCCCTCATATCACCACTCAATGATAAAGCCAACTGAGAAATGCAATTCTGAATCACCGAAGCCTCCTCTCTGGAGACTTGGGGTAAGGAAACCTTGAGTCAAGTTTTCAAGAACAGTAAACTGAACTGAACACCTGACATCCATCTAAATTACAAAGGGCAATATGAAAGGTCCTCAGTACCTGAGCAACAGAAATGAGACCCTGTAGCAAAGCTCTGCGGAGGCAGATGAGGCTAAATGCAAACTCATCTTTGCAATTCCCTTTTGAACAGACCAGTCTTCTTGACAATGGTCAGAAGTTGCCTTCCCACCCTCCCCCACCCCACATTCCAAAGTTCTTATCTTTCAGGGAAGAAAAAAGCCCAACAGTTACAAGTATTTCAATAATGTGCTTAGAAACCAGCTCTTTTCTGTAAACAAGCCTAATGAAGCATGACTAATAGTGCTCTCCATGAGCAGAGCAGAAGGAAAAGGGGCTTTGTTAGCACTTACTGGAGCAAGTCGTGGTTTTGCTGGAGCAGAACAAAACTTAGCTGGTTATTGATTGACCAGCTTTGCTGGGTACAACTGCTCTGCTGTCTATTTCTGTACACTGTGCTTATAAATACATGTATTTATTTAGACACAGAGATGTTCTATACACACACTCCCACATACAGTGGGGCATAGCCACCTAAGTAGACTTTTGGTTACATTTCTCTGCAAACCTGATGAAGTGTTCAAAGAATCAAAGTGAAACCTAATTCCTCTCTGATACTTGTATCTCTTCTAGTCCTTGATATTACCTAACATTTCCCTCCATGTGGTCATGACAGTGAACCTCAATTTCAGAGCCTGTAAACTGACACTCCCCATGGACACTTAATAGTTTCCAAAGTCAGTATGATTTAACCTGATCTGGTTCTTACATTCTAGAGGCGATTTACTTTTGTTTAATACATTCAAAATCGCTGATGTTTCCCTTACCCCATTTTCACTTACTGATTCTGAAACTCCTGAAATAGTTTCACATGATACCTGCTAAATAAATATTCCATGATGACTTCAAAGTTTGTCTTGGGTGCTATTAATACATACCACAATGTAAGCAGGAAGATCTGAGGTTGAACCAGACTTCTTTTTTGGACATATTGGAATTTGAGTCAAAACTTGCTTTCCTTGTGACTCTAAGCACAAATTTCTGTTTAAATTATTGACTGCACTTTGGCCTCATCTGAAACATTAGCCCTGCAGGCTGATATGTTCTGACCTCAGGTGGCACATCAACCCTCTCAGAAGAGGCTGGAATATTAGTGCTTCGCACTGGAGACTAAGGCGTGAGAGCCAATCAATCAAGCTCTCTGACAGCTTTTACTGCCTCTGAGCATTCCGCCCAAGTCAACCTCAGAGACTCCTATTGTTCGCTTTATTTTCTTCTTCTCTACTCTGATGAAGTTAGGGTTAAGTCCAAGGCTTCAGCAAGAGAGAAAGGCTATTGTTAGTAACTCAGTCTTTATTGACTGTGACCTGCAGGGCAGCCAGCTTGAAGTCTTTTCCAGAAAGTAATGCACTGTTAATTGCAGCGTCATCAGGGTGTGTTTTATACACCGCTTTTCGTTGAAAGAAGAATTAACTCAACATTTCAACATCTCTCCAGGTTGCCTTGTAACACTCTCAAGAGTTCACACACACACACACACACACCCCACATATTGTGGACAAAAATCTGAGTTGTAGCAATCAGTCTCTGAATTGCTAAATCTAATACTAATGCAAACACAAAATGTTTGGTGGACAATGCTAACACTTGGAAGTTGGCAAATACCTCTGGGGATTAGTACATGGGGGAGGAAAATGATGGAGAATGAGGTAGAAACCTATTATTTCCTTCTGTTGTTCTTTGCTTAAAATAACTGAAGATTTTCTCAGCTGAAACTAGTAGCTATATTTGTAAGCAGTCAACAGCCAGCTAGATGGCCCCAGGGTGGAGTACTAAATTCCACTCAGGCTCTGATTGAAGAATTCTGCACTCTAAAGATGCTGCAGAATTATTGGTCTAAAGGCTTTCCAGTTTCTTTGAAAGAAAAATAAGGCAATCTATTATCTCTTCTTACTCAAACAGGCCTCTCAAAAAAAAAAAGGAAGGAGAGAGGCAGTGGCTTGGTCAAGAGTCAGCACTAGAGCACACAGGGGTGTCCAGACCAGCCAGCCTTACAGCAAGCCCCACCCCCAAATATACTTGTTGAAAGTGTTGAGCAACAGGCTAGAATTTGAATGATTCAAACGAGAAATCACATGTTGACATTTCGGAAACTGAATTTCTTGGGGTGCGGGGGTGCAGAGTTGGCTCAAAAAATAAGTGGTTTTTATTTTTTTACTTAGCTTTTGATTTGGAAATTTTGAGCCACAAAACCCTTCAACATTTAGCCAAGAAATTATGCTATTCTATTTAGTACATCCAAATATATGAATTGGTATACACTTTTACAAACGAGTAAACAGAAAGCCATTTTCCAATTAAATTTGGCTGTGCATGTGTGTGTGTGTTTAATAGTGTACTGATCCCAAGATATGTGAATATAATCCTAGATTTGATAAGCCTTTCATAAGGATGGTGGTTCTGAGAGCAATCTGTGCTATTAAACTGATAAACAAAGCCTCTTGGTACAGCGCATTACATCTTCTGGTGTCATTCAATACAACTCACCTTTCATATGAAAGAAAATTAGAATTTTCTAATTTAACCAAGAATCAAAGGTCAAAGCACATTAAACTCTTAAATATCATGGGCTTCTGGGGTCCCAAATTTTTTGTAACTTATTTAAAAACAAAAAACAAAAAAACACCTGAATGTGTAAGCCCTATTTCATACAGCACAGACAGAAATGAGTTAGGAAAAGATTAGAAGAAAATCAACTAAAATATTCAAGTAGCTGCTGTATACAAAAAGAGACCACAAATTATAAGACTTGACTCAGTAAAAGTGGAAGCTGCAAGGGGCCAAAATAAATATAACTAAAATATTTAAGCCTGTGGACAAAGTGAACTCAAGATTTGCTCACTAAATCTTGGTATATAGTTGTTAAATTTAGGGTCTCCTCTGAAGCTTCAAAGAAGGCAATTCAAACCTAACAAAATAAGCATTATTTTACACAATAGGCAGCTAACATTTGTGTTACTGTCCCCAGGGGATAAAGACAGAAAATAAATATAACTAACATTGACTGGTTCTTTACTATGTGCAGGTCATAAGAAAGTGTTTTTACACAGATTATTTCATTTCTCGGCACCTACATGCCAGGTTCTTTTATTATTTCTATTTTACTGATGAGAAAATTAACTCGTATGAAAGCTCAACTGACTGACTTTGCCCCTGGTTACAAAGTCAGAGATTTGAACACTGGCAGTCTGACTTCTGATCCCATGCTCCTAAACACATTGTTAAGTTTACATAAACCTAAGTTTATGAATAACACAATTTCATGAAGGAGCTACACGTGCAGGGATGGGGATCCACAAGGGGAGGTAACACCATATAGGTGATGGATGACCTGGGTGGGCCAGGAGGCACGCGCTATGGGTGTGCACATCTCTCGCCAACTTCACACATCACACCAGAAGCTTGACATTGACCATGGTGAGAATACTACATACATCACAGAAAACAGCAAACACTAGAAATCAGGGCTCCCCTCCTCCCTGGCCCCACAGCCCCACCCCAGAGCTGGATGTTAACTACTGACCGGCACACCAATAGCTATACACCTTAAATTGTTGAACTACTACTAGTCTTCTCTCCCATACTGTGCCTTGTAGGAGAAAACAGTGGCCTGGGAAAAGCATGCAACCTGGAAACCTTCTATATTTACATTTAACTGCTTAGAAGGTATCCACAGTATGAAACTGAGGGATGATTCTAGAATTCACTAGACTAGTGCCACCTTCTTATGACTTTAGTTGTTGTTTCAAAGAAGACACAATTCACAATTCCAGGCTTCTTTTGTTTAATCACTCACATCTAACCAGTCACAGAATGATGCCTCTGCTGACTCCTTACTAATTCCCAACCCCATCCCCTTGTCTCCATCCATACCACTGTCCAAAGTCAGGCCTTGGTTACACTTCCTCTGTCACGGCTTAACTCTCACCTGCCTCACACCTCAAAGTGCCTTTAAATGTCCAAGTTCAGGTGTGCTGAACTCCAGGAAGCCCTGAGACTGACTGCCCCTGTGGATATTTCTACAATAGGACTTACCATAACACTCAGGATGCCTGATTTTACCTGCCAACCTCTCATAGTAGACTAAGCACCATGCCGTTCAAAGTGTGTAGCAAAGAGCAGGTGCTCAATAAATAGTTTTTTAGAGGCAAATAAAATATTTAAATGAATAAAACTATAAAAGAACTCCAGTATTATAATTATGTATACAAATAAAAATATAAAAGTAAAAACTGGTGCAGAGGATTATTTGTCACCTGATTCTGGTATCTCCTAAGTAAAGGTGCCCGTCTCAGTTGCTTCTCTCCACTTTAAAAATAATTTGATAGTAACATAGATGTGAGCAATTTGATTTTCTGTATCATCTATTTTTTTCTTAGAAATATTTACAAAATAAGTACTCTCACACAAGTTTAAAAAACCAGGAATCTTCCTCTGGGATTTCAAAAGCCATCCATATTTATGGAACTATTATAAAAGCAATTGGTGAGGTACATTTGTTGCTCACCTGATGCAGACACTCTAAACACAGACCATAACCTGCCCAGTCACAGCAGACCCAGACTGTTGGCCTCGCCCCCTACTCTTTGCAATTTAATGAACAGTCATATCCAACAAACCTCCTCCCGACTGCCTGCCTGAGGTTATTCTCCCAGACTCTGGGCCCCAAAGAGAGATTTGTCATTGCTTAAATAAATTTTACAGATGTAATAGATAAAGGCAATAAAGAAAACAGAGCTTTTATGAAACAACGCTGACAGAGCAGAAAGCTTTCTCTCCATAATGGCCACGTCCATTTGTGCATCCTAGGTCGCCTGTGTGTACCAAAGGGAAGGAGACGATGAAGGTTAGGCAGCGTGAAATGACAGCCTTCTTTGCCTTTCAGGAAACATAAATTTTATTTGCTCAATGTCAATTTTAAAGCTATGGTTTTCGATCTGCATGTGTGATAACCAGAAATTGATTTCAGGGAGATATAAAATTATTTAACTTAGTGCTCAGCAATGCAAATCCTAGGTGACACCCTCGTGACGATTAACAGTGGAAAGCTCAGGGGGAGTTTTGAGTGATGTTTTCTTGTGAACTTCGTGGGCACAGATTATTTCACTTGCCTTTTGGTTAATGTGCCACTGGGTGTGTGCTGGGACTGGAACTGATACTGGTGAGTGGTACACTAACTGGAAGTTAGCATCATTGGAAGTGAGAATATTCATTCATTGCTTGCCCTCAACAAGTAGCCTGTGACTTCTAATAGGACTTTCTTGGTGAAAACTGAAATGCAGAAAGGTTTTCTTTCCCAGTGTGCTTTAGATTAGCTCATGCTTTCCCAATAATGCGAATAGGTTAGATTCTTTAAAATCGTCAAGTCTTTAGGTTATTAAAGATCATGTACCTGGCCCCTGATTCGAGGAAGGGAGATGGAAAGGACAGCACTTCAACATCCTTGCCTTTGTAATATAGTAAAGGCACTTTCCCCACTGCAAGATTGGGAACTCATTTTGACTAGTCTCTTCACAACTCAACTGATCAAAATATAAACTGGGCTTGCTGTGCATGAGTATTTAAATCTGTTTAACAAACTGTGACATTTACTGTTTAATTCTGATTAATTAAATCAGGCTGATTTTATGTTATGGCATATTTTTAAGTAGGTGTGTGGTAAATATGCATAAATGACACTGTGCAAGCAAATAATCTACAATGCATAAGAAAGAGATACTAAAAAGATTTAATAAAAATTCTTATTTTAAAAAATCATGGTCATAACAGCAACAGTGTAAATACCAGTCATCAACACATAAGTAAATATAGTCAATATAGATGCAGAAGATTACAGAGCTGTAAACGTCCACTTACTTAATATAAATTAGCAATTTAGCTGAAAGTAAAAATGAACTGCAAGAGGAATTTAGGATCAATCATTCAAGAGTGCTTCTATTTAGAATGCATTCACAACCCCCCAGTCATTATGTAAAAGAAATACTGGGTTGGCCAAAAAGTTCATTTGTTTTTTTCCTAAAATGGCTCTAGTAGCACTTAGTTGTCTTCAACTTCATTTGAAACAATTTTGTTAAGACTGTATTGTGACAGCTGTCATATCAGCATGCATTTAAAAAAAAAAAAACTTGTCAAAATTGGTAAATTTTTGCATAGCTATTTTAATATTGAACATGGAAAAAAATAAGTGACATTTTCGGCATATTGTGCTTTATTATTTCAAGAAAGGTAAAAACGCAACTGAAATGCAAAAAAAGATTTGTGCAGTGTATGGAGAAGGTGCTATGACTGATCGAACATGTCAAAAGTGGTTTGTGAAGTTTAGTGCTGGAGATTTCTCGCTGGAGATGCCTCACAGTCTGGTAGACCAGTTGAAGTTGATAGCAATAAATCAAGACATGAATTGAGAACCATCAATGTTATACCACATGGGAGACAGCCAACATACTCAAAATATCCAAATCAATAAAGTTATTGGTTAAAAATTTAAAATATGTCTTTTATTTTACAGAAAAGATTATATGGACTGTTTGGCCAACCCAATAAAAGAAAGAAATTTACCGGTATGGGTTTGGGAACTGTAGAGGGAGCAATAAATACTTTTACAAAGCACATGAAGCACTCACTGTTCACAGCTACACCTCTTCCTCCCTTTATATTCCTTGTGACTCAGAGGAAAGCTGCTTCTGACAAGCCATGAAACTGGGCTCCTGGGATAGCGTGTTCATTCCCCGCAGATCCCACGACACATTCATTCCCCCTCCCCTCATGGTCACCTTTGTTGGAAGAACTTGCAGTTCAAGACAGCCCGATTTGGCTTTCAGAAGGGACACACATTAACACGACACATAACTGTAAGAGCATCTGCAGATATGAGGCATCTTCCTATCTTCTAGGCTGCACTACCAAAATTATCACGAATAGGCTGGCAGGCTAATGAACAGCGCTCCTGTCTTTGCCTAGAACAAATATTACAACACTGGGAATGGTGCTTTAGTTAATTTAACAAGTGCATTTAGTGCTGACAATGTATCAGGCACTATTCAAAATGTCTTACAAATATTAACTCATTTAATTCCCCTAACAACCTGGGGTGGGGTACTCTATTATCTCCATTTTACAAACAATGGGCTGAGGCATAAAAGCAGGCTGTAAGTTGCTGCAGAAGGTCACACAGACAGTAAGCAACAGAACTGGGAATTGGAGCCTGGGGGTCTGGTGCCAATTTGTGACAATCACCCAGGATTGCCACGTATACACAGAAAGGGTGTTCACGCACTTGGCCATCAATTCAAGGGGTTTTCCCTTTGCCCTGATATGTTAGGGTACTAAATCTAGACAACAAGGTCTATGATTTACATAATAAACATCATATCATATCCAGAATTCCCATAAAAAACACACACCAAAAAATTCATGTAATTTTCAAGCACAAAAGAATCTTGGGATCAGTTATTCTAAACTTGCCTGCCCTCTTTATCTAGAGGGAAACTGAGGCCCAGAGAGATGAAATGACTCCAACCAGGCCCCAGGACTTCCAATCATCCTTTGTCCACAGAGCAGCATCCAGGGGGGATGGCGACCAGGGCAGCAGTCAACAGTCTCTCAGTGCTTCTCCAGTGAGAAAGAACCTTAAAGCCCACCACACAGCTGGGAGGCCTGACCAACACCAGGAGCCATTGTGGCATTTTGCCCCAGTGAGCCTGACACATATCCAAGTGACCAGAGTTGCTATGGAGAAGAGGAGGATCAAGAAAAGGCTTCTTTGCAGTCTGGGTAAAAAAAGAGCCAGAGCGCTGGGCAATAACCAAAGTTCTGTGGCAGGTAACACAGGAACCAGGGCCTCCCCTCTCCTTAGTGCACAGAGAAGAACAAGAACAAAACAATAACAACAAAAAAGGTGGAATGAATCAGTACCTCTGACTGCCTTCTGTGTATATGACCATAAACCTCCTGGGACAGCACCTTGGTACGAGAGGTACAAGTGATAGAGAATGAGCTTGGTGACTCCCCTTCTTCCCACCCCCAAAACACATCACCAGCATCTCTGCACTGTAAGAAATCACATTACAAACTAGAGCTTATCTAAACTGGCATTGTGAGCCTCTTGCTCTGCTTGCCTCATTTTATCACGAGGCTCAAAAGGTAGCTAGCCACTGATGGCTGAAAGGCCAGGCAGCATCTCCAGGCATTCACTGTCTTTGCTTTGGAAGAGGCAATCAGTCATCATTTCCTCCTGGCCGAATGGAGATGGTACATGGATGGCCATGGGATCCAGCAGGGAGGGGTGAAAATGCACAATACCCACACCAAATGCAGCGATACTGACAGCAAATCCATAGGCCTGGAGGCTCTGGCTTCTGCTAAATGTTAAGAACTGCGGTTCCGATTTTGAAGGAAATAGGGCAGGTTTCTGAACCTTGGTTCCTGGACGAACTACAGAGAAATCTGAACCCCTTCTTTCAAACAAACATACATCCCTCGAAGATGGTATATGTGGTTTTCAAACACAGGCCTATCAGACTCTTACTGTTTCCCCATATTTGCTGGGGGATAAAAGTCCCCTTGGGTTCTTATTAAAAATACTGATTTTTAGCTCTACTCCACGCATCTAAGACGATTCTTAGAGCAGCTACAAGGCTAATGGACTTTAAAGAAAAACACACATCTTATGAAATAAGACATACACAAACCATGCTGATTTTTTTCCAGGAAAGAAGTGGGGAATAAAGAATTTGATTAATTACTTTCCAGTATTCTTGTGGTTGGGACTGCAGGTGGGGTTAGGAGGTATTATGCGATTCCTTTAGAAAAAATTTCCAAGGAACCTGGAATGAGGCTGAGGCCTTTGACAGGAGTATTAATACCACAGCTTAACTTGGTTTAAAGAGAGAATTATTTCACCATCTGCACTAATCTCTTCTGGCAAGAGAGAGAATTCTGCTACAGCTACTCACAAAAATAGAGGGGAATTGGGGGCTTCTCCAATATTAATATAAGCTCACTTATTAACATAAAATGATGTGCTTAAGGCACTAGAGATTCTCACACTGGAGCAGCTATTTTATTTTACTTTTTCTTTTTTTAACAGAAAGGATCTAAAAATAAAAGC
Organism: Furipterus horrens; assembly: GCF_987537825.1. Taxonomy (NCBI): domain Eukaryota; kingdom Metazoa; phylum Chordata; class Mammalia; order Chiroptera; family Furipteridae; genus Furipterus; species Furipterus horrens. The sequence goes on from NW_028327175.1 coordinate 88,451,168, forward strand.
ATCCATTTTTACATCATAGCCTAAAATATGAATGTCTTGATACACTACATAACTGTATGTACTTTTACCAGAAGTCAAATAACTGAACAGGTCACTGTGCAAGGCAAAATAAATGGTGGCTCAGAGACAAGACTAATAGCAAGGTTAGCTTCTGCAATGCTGGGGCCGGATTCCTCTGCTCAGTACGGATTCCTCTGCTCAGGACGAGAGAAAGTCAGGGTGGGGAGCCGAAGGGTAACCTCCAACTCCACCTAATCACCATGGAGGGTTAACCACTACCCGTTTCATTAGTTTATCAAAGAGCTTTCCTTCCTTTCTTCCTTTCTTTGAAAAGAAAAAAAAAGGAGGAGAGGAGGAGGTGGGGACAGGGAGGGAGGGAGGAGGAAGAAAAGAATGAAGAAAGGAAGAGAGAGAAGCAAATAAGCTTGCCTTTTCAACACTGCCCCACCACAAAACCTCTGGTGAGGTCTTCAAAAACAACAATTCAGCAAAAAGTGGCAGCAGAGCAACCACTGAGTCAGCCCTTGTAAGTCACTTTCAAAAGGCTGCTCTCAGTGAATCAATTTTCAATGTTGTTTCAGTTATTCTTAGATAGAAAACTTTCTACTCTCTCTCTTCTCCTTTGGAAATTTGGTAACCATAGTTTCTATATCCTGCTGAGACTTGATATGCAGAGCTGTATTCTACCTGCTATTAAGCTGCTGATAGCAGTGTTTCTGTTGCAATTTATGAGCAATGTCAGTTGAAGGCAGAGAGTATTGTACACACTATATTTTCCCAGCTGGAGAGCTCCGTGAATGGAAAGCAAAAACATGAATACACATGCACTGTGGGCTTGAGGAAATAAAAAGGCAGGAAAAAAGTCAGCAGGCTAAAATCAGGTGGGTGGTCTTGATTATAAACCAAGTAGATAATAAAATATTCAAAGGCGGTTCTAACTAAATGGTCAGAAAATAAGAGATACACAATATGAAGAGAAGCCCAGAAAAGTCCTTTTCAGCCTGTATGTCTCCCACTCAATTATTAAATCAGTGATTTGCCAAGACTCACCTCGCTACCTGGAGTTTTAAATAACTTGCGGTAACCGAAAGGTCATTTGAAACCACAAACACAAATCCCATTCCACATTAAGCTTCTAATAAGAACTACAGAACAGGTGAGTACCACACATGCAAATGCCTCCACCTCACACAGTACCTAAATAGTCAAATTTATCTCTTTGACCTTAACCAAAAGTATTTTATAAGAAAATAAAAATTGTGGCTAAGAAAGAGACACATTGTATTGTCCTTTGGCTCTTTTATCACAGAGTGCACAGAAAGGTAACAGTCTTCATATTGCAGAAGCTCAATTTTGCAGAGAAAGAAAGGATCAAATGATGAATGAAGAAATTACCGAGGAAAGTTATTAAAAAGCCAAGACTTTCTTTCCGTAAAAACTCTACTGAGAAATACCACATAACATATTCATAGGAACCTAGTTAAATAAACGTGACCTAATTCTTCCTTCAAAAAAATAAAATATGGAATTGGTTTGTTTGTATCAGTGACTGCCAATACTGTTATACATATTAGAATTAAGGTGGGAGAGGTATTTTAGTAACCATACAATGCTCTGACCCCTACATACTGTGATTTGGTTGATCTGGGTTCCAGGTCTACCACTTTTTCAAAACATGATTCTAATACTCTTTATGAAAATAATGAACCTGTAAAGAACAAATCAAACCATACCCTCAATTGTATCAGTAGCCTATTTTGAATGGGAAAACCAAAACTATCTTCAGTATCTCCAGGGACTAAAGGAAAAATGCATGCAAAATGGATAATTATTTAAAAAAAAAAAGATTATTCACTATTTCCACTGGAGCAGAGGTTAATTAAGATTTTAAGTATCAACGGAACACATCCTTCATCTAGGTGTTCAACTGTCTTCCTAACCAGAATTTTGTGTTTTTGATTCAGACTCTCATCTCATAGTACCAACAAGAGTAACGTAGTAATACCAAGCCAGTTAAATTTACCAAGCCCAGAGCTAAACTAGGAGAAAAGTAATTACCATTTAAATGGCAACATGAAGTTCTTTGAAGGAGCAGCCTTTTGATGTTAGCATCTCAAATGCTAAAAGGCAAATATCTCAGATGTTGACATAGTTCAGAGGAAATCCAGAGAAAACAAATATGTCTCCTTAAAGTTCTTTCATCAGAAAGAAGCAGGAGCCCAAGTCATTTATCACAGGCTTGTAGTCAGTACATGGTGAGAACAGAAAGGTCCTACTAAATTAAGGTGACTATGAATAAACTAGGAAGAAAAGAGGAATGCAAGGGACTGGCTTTGCGAATGGTAGAAAAAATGCAACGTGAGAGACAGGGAGCATGCAATTAATAAATTTCTGAAGCCCTTAATATCCAGTGAAGGTGACCCAACTGTAATATCTCAGATGTCCTGACACACCCCAGCCTCTGCCAAGACTGTGAGCATAGTCTGTGCATCCTTTCTAACGAATTCAGCATGAAGTTGGGAGTGCTTGTCATTATTCCACAGTCTCTTAACTGAAACGGGGATGGGAAGATTGTTTCCCTACAAATGATTGGGAACCTCTTATAAATTATTAGAAACAACAGGCAGTATAATGCTATATATAGCACATACGTACATATATATATACCCCATGCTTAATTATTGTGCAATTGATTAACCAATTAGTAGATTAAACAAGTTCCACATTATTCAGACATTCGGACACTGCAAAACATTCAAATTTATCCTCCAATCACAAGAGATGGTCTCATACTTTTCATTTCTAGTGGCTCATACAATGCCAGGCACATAGTAGAACATGGTTGACTCTGTAGAATGCCTTGCTTTTCACTTCTGCTTATTCATTTCTTTGTTTTTTAATGTAATACCAAATCTGATTATCTCCACAAGACCAAAATCATGAAAGTGAAACACAAACCAGACAACAGCCACCCCACCCCTGCTTATTTTTAAAAGACTAGGGCAGTGGGCAGGGAGGAGAGAAGGAGACCTTCAAGTACAATGACACTTTTTCATCAGTTTTAGCTTTTAATTACAGGTGACACTCCTACTTGCCATATTCCTTTGATGGAACGTTTATCTCCAAACAGGCTTTTTATGTCAAGATTTATGCAGCATGTAGTTTATGATGATTTAACTACAGAAAGAGAACAATTGTAATTGTTTGCTGAAAGGACATAATTGAGACCTTTTGCTGCTCGTATACATTTTCCTAAATCTGAAAGACTTGTTTTAATTATTCATAAGACAGTGAGAGCCTACAAAGCAGGTTTCTCTGCTCAGAAGCAGACCAGATAAATTATGAGGAAATTTATCCACAACCATAATATACTAAGAAGTGGAGTATTTACTTGGCTAGGACCATGTACCCCTAACTTGCCTGATAATGAAAATGAGCTACAGAGCTATGGAGTCTGCATTTCAGTAAGCCTTACACGTAAATGCTAGCATCAGGAAATGGGGCACAGACATTTCTCTGTGTCCTGCACTATGTCCAAGGAGCCCACAGTTGTTCAAAACTGCTGCATATTAGCCCTGGCTGGTGTGGCTCAGTGGATTGAGTGCTGGCCTGTGAACCTAAGGGCACAGGCTTGGGTTGCAGGCCAGGTCCCCACTGGGGGCGCACAAGGGGCAATGACATACTGATGCTTCTCTCCCTCTTCCTCCCTCCCTCCCCCTCTCACTCGAAATAAATAAATAAAATCTTAAAAACAAAAGAAAACAAAAAAATGCTGCATATTAGAATCCCCTGAGTGGTCTTTTAAAAACCCCGATGCCCAGTTTAAATCTGAACCCCTGAGAGTGGCCACTAAGCATCAGCATGGTCTAGTTTCCCCAGATGATTCCACTAGACATTTGTGAACTAATGACCTATTCTTGTATACTGGTTCCTCACTCCTGAATGCTGATCAGAATAACCTATAGGAAGTTATAAACACAAACAAACAAACAAAATGTCTAGACTCCATCTTAAATTAACTGAGTCAGAATATTTTAAAGTGCCATGGCATTTCCCCAAAATTCCTACAGTTATTTTAATGTGCAGTCTGGGTTAAGGAAAACAGGTCTAGGAGATTCTAAGGTTAATAAAATGTATTTATATAAACAATAAGGTTTTACCCAAACAATCTTCTCTGTTGAGCATATGACTATGCTTGTCCAACAGAATAACAAATTAAAAAGCAAAAGTCTCTCCTTTGAAGACTACAACTCAGCTGATCAGATAAATAATGAAGGAACAAAAGAATATTATTACAAAGCATCAACAAGGGTGAATGTATAGATTCTGAATGCTTGAGTGTTGAGTAGAAAATAAAAATGTTCTTAGCAAGTTTCTAGTTCATGTCAGCTAGGTGTACACATAATTCAAATGTGTACAGATTCTTCATGACAATTACTGAGGCTGACTCGGAGTCATGGGTTTGAGAAAAATGAAGTCTTCTGGGGCCTTTAATCTGGCTGATATGTTATGTTTGAAGACTGTTTCCCTATAGGTGAATTCTAAAACACTTTCAATCCTAGTTTCCTTCAACAACCTTAAGGGCAATTTATAGGAGTCAGCAACACTTATAATAATAAAACATCTTGCCATTTTTAAGAAAGCAATTTTATATCTTTTAATGTTTTAATATTTACTACATCCATAACGCCACTTCACAGATGAGAAAAATAAGGCCTATGGTATTTGATGATTTGCTTAAAAGTCTCTTGTCTCTACTAGGATACATATCATAAGACTACAGCCATCCTTTACTAAGAAATATCCTTAATCCATATTTTATTTAAGGAAAATTCATTTACTCAATATACTTTTATGCCCCTCTCCCATGTGCTAGGCACTACTAGGTACCTGGAACACAGTAGTGAAGAAGAGAGACTCCATGACCACACACCATGTGGGATGAGACAGATAATGACCAAGCAAGTGACTATAATTTTAGATACTAAGTCCCTGCAGAAAATAAAACAGTATAAGGGTTTAGGAAGTGATAGGAGAGAAACTAGTCTGGCAGAATCAAGGAATTCTGGGGAGGTAATATTTGAGCTGAGACCTGAATGATGTGCTACAGCTGGCCCTGCAGAAGGCCTGCGGGGCACTGGGCAGAGGGAGAAAAGGACGGCGCAGGGCTGTGGGCAACAAGGTGAGGCTACAGGAGGCAGGCAGAGTTCTACTTATTCAACACACATTCTCTTAGAAGACAGACTTCAAGACTAGCACCTATTTATGGAGAGCCTAGTGTGTTCCCGACGTACGTGAAGTTAGAGGCCATGACAGGCCTTAGTGAATCCACTGGAGAAACATAACCAGAACACCCAGTGCAAACAGTAAATAGTAAATGCTCTCTGAACTCAGAAAGGAGAGGTGAATGAGTGCATAGAAAGGAGGCAGGCATCTCGTGTTGGAGGTTTGCTTTTCCTAACATTTATCTTTTTGATCTTAAAATTCCATGTGACTTTTCAAGCTGTAGTTTTAACAAACATTAATGAAGTGCATTTTGCAGCAGTGATGACTTTTATCTGGACCACTATTAAGAGCAGAGAAATTAAGCTACTGTTCCTTTACATTGATGTGTAAATATGGGCCTTTCTTTGAGGTGTGTACTAAGTGGACATTTTACAATCTATAATACCTGACATATTTTGTGGCATACCCTTTGGCAAAACAAATGTATTTAAAAAAAAAAAGGCAGCATGCTGCTTAAAGTAGATTATTTTTTTTTCAGAATGGGCCTGGATACCAGAAGAAATGTACAAGAATGTTAACAGGAACGTCTGAAATAGCAAAGAAACTGGCCACAATCCAAAAGACCATAGGAACAAGAATGGATAAATAATGATGATGATTCAAACAACCTGATACAGCAGTGAAAATGAACTAGAGCTTAATGTTGAGTGAAAATAGCAAGCTGACAAAATATACTGTATATGACTCCATTTATAAGATGTTCAAAAAGAGGCAAAACAAACAATGAATTATTTAGGAATTCAGAGAGATGTAGTAAAACATGGAAATAAAAACCACAAAATTCAAAACACTGGCTTCACAGAGGAGGTTAAGAAGCAGAGTGGATGAAGGAAGGGTCTCGAGGGGTTTTCAAAGGTCCCAATATTATAATCGTCTATTTCTTCATTTGGGTGGTGGAAAATATATGTCCACTTTCATGTTGTTCTTCATAACTAACACAAATGTTTAAAATAGCATTTTGCAGCCCTGGCTGCTGTGGCTCAGTGGATTGACCATCGGCTGCGAACCAAGTGTCGCTGGTTCGATTCCCAGTCAGGGCACATGACTAGGGTGCACATTAGGTCCCCAGTTGGGGGCGCGAATGAGAGGCAACCACGCAGTCATGTTTCTCTCCCTCTCTTTCTCCTTTGCCCTCTCTCTAAAAATAAATAAATAAATAAACAAACAAATAAATAAAATAGCATTTTGCATAGACTTAATACTTAATAAAACAAGTCTTTAAAACTGACTTGGCGAGAGCACAGGTCTTCCTCACCCAAATGCTTCTCTGTCTTATGTCATATTTGTATCTAAATGCTTTTTAAAAGCATACATTTAACATCCTCTCTTCCACTTATCCAATATGTTGATGAACACAGCCTGGAGGGAAGGAAACAATCTGAAAACACAAGGCAAAATTGTGAATGAAAACCATTTTCCCTGCAAAGCCATAGGAAACTGGAGCAGGCCCTCCGCTCTTTGACAGACCATGGTGTCTGTGGGGTCCTGATCTGACACGATGAAGGGTCTCCGAGGCATGCTGCAGCTACGTTCAATCAAAAGGCTGCTACAGAAAACCAAGGATTCATTTTCCCAATGTTCCTAGGCAAGAACTTCCCCAAAAGAGAAAAATAAAACCATTACATATCTGTGCAAATCAAAATTCATAGAACAGTGGCAGGCAGCCAACCCATCTATTCCAGGTCTGCTCACCCATCTGCTTGGCCTGCTAACTGCCGGAAAATACAAGCAAATCACTTCTTCTGCAACTAATTCTCAATAGGGCTCCTAAAAACCAGACTCCATGATGCAACTTTAATAAGACTGAACAGCTTATTATGATCAATAAAGCAAAGCCTCCCAGCAGTTACTGAGCCAAAAGCTGGCTCAAATGCCTCTTCGATGGACATGAAGCTTCGATGGACATGCCATCCTTCTCTGGCACTCTGGGAGGCCTGGGGCCAGGAAACACTCAGATACCAGGAAGCAGCTCTGTCCTGATTCCCCTCCACAGACGGACCCAAAGGCACTCTCATCCTGCTAGATTTTATTAGCTGGGATATATGGTAATTAATTTACTGCAGGCTCTTAATCCATAAATGGATCAAATAAAGCCTTCCCTGGCTTTTGGCACCTAACCCTTACTAAATTATGGTGACTAGAAGTTTGTTCAAATGCTGCACATAAGTCAGCCCCTTCAGCTTGTAAAGTTCAATTAGAGTTCTTAGCTTATTGTGTGCCTTAGAGCTTCAAAGAAGGCATTATTCATGCAGTTTCCATTGCCAAAAGGAGAAAAGCTGGCCATGAAGCAATTCCTAGAATGAAGATCCAGGCATTACCAGGAAATGAGAAAACTTCAACTCTCAGTACCCAAACACCTCCACTTTGGCACAAAACGAATTGAACTGTAAAAGACTAAACGAATCTAATCAACTATGGAAATCTACATAATAATGAAAGTTCTGACCAAGAATGCACAAACATAACACCTATCAGAGTTTCTTTTTCTTCATTTCCCTTACCCGTGCCATTGGTGGTTCCTGTAAATGTAGTCTAAACAGACTGGGGGCTTACCCAGAGACCAGAAAGGACATGTTGGAACCACCACCACCACAATGGGCTGTCATTTCAGTTCTTATTCTCATATCTGGAACTGGCAGGAAAGCCAGGAGGACAACCTGACAACTTTCTGAAGTTGCACTTTCGCTGCCCTGTGTGTTTTCCTTGTATGCTGATTACTTCAGACAGGGCTAGCAACAGCCACAGCTTCGCCCAGGCGAGAAAGGCAGGAACTTTCACTCTGACGTTTCCCTTCCCTTCCCTGCAGGTTAAGTGACTAGACTATGGTTTGCCTTCCCAAGGGAGGTTCTGCGGTTGCCCTCAGGTATGAAAAACAATCAGTGTGTTTTCCCAAGAGCACACCATTAAGACAGGAAAAGTCCCTGGCAACAAATCTCCATGTCTGTCTGCAAAAGAAGAACCTGGTGCTGCTGGTTCTGTAAGCATCCAGCCTTTCCTATTGTCAGGCAGGAGGCTTAGATGAAGGAGCAGGAAAACAAGTCCACTGTGAGCTACTGCCAGGGAGGCCAAGGCTCTAAAGCTCCTTGAAGCTGAAAACAAATTAGCAGCTTTCCCTGCATCAAGCTGGCCATCTGAAAGCAGGCTTCTTTTCACTCCAGCATTACAAACTGTGCTCCTCACAGATAACACTGTTAAGAACATAAAAAATTTCCTTCAGCTTACTGCCTGTACCCTTATTTATTTTATTGACAAAATTGCATGAAACCCACACAACAAGCTCCCCCTGGGCACCAACATAGGCTTGAACAACTAGGGGAGGCAGACAGGAGGAGGGACGCTAGTTTTTAAAGTCATGGGCTAACTAACTTGACCACCTTTCTCTTCACTATCCATCCACCCATCCATCCATTCAGGCAACACTTCTTTACTGTAGCTGTCCAAGTGCTTGGCACTGGGGATACATTTGTGAACCACACAGACAAGAATGCTTCAAGGACACTTCCAGTCAAGATGGCAGCGTAGCAGACATGGCTCACCTCTTTGTGCAACCACAACGAAACTACAACTAAAATATAGAACCACCAGCACTCAGAACTGTCAGAAATTAAGTTAAATGGAAGTCTGAAAACTACGGAATTAAAGAAGCCACATCCATGCAGACTGGTAGGAGGGGTGCAGATGCAGAATGGGCTAGTCCCTCAACCACGTATGGGGAATAAAAATTCAGGAGGGATATCTCAGGAGCAAGAAGTCCCAGCACCACACCAGGCCCTCCAACCCAGAGTTCCAATGTCAGGAAGGTAAATCCCTACATCTTCTGACTGCAAAAACCAGCAGGGGTTGAGTCAGTGGAAGAAACATGTGGAGTCCCAAGCAGTCCCTCTTAAAAAACCCACATACAGACTCACCTACTGAGACTCACTCCCTCTGAGCTCCAGCACCAGGGTAGCAGCTTGGAAGGCACCAGTGACATACAGGGAGACACTGAAGTGCCTGGCATCAAAGCAAACAGAAGCCATTGTCCTTTTTCTAAACCCTCCTCCCACCAAGCTGGCAAGGTAGTGCCATACCCGAGACTCCATTGACCTGGCTAACACTGTTTGACCTGACTTGGAGATCCCCAGAGACTCTGCCCCATCTAATTTATGGCTCACCCAAGCTGCTTTTCCATATGAATGGCTGGTCTTGGCTCATGCTTCACAACTTCCTAAATCCTATCAAATAAGCAACAGCAGGCCTCATTGAGCCCCAGGTCTGGCACTAGCAGCAGCCAGCTTAGATTCATAGCTTGGCTCTGCCTTGGAATCTCCAAGCTTGGCACAAGTAGCAGCCATCTCAGATTTCTTTATAGTTCAGGCAGGGTGGTCCTGGGCAAAACAGGTGGGGACTAACCTTGGTTTGCACTACCTAGGAAACACCAGTGACAGCACACCCAATGGACAGCTACAGACCACGCTGGAGCACTGCCACCCTGCCCCAAGCACAGCTGATCCTCCATGGAGAGTTTAGGTTGGCGGTCAGAGGTCATAGCCAATCCATGCCCCTGACTGGCCTGGGTAAATCCCTCCCATTGATCTGCCAACAGCAACCAAGGCTCAACTACAAGAAGAGAGTGTACTCAGCCCACACAAAGGGCACACCACAAGTACCCAGCTTGGGTGATAGGGGAGGCTGCTCCACTGGACTCTACAGGACACCTACTACATTAGGCCACATTACCAAGACACAGAGTCAAAGCAGCTCTACTTAATGCATAGAAACAAACACAGGGAGGCTGTCAAAATGAGGAAAAAAGTAATATGGCCCAAATATAAGAACAGATCAAAACTCCAGACAAAGAACTAAATGAAATGGAGATAAGCAATCCAGTAGATGCAGAGTTCAAAACATTGGTTATAAGGATACACAAGGAAATTAGAGAGGGCCTCTGCAGCATAAAAAAGATCCAGTCAGAAACGAAGGATACACTAATTGAAATAAAGAACTAATTATAAGGAAACAACAGTAGGGTGGATGAAGCTGAGATTCAAATCAAGGATTTGGAACATAAAGAACAAAAAAACAACCAATCAGAACAAAAAGAAAAAATACAAAAATATGAGGAAGGTATAAGAAAAGTTGCTGAATTTGGTGATAGAAATAGACATGAAAGTCCAGGAAGCACAGAGTCCCAAACAAGATGGATGCAAAGAGGCCCACTCCAAGACACATCATAATTAAAATGCCAAAGGTTAAAGATAAAGAGAGAATCTTAAAAGCAGCAAGAGAAAAGCAGTTATTTACCTACAGGGGAGTTCACATATGACTGTCAGGTGATTTTCTTAAAGAACCTTTGCAGGCTAGAGGGGATTAGTAAGAAATATTCGGTGTCATTTAGAATCAAAGGGCAGATAAAGAGCTTCCCAGACAAGAAAAAAACTAAAGGAGTTCACCACCACTTAACCATTTTTATAGAAATGTTAAAGGGATATATTTCAGAAAAAGAAGATCAAAACTATGAATAAAATGGCAAAAATATATATCTATAAACAACTGAATCTAAAAAACAAACTAAGCAAACAAGAAGAACAGAGACAGAATCATGGATACAGAGAGCATTTTGATGGTTTCTATACAGGGGTATAGAGGAATGGGTGAACAGGTGAAGGGATTAAGAGGTACAAATAGGCAGTTACAGAATAGCCATAGGGATGTAAAGTACAGTATAGGAAAAGGAGTAGCCAAAGAACTTACCCGCATGACACATAGACATGAACAATGGTGGGGGGTTGCCTGAGGGAGTGGGGGGTGATGGGTGAAAGGGATGCAAAGGGGCAAAATCAGAACAACTGTAAAGCAATATATAGAAATATAATTTTAAAAGAATGCTTCAGAATAAGAAATCAATGTTTTTTACAATCATCTTTTACAATTTTTATAGTCAATAAAGAAGGTAAATATCCTTTATTAGAGTAAAGTAGGTGGAGTAAAGGAAAAAGCACCCTTCTAGGCTGAGGAGAAAAACTTGAAAATAAAAGTACATTTGACCTTCAAACAATACAGGTTTGAACTGCGCAGGTCCACTTACATGTGGATTGTTTTCAATAAAAATACAGTTGACCCTCTGTATGCCCTGGGTTTTGCACCCATGGGTTCAGTCTCTCTGTGCTGCCCTGCTTAGGGCCTTGTTAAGTTATCTGTGGGGGTCAGCTTCCAAAACCCTGGCACTGTTCAAGGGTCAACTGAAATTGCATGTGTGTCTCTTAAGTGAGCAGAGTACTCCCAGATACGCCCTGTCCTGGGGCCTGATGCTACCACAGAACAAGGTGATGGGACCTTGGCTTTAATGAGGTGTTGTCAATGCTTCTGTCTGTCCTTTGTATTGTATAAGAAAGTGTTTATGAGACTTGTCTCAACTTCCCTCTTAGAGATGCAGGTGTTAAAAGACAGGTCAACAACCAAGTGGATGAGCATTTTGCTACAAACCCTGAAAGGAATTTGTGAAAAATCAGCTTGGTGAACAGCTCATGTTGCTAAGTAAAGATAAAAAGAAACAGAGTTCAAACCCAAAATAATGATCAAGCCAAGACCAACAAGGGAGGCAGGTAGAACTGGAGTTCTGGAAGTCTGTCCATTCCAAAAGCTACTAAATATCTTTTGTTTAGATAACCAATATCCCGGCCAAAATGGAGGCATAAACAGACATGCTACATCTCCCTCCACAACTAAGAAGGAATACAACTACCTCAAAACTAGAAACAACCAGAAGTTCCAGAAAATCAAACTGCATGGAAGTCCAACAAGCAAAGATATAAAGGAGAAATACTCATCCAGACAGGTAGGAAGGGCAGAGCTGGGGTGGACAGGACACAGTGTGGTGGTGGCAGCGGGGGCAACAGCAGCAGCAGGCCAGCAGAAAGCACAGTTACACAGTTAAAAAGTCATGAGGGACACCTGGGGAGCCCTCCTAACTCCTGACCAGACTGAGCAGCTCTTGGCCCCAGCACCGGAGAAAATCAAGCCTCATTGCTTCTGACTGTGCAAACAGGTGGGGGTTGGGGCAGAGGAATAAACTGCTCGTCTCTCAGCGGAGTCCACTTGTTTAAAGGGCCCCCACGGTCCTAGAATGTCTGCAGACGCACCCACTCTGGGAACGACAGCCAGGGCAACAGCCAGAGAGGCACCAGTCCCATACGGAAGTGGGAGAAGTGCCTGGAAAAGCGGCGAGTGCTGGGCAGGCAGTACTGTTCCCTCTCAGACCCCTCCACCACATACAGCGCCACAATGTGGTAAAACAGGTCTCCCTGTACTGATGAGTCCCTAAGGCTCCACCCCTTACAACATAACAGGAGCCACAGTTCTACCTAAGACACAGAGGCAAACAAACACAGGAGCCTGTCAAGATGAAGAGACAGAGAAGTATGGCCCAAAAGAAGGAATGGATCAAGGTTCCAATGGGTAAAGTAAGTGACGAGGAGATAGCCAACCTCACAGATGAGGAGAAAGACAACCTAACAGATGCAGAATTCCAAACACTGGTGATAAAGATGCTCACAGGCTTGACAGATATGCTTGGGTATGACAAACACATAAGAGAAGAAGTGAAGGTTATGCTAAGTGAAATGAAGGAAAATCCACACAAAACCAAAGGTGAAGGAAAGAAAACTTGGCTTCAAATCAATTATTTGGAACCTAAGGAAGAAAAAAACAGTCAACCAATATAGAATGAGGAAACAAGAATTGAAAAAAATGAGGAGAGGCTTGGGAACCTCTGGGACCACTTTAAATGTGCCAACATCCAAATCATGCGGATGCCAGAAGGAGAAGAGGAAGAGCAAGAAATTGAAAACTTACGTGAAAAAAATAATGGAGGAAAACTTCCCAAATTTTACAAAGGAAATAGACATACAAGTCCAGGAAGCACAGAGAGTCCCGGGTGAGCTGGACCCAGAGGGGACCACACCAAGATACATCGTGATTAAAATGCCAAAAGTGAAAGATAAAGAAAATCCTAAAAGCAGCAAGAGAGAAGTGGAAAGTTGCCTGCAAAGGGGTGCCTATAAGACTATCAGCTGATCTCTCAAAAGACATTTTGCAGGCAAGAAGGGACTGACAAGCAGTATTCAATGTGATGAAAAGCAAGGACCTACAACCAAGATCACTCTATCCAGCAAAGATATCATTTGGAATGGAAGGGCAGACGAAGTGCTTCCCAGACAAGGTGAAGCTAAAAGAGTTCATCATCACCAAGCCATTGTTATATAAAATGTCAAAGGGACTTACTTAAAAAAAAGAAGATCAAAACTATGAACAATAAAATGACAACAAACTCATAACTATCAATAACTGAATCCAAAAAATAAAAACAAAATCAAACTAAGCAAACCAGAATAGGAACAGAATCATAGCTGTGGGGATCATTTAGAGGGTTATCAGCTGGGAGGGGAAAGGGGGAGAAATGGGGAAATGGCACAGGGATTAAGAAGCATAATTGGTTGGTACAAAATAGACATGGGGAAGTTAAGAATAATATAGGAAAGGGTGAAGCCAAAGAACTTATATGCACGACCCGTGGACATGAACCAAGGGGGGTGGGATTGCTGGAAGGAAAGGGGGGTACTGGGCAGAGGGGAGCAAAGGGGAAAACAACATAATCAATAAAATATACTTAAAAAAAAAAGATAACCAATATCCAAATGAAAAAAGCAAACTGTTTTTTCATTTATATGCCACTGTTTTAAATTAGCAAATTTAAAGTATGTCTTAAAACCAAGCATAACTAAAGCCAAATTTGGAAAAACATAGGTCAAATAAGCTATGACAATAATAAATTGAATGACTTGATCTCTCTGCAGAAGTGAAAATTAGGGTGGCCCATTACAAATCAACTGAAATTATCTCAAATTCAGGTCATGAAATAAATGATAGCTACCAAGAAAATTCAACAATAGGAAGTAAGGCTCTTTAAGAGTTTTCTCATATTGGAGACATTATGGTTAATTTTTTTAAAGATTAAGTTTTTTTAAACAATGGAAAGTGAAACCTTCATCCATTTTTTTTTTCCAAAATTGAAATAAAAAATGGTGGTGACCAGGAAATCAGAGAAGGCTTTTCTGGGGAAACTGATTAAAGCAAGAGAAAAGGCATCTGGAAATGCACAGCTGGGGGACCCCTAGAGAAATAATCCACCCAGATGGCCCTGTACCATTAAAATGATCCACACAAGCACATGCAACTTCAAACTGGCATATTATCACTGATACACACAGCCAAGGATCATCAGGCCTTTGAGAAACAGTCTCCAACACCAAAGACAGAGGCCAAACACACACACACACAAACAAAAATAATGTAACTTAGAGGGCTTAGAAAGAATGCTGAGAGACAAAAAAAGAGAGATGTAAAGAGGGAGGCAGAGAGGTGGCAAGAGGAAATTAAAACCCCTACAGAATCAAGGAGATACTGCATTCATGAAACTAGGAGTATTTTTTAATTTTTAATTTTTTTTATTTTTTAAGGTTCTCAATTTTATTTTAATCTTTTTATTGATTATGCAATTACCGTTATTAAAATTTTCTCCCTTTCTCTCCCTCCACCCAGCACCCCCTACTCCCTACAGCAATGCCCCCGTATTGTTCATGTCCATGGGTCATGCATATAAATTCTTTGGTTGCTCCATTTTCTATAATTGCTCTTAACATCGTCCTGCCCATTCTGTAACTACCAATTTGTACTTCTAATCCCTTCACCTCTTCCCCCATTCCCTTAGGCCCTCATCCCTACTGGCCACCATACCAATGTTCTCCATATCTATGATTCTGTCTCTATACTGCTGATTTGCTTAGTTTGTTATTAAGGAAACAATTCCAAAAACAAAAAGAGCTTTCAGAAATGAAATCTATACAAGAACAGATATTTTTCAATGAAAAAAAAAAAATGAATGATAAAGTTTAGAAACTCTCTCCATATCAGAAAATATATAAAAACCTATAAACCAGAGATTTTTTTAAAAAAGAGGTGGAGGGTAAAAAAAGTAGAAGGCTGATATATGAGATTCAACTTCTAAATAAAAGGAGCTCCAGAAAGAGAGAATATAGAAACAGAAATTATATCCTTCCAAAGAAATACATCTACAAAATTTCCAATACTACAGGGCCTGACTTCCCAGTGAGAGGACCAAGCTCAGCTCAAATGATTAAAAATGACTCATACCAAAGAGTGTCACTGAGAAATGCCTGAATGCTGGGGACAATGAAAAGATGATGGCTTGGGAGATGCGGGGAGGAAATAAGTGTCAAACAGAAGATCTCAAATCAGGATGGCGTTGGACTTGTCAAAGCAATGGAGCCCAAAGCAACCAAAAACAGCTTCAAACCTCTGAGAGAAAAGAATTTTAACCAATTCTTGCATCTAGCCACTTTATCAATCAAGTGTGAGGGTAGAAGGAAAACATGTTCAAACTGCCAAGATTTCCAAATTTTTACTTCCTGTGAACCCTTTCTTAGGAAGCTACTGGAAGATGTGCTTCACCACAATGAAGGGACAGAGAGAAACAAGAGACTGATCCAGGAATAGGGTATACAAATAAGAAGCAAATGGAATTTTCAGGATGGCGTACAAGCAAGAGCTCAGATTTTTACAGTTCAGCATACAGCCTGAGCTATCAGTCCAGATTGGAGCAGATAGGAAGACTCCACAGAGACTACTTCAGAAGACACAATCTTGATGAATTTCAACAAGCTGAGAAGCAATTTGTATCTCTGGCATGATAGTTTATGCTCAACTAGTGATGGGTACATAGAACGCTAAGCAAACAAACAAAAAAGGCCATTATTCACTCTAGGGAGAAAGCTGAATGAGAAAGGAAAGGTATATGGATGTGCTGTGAATAATACATGGCGGGGCAAAAGTAGGTTTACAGCTGTGAGTATGGGAACACAGAGTTCATTTATAGTTTTGTTTTATTATTATTATTGTATTATTTTCTATATGAACAACATAGTCATAATGTAAATACTGAATATTGATCAACCTAAAAATTATACACATGTATAACCTGAATATTGATCAACCTTAAAACTACTGTAAAACATGTATAACCTGAATAAAAGTTAAAACGAAAATTAAACTATACTTGTATTTGAACTCTCCTCATACATCTAATTAATTCTCTATTTCAGTCATCTTTGGGTATTTTGAGAAATCTTAATGAGTCTTTTAAAATTAACTTTATTGGGGTGACATTGGTTAATAACATGATATGAATAATGAGTCTAATGCAAGGTAGAGACAATAGCACTAGAAGTCATTAGAGCTTGTGCAGGCATTTCAGACCAAGGGTTTGAAAAGCTGCTAATGAAACTTCGGATTCTACATTTTAGGAATCTTATCAGATAAGGTGTTCAATGTGCTCCTCCTTCCTTGGAGTGTATCAGAGCCTAAAAAGAATGTCAGCCTACTCAGACCAGACTCCACTTCACCTGCTCAACTGCAAATAGGTCACTAAGTGATTTGAGTAAACAAAGAGTTCCAGAAATTAATCCATTTTTTAGAAATTCAAGTCATACCTAGTGTGTCAGCAGGACTTGGCACACTAACCCAGAGGGTGATATAAAGGGTAATGCCATCAAGGCAGACTGTTTGCTAAGAATTTTATTCAAAATCTTTTAAGTCTGAAATAATTCTGACAAGAACACCCTATGATCTTCACACTCCTTTGCTCTCCCAAACTTCGGGTGCCTTCAAGAGGTTATGTACATATTCCAAACCCCCAACCCGCATTTTACACTTGTGGAGAGTGAGACCCAGAGCCAAGGAAACACAGCTAGTTGGTGAGAACAGCAGGACAACAGCCTCCTTCTCTTGACATGCAGTCTAGGGCTTTTTCCTAGGGTTCTTGTTTTCCCTTGTCCCTTATCAAGCTTACCCATTGTGCAAAGGCATTTCTGAACTACAGTATTCCCTCACTTATTGCGGGTATTACGTTCTAGACCCCCCTCCCCCGTGATAGGTGAAAATCCGCGAAATAGGAACCTTACATTTATTTTAGTATTTATATATATTTTAAGGCTTTATAAACCCTTCCCACATACTTATAAACCATTCCCAGTCCCTGATTAACCTTTCCCACTCCCGTATTAACCTTTTCCACACTTTTATCAACACTACTTATGTTCTTAAACATATTCTACACTCTTAAACCTACGTAACTTTAACATATGTATACAGTACTGCAAAATCCTGTAATATAGTAAAAAATCAGTGATAAATAATTAAATATAATATTTTTAAAAATCCCACGATACAGTGAGGCCACGATAAGTGAACCGTGATCTAGAGAGGGACTACTATAGTCACATACTTTTCCTTTTTCTTTCAGCCAGTCTCCCTTTTCTCTTAACAATCAATATACAACAGTAACCACAAAAGTATAGCCATCACAACTTTTGTTTTAATTTGGGTTTTTCTCATGATGTAGCCACATGTCTTTTCTCAAAAAGTTTGTCAAGTAGCAGTCACAACTAGAATACCAACAACTCCTGAGAATTCTGTAACAATACATTTTTTAAAAATCTGCTTCATGGATATCAGAACATTGCAACTGAAAGTATGAAGGGTAATTTTTAATAAAAACATTATAGGTGTGTCTTGATTTATGTAAACATGCCCTTCTAGATCTTAATAAACATAATATTTTGTATAAAATATAAAATGCTTCTTTTGCTTAATTATCATAGGGGATTATAAAGGTGCATAACTTCTCACAAGCTTTTTTAGTCAGGTATGTACTGTCATTCGAGGTACTTTTCACTCTTCCAAGTAACAAGAAAAGTTCATGTGCAGTTGGAGAAAGCTTATGGCTGCTTTCAAGCAATTTTAATGTTTTCGTTTTGGGTTCTAATCAATCATATTTGGTTACCAACTGGCCTGGCACTCTTGCTATCCCTTTTCCCTTTTCATTAATGATCAGAGTGAAATAAATGGGCCAATGACACCAAACACTGAAGTTGCCAGAATCTGTGCAATGAAAGAACACCACAAATTTAGGTGCCCTGACAGTCCTCTGTAACACTAGCCTACTATTTCTAATTTCCAAAACATGCAAACAATTTACAGTGAGTAAACGCACACAATGGCACCTACCCCCCTGGCTAAATATGTAAACTCTGACTCTATATTAATTAGAATGACAGGGTAGGAATTAAATCTGGGCAGGGTTGGGAGGGTGGGGAGTAAGGGCACTTATCAACAAACCAAACCCCGGGCCCCGTGGGATTTGGGTTAGCTGCCAGGCCTGGGTGACTCCTCAGAGGAGGAGCCCCGTATGGTCAGCCCACCCTCTTCTGAAACCCAGAGGTAAACAAATGTGGACAAGACAACTAGATCCCTTCCAGCCTTCACCAAAGCTACAAAAATTCTGCGGCATTTGATTTTTCTTTAGATTCTGCCTTGAATTCCACCTGAGTCATAAATTCCCTATACTTCATTTTCCTTGCTTTGAGAAAATAAGGAGGGTGATGCGAACCACGGTCTCAAATACATAACAGTCACACTCAACATATGTCATGCTTTGTTGAAATTCCATACTTGGAAATGTACTACTGCGAGAAATTGTAAACTTAGGAGGACTGGTGTGAATGATGATGTTTATTTTAAGACAATATTTAATTCAAAAGCCAGATATAGTGAGATGTCCTAGAGGGTGTACACTTCAGAGATTCTCTAGTAACTGACTGAGGATTCTGTGGTTAATGATCTCCTTCTGAATCACTGAAGATTAATGTGCAGTCAATATGATTTTAAGTAGCTCACTACATTCTGGTTCTTTTTAAAGTGACCTGCCATTCCCTTATTCCCACTGGGTCATTTGTCCCACTATCAAGTTAGAGCTTAACATTTTTTAGAACTCCCTGTGAATATGATAATGCCTTTCAGTTACCTTGCCAAGCAGAGAGTGGTGTTATAGAAGAGACAAGTTCAACATGGTGCTAATGCTTTGCAAAGACGACTGTCACAGTTCCAGTCTATGGCCTCCTAATTTGTCTGCCCTGAAGTGACTATTCAAAAGCTTACTAAACTCAAAGCGCCTCTCACATGCTTGCTTTCCTCAGCCAGCTCAGTTCCAGGTTCAGAGAGCGCCAAGCCAATGCCCCAAGCCCAATTATGGTTTTTCTGTGTTTCCAGTATCCACCCTTCTATGTTTGTTTAGACAAGAAATGATTTTATGTGTGTGTGCTCAAGGTACTGGAAAGAAGCAGCTCACTGTGAGTGCTCTCTGGAACTGGCTGGCTTCTCACATTCTGAAAAGCTACCAGGTCCTCTCAGGAAGCTCTGGGAGGCAGTGGAAAGCAGTCTTTATTGGTTCTCTTTAAACAAGTTGGCCTGTGCTGCTGTTATTCAAGCGAAATAAGACACATTAAATGTTCTCAGGCAGCTCTTTCAACTTGACTTACTTCAAAAGTTGTCTGTCAACGTGGGTATCAAGAACACATCTACATGACAACATACAAACTGTGCAGATGTATATGGGGTCCCCAAAGAGCTGGTGGGATACAAGCCGCCCACTGAGCCAGAAGAACATGGGGCACAGCCTCGGGTGCATGGGAAGTGAGCAGTTGGCCGCATTTTCTTTCTTGTTACGAAATATGTAGTCGAGAATGACATTTTGGGTACTTTTGTAAAAATATTTGGTGAATATTACATTTAAAAAGCATTTCACTCTATAAGCTGAATTAAGTTCCTACATTTCAGTTAGACTTCAAATTGACAAGCTAATGTTTATTTGTCTTTTATCAATTTTTTAAAATAGTTATATTCATATACACACACACACAAAGAAACAGACTTAAAAATAGGAAAGGCTGGTCATTTTAGGTAGAAACCGGAAATCCAGAAAGTACACACAGTCATTGTATTTAGACTGTTATACCTCAATTTCTCCATCATTGTAAGAGCAAGTTATAAGAATCTTCCACATAAATGAGAAGATGCTAATTACATGGTGTTGGCAGAGCAATGTAACATTTCCCAGGCAAAGTGTTTAATTGTCGAGACACACCAAATTGTGTTATGTGTCATATAAAGGAAACAGCCACATTTCTAATGCCCAAGGACTGAAATACCGAGAAAGTGTCTGAAATACATACATGGACCAGAGGCTTAATTAGGAAATGCATATATATGGGTGTGGTATGTATATAATTGCTCAATTTACTATTCAGTTATAAGCAATTAATAATCAAATGAGCAATAAGGGTCTTGCCTGCCTCACACATTACTTTTTATCCAACCTCTTTAGGGTCTCCTGACAGTGTTATATCAGACTTTGCTAGATATTCAGCAATTGTGCCCATGAGCCTAATTCCCCCAACTTTCTTTGCTGAGAATGGCTTTTTGCAACCTATGATATGCCTTCTCCCACTTTATAGCTTACTTTCCTTTTGCCAAGGAAATATTAGCCAATCATTTGCGATCATAAGGGCTGAGAAGAGTACATAGGGGAATGCTTTGCTAGATATTACTTTAAAAAACTACCTGGATAGTTCCTCCTGCTGCAGCTACACACAGAAGCCCAGGGAAGAGGCCAGGGGAGGAAATAAATGTTGGGGGTGGGGTTAATGCAGGGGGGAGGGGTGCCAGGGAAGAGGCTACAAACTCCTTGAGTATGTCAAGTAATAAATTATATATATATATATATCAACAAATCATGACGAGCAAAGGTTTTCTAGAAAGATCTTGTCTTTGTCTGTCCTTATTCGGAAGGAGCAGAACCCAAAAGAAAGATATTTGCAGAGACAGAAACATGAGTTGCTTTGATTCCTTCCAGTTCAGAACGGATGCTTAACAGACAAATTTCCTCCCTGAGTGTTTGAATTCCTCATATCTAAAAGTCTCTTTGAGCTTCTTATTCTTGGGGGAAGCTATAAAATATCATTCTAGACACAGCAGAAGGGAAATCTAAACCTTCCTACCACTCAGAGCAAAGTCTCCACCAGGGCAGAGCCCCAGCCACATGCTCTCTCAGGAACATCGTCTGCACACTTGCTTTCTCTGGCTGAGCCAATCTGATTTTTACTATAAGGGGGAAGTCTCATTCCCTCTCTGTCTAGGGTAGCACCCTAGCTATGGGCATTTCAAGCTATGCATTTGACTTACAATCTCATCCCTTTTGTCATCAAAATGTCAGTGAGTCCCAAGTAAGGAAGGGTAAGTCAGAAGGGCGTTCTCACCTAGGACAGTAGAAACTGGCACAACCATTTGGGAGAGCAGTTAAGTGGTTCATGCTTCAGTGCGTTAAGAATGTATGTGTCCTTTGACTCAGCAATTCTGTTTCTCAAAAAGTGATCCTAGAATAATAATAGCAAATTCACAAAACTCTACAAATTTGAGGCACAAAGATATATCATGTAGTGCTTATGTGTATCTAAGAAGTTGAAGGCAATATATATACCCATCATTAGAGGAACTTAATTTTTTTTTTAAGAGAAAGGGAGGGAGAAAGAGAGGGAGAGAAACATCAATGTGAGAGAGAAACATTGATCGGTTGCCTCTTATACATACCCCAACCAGGCATGTGCCCTGACCGAGAATTGAACTGGCGACCTTTTACTTTGCCAGACAATGCCAAATCAACTGAGACACATGGGTCAGGCAGAGAAATTTTAATTAAATGTTGTGTCTATTTCATGGAATATTTATAAATGAAGAACATTTCTTCAAAAGTGTTTTAAATATCAGAGATGCTTAGGTTTTAATGTTAAGATTAAATGAGAAAGCAATATGCAAAAGTATCTCTACCAAATGACCTCAACTACATTTTTAAAAAATGCATACTGAAAAAGCAGAGAAAGAAGTAAACTAACAAATTAAGTAGCTGCTTATTCAGTTAAATTATAGATGATCTTTTTTCCCTCCTACTTGGTCACCCACCCTACTGCAAAATGTCCTAGAATGATCATACATTCTCTTTATAATCAGCAGATAAAAAGCATATTGAAGATATGAATGACAAGAAAAAAAGCATATCAAATATTTTGTTTCTCCTTTTTTTGTAGATGTTGGCCTAATAATAGCAAGGTTGGAAACTAAAATATATCAGATTTTATAATGTCTTTTTAAAAAATCAATGACAAAGTAGACTTCTAGAACTGTATTTTCCAGATTATCTTGGCCAAACTTTATTTAAAAGTAACATATTCCTGACTAGAAAGCTACACTACTCAAACTTAAACAGGTATAAAACCATATCATTTTGTTCCACGAATTTATTCAACATTCAACAAATATGTATGGCACCCATAACTCTGTGCCAGGCAATAGGGATCCAAAAGTGAATAAAACAGATGGGATTTGTGCACTTAGGAAGCTTACAGCAGAGTGGGCTGAAAGGGAGGATTTGTATACATCAACCCAGCTGAAGCTGATTCAATTACTCCTGCCAAAATCATATGCTAGAACTGTAAAGAATTTCCTATCATTCTGTATTTAAAAATAAAAACTCTAGTTATTATGCCACATCTTACTCTCTGTTTCCAAAGAACATTTTGTGAAATATACAAGAAATTTTGAGCGGTGGTAGATTGAAATCCAGAATACTGGTTCAAATTCCTTCACCAGGTGTGCTGCCTGCCTCACACAGGTGAATCCCTTCCTAAGTCTTCCTTATTAAAACATAGATGATAACAGTTTATGGTAGACTTTGTTCTGAGGATTAAAGAAATCATTAGCTGGCGAGCGAGCCCAGCATGTTTACACATAAAAACACGGAAGAATAAAGTAAGAATAAAGATGTAAAGATCAATGAAATGTGGGGTGGGAATAGTGATAGTGTCTGCTAAATGGGTATAGGGTTTCTTCTGGGGTAATGAAAATATTCTGAAATTAATTGTGGGGATGGCTGCCTAGCTCTGAATGCATTAAGAAACCGATGAATTGTATACTTTCAATGGCTGGGTTGTATGTTATCTCAATAAAACTGCTATAAAAATTGTATTTAAAAAAAAAAGGCAATGAAGATACTTTAATCAATATGCCCAGGGGAGCCAACAGCTATTCTTTGCAACCATAAGACAGACCAGACCATCAGCATTTTGTAATTAAAAGATACATATTCAGTGCAAGGTATATTAAAACTCTTTCAAGGTTCTCTTACCAATTCCTTTACAGGGAAAAGAAAAATAAGGAGACATGACAATATCACACACACAAATCTTGTATAAGACAACTCCTTAAGTCTTTTAGTACCTAAATCCAAAGAAAAGTTTGATTTTAAATGTCTTATGTTCTTTTTAAAAACGATTTTGTTTATTTTTAGAGAGGAGGAAGGGAGGGAGAAAAAGAGGGCAAGAAACAGAGATTGGTAGCCTCTTGTACACACCCCATCCAGGCTGAACTTGCAACCCAGGCATGTGCCCTGACAGGGGCACCGAATTGGTGACCTTTCGCTTTGCGGGAAGACGCCCAACCAACTGAGCCACACCAGTCAGGGCTAAATGTTTTACATTTCTGAATTCACATATAAGAATAAGTTTAGCTACAATCTCAACCAACCACACAAGGTAACCAAACACCTCTACACAGTGAGTTTAAAACTCACTGCTTCATTACTTAACATTTAATGTCACCACCAAAATATACATACAAATGACACAAAAGAAAAAATGTTTTGTCTAAAAACAAGCTGAATCCTGCCTAATAGCAGCTTATTTTTCAAATTGACAAGAGGTGAAGTGGCTGTCCCTGTTCTTTTTTTCCAGCAAAACACACAATCATTCATCATATCCAAATGTTGGCCGTGTTACCTCACCAGGAAAGAACTAAACTAGTAGGTCTAAAAGTAAAGCAAAACCCCAGACAATGACAAGGACAAGCCTTCCCCTGCTCCCTTCTTCGCTCTCTCCTTCATCCAGCAAATCTTTTTTAAGTGTCCACTATGTGTATACCCATCCTCCAGTTTTACTTTCTGATTTTTCTGTGAAGCTAGTAACATGTCTCAGTAATCTTAAAACAGAAAATGTTTACATGATATATGTTTTATAGTTAGTTATAACATACATCCTAAACAAACTTTATTTTTATTTAAAAAATTTTGGCCACTGTACACAGAATAATCAGAAGTAACAAAGATTGTGCATGGTAAGCAAATACACAGATTTGATTTTCCGCGTGGGCTGCCTTTCACATGTGAAAATGGGCAGTACTAGGGCAGTTTGGAAGCTGCATCTTTGAAGCTGCTCTGCCACCAATGGTGATAAACCTTAAGAAACCACCAATGGTAATGAATTCAGAAAACTATCCACACTTTCTCTGGTAACCGCCACTGCAAGATGGCCCAGCAAGCTAAGTACAAGGTTCACGGCCAATACATGGAGTGACACTAGCTACTGGTTCTTTCAGCCCCTCAAAACCCCTGGGGAGTTCATGTTGAGGATGGGGGCTGGACCCTTTCTTCTCATTAGCACAGTGGTTAAACAACATGCTCACCTGCCTTGCTGGGGCTGATTGACCTTCATTTAGCGAAGTACTTACAGGGAGCGCATTTCCATGACCCCCTTAACATTCACCGTTACTGCCCAGATATAGTCATCACTGGTGTGGCAGGTAATGAAACACAGAAGCAAAAGTGGGCATCTTACTCCCTGTTTGTGATCAAAGCTGAATTTATAAATCACTGGGAAATACTTCAATAAGTAGTAAGTCACTTAATAAGTCTTGTGCCAACCCTCTGCTCAGTTACTAAAAATACCAAGTAAACCTGGATTGATATTTAATCTCTCCTCCAATCAAAATTTAAAAAGGAAAGCTCTATTTTCAGTAATAAGATTGGTAAGTAAACACTGAAGAATAGGAATAACAATACCATATGTTAGGTCAGTCATTAATTACATAGAATCATTTGTCAGTTAATGAATTAGCCTGAAACCCCCTATACTGTACATTTAAACACTTATCCTCTGTACGACTTTGGAGGTGCAGGAGAAGCAAAAGAATTTAAGAACATCTCCGGTGGTTTAAAGAGCATTGCTTACTTCTCCAATTAATTACCTTTAACACATTAATCCCCAAGATGACCTTTCCTTCCTTGGAAAACCAACAGAACATCAGGTGAAGGACCTCAGAGAAACAAGCATTGCTCCTCTCACACCAGGTGTTAAGTCTTCCCAAGAAAACCATACTTATTACTATATCATAAGTTGCCATTTGTATTTCCATTGTCTCCTCTGAAAAACCTCAGTGATTTTTCTAAATACAATCCTTTATTTGCTACCTCATTAACTTCTTTAATACTCTGGGTTTGTGAACTATTTCAAAAATAAGTCAGCAGAGACCACACAGAAACAAAGCTACTGTGTCTGGAAAAGCAAACAGTGAGGTTCACCTGACCACAGTGATAAATTAGGGAGAGTGGAACCACTTAGTTGTTCATTAAGCTCCCCGAAACCTCTGTGGAGTTTATGTTCAGGATCAAAGCTGGACCCTCTTTCTCATTAGCACTGTGATTAAACAACTATGCTCGCCTGCCACACTATAACATCTTGACAGGCTCTATCTACCCTGTGCAGTAAGTAGGACAGGTGTCTCTGTCCATTGTATATCCAAGAAAATGAGGAATAACACATGTAACTTCTTTAAAGGGAAAAGATCAAGCAGCTTGCAAAGGATTCCAGGACATCCCCCTTTCCCCTGAGACGGCAGTTCTCAATTTTGCACATTAGAATCCCTTAGGGAGCTTTGAAAAACTACACCAATGTCAGATCTCCAAACCAGCTCCCATTGCCAACTAGGACCCAGTAAAAGCCTGGAAGTGGTGCCTGAGCATCAGTATGTTTTAAAAGCACTCCAGATGATTCAAAGGCACAGAGCTGAGACCCACTGTCCTGTAACTGAGAGATGTTTTAAAAGCTGTCATTGGCAAATACTAGTTTTCTTTCTCTCACAGTCTCTTCTGTGGCTTTGCTTAACCAATAGGAGCGTGGAGGGGACAGGGGTGACAGAGCGGCAGAGCGGTGGTAAGTGACAGCCTTAACAATGAACCATGGACACTGCTGAACCAAGTCTGTTCTTGGTAGACAAAAAAACAAAAAGCCCAATGAGGAATGTGATTCAATAAAAATCAAAAGGAAAATAACATTCTCAAAAGCTAAAAAGCCAGGTTCAATACATATATATTTACACACTTTGCTGTATACACCATGTTTTTGTCTGTCTGGTTTTATCCACCCCTGCCACCACCACCTCACCCGCCAAGAGAGCAAATTTTCAAACAAATAACTATACAGAGGCATGTGTATCCCAAATGTCAGGAATGAAATCCTAAGGAAATTCTTTCCAACATCTGCGAGTAATTTTGTACAATACATCATTGCTCCTATGCATGCACCTTAAAGTAGAAAGATCAGAGTAGAATAGCTAAACATCCAAATGCAGTAATAGTTTTTCTCTCCTATTAAGTATGATCTGAAACCCACTAATTATTTCCAGAGGAAACTTCTCTGGAACACTTTATTCCTGAGCACAATTTGGCCCTCAGGCAACCAGACTTTATGGACTGGCAGCACCACTGAGGGGAAAGTCTGTGACTAAAAGCATCCTCCTTAAATGAGGAAATCTAAGCCCAAGAAACAATTAGGTATTTAGTGGAGATTTCATATTCCAGCCTTGCTGTTCCCTACCACCATCCAAAGAAATCACAAGAACACTCATTCCCCAACAATTGAAGATATGAGCTCTTAAAATTTCTAGGATCTTGAAACACACACACATACACACACACACACACAAAGCCTCTGCACATGCATGAATACACGTAAATTAAGTTTGTGAAAAATACTACTACCAGTTATCAATACACTCAAAATGAAAATAGCAGGAAAGAGGTTTTTATTCAACTCAGTCTACAGGACATTAGTCAAAGGCTACTGACAGTTTTATAACTGCTCGACTTGCTCTTTGTTCATGAGAGTTCATATGAGAAAACGACTGTGGCTTCACTTTCTCCTCCCCTGTTCCCTAAATCCCACTCTTTTAGCTCTCCAAATGTGTTCTGTTTCTTTCTCTGTCTTTCCCCAAAGGGAAAAATTAATAGTTAAGTGGGTTTAATTTTTAAGTTGGTACAATAGCCTTAAACACACTGTACTGAGGGGAAAAAAAAAAAGGCCAATGGAATGCTCTTGAAAATGGTTGCACATTAAACACATCTTAGGACTCAGGCCTTTACTGAGATGAGTTCTTCTATGGAGGTCAGAAGTTTAGTTTATTCAGCAAGAATGACTCTTTAACAGCTCCAGTACCTCTTGTCACCACAGTAAACATCCACACATTCCAAATCCTGGAAAATGGGAGGTAGTTAAAATAAGGTGGAAGCTGCCCAAGGCTCCATTACTGAGCATGAAAAGCTTCTTTCTGCAGCTCTCAGTCTGCCGTGCGAATGTATGAAAGACATCCACAGGGAGGGATGGAGCACAGTGCATAAAAGCAGGTACAGTACATGGGACTCAGGAGATGAATTTTCAGGGAAGAGGGTGAAAATAGAGGCTTTATATATATCGTTACCTAATGACAACAACAACAACAACAACAATAATAATGTAAAGGTCTTCAAGCATATGTGCAGAGTAACAGAATTCCATAGCAACTTTATCAAGTTTTTAAACAGAATTTTTTCTAAATAATCTCATCTTTTATTAGAGGCTAAGGTTAAGAGTCAAAATCCAGCAGGCTTCTAAGCAAAGTGGAAAATAACCCAAGCCTTAAGAGTTGTTCCAGAAAGTTTGTGGCTGATTTTACAACATCTACCATTCAGGGAGGTCACACTGCGGGAACTCCATCCTAATCCACACTGGAATAAATAAAATAATGACAAGCAATAAACTGACCAGCACTGAGTCACAGTTAAGAAATGGAAGACAATGTTTCACCCTAATGAGTAAGTTATTCAAGTACAAGAAAATCTTACTTTCAAGTTTATGAAATTAACCCTTACTCTTTCCAAATCTTTTCCTGTTCCTGAAAATCAGTACCTAAACTAATTAACTGTGTCCTTATTATGTCTTAAGTCCTTTTCTATCCATTGCACACCAAGATACCAGTTTGAAGCCCTTAGACATCACTTCTGCTCTCGGGAAAATCTAAGGGCAGACAAACTGCACAATCCAAAGAGAGGCAACGAGAGAGAAGCTTGTGCCCACCTGGAACCCTCACACTGGACGGTGTCTGAATAAGCAAGGGAGTTGGTAAAACTTTGATTCTGGCTCCTCTTATATCCATCCCTCCCAATGTGGTTGCACAGTACTATCTTAAATGGCTTCTCTGTTAAAAGTACAAAGAGGGAAGATCCCCCAAACTGCCAAAATCTCTAAAGTCAAAAGTGAATTGCAACTATCACTGTCACTTGAGCAAACCAGAGAGCTCCCCATATCTACTGCTTTCATTCCCTTTCTCTGCGTCCTTCTTTTAGAATTAAATCTTTATTTTTCCTTATTGATACTGACTATAACTAATTATGAAATATATCCTATAAGAGTATATTAAATGCAGCATGTAAAGCTCAAAAATTTCCCTAAGAATTTTTGTTTTTCTATCTTAACACAGCTTAAGCTATTTTCTGCCGTAAGATCATTAGGTTTACACGTTCAGATATTTGTCACCTGATTTTCATTCTTTATTTTTATTCTCTCCTTTCATTCTCCAGTTTGTCACTATTCTTAACTATTTTCTCTCAACAACTTCATTCCCCACAATTGCTCCCAATATAGACCCTTTTCCCATCCACTCAGTCTCTTTTTTATGTGTTTTATTTTCTCCCTTTAAGTTTCAGCCCTCAACTTTTCACCTTGTTACAGAGGAACCTAAACAATGATTTTGAGTCTCAGACCCTTCTTGTTACCCTAATCCTTGCCCTTTCTCCTCTCCCAAAAGACCATGATATTGACAATTGTCATCTCCTTTATTCTTGACCTGTCTAGCTTGAGGAAAAAAGTTTCCCTGGTGTTCTTCATTTTCTTTTGTTCTCCTGGTATACACACTGAGGCATGCTTTTTTCTTAGCTTTTCTATTCTACCATTCCCAAAGGAGAAATCCAGCTCTCTCCTTTGTATTTAGTTTTCAGTTATCTGTTGGCCTCCATCAAAGACACTGGCCATCTGAAATACACAGTACTTGATGATCATGTGCTGTAGACGTGGCCAACCATGGTCTGGATATACTATCAGTATGCCAATAGCCTGATCTATACCTCCAATAGCAATCACAGATTGATCTCGATCCATTTCTCTTATACCTTGCTTCTCTCGTGACTAACAGACTCTACTTGCCACATGGCCTGCTGACTTAAGGGGTCTCCACTCGGCCATATAGAAGAGAACTGACTGCTCCTGGGGCTTAAGCCTTTGACCTTGGCTTCTTTACCTCTGAGCACCAACCAGCCAGAGCCACATCATGGTGATGGCCCTCACTAAACACAAGAGCCCTGGCTCAATCCAGAAGGTAAATATAAGCCTCAACAACATAAAAATCACCCCATTAAGACGGACAGATCAGTTTGCACACCAAGGAGAGCATGAACGTGAGATCTATGTCACTTTCTCATTTCCAGAATAGCACTTGGCAGAAAGGGTAACCCTCATGCTGCTTCTCACAGCCCTTCATGTTAGCACTTAAAGTGGAAAACCACCTTTAGGGACACTGATTCATTCTGAAAGTAGAAGAAGCCATGAACAAAAAGGCAAACAGTATTTCAACAAAACTCCAAAGAGCAGAGAAACCACTTTTCTTTCCTCTCTGAGTACCGCAAAGCAAATTCCCCTTACAGGTGGACAGAAATACATCATGGGGAAGAGGGCGTAAGGAAATATATAAAAAATAAATTGTATTTACCTTCTTCTGTTTCATGCCACACGATCCCTTCCAAATTCACACTGGTCCCAGGTTCACAGGGCCCAAGACACTCAGGCTCTGTCACTACTCCAACTTCACAGGTATTGACACCCACGGAACGAGTCCGAACCAAAAGCTGCTCAACTGGTGCTGCAATATTGGATGAAGATGGGGAAAAGTAGGAGGGTAGAATCTGAGGCACGAGACTGCTGGAAATCGGCGGTGGCGGTGCTGGCACTGTAAACAGGGGGTCAACCTGAAAGACAGACAGGCTTATTGCAGTGGTGCTGCATTCTGTGAGTTCTTTGTAATACAATTTGTTTACATCACTTCTAGAATATATCACCATTCTAAATTCCATTTGCAATTATAATATGCTTTGCGTGTTTTAATGGTGCCAAAATATAAATCAGAATAGAAATAAGCATTTTATTTTTTCATGCCAAAGAAAGCAAATATTGGAGCTCTAGCTTCCTGAATTATCACCAGGCCTTTAATGTACTTCTAAATTCACCAATACACAAACTTCAGCCTCGGTAGATGTGAATAAAATATGCTTTGCAAAAACTTGTAATAAAATCTTATTTTCAAAATTACAGTATTTTCCAAAGGAAAAACTCTAATAAACACTATATATGCATCATTGGACATCTAAGCACAGAAGATGGACTAAAATTGTTTTCAAAGTACTTTTTAAACCATAATGAATTAAAATCACCATTAAAATATATTAACTTATTCTGCGGAATATATAAAATATATACTTAATTATACACAGTGCAACACATAAACTGGATATTATTAACAAGTATTTATTAAGCATCAACTCCTAAGTGTTCTAGTGCAAAGTTTAGCCAAATTCATATAAATGGAGAAGAAATAAATGACTGTGCCCAACATCAACAGAACTTGAGTTTCTGCAATGCACAGAAACCACAGTCCTTTAGTTGTTGAACTTGTAAAGATCTCTCAGGAGTTTAACCAAGACTCAGCAGCACTCTCTCTGAATCCAGGAAATGAAATTGACAGCCAACACAAGATCTTACGGTGCTGTAACTCCTCTGTGCCCCTGTCCTGAAAAGGGGAGCAAAGGAGTTCTTTGCCTAGAAAAGTTTAGGAGTCTGGCCATAATGAAACAAAAGGCTATGTGCGTACTAAATAGGCAGATCATCAACCAACTCATTCACTCACTGGACCCATTTTAACAACTATTATGACTGCTACACACTAGCTTTGGCCTTGCTGACAGGTTATCAAATGTGAAAGAGCAAAATGCAAAAGCACGTCTGCACCAGGACTCCAGGGTTCCCTATGTCCTCATGTCACATGCAGATACCATCTACACATAAGGAACAACACCTTGCATGTTTCACCAGCTGGGCTAGCAAATTATATGTATAAAAAGACAAATAGAAGGTTGTTCTGGTAAAATGCCAGCTAAGTCTACTGTACACATATTTCCAGTTAACCTTTGTAAGAAACCGACACTTGGCTACAGACATAATATTAATCTTTGTTGTTTTTTTAAAAACAAGAGTGCGTTTCAAGATAAGTCACATGAGGAAGTGGGCTCCCTAGTTAAGCAGCTGAAGCAGTCATCTGTGTGGGCTCCTTGTTCACATAACTGTAGGAATTATTTCTACAGTTTGCATTTCACTAAAATGATAAACTGACATTCACTTGCCTGAGTGATTCAAGATGCAATAGAACAGCCCTTTATCCAACTGCATGTTAAAGAAACTTAATTTCCTGCCCTCAAAGCTGCCATAAAACTTCTTTTGCTCCACGCTTTTTATTGTTCTTCATTCTTGATCACAGAGCCCAAGAAAGTAAAGCATTTAACAGCCCCAAACCCAGATCTGGTGATTTATGCTTTCGTGTAAATGCAGCTTAATGTGGATCAAAGTTCACACTGATAGTTCCTATTTTAAAACTGAGCTGACAAATGAAGAAAGGTTCTGAGGGAGAAAATTTAAGGGTGAGGGGAACCAATGCTACTTTGTAGTCTGTATTATAACTAAAAGATTGTGTGTGATTGGAATCACTTTCTAGATTTTTTTTAAAAAAGGAAAGTTATAAACCAGCTACTGCATCTTTTTTTTTGCATGTTTCTCAACAACCTCTTAATTTGTATAGTTAGTTGTAAACTGACTGTAATTTGATGCCACACATATAAACTGAAAAGACAAAATACAACAATATTCTCAAACTGTTCTTTGTATCACTGGATCAACAGCCTACATTAATTCTAAGAGAAACATATATAGCTTCAATTGGATAAACAAGAAAATAAAATAAAACAGGAGAGTGAAGAGTCTTAGAATCAATTCTCTGATCAGGACACAAGACAATGTGTGCAACAGAAGTTATAGGGGCAGGGCATGATGTGACACTAGGGTTTTGGCCCCAACTCTGACAGACTAATTAAGCTTGTAACTTTGGAGAATCATTTAACTTCATTTAAGCCAATTTTCCTCAATTGAAAAATGTACTCCTTGGCCTTCTAATACTGATGACAAATCCTATCAAAATGGAATTTCTAGACTAAATCCTTACACATCCATGTAACTCTGCTTATTAATATATTTGCATACAGATACTCACACATACCCACTTTTGGGGATATATGTGTGTAATTCCAAAGAATCTAGATGGCTTGAGGAGAGAGGCTGTGGTATCCTAGGTCTACCAGCAAATTAATGGTGTTTATTTCCATTAACACAATCCAAATGCAATGGAAAAAGTTTAGTTGATGACATTTATAGAAGGAAGCCTTGTCTGCACATTTCAAATCGAGAAAGCTACAGTTCAGAGATTTCATATATATATATATATATATATATATATATCAGAGAAGGAAAACTCTGATTCCAAAAAACCTCCGCTGCCTTGCGGCATACCTCTTCAGGGGAAAGGCTAAGGGAGTAAACCCCGACAGAAAATCCGGAGCCGGAGTCCCTAAGGCGGTTTGACGTTGTAGTCAACACCGGCAACTCCTGCGGCGCACCTGAAGCCAAGCTGTATTGACTCCGTCTTTCCCTTGGACCCTTCAGCTGCGAAGAGAGGGGGGGTCTGCTGCATGGGCAACAGCAGACCCTCCATATCACCCTGCCCAGGCTCTGTAGCTTCAGCTTCACTGGAGAGGACACTCCAGCGTCATCGCAAGATGTCGATTCAACACGGGAGGAGACAGATACCGTGTCACTCCCGAGTCGGACTGCACAGCCATTCTCGGCGGTGCAGATAGACTCTTAAGAAGCTACACCATCGTCTCTCGAGACGGACAGCTGCCGACGACGACGATATATATATATATATATATATATGAGCTTAATCATAAATAGCCCTCCAATGTGATAATAGTCTAAGACCCTTAAACTTGATAGGAAAACTCAATAAGTAATAGAGTTTTAAAGATTACTCTTTGTCGCCAAGGGGATTTTTCTCAGCTTTTCTACTGCACTGGCTTCCCCGCAGCAGCTCAAAATCCCCATTCTCATAGGCACAGGATCATCATGAGAGGAGAAAAAGGAACATTTATCCATTGGGATTTCAGGAGTTGGAAGTGAAGAATAAAAACCACCCATATGGTCTTCTTGGGGTCCCTCTTCACCAGAGGGCACCAATGGGAGAAGGGGTAAGTAATCACAGCCATCCCAGAGGTGTTTCACTTGGCAGGTATGCTACTTTTAAAAACATTCCTTTTTATTTATTTATTTATTTTTTTGCCAACACAAAAAATTAGGAAAATGTCTGAATTTCTGCCACCTCTTAAGATAGTACTTGAACAATGAATAATGCGCTACATGTGCCATGCTGAACATTCCTTATGGCATCAGCTGATAGGGCCGAGCTTGCCCTCAGCCAGAGTGAGCTGGCCAAGCATAGGCATCTGAGTCTGTGCTCCTGCCTCCCCTGGAGACAACTGCAGAATGTTTTGGGAGCAGGTCATTTAGCCCAATTTACTGATTCTAGAGAAGAACGTGGCCCCTATTTGTACAAAGGCAATAAGCTATGGCAGCCCAGCTCAGAAGGAAAGAGCAGCCTCCTACAAGCAGGAACTTGACAGTAGGGTTTCAACATACACTCAGCGACAAAAGAAAAGCAGAGGGGTGGGGGGAGATGGGAAATAATTCAGAGTAAGGCCAAGCCAGCTCTTTCTGCCTGTGAATGCCCCCGGTGGGAGATATTCCCCCCAAAAGGTTTCAGTTCTCTTGTGTATTTCATGGTGTCTAACACAAAACCACATGTACCATATGTAAAGCAGGACTTTAGTCTTTAATAGTTATTTTTGCCTTATACAGAAGGTCAGCTCCACTGTACCCTGACTTCTCAGGTCACTGATCCCACTACACTGAACCATAATTTCTTCACCTAATGAAGTTAAGACAGAGGGCTGCAATGGTTCTCACAAGGACTCCCTCAGGCGAGGAGGCAGCATACACTTGGACTTGGTAGTAGTGGACCCTGGGTTGTGTTGGGTTCAACTCCTAACCTTATCGGTACTTGCTGTGTGGGACCCTCAGGAAGTTATCTGGCTATTCTGGGTCTAAGAAATGGGAGTAAGAATAATGTTACCCATACAGGGTAGCAGTGAAGACTCAATGAGATAATGCACGCCACGTGAAGGTTCAGCATAGTGCTTAGCTCAGTAAACAATGGCTTAGGGGTGGGAGGGGGGGATGTCCCTGGTCTGATATTACAGTTCCCCAACCCTTCACGCAAACTTACAAAGCTCCTTTTTATATGCTTGTATGTTTAACATAGATCTATAATCCCCTCCAAATGCATGGTTAAGTGCAGTTACGGTGTGTTAGAAGTATAAGAAAAAGGGCTTAACCCTGAGGAGCTCGGCCTGGGAAAATACTCGTTTCACACACTGGCATCTGGCAGCTGGTCAGATGAGCCCTCCACTTTTACAAAATCCCTGTCCACTAATGTCTTGTTGCACCTCGTTCATACACTGCTCCCTCCAAAGTCTCCTTTTACTCACCTGAAGTCAATCACATATCCACCCAATGAATAATTTCCACATACCTGCTGTGTGCCAGGCAATGTGCACCCTGCTAGCAAAAAGAGGGTGGGCAAGATGGTGGCACTAGTCAAACAAAATCATACAAATACAGCCAAACTACAATTGTTACTGCAGCAATGCAGCCAAGGGGCTGTCCATGGTGGCCTGAGGACCAACAGCAGCGTGCAGTGGGAGACAGTGTGTGTGGGGTCAGTCTCTGGAGCTGGAATCCAGCTCTACCTTTAGATGCACAACCTTAGGCAAGCTGCTTGATCTCTGTGGGACTCAGTGGCTTCATCTGTAAAATGGAAGTAACACCTGGCTGACGTGACTGCTACATAAGATCATACAAACACAACGTTAGCTCAGGGCCTGGTACAGAGTGGCACTGGTATCACACAATAAATAAAAGCTATTGTCGTTGTCAATTATCATCATTATTATAAATACTCTTGAGACCTGAACTAAAAGGTAATCAATGGGTGTTTTGGTCCTATAAGGCCAAATGCTGAACTTTGCTACATTCAAAGGCAATTCAGGAGCAACAGTTAAATATGAATGACCCATGGACATGGAAAACGGTACAGGGGTTGGCTGTGGGAGTGGGGAGTGGGGTGGGAGGAGGATGGCAAAGTGGGAAGAATTGGGACAACTGTAATAGAATAACAATATTTTTTTTTTTAATAAGAGAGGCAGTTACAAATACCTTTCAGGGGTACCCTAAAATAGTAATAATCAGATATTCCATTAATAAATCCGTGGCGAATTAGTGCTCAATTAACACTTAATAACTGGAATAAAAGATCAGAACAGAGGAGACTGGATGGTTGTAGCAATGGTTCCTTTGTCAAAGCTTTTCTGTCATCTTGATGGGACACTGATGTAACTATTACAGCCCAAAAGAGGAAAGTAGAAAAGCAGCCATATCCAGTGGGGGGAAAAAAACTGACCCATAAGTCTAACAGCTGGTGGTGGCAGCCTGTCAAACTGAGGAAAGTTAATGTCAAGAACAGACACGCGGCAGTCTCTCACTGTTATTTTTGCATGATTATTCCCAGGTGTTGGTGCATGCTGAGCAGTAGCCTGGCTATTTATCACTAGAGAGAGCCCAAGAGCATGGGAGTGGGGGAGCGAGCGGGGAGGGTAGAGAGGCGGGGAAGAAAAAGTTATTTACACAGATAGCGGCACTCAGTGTGTGTAATCAGAGGGCTGGGGGGAAATCTGCAGAGCAATTCT
This sequence comes from Furipterus horrens, assembly GCF_987537825.1. Lineage (NCBI taxonomy): Eukaryota > Metazoa > Chordata > Mammalia > Chiroptera > Furipteridae > Furipterus > Furipterus horrens. The sequence goes on from NW_028327175.1 coordinate 88,487,556, forward strand.
GGCAATATTTTCTCTGTTCACCTTATCTCACGGGCTTCCCAAGTGCTGATGAGCCAGGGAGGCTTCAAAGCTTGAGTGTTGGTGGCAGCAGCTTTGCATCACTTGAGCAGGGGTTGTGTCAGCCAGTGATCATTTCCAATACCCAGACATGGACAGCAAAGGAGGAAGAGTTGCCAAAGCCGGCCTGGGGGTGCTCCAGCGGGCACTCCTGCTCTGCTCAGACCCAACGAAGGGACAGTCAGGTGACTCAGGACGGCTAGTGCTGCCAGGCAGCAGAGAAGGGGAAGCTCCCGGCTGGGGAGACAGGCAAGCCTAATGAAAGCTTCTCACCCAGAACTGTGATGGAGCCTTGCCCCAGGTTTCTTCCATCTGTGGCCACAAATCTCCACACTCCTCTTGCTTTCAACCCCTCAATCCTGGGGTTCTCAGATCGCCAACAGCCAGAATGAGAACAGCATTTTATTTTGCTCAGTCAGTATTTTTACATTCTATGAGCACACTGGGGCACGATTACTTAATGCTCACGTTTTCTCTATATCCTGGTATTTGGCCGTTTTATGAGATTGCCCACGGTCACCTCTTTAATTTAAACAGCATTAGACAGAGACTACACTTCATGTAGGGGAAATCACAGCTCTTTAAAGGTGACCACTGCCGCAATCTCTCACTTTTCACTTAACCACCCTTTCTGCCCATCACTGCCTCATTAGCAAAGCAAGGGAAGCTTTAAAAACTCTTTCTTAAGCACCGATCTTTTCTCCATACCTGAAAGTCAAACCTGGAACAACTAACTGTATTTGGGCTTTCCTAATTGTCTTTCCTAAATGTAGTGGACCCTTTAGAACCATGATCAAAGTGATTTGCACTTTATATCTTGCTTTGAAATCAACATAGGTACATCCTTACTAAGTGTCATGTACCAGGCACCACACATTTTCTAGGTCCTTTAACTCTCACAACATCCCTATGTTATAGAGGTAGAAACTATAAGATCTCAGAGGATGGTCAACTTATCTAAGTAGCTGAAATTCAAGGTCAAACCCTCTGACTTCAAAAGTGCATGAGCTGTCTTACAAAAAGAGTAAAAACATCAGTAGCTGCTGTTCAACACATGTAACACAGGAGGGAGGGGTTAAGTTACACTCCGAATTCTTTCATTCAATATTCACAGCAAGATTGTGAGAAAAGTACTTTATAGATAAGAAATAATAAACTTGGGGGAAGTAACTTTAAAAGGTCATTTAGGGCCGAGCCAGAATTTGAACCCACATTGATGTACAGCAAAAGCAAATTCTTCTAAACATAAAACAGAACACAGGCTGGAAAGAAACCTTCCTCCCAAGGTAGTTTCTTGACCCTCTTCTGTGTGTTAGAAGCCATGCCACACACACCTTTTCTTGCACATAGTTCAGAACTTTGCATCACAAGTTCAAGGCAAATATTGCAATCCCTTCAGAAGCCACACTTAAAAACCTCACTGAAAGCAAAGCTCAGGTTTATTTTGTTGTTATTGTTTTAAATCATCCAATTCCAAACGTTACAACTATGTACAATGACTGGGAATTAAACCATTGTTTTCATTTTCTCATTCTCAGGTGTGAAGACCAGAGACTGTCCTAAATAAAAGTAGCTGCTTAAGTGCTTTTAAAGGCTTAGCCTCTGACCTGGCAGAGCTTGGCCTGGTGATGGGCCAGTGGGGCCAAGACGAATGCTTCCATTTCCAGCCAGGGCTCCTGCCACCCCAAAACTGCAGAAGGGCCAGTCCTGGGACTCTACAGAGCTTCTTGGGGAGGCAGCCAAGGGAAGTCACTGACTGTTAGTGTGTCACTCCAGAAATGGTCCTACACGTGGGTCCCAAAGCAGAGACACAGACAGGCCAGCCACATGTGTAAAATATACTTCAAACAGCAGTGACTATTTTTAATTTCATTCTCTAATAGTGAGTTTTTCAAAGCAAAAGAAAAGGTACCAAGTACATAAAGATAAGAGTATAATAAAACTACTCAAGTCAATGTCTTTGTTTGTTTGTTTGTTTTGAAGCCAAACCAAATTCTCCCCTAGAAGGCCCTCAACTGTGTCGAGTCCCACAGGAAAGTGACGCCAGTGGAGGTGGAAGGGACACTTCCACCGGACCACAACCACATCAGTTATCACATACTTAGCCTCATTTGTGTTCTTTGGTAAAAAAAAAAACAAAAAAACAAAAAAAAGCCAACAACAACCTGTCCTATTGCTGAGCCACAGAGACTGCATCTGTTTCAAAAGTGCTGCTGACATCCTCCAGGGCTCAGAGCTGGGAGTGCTTTAAATGGTAGCAGTAAATGATCCGTGTTTTCATATCTTGTTCATAAAGGTCTGATTTCCTCTCACCCTGCCTACTTCCAAAGACACTAAAAAAACAAAAATAAGCCACAAATAAAGGAGACCGTGATAAATGTACTAAAAAACATCTGTCTTCTTGAAGTAATCCTTTTCACAAGTCCCTTTACTTAGCGCAAAGGGTAATTCCTGAGAAGTTTCACACAAATCCCATTTTTGGCAATTAGATCTGGTCTCCAAACCCTAAGCGTATAACTTTTAAAAAAGAAGCTCAGTGGTAAAACTCTGGATTTTTAACTCTGGATTTTGCTTAACATGGTTGCACTGATACTGACAAATCAATTTCAAAACCTCTGAATACTATCTTAGTAAATCCTGGCCATCAACACATTACCGGTTTTCGCTTGACCCTATCTCCTGAAATTAGGGAAAGACTGGGGGCCTCTCATCTTCACTCTTCTGGACACAGGCATATTTTAAGAAGGGAGAAATGAGGGCAGGGAAGGAAAAGGCCTGTTTGTTGGTTGGGGGTGGGAGAAGAACAGAATCACCTTTTCCTGATCTTCTCTACTAATAGAACTTCTTTATTTTATACTATGAAATCTTACTTGTGACGACCTAAAAGGAGAATTTTTATTTATTTATTTATTTGTTATTCATTTTCAAATTATAAGAGAAAGCTTACTTAGAAAGTTACCAAGGCAGTAGAAATGAGCCATCTGGGCTGGTTAGGCTCAGGAAACAAGTTACAGAAACAGGAGAAGGGCCCTTGGAGCTCAGGAGAGAGAAAGGCAAAGGTAAGGCACCTGGAGGAAAGAAGAGGGAGCAGGGAAGGAGAGCCCGCTAAAAGGAGTATTTTAGACATCTAAATTATCAACACAATACATGCTGGTCCTACAATTAACAAGTAAGTACTGAGTTGCACCATATAAGAACTAAGGTGGTGTTGGAAAAGGGCAAAACCTGCCTTTCCAAAGCCTGGTGGGTCAGCCACAGAGGGGGCAATTTTGACCCCCTGCCCAGCACACTACCCGGCTACCTGTGAAATCTAAACTTGCTCCCATAAATGCATGTCTGAGAGGCCCCGAACTACCATCTCGTCCCTCCTCTCTCCAGACCTCCCAAATGCTGATTCTAAATACTGATTGATCTTAATTACAGAAAGCTTTGAAATTTTAATTTCATATCAAATCAAACAACTCTGTAAAGCTCTCCATAGTTTATCACAAAGATAAAAGGTTACAGAGAGAGAGAAAATCATAGAGGTCCTGCTCCTACAGCCACCTACATACCTATTTTCAAGAACACCTTGGAGACATTCATTTTTATCAGAGCTCTATGAAAGGCAGGCGTGAGTTTTCGCAGTGATTTTGTCACCTGAAGAAACTAAGGTCTTGAGAGATAAATCACCTTCCAGGGTCACAGGATATCCTAGCAGGGACTGTCATGACCTCTACCAAGTTCTGTACCATAACTCAAACTTCTCTAAGTTTCTTCTCATACACACCCCCTGCCCCCAACACACACACCCCACACACATACACACGGACTGTTCCCAGGTCCAGAATTCTGTTTTCCCTCTTGAAAACAGAGACGACTATAAAAGCCGATATAGGTCACTGTCCAGGAAGAACCTCTGTTCTAAGTTTCTTACGCATCCCTCCAGAAATGTTACCCATAAAAAACACTCCAGGGGGATCACTTTTCGTTTTACAGCCTTCTGTGTTGCATGGTTTTAACATGACGTGTACTACTTTCATAATTTTTTAAACACTAATTTTTAATTAAAAACTGCTAAGTCCGTCCACTTTAGAATAAAAAGTAAACAAATGATAATGCACAAAGGAGAAGGCACGTGATTAACACTATTATCTCAACTCCTCCGCAGAAGCCTTGAAATCCAGGAGCCAAGGGTGGTGTGAGCGCTTAGTTCGAGGCGCAGGAGGGGGGGGGGTGCGGGCAGTGTTTTGATTCCATGCCCTCCCCTTTACAAGGTCCTCTGCTTAACAACGCGCCTCACCGCGGGAAGTCGATTCATCATCCAGCCACGTTTTGCCAGGTGCCAGAAGGAGCCAAGCATGGCCTCCTGAGCAGCGCTGGGCCGAGGCGGCAGGGCCGACGAGCAGTGGCCCCAGGACGGGGGTCGCAGGGCTGCACGGCGGTTGGGCCCGGGGCATTGTGGGAGCCCGTCGGAGGCGGGCGGCAGGGGCCGCGGGGCGCAGCCGGGAAGGGACGAGGTTCGGGCAGAGCCGAGCCTCGCAGGGCGGGGGTTCACAGTCCAGGGGCTTGTGGGCTTACTGCGGACTTGGGATGTTCACGCGGGTCTGGGGAGGGTCGGCCGCTCAGTGGCAGGGAGCACGCAGGCCGCTGGGGGAGAGCGGACGAGAAGGTGTGAGTGCAGGAAGGGCGGAGGGCAGTTGGGGGTGGCCCTCGGAAGAGCTGGGAGAGGCGGCGGCAGGGTGGGGGCACAGGCGCTCTCAGCAAGGTGAAGCTCCGAGGGGAATTCACGGCCGAGCCCCGGGTTCGGTTTCGGTTGGTGCGGCGTCGGCCCATGTGCCGGAGACGGTGGACGGGCGGTCCCCTGCGGGCAGATGCGCTGGGCAGGTGGGAAGAAGTGGGCGGAACGCAATGATGGCGCCTGGAGAGGCATCCCTGGCGTCGAGCAGGTGGTGAAGCCAACAGCGGGGACGGAATGGCTCAGCGACATTGTAAAGGGTGTGAAGAGAAGGGGCAGAACCCTGCGGGCCCCAACACGGAGGGGCAGAGGGAGGGGTGGCCGCTGAGGCCACAGCAAACCAGAGTTGAGTTTCTGAAGCCAGAGGAGAGAGGCTCTAAGATCAGAGTGGTCTGCGGGGTCTGGCGTCCCACACCACTGAGAAGTCAGCAGAAGACAGTGCCCGGAAGAGCTCCACCCTCCCCTCGACCCAGCAGAGGAGCAGGTTTTTTAAAGGCTAATAATTCTCACTGTAACCCTGAATTTCACCATAAGAGCCATCGGCAACCCCATAGTGTGGCCCCTGCTCCTCCCTGGAGTCTTCTGCTTCCATTTAGGTGAAAAAAATGATTCAACACGATGACTGCAACTGCCTCTTTTTCATTAGCTGACTTGATCTTTGAGAACCCAGACTGCACCCCCAAATGCCAGTTCAGCCCACCTTTTTATGTCCTAGGCAACCAAGAAAAGGAGGCCTTCGCTGTATCACAAAACCAACAGGTCTCCTGAATGTGCTTTTGCAAACTGACCCCATCCGGTCCAGCCCCAGGCACTTCCCCTGGAGAATCACTGTGGGCCCTGGACAGAGATACTATCTCCTTCCCTTCTCTCTTCCTACTCTTGGGACCTTTAAAAATACGTTCCCTATGTTCCTGTTCCCACGCTACAGAGTCCATTTCCTCCAAAGGTGAACACCTTCCCTCCCTTTCCAGGCTTGGAGCAATGAGCCTTTGCAGAGGAAGAACCTGTTTGGGATGTCTTTTAGTCCACAATCTAGTTCAAGGGTTGGCAAACAAAGGCCCTTGGGCCAAATCCAGCCCACTGTCAAGTTTTTATACAGCTCACAAGCTAAGAATGTTTTCTACAAATGAATTTTTACAATCAATTTAGTAATAGCAGCCACTAACTTCGAACCCATATTAAGTGAAATGATATAACCATACCCCAGAAAGAGAATTCCGTTCTTCTCATTAGAAGACCTATATTACAAATTGTACTCAATTTCTATCATTAGGTTTTAATTTTCATAAATTAATAAAAAACGGTAGAAATTGTTTTTTCTCCCTCATTACATAAGTACCCATATAACATCCTTGTCGTTTCTGGGCCCACAAATCTTGAAATATTTACTATGGGATCTTTACAGAAAAAGCTTGCCGACCCCTGGTCTAATTAATGGCAAGTGCCTTACAGTTGACCTTTGAACAGCATCGGCTTGAACTGTGTGGGTCCCCTTAAGGTTTTTTTTCAATAAGTATTGTAAATGTAGTTTATGATTTTCTCCATTATTTCTTCCTTTTCTCTAGCTTACCTTTGTAAGAATACAGTATATAATACATATAACATACCAAATGTGAATTAAATTTATTTTATCAGTAAGGCTTCTGATCAACAGTAGGCTATTAGTAGTTAGTTTTAGGGCAGTCGAAAGTTATATACAGATTTTTGACTGCACAGAGGCTCTTGGTGCCCCTAAACTTATGTCGTTCAAGGGTCAACTTTACTTTCAATAGCTCACTTAGGTCCACCTCTGGACTCTAGTGTAAGTAGTGGAGATGGGGAGAAAGGATGGGGAAGGAGTGTTGGAAGAGAGCAGGAAGAAAGGGGAAAAAAGCAAGCAGGGATTGGGGAGAAGTATAGGGAATAAGTAAGCATACACATCCATTTCTGAATGAGGGGAAGAGAAAAAATTAATTACCTACTATTTTTTAGCTTTCCCAATAAAACCAGGAGTGATAACCCAGAAAAGAGACACAAGGAAGCAAATTTCAATTCTAACTTAAAACATTCAGTAAATATTTATTGAATATTGTGCTTGGCACTAATATAATGATAACCAAGACAGACAAGATCCCTGCCTTCACAGAACTTACAAATTTTTAAAAAGTATTTTTTTCAACAAATTACACCTCTCTACTCCTATAAGAATAGATGAAACTTAAGCATCCTGTGTAATTGCAAGGTGTTTTTGATAACATTTTAATCTTAAAAACCAGAGTATTTTAATTCCCTTATGAGTGAATGCATTAGATGAAATAATTAATGTTCTCAAGACTAGAAATGAATCAGGCAATCCCATACACCTGGATTTCTTTCACCCAGGTCTAGTCATGAATGGGACAACTAAAATCATCAGTCCCAGAAGCTCATTCCCACAGAGAATAATGACACACAGGTCAACGTCTCATGCCAAGTGTGCCCGTGATGCTTTTGGACTGGGTAACAGAGTGTAAAAAATAAGAACACAGTTTCTGTATTTGACTCCCAGATCATTAGTTTACTAGCTATATAATCTTAATTTTTTACTTTTCTAAGTCTCAGTTTCCTTACCTAAAGTGGGGGTTACTGATTTGTATTTAATGTAATAGGCACATCAAATGAGATAATATAAAGCCCTTATTATCCCAACCACATAATAGGTGCTCAACAATGTTAGCTATGACTGTCATCTCCAGCATGCACTGTGTTCACCAACATGAACAGCACGTTTTCACAGGCCTAGTTTAACTTGTCACATGGCTAAACCAACACATTAAGAACTTGCTACTATGGTCTCTGAAAATGAAATAATGGTTTTCAAATGAAGTGGAAAATTTTGAAATAACTGGATCTATAATTGAACATTTACATTTATTGAGAATCAGGTATATAGCAAGATTTTATTTGGGGGGAAACAATGACTTTTCCTCCTCCAGAAGCTGGTGTCCTGGGGAGCAATCCTACCCTAAGAATGAGATAAAGATCTTCTAATATCAGCATCTGTAAAATGGCATTAAGAATGCTAGCCTTAAAGAAACCATTATCAAAATGAAAAAGGAACTGACTGATATTTACCAATCACACATTGGACAAGGGTTTAATCTCCAAAATATATAAAGAACTCATATAACTCCACACCAGGAAGACAAACAATCCAATTAAAAAATGGACAAAGGACCTGACTAGACACTTCTCCAAGAAGGACATATAGAGGGCCAACAGACATATGAAAGGATGTCCAGCATCACTAGCCATCAGAGATGCAATCAAAACCACAGTGAGATACCACCTCACACCAGTCAGAATGGCCATCATTAATAAATCAACAAACAAGAAGTGCTGGCGAGGATGTGGAGAAAAGGGAACCCTAGTGCACTGTTGGTGGGAATGCAGACTGGTGCAGCCACTGTGGAAAACAGTATGGAATCTCTTTAAAAAATTAAAAATAGATCTGCCTTTTGACTCAGCAATTCCACTGCTGAGAATGTACCTTAAAAATCCCAAATCACCAATTCAAAAGGACTTATGCACCCCTATGTTCATAGCAGCACTATTTACAATAGCCAAGTGCCCATCAGTAGATGAGTAGATCAAAAAACTGCAGTACAGTTACACAATGGAATACTATTCAGCAGAAAGAAAGAACTCCTACCTTTTGTGACAGCATGAATGGAACTGGAGATTATTATGCTAAGTGAAACAACCCAGTCGATGAAAGACAAATACCATATGATCTCACTTATAACAGGAATCTAATGAACAAAATAAACTAATGAGCAAAATAGAACCAGAGACATGGAAACATAGAACAGACTGACAGTGGCCAGAAGGAAGGGGGTAGGGGGGAAATGGTGGAAAGAAGGGGAAGGGATTAGTCAAAGAACATAAATGAATGACCCACGAGCATGGCCAACAGTGTGGGGATTGACTGTGGGGTGGGGGGAGCAGGGAGGAAGGTGAGGGCTGGGCAGAGGAGGGCAAAGAGGAAAATATCAGGACAGCTGTAATAGATTAACAATTAAAAAAATTTAAAAAAATAAAGTAAAATATGTTCTTTGTTTTATTAAAAAAATAAGAATGCTAGCCTTAGCTATTTCATAGGGGTTACTTCAAGAATTTAAAATAGCCCTGGTTGGTGTGACTCAGTGGATTTAGCGCTGGCCTGTGATTCCCGGTCAGGGCACAGGCCCTGTTTGTGGGCCAGGCCCCCAGTTGGGGGTGTGTTAGAGGCAACCAATTAGATGTTTCTTTTCTTCTTTTTCTCCTTCCCTTCCCCTCTCTCTGAAAATAAATAAAATTTTTTGAAGGAATTTAAAATAAACTTGTGAAAATAGTTTCAAAACAATGCACAAAAGTAAATAAAAATGAATATGACTATTTTTACTATACAGTCATTAATTCATTTTAGTTATTTACTCTTTAAAGTCGAAAAGGAATGAGGGCTTAGTGGGGGATAAGACACAGGCCACACTTTCGTAGCACCGCTATTTCCAGAATACTTAATTTAACTGATTTGTTTCAGAACAGATTTTAGATGGCTATCAAAAATTACTAAGACTAACATTAGGGGCAATTCACCCCATCCCATACTTATCAAATAAAACCTGCTCTAATGTTTGGTCACATAGAATGCAAGAGATCAGCTTCAAAATAAATGGGTGGCCACAGTTTTAAAGTAGACACTAGAACCTGTCCAAGATTTCTTAACCAATAAAAAAGAAATTTTGTGTGATGTAGCAAAAAAAAAAAAAAAACAGATGATGGAGGAAATATGTTACATACTAACATCACACTAAAAGTATCCTGTGGGTGAAAAGCTCCCAAATTTATATTAAAATATATATTTCTACCAGGCCTCCTGTAATAATACAGTAATTTCCAGTTAGCCAATAAACACCTGCAGTGTTAGCATTAGACTAAACTAAATTTAAATTAAGTTAATTTGAATCATGATTTAAATCACCAGTCAAGAAGAACTGGTATCCTTTTAAAATTGACGAATGCATACTTATTTTTTGCCATGATGGTAATACACCTCATAAAACTCATATATACATACAGTACTTTTTTAAAAAAGAAAACATTTAAAGATGGCAAAAAAATCTTTTAAAATATCCCAATTATTTTTATTTCTAATAATACCATCAAGCCTTTACATACTTACACCTATTTTATAAACTCAAAACCATACTCAATCTTTTAATAGATTTTTCATATTCTGCAGCTACATTATAAACTCTAATACAGTTGCTTTATGTATCAAAAATAAATGAAAATCTATTTACATTACTTAAAGACTATTTCCTCTAAGTTAATCATGACTATTTTTCCACACTGCATTAAAGTACAATAACCATAACCAAAATAACTTACATTTAAATAGTTTTGTTCAATTTTAAAAAGGTGGGAATTTCCTTCAACCACAAATCATTTTAAGATAAGGGCTTTAGTTAAATACCTTTGGTCTTCACTGCTAATACTTACCAATAAATATTTATTACTTGATTATAGTGCTTATTTTAATTACAGCCCTAAAATTTACTAGGGGAAAAGAATGGTCATGTCAGAGCCACTATTAGGCAGTTAAGGAATAAATCTGGCACCTAGAAGGGAGGATACAAGAAGTTAACCGGAAAAAAGTTTCATGTATGTAAAATACCAAACATTATATAAAAGGCACATCTAATTAAGCATTTGTTTTAACTAGCAATTTTAAATCTCTAATAAAAACTGGGAAGCACTCTGAGATCTCATGTAACTTGTTTTGTTTGGGTGGGGGAGTGGGGCAGGGGAAATTTGTTTCAAGTAAGTGTCTGCATTCTTATATTCTAGAACTCTAGTAACTTATAACTATAATGATTTATTAACAAAACCATGACTCCCAATCTTTGCCATATAATTTTATTCTAAATAAGAGTTGTATATTTTAATAAATTAAACCTCTGACATACCTTAAAATGATATGAACATCTTATAAAAGCAATGTGATTTTTTTAAAACCCAGTAAAAAAAAATTCAATTTCTTTTTTTTAATCCTCACCTCAGAATAGGTTTTTACAAATTATTACTATTGATTTTAAAATCAGGAGAGAGAGGGAGAAAAACATCAATGTAATAGAAAAACGTTGATTGGATGCCTCTTGCACATGCCATGACTGGGAATTGAACCCACAATCTAGGCATGTGCTCTGACCAGGGATCAAACCCACAACCTTTCAGTCTATGGGATGATGCTCCAACCGAGCCACGCCCAGCCAGGGCACACAAAAAAAAATCTCATTACTTAAAATAAAATAATATGATATAACCACTTTTTTGACATCTACTATATGGCCTAGAAAAAGATTAGTAAGATTAATTAACTAATGTTAGCAAGAAGACAGAAGGGCTCTAGAATAACACAGCCCAAGGATATGCAAAAGTACACAAGGATATCAGCAGAACAATTTTAGAAATTATTTTCTTTTTTTGTTTGTTCTATAGATGAGGAAAGTTAGTTCAAGGACACACGAGTTTGGAGTAGAATAAAGGCCCAAAACTCAGCAGTTCCCAATCAAAGCCCACCGTGTAAATGCGACGTGCAGCCTGGTTTCATCTCTACAGTGCCCAGAATTCTGGGCAGATGGATGTGTCTGTCTGTAGCCAACGAAGTGTCCCCATATGGGCACTGAAGGAGGACAACAGATTTCCAGGGTTGTTACCTTTTCCTGTTGTAAAACCTTCTTGCTTTCACTTGCCCTTCTGTAAAGCGGAGTCACGCCCTGAGGCATGGGTTGGTTCAGCCGGTACTATGACTGGACACTTAGTGCAATTTCACAGTTCTAGATTGTCTGTCCCAGCCGTGTCACAATCTGAGTAGAGACCCACATTCTGAGAACAGCCTCCCCAGGGGCCTCTTCTATTCTTTCAGAATGGCATGGCCCCAAGTTGCCCGGCCTTCCTCCATTCACCTCAGCATAAATAGCAAAGGCCAAAATACGGCCCGCCACCCCAAGCTGTACACCTGCCTGTGGAGAGCAGGTCATCTTTCCCTGCCTATCATTCTCCAAGTGCCTTGTTAGAGGAACAAAACATTCTCTTTACAAGCGTTAGAAAGTCTAATATTTTGTCAAACAGAAATGAAAAATAAACCTAATCTAAGCTGTCATAGAATCATGAAATGCCTCTGGCAGTTCTATCAAAGTATGTAGACATGTACGGACTCTTTGAAGAAATGAAACTGCACTTTATCAAGTGTGATTTATAAGCAACATTGATGTAGCTGGTAGATAACACTGCTGTCTAATCATTAGTAGTCAGACAACAGCCATGTGAACACATCAATTATGGGCCACTGCCAAAAGCCCTTGAGATCGTGGAGATTAACAGCCAATCCTCTGTTTTACAAGCTCACATCAAAAAGAATATTAATAAGAGGAGGGGCGATGTGAAAGCTTGTCAGAGTAATTCAGCCACTAAAACAAGGCATTTTTTCCCCTCTCCTTTCTGTTGAATTGGCCGAAAAAAGAAGCTGGCATCAGCTACAAAGTGCAATGCTGCCAATTTCTTGGAAAATGTTTTTCACTAACATATGGGAACTTGTAAGGGTCTGCAAAACTGCTATTTGGTGAAGAAAGACAGGAAAGCCTTCCTCATACCCCATTTTTAATGCTGGAATGAAACAAATGGAGTCATTTATTGAATAATTTTTAAATTTCTATACATTGGCTTTTTTTCTACCCTCAAAATCAGAAATTTTGTAGAACCTCACATATTTCTTATACTGCAACCACCCAGAAAATTTTAATTAGCTAAAAGTAACTGAGTACTAACTTGCAACATTAATGAGTTTCTTTAAATCAACATGGCTCTTGCCAATGTGGAAGGAAAACCAAAATGTGTGATCTCTAACTTTAAGTACTTAAATTCCTTCTTTCCAACCATCTCAGGAAGACATATAAATCCCACCGATAGTTCTGCAATTAGAATTAAACCAGCTCTCATAACCCACATATAGAAAGCATTTGCAAAAATATAAGCCACAGGCACAGCATTTATTTCAGTTATATCAGTATTTAACATACATACATACCAGTGAGGACTGCTATATTTTGGTAAATGACCCGATTAAACCAAACAGCTGGCACTAACGGTGTAACAACGTTCCAGCAGGTTCCCTAGTGTATGAACATAAGCCACACCACACAATGCACGGCCTGGGTTTCCCCTGCTAACACTTAGAGAGCTCTTTGAATTTTTATTTGTAGAACACTATATACAGAGTGTTTTCCTAATATCTCATTAGTTGTTCATCATTTCAAAATCAGCATGGGGGAGTGAGAGAAACATTAGGGGAGGAAAAAGAAGCACAGGGTTCCTGTTACTTCTCAGTAGTCAAGCTGTTTGGCCCCTAAGTAAGTCACTTAATTCAAGGGCTTGCTGACAAGCAGTTGTTAAATCAAAGATTCTTTACCAGGAGTTCAAAGTCTTTGTCGAGTCTGAGAAACCATGTAATTATAGAAGCAAAGGCTTGTGTGTTTGTAACAGGCACGTCTTTTTTTTCCTCTGAAAGAGTGCATAGATGCTCAATAAAATCCTAACCAAACATGGAGTTAGGAAGCATGGACCTAGTGGTAAAGTCAAGGGCAGAGCGGTGAAGTGAAAATCAACAGGATATGGCTTTAGAAATACCTGCACATAATTTACAGTGTTATTGAATTCAGCAAACATTCCTTGGGCAGCTAGGCACTAGATTAGTAATTACTGACTGCATTTTTGTTATTAGAAAGGAAGTAGCCTTCAGAGTAAATAACTAACCTAGGAAACTTCGGGGGGGGGGGGGGGGCCTCAAAAGGAAAAGATTCCCAGGCTTTGTTGATGCTATGTTAGCAGCTCCCTCCAAAAGATGTTAAGAGTTCTTATTAGTGGGCGCCATCATGATCATCATTATCTTTTATAATAATCTGATTCTTAGATTTCTTTTCCCTGTCTCTTCTTCAGCAAAAACTCTCTTAATGTCAGAAAAGCACCCGACTCACTACAGACTCTAGAAGAACCACAATCATACCCCGGCTATGAAACATAGCAACCACTGGTTCAGGTGAAAAAGACTTTCACAATAAACACATATAGTTTCAATCTATTAAATGTATAATGCCAAGTGTATTTTTTAAATGGATTTTAATAACATGTTGAGTTTAATGGGCCACTTCAAGGTAAAAATCAAACCACTGTTCTATTTAACAACAGTTATGACTACTAATGACATATGAATGTAATCAATGATTATAGACCAAAGCTGTCAGAATGGGCTGTGCTCCAAATTCTTATACAAATTTCACCAAAGATGAAGGGGGCAAATTCTATCCCTGAGTTCCTAAGATCACATTACACTCCAAACACCTGAGCTTTTATTTTTTTTTTTTTTACAAATTAGATTGTTAACTTGGTTTAGACAATTTTCCCAAGGTCACGCCTAAGCTCTAAGCTATAATAGGCACTTCTTCTACAATGACTTTTTTTAAGAGTAGCCTTTCCCTTTAGCCCTGAGGGTTTTGTGGGTGACAATGAAATCATCAGACAAAAATCAGGTCAGCATAGGATGCCATTACAATCTGTTATTCTGACACAGCAGAACCCTTCTGGGTAAAGCATCTTTATCTTAACTCCTTAAAATTCGACAGACATGCTCTACCAGACCCAGGAAAGCAGGTGCAACATAGCCAATTATACAGATGCTTTAAAGAATTTAAAATGTCACAGACATGTAAGATATGTGAAAATCCAGATAATTCCCAGCAATGCTTTTGCCTATGATCTCTACAGGGAAGAAAGACAAAATACATGAACCCAGAGCAGCCAGCACTGAGACCCTCCTTTCCCTGCAACACAGCATTTAATTACTGAGCATTACCTCAAATCAGGCACAGTGCTAAGTGCTAGGGAGATAAAAATAAATAAGACAGCATCCATGCCCTGTAAGGTCTCAGTCTGGCAGGGGAAATGTGCATTCACAGACAATAGCAACAAAACCAGAGAGATGTAGACACAATATACTTGTCTCTAGTGCAATAAGTAGGAGTGGGGGAAAATTACAACTCTTTCTGAAACTGAAAGGACACTCATGTAGTCCAAGAAGAAACTAAGACACAAAGACAGTGGCTTTTGCCTAGGGTCATAAAACAAGTTAAAGCCAAAACATCCACCCAATTCCCAGTTCCAGAGCTTCTTCCCCTGGACCACAACTGAGGCAGGATTATCCAAGTCTGGGTCTGCTACAGGAACAATCAATCTACCTGACAGCCGCATGTGACCAACCTCAGCAGAACATACTGGCTATGGTTTGCTGACTGAGAGGGCATGATTGCAAACTGGCGGTTTTTTTGAAGTTCAGCTGACCAGAAGAGATGACCTCCACAGTTCAGATCCATAGCGGTAATATAACTGCATGCTTTTTGCACTCCCAAACATTTCCACCTGCCTCCATGCTACTAATGCTACTAAATCCAAAAGGATAACTAAGCAAAGCCATTGCTCATCTTGACTACTTAAGCAGTTCACTGTGCAGGATGGCTCTGCTCTAGGATTTCAGGAAACACTAGTATGTAAGGGTATTTATCTGGCTGTAAATATTCCTAGGGCTGAAGCTGCAAATCATTAGACCTTCCTGCTCCACCTCCCATTTGATCATGTACACTAATTAACCACCTGTAAAACACTTAATGAAGTCATATTTAAAGCAATGTGGTGGTGATTTTTCCATAAAGAACCTAAAACAAACAAACAAACAAAAAAATAAAACAGGAAATTCTAGTAACCATTCCTAACATCTGTCTTTGAGGGAGAGAGAGAGAAAAACAGACACCCTCAAATGAAGCTTTTCTACATGCACACAAAGAAGCCCCCCTGTAGAGCAGAGAATAATAATGGGGCAGGGAACCTGGAACTGGGTATTTGGGGAAAGGAAAACAATTAAGAACTCTTCAAGTAACTCAGATGCACAGCTCTGATTAAGAAACAATGCTTTAAATTAAGGATTGAAGAATTTTGGATATTGGGTCAAAATTATTTATATTGAAATATAACCCCAAAAGCCAGTAAGATAAAAATCATACTCACCTTCAAGTTGAAAAGTCTAGAGACAGTCACCTACCATAAAAGTAATACAAGAAAAAAATGTTTAATAATCTTGGAGAGAAGTCTTTCTATATCAATACAAAACCCAGAAGCCATAAAAATATATTGTAAACCTGACTACACAATTCAAGATATTTACATGGGGGTGTGCGAGGAGGGGACTAGCATAAACAGAATCAAAATAATGACAGAGATAGGGAAAAAATCTACACACGAAAAAAATTGCAAAACATGAAAAATTGTATTTAATTATATACACTGAAATACTCTAAAATCAATAAGAAATGGCCAACAACTCACTAGAAAATTAGAGGTTAGAAACTGTCAAAATGTAGGAAAATAAAGAGATACAGTGACTTGTTAACATGAAAAAGGCAAATTAAAATGATGAACAACTCTCAGATTAGCCCAAATTAAAGCCAAAAAATTACCATTCACACTATTAGGCAAGTCATGTTCCACTGTCTAGTGAGAATGCAACTGGCAGACTCAAGTTGATATTCACCAAAATATTTTGTTACTGAAAAAGACTGGAAAATACCTAAATGTTATTAGTAGAGGATCAGTTAAATAAATTATGGAATCAAAGGTAGAAAGGTAACATACGACATTCAAGACATACAGTAATGGGAAAAGAACAAAGTGTAGATGTTAGATGCTTCTTTAATATGCTCTGATCTGTGTAACAATACAAGAAATATAAATATATATGCTTGAACATATCAAGACGATTTCAAGAAAGACATATGAAACTGTTAAAAGTAGTTGACTCTGGGGAGCATTTCTAAGGGGGAAGTAAAACCTACTCTCCATTATATATTTTTAGTACAATTTAAACTTTTATTGATTTATGTACTGCTTTTGAAATTTCTTTTAAGTCAAATAAAAAGTGTTCTAATCAATGTAACTAATTTCTCAGAACTCTGGACCGGTCTCCAAAGTGCAACACATGTCAAATTTCTAGGGATTATGCAATAGCTCCAATGAGGTGAGAGAAATTGGAAGAGTTTCTACTTATATTATACTACTACCCTGTCATTTTAAATTTCTGTTGTTCATAATTTTAGTAATAATCAACTATATTAATACAATAGCGCCCATGCACCCACGTGTGTGTGTGTGTGTGTGTGTGTGTGTTGTATGCACAATTAGAGACACCTGGAAAACATTCATGCTGGGGAAGTAATAGCCTCTTTTTTGATGTCTTCTGAGGAAGGTACCAGTTTGTCTTTGAAAAAAACAGTATTTATGATCTTGCACCTGAAATCAGTTGATATAATTCACACAAGATTAACACCTCCATCTCCCTCAACCACTTAGAAACTAGAATGAAATCAAAAGACCTGAGTTACAGAGTCAGAAGTAAAGCCTAGCGTAGGTTCCTTCAGTAACATCAGTCACAGCCTGGTGCTCCCCTTCTCAAAACCCCCCAATCCCTCCCACCTCCGAGTTCTACTTGGTCTTTCAGGGTTCCGTGAGGCCCAGCCTCATGCTCCTTCTTGGACTTCATATCCTAGACCTCACCCTCTTTCAGCTTCGGCCATCCTGACATCTCAAACACACCAAACACACTCCCTCCTCCAGGCTCATATACAGGTTGTTCCCCGGGTCTAGAAATGGCTCCTCCTTACTGTATAATCAAGCACACATAACAACATTCTGGTCAACAACAGACCACATTACAACAGTGGTCTCATACGATTATAATGGAGCTGAAAAATTCCTATCGCCTGGTGGCATCATTGTAGCCGACCTAACATCATAGTAACAAAGCATTACTCATGTGTTTGCCATGGTGCTGGTGTAAACACATCTGTGGCACTGCCAGTCCTGTGAAAGTCTGGCACATACAATTACAATAGTGGGCTAGACCATCTAGGTTTATCTAAGTGCACTCTAGGATGCTCGCACAAAGAAATTGCCTGATGAGGGCATTTCTCAGAATGCATCCCTTCTGTTAAGCGGTACATGACTGGTTATCAGGTTCCTTCTCAAACATAAACAAATATATGTTCTTTCCCACAATCCCACTCTACCTCCTCCACCTGCTTGATTCTCCCTTACAGCACTTAACTGTAGTCAAAACATATTTATTTCTCTGGGATAAACTAGAATATAAGTGTCATGAGAACAGAGACATTGTTTACTATTGTGTCTCCAGAACCACACTGTGCATATAATCGGCATTCAAAAAATACCTGCTGAGTGAATGAATGAATAAAGGGATGAATGAGAGAATAATCTGAGACCTGCACTGACATCTACCCCTTTCTAATACGTCTATTGTGAGAACACAAAATAATCAAAGTACTCTAAACTGCAGGAGGAGGCAGGGAATAAAGAAAGAGATGGGTATTTAATTGTTGTCTGCAATATCTGTAGAATCTCTTAACATAGCAATATCCCAAACAAATGATAAAAATGAAAACTTCTTAATTTTTCCACCAACAACCCTGCATCTGACTTTCCACCTGTTACAGCGAAGGACCTGTCCCAGCTGCAGAGGCCCGCAGAGCTCCGCACCCAACCTCATGCCTGTTCCAAGGCACCTGAGCCCCCCCCGCCTCTGGTACCAACAGCTTTTCTCCCTTTCCTGTATCGTTCCCCTCAGCACAAAAACAGGCTATTAATAGAGTATCCTGCTTTAAAAAATGATATAGATACTCCCTGACCTCATGTTATCTCTTATAGAAAATGTGTGCTACACATCATTTTCTATTTTCCTCACCTCCCTTGTAAAACTCAAGTAGTCCAATCAGACTTCTATTGCTCTCATCCCCACCTCTCACCCCAGGACCACTTATGTTAAGATCAACAACAATAGTCATCCTTCCAAAGTCAACAGTCTTCTGAGTCTTGTCTTAACCTGATTTTTGAAAGCATTTGACACATCTGATCACACCCTTCTTAATAGAATTACTTTGCTTGCTTTCCAGAAACACCAGACTCGCTGGGTTGTTTCCTCCACAGTGAACTCAATGCTGGCTCCCCCAGTGGCCCCCAGCTCAGCCCTGGGTCCTCATCTTTTCCAACAATACTCTCCAAGTGACCTCTGCCAGTCCCCAGGCTGTAAAGACCACTTCCCCCAATCTCTTCCTCCAGTACTGGGCATCCAGTTGGGCATCATCACCTGGCAGCCATGGAGTACATCAACGTATGTTCCAACTCTTGATTCCACCCACCCCGCAAACTGGAAATGTTATTCTCAATTCCCATTCTCTCACAACTCCATACCCAAGTCCTGTCCTCATGACTTTAGACAATCTAAGCACTTCTCACCAACTTCGCAACGACCTCTCGCTGGAATTACTGAAAAAATCTTGTAACTAATTTCCCTAATTTCTCTTCTAGCCTCTCTACAATCAATTCTCCACATAGCAATCAAGAGCAAGTGTTCAGAAACAAACCAAATCATCTCACTCCTTTGCTCAAAATTGGGTAAAGGTTTTTCATCCTATTCAAACTAAAATCCAGACTCTTTACCATGGCCTTCAAAGGCCCTGTGTGATCTGGCCTGCACCCAACTCCCCATCCAGTCTGCATGAGGTCTGTCCAGAATACATTCCATGTGTGTTATCTGGATGGATTTAACAGCATGTGAAGTCAGCCGAGAGGGAGCCTAAGAAGCATATCCAGAAAAAAGTGCAAACATCCAGTCAGTCGGGAGTCCAGGCTTTGATTCCCCTCAAGTCAGCATCAGTTGCTCAATTTGTATTTTCTCTCTCACCCCAGGTTTATACTTGACACAGCACTCTATAAGTGGGTGTCAAAACCAGAGCTACTGCAGACCCTGCTTCAACCCTCTCTCTTGCACCCAGTGCCTAGTGCCAAAGGTCTTAAAGAAAAGTCAACAGAAATTCCCAACAAGTAGGCAAAATCATCCACACTTCTTTTTCCAATGAGCCTCTTCTCCTTGTTACCTAAGATGTGGCAAGATTTCCAAAAGAAAGAATACACACCCGTGTGCTCCCTCAGCACAACCCTAGCCCTTGCTGTGGGGAACTCTGGCCTGCTGTGAACTGAGAGGAGGTGAGAGGCACACTGGTGAGTTTATCACACCCATTATCGTTCTGACTTGTGTCCTTGAAATTCCACCTTGACCTTATACAGATGCACTCACAGAATCTCAGTTCCACACGATGTTGCTATCATTTCTATTCCTCAAGTCAAATAATTCAGGTATATTAGAGATGTGCAGTGGAAGAAAACACAACTCAGATAAATGTATATGTATATATTATGTAACATATATGTATTAATAAATACAGAAAATAGCAATGTATGACAATAATACCATTCTCAAGTCTGACTCACCCCATAACTTCATGGCAGCATCAGTCCTCCGGATCTCATTTGCCTGTTTGGTCCCTATCTGGACCTCATTCCTTACATTAGTTAAAAAAGTCCCTTATAATATCCATTGTAAAATCAGAAAGAAAGAAAAGACCCATGTTAGACCCTGCTTCAGCCTCATCACTTATACCTTGTGGCCAGCTTCAAATGTCTTAAGAAACATCTACAGAGAACGTTCTCTCCAAAGCCAGCTTTACAAAGAAACAGATTTCGGCACAGAATAGGCATTATCATTATTTAAGATAACATAAAAGCTCTCCTGCCTCTCTTTCACCAGAGAGTCCGCACATTTGAGCTCTGTTCCTTTAGCTTTCAAAAGTCCACCCCCAACGAGGTAGTGGCACCTTCTTAAAATCACCATGAGGGTAGTTCAATAAATTGCTAATGGAGGGCAAAGATATTGATAAATGGAGAAAAATTAGGCCCTTAACCAGACAGGAACATAACAGAAGGTAAAATAAAGATATTTTTTGAAAGGAACTTACGTATCCAAGGGGATCAAAGCAAAGATCACCTCTGCTTTGGGGCAGCCAACCTTTTGTTTACCTCACTCTCCCATGCTACTGACAATAATAGCTCAAAGATCTACACTTCCTTCTCTCCTCAGGAAGCACCTTCTCTTGGCCTAGATTACAATGTTTTTGTTTTCCATCATCTGAAAATCACTAGCTGGCCCACTACTTATCTTTCTTACTGTGAAAGACAGCTTCGAACTCATTCCTGGTACCATTTTAAAATGCTGAGAACTCAATAGTCAAATATTAAAGCAATAGATATATGATAAATACAATACAGATACATTTAACCCATTTCTTTATATTTTCTGAATATTATGAAATGTGTTTATATATAAATATTTGGGCATATTCCCATTCCTGTGAAAGAAATGTATCCATATGCTTGCCTTGTAGATCACTATGACATAAACTCCAGGCAGTCTACTCCAATAAAGCAGATCTTATCAACAGCCCCAAGGTCTAACCTTCTCCAGTCCATAATATGTTATTCTTCTTCCCTCCATCTTGCCTTATATATAATTCTAGGTGATACAAATAAAGTTGACTATAGATCCCTATTAGCCCACTAACTTAAAGCTAATTGGCCCAAGATTCAGATCAGTGGTGTCCCCATCTAAAAGAGAAGAGGGGCCAATTCCTATCAGCAACCAGCAGAAGGTCTTGAGTAGCTTTAAAAGCATCCACTCAGATCATTGTATGTACTCATTCCAGCACAGCCATCAAATGCAAGAACTATGAAGAATAAACGGATGCCAAAAAGCAGACTGGTCTTTGGAAAGCACTAATCACTACTGAACCGCCCCCTTCTGCAAACTTACTCTTTGAGCTTCACAGCTGCAGTGTCAAAAGAACAAGCTGGTCCAGGCCTCAGAGAGCATCACAGCTAGGGGACATGAGCCAAGGCCTGGGAGAGAGTGGTATTCCTTAAGGTCTGATGAGGTAACTGCCAACCCTCTAATCAAGAAGAGAGTAGGTGGCAGGAAAGTGGCAAGTTCTTAACACACTTGAGAGGAAACCTATTTTGAGCCCAAGAAAGGCCAAATCACTTTAAACAGACATACTAAATCACTAAACATTAAAAATCACTTCTCTTCTTGATCCTATCTGTTCATGCAACTGGTAGAACAGATTCTTCAGCTTCTCCTCGACTACTGTATATATCAGCGCTTTTCAACCCATGTGCCGCAAGAATGTTTTTTAAAGGAGCAATACTTGACTTTAGTGAGGGCCACTGACCTATCTTCCCTTAGATTGTCAATTTTTTTTTAAGTGACAGCAGCCAACACAACAATAACAGTCCAGTGTGAATGAATCAAAATCATGCTTTTTTTTTTTTTTTGGTCACATCAGCAAAAATGATAATATATTTTTCATGTGCTGCAGAATTTTAGTAATTAATTCATGTGTGCTATGAGATGAAAAGGGTTGAAAATCAGTGGTATGTACACACATTTAAGTGTCTATGTCTATGTGTGTTTACAAACACGTAACATACAAATACGCTATATTTAGTAACTTGTAGTTACTTTCCATTCTTTTTTGTTGTTTAGTTGTTATTTCCCATACTCCCCCAAAGGGTACTTTGAAACTTTTCCAGTTTTTACAATTAAACCTAACCATCTGGACTAAAATCTTCACATTCACCAAATTAGTCACAGATTTTGTGGGTAAGCTGAGAAAGTAAATGCTATGCTCAGTGCTAGAATTTAAACCACATCTACCACAGCAAAACACTCTCTCTTCTCCAATAATCTCTCCAATTATATACGCAAATTCAGGCTCAAATAACATGGAGGCAACTATACCTCATTGCACAGAGTATTTGTACAATTAACATCCCTCTTTAGATCCCGAAATGAAATGCAACAGATCCAAAAAGGAATTCTTCAAGGACCTTTCAGAATTTATTTTACAGACAAAAGATAAAACAACATTTATTTTCATACCACCATTTAACTTCCAGTGTGTGCTCACCAAATCCAGAGGTGATTTGAAGAGATCTGTATCCATGTGTTGAACACCAGTAAAAACGACATTTGAATATAGTGGGCATTTTCTATATTTTTTAAGTACAAGTCTTCGAACATCTTCAGATTTCACGATAAGTGTCAGAAAAGGAAAATTCAATGTGTTTAAAATTGAATACGCTTCGAGAGCTGAAATCCAACAAGGGCAAGTGATTTCATGTTATCATCTAATCACCAGTAAATAGCAGAAGATACCATAGAACTGCTATCAATCTAAAACTGGACGAGATTGTCTGCTGGAAGTTAACTCCACAGCTGTACTAACTCCAGGTAAGTGGAAAACACAGGTTCTTACAAGGAAATAATATACATGAATTTATAGCAGGCTTCTATATTCATACAGCCTTTCAAAGGAGACTTTAAGCCTTTAATATGAGCTAAGATAGAAAGTACTAGACTTGGGTGTAAGCAGGTTTACAAAATTCATTTTCAGAGCATCTGAAAAAGGTTAGCATTTTTCCTTTCGCGTTTTATGTGGGGAACAAAAAGCATCCTCTTAAATAGTACCCAGAGAGAGGTTAGAGAGGAGGAACCAGACACAAGTGGAACCGTTGTTAATACGCAGGAAGCTCAGCACCAATCCCCCTGTGCTTTATGTACATGTGAACAAGGAAGGCCGAACCTCTCTCAAAGATGGTATGTTTAGGCAGTTTTTTGAACCCTCAGAAATAGTCAATTCGCATTGTGGAAACACTGATAATTTGATTTAAAAAAAAAACTTTCTTTCCCAGAGCGATTAAAATTGTAAAATGATTGCAGCTTGCAAAGCCTGCAGGCTGTCACAAATATGAACATGAGCAATGCTTTTTATCCAGGCTCTTTGCTTTGGTTTGCTAGGTAAACCTAGGTTGAGCACATATTAACGTTTAAACAACACCCAAAGAAATCAAATTTTGGTGACATTGGCAGGGATATTCCTCTTTGGTAAAACATAATTTTTCTTGCATGACTTTCTTAAAAATGTATTTACACAAATTTAGTCTAGTTAATGACGATAAAAGTGCTAAATTTTATGAGCTTTAAAAGTTTGAAATGGTAAAAATTATGTTGGATGCTCACAGAAATAAAATCCAGTCTCTTTCTTCACTAATATAGAAAATATTAATAAAAAAGCATTCGGAGTGAAGCACACAGCACATTAAAAGTCACTAATTTGACAAGGCTGAATCCATTTAAACCTAAATCTTTACGCCCTTTCTGCTCCCCTATTCCTTTCACCCTCCTGTTGCTCACATCACACCCCAAAAAAGAAATAGATCTGTAAAATGAAGCTATCAGCCATGATTTAGACTAAAAAAAATCAAGCCATTTCAAAAGGACCATGATATACCAAATGACAGTAACAGAATTTAGTACGGAGAAAAACAAAACAATAGCATGTTAAGAATTTAATATATTAAAACATTCTCTTATCTAATATGCATCAAGTTACAAACAAGTAATTTTAATGTTACAGACGGAATGGGCTTTGCCTTTTAATGGTCAAACAGAATACAAAGACCTCATGCAGAATCTATTTGTAAATATCCTGTGTTATCAATAGGGTGACAGTTTATACACAAAAGAGCACTTTGAGATCAAGGGTTTCATTCCCAGGACTAATATAAAAATAAAAACTAAATCAGAGAGTGTTGAAAATGATACTCCTAGAAAACAACATTTACTAGTGATTTCCTTAAACCTGTTATTTATAAAAGGCTTGGAAGGGCAAACTACAACTACAATGGAAACAGCTGCTATGACTTCTGCTCTTTTCTACTGTTAGATACAATCTAGTCCTTTAAAAAAAAAAAGAAAAGAAAAGACATCCTGAAATTTTGGCTGCCAGGCAACTGTGCTCCCCAGGTGCACCCCGATCCCCCTATGGCTGTACCAATTCACTGCCCCTGCTGGCGAGATCCTCTCTGTTTAGAACCATGGCCCCTAGCTAACAAAATAGTGGGGGATTTCTGTAAAGGGTGCCAATTATTCAAGAAGTGCATTGTCTAGAGCCATTTTAACAAAGGCTCTCCACCTACCACCCCCTTTGCCACACACATTCTTTCTACTTTTTACTCCCTACCTCCACCACCATCACCACCACCACCACCATTCCCAGTCATTTGAACGAACAGGAAAATTCAACAGCAGCCATTGTCCTTCTCTCAGTTGGAAGAACCTTCAATTTTTAGCTTCCTGACCAGGCAGCAAAGAAATGACAACCTTCCTCCCCCTCTCTTCTTACAGCTTAAAAGGGACACTTGGCCAGGCAGTTCTCACCGTTAAACCATTCATTCCTTCTTCTTTTGTGAGAAATGGGTAAAACAGCTGAGCATGATCACAAAACTTAACACTGGGCATTCAATTCCTATACCTTATGGTTTCATTCTTCCACTTCCATGTCCATAGGACTTACGACCGAACAAATCTTAATCTGTAAACAAATGGTTCGCCTTACAACTAAACTATTCATTCCCTTTTTTTTTTTTTTTTTAACTGCTTGGCAGCTACCCAACCCAGAAACTTCTAGGTTCCTCCATTATTTAATGCTCCCAATGGTTAAAAGGCAATAAGCTCATTTGGAGTTTATAAAGCTATGCACCATCAACAAAAGCATGTAATGCTTCCAAGATGCACAGTGGCTTCTACTCGCACAATGGGGAGCTGTGTGTAGTCTCCCCCAAAACAAAAATGCCCAGCCCCAATTAAGCACCCTGAGGGCCTTCAAAGCAGTTAATGCTAAGTTGCAAATACAGCAAGATCCACTTGAACTCCAACTGTCTTGTATGATTTTCCTCCCAAGATAGGGAAAAAGCGAAGGCAGACTGACCTCATTAAAGGGTAATTAGTGAACCCCAGGACTTGAGGGGCTAGCACAACCGTGCCTATTGTGAGCATTTCACTATGGGGCAACAATTTCCTTTTCTTTTTTCTTTTTTCTTTTTTTTTTTAACTTAGGAGGTCTCTACAATCTTAAAGGCCCACATTTAAAATTTTTTAAGGATTTCAATCTGGCTATTTTTTTCTATTACCAGTCATAGAGTAAGAAAAGAAGCAGTACAAAGAGCACTCCTACATCATTTGCAGAAGTTGCCATAGCCAAAAGCTTTCAAATAAAATAATTTAAATAATTTATATCCTATATGTAATAAATAATTTAAAACATGTCTTTTTAAACGAAGTGAAATAAATGCTCCACCTATGAGTTACAGAGATTGAAAACAGCACATTAAAAAGTACAAAATAAACCCACCACTCACTATAGAGCTTTTAGGATTTGATTTGACAATGATGTTGAAAAAAAATACAACTGATCTATTTACACGTGAAAGTGTTATTTAGAAACTAATACAAAGTAATGTGATCAACATGACCACTTGACCATCAATAAAATTCTTCACACCTCTTTAAAGCCCATTATTACTGTTGATATCAATCTGCTGAGATGCTAAGGACTGAATGCTACTATAAAATACACCAGTAAATTTGGATGTTTACATTCTTTAACTTAAGAGTACCTCCTTTGTGCAAATACTGAGCCAGTACTAAAATGTGCCAGCACATGAGAAAAGTTTTTAAGTAATAAATTTAGCTAAACATGACTTTCTTAGCAACCAATATTTAAAGAACTGATATTTACATATAATCAGGCAGATCAATATCTTTCTTTTCAAAAAAAATCACTGAAAAGGAAGAAACAGAGTTGAGTTATGATCCCCCTTCAAAGTTGAACCACCTCCAAAGCCCTGGGCCCAGCACAGATTCTCCTCACAGTGGATGATGCCAAGTCACAGGAAGCCACCCACCACAGCTACTGCGGCCCAAACGTTCCAAGTTTCCAGAGGGTGTGGTTTGTAGCAAGGCACACTTAAAGACCATCATGTAATCTTTAATATTGTGCTGCTCTTGTATATATTAAGCCAGTTAATCACCCAATTTGTTTATTTGGGTTTTTTAGCAGTGTGTAACAAGTATTTTGTGTTTTGGACAAATACAATTAAGTTATATTTAGAAGTAAATGTATGTGCATTTGTGTTCCATTAAAACACTGCACGAGGGCCTCTCTGTTCAAGGCAACTATCCTTGTTTTCTTTTACTAAAAATTTTATTTAACTTAAACATGTGTAATACATTTTGAGAAATCCTGAAAACATGGAAAAGGCTTACTGAGAGATGGGAGAACCCATCCTAGTTGTTGTGATGTGATATATATATATATATATATTTTTTTAAATATATATCTTAGTTTGTCCAGAAACAGTCCAGTCATTATTAATATAACAAGAATGATCTGCACTGCATCAATGTAACCTGGCAGCCAAGGAGAGCGGACTGGAATGCACATGCATGAACAATGATGCCTTCACTGTACCAGTCAGTGGAGGTGGTAGATTCCCCACTGACTGAGTATGTGTACTGTGTGGCCATCACATTCAAAATGACTGAGCTAGTAGAGCAAAGAATCTGCATCGAATTTTGCGTTAAGCTTTAACATTCCTCTGCAGAAACTATTTGGATGATTCAGGAGGCCACAGTTATGGGCAACTGGTGACTGGCAGTTTCATCACACAACACACCTGCTCACACACCACATCTAGTGCAGAGTTTTTTGCCAAACCATCAAATCACCCAGGTGAGTCAGCCCCTTTACAGCCCAGGTTTGGTGCCCTGTAACTTCTGACTTTTCCCAAAACTAAAATGGCTTTTGAAAGGGAAGAGATTTGAAACCACAGATAAGATTCAAGAAAATATGATGATGTAGCTGATGGCGACTGGGAGAACTGTGTGAGGTCCCATGGTGCCTATTTTGAAGAGGACTGAGGAGTCATTGTCCTATGTACAATGTTTCCTGTATCTTCTTCAATAAATGTGTCTTTTTCATAGTACATAGTGGGATAATTTCTGGACAGACCTCGTATATATTCCCAGCATACAAGACTTTGAGAGAAAAAATACAAGCCCTGGGAGTCATTCCACACAGTTGGAAATTCTTCCTCTTAAAGTAAATCCAAGGGCTCGAAAAATAAATATTCAAGAGCATTGATTTGTTTCTGGATGTGTGCGTGCAAGTAAAACAGCAGTCATAATGTGGAAATTTCAGTCACATTTTGCAACTAATTGGAAGCAGATTAGAATTCCGCCTCAGGGGAACGTTGTCAAACTAGAAGCTGGAGCAAATGAAGAAAGAGGTGAGGGCCTCGTGAAGAGCTGACAGATTTACAGCGCTCAGGGCTATAAACGGGTCCAGGGAGGGAAGGAGGGCACTTCCCAGGCTGCGGACTGTGCGTCCCCATTGCCCCCCACAGGGAGCGCAGCCGGGGGCCACACCCCCGGCCCTGGATCTCCTTAGGCTCCCGCCAGGAAACAATAAACTGCACCCTCAGAAGAAACCAGGGGTTCTGATAAGATGAACCTGCAAACTGATAAGCTGGAGCACGCAAAAATCAAAGGGAGAGGTTTCTTTATTTCAACAGTGGGGGAGGGGAGAGCAAAATAAAGCAGATTGTGGAGGATAATACAGCAATGGAGTAATGGAAACAGCTGCTCGCTTTCTCCTTCAGTGTCTGGCATCTGCTGCGGCAGCACTGGAAAGGCTGGTGAAGGATTTGGGCAAGGAATGTAAATGCAGACAATTGGCCAAATGAAGTCTGATGCAGAAAGGCTCCATTGCTCTGTTTTAAAATCATACTGTTCCCTTTGGGGAGCAGAACCAAACAATATTACTTACTCAGATTCTACCTTCAAAGCAGTTGCAGGATTTGGGAATGTGAATTGCTTTTTTTCAATTAGTTACTTAAGATGTGAAACACTATAAAGGATAAAGCCTAGTTGTTGGAACAGCTCATCTTCCAGCGATCTTCACAGAAAAGTTAAATTAAATATTTTTCTGTATGTTTCACTTACTTTGAAAAAAAGTTTCTTTAAATCACCACTACTTACTTCTGAACTGGCTGGAGGGGCAATTTCTATTTGTTGTGCCTATTTTCCCCTTGGCTGCAAAGATTCAGTTCTAATTTCATTTCCATCACAAAAGAATTGGCAAAGAACTAAAACACAAAAACATAACTGAAGTGCTGCTGTGCTAGTCATAAGCCTATAATAAAGCACAGATTTGATAGCATTATCCGTGTACTGTGGTGAACCACACACAAATAAACAGTTCTCCATGAAGAATGAAAAACCCAAGGCATCCACCCTTCCAATTCAAACATTATTGCTGCTTTTAACATGAGCCATCCATAAAATCAGCCAAGGAAGTGACAGGAAATCCAAAAGTAATCTGGTCTGGCTTACCCACACTTTGCAAAAAAAAAGTTAGGAGATGCTTTCCAGCTCATCCTGATGATGTTCTAAGGGAAGAATGGGTAAAACTGTACACAGAAACAAATGATACTTTTACACCAAGTGAATTCAAACACGTGGTGGGTGTATCAGAATGGGCGAAGGCTTGCTAACCTAACTAGAAGCAACTTAGACATGACCTTTGCACCTTCTGTGACTAATGTGAAAGACAAAATTGTGTACCTAAAGCAGCCCTAGGGCCAGATGTGCTTTCCCAAGAAACCAACCAGTTTTCTTTAATCAAAAGGACACACAAACAGTAACTTCTAGGAGTTTATGAAAGTGTGACCAATTGTGACTTTGTCGTCTGTTGCTAATTGAAGCATATAAAAGAGTCCATTTCTTAAAACATACTACAAACACTTTTTTTTTTTTTTAAATTCGCTGCCACATGACAAAAACCAGAATCAACTTGACTGGTGGAAGATCAGTGCAACCAAAGACCAAGCTATTATTTCAAACTGTCAGGGGAAGGCAGTAAAATTGCTACCAGGTCTCCTTAAGTTACCCTTCAATAAAAAGAAGCCATCAGGGAAATAAGAGGAAAAGAAAACACATCAAAACCTTAAAAGTCCCTTTAAGTAAAATTATACGTCTGTGGCACCATGCCATCTGCTCTCTGGTTAACATAATAAGCCAATTCCACAACCTAAATATCTGCTCTCTAAAATCATTATGTACAACACAAAATATAATCGATATATATTTAAACTGTAAAAGCTACATTCATTGGGCATTACTGAAATATGTCTAGATGTCCTTGTAGACACATTTTTCTTAAGGTACTAGCTGATGATGAGGATTCCCGGGAGGTTAACAAAAAAAAAAAAAAAAAAACGCTCAGTGGTTGAGCTAGAATGTCACAGTGAATAAATAATCAAATGGGGGTGCGGGTGGGGGACTGGATGAACAAGAAGAGTAGTTTTGAAAAATCAGCAATAGTACTTATTCATCCCTTCAAACCCATTTGTTCTAACTGAAACACCCTTCCCTTTTCTCTTTCACAACTGTATGTTTTTAAATTTTCATTTAGCATCACTGAGGAGGGCGGGAGGGAGGGCTGAGAGAAAAGCCTTCTGATTACCAGATGAGTACCATGTAGTTCAAAGGCCCACTGACCTGTTCAAATATAAGAAGTATTTGCTTTATAGTCACTTGTTTGTCAGGCAAAACCCAAAGGTAGTTCTAATCAAAATTTATAAAATATACAGATTTCAACTTTAGAAGCAATGTGTCAATCTCACCTCTTGAATAATACTACAAAGCCCAGCTGCTGGTCAATGGTCTGAAAAATTTAACAATCTTTCACTCAGTTGCAGAAACTTTGTTACAATTACCAAAACCTTTATCTTAAATTAAAAAGAACTTGCAACAGAGAGCAAGTAGTCACTAGTGGAACTTCCGCTGGGAGTAAGAATTGGACACCAATGGACTCATTTACCCTGCAGCAGAATTGTACATAAAATCAACAGGGGCATTTAAAAGAAAAACAAATAAAGCACATACTAATGCAATACTCTCAATCCACTCCCAACCCAACAATCTATATATGCAATTATAACAGTTATATACACACACCTATGCAATACCAGGTTTACACGGCACCAGTATGATCCCTGTGTTAGTCTATAATGATGATTTAAGTCACTCCTGTTCTCTTTATCGATACAGGTTAAGAGGAAATTATTACTTATTAACAACAGTCCTAATGAAGAAAGGTTATTTCCACCATGATGTTGCTAAGGACAGCCAGGTATTCCTTAGTTTTGGCTTCCATGTTCTACGAGAATGTTACACTAAAAATATGTAATTTGGGAATAAACTGTTTAGTATTCAAGCAAAACCCTTACTGTTCAGATCCCTGGCAAGTTCAGAGTGCTGGCAATCAAAACTACGTTGTGCTATAGTAATTACTATGAAAAACTTCCAGTGTTCAATATTAAAGAATAGGAAAACATGATCCTTCCACCTCTTCTACACCTCTAGAGTGTGTTCAACATGGCAATTATCTCTGTTCAAGAAGCAGAGTTTAAACTGCATAGAAACTCAATTATACCCATGACGGTTTAAACATACACTTCAAAAGGCAGGTTTCATCACATTCAACTCACTGAGCATAATCTTTTCCCCCACTTACAAAAAATAGATTTTATCCCTCTCCCATGAGACATCTTCAAGCATGAAAATTATTTCTTTTTAGTTTTTGGGCCCACCTTTTTTGCTTTATTAAAGCAGAGGGATGACTGAGCAATGATGAAAGACAAAGAGAGATCCCATCTGATAAAGAGAGAAGCACAACTCTCCCAAGTGTCACTACCTCCCAGCCCAAAAGTGCCACCATTTTAAAAAAACAGATCGCACACTTGTTAACAAAAAACACATTACTTTGCTACTTTTAAGAATGAAGGGGAACTAGGAGTAGATTTATGATTTAAGTGCTTGTGGCTAAAATAGCTTTCCAATTATCAAGGGCCTCTTAGGAAGAGCAAGAATGCATTATGTGTTAATGACCACAACCAGGGGTCCCTTCTCTACTCTTTTGTCAGAACCGGAGCAGATCCTCCCCGCAGCTTCACCATTAACATGTCTGTTTCCTGTCAGCTCTCTCAGAGATAATGTCATTTATCTCGGGGAGGCACAAGCCCAGTCATTAGCCTCTATAAAAGACCTCAAACAAAGGCTGGATAATGTTTTACCCAGTGCTCTTAGTAAAACCAGAACGAAAAAGCTTAGCGTCTAAAAATCAAAGACTCAAAAAGTTATCATCATTAAAAGAATATATTCCTCCTTATCAACAGTCCTAGACTACAGCTCTTAAGAAGAGTAAGGTCTCTGTATAGTAAACACCAGTCTACAGCCCTATCACCTACAATTAGATTAACCGATAAAGGCTGACCAGAGTTCGTCTGTGAGAGCCTTTGCCCCACCTTGCCTCCAGTGGGAAAATTGACAGAATAATCAGGTACTGACTAAATGGTTAGATCTTTGAAGAACTGACCCCTCATTGTGATTGCCCGCAGGAACTGAATAACCATTAGAAAGTGTTCAATGGCCGGGCTTCTGGAAATCTTTTTAAATAAAAGTGGAACTGGTTAAAATAAATCTAGAAACATGTGTTTTCACAGTGTTGCTCATATTACAGCAATTTCAAGTTTCTATGAAGTACCAGGTGAACTTTTTTAAATTAAAAAAAAAACAGACACAGTCAAAATTGGAGCAAGTCTCAGCCATTCAATCCTTGTTTTTCATGCTGAAAACGAAGAACAGATGGTACTTTCCATGTTGTTCGAATCTGGTTATTGAACACCTCTGTGGTTAGGGAGATTTCTGCTTAGCACTTTCGGCATACATTTCATTTACTAACTATAAAATGCTGCTTAGGAAAAATAAGTCTTTATAACACTCTAATTAAAACCATCTTGCAGCCAAGCAATTTCACTTGAAGAGCATTCTTAACCTCGTGACATCTGGACAATCAATTCCTCCTCACCCCTTTTTTACAGACTATTCGCAAAGTTATTAAAAGTTGCTAAATGTTATTTATCTCCTTTCAGAGCAATCTTGATCAGTTGTGTGTATTTTTTAAATCTCTCCGCGAACCCAGCAGGTTTCGAATACTACGCTCAGAACTCAGTGACGTGTCTAAGTCATACAGATTCTCCAAGCTGCATGGGTTCTCACAGAAACTTCCTTCAGGAAAGGGCAGCCCCTCTGCACCCCTCTCAAAAGCCACATCACCCTTGGAGGAAGCCCATAGAAAAGTAAGGCGCTGGATGGAGGCTGATTGGGAGCCGCCCTTAGTTACCAATGTTTTTAACAGCCAAATCCCTTGTGAAGCTTTCAAAACAGTTTGCTGTCCAACAACAATGGACTTTGTTCTTTAATTATAGCAAGTGACCTTCCTGCCCTTTTATTTCACAGTAGATAAACTGCACTCTCTAAGCAGAATTTGTAGGGGGCACTATATTTAGAGGAAAAGGCATATCGTCCACAAAACTCATTAATCAAAATATGTTCTTTAAACTGCTCACACTCACTTAGAAAATGTGCCAGAATTCCCTAGTGAAGTGTTAAAAGGCTTCTACAAGAGAATAAAATACAATGAATGATATCCTTTATAGACAGGTCCATTTGTAGACACCACCTTTAGCCTGTTAAGGACCAGCTTAGTGAAAGCAGCATGATATTGGAGAAACAATTCTCCTTCCTGAATAGGTACTGAGTAGTCAGAATCCTAAGACACAACTATAAGATCTACTTTGCCTTTCATGTGTAAGTATCAGTTGTTTTTAAGAAGTCACCCATGTATTTTTGAATGTCCCAGCAATCAAATTAACCCCATGTAACGCTAACCATTTAGCCTGATAAAGTCAAAACTGTTAAAACAGCTAAGGAGGACACATGCAGAAGAGCCTCAACACAGGCTATTATGCTTCAAAAGAAAGGAGGAGGAAGGTGGAGGAGCAGGTTTTAACAACCAAAAGCCAACCCGTCAAACCTACTTATTCAGACATGTCGCTGGTGGCTTAACCACAAAATGGGCTATAGAAATAGAGCTCAAACATCTTAGAATTATGGCATGTTTTGATTTTGTTCACGTATTCAGGGAGTGGCGACTTTTACAACATACTTGTGGTTTCCACATAAAGGAGTAGAACACTCATTGATTTAATTAGGTTTCATGAGGTCCAATTTATCATGTTTAACATGACTTTGTGTAGTGAAGAAACAGAATAAACACACCAAAAATAGACATTTAAGCATGCTGTGAAAATTAACTTGTGACAGCCAGTCTTACGAATCTCCTGTGAACCAGGAAGAAAATAAAAAAGTGCACTTACACACACCCTTTGGCCCATTGCAAGCCACGTCTGATAGCTGAAAATAAATCACCTTCACTTTTGAGGCACTTACCTTCACAAACTCAGATAATCAAACAAGACTGAAATTAAAACTGTACCAAATGTCAAAAAGCCTGTCTCAAAGATGCTTCAGTGTTGAAATATCTTTGTCAGGTGACACCTGTCCTACTAATAAATCTTTACCTCCTAAATAGGTCTTCTCCTATCATTAGGAAGTACTTTCTAAATTGAAGTCTAATTTACACAACCACAAGTTAGTGGAATTAAGAGTCAGTTCCCTGGATGGCATCTGTGCAAGGGAGTGCCATATCTGTGTGCCAAGGATGAGAGCATTCTTAAGAGAAGCCTTTCTGGGGTGGGGTGGGGGTGGGGAGGAAAGACTGATGGAACGGTGTTCCTGAGCCAACACCCCAGCTTGACAGAGAATGGCCAACACTGCAGGATTCAAGCCCCTCGGAGCCATCCCTGAAGTGCCCCTGTGCGCCAACACCAGTGACTTCAGTTGCCGGTGGAGTGAAACTAAATGCACTGAGCTCTCGCCCCTCCTCCACCCCAGGCCCATCATGACTTGTTTGCTCTTCACTTATGTAATTCATATTATCACAGTTATGCTGCTCTGACTGAAGATGAGTTACATGGATATGAATAATTTAATTCTTCCGTTCTTCATCCAGCTTCCTCTGTGACTGGAAAGTGAAAAGAGCACAAAAAGCTGGAGAACCTATACCATGCTCTAATCTCAGTTGCCATGACAGCAGGCTTTGAGATACTGAAATGTTCCGATTGCCAGCTAAACAAAATTGTTGAATGTGAACATTTGGCTGGAAGATTAAAAGGCTAAGGGGAATGCAAAAGGGCAGTACCTCCCACATTCCACGCAGCAGTGAATCCAATCAAATGGCTCTGACTCCTTAACCACAGCCATTGTGAGCACTGGATTAGGGCAATTCATCTAGATAGTTAGAGCAGATTAGAACTGCAATTTGAAGACTATTGGCAACAAAAGTAAATGCCCTACTGTACTAAGTAATAAGAAGATTTCAGAATGCCTTTTAGCAGAAATTAAGTGAAACTACACATTTAAACATAAGAATTAAAACCTGGGATTTTAAAAATTCCATTGAAATTCATCAATGTAAAAATGTTGTCTGACCAAGGGGACATGAATAAAAAGAAGTGTTCAGAGGGTTTTTTGATATTTTGGCATTATCTGGACTTCAATGTACTTTCATCAACTTTTAAAATCATCAAATCAAAACTTTATTCCTGTACTCCAATTTAAATCTTGAACACACACACCAACACAGAAGTACAAAGGTGTAAGTAGAAAGCAGTGAATAATTGTACACAAAAAAATTACCCAAAGACATCTTACAATTCTGATACTTAGAAATAGCAAAAATCAAATTATTTAATAAGCATATTTCCAAACAACCATGCCACAAGCCATACGATACAAATTTTGCTTCTACAAGGCACAACCTGTAGAATTAATCTAAAGATTAGTTTTACAGAAACACCACTCACATCTCAAGTTCACTCTCAACCTGCCCCAGTGGACAGCACCTTCAGTCCTGGGACATTACTCCATGCACAACAATCACCAGACCAGTAGGTCAAAGGCCTCCAGCACCAAGCAGCAGAACACTGGGGGCCATTTTTCAAAGAAAGGGTTTAACTAGACTTGAATACAACGGCAAAGGCGGGAGGAAGGGTCCAAGTTTTAAAGTCCACAAACCGCACTGCTCAAATGCAACACATAATTCTAGTATCCTTTGGCTATGTTTGCACATTTCAAGAACACCAATCTGCCAAGTCTATTTCATTTTTTTATTTTAACCAGCCTTTCAGCTCTCTAGTCAAGCTAGAAATCCAAGTGATAACACTCAAATCTCCAGCTAAAAACTGGACAAGGGAACAAGGGTTAAAGTCCTACCTAGCAGCCACCAAAACCATTCCAGTCTTTCTACAGTTATGAAACCAATGACCCAAGGACACCGAGGTTGGTATTTAATTCAGGACCAATAAAAGCAACCCATCCAAGGAAGAGATCCTTTGACTTTTTGGGGAAAAAGGGTGGAGTGTAAATTAGCATCTTTGACATACCTCACCAGGGAGGGACGGTGAACCCGGCACCTAAGGACACATTACCAGAAACACTAGGACATGTAAATTAAAACAGAAGGCAGTTCTCCTTAGGGGAGGAAACCAGGACAAGAGTCAAGTAGGTACATGCACAGCTTTTCTATTAAAAGCATACCACCACTGGCTGACTGGCCAGGAGCCCTTCTGCAGGGCAAAAGGTACTTATAACACCCAGGCCCTCCCAACTGGGGACCCAAACACTAGCACCACAAGCAGCAGCACCAGCAGCAGCAGAAGCAGCAGCAGAAGCAAGGGCTCAACTCTGCACCCAAGTAAGCTCCCCGCCACCAAATTTTCAGGGGAAGGATGCATGTAATAGAAATCTCTCAAGGAACCAGAAAGCACAAATAAGAGGTGTAAGGCACACGAAGACACAACCCCTCACACACACCCACACGAATGCACACAAAAAGGACAGTGGGAGATCTAGGAAGGCGACTTTATCCTACCTTCTCCGTTTTCAGTTTCTTGATTCGCCTGTGGCTCTCCTCCTCCTCCTCTTCCTTCTTTACCAACATACAGTTTCCCATGAGCCCTGAATCCGGGGCGCTTTTGCTAACTTCCCCTGCAGCCACGCCGCTGCCACTCCCAGTGCCCCCGCAGTGGAAGGGGCTCGCGCCACCTCCATTGCTCTTGGCCCCAAAGCCATAGAGGTGCCCCCCAGAAGGGGCCTGGCCGCCACTGCCATTCGGGTGGCCCGGAAGCAGGTCGTGCTTGTCCTTCCTGGATTTCCCTGCATCCTTATCCCGCTTGGCGCCTCGGCTGCTCTGGCTTTTACCTGGCTTCTCCTCTTTGCTTTTCCCGCAGGAGGCCGCCCCTGCGGTGACAGCGGAGGTGCCGGTGCTGGTGCTATTGCTGTTTGGGTTGCCGCCGACGCCGCCGCTGCTCACACTTTGACCCAGCGCTGAATTCATGCCAGTTGCCTCTCCAGGGCGCCCTTGGACTTCCTGCCTCTTGCCAGTGCTGCTGATCTCGGGAATCCCATACAAGGCAGCCGAAGGCAGAGATTTATTAGCATCCTTAGAAGTTTTACTCCTTTTCACTTTTGATTTGCTGGTCTCTTTGTGTGAAT
Source organism: Furipterus horrens (assembly GCF_987537825.1). Classification (NCBI taxonomy): domain Eukaryota; kingdom Metazoa; phylum Chordata; class Mammalia; order Chiroptera; family Furipteridae; genus Furipterus; species Furipterus horrens. The sequence goes on from NW_028327175.1 coordinate 88,524,761, forward strand.
TCCCCTGGGGAGCAGAGGGCTGAACAGAAGCAAATTTTAGGCCATCAGCTAAGGCTGCGGTAGCACCGGCCCCACTGGAGGCCAGACCTCCACAATCCTTAGAGTTGCTGCTGCTAGTGGTATTGGTGGAATTATTCATCTCAAATTTCTGTCTGTCCTTCTCCAAATCAGCGTCCAAATCAATTATTAAATTTCCAACCCCGATTTCCCAATCATCGCCACTGTCATAAGTATCAACTGTATTTGGATCCACACCTTTTCCTGCAGTAGAAATGTTCACTGACATCCTGAAGATGAGCTCTCTAGAATAAAAATCCGATGAACTTTCCTTTGGAGATGAGGGGACATTCGTTTAGCTCCGCTGGGATTTCTCTTAGGGAAAAAAAAAAAAAATCTTCTAATCTTCCTCTTCTTTTTCCTGCCCCAGGAATGTGTCCAGGGATTTTACACCCTTCAGTCCAGGTCCACCTTTTCCTGTGAAGGGGGGAAAAGTCGAATATTTCTTGTCTGGGTGTTACCAGAATAAAAAACGATTAATATTGGGGAGTCAGTAAGGGGTACAGGGAAGGATGGAGAGGAAGGTGACTCATGTATTGTCTCCACAGTCCAATATCAGGTATAAAGGAACATAACCAAACCCCCAAAACATACCCATGACAGTAAGCATCTTACTGTAGCTAAAAAAGAAAGTCTCTTTTAGCAACAACACAAAGATAAACACTTTTTTAAGGCATTAAACTATCTTAAGGATCTGAGTCAATTCCAGAAAGGTTTTAAAAAAGAGGAAAGAAAAGAACTTAAGGTTTTTTTTTTCTAGCACATACAAGTGATATCTCAACCCCAGATACACAGCTTGAACACTCAGACAAGAGGGAGGAACACGGCTTTAAACATCCCTAAACATATCCTAGATCTTAACAATTTAAAAGACCAGACCCTGCAAGTTCTCTGAGGTTAGTTTAAGAATGATGTTGCTAAATTTCCTTTATTTCTAATTTTATTACTTCTTTGTACAAATTGTCTGGGCAATCTGGTTTTTGTTCCCAGTAAGGAACAGAAAAAACAACCAATACCCCCCCACCCAACACATACCCTCCCCTCCTACCCTTGCTTCCCCAACAGTTTGTACATTTTAGTTTTGAAATACACACACGTCTTTAAGAGCATTTCTCTATATAAAAGACAGTATTAAATAAAAGTGAAATATCTGCCTTTTGATTAAAAAGAAAAAAAAACAAAAAAACATCTAAACAATTCTACCATAGTCCTAGGTCACAGACTTGCTCAATCTGTTAAATATGGTGCTACTGACTGTACAGGGAAACTGATTAAGACATACACTTTAAGTGATCTGCGCCAAGGTGGCCTCAATGACCGCAAATGAGTGTGTGTTTGACAAAGATCAGTTAAAACGTTTTTTAAAGGGATCAGCCCCTTTTTAACAGTTGATTGTCAAGAAAAATAAATAAATATACATACACACACAGACATTGCTTACCTTTAATCCTTTATCATTTTTTAATTAGGCCAGCAAATCAAAATGCCTTTCCCACTCCACTCGGCAAACAAGCCTGTGCCTCATTTTACTTAAACACCAAATGATCAAGAAGGAAGAAACCAAACAACACATCTCAGCCAGAATAATCACTCGATAACATTATTCCACCTCCCCACCCCCCTTTTGGCAAACGGATCAGGAGTCCTTTTCTCCTTAAAAAAAAAAAAAAAAAAAAAAAGTGTCACTGTACAGCTGGAAGATAATGTTTCACATTCACAACAGAAACACCAAAAGGTTTTTTTTCCTCTTAACAAGCATCGAGAATAATAGTTTTTTTTTTTTTTAAAGAGCGAGTTTAGAGAAAAAAGTTTTCCCAACTTCTCATTCCGCCTTCAGTTCCAGACTTCAGAGTCACCGTGATCAGTAAGTAATGATCCCATGTAGCAAACCTACAGGCGTCGGCTAGTAACAAGACAGAATGTGCTAACATCGGGATAAATTAGTGAAAGGGAAGAAAGAATAAGAAGAAAGGACTGAAAATCTGGGCTGGATTCCGCCTGTTAGTCGGGAAGTGGCATTTTTCCGCCCGTCCTGACAGATTTGATTTCTTGAACTAACTTAAGAGGAAAGGAGGGGGGGAGAAGAGGAGAAGGAGGAGGAGGAAGGGAAGAAAGGATGGGATGAGAAGCGGAGCCAGAGGAGAAAAAGAAAGGTGTGGAGGGGGAGGGAAGCAGACAGTGAGCTGATAAACCAGTTGTAACAGCTTTCGCTACGGGCGGGGGTCTGGGCGGAGGGGGGGGGAATAACGGCGTTTAAAATTGGTTCAGCCTTCGAAACCTGAAGGATGTGATGTTTTCCTGTTTTATGTTGTCTTAAGAAAAAGGAACCGAGTTCCTCGTATAGTTCCCGAGGGGGGAAAAATCCGCTGTCGCTCAAGCCAATCAGTCAGGCGGTAATTCGATAATTAGAGTAAAAAAAAAAGATTTTTTTTTTAAGGCGACCTTTTCCAGGACAGTTTTCCCCATTTACAGTCGCAACAAACAGTGCGTCTCCTTTTTATTTATTTTTCTCTCCTCCTCTTTCACCCACCCCGTCCTGTGTTTAGTCAGATGGCCCCAGAGCTTGGCTTAGTATTTTTAATTAGCTGGCGTTTTGGAAGCTAAAAGCAGTAATGAATTGTTGATGGATTGGAAGTGGAGAGTCGCTTTGCTGGAAATGTCGGGGCTGGGAGAGGGGGATGGGCGAGTTAGCAACAACCAACCATCTAAAAGGAGCGATTTTGTTACAGTGCTAGCCTTTCACATCACGTGAGGATCAAGGGCTCAATTGGTTGTCGTGAGAACAAAAATGGTGACAAGCGTATCAAGAAAATACTGATCTGGTATTTAAAAAAAAAAAAAAAAAGCTGAAGGTCTCTCCCCTCCCCCTGCACACACTCCCCACCGCCGCCGACCCACCCACCCCCCTGCAGTGGGCGCAGTTACAAGTTATGAATGTGAAACATTTCTCGCAGATCTAGTCTCTCGGAAGTTAAGAAGGAGTGAAATGTAATGAGCACAAGAGCAAAGCAGATGTTTTAAAGAAACACCTTATAAACCTTTCCTCAACTTATCTCCAATTTGTAAGCTTTCCCAAGGGTCCAGGGATAGGGACGCCCAGGCGAGGGAGGAGGGCACCTCTAAGCTACTTTGGTTTGGGGGGACCCCCACCTGTCTTAAACAAAGAAAAATATTTTGCTAGTTCCTGAGCCAAGTCCTGTAATAAACACACCATTGTTACTATTTGTGGGTTTGTTTGGCTTGGGTGGGGCTTTTTTTTTTTTTCTTAATGGTGTTTTTGCTGCTTGGTTCTTTTTTTTTTTTTCTTTTTTTTTAAGGAGGTGAAAAATGGTAATTATAACCATTACATGTAATGGGTGACTATTCCCTTGTTTAATATTAAATTATTGGGCACTAGTATGTGACAGGAGACTAAAATAGTCTTGTTTTGCCCTTGCCCCCATTTTCGTGGCTCGGTTGGGAAGGTCTTGCCCAGCTAGAACAGGAGAGGGAGAAGGTGAGGTGAGCCCCAGAATGGACACTGCAGATCAGGATATGTAACTGTGTCACTTTTATTCTTCTCCTTGGGTTAGAGCCCAAAAGGTAATTTACTCTTAAGTTACCCCGAGTGCCCAGTCAAGCTTAATTTGTGTGAAGTTACAAATGCTTCACCCTCCACTGGCTAAAATTCACCCTTCTTGGGTTGTTGTTCTCAATGCAAAAGCCAAACCTTGTAACTAGTTCCTCATTTCAATGCATAAAACTCGCACATTCCCCTGCATGAAGTCCCCGCTAAGTGCTATATAGAGACACACCACGCAACCGTACTTACGGTCTGTATTGGATCGAGTTGACCTTTTCCTTCTAACTGCATTGAATGTGTTTGGTTGCAGCCGCTTTATTTTGGAAATTATAATCTCTTCAACAAATTTATTAGTAAAGAAGATGGACCATCAAATGTCACAGACTGTCCTGTGTATTTTTTATAAAAGCAAAAATTAAAAGAAAAATAAAACAAAAATCCCCCTGGTGCGCACACACACACACACACACAAGCTTGTTCTGCAACACTGAAATCAGGACTGAAACACAACACACACAGGGGGAGTGGAGCAAAAGGAGCTCTCAGCCTCTATACCTGAAAGGGACTTTTCTTTGTTCCCATTGCCCTTTCGCATCGGGCCAATCAGAGAGCAGCTTTTATGAAACTGGGCTCTCTCATTGGCTAGCTGCTTTCTCTTGGCTACTGTAGGGGGTTGAGAAATACACACGTATAAAACACACACTGAGAGCGGGTGGGGGTGCGGTGGGGGGTGGTTGTGGAGACAAAGCGTTTTATTTTCCATCCAGATTGGGGTAGAGGAGCCTCCTGCAGTAAGAAGGGGGGAAAAAAACAGTGCGCCCGTTTCAATTACTACATCATTCACGTAAAACACTTATTTATTAAAACAAATCTCAAACAGGCTGAGAGGAGAGGATGTCGGTAAATACGAGTTTGATTGTGTTATCTTGGGGGAAATAATGTATGTGAGCTCTCGGTGGCAGAGGGAAGCCAAATGAGCCACTAGCGCGTAGCGAGGAGAAAAGGAAGGCTGGCTGTGTGGAAATGACTGCGAGCGTTTTGTTGGCTTCCCTTCCCTGTTGCAAGGACTCGGCAGCGTGAACTCCCAAGACTTATTTTTCTGTATAGCAGCTCCTGGCTTTCAGCCCTCCCCCACCACTTTGCCCTTCTTCCATTATTTTTTTTTTTTCCTGTGTCTCTTTTTACTCGCTGATTAAATAAGAAAAATCGATCTGGGGGTAAAGGCGGTGGTGGAGAAACAAGTAACCCTTTTGTTTCCAGTCTTCTACTCTAGCAGCACTGAAGTGCGAAAGCTGGCAACCATTTAACCACCACTAAGGGAATGGTTCTTCCCTGGAATTAGTAACAAATCTTTCCCACCTGGCCCTACACTGATCCAAAAAAATACAAAATAAAATAAGGTCCTGGCCAACCACATTCACACCTCGGGCCAGCCTCATTTTTAAAAATCGATTTGTGGGAGATAAAATATGCTAGGAAGATTAACCCATTAAACAGTCTCAGCTGGCATTTTTTTTAAACCTACGGATTGTCAAGAGTTCCCCTTCCCCCAAATCTTTAACCCTATGTTGGGAGGAAGGGGAATGTCAGAATCCTCTCACTTCTGCAGAGGGCAATCCATCAAAAATAGAGAAATATTTTAGAATTTATTGTGGGACAAATGCTAGCAACCAAGTTAATAGGATTCTGAGGTCACAGGATAAGAGGTTTATATGAAATACGTTCAGTATTGTCCTGTAACAGCAAATATACTTAAGCTAATGTATTTTTATATATTACGCGTTTTAGAGCACATTTTTTAAAAAAATTTTTTCCTGTTATTTTACAGAACTTGAGGATCTATAATATCGAAATTCTAAAGTCAAAGGGTGCTCTGAATTTAATTAAAAGCATCATGATCCCAAGCCTTGAAGATCCAGCACTACTGGGATTGTAAATTTCCACATGACAATTGCAATTTAAGATAGTTGTCTTAACTGAGTCAAAAGGACATAGAGTGAATTACTGCTAGCAGAAGATCGCTTATGGTGTAAATATTCAGTGATAACTTTGTGGATCAATAAAAATATTTGTCACGTTTTAAGTGATGTCTATTGACTCATGTTATAGCTTTCAGTATATTTAGTTCACACACACACATGCCAATTAGTTATTTCACAATCCAACAGGAACTAGATTTGATGTTGCAAATCGTAATAAAGAGCAGTTTCCACCCTTTTCTGGGATATATTAACTAAAGAAATGCAATCTTAGAGCTCCCTAAATAGATTTGTATTCAAATCTAATCTGTGCAATAAAATGGGGCAAATTAGATATCTGATATCCATTTTAGCTTTGATGTTTGTTTTATATTTTTTTAATGTACAGCTTTTCTCGTCGTCGGCAGCCGTCCGTCTCGAGAGACGATGGTGTAGCTTCTTAAGAGAATACATCTCCACCAAACCAGCATTGCAAGAGATGCTAAAGGGTCTGCTTTAAGAAGATGAAGAAACAGAGAGACAGAGAGGAACACGAGTACAAAGGGGGAAAATGACAATGAATAAGTACTGAAAGAAAGAAGGAACTTCTACCATTTGCAACAACATGATTGGAACTAGAGAGAATTATGCTTAGCGAAATAAGCCAGGCAACAAAAGAAAATTACCTTATGCTGTCACCTGTTACAGGAAACTAATGAACAACACAAACAAATGAGCAAAATTGAACCAGAGGTATGTAAACAAGGAATAAACTAACAGTAACAAAGGGGGAGATGGGAGGGAGAGAAGGGGTAAGAAGGGGAAGGGTCTAGTCAAAGAACATGTATGAATGACCCATGGACATGGACAACTGGGTGGGGACTGACTGTGGGGGGGGGCAGGGTGCAGGGAAGCAAGAGGGGGAAAAAAAGTGAGACAACTGTAGTGGAAAAACAAACAAACAGAAAATTTTTTAGTGGGGGGGGAATAAAAATATAAAGAATAGAAATGCAAGTTCAGTGAATATTAGAAGGACAAGGATTTTCCTTCCGATAAGACAGTCCTACAGATTTAGAGACTTGTATGTGGGTTATGTTACATAAATTAACATGTGTTTTCTGTTTTCAAAGGGCATAAGCCTACAATCTCATTACCTGAGTGATTATCTGTATGCATAGGCCTCACTTAATCCTGTCTGCATTGCTGCCTCCTGAGACTCAATGGTTTGGCTGAACTAAGTGGCTGGGTTGGTGAAGAACGGGGTGGTCTGTGGGCTTCACTTTAAAACTGGTTTCTCTTTTCTATCCTAATGGCTTGGACAGAAAAAGCCCAGAGGCCTGAGATGGGGGAAACCTAAAATATTTCCCTCAGTCCAAAATAAGTATAATGGGCAAAAGGGTTTTGGACAGGTGAGATGTACCTGGCACACCTTCCTCCAAAGAAGCCCTTCTTTTCCCTAATGTGGGACATTGAAAAATTAATACCTGTCTTTTGTCATCTAGTGGTTATGGATTAAATGATGTCCTTTAACCCTGTTGCCCCCAGAATACAACAAGGATGCCAGCCTGTCAAACCAAGCATGCCGTTGTCCAGAGACAGCCAACCAACCTGGAGTCTGCACGATCCTTCCCCTTGTGGGAAGGCCACCCTCCCCTCCACATCCCCACTCTTATTAGGGATTTCTTGACTCACGGGTAGGTAGGACGACGACCATGTCCAGCTTGAAGCAGCTAGAGGAGCTCGAGACCTTCATCCATTGTCCTTTATAAGATTGTAAAGGGTCTTAAGTCTGAGAGGGAGGAATTGTTATTTCTTATTGTTAAAATATTTAACTAATTAATTAATTAACTTTAAAAAAAGAAGAAGAAGAATATAAGAAAGAGTGAGGCGGGAGAGCTTGTATGTACGACCCATGGGCATGGACTTGGAGAGGGGATTGTTGGGGAAGGGGGGTGCTGGGCGGAGGGGAGCAAAGGGGAAAAAAAATTGGAACTATTGTAACAATATAATCAATAAAATATACTTAAAAAAAAAAAAAAGATCAAAATTATGAACATTAAAATGACAATAAATTCACACCTATTAACAATTGAATCTAAAAAATAAAACAAAATCTAACTTAGCAAACCAGAATAGGAACAGAATCATACTATGGGGATCATTTGGAGGGTTATCAGCTGGGTGGGGAAAGGAGAAATGGGGAAGTGGTGCAGGGATTAAGAAGCATAATTGGTTGGTACAAAATAGACAGGGGGACGTTAGGAATAATATAGGAAAGGGTGAAACTAAAGAACTTATATGCATGATCCATGTACATGAACTAAGGGGGGTGGGATTGCTGGAGGGAAGTAAGGTACTGGGCAGAGGGGAGCAAAGGGGAAAAAAATGATACTACTGTAATAACATAACCAATAAAATATACTTCTAAAAAAAAAAAAAAAAAAAAAAAGAGTCTATCTGCACTGCCGAGAATGGCTGTGCAGTCCGACTCGGGAGTGACATGGTATCTGTCTCCTCCCGTGTTGAATCGACATCTTGCGATGACGCTGAAGCTACAGAGCCTGGGCAGGGTAATATGGAGGGTCTGCTGTACAGCTTTTACAACTTGTGTATGTCCTATTGACAGTAACACAGCACCATATGGTGATTTCTAACTTTTCTCCTTTTGGAAGAGTGGTTCCTCAAAGGGCCAGATCACTCTTGGGCACTTTCTGTGTCTCCGGAGTATCATCTGCATTTCAGCCCTTGGATGTCCATGGCTACCCCATATGTTACATCAGTTTGGAAAAATCAATAGTTAGCTCTAAAAGCAACTGGACTTCAAAAGGCATAGAAAATAAGACCTGGTAAAGTTGGGAAAGGGTAAAAGCACTCCTCTAACATACTCCCTTGGGAAAAGCAAAGTGTAGGCTTCCTAATACTCAAATAATCTTGATCCAACCATTTTGGATTAACCCCACTGGTCAAAGATTAAGGTTTCTACCGAGCTCAATAACATATTTAACCAAACCGTTTCAATAATTTAAAGCATTTTCCCTCCAGTACATCTCCCTCCACACCCCATTTGCACCCACCCCCATCTCCTGCCCTCCAAGTTCTTCCAAGAGACTTGAATAAACCACAGTTGTTACACTAGCTTTGCCTGTGTTTGTTCTGTATTGTTTCACAAAAGGATCAATCAAGAGACATCAGAGGGCTATCAGCTAATTGATGACTTACACTAAGATAATTACCAGCCTAGAAAATTGAAGCCACCTCTTTCACAAAACTGGGAAGCTCAACTATATTTCAGAGAAGAAAATTTTATATTTATCTCTTACCAAGATAATAGAACACACTCATTTCCCTTCTAATAGCCATACATGTATATTTGATAATACCTACTACACTGTTTTATAACATGTGCCCTTTGTAATTTTACACTTTGGTGTATGTCAATGCAGAGATGTGATTGAGGAGAGGACCTCTCTGGAAATGAGCCTAGGAGGGGTTAGGAGTAGGAGAAGGCAAAGAGTGTTATTTCATCTCCAATAACCACCACCACCAGCTCTGCCCCTGCACTTACTGCGTTCATTACCAGGTGATCAGAAGGTTCTGGCACAAGATTTTTCCTCCTTTTCAAGGGCAGAATTACACAATGCCAAGAGAGAGGCCTGTGTTTCAAGCAGCAACATAGGAAAACTCTGTTGTCTTTTTTGTTGTGTCTATTTCCTCTGATTCTTGGCATATTATTAAGAACACAAAATAATGTTTTTGAGTTTTTGTTTTTGTTTATACTGGGCCTAGCTTTTCTAAATCTATGCTAACATTGACACGAGATTTATTCAAGGTCAAGGGGAAAAAGTGGACAGCAAAGTTATAAATATAAATAAATAAAACCTACCTGGATATGGGCTTAATTTATGGGAAGAACTTAATTTAGACATAATGAGAAACTTTCTGGCGCTCAAGAAAGACTGGAGAAAAAATTCCTATCTGTCTAGGGTTGCTTATGAACAGACCTGCCTCAGGGCAGTGGGCAAGTGACCTGCCTGGTTTCTAGGGAATGTAGAATTGGTGATTTATTAAACACCCACACACACATAGAAGATCTCCTTTCCTTTTACCTACAGCTACCATCCTAACTTCCTGCCTCTGAAAGGTCCTTCAGAGGAAACTCTCTTTGCCTTCTCACAATTGCATACTGACTCCAATTCAAGTTTCTGTGGCATATTTGCAACAATGTCCAATCCATCTCTAGACAAGTGTCACCAAGGAAGAGGTGAGCAGTGTTCTTGGTCAAACGTTTGACATCTTTGCAGTATCCTGATATATCACTGGACCAAAATAAAGTGCCAAGAAGCCGGTGTCCTGTGAAGAGAGATGACCTTGCACATGGAAACATTTCAGGCTGGGGCAGGGGAGGGCATGTAAGAGAAAAAAGACACCTAGTGTTCACCCTGCCATGGAAGACTCACAGACATTCAGATATACATTTTGTGAATGTGGATATTTACATGCACTGTATAACACAGCTGTGGTGACTTTTCAGGTCACTTCTATGCCCTATTAGCTCATCTTCGATTTAAATTCCTTAGAGTGTAACAAAGACTATACAGCCAAGGAAAGGAAAATAATGAATGTCTTCACAAATCTTTATAACACAATTGTAGCTAAACAAATTGAAATGACATAAAGCAACTTTTCCATGTTTTGATTTAAGACTACAATGAATTTTAATAGTAAAGAACTATCAAGTGAAAGAAGGTACTTCTCCTTCTGTCCCAGTCCTCAACATTAAAATAACCAAGAAGGAAAAGCAGCATATCTCGTCCTTTTTATGCCCTTCAGTTCTAGAGAACCTAGCAGAATATTGCAGACCAGCACATTCTTCTAAAGGAAAACATTTGTATACTGCTCACATTGAGAGAACTGCAATGTAGGTCAGTGTTAAGTGACTGAAATCTTACCTCCACTTGGCCCAGGCCTTTGTGGTGTGGTGTGGGCTACTATATCTGAACCGGTGCCCAAGCAAGGACTGCAAATCGGTTAGCAAAATAAGGCAATTTACATCGCCTCTAATGAAACCATTTCAGGAAAAGGATTTTTCTTTTATGCCAGTGGAGACTGGGTGCATAAAGAAGATCAAAACACAAGCTACATTTTTTTTGTTGTTGTTTGAAACTACTTATTGGAGATTGCTATTGCTGGTTTTATTACAATGTGTATTTTACAGATTTAGGTAATAGCCCTGATTTTTCAAATCGACCTCTGTTTAGACATGTTTCACTTTGGGCTGTTTCTTGTCTGCAAAATTACAGTCATTTGCACGTTATTACAGTGAGTAGGAGACAGATTGTATTTAGCGTTGGGTGGGGGAAGGGTTATTATGGGAAGTGATCTGCTACGGTCAGCACATAATTTCAGCCTGAAGAAAATTGCTTCTGAATGGCTGGTCTGTTAGCTAGCCAAGGAATGGTCACTGGGAGAGACTGAAAAATACTTCTGCTTAATCTGCATTATAAAATTATTCTCATTTCCAGAAAGATGGTCTGTGGAAAGAACGATTGTAAAATAAATTTTAAAACTCGTAGGTGAAATGTTGTCACTGCTCTGTGTGGCTTTAAAACAACTACCATGAAATACAACTACCAAGCAGGGGTGGGCCGAAAGGCAGCAGGGTGCAGACGTTATGTTCTATGCTTTCTTGCCTCGCTTTCTCTGCTCCTCCTTTTGTCATTTTTTGAAATCTCTAAGACTTAATCACAGTGGATTTTTATATATGTTTTAAAATTTGTGAGAGTAATACCAAAGGCATGGGTAAATGTATCTCTTTCATATATAAATATGGCTGTAAGAAAAAATATTTTCTAATATAGCTTCTTTTGGAAGAGTGGAAGAGTACCCCAAGCCCCTTAACTGTGAAAGTACCTGATGTACATTTGGTGCTAGACTTTAAGGATTTCCCTACACTTTACAACCTGCATTCTATTTATGCATATTTCACAGGCCAACAAGTTAATAAAGCAAAGTGGCTTATCAGAAAAAGTAACCCCTGTCTAATTTCTAACTTAAATCAAACCCTTATAAATCTCCTAGGAAGTGAGCATATTTGGATGGAAAAAAAAGTCAGAAGATTAAAGTTTATTTCAAATAAAAATAAAGGAGTATCATTATATTCAGCTCCTTTGGCTGTTGAATACCACTTTTGTTGTGAACAACTGTGCTTCTTTTGTTTTCAAAACAAACTTTCCTAAAGGATGAATCACTACAATCATTTGGAAAATATGCAATAAACAACAGAAAGCCAGAAAGTTGTTTTGCTATTTTCTCAGCCTAGCATTTCCTCCCATCCTCTCAGCTCAGCTGAGCCTCCAGCCCACCAGCCAATCATCATTATGGAAATGTGGTTCTCAGGATCCTGATTGGCTGACTCCTGGGCCAGTATATTAAGGTCTTTGTAGCTTAAGTACACTCATGCCAGCCTGCTCTGTGACCTTCTTCTTCCAAACTTATTTTAATAACTTTTCTTATCATTTTCTTTTCCTTTTTTTCTTCTCTTTTCCTTCCTTTGTTTTTCTCTTCTTTTCTTTCCTTATGTCTTCCCCTTTTAAGATTTTTTAAATCAGTCAAGGAACCACCTTGTATTTTTTAATAAAACAGTTTTACACACAATGACCATGTTGGGGATGTGCTAAGAATAGAATTCAATGCATGGGGACATTTCTTCTTTTAAAAAAATTATTTAGAGAGGAAGGGTGAGGGTGAGAGGGAGAGAGAGAAAGAAAGACATAGTTTTGTTGTTCCACTTATTCATGCACTCATGGGTTGATTCTTGTATGTGCTCTGATGGGGGGATCGATCCTACAACCTTGACATGTCAAGATGATGCTCTAACCAACTGAGCTACCTGGCCATGGCCGGGGACACTTCTTCTAACCATATTTTAATGTTTTGTTTGTTTGATTTCTTATGGTGTTCCCTTGGATTTTAGAAGAATACCACAAAAGTTAAGTGAACAAATTGTTCTAACCTGTGCTTGAACTTTTGTATTCTAAACGTTATCTGTCCCAACTAGAATTTTTCTCTGAGATTTAAAAAATTAAAACATTAAATTAGAACACTTTTAATTTAATATTGAAAAGTAGTCCTGTAAGACCATTTTTAGGAGCAAAGAGACAATGTATTATTCTTTTTAATTACAATGTTACATCATATCTATTTTTTAAAATAATTTAGTTATTTGTTTGTTTATTTATTTTTAGAGAGAGGGAAAAGGAGAAAGAAAGGGAGAGAAACATCACTGTGTGGTTGCCTCTCACTCGCACCCCCAACTGGGGACCTGATGTGCAACCTAGTCATGTGCCCTGACTGGGAATCGAACCAGCAACTCTTGGTTCGCAGGCCAACACTCAATCCACTGAGCCACAGCAGCCAGGGCGCTATCTATTATATTAAAAGGTGTTTTAAAATTTTACATCATCATTCTTAAAGACCAACACCTGCCTTAAGGATGCACAACTCTTTCAAACTTAGAAGAGGTTCCAAATTTAAGAAAATGAATAATAATGGAAAATACAGGTATGACTTACCATGTTCCAGAAACTTTTCTTATTTGTTCATATCTAATAATTAATTTAATCTTCATAACAGCCCCACAAGATAAGTAGTATTATCATCAGAGGAGGAAACTGAGATGCAGAAAAGACAAGCAGTTTTTTCAAGTATCAGATCCAAATCTTGGTGAAGCCAAGATTTAATGTAAGAAGTCTAGCCTATGCCTGGATGCTTAACCACTGCACTAGACTGACAACTTTTCTTTCCAAAAGAATAATAAATTGTAAATGCATTTCAATAAAAGAAAAGCTATGTGGTCATTTTTCACCAGAGATCAATATTATGCCAAGCAGAGAAGCAGCCCCTAAGACTCGGGATTTTTTTAAATCAGTTTTTGTTATTACTCAATTGGAAATTTTTAAACATTTGAAAAAATACCATAATGGATGATAGAGTGAGGTTAAAAGTGACAAAACTGGTCATTGTTGACACTGGTGGTATATACATTGGAATCATAATGTTATTCTTTACATAACACACACCTATATTTGGAAATTTCTATATTAAAAATTGAAAGGAAAAAAACTAGTAGGTCTTAGACAAGGAAGGAGATATTCACATTCTCCCTTAGCTTTGGAACATTTTTGGCATGAACCCAATAGGGTAAAATTGTCTCAGCTGACATTATTGTGCATACAAACAAGCAGCAGATTATACTTGCTTCCCACCGTTTGCTTACTCCATTTTTTATTTGTTTTGGTTCAAATTCATTTGCTAGGTCATATATGGTGAAAATCTGTAATGTTCCATTTATATTTTCAACATGCACTTAGGAGACTCAATTTAACACTTTATAAATTTCTTATATAAACTATATTTCAATCAAGAAAGAAAAAGTCTCATGTAGAAATATACTTGATAGAAATTAAGGAATGAAGATTCAATATTTTATTACAGGTAAATTATACACTGGGAGAAAAAAATTGGTAATTTAGATATCTTCAGTGCATGTTTTCAATCTTATTCAAAGAAAGTTGTAGAAACAAAACCTACAGTTCAGACACAGAATTAAATTTTTATATAAAATAGCAATACACATCAAAAGATACTACATAACATAAGCAACACTGAATAGAATTAAACTAACTGGAGAGAAATGTTTAATCTTTTCACAAAAAGAAGGCTATGACATTGAAACTAAAAAGAGCATTGAAGAAGATGAAATCATGATAATAGTTACTATTCATAACAAATAGGGTATAATTTTGTGAAATAATGAGATTATAGCACAAGGAGTCACTGATAAAACTGTTATAGCAGAAAATGGATAAATCATTAAATATAATGAGATTTAACTATCACTGTGAGAGAAATGTTATGTAATTAGAAAAACAAATTGAATATAAAAAGAAAGCAATGTTTCTATCCATGGTTCCACATTACTAAAAGTCTAATGATAAAAGAGAAAAGTATTTCTGAGTGTATTAATAAATTATGAACTTAATTTTCATTCATTATAATAACAATAGTCCTCTCAAACTCAAACTCATGTCCTATCAACCTTTCATTTTATTTAACAAACACCTGCATAGCACTTACTCTGTGAAATGACTATGCTAAGCATTTTACAAATATTAACTCATTTCCTGTGATAAAGTTTGAGATATTCATTCAACAAACCTCTGTTGCGTTTACATGTTCATAGAAGATACACAAAAGGAATAAAACATCATCTCTACTCTTGAGCTGCTTCAAGTTTTGTAGTCGACACAAGATACTGACAAACTCAAAAAGAATTCGATGTATGATAATAGATACCAAAAAAGTATTACTTTGGGGAAGGAGGACAGCTAGCTTTATGTAAGGAATCGGTATAGGCTCTAAGAAAAAGTAGGTTAAGCGGTTGTGTCACATTAGGATGAAGATTGAAGGAAGGTAATTCCAAGTGGAGGAATCACAATAAACACAGGTATGGAGGCAAAGAAGAAAAAAAAAGAATAGGAGAGCAGTGTTAATTCAGCTTAGTTAGTTCATAGGGACCCTGAAGGGAAGGAGTGGTGGTCAGACCGTAGGTTGAAGTTTTATTGTAGCTAGGGCCATCATGAACCCTCACAACGGTGTTTTGGTGAGGAAACAGTGGAAGCTGGCATCCCGCTCATGCTCTGCTCTCCAAGCTATTAGCCCTGGCTCTGAACTGTATCAGCCTAAAAAGGGGGGTAGTTTTTATATTGGATTAAAGGGTACGCTCAGCCAGACTGGACTGAAAGAATGCCTTTATGCCTTATAATGAGGAGTTTGAATTTATCACAAGGCAATGAATGGCCTAGCTCTAGTAGGAATATGGAAAACTCTTGAATCTTTTATACATTAGTTAACAGTCATACATATGTGAGAAAAGGTCCAGAGAGTAGTAAATGAATTATATCATGCACACCTGTCTGAGTTCTTGGAAAGAGTAATGATCAAAATGTTTGCAAAATTTATGAACTTATATTGAACCTCTATATGCGAGAACAGTAGAAAAGATTTTCTCCAAAATGTAGGGACAATAATCGTTAATAAGCAGCTCAAGTCGTATTGAGATAATATTCAAGCCATCGAGTATATGGAGTGGACAAACAATAATAACAAGCATTGAATAAACCAACTCTGAACTTAGAAACCCTCTATTTAGAAAGTAAAACTTCTACAAGAATAGTCTAAACCAAATTAAATAAACTAACAAGAGCAGGAAGAGGCCTTTATGAATGAAAACTTGTTGAAAGACAGATCTTTATGAACAACAACATGTTGATTGAAGAAAAAGTCAATGTAAACAAATAGAACATAGGGTCAAAAATGGGATCCCTGGGGAACACCAACATCTAAGTTGGGAGCAGAAAATATAACTGTTTGAATGATGAATGACTGAGCAGAGAGACTGAAAAACAAACACACACACACACACACAAAAAACAGCCAGGTAAGGGGTACCTCTGAAAAGAAGTGAGTGATCGACAATTCCAATTGCATCAGGGAACTCAAGTAAGTGTAGGACTGAAAGCCTCCATTGGTTTTTATTTGGGGATGGACTTAGTGATCATAGAGAGAACAATGTAAGTAAAATGGTAGCGAAAATCAGTCCGTTCAAAACTGAAATATAGGGGAGCAAATAGATTAAATAAAGCTTATTCTTTTTTAGAAGCTTGTTGTTTAAAAGGAATAGAGAAGAGTAATTTGAAGAAAGAATCTGGGAGAATTCTGTTGTTGTTTTGTATTTTTCTAATATGAAACAGCCTTCAACATACCTGTTGAGAAAAAGGAGTCAGTAGAGAGAGTAGTTGAAGTTTAAGAGGTTAATTGATAAACAAAGATCCAACCTGAGAATATTGAGCAAGGGACAGAGACCATTCAGTCATTTCTAGTACAAGAAATTCAGATGAGGGTAGTGAATGCAGACGTATGGGGGTGCTTCAGTGAGGTGACTTCCCCTCAGGTAGCAGGAACATAAGGACATCGAGAAACTCAGAACAGTCGGAGCAGACAGTAGAAGTGAGACTGAGATAATTAGAATTTTTTATTCAAACACCTATAGCTTTTAATAACTCAGTATATCCAGTAGCTTTCTGGGAAGCTGATGAGTTAAGGAGAAAGATACTTAACTTGGGATATTAGAACAGATTCATCTTGTCAAAGTATAAAAATTAATGGGCGTATTGATGTACATTAGTCTCTCCTTTTCTCAACAGGATTTAGATGACAAAAATAAGAAGGAACTTTGGGGCTTTTCCTTACATTCCAACTTTACACCCCATTGGGTTATATTTGTCTAAGGTAAAGGTTGCTATTTTACCCAAATAGCTGTATGTAAACCGAGAGTCAGTGTTCGTCATTGATCCACATTTGAGGCAAAGTGGAGCTTGTTCACATTAAAATCTCACTACTTTATTTTGTATTGTTATTTTACTAATTCACTTACATATCATTTAATAGACACCAACTATATTCCAGACACTGTGCTATACTCGATAATACCAAAAACAAAAACAAAAAAATCACTTTGTTGGTTAAATCTCAAAAAGGACTTATTTTTTTATATTTTACTTCCAAATATGTATATTTTAAAGTTGGGTGGTCACTTAGGATAAACATAATTCTACAAAGCCATTAACTTCTTATTCCAGAAACAAGAAACTAATTAATGGACTTCCTTTTTCCCTTAGAAAAGGCAGGTCAGTATCAGAAAACAGAGCCCAGGATGTCCAGTTCCAGGACCCAGGTTACCAAAACCTCAGGTAACCGCAGGTCACAAATAGAACTGCCAGGATAAGACAGTTTCAAGAAGAAAACAAAATCAAAATAATCCGCAACGTCAGCGGCTATCTCAGAATATTTATTTCAATTCAATAGAATAAATAGTAAGAAAGAGAAGAGTTCTCAGGATGATAAATAGCATTTTGCTGCTAAAAGTATCAAATGATATATTAAAGATGATTATACAAATATTCTAAAAATCTTCCCTAAAACATTCAGATATTTTAATGGAAAAATAATTGGAAGTGGCATATTATTCTCAAGAGGGATCAGAAAAGATTTATCGAAGTCATGAAATATTGTAGCTGTGGGAAAATATATATATAAAGGAAAAAATGTAGGGATTGGATATGCATGTAGTAATGATAACAGTATTAAAACTATTAAATGAATGAGCAGTGGACAAACAGGTTACCTAACATCTTTTAGACCTTTAAATATATATCCATCTTCCCATTTGAAAAGTTTGTCATATACTTAGTGTTTGATTTTAAGAAAAACTTCATTGGGATATAATTTCTATACTGTGAAATTTACCCATGTTAAGTGTACAATTTAATGAATTTTAAAGTATATACAGAATTTTACAACTATCATCACATTTAATTTTAGAATATTTCTATCACCCTAAAAGGTAAAAGTAGCCTTGTGCTATGTATAGTCACAAATGGGGTTTTTAATAATGTTAGAAGCAACATAAATTGGTACACATAAAAGTTATGATCAGAAAATTAGCTTGATACTTAAACATATTACTGTTACCATCAAAAATATTCACCTTTTGGAAACATCTGACAAGAGAAGACTAAGATGATAAAGTAAAATCCTGATGTATAATAGTTAATAATTATGACAGGTGGTTTTTTTTTTTTTGCCATTCAACTTTGAATTTACCCTTTTCGCCTGTTTTGTAAAAGTGGATCTGATCCTGTTAAGTACTTTTCCTTGCCAGCTGGCACAGTATTATACTCTGTTGGTAGAGAGCACTAGAGAGACGTTGCAGAAGGAAAGGGTCGCGTCCTGGTTCTAGTCCAGTCACTTGGTAGGGTACGGCAGCACAAGTGGCTTTTCCAGCACCGAGCTCCTGCAGCATAACATTGTTCCGTGATGTATGGTGACCAGCAGCTTCCTTTGGCACCCCTCTGGCCATATCACAGCTACATGCATCTTATGAGACACATCCCTGGGTAAAGCTTTCTCCAGCACACTTGTGGGTGAATTTCCTGCAGTTTCTTAAGTGGGGATTTCTTCCAAGTTCTGCTGGCATGACCCCACAATGGCTTCTTTGCCATCCAGTGAGCCAAGGCTATGTTATCTCCAAAAACATTTGGATCTGAGATCTGAGTGAGTTAAGGAGAGAACCCTTCCTTGGATCTTTATCTCCATACTAGGGACAGTAGCTATACTATATTTTTATTTCTGATATTATATTATTTGTCTGTTATTCTTATATTCTTTAAAACCCTTTTAACTTCTTACTGGCCAGTCTCTGATTACTACAATCCCCTGTTATACTTATCTGTAATATGCAGCAAGCAACCCTCCAAGTTTAGTGGCTTAAAATAACAAACAAGTTTATATATTTCATGATTTTGAGGGTCATAATAACAGCAGACCCTGTCGATGAATCCTTCTGTCCCATGAGCTGTCAACACAGGACACATGGTGGTACTCAGCTGGAGCACAGGCTGGTCTGCAGGGTGGAAGACATCTTCATGCACATCTCTGGCACCTTGGGGAGATGTCTGGAGGGCTGAGCTCAGCTGCAACTGTCAACTAAAATACCTACACATGGCTCTTCCAGCCTGGCAGCCTCAGGATAGGTTCTTATGTGAGAGTTCTAGTAAACAAAGTGATAGCTGCCTGACCTTTTATGATCCAACCTTGGAAGACACGTTTTATAATCCAACCTTGGCAGACTCATAAGTCACCTCTCCGGTGACCAACCATCTTGTTTTGTCCAGTTCTGAGTTGTTCCCTTGAGGATTTGCAGTGCTAAATCCAGGACAGTCCTGGGAAACCCTCAACAGTGCTAAACATCATTGAAGTGGTCACAGGACAGGCCCACCCAGATTCAGGGGGTGGGAACCTAGATCCCATCCCTGTGGAGGGCCTATGGAAGGGTGTCAAAGAATTTGAAATTATGTTTTAGTATAAGTGCTTTCAAAAGGAGCACTTATGTTTTAGAAAACATCCAGCCAGTTAAACTCTGAGACTCAATTTCCTTATTTTAAAGAAAAATGAGATTTTTAGAATGCAGTTTCTAAGCTCTGACCCATTTCTAAACATTTATTCTATCAATGGGAGTGAGTAAAGGCATCAATTATTGCTGGGCTGCAACAAACTCTCTGTGCATTTAGGTTACAAATAGATTACTACATACAGAGAACCTCACATCACTTTTTTTCTGATTTGTTTATTAAACTTCAAAATGTGTGTAGTTGTGGGTCTCCTTTTAATGAATCTTGCTCAGCAAACTGGAAACTTTTAATTATCAGACTCTTATTTGTCTTCAATTCTGGGAATAATTCTTCTTCTTCTTTTTCTTCTTCTTCATCCTCTTCCTCCTCTTCCTCCTCTTCCTCCTCTTCCTCCTCCTCTTCCTCATTCCCCTCCCCCTCCCCTCCTCCTCTTCCTCTTCTTCTTCTTCCTCTTCCTTTTCCTCTTATTCTTCTTCTGATTTTATTTATTTATCTTTTAGAGAAAGGGAGAGACAGAAATATCAATGTGTTGGGGCTACATCGATTGGCTGCCTCTTGCATGTGCCCCAACCAGGGACTGGGCTCAAAACCCAGGCATGTGCCCTGACCAAGAATCAGCTGGCAACCCTTCACTTTGCAGGATGATGTCCAACCACCTGAGCCCCACTGGTCACGGCGGGGAATTATTCTTGATTATTCTTTCTTTGGTTACCTCTATTCTACCTATCTAATTGAATAAATGTGTAAAATTCTGAATATATCTTCTTAACTATTTTTTCACAGTTTCCAGACTTTTGTATGTGTTACTTTGCTAGGTCTTTCATAACCAAATAACACAGACTAGGTGGTTTAAACAAAGGAAATTTATTTTTTCACTTTTGGAGACTAGAAGTGCAAGATCAAGTCCTCTCCCCTTGGCTTGTAGGCAGCTGCCTTCTCGCTGTGTCCTCACATGGCCCTTCCTCTGTGGGCATGCTTCCCTGGTGTGTCCTTTGGTGTGTCCAACTGCCCTCTTGTTATAAGGACACTCTTCAGATTTCACTAGGGCTCACCCACATGACCTAATTTAAATTTAATTACCTCTTTAAAGATCTTCTCTCCAAATATAGCCACATTTTGAGGTTAGGGCTTCAACACATGCATTTTAGGGGAACACAATTCAGCCATCACATTGTCCTTTTGCCTTACATTCTGGTAGAAACCTAGGTTCAATCTTCCTGCTCATTAATTGGATCACAGAATACTCATTTGGTCCTTTCTCCTATTGAAGATTTTTATTTCAATAATCATAACTTTTATTTCCAAAAATGCTAATGTTTCTTTTTTCTATCAGCCTATTTGTGTATATACAATATTCTCTTAAATCCTTCAAAATAATATTTGTTTTCTAGTTTAAATACATGATTCTATAATTTAATACTTTTTCCTTAGTACTTAGTGCTTATACATCCTAAATTTTGAGCCTCTTTTTCAAAGTGTTTTTCCTCAAATGTTTGGTGTTACCTCACCATCTGGGAAGGAAGAGTGGACTCCTGGCTTATCTTCTGGGTTGGGAGCTCCTCTTAGCATTTGTAAGTTACTTGGGGGACTGCCTCCAGTACACCTACAAGAACTATTTCAGGTTTTATCCTAGGAGCAAATGTTATATAAAAGGAAAGGAGGGAAATGAATTCAGCATATGTTTTCCCTCCCAGTAGACCTTGTGTTGCATAGGGTTTCTCTCCAACTTGAAGGCAGCCATTTCTTACTTTTTTTCAAAAGCAGTTAGGGTAATCTGAAAGCAGAAAATGTTTGTTTCTGGTTGTTCAAATGATGTGGCAAAGGAGAAAGGAGTTGAACCCACCTAGTGTAACTTTTTCAAATGTGGTTCTTCAGGTGCGCCAAGGATTACACTGGGACCCTTGTGAATTTTATACATATTAGGCCATTTTTTAGATCGACAATAGCACCTTTGTAGTAGCTTTCATCTGTCCTGGTTTCTATTTCCAATGGTTTCTATCTTCCAGAAATTTCTCAAAATATATGGTAATTGATGTTGTTTTTTAGCACTCTTAAAGGTGATTTTCTGTCATTTCAATGAAAGTTTGGGTGAAAGAAAGTTATATAAAGAATTATTCTTTATTTATTTTTAATTTATTTATTCATTTCTAGAGAGAGAAGGAAGGAAGGAGAAAGAGAGAGAGAGAGAAACATCATGTGTGAGAGAAACATCAATTGGTTGCCTCTCTCATGCCCCCAATCAGGAACCTGGCCTACAACCCAAGCATGTGCCCTGACTGGAAATCAAACCTATGACCGTTTGGTTCACAGGCTGGCGCTCAACCCACTGAACCACACCAGCCTGGGCAAGCATTATTCTTCATTATATTCTTTATATAAGTATACTTAGGACATTATCTTGATATAATCCTTCTCGAATTTTAAATGAAAGGAAATAATCAGGCTCATATCAAGAAGTTTTTTTTTATGAATAAAATACATATGTACCAAGCTGTATTGACTCCGTCTTTCCCTTGGACCCTTCAGCTGCGAAGAGAGAGGGGGTCTGCTGCATGGGCAACAGCAGACCCTCCATATTACCCTGCCCAGGCTCTGTAGCTTCAGCTTCACTGGAGAGGACACTCCAGCGTCATCACAAGATGTCGATTCAACACGGGAGGAGACAGATACCGTGTCACTCCCGAGTCAGACTGCACAACCATTCTCGGCGGTGCAGATAGACTCTTAAGAAGCTACATCATCATCTCTCGAGACGGACAGCTGCCGACGACGACGATATACATGATATATAGAGGGGTTTTTTTCTTGCTAGAACTGGAATTGCACTATTACAACTTTTCTGCAATTATTCCATACTTTTTCACTTAAGAATAAATGAGGAACATCTTCCCAGGTCAGTACATATAAATGATCTCATATTTTTATGGCTGCATAATATATTTAGAATGGAAACACTATATTATTGTGTCAATTCTCCAACGGATGGATACTACAGACTGAATATTTATATCACCACCCCACCCCAAATTCATGTGTTGAAATTCTATTGCTTGATGTGATGGTATTTTGAGATAAGATCTTTAGGAGGTGCTTCTTAGGTTTGTGCCTGGGAGAAGGGAGGAGTTGAGTGGACCAATTCAAGGCCTTTATTGAGGGATGTTCAAGCAGGCGGCTGAGTCCGAGTGCACTGCAGCACCAAGGGGAGGGATAAGGGGATTTTTAAGGACTTGGAGCAAACCCTCAGGGGGAGGGGTCACCCTGCTGGTCTGCTCAAGTCCAGGGTATAAGTGTTGGCAAAAGGCCAATGTCCTCTGATTAGGGATGACTGTCAGGACACTTATGGTCCTTGTTTCTGGGAAATGATAAAGGGAGAGGGGAAGGGGCAATGGGGGTGTAACTAGTCCTCAGCGGGACACCGGCTATGCCTCAGTCACCTCTGTTAATAGGGAACCTCATGATCGGGTGCATGGCTGGTGGTGCAAACCCTCTTTGTTTCAGCACAGGTGGTGGCTCAGGTCTTGTGTGACTACAGGCCACAGTTCCCAAGACTAGAGACCACTGGCCATGGCCTATTTTGCAAGGGCTGACTCAGGTGGCAAGTTACGGGGCAGGCAACATGGGGTCTCTGCCTTAACAGTGCTTAGGGCGTAAGAGTGGAGCCCTCATTAATGAGATGAGTGCCCTTGTTAAATAGACTGACTGCAGGGAGCTAGCTTGCCCCACTCACCACATGAGGTTACAGTGAGAAGACAGCTGTCATGAAGGAAGTGTCTCAATGAGGAAGTAGGCTTTCACCAGGCAATGAACCTGGTGGCTTGGACTCCGAGCCCCCAGAACTGTGGGAAATAAATTTCTCTTGTTTATAAGATACTTAGTGTATAGTGTTTTGTTATAGCAGTCTGAACAGATTAACATTTAATATTTAGATTGTTCACAAAAAGCTTATTGTTTGATTTCAACACTGCAAGAGTTGTTAAGGTATTACATGAATTGGAAGTATCAAATGACATTTTATATCACTATAGGAAATATTTTTGAACCACTATTAAATATGCAAAATGGAGACTATTCCAGGAAAAGTCATTCAGTTGTCTCTCTTATGCTTAAGATTATAATTATTAGACAGAAAAAAACTAAGTAACAAAGCCATGGCTGAGCATGAAAGTAAATGTCTTATCAAATATTTGCTTTACATGGGTCATTTGATATTCTATCAACTTTGAACACATTGCCTTAAACTGCTGAAAATCCAAAAATAGTTGTGCTACTGCTCTCCTTATTGTCCCTCATTTAGCCCGTATCAGTTTACTTCGGTGAGATACTTTGTTCTAGTATTTATTTAAGCACTCCCTGTGTGCCAGGTATTGTACTCAACTTTCAGCCAGAGTATTTCATTTAACCTGTAACCAACCCAGAAAAATATTATCCCCATTTTTAAATTGGACAGATTTTTTTTCAAGTCCCAGTTTTATTCTTTGTTAGCTGTGTGGCTTAGTGCAAGTAATATAACTTTTTGGAGCCTCTGTTTCCTTATAAATAAGATCAGAACCATACTCTAGTATTAAATAATTTAACAAACATTCATGGAACTCTTTGAACTCTGTGCCACTCATTCTCTCAGGCACTGAGAGTAGCAAGGTTGCTTATAGGATTAAATGAAATAATGCATGTAACCTGAAAACTGACACAAAATAGACATTTAAATCATAATTTCTATGATTGAGGCTATAATGACATAAAGCCTGAATTTTAACCCAAGTCTACATGAGCCCAAAGCCCCTGCTCCTGCCTCTCTCTTTTTTTTTATAATGACTCCATGCTGTCTTCCTAAAACCAACATCACATGACCACCTAAAATTCACTATTTCTTTCATGGTGTCTGTAATCCAAATCATACAATTCTTCCAAGGTTAAAAAGTAAACCTAAACACACCATAGTTTCTAGCCCAAATAAATTTTTATATCTCTGATTTCATTATTTCTTTGCCCTGTGTATTGCACGATCTAGTGGTCCATAGATTTTCATGTATTTTTTTTCTGGTGTTTCCTTAAATGTATCTGTCTTTCAAGACTTCAAGTAGACAGATGGTACTTTCTACTCTTATGTTTCTTTCACAGGGCTTAAGCTGTGACTAGACATGTGTGTATATATATGCATGTGTGTGCATACATATATTCATATGCATATATATTCTTCCCTATTTTTATATAATAATCCCTTGACTGATTCTGCCCAAACAAAGCGATGGGGTCAGTGAGTAACAGAGCTCTCTTACAGCCATAGAGGATTTCGTGCTTTGCCCTTGCACTTAGTGGAATAAGCAAGCTGGCTGAGAATGGGGGCGGGCACCGTGGAAAGAACCCTAGATTCAGAGTTAGAATCCTGAGTTCTTGTCCTAGATGTCACTAATCAACTGTGGTGCCTAGGGCAAGCCACTTAAGTGTCTGCTGTGCCCTAGTTTCTCTTGTTATAAATTGGGACAATAAGGCTTGCTCTACTTACCTCATTAGTTTCTTGAGAGGGTCATAGGAGTTAATGTGTATGAATGTACTTTCATATCATAAAACCAACTGTGAATGCAATGCATTTTTACTTTGTAACTTGACTAGTAAAACTACCAAATAAACCTGTAGCCGAATGATATTCCATCTTGACTGTTGTGGATCTTACAAGTGGGTATAGTATGTTTGCTAATATTATACACTAAAATTATATTTCCAGTATGAATTGATAGAGGAGTAAGAACAGTCCCATGTATATGAGCCTAAGAAACTGATCTATTAGAAACTGGTAACTATAGGGAGACGTTGAGATAAATACATAATAGCAAAAATAGCATCTAGATCAGTTAGTTTAATATTTGATAAAAGTGAAGAGAAGTTAACATTCTGCTACAGTAGAAATTCTTTGAAAACTTAACCTGAGTGGGCATGGGAGTAAAGAAAATATTACATAAATACAGTCAATTATTTTTAAATGGAAAAGACCTCAGAGGCTATTTTAATCCAAATCCCTTAATTTTGCAGCTGAAAACATGGAAACTCAGCTTGCATGTGTTTTGTCCGAGACTACACACATGAGACAGTAGCGAGACGACTCAAAGCTATTCTTAAAACCATTTCTCAAACCCAGGGTGAGAGACTGACTGAGGGTGGTGGCTGGCTTACGAATTTGATTCCAGAGATGGGCAAAGTGGATAATGCTGGCGATAACAGCAAAGCTAGGAAACTAAATGAAGCTTGCGGACAACAAGAGGAAAGGCCCAGCTGCTGACTGATCCGTTCTAATAAAGGGCAGAAGTGAGCCTGACAAATTCTAAAGGAAAGAACAGGCTATTTGAAGGGAGACCTTGAGATGGAGGTAAATGTAGACGTAAAGTAAATTCTAGAACAACGATATGCCACAATAGTTTTTAAAACATATAATACCTGACCACTAATCAGGGGCACTGACCTCTTTTCCCTTAGACTGTCACATAAAGAAATGACAACAGCCATCTGATGTGAATGAATCAAAGTTATACCTACTTTTTTTTTGTTAGATTGGTTATATATATATATATATATATATAGTGTGTGTGTGTGTGTGTACTACAGAATTTTAGTAATTAACTTATGTGTGCCATAAGATGAAAAAGGTTGAAAATTGCTGTTCTGGAAGTTAAGAATGGCTCAGCAGAATGTGCTTGGGAACAAGCCATAAGATGGTGACAACTGTGCCACTGCTACTGCTAGTATTACTTACAGCTAACTGTTACTGAGTGCTATGTGCCAGGCACAATGTGAGGTATTTTACATAATCCTCTTTTAAAAATCTTTCTCTCTCACATATATACACACACACACACACAATTGAGATTGGAACTATTACGCCATCCAAGGGAGGAGGAAATGGAGGTGGGGTGGGAGAGCTGGAGTTTAGCCTGCCTAAGTCCAAAGTCCACAAGCTCAAATACTATGGTCCGTGAGCTCCAAAGAAGGGAAAGGACAGTACAAGGACAAGTGTTGGATTTAGTAACACTGTCCTCGATTCATAGACTAGTTGAAAGAAACTCAGTTTATGAGTTCCACACACAAAAAAAATTCAGTAAATTTGAATACCGTAAACTGCCAAGAACCTACATCTAAATTTTGTTTCAGAATTATAACTTCACATTAGCATATTTCACTGATACGGTGTCATTCATATACATGTGATTTTTCATTTTTAGTGTGGGTATGATAAAGTGGATATAGAGAATTAATGGATGTTAGCTTATAATTAATTTTAGTAGATTGATATTTATAACAAACGAAATAAAGATCACTTCTATACTACTTAAGTATTAGTAGAATTATAAAATTAGAAATCTATCAAATGTTGATCTATCTGTTTAGCACAATCTATTTGTATATATTCACCATATTACCAATATTTTTTCATTAATTAATGCCTTCAACAAATATTTATTGAGCATCTATTGTGTTCCAAGCTCTGTGGTAGGCAACCAGGTATATATGTTATATATACAAATTCACTGCTGTCATGGAGTTTATATTCTAGTGAAGTTGAAAAATGAGTAAGTAAACAGGTAAATAATATGATCTCAGATAATAAGAAATGCTATGGAGAAAATAGAAAAGGATAATATGAAAGAACTTCATGGGGGCAGGAGGAATTTTAATAATCTGACTGCCCTCACTGCTTCATTGAAAATTTGTCCTGGCTGGTGTGGTTCAGTGGCTTGAGTGCCAGCCTGCAAACTGAAAGGTCACCAGTTCAATTCCCAGTCAGGGCACATGCCTGGCTTGCAGGCCAGGTCCCAAGTTGGGGGCATATGAGAGGCAACAACACTTGGATGTTTCTCTCCCTCTCTCTTTTCCTTTCCCTTTCTCTAAAAAAGTAAATAAACAAATCCTTTAAAAAAGTAAAAACCTCCTTTCCTAAATGTGGAATATTCCTCTAAATTTTGTTTAAAATAAGCACAAAAAAACAGGCTTGCATTAAAGGGAATAATAACCTAAAACTGCTCTTTGAAACAGAGCCCGTCCCAGAAAATTTCCACCTTCGTTCTCTGTGACCCAGGGGTGCCTGGGAGGCTCACAGGGCATATTTCACTCCCCTTGGCCACTGGCTGCAGCCTCTTCCATGTAACACAACACTGGGTTTCTAGCTGTTAAAGATTGATGGAATAACTGACTGCTAGGTCTGGTTGGTTCACAAATAAAGGTACAGGACATACATTTCCTTTGGTTTATCATATCCATTGAAAAAAGTAGGCTAAGTTGATAACATGAAATGCCATTCTGAAGTTATCAAGAATCTCTTGATATTGGCTGAATCATTTTCCTAATGTTGCCATTTTGTTTTCATAAGCAAAGAGGCTCCCATTGGGAAATAATGCCTATTACGCTTTTTGGAACACAGTAGTCCCCACTTATCCATGAGGGATGCCTAAAACTGCAAATAGTACCAAGCCCTATATATATGTAGCATATTTTTCCCTATACGTACATACCTATGCTAAAGTTTAATTTATAAATAAGGGTCAGTAAGAGATTAACAACAATAACTAACAATAAAATAGAATAATAATAACAATATACCGTAATAAGAGTTATGTGAATGTGGTTTTTCTCTTTCTTTCAAAACATTTTGTTGTACTATACTCACCCTTCTTCTTCTTGGGGCGATGTGAGATGATGCAGTGCCTAGATGAGGAGAGGAAGTGAGGTGAATGGCGTAGACTCTGGGACGCGGCTTGAATATAAGCACTACCAGACCGCTACGGTCCCGCCGATAACCAAGATGGCTACTATGCGCCTAATGGGCAGAGAGTGTATATAATATGGACATGCTGGAATAACGGATGGTTCTCATCATGGGTGGGGATGGCCTGGGACGATGTGAGATTTCACCACGCTACTCAGAGCACCATGCAATATAAAACATAAATTGTATGTTTCTGGAATTTTCCATTTAATATTTTTGGACCGTGGATAACTGAAACTGTGGAATGTGAACCTGCAGATAAGGGAGGAATATGGTAGCTGCACACCATCACTGACGTTCAGAAGCATAATGCTATGGAAATGTGGAGGCCTTATTTTTGCAAACTGATGGCCCCTATTGTGTCTATAAAGTTAATATGAAAATGATGAATGCAAACTTCAAGATCTTATTTGAGATAAGCTACAATAAAAAACTGGCCCAAGATATTATTTTTGTGGGAAAAGAAAACTTTAAAAATCAACAGGCTCGGGGAACGAGATTAGAATGTGGAAAGAGAGTGTGAGGTAGGAAACAGGAGAGAAATGTGAAGAGGAATATAAAACTTAGAAGGTGAAGTTGATTATTCGTGGAGCCTTGACCATGTACAGACACATCTCTTACATTAAGGGAAGTTTCTGTATTAGATTTACATAGAAATCCTGACAGGTACCACAGTCTTCAGTGGAAGCTATTGCTCTTCCTTACAAAAACAGAACCATCAAGGCTAGCCCACTTTGCAAGATCTCATTTGGTTTGGGCCACACTCACGTAGGCTCAATTAGGAGAGCTGTCCCTAGGGTTTTCCTCAGAACCAGCATGAGAAATACGTTTGCTTTCAGTCTGTCCAAACTCTCTGTGGGATACAGGCGTCATCAAATGCAGATTGACATCTATTTGTAGCACAACTAGAAAAGGCAGTTTCATTCTGAATTATTTAACACGGCAACATTTTGCACATATAAATCATGTCCAGCTTTATTAGATTAGGCCAATTGAAGAAATATATACACCTGCCTGTCATGTAAAGCCCTTCATCTTGGGGAGTAGACTCCCCAGGGGGACATCTCAGGAGGTAAATTGAATACTGAGTGGTTTATCTTGTGCTGGGGCCTGAACTGGAAATTGAAATTCCTTCCTGGACATTGAATTTCATATCAAAAATGCTATCCTAGTTCATCTCTCTTGGTCACAGGGGTACTAATCACTCCAGAAACTTAGATTTACATGATGATGGCCGTCCTTGGCTCTTCATGCTGGAGCTGGGCCCTGTCACTGTGCTAATGTTTGTAAAGCCCTTTGAGGTCTTCAGATGAAAGGCGTTCTACAAACACAAACTATCACTTGCATAAATCAGCCAAGTAGCTGGATATTATTTCTTTCCGTCACTGGGTTTGCCAGAGTGGGACAGGAGATAGCAAATGGTATATAGTGAGATGAAAGGATAGAGATTAGTAGGGGACTGCTTTTTAATCAGATAAGGCCTGATGATGCACAGTTGATCGGCCTGATTTCTATTACAAGGGAAAAAAGCACACCCAGGGTTGTTCTCATTGTGCTCAAAGTCTCAGAGGAAAATCGCTTTCATAAAACAGGCTGCATCTCAAGTGCTCTTCCTAATTTAAGTTCAGGGGGGATAAAAGCACTTGGTGCCACATATGGAGACAGCACTAAGAAAATAGGATTGTATTTCTTCTCCCCTTTGGTCCCCCTTCCTTTTTAAAAAACCTTGTTAAAGGGGGAAACTATGCATCTGAAAAGAAAAACATGAGGAGGAGACCCAGTGCCATTACTTCAGAGTGCTGAGAGGTGGAGAATGAAAAAGCCATTGGTCTCAGTTTTACTGCCACAATGACCTTTTATGAGAGGGATTAGATACGCCAAGAACTGATGCAGCAGCCACTGGTGCCCCGGCCACGATCTGGAAAAAGGACGATAAAAATCAGTTTGTCGTAAGGTTAAATCACCAACGACTTCCTAGATTGGCTTTTCAGATTGTTTCTCCTTTGGAAAGAAGATGAAAAAAGAAAGAAATATGGGCAAAAGCAGATTTTCTTCCCTTTCCCTTCTTGTCCCCCCTCAGTGCAAGATGTAGCATTCAGAAAACATGTTGAGCGAGTTGAGGCATTAAAAAGATCAGTCTTTGGCTGTTGAATGAAAGGCTGTTGTGCGTGTGACTCACATACTAAATGGAAACCTGCCTTCAAAGCCTATTTTACTGCCTAATTATATATACACAAAATGTAGCTGTCTGTTTCAATCAAATCATAGGAAAAGGAATAAAATTCCTCTAAAGATGCAATTTTCATGGTTTGTCATAACCTTAGAAACACAGCTAATGCAGAAGGAGGAAGTACAGCTGCGTGGTCCAGATAAGGTTCCAGTAATTGTTTTTCTTTTAATTATTACTTTATAAAGACATTATACCTCCTGCTCCAAAGAAGGAAAATTAGTGTCCTCTGTCTCCTCTTTTTTTCCCTCCCTTCCCATTTTCACACCAAGCTTGTTGATACACATTTCAGCTGTATCTAGAAGCCAGCGTAGCTATGGAAATAATGTCTGAGTAACCACCATAGCTACAGCTCTCAGAGGGTGCCAGGGAGGAAGCCTTTTCCAAATTTATGTTTTGAATCAAGTAGAGCTTTCTGAAGCACAAGATAGAGTGCCAGGGATCAAGATAGAGAGCTTAGACCTAAACAACTATTTGTACTCAGCTTTCAGGGAAATCATTTCTATTCACAATAGCTGATATATTTATTTTAAAAAATTATTAATTGCACAGACATTTTCCTTGTTGTCATCCTCATGGAAGACTGATATAATAAAATACTCAAAAGGCTTTTCCCCCTAATATTTTATATGTACAGATCTTTTTTTGTAAAATAACCCCAAACTGTAAAGTTTAATAAGCCATTACTAATTTACATATTTTCATAGATTCAACTCATTAAAATGCAATGATATTTTAATGGCTTAATATATATCTAATTGCGGATTAAAATTTTCTAACAATGAAGTTGGCATTGAACATACCACCAAGGGATTTCAAGTGCTTAATTCAGGAAGCACTGGCAGCTACTAACACTTCTGAGGGAAAGCGTTTATCATTGGATGAGCACATTGATTATCTTGCAATGTGTATGTTTTTAACAAAATCATAATTTTAACTACACCTACCACTCCTCTCCTTAATCTCTCCCTGCCTACCACCAGTTCTGTCTCCAGCCCTATTAAGCTTGGAACCTGCTGTAGGAATCTATAGAGTAAACAATTTGATTGGGAATTGTATGATGATTAAGCAGTTATGATCATAAAGCTACTCTCAACGACTCTTGAGAAATCCTGGGGAAGGAGAGGTATGTAGACAATCAGAAACAGACAAGAAGTAAATAAGGCTTATGCTCTAGAAATCACTGCCTACAACCCAAATGCCAAAATGGGACTTGTTAAACTTAAATGTGTACAATTGTTCATAACATAGTAGCACTATTCACAATAGCCAAAAAGTGCTGACAAGCCAAATGAGATTGCATCAAACTAAAGTTTTTACACAGCAAAAGAAACAATCAACAAAATAAAAAGACAACCCACTGAATGGGAGAATATATTGGCCAAAACATCTGATGAGGGGTTAATATCCAAAATTTATAAAGAACTTAGAAAACTCAATACCAAAATAACAAACAATACAATTAAAGAATGGGCAAAGGACCTGAATATATACTTTTCCAAGGAGGACATACAGATGGCCAATAGACATATGAAAAGATATGCAACATCACTAATCATCAGATAAATGCAAATTAAAACCACAATGAGATCCCACCTCATGCCTGTCAGAATGGCTATCATAATAAATCAACAAACAACAAGTTCTGGCAAGGATGTGGAAAAAGGGGAACCCTTTTGGGGTGTTGGTGGGATTACTGATCGTTGCAAACACTGTGGAAAGCAGTATGGAGATACCTCAAAAAATTAAAAACAGATCTGCCTTTTGACCCACAGATCCCACTTCTGGGAGTATATCCAAAAGAACGCAAAACATTAATTCAAAAGAATATATGCACCCATATGTTCATTGCAGCATTACTTATAATTGCCAAGATATAGAAGCAGCCCAAGTGTCCATCAGTAGGTGAGTGGATAAAACAACTATGGGACATTTACATGATAGAATACTACTTGGCTGTAAAAAAGAAAAAAACTTTTACCTTTTGTGACAGTATGGATGGACCTACAGAACATTATACTAAGTGAAATAAGCCAGTCAGAGAGAGACAAATACCATATGATTTCACTCACATGTGGAATCTAATGAACAAACTGAACTAACAAGCAAAATAGAGACAGACTTATAGATACAGAGCAGGATGACAGCTATTGGTGTTGGGGAGTAGGGTTAAGGGGTGGAGGGATTGAGGAAAAAGGAAAAAGGACTCATGGACGTAGACAACAATGTAGTAATTTTGGGGATGGGGAATAAAGGGAGATAAATGATAATGGAAAAAATACAATAACAACAACAATAAAAAAATGAATTGCTACACATACGCACACACACACGTAAAGAACAAAGTAGTGATACATATTACACTGTGGATGAACCTCAAAAATATGCTAAGCAAAGAAGCCAGACACGAAAGATCACATATTGTATGACTTCATTTATATGAAATACTCAGAATAGATAAATCCATAGACAAAGAAAGCAAATTGGTAGTTGTTAGTTCTTAGGGGCTACAGGGTCGGGGGAAAGAATGGGATATAACTGTTTAATGAGTAAAGAGTTTTATTTTAGAGTGATGAAAATGTTGTGGAACTAGAGATGGTGGTAAACAACATTGTGAATATGCTAAATGCCACTGAATTATTCACTTAAAAATTGTTACCGTATTTTTCGCATTATAAGATGCACCTGACCATAAGACGCACCTAAGTTTAGATGAGGAAAACAAGAAAAAAAAATTCTGAACCAAATGGTGTACTAAAATATTTGTTAAAATGTAACAGACTAATATTTCAACCATGTAAAGTAAACAGCAGTCAACAGTGGTATTAAGAACCATCATCACTGTCATTAACAAATGAGGAGAGACTTTAAGGTTCAAGTACTCTTCTAGTTTTCTGGGAATCTCAAGAAACTCATCATCACTAGTGTCAGAATTTATAAAGCTCAGTTGCTCACAATCACTGATATCACTTCCTTCACTATCTTCATACTGACTAGACGCCCTGAGATTCAGCAGTAAAGTGGGACATTTAAGCATCCCCATGGGTTTCGCGTGGGCCCACTGCTTCCTCTCCTAACAGCTGCTGCCACCGCTGACAGGTCAGGTAATACACATCATGGTCTGTGATGCAATATTCGCTCCATAAGAAACACAGACATTTTCTCCCAACTTTTTTGGGGAAAAAAAGTGCATCTTATGGAACAAAAAATACAGTACTTTTCTGTTTTGTGCATTTCACTTCAATTAAAAAAATAACACTTTAGTTCATTATTCACTCAGCCCATTCATTTATGACTTCAAGGAGCATCTATTTACCATTGACTATGTGTCAGGCAATGAGGTAGGGCTGTGGGATGTAATGTCAAGTCAGCTAGGCAAGCCTCATGGAGCTTGCATTCCACAATAGCTGGGAGAATGAAGAAAACAAACAAAACAAACGAAGCAAACAAAGCCAATAATTACAAACAGGGTTATCTGACAAAGGATGACTGAACCAGTGGTGTGGGGTACTTCAGTCAAAGGGATTAATGACGGCCTTTCTAAAAAAATGATATTTAGGTTCAGACATGAAAAAATAAGTCATACATGGGAAGAAAATTACTGTAAAGAAAGAATAACATGCAAAGCATGAGTTTGTCATGTTACCAGAGCAGAAGGCAGTCCAATACAGTAACCCAAATGAATTAAAATAAGTGTAATAAAAGGTAAAGTCAGGGAGATAAGCAGGGGCCAGGTCATCTAGGACTTTGTAGGCCATGTTCAGAAATTTGGATTTTGACTCTAATTGTGATAGGAAGACATTGAAGAGTTTTAAGCAGAGACGTGACATGCATTTTTCAAAAAGATCATTGTCACTGACAAATGGAGAATCAATGAGAGGAGGACCAGGGTGGAAACAAACAGATGATTTAGCAGGCTACTGCAGTGGTCCAGATATAAGACAATTATGGTCTGACTGGGGTGTTGGCAGAGAAACGGAGACCCAAGATCTACTTTGGAGGTAGCACTGTCAGCACCTGTGGCTGGATTTGGTGGTGCAAGGCAGATAACAGGGAAGTGTCAAGGATGACACCTAAGGTTTTAGCCTGGACAACTGGGCGAATGTTGGTGCTACTTCCAGAAATGAGACTCTATCAACTATCTATTGCTGCTGTAATAAATTACGACAAATTTAGCATCTTAAAACAACACAAATTTATTATTTCATAGTTCTATAGGTTAGAAGTCCAACATGAATCTCACTGGGCTAGATAAAACCCAAAGGTCAGTAGCGCTGTGTCCAGTTGTAGAGTCTCTAGGGGAGACCGTCTCCTTGCCTGTAGCTTCTAAAGACTATCTACATTTTTTTTGGCTCATCTCATAACATTTCTTTTGCATCTCATCTCTCTGAGTTTCCTCCTATCATCGCACCTCCCACTGTGCACAACTGGGAAAGTTTCTCTGCTTCTAAGGATTCCATTGGGACCACCCGAATAATCACACCAGCACATCTCTAGTTTTTTGTTTTGTTTTGTTTTTTCATTGTTGCACATCCTATCCTCTCTCTGCCTTTTAGGGAACCTTGGGATTATTTTGGACCCACCCTGATAATCCAAGATAATCTTCCCAACTCAAGGTCATTAATCTTAATTACATCTGCAAAGTCCCTTTTGCCACCTAAGGTAACATTCACAGGTTGACATCTTTGGAAGGGTCATAATTCTTCCTATGATAGGGATAATTGGGAGAGGACTAGGTTTAAAATGATAAAGAAAGATTAACTTTGAAATGACTGAGAGACAGTTGACATGGCTGTTGTATCCCCATTTGCATATATGTCTAAAGTTGAGGAGAGAGGTCTTGGTTAACAGGTATAAATGTAGAAAGTGTGCTATTTAAAACCATGCACTGGGTACGATGACCAAGAGAGAGAATGTGATAGAGAAAAAAGTCTGGAACCAAGCCCAGAAGCACTCCACATTTAGGATTTGGCTAGAGTAAGGGGAGCCAGCAAATGAAAATAAGAAGCAGGTGAATTGGGAGGCAAGGCATGAAAGAATATAGTATCTGAGAAACTAGTTGGAGAAGAAAAGCATTTTAAGAAAACCATTCTTAATATAGTGGAGAGATAGAATAAGAGTAGGACAGAGAAATGACCTTTGGATTTGGCAACAGGAAAACCATTGGTGAACTGACTAAAAGACGTTTCCATGGTCAGAGTGAACACCAGGTGAGGAAATGGAGATTGCGTGATCAGATAATATTCTGAAGAAGTTTGTTCATGAAGAAGAGGAAGAGGGAACGGGAGCACCAATTTTGGAGGTATTTGTGAAATCAGAGGAGAGGTTGGCTTTTTTTTTTTCTTTCAGAGGCTGTTTATTAAAGATGGAGACAGTGAAGCAGTGAAGGGCTTAGAAGAAGCAGCAGGAGAGAGCCTAAGTGGGGCTGCTTTGGCTCACTGGAAATGTTATGAGAAAGAAGTGAGCCAAGATGGGGCTGCTGCCAGCTCACTGGAAAGTCAGAGGAAAGGGGGTGTTGAAGACAGGGTCAGGGGGTTAGGCTGGGATGAGTTGCTGCTGCCCATTGCTCCCCTGGTTGCAAGTCTCAAGGGGTCCCTTACAGTTTAAGAGATGCTCACCTGTAAGAGAAGAAATGGGGGAAGGTAAAGGCATGGGCATGCTCCCAGGAGGGAGAGAGCCATTACTGTTTTTATCATTTTTTAACGTGATGGAATATATTAGGTTGGTGTTCTCAGAATGTGGTCTTCAGACCAGCAGCATCAGCATCAGCTGAGAACTTGTTAGAAATGCAAATTATTGGCTCCTACTCTAGACCTGTGAATAAGAAACTCTGGGAGTGATACGGAGCAATTTGTGTTTTAACAAGCCCTTTGGGTGGTTTTGATATAAAGTCAGCTATGAGAACCAATACTGCAGTGGTAATGGCTATGATCTAATACAGAAGGAAGACATTACAGAAGAGAGCAAATGCCTAGATTCTGTGAGAAGATTTGAGGTGATGATAGGAGGAGTCCTAATAAAGGGGTGGAACATCGAAGGAATTAGGGATATTTTCTCTGGAAACACCTGCTTTTTAGAGGTAAGATAAGGAACATGGGTCTAATTGTAGGTAAGGATGCAGATCAGTCAATAGGAAGATGAAAACAAGCTATGACCAAACTATTTTCTTTTTAAAAAATGAGATTGGTTAAATAGGTAGGTATAAAATGGAATGCTATAAACATTGGATATCTTTTTCTCAATTTTATTTATTTATTTATTTTTAGAT
Source organism: Furipterus horrens (assembly GCF_987537825.1). Taxonomy (NCBI): domain Eukaryota; kingdom Metazoa; phylum Chordata; class Mammalia; order Chiroptera; family Furipteridae; genus Furipterus; species Furipterus horrens. Next base: position 88,561,615 of record NW_028327175.1, read on the forward strand.
AGAGAAAGAGAGGGAGAAAAAGAGGGAGAGAAACATCACTGTGTGGTTGCCTCTCATCTGCCACCCAACTGGGGACCTGACGTGCAACCCAGGCATGTGCCCTGACTGGGAATCGAACTGGTAACCCTTTGGTTCACAGGCCTCCTCTCAATTCACTGAGCCACACCAGCCAGGGCAACACTGGATATCTTAATTTCAGCAAGACCTATGACAAGTTGACAGGGATATGCTCAGAGAGAGTAGAAATATGAAAAGTGGAGAATAGGAAAGTTGAGCAGGTCTGTGGCTGGTTAAACCCAGAGGGAGATTTCTAGTGATATAGTAGTGGCAGGTCTCCATATTAATGCTTCCTGCCCAACATTTACCATCAATTTTGCTGAAGACAAAGGGAGTGTAATTATCAAATATGAATTTGGTACAAAACTGAGAAGGCAAGCAAATGTTATTGATAGCATAATGTAAATTCAGAGAAAGCTTGTCAAATTAGAATGAGGAGCCAGAAACTGAAGATCAAACGGAACAAGGACAACGCCCATTTATGGTATTTAAAAATTGTTTATTGGTGACAATTTTGAGATGGGATAAGACTAAGATTTGGATTAACAGTAGTTTATAGGAGAAAACCCTAGGAATTTTTTTTTTTTGAGTCAATGCTTCATTAGAAATGCCAGACAAATTTGAATATTGACCATGCTTCTCAAATTATAAAATATTTTAAAGTTAAAATGATCAGCCGTTGGCTGGCTGGCAGGCAGCTGTCAGCGCTCTCAGCAGAGCGGGGACAAAGTCTTCAGTCCTCAGAGTAGGTCCTGGCAGCTCACGAGAGGGCCCACTGTGTGGATCGACTTCTTCATTCAATTTCTGGAGCAGCTTCTCCGGGATACCAGCAGGCCTCTTTCCCTGGCAGCGGCGTCCAAGGAAAAGCAACAGGTAAGAAGTGACTGGTTTGGACGGAGGGACTCAGGAGGCCTTCGTGGTAGAAATGGTATTGTGAATCATCCCTTCAAGGCCAGGTCTCAGAGTAAAACAGGTGAAAGTGAGTAGATTCTGAATTTGAATTATCAGCTCCAACAATGTCAAGAATATGGGTCAGCCTTGAAATTTCTCGTCTTTCTTTTCATGGTTATAAAATAGTTGCTTTATAGTTCCAAGTGTCAATGCTTCATACAGTACAAGCTGAAGCAGGAAGGCAAGAAGTGAGAGCCCATACATGGACTTTCTCCTCAGTCACATGCTTATTTTTACCCCCAGAAATCCTACCCCTTATTTATCCTTGGCCAGAGTTGGGTCTCTGGCTAATGTGAATAGGATTATACAACATAAACAAATTATGATTTACCCTCTGGAACGGGGCAAACTACTCCTGGAAGCAAATGAAAATATTGTTAGCAAGGAAAGGAGGAATGCTTGTTTGAGAGTCAATCAGCAGCATCGAATACACCTTTATTTTAGAAGTAATTGTACAGAATTCAGAGAGGTCAGTGAGCTGGCCAAGACCACATGTCCTGGAAGTGCCAGATTCTGGCCTGGAACATAGATTCTCTGAGCCCACATTGCTTTGTTCATTTCCACTTATCACTTTATTGCTGACCAGAAAGATCTATGCAGATACAGTGTATGATTTTGGGATTAAGGCACTATAGGTCCTTGTTATAAAATGTAAATGTGGTATTATGGAAGAGAAATAGACACTTGGGATAGAGTCTTCAAGTCTGGAATCATGAGGTAATTCATTCAAGTAGCACATTTTTAATTAGGCAGTACCTTCACCTGTGTTCCACAGCCAGCCCTGTTCTAGACCTACAGCCTCTCTAGACTCTAGACCAGCGATTTTCCATCAGTGTGCTACTCTACTCCTGTAAAGGAGGAAAGAGGAAGGACATATCTAAAATCAGAGAAGGAAAACTCTGACTCCAAAAAACCTCCGCTGCCTTGCGGCATACCTCTTCAGGGGAAAGGCTAGGGGAGTAAACCCCGACAGAAAATCCGGAGCCGGAGTCCCTAAGGCGGTTTGACGTTGTAGTCAACACCGGCAACTCCTGCGGCGCACCTGAAGCCAAGCTGTATTGACTTTGTCTTTCCCTTGGACCCTTCAGCTGCGAAGAGAGGGGGGGTCTGCTGCATGGGCAACAGCAGACCCTCCATATCACCCTGCCCAGGCTCTGTAGCTTCAGTTTCACTGGAGAGGACACTCCAGCGTCATCGCAAGATGTCGACTCAACACGGGAGGAAACAGATACCGGTTATAAGCTCATCCGATTGGCGAAGGAAACGAGCGCCAGGGGTCTCCTCTGACAGTGGGAGAGGTCATCGCACCTCACTGGACAGCTACCGTCTCCCCATGGCTCGCCTGCCCCACTGGGTGCGTGGGGATCAGAGAGGCGCCTCTCGAAAAGTGGGCCACAAAACACCCGCACCAGTTAATTCCAAGCAAACAACAAGAAAGAAGCCTCCGGCTCTTCGCCTCGCTAGCTGGAACATCAGGACCATGTGCCCCGGACTTACTGCAGACCTTCCGTGGATCAATGGTGCCAGGAAAACCGCTGTCATCGATAGGGAACTGGCACGACTAAACATCGACATTGCGGCTCTACAGGAGACCCGGTTGGCCGACAACGGAACTATCAGAGAAACCAACTACACCTTCTACTGGCAAGGGAAGTCTCCGGACCAACCAAGACAGCACGGTGTTGGGTTCGCTGTGAAGAACACGCTTGTTAACTCCATAGAGCCACCCACAGGAGGCACAGAGAGATTACTTACCCTCCGATTGTCAACAACTTTCGGCCCAGTCAGCATTCTTAGCGCGTATGCCCCAACCCTCTGCGCCACCACCGAAGAGAAAGAACAGTTCTACCATGCACTGGACGAAGCGTTATCCAAGATCCCCAGAAGTAACGCTCTCTATCTCCTTGGAGACTTCAACGCAAGAGTAGGAACCGACAACATGGCCTGGCCCACCTGCCTTGGAAACTTTGGGAGAGGAAAGATCAATGAGAATGGTCAGCGACTGCTTGAGCTCTTGTGTCACCACGGCCTGTGCGTGACAAACACATTCTTCAAGTGCAAAGAGATCCACCAGGTGTCATGGAGGCACCCCCGCTCCCGCCACTGGCACCAGCTTGACCTCGTCATCACCAGAAGAACGGATATTGGCAGCACCCTCCTCACCCGCAGCTACCACAGTGCAGACTGCGACACGGACCATGCCCTCGTGGTAAGCAAGGTGCGCATAATGCCGAAGAGGTTGCACCACTCCAAGATGAAGGGTCGCCCACGCATCAACACCAGTTGTGCCAGCAACCCAGTTAAGACCCAGCAATTCATCAACAAGATGGAAGATGCACTCGGCGAGGGAGTGGCGGCAGATGACATTATCGAATCCAATTGGCCACGTCTCCGCGACGCCATATACAACTCCGCCATTATTGCTTACGGGAAGAAAGAGCGGAAGAACGCTGACTGGTACGAGGCTCACTGGGAAGAAATGGAACCCGTGATCGAGGCTAAGAGGAAGGCCCTACTGGCTTACAAGGTCACGCCCACTCCCAGTACACTTCAAGCTCTACGGGCTGCCAGGAACAAAGTCCAGAAGACCGCCCGCCACTGTGCCAACACCTATTGGCTAAACCTGTGCAGAAGCATTCAGGAAGCCGCCGATATAGGCAACGCACGAGGAATGTATGAGGGTATCAAGAAGGCAACAGGCCCAATCCCCTCCAAGATCGCCCCCCTTAAGTCCAAGACAGGTGAGGTCATCACTGACCAGGAACAGCAAATGCGGCGGTGGACCGAGCACTACCTCGAGCTGTACGCAACGAAGAACACCGTAACAGACACTGCTCTTAACGCCATCCCAGACCTACCAGTCATGGAGGAGCTAGACACCCCACCTACTGCGGCAGAGCTCGGCAAAGCCATCGACCGCCTCGCTTGCGGGAAAGCACCAGGAAGCGACGGAATCCCTCCAGAAATCCTAAAGAGCGGGAAACCAGTCCTGCTACAGCCGCTCCACCATCTACTCTGTCGCTGCTGGAAGGAGGGTTACATCCCCCAGGATATGAGAGACGCCAACATTATCACCATGTACAAGAACAAAGGAGACCGCAGCGACTGCAACAACTACCGGGGCATCTCTCTCCTCAGCGTCGTCGGCAAAGTATTCGCCCGGGTCGCTCTTGCCCGCCTGCAGATCCTTGCTTCCCGCGTCTACCCAGAGTCCCAGTGTGGCTTCAGAGCTGGCCGATCAACAGTGGACATGATCTTCTCCCTACGCCAGCTGCAGGAGAAGTGTCACGAGCAGCATAAACCACTCTACCTCGCCTTTATTGACCTCACAAAGGCGTTTGATCTGGTCAGTCGAAGCGGACTCTTCAGCTTGCTACGGAAGATTGGCTGTCCACCACATCTGCTTGCTGTGGTCATGTCCTTTCACGACAACATGCACAGCACGGTGTCCTACAACGGCGCAACCTCTGAGGCCTTCCCAGTCAGCAGCGGAGTAAAGCAGGGCTGCGTCCTCGCGCCTACGCTGTTCGGAATCTTCTTCTCCATGCTCCTCCAATACGCCTTTAAGGACTGCAGCGAGGGTGTCTTCATTCACACCAGATCCGATGGCAAGCTCTACAACCTGGCCCGTCTACGAGCCAAGACCAAAGTCAAAGAGGTGCTCATCCGTGAGATGCTCTTCGCCGACGACGCAGCTTTGACATCACACTCCGAAGAGGGACTCCAGCAGCTAGTCACTTGCCTTTCCCACGCATGCAAGGAGTTCGGACTAGCCATCAGCCTGACGAAGACGAATGTTATGGCTCAAGGCACGGGGACTCCCCCATGCATCACCATCGACGGATACACCCTGGAGGTTGTCAACGACTTCACTTACCTCGGGTCCACCATCTCGAGCTCTCTGTCAGTCGACTTGGAGGTCAACCGGAGAATCGCCAGGGCAGCCACAGTTATGGCCAGACTGAACCGGCGAGCGTGGAACAATTCCAGCCTCACTGAGAAAACCAGACTGCGCATCTAACAAGCCTGCGTACTCAGCACTCTCCTCTATGGCAGCGAGACGTGGACCACCTACGCAAGGCACGAAAGGAAACTCAACAGCTTCCACATGAGGTGCCTGCGACGCATCCTGCATGTCACCTGGCAGGATAAGGTCCCCAACACCGAGGTGCTGAAGCGAGCCAATATGAGCAGTTTGCATGCAGTTCTTAGTGAGAGACGCCTCAGGTGGCTCGGCCATGTCAAAAGAATGGATGCAGGCCGTATCCCCAAAGACCTCCTCTACGGCGAGCTAGCAGAAGGCAAGAGGATGACAGGGCGCCCAAAACTGCGGTTCAAAGACATCTGCAAAAAGGACATGACACAATGCTCCATCAATCTCAACACATGGGAAGTTCAAGCAGACGACCGCCTAGCCTGGAGGCTCGCGGTCAGGCAAGGTACGTCACGCGCGGAGGCTGCGCGCAATGAGGAGGCGGTCCAGAAAAGATCGAGGCGGAAGCAGCGTCAACAGCAGCAACAACAGCCATCTGCCTTCACCTGTAACAAGTGCGGCAGGGATTGTCACTCCCGAGTCGGACTGCACAGCCATTCTCGGCGGTGCAGATAGACTCTCAGGAAGCTACGCCATCGTCTCTCGAGACGGACGGCTGCCGACGACGACGAAAATGATCAGTCAATTTTGACCTCAAATTTAAGAAGTGATATACTTCTCATTGTCCTTACTTGCTCTTTTTTTTTTTTTTTATAATTTCTTTTATTTTTTGGTTTTTCAATTACAGTTGTCCAATTTTTCCCCCATTGCTCCCCCCATCCAGCCCATCCCTTCTCCCACAATCATATCCCTCCCCGTTGTCCATGTCCATGAGTCATTTATACACGTTCCTTGACTAGACCCTTCCCTTACTTATCCCCCTTTTCTCCCTCCCCCCTCCCCCCTACTGACTACTATTCTACTCTTTGTTCTATTTAGTTCGTTTGTATTGTTCTTTAATTTCCTGTATTAGGTGATATCATATGGTATTTTTCTTTCTTTGCCTGACTTATTTCACTAAACATAATTCTCTCTCGTTCCATCCATGTTGTTGCAAATGGTAGAAGTTCTTTCTTTCTTTCTGCTACATAGTATTCCATTGTGTAAATGTACCACAGTTTTTTGATCCACTCATCTACAGATGGGCACTTAGGTTGTTTCCAGCACTTAGCTATTGTAAACAGTGCTGCAATGAACATAGGGGTGCATAAGTTCTTTTGAATTAGGGTTTTAGGATTTTTCGGGTATAATCCTAGCAGTGGAATCGCTGGTTCAAAAGGCAGTTCCATTTTTAGTTTTTTGAGGTAATTCCATACTGTTTTCCATAGTGGCTGCACCAGTCTGCATTCCCACCAACAGTGCAGTAGGGTTCCCGTTTCTCCACATCCTCGCCAGCACTTGTTTGTTGATTTGTTGATGATGGCCATTCTGACAGGTGTAAAGTGGTATCTCATTGTGGTTTTTACTTGCATCTCTCTGATGGCCAATGATGTTGAGCATTTTTTCACGTGCCTATGGATCTTCTGTATGTCCTCTTCAGAGAAGTGTTTGTTCAGGTCCTTTGCCCATTTTTTAATTGGGTTGTTTGTTTTCTTGATGTTGAGTCATATAAACTCTTTATATATTTTGGAGATCAGTCCCCTGTCTGTGATATCATTGGCAAATATGTTTTCCCATATGGTTGGTTTCCTTTTCATCTTGTTGATGTTTTCTTTTGCTGAGCAGAAACTCTTTAGTTTGATGCCTAGGAATTTTATTTACCTACAAGTTTCATATGAGCCAAGAAATTCAATACAGTATTGCATTAATAAAAGTGAAGTAACCAAATCAAGAAATACTTCTATCTCTCTTTCATTGCCATTGAATATACTATGGGGCTCGCGCACAGTGCTGGAGAACATTGAGGACAAGAGGACGTCAGACATCTAGATACGGGCGAGCGCATTGAGAAGTCTAGAAGTCAAATTGTAAAAGGAAGTTTGAAGTGACTGAATTACATTTCATCATGCAGCAAGTGTTTCATGAGCCAGACAAAGCCGTATGTGCTGAGGATGGAGTAGAAAACTGGACAGAGTCCTTATTCTGTCTCATGGTACTTATAATCTAGTGGGTAGATGAAAATAGATCATAAATAAGGAAATAAATAAATGAAGCAGATAATTTTAGATAGTGATCATTCCCTAAACAAGTGCAGATCATGTTGTTTCACTAAAATAAATACCAATAAATGCCTCAGTTGAGCATTCCAGCCCTCCATAGTGAGATTTGAATTCAGTTTATCCCACACTTTCCATTTCTATGCCCTACTGACCTACCTAACAAAGAGAAGGGAGTAAGTTTAGTTTTCACAATAATGCTATATTCTATATTATATTACTGTCTCCATTTCATAGAGAAAGAAGGGAGCTTGTTTTTAAGATGACTGCAATAATAGTGCTCTTTTGAAATGTGGCTTTGTCTTTTCTCCCACCCAGAGGTAGAGTTTACTTTTCCACCCATTGAATTTGGGCTTGGCCATGAGACTTTCTTTGACCAACAGGACATTGCAAGTGCGTGCAGAGGTTTGAAAAGTGCTTGCACATAGGTTTGCTTTCTTTTGGCTGTGCTTGCAACTTGAAACCATTGTGTGAACAAGCCCAAGCTAGCTTGGGGGAATAGTAATGGGGAGGAGAATGAAGATGCCCCAGACAGACATGTGAGTGATACTGCCTTAGACCTGGCCACCCCATTTGAGCCACTGTATGACTTTATTTATTTGGGTGACTCAGGGGAGACCAGAAGAACTGCCCAGTAGAGCCTAGTCCAAATTTCTGACCTATACAATAAGAAGCCAAAAAAAGTTATTGTTTAAATTCTGCTGGATTCAAGGCTGCTTTTTTACACAGTGATAAATAAATAATTGTCAGAGGCAGGTTCAGAGAGTTGCTTTTAACCTCACAGGAAGTAAAGTGCTGGAGCTGGGATTCCAACCTGGGTCAGCTAGCTTCACTACCTTTTCCCTTGCCAGTGCATACACTACTTCCCCCAGTGTCCCAAAAGAGTCATCAACAAGGTTAAATTATATGTGAGTGAAGAATGCAATGCATGATTGCACATTTAGTGATGATCCAAACTTAGGGAAGCAGTCTCAGAAGAACCAGATGTGTAGCAATGCAGTTTGCTTGTTAAATTGAGCAATGTCTTATAAAGCCCTTAACCAAAAACCAGGGTTTCGCCTTCAATTTGGAAATAAAGGAAAACCTCTGACCCACTTTTTTTCTGCCTCTAGCAAAGAAAATATCTTTGCTCGATGACGTTTTCCCTCCTTTTTTAGACGCCTCCATTCAATCACATAGGATTTGAGCTGGAAGTGGCCCTGGTCCTTCTGCTCTCTGGGCTGCTGGGCAAGATTCTTTTGGGGTGCCCAGAATGGTAGCACAGAGGGGCAGAAAGAAGAATGAGCTCTGTGATGATGATAAGCACCCAGAAAATCACAAGTAATTTTTCACTTATTTATATTTAAAAGGAATTAAAAAAGGGAATTGAAAGGGATTCCAGAGGGCAGAAGAAGCAGGGGCAAACTCCATCTATCCCTAAACTTTCCACTGGTCTTGTAGATTGTTGGAGAAAGGTCAGGGATAGTCATCAGCACTCATGTCTATGGGAGCCTAGATCCTCTCTGAGAAGCCAAGGATACCATGTGTACAGCGCAAATATATTGAGCATTCAGACAAATGGCAATCGGTGTATGTGTGTGTTGGGTGTGTAGCGACCTCAAGCTTGGACACAGAAAGCTGAGACTCCAGGTAAGACTATCTATCACTCAGTAGGTTTCTGGTGGGGAGCCATAAGCCAAAGATTTAAGTAAATCCAGCTACAGTGAATTAGTTTTTATATCAGCACAAATAAAACATAGTTAGGAGGATAAATCTATTATCCTGGAAAATTTAAACCTATTCAAAAACTAGAAATAGTCTTATAGTTAGAACTTCTCTGATTTGAAGTACAGTATTCCCTCACTTATCACAGGTATTACATTCTAGAAACCCCTGTGATAGGTGAAAATCCACGAACTAGGAACCTTACATTTATTTTAGTATTTATATATATTTAAGGCTTTATAAACCCTTCCTACACACTTATAAACCATTCGTAGTCCCTTATTAACCTTTCCCACTCCCTTATTAACCTTTTCCACACTTTTATAAACACTACTTATGTTCTTAACCATATTCTACACTCTTAAACCTATGTAACTTTAACAACATCTGTATACAGTACTGCAAAATCCTGTGATATAGCAAAAAATACACAATAAATAATTAAATATAATATTTTTAAAAATCCCGCGATACAGTGAGGCTGCGAAAAGTGAACTGCAATATAGAGGGGGACTACTGTATCTCGGCCATTACAATGTGAACAAATGGGAAAAGCATGTGCCCTGGGTCAGATGAATCTAGGATCAGATCCTAGTTATAATGCCACGTGATCTTGCAACTCTGGGGCTCCGAAAGCAACGTAACTGTTAAGATTGTGAGTACTAAATAATGTAACGTATGTAAAGGGCTTAGTACATGCCTAGTTCCTTGTGGGTCCTAAGTATGTCAGCTCCAGAGTTTATCCTAATTAAAAAAAAAAAAAAAATTATCCTGCCCTGGCTGGTGTGGCTCAGTTGATTGAGTGCCGGCCTGCAAACCAAAAGGTCCTCAGTTTGATTCCCAGTCAGGGCACACGCCTGGGTTGTGGGCCAGCTTCCCAGTTGGGAGTGTGTGCGAGAGGCAACTGATCAATGTGTCTCTCACATCAATGTTTTTCTCCCTCTTTTTCTCCCTCCCTTCCTCTCTCTCTAAAAATAAATAAATAAACCTTTTTAAAAAGAATTGTTTAAAAATATAAAAATATCTTATAAAAAAATTAACCCAATATTTATGTCATTTTTTGAATAGCAGAAGTTAAACACTCTTAGGGGTATAAGGGGAAGGAATACATTTAAAAACAAACCTTTATGCTACAACATGGATAAACCTTGAAAATACGCTAAGTGAAATAAGATACGAAAAAATATATATATTGTGTGAGTCCACGTATATGAGGTAACTAGAATAGGCAAATCCCAAGAGACAGAAAGCAGAATAGAAGTTACCACGGGCTGCAGGGATAAGTTGGGGGTGCTATTTTTAAATAGGCACAGAGGTTCTGTTTGAGATGATGAAAAACTCCTGGCCATGGACAGTGGGGATGGTTGCACAATATTGAGAATGTACTTAATGCCACTAAACAGTACACTTTAAAATGGTTAAAGTGGTAAATCTATGCTAAGTATATTTGGCCATAATAATAACAAAAAAAATTAAAGCAAAACTTTATTAAGCATTGAGTAAATGCTAAGCACATTCTTATATGTCAATGGGATTTCTTTTTTTAAAACCTCCCAATTTAGGAGTACAGTGTTGAGTCACTTGGGAGGTTAGCTTTGCATGTTAAAAACTTCATCTTAACATCCATTCTTTTGGTCTCCATCTCCACATTAGGCTGAATGCGAATTGATGGATTGGGAAGCAGTTGGCTCCTCCTCTGCACTTAGAGGTCAAGTTCTCAAAGAGGCTGATTTTATCCATTGTCTCCCTGAGATCCATCTTATCCTAAACTAGAATGTACATCTAGAAGAACATGACCTGCCTAGGCACAAAACCTACATATCAGGGATATGCTAGTGTTTGTGACTATATCAGGGTTCTTGCAATTGTGACAAGAAATCCCATTCAATTATTGACAATTTCATAACAATAAAAAAGTTAGTGGACAGATGTTTACTACTGGACTTAAGGCAGTGATCACATTGTAAGCTATATAAGTGTTGAAACTCATGTAATATTGTATATCAACTATAGTTTAATTAAAAATAAATACATACATAAATAAATGTTTCTCACAAATCCCATTCAATCTGGCTTAAACAAAAAAGGTGGGGGTCTGAAATTTATGGGTTTATGCAACTGAGCTTTGTAAGAGGCTTGCTCCACTGCTCCCATGATGTTTCTAAGGACCTGGGCCTTCCTGCCCCAATTCTGTTCCCCTCCCTGCTGCCCTCATCTTCAGGCTCCATATGATGGAGCTCAACGATTCCAGGCTCATAGCTCCCAGGGTTAAAACACCTGAGGAGATTCCTGACCTCAGCCTCACACCTTGTCATCCAGAAGGAAGATGAGCTCCTTTTAGTAGCTCTCAGGAAATGAGAAGTTCTCATCTAACTGGCTCTGACTGGGTCACATATCCATCTCGGAACTAATCCCTGTGACTAGGGAGATGGAGATACCAACTGGCTGGGAGGGTTGTGCCCAGGCTGCACTGTAGCCTGGGAGTGAACGACTCCCTCCGGAGTTGTGCAGACCCCAGCCTGAACCTCTAGTCACAAAAGCAACCCGAGGATTTATCTCATCTTACCAAGAGAATTAATTCCTTAAATGCAAGGACTGTGTCACACTGAGTGTGGCACATGATGGCTGCTTAGTAAGTTCTTACTGAATGAATGAATTATTGTATGAATGAACAGAAAACTAGTTTGGATGCATAAACCTCCCCCAAAATGGTCTTTCTGAGTTCCACACATACTCCTGATTTTTCCAATAACCTTTTTCCACTGGACGATAACCAATTCTTACATTTTTAATATTAATAAAGGTGAGGTTAAGCATAAATGGATACAATTTCAACCTTCTGCTCTATTAGAAGGTGACATTTTGTAGCTCACATTTGTTATATCTAGGTGTTAGGAAAACTTAAGTCTTTGAAATGCAAAACTCCATGACCAAAAACTAAGCTCTAACGTGGGCCTTCTCTATATATTTAACATGGAAAAACAGCCACAAACTCTGTTTTTGTTTTTGTTTTTTTGTAAGAATACTGGTTAGACTATAAACACCAACTTTGTATTTTTATGATTTAATTTCTCCTTTTTATGGGAATATAAAATGTATTTTTAAAAATATATAAATCTAATGGAAGTGTATTATGGTGACATGGAAAGTATGTAAATTAGTCAGATACAATATAAAAACATTTAAATATGCATATTGTGAACATTTGAAGCTGCAATGGTTCAAAATATTGTTAGCCTCTTATATGAAACATTATTCTCTAAATATAAGTCCAATAGCAACTTAAATACAGATTGAATTATATATAGGTAAATGGTGAAATATTTTTAATCTAATATTTATTAAATTTCTCTCTTTTAGAAATTATTTTATGTTCCAAGTTTACTTTTCATCTAGATAGAGAAAAGCATAAAAATTCCTCAAGTCTCTAATACATGTATGTATGTATATATATACATATATATATACACATATACATATATATTTTTTAATACTCACCTTAGGATATATTTATTGATTTTAGAGAGAAAGGAAGTGGTGGGGAGTGGGGAGAGAGAAACATCTATCAGTTGCCTTCTGTATGTGCCCCATCCTGGGACTGAACCAAAACCTAGGTATGTGCCCTGACTGGGGACTGAATGGGCACATGCCCATGGTGTAAGGGCAATGCTCCAACCAGCTGAGCAGGGCTAATATAAAAACTATCTACCATACAAATGAGAAATGATTTCTTTCCCTAGACTATCCTTCTTTTTTCTACCTTCTGCTCTTAGATGTTCTCATCTTCCCCTGTGACTTAAACAACCAAGTGTAAATTAATGACCTTCAATTCAATTTATCCAGTGCTATTGTACATAATATTTTGTCCTACATCCTAACAGATATCACATTTTAATGTTCCCATGACCTCAAATGCTTTGATTAAGGGCATTATCATCTGCAGATTCAACCCAGCTAAGATCCCTTAGAATCATCCTAGATTCCTTTTCTCTGTGATCTGCCCTTTGGCTTCTTCCAGGAACTCAGTTGACTACTTCTGTCACATCTGGTTCCGTAATATATGTTTCTTGCTCTATTCTATGGTCAAATTTAATCTGTTGTCACTTTTCAGGACTACTTTCTCCTCTCTGAGGACAGTGATTCTAGTTTCTTGCCCTCAACCCAAATTATAATCAGTTTCTAATATAATGTCAATTACTCAAATTTTCCTACTTCAAAATTTTCAGATTTTGCATGGCTTTGAGAATAAACTACATGTTCGGATCTGGCACCAGCTTACTGTACAACCCTTCTGCTCCCTTCTGCTCCAGCCCCAACAGATCACTGCTTAGTCCGAGAACACTCACTAGACCTTTGTGTTCCCTCTGCCTGGACTGTCTTCTCACGTTTCTCCCTGTAAGTCTATTCAGACTGTGCACATCTGGAACCGGCCTTCCTGGATGGATCGCGCAGTTCCTGGAGGAGGCGGGAGGGGAAGGACTGTGCCTTATTCATCTTTGTATGGACAGATCCTAGCCAGTGCCTGGTGGTTAGCCTGTACTAAAAAAAGTTTAGTGAATGAGTCTTCTTGTTGAATGCTCATAAAGACCTTACATTTGACCTATAAACTTCCAGAAGTAGGAAAAAGGAAGCCTCCAAATTCACAGTGGTTGTAGGGACCACAGGCAGTAAAAGCAAGCAGGGTGGAAAGCTGCGGCAAAGCCCATTTGCTACAGTCCCTTCTCTGTCTTTTAAGAAATGCCTAATTTGAGATCCCTTTCACGTGCTCCCCTTCCAAGGTTTAATGTACGTGATTAATCTTGACTTGCCTTAATACTGCTAGGAATGTGGCAATGACCTCAGCTGAACACTGGCAAAGTGATTAATGTTACATGAACTGGACTAGCTTTTTCTTTTTTTCCCCTCTAGATTCTGAATAAACACATTCATGCAAGATTCGGTTGCAGACCTTTGCTCGATAGAAAATGTAGCATGATTTCAAAGAGTAATGTTTCAGATGCAATAAACAATGTTAAAGGAAACATGGCTCTTGTTAAAGAAAATGCTGTTTCAGGCTAAAGTCCCAGTGATCATAAAAGATATATGATGCAATAAATAAAATGAACCACAGGCAGACAGGTCCATTCCATGACTAACCACTGATTGAGTTTTCCAACACTCCTGGACTTTCTGAGAGATAAACTATTCACAAAAGGTCCATGTTGAATATAAGGCTGTCATTTCCTTTTTATGTTTCCAGTGAGGTCCAAGAACAGTAGAGGATCCCCCCCGCTTCTTTTCTTTTCTTTTCCCCCTCTATTGGTTGTTTGTGTTTTTGAATTTTTTATGATGTGGGAAGACTGGCAAACAGTTGCTATGATTGTCAAATGCCTTAAATCAAGAAGAGAAAATGCAATAAAACACAGTTTCCATGGTAACACATTGTAACCTAGTACCTCTGGATTATGAGCCAGCTCACATCTATGATCATTACTTGTTGACAGGCATAAATTGAGCCTAAAAGCATGAATTTTAGAGATAAAACTGGGACATGGAGCTAAGTTATAAAAATGTTTAAATATTTCCAAGGTAGCGGCGGCAAATCACCACTGGTTATATCACTATTTAAATAATGTTAATAAACTCAGCATAAACACTTAAAAATTTACAAGGTTTCCTCCAAGGACGGCATGACAAATATACTCTTGAGGCGGCAAGTGGTAGCTGACATGTTTTTGGTGAGCTTAAATGCGATTCAGCAATTAAATGGAATGATAGATAGATGTTTTAATGAAAGAATAGTTCCAATATGGAAGTGATTCTTAAAAATTCTGCTAGTAGAGAAGCTCCTAAAACTATCTTAGGACATAAGATATACAATGTTTCCAGGCGTTTCTCAATATACATAATTTCATTTTTTTTAATTAGAAGAGAGATTCAAAATATGAATCATCGCATTAGAAAGTTTTCATACATGCTTTTTTTACACATTCAATCCCATGTTCTCATTGGAATCACTCGCACTGTCTGATATCTTAAGGTTTTTTTTAATAAAAGGTTGTCTCATGTGTATGGCTACCTCCAGCTGGCTTCAGCAGTTACCCATTAATCAAGACAATCAACGACCAAAAGATGATTTTTTACAAGGCTGTAACACTTCTAAATATACTTTTATGACAAGATAATGTGATATAATATGTTTTAATAGGATATGCCATGAAAATAAAGGATTGATTTATTTTCTTAACATGCAGACTTTAAATAAAAGTCTACTTTATTTCCCTGGTAACTTCTTTTTTTAATTATTTTATTTTATTTTTTGTTGTATTTTTTTCATTACCATTTCTGGTAAATTCTTAGCTCAACTTCCTGGCTGACACTTCTGCAGTGGGTGTGGGAGAAGCAAGGAAAAGGCAAGATTTCCTTCAAGGCTTGACTTTCATGGCCTTGAGCCTCAAGGGGGCAGAGAGACTGATCAGCATGCCTCAGTTTCCACTTCTGCACTATGGGATAGACCTGCTTCATAAGGTTGTTATAAGGCCTTTTTGGGATAAATACATGTCGGGAGGTTAGAACACTGTTTGGTGCACAGTAAGCCCTCCTTGAATGTTATTCCCTATCGTCATCATCATCGTCATCATCATCACTGTCACAGCATTTGCCAGTGCCCAGCACTGTGCTCCTCACCTAAGGGTGCTTAGTAAATGTTTCTTAAATTGAATAAGCTTACTTGTTCTACTGGGTATTAAGAGAGAGTTCATTATAACTACTCTTGCTAGATGATGTAACATTCTCCATAAATCGGAGTACATTGGCTGTTACTTATACTGTACCACTCAGAGATTCACAAAACACCTGTTAAGAGCTCATGGTGTTATGTAAGAATACTGTTGCCAGTGTTACTAATTTGTACAATTAACCCCCTGGGAATGCTGCAGGGCATCTGACCCAATGTAACACAGACTTGTGTTTAACCTATTGACCTGGGAAAGGCATGGATTTAAGAATCCTCCATATTTCCAGCAGTGGCTCAGAAATATGCTGGCAACTTCTATTTTCTTTCTTTTTCTTTTTTTTTTCAGCCTAGCTTCTAAAGAATATTAGCATTTTAAGAATAAAGAAAACACCTTTTTCATTCTAATTTCTATAGATCCTGAATGATATCAACGTGGCATTTAGTTTCTCTAAGAAAATTAAGACATTCACCACTGCATATCTAGCTCTTGGTACTCCATAGTATTTGGCATTCCTTTTTTTTTACTTTTTTCTTTTTACAATCCCCAGTCATTTTCCTTTCACCTTCCTCATTGCATACCCCAAATGTATGCCTCTTCTAAAACCTAATCTCTATTTTTAAAAATCTTAGCCAGCATCCTTGCCCTGTTGACATAAAGAAAATCAAGGCTGTCATAGAATAGCCTGTTGTCTTTTAACGACATCCTAACACGAGGAAGTGCTGAAGTATCATGCTAGGTTACATGCAAAACCATCAATAAATGTTGGCTCCCTATTTCAAAGGAAGGAGTTCCCTAGCTTAGAGCAAGGCGTTTCCTAGTTTAGAGGAAGAGTGTCCATCTTTTCTCTTTCTGAGGTTAACCCTTTGGGCTACATGCTGAGGTGGTTCCTTATAATCTTCTCTGGGTCCTGGCTCTATCAGTTCTTTCCATTCCTCTATTTTCAGGATGCTTCCTTTTCTGATTCTTTCCCATCATGGTCTTTCACTTCCAAACCTAGTCTTCCTCCAGAGGTCTTATCTCAGTAGAAGCATCATCATCCCTTTCAGAAACTTAGGAATTATCTTTGATACATTCTTTTCCATCACCACCTCCCTCCACCCCCTTCACCCTCCACCTCCTGCCCATTTACGATCCATCTGTCGTCTTTCCTCCATTCACTTCTGTTTCCTCTGTCATTGCCCTAGTTTGGGCTTGGTCTCAGGGGGACAGGGGGTGGTGGCTGACTAATGGGCTAGTGCAGTGCTTGAAAAATAGAGGTACAATGCTTTTTCTTTGTGTATTTGTTTGACTTCAGAATATGTTCTGATGTTTCTGGGAAATTATTACAGTTAGAATGTGGGGAGTAGAGGGTTTCAGGGGAGTCCTTCATAATTGTATTCTCATTTTTAGGATTATTGTTATTATACTGTCATCTTGGACAAATAGCCCCGGGAAAATTTCCCCCATTGTAGGAGCTACATTTCATTTGTAACAATTGTTTCATGGATCCCAATGTTCCACTAAAGAAACACTATTTAAAAAAAAAACAAAAAAAAAAAACTGACTATTTCTTAGTTCCTTTTGCTCTCTGTGGGTAACAAGGCATGGGATGTCATTATTCAGCCTGGTGGATTTCAGTACCAAACAAGGCTTAATCACCATGGGCTGGTGTAAGAAAGCAAGAGTGTATTAGTAGCCAGCTCTGAGTATTGGTGTCTCTGGATGACCTACAGCGCAGTGACTTCGAATTTGGCATGTTGCTCACCCTAGAACTCTCCTTCATCCCAAGGCAGTACTTGGCCCAAAGGACAGCAGACAGTAGATGAGAAGCTGCTGAGCCTTCACGTGACAGGTCAGCCAATGGAGCGCTTCATGCTTCCATGCTACCTTTAAAAAGTTTCCTAGGCAAGTCAAAGCAAAACAGTCTTTCCTCACATATTATTATACCCTTTTATTATATAAAAATGTTGGTACTGTACTTGGTACTTGGTCTTTGTATTATCTGTGTCAATGAAATGCTGATTATCATGCTGTTGCTGTCCCATAGTTGTCTTAAAAGGACATGGTTTTCCTGTTCTGGAGACTTTTGGAAACTTACAGTAAAGGAAAATGAGGGCCAGGTTCCCTGAACTCACGACAATGCTCAATTCTGCTCAGCTCCAGTGCCCAGTGCTGGCTTCTTGACTTGCACTAGGTTCACTGAGCACTCCGGGTAAATCCCTCCCTTTACCCTGTTAAAAAAGATACAACAGGCCCCAAATGGAGTCACCTGTGGTAGGCTCAGGTCAGCAAACTAAGTTTTAATACTCAACTGATTTGCAGTTCAGCTTCCCCAAAATGTAACCTATAGCCACTCAACCTGGAATTACCTAGTCAGCACTTGTGAGATAATCCGTTCGATAGACAATGCATTCTTTTCTAAAAATTTCCCTTTTTCCACCCCCTTTCCACCTTTAAAAACCTTTCCTCTTCTACAGCTCAGTGGATCTCCTTTCTGTTCATTAGGTGGGATATTGCCCAATTCATGAATCAACGAATAAAGCCAATTTAATCTTTAAATTTACTCAGTTCAATTTTATCTTTTAACGACCTAAAGACAGCACAGGATTAGACATTACCTCTACTTCTTAAATTTAGCCTATATTTTTGTCTATGTTCTTCTGATGGTTCTGGTCCCAGAAATACCCCATTGTTCTAATCATTAATTTCCACATTTCTTTTAATCACCATTTTCTAACTCTCTATTCGAATTTTTTTTAAGGGACATGACCTCTCTGTTATTTCCATAGTACCTGAAAACAGCTGATGAGGATTGAGTGATGGATGAATTAAACTGCCCTCAATTTATTAACTGACACCTACAAATAACCAGAATAGAACAGCCAGTGAGCATGATGACATCACTTTCTTTTTTTGAATGACACTAAAAAAATGTAACAAAAAAGAGTCTGTAGACCTCAGTTTGAATATCTCAAGCCAACTTTGGAAAATAGCCCCACCAGCACAATGAGGAAAAAAAAAAATTGAGATGGTTGAAATTCAGATCTACCCAGATCAGGTGAGAAAAGCAAGGGCTGCTTTGCTTTCTTGCCCTTGTGCTGCCTCCTTTCATCATTAGTAATTCTATCCTTCTTTTATCTGATCAAGCAAGGACACATTATCTTGATAGCAAGTGAATACACTGTGGAAAAACTCCCCAAATGCAAATGAACAGGAAGGACCTGCTGACACTGAAACTAAAGGAGCTCTTTTCACCCCCTCCCACTGCCTGTGGATGGAGAAGTTATAGGTACTCTGAATCAATTCAAACTTTGTCAAGATAAACCTTTTGCCTCATTGTTCCAGCACTATATAGAGAAGATAATTTATGTGACAGTAATTAGGTTGCTATATTTAGTAGTATGCTCTCTGCCCATTTCTGATAACTAGCCTTTACATAAAACATCGAATGGGCTTTTCAAAAACTGGAAGGTATGTGCATGATACTATTTAAAACATGACAGCTAGAAAGCAGTGCAATTTGGGTAGATTTTGTACACCTCTTAGCTTTGGGGGAAGATCAAAAGAGGAATAATAGCTCTAAAGTTATTTTTTATACAATGTATACTATTAGAAAGAAGGCACTATGTGTTTTATTGGCTTTCTCTTCTCCCCACAAGCAGATGATTATTTTCATTTTTATACATTGTATCGAGCTGAGCTACCAAAGCTTTAAAAAAATATTGGACATTGATTTATTTTTCTTCATCCTTTAGGTTAAAACAAGGAAAATAAAAAAACTATTCTGTTGGTCCAAACAATTTATTTGAAATTTTGGCTGCAGAGAGGCTCAAGTAGCATTCTTTCACTTGTTTCATGGTGTTAGCTGGCTTAACCCTTTTTGAGTTGTCCAAACACAGTGATTGTGCTGCCAACGGGGAGTTAGTTTGCTGACCAACTGGAAAATGACATTTAGAAAAACCACAGGGCCTTCCTTCCTTTCCTGCTGTCCATAGTTCCTGAAGGACTTAGTCAAGACAGTATTGCTTCTCATTTTGAGCTGACCTATGAGAGTTACCTAGTTTATTCAAATTCTATTCCAAGAGTGATTCAATATTAATATTTTGGAAGTTTACAACACTTTATTAAATGGTTAAGTCTAGTATGCCCTGACTCTATGCCATCTTTCCTCCATCTCAGTTATCAGTCTACTGAGTCTCACAATCTTCCTAGTACCACCACAAAGCTCTGCATTTTTTATTTCTGTTGTGCATTTCATTTTATTTGCTAAAATAAGCCTGAATTGACAGTTTCACAAATTCCCCTTTCAGAACTATAAATAACTATATGTGTATCTCTTTTATTCCAGTATATTTAAAATATTGTGTTTTTTAACATAATTAAAATAGAGCCCTGGCCGGGTGACTCAACTAGTTGGAGCATCATCCTGTGCACCAAAAGGTTGTGGGTTCGATCCCCATTGGGGTGTGTACAGGTGTGATTAATGTTTCTCTCTCCCTCCCTCTCTCCCTTCTTGCTCTAAAATCAATAAACATATCCTCAGGTGAGGATTAAAAAAATAAAAATAATTAAAACAGTAATGACTTCAATTTAGGTTCTCAACTGATCATTTTTTTCATTTTAAGTGTAGAAAAGAGGACAAAGAAACAGTCATGTATTATAATGGAATTAGAATGTATACTCTCTAAATTCATTTTTTAAAAAAATGAGCACATTAGATTTCCAGTGGAGGTGGGAAATCTACACAGCAGCAGAGCTTTTGAAATAATGTTTCTTTTCGCTCATACTCATTTGGGCATGAGTTTGAGATGGTGTTTTTAACAAAGAGACATCCTTGGCACACCTCTGTTACAGCTGACTTCTCTCTTATTCCATTGTACCATTCTTCCTTTTCCTATTCTTCTCTTTTTATTTCTTTAATTCCCACTTTTTTCTTTTTGACTTTCCTGTGCCTTCAGTGTGCACATTGGTCCTTTGCTCTTGTTGAACTAAACTCTCAACAGTTTCATAATCCTTAAATCACATCAAGAAAGTCACAAAAGTTTCCTCAAAGGATTAGGAAGAAATACCACACCTATAAATACTGCACACAGCTGGATTTCTAGGTTTTCTCCTATCATGACTTCATTCTCAAAATGCAGCTGGAGGAGCCCTCTAATTGTTAAGAACATTTATTTGAATTATTTGTGTGCAGGTTGGAGGTGGTAATTCTGCTTCGAAAGTTTCCCAGGTGATACCTGTTTATATCAAACCCCCTCTGAGATCCTTCCCCAGATAGCCATTGAAGAATCAGAAATCACAATGAAATGCCATATTCCATATGAAACTATTGCCACTGTAGAAAAAAAATTGTGTTTCAGTGGCAAACTATGCTTTGTCTGTATACAGCACACCCTTGCTGTTATCTGATTGTAGCCTCTCATTGTCTTCGAGCTACTTCACAACTTTGTATGTTGCGGGTAACTGACAGACAGGCAGATGCCTCACAGTCTGGTAGAGGTTCAACTGACTTCACTCAACTCCCCCTGGAAAACAAGTTTTGTTCTATTTGCATACTCATTTCAATATTCCCAAACTTTAAATATGTCTCTTCAGATTCTCTTGAACCAGTTATAACATCTGTCAGTTCCCTCTTTGATTAATGAGTAGAATCAAATCTTTGACATGAATTCATTCTTATATTTGTATGAGGGTCATGATTTTACCCTTCTTGGAAAGTTAACTTTTAAGACCATTCTCCCTAGCCTTTATTCATCATTCTTTCCCTACCTCTGATGGTTCTGTTAATTTATAGATATGTTACAGAGTGGGGGTCTCCAAAAATCTCCAGAGCCTTCGGGTTGGAGGATGGGGAAAAGGGAACAGCTTTTAAGCTGCCTTTGCATGACTATGGCTAGTGGCCTAGTGTCTTTGTTATGCAAATGGTTTGGTTCTTCCAAGGCCCCAGGGAGATGGGAGGGGGAGCATACAGAGCCTCTGCGGTATGGTCAGAACTGGTTATCACACTCACTGCATCAGAGGACGCAGTCAGGGGTTTAAAAACAGGAGGCAGACATTTTAGCTAGGATCTCCATGCAGCTTTGAGAAGAGGAGAGGAGAAGAGATCCATGCGGTTTGCAGGGAGGAGAACTCCATGCAGTTTGGAAAGGAAAGGAGGATCTAGATGCGGTTTTGAGAGGAGGAGAGGAGATCCACGTGGTTTGCAAGGAAGGCAGAGGAGAGGGGAACACTATGCAGCTTTGAAAGGGCAAAGAGAGAACCATGCGTGATCCAGTGCAACATGGCACATGTTTTCCTGGACTGTTATATGGAGGCCAATGACATCGTACCCCAGATCCTGAAGGAGACAGCTGACAGATAAGGGATGGGGAACTTCTGGGCTTGTGTTTGGCTTCTAGCCTTTTGGGGAGCAAGGGAAGTGCTGGGTCCCATGGGAGAACAGGGCTCTGAGCAGGAGTGCTCACTGCCCTCCCCAGGTTGGAATATTCTAAGTAAAGACCTGTTTTCCTCAACACTAGTTGTTGGGTTTTACACCAAGGCGCCACGTGAAAGAACCCCCTTTTGCTCTGTAACAGGGTAATTGTGATTCTTGAATTTCGCATTTGATGAACATAAGTATTTTTATAGTCATTATGGCCACCATATTAGCTTCATGATGTCCCAGAAAATCTGAGATGTGTGGTTGCTCAACAATATTTCTTATAGAACTATCCAGTGGATAAGGTCTGAGTTTCCTCTAGTCTCCTCTATTATAGGAACTAGGGCAATCTACCCTGGCCCCCTAAATGGAGATTTTCCTCAAGATTACACAGATTTTGAGCACAGTAGTCTCCCCTTTTCCATGGTCTCAGTTTCTGCAGTTTCAATTATCCATGTTCAACTATGGTCCAAAAATATTAAATGGAAAATTTCAGAAATAAACAATTCGTAAGTTTTAAATTGCATGCCATTCTGAGCAGTGCGACGAAATCTCAGCCGCCCTGCTCCACCCTGCCCAGGACTTAATCCTCCCTTTGTCCTGGGCATCCATCCTGTACATGCTGCCTGCCTGTTAATCACTTAGTAGTCATCTCAGTTTTCAGATCTACTGTCATGGTGACTCAATGCTTGTGTTCAAGTCACTCTTATTTTACTTCACAAAGTCCCCAAAGCCCAAGAGTATGTCCAAGAGAAGCCACAAAGTACTTCCTTTAATTGAAAAGGTGAAAGTTCTCCAATTAATGAGGAAAGAAAAAAATCGGAAGCTGAGGTTGCTGAGATATACCATAAGAATGAATCTTCTATCCATGAAACTGACTAATTTATAAATTAAACTTTGTTGTAGGTATGATGGCATAGGAAAAAAACAGTGTAGTCATGTGCTGCATAACAACATTTTGGTCAATGGCTAACTATATGATAGCTGTCCCATAAGATTATAATGGAGCTAAATTTCTTGTAAGAAATGCAAGGATATGAGGTTCAGGAGGATTTTTTTTTCTCTGACAGAAGCAATATCTGTGGGGCTTGGCAACAGGCTCCCTCTCACTCACAGCAACTAAATTTTGAGTATACAGATTATATCCCAGTCAGCCACCAACCTGTTTCAGACAGAGGAGCCTGACCCCGAGGGCTGCATAATCAGAGGGCACGACAGGCCTCCCAGGTCTAGCTTGATGGTCTTCAGAGTACGTGGCTATATATCCTTTGCTGAGGTCCTAAGACGCTGGACAAGGACACAGGCCTCCAGGAGCTACCTTAACGATATGAAGTGCCACTACCGCTTTAGTAAAAGCTTTCCGTAGCAGTGCGGAGCTCACCTCTTTCTCTACTTTGGAAATATTTTCAGGTTGTAATGATGTAAAGCATAGATAAATTTTATTTCTTCCATCAACTGAAAGCCAGAGAGAGCCCTTTCTGCTAGATAGAGTCAATGGAACCAAAAACAGATTGCCAAAGTCAAAATATTGAGTCCTCAGTTCTACATCCTATCCATGTTAAATACCCTTAAAAAAAAAAAAATACCACAAAGTTTCTTAATCTGACCACGGCTTCAACATGCAGCAGCCAAAACCACAGCGCCCTGACAATCCCCTGTGTTCCTTTTCCTCTCCATCTTGTTTCTTATTCCTACAGATCCTCGGGCCACCTCTCCCTCCCTCGTCACAGTCACTATTATGGTGACCTCCACCTCACCTATCAATTTTTCCTCTATATTTCCCGTCATCCAGCTCACATCCCTGTTCACCCAGCAGCATGGACAGCTTCGGTGTTCTATTTCTGACGCTGTCAGAGGAAGAAGGGGAGGGCTTGTGGGACAGTGTTTACGAAGGCTACAGGGGTGCGCAGCGATGCCGCTCGCTGGGTCACCCAGAGCAACTCCCAGTCCTGAAAACTCCATTCACGGTAAGTGCCATTTACCAGTGTACCATTTTTTATCTTTTATATGTATTTTTACTGTATCTTTTTTATGTTTATGTGTGTTTAGATACACAGATCCTTAGCATTGTGTTACAGGTTCTACCTAATGGGCGAGATGTGTAGTAGGCTATGCCATGTAGGTTTGCGTAAGTGCGCTCTGTGATATTCACACAACAGCAAACATTGCTCAGAATATAGCTCGTTATTAAGGGACCCATGACTACATATAAGGTTTGGTACCATCCCTGGTAGCAGGCATTCACTGGTCTTGGAATGTATCCTCCATGAATAAGTGGAGACTATTGTAGTAATGCAACTGAATTTGAACTTAAGTCTGGCTAATTCCAGATTCCAAATAGCTTATTACTAGAATAAATCTATTCTTCCTAAAGTGGGGATGACAACATGAATCTGAAAATTACTGTAAGACCTAAGTGAAAATTGGAATCAAAAGGACCAAACACCATGCCTTATTCATAGCAAGTCCTCAGTGCTCCCTGTCAGTGAATGAATTGGAATGACAAAGCGCATGGCACCATGTCAGTGCCTGTTTGGTCAACCAGTCTCATTACCTCACAGGCAACCTTCACATGTCGTTAATTTTCCCAAAATGCTTAGGCACATAATAAATGCTCAATAAAACTTTGTTGACTAGACCAGGAGTAGAACAGATATGCAAAGGAACCATACTGATTTTAAACAAAGCCTCCTTTTAACTGTAGAGTTTGAAAGAGAGCTGTTGATTTCATTGTGAGTTGTACCCTAATCCTTCTGTTAACCATAAATTCTAAAAATAATCCAACCAGATGTGTAGTGAATAATTTAGAATATAGAACAATTATTATAACTAAATAATATCCGACCTACTTTTTATTAGGAAATCACTTTACATTCCTATTTACATAAGAATATTATCATAAACCCCTTTGAATGAGCTTAGGAAATGAGGAGCTGCACTTACTTTGGTTGCTGCTTCCTTCCTCAGCAAACCTTCCCAGGTGGATCTTCATTCAGTTCAGGCAGATGATGCGGGATGGTATTAGCAAAGGCGCTCTGTCGCATAGATGCCTGAGAGCTCTTTAGACTGTGTGCTAACAATATTTTTATATACTCTGTTTCCCCTCTTAGCTGTTTCCTTTGCTGCCTGAGCTGTTGGCCACGTCTGAACTGCTGCTGATGAAGCCTTTTCTGGCAGGTTGCCCGGGGAGCAGCTCTCCTGTAGATTCCGCCTCTCCCCAGGAGTTGCCTGCCTTCGGTATAATGGGCAACATTGAAAGCTGCAAGGCATTTGGTCGACAAGGTCAGAGTGCCTTTCATTCCTGCAATAATCAACCAGTGTAGCTCTTCCTCAGACCTGGGGAGAGAGAAGATATAGGTCAAAAGAGCAATTACATTTTACATTGACTCCAGAAAAGGCTTGGATCACAAGAGTGAAAAGAAAAACGGATTCTAGCCTCATTCTTATCTATTGCCTTTCTGGTCATCTATGTTATTAACACTGGCCTGAAACCATAACAAATTTTAGCGTGATGACGTGAAAAGCGCACTTTTCTGCGTGTAGATGAGATCCTTCTCCTTAGACATTTAGCACTGTCAGCATATTGCCGAAGAATGCAAATGAGCTGCAGGATCTTTAAGCAGAGACAGTAAGCAAAGGCCATTAATTATGTTTTTAAAAAATGTTAACCCTAGCAGACTGTATAACAAGCAATTGTGCTAATTTCAATCTGTAATCAGCCCCTACATTAGCATAACTTTATTTATTTAGCATTAAGGCAACAATTTAGAGAATATAATTTAGTTGAAAATGTCAGTAATTTTGCAGTGGCAGACTGCTGTAACAATGCTACCTCCATCTGACCTTACAGCTGCCAGGCCTAATTACTTTAATTGCATTAATTGCACTGACCATTCCGGTGGTTAGTGTAGTTGTTGTTACTCTTTACCCGTTGAACAAATCAGCTTGGCTGAATTCTTGGTAAATTGGGCCAATGTTTTCTTCTAAATCCCCTTTGGTTCTTTTCTGCATTGCTAAAGTCCAGTAATTCAGATTATCAGTGCTGTCACTGAGATCAAGAATTTTGAGGCAAACCCCTGAAAGGAAAAAAATAATCTGTATGTTTTAACTGATCCTTATTGCTCATTGCTGACTTGATTGAAGAATAATCAATTTACTGATGACCAAGAAGTGTTTAAAAAATGGTTATGGTGGTTTGACAGTAAATTAAAAGTCCCTCATGTCACATTTTGGTATGAAGTCCTATTAAAAATTCTATGTTCTTTGTTTCCACCTTATAGACTGAATACAAAGTTTTCCCTGTGATTTGACTCAACACAAACTGAAATACACACTATGTACTAGTTTAAGAACTAGGGTCTTACAAATAGAAAAAATATTGTCTCCTGGCTAGGAAAACTCCACAGGACATTTAATAAATAATTTGCCACGCAACACATCTATTAGTTGCAGTCCTCTTGGAATACCCGATTTTTATCATGAAATTATGAAATCTGAAAGCCTAGATGCCATCCAGTTAATCTGAGCACTCCAGGCAGAGCATCAGCCCCCCTCCTTGGTTTTCCAGATCATCTAATAGCCGGTTAAATGCTTCAGGGTATTTTGTTCAGATCACTCAGATTATTTTGTTTTGAAACTTGGATTGCTAAAACATTTTATTATTTACATATATTTATTTATGCATATATCTGTTTTGTTACAACTTTTATTCACTACATAATAATCATAGCCAACATGTATTGACTGACTACTGTGTTCCAGATACTCTTTTAGACACTTGACATGTATCTATTTAGTTAGTCCTCCCAACAGTCTTATGGAATGTTATTATTGTTGTTGTTATACATATAAAGTAATGTAATTCATGGCAGAGCCAGGTGCAAAACCCAGATATTTGGCTCTGGAGCATCTGAGCTTGACATTGATGCTGCATTGTCTTAGAATTAGATAAAATTCTTCCTCTGAGGCTACACAGAATTGATAAAACTGCCTTCCTGTTATTGTCAGTGACTCCTAGCTAGCCTTACGGTTCCTCAGATGGCAGAACTTTAGTTTGGCAACATCTCTCTTTAAATTGAAGCACCTATATCTGAATAAGGCTTAACAATCCCAGTGTGTGCAATACTTCTTTGGGCTAAGTTCTGCTCATTTGCCAACTCTCACCCATACAGCACATCCTTGGTGCGACCACAAAGCTTTCCTTATTGGCATTAACATCCTGCAATTCAACAATTAAGTAGTGTAGGTACTTCAGTAGGGAAAGGAGGAGTGGTACAGTCTATTTTCAACAGTTTTAGTATTCATCAGTCAATTCCACACACAGCACAATGAAATTCACAGAACTCTTGACTCCCTCCCCTTTGAGCTGTATATTCCAATTACATGGTATCTACAGGAGGAGGGACATTAATGGAGCTATTACTTCTTTTTTTTCAGTGTATCCCCAGCTCCTCATCATGGGTGGAGCCCTCATTCTAGACTTTCTAAAAGGTAATAAACCCTTTGGACCTAGACTTTGCTCCTTCCTCCCTGGTCACGCTATATCCAGCTACTTCCCTGAACATAACCTGTTATTCTGGCAAACTTGGATTCTCACCATGTCTTCACCAAGCTCCAAATTTCTGACTCCATGACTAGGCTCATGTGGCAGATCTCCACTCACATTCTCCACTCCCCCATCCTCTCTGCTCTCTGCTTCCACTGAAGATCTGTGAAATTCTTCCTCCTCTATGCCCACCTCAAACAGCACATCTGAATCTTGTCTAGAGCCTTTGCAATGGGGTATTCAGTTCATTCTATCCTCAGCCTTTCTCCACTTGACCTCCTTTCTCTGCCCCGTCTGCACTCTCTCACTTCAGGCCACTGTGTGGCCCATTGCAGGGGTGGGGCAGCTTTTGGCGGATCCTCTCTGTGACCCCTCACACTGCTGCATTCATTCCTCTATGGAAAACCACTCTGGGCTCCCTGCCCAGCTTTGACACTGTGTTTTCAGTCCTCAGGCAAGCCAGCCATCTTTACATTTTCAGTCTGAAGGTCATTCTTCTGGAGGAGAAGACAGAGCCAACTAGGGGCTGAGTAATTCTCTTTTCTCTCTGTCTTGTTAATATTACATCATAATCTCTTAGAAATGTGTCTAACAGTTCCTTATTCTTCTTGCTCTTTATGCATTGGTAAAAGTCTTTTTTTTTTTTTTTTGTTATCCTTTTTTTTCCTCCAGCAAAATTGAGCATATATTTTACTTTACTTTTTTTTTATGACACCATTCTTCACGGTTTGTGCTATTGCATTGCTTTTGTTCTTGGTTACAAATTCTTTGATCTTTCAAACATGCCTTCTTTTTAAAATCTGAGCTCAAAGGAGAGTTCTCCAGGCAACCACATTGATTTCTTTAGCTTTTCTTTCACATTTGACTACTTTTTATTATATAGTTAGAATTTCATTTTCTACTCCTTCTGGACCTATCCATACCCTTTTAGAAAACCCTTTGCCAATGAGACCGAAAATATATTTTCTTTGAACTTTTGATATTTACTTTTCCATAGTCTGTGGTGCACATCAGACACAGATTAACATTCCTGTCTTTTGCGCATTTGAATTCTAAGAAGCTATCATTTTTTTTCCCCAAGGTTCTCAGCACTTCTTTGTTCTAAACCTGCCCTTTTAAATTTAGAGTAACTATGTCCTCCAAGTCCAAGCTGACAATCTATATCTCTTTATCTGCTGGATGGAAGACCCTTGTACCCAGAGGTGAGTGGGGCCCCGAACCCCACATTGCCCGATGATGACAGTCCTATCAAGCTTTGGCTCCGGTGCACAGGTGCTAGCAAATAATGCCAGAGCGTGGGAGTGGTGGCAGCCTCACGAGAGGTAACTAGCCTCCTACACTGGAGGGAAGGCCACAGGGTCAATCAATTCCTTACCCAAAGTCATTGAATAATATCACCCTTGCCCAGAGGTGTTCCTCTGACTCTATAGAGTGAAGATAGTAAAGCAGAGGAGGTAAGGGAACTAACATGAGACAAATGGAAAACAAAGAAGCACAGAGCGGGGAGGTGGGGGAGTAATATTTATTGAGACTATTGTGTGCAGGCACTCTGCTAGGCATTACACACACCTATCATATTCCTCCCAATACCATTTTAACATGGCGGGGGGTGGGGGGTGGGACTGAGTATTATATACGTTTATTGGCTTCTCTAAGTTGCAGAGCCAGGGAATGCAGAAGCCAGGAATTAAACCTAGATTTGAGGATGAGAGGATAACAAAACCAAAGAAAACCAGAAAATTACAATTTATTGCAACACAGGCATGTCAGTCCTAAACCTTACAAAAGTAATGCCATTTATAAAGGAGGTATATGAACAAATCAATGCCTATTACAGCAAACTTCAAGAGAATAGATATTTCATTGCACATTACTAATATTTTGGAGTATAGCACTGGAATTTTATCATATCTATTTTCTTGAAAAAATGTAACCTTTATTTCAGTACTTTTGCTAGGCAGTTTTTTGTTTGTTTTGTTTTTGGCTTGTGTGTAGTTTAAAATTTTACTGGTGAAACTTCTTGGCAAAATGAAGAGAAAACAAAAGTAACAGCATAGTGAGTAACATAGTTTGTGATTTTTAAAGAAACTAGTCTTCTTGGTACATTACTGTCAGTTAAACATATAAATGTTCTTTGAAATGTCTACTTCTAGAGATGTTAAAGGGCGTATTGATTTTTACCTCTTCTTCTTCTTTTTTTGATAACGTCTGTTTACCAGGCCACCTGCTCATCTCCACACTGAACTCTGCTTCCTTCGGTGTCAGTGACAGAGGCAAGTACCAAAGCCACGGTGACTAAGCGGGTGTCAAACCACTTGCACAAAGAGAGAGAAGACAACTAATGGCATAGGTCTTCTAAGTCAATGGACCCTGTCTCTCCTAATTTCATTATCAATTCACCACAGGAACCTGACAGAGTCAGTATGTTAAGTCAAATACAAAAGCTCAAAAACAAAAAAGGAAAAGAAAAATCCAATTTCAGAGTCAGGTGAAAACATCATAATTCAGAGAAAAATCTTTATCATTGATTTATAGCTGCAGACGCTTGTCCAAAGGCTCCCTCTTTAAATTAAGAATACTAATGATTTTCCACCCTGAAATTAATAATCCAAAAGTTGCACAAATTCAAAAAAGGCAATAATGCTTGTACTTCAACCAGGAAGTGCCAATGAGCGGATGCCTAGCTTCTTCCTGCCGTCACGCGGTTGATGACAATCCGCAGCGCTCGAGAGAATCACTTGCTTCCCTGGGAGCTAGTTATTCTTGCGTGTGCCAAGAGGCCATGACATTTGAAATGGAATATCCTGTTTGTTGAGGCTTCTATGCATGCAATTCAATTGCTCTCTGATAAACAGATTTGTGTGGGACAAAAGTTCCTGCCTAAGAAGTTTGCAGGCTTAATTGTGCTTGTGGAAGAGGCGACACAGACCCCATGTGGAGACCAGGAAGGCAATCTGGGACCTGCGCAGCGTTCGAGGAAACACCAGCTTGCCAGGACAGCCACAGAGGCTTCAAACAGAATTGAAACCAGGAAAAGGGAAACAGTTATTTGTGGGGAACAGGAAGTAGATATAAAGAGGAAACTGACAAAGATATAGTCATTTTGCTAATGAGTTTTTTTAATTTACCTTGTGCTATTGTATGTATTTTTGTAAGCCATGTTAAAATATGGGGGCATGGATGAATAAATGAAGTCCCTGTAGAACATTTCAAGTTACTTTGTTAGAAAAAATAGAGATTCATGCACCTACCCAATGTTCCCTAAAAGGAAAAAAAAAAAAAAAAGATAAACAGTAGCTTATATTCCTAGTTAGTTATCCACCTGTTTTTAGTAAGATTGTATCAAAATATTGGAATCCTTTGTAACTATGTCAGAATTTGTCTTCTGGTCAAGACTACCATTTTGACTGGTATACACATTAAAGAGATTTAAATTTTTAAAAGCATGTTCCCACAGCTGTCTAAACATGTATCTATTAAGCCCCTCCCCTCCTTTTGGTGTTGTAATTAGTCACTCTTATGTTTCTTTCCCACCAGACTGAGTTTCTGGTGTGATCACAATGTCCCCAGGGCCTGCAAGGGTCCCCAGAGCAGAGAAGATCAACAGTAGACATGACCTGGGGATTCATATTAAATAATCCAATGTAACTAATCTGTAGGATGGTTATAAGGATTAAATGACATAACATAAAAATCCAACAAGAAACTGAATCATAATAAAAATTTAACTTGTTGTTTCTCTGTCCCCTTGTTTGAACTAAAGAAAAAAATTCCTTAATTTTTCAGGCAGTGTAGAATACAAAATACCAATTTCACTTAATAAAAAATATGTATTCTGTGAAACTTGGTTTGCTCTTAAGAATAATCATGGTGATTGCCAGGGGAGGAGGGGTGGAGGAGGGTATAAGGAGGATGCATGATGATGGACAGAGACTTGACTTGGGGTGGTAAACACACAGTACAGTGTGCAGATGATGAGTTATACAACCGGACACCTGAAACCTGTATGATTTTGTTAACCAATGTTACCCCTATAAATTCCATAAAAAGGAAAAGACATGAAAAAAAACAAATTCAAAGCCTAAAAACAATAGAGAGAGATGAATGGATCAATAAAATGTGGAACAGATACATACAATGGAATATTATTCAGCCTTAACAAGGAAGGAAATTCTGAGACACGCTACAACATGGATGAACCCTGAAGATGATATGCTAAGTGAAATAAGCCAGCGACAAAAAGATAGATATTATATGTTTTCACTTAAATGAGGTACCTAGAGTAGTCAAACTCATAAAAAAGGAAAATAGAATGCTGGCTGCTGGGGGCTGGAGGGTGGAAGGAATGGATAATCAGTGTTTAGTGGGTTAAAGAAAGTGAAGAGTTCCAAGACAGACAGTGGTGATCGTTACACAGTGATGTGACTGGACCTAATGCCACTGAACTGTACATGCAAAAATGGTTAAAACGACAGCAAAAATATTTTTAGAAATTTAACAATAATCATATTTAGTATATTTAGAAATTTAAGGTCCAAGTTAGATGGATTGGAATGGAAAAAATTTGGCTTCCCTCCTAACAAGGGTTAGGGAAAGTGGCCTTAGGAAAATGTGGCCTCTCTTCTTCTACCTTCCCTCATCAGTTTTGGGAACTAATCTGGATCTTTTGTCCATCTTGGGTGAACCCCCCCAGGCCCTAAGCTCAGGCCAACCCTCAGCTACTTTAACGGAACTGTAGGAAATTTGGTGCCAATGAGATAGGAGCCATGTTTCCTCAGTCTGAGGTCCCTCTTTACACTGCATGAATTTCATGGGTGAAACATCTGAGCTCTTCTACCCCAGAACTACCTGGCTTTTGAATCTTGCAAGTAGACAATCTCTTTCCTCTCAAGTTACATCTGCCCAGGTATTATAAGAAGAGGAAGCACTGATGGAAGAAAGAGCAGTATAGACATACAGAAGAAGGGGCACTTTGCATTTAAAAGGGTTTTATTCAGTTCTCTGGGAAAAGCTATTACTTTGACTTATCGTAGGAACATTTCCCCACTTTGGTATATCTACAGATTTATGTGCAGGTTCAAATATATCTTGTATGAAGCACAAGTGAAGGAGAGAGTAATTGCTGTGTCCACAGGTGATCTGGTCTACTGTAAAAACAACCATTAAGCTACCCTGAATTTTCTTTGTGGTTGATTTCCATCAGACCATAGCCAGCTACAGGAGAGTGAACAAAGGCTGTCCTTTTCTGAAAACAGTGTCTACCATTTTCATGATTTTTAAACTCATCTCTCCATCAACCCTCTGATCTCTTTAAATTCCCAGTGAGAAGGGTTTTAACACAGCCAGTTAGTGATTCCTGCTTCTTAGAGTTGTAATTCAAAGAGGAGCAGTGTCTCTGATGGCTTAGATGAGACTTCAGAGAGAACACTTACAATAAGATCTTGAAATAAACAGCATTATCTTACTCTGGTCTCTGTCACTGAGACACATGTTTGTGGATTGTTGAGAACAGCACGCAGCTGATTCTGCTTACGTGACATTGCTGTGCTTACTCTTTCAAAAGGAAGCTGAACAACTGACTGTGGAATCCCACTTTTCAGTGTCTGTCAACAAAACTCTCTGGTCATCTACATTTCCTCATTTTGAGAAATAGGGTGTGTTTGAGACTCTGTGGTCTAAGCAGAAACCAGAAAAGAAATGAGGCCAAGAATCTGAGTTAGGCATTAGCACTGACCCCTTCATTGGCCTCGGGATTTTAATTAATGAGCAATATGTTCCATTATGGCTCTGAAGACACAGTTCTAAACACTTCTGGCCTCTAGAGTATTAATCCAAGGCTTGCTCTTTAACCATATAGATGAAGAGTTCTCAGCCCTGGCTGCACCTCAGAAACATTGGGGGCCTTAAAAAAAAGATGGAAAGGGAAAGGAAGAGAATAATATGCACATTTAAAAAATTCTGACCATACAAAAAGTACACAGTGAAATAATACATGCTCCCACCACAGGCTTCAGTTTTTCCAGTCTCCAACTCCCTCTCATCCAGGATTTAAAAATATAGAGAGTCCCAGTCTTATGTCTTACCTACTGAATTAGTGCCTTTGGCAGGTGTATTTTAAATAAGTTCCCAGGTGATCCAATTGCTGGAGGGGTTGATGAGGTGACAAAACTGCCAGGACCTCCCCTGTAGTGGGCGCACCAAGGACACCTGGGCTTGGGAACTGAGTGTGGAGGACTTTAGAACTGGAAATCCTCATTGTGTGCTCTTGTTAGGGAGAGAAGGTTTGGCACTACGTGCTGAAGATGCAAGTAATACAAAACAGAACAACAAAGCAAACTTACTGCCTGGGAGTTAAGAAAAACGTCTAAATATGATTTTTCCAGTGGTTCTCTGTGTGACATTTGCCTCCACATATGAAAGAGTAGCTCTCAGAAATGTATACATTTTACCTCTCTAATTTTCTCTAGCTAAAAGCTTGGTGGCCTCACCTGGACCCATTCATACTTTCTTCTTCCCAATAAATTCCAGTTTTATTCAGGTATCTAAGCCCCATGGCACAGTTCAAGTTACTCAAAGGGGAGGGCCTGATTGGTGGAGGGATAAGTCCTTCCCTCTCCAGGAGTGGGTATATGATCCAAGTCCAGTTAATATAAAGTGAAGGCAGATTTGTGGGAGATTTCTGAATTATGAGAAGCCCGTTCCTCTCTCCCACTACATGTAAGCAAAAATACACCCGTAGCTCTGATGGCTACTGCAACCATTCTTTGATTAACGTGGAATGAGCCCCGGTGCTGAGCTGATGCGGAGGCGGCAGAGTTGAGGACTAAAAGAACCTAGACCCATGTTGACATATTGAACTGAAGGATCCAGCAGTGCTGAAGCCCTCACTATATCCAGGCTTCCTGATACATGAACCAATACATCTGTTGTGTAGGTAATTTTGAGTTCAGTTTTCTGTTACCAGAAGCTGAAATCTTCCAAGAGATCCATTTTCTTTAAGTCTAAGTCTCTTCTCAAGGCCTTGATTCATTCCCTGCTTTCGGGTATCTTTCATTACCTTCTTGACCCTTTACCTTGTCTTTTTTCAGCTTTCTGACCACCAGGTAACTTAGTGACAATTAATTTGCTGTATTTATCATTTATACTTTATCTCCCTCTGGCCCATCCAAATTAGCATTTCGGATCATCAGAGTGTATACAGAACATGTGTAGCTTACTTCTTGTTTACAGTCAGGGGATACCTGACCCAGCTACAGGTGGAGAGGTAGCTCACATTCAGGTGGTAACCAATTTTAGAAACCTAGGGGTATCTGCAAGAGATACTACCAATGCCCCATTCTAGGTTTCACTAAGAAAAAAGGACCATTTGAATCTTAATGCTAAGTGAACAAGAAATATGAAATGAAGGAGTCCTTTCATCTTAATCTTGGGAAAGTGAGTTTATAGGAGCTTAAAAAAGGGGCAGCGGGGGGAGGAAGCAAGGAAGGAAGGAATGAAAATTTTTCTAATCTTATGTCCCAGGGTGCTTTCATATATAACCTCAGTAAAGTCATAGAACAGGCCTGCATGGTAGGTTAGGTTATTTTTACCTCTGCTTTACATATGGAGCAATTGAAGCTTAAAGGAGTAATTTTTTCAAGGCCACTCAAGTGCATGTCAGACCAGATTCATACCAGGAACTGTACGACTCCAAAGCCATATATTCTCCATACCATAAAGCTTTGTAACCCTTTATTGATCCCCCTGAAAGGTTATTGTGCTTTTGCAATCCACTCAGACTGTCTCTTTGCTGATGCCTCTAGCATCAGGATGTTTGGGCTTCCCTGTCCAGGTATTTCCTGTGCTTCTCCTCAGGCCCTCGGAAGCCAGAGATATGCCAGCGAATTCAAGGTCACCGAATAAATGGCTGATAACAAGGCTGTGCTCCTGTCACATATGTCCCTGACTTGCCTCCCCTCTCATGCTTTGGTGATCTTATGGTCACCAGATGTGAAATTATAGTCCAGGGTACAGCCACCAGCCTGGTCTGGTGGATCACTGCAATTTATTGAATTGTTCTCAAATACCTACTACCCTCTTTCTATGCTGCATATTTTCTCTCAAGCAAGCTGTCCAGCTCTTAGTGAATCTGCCACAGTGCCCAGGAACATTTATAGTGCTCCTGACAAGTCAAGCTTAGAGTGTGATGAATCTCCCTGACTGAGCAGACTGGGACTGCCTCCTTTTCAGAGTTATCCCCAATCGTGACATCAGAGCAGTGCCATAACACAGAGAGAGAGAGCGGATGGGAAGAAATGTCTGTAAGAAGAAAAGAAAGGAGGGAGAGTGGGAGGGAGATCTGGAGTGGCTGAACTGATAGAACTGATGATGTGATTTTTGAACAATTCTATCTGCAGAGAGATTGGTATGGCTTAGTGATGTCAATATCAACATTTCTGAAAATCGTGTTTAGAGAATAGCATCTTAACAAGACCAAACACCAACCCAAAGATACTAGTGGAATTCTTTTTTTTTTTCTTTTCTTTTTTGGTGTTGCCATGTGTAGGTGGTCATCCTTCTTATGGAAGTAATCATATCATGATTATCTTGTTTTTCCCTCCATTCTACCACTTCCAGTAATCTGAGGGAAACGAGGGAAGGAAGAACACAGATTCCTACATAGCATGAGTTTCTTAGATGTCAGGAATTTTTGTGTTTGTAACTTCATTTGTTCATCATAAAAACTCTTCAGTGAAGGTAGGTGGAAATTACCCGCCCCCATTTTTAATAGTTAAGGTAACTGAGGGTCAGAGAATTTGAGTAACGTTCCCAAACATTACCAATGAGTGAAAGGAGTGACTTGAATTTCGTGTACCAGAAGTCCCCGTTCAGGGTATCAGCAGGGTCATGCTCCCTTACAGGCTCTAGGAGAGAATTCTTTTTTGCCTTTTTCAGCTCATTTTGGTTTCTATTGTTTCTTGGCTTGTGGCACCAAATGACAAGGTCTGTTTGGGAAAAGTACAGCCATTGTTAATATAACAAGAACAGTTTGAGTGACATCTGTGTAACCTGGAAGCCAAGGAGAGTGGACTGGAATGCACCTATGTGAACAATGATGACTTCACTGTACTACTCCATAGGGGCAGTAGATACCGTTAAGTAAGCATGTGTACAGTGTGGCTGTCACATTCAAAATGACCGAGTGAGCAGAGCAGGGCAGGAAATGGTATACTTCAGATCACACAGGTATTTGGGCTAAAATCTAATTACAAACCATATTTATTTGATACTGTCTTGCTTATAGAAACTTCAAAGACAACCTTGGAGGTTTCAGTTAAGTGGCAGGCATTGCATGGGGGTCTAGGGCTCATAACAACAGGTAGAACTAGTGAAGTTAGAGAAACATCTTACTACAATTAATGTGGCTTCATTTGAGGTGCCCCACTTAATAGGTTTGGTAGTCTTGCAATGACAAAAGCCACATGGACATTTTTGATGGAGCAACTAGAGCAGAAGAACCTTGTCTCAAGGGGCTCTTTTAGGAAAGGGGTTAATGTATTGAGAGCGTGTCACATGGGACAACATTAATGGCCCAAAGGTTGAAAAGATGGAATGACAAAGATGACAATGACAGCGTACTCTGATGACAGAGAGTTTAACATTGGAACAATGAAGAGGGAGGCTTTCAGGAATTTACAGGCTTAGAAAGTAAATGAATACAAGAGTAGATTTTAGGTGAATTAACGGAAACTACATTCTTAGATGTTCTTAAGTGTTTGAGAAGGATGTCAATAACGATTTGGAATTACTTTTTTTTTGGCTGTGCTTCTTTAGTTGAGATACATTTGCAAAACTGGTCAATGATTTATATACATTGTACACAAATTATATTAGTCCTTTGCTGAAAGTTTTCTATCCTTTTTTCTATGTATTACCCAGATCTTCAGAAGTAAAAGTATGGTTCAGATTTGGTGGTGACGGGGTCAAGGAAATGTCAGAAATGGGGCAGGGGGACAGCACCCAAGAACAAGACATGTCATAACAGGGAAATCAGATTCACAATGCTGAATTAAGTGTCAAATTCAAAAGCAGTCTTTAGGCTCTTTTGTGAAACATACTTCTTTCACTTCCTTATAAACTGTTGAGGAATTGCGGTGTCTTCACCACAGAATGATGAAGTGTGACATTTGGGCCATCATGGCTGGGCAAGAAATCTAACAAAACGAACAAGTGGTGAAGCTGCTCCAGTTAAGAAAAGGAAAGATTTCCTTGTCAAATGTTTGGAGCCAATCAAATTAGGTTAACTCTCTTAAGTTTATTAAGGAAATCCCAGATTTTACTTATGAAGTCATAAATGCACTCTCTTAAAAAAAAAAAAAACCTTCATATACATCAAAAAGGGTTGTCTTATGTTAATATATTTCTTTTAAAAGAGGAGTACGTGGGCACTGTGTCTGTGTTCAGTGGTGAGGCTGAGTGAGAGATTGTTTTCCTTAAGATTGTCACTTAAACGATGGAGAGAAGAGAATATCAATTGAAAGTCTGATTTCATCCAAGTTTCATCATGCATGAGAATACATCTTGTCCCTTGCACATGTGAGCCGCAGCCCTGATTTTGCCCAAGCAATTTGCTGGAGGCTTTTGAGTGTCTTGAAATGGTCTTGGTGTTTTTGAGCATGGTGCTGAACTGTTTCCCTTGCAACAGATTTAGCAAATGAAATGTGGTGTTTTTTCCCCCCCTCATTTTCAGACATAATCTTGGCAAAACCTTTAAAAGAAAGATAAACAAAATGTCGGGAACACGTATAAAAGAACACTAAAACAGAGAGGCACGGGGTGGCCGGGAACAGAATGAATGGATGTTGTTGTACAGAGGGCAGCCACTGCTGGAGTGACCAATGCAGCCACTCTGCATTGTCTGTTGTGTGATGATGGACACTGAACTCATTGTGAATAGCTCTGACAAGGAGGAAGTGCAAAGGCAGCTCCACTCCTTTTCTTCCCTGTAACACGGGTTAAGTCATAAAGTCCTTCTCAGGACCACAGAGTCATCCATCTATTTGCAGAGTTTAAGAGTGTAAAGGGGAGAATAAATGCTTAGCTTCCCAAATTACCTTGGACACTGGGAGGTTTCATCAAAACCTAACAGAATCTGTATGGATTCTTCGGATCTGCCTGTTCAAAGCACCCACAGATGTTTTCTCTTGGCACAGATAGTAAGAATCTAGGATTAAATGTTACCATTTAATACTTAATACCATTCAAACTCTCCCTCCTCCTGTTGAAAGTTGGCATTGTAGCATAACTGCTGATGTGCTTACATCCTGGAACACCGGATGTGTTGATTTCCATGCTATTGTAACATTACATTCAGGATAAAGTACTTTAATTTCCGAAGATGTAGTAATTGTAGTCATCGTGAACTGGGCCATATGTTGGAATCTTTTATGTACCTGCAGTTAGCTACATTTATATATAAAAATTGACAAGTGATTTCCTTCAAGCAAATTATGAATGTGGATTCTCTAACACTCTCCTGAATATTTTAATTGTGAAATCCCTATTTTTTTTATCATGTGTGTCATAGCACAATGCCACAGAATTATATGAAACAATGTCTGTTTCTGAACATGGAACTACCTTCCTCTTCCTTTAATTCACACTACACATCCATAAAATGGTAAATTTAGGGAATCTCAGTGAGAGGTGTCCAGAGGCTTTGTAATAGTCTTTCAATGTTTCTGTAATTCTGAAGTTATGTCACCATGAAACATTTTTTTAAAAAATCTGAAGCATATTGAAATAGCTCTTTAAAAATAATTAACTTTATTGGGGTGACATTGGTTAATGAAATTATATAGGCTTCAGGTGTACAATTCTATAAAACATCATCTGAATGTTGAATTGTGTATTCACCACCCCATGTGATGTCTCCTTATATCACCATTTATCTCCCCTTTCACCTCTTCCACCTCCCCCACCCCCTTCCCTATG
The DNA here is from genome assembly GCF_987537825.1 of Furipterus horrens. Classification (NCBI taxonomy): domain Eukaryota; kingdom Metazoa; phylum Chordata; class Mammalia; order Chiroptera; family Furipteridae; genus Furipterus; species Furipterus horrens. The sequence continues at coordinate 88,601,147 of NW_028327175.1, forward strand.
GTAATCACCATACTCTTGTCTGTGTCTTATGAGGGTTTTTTTTCTTCTAATCCCTTCACCTTTCACCAAGTCCCCCCAACCGCCTTCCCCTCTGACAGTTGTCAGTCTGTTCTCTGTATCCATGAGTCTGTTTCTACTTTGTTAATTTATTTTGTTCATTAGATCCCACATATGAGTGAAATCTAATGGTCCTTGTTTTTTTTCTGACTAGCTTATTTCACTTAGCAACAGCATCCTTGCCAGCACTTGTGTTTGTTGATTTATTGATGATGGCCATTCTGGCAGGTGTGAGGTGGTATCTTATTGTGGTTTTAATTTGTATCTCTCCGATGATTAGTGATATTGAGCATCTTGTCATATATCTATTGGCCAGCTATATGTCCTCTTTGGAGAAATGTCTATTCAAATCCTTTGCCCATTTTTTAATTGGATTGGTGTTTTGTGTGTGTGTGTGTGTGTGTGTGTGTGTGTGTGTGTGTGTGTGTGTGTTGAGTTCTCTAAATTCTTTATAAAATTTGGATATTAACCCCTTATCAGATGTATCACTGAGGCCTCAGAGGGCCATCAGGGTAAGGCCAGCAGAGCTTATTGGGCCCAAACAGACCAAGATTTGGGTGTATGAAGTGAGGGCTCTGCACTGCTTGGACATGCAAGGGGAAAATGGCCCCTGTTCTAGAGCCACACAACTTAGTCTGTCCCAGACTGCCAGGAGCTCCATCTTAGCAGGGTGGGGTTGCTAGGAGTTGGGTGATGGGGCTGGTGGGTCTCCTGTGATAGGGCTGAGCTGCTCAATCTTGAGAGAAGGTGAAGGAAGTCGCACCAGCCCCGAGCCACACCTCTCAGTCCTTGGCACCCCCTGAGTCTGCCCAGACCTCTGCACCCGGCCAGCAGCTGACTCCTCGGCATGGCATGAGTTCTACAGGGTGGGGTGAGAGGGTGGGGCTGTTACTTTCCCCCAGGCTGTTGCCAGATGGAGGGGAGTGCTCCATCCCAGAAAGATGGCGTTTGCAGAATGGGACAATGACTCAGCACAGGGGGCCTGGCTGTCCCTTCAGCTCTCTCCCCAGACTCTCCTCACATGACTCCAGAATGCTCTGCCCTCCCTCTGTTGGAGCCCATGGTGAGCTGATGTACTCTGCCTAAATAATTTCAATCTTCTGTTTTACCTCCAAAAACATTAACTGAAATAAACCCATCATTCTGTATACAGAAAACACTTAGATTAAAAGTTCTACCCTACTACCTATAGAAACATAAAGTAACAGATATGTTTGTTACATAACTAACAAGGTCATAGTCTGTTCAGCTGTGGGAGCAAACCTGATTAAGACCGTGATAATCTTTTGAAAGATTGTAATTTATCTCCATTTGAAGGGCATTATCTTAGTTCTTCAGCTGTCACAGGGAGCAAGGTTAACAAATATTCAGTGATGAATTCTTGAAAGCGGCAGTCAGATCTTGTTCTCTTAAACCTTTCTAAAAAGGGTTTATTTCACTGTCAAAAGGCAGTGAAATAAAAATTGTCAAATTTGTACACAGACTTACTTAATGGCTGTTATCTGAGAAAGTGGTTTGTGATTCATACAGTCACTACCTTTACTTAAGCAGTTTCTTGTTTGCTTTAGATTGAAGACAATCCGTTCCCATTGCTCACGTGGGAGAGATTACCACAAAAGGCTCTTGTTTACTTGAAGTAAGAAACTATGAAACACAAAACCCACCCACAAGGAATCTGCACTTTCAAAATAGTCTCATACTTTTGCTCAGGTCAGCATTATCGACTGCTTTCTTACTAAATGTATTTAATATAAATGTGGATGCTGGGCCTATCAATAGCCTTGGATATTTCAAGAGGGTTTTGATACTAATTTTGAAGGAGGAAGGGAAGAAGGAACTAAAGTGATGGAGCATCTTCTGTGTGCTGGGGCCTCTGCTTGGTAAACAGGTCATTCTCACTGAATTCTCCCAACAGCCCCATGACATAAATATTGTTTACATTTTACAGATGAGCACAGCGAGGCATAGAAACTTGAAGTATGCAGCACCTAGGGAGTTACTGCAAATGAAATTGGGGAAGATTCACCAAAACGTTCTATCTTTCATTACTAGCCATGCTTGCAACTCTTTGCCAAATGTTTTTGCATAATTTTTGCCTTGTAATTTGCTCAAGTTATTGATTTCTTTCCTTTTTTTTTTTTTTTTAGGTGGACATGTAGACATGGAACGTGCCTGAGAAACCTCAATAATATGCAGTAATATGGCCTCACTTACTTTCAAGAAGGGGGAACGTGGGAATGGAACAGGCGGAGGTGAGGAGAAACCAATAGGCCATTCCCAGTGACTCATATATTTAGCATGCACAGACCCACTGCTTTCCAATGTTACTTTATGAGATGTAACTTTGTGACTGTTATAGTTGGGGGTGATGATGGAGAAAAGTGGGGTATAATGAGAGTGCAAGAGAAATCTAATTCAACTTTCTCAAAAGAGTGATACTTTTGGGATTCATATTGTTTTACTTGCACAGACATAATTTTAGAGTTAATTATTCTTCAAAATAAAGCTCAGATCTCATCAACAATTACAAAAAAACAACAACAACAACAACTTACTGTACTTGAAATCATTTTTTGACAAAGTAGTATGTATGTGAATCTCCTTTAGACTAGAGAAGTATTTATGGTGTCTCTTTCCTAATTATAAATTCATTTTGTTTCGTGAAATTCATTTGAGTTGTATAGAACTAACAGAATATCATAAACATTATGGATTTCTCCAGCTATTTATATTTCAGTATGCAATGTAACAATATTATAACTAATTCCTTGCACTATATACATAAATACATATAAGTTAAGCTGTACCCTTTCATTTCTTCAGGAAATTGGCTGTTTTCATCGGTTATTTAAAATAAAGGCATAGAATTCTGTGGGAATACTGCTTTCTTCTATGACATTTAGCCAACCTTAGAAATACTTTCATAAATGATAATTGCCCACCAAATTTCTAAAATCCTCCAAAGTCTCACCTGGATAATTTGGGTACTGTATCTCTTGAAAATTTGCCTTGTCCCTTTCACATATCAGGGAGCTACCTGCTCTGAGTTTTCTCTTTTTTCAGGCCAGGCATGATGATAGGATTGGCCTGAATCAGCTCATTCACTAGAAATTTCTCCAGCGGGAGAAATATACAGGGCTGCAACACCAGCAAGGAACATTCCAACCAGTGGAATCCATTGTTTCTAAGAACTGATTGTTCAGTTTTCAGGATTTTGGTGTGCTGGTTATTAAACACAGTCATTCTTAAAAATTAAATTATGTAAATTTACAATTAAGTAAATTATATTCAAACAAATGTACAACATCAAAACTTACCACTTTCTAATTATTTTTTATTACTTGTTCTTTAAAAAAATTTTTTTAATTTATTTTTAGAGAGAAGGGAATGGAGGGAAAAAGAGAGGGAAAGAAACATCAATTGTTTGCCTCTATTATGCGTCTTGACCAGGGACCAAACTTGCAAACCAGGCATGTGCCTTGACCAGTAATCAAACCAGTGACTCTGCCCTGTGGTATGACACCCAATCAACTGAAACACACTGGCCAGAATGTCTTATTACCTATCCTTTTGAGGTTGTTTACATTTATCATCTCTGCATGATGGAAATATGAGTATAACAACGTGCTACTTTGTTTCGTTCAAACTCCATGTTCAGTTGCATTGCATTGGTAGCTTGAAATTAGCCATTGTGAGGAATCAGCAAACACAACAACTCAGTGCTGCCTACCAATTCCTTCTCCCAAACACCCCTCCTCTCCTGCCCATGAGAGTTGTTGAGCAGTTACCAGCATATTTAACAGCTTTCTACTTGAAGTTAATTTAATATATATATAATATATATATATATATAAGCTCCATGACTTTATCCTTTCCTAACAATACCATAGGCATTATCATTATACAGCCATACTTACAGAAATTATCTACCCATCCTTTCATTCATTCAATCAATATTTACTTAGTGCTGTAAAGTAAAAAGCACTGTGCTAAGCATTCTTGTAAGGGGTGTAAATAGACAGTACAAATCTCAATAAAGAAATGTTGAGTAAGGGAAAGAACACATGTTTTGGATTCAAAAGGATGTGGAGTCTGAACCCAATTAGGTAGGGTGACTGACCTCCAGTTTTTCCAAGATTGTACTGGTTTTATCGACTTGACTTGGGGTGGTGAACACACAATACAATATCCAGATAATATATTGTAGAATTGTGTACTTGAAACCTATATAATTTTATTAATCGATGTCATCCCAATAAATTTTTAAAAATCTTTTTATATATTAAAAAAAAGGGAAATCCCACATCCTTGGAAGCCCTTCTCAGTGAAAGAAATAAAAACATGTTATAACTATGACATTTAATGGTTTTGAAACCTTGGGCTACTTACTTTGAAGCTCTGAACTTCAGTTTTCCCATTAGTGAAATGGGGAAAAGAAAGCCAAGTTTGCAGGACTGACGTGAAGACTAGCGTTATTTGGGTACCCTATAGAGGCAAGTGCCCATATTATGTAGGCACTTAGGGCAATACCTCACATAAGTAACATGCTCAATGAACTAGAGCTTTTATTACTGTTCATAATAACATCCATGATAAAATGCAAAATAAAATAGGTAGAAATCTCTTTTGTAGGAGTTGAGATGTAAATATAAATTCTAATGAAAGGTTTTAAAATATTTGTATGGAAGAGGCAGCATTTGATTTTTAACCCATTATAGAACAAGTTGCCCTTACCCCATTATAAAACTAAATCTTGCCTTCTGATGCTGCTGTATTGTTTTCTAGTATTCAACATCCTGATTTTCAATTCCTTGCTAGTCCTACTGTGAAAATCAGGTTACCACTTTCTGCCTGTTCTCACCAGCTCAGGGTCTGCTCCTCTTTAATGCCTGTGGTTAGGCAGAATAAAGCTGTTATTTAAATCCTGGTCTCTGAAAACCCTCAGTAAAATGATGTGTTCAGCTTGTATATTAGTGGGATAAAATTCAGCAGGAAAAAGGAAACCAAGATATAATACCTACATGGTGAATTTTCAGTGAGGTTTAAAGGTATAGAAAGTTCCCAGACATCAGTAGTTCCTCAAGAAATACTAGGTCCTATTTCCACTTCTTCTCAAGTGCTTTCCAAAGTCCAAATACTTGATAAAATACTATGTATCAAAAATGTTACTGATATTCTGAAAGTGTAAAAGCCCTTCATTTAACAATATTATTAGACTAGAAAATAAAAGTTCGCAGTGATTTAAATATCTTGAAAATGAAAACAACACAATGTTTTATTCTAGGGAAATGAAAAAGTCCACATAGAGGGTGATTAAAACACCCACAGTTGCCAGTGAAAACCACAAATGGAATATAAGAAAAGCATCGCTGTTGTTTGAGAAAACCTTTTGCAAATGTTGGTACAAATATAATTTTGAATAGATATTCAAGCTGGACACATTTGCAAACATCAAACTCACTGTTAAGAAAGTGGCTTCAAAAAGAAGACTTACGTTGTCCACCTTCCCCTTCCGTCGGGGGAGATTACTCTTATTATTCTTATTTTGTACTTTGATACTATAAAATTGTGATAATAGATGCTGAAAGATCATGCTTCCTTTTGGGGAACATGTGAGGAAACTGAATAGGTCCTTGGAGAAACCTTTGGCGAAAAGTTACAAATCTGGTGTCTTGGCCAGCCTCCAAGACAGCACCCCGATCTTCACCTCCTACTATTCACATCCTTGTGTAGTCTCTTGTCACATCGAGTTAGAGCTGCTCTGCTCTGTGTCTCCAAAAAGCACGGAACATGTGATGGTGTATGACTTCTGAACCTCAGTCATGAAAGTTGGGTTGCCAGGTAAACCACAGTACGCCCAATTAACGTTGAATTTCAGGTAATTGACAAACATGTTTTTTTTTAGTACAAGTATGTCCCAAACGTTACTAACAGAAATAAATTATGTATTGCTTATCTGAAATTCAAATTTAACTGGGTTTCCTCAATTTTTATTTGCTAAATCCGGCAACCCTATGAAGGGTGTTTCAATGTCCACCTTCTTGCCTTGGACTATGCATCAGGATGTGAGGACACCCAAGCAGCCTTGTGAATAGGCCCATGTGAGGAGGAACTGAAGGCCTTGGCTATTAGCCTGCACCACTTGCTGCTCATGTCAGAGATCCCCCCAGGAACCATTTTTATGTAATTTTCCTTGTACATCTCATTTGTTCTGAGTAGTTACTCTAGACTGTTGTGGCCACTGGAATAGAGTCATATGTGTTTTTGATCCCTAGAGTCCAAGTACCCAACACGGCACAGGGCCATTCACTTGACTGGTTTTCGCTCTGTTAAATGGTGTAAAATGGTGTTCTGAACCTCACTTTTGACATCTGTAAAATGGGATAAAAATGACACCCACTACATAGGGTCGATGTGAAGATTAATTGAGTTAATAAGCTTAGAAATGTGCCTGGTACGTAGGAAGTACTTTAGTACACACAGGAAGAGTGTTCACCTCATTGATTAGCTTGCATTAGAATCACCTGGAAGGCTTGTTAAGCTTCTGTTTCCTGAGCCCTATCCCCACTGAATTTCTGGTTCAGTAGGGCTGGGTATGGCCAGATGATGCTAATGCTGCTAATTTTGGGGCCCAGCCACTGCTTTGGCTTCATGGTTTCCGTGACTGTGGCTCCGCTGGGAAGGTGCCTTCTCACCTTCTGTTTATAAATTCATATTGACTGGGTACAGACCTCCGCCCAGGCAGAGCTGTTAAGAGTGTAACATTTACTTTCTTGTAACACAAGCAGGCACAGAAATCTCTGATTTATTTCTGGCTATAATCAATACCTCTAGACCAAGGGATGCTCTTAGCCAGCAGGAAGTCTAAAATAGTAGAAAGATAGCAGCCTCTGTTCTAAATTCAGAGGTAAGTTTTGTTCAACTGTTCCTGGTTCTCGTTCTGCTTCAAAGTTTAGTTCATTCATTCAGCTGAAGTCCCGCCCAGTGTGGGACGAAATTTCCTGGTAAATAGTAAATACTGTTGGCTCAGAAGCATTATTTTGTTCTAACTGGCACAGGTTTAAAGCATTCAACAACCAATCCCTAAAAGTGTTCCCTGGTGTTTCCAAGACACAAAACTCATCTGCAAAGCAGTGTGTGTGGAGGGGAAACTTTTCTTCTACCCTCTTAGATTCTTTAAATGGGGCCTGTGAATTTAACTGACAAAGACAGATTAACAGGAGAAAAGGCATACAAATTTTGTTAACATTTTTATGTCTATGTGGGCTGCACAGAAAAGAAGGAAGAACCCAAAGAAGGGGTTAGGCCTGGTGGCCTATATACCATTTTAACAAAAGACAATAATTCATGCAGAAATGACTAGACAAAGGAGAAGGGGGGAGGGTATGTATTCTTAGGGGCAGTAAATTGTGGGATGGTGACTAGGAAACGTATGGTAGATAAGGGTTGTTTGGTAAGTTTTGTTATACAGACTCAGTCTCCAGTGATGAGTCAGAAACTTTCCATTCAGGTGCATTGTGAATGACCATCTTCCAGTTATTAATGTCTTAGAGACTTTTTAGTTATATATGGCCAACACCTCAAAATTTTCTCAGCTTCATCCGTGGTAACTTATACATCCATTTGTCATTTGTGCAAACAACATTTATGGGGTAACTCCTCTACGCCATCGATTGTGCACGTGTACTTGTGTCATCTAAATTTCAGTGAGATTTACTGAACACTTTTTAAAATCCCAAAGCTTAATACTTTGTGTTTCTTGGCTTTAAAAACATAAGCCAGTTTTTAATGTAACAGATAATATAAATTTCACTTCATCTCCATAATTTCTTCAAGAAATGAGGGTTAAAAATGAAAATCTTTGTTCTTAGAAAGTACTTACTGTTTGGAGAAAAACAATTAAGATCTCATACATGGAAAACCAAAAACATATCTGATGAAAGTGAAGATAAATCTAAATTATGATTTACTGCTTATGAAAATGATTCTGGTTGTAAAATGAAGTTTAGTAATTTCAATGAATACAGTAATTTAAGTAAATTTTGCATTAAGAATGAATCATAGTAAAATTTTTCTTTTGTGACACTGTAAGATTTTAATGGCCATTTGTTTTAAAGCAAGGCTCTGAAAAGAATTGGTCAAGTGCCAGGCGCTGTTTGTAATGACAAATTGCTCACAATGCATTGCTTTGAAAGAAAACAGTATTTTTTTGTTTTTGAAACATATTTATGTAAGTACTAGTCTATTCCGGTATCTATAAATCATCTTCTCTGACCATAAACTTAAAATGCCCAATTTTAACTCTTGTAAATTATGCCTTTCAGATCTTTCTAAACCTTATACCTATGTGCTTTGTGGCAGCATGTGGTTGAGTATAATGTATTATCAGTGGTAGTAAAACACTACTTCTTCACATATTCTTATTATGCAAAATGCAATATTTTGTTGATTGGCTTAAGCTTTTTAGTTCTTCAACCTGGTCATAAAAAATATGATTTCTACTTTCCTAGGATTCACATTGCTGTTAAAATTGTAATTGCCTGTATTTCAAGTAATGTCATTTATAATATGATCAAATAAAATCAATGAGAATACAAATTAAAATTGTTCATTCTCGCAAATGAGTAAGATGGCTGCCAACTTTAAAGTAGCCTAACATGTGTCTTCATTTGATTAAATAGTTCTAGAGTTATATTTATGGATTCAAAGCAAAGTAGAGAACTGGATGAGCATTTATTTTTGAGAACCTTAATTTTGCTTCTGATTTGGTTGCCTTATTTTAGATCTATGAACATGGACTGTCTCCATGGCCTGACTCAGGTTATATAGGATTTAATGCTTACACAATTTTGCGGCCCTCTTTAAGAAAAGCACTTTTAAAATATTTTACTTTTATATAACTTATAGAAATAGATGACCACATGAACTCAATATTAGACCTCCTCACCAAGACATGGAAGGGGCCCATTTCTTCAGGCAGGAGGTGAGCCTAAAGATGAACCTTCATTATCTTCATGGCAAATCTGCCTGTGGACTTGTAGACATAGTTAAACTGAGACACAAACCTGAACTAACCTACAAAAGCATAATGTGATAGATTTGTGTATGGCTTATGAAAATCAGTTTTATTGCTCAGTCATGTTGTAGAGAAAGAGCAGTAGAAAAAAATCATAGCTCTGTGTTGATGGATCCATAAAAGATCTTTGCTTAGCACATGACAGAGCATTTGGGCGATCACCACATGGCCTAATTGCTTCTACCAGGAGGATTGCTGAAGCAGCCTGTGGACTGCTTGGTGACTGGCTATTATTGTGGTTATTAAAAAATTAAAAATTAAAAAGCAGTCAATTTTGGTTTTGTTATATAAGCCTAGTCCATGATCTTCAGACATATTGGTTGTATCACAGAGCAAACTAATTTATTTGATTACATCTATAGACAGATAATTAATAGCACAAGGTAGTCTATACCATGGGCAAATACAAAGCAGGGAAGAAGAAAAAACAATGCTACTATAATTGGAGAGGCAAGAAATCCTTAAATTCTATGGGACAGGGAGATTTCATGAAAGTGGTGGGATTCTTTTATAGCAAAAGTAGGCATATATTTTAAGTAGAAACCATTTCAGTACAGATGGAGCCTCCATATTGGGAATGATGAGGAGAAGAGTTTACTAAAATAGTAGGTTTCTGTGAAGGGGCCTCATGGATGTTCATCTGAAGAGGTTCCATATTGTTATAACGAAAGGTCTCGACAGCCATTCTAAAATCCCAGGCTTAATGCCAACCCCTTCATACCAGACCTACAACGTTGGGGTTGGGCCCAGCTATGTGTTTAACGTGCCCTCCAGGTGAGTCTGATGTGCACTGAGACTGATGCCCTGAATTGCGGAAAGCCACAGGTTTCCGCAAGGAATATTATGCTTATAAAGTGGTGATTCTGGAAGATTAACTGGGCAACTGTGACTTAGACAGATTGGATAAAGAAGGGATTGGAGTCAGGGAAGTCAATTTTTTACCATAATGTCTTAATCGGCATAATATATATAAATTATAATACCTGCTTCTGAATTCCAAAGCTGCTCTTTGTCAGGATTTTAGCATCTCTATTTTATGGTAACATATTAAATTGTGACAATATACCTTAGTGAGCCTTCTCTAAATTATTTAACAATCAATTAAATGCTTTCACTTTATTATAGTGAAAGCTAATTTAATGACTTGTAGCTAGTAACTAGTCTGAGGAATGTCCGTCTTTTGCACAAAATATAATAAAAATTTAGCAACCTTTTAAATACACATCAGATAGAAGGACCATTTTTATGTAATGAATTTGGACCTTTTAAGGGAGCTTTCAGAGACACTTCTTCCCTAGACATAATAACTTCAAATAAACATGTGCAAATTTGGAGTATTATAGATTATTTTAGAGAGTGAAGGGAGGAGATGAGAAGGTAAGAAATGATGGCTACTCTGAATTGTGAATGAGAAAGTGAGGGAATGGAAGAGTGACAAAAAGAGAAGAGAAAGAAAGAAGTGCAGCAAGAGAGTATAAAATAATGTGCCTCAGAACTCAGACAAATCTCTCAGCTGTTAGGGCGCAGTGAATCACCAGAGTGGGGAACCTCTCCGGCTCTCAGAGCTTGGTAATGACGACCACCTATGACAGCCCAGCTGCAAAAAACTCACGCTCCTGTGCCTCGGGGCAAAAAAAATGACTGTAATACTGCTGGACGGCTGCCCTTTAAGTGTTTTCTTAAGTTTGAAATCTTGGCACTATCTATACACCCATCTATAGAAAACCTGCTGTGTGAGAAACACGCAGAAAATGTACTTATGGAACCCCATGTGTGAAGCGATATTGTTTACACAAGGCTTACACAATTTGAGAATAATGCAATTTGACAGAAGAGACAGGTTGATGAAATGTTTGTGGTGTCTTTTTTTTTTTTGCATTATAGTTGAGTGGGCAGAATATAACCATGGGAAAGCTGAGAGCTGGCCTCAATTTCTGGCTCTGTTACTGACATCCTGTATGATTCAGGACAAGAGACATGGCTTCAACCCCACACTCATTACAGAGCAGGACCTGGGGGGAGAGTGGTGCAAGGGTTTGCAGAGGGCTTCAGCATTCTCACTTTTCATCGGATTAGAGGGTTATCCAGTAGACAGTGTCCAAGGCAAATGTGCCACTGCCTATCTCCCATGAGGTCAGACTGTAAAATGAGCTCTCCATCAAGACCAAACCTTGACTATTAATATCAGAACTTCACGGGGCAGCTGGTGATGGAAGCTGGATAGAGGCCTAGGAGAATGTGATAAGGAAGGTGTGGAAATGGGCCAGATTCTGCCTTAAGTGCCCCAAAGCATTACGCAAGCTGCAAGGTCCTGAAGCCACAGAAGAGAATCAGAACACATGTGCGAGTACCTTGTAAAACTGAGGCAGTGGAAGAAACTGTGCAGGTAGGCAGGGGCCAAGGGCCATGGTAAGGAATAATAATGCTCATTGACATGTACCCAGAACCCACCATGAGCCAGGTATAGATCTTAGCATCTGGACTGTATTAATTCATTTAATTCTCACAACCCCCTTAAAAGGTAGTACTCTTATAATGCCCATTTTGCAGATGAAGAAACTGAGGCACACAGAAGTTTAGATGACATGATTAGGCCATTGCTCAAAGGCAGCACATGCAGGCAGCTATCTGCAGTTTCACAAAAATGGAGGAGGATGGTAAAGTAGTAGCATGCATGAAGATCAGAAGTAAAGTGTCCAGCATACAAATTGCCTTTCTGCTCCGATCAGATGCTTACTACATGCCTCCTTAGTGAGGGCACTAACCAAGCACTGAATGGAAAGGCTTATAGCAGAGCAATTTGCCACATCCTCAACTCTGAGAAAAGCAGCTGCATGAATCTATTCTGTCAATTTATTCTGCTGTCCTGATCTCTGCCAGATCAGGGATGCTAAGGATCCATGGCCTCTGTGCCAGAATGAGAGTGGGCTTGGTAGTATTACAAAACCACAGCCTGAACAGAAACCCTGTTTTTACTCAGCAGACAACTAAGTGGAAAGTTTGCAATTATGAAGCTTACTTGGAACAAGGAGTCATCCAAACTGGGTAATTTGACGCTCAGACATGAACCAAGCTGTGGGGAAGAGTTGAAGATGCTCACTGCACAGTTGAGAGGAAAACATTCTCTTTCTCTTGCGCACAAGCACAAACAACTCTGAGTAAAATGTAATTGGAAAAACTTTACTTGGATAGCCTACTTGTTGAGATTCTGTAGTTAAACTGTATTTTAAGACAAGCTCATCAGTGAACAATTTTGAAAAATAGCATTATAATATACTGCCAATTCTCCTAACACAATGATGTTATAATAAATATATTTCTCTTTTTGGAAAGAATGCACAGTACAAGAATTATCCTTGGAGCACTCATTTTCCCATTAACTTATTTCTTTTGAAAATACCAGTTGCTTTTCAAATGAGTGTCTTATTAGTTTTCCCTTCACTACAAGTGTGAGAGAAACTTTCAGAGCTTAAAAAGTAAACTTCAAAATCAAAATTTCTCAGACTGTGGATCAGACCCTGGAGTATCATGAACTATCATATAAGCTTTGGTGAATAAAATCCTGAGTTGATTAGAGCCATTAAGCCATGTAATTATAGAACTGGAATGGAAATTTAAAAGTCACATATATAGAGTTTTTGTTTTTTTTTTAAATGTTACAGATCAGGAAACTAGATCACAAATAACTCTTATAAGGTCACAAAGCTGGTAAGTCACTGGGATGACTATTTATTCTACTGTCTTCTACTCTTCCTCTGAAGAATATTGAAAATTTTTTCTGAATATTTCTGAAATATTTTTCCTCCACATATTAAATAAATACCTGGACTCAGCTTTACTGCTTAAAAATGCATGGGAAACAAAAGAATTGAAAGCAAGGTCTCAGAGAGATACTTGCATATCCAAGTTCATAGCAGGATTATTTATAATAGCCAAAGTTGGAAGTGATTCCACTGCTAGGATTACACCTGAAGAATTCTGAAATACCAATACAGAAGAACCTATGCACCCCTATGTTCATAGCAGCGCTATTTAGAATAGCCAAGTGCTAGAAACAGCCTAAGTGCCCATCAGTGGATGAGTGGATCAAAAAAACTGGTACATTTACACAGTAGAATATTATGCCGCAGAAAGAAAGAAGGAACTCCTGCCATTTGCGACAGCATGGATGGAACTGGAGAGTATTATGCTTAGTGAAATAAGCCAGGCGGCGAAAGACAAATACCAAACAATCTCACCTAATACAGGAACCTAATGAACAAAACAAACAAATGAGCAAACTGCAGCCAGAGACATGGAAACAAGGAACAGACTGACAGTGACTAGAGGAACTATTATAAATGACCCATGGACATGGACAACAGGGTGAGGATTGATTGTGGTAGAGGGTGGAGGTGAGAGGGGCAGGGAAGAGCAAGGGGGGAAAAATGGGACAACTATAATAGAACAACAATAAAAAAATGAAAAAGAAAAAGTGGTATGTGAATACAATGAAATAGGCAGTCACAAAAGGACAAATACTGTGTGATTCCACTTATATAAGGTTCCTAGAGTAGTCAAATTCACAAAGACAGAAAGTAGAATGGAAGGGCAGGGGTCAAATGGAAGAATAGGTAGATCCTGTACTTACCTCCTCCCATGAACACATTAAAATTACAACTAAATATAGAACAACAATTGCTAAGAAAAACTTTAAGATTAGCTAAACAGAATTCCTATAACTAAGGATAAAAAGAAAAGCCACATCGAGACAGGGAGGAGGGGCATCAATGCAGTCTGATCAGGTCCTACAACCATGACATGGAGATTCATAAATGGGAGGACCTCAGATGAGGTGGTGACCCGTGAGGAGTGAGGAATCCAAGCCCCACAGTGGGATCCCTGGCCTGGGGGGCAGGGCTATGCCAGGAAGAGGAGTCCCCATAATATTTGGCTTTGAAAACTCACAGGAATTACATTTGAGAGAGACACACATATACACACAAAGGGCTATGTAACAGTGACAGAATGTTTTTGAAGGGTTCACACATGAACTCATTCACTCCAAGCTCCAACATGGAGACAACAGTTCAAGGAGCATCTGGGTCATATGGGGCAATATTAAATTGACTCATGTTAGAGTGAGTGCTGGAAGGACAGAGATCATTGGGAAGTCTGTGGTGATGAAGGCACTGGCTGGTGCCATTGTTTCTTTTGTTTTGTTTTGTTTTGTTTTGTTGTGCTCTTCTTCAACTTGGCTGGCCTAGTGCAGGTGGGCATAAAATCTGTTACTCTCTCTTAACCCAGATCACATCATTTGTCTCACCCTGGAGTTTCCCTAAGATTCTGCCCCACCCAACCTGTTTGCACGGGCTGGATCCTTTCCCCAAAAGCTATAGAACTGCCACCCATGGAGCTGGTCTAGGCTCACATCATAACCTTTCCCAAACAGCCCCAAGCCCAGCACAAGCATTGGCCAAATTTGGATAGCATCATAGCTCCCACCAAATGAGCCCAGCCTGGCACAAGTAGCTGCTAGCTGTGGCTCAATTATACCTCCACCAAGCAGCCCCAAGACCAGCATAAGTGGTTCAGCCAGCCTCAGCTCATACCAGAGCCCAACCCAAGCAGCTCCACAACCAAAACACTTTATGTGCAGCCTCTGCTGGCACTGAAATTCCTTCAAAGTGGGTCTCACTCCATGGGACCAGCCCCCACACAAGAGATTGTCTTGCAGTAGTGATAGCTGGTCCTCACAGCCAGTCAGCCTGAGGGTCCACTGCACCCACTGGTGTGCCTGTAGTAATCGTAGCCTAACTACAACAGAAGGGTACAAGCGACCTACGCAGAGGACATTCCTAGTACAGCTGGCTCTGGTGATGAGAGAGGATTATGCCACTGAGCTCCAGAAGACATCTACTCATAAGGCTGATCTTAAAAACCAGGAGACATACCATCTCCTGAGAAAATGCCAAAATTAGGAAATAGAGGAATATGTTTCAAGTGAAAGAACAGGTTAAAACCCCAGAAAAAGAACTAAATGAATAAAGATAAGCAATCTACTAGATAAAGAGTTCAAAGCAATGGTTATAAGGGTGATCAATGAATTTGGAAGAAGAATAAATAAACTCAGTGAGAACTTCAACAAAAACTCAGAAAATATACAAAAGAACCCACCACAACTAAAGAATACAATAACAAATGAAAACACACTACAGGAAATAAACAGCAGGTTAGATGAGGCAGAAGAATGAACTGGTATCTGGAAGACAAAGAACAGCAAAAAGACAAAAAAATTTTTTTAATGAGGGTAATTAAATTAAGAGACCTACAGGGTACCAAGTATACCAACATTCACATCATAAGGTTCCCAGAAGGCAAAGGATAAGACAGAGATCCAGAAAACATATTTGAAAAAATAATGGCTAAAAACTCCTTCCCTAACCTGGTGAAGGAAACTGACATAGAGCCCAAAACAAGCTACACCCAAACAGGCTCACACCAAGACATATTATAATTAAAATGCTAAAAGTTAATGATATAGAGAGAATCTTAAAAGCAGCAAGAAAAAAGCAGCTAGTTATGTACAAGGGATTCCCCTATAGACTTTAAGCTGATTTCTCAACACAAACTTTGTAGGCCAGAAGGGAATGAGCTAATATATTTGAAGTAATGAAATTAAAAAAACAAACAAACAAACAAAAACCCCTACAATCAATAAAACACTACCCAGCAAGATTATTATTTAGAATTGAAAAAGTTAGAGTTTCCCAGACAAACAAAAGCTAACGGAGTTCATTACCACTAAACTGGCACTATAAGAAATGATCGAGGAACTTCTTTAAGTGGAAAAGAAAAGGCCAAATCTAAATAGAAAATATAGGAAATATAAAAAGCACCTCACTGATAAAGTCACACATTTAGTAACTGTAGGGGATCAACCAAGTATAAAATTATTATGAAAGACAAAAGACAAAAGTAGTAAGAGCATGTGTAACTACAATAATATATTAAAGGATATACACACATAAGATGTAATAAAATGGAATATGAAAACCATAAATGTGGGTGGGATCTGAATAAAAAAATGTAGTGCTTTTAGAATGTGTTCAAACTTAAGTGGCCATCAACCTAAAAAACTGCTATAAACATAGCGTTACTATATACAAATCTCATGTTAACACTAACCAAAATCTCATATTAGGTGCACAAAAAATAAAGAGAAAGGAATCCAAATAAATCACTAAAAAAGTTATCAATGTATAAAAGAGCAAGAGAAGAAGAAAAGAACAGAGAACTATAATAACAACTAAAAACCAATAAATAAAATATCAATAACTACACACCTATCCATAACTACTTTAAATGTTAATTGACTAAGTGCTCCAATAAAAAAACATACTGTGGCAGAATGGATAAAAAAAAGTACTCATCTAGCCCTGACTGGTGCAGCTCAGTGTGTTGAACACCATCCTGCAAACAGAAATGCCACCAGTTCAGTTTCTGGTTGGGGCACATGCCTGGGTGTGGGTTCAGTCTCCTGTTGGGGGTGTGCGAGAGGCAGCCGATCAATGTTTCTCTCACGTATGGATGTTTCTCTCCCTCTCTTTCCTCCTCCCTTCCCCTCTCTCTAAAAATAAATAAGATCTTTAAAAAAACAACAATCTATATGCTGCCTACAAGAGTCTCACTTTAGACCAAAAGACACACACAGACTGAAAATGAAGGGACAGAAAAGATATTTCATGCAAATGGAAATGAAAAAAAAAGCTCGGGTAGCAATACTTATATCAGACATAATAGACTTTAAAACAAAGACTGTAGCAAGAGACAAAGAAGGGTATACATAATGATAAAGGGGTCAATCCAACAAGAGGGCGTAATATTTACAAACATCTACACACAATGTAGGAACATCTAAATACATAAAACAAATATTAAGAGACATAAATAGAGATGGATAGTAATACAACAATAGTAGGGGACTTTAACAATCCACTTCATTAATGGACACAGTATCATCCTAAAATAGTATGGCTGCAGAGGATGGGAAAGCAGGGAATTGTTGGTTATGGGGTATAGAGTTTCAATTGGGGAAGCTGAAAATTTCCTGGAGATGGATGGTGGTAATGGTTGTAAAACAACATGAATGTACGCAATGCCACTGAACTGTATACTTAATAATTGTTAAGATGGTAACTTTTATGTGTTCCCTCACAATTAAAAATAAGTTAAAATATACATTGGAAAAAGTAGTTATTTTTGATCTATGTGAAAGGGTTGATAAGGCCTTTATGATTGTGAAGTTGTTTTATTCTTTAAAAAATAGGCTGCACACCTGAAATTATACACAATAATATTGAATGTAAACTGCAATTTAAAAAAAAATTAAAAAGAGCAAATAAGCATTAGAAAAGAGAAAAAAACTGTTTTCATGGAAGTGATACTTTTAGCATATAAAACTGTCCTATAAATAAAATTTGAATATGTTTTTGATTCACTTAAGTATTTACATTGTGAATTTATTAAAGCTATTTGATAAAAGGGAAAAAATTATGAGTGCATTTATTTCAGTGGACAGA
Source organism: Furipterus horrens (assembly GCF_987537825.1). Lineage (NCBI taxonomy): Eukaryota > Metazoa > Chordata > Mammalia > Chiroptera > Furipteridae > Furipterus > Furipterus horrens. The sequence goes on from NW_028327175.1 coordinate 88,618,841, forward strand.
CAGCATAGACGTTCAAGAACATAAGGCCCCGATATCATCTTCCCAGAGCTGAATGCGTGCGCTCAAACGTCATTAGTGCATTTTGGATAAACATTTTGAGAATGCTTTGAACAAAGATTCAAGAAATTACACAGCATATTTTGAGTTGTTCCACTGGTAAATCAGTAGTTAGAAATTCTAACAAGAAAGCCAGAGGCTAAATTCTAATTCTTAGATCTATGTTCCTGGGATTAGAAAGCAATCCATTATTATATGCTGCTTTAATCTAGTAAAGTATAACATGAGACCTGAAGAACATGAGGATATGAATCGTTTTTCCACAAAAAATGACCAGTTTAACTTTTACTGAACATTTCCAACTATTATGTCAACGCATTAAAAAAATTATGTTATCTTTACCTAGACATATTTCAGGGGTCATTATAAATATTAATGAATTATCATTTTTATTTTGGATGGGAAAATATTATTTGAGAACATGTTTCTGTTCTTTTCTGTAGGTCACCTGGAATGGAGATTTTCTGATGATTAATAGTGATTTAAAAAAAAAAAATCTCTCCTTAAGCCAACTTTTAAATTTAGCTTTACACAATTTGCTACTATAAGGTTAAACTCCATTAATTCTTTTTTTAGATGTTTAGAACTTATGACATATATGAAAGGTGAATTTGGCATTAAACCAAAATTTTACTATTGTCAGCTCTGCAGAGTCAATATATTACATTCCCAGAAGAGCAGATTGGGTTCCTCTTTGCCTCAAACATCATTAACAAAACTGACAGCAAAGTGCTAATTTCACAACTGCTCCAGCTGTTATTGACGTGTAAAGCAGAAAGGACTGAGCCTGATTGTCAGATGTCAAGCAGGACTTCCATTACAGACATAACAACTTACACAGTTTGACTTGTAAAAAGGGGTCCAACTTATCAGAATAGGTAGGTGAGAAAAAAGTATAAAGAATACACAATTATGGCATCTTTTTAGAATCTTTTTTTCAAATCATAAAAAGGAGAAAACAGAAGTTTAAATAAAAACAAAGACGCTTTAGGGACAAAGCAAAAACAAGGAAAGGTTTAATATAATAAAAATTACATTTCAGGCTTCTTTCATCTTTTACTCAAAGAAATACAACCCTCCTTGCCTTTGTTACATTGCTAAATAAAGGCAGCTGACTCTGTAGGTTGGTCTTCTGTGGATCTGTGGGAACTTCTATACACACACAGATCCCCAGTGTTATAGGTTGTCTTTCCAGGAGGGTTTTGATGAATTTTACTGATAGTATTAATAGACTTAAACATAGAGGGTTGTTTTTTTGTTTTTTTGTTTGTTTGTTTTTGTCTAAGGATGATCTTCCTTTATCTTTCTGAGTGCTAGGAGATAGCTGACAACACTTACCCAATTTCAATTTCCCCCACCTTCCTCCCTAGTAGAAACCTGACTTGGTTTCATTCATCACCTTCTCCCCACCCCCACTCCCCGCACTCCACCACCTTCTGGCCATCATCCTCACCACTCCCCTCCTGACCCCTACACCACGTTTGTAGCTAACGGGGACCACGTGACAGTTTGAGGCACCAATAGGTAAGGGGAAGCTGCTGGGTAGAACGTCTTGATAAGTTCTTTAGAAGGGAAACCAAGTCAGCTGGTCACTGCCCTTTGTTTCCCCTTCCCCTTCCATCCCAAGGAGTGGGACCACTATCTAGAGATGCTAATGAGATGAACTCACCCTGAGAACATGCTGAGCAGAAACATTAAAGAAACTGGATCCCTATTAGCCGCCTGGAACCACAGTATCTGCTCTGGACAGCTTACCTCCAGAGTTCTGGTTACATTAAAATAATAATAATGACAGCCATACCCCAATTTGCTTAAGCTCTCTCCTTTCAGCTGCCTGGTATTTATAGACAAGTTCACTTCCTAGTCAAGGGAATATTTTAGAGTAGAAAACTCAAAAAGCAAAATACACTAGAGCTTTTCATGAATGGCAGTTCCCTAGGCTAACTTGTTTAGTTATGAGGATGTTTAGTTAATATACAAATTATGAAGCTTGAAATAATTGGCTTTGATCAGCATCCTCATTATTATCATTAAAGACATTTTTATTCAGAACCTACTTGGCTATTTACCCGGTGAATGATTTTCTATATTGGAAGCCTCTCTTCAACTTGGAAGTCATCAAGGAGCATCTGGAGTCTTCAATATGATAAGAGCAAGGGCAGAGTTATACAAATGAGTGACCTTCTCAGAGGTGTCACAGCATGTTGAAGTTATTTTTCATGGAAGTTGTTACAAATAATCTTTAACTAAGACCAGTTATTTATGAAAATTTGATATGATTTAATATCTTTATATGTTAAAGCAAATTTAAACTTGTCCCATCATTATATGGTTTGCAATAATATCATTCTCATCCCAATTTCTTGAGTGGGATTGAAAATGATGGAGTTACAGGTAGCAAACTGGGAATTTCTCCTCACTCTGGGCATGCCCATGGGTGTTTCACATTATGAAGATCATCGGTTCTATTTTTGAGCAGAAAAAAACAGCTGAACGCTGCTTTACACACAAAGAGCAACCCCCCCCCCCCCCCGAGTACTTTTGGCAGCACCAGGACAGCTGATGGGAGCTCTGTTCTGGTCCTTCTCAAAGGTCGTGGGGGTACCTGGTTACTGAACCTTCACAGATGTAATCATTATCTCAAGGGTGAAAGCTTGGAGCTTTTTTTTGTTTACCAGAGTGGCACAAAATAAAAAGTTGAGAAACAGCCATAAAGCCTTCATATAGTATGTCTCTCTCAGCTTATGTCCAGTGCAAAGAATTAGTAGTGGTGCCCTGAATTTTTATGGAACTGAGAAGTTTTACGAGACTGTTCAGGTCAGTGTGGGGCAAGTACAGCAATAGTTTTCTTGGCCTTCAGGCTTGGCACCCCTTGTCCCATTGCCACCTCTTACCTGCTTGCTGACTAGGGCACTAATGTGGAAGTCATTTTCATTAGCCTGAGTAAACAACCTTGGCTGCTTCCTCTGCTCTGCCAGTACATCTTGGGCATTATATAAATTTGTATTTATTTCCAATCTGTATTAGTAAGGATTAGTTTTAGCTGCAAATAGCCATGAGCCCTCAAATAACAGTGGCTCAAACAATATAAAAGTTGAATTCTCTTTTAAGTGAAGTAATTCCAGAGGCAGGGAGTCAAGGACTGGCATGGCTCCTAGTTTTCTGTGGCGCCTTTGCTAGCAGGGGTCTACATTTTTGTATTCTGTACAGCAGGACTTGAGGAAGGACAGAAAAATGTTCACTCCCTGTCTTATAACAAAAATTTCTGTAATACCACATAACACTTTGGTTTTGTATCATTGACCCAAACTTCCTCACTTGGTCACATCTAACTGCAAGGGAAGTGGAAACATAGAGTCCTACATTTGGGTTTATGGGTGCACTCAAAGTCAGTTCTGATGCTAAGTAGGGGGGAATGATGATTGAGAAATAATAGTGGTTGCTGCTGCCATTTGCAAATAACTGTAACTGAGGCTCTGGTTATTTGTAAATGTACTAATTTTAACATATGGGTGGTAAATGCACCTGAAATGCTCTCTCCCCTTCCAAGGGATTTATGGAAGCCAGATGGTGGCCAACCAACACTTTCTCCACAGCTTTTGTGTATCTTGAGTCTATAGGTGAAAGGGCTCTAATTTATCTTTTTTCCTCCCAGGCCCCATTCCATTAAGAGAACTTGCTTTTTAGATAGGACACACCTTTCCTTCTTCTGCTGTGTCAGGTACTTGCTTATTTCTGAAGATTGTCAGAATGCTCTTTAAGGTCGATCTCTTTGTAGGACACATCCCAGTATCTTGAACATGACATGTACTAAAGAGCTCTGGTTTCTTCTTGGGAAAGGAAAAAAAAAAAAAGCCATACCAGTGAAAAGTCATAAAAAAAAGTCCTAAAATCTCCTGGTTAGATAAAGACTGACAACGTAGGGAATATTAGTGGCAATTATCAGGCAAAGGAAGTCCTTTTATATAAGAGGGAGTGACAGCATCCTTTTTCTACTCCCCCAAAGAGCCAGAATTCTAGAGCATCTACCTATCAAGTGACCCACCAGAGGCCCACTACTGAGAAGTCAGAATAGGATTAACAATCAGACTTTTTAATTCCAGATTTCTTGACTTCTTCTAACAGTAGATATTGGCGTTTAAAACACAGGGTGGGGCAAAAGTAGGCTACAGTTGTGAGTATGTGAAGCACAGAGTTTATTCTTGCATTATTATTGGTTAATTATTGTATTATTTTCCACACAAATAACTGTAAACCTACTTTTGCCCCACCCTGTATTTATTAGTTGTAGTTCTAGTCCTAGAAGAGACAGAATTTCAAAAATAGATTAAGGTATGAACAAGTGATAGTTCTGAGAATAAAGATAATACATATACCTATCAAGGAAATAAAGAAAAATGTCTTTTTCTCTGATTCATTCAACTACTGAGATGGGCATGGTGGTATCATTTATTTATTCTTGGGCTTTTGGATACAACAGTACATTATTCACTGGGATGGGACTTTAGGAGATGTTGCTATTTGAAAATACTGTAAGTCTGATTTTATTGTTATGTCCATGAGACTGAAAGCACCTCATTGCCTCAAGAGTAGAGATATGTTTTAACAACTGCTCAACAATTCCCATATGACTCTCTTTAATTCAACTCAATTCAGTTCACTGCAATAAATCAATGGAATTCAATTTAATTAACCACTTATCAATTCTGTGGCAAGGGTAAAAAAGAGACAGACTTTTATTTAGGGACCACACACACACATAGCCCCACACAAGAGGAAAATGTAGGACAGGCTCTGTCTCAATGCCAAGATGTTTGCAACAGGACATTATTGTATCTGCATCCCAGCAATTTACTTTACAATTGGATTTGTGGAAGGGAGTTCTGAAAGACCATCTGGAGGTGCTGCCTAATGGCAGATGATGTCTCATACTCCTTGACAAAGGTGAAAATCCAAGTAGACAATTACTTACAGAGAAAGAATTCAGTACGTTATCATGACTTTATGTATGCAGAATATTAATCTAAACTAATGGTGGTTGTCAGTGGGTTGGGGGGTTTTAATGCTTGTATTTTATCTCTTACACTCTTCTCTATTGTTGGAATTATTTACAATGAATATTATTTATCTATTATAAAACTATAAATGAACCAGGTGACATTTCTCACTGGTAACAAAATCTGGTTGTTAAATTAATGATGTCTTAGGAGTAGGTCATAATCACCATTTAATATTTTGCTTTGTCTGTTCTCTTTTTTTGTTCTTCTACCCAGTTCTCTAAAATAATTAAGAAGTCCTATTAAGATAAGCATAACACAAGTAATAAAATTTGGATTCCACTATTAGATGGGAAAGAACTGCATTTCTTGTGACTTCTGGGCAGAATATCCACCAATCATGCCATGGCCCAGTCGGCTGGCCAAACCCCTAAAATTGTGAGGCCTGAGACCAATTCAGTGTTTTAGGTTATAGCACAATGCTGGGCACTCAGTGAATTCCTGACAAACTTCATAATTTTTAAGTCTTACTCATTTTAGTGGTAGCTTCTGGTGGAGAGTGTGATTTAAGAAAGTCTCCATGCTAAAAGTAAACAAAAAATAAGGAGAAAGAGTTACTGGAGTCCAAGAGGAGAAGACTAATCTGAGGCTTCTGATGATTGTTAATAATAAAGATCAGTGAAGCAAAGTAGCAGCAACTTGAACTCAGAGTCAAATGATGGCTTTGCCGCTTGCCAAGCGGCTCTCTCATCCTCAATGAACTTATCTGCAAACCAGGGTTGATGATATTTGTTTTTACTTCAAAGAGGTGTTGTGGGGATTAAGTAAGATAATGTCTGCAAAGCATTTTGCATAATGTCTATAACAAAGTACACAGTCAGTGAATGTCAGCTAATAACTATGGTGGAACGATTTGTACAATAATAGTAGCGGCTTTCTAAGGTCAGTAGTCTTTTTCTCCCCCTCTTCCACTTATTTTTAATTCCTCCTGCTGAGTCTAGTGTAAACCCCTGCACAGGTGGATCCAAAACATGTGGTGACCTGACGGAAATGTAAGGGAGGATGTTAACGGGACTCATGTCCTCCAGATGAGGGTGCAGCCTGTACCTGGAACGTGTGTGCTAAATGTCAAGAGAGGCACCCACGGAGAACCTGGTTAACTGAAGGCTAAATGCTAGTTACACTATGGCCTGTACCTTTCCTCTCCCACCACTTGTGTGCCTCATGGGTCATGTTTTTGTTAGCTGTTATTGTAAACAATGACATTAAAGCTTCTTAAGTGCCTGGAAATAGCACATTGGGAAAGGTGTTGAGCCAGTAGACTTTGCGGATCCATGCTACATCAATTTTACTTCTCTCCTGACCAACTTTCTGCAACTGCATTTTGAAAAGGCAGATGGTCTTTGTTTGATCTTATCAAGAAAATGAAGAACAAATGATAATCCATGAAAGTTAACGAGAATGTTTCTTAAAGCGCCACTCTTTGTGAACCTTGAGGAGCAGTGAAAGTAGGCTTGTCCCTTCTTCCCAGTCCCTTTCCCTTCCTCCATGTATCTGGGCTATTTTGCTCCCTGGGACTTTTTCTCCTAATGGTTTTTCATTCTTTTGTCCAACCCCTTACCTCCGTTTTCAGAGTTGGAGGCATCTGTGGTTCCAGATAAATCCGAAAGCCACACTGCTGTCAGTTGCTCAGCACACCAAGCTCTCTGCTCTCTCAGGATTTCCCACATGCTGTTCCCTCTGCTCGGCTTTTCCTCATTGTGGTAGCCCTGCTAACTTGCCAATGGCCAATGATTTAATCAACTGTGAATATATAATGAAGCCTCAAAAAAAGACAGGGTTTGAAGAGCTTCCAGGTTGGTGAACACATGGAGACTCAGAGAAAGTGACACACCCAGAGAGGGTATGGAAGCTCCTTTCCCCAGACTTTGCCCTGTGTACCTCTTCCACGTGGCTGTTGCTGAGTTATAATCTTTTATAATAAACTTGTATTCAAGTAAGTAAAATGATTTTCTGAACTGCTCCAGCAATTAATCGCACCTGAGGAGGGGGTTGCTGGACCCTCCCATCTACAGCCTGTTGGTCAGAAGTACAGGTGACAACAGCTGAAATGGTGGTGGGGGGTCATCTCGTAGGACTGAGCCCTTAACCTGTGGGACCTGATGCTGTCTCCAGGTAGAGAGTGTTAGAATTGAGTTGAATTGTAGGACACCCAGCTGGCGTATGAGAATTCCTTGGTATGGGGGAAAAACCCACACATCAGAATCAGTGACCAGAATCATTAGTTAATAATACAGATACTGAAAGTTTTCATTTTTGGTGATCTCTTACCTGCTAAGAGCAAAATGCCACTTTTTGTTTAGAACAGTGCCACTTCCCATCATTGCCTCAAAATGTCCCATGTTTTTCTTCTAATTTTTTTTAAGTGGGCTAGCTGTAAAGTCTGAGAAATGAAACTGAGAACTGTAACTGCTGTTGATTGGTCTCACGTGATGTGTAGTGTTGGGTGTCTGTGTGGCTAACCACCATCATTGGCCCATCGCTCTGTTCCTGAGGATGGTTCAAATCACAGTGTTGGTGATGTCACTCTTGCCACCTCTGCTGAGACTGGTGTGGCTCTGGTAAGTGACTCATATGGTAGCAATTTGCATCATGCTGTGTTATCTGAAATTTCTCTAATGTGCCCTTTTAATAGCAACTCAGTTCTAAAGTCCAGCAGTCCCTGCACTCATTTCAGACCTCTCTCCTTGAAGTCTGATCACAAAGGAAAGGAGGCAGTCACTGATCAAAATTCCTGATTGCTGTTGGCTGCAGCTCTTTATTTGGAAAGGGGTTTGGTGTATTGGCTAATTCAGTGCACGAAAATTAAAATAAAAACCCTTACATTTCACATCCACTATATTTGCAGAGGTCTTATTGCCTGACACACTGAATATCTATCAGAATTGTAAGTAAACGGCAATGCCCATCAGTTTTAGGCTCAGGCCTCTCTCTGTCATTCTTGGTCCTGAAAAATTACCAGTAGCTTTTATAAAATGGTAACCTTAATTTCAGGGAGATGAGCTTGTGTGGCTTTCTCTTTTGAAACAAATCCCAGGATACCCATTCACAGACCAAATGGCTCAAAAAGGGGCTTGTTAACAAACATCTTACAGTCTAAACAATGTGGCTTGACCAAAAAGTTGATGAACTATGCTTTTAAAGCTACATGTGAAGTCTGCCCCATACTTCATCTAATATATGACCAGGCACAGCGTGAGCGTGAAAAAGTCAATGATAATGATATTGATAAAGATGATGATGTGAACTTTTAGGGATATCAGGCAAGATTCAAATCATTAATTGGAAATAAATAAAATTTCAGGATTTGGAAGACAAAGATACTGAAATAGAGCAAATGGAAGGCTCACTGGAAATATTTGTGGGAGATAGAATTTCCTGCCTTCCAGCTAATGATTTGAATACTGCCCAGCATCCCTGCAGTTATCAGCATCATCTTCATCATTGTAATTATCGAGCTTACACTGAGAAGGCCATGTACAGTAGTAGGTGCTTTGGTGCCTTATATTGCTCTACATCCTGGCTTATTTAGAGCTTGTTAACTGTATTATCTGGTTTTTAATTGGTCAGCTGTCAAAAACTTGGAAAATACTGAATTGTCTCCCTGAGCAAAATTGGCGCTTCTCAGCTTTAGCCTTGGGTTTACAATGAGAATGAGAATGAGACAGAGGCATGTTCTACTGGGAAGCAGTGAGGCTGGGACAAGTCAAAGGCATCCCTCAATCTACTTATAGTTCTTCATCTCATCAGGATGATTCGCCTGTCACTGTCCATACGGTGCCCGAGGCAAAGGGCTAGTGCTGCTGAGGGTGACATACCCTACAGCAGCACTGCAGCAATTATCTGGGAGTCACATTCTATTTGCAGTTTGGATGGATGGATGGAAAAGACTGCAGGTCAACATCAAATATTTTTTGGTCTGGCTTGACAAATACATGAATAAAACTATGACCACAATGGTCATTTAAATATAAGCTATTATAATCTTATGTCTAGGCACACTTGTCCTTCTGTTTCTGTTTCTGAAGTCCTTAGTCTGGAGAAATACTTCCTGGAATTAGTATTTCACATGAGCCTGACTTTGCTATAGGTGAATTCAGCATGCTTTACTCAAGCATTATCAGAAATTGGGAGAGAGAAGGGAGAAAGGATAAAGGGAATGCAGTGAAGCAATTTAAGGATGATGTTTTTAAATGAACTTAAAAATTTAGTAAAAGTGAGGACCAGAGAAGAATGAAAAGGTGCACTGAAAATAGTAACACATGAAGAAAGTACAAAGGAGAACAGAAAACGTTAGGGTGAAGGACTTACAACATCAGGAAAAGGAAAAGGGAGCAAAAGGACAATAAATGCACAGCCATGATACCCCATGACCCAGCAATTACACTCCTAGATAGATGCTCAAGAGAACCAAAAACATGCTCATGCAGACACCTGTACACAGTGTTCACAGCGGCATTATTCATTATAGCCAAGACCTGGATATAATCCAAATGTTCATTAACTGATAAAAAAAATAAACAAAATGTGGTATATAGATACAACAGAATATTACTTGTTGATAAATATGAAATGAAATACTGATATATACAACTACATGAATAAATCTTGAAAAAATGATGCTGACTTCCGGCCAAGATGGAGGCGTAGACAGACATGCTGTGTCTCCCTCCACAACTAAGAAGGAATACAACTATCTCAAAACTAGAAACAACCAGAAGTTCCAGAAAAATCAAAGCGCATGGAAGTCCAGCAAACAAAGATATAAAGAAGAAATACTCATCCAGACATGTAGGAGGGGTGGAGCCCAGGCAGAGAGGACACAGTGTGGTGGTGGCAGCAGCAGGAACAGCAGCATGCCAGTGGAAAGTGCAGACACACATTTTAAAAAGTCAGGAGGGACACCTGGGGAGCGTTCCCAGCTCCTCACCAGAGCAGCTCACTGTCCCAGCTCTGGGGAAAATCAAGCCGCATTGCTTTTGAGTGTGCAAACCAGTGGGGTTGAGATGGAGGCAGAAACTGCCGGTCTCAAAGCAGAGTCTGCTTGTTTAAAGGGCCCCCACAGACCTAGAACATCTGCAGACCCACCCATTCTGGGAACAACAGCCAGGGCAGCAGCTAGAGGGATGTCAGTCCAGTGCAGAAGTGGGAGAAGTGCCTGGAAAAGGGGTGAGTGCTGGGCAAGCAGAATTTTTCCTTCTCAGACCCCTCCCCCACGTACAGCACCACAACGTGGTGAAACAAGTTGCCCGTTACTGACGAATCCCTAAGGCTCTGCCCCTTACAACGTAACAGGAGTGACAGCTCTCCCTGGGACATTGAAGCAAACAAACACAGGAGACTTCCGGCCAAGATGGAGGCCTAGACTGACACTCTCCGTCTCCCTCCACAACTAAGAAGGACTACAACTACCGCCAAACCAGCAATAACCAGAAGTTCCAGAAAATAAATGGAAATCCAACATTTGAAGTGATAAAGAAGTGGTGCTCATCCAGACAGGTAGGAGTGGAGAAGCCGGGGAGGAGAGGTCAAGCTGTGCTGTCCGTGGCAGCAGCAGTGATGGCGGCAGGACAGCAGTAAGCACAGACACCCATATTTAAGGGGAGGTGAGAAGTGCCTGGGGAGCACCCCGGCTGCAGACCATACCTGTCAGCTTGTGATTTGAAAACCAGGGAAGGCAGACCCCTAATGCCTTGGACTGTGAGGCCAGGTGGGGGTGGGGATGGAGGAGGAGGCTCCCAGTCTTTCAGCGGAGAGTGAATGGCAGGAATCCATCTTGGGCCTCCACCCCCGCAGAAAATGCCACAGCGTGGTGAGATGGGTCACCCGGTTGTAATGAGTGCATGGGGCTCTGCCCTCTATAGCATAGGATGTATGACAGCCCTGCCCAGGAAACAAAGGTAAACACAAAAGTGTTCAAGATGGCACAGATCATGATAGAGATCCAGTGTTGCAGATGACCAGACAGTAAATTTTTAATCTAATGAAGAAGCAGATAGGAAATCTTTCTGAGGCACAGTTCAGAGCTTTGCTTTTAAAAGTCCTTACAGACATAACAGCAGATCTTAAACAAAACAGGGAAGGAATGAAGGCTAGTCCTGCTGAAATGAACAAAAACACATATGAAACTAGTGGTGAGGGCAAGAAAACCAGGGATTAAATCAACAAATCAGAACATAGGGAAGGAACAAACAGTCAACCAGTGTAGAAACAGGAAACAAGAAGTGAGGAAAATGAGGAGAGGATCAGAAACTTATAGGACAGCTATAAGTGGGCCAACATCTGAATCATAGGGTTTCCAGAAGTTGAAGAAGAAGAACTAGAAATTGAAAAATTATGTGAAAAAATAATGAAGCAGAACTTCCCGAACTTGGGGAAGGAAATAGACTTACAGGTCCAGGAAGCACAGAGAGTTCCAAAAAAGCTGGACCCAGGGAGAACCACACCAAAACACATTATAATCAAAATGTCAAAAATTAAGGATAAAGAGAGAATCTTAAAAGCAGCAAGAGAGAAGAAGAGAATTACATACAAAGGGGTCCCAATAAGACTCTCAGCTGATTTCTCAAAAGAAACTCTGCAGGCAAGAAGGGACTGGCAAGAAATATTCAAAGTAATGAAAAGCAAAAACCTACAACTATGATTACTCTATTCAGTGAAGCTGTCATTCAGAATAGAAGGGCAGAGAAAGTGCTTCCAGGACAAAGTAAAACTGAAGGAATTCATCAGATGCAAACCACTGTTATATGAAATGTTAAAGGGACTTGTTTAGGAGAAAGAGGATCAAAACTATGAACAGTAAAATGAAAACTGTATCACAACAACCAACAAAAGAAGCTAGGGAACTGAAACAAAGACAAACTAAGTAGGCAACAAGAGTGTGCAAAGAATTATAGGTATGGGGAAAATTATGGGGGGAGGTCAGCAGGGAGGAGGAAGGGGAGAAAGGGAGGAAGATGGTACGGGAATTAAGAAGCATAGTAGGAGGGAGTGGAGTAGACAGGAAGATGTTGAGAAGAACTATATGCACAACCAATGGGCATGGACTAAGGGTGGGGGACAACTGGAGGGAGGGATGTCACTGGGTGGAGGGGAATAAAAGGAAAAGAAATTGGGACAACTGTAACAGCATAATCAATAAAGCATATTAAAAAAATTGTTTTAAAAATGATGCTAAGTGAAAGAGGGTGGTCACATATTGTATTTGTTGTATTATGTACATATTGTATTTATATGAAATCTTCAGAATAGGCAAATCCATAGAGACAGGAAATAGCTTGGTAGATTAGGACTATGGGGTCGAGGAAATGGGGGAGAAGAGATTGCTAATGGGTAGGGGATTTCTTTTGGGGGTGATGGAGATGCTCTAAAATTAGATAATGGTGATGATGATACAACTCTGTGAAAATACTAAAAACCACTCAATTTTACATATGAAAATATTAAATTTTATTGAATTATAGAATTTTATGTGAATAGTAACTCAATAAAGCTGCTATTAAAAAAACCCACTATATTATTTCTCTTCAGTTTTCTAGTATCCCATAGGGTTGGACCCTAGCAGTATGCCTGAGGCATAGATGGGGGAAAGAAGAGGAAAAAAATAAAGGGGTTTAGAAGAATATGAAGAGACATTAGAAGGAGATGGATATAGAAAAACAAGTAAGGGAAGAGAAAGTTTCAGTCAGATTTGTTAAACTGAAAACATAGAAACCCACTTCAGTTAACAAAGGGGGCCATTGGGAGAGTCACTGAAATGATAAGCCTTAGGCACTAAGGCATGTCTTGCAAGGAACTCTATTATCGCCCTCATGGCCTATGTATTAATATATTCTCTTTCTTATATAATGTTTCTTCTTTCCATGTATCTGATCCACCTTTTTCTAATATCTGACTTTCTCTCTTAAATTCAGCCTACAAGCGATTTGACTTATAATGTTCCCTCCAAATATGACTCCATCTCATAGCATTCTTAGTACAATCTCTGCCCTGTGCTGTAGTTTGTATATGATTCAATCTCTGTTTCCTGATTCTCATTTCCTAAGAGAGGAGCACAGCTATTTCAGCTCATGTTTGCAATCCAAAACGTGTATTATAGGCTACTTGTCAATTAGCCAGTCTGGACTGATCCTCCTTGGATATGGGCCTACTCTTAGAAAAATTAGTAGTAGCTGGGAGCAGTACAATGAGATTATCTGGTTTATGAAGGGCACATTGAGCTGGAGGGAAGAGAGAATAAAGAGAGAGTAGGAATTTGCCAAAGGACACTATGGATGGGCACTAGAAAACATTCCCTGTACTACAGGGAAGGAGGAGACACATGGGAAGTTGGAGATGGATCTCTTGTCAACCATCCCTCCCATAAGATAACTATTCTTAAGACATATAAGGTTCTTATTTTGTCTAATACTCAGAAGAACAGTCATTACAAATGTTGATGCTTTGGTTTGAACTAAAACTTTGTATTTTTGCTAGAGAAGTTTCTAATTTCTACCTCCATTTTCTGAAGTTTCAAAATCTTCCTACAAATATTCAAATAATTGAAAGAAACCACTAAAAAGATCTTGAAGTGGAAGTCAAGCAACTAATGTCCATTATTTGCTAGGTAAAATTTCTATTTCTTACCTCACATATAATGATCTAGGTAACACAACTATAACCTATAAAACCTATATATTTTGCAACTCCACTTCTAGGTATATAATCAAAAGAACTGAAAGTAGAGGCTCAAACAGATAATTGTACACCAATATTCATAACAGCATCATTCATAAAAGGTAGAAACAACCCAAATGTCTGCTGACAGATAATCGATAAACAAAATGTGGTATATGCAGACAATGTAACATTTTTTCAGTCTTAAAAAAGAAATGAAATTCTGACATGTACATATAATATGGATAAACCTTGAAAACATTATGCTAAGTGAAATAAGCTAGATACAAAAGGACAAATACTGTATGATTCCACTTAGGTACATAGAAAGGCAAATAGAAAGTACAATAGAGGCTACCAGGGTCTGGGGTATATTAATCTGTTCAGACTGCTATAACAAAATGCCACAGACTGGGTAGCTTTATAAACCACAGAAACTTCTTTCTCACAGATCTTCAGGCTGGAACTCTAAGATCAGAGTGATAACATGGTAGGGTGAGGGCCCTCTTCTATTCTGGGGCACAGACTTCTCATTTGTAACCAGATAATACAGAAGGGGATAGGGAGCTCTGTGAGGTCTCTGTTTCTCCTTCTCTCTTTTTTAAGTCCTCACCCAAGGATATGTTTATTGATTTTAAAGAGAAAATAGAGCAGGGGAGGGATCCCCAAAGTCCCCACAGCCCATGGTTTGGAAGATGGGGGAAGGAGATAATACAGCTTTTAAGGTACTATGCATATCTATGGCAAGCTGCTAGCTAGATAATAGCTGTGCTACCATCCCCGGGCCACAGGTGTATGTGACTTTCAGGATTTAAAAGGAAGGGTGGGCAGCCTTGAGAGAAGGAGCATGTTGTAGCAGCCATATAAGAAGAAGTAGCTGTGCAGTTGGTAGTCAGGGTTTGGCCATGCATCCTGGGCTAGTAGGAAAGCAGGTGTGCTGCCGCTTTGATCGTGTCCACTCTCATTGACTGTGAAGCCACCAGGGAGTCTGCCTTGCAGACCTGGACTCTCTCTGGACTCTTGGAACTTGGGACATATGGAAAGAACTTCACCGTGATATGGTGGTTGAAGACAACATACTCCAGACCCTAAAGGAGAGAGCTTACAGATAAGGGGTGAGGAAATATTGGGTTTGGTTTTGGTTTATAGCCTTTTGGGGAGCAAGGGAAGTGCTGGGTCCCATGGGAGAACAGGGCTCTGAGCTGAAGTGCTCCCAGCCCCCCGAAGTTGGAATATTGTAAATGAAGACCTGTTTTTCTCAACACTAATTGTTGGGTCATATTCCAAGGCGCCACATGAACAAGCCCTGGTTTGCTCGGTAGCAAGAGGAAGGGAGGGAGGAGGGAGAGATAGAGAGAGAGGAGCTAGACATTGATGTGAGAGAAACATCAATCAACTGCCTCCCAAAGGCCCCACCTCCTAATACCATTGTTACCGAGCAAAAGGGGTTTCTTTCACGTGATGCCTTGGTGTAAAACCCAACAACTAATATTGAGGAAAACAGGTCTTTATTTACAATGTTCTAATCTCGGGAGGGCAGTGAGCCCTTCAGCTCAGAGCCCTGTTCTCCCACAGAACCCAGCACCTCCCTTGCTCCCCAAAAGGCTAGAAGCCAAAAACATGCCCCATCCCTTATCTGTCAGCTCTCTCCTTCAGGATCTGGGGTACAATGTCATCAGCCTCTATATAACAGTCCAGCAAAACACATGTCATGTTGCACTTGATTTTGCATGGATCTCTCCTTTCCCTTTCCAAGCCTCATGGACCTCTCTTTCCTTCTAAAAATGCATGGTACTCTCTCTCTGCAAATGGCTGCTGCCTTATTTTTAAATCCCTGACCATGACCTGTGATGCAGTGAGCAGGTAACCAGTTCTGACCACTCACAGAAACTTGTGCAGGCCCTGAATACTCTTTCCTCACCATTCTATGATCAAAAACCCTCCCATCTCCTTGGGGCCTTGGAAGAACTAAATCTATTTGCATAACTAAGACACTAGCTACCAGCCATGGACATGCAAAGGCATCTTGAAAGCTGTCCCCATCCCCCAATTGCAGTCTCTGGGGAATTTGGGGGAGTCCGCTCTGTAACACCATCACACTGGGCATGGGGATTTCAACATATGGATTTTGAAGGGATACAAACATTCAGATCACAGCATAGTGGGAAGAAGGGAAAGGGGAGTTGTTTAATGGATGTAGTTTCTGTTTATGATGATGAAAAATTCTGGAGATTGATAGTGGTGAGGGTTACATAACATTATAAATGCACTTAATGCCACTGAACTGTATACTTGGAAATGGTTAAAATGGTAAATTTATGTCATGTATATTTTACTACAAAAAAAAAAATCTAGGAAGAAGGACAACAAAAACTGTACACTTTCCTTGAGCGCTTTTTGTTGAAAATAATTTCAGTTTTCATGAAATCATCAGCAAGTTGTAGTCTGAACTAGATCTTTCCACAGAGGAGTTGCTATATTAATAAAAGACACAGTACCTTGTCCCCACAAGTATTTACTCTGCTGCAGTGTGAACACGGGATAAAGCTACACAGAGGCCTTTTTTACACACACACAGTAACCCACTTCAGTCTGGTTAAAGGATTGGGCCCTGCATGGCAACTGATAAATATATTATGGTTAAAACATCTGAACTGTTGTATATAGTGCCACGTTTCTTTCAGAAAAAAGTATGGTGCTTGTTTCATCTTTTTTTTTTCTGTTTTTGTTTTTACATATCATAATGTTTGGTTGGCTTACATAAAATTGTTCAGTTACAAGTTTTAAGTTATTAAAATAAGGAGCCGTGAGTATCAGGAAGAAGGCAGGGGTTTCCTGTCCCACCTCCCCCGATTTTCCACCATTACGTTACTTTGAAAAACAAGGTTTTCTTGTACTAAAAATAAAATGTAAATCTTTTAGACTTGCTTTTTAAGATACAGTTTCTGGCTTATAACTAAGAGAGACTGTTCATGGCCAAGAAATAGTAGTAGGTTAGGAATTTTTAGTGGGGTAATGGTAGATGTTGAACCTTTCTGAACAAGGTTTGCCAACTACCCACTCATAAGTGTTGACCCATAGACATTTAAAAAAAAAAAAGATTTTATTTATTTATTTTTAGAAAGAGGGAAGGGAGGGAGAAAAAAAGGTGAGAGAAACATCAATGTGTGGTTGCCTCTCATGTGGCCCCAACTAGGAACTGGCCTACAACCCAGGCATGTGCCCTGACTGGGAATTGAACCAGTGACCCTTTGGTTTGCAGGCCATCACTCAATCCACTGAGCTTTACCAGCCAGGGCCATAGACACTGTTATAGTCAAGTGTAGGGATGTGTACCTCTTTGAGAACTGGCAAACCAGCAAGGATCTAATGCTTTGGGGGGCAGTAGAGCCTGAACACTTTACATTTGCTTTTAATTTTAATGGTGGTTATTTTTACTATCTTGGTGCATGCATTTGCTTTTTGTTTTGCTTTTGTGTATATCTTTGAAGTGAAATGAAGTCACAGTAATCCAACACCTTTTTCTCTTTTTCTTTTTTTCTCTTTAGCTCACTCCTCTTGCTCCATTTTTTTTTTTTCCATCATGCCCACAGCCAGATAACACTTTCCCACTGAGAAATTTTTTAAGTCCCCACACAGCTCTAGCAAATGAGGACTGTCATAGTTTTGGGATGAGAAAATCTACTGCAGCTCACACAGATCTAGGAGTTGATAGTAGTTAATTGACAGACGGAAGGACTTGGTCTCCTGGCAGAGTTAGAGGGAGGGAGAGCCCTGTGGGTTTCATTTGGGCAGAGATAAAACAGGTTTTATTCAGTACTCATGGAGAGAGAGCATAATTAACCTTTTAGAAGTTTAAGGATGATCAAATTGTTATTCATTTTGCAAATGAGAAAAGTGAGTTTCCCTTCCTGCCAGCAAAATGCCAGTGCAGATTTCAAGGTCACTGAATGATCTCTTTGAGGGAAAAGAAAGCAGTAAACACACACACACACACACACACACACACACACACACACACACACACACACACACACACACACACACCACCCCACCTCAAAGCCACAGAAATGTCACCATGAAAACACTCAGGAATGGAAAGGAACAAATGTTCTTTTCTACCCAGCTCCACAATAAAAATCAGAGCTAATGTTCACCACACATTCACATGGGCCTATTGGATTATAATAGCACTACCCTTGTCAGAGAAAACAGAGTGTATGACTCCAGCTGGTAACTGCTATGCTCTGGTATGTTCTGATGTTTTTAGAGGATGGGGGAAGGGCTTTTTGAGGTCTAGGCATGTTTTAAAGATGGTGTGCATAACATTGCTACCACATGAGAACTCTGTGGTGTGAATAATAAATTCTAGTGCTTCAAAAATGTTTTACAAAGGATTTAGCCAAGTCTGTGCATGAAAGGAAGTGGTTTTCACTAGGCATCATGCTTTAGAGATGACTGTGCTTGTTCTGTGAATGACCTTATTTTGCAGCTATGTGCTTTGCCACATCACAAATACACTTCATCCACTATTGCTTAGGAAAAGAACATTCTGTGGCTGTTCTCTTTTTATTAAAAAACAACAACTTAAAATTGTGTGATAATTTCAAATAGAAAAATTGCAATAATAATACAATAGTACAAAATATACCCTTTACCCAAATTCACTACTTTTTAATATGTTGCTTCATATGCTTTAATATTCTCTGCCTTCTATATATATATATACACAAATATATGTATATATGTCTATGATAGATAATTATCTCTTTCTATATATATACACACACACACACACACATATATATATTTACTGTGCTGCATAGTGAACATGGGTTAAAGCCACACATATCTATATTACATATATAATGATCATATGATTGATTTTTCTGAACCATTTGGGAATAAGTTGTAGACACAGTGTCTCTTTGCCATGAAATAGTTCAGTGTATATTTCCTAATAAGAAGGAGAGTCACTCACATAACAATGGCACAATGATCATGAGAAAGTTAAATATTGTTAGAGTATCATTATCTAATCTATAGATCATTATTCAAATTTTGCCAATGATCCCAATGATGTCCTTTATAGCAATTTCTCCCCTGGTTCAGAATCTTATTCAGGATCCTGCATGTTATTTTTATGACTTTTATTCTCCTTTAATCTGGAATATGTCCCTAACCTTTGCCTTTCATGATATTGTTTTGAAGAGTAAAGGTCATTTATATTGTTGAACAGCCCTCAGTTTGGGTTTATCTGATGTTTCATTATAATTAGATTCATGATATATGTGTATATACATATATGTATTATTATTATTTTCAGGAATACAAGGTAAATGGTATTACATGCTTTTCACATGATGCTGTTCATCCCACCATTGGGGATGTTAAATTGGGTAAGGTAGTGCCTGCCAGAGTTCACTGTTAAGCTGCTATTATTTTACCCTTTATAATTAATTAGTAAATTGTGGGTGAGCCTTATTTTCTTTGTTGGTTTTGCTCTAAGTACAAAAAGCTTCTAGAACCTGTTCTCACATGTTTTAAGAGGAAGCTAGATCAGATTTCTTAAATAGTTTAGAAACCATGTTGACTACAACTATTTGGATTTGATTTTTCTCACTCTGTGGTGTGCAGCTCTGTGCACTCAGTGCCCTTCCTCTTCTACCACTTTATCCCAAAATCAAAGCTTATTATTTGTTGACAAGATAATCAAGGAACTACCTGCTCCCCTCCCCCATTTTTGTGAAGGATGGTGACAGGTATGCAAAGGAGATATTAAAGAGGAATAGGAATGAGTGGAGTACGGGGAGAACACAAATGCAAAGAGCTTAATGATAGTTTCCGAAGTTTTTTCACACACATTAGATGTGTACAAATTCTACTTAGCTGTATAAAGGTCTTAACCCATTTGTTTCTCCTCTCAGAATTACTCCTACTTCCTTCTATTGTTTTCCATGTCACTGAGAACAGTGGCATCTTCCTGCAGGAAGCATGCTCAACTAAGCTGACACAACGTTTATTATCGGTTTCCTCAAATTGTCATTGTTGAGAGCATTCAGAAAAGTAAACATCGTTACGAAGATGTTGGGAGATGAAGAAATAAAGCCAATTTTTACACATTTGTTGAAGGAGACCATGTCTAGGTATAATACATGATTTATATTGTCTGTATATTAAATACACTGTTCAGATATCTCAAATAGTTTAGAAAACATGTTGCCTGTTTTTCAGGAGAAATACAACTCCTCCTGGCACTGAGAGCTAAGAGAAGTTTCTCCAGCCTGTTGTCACAAGGAAGACATTTGTAATGAAGCAAACAATGTCCTTGACAACATCCTTACAGGAAGGCAGCAAATGAGTTACAGGGTTGTTTCTTATGAGGTCCCTCAGTGTGGCTGATTGCCTAATGCCCGAGCACAGCAGACAAAAAAAGATCAGTCAGCTAGTGACAGAGCTCTCTGTAGTCTGGTTTAGTCCAAGGTTAACTTGTAGCGCATCTAAAGCTGTATTTCCAAAGGTCCTCTTTTATCTCCCTCAGCCATGCCCTCAGATTTGTCAGATGGGAATGATAAAGCCTCCTCACTGATTGCTGTGAGGGTTGAATGAGGTAAACCGGTGGGAACCATTCAGTACAGAGCCAGTAGTGGTGTAAGAATAAATTAACACATGGAAGTTAAAATTATTGCTTTTGTTTTTCAGAAAAAAGAAAAAGGACTAAATGGATAATCAAGGGCCTAAAAAATTTAGCTGGAAAACTTTAAGTAATTTTACCATTTCATGACCTATTTCAGTAGAAACGATCTTTGTAAATCATTAAGTGAATGCCTAGTTTTGTGTAATTTATCTTCCTAGTAAACCAGGAAAAAAAGGATATAAAATATGCACCTAGGTGACTTAGTAAGTTTGCTATTTAGGGTTGTTAGCTATAACCCAATTACATTTCAGCTATAACCCAATTATGAAAAGCATGCTATTTCCAAAGTGTGGAATCTGAGACAGCACCAGCAACATCATATGGGAGCTTGTTAGAAATGTAAATCCTCAGCCCTATCCTAGACCTGCTGAATTAGACACTCTGGGATGGGACCCAGCAATCCGTGTTGTAACAAGCCCGGCAGATGATTTAAATGTTGGCTAAAGTTTGAGAATCACTGCTCTTCTGTCACAACTAAATAACAGAGATAATTATCTATTAAGGCTTCTCCTAGGATATAAACAACGCCAAAAAAATCTCACTTGCTTATGGAAGGATGCTTATTTTCCCTCCTCTCCGGAGAAGGAGGAAACAGAGCACCCAGTTTATAGTCTACAGTCGGAGTGTTATCAATTATTAAGGTACATTATGAAGGTCAAAGTTAAGATGGAAGAGGATCAGACTACATCCATCCTTAATTTATCCCAATGGATTTGGCCAATGCTGTACCTCCTGCCTCTGCCTCTAATGTAGACTTAGCCTAAAACTGGATTCTAGTCACTGAGAGTTAAAGGCTGAGGGACAATCAATAAAAGTTACAAATGATTCTAGCATAGCCTCAGTGTATATTAAAGCAGCAGTACTCAACCAGCTCTTCTCTACTGGGATATAGGGAGTGTGCTGACAGGAGCAGAGAGAAATGCAAGTATAAACTGCGTGTACTCCCTGATGTCTGAGCTGTAACTGACCCCCTTTCACTTCCAATAAGCAAAGCATATGGAAAAGGAGTAATGAGCATGATGTATTACAAAAAATTCTTCAATGCCCTCTCATTCACATTCTAAAAAATTGATTCCTCTGCAACCTTTGGTACTTTATGAAGAATAACAAATTCTTAGTGGCACCCACAGAACCAAAACCACTTTTGAGAACTTCACTAGTGCATTAAAGAGGATTTAGGTAAAAATAGGTTCACACCCTGCTCTGTCTGGATGACTCAGGTATTAATACACACACACACACACACACACACACACATATATAAAATATTATATATAATATATACACACATACATATACATATATATAATTAATTTATTTTTTCTTTATAAGATGCACAGTCTTAGCCTGCACAATCAGGCTGTTAAGTACTAGAGGTGATGCATAATTCAGATTCCCCATGGAGTTAATGAAGGAAAAGGAACACTTTTTCTCTTGTGCAGTAAATATTTAAAAGAAAGAGAAAGCTAACTAGAGAGAAAAGAAAGAAAAAGGGTGGGGGGAGTATTTTTGATTTTCATAAAGGCCAAATCATTCAATCACCCTGGGGAGAAATGAGCTGGCTTCAGCACCGCCCTGGGAGCCTCAGTCCCGCCTCAGTGGGAGGCCTGTAGTCAAGTGTGAATGCACAGATGGTAATGATCATGTGTACCTGGGTGGTTCATCAGGTGCAGGCTTTAGAGACAGATCTTTAATCGTAATCTCATGCAATATGGGAAAAAGCGGGGAACTCTGTAAATCTAATTGCTTTTCAATTCAATAGTAAATTTTAGAAAAAACATTACCTTTTCTTCTAAATTTGCCTCATTTGGTTAAATGTCATATCCATTTCAGAGAGGAAGAATGAATGACTTGATATCTTCAAACTTGTAGCAGACTTTTAGGTTTTCCATTTTAAAAAACTTATTTAGTTTTTACAATGTGAAAATTATAGACAGAGTGACATTTAAACCTTTGCTTTTCATAGCATTTCACACTTACACCATTTTAAAAGACAGCTATTAACATTTACAAAAATCTTTCAGAAACCAAATGTTCTAACATGCAGAATTCCAATTATACTGTGTAAGAGGGTTATCAACCATTCTTCTACAAGAAGACTTTGAAGTGTCTGGTATTAAACCAAGAGTTAAAATGCCAGTTGCACAAAGACAATAAATTAGGGTTTATAAAATCTTGTAAGATTTATTTAATATTATAATTTTGACCTTTAGGCTGTTCTCGCCATAGCTTACTTAAGTCTTAGTGTCTGTCTGTCTCTTTCTTTCTCTCTGTTTCTCTTATTCAAGTAACGACTTGAATGTTAAACAAGGGTTGTGTTGCAAGTTACATGAAGCGCTGATTCATTCATGCTCTGGGAGAATGCTTCCTAAGGCAACCCAGGTCCCCCTCTTTGGGGTAATGGCATCTTGGGAGAAGGCACCCTCCATACCCTTACAGAGCAAGCTGCTGGGGTTATCAGTGGAACACTAACAGAATGTAGCCTGTTCTTGGAGCAGGAAGTCTTTTAGAACTGATCCCTGAAGACAAGCCTGAAGACATAAGGAACTGTCAGACTTCTTAACTATTTTGCAAGAGAGATAAAAGGAGAGGGTATCCACATTTATTAAGCCTACACTTCGTGATGACATTCACTGAAATTTGCAGGAAAATGATCAAAAGAAATTTTGATCATTCCCACTGAGCTGAGGAAGAGTCAGGAAATTTTCTTTGAAGCGTGGGCTTCAGACCAGGTACCATACTTTTCACATCTCATGGCAGGATCCTGCAGACAAATCGTTCTTGTTCTTCAGAGGAAATATTAGGATAGAGAAGTGAGTAGTCAGTCATTTTTGTCTTCTCTAGCTGTTGGCAATATTAAGAAATGCTTCCTCTCTTCTACTTATTGGAAAACAGCTAGAACCATTGTAGTTTTAGGTATGCTTTTCAACCACTAAATAGGGACTCATGGACACAGACAACAGTGTGGGGACTGTGGGGGGTAGGGAGGTATAAGGGGACTAAACGGTCATGAAAAATTTTTTTCAACAAAAATAAATTAAAAATAATATCAGAAAATACTTATATAGCATTTCTATAGGCCAAACTTCATTCTAAACCCTTTACATATTCACTCCCCAGAAGGATTCCAGGATTTACAGAGGTTTAAGTGATTTGCTCAGCATCAAACAGCTAGGAAATGGTGCAACCATAATTTGCACCCAGGCAGTCTGGCTCCGAAGCCCCTGCTTTATGGATGGCAAAGGTCTTTCTGAGAACCACCCTATTCAGGTGGGTTAAGAAAACTACACCAGGCTATTAATGCTCTTACATTTTCTTTCTTTCCTTCTTTCTTTTTTTTTTTTTTTTTACCAGCAATCTGTGAAGTTACAAATGACCTCAAACAAGGTCGTATACTTGAGCCTTTATAGGATTCATTTTGTCACCTGCTTTCGAAAGCAGCTTTGTGCAGCAGCCAAGAGCAACAAGTGAAATCTAATAGGGAGGAATTGCTTAAGTGGTTCTCTTCAGCCAACTGCCAAGTCAGAAGCCTGTGAACAACTTGCAGCCGATGCATTAATGACATTCATTTGTGGCAGATATGACTTTTTTCTATATTTTTGTTAAACAACATATTGTGACATATTGTGCAAGCACATTTCTGAATGTTAGCTTCTGGGATATATCTATGTTACAAAAAAAAAAAAAAAAAAGATCAGTATTTATGAACCCATGGAAGGGTATCTTTGCACTGCTAGACTACATTTGGTGATCATAGCACAAATCCATTCCAATGAAACAGATTCAAAGACTTCTTACTTTCAGCTGATGGCCCACTTATTTTAAGCAAAATTTCATATAACAAAATTCTGTAACCATAGAACTGGGTCATTTCCTTGGAGCCCACTGAAAGGGATTTGGCATGCAGCCCTAAGACTGGCACTGTAAACATCCATCCATTGATACAGATTGTGATCCAGTTAGAACTCTTGTTAGATATGCAGTGGTGAACCCCTGATATATTTCTACTAGGTGTCCATGCACATAGGACACTGGGTGACAAACACTTTACATATGAATGAGCCATCTTTGTGAAAAATAAATATTTGCCTGTTTTTATTTCTTTTTATCTTATTTATTTTTAGAGAGAGTGGAAGGGAGGGGGAGAGAGAGAGAGAGAGAGAGAGAGAGAGAGAGAGAGAGAGAGAAGTATCAATGTGTGGTTGCCTCTTGTGCACCTGCAGCTGGGGACCTGGCCCACAACCCAGGCATGTGCCCTGACCAGCAATCAAACCAGTGACCCTCTGGTTTACAGGCAGGTGCTCAATCCACTGAGCCACACCAGCCATGGCCCTGTTTTTACTTCTTAAAAAGTAAGTATTCTTTTTTTTTTTTTTTTTTTTTTTTGTAACTGCTGATAAAACGGAAGCAATTGGGATTCTTTTTCTGCCACCCGACATGCACATGCTGTTGCTTTCTGTAACAAGGAAAGGTGCTATTTTCAAGAGTAGGCCAAAAAATAACTGGAAAAGAGAAATGCACTAGAATGGGAACTGTTAGGGCCCTCTGGAAGGCAGAGATTACACTCGGCCTTTGTCATTTTATTTAAACTTAACTTTCAAAAACAATAACCTTTGTACTTGGAGAATGGCCTTTTTAAGGCAAATTCTATTATTTACTAGAAATTTACCTCTAGCACTAAACACCAACTTAGGAAATAGAAATAACCGTCATTTACATGCATTTGGAGCTTTAGTTCAAGGAGCCATTTACAAAGAAAGAAATGAAGGCTGCTAGAATTTTTTAATAAAAATATTAAATCTGAATGTCATACAGATAGAAGTATGAACGTAAGTTAAAGTTTTTATTTACTTCATTAATAAGGAAACTAGTTAATTGTTTCAACCCCTTCCAGGAAGAATTTTTTTTTAAAGATTACATTTATAGATCAGAAATATTGAAACGAACAAGCAAATGGAGGCAAAACTGGCCTCTTCCATAGTGTGAAGAAAGTCAGTTGAAGCTGCACTAGGCCGATTATATCTGTAGACAGGAATTATTTTGCATTGCTATTGACCACAAATTGCAGAGTTGTAAAGTAGCTCAAGGACAGTGAAGAATCAGATAACCTGGAAAGATATTTAAACAACGGGTTTCCATCAGAGCACATTTTTTTCCCTGCTAGACTACAGTCCCTGTGCAAAACCAGAAGGGAAATCAGAAAGGGACCTATTTCGGTTTGCCTACCACCTGAGTAGTTACAAATCTCCTGGCTCAGCTCCTCATTACTGTGCTACTTCTCACCACTCTAGGTGCAAGAGCTGCCTACCTGGTTTCTCTTCTTCCGGACTCATCTTCCTCCAGTTCATGCTACATGCCGCTGACAGTTTGATCTTCTTAGTGCACTTCTGTCATTGTCACAGTCCCCTTAAAAATTGGAAATGGTTCCCTGCTGCCTGCAGCTAATATTGGAAACTTCTAACCTGGTCCCCCAGGATTTTGCCCTATAACAGTCAGGGTTCTGCACTGCAAGTTACAGAAACTGACTCTGGTTGATTTAAGTAAAAGAAGAATTTCTAAAAAAGGATATTGGGCAGCTCACAGAATTGCTGGGAGGGCTGGAGACCCAGGTTCAGGAGCTTATGCTGCCAGAACTAATTCTCAAAATCATGCAAAGGAACTGGTTGGATGAGGCCACCACTGCTGCTGCCACCAAATGCTAGGAGAGGCAGTTCCCACCACTGACACCGTTGCCGTGGATACTGTCTTCTGCTGCAGCCATCACCCCACTGCTGTCTCAAGCATGAAATTCTGCAAATGTCACAAAACCACTGTGGATTTGTTTTCTGTCTCTGCTTCTTACATTACAAGTTCCCTTGTAATGGGTGCGTCTGATTGGTGGAACTTAGGTCATATGTTCACGCCCTAGCTGTAAGGGAAGTAGGGAAAGAGCAGTTGGTAGATTGGCTGTCTTTAATGGTACGTGGGATCTGCCAGCTTCATGACTCAAAAGTTGTGAACTTCATAAAGGAAACCAGGAATTCCTCAAAGGAAAGGAGGGTGAAGGAGACACAGAGTAAATTTTAAATATTCTGTACAGGTTCACTTTGTCTTCCCAATATAATGTCCTACTATTGACACATTTCATCCTATAGTCCAACAAAACTCAACCACAAATTATCCAATCAATGTCTCACTTAGTAAACATTTAAGGATACCTATCTGCTAAGCATCATACTGGTTAGTGAAAACAGACACAATGAATACTTCAAGGAGATTACAATCTAGGCTGGGCAAGTACGAGTAAGCAGCCAGTTACAATCATGTGCTATGACACAGGTAAACTCGAGATGCTTTGGGAATGTTTGTGATGGGTACATATTCCGGATGAAAGAATCATCACCTGGTGGTAGTGATGATTTCTTCCCTTAATCTACACCAAGTAAGAACAGGTAGTACTGCGGGTGCCTTTGCACCTCTTCTGGTCACCCATGAAATCCTGCTACTGACCCTTCTATATACCCCATAGGACTATTTAAGTCCTACTGCCACTGGGATCCTCAGCTTGTCCATCTTAAGTTAAGCCACCTTCAGAATTTGCCAATCGTGTACTCCTCTAGGATGGAAGGAACTCAGCCCTACTCCTTTCTCGTGAGTCTCTGGAGATGATCATTCTATTACTCATAATCCTCTCCCCTACTTGTGCTTCTTCCCTTCTACTGCTTGTTTGCAGCTCAGCTTGCTCACAGAGAAGCTGCCCATACTCACCAGCCTGATCGCCAAAGCTCTACTCAGGCAGCATGTAGAGAAGTATTGACCTGCCCCTGACCTCCAAAGCCCCTCATGATGCTCCATCTTTCTGCTTGCCTCTGGCTCACTTTGGTATTTTAGCCTACCTCTCGGTTAGAGGCTGACATTTGCTGATCTGGGTTAAATAGTCATAATGCTCTCTTTCTTCATCCAGAAAACTGCTGTGATTTTAACTAGTTTTTAACATGAGTCAAAAAGGGGGTGGGGTGTGATATTTCAAGTTTCTGGAGCATGCTTTCAGAACACCTAAACTATATATACTGTCATGGACCACCAGCTTGGCAATTGGATGCAAGCCCGGAAATACTGGTTCCAGCTGACAGCAGTGCCTTAGTGCTTTTTTTTTTTTTTTTTTTTTTTTTTACCACTCCTGAACTTTGCTGCCAGTGAGAAAAGAAAAAAGTGGATGGGCAGTTTAAACTGTGTTATTGTGAAATTTGTGTCGTATTGCATGTAACATTGCTGCCCTGTGTTAGCCTTTTGTGCTCTCTCTTTTAGACTGTGGGTCCCCAGAGGACAAAACCTCTGAGTCATGTTGGTAGGATTCAAAATCTCCACCAAACAGTCTTGAACTCCAGAAACAGATGTCAAATACATGAATAATTGAATAAATGGTCTTTTTACTAATAAAGAAGTTGGCACCTATGTTTCACAGGATGATTTGACCTACTTAACAATTCCAAACAACCTGCAGTGTCTCCACAACCTGATATTGATCTGACTCACATCCAAGGGCTAGAGTGGGTGCCAGTTCTGGCCCAGGGGTTGCTGGCTCATAGGCTTTCTGGGCAGGTAAGGAGAAATGTGCTGGTGAGGAGAGAAGGGATTGAAAAGAGCACATCATATTCTATTCTTTCCTCTTTTTTTCTTTCATGAAACTAGATGACCTCTTAACAAATTAAAAATTAAAAAAGCAAATGACTTCATAGTTGCTAGTCCTTGAAACGGTATTGTTTTTGTATAGGTCTTTATAAGATATTGTTTCTCCATTTTCCAACCACCTAAATATTAAATATTATCTTTCACACATTCATATTCATACAGCAAGCACATTGGACATCATCAGTCTGCTCTTCAACTCTTTTGGAGAGGGACACCAAGTTCTGCTGACTCAGCCTTTGTGCGATACTGACTTGATCATCTGGCCCTTCTTTCTCAGCTCACTGCCTCCATCCCAGCTGAGCTTTCTTTGATCTCATCTGGACCTGCAGCTATTAAACCTGCCATTTACTCATGCTACCAATCATCTAATGCCTGACTTTAGATGTCGCTGAGTATATCTTGGGAGGCATAAAGTTTCATTTGCCTATTTATGCACTTTGCTGCTCAAAAATTCTCCCATAATGTCTACAATATGGATGCAGCCTCTTAGAGATGTGCAGGGCCCCATCTGCACAGCTATAATGGTAGTTGTGCTAGTCAGACTCTAAAATGGACCACCAGTGATTCCCCACCTCCTGATATCCACACCCCTGTGCAGTCCCGCTCACATAGTAGGAGGGTTGGTCTGTGTGACAGATACAGTATGGTAGAAGTGATGGTAGTCATTCCAAGATCAGGTTACAGAAGACGTAACAGCTTCTGTTATGGTCTTTCTCTGTCTCTCTCTCATTACTTGCTCTGGGGGAAGCCAGCTTCATGGAGAGGCCCACAAGGAGGTGGACTGAGGTGTCTGGCTGACAGTCATGTGAGTTTAGAAATAGAACTTCCAGCCCCAGACAAGTCTCAGGTGACTGCAGCCCAGACTCAGATACTTGTAATGCAGCCTCATGAGAGTCCCAGAGATTGAATCACTAAGCTAAGTTGGATTCCTGATCCATAGAAACTGTAAAATAATAACTTTTTTTTGCCTAAAGCTTTTAAGTTTTGGGTAATTAGATATGCAACAAAGGATAACAGAATAATCCTGACGTTCTTTCCAATATCTCTTTTCTCATCATATATTTATTTTAAGTTTTAGCCAAAATGACCTGGTCTTCTTTTCCCAAACAGGGTCAAAGGACATAGACTTTAAGTCTACAGGATTTTTGTAAGGTGACCTTCCATCCAAACTACCCTCTCCTGTTCTCTCCACTTGCTATGTCCTCGCCTTCCTTAAACCCAGCTCATGCTGCATCTCCTCCTTAATGCCTGTCTGGTCGCATCTACAGAATAGAGAGTGTGTTCTCTCCTAAGAATTCATAAAATTACTTTTGTTTTTCTCATATCATTTAGCTTTTGGTGTCTTTTATGTGTCAGTTCATCTGAATGTGTTTTTCTTGCTGTGTGAGCTGATCTGCCAGAGTAGGGAATGTATAAATATCTGTCAAATGAGAAAATTACTCTTAGAAATTTGAAAAATGAATTTATTTGGCAGGCTGGCTTAGCTCATTTTTACTTAAACAGTGTCTTCTACCCTGTGCTGAGCATGTGACACCTCTGAGTTCCACCATGATGACCAGGCTGGCTTTCTTGCCGTTTCAGAGAGACAGGTCTTTGGGAGATGAGGCTTTCAAAGGCAACAGTTTCCTGGGCAATAGTAGTTTGCACTGTTCTTTGACTTCCATGAACACCCTAAATGAGCAGAAGTTCTTGTCGTTTCATATGTCTGATCATTTCTGCAGACATGCTTGGAAAACACAGAGCTTTGATACTGAACTTTAGACTGACTTCAGTTTTTTAAAACTATTTGAAAATCTAAATAAATGTCCTCATGAAGTCCCCTTTTTCACCAACTTCCTTAAATCATTTGTTAATAAGTAAGGCTTTAATGCCTAAAACTGATTATACAATTGAGGACATAAATTTTCTTTGCTGTTGGCTCTAGCACGGCATCCTGTGTGAAAACAATCACATCCAATTCTTTGTACCCTTTGGTTCTAAAATTAAGGTACATTTTTATTTTATGGCTCTGCAGGGAATAGGAGAACTATTGAGGCAAATGAGAAACTGGTTCAGGAAAAGGAAATTTAAAAAAGAATATAAGTGGATACAGTGAAGAGATTTCCTCAGTGTTTACATCAGACATCCAAGGCTCAAACAGCACCATAGGACAGAGTTGTTCTTATGTGGCAAATTCAGTTACCCAGATTTTTATAGATATGAGGATAAGATGACTGTAAGCAACTTAAGGAATTAAGTTTGAGAGACTGGATGGAGTATGGACTAGCAATTTTAATTACTATGTAAGGGAGAAAATGGGATTTTATGGTAGAAATTTAAAAATTTTCTAATTGGTATGCCACTTCAATGAACCAAGTACCTTAAACTTATAAAAACCAAAAGGCTTAAAAGAATAAGATAAGCCAGAACCTGAGAGAACATATTTGTAGAAGACATAGCCAATAAAGGACTGTTACCCCCCAAAATATAAGAACTTTAAAACTCAGAAATAAGAAAATGAACACCCAATTAAAAAATGGACAAAAGATCTGAAAGGACACCTCACCAAAGAAGATATATAGATGGCAAATATGCATATGAAAAGATGTCTAACATAAGATGCCATTAGAAAATTGTAAATTAAAACAACAATGGGATGCTACTACACACCATTAGAGTGGGTCAAGTTCAGACACTGACAACACTGTATGCTGATGAGGGAGTGGAGCAACAGGAACTCTCATACACTGTGAGTGGGAATGCAAAATGGTACAGCTACTTTGAAAGACAGCGTCTTAATCAGTTGGAGCTGGTAGACAGAGTGAATTATAAACAAAAGAAATTTATTTCTCACAGTTTTGGAGGCTAGAAGTCCAGGGTCAGGTGCCAGCATGGTTAGATTCTAGTGAGAACCCTTTTCTGGGCTGCAGACTGTCAACAACTTATTGTATCTTCACATAACAGAGAGCAGAGAGGGGAAGCAAGCTCTCTCTTAATGGTTCTTATAAGGGCACTCACTAATCCCATTCATAAGAGGTCCACCCACATGACCTCATCTAATCCTAATTGCCTCCCAAAGCCCTTCTGAATACATCACATTGGGGAATGGAATGGAGATAGAATTTGGAGAGGATACATTCAGTCCATAACATTGCTTGGCAATGTTTTACAAAACTAAACACACTCTTACCACACAATCCAGTAATGGCATTGATGGAGTTTAGGTCACACTACCTCAAAATATGACAACTTAGCATATTAAATATTTCAAGCTGAAGGAATCTGAGAAATGGCATGTGCAGGAAGTACTTTCTGATCTTCCCCTGAAGTGGGTCATAAAACCCTCATGTGAGAGGTGTCTGCCCTATACCAGGAGGAAAGGATCATCCTTATTTCTGAAGATGGAGGGACAGGGTTAGCTGAGTTTCCCATTTATTATCCTTAGCTCATACTCTTTGCCTTATCATGTTTTTCCATGACTTTCCATTCTTCATCAAAACTAGCATAAAACTCAGGTGCAACCTTTTCTTTTGGGTCTTTATTTACATATAAAGTCCCCCATACCACCTAAAACTTTATGTTAAATGAGTTTGTATGCTTTTCTCCTATTTATCTGTCTTAGTACATGTAATTTTGGAACCCATTGAGGGATGCGAAGAGGCTCGAGATAAACATCCTTGATGTTTACCCAAATAAATAGAAGATTTGTGTCTACACACAAACCTGAATACAGATGTTTAAAGCAGCTTTATTCAAAATTGCCAAAGCTTAGAGGTAACCAAGACATCCTTCAGTAAGTGAATGGATAAAGTGTGGTACATCTAGAAGATGAATATTACTGCTATCAAGCCATGAAAAGACTTGGAGAAAACTTCAGTGCATATCACTAACTAAAAGAAGCCAACCTGAAAAGATAACACACTGTATGATTCTAACTAAAGGACATTCTCATAAAGGCAAAACTATAGACAGTAAAAGGATCAGTAGATATCAGGGATTAGGGGAGAATAATAGAGGTATAGACAGAGCACAGAAGAGTCTTAAGGCAGTGAATCTATTTTGCATAGTATAATGGTGGATGTATGTCAATACATTTGTCGAAAACCCATAGAACGTACAAAACCAAGAAGAAAATGTAATGTAAGCTGTGAACTCTGGGTACTAATGATGTGTCGTCGTCGTCGGCAGCCGTCGTCTCGAGAGACGATGGTGTAGCTTCTTAAGAGTCTATCTGCACCGCCGAGAATGGCTGTGCAGTCCAACTCGGGAGTGACACGGTATCTGTCTCCTCCCGTGTTGAATCGACATCTTGTGATGACGCTGGAGTGTCCTCTCCAGTGAAGCTGAAGCTACAGAGCCTGGGCAGGGTGATATGATGTGTCACACTGTAGATTACATCAGTTGTAACAAATGGACCCCTCTGGTGGAGGATATCAATAATGGGAAGGCTGTGTTTTGGAGGAGGCAAGGTGTATATTGTTACTCTCTGTATTTTTCATTCAGCTTTGCTATGAACCTAACAGTGTGCTGAAAAATCAAGTCTGTTGGAAAAAGATACTACTAACTAACCTGAAAATAACCAAAAGAACTAAATTTCTCATTAAAAGTTATCTAAACCTTAAAAAATAAATTAACTACCTTGAAAATTTGCATTTAAATTTACAGTGGGAACTTGGGAATTGGAATATATTCCCATATGTTTCATATTTTTTTACATGGCCTTATTCTATTAAATAGTTATTTTCCGATGAATTGTGTGACAATGAAATTTTGTAAATACTCATGTTTTTAGTACATTTGTAAAATACCACAACATTTTCAAAGCAGTTTTATTTGCATGATTAAGTATCTTTTACTATCTCATTGAACACTTGACTATACGCCCACATGTTGGGGACCCCAGGCCCACAGAGATCCCCTGGTGTTGCAGATGAAACAAAGACTTCCCAGGCAGCTTGTGCTAAGGGAGAGAAGGCTGGCAAATGTCTGAGAGACAAATGCCTTGATTGCCTTCCTCCAAGGTCTTTTATTCAGTGCAGTGAGCTTAAGGGCATATAGCATGCACCGAAAGCTCATCGATCAATGTTGAATAGTGCTGATTATGGAAAACAGATATTGTTCAAGGATAACAATCAAAGGAACATTGAGATCTCCCTTACGTCAGGGTGTGCTGGACACAAAGACTTCAGATGGCCGTGAAATAGGGAGGGTAAGCTCATTTTGAGTTAAAATGAAAACCTCTGTTACTGGTATGATAAAGTGATCGAGTGAGGTAAAAGAACAGAGCAAGCTTCAAAGGACATAAAGCATTTTCCCATGTCTCGATTCCCACTGAGGCCCACTGGCTATAGCATCGAGGACGTATGCACCTAGCTTTCCTGGTTTTCCAGTCAGGTCTTACAGGCTTCATTTCCTTTGCCTGGCCTGTGAGGGATCCAAGTCTCGATACTTTCCCAAGGGGACCTGACACACACAGAAAGGTAAATAACAAAAAACTAACTTGTTGAAGGTGGCGGGAGAGGAAGAAATATTTTATTTTATAGTTCTCATATTGCTTGAATTAAAAAAATGCATTACTTTTGTAATATGTAAAACATGAATTACAAATATTAAAAAAGTTAAATGCTCTAATATTAATATGACTTGTTTTCTAAAAGTCTTGTAATGGCTGAGTTTTCTTTTGGAATAGAATTTTCTTTCAGTATTGGATACTGGTATTTGTTTCATTTGATTAGTCATTTTGATTATGACATAATGTTTTGGCTGTCAATTATCATTTCAATCCAATTTTTTCCTTTACAGTTGCTCATCTACCCCAACCAAAAGAAGCATTTAGTAAATGACTTCATATTTTGGATAGTTCATGTCACACAAACTTTGGAATCATCCATGACTCTTCTTTCTGCTCACATTCAAAATCAGGTCAACTCAATATTCAAAATATATGTTGCATTCTCTCATTCATCTCTCTCTCTCTCTCTCTCTCTCTCTCTCTCTCTCTCTCTCTCTCTCTCTCTCTTTTTCTCTTCCTCTACCAAAATACACCTCAACTCTTTTTATCATTTCTACTACTACCATTTTGATCCAAATCACAGTTCAATTTTGCCTAGATTACTGAAATAGCTTAACTGAGCTCATTGTTTCCTCTCTTGTCCACCTATAACCTATTTTTAACACAGCAGATGGCATGATCCTTTTAAACAGAAATGATATCCTGTCAGTTCTTTGTTCTGACCCCTCTAATGGTTTCCCAACTCATTCAAAATAAAATACAAAGGGCCTTACAACAGTCAACACATCATATAGAACTCCTCAGTTCAGCTCATTATAAAGGAATTCACTGGTCACACTTCATAAAATAATATCTCACCATGACCTCCCTCTGTTATTCTCTAATCTCATATATTTTTTAAATAGTTCTTATCACTACCTGAAAAGTTCTTCCTTCTAGAAGGTAAGCACCATTAGGACAGAGACCTTATTTGAATAGCTCACTATTTAAAAAAAAAAAGCTTTATTGAGATATAGTTAATGCATTACATATTTAACCCATTTGAAGTGCACTATTCAATGGCTTTCAAAATATTCACAGGGTAACCATCACCATAATCAATTTTTGAACATTGTCATTGCCCCCAAAAGCAATCCTGCTTTTGATAGCCACCAATCCTTACTCTCCCACTGGGTAATTGACTAATCTACTTTTTTGTTTCTATAGATTTGGTTATTCTGGACCTTTCATATAAATAGAATTATATAATATGTGGCCCTTTCTGACAACCTTCTTTTACTTAATGTTTTCAGGGTTTATCTATATTATAGCATATATTAGTACTTCATTTATTTTCTTTGCTTTCTTTCTTTTTTTCTGAATAATATTCCATTGTATAGGTAAACCACACTTTATTTATAAATTGATGGGCATTTGGGTTATTTCATTTTTTGGCTATTATGGATAGTGCTGTTATGAACATGTGTGTACAGTTTTTTTTGTGAACAGTGTTTTCAATTCTCATAGGAATATATCTAGGAATGGAATTGCTGGATCAGATGGCAACTGTATACTTAAGCATTTGAGAAATTGCTAGACTATTTACCATTTTACATTGTCAACAGCTGTGTATGAGAGTTCTGATTTCTTCATTTTCAACAAAATATATTTTTAAAAATTATGCCATCCTAATGGGTGTTAAATGTCAAGTATCTTTTTATGTACTTACTGACCATTTGTATATCTCCTTTGGAACAATCTCTATTCATTCCCTTTGCTCATTTTAATTGGGTTCTTTATTATTGAGTTGTAAGAATTCTTTATATATTCTATGTGTAAGTCCTTTATGAGAGCTATGACTTGCAAATACCTTCTCCCATTCTGTGGATTGTTGTTACATTTTCTTTGTGGTGTTTAAAGCACAAAAGTTTTTAATTTTGACATGTCCACATTATCTATTTTTTATTATACAATGTCCTTAATCTATTTTGAGTTACTTTTTATATATAGTATGAATGTGATATAGGGATCAAATTTTATTTTTTACATGTGTATATCCAGTTGTCCCATCATTACTTTTTGAAAAGACTATTCTTGCCCAGTTGAATTATCTTGGCATCATGTTGAAAATCAATTGACCGTAATCGTGAGGGTTTATTTCTGGACCTCAGTTCCTTTCCACTGATCTATATGCCTTTTCCTATGCCAGTACCACATTCTTTTGATAACTGCAGATTTGTAGTGAGGTTTTGACATTAACAAGTATGAGTCCTCCAACTTTGTTCTTTTCTTTCAAGATTGTTTTGGCTATTCTCTGTCCTTTGAATTTCCATATGAATTTTATGATCAGCTTGTCAGTTTCTACAAGAAGTCAGCGGGGATTCTGATAAGATGTACAGCACATTTTCATAATCTCACTTCTTAGTGGATGCTTAATAAACATTTGCTGAATGAATGCTTTTACTTTGTAGTGAAGGAATTGATGTCTTCCATTTTCACTCACTCAGATTTGAGAATTTTACAATGGATCTTGCTCCCCAGAATCCTACATATATTTAGATTATAAAGATGGCAATACTAGAATGTACTACTAAAAATTAATCTTAGGGCCAAGCTCTCTGTTTAGAGAATATTGCAGAGCTGTTATTGAAATACCATCTTGGCTTGGTTAAGGCTCTAAAATTGGTAGAAAACTTTTCTCTGACTTAGCATATAAAGAAAAGGAAAAATAATCATTGAAACTGAAAATCAGTAATATATCAGTATCGCCTCTCTGATGAATATTGGGTTAAAAGTGAATGAATCAACATTCATATACACCAGAATATTTTGTCTAATAGGCTGTGTTATATGAAAAAAAAAGTTGTAAAAATGGCTGGAGTGAATGTCTTGACTACTATATACTGGTCAATTCACTTCGAATTCCTTAGGATTCCTCATTTTGCATCCTTTAAGGAAAACGTTCCTTGTTTAGCATCCCTTAAGAAAGAGGCAAGAGGTAGTTAAGAGGATAAACTCTAGGCTTATATTCCTTGGGCTAAGTCCTAACTCTGTTGCTTATTAGCTCTGTAAATTCATGACCCAGTTCATCAGCTTTAATGAGGGGATAAATGTGAATAACCATTTCATAGAGTACCTGTATATTGTATTTATAATAATGCCTAACACTATATTTTTACGTGAAATGAAATAACATACATACAATTCTAAAAAAACTGTTAACTGAACGCAGGCCATGCATGATGAAATACCTAGTCTATTTAGCTTCCTTTACCTTTTCTGTCACCTCCTCTCAACCTCATTGCATTATCAATTAATAATCCTCGTTCCACCCCACCTACCCAGAGAAATCCTAATTAGATTGTTATTGAAACATTGCCAGATTAATGATATGTATTTATTCTGTGGAATACTCACTCTGTGCAAAAGAAAAACGTGTAAAGAACCCAGACTGAAGAGGATTTCAGTTTGGTGTCAACTAGTGCAAAAAAAAAAAAACAACAAAAAACAAACCTCTCTGCTTTTATTTCAATTTATAGACCAAGTGGTGGATCAGCTCATTTAATGAACGTTAGCTGAGAGCAAATACTCAGGGAACATGAAGTGCTACAAGTTTGGAGGATTGGATATTTTTCAGTCTAATAACCAAAAGCATTTGATCTTTTATTGACTGAATATCATTACTGTAAGAAGAAATGAAATTTCCTAAGTATTCAGGGTTGAATAACTATGAATGCTTTCTATTTCCACTGTTCAAACACCCATAACATTATGCTGTATATAATATATTAGCATGTTCAGGCTTTATAAAGAAAATATATCTTTTTTTCCCCTGACGGTATTAAAATTGCCTCTTTAAAATATATATTTCAACCCTGGCCTGGTAGCTCAGTTGCCAAGGTTGTGGGTTTGATCTCTAGTCAGGGCACATACAAGAAGCAACCAATGAATGCATATATCAGTAGAACAACAAACCAATGTTTCTTTCTTTCTCTCTCTCTCTTCCTCTCCATTCCTCTCTCTCTCTCAAATCAATCAATTAATAAAATAAAAAATGTATTTCAAAGGAATAAAGCCCTCTCAATGTTGTATTCTTTGTATTAACAATTATTTTTCCAGATTAGCCTTCTGTTTTACCTAGGTAAAACAAGTAAAATGAAGACAACACATGAGGATGTTTCTTATTTGAAAGAGTACAGGATGTGGTTTTCTTCCCAACTGTGATTTCCTTTGATAAAAGTGCTGTAACTAGATGCTGGAGGCCATGCAAAGTGCACTCAGAGCAGCACATAGCCCCAGCCTGGCAATCCTTCCCGGGAGGCCCTGGAGACAGTCCCACTGGGCTAGAATAACAGTTCCATTATTCAGCACAGGCAAGTCTATCACCCCACTTATTAGCATAGCTTGGAGGTTAAACAATGGTGTCTCCTCCTACTTATTCATTATCGAATTACTTCACAATGTTTATTTAGACGGCTATCACTGAATCAAGGCACCAAGTTATAAAAACACAACTTTCTGTGAAGACTTTATTAAAGAGAACACTCCAAGATGAAAGTTCTCTCTATAGGAAGGCAGGATATGTGTTTCTCTGCATTCAAGAAAATCAATTCCAATATAATTTTCAAATATCTCAAAATTACTATATGGTATGTGAATTTTACTTTTATAAACAGAATTCATGATTCTTAGAATGGTGTCATTTAAATATTGATGTAATTGATGCCACAACATAGTTAATTGAAAATATCACCGTCGTTTGTAAATAACAAATTAAAAAGAAATGGAAAAATGCACTTTATTGCCAGTGACTGCAAGTAAAATGCCTGCTTAACATATGACATTGCAGAAATATGGATGCAAACCAATGTGTGTTTGTCAGTTTTTGGTGGGTAAGGCTGAGTTGGTCTTATATAAATTTATATTGGGAAACAATATTTAATTTTTAAAATGTCTTTATGAATGCTTCAAAGGAGGAGGAATATCTTTGGTGTTGGGAATAGAACATTTACTTTTTACTTTCAGTCACTAAAAAATTGATGGAACTGGTTAATCTTTTACTAGAAAAATGTCCACTTATCAGCTAACTTGAAAACACGCTTATATTTGTTAGCTAGGGGGATCGCTCTGCCAGGTCAATTTACATGTTAAATCTGGAAGTGGAAACTGTTCTTCCTAGATATGGGTCTACCCTAACCTCTTTGCTGTAGAGCAGTCCTTCCTTTGCCTGCAGACATTGTTTCCAGAGAGGAAGCAGTGACTTGGCTGGGTGTGAGAGAGCACCCAGCTCCCCAGTGCACACAGCGGGGACAGTGCTCTATTAATGAAACGAGCACCCAGGCAAGCCCAGCTTCTGGGCAAATTCTGTCTGAAAGGCAAGTGGCTGTGTCATCATTTATCTAGTTTTGATAGGAAATGGCTTATTTTACAAGATTGTCTTCAAAAGCAAATTTGAGGTTCTGGTTGTAATGTGACTCCTTCTCCATCCATAAAGTGGGGTAAGGAAAGGGAATTTTAATATAGGAATCAACTCTCTTCCTCCCCACTAACAGCATGCTGAAATTTTGGAAGAGCTGGAGTCACCTTTTCGTGGGTATTTTCATTTTGCAGTTGGCTTTCAGTGCTTAACTGGATTGCATGAAATCAATGACTTTAAAGAAGATAAGAACTTACGTTAACTACAGAATAAATCTACCAACCGTTAGAGCTACCAACAAACTATTTACAGTGAAATGGAGCAGTGATGATTCTTTTTTTAGACCCTTGACTTTTACAGCCTTCCCACAACCCACTTTGTCCAATAATAAATTTTAAGGTAATTTCAAAATCAGAAAAACTGCACTCAATCCGTGAATTTAAGAAGCAAATCATTTCTTTCTGTGCTTACTTCGCATTCCTAGTCTTCCAGAAAGGAAGCTCTAGTGCATTTAAAAATGTCTTGGGAGTTATACAAACATATGTAATACATCTCAGATTTATCTTTGGCATCTCTGTCATTTATTCAGAAGCTGCACACCAACAGAAACCGTCCTGTTCCAGGCAGCCCTTGCATCACACCAGGAATACATCATTGTGCTTCTGTTTAACACGCAGGCTTAGTGGAGGCACAAATCTGATACGGTTACACTTTTATAACCTCCAGTTTGCAGTCAAGCACTATGCCTTTTTAGTTCTGACTAGGAAATAAGATTGGATGAATCTTGGAATACAGCTTCACATTGTGCAGAATTCTGGCTCTGCAACTGAGGAAGATCAATGAGGAAAAGCATTGATCTCCTTGCAGAGTGCAAATGCAGTTAGCTCGGAAACAGTCTGCCTGGGAGTTTGTTATTCAGGTCATTCCATCGCACATGTTTTGAAACCAAGCTCTTATCACGCAGAGGCTCTCTGGATTCATTTTCGCTCTCCTTACGCATTCATAAAAACCATGTCTTGTAGAAGGGAAAAGAACTCTGCATATCCACAGTTCAGCTTCTATGTTTGCTCAAGGCTAAATGAAATAGCCTGCACTTCAGTGACATTTCACTATGTCACTGTGTCACTGGATAGAGAAAACTACTGCAGGAAGGTGGGAGTATGAATCACCAGGAAAATATTATCTTCAGCTATGATGGATTTGATGTTCATCTGGGCTGCTTCACCAATTTGTTTTCCTTTAAAAATTTAAAAAAAAAATTAAAGTAGTAAGTGTGACCAAGAAGTTACCTGGAGGGCTCACTGTAGTTATGCTTATATATATATAAGTATACACAGAATATAGAGCCACATGCAGTATGTATAAAAATATGTATTGCAATATTTCATACTTGCTAGTGAAAATATTTTTACATCATAGTGCCTCCCAAGTACAGGAAATAAATCAAGCCTTTTAAAAGTGATTGCAGATGATTCATTTGGTGCTGTCATAATATAGTGTTTTCTTTAATGAAAATTTATATCGTTTTTCCTGGACTCAGTGGGATAAATTTATACTGAAAGATGGAAGGGACTGATATATTCAGTATTAAACACACCCAATACTTGACAATAAATAGGAGCTTGACTAAGTGATAGACTGATATCATTTGAGTGCACCTTTCTGATCTAAGATTTTCCATGTCAAAATCATCGTACAAGTGCAGTAGAAATTGGTGGCATCTGGCAATGAGACACAGAACTTCCAGTTCAACCTTATGCTGATATCATAGTAAACTGTCAACAGACTGATTCAGAGTCAGATAATGGATTTGTGTTTAAAGCAACTTGCAGCTCTGAACATCTGCAGTAAGAGGGAAATCAAGCTAGCAGCTCTAGCTTTTTAGAGCAGTCAAAAATGCAGATATCTAATAAATATTGCTAGAAAAGGACAACCAATGTAAAAATCATCAAGCAAGGAGAGCAACTGACAAATTTCTATATATGTGTATTTATATGTGTACATATGAGCGATATATTTACATATATTATATATAATTTTATAGTCCTCAAATATAAAACAAGAACTCATGACAAACAAAGCATGGGTGACACAAATTAGGAGTGAAAACAGAAAATCCTTTCTGATATAGTCAAGATAATCACTGTATTAATAAAATAGTTCTGGAGATAACAATCTTTAAAAATTTTAATGATAAAAAAAGGCTCTCCTGGCTGGGATGGGGTATGGGGATGGTTTGAAGAGGGGGTAGGTGGGTAGGGGGAGAAGTGGATGAACTACTTGGACTGGGTTCACATCTCAGGGTTCATAAACACTGTGAACTGAGGTCCATCATGGACTGTCAACCATGTTCTTCTAGAGCACAGAGAAGAAGCCAGTCAAGGAACCCATAGCCCTGTGCTAATATATTCTCCAGGAGTACAGGTGAGAGAGGGAAGATAACTTTTTATTGTTCATGAAGTAAAAAGTAATGTTATAATATGATTGAATTCTTACAATCATCTAACTTGGAACATCAAAGAAAACCTAAGTGCAGTATCAGTCAGTGTCCAATCAGAAGAGAGAAATCACACAGCAATTTGAACAGGGAAAGTTTAATATAAAGAATTATTAATTTAAGAGGAAATTAGAATGATAAAGTATTGGCTACTAGAAAATAAAGAGAACTCTAAAGAAGGTAGGAAGAGCAGATATAAGAGCATGTTATGATATATGATATGATATGATATGATATGATATGATATGATATGATATAATAACGTCACTACCCCTATGGCTGAAATATAAAATCCAAGATGAGCCATCTAGGGCTGAGATCTAGATTTTGCTGGAAAGCACATGGCCATGGCTCACTAAAGAGAAGAAAAGTTGCTAGTGGGACATGCTGGAAACCCTAGGATGCCAAGGAAAGGTGTTCATGGCGAGGCATATCGCTGGAAGTACACTAGTGCAAAACCACCTGAGCTGGGTTCTGGGAGAGGTTGCCAGGACTGTGCACTGAAGAATCTGTGAGCACATCAGGAGTCAGGGGCTAGAAAAGCTGCCTGCGGGGAGCGTGTGTGCTGCAGGAGCCAGACCTGGTGAGGCCACTCATGCT
This sequence comes from Furipterus horrens, assembly GCF_987537825.1. Lineage (NCBI taxonomy): Eukaryota > Metazoa > Chordata > Mammalia > Chiroptera > Furipteridae > Furipterus > Furipterus horrens. The sequence goes on from NW_028327175.1 coordinate 88,660,961, forward strand.
GCTTTGCCAGATGCTGGAGAAAACATCTGGAGAAAATGCCCAATGCCCAGGAGCTTGAGGAGCAAAGACTTCTGAACAGGGAAGAAAACCCTTTCCTCCTACAGTGTTTCTCCAGTGCCCTCCACTGACAAAGCTCACCATGCCTGTCAGCAAAGGGGAGATATTTAATGGGCCCAGGTCCATTCCTAAAGAGCAGGCACAAAGGTTGAATTTGGAGCAAGAAGCAATACATCAGTGGCTGACATAGCATACAGTTAGAGTCATCACAACTCTTTAAGTGGAAAAGTTGAACACATTGGGGGTCTTATAATATGAGTTGTTTTTTGTTCTCCATTATATTTTCATGCAATGACTACTCAGAGGAACAGTACAAATGGTATCTTTGTCGGCTGGGCAAATCCCCTGACTTACCAAAGTCTAAATCATCCTCTTGCATCATTTCCACCATGTTCTAACTACGGACCAGGAAGAAATAAAGCATTATCAACACTTCCTTTTAAACTTGCATTCTGCAAAGCTAAATACACTGAATTAAGTGACCAGGGCTAAACCATTTATTTTTCCTTTTCATAAAATTGCTGTTAAACAAATGCTTTTCATTTTTTTTCTGTTAGCCTAATATAATGGTGTGCTAATTTGCTAGGGCTGCCATAACAAAGTAGCACAGATATATATTCTCGCAGTTCGGGAGGCTAGAAGTCAAGATCATGGTGTCAGCAGGGCTGGCTCTTCTGCAGCCTTTCTCCTTGGCTTGTATATCATTTCTGTGTCTGCACATGATCTTCCCTCTTGTGATTCTATGTTCAAATTTCCTCTAATAAGAACACCAGTCATATTGGGTTAGGGCCCACACTAATAATTCTCATTTTAATTTGATTGCATCTTCCAATACAGTCGGTTACATTCTGAAGTACTGGGGATTAGGGTTTCAAGGTATGAATTTTAGTTGAAACACAATTCAGTCCATAACAGGTGGTTAACTGGAGTAGTTCACTTCGAATTCCAGGTCAGCCAGTATATTACTGGGCAATTTACCTATCCACCTTGAACATCAGTTTCTGCATTACTTTGCAAGGCTGTTGTGATAATTAAATAAACTAATACAGACAAAACATTTAGTTTCTGAAGTATACTAAGAGCAATAGATGTTAGCTATTACTAATGATAATATTCTTTTTTATCATCATTTATATAATTTTAAATATGTAATGGCTATTCCCAGGTGGCATGATACCTTTGCTTATCATATGGTAGGAAGGGTACACAATCAATAATTACCAAGTTAAATTTGTGCTTTTGTCAGGACCTTTGCACTTGCTATTCTTGATGCCTGGACCTCTTCATTGATGGCTCCTTTCAGGTTCTGCCCAGACAGCACCCACTCAGAGAGGCCACGCTTGACCACTCTGTGTAAAGTAAATGCTTATCTGTACTGTGTCTATCCTGTTGCTTTGCCTTCCTTTTCTCACAGTCCTGAGCAAAACCTAAAATTATCACTTATTTTCCGTGTTCTCTGTCTCTTCTACCATAATGTAAACTATCTTACTCAAGTTCCATATTCTACTGCTACATCTCAAGTTTTATTTATGTTTAAATGAGTAAAATGGAAAGAAATGGTGCAACATGCTATGTGAAGCAAGTACAGGGTGAATAAAAATATACAGCCATGTATTCAAGAACAAAAATAGAAGATATAAAAAGGAGGAAGTGCTATATTAAACACTTTTTGGAATACTTATATTTTTATAATTCAGTTATACAATGTTAATTTGTTTATGTCATAGGAAAACCTTTTTATTCCTTCCCAGGACATTGGCCAAGTTACTGCAATGATAAGTTGATATCTTAAAATGTTAACTTTTAAATCTATGAATGGAGAGCTAGACCTCTTTCAACAATCATTATAATCCACTGAAAAAGGTATAAAAATATGAGCACTTAATGAGCTCTCTTCTGTCTTGCCAACCCACTCCAGTGCATCTGATCTGATCTTCGGGTTACCACAGGCTTCAAAGGGGGTTGGGGTCAACTCTGCAGGACCCCGAGAAAGGAGAAGAAAAGACCCAGCAAACACAAAAGCCATCAAGTCTGAATACACATTTCTTTGACTGAGTCCACAATGCATGAGTGTTGCGACAATGATTAGTTTTGGCTCAGGATTGTTATGTTGGCCCAAGTGGTCAGGCAGGCCATTGAAATGCTCCTATTTTATTTCGCTAGCACCAAATGTGTAGTTATGGACAAGTCAAATATATTTTGCATATGTGAGATGAGCACTTGTATACCTTTTGTGGATAAAAATTTCAAAAAATTTTAGCTAAATTATCAGATGATTTGAATTTTAAACATTAAATTTAAGCAAATATGTCTTTCCTGAGCCTCTTGTGTATTGTAGTTTTATTGTCACTATTTCAATCACATTGATGGCAATTTAAGACTGTCCAAATTTGAGAGCACATTTTGCAGTACTTTTGAAATCTGAGTCTGTTAATACAGTCAACAAACACTCTCTTAAAAATTAACTTTAAATTGATGAAACAAAATAAGCATTCTCTGCAATCAGCATGCCAGTCCTAGTTCAACAAATTCGACCTTCTGGCATGGGTCAGAATGAGAGCCATGGGGATTAGTGGGCAACTAACAAACAGGGTAATTTTCCCCTTAAATAATAGTTTACTTAAGAGTTTCACCATTTCACAAGTGAAATACTGAAATGAACACTAAAACTACATAGTATGGATTAAGATAAAAATTGACTCAACTATGTCCAGTTTATCTCACATTATGGATTTAATTCTTTTCAATGTCTCAGTTTTGCTGTCCTTTAAAAGATGTTTAAAGGAACAACTTTAAAAGCATATTAAGGGGACTTTTCTTGAGTGGCTTGGACTCAGATGATTACTGCTCTCATGATTCTGGTGTCTAGAAAGATAAGTTCCATTTATTATCCCTGAATAATTAGCTTGGCAAAAAAGTAATCTTTGCTGCTGGTTACTCAGAAAGAGTAGACAATACTAATGTGGGTAGAGGGATAGCCACGCTAAAATGAGACCATTCGCTGTGCCTGCCTCACTGAATGAAAGTCAGGTGCCATACATATACAAGCATTTCCACTATTATGCAATACATGGGTTCCTGAAAAACTTCATGTGCTATAAAATTGTGCACTGAGAGGAATATGGCCCACTGGGTAAATAGAGTTGGGTCAGATCATTCAAACAAATGCAACTTTGGAACCAGAGCATCAAGGACACAATAATAAAAATACTAATACAATTTAAAGACATTCTAAATTCTGAATAAATGAATACCTCAGTAAACCCAATACTGTATCTTCTTTTTTTTCTTTTTAAGTGAAGGGTGTTGGATGGAAGGGTATACAGGGAAGTGCAAAGGCTGCTAAGTTACAGAGATAAGGACAAAATATACAAAGACTGAGGAAGAACCGAACCCAAAGCATCAAAATGAAGTTCAGACTAAACTGAGCCAAGAGTGGACGGGTCTCACGTAGAGAACTCTGCTCTTCGGTGGTTCGCTACATTCAGCTCCTGCTTCTTGGTGACATAAACCATTAATGTGAGGGATGGTTAATTTTATGTGTCCACTTGAATGCCCAGATAGCTGGTAAAACATTCGTTCTGGGTGTGTTTGTGAGAGTGTTTCCAGAAGAGTACTATTTCACAGCAAATTGATTAGACAGGCAAGTTCACTAGGAAAACATGATTCAAAAGGCCCAAGGGTGTTAATTTTGGTCTCTCACAGGCAATGTAACTCTAAACAAGGCAACTTCTTTACAGTGACCAGAATGTGAGATCATTCATCAATTACACAAATTCTCACACTGGGAAGCTAAAATTTACCTGTGGGGCAAAATACAAATATACTTTTCTTCCCTACTGTCTAATTCTATTTAGAGTAAGAGAGAATGATTGCCCCCATCCTCTAACCCCACTACACCGCACCAACACACACAACATGCACACACACTACTTTGAATAAATGCTCAGAATGATTTTAAGCAACTCACAATGTATGGATTTAGTAAACAGTACTTAAGAGCAATGGATTTACTTCTATTATTTCTTCCTTTTAGGACATTTCAGACTCTGTTTTTAACCTTTCTTTATTGCTCACTTACAAAAAATGACCTCACATTTTCTTTATATAAACACACTATTCCCCAGCACATGTTAAGGGGAATGTGGCATATAAAGGTATTGCTTTTCTTCTCCCTGATCTTTCTTTCCAGAACCAAGCAACATGAATCCCAATTATCTTATCCACTGAGAAAAGAGAAGGTTATGCAAAGGGCTACATGAGGCTTTTAGATCATTAGTTGAAACTAAATGCATTACTTACTTAACTGAGCTTACAAATATTGTCGGAATTTTACTATAATTTCTGTTAGCATCTGCTGTTTTTAAAGCATAATACCAGGGCCTCTGGTGAAGTGTAGGTGACCCTTCATAGACCTGAGTCAATATCAAGGATTTCGTTTTCTCTCGAGCTTCATGTGTGGTCAGCTATAATTGCTGTTCACAGACTCACAGGGCAGGCTTCCAGGTCCAAAATGTACACATTCTACAGTTTGACCCTTCAAGGTACTATAAAAATATAAATACATTTCTTTGGAGAAAACTCTCTGCTCCAGCATGATCCCTTGAAACCATCCAATTTGATCTCTGATTCCTGCTGAGATATGCATTACATCATGGTCTATTTTCAGCTTGTTACATTAATCAAAATCTATCCCATTTATTAAACAGCTTCCTGCAGCTCAGGCATTTGAAATGCAGAGTGCCAGCGAGCAGCTGCCAAACCCCCGAGAAGGAAAGAGGTGGGCTGGATTTGAGTAATGTACAAATTGAATTTCAAGTGACTGAGCAGCTTCTTTATCTTGTGGTGACACAACCAGGGACTGTGGCAGTGTTCTTAAGGAAATAAAATCAGAGCCATGGTTCAGTCATGGGGTGGCTACCATGGCCCTGCCCAGCAGTCTTTCCGGAGCTGCTGATGAGTGTGACCTTTGCAAATATGCACAAAGCCTTGATTTCTGCACGGTTAACCTTTATAGCTGGAACCCCTCGGTGAAACCTACCTACAACACAGGAAAGCTTCAGACTCAAAACAGGCACATACAGATTTTATGAAAGAGGAACTACAAACACGCATATGCACACACACGTTCTCAGAGGACGAAGACACTGAACCCATTTTCAGTTACTCTCTCTACTTTGTGTTTCCAAGCATTTCCATTCCTCTTCCTTTGAAGCAAGGAAATACCAGTACTCAGTACAGTGCCAACCTTGTACTTCAATTCACTCACTGCACTTTCAGAAACTGGTGGTGCGAATGGAAATTATACATGTGCAGGAATATGTTAAGAGTCCCTGAGACCACTTGCTCACCGTTAAATAATGGCCAGGTGCACATGTTGAGGCAAAGGAGTGGGTCTTAAATTGAAAGCCTTGATTTTCATCACTGAGGAAACCAGGAAAACCGTTTGGTAACATCTCAAATGCATTCTTTATTCTAAATGCATTGGATATTTATTGTGAGGGTAGGGAGTACAGAGCATTATGGGGCTGACTATAGCAATATTCTTAACCTGTTACAACAATGAATCAAACTTTCTATGGCTCCTTCATGCTTGTAATAGTACTTTGTTTCTAAGCAAATCCAATTTTTCTCATTATTAATATATTCAGATCACATTAATCATTAAGGAAAAGTAAGTTATACTAGCTTAGCTAATCCTCTTAATATCTAGTTCTATTAGTAATAATATTTTTTCTATTGGACTTCTCTCATAAGTCTTTTACATACCATACTTTATGTGATATGCCTAGCAAGGTTATGCATTAATTAGAATAGGGTTAAATTATTATTATTGATGAGAAAACTAAAGTTCAAAGAGTTTAAAGAGCATGTCAAAGGTTAACATGGCCAATCACTAGTAATCCTGAGTGTGAACCTCCTTTTCTTTGATTTCTATGACCGATAAGGGATATGGTGATGCGAATATGGGGAAACTTCTAAAGACACGTTGATTCATCTTTAGAGGGTGTCAATCTTCAGCTTCCTGTTTACCATATTCACTTTAGAATCCTTGTCAAAGAGCAGGAAACCCTGATCTGCAAACACACAGCTTAGAAATGATCCAGCCCTCCAAACACCTGCCTTCTGGCTATTGTTTTTACTGACAGCTGATCAACCCTGAAGAAATGGTAGGGAGAGGTTAGGGCCTACTTCCAGAGAGTCAGTTTAGAAGTGAGAAAAAGTGAGGGGGAGGATATACTACAAAAGAATCAAGAGATTCATTCATTCATTCACTTATGCTCCATGGGTTAGATAGAAAAATTGCCAGAGAAAAGAGTTAGTGAAATTCATGAACGTCTTTTAGTCTTTGTATTTGAGGCACTGCACTAAGTTCTGGGAATACAGATCCAAGATCTTTCTACAACCGAATTTAAGCAAAGGCTGGTCTGAAGGATGATATGAGAAAAGTACCAGCAAGTGAGAACACAGAGGTTGGAATGTCCCAGCTCTCAGAAGTCAGGCTAATGTGTCATTACTCTCTTGATTCCAACTTCGGACCTTCAAGGTTTTTGTATGGTGTTTTAAGATTCTAGTCACTTTTATAAAATGTACAATACAAAAAGCAGTGGGTATAGGGTAGCATAAAATTATACAAGTATATCTTAGGCCCTTTTGTATACCAGGTATATATTATCACTCATTTTCACAACTATTTCCTAAAGTAGGTATTGTAATATCATGTTACAGGTGAAGAAACTGAGGCTCAGAAAGGCTAAGTCATTTGCCTTTACTGTTAAGCAGGAAATGAATACAGTTATCTTCAAGCAAAGAAAGTGCCAAACAAATGAATAGTGCTCATACCAATCATAATGTGCATAGATAAACCAGCCCTAAGCTTTCATATGTAATGCAAACATTTCTAAAATACGTTCTCCTTTCTGTAAGACAACCTTCCTTTTGTTTTGGCTAAGAGTGGTTTCTCTCCCTCCTCGCAGTTCAGGATGGGTGGGTAAAGGGATCTGGAAGCCTGCCCTCTGGGTCTGTGAATAAGTTAAAGACAGGATTTAGCTTAAGTTAAAAATAAAAAAGAGGGGGAAGGGTGTAAATAAATGTGAAGGCTGATCTTGCTTGAATGAGAGGTTGTTGTCCTAGGGAAAAGTAGAAGGTTGTTTTTTAAGCTGTCTACTCTGGACTACATCTTTAGAGGCACCTAAGGCCTCCATGTTTTCACTGTTCAGATTTCTGAGCCCAAATGATTACTTCTTAAACTGCTGCCCCATTGCTTTGGTTGTGCAGCTTTAAATTTGAGTCTCTAAGAAATCAGTATGAGCAACTTTCTTTGAGCCATCAAAGTGAAGCCAAATGCTTGGTCCTCAGCAGGAAAGAGACTTTAATTAATTCTGGACGACCTTTCCGTTGAAAAGCAAAACACTGCCCAGAGGCTTTTTGGAAAGGTTAGGTTGTACCCCCCCCCCCAATTGTTAGGAGGCAGGTATTAGTGTTTCTTGTGTAAGTTTCTGCCTCCTGCATTCTTGTGGATGAGTGTGCTCTTTAATAAAGGAAAAACAAAATAAAACAATCAAGCAAAAAAGCCCTGTTTGTAGCCAGATAGCTTCTTGCTTGAAGCAAGAGTATGAAATATTTTATCACAATAAAATATGACTAAAGCCCTCATTGATACTCATTTAGCAAATACTTCGTACTGGACCATCTTTTTCTAATACTTAGGAATTCCATTATTTCTTATTTCAGTGAACATGTTGGAAAAAAAATTAAGTGAAATGGGATTAGGTTTGCCATTTGTCATTTACTCAGAGTAGAATTCCGGTCTGACATGCGGGCACTCATACCCAGAGCTAATGCTTTTACTAATTATAAGGATCATGTAGAGTATGTTGATTGGTGAGGGGAAAAAAATCTTTATTAACTGCTCAAAAATAGTTAATTCTTCATTAGTCAGAGCACTGCACTAGAGGCTGCTTGCTGCCTGTGAACCATGGATTAGAGTTTATGATAGTAATAACCTCCCTGAAAAAACATTTGTTACTATACTTAATGACCAGATTTTAGTGCATTAACCTTCCTTGGGAGGTCAACTAACAAAATGAATGTTAACTGCTTGTAACAACCAATTCCTCTGAAATTAATATTTAGATGCCTTTGGTGTCAAAAAATCTTCCTTCCATATCAGGTCATTAAAAACACTTCTAAATTATTAATAGCAGGCAGAATTCAATGCCTGAAAGATTTCCATTCTAATTCTCTTTATCCTCAGCCTCTTCCTATTTTCTCAAACAGAGTTCCCTTCTCCAGGAACAAGGAAGGCATTCAGGGAAATTAGGTCTCAGAAATGCATGTGGGTCAACAATGCACTACAGTTTTGAAAAGGTCACTCTTTAAGTTCAACAGAAATAAACATAATAGGAGTGTGAAAGGCAATGGTGAGAGCCTGGCAGGGACAGACCTCACGCCAGGCCTCCGGCTCAGGAGCCCCGGCCCTCTCACCACCTGTCAGGAACTCCAGAAGGACGTTTTCGCATCCCTTCTGCAACTGACCTCCTGGTTCTCCTCTCTGGCCCAACCCCCAACCTTCAAATTGGAAACAAACCACACTTATGTCAAAAGAACTTCTGAACTATTTCCTTCCTGAGCAATCCCAGAATATAAAACATGTTCTGAAAAGCTGCACCATTCCCTGGAGAAATTTTATGACTTGGTTACTGCAGCGTGTGCTGCTCCTTGGCTGGGGTAGCCTTGAGTGGATGCCAAACAATGAAGCCATGCTATTATTAGCCATCTCATTCAATGGTGACAAAACAGTCTATGTTTCTATTTTTAGACAGTGCTCTTCTGGAGCAATAGATATGCAGAAACTTAAACCTCAGGGCCAACATTGCACCAGCAGGGCAAAGGAGGCATCGACTGCCAAAACATGCACAGTGGCACGAAGTAAAATGGTTTTAATGGTGGTTATCTGTAGGCAGAGGTAGAATACAGATAAATAGCCAAAGCCCTACCTGCCAAAACCGCTCCTGGTTTCAAAAGAGGCTCAGTTATCTATTGTAGTGGAGATAGCACCACTAGGATCTCAATGATGAAGCTGCCGTGTTTAATAAATTTTCCCAAATCATGGATGTGGTAACACTCATGACTCAGTCATTTATATCAGCCCATGTTCATGTGTGAACTAATAAACCAATATTGTACAGAGTTGTGACTTGGACGATAAGGGTGATGATATAAAATACATGTACAGGCATTCCTTCTTTTATTTATTATACTGTGTCATATCGTGCTTTGCAGATATTGTGTTTTTACAAATTGAAGGTTTGTGACAACTTTGCTGTGAACCATTCTATTGGTGCCATTTTCCCAACAGCATTTGCTCGCTTTGTGTCTTTGCGTTACGTTTTGATAATTTAGTAATATTTCAAATTTTTTCATTAGTATTCTATTTGTTATGGTGATCTGTGATCTTTGATGGTACTATTGTAATTGTTTTGGATGCTACAAACTATGCCCATATAAAATGGTAAACTTAGTCCATAATTGTTGTGTGTGTACTAAATGATTCACCAACCAGTCATGCCCTCTCCCTGGGCCTCTCAATTCTTTGAGAAACAACAATATTGAAATTATGCCAATTAATTACCTTACAATGGCCTCTAAATGTTGGAATGAAAGGAAGAACTCACACATGTCTCATTTGAAATAAAAACATAGAAATTATTAAGCTTAGTGAGAAAAGCATGTAAAAAGTGAACGAGGCTGAAAGCTAGGCCTCTTGCACCAGTTAGCTAAGTTGTGAATGCAAAGGAAAAGTTCTTGAGGGAATTAAAAGTACTACTCTAGTAAGCACATTAAAAAAAAAAGGAAACAGCCCTATTCCAGATATGGAGAGAGTTTTATTGGTCTGAATAAAAGATTAAACCAGGAACAGCATTCCCTTTAAATCAAAACCCAATCCAGAGCAAGGCCCTAACTCTCTTCAATTCTATGAAGGCTGAAAGAGGTGAGGAAGCTGCAGAAGACAAGTTTGATGCCTGCAGAGTGTCAGGGTAGCCCTGCTCTGAGAAATCGCCCAGAGACTGCTGTGGGAACAGATAACTGGTTTATTGAGGAAACAAAGGAAGGGGGAAGGGAGTTAAGGGGAAAGGCAATTCCCCGGACTGACTCAACAGCCCGTAGGAGCAAGGGAAACAGCGGTGAAGGGGGTGGGGGTAGCTCCTGGTACTCCTTGTGGGCCCGTAGGAGCAAGGGAATAGGGGAGGGTGATTCCCAATCCTCCTCATGGGCCTGTAGGAATCGCCACCGACACTTCTGAAGGCACCCTTTTTATACATCTTTCGGTAAGGGGGAGTTTGCTTATTGACATATTCAGTAGGTAATTTACATCTCATTGCTTTCCCCCTCCCACACCAGCTTAGTTAACATATCGGGCTAAGTGCATTAGCATTTCCTCTGGGAAAGTTTCAGTCCATCAACATATCTTTTGGGAAATGCTAAGTCCAGGGCCAGGTTGATTACCAAAGTCCAAAGTCCAGGTGTCCATGATCTGACACAGAGGTTGGTTCATGAGGTTTAAGAAGAGAAGTCATGTCCATAACATAAAACTAGAGGGTGAAGCAGCAGGTGCTGATGTAGAAGTTAAAGTAAGTTATCCAGAAGATCTAGCCAAGATAATTAATGAAGGTGGCTACAATAAACAACAGATTTTCAATGTAGATGAAACAGCCTTATATTGCAGGAAGATGCCATCTAGGACTTGTGTAGCTAGAGAGGAGAAGTCAATGCCTGTCTTCAAAGCTTCAAAGGACAGGTTGACTCTCTTGTTAGGGGCTAATGTGGATGGTGACTGGCTTTAAGTTGAAACCAACACTCACCTATTCTGAAAATCCTAGGGCCTTTAAGTATTATGCTAACTCTATTGTGGATGATAGCACATCTGTTTACAACATGGTTTACTGAATATTTTAATCCCACTGTTGAAACCTACTACTCAGAAAAGGATTCCTTTCAAAATATGACTGCTTATTAATAATGAACTTGGTTACTCAAAAGTGTGATGAAGTTGTACATTGAGATTAATGTTTTTGTGCTGCTAACACAACATCCATCATGCAGCCCATGGATCAAGGAGTTTAATTTGCAAATTTTATTGTTGAAGAAATACATTCCTTAAGGCTATAGCTTCCACAGATAGTGATTTTTCTGATGGATCTGGGCAAAGTGAATTGAAAACCTTCTGGAAAGGACTCGCCATTCTAGATGCCATTAAGAACATGTGTGATTCATGGGAAGAGGTCAGAATATCAAGATTAGTGTGAGTCAACCCTCATGGATGATTTTGAGGGGTTCAACACTACACTGGAAGAAGTAACCATAGATGTGGTGGAAATTGCAAGAGAACCAGAACTAGAAATGAAATCTGAAGATTTGACTGAGTTGCTGCAATCTCATGATAAAACTTTAATGGATAAGGAGTTGCTTCTTATGCATGAGCAAAGAAAGTGGTTTCAGGATATGGCATATCCAGTGAAGATGCTGGAAAGATTGTTGAAATAACAACAAAGGATTTATATATTACATAAACTTAGTTGATAAAGCAGTAGCAGGGTTTGAGGGGGTTAATTTAAATTTTGAAAGAAGTTTTACTGTGGATAAAATGCTATCAAAGAGCAACACAAGCTCCAGAGAAACCATTTATGAAGTGAAGAGTCAATCAGTGCAGCAACAATTATAGTCTTATTTTAAGAAAGTGCCAGAGCCACCCCAGCCTTCAGCAACCAACACCTTGATCAGTCAGCAGACATCAACAGTGAGGCAAGTCACTCTACCAGCAAAAAGATTATAACTTGCTGAAAGCTCAGATGATGAATAACATTTCTTAGCAATAAATTATTTTTAAAATTAAGGAATATACTTTTTTTAGACATAATGCTATTGTATAGTTAATAGACATATAGTGTAAAGATAACTTCTATATACACTAGGAAAATCAAAATTTCATGTGACTTGCTCTATTGTGATATTTGCTTTATTACAGTGGTCTGGAATGAATCACACAATATCTCTAAGGTTTGCCTGTATAAAAAGGCCGCTTTCTCATGTCACGGTCAGTTAGAAACCCAGCAGCATGGTTTCCAGAGGAGACGGGGAACAGCGGGCATTTAAAATAAATAATAATGGAGGTATAATTGATATATTATATTAGTTTTAGGTGTACAACATGATTCTATAGTTGTACATACTATGAAATGATCACCACAAAAGCCTAGTTGACATCCCTCCCCATACATAGCTAAAATTTTTTCTTATGAGTGCTTTTAAGATGCACTCTCTTGGTGACTTTCAAATATGCAATGTAGTATTATTAACTGCAGTCACCATGATATTACATCCCTATAACTTATTTATTTTATAACTAGAAGTTTATACCTCCAGTTACATATATTTGTCTTTCTCTCTCTGACTTATTTCACTTAGCATAATGCCTTCACAGTCCATCCATGCTGTCACAAATGGCAAAATTTCATTCCTTTTTATGGGTGAATAATATTCCATTATATATCACAATTTCTTTATCCATTCATCCATGGACACTTAAGATGTTTCCATATCTTGGCTGCTATAAATAATGTTGCAATGAACATGGGGGTGCATATATTTTTAAAAGTGTTTTTATTTTCTTCAAATATCCAGCAGTGCAATTGCTGGATCATATGGTAGTTCTATTTTTAGTTTTATGGGGGACCTCCATACTGTTTTCTAGAGTGTCTGCACCAATTTACATTCCCAATAGTGCACATTCTCACCACTTCACATCCTCGCCAACACTTGCTATTTCTTGTCTTCTTAATAATAACCGTTCTATCAGGTGTGAGGTGTTACCTCATTGTGCTTTTAATTTCTATTTCACTGATGATTAGTGACACTAAGCATATTTTTGTGTACCTATTGGCCACCAATGTCTGCTTTCGAAAAATGTCTATTCAGGCCCTTTTTTAAAAAAGTTTTGTTGTTGTTGTTTTTTCGTTTTTGCCAATGAGTTATACGAGTTCTTTATATATTTTGACTATTAATTTCTGATCAGATATATGATTCGCAAATATTTTCTCCCACTCAATAAGTTGCCTTTTCATTTTGTTGATGGTTTCCTTTGCGGTGCAGAAGCTTTTTAGTTAAATGTAGTCCCATTGTTTATTTTTACTTTCGTTGGCTTTTCCTTTGGTGTCAAATCAAAAAAAAAAAAAAAAAAAAATCACCAAGACTGATGTCAAGAAAATTACCACCGATGTTTTCTACTAGGTTTCTACTGGTTTCAGGTCTTAGATTCAAGTTAATTTTTGTGTATGGTGTAAGATAGTGGTCTAGTGTCATTCCTTTGCATATGGTGGTGATTTTCCCCAAGATCATTTTTGTAAATTTAATCATCTGGCTTTATTTTTGTAGTTATTTTTATTGATTATGCTATTACAGTTGTCCTGATTTCCCCCTTTCCCCCCCTCCACCCAGCATCTCTTACTCTCTCAGGCAATCCCCACACCATTGTTCATGTCCATGGGTCAGGTGTGTAAGTTCTTTGGCTACTCCATTTCCTATAATGTACTTTACATCCCCATGGCTGTTCTGTAACTGCCTATTTGTATTTCTTAATTCCCTCTCCTATTCACTCATTCTCTATACTGCTCTATCATCTAGCAACCATCAAAATGCTCTCTGTAACCATGATTATGTCTCTGTTCTTGTTTGCTTAGTTTGTTTTTTAGATTCAATTGTTGATAGGTATGTATTTTTGCCATTTTATTGTTCATAGCTTTGATCGTCTTCTTCTTAAATAAGTCTCTTTAACATTTCATATAATAATTGTTTGGTGATGATAACTCCTTTAGTTTTTTCTTGACTGGGAATCTCTTTATCTGCCCTTTGATTCTAAATGATAGCTTTGCCGGTTAGAGAAATCTTGGCTGTAGGTCCCTGCTTTTCATAATTTTGAATATTTCTCGCCAATCTCTTCTGGCCTGCAAAGTTTGATAAATCATCTGACAATCTATGGGAACTGCCCTGTAGGTAACTAACTTCTTTTCTCTTGCTACTTTTAAGATTCTCTCTTTATCTTTAACGTTTGGCATTTTAATTATGATGTGTCTTGGTGTGATCCTCTTTGGGTCACCTAGTTTGGGACTCTCTGTGCTTTCTGGACTTGCATGTCTATTTCCTTCGCCAAATTAGGGAGGTTTTCTTTAATTATTTGTTTCAAATAGATTATTTCCAAGTTATTGCTCTTTCTCTTCTCCCTCTGGTACCCCTATAATATGAGTGTTGGACCTCTTGAAGTTGTTCCAGAGGCTGTTTATACTTTCCTCATTTTGGGGGTGGTGGGGGAATTCGTTTTTCTTATTTTTGTTCTGATTAGGTGTTTTTTGCTTCTTTATGTTCTAAATCATTGATTGATTCTTAGCTTCATTTACTCTACTATTGTTTTCCTGTAATTTTTTCTTTATTTCAAGTAATGTATCCTTCATTTCTGACTGAATCTTTTTTATGCTGCTGAGGTCCTCACTAAGTTCCTTGAGTATCCTTATAACCAGTGTTTTGAACTCTGCATCTGGTAGCTTGCTTATCTCCATTTCGCTTAGCTCTTTGTCTGGAGTTTTGATCTGTTCTTTCATTTGGGCCATATTTCTTTGTCTCCACAATTTGGCAGAATCCCTGTATTTGTTTTTATGTATTAGGTAGAGCTGCTTTGATTCCGTGTCTTGGTAGTGTGGCCTAATATAATAGGTGTCCTGTAGGGTCCAGTGGCAGAGCCTCCCCTGTCACCTAGGCTGGGTCCTGGAGGTGTGCCCTTTGTGTAGGCTGAGTAAGCCTTCCTCCTGTAGTTGAGCCTTGGTCCCTATTGACAGATAAATGGAAGGGATTTATGCAGGACAGTCAGCTACAAGCATTGGCTGTGACCACTTACCACCAACCTCCACCCTCTGTGGAGGATCAGCTGTGCTGGGGCAGGGTGGTGGAGCTCTGATGTGTTCTCTAGCTATCCATTGGGTGTGCTGGCCCTGGGGTTTCCAGGGTGGTGCAGGCCAAGGTAGGCCTCCACCTGTGTTTTGTCCAGGGCCACCCTGCCTGAGCTATAAAGCAATCTCTGATGGGTTCTACTTGTGCCAGGCTTGGAGATTCCCAGATGAAGCCAAGATGTGAATCTAAGCTGCCTGCAGCTAGTGGCAGGCCTGGAGCTCTCTGAGGCCATCTGTTGCTTATTTGATAGGATTTAGGAAGTTGTGAAGCATGAGCCAAGAGCAGCCATTCATTTGGAAAAGCAGCTTGGGTGGGCCTGTAAATTGGGTGTGGCACAATCTCTGGGGATCTCCAATGCAAGTTAAACAATGTTAGCCAGGTTAATGGAGCCTCAGATATGGCACCAGCTTGCCAGCTCTATGGCTCTGTGACTTTGTGGTGGTAGGATTTAGAACAGGGACAATGGCCTCTGCTCACCTTGATGCCAGACACCTCATTTCTTCCCTGTATGCCTCTGGTGCCTTTCAAGCTGTTACCCCAGGGCTGGACCTCAGAGGGAGTGTGTCTGCATAGGTGAGCCTGTGTGTGGGTTCTTTAAGAGGTACTGCTTGAGGCTCCAGCACTTTCTTCCACAGACTCAATCCCTGCTTGTTTTGCAGTCAGAAGTTGTGGGGACTTATATTTCTGGCACTGGAACCCTGGGCTCAGGGGCTTGGTATTAGGCCAGGACTCCTTGCTCCTAAGATACCCCTCCCAAATTTTCATCCACCACATTAGGTATGGGACCAGCCCATTCCGTGTGTGCAGCCCTCCTACCAGTCTGGATGGATGTGGTTTTTTTAATTTCATAGTTGTCAAGACTTTCATTCAACTCAATTTCTGATGGTTCTGAGTGATATTTGTTGTCTATTTTAGTTGTAATTTCGATGTGGTTGTGAGAAGAGGTGAACCATGTCTGCCCATGTTGCCATCTTGACTGAAAGTACCCCAAGATCATTTTTTTGAAGTGACTCTCCCCATTGTATCTTTTGGCTCTCTTGTCCTAAATTAATTAACTATATACGCATGGGTTCTGTTCCATTGATCTATGTGTCTGTTTTTATGCCTGAACCATGTTGTTGTGATTATAGCTTTGTAATATATGAATTTAAATCTGGAAGTACGATGCCTCAGCTTTGTTCTCCTTTCTCAAGATTGCTTAGCAATTGGGGTCTTTTGTGGTTTCATAAAAATGTTATGATTTCTTTTTTCTATTTCTGTGAAAAATGTCATTGGAATTTTGATTGGGATTGCACTGAATCTATAGATTGCTTTGGGTCACTTGAATAGAGCAGGCATTCTTGATCATTTCTTTCTGATGAATACTGTTGTAATATTGGAAATTTAGTATAGACAGGGATCCATTAGTGTTTTTAGCTTGTTTTCATTTGTGAATAAGATTTGCTATCTGACCATTCAGCTAGAAAAGTTGTGTATAACGACAGTTTTAATTTGATAGCCAGATTTTTCATTGCTTTAGGAATAGTTGCTAATTGAAAGGCTGATATGCCATCGCATATATATTATTTCTTTTTCCTATTGTAACTGCTTTTCACTTTGTTTTTATTATTATAGGAAGGAAGTATTGGTAAACAAGAAATAAGCAATTTTTGCTTTTAAACTATGGCTCAGATTTGCAGTTAACTTTAAATTTCAGATGACGATATTTCTCTGTTAAGATTTGGTGTTTTAGTTTTGCATTAAAAAAATAAAAATATGGTGGACGGATAGGTGGAGAAGAGCAAAAGGGGAAAATTGGGACAATTGTAATAGAACAATAAAATATTTAATAAAAAATAAAAATAAAACAAATAGGCTTAGTTCATAAATTCAAGAAAAAAATAGGATAACATCTTGGCTTTTCAAATCTCTTTTGCTAGAAATAATTTAACGAAGGCATTTAGAAAAAGATCTCTTTCCAAATATAAAACTGAAATATGAACTGTTGATATTCTCCCCATTATCCCTCCCCATTTTCCATGGAAATATCAATTATAGGCTGCTGGGAGACAGCTTTTAGATATAGCATTTTAAATGATAGAAATGATTAAAATACAGTCATTACCTTGGTCTGCTCTATCTCTAAACTGATAAGACTTCCTGAAAGCTATTTAATTGTCATGTGAATCATTAACTTCATTATGTTTACATAGAATATGTTATCTCCCCTGTTTCTTGGGAACTGTGGATCCTTTATCAGTGACCTGGATGGAATGGTTGCTGAGTGTGTTGCAGGTGATGTGATGTACCTGTGCAATTTATAAGAGCTAGGTAGAGTTTTAAATCAGCATGTTGATTGTACTGTTGTTCACTTAATGAACTTCTATGCACTGCTTCCTGAAAACCCTTTTATGGTTTCTATTGGCTCCATCTGGCATTCTGATGAGATTACATTTCTCAGTAAGTGCTTCTATATCAGAAAACAAGAGCAAAGCTACAACAAAGTGAGTCATCTGGTTTTGTCTTTGCTTTCACTGCATGAGATAATGTGGAGGTGTTAATTATAAGACTTCACTGAGTCTTGACTAATAACAGTGTGCAAACAAATGTATGTCAGGCTGAACCACAGAAAAACTTCTAATAAGGTAAAACTAGCAATTAGAGCTGACAATGAAGTAATACTTTCTCTTAAATATTCATAATGAAGTTCATGTTTGGGAGAAGGGAGGCTTCTGATTGTCCAGATGGAAATCTAGAATAAGAACCCTGGTCACCCCTTTTGAATGAACTAACCACCCATTGGTGAGCCAGCACACTGGATTAATTCCCTTTTGTACTAATGCACTAACCCTTTGCTTCAAAGGCAGAGCCTTGATGGTCACTAAGATTCCTCAATTCGTGACCTTGGCATAATAGGGACAAATTGGATTCCCAGAGGGAGAAAAATGATAGTGACCATAGAACATCGGTAACAGCAAACACAGCATAATTTATTTAAATTCTTCAATATAACTCCTAAGGTTTCAGGGGGAAAGAGTGTGGTTATCTCACCTAATTCAGGTGTGTCATCTAATCTGATGTTTTCCTTTCCTTTCCCCTTCTTCACCCCCCCTCCCCTTGTCTTCAGAAAGCAGTTTTGGCAAGCTTCTTTAAGCACACAAGATCCTCTGCTTTCAGCTCAAAAAGAAGCCTCCCAGAAAAGAGCATTGAACATCAATGGCTCTTTCATATGTTACACTGTTATTTCTGAAACATGATCACAAGTTATACGACTTGAGTAATATATTCCTTTTCAGCATTTCTTAGTAAAGATGCCCAAATGAGGGACTTGATGAAAATATTTCATTTAGGTGACCTTTAACAGCTTAATATCTATTTAGGGAAATACAAAGGGGATGTATTCTTTTTGGATTGGGACAATACAAAATCTTTCATTGAAATAAACCATCAAAATGTAAAAATTTTAGAATGGATCGTGACCTGAGTAAAGTAAAACAGTCTTCTGTTTTGACGTTTTTAGCAGCCAAAAGTCCTGATTTGTGAGAAGTGGCTCTGTGCCCAGATGGAAGAGCCAGAGTCCCAGCTTTCTTTGCAGTTAGAGACAGCTATATAACACACATCTGGCCAATGGTATATAAGAGGAAGTTACTTAAAGCTACTTAAAATAGGATGGAAGCAGCAGAGAGGCACACACTTGGCTCTTGTGTGTTCTCCTGTCATAGCTGGAATCAACTAGCCATTTTGTGGTAAACCATGAAGAAACAGTGAAGAGAATCATACAGCCAGTGATGATGGTTCTCTGAACTTCTCTCTGTGTGAGGCACTCCTCCCTCCTTTTCCACATTTAAGTTTATGTCACTTATTTTTAGGGCTTTGATTTGCACATCTGAATGTGATTCCATAGGGGAAGAGAGGATACTTTAAGCAACAGAAACTAAAATGTCTAATTTGCTTAATGGCAGAGGTGGGATAGTGAGATCAGTATCACGGGTGAGTAAAGCTAGTTGATCCATGTTAGATGGGGCTAAACATTTTTTTTCAGACTCTAGGAAAGCACTGTATTGACTCCTAAGTAATAGAGAAGGCCAGTGTGTACTGGACACTTCTTGTTGCTTTCAGCAAAGCCCTAAGGGAGAGATGAACTAATTCAGGAGACACACAGTCTACAAATAGATGTGGAAGGAAATTCAGTGCTGCTTAAGAGAGGTGGTTTTGCCTAAGACCGGCAATCTAAGTTTGAGGAGTCCAAAATGTGGAGCCCTTTATTCATTAGGTTATATGCTGGGCTGCTGGAACAAAAAGCCAAAATACAATGTAGAATAGACTTAGTCCTCTCTCCTGTGAGAGTCTGAGTGTAAGCAGGACAAGCCATAAAGGATGTGGCTCCATGCTTTCTGCTTTTCTCCTTCTGAATCTTCAAGGTGCTGTCTTTTTCTCAGTGACCCAAGATGACTTTCAACCACAGCAGTAATTTAGCTGGCAGGAAAGGAAAAGAGAAAGGACAGGGCACCCTCTTCCTTTTAAAGGCATAACCTATATGTTCCACATGTTATTTCTGCAGGTGATTTATAAAAGTTCAGTTATATGGTTGCCCCACACAACAAAGTCTTTCATTTGGGCTGCCATATGCTAAAAGCTCCTAGTTCTATTACTATGGAATGTGGGAAGCACTGACACTAGTTCCCCTGTAGGGTTGAAAATCCAGCTTCTCCTCCACCCCATGTAACATATTAGAAGCTGAGGAGCATACATTTGCTTTCCTCTCCTCTTCTCCTTCTGAAAACCCAGACTTGACAAGCTCCATACAACAATCATAAGTTCCTTATGGCTTTTCATTTTAAAAAGATGCCAATAGATTGTATTTGTGTTTTGCTCTTCCATTAGGGAAAAGGGTGATGGTGTTGGAATGTTCTTTGGCAATTTCAATTAGAAAATAAACCTAAAAAAATTTTTTTGAAGAAATCTTGGAGGTGGAAAATGTCTCAAAGTTTAGTTCTAATTAACATCTGAAACCCTGCTCCTGAAGATCCTGTTGCATGGACTAAAGTGAAACCCATTTGAGAAAGTTTCATTCTGTTTGAATAAGGTGGATTGCTAATTATCTAACCAATGAGTGAACGCTACATTTATCAAACAGCCCAATTGCCATTAAATGAATATAATTGTTGAAAAGGAATAATTTACTGTGACTTGATTAAACTTTAATTGTATTTCTTCATTTACAGAAGCTCCCAATTCAATAGTGAAAAAATCTTTTAAATCATTTTGGAGAAAACATGGTAACATCTGATTTAAAAATTCTGCATTGTATGAGTCAATTGATTCAAACATTATGTGAACACATATATTGCTACAAGCATGTTCATTAAAGCATTATTTATAATATCAAAAATTTGCAAGCAACATAAAAATTAATCAATGAAGGAATAGTTAAATAAAATATGGTATATCGATGCTAAAAACAAAATCTATGCAATCCAGAGCAAATCAGGAAACATACATATACAGTGATACCTTGGCTAACGAGTGACCCTGCTAATGAATTTTTTGGCTAACAAAGACTTCTTTTGCTGTTTTCGGATTCAGCTAACAAATGTTTTAGTGGTTGAGCGCACTAACATAAAGCAGCAAACATGAACGGTTGGGCCATTCCAGGAGCTTATCTTTTCTGTCTGTATGTGTGTGACAAAGAAATGAGCTGACCACATCACATAGGGGAGACTCACCAACCTGATTGGGTTGTTTACATTGGAGACAGTGAGAACTGAGATGCCTGCTAACATAAGCTGCTTCGGATTTGATGGCGATGTACTGTAATAGTGTAAAGATCACCAGTTTTTCATTCTACTTTCCATTCTCCTTCATCCATTTGGTAGCTGTTCATCTCAACCTTTGGTGAGTTTTTTCCCTTTTAAAGTGTTCTTTTTACTATTTTGTAAAACTTATCTTTAAATAATGGGTGGCATCCTCATGGACCTAACCTCAAAGGATCACAAATAACCTCAAAACAAACAAACAAAAAAAGCAGAACTGCCAGGAAATTGAACTGTATGGAAGTCTGACAACCAAGGATTTAAAGAAGCCATATTCATCCAGATGTAGTGGCATTGTTCCCTCTCTGACCCCTCCCCAACATTCAGTGCCACAAAAGGGTGAAGTGGATTGCTCCACCCTGGCAAATACCGAAGGCTCTACCCCACACAATTAAAAGGTGTGCTAAGACAGGGAGTCAACACAGCTCTACCTAATACACAGAAACAAACACAGGGAGGCTGCCAAATTGTAGAGACAAGGAAATATGGTCCAGATTAAAGAACAGAACAAAATTCCAGAAAAAGTAGTAAATGAAACAGAGATAGCCAACCTATCAGATGCAGAGTTCAAAACACTGGTGATAAGGATGTTCAGCCAACTCATTGAGTACAGCAAAAGCATTAGGGAAGAAATGAAGGCTACATTAAGTGAAATAAAGAAAAATCCACAGAGAACCAACAGTGAAGGGAAGGAAGCTGAGGTTCAAATCAATTATTTGGAACATAAGGAAGAAATAAATATTCAACCAGAACAGAATAAAGAAACAAGAATTCAAAAAAAAAATGAGGAGAAATAAAAGATTCTGGGACATCTCCAAAAGTGCCAACCTCTGAATCATAGGGATGCTAGAGGAGAAGAGAAAGAGCAAGAA
Source organism: Furipterus horrens (assembly GCF_987537825.1). Classification (NCBI taxonomy): domain Eukaryota; kingdom Metazoa; phylum Chordata; class Mammalia; order Chiroptera; family Furipteridae; genus Furipterus; species Furipterus horrens. The sequence continues at coordinate 88,682,682 of NW_028327175.1, forward strand.
ATTAAAAACTGATTTGAAAAAATAATGAAAAAAAGTCCCTAATTTGGAGAAGAAAATAGACATACAAGTCCAGGAAGCACAGAGAGTCCCAAACAAGTTGGACCCAAAGAGGACCATACCTAGACACATCATAATTAAAATGCCAAAGGTTAAAGATAAAGAATCTTAACACATTGCGTATGGGTGGCAAGAATTCTAAAAGGCATTTAAATTTCCCGGTATGCAATGTGTTAAAAGCAGCAAGAGAAAGGTAGAGTTACCTACAAAAGAGTTCCCATAAGACTGTCAGCTGATTTCTCAAAAGAAACTTTACAGGCAAGAAGGGACTGGCAAGAAGTATTCAAAGTGATGAAAAGTAAGGACCTACAACCAAGATTACTCTATTCAGCAAGCTATCATTCAGAATGGAAGGGCAGATAAAGTGCTTCCCAGACAAGGTAAAGCTAAAGGAGTTCATCATCATCAAGATCTTATTATATGAAATGTTAAAGGGACTTATGTAAGAAAAAGTTCAAAAGTATGAACATTAAAATGACTACAAACTCACTATCAACAACTGAATCTAAAAAACAAAACCAAAACCAAAAATAAACCAAGCAGACAACTAGAATAGGAACAGAATCATAGATATGAAGATCATTTGGAGGGTTATTGAGGGGAAGGGGAAGAATAGAGAAAAAGTACAGGGATTAAGAAGCATAATTGGTAATTACAAAATAGACAGGAGATGTCAAGAATAGTACAGAAAATGGAGAAGCCAAAGAACTTGTATCCATGACTCATGGACATGAACTAATGGGGGGTGATTAGTGGAGGGAAGGGGGATACTGGGTGGAGAGAGGCAAAGGGGGAAATAGGGACAACTATAATAGCATAATCAAATATACTTAAAAGAAATGAAGGACTCTTAGCTTTTACTTTAGAACTTGTATTTGTTGGACTTTTCTTTTTTGTTTGTTTACCTTAAATTTGCATTAGCTTAAATAGAAAAAATGTTACCAAAATCTATAAAAATAATTTTGCTCCAATGTATATTGTCTTTAAACACTGAATGAAGTACATAGCATAAGGAATTATTGAAGATATGTCTAGAGTGAATCCTACTTCCCTTTGCTTTATATTCATTAAGAGCCCACTGCAGGATAATATAAAATATTTGTTTAGCTAATATAAAACTTTATACTAATTTTAAAAATTTATACTCTTGCAGGGGAAGCAAAGCCATTTCATAGGACCCATAAAATTTCTTAGTAATACATATAATACCCTAGAAATTATTTCCTTTTTTTCAAAATTTTACTTTCAGAAAGGGTTTCTGAACTCAGTCAAGTTTCTCTTCAGCAATTTTGGAATACACTAGAGAAAATAGTAAGTGCTTTCCCTCTCAAACTAAGTCTAATACTATTCTTTACAATGGTAGAGCTTTGCTAGAACCTGCCAGGAAAAGAAACAAACCATCAGTAATGTACTACATTATCTGCAAGGTGAAGAGCAGAGTAAGGGAGTTGATGTTCCTTTTGGCAACTTAGAAATGTATCTATTTTTAAAATTTCCCATTTTATCAAATAAAAAATGTTTGAGATAGATTGGTCTTAAAGAGGAGGATGTGGTGACTACAATTTCTGCTAATTTTAAGAAAGAAAGAGTATGTTCTTCCTACAGGATCATGTGGTTGCAGTCTGAGGCAGCATGAATTTGAATTTGACTGATGTATAAAATCGAGAAAAGGCCCAGCTGCTCCAGCCTTTATATACCTCAGAGTGTCATGGCTCTCAACAGAGAAGTGCTCATTTTTAGGAGCTTACATAATATCCACACTTATTATGGTAAAAACAAAAATTACTGAGTATCTACTATGTCCTAGGCCCTTTGCCAGGAAAGGAAAATCACCTGACTTCCTGTCTGAGATTTTATAATCTAACTGGGTGAGACAGGACTTTTGCTAATGGAAACCATTCCTAATTATAGTTTTATGTTACTATAATACCACAATACTTATTTGTGCTCTTCAGAAATGGAGAGCTACTATGTTATATGAAGACCCTTCCATGTGAATGTGATTCAATTATTTTAAAATCTAATTTGCAAAGAGAGGACAAGAATTGCTGAATAATAATAGCACTTATTGATTAGGCACCCACTGTGGGTTCCTTGTTTTACAGACATTCTCTCTAAACTTCATACAGATCCTGCAAAAATGGGTACTATTAATATTTATTTTTCAGAGGAAGAAACTGAGGCTGTACACAAGCTAGTTATGGACTCAGGAATCAAACTACAAGCACATTTTCTTTGAGTCTCTTAGCTTTGAAATGGAGATGGGGAGAGGATGGGGAAAATCTTTAAATTCTTTTTATTTCTTTTCTCTTGCAACACTTTAAAAAGAGACAGGACAAAAAAAGAATACACGTCCTATATGCACAATTCTTTGCAGTCCTCTGACGAACTACCTCAAAAGCTAAGCTCCCATCAATCCTGGAGAGATAGGATCGGCAGAGCTTAGTGGTGGAATGAAAGGTTTAAAAGAACAGCAGCAACTAAAGAACTTTTTATGCAGAGAAGCCCTAAATCTGGGGCAAAACCCTCCTGCTCATTTTATCTTACAAAAGGTGGGTAGTGCTGCCTGTCAAGGTAATGCATTACTACACTATTTGGAAAAACTGCAGTTCTAATTAGATGAGCAAATAAATGTTCATTTCAATTTATTAATATAGCTGTAGGCCGTGTTACAATTTATCTCTTAGTTCTGAGACCAATCCATCTCGAGCTGGGAATCATTGTGGTGAAGTAACAGGTTTTAATAATGGATACAGGCAGTGAATTATTCAGGCAGAAGGGAGCAAGCCTTGATGCCTTCACTCAATTCTTTAATTAACTGTGAGAAGCTGACGAGTCTGGGCTGTCTCAAGGCTTTCTAAGTTTATCTCCATCAGAACTGTGAATTTTTCTTGAGCCACGAATCTGTTGTGTTCAGGTGCATACTTATCCAGGAAAAAATGTATCACCAGCTCTCCCATTAGCATTTTGTCTTTTTGTAGTCTGAATTCTGTGTCTGCATAAATATTATTTTCATGCAACTTCTTGAGCAATGGGCAGCTTTCTTGATAATATCCACACCTTTGTTCTACTGCACCTCTGGATAAAACTAACCCAAGAACATCCACAATACAATAAACAAAACAAAAATCCAGTTCTGGTCACTTCAGCTCATTCAGCTTGGTTTAAAGCCATTGATTTTGGTGGCTGAGAAATAAATGAACTGTTAGAAAGAATTTTTAGATTCTCCATTTGACTCAGCATCAAAGAAATAAAACTAACACTTACCAAATGCAGGTTGCATTATGTGTATGGAACACAGTATGTTATTTATGGAGCTTTGCAATGTGTCTAAATGGTTCCTGTAAATAAAACTTCTCAGGGTGTGGCACCAAGCAAAGACAGAACATGGCCATGTCCGATGAGTTTTCCCCTTTGCCTAACACAGATTTTCTGAGTGGGAGATGCATCTAGCTGGTGGACTTGGCCACAGTGTAAATCAATTATATATATATAAAATTTTATAATTATATATATATGTAATTAAAAAAAATTTTTTTGTGAACACATTGAAAACATGCTTAGATAATGGATTGCCCTTATTTGGACAGTCTATTTTGCTATTATTACCTGTTACTATGAACATTTAAAATATGCGCATAAACTGTTTAACACAATTTATGTGTGCTGTGAAAAGACAGTTCCTCTTTCAATTTTGTCACATCAGAGAGAAAGTAAGACTCTGGGGGAGCTCTGAGCTTACCATGTCTTGGTAGAACCTGAACCACCATTTCTATAAACCGAAAGTCATGTTAAAAGCTCGGTGAAGTAAACAATGATGTGTATGAATTAGCAGCACAACCATAGTCAATACAAATCAAAGGGGCTTTATGAAGGTATTGATGTTTTCAGCTCTTCTAAGGTTGAATACATTTAAGCATTTATCCCCAAAGGCACTGTTGACCTAATGAATCTATTCACTTGGAAACCAGACCGTGGTGTGGCTAGAGACGCAACTACACACACTGACCCAAATGTGGTTCTTTCCCAAACCAGTGACCCCAGCTGGGCCTGGATGCTCACAGTAAACTTAAATGAAATGAATGACACTCAGAGCAAAGGCACAAAAAGGGGCTACATTTGTATTTGGTTTTCTTATGTACTAATTTTTCAAAGTTTGGGGTCTCTTGGAATACAATGCATATGCATTTTCTAAGGATTGGGCCCAGTAGCACTGTTCTGGATGTGAAAACCTGTTCTACAGTATCATGATTTAACTTAAACTATGCTTTTAAATCATTGATCCTGTATCTTCAAGTTGCATTAATATACCCTATCACAGGATATTGACTAATCTAGTAGGTGCTATAGGCATGTCTTGCTTGTCTGAAAGGGAAGTTTATTTTTATAGCAAAATACCATATTCAAAAAATCAGATAATGCCGGCATCCTGTTAGGATTTACCAGATTAACTAAAGAACACAAAATATCAAACTGTAATTAGATGACTACAAAGAAAAAAACGCAGGGTGCAATTTCCACAAAGTACCTGGTATCCTTTGACATATGAGTATAAAGTCAAGGTAAGCCACTATTTTGTCCTTTCTGTTGTTCAGAAAAGGGTTCTTTGCATAGTGAATACACATTCCTCTTGATTTTCTTAGACTGTTAGAGCATCTGACTGTCTCCAAAAGGACCAGCCTCAAGTGATCTGGCCAAGGGCACTCACACAGAGACCAGCACTTTGAAAGAACACTGAGGAATGTGAAACAAACTGATAAGTGGGTGGAAGTCATTCATCTTTTGAAGCCCATAAAAAGAGAGAATTGTAAATTAAAATGTCTACAATAGGCTCAACACCTCTCTCTCAGCCCTTCCACTCCCTTTGTCATGGAACAGCTTTCAAGTGTGGGAATGTTTCTCTTAAACATGTGTAAATCACACGTTTAGTCATGCTGTATGCAGAAGCACCATACCAAGGGGGTCAGGGGGAGGGAGGCAAAGGATATTAAATACTGGTCCAGCAGTTTGTTAATGAAACATTTACACAAGCAGTTTATGTGGCTGTAATGAAAAAGAGGGGCTGCTTCCATCACACCCTTTCATTACTTAGCACAGTCTTTAAGAGGATTAATGGTGGAGGGTGGGGGGAGCAGAATGTACTTATCAGTTGAGTCTCAGAATCTGTAATGCTGAGTTCTTAATAGATTGCCGCTGGAGTTAGAATTACTGCCACGCAAATTCTTCCAGGCTTTTAATAGAATAGAAAACAGTTTGTTTTCTCCCCTTCAACCAGAAGAGCTATTGACTTCATGATGAAATGACCTGGGACTCAGAGTTTATTCATACCATTCCCTTCTGCTTCTGTAGCTTCAAACAGAGACCTTTATATCATTTATTTATTTAGGCTACCAGAGGCCAGAGCATTGATATATGCATTAATTCCATTATTACTACAATTAAGAAGCAGCTAATGGTGCAAGTTTAACAGCAGACAGCTGATTTTTATGATGTTCATATTGAGCATCGGATCAAGAAAGGGAAGCTACAGAGAAGACAGGTCTACTTTTTAGAAGCTGTGTGTTCTCTGCTGTTAAGGTTGCCTAACAGCTCAGATAAACTACATATTTTGGAGGACACTGATGTGAATATGTGTCCCTTTAATTTTTCTGGGGAGTCAGAGGCAGCTTTTGTTGCTGATCTTGTGAAAGGCTACAGTACTGATGGATCATGCTGCTTGAGGTCCCGTGACTTCCCATTATTTTTAGCACAAGGAAGATGTTAGTTGTAACAGTGTACAATGGACTAATCAGCCATAATAGAACTCACACTGTTTTTTACTTCACATTGCACTTATTATGTGCCTTGAATGTAAACAGCTCCTGCTCTGACAAAGATGGCAGTTTGCCATGGCTGGATTCAGCCTTCTCTAAAGCTCAGCAAACACTGAATAGAAACAAGCCTGAGGACTCTGAAAAAGCAATTGTTTGAGTGTATGTCACTTGTAGCCTTCGACAAAATTATTTTTGTTACTTCCATCCCGAACTCCCTCCTCAATTAGCAGGCGTTCACATCTGCTAGTTATCTGTGTATGAAAAATTATTTCTATTATGTCTCCACCCACATGTATGAATCAAGAAATTACATTTTATATAAGCCTTGACTGATGACATCCCTGTACATTTTATACCCACTGTGAAACATATGGAACTTAATGTAATAATAGAAAGCTTAATCATATAAGTAGATTGAAGTCGCTTCAAAGCATGATAAAAGATATTCTATTTAAAATTATACCCAATACCAAAATGAAGCTTATTGTTTTGTACCATCTGCATGTACCATGAGCAGATTTAATAGTTTGCTCTCAAAACAGATTTTGAGCAATTTACTATAAAGTAAATTGTTGTTGGCTAGCCTTCCTACATTTTTATCATTCTATGACTTTCCAACTATGTTGGTTTATTTAGAAGTTTTTAAAGTTTTATGATAATAATTCATGCACATGGTAAAAGCAATCAAATAGGCTAAGAGGGTTTATGAAGAAAAGCAGCCCTTTCCCACAATGCTTTCTTCACGTCCGGGCCCATTTCCAGCAGCAACTTTTACCCTTTTTAGTTTTTTAGCTCTTCTGCGAATTACCTTCTGAACTCTAAATAAATAACAGGCTTATAATGGTTTTTCTTGATTCATTCATTCATTCACTGACTCAATAAATATTTACTGTGAGCCTATTATTTGCCTGACACTGTTCTAAGATGAGATGAAACAGTAAACAGAACAAAGTCCCTGCTCCCATGGAAGTTACATTCTCCTGGGGCTATGATGAGGAGATTCAAGTAAGGAACAGTATCAATGAACCATTTCTACAGTATATTAAAAAGGGAAAACTGGTACTGAATAAGAGAAATGGGAAAGATGAGCAAGGCAAGTACTGAAGATGGGACGGAGGTTTGCAGTCTAAAACAGGGTGATTTCAAAGCGGTGGGGGGTGGGGAGGAAGATATATTCCTGAACTCCCTGATACTACTGTTCCTCATCATCGGCAACCTAAAGAGCTTGCAGAATTTGCACTTTTCAGTCTCTGTAAAGAGGATGATTTCCACCAGCATGCTGGGAGAAAGCTCTTGAGCAAGGAAGGTAAGGAAGCTGGGTGTTCATGATTCAGTGTTATGCTACTCTGTGCGTCCTGCCACAATGTTGGGGTATTGCTCGGATGAAGGCATTCCAAGAAAAATAAGGAAAAGGTTGTAGAATACGCTAAACTTTTGGGTAAAAGAATGAAGGGGGCCAAAGAAAACACCAGAGCAGATTGACAAGAGATGCAGTTAGTCCTCTCTGAGAGCTTCTACCTTGTCTGAGTTCAGTCATTGAGAAGATTTTCTAAGAGTTACAAGTAAATAATATCAGACTTCAAAAAAAATTTATCCTAAGAAAATAATGAGAAGTGTGCACAAAGATATATCTGTCATTTCAAAAACCAGAAGCAACCTGGGTGTCCAAAGTCAGGAAAAGCAGTCCTCTTCATCTGCAGTTTTGCTTTCTATGGTATCAGTTACATGTGGTTAACTGTGGTCCAAAACTATTAAATGGAAAATGCCAGAAATAAACAATGCATACATTTTAAATTGCATGCTGCTCTGAGTATGATGATGTACTCTCGCATCATCCCACTCTGTCCCACCCAGGACTGACTCATCCCTTGTCTAGAATCTCCATGCTGCATACTCTACCCTCCTGTTAGTCACTGAGAAGGCATCTTGGTTATCAGATCAGCTGTCTCAGTATCCAGTGCTTGTGTTCAAGTGACTCCTATTTTACTTAATAATGACCCAAAAGCTCAAGGGTAATGATGCTGGCAATGTAGATAAGCCAAAGAAAGCCAGGAAGTGCTTCCTTTAAGTGAAAAGGTGAGCACAGTACAAAAGTGAGAGAGAGAGAGAGAGAGAGAGAGAGAGGGAGAGAGAGAGAGAGAAAGAGATCACATTCGCATCACTTTTATTCCAGTATAAAATTGTTATGATTATTCTATTTTACTACTTACTGTTATTAATCTATTACTGGACCAAATTTATAAATTAAATGTTACAATAGGTTTGTTTATATAGGAAAAAACAGTATATATAGGGTTTGGGCCTATGCACAATTTCAGGTATTTACTGGAATCTTGGATTGCATTCCCTCACCCCCTGCAAATAAGGGGGGACTACTCGACTACTCTTTTTAAATGTCATTATATATATATATGGTAGAGTGGTATACAGCCATTAAAATAAAAATGTATGATAGGCCTTTAATGTCAAGAGATAATGCTTATATTAAATGAAAATAAAAACAACTGCATATATTACCTCAAGTATATAAAAATCCATAAAAATGTGTAGGATAAAATTTGCCAAAATTATGAACTTTGATTTGTTTATTTTGGGTTGGGTGATTTTATTTTTTTCTTTTTTCTTTCCAATTTTACAAAATAAACATTGTCAGAGTCCTCTGAAATGACAATTACTAAACGCTTTCTTTGTGCTTAAGAGAAGGGGCTGAGCTATGTACTTCTCTCTGTGTGCCCGCTGCACACTCTCAGAGTGTGTCTCCCTCTTAGCACTTGTTCCATGACACTCAAGTCTTTCTGTGTCTGCCATGCAGTCCTGGCACTAACTATCCATGGTGAGGTCAGAGAGCACAGGTCGAGGGCACGGTCCTCCACAAGGCTTCCCTCACTTCAGACCATCTGCAAGCTCCAGAGATCCCAGGCTACTGGTACTTCTGACCAACTGCCTACAAATCTGGGTGTTCTCACTCCCTCCTTAGGTTCTGTAACTTAAATGACTCACTGAATTTGCAAAGCATATGTATAAGATAATTTATTTTTACAGATACAAATTGGGATTAGACAGATGAAGAGACACACGAGTGAGGTCTGAGAGGGTCCCATACAGAAATGATCACTGTTCTCAGGCTGCGTCAACCTCCAGACACATTGATGTGCATCACTAACCTGGGAACTCACTTGTGCTTCAGATGTTCGGGGTTTTTATTGGGGCTTCATTACATAGGGCTGATTGATTGAATCTTTGGCCATGTGATTCAACTCAGTCTTGAGCCCCCCCTACACTCCCTTTCTCAGAGGTTAGAAAGGTGGGCTTATAACTCATGGTTCAAAGTCTCAACCCTCTAATCACATTGTCGGTTTTTCCAGCATGGCAGCCCTCTTCCTGACATTATGTAGGGGGTCACTAGGAGTCACCTCCTTGGTGTAAATAACAAAGGTAATCCTTTCTCTAGGGAAATGCCAAGGATTTAGAGGCTCTTTCCCAGGAACCAGGGACAAAAGGCAGCCACATTTTTTATCATACAATAGTATCTGTCTCACCCATTGGCCATAGCCTCCCATATGGAGGGACCATGCCCAGCATGCCTACACCTGGGGCTGGCCCAGGAGGTATTTGCATTTCAGTGTACCTGGAAGTTTAGAAAATTTGGCCAAGGTGCATTAGTGAGTTAGAACAGCCTCTTATTGTCTGTGAATTCCAACTTGACATTTTTTTTCTTTTTTTTACTTTGCCTTTCTATGACAGTCACCTTTTCCAGGAATTAGTAATGCACTGACACTTTGGGGCTTTTATAATTTAATCTATCACCGAGAAGAACAATAATACAATAGCAACTATCATAACACAGTTTTTTTTTTTTATTACCTTTTCTTTTTGCCTTGGTGATATCTATCTATAGAAACAAATCTGCTAATTTTGAATTAAGTAGAAAATTCATAGAAAATTAGCTTTGTGCAAAGAAAGACAAATAGTGGTGCAGGATTGACAATTTCATGGCAGTGTTTATAAGTGTCTAAGTCTGTCAATATTAAGCAGATTAAAGATGTTAAGTGCCGGTGTTTTCATTTCTGTTCTCAATCTGAGGATGGCCTGGGGACTGGATTTTAAAACATCAATACAGTATTTGGTGAATCTGACAAATTAGTTGATTATATTTATGCTTACTCTTTTATTCCAAAAGCTATTTGCTTCCAGTAGATGATAGAGTCAATGTTGAGGACTGAATATTTAACCTAGTTCTTCAAGTCTTTCATCATCTCTATTCCATGATTTACTACAATAGATTGAAACCAGAACTAACTGCTTAGAGAATTCAAAATTAAGTCAAATTTTTCTTGAGACAAAATAGATTTTTATGTATTTATGCATATATAGCCCAGTTTTAAATGTTTTATCCAAGGACAACAGGGAAAGTTCCTGACCATCATGATTCACTGGGTTTTACTTCCTGACACACAGAGAAGCCTCCCTGGGAGTCATAGGGCAGTTTCCCTGGGCCTTTGCTTCATTTTCTTCTGGTCCTTCATTAGTCTAAATCCTCGCTTTTCTCTTACTCTCTAAGCAGGCTTGATCCTGGCTTGCAGGAGAAGCCACGACTTTTTGGGATGAACAGAAAGTCTCCTGTTCTTGCCTGAGGCCCAGGGTCTCCTGTGACTATATTCATAGTAATTCTTAGGTATTGTCCCAAACCCAGTGCACAGTTAAATTTTCTTATTAAAACTAAGGGTTTATTTTATTTATTTACATATTTTATTTTTTTAGTTTATAAAAATAATTTATTTATATTTAGAGAGAGGGAGAAACAGAGGGAGAAAAACATGAATGCAAGAGAGAAACATCAACTGGCTGCCTCTTGGAGGCACCTCATCCAGGGACTGAAACAGCAACCCAGCCATGCACCCCGACAGGGACTCAAACCAGCGACTTGTTGCTTTGTAGCATGACTCCCAACCAACTGAGCCACACTGGTCAGGGTGAGTTTATTTTATTTAAAATTGGGGAGAATTAGCATGTTTGTATGTAACAGGATGATGCAGGATTGAGTGGAGACATGCGCAGGGGTGAGGTCCTTAGCAGGGTCCTGTGCCAGCCAAGCTCTGCTTGGCCATGGGAACATCACGTGTCTTTTGAGTGAATGGTGCCCTGCATGTGTGCATTGTGTTAAGGGGAAGGGACTGAAGAAATTAGCAGCCCACCAAAGTGGGCTGAAGATTTTTTTAAACTGAAAACATCTGAACAGACAGCAGCCACAAAAGAAACATTATCTAAATAAGCAGAACCAAAAATAACAGTTGCCATTGACCCCACCTCTGAAGGAATTTCCTGTTCGAAAGAAAACTGACCCTTAACACCAGGAAGAATTCAGTGGCCACACTACCCCTCCACCAAAGTGGGGAATTATCCAGCCAGGAAGGAGATAGACTGCCATTTCCATTAGCATCAAAGAGCACAGCAGAAGCTTCCATACTGTCCCATTTGGAGCCCTAACCCAGCCAGCTTCACTATTCAGTGAATTACATTCCTCACTAAGCAACTCCAATCTACATGGGTAAAATAAGTCTTGTCTTTTATTCCAGTTACTCTATTATAGGTTACTTTTTAGGCCCCTTACTCTTTGGACCTAAGTTGGTAGAGGAAAACCTTCTTCTCTCAACAGGACCCTGGGTATATGTGGAGTATAAGCCTCAGTTTGGAGCATGGACCCTCATCCATGTAATGGGAGAGAAGACAGAGGGATTTGTGTATATTCAACCCCTCTCTCATTCTCAAAGTTACTGGAAATGTTATCTACTCATAGTGACTCCTCCTCATTCCCAGTCATTCCTCTACTTATTCCAATATGGCTTCCAGGGTCAATACACACTCATTGAATCATTCATTCATTGAATGTTTCTTTAATCATACAATATGGTCTAGGCCCTGCAGATATAGCATTGAGGGAAATCCAAAAATCCCCTGCTTCCAAGGAGCTAGCTTTCTAGTGGGGGAAAACAGACATAAAACAAATACATAAACTGCACAGTACATTCAATATTTATAAGTATGATGGACAAAAAACAAATGCACACTGAAAGGGAGTCAGGGAGTGTTGACTACTTCAATGAGAATGAGACATCTGAATAAAGATATGAGGGGGTAAGAAAAAAACTTTATTGTTATACTGGGAAGACTGTTCTAGGAAGTGGAAACAGATAAACAAAGGAAGTGTGACTGGTGTCTTCAAGGAGCAACAAACAGATGAGTAGGGATTGAGCAAGGGGAGGGGTCATAAGAAGAGATAAAACCAAGGTTATATGGGGTCCCATTGTGTGGGAGCTTATAATCATTGCAAGTTTTTTGGCTTTACTCAGAGAGAAATGAGAACCCACTGAAGGAATCTGAGCAGTAAGTCAACCACAGAGTTATTATATGACCTAGCAATTACACGCCTAGGTATACCCAAGAGAAATAAGAACATATCTTCAAAGAAAAATAAGTATTTACAGCATCATCATTTATAAAAGCCAGGAAGTGGAAAAAATCCAATGCACTAACTGATGGATAAGTAAATAAATTGCCGTATATCCACACAATAGAATAGTTTGTTCCTGTGTCTTTTCTCTCATCTTACTATGTACTCTCTCACTAAGAGCTCTTATTCATACCCATAATTTCAACAATCTCCTATACATGAGCTTATAAGTGAGCTTCAGATCCTTTATGTAACCACTAAATATATATCAAAAGCATCTCAAATTCAACCTGTATAACACTAAAATTATGATCTCTCATTCCATTCCCACAAACCTGCTCCTCTTTCAACATCCCTTAATTCAATAAATATCTCATTTATGCAAACCATAAGACAGAAACTATTTTTTGTATGTCCCTACCCCAGGATATGTAACCCATCACCAAATTCAGAGGACTCTATCTCCTAAAATGTCCCCTAATGTTTCTATTTCTCTCTATTTTTACTGGTGAGTAATAAAAATATATTTCCATGGGTTCTCCTAGATTGGATTGGTTTTTGAGGTGTGACACATAAACACACATATGTTATAATATTCAGTGGACAGAGTTTATAGAAGAAACTACTCTGCACCTAGCACTGAGCCAGACTCTCATTGGGCTAGATAATTATGAAGATGAAATAGATGTAAATGAGAGCTCTTTTAGCTTTTTTTAAAAAAAGACTGGTTACATCATTTACTTTGGAGATGTCATAGTCTGAATGGAACTGTCCAAGACTAGAAAGTATGTGAAATACAACAGATTAGCACATGGCTTCTTGGACTGCATAGAACTGCTGATAGAAGACAAATGATGCTGCTTGAAATTGTGACTTGAAAAGCAAGTAAACCATGAATCATTCCCATGTATAAGTTTGTAATCAGAACAATGGAGAACTGATACGTGAATAGTTGTCATTTACTCTGGCTATGCATACAGCTTAAATGTTGTCACATAAACACAATTTATGTTATTTAGAACAGTGGACAATCCTGTTTCTAATTTACTTAATTTTTTAAACATATGTCTAGGAACAAAGAGGTATCTTAAATTAGCTGCAGCAAGGACAGTAGTACATTGTGTTTCTCTATAAAAAGACACCATATTAACAATGATAGGACTAAATATGTGTAGTATTATGCAGTACTTATAAATGTACTCTCCATATTTTAAAGATATTTAAAACATTCTTGTGAGATAAGGGTTATCATTGTCCCACATTCACAAATGAGAAAATGTCATTAGTAAGATAAAAGGATTTGCTTGTGGATATACCCTACCAGGTACTACGTGGTAGGAGCCAGGACACAAACCAAAGTCTTCACCTTCCAACTTTAAATTTTTTATGTTCACAATTCAAATGTTAAGCATGGCACAAGTAATCAAAGTTGCTCTATTTAATAATGATAATGATGTAATAAAAATAATAGTAATAGTAAATCTACTGATTTATTCATCTCTATTAAAATGTAAGTTCTACAAGGAGAGATACCAGTATACCTTACTTTATTGCACTTTGCTTTATTGTGTTTCACAGGTGTTGCATTTTTTTACAACTGAAGGCAAGACCCCCTCCGCCAGCAAAAAGATTATGGGACCTGCATTACTGTGATGGTCTGGAACCAAACCCACAATATCTCTGAGGTATGTGTGCATTTTGTTTTGTTCACCATTCTATTCCCAGTGCCTACAACAGTGCTGGGCACAAAATGGGCTCTTGATGAAAACTTCTTATAAATCAAAGAATAATACATCACATTTTCAAAGACATTTCACAAATATTATTTCATTGACTGCCATAGCAATTTCCAAGTTTTCTCACTCTGACTCCAATATTCTTAGTACTCCCCACTGTATAAAAATAAAAACGAAAAACTGCTTTAAAACAATCAGTGCTGAGAAATTATAAATAGGATAATACAGTTTACCAAAACAACCCCATAATAGGATCCCAGCTGATCTTACCTCAAGGATAACAAGAATTGACTTGAATACTTTGACTTCTCGAATGGACGGAAGGTGTTGAAAGGCATGTAGAAAATTCTCCATTGAGGGACACACACATCTGTCGAGAAACAAACAAACAAACAAAACTCTACATTAACATTCTGAAATGTAAGCAAAGGGTGGCTTCCCTTCATAAGGGAAAACATTACTCAAGGGCATCTGTTAGTGCTACTAAAATGTATTTCTTGGGACTTCTGGTCAAATGGAGGCATAGGTAAACATGGCTCACCTCGTTGCAAAACCACAGCAAAAATTACAACTAAACTACAAAACAACTATCACCCTGTCATTCTGACAGGTAAGAGGGACAGAGACATGGAGACACCTGGGGATTCAGAGATGTGGAATGGACACACCCACACCCACGTGTGATAGATAAAAATTGGAGGAGATACCTTGGATTAAGTGATCCCACCTCCATGCCAGACCACACAACCCAGGTTTCCAGTGCCATAAAGATAAGTCCCCATAACTTCTGGCTATAAAAACCAGTGGGGGGTGAGGCAGTGGAAGAAATTGCAGGATTCTCAATTGTTTCCTCTTTTATTTTTTTTAAGTATATTTTATTGATTATATTGTTACAATAGTTCCAATTTTTTCCCCTTTGCTCCCCTCTGCCCAGCACCCCCCTTCCCCAACAATCCCCTCCCCAAGTCCATGCCCATGGGTCGTACATACAAGCTCTCCCGCCTCACCCTTTCATATATTCTTTTTTTAAAATAATTAATTAATTAGTTAAATATTTTAATAATAAAAAATAACAATCCCTCCCTCTCAGACTTAAGACCCTTTACAATCTTATAAAGGACAATGGACGAAGGTCTCGAGCTCCTCTAGCTGCTTCAAGCTGGACATGGTCGTCGTCCTACCTACCCTTGGGTCAAGAAATCCCAAATAAGAGTGGGGGTGTGGAGGGGAGGGTGGCCTTCCCACATGGGGAAGGATCGTGCAGACTCCAGGTGGTTGGCTGTCTCTGGACAACAGCATGCTTGGTTTAACAGGCTGGCATCCTTGTTGTATTCTGGGGGCAACAGGGTTAAAGGACATCATTCAATCCGTAACTACTAGATGACAAAAGACAGGTATTAATTTTTCAATGTCCCACATTAGGGAAAAGAAGGGCTTCTTTGGAGGAAGGTATGCCAGGTACATCTCACCTGTCCAAAACCCTTTTGCCCATTATACTTAGTTTGGACTGAGGGAAATATTTTAGGTTTCCCCCACTCTCAGGCCTCTGGGCTCTTTCTGTCCAAGCCATTAGGATAGAAAAGAGAAACCAGTTTTAAAGTGAAGCCCACAAACCACCCCGTTCTTCACCAACCCAGTCACTTAGTTCAGCCTCAATTGTCTCCTCTTAAAGGGCCCACAACATAATTAGGATTTTCTTAGACTCACTGGGCTCCAGCATTGGGGCAGCAGCTGGAAGGGCAGCAGTGGCATACAAGGGGAAACTAAAGTGTCTGGTATCAGGGTGAGTCCCAGGGGACAGCTTCCTCCTGGACAACACTCCAAAGGTCAGACAGCAGCCTTGTCCCCTTTCTGAGCCCTCTACCACACAGAGCCACAGAGTATCAACACCATGTTGTAGTCTTCATCAACCTTATTCACACAGGATGCCCTGCTCTGGTGATTATATGAGGCTCTGCCCCATCCAACTTTTCTACAACAGGCCACACTACTAAGACAGGATGTCAAAGCAGCTCTACCGAATACATAGAAACAAACACAGGGAGGCAGCCAAAATGAAGGGACAAAGGAACATGGCCCAAATGAAAGAACAGATCAAAATTCCAGAATAAGAACTAAACAAAATGGAGATAAGCGATCTATCAGTTGCAGACTTCAAAACAGTGGTTATTAGGATGCTCAATGAACTCACTGAGTACTTCAACAGCATAAAAAAGACCCAGGCAGAAATGAAGGTCACACTAAGTGAAATAAATAAAAATTTACAGGGATGAACAGTTAAGTGGATGAAGCTGAGAATCAAATAAATGATTTGGAACATAGGAAGAAAAAACTTTCAATCAGAACAGCAAGAAGAAAAAATAATCATAAATAAGTAAATAAATAAATAAATAAAACAAGGATAGGCTAAGTAGCCTCTGGGACAACTTTAAACGTACCAACATGGGAATCATAGGGGCTTCAGAAGGGGAAGAGAAAGAGTAAGAAATTAAAAACCTATTTGAAAAATAAAAAATAACTTCCTTAATTTGGTGAAGAAAATAGACATACAAGTCCAGGAAGCACAGGGAGTCCCGAACAAGACATGCACAAAGAGGACCACACCAAGACACATCATAATTAAAATGCCAAAGGTTAAATATAAGCAGAGAATCTTAAAAGCAGCAGAAGAAAAGCAGAGACTTACCTACAAAGGAAATCCCATTACACTATCGGCTGATTTTTCAGAAGAAACTTTACAGGCAAGAAGGTACTGGCAAGAAGTATTCAAAGTGATGAAAAGCAAGGACCTACAACCTAGTTTACCCTATCTAGCAAAGCTATCATTTAGAATGGAAGGGTAGATAAAGTGTTTCCCAGACAAGGAAATACTAAAGGAGTTCATCATCACCAAGCCATTATTACATGAAATGTTAAAGGGGCTTATATGAGAAAAAGAAGATCAAAACTATGAACAATAAAATGGCAATAAATTCACTAGTATCAATCATTGAATCTAAAAAACAAACTAAGCAAAGAAGCAGAACAGGAACAAAATCATAGATAAGGAGATCATTTGGAGGGTTATTAGTTGGGAGGGGGAAGGGGAGAATGGTAGAAAAGATACAGAGATTAAGAAGTACAAATTGGTAGGTACAGAATAGACAGGGAGATGTTAAGAATAGTTAGGGAAATGGAGAAGCCGAAGAACTTATATGCACAACCCATGGACATGAACTAGGTGTGGGGATTGCCAGAGGGAATGGGGGATACTGGGTGGAGGGGAGCAAAGGGGGAAAAATTGGGACAACTGTAATAGCATAAAAAGAAAATATATTAAAAATATTTTTCTTTACTGTTATCCTGCTGTTTTAGATTTATTTTGGAGAATCAAAGAGCGATTAATTAAGTTTAAAAATTAGCAAGTATTTCGTATGAGCACAGAAAGGTAACAAGGCCCTGGGCTCTGAAGACCCTCCTCTCAAAGGGCCCGATGGTTTTGAGGGAAGAAGATGCTGAGTAAGTGGGATATAGCTCTGTTTCACTTTGATTAACAAAGAACTGGGGGAAGAGATTCTGTTGTCAAAACAAGTTTGGAAACTACTTCTATTTAAAGTATAATGCTGCCTTGGCTGGGTAGCCCAGTTGGTTGGAGCACCATCGTGATACCCCAAGGTTGCTGGTTCAAACCCCAGTCAGGGTATATGTAAGACTCAACCAATAAATGCATAAATAAGTGGAACAACAGAATTGATGTTTCACTCTCTTTTTCTCTTCCTCTCTCTCCTCAAAAAAAAAAATTAATAAAGTATAATGCCATTAACTTTATATTACTTAGAATGGTCTTACTTTATATTACTTAGAATGGTCTCACTTATTTCTTACTGTCCATCCTGAAGCAATATGCAATCAAAGGTAACAGTCTGAATGAGGCTGTTTAGGACTAGAAGTGATGTGAAATACAAGAGATCGGTATGTGGATTCCTAGTCTACATATGAGTTGCTGATAGAAGACAAATGATGTTGCCTAAACTGAAAGTGTGCAGTAAGGTATTTTTAATTTAAAGGTTGCTTACCTGGCTATTTCAGCTAACTGGACCTCAGTTCAGCAGTAGGAAGGCAGAGGAAAGGAAGGCTCACCGTTCACACAGGCCTCACTAATACCACAATACCACCCTCTAAGGTAGTAAGGTAGGCTGCTTACTCACAGCCAAGTGCTGGGTCTTCATCGGGTCCTGCTACCTGGAATGCTAATAGGCTCAGCTCTCTGATTTCCACATTGTAACAGCAGTACAAACAACACCCAGAGACAGAAGGGAGGCACCAGGAGGAACATGGTGCTATGAGAATTAAGTTTAACTACAAGCAAAATGTAACCGAGAGATTAGTTGCAACCACAGAGCACCTCCTCCTCATCCTCTCTCCATTTTCATATAGGAGGCACCTGTGCGTCATGATGAACTCAGGCTAGATAACTTTATAAGCCTCAGCTGATTCACGGGACCTGCAGCTAGAAGGACAGGATTCGTGATGTTTGTAACAATGACGTAAGTATAATAGTTTAAAAATATTGAAAACACTATTGTGAAATAAGTATTATCATTTTCCCATATCTACAAAGGAGAGATTGTTATGTTCAAAAGATTAAATTGTTTAGTATTGCTCTTTGAAGAAAACAATGACATACATGGTATAATTTTAAAGAAATACTTGAAGAATCTTGATAGGTTAAAAGTAAAAACCTCAGTTATCTGGAAAAATGCTGCTATTTGGAACAGTAGATGATGTCCAACAAAGGAGGTGTTACCTTACTTAGATGTAACCCTATGTTTAATTACTGGAAGACGCATTTGTGGAAAATCAATAAACATATTCATAGAGAGTTTTATTTCACAAAGCATAGATGAGAGCATGGTAGAGTTCTGTAATTTTTTCCTTGAAATCTATATTATTTTAAGTAAATGCTTTTAAAATTAGTTAATTGAAAGTAAACCTCTTCTGTCAGTTCAGCATTTTAAAAATAAATATATTTAAAAAATATGGTCGTCGTCGGCAGCTGTCCGTCTCGAGAGACGATGGCGTAGCTTCCTGAGAGTCTATCTGCACCGCCGAGAATGGCTGTGCAGTCCGACTCGGGAGTGACAATCCCTGCCGCACTTGTTACAGGTGAAGGCAGATGGCTGTTGTTGCTGCTGTTGACGCTGCTTCCGCCTCGATCTTTTCTGGACCGCCTCCTCGTTGCGCTCAGCCTCCGCGCGTGACGTACCTTGCCTGACCGCGAGCCTCCAGGCTAGGCGGTCGTCTGCTTGAACTTCCCATGTGTTGAGATTGATGGAGCATTGTGTCATGTCCTTTTTGCAGATGTCTTTGAACCGCAGTTTTGGGCGCCCTGTCATCCTCTTGCCTTCTGCTAGCTCGCCGTAGAGGAGGTCTTTGGGGATACGGCCTGCATCCATTCTTTTGACATGGCCGAGCCACCTGAGGCGTCTCTCGCTAAGAACTGCATGCAAACTGCTCATATTGGCTCGCTTCAGCACCTCGGTGTTGGGGACCTTATCCTGCCAGGCGACATGCAGGACGCGTCGCAGGCACCTCATGTGGAAGCTGTTGAGTTTCCTTTCGTGCCTTGCGTAGGTGGTCCACGTCTCGCTGCCATAGAGGAGAGTGCTGAGTACCCAGGCTTGGTAGATGCGCAGTCTGGTTTTCTCAGTGAGGCTGGAATTGTTCCACGCTCGCCGGTTCAGTCTGGCCATAACTGTGGCTGCCCTGGCGATTCTCCGGTTGACCTCCAAGTCGACTGACAGAGAGCTCGAGATGGTGGACCCGAGGTAAGTGAAGTCGTTGACAACCTCCAGGATGTATCCGTCGATGGTGATGCATGGGGGAGTCCCCGTGCCTTGAGCCATAACATTCGTCTTCGTCAGGCTGATGGCTAGTCCGAACTCCTTGCATGCGTGGGAAAGGCAAGTGACTAGCTGCTGGAGTCCCTCTTCGGAGTGTGATGTCAAAGCTGCGTCGTCGGCGAAGAGCATCTCACGGATGAGCACCTCTTTGACTTTGGTCTTGGCTCGTAGACGGGCCAGGTTGTAGAGCTTGCCATCGGATCTGGTGTGAATGAAGACACCCTCGCTGCAGTCCTTAAAGGCGTATTGGAGGAGCATGGAGAAGAAGATTCCGAACAGCGTAGGCGCGAGGACGCAGCCCTGCTTTACTCCGCTGCTGACTGGGAAGGCCTCAGAGGTTGCGCCGTTGTAGGACACCGTGCTGTGCATGTTGTCGTGAAAGGACATGACCACAGCAAGCAGATGTGGTGGACAGCCAATCTTCCGTAGCAAGCTGAAGAGTCCGCTTCGACTGACCAGATCAAACGCCTTCGTGAGGTCAATAAAGGCGAGGTAGAGTGGTTTATGCTGCTCGTGACACTTCTCCTGCAGCTGGCGTAGGGAGAAGATCATGTCCACTGTTGATCGGCCAGCTCTGAAGCCACACTGGGACTCTGGGTAGACGCGGGAAGCAAGGGTCTGCAGGCGGGCAAGAGCGACCCGGGCGAATACTTTGCCGACGACGCTGAGGAGAGAGATGCCCCGGTAGTTGTTGCAGTCGCTGCGGTCTCCTTTGTTCTTGTACATGGTGATAATGTTGGCGTCTCTCATATCCTGGGGGATGTAACCCTCCTTCCAGCAGAGACAGAGTAGATGGTGGAGTGGCTGTAGCAGGACTGGTTTCCCGCTCTTTAGGATTTCTGGAGGGATTCCGTCGCTTCCTGGTGCTTTCCCGCAAGCAAGGCGGTCGATGGCTTTGCCGAGCTCTGCCGCAGTAGGTGGGGTGTCTAGCTCCTCCATGACTGGTAGGTCTGGGATGGCTTTAAGAGCAGTGTCTGTTACGGTGTTCTTCGTTGCGTACAGCTCGAGGTAGTGCTCGGTCCACCGCCACATTTGCTGTTCCTGGTCAGTGATGACCTCACCTGTCTTGGACTTAAGGGGGGCGATCTTGGAGGGGATTGGGCCTGTTGCCTTCTTGATACCCTCATACAATCCTCGTGCGTTGCCTATATCGGCGGCTTCCTGAATGCTTCTGCACAGGTTTAGCCAATAGGTGTTGGCACAGTGGCGGGCGGTCTTCTGGACTTTGTTCCTGGCAGCCCGTAGAGCTTGAAGTGTACTGGGAGTGGGCGTGACCTTGTAAGCCAGTAGAGCCTTCCTCTTAGCCTCGATCACGGGTTCCATTTCTTCCCAGTGAGCCTCGTACCAGTCAGCGTTCTTCCGCTCTTTCTTCCCGTAAGCAATAATGGCGGAGTTGTATATGGCGTCGCGGAGACGTGGCCAATTGGATTCGATAATGTCATCTGCCGCCACTCCCTCGCCGAGTGCATCTTCCATCTTGTTGATGAATTGCTGGGTCTTAACTGGGTTGCTGGCACAACTGGTGTTGATGCGTGGGCGACCCTTCATCTTGGAGTGGTGCAACCTCTTCGGCATTATGCGCACCTTGCTTACCACGAGGGCATGGTCCGTGTTGCAGTCTGCACTGTGGTAGCTGCGGGTGAGGAGGGTACTGCCAATATCCGTTCTTCTGGTGATGACGAGGTCAAGCTGGTGCCAATGGCGGGAGTGGGGGTGCCTCCATGACACCTGGTGGATCTCTTTGCACTTGAAGAATGTGTTTGTCACGCACAGGCCGTGGTGACACAAAAGCTCAAGCAGTCGCTGACCATTCTCATTGATCTTTCCTCTCCCAAAGTTTCCAAGACAGGTGGGCCAGGCCATGTGGTCGGCTCCTACTCTTGCGTTGAAGTCTCCAAGGAGATAGAGAGCGTTACTTCTGGGAATCTTGGATAACGCTTCGTCCAGTGCATGGTAGAACTGTTCTTTCTCTTCAGTGGTGGCGCAGAGGGTTGGGGCATACGCGCTAAGGATGCTGACTGGGCCGAAAGTTGTTGACAATCGGAGGGTAAGTAATCTCTCTGTGCCTCCTGTGGGTGGCTCTATGGAGTTAACAAGCGTGTTCTTCACAGCGAACCCAACACCGTGCTGTCTTGGTTGGTCCGGAGACTTCCCTTGCCAGTAGAAGGTGTAGTTGGTTTCTCTGATAGTTCCGTTGTCGGCCAACCGGGTCTCCTGTAGAGCCACAATGTCGATGTTTAGTCGTGCCAGTTCCCTATCGATGACAGCGGTTTTCCTGGCACCATTGATCCACGGAAGGTCTGCAGTAAGTCCGGGGCACATGGTCCTGATGTTCCAGCTAGCGAGGCGAAGAGCCGGAGGCTTCTTTCTTGTTGTTTGCTTGGAATTAACTGGTGCGGGTGTTTTGTGGCCCACTTTTCGAGAGGCGCCTCTCTGATCCCCACGCACCCAGTGGGGCAGGTGAGCCATGGCGAGACGGTAGCTGTCCAGTGAGGTGCGATGACCTCTCCCACCGTCAGAGGAGACCCCTGGTGCTCGTTTCCTTCGCCAATCAGATGAGCTTATAACCGGTATCTGTCTCCTCCCGTGTTGAGTCGACATCTTGCGATGACGCTGGAGTGTCCTCTCCAGTGAAACTGAAGCTACAGAGCCTGGGCAGGGTGATATGGAGGGTCTGCTGTTGCCCATGCAGCAGACCCCCCCTCTCTTCGCAGCTGAAGGATCCAAGGGAAAGACAAAGTCAATACAGCTTGGCTTCAGGTGCGCCGCAGGAGTTGCCGGTGTTGACTACAATGTCAAACCACCTTAGGGACTCCGGCTCCGGATTTTCTGTCGGGGTTTACTCCCTTAGCCTTTCCCCTGAAGAGGTATGCCGCAAGGCAGCGGAGGTTTTTTGGAGTCAGAGTTTTCCTTCTCTGATTTTAGAGATGTCCTTCCTCTTTCCTCCTTTACAGTCTTGAGGGCAGCATTTACAGGCTAAAATAGAAAACTGGCAGTGTAACCTTCTAAGCAGATACTACCAATACCCTGCTTGGGTATACTCACCCAACAATAAACATCTCTTAAATGTCCTCCAAGTGCCATGCCTCGAATTAGTAAATGGCAGTGCAATGGCAGCCAAACATTTGGATCAGTTTCACTAAGTAAACCACCAACACAAGTAGGTTTTTAAAACAATAGAATAGTGTCTCATTTTATTAAAAATAATAACTATTTTTAAGCAACTTACCAGCAACACTGAATAAAAACCTGGCTGTGTTTCCCACTGTTTCAACTGCTCCTCAGCTGGCTTTAACACAGCAGTATCCTGACTGGTGGCCTGAGTTAAGACTTGAAGAACAACAGTGCTGGCACTATTGAGATCCATGGAAACCAATTGGCTCAGTCCGAATAGCCCGGCTCTCCAGCTTCCACTGTCCAACACGAAGTGGCGTCGGTTGGTCCCGCGCCCCACGCTTGCAAGTCCACGCGCCGCCGCCCACTGATGCCGAAAGCGGCTTCTAGGAACGCGCCATGTTCTGAGTCGCAGCTCTAAACGATGCGGACGCTAGAATATCGCGTCACAGACATCCACAGCAATAAAAAAGATCAAAATACTGATACACAAAACAACACAAATGAATCTCAAAAAGCATTACGCTAAGTGAAAGAAGCAAAGCATAAAAGTCTACATGAAGTTCTAGAAAATGCAAAATTATAGAGACAGAAAGTAGATCACTGGTTGCCTTGGGCTATGGGGCTAGAGGAAAGGATGATACAACAAGACACAGGATAATTTTTAGGGAGATGGAAATGCTTTAATCTTGATTCAATAGTAGTTATGCTACCGAAAAGCAATTTGGGGTCCTGCTGCCTGCCACCACCCTCTAGGCAAAATTCCAGAAGCAAAGGTTTGGTGATAAAGAAAGTCTATCCAGTCACAGCTTCAATTACTTAAGCCTATCAATTAAGGCTAAACTCTAACACCTGGACCCTGCTATCATTTCCCCCTGTTTTAATCACCTTATTTCTATAGGGCTAGTTACAAACTAAAACAGCATAAAATACAAAAACTACACAACTTTGGAAGAATGACAGGCTTCTGCCTCATAGCCTGTACAGAGCTTTATTATTATTAACATTACTTGTGATCTTAAGTCACCTAAAGTTGGTGATCTCGATTCACCAGAGAAATAATTCATACAAACACATGAGTGGATAGAACTGATCAGGTGTGTACACACACACGCACACACACACATACACAAACACACACCCCACACACCTTGGTACACCACCCGACATCCATAGCAAGTAAGGTGGTGGCCCAGAAACACAACAGCTATTGAGAAAAATAAATTAATGCTCTTCTTTTTTCTTTCTTTTTTAAAATCTCCTATTTGAAAAAATGAAATCAGATGAGATATCCTTGAAAAACAGAAGCTTCTGTACACTCTATATGCAGGAACTAAATCAGAACACACAGAAGAGGGTGGATGCACTATGATACAATGCAGCTGGAAAAGGAATTACTTTTTTCTCTGCTTTTTTGATGGAGAATTCCGTGAGAGAGTGTGCTGGCAAGAACAAGTTCCTCTAAGTGACATTTCATTTCTCAGCAGTTAGATAGATTAATGCTCGCTTCTTGCAGCTCATGTATTACTAGCCCTAGTACTCCAGAAATGAAAAATCATGTACTCAATTCATTCTTTATTGCATAAATGTTATACAAAGAGAACGGAAATTTGCATTTGGTTTTTCATTCCTGTTAAAATATTGTGGTCTTGATAACAGGTTAAGAAATAGTGAAGTACCACTGTCCTTTCATATTTAGCCTCTATAAAATAGCTTAATGGATTTTATGTACAAGGTGAGGAGAAATGAGAGTAGAATTATGTTAAATTGTGTGGTCTCTAAATAGATTACAAGAATTTTTATCACCTCTGCATGGCTGGAATAAAGAGACCCACCTGTAAATGAGCTACAAAAATAAAAAGAAAGGCAAGTCAAAAGGAATACACAGTGAAGGACTGAGAGATTCCTGAACAAAATGCTTGACAGCAGGTCTGAGAGTCACATCTGATCTCCTTTCTTCCAGAGAAGAGAGCAATTTTCAGTCAAGCAATTCCAAGGAGCAAGCTTGAATTTTCATTTGTGGCACACACAATATTCTGCCTTTTTAAATGTCCCTGTCCCACAAGGTTGACTACTTTGGTCAGATTTAAGCTTTTGTTCTATAGCGAGAGAGAGCCTTAATGAGAGCCTCCATGTTTGAGTTGGGGCAGGGAAGGACTGGGGTGCAGAGATGGTGAGAAAAGCTTCTGCCCATCCCCTCTGATTGTGGAGGCTCCTTTGGTGAAATTCCCCCAAGTAATCTTCTGTGCTTTGTAGAAACACTGTTGGAAAAAAGTAAGTAGAATTAAAATAATTATGGCTGGTAGACTTTATGCTTATGCCAAATTATATGATTGTAGGGTTATAAATATATTTACAGGGTGAAATAAATTTTGTGAAAGTGCAAATATTTTCAACTTCTTGAGCCAGCACATTAGTCTTGAATTTGAGTCATTTCATTAGAATATTTGATCTGATCAGGTTTTATCCTTAGATAGAATTTTGGGCAATGATTTTATACATGTACCTAAAGTTCCTTACCAGCCATGCAAAACTCTGGAAAACAGCATCCCTTTGCCCTCACGATCTTCAGGAGGCACCCCCAGCCCCTTCTCTCTCCACAGACACTCTGGCTTCTAGCGCATCCCCACGCTCAGCTGAACGCTGGGGATTTGGCTAGCACAGTGTGCAACGTATAAAAGGATAAGTCCCAACAGGACTTTTCAAGGCTGCAAGTTCCCATTTCTGCCTTCTGTAGCCTTGTGGGCACTTCTGGAAACTTGCTGAGTTAAACCAAATCGAACATTGAGAGGAAAGAATTGCTTGTGGCCCTAAGAAAGGGAAACACTTAAGAGTTTAATGTGAAGTCATTATGGCATTGGACTCCTGCCAATGGGAATTTTTCAGAAAGCCCATCTTTTGCAAGAAAGTAAACTCCCAGATAGTTTCAGGAGAAAGACCTTTTTTTTTTTTTGAAAAAACACTAAAAATTAAGAAGTGGTTTTAAGCAGTTTCTCCCCATGGGTAAAATCTTTATATTTTTCAGAACTTTCCTAAAACAAAATGTAGAAGAAGAATAAAATACAAAGAAATTAAATAAAACTAAAAATTAAGACTTTTTTTTTGAAAAGTCATGGCCATTTACATACTTCCATGAGCCTCAGACCTGAAGGGAATCATAACAATGCAGCAACGTTGGAAGGAAATAAAGCCTAGTCTGCATTTCCTTTCCATTTGGTTTCTGTTGCCTTCTCCAGGAGTTCAGGTGGTCAGACGTAGAAACTACGCATGCTTCTCATAAATATCTGTTCATGTTTTCTGAACAAGTGGGGGCTGGGGGAGCAGTGAAACAAGTTATGATGGGTAGAATTACTGTGTTGGTCAAAAGAGTGAGGGGAAGCTTAAAATGAATTTGGAAACATATTTGCTTAAAAAAAGCAAAACAGTAAAAGCCTCTTTTGCATGTCTTGAATGTGAAGTTTCCCAAAGGCAAAATAATCTCTGATAACTTCCTGAATACATTAGTAGAAATAATTTGAATGTTTAGAGACCAGTAGACAGACAGGTCTGGTTGACACAGTAGATTTATTATCTTTGTTATTATTTGTCATTGCATTGCTGCTTTCGTTTTTTGAATGCCTTCAGACAAATTTTCCATTTCCCAGTTGATCGACCCTCCCATTGCCTTATATGTAATTTTTTTCATCTGTTCGTCTTCATAAACTTTAAGTTAGCAATTGTAGAAGGAGCCTGTTGTTAGATAATAATAATAATAAAAGCTATCTTTTTAATAAATGCTTATAATATGTTAGGCAATTAATATTCACCATTACCTTTTATGACAGTTACAAAAGAGAGACACTATTTTCCCACTTTATAAAACTAGGAGCCTAATAGGTAGCAATGCTGAAATTTGAACACACGTAAGTCAGGCTCCTATTTTTTCCTCCTCTTTCCATTAAACCTCAACTTTTCTGTGATTCATAAATAATGTTATGCACCAGGTTTAAGTATCCACAGGATGAACAGCAACTCTACCCTGTTAAGTTCCAATATAAAAGAGTCCAAGAAACTTGGACCTCAGCTGAGATTCATAACAGAAAGAATGATGCATTTGTTCTACATAAGATCAGTCACTAGAAAGAACAGATTTTCGTCTTTTCCTTTTCTGTAATACTGCCCCCAGGGCCCAAAGTGGTCAACCATTGTCATAATTCATTCAGCAGCCCTGTCAAGGATAGCTCAGTCATTTAGTCTAACAAAATATTTTTTAACAGTCAGGGTACATATTTGATTTGGATCCAGGGACAAATGGCTCTCCAAAGGCTCCCTGGCAGGTTGATGACGGGATGCATCAACTGGCTGTATCAGGATTTAATAGTACTGAACCATGGAGTCCATTTAAACAGCTCACATACATTCTCAAATATCATAATATATAGCAAATTTCATTGCCTTTGACTCAATGATATTTAGAATATACGATACATCAGTCTTTCTGCTCTGGGGTTTAGTGATTGTCCAAGGTTGTTGTCTTCTTTTCACGTATAGAAAGCTTAACTTGAAATATAACTCATTTATCTTGGGCTCAGTTTGAAATGGCACATATTCAATCACGTTGTAATACGTAATAGCTTATAATTTAACCAAAGAGGAAGTTACCGTTGCACGTCGTTTATCCAGAATCACTAAGAATAAAAATGTTGTGCGTAAGTACACTTTCCC
The DNA here is from genome assembly GCF_987537825.1 of Furipterus horrens. NCBI lineage: Eukaryota > Metazoa > Chordata > Mammalia > Chiroptera > Furipteridae > Furipterus > Furipterus horrens. The sequence continues at coordinate 88,710,439 of NW_028327175.1, forward strand.
AAATACCGTAAGAATACCTCCAAAATTATAAAACCTACACTTCATTTTATCCATTCAGACTTGATTTAAACAGGGTCAACATCACAATTTGACATCTTGATGAGTTAATTTTTTTATTATTAGCTTTTTAAAATTAAAAATAAAAAGAGCACTAAAGAAAGTCTAATGGATTTGTGTCTGGACCCTCAATTCAACCTTCAGCACTGCAGAGACAGAGGTGTTTTTGCTCTGCCTTCTTGTCAGTTACATTTTCTTTTTCTTTCTCCTCCCCCTCCCCCTCTTCTTCTTCAGCCTATTTTTAAAAAATAAGGTAGTTTATTTTCCTCTTGTTGAGTTTTAAAAGTTCTTTGTACATTTTAGATAAGAGTCCTTTATATAATATGTCCTTTGCAAATATTTTCTCCCCATCTGTGTCTTGTCTTCTCATTCTGTAGACATTGTCTTTTGCAGAGCAGGAATTTTAAACTATAATTAGTCTTGATGTCATATAGTGTCTGTCACCCAACTTTATTTTTTTTTCAGTTTTGTATTAGACAGTATGGGTCTTTTATCTCTCCATAAAACTTTAGAATCAGTTTGCTGATACCCATAAAATAGATTTCCTGGGATTTTGTTTTGGATTGCATTGCATCTACAGGTCAAATTGGAAAGAACTGATATCTTAACAATATTGAGTTTTCCCATCCATGAACATGGAACATCTCTCCATTTATTTAGTTCTTCTTTGATTTTGTTTATCCAAGTTTTGTAGTTTTCCTCATAAAGATCTTCTACATATTTAGTTAGGTTGAAACCTACATATTTTATTTTGGGGATTAGATTTATACCTAAGTATTTCATTCTGAAATATAAGTGATACTGCGTTTTTAATTTCAAATTTTACTTTTTATTACTGGTATATAGAAAAGTGACTGACTTAAAAAAAATCCATTTCAGGGAATACATTTATTGATTTAACAGAGAGAGAGAGAGAAAGAAAGAGAGAGAGAGAAAGAAATGTCAATGTGAGAGAGAAACATCTTTGGTTAGCTCTTGTATGCGCCTTCAAGTTAGGTATGTGCCCTGACTGGGAATCGAACCCATGACCTTTAGGTACATGGGATGATGCTCCAACCAACCAAGTCACACAACCTAGGGCAGAAAGTGAATGACTTTTGTATATTAACTTGCTGCCTACAACCTTGCTATAATTGCTTATTTGTTCCAGGAGTGTTTTGTGAATGCTTTTAGATTTTCTACAAAGCTTATCATATCTCCTGTGAACATAGAGAATATTATTTTATAATTATAATTATTTTTACTTTATGAAAAAGCAGTATTTTATTTTAAATATCTATCTTACATGACTAGTTATTTTGAATCTTTTAAAAATCATTTTTTAAAGGCACCCAGCTAGTTCAGTCAATAGAGCATGAGACTCTTAAAAATCATTTTTAATTTTTCAATTACAGTTGACATGCAATATTTTATTAGTTTCCAATGTACACCCCAGTGATTAGAAATTCTCTAATTTACTAAGTGATCATCCCAATAAATCTTGTACCCATCTGACATCATAAATAGTTATTAGAATATTATTGACTATTCCCTATGCTGTACTTTACATCCCCATAACTATTCTGTTATTACCAATTTGTACTTCTTAATTGCCTCACCTTTTTCACCCATCCCTCTAACTCCTCTTTTATCTGACAACCATTAAAATGTTCTCCGTATCTGAGTCTGTTTCTGTTCTGCTTGTTCATTTCATTTTTTAGATTCAGTTGTTGATAGATATGCATTTATTGCCATTTTATTGTTTATAGTTTTGATTTTCTTCTTCTTGAATATTTCATGTAATACTAGTTTGGTGGTTATGAACTCTTCTAACTTTTTAATTTATTTTAATTTTTTAATCTTTAATTTTTTAGTCTGGGAATCTCTTTATATGTCCTTCAATTCTATGATAGCTTTGCTGGGTAGCATAATCTTGGTTATAGGTCCTTGCTTTTCATCACTTTGAATATTTCTTTCCAATCCCTTCTGGCCTGCAAAACCTTTGTTGAGAAATGAGCTGCCAGTCTTATGGGAGCTCCCTGGTAGGTAAATAACAACTTTTTTCTTGCTGCTTTTAAGATTCTCTGTTTGGATTTAACCTTTGGCATTTTAATTATGATGTGTCTTTGTGTGGGCCTCTTTGTGTTCATCTTGTTTGGGACTCTGCATTTTATGGACTTGAATATCTATTTCCTTCACCAGGTTAGGAAAGTTTTTTATCATTATTTTTTTCAAATAGGTTTTTGATTTCTTGCTCTCTCTCTTTTTCTGGCCACCCCCATGATGTGAATGTCGGTACACTTGAAGTTGCCCCAGTAGCTTCTTCTACTATCCTCATTTAAAAAAAAATTTTTTTTTCCTTTTGCTGTTCTGATTGTTTTTTTTCTTTTTTTTGTTTTATTGTTTTTTTTTGCTTCCAGATATTTCAAATCACTGATTTGATTTTCAGCTTCATTTTCTGTACTGTTGATTTATATTCTTTATTTATGAATGGTTCTTTTTTTGTGGCTTCCATGTCCTTTTTTATGCTGTGAAGTCCTACTCTTCACCTAAGTCCAGTGTTTTGAACTCCGCATCTAGTAGATTACTTGTCTCCAATTTGTTTAGTTTTTTTCTGGATTTTTTTTTTTTTTTCTGTTCTTTCACTTGGGACATGTTTCTTTGTTTTCTTCTTCTTCTTTTTTTAAACTCTCACCTGAGGATATGTTTATTGACTTTAGAGAGAGAGAAATTGGGGGGAGAGAGAGCAACATTAATGTGAGAAAGAAACATCAGTCCATTGCTTCTGTTTGCACCCCAACTGGGCATCAAACCTGCAACCCTTTGGTATATGGGATGATGCTCCAACCAACTGAGCCACCTGGCCAGGGCAGGGCATGCATATATATATATATATATTTGTCTTTTCATTTTGGCTGCTTCCCTGTTTGTTTGTATGTAGTAGGTGGAGCTGCTACGTCTCCCTGTTTTGGTAGAGTGGCCTAATGTAGTAGGTGTTCAGTAGGGTTTAGTGGCACAGCCTCCCCATTCACCCGAGCTGGGCACTCCAGGTATGTCTTCCCATGTGAACTGTGTTCACCCTCTAGTTGTAGTTCAGCCTTGATTGCTGTTGGCACACCAATGGGAGGGACTGACCCACAGGACAATCTATAAGGACCACTGTGGAGAATCAGCTATGTAGAGGCCCACTCCATAGAGAAGGACTTACTTCAGTGGGGTTCTGGTGCCCACTGAGTCTGCCCTGAATGTGTCACTTGTAGAGGTGGTTGGGTTGTACTTTGACATGATCTGAACCTGTCTACTGGGTTCACTGGCTCTGGGACCTTTTAGGAGGTGCAGACAAAGGTCAGCCACCACCCATGTTCTTCCTGGCCCACCCAGCATTAGCTACAAAGTGCCTTCAGATGTCTGCTACTTGTGCTGGGCTTAGAAGTGCCCAGGAGAGGCCAAGCTACTACTAGTCCTGGACCTGGGGCCACTTAGCAAGAAGTACAGGGCGCACAGAGGCCACATGCTGCTTGTTTGAGAGATTTTAGAAAAGTCTAAAGTGTAAGCCAAGACAGTTTATTCATATGGAAAAGCCTCTGGAAAAAGTGTGGGTAGCCTGGACAGTTAGTGGTATGGGGTCTCAGGGAATTACTAGGGCAGAGCTAACAGCCTTAGTCCAGGTTGATGGAGATTCAGATATGGTGCCTGTCTGATGACTCTGTAGGGTAAGTGCTCAGAAAAGGAACAATGGTCTCTGACAGCACTTCTGCCCCTCCAGCTCTCATTCTGATACTGACAATTCAGCTCCTCCCCATATGTCCCTGGTTCCTTTTGAGCTGCTGCCCAGCACTGGAACTCAGAGAGGGTGAGTCTGAATGAGTACTTGTGTGAGCCCTTTAATAAGAACTAACTGGGATTCTGAAAGCCCTTTCTGTCACTCAGCCACAATTTCTGCTGGTTTTTACAGCCAGAAGTTATGGGGCCTTCTCTTCCCAGCACTGGAACTCTGGGCCAGGGGGCCTGGTGTAGGGCTGGGACCCCCACTCCTCAGGAGGGACTTCTGCAGATGAGTTATCTGTCCTGATTTTTCTGCCACATGTGGGTGTGGGACCAGCTGGTTCCATATCTCCATCCCTCCGACCAGTCTCAGTATGGCTTCTTTTTATCCTTAGTTCTATGACTTCCATTCATGTAGATTTCAGACAGTTTTGAATGACCTGAACATAGGTAATTTTATGTGTTTTTTCCTTATTAGACTAATTAAAGAGGTTCCCACTAGCCAAGTTGGATATAAATAAGAATATTAACTGGAATGGATTAAAACACATCAAAATGTTTAAACACAGACATGTATACTGATGTTAAACAACAAAACAAAATCTCATTGTTCTCCTTTGGAAGATGCTAAGAAAATAATTATTTTAAAAAACTTGTAAGTACAGAAGAAGATTGAAGCATTTATTCTGCTTTTTCTGTATATCTCTACTGAAGGGTAATCAAATGCTTTGCAAGGGAAAGTTACTATTTATAGATGTGCTTCAGCTAGTAAATGTAGAAAGCATGCTGGAATTATCATATTACCATTTTGTAATCCCTTATGAAATGATGGATCTAGACAATGATTACCAATGCCTGCTCACAACTCAAAAGGAGAAATAACTAGACATTATATGCTTCATAGTAGCAGTACAAAATGCCACCTAAGAATGCTTCTTACTAAAAATTAGTACCTGAAATCACCAAGCTGAGAGAGAGAGAGAGAGAGAGAGAGAGAGAGAGAGAGAGAGAGAGAGAGACTCTAGTTTAATTTATATTTAAGAAACATCATGGTACTGGCATTAAAAAAAAAGACACATAGATCAATGAAATAGAATAGAGAGCTCAGAAATAAGCCCACACATGTATAGTCAATTAATATTCAACAGAGGAAGCAAGCACATACAATGGGCTAAAGATAGTTTATTTAGTAAATGGCGTTGAGAAAATTGGACAGATATGTGCAAAAAAAAACAAACAAAACAAAACAGAAACTAGACCACCTTCTTAAACCACACACAAGAATAAATTCAAAATAGATAAGAGAGTTAAATGTTAGACCCAAAACCATAAAAACTCTAGAAGAAAACATGGGCAGCAAAGTCTTGGACATTGCCCATACCATTTTTTTTTTTTATCAGCTATAGTTCCTCTGGCAAGGGAAACAAAAGAAAAAATAAACAAATGGGACTACATCAAATTAAAATTTTTTTTGCACAGCAAAGGAAATCATCAACAAAATAAAAAGACAACTCACAGAATAAGAGAACATATTTGCCAATACATCTGATAAGGGGTTAATATCCAAAATTTATAAAATAGATAAGCTCAAGAGCAAAAAATCCAAACCACCCAGTTAAAATATGGGCAAAGGATCTGAATAGATACACCCCCAAAGAGGACATACAGATGGCCAATAGACATATTAAAAGATGCTCAATGTCCCTAATCATCAGAGAAATGCAAATTTAAACCACAATGAGATAGCACCTCACACCTGTCAGGGCTATCATTAATCAACAAACAGCAAGTGCTATTGAGGATGTGGAGGAAGGGGAACCCTTAAGCACTGTTGGTGGGAATGCAGACCGGTGCAGCCACTGTGGAAAGCAGTATGGGGATACCTCAAAAAATTAAAAATGGATCTGCCTTTTCACCCAGTGATCCCACTTCTGGGAATATATCTGAAGAAACCCAAATACTAATTTGAAAGAATATAAGCACCCCTATGTTCATTACAGTGTTATTTACAATTGCTAAGATATGGAATTAGCCCAAGTGCCCATCAATAGATGAGTGGATAAAACAACTATGGGACATTTACACAATGGAATACTGCTCAGATGTAAATAGGAAGAAAATGTACCCTTTGTGACAGTATGGATGGACCCGAAGAACACATGCTAAGTGTAATAAGCCAGTCATAGAAAGACAAATAACACATGATTTCACTCATATGTGGAATCTAATGAACAAAGTGAACTGATGAGGAAAATGGGTACATACTCATGGATGGAGATCAGGATGACAGCAAGTTGGGGGGAGGGAGTCTCAAAGGGATTGACCAAAAAGAGAAAAGGATTCATTGATATGGACAACAGTGTGGATTGCCTGGGGGAGAGGGGTATAGGGGGACTAAAGGGTAATGGAAACAATACAATAAATATTAAATAAAAAATAAACATTTTAAGAATTGAATTTTATGGATCTCATTTGAATCCTGTCTGGATCTTTGAAAATAACACTAAATTAATAGTATTTTGAGTATCTAATATTATTGTGATTTTTATAAAAACGAAATAGTTCTAACCTTTTAGAGATATGCTCTGATATATTTATAGACATAATGATATGAGTCTGAGATTTGTTTCAGTAGGTAAGTCAAAATTGACAATTGTTGCAAGTAGATGATAAGTACATGGTATTCATCATATTATTCTCTCTGATTTCATGTATGTTTGAAATTCCTGTAGTAAAATCTTAACAGCAGCAACAAAACAACAACAAAAATCTCCAAGGCCCAGATACTTTCTGTTACTTGCCCAGCACCATATATGTAATTAGGGACAGTTCAAACCTGAAATTGAACTCTTGACTTCCAATCAAATACTCCTTCCCTTATAACAAGCTGTTTTGCTGAGAAGCCAAACTTCTGGGGTACCAAATTATCTGCCCAGTGCTTCACAAGCCAATGGGTGAACTAGGAAATACGCTGTGGAGCTATCAAACACTTGTACAAGCAGCTCATCAGCAAGCAGCCAAGTGGCAAATTGGGATTGACTGGGAGTGCAGAGCAGCTGTTGACTTCTGAAGTATAGCCCAGAGCTCTTGGCTTTTCCCCATTTGGCCTTTAAGAGAACCCTTTCAAAAGCAGACCAGCCTTCAAAATGCCCAAACATAGTTGAAAGGCTGTTTCGTCTGTGCCTAGACTTTTCTTAATGGCATCACAAGAATTAGTTCTTGCTGAAAGCTATGTAGTCTGACCAACATGGAGTCCTGTGACAATAGCTGAAGTTCCAGCACTTGGACGCCAGTATTTAGAGAACAGTTACATTGGCATGTGATTCCCACATTGATGAAGTTTGCAGCTTCACTAGACACTAAAACCCAGTTGTCATTGCTGCAGTTCTGGCATTGTTGAGACACTGGGGTGGGTGGGTAGATCTGCGGGGTGATGAAGAACCGATGAAGATCATACTGAAACTCAGAGGTGGCAAAGTGACAGTGGCAGCAGTACAAAACCAGAAAAGGGCATATACATCCTCTAAAGGAGGTAAATACTGACCTAATACAGGGTAACCTCCATTCTCAAACTTAATTCATTCCAGAAACCTGTTTGAGAAGCGTTTTGTTAGAAAACTGAATCTCCTTAGTTTGTCGCCTGGGAGACACATGGCTGATCATACAGGTATAAGCATAAAAAGGGTGTTGAGTAAGAATCAAGACCCAAAGTTTTGTTAGCCAATCGAGACATGTTTTCCAGGAGCAACTTAGTTGAGAACCAAGATGTCAAGAAGCAAGGTTTTACTGTATTTAAATGTAGCTAGCTAGGCAGACATTCCTTGTTAAAATTTCTTTTTCTTCCTTCCTCCCTCCCTCCCTCCTTCCCTTTCTTCTTTCCTTCCTTCCTTCCTTCCTTCCTTCCTTCCTTCCTTCCTTCCTTCCTTCCTTCCTTCCTTCCTTCCTTCCCTCCTTCCCAATACTTGGAGATGAGAGCCTCCTTTCTCTTTGGATGTTATTTATGGGAAAGAAAGGTGGAGTGAAATTCTTTTGTTGTCAGTGCTAATACTAATGCTCTCACCTTTCCATAGTCAATATTCAACATAGGTAAATTTCAGATATTTGCTCACAAGGAACATCTGTTTCTTTTTCTTGTCCAGGGTTCATGCCCATTTTTCTAATAGTACTCCATACTTTCTTTGAAAAACTATCTACTTCCTCATCATGTGTGGTCTTAGTGGAATTGTTAATCAAATGGATGCCTGACCCAAGTTTTGCTTACCTGTTTTTAGTAAAAATTTGAATACTGAAGTTGTAATTTATCCCAAGAGTAGCATTTTAAAGAGAGTGGCTATTGGGTCATGCTCCCTAGAATCCTAAAACTTTGCTACTCTGCAGCCTGTCCTTTCAAAGGCCAGGAACTTGTTTTCAATTCTGTGACTGTTTTCTTTTAATCTAATTTCCTTTTTTTGTTTGTCAGAATTGGTTTATATAGCTTATAACCCAATCTAAATGAAATATTGTCCACATATGATAGCCAGCTACTTACTATAAAAGAGAACAAATCAGGGATACTGAATATTCATTTAATATAGGGCAGGGCAGTACTTAGAGCCACATCAAGCTCAGGTTGTTGGCATACACTAAAGTCAAATCCTCTATGCTCCTTGACTTATTATTGGAAAAAAAATCAATTGAGTACTTAAATTTTGCTGTATTTTTGTTTTTCCCTTTCTCTTAAAAAATAAAACACTAAAGAAATTTTAGTAAAAAATTTTAAGCCCACAATGCAATACGCCATTATCACATTCATATTTTTATTTCTGTGTCTTCTGAAGAAAATTAGCTGCAATAGATAGAAACTGCACAAATATGAAATAGAAGCCACATTCTTAAAATCAAGGAAAATTTATTGGTCAGAAGTTATACACTGTCTCAGTTCTTTTTCGCAGAGTAGGTATGAGTGGCAGATACTTCCTTTGATTAAATACCCATTAGACTACAGAGTCAATCAAAACCCTTTTTTGGACACTCTGAGAGAGGGTAATTGGCTTTTTACTTGATGCAACAAGGTTATGTTATTTACAGGTCATACACAAACCCTTGAAGGTGGATGAATGATTATCTTTAGCTCCCAGGTAGGAACAAGGTAGAACTCTTCAGCTGTTCTATTTCTTAGGCTAATTTCTCATTACTTGTTGTGGTCTGATTTTTTCCTCAATAAATCATATGTTGAAGCCCTAATCCCCGGTATGACTATATTTGGAGATAAGCTTTTTAAGGGGGTAATTAAGATTAAATGAGGTCATAAGAGTGAGACTTATCAAGAAAATTAGTCTTTGTTCTAGTATTACAGACTGTGTCCCCATCTGCTAATGCATATATTGAAATCTAACCCTCGTAACTCATTATTTGACTATATCTGGAGGTAGATATTTAAAGGGGTAATTAAGTTAAAGTGAGATCATAAGGAAGAGTCATAATCCAATAGGACTACTGTCCTTGTAAGAGAATGAAGAGACATGAGTGCTTGCCCCCTCTGTGGGAACAGGGGAAAGGCCATGGGAAGACAGCGAGAAAGCAGCTATGTGCAAGCCAGGAAGGGAGTTCTCACCAGACCTCTCTGATGGCACCTTGATCTGGACTTCTGGACTCCAGAACTGTGAGAAAATAAATTTATGTTGTTTAACTCACCGAGTCTGTAGTATTTTGTTATGGAAACCCTAGCAGACTGTTTTTCAACAGTACACCATTATTTATGTTCATATAAATGACTCCCAATAGCTGATGATTCTTAGGTAAGGTGGATTTAATATTTTTATCAGTACCTCCAACTTGACTGAATCTCAGCACCCTCACTTTCTTTATACCACTAGCTGAACCCTGCTGGTTCTATGCTCTGTTGCTGCCCATTAATGGCCCTTAGTGGTGCTTCTGGCACTGTCCCAGCATAATCCTACTGCTGTGTTCAGGCCACCTGAATGGTGTGCTTACTCACTCTTAAGCTCTAGAGTCTGTGCTTGATCCTGATTTCCCTGACACTCTTGCATACTTTTGGATCTACTGGTCTTTTATTCAGTCAGCACATCTTCCTCTAGTCATTTTCTTATCCCATAATATCACATGTAGTTTTTCCGATTTTTATTTCTTTATTTCTTCTCTCTCTCTCTCTCTCACCCAGCACATATAGGGGATTTCTGAAGGTTAACTCAAAATGGATTTAAGTCCAGTTTCACATTGTGCTAGGCTATATTGTGCCCCTTCCTTTGAACCCGTTTTTGTATCTGGTTCACTATGCTGAACTTCTTTCTCATTATGTTTTCTCTTCTAAGGAATTCCACTGTTTCTTCTGTAATCGCACCCCTATTGACCTAACTTACAGCCCATCAACATACATCTGAACCCAGATTAGAAATGGTTCAAAATCTTTTCCTTGAGTCTGCTGATACCCACGCAAATCATAGCTAGATAAGTGGTGAAGGGTTGCCTAACTTTACAAGCTATCATATCCAAGTGTCATCCAGCGAAGTGGTTGGCAGAATTCCTGCGGGAGTTTTACCAGTTGAACTTTGAATGTTTCACTTCATTTTAGTTTAGCTCATAGGACAGAATCTGACACAGAGATGAGTAATATATTCAGATGAATGATAAAGACGGCAGTGTCACAGCCCAAAGAATCCTAGACAGGATCTCCTCTTCCCTCTTCCTTTTTGTGTACTCCTGCCTGCTATGCATCCTGAAATGTCTTTTCCTGACACCACCTGAACTTCTTTTGCACCTCAGTACTGCTGAAACTTTCTTCTGTTGTTGTACATTTTTACAATTGCTTTTCCTCTGTTTGCCTTCAATATCAAGTGGAACTATTTAAATGATTCTTACAATCCTCCCCTGTTCTCTCTCTCTATTTTTCAGAGCATTCTTGATAGCTGCTGGCCACAGTGACAGCCTGTATTCTTGAATCCCTTGGTTTCCTTCATCTGACCAATTAACACTGCAGAGCAGAATCTTGGTCCTCTTCAGTTTGCCCAGACACCAGATTCAGGTCAGAAAGGCACTGCTTCTACTCCACCTTCTTATAGGGAACCAGATGGCTTTCCAGAGGGGGAAAAATATGTGCACAAATGCATACCTCACACAAGTGTCTTCATTTTTTTAGGTTAAAACCTGAAGGATATGATTGCTTAACAACCATCATTCATTATCTGACATTTCTTGTCTTTTCAGAGAACAGATATAATCACTAAAAAGAGCTGACAGATAAACCAAGAGTTACTTAACATGACTCTCCCTGTTTATGTTGGCTAAGTCTTTAGAATCAGATACAGAGGTTATCAACCAAGAAAGTGAATCGTCAATCAATAACTTGTAAAGAAGTTTAAAGAAGAAAAAAAGAATAGCCATGGTGTTCCTTAAATAAACAGGGGACTCCCATTTGGTTAATTTGTTACAAATTCCCAAAGTGAGAAATTTCTGTGTACAAAACAAATGTGTTTTCCTCTCATCACCTTATTATGCCCGATACTACAGGAAGTGGCACATCTTATTGTTAGTTTGTTGATGTTAAATTAGCCTTTATATATCTTTTTCTTCATATCTGTAACAGAAATGATTATCACATGAAATTTTAGGTCATTGTTATTTAAACTGTATGTTTAAACTCAGAAATATTTTGCCTTAAACTTTGGTCCTACTAGATGTTCTACTCTTGCCCATTAGTTTTCTCCTAATTTAGTGTCACTTGGCTAGTGTGCTTTGACCATGGAGGGAACTTGTATAAATTAAATGAATTTGTATAATTGAAATAGTACTTTCCAAAATCAATTATAAGTTTTTCCATATTAATATTTATATTATTTTTGAAATTTCACTCTTTGAAGTATTGCTAGAATCCCACGAATTTCTTGTGAGAGATATCCCTCATCAAGATTGGTCTCCTCATCAAGTTACCCACAATAACGTGCTTCTTAAAACCATCAGGATTATTTTTACATCAGGTCTTCACAATAAATTTATAGTTTGTGGACATGGGGAAAATTAATTTCCTATTCATCTGTTCCCCAATTTTAACATGTCCCCTCACCCCCAATATCTATGCTTCATTTTCAAGAGTCATTATTACAACTGCTTAACTTTTCAGGGGGAAAATTGATTTTCAAAGAGAGTGAGGGCACAAAAAGTAATGAAGGAATTACCATAAAGCAGTTTTCCTTAACACTCCTCAGGTTAACAACTGATTAATATTCCTAAAAAGGTTAACCCAACTTGCACCTCTCAACCTGGAAGGTTGGCCAAATCAACACTGAGGGTGAGAGGCACTGAGTAAGTACTATACCATATGAGCATATTTCAAAATACTGTTTTGCCTAGGATGTTTCTTTCCCAGAAACTAGACCAACTTAAAAAAACAACAAAAAACAAACAAAAAAACCAAAACACAGGTGGTTTTCTCATTTTGATAAGGTGAACACATATTACTCTCACAATAATAAAATATACTTATGAACAATAGAAACAACTTCTTAGAAAGGCTGTAATTCAGTCCTCAATGCTCCCTCTAATTCCAATTCTCTTTCCTTGATCTTTGAAAGTTGTTAGGAATAGTAGAATATATGACTCCTAAAAATTAGTATTTTATTATTATTTAAAAGAAACAAACAGCAATAAATGGTTAATATCCTAAATTTGTAAAGAACTCATACAATTTAACACCAAAAATACAAAAATAAAAACAAAACAAAATCCCAATCCAATTAAAAAAGGGGCAGAGAACTTGAATAAACAATTCTTTAAAGAGGACATACAGATAGTCAATAGACCTATAAAAAGATGCTCAAAGTCACCAATCATCGAAGAAATAGCAAATTAAATTCACAACGAGATATCACCTTACACCTGTCAGAATTACTTATCAATAAATCAACAAACAACAAGTTTGGCATGCATTGTTGGTTGGAATGCCAATTGATGCATCCACTGGAAAACAGTATGGAGGTTCCTCAGAAAATTAAAATAAAACTACCTCATGACCCAGCAGTTCAACTCCTGGGTATTTATATGAAGAAACCTGAAACACTAATTTGAAAAGATATAACCATTCCTATGTTCATTGCAGCATTATTGAAAATAGTCAAGATATGAAAACAACCCAAGTGCCCCATCAATAAGTAAAGAGGTGGTGCATATACAATGAAATATTACTCTGTGAAACAAAGAATGAAACTTGCTATTTGCAACAACATGAATGGCCCTAGAAGATATTATGTTAAGTGAAATAGGTTGGACAAAGAAAGACATACCATATGATTTCACTTGTATGTGAAATGTAAAGAACAAAATAAATGAACAAATAAAGCAGAAATAGGCTCATAGATAATAGAGAACAAACTGAGGGTTGCTAGATGAGAGAATGTGTGGAGGCTGGATGAAACACATGAAGTCAGTAAGGAGTCGTTCGTTCGGCAGCCGTCCGTCTCGAGAGACGATGGTGTAGCTTCCCAAGAGTCCATCTGCACCGCCGAGAATGGCTGTGCAGTCCGACTCGGGAGTGACACGGTATCTGTCTCCTCCCGTGTTGAATCGACATCTTGCGATGACGCTGGAGTGTCCTCTCCAGTGAAGCTGAAGCTACAGAGCCTGGGCAGGGTGATATGAATGAGTAAGGAGTACAAATTGGTAGTTACCAAATAGTCACTGGGTTGTAAAGTGCAGCATAGAAAATATAGTCAATATTATACTAAGTATGGTGCTAGGCGGGTGGGTACAAGACTTACTAGGGGAATCACTTCATAATTATATAAGTGTCTAACCACTATGATGTACACCTGAAACTAACATAAAATAATATTGAATGTCAACTGTAATTGAAAAAAGAACAAACAACAACAATAGTATGGGATAGGCAGAATGTTCACGGGACCACCTCTCCTGCTGATGTTCAGAACAGGCTGAGCCAAGTGAATCAGGTGAGATTGCAGATCCAAGGCAAAATGTCAGGGAGAGTTAGGGTGAGGAGAAAGATTGAAGGAAAAAATCTCAAGAGTGTCTAGAATGTTTATTTGGAAAGCAACTGGGATTATCTGATAAACTGGGTAAACTGCATGTCATTCTTATAATGTAAACGAAACCAGTAGTAAAGCAAAAAGCTGACATCCTCTCACAGGGCAGATAAAGCCAAATGATTATATTAGATTCATTTACAGAAGAAAGCAAACATTTTATTCCTAGTTTCCAACACTTTCCCACTCATCATAGCCTCTTGGAATGTTTACCGAGGTTGAGTGAATGGAAAGTGAAGGGAGGTGGGAGGGGGCAGGAAAGAGTGTATTAATCCTTCAGTTTTGCCTCCAGGCTTCCTATGAAGTATATCAAGCATTTGAGATTGGCAATACAATGAGCATTACACAGAAGTAAGAATTGGTTGGTTTATTCTTACTTCTGCAGCTCAAAATTATTATTCCAAAATGATTTGCCTTCCATTTACCCACAAAAATATGACCCAAAGGATATTTAATTTTTAAATAGGTATGCAAGTCATTAAAAATAAAATTTCTTAACCAAAAAAAAAAAAGTAAAAAATAAAAAAATAATAATACCTTACTTGAAATCCCTAAAAGGCGTCTCATGAGAGCAGCATGTGACTGACGTGGTATATTAGGCCAGCTGGAGAAAAATCAAGACAAAATATGGATTCATTGTTTTTTTGAAAGGCAGCCATATTTCCAAGAAAATGTGTACATCATGTTTTATTAAGAAATTATATCTTTCCCATGCTTTCCATCTCTTTCACATACTGGCAATGACAAGCAGGTTAAACAGATGTGATGAAAGAATTAATATAGTCTTGGGAACATGTAAACGAAATATTTCTTTTGAAACACCTACTTTTAAATTTCGTTAGTTCAATCAAATACTGAAATGGCCTTGGATGAGGGACATGATTTACATGGCACAGGCTGCTCGTACAGACTTAGGACCCTTTTGTAATATGATAACGAGAAGATGAATTTATTATTTCTCCAATGAATTGGCATGAAGTTTAAAATCTTGCTTTGACAGAGATAACTGTGTCTGTTTTAGTGCTAATAAATTTGTCTTGGTAAGAATTTTTCTTTCTTTTTCTTAGGAATCATTCATAGGGGTGGGAAAAAATTCCCTTCTTTCCTTCTTTCCTTTTGCTGGTCTAATAACTAAAATGATATAAGACAGACTAACAGGAGAAGAACAAATTCAATTACGTATGTATGGGAGCCTCATAAAGACATGCAGCTGCCAAGGGCAGCCAGGTAATTGAGGCTTATATAACCTCCCAAGCTAAAAAAGGGGTAGAGGTTTGAGGACACATGCGGGAAGCCATTCACAGGAAGGCTGAGGAGATATTTGGGAAACAAGGGTTGCCCTGTTATGCAGATAAGCTTCTTAGGTTCAAAGGTATCTCTCATAAGAACTCTCCTCCTGGTATAGGCTCCCTTTCCAATGCAAATTTAGGCAGCTGAGGGGGAGGCAAAGAGCTTTTCCTGAATCTGTTGGGTTTTGATTGCCGTTAGCTCAAAATAATCCTCCTGCCAAAGTGACATATTTTTGGGGGTGTTAAATTCTGCTCTCCTTCACATTCTTAGCAACTACACATTTGTCTTTGTGTAAAACCAACTCTCCCCTCTGAAAAAACAGCATAACCCGTCAAAGAACAAGTATATAGGATTAGCACATTATGAAGAATAAAGAGAAGCTTTCAGCTTTCTGTCATGGATGATATTTATCACATTTTTCACGACTGGCTCTAATAACAGTGCAGAGATAAAATAGGCTTGATGCATCTCTCCTGTACAGAGAATTTTACAACAGCAACTATGAGAAATCCAGGAGATGAAACATGTGCTTCTTCCCTCTTGCAGTTTTTATTAGTCTAAAAATGGGAGGTGTGCGGTGAGGGGACTACTTCTACAAAAGTGGGCCTGAATTTTCTGTCTGTTATGCTAATATATTCATAGAAAAAGCTGGTGCTGAGGGCGGTTCTCCAATTAAGACAAATGAGGCACATTGAATTTCTCCCCCAGGGCACAGCAGGGGTGCTGGCAAAATCTACTTTATTCTTTTCTGTCAGGGTTGAACTGGAAACAAAAGCATGAAAATTCAACACATCCACTTACAGAATAATAAAGGCTGTTGTTAAAAGCGTGAAGAGTTTTGGCACCCTTCTGGGGCCTTATGCAAATCACTCTTCCTCTCAACTGCTACTGCACCATCCGTCTTGGAAATTAAAGATGTACTTGGTCAGTTAACAGTTGAAAGGAGTAGAACAGGCTGAAACTCAATTAGATTTGTATTAAGAAAATAAATCAGGACTGACTGATATTGGCTAAACTAAAACACATTATGGGCTGACAGTAATTTTAATTTGATTGACAAATATATGTGGTATGTTATTAACTGAAATGAAAGATAAGAATCCCCCTTTTTTTTTTTTTTAAAGGATTTTACTCTGGTAAACAATTCTCTCCCCCTCTAAAGTTTCAGAAAACAATAAGCAGAGACCACCGGCACAGTGCTGTTTACAGTCCATGCTCAAGAACACCGGAAATCTATTTCCTGATACATGTTAAGAATTTAAGACCAAATTATTCTGCAGAAAGACATTTGTTTTCATCGATTTATTTGGTGTAATGTAATAGCGGAACACACTATTTATTTGGTGGAATGAAACACACTATATTTATTATGGTGAGCACCACCTAAAGCACAGACCTGTTTGTGCCAGGTTATTTCTATACATGATGCTTTTTTCACATAAGGGTATGTTCCAAGGAGCTTCCAATGAGGTTAAAGTTATCAATGATGATTTCAATCAAATGCTCCAAAGCTTTGAGGAAAAGAAGACTTTTTAAATAGAATAAATGTGTTGACGTGTGTGGTTATGAAACAGAACTCATGGGCTGTTCAGTTATAAGGGACTTGATTGTCTGCTGCCAAAAAGCATAACTCCCAATACCAGTTTGGTGAAAGGGAAAGAAATTATTTATTTAAAGGTTATACAGATTTAGATTAATGGCAGATTTCTGCTGTTAAGTCTCAGTCCCTTTAAAACACCCCAAAACACATATTTCTGCATCCCTCTGCCAAACCAGGCTAGTTTTAGAAGAAAGAAGTTAGAGGTACCATTTCCCTCTAGGAAAATAGAAGTCCTTGGCTTCATATTTCCCAGACACACTTCAGCTTTACAGGCAGCTCCCATTCATCTGTGCCTGACTGGGGAGGTTTTGTCTGTGTTGTGGTGTTATTCAGCTCTTAATCCAGAACTGTGTGGCACCTTCTTATACACCTGACCTTATGGCCTGCTGGTGGGGTGCATCGGCTGTCTTTCAAACTGTGTAACTCTCTCTCCTGCTTAATGGCTGCCACCTTATTTTTAAATCTCTGACAGTGGCCTGTGTTGTAGTGGGTACGGTGATGGTCGCAGTCACTTGTGAATTTTGCTCAGGCCCCATAAGCTTTTCGTCACCATTCTACGGTCAAAGCCCCTCCTATCTCCTTGGCGTGTGGAATGGCCATACCTATATACATATTAAGAAACTAGCTATTTCTCAGGAAAATGGCTGTGCTACACTGAGTCCCATTTTCCAATTTTGTGGCTTCTGTTACTCTCTTACAGTTAAAGAAATGAGAAATTTTCCCTTATGAGATTTTGGGAGTTTCTTTTTAACTTGTGTCTTTGTCTTTGCTGTTTATAGTTTCAGAATTTATAGAAATTTAAGTCATTATATTTAACATGCTGCTAAATTAATAAACTCCAATTTAATAATTTTCTTTTTGTTATAACTATGTTCTATTTTCCCCATCTTTTCTATTCATCTGCATGACTACCTTTCTCTTCTGGCTACCAAATTAGACTCATTCGTATCTTTCAATGATCTTTCCTTCTATCTTTTCCTGCCTGGTTGTTCTTGACAACTCCTGCTGCGTTTTGCTCTGCATCAGTGCCAGCAATGGTCGCTTCCTTCTCTTCGAAACCTGCCCAAACCTTTGCCCCGTGTGCTGCTTCCTGCCACAGCTCTTGCCAGCCCCTGTTCTTCACTCTTCCTGCTCTCATCTCTCCTCTGATGAGTACATCAAAGAAACTCAGCCAAAATACCTTTCGCTGGCACCCAGGCCCACATTTTCCTCCCCATCACCATCAATAATACCCTTCATTGATACTGAAAGGGAAGTTAGAACATCCGAGAATGAGACATCACCAATCGCCGACAGGTTTCACACACATTTTCTTTCATCCCAGATTAAATTCTCTATTTTTAGCTGTTCAAGCACTTGCTATCTCAGACCTTGCAACCTCTACTCTCATTTATCTCTTCTTATTTCCCTGCCTAGTCGGCCATCAGGTGGGCTTCTTTTTATCTCTCTCTCTCTCTTTTTTTGCCTACTCTTTGCTCTTTTTTGCCATCTCCTGTGAAATTTACCTGAAAAATAAGTTTCAAAACTTCCATATCTACCTCAACAAGCATATTCAATCTGCTAATGACAACCCCTACTACTTACTGTAGATATAGAAGAACTTCATTCCATAATATCCATTTAATGCTTTTGCAGGTTTCAGAATTTTTTAATTACATGCTTTATTATATAATGATTGTTAAAAGTGGGATTTAATATAAAATTCTTGAAGGATTTTATTTATGCATGTTGGATTATCCATTTTGTTTTATTCCACTTAAGAGCAATAGCATCATAGACCTTTGAATGTACCAGGAACCCATTCTATGGAGTTTCATACATCTCAGGATTTAAATTTTTGTTTTTTATTGTGGCAAAATGTACATAATATAAAGTTCACTACTTTAACCACTTTGGGGTGTACAATTCAGTGGCATTAAATAGATTCACAAAGTTGTGCAACCACAACTGCTATCCATTTCTAGAGCTTTCCCCTCACCCCAAACTGAAAGTCTGTACCCATTAAATAATAACCCCCAATTCTTTCCTTCCCCAGCCTCTAGTAACCACTATTTTACTTTCTGTCTTTATGACTTTGACTGGCTTATTTCACTTAGCTTAAACATAACATCTTCAAGGTTCATCCTTTTTGTAGCATCAGAATTTTATTTCTTTTAAAGGCTAATATTCCATTGTATGTATATACTGCATTTTGTTTATCCATCATCTGTTGATGGACATTTGGGTGGTTTCCACCTTTTGCCTATTGTGAATAATGGGGCTATGAACATGGGTCTTTGCTGAATCTGAAGAGTTGATGATACAAATGCAGTGTATGATTTCCTTTATAAAACTTTAATTTTTTTCTTTTTTAATATATATTTTTAAATTAAATTTGTTGGATTAATGTATTTTTCTTCTTATGCCCTTTCATATATTCTTCCTTGCCATAACCCTCATAGCAGCTCATTTTCTTTTGGGGGTCATTTTCTGTCAAGAAATACAACTTTGTATCCCCTCACAAGGCAAAGCTAAGTCAAAACCAGCCAGGTGATGTAGATGATCTCTTCCCAACCCTCTTCAAATGTGCAATGAGTCTGGAAATAGGAAAATTGCCTACCTGCCCAGTGTAAACCATTTTATATCCCAAGGAACATAATTTTCACACCTCAAATTTATATTCAAAGTATTTTTCTGCTTCTTATAGTGTGAGAGAAGTAGTGAAAGCAACACAGGAAGCCAGACTTGAGGGGGGAGATTGACACCGGAGTAATCAGAAGGCTTTGTTCCCTAACGCCCAGTTAAACAGTGTTGAGCTTTCACTCAGTACTAACAGAACCAGTTTTCTCTTGCATTGCTGTAAAACCAACCACTAAAGAATATTAGGATATCTTTGAGGCAGTAATGTGTAATCACTCACAGTTCTTTTAATGGAAACGTGGTTAAGACTAAAAAAAAAAAAAAAAAAAAAAAAAATGAAAAAAACCCAAAGGCATAGAGCTTTTAACTACTAGCCTTTTGGCAATATTACTTTTCACTCTCCCTCCTGCCCTACTCCCCTTCTCCATAGCCCTTACTATAAATCTTCTTTCTGAACTTAGTGTTGGAGAGAGATATACTGTAATTGCTTAAAGAAATGTTCTTGTTGTTTTTCATTTGTTCTGTTGACTTCACTATATTTTAATGTATAAGTGTTGCAGAGAGCACACTGAATTCTGAATTACTAGGTTGTATGTCTACTTGCTGTGGAACAGGATTTCAATCCATTAGTGGAAGAGCTCAAGTGTCTTCCATAGCAGGCAGTCTTGCCTCTTAAGGCAGGTAAAGATCAGGAGAGCAGAGAGATAGAGGTAGGGACAGAGAAAAAAAGGGAGATGAAAAGGGAGATGGGGAGAGGGACAGAGGGACAAAAGGAAAGAAAGAGGACAAATATGTGATATATGTGATTTATCTATGGGGAAAGAGTATTCATATATTCTCTGTTTATCTTGAAAAGTTTCCAAAGGACATATGGGGAACAACAGTGTTGCCTCACTGGGCATTGGTGAAATATAGCCCTGATTTGACATTTATTAATAGCCAGAAAATTGGTCCAAAGGTCAAGGTCTAGGTGCTATGTCTTTTCTTCCTGTGGGGTCCTGTTTGTCTCCACACACCTTATATGGCAGCTCTCCCAGTTTCTCTGTGCTCCAGGGCCCCTGAATTGACAGGTTGTGCTTTCTTAGTTCTCAGCATCATAATCCTATATTTCACTTCCCAAGCAAGATGTGCTTCAAATATAGACATTTTAAATAGCTAATGCCCTCTCTGTGCATCTTCAAAGAATTTGAAAAGGTGTGCTGTATCCTTACTTCATTCATATATGTCAGTTTTATCCATCTATCATTTATCTGTATATCATCTATCTCAACATTATTATATGGGGACATCTGGAAACAGCCTGACAGTTGGTCAATTAATCAAAAAAGTTGTTAAGGTAGAAATACACAAACAATGAAACATATACTTTATTTTTAAATTAAAAAAAATTTAAGGCCCTGGCTGGGTAGCTGAGCATCATCCCAATATGTCTAGGTTGTGGTTAATCCCCAGTAAGGGCACATACAAAAAGCAACCAATGAATGCATAAATAAGTGGAACAACAAATAGATGTTTCTCTTTCTCTCTTGCATGGGCTCTCTCTTTAAAATCAATAAATATTTAAGCATTTTTAAAAAGTTAAATTAAAAAGTAATTGAGAGAGAGGGGGAGAGAGAGAGAGAGACATAAATTTGTTGTTACACTTATTTATGCATTCACTGGTTGCTTATTATATGTGCCCTGACTGGGGATCAAACCCACAAACTTGGTGTATTGGACAATGCTCTAACCAATTAAGCTACCTGGTCAGGGTCCATATACATTTAGATATTCAGCTAGCAATCTTTTTATGAAGAGATAAGGGCATTTCTATCAACTGGTAAATTCTACATGATTTTTCTTCCAAATATTCATAATGGATGGTCTATAATTTCCAGTTCTTGTTTTTTTTTTTTTTTTTTTTTAAGTGAATTAATACTTCATAGACAATGGAGGAGTAATGTACAAGTAGAATTATGCTTAGATAAGTGGTTATAAGATAAGTAGATAAGTAGTTCTTGAATGTTGGCATTCAACTCACTTAGAGGGCTAGTTAAAACACAGATTACTCAGTTAGATCCCCAGGGTTTTGGATTCAGTAGAAATGGGATGAAGTTTTGATAATTTGCATATCTAAGAAATTTCCAGGGGATGCTGATGCTGCTGGTTGAGGAATCACTTCTTGAGAACCCCTGTTGTAGATTTTCATCAACCTTACATAAAGTAAGTATGTCACATTTTATAGAGAGAAGAAAGAACGTTGATTAATAGAGTTGGCTAATAGAAAGTAGGTTGAGAGTAAATATAAACTTATTTTATATACTCAATATACAGCAATCCATATTCACATGTGCCTTTTTTTTTTTCAGAGTATTTCTAAATCTGACAGAGAAAGTTGATATGTTCTGTGAATAGTTGATTTTATAAGAGGTGGGAGAAAGTCCTTCTAGGAAATAATAATTTTCTTTAAAACCCTTTTTCTCCAGATGGTTTCTGGTCAAGATTGTGGTGTAGGTAAACACAGTACTCACCTTATCACATAACCACATCAAAATAACAACTAAACAACAGAACAGCCATCATATAGGATCACCTGAAAGTTAGGTGAATGAAAGTCCTGCTACTAATGATATAAAGAAGAAGCCACATTGAGACTGGTAGGAGGGGTGGAGATGTGGCTTAGGCTGGTCACACATCAATGTGTGGTGGTTTAAAATCTGGAGGGACATCTCAGCTGCATGAATTCCTTCTAAGGAGCGAGGGGTCCCAGACTCAAACCAGGCCACTCAATCCATGGTTTCAATAATGGGAAGAGAAGTTCCCATAACTTCTGGCTATAAAAACCAGTGAGGATTGTGGCTGAGTAAGATAGAGGGCTTCTACAGTCCCAGAAATTCCTCTTAAAGGGCCCACACATAGACTTACTCAGACTCATTTGCTCTGAGCTCTAGCACTGGGGCAACAACTTGAAAGACACCAGAGATACATGGGAGGAAATAAAGTGCCTGGAATCAAACGAGAGCTGGAGGGACAGCTTTCTCCCAGACAGAAGTGCTGGCAGAAGCTATTATTTCTTTTCTGAGTCCCTACCCTACAAAGCTGTCAGGTGGGCACCACATCTGACTCACCATTAACATGGCTAAGGCTGTTGGCCCTGTCCTGGTAATTCCCTGAGACTCTCCTCCACCCAACTTGTAGGCCCGCCCGAGTTGTTTCCAGTGGCTTTCCGTTTGAATGGCCTGTATTGGCTCATGTTTAGACTTTCCTAAAATCTCTCAAACAGGGAACATTGGGACTCCATGTCTCCTGTACCTCTCACTTAGTAGCCCCAGGCCCAACACTAGTAGCAGCAGGCATTGGTTCACACCTTAGCCTCACCTGGGCATCCCCAAGACCAGCACAAGTAGCAGCCATCTGCAGATTGCTTTCTAGCTCATACTGGGCATCCCCTGGTTGCACACAGGCAGCATATGACCTTAGCCTGCACTCCCTGGAAGGTGTGCCAGCACACCTTGTGGACAGCTTCAGACCATGTCAAAACACCACCCAACCACCTTCACAATTGATACATTAATGGGTGGATTCAGTGGGCACCAGAGTCCTGCATAAGTCCTGCTCTGTGAGGTGGGTTCCTGTACAGCTGATTCTCCATGGTGGTTCCAGCCAGTCCTCACAATTCATCAGCCTGGGAATAAATCCATCCCATTGACATGCCAACAGCAATCAAGATTCAACTAGGACTGGAAGGTGTACACAGCTCACATGCATGGTGGGCACAACTGGATTGCCCAGTTTGGGTGAATGGGGAGGCTGTGCCACTGGACCCTATAGGAGACCCACTATATTCATCCACTCTACCAAGCCCAGTAGACATAACAACTCTACCTAATACATAGAAACAAACACAGGGAAGCAGCCAAAATTAGGAGACAAACAAAACAAAACAAAACAAAAAACCACAGGTCCAAAGTGAAAGAATAAGAAAAAGAACTAAATGAAATGGAGGCAAGCATACTAACAGATACAGAGTTCAAAACAATAGTTATGAGACTGCTCAATGAACTTAATGAGAGTTTTAACAACCTAAGAAAATCTCATGGAAACCATAAAAATGAACCAATCAGAAATGAAGAATACAGTAAGTGAAATGAAGGATAATTTACAGGCAGTCAATAGTAGAGAAGATGAAGCTGAGAATCAAATCAGTGATTTAAAATATAAGAAAGCAAAAAGCACTCAATCAGAACAGCAAAAAGAAATAAAAATCCAAAAAAATGAGGATAGTGTAAGCAGTCTCCGGGACAACTTCAAGCATACCAACAATTATATCATGGGGTGCTGGAAGGAGAAGAGAGAGAGAAAGAAATTGAAAAATTTTTAAAAGAAATAATGACATAAAACTTCCCTAGCCTGGTGAAAGAAAAAGACATACAAGTCCAGGAAGCGCAGAGTCCCAAATAAGATGAACTCAAAGAGACCCACAGCAACACACATCATAATTAAAATGCAAAAATTTGAAGATGAAGAGAGAATCTTAAAAAGCAGAAAGAGAAAAGCAGTTAGTTACCTACAAGGGAACTCCCCATAAGACTGTAAGCTGATTTTTCAAAAGAAGTTTTGCAGACTAAAAGGGATTGACAAGAAATATTCCTGGTGATGATAAGCAAGGACCTACAACCAAGATTCCCCTGGCTGGTTTGGCTCAGTGGATTGAGCGTCGGCCTGCAAGCTAAGTGTCGCTGGTTTGATCTTCCAGTCAGGGCACATCAGAGAAGGAAAACTCTGATTCCAAAAAACCTCCGCTGCCTTGTGGCATACCTCTTCAGGGGAAAGGCTAAGGGAGTAAACCCCGACAGAAAATCCGGAGCCGGAGTCCCTAAGGCGGTTTGACGTTGTAGTCAACACCGGCAACTCCTGCGGCGCACCTGAAGCCAAGCTGTATTGACTCCGTCTTTCCCTTGGATCCCTCAGCTGCGAAGAGAGAGGGGGTCTGCTGCATGGGCAACAGCAGACCCTCCATATCACCCTGCCCAGGCTCTGTAGCTTCAGCTTCACTGGAGAGGACCCTCCAGCGTCATCGCAAGATGTCGATTCAACACGGGAGGAGACAGATACCGTGTCACTCCCGAGTCGGACTGCACAGCCATTCTCGGCGGTGCAGATAGACTTTTAAGAAGCTACACCATCGTCTCTCGAGACGGACGGCTGCCGACGACGACAACCAAGATTACTGTGTCCAACAAAAAGCTATCATTTAGAATTGAAGAACAGATAAAGAGCTTTTCAGACAAGAAAAAGCTAAAGGAGTTCAACACCAAATCAGTATTACATGAAATGTTAATGTCTTCTTTAAGAAGAAGAAAAAAAGATAAAAAATATGAATAAAAATTTTCAACAATTGAATCCAATAAACAAAATAAATAAAGCAGAACCAAAACAGACTCATAGATACAGACAGCATTTTGATGGATTCCAGATGGGTGGAGGGTTTGGGGGAAGGGTGAAAAGTTTAGGGGATTAAGAAGTAGGAATTTAGCTAAGTGCTGGAAACAACCTAAGTGCCCATCTGTAGATGAGTGGATCAAAAAACTGTGGTACATTTACACAATGGAATACTATGCAGCAGAAAGAAAGAAGGAACTCCTGCCATTTGCAACAACATGGATGGAACTAGAGAGAATTATGCTTAGTGAAATAAGCCAGGCAAAGAAAGAAAAATACCATATGATATCACCTAATACAGGAAACTAAAGAACAACACAAAGGAACTAAATAGAACAAAGAGCAGAATAGCAGTCAATAGGGGGGAAGGGAGAGGGAGAGAAGGGGGATAAGTAAGGGAAGGGATTAGTCAAAGAACCCGTATAAAAGACTCATGGACATGGACAACGGGGAGGGATATGATTGCGGGAGAGGGGGTGGGTTGGGTGGGGGAGAGAAATTAGGGGAAAAGGGGACAACTGTAATTGAAAAACCAAAAATTAAAAAAAAAAAAAAAAAAAGAAGTAGGAATTTGTTGTTACAGAATAATCATGAGGATGTCAAATACTATATAAGGAATATAGTCAATAATATTCTAATAACTATGCCTAGTGTCAGATAGGTATGAAATTTATTGGGATGATTACTTACTAAGTTAGATAATGTCTAAGCACTGGGCATGCACCTGAAAGTAACATAATATTGTATGTCAACTGTAATTGAAAAATAAAACATTAAAAAAAAAAAAAAACTGCCTCCACAATTGTGCAAATGAACTTTTTGGTGCTTCTATACTTTTTTATAAATTGGGCATGATTGCAAATACATCACAGGGTTCTCCTGCATACAAAAGACAATAAATAATATACTGTAATTTTTCTCCAAAGTTTTCATTACTATCTTTCATGGTAGGTAGGGGAGGAATTGACTTAGTGAAATGCTTTGTAAACAGTAATGTATCACATACAGTTTTTTAATTATTGGATTTTGTTTTATTTTGGCAAACATGTGAGACATTTTTTAGCATATCCACTGACTTTGAGGTCTCATTTACAGATTTCTTAGGCTAATGCGTTGGTTTTAAATGATCAGACAGCCCTGGCTGGTGTGACTCACTGGATAGAGTGCTGGCCTGTGAACCGAAAGGTCACTGGCTCGATTCCCAGTCAGGGCACACACCTGGGTCATGGGTCAGATCCCCAGTTCATACACCTGGGTTGTGGGTCAGGTCCCCAGTTCAGGGTATGCAAGAGGCAATCAATCGATGTATCTCTTGCATGTTGATGTTTCTCTCCCTTTTTCTCTCTCTTCCTTACGCTCCCTCTAAAAATAAATGAATAAAGTCTTTAAAAAAATCAAATGATAATATTTTTTACAGTTGCTGTATACAATTTTATAATTTCACTTCTAAATTGAGTTTCAGAGATGTATTGAGGTCAAAGTCATTTATAAGAGCTAATGATTTGCATATATCATTATATAATCTCCATCATAATAAAAAAATTGAAATATGTGTCTTGTATTTACATGAGAGCACTCTTTTAATGTCATTTCTAACTGAAACAACCTGAAAAAATTTTTGATCAATGCAAGATTCATTTAATCATTATTTCTTACACACCTCCTATGCCAAAACTGAGCTTGTCTTTCCTTGTGATAAATAAGACACAATCCTTGATTCTTGAGAACCTCAAGAATTTTCATCCTAGCAGTTGACCAGAGGGCTGCTGGACTTCCTCCACTTACAGATAACAGTCTACTTACAGCTAATAATCTTTAACAACATGGCTCAAATAACTAGCTGGGCATCTGTGGAGTCAGACGGAGGTTGGTGTAAATTCCTACTCAGGCACTCCCTAGGTACCCGATGGTAAGATGGTTACTTAAATCTTTCTACTTGTCCATTTTTCAGTCTGTAAAATGGGGATCATTATATTTATTATTCAATGTTTTGTGAGGAGTAAAATATATTTAAAGCATGAAAAGCAGTGAGGAGAACTTAGACTTTCCATCTCTGCTTCCTCCTACTTGCTTACCTGCTAGCTTGTGTTTGCGAGCTGGACATACAGACGACTGAACATGTAAAGATGGCTGCCTTGGTTCAGGCCAGCATCATGATTCTGGGAGCCGTGACCATGAGGGCAGGGCCACAGTAAGTTGTGAGTGAAAAACTTCCTGTGGCTGCTCTTGCCGGAAGAGAGTAATCAATGGCCCTGGCCCCCTTTTAAGGTACCCTGTGCTTCCCTGTCTACCAGTGAAAAGGGAAGAAAGAGTTAGTCTGTAATTGAATGGAACTTTAGGCTAACTTTATGGTTCAGCTGAGGGCATAGCATTGTTTTACATTAGAAATGAAAGTCCAAAGTATTTTTTTCTCATAAAATGTTTACTTTGGGAATCAGAAGTATTTCTCTATAAGAGAAACAAAAAAGAATTAAGCTGAACTTTCTTTTTCTTTTAATTAAAAAAAACTACAAAATTGATGGGTAGTGGATATGTGCTTAGCAACAACTCATGTATAAATTTTAAGGAAACAAGGATCAACCTGGAAATTCTAATACTATATTTAATGACATGTAAATTATGCATTGGTACATAAAGATTATATTTCTTAATGGCAAGTCCTTAGAATTACAGTCAGACCAAAGGTTCATGGATATTTTAAGCATATATAAATTATAATGTTGCAGAAAGTAACAGCTCACCATATGCTTTGATAGAATCTATAGTTGTTTTTTTTAACTCTTCAAAGACAAATTGGAAGCTTTAGGTGTACCTGCATGTGTTTTTGTGTGATATATACAGACACACACACACACACAAAATATATATACTGATGGCATTCAGAACACATTACCCCAAAATATGCCATCTTGGCATACTGAATATTTAAGCTGAAGGAATTTGAGAAACAGCAGGTATAGGAAGAACTATCTCACCACCCCCTTCTTCCCTGAAGCAGTCATAAGACTCTCAGTAAGAGGAAGAGGTGCTCTTCCTACATCTGGAGGAAAGGAACACCCTTATCTCTGAAGATAAAGGGACACCAAGAGTAATCCAAATGAGCTTGCTAAGTTTTCCCTAGTTTACTACCCTTACCTCATATCCTTATGCACTATCACATTTTTCCATGACTTTAGATTCGTCATCAACACTGAGGCTTAACTGTTTCTTTGGGTCTTCATTTCCTTATGATGGCTCCCATTTCACATAAAACTTAGATAAGTATGCATGCTTTTTCCTGTTAATCTGTCAGTTTAATTTCGAGGCCCAGCCAAGGACCCTAAGAGGACTGAGGAAAAGCTTTTCCTCCTTTACAATATGTACATATATATGTGTCTAGCAATTGGCATACTAGTTCCACACTTTCTCTTTTGTATTACTGGCACTAAATCCCATCATGAATCTTTATAAATTTACTAA
This sequence comes from Furipterus horrens, assembly GCF_987537825.1. Lineage (NCBI taxonomy): Eukaryota > Metazoa > Chordata > Mammalia > Chiroptera > Furipteridae > Furipterus > Furipterus horrens. Next base: position 88,738,663 of record NW_028327175.1, read on the forward strand.
CATCCAAAAGTAGAGTGCTCTGGCAGAGTAGCACAGTTGGTTAAAGCATCAACCCAATACACTGAAGCTGTGGTTTCTATTTTTGTCACGGCACATACAAGAATCAAGCAATAAATGCATAAATAAGTGGACCAAAAACTGAGGCTTCTTTTTCTCTATCTCTAAAAAAATCAATAAGTAAAAACAAAATAAGTAGAAGTAGTGCAAAAGTCTTGATATGCATCTTTTATATATTGCTTTCACTTCATGTCTACATTTTGAAAGCCTAATATGTACAATAGCAATAGATTTTGACTTACAGAAATTCATACCCAAGTCCTTTGCCAAGTATCCCATGTTACTATTTGTAGACCTAAAATCAGGCAGGTCACAAATTAAATTTTCAGTTGGCCTCCTCCAGTGTGCCCTGACACATGAAATCTTTCCGGAGCCTCTTCTTCTTTCCTTCTCGCTTGCCTGGCCTTAGTCTTTCTGGGACCTTTGACTGTTGGACTTAGACACAATTCCTGTTTTAAGTTCCCTCTCCTTTTATTTAAAGATATTATTTATATATTTTTAGAGAGAGGAAAAGCGAGGGAGAGAAACGTCAATGTAAGAGAAACATCAGTTGGTTGCCTCTTGCATGTGTCTTGACTTGGGACCAAACCTGCAACCCAGGCATGTGCCCTGACTGGAAATCAAACCAGTGACCTTTAGCTTTGCAGAACAACATCCAACCAACTTAGTCACACCAGTCAGGACTTAAGATCTCTTTAATAAAATATATAGGATTGGGTGTTCTATGAACCTGATTATACTATGCAGAATATAAACAGATTGTTTATTATTAAATAAATATGGAATTTATGTCCTCCTTTTCTAAAATATTTTTCATCAATAAGTTGGTGGACATATAATGTTACAGTACCCCTATAAAAATCAGATTTGATTTACAGAATATTTTTTCTCAGAATATATTTTATCAAACTACTGTTATTTAAGATTTGCCTGTGTTGGCAAATGCAAAACTCACTCAATTCTCCCCAAAATAAAACACCAGAATAGCTGGTTCTTCTATCTTTCTTACGCAGAAAAACAAAACAAAACAAAAAAGAATGTGTAATCACAGGAAACACACACACAGAAAACAAATGTCTTGTCATGGATCTCATGATATGAAATTACTGAATCCTAGGAGCTATTTCTCTGCTTTGAATATAGGGCCCCCAAACTAACAGTGGTCAAAGTTCTTCAAATATAATATTTATTCTGAGTTATTGATGCCTGCTTAGATTCAGTTTAAATTGCTCCCATGCCATCAGAAAATGAAGTGTTTTCATAAAAATGGAAATCCCTATTTTTTTCCACATGGAACTGAAATTGTTCACAGGTCACAACTAAAGGAGAGGGAAATGTCCAGATTAACTACCCTTTTTTATTTTCTCAGCTGGACATTGCACATGTCAATGGAATGTATCTGCACAAACAGCATACTTTCACATTCAGGAAGTGATATTTTAGAACAAGCTTTTGTAAAACAATACTCCATTTTCTATGGTTTGGAGTAAAGCCAAGGCAAAATTTAGATTTCCTCTATTTCATAAATGAACTCTATAATAAACAAAACTAAGTCTATAAAGTAGATTTATAATATGGCCATTGTATGAGATTCAACATGACTACAAAATATCACATTTACAAAATTAATGCTGCTGAAAATACTTGCTGCCAGCAGCTCTTATAATTACAAGAAAAGGCAATTGGTAATGAATTCTTTTCACTCAGGCATTTAAAATCTTGGGACTGAATGTTGCCCATTATTGGAGTTCAAAGGCAACTATCTCTAGAATTGTTCTTTTAATGCTTGTTGGATGGTTTTAGTTGTTCTTTTCTTGTAGGCACACAATTGTTGTCTTGATCTTTATGATAAAAAGAGCTTTGCTGTATCTTTGTAGTGAACCCAGTTGGCTTGGTAACATGCCTGTAGTCAGAATTCCAAAGTGGGGAAACAAAAGCTTAGAAATTATAGGCTGAGAACTGTTTGTTCAGGACTGTGGGAATCTTACCCTGGCCTGTGGAATGGATGGACTCTCTTCATTAGATCCACATTCATCCATAAACTCCACAATTCCTTGCTCTTTTTGTCTTTTCCAAAACTAGAACTTTAACCACAATAAAAACAAATATGGCCACATCTTTTGTAATTCAATTCCCACCAAAATTTCTTGTGTGCTATATCATTCTTCCCCTTCATGCCATAATTCCAAAAGAATGATATTAACTTATTCAATGTTACATTCATTTCCATATGAGGATGTGTCACGGGGCAAGCCCTTACTTAGAGACAAAAAAAAAAAAAAGTCTGCATTTAGCACTATTTGAATGTTGATGAGTTAGCTTTCTCCCTGTCCAGATATGGTTCTTTTCCCCAAGTTAATTAAACAAGCAAATATAGTCTAGGAAGACTATTTTAGACTGCTTAGACAATTCAGTCCAAATTTAAGTATAATGCAGTGAAATTAATTTCCCTGAAGACTATCATATAATAAAAAAGAAAACATAGAAATTTTACATTTTTTAAAAACTGAGTGTAAAGGTATTCTTGAACTAACTAAAAATATGTCATCTGATTACACAAGTGTGACTTGGAAATGCCAGAAATTTTTATTTTTGTGTCTAAATAATGCAAGTAGAATTCAACAGTGTTCATATAAATACTTTAATTATATTGAAGCTGTATCAGTGGGGAGTTATGGGAACTATGTGAAACCCTGGATAAACATTTTTAAAAGCAAGAACACTTCAAGGTACACAAAAGACAGGACAGTCATAATAACAGGAGTCAACCACAACCCATCACAAACTAGGGAAAACTGGTAGCTCTCTACTTTTAATGAGCATAGGATTGAATTGTTTTTCTTTTCTTTTTAATCCCCACCATTGTTTTGGGTAAAATATCTTTAAAAAATGGGAAAGATGAAGCCTGAGAAACTGAAGGGTCCGAGGAATTCTAAGTAGTGTCCTGTGAGAAAAAGTCAAAAGAAACCTGAATAATAGTGATTCAGATAAATTGAGAATCAGAGTATTTAGGCTAGGCTATTACATCTGAAAACTGAGGACAAATATAAGTACAAATTGCTTTCAGAAAAGCTTTAATAAACTGTTCAAATTTGGTAGAGTGCATTACCAATGTAAAATCACATGTTCATAGCCATAGATCACTTTGTTCTCTAAATAGTCTTAGTTCTCTTCTAACTTTTCATCTAAAATTTGTAGGCCCCTAGCATCATGGAATAAAAGTTTAATGTGGTGTTGGTTCCAGTGTAACAGTTTATAGCCATTACTTATTGACTGGGCAATTCATTGTTTCATACAAGAAAGAAAATAAATAATGAGAAAAAAAAGCATACCACTTATCTTTATTGAAGTTTATTGTATAGTTTTCTCTTTTTGCCGTTATAGAACTCAGAAGCCAATTTAAACTATAACTGTGCAAAGTTGATGAATATTCATTGCCATATTTACCTTCTCCTTTCCTTGTTTTTGCTTTCTAATTTTCCTTGTCTTTCTTTTTCTTCCTTTCTTCCTTCCTTCCTTCCTTTCTTTCTTTTTTCTTTCTCTTTCTTTTTTTCTTTCTCTCCCTTCCTTCCTCCCTTCATTCCCCCCTCCCTTCCTTCCTTCCTTTCTTTCTTTCCTCCCTCCTTCTTTCTCTATCCCTCCCCCTTTCCTTCCTTCTCTTTTCACACACACACACACACACACACACACACATATCTGTTAAACACTGCTTTGATACATGACCCAACAATTAGTGTTGAAGGAAAGAGGTTTTTATTAACAAGATTCCAACACGGGGGCAGAGCAGAGCTGAGAGGATTCCTGCTCAGAGCCCTCCTCTCCCATGAGATCCAGCACTTCCCTTCCTCCCCAAAAGGCTATAAGCCAAAACCATGCCCAGAAGTTCCCCATCTCCTTATCTGTTCTTAAGCCGGCTGTGCAAACAGATCTCCATCCCCTCTGGAATGTGCACTTGCAGGTTTTGGAGTCTCCATCATCTCGAAGCAGCTCTCTCCTTCCTGGGGTACGTTGTTCTCAGCCTCCATGTAGCAGTGCAGGAAAACATATGCACTTTTACACAGCATCATGGGGGAGTCCAGAGAGGCACATGTCCCAAGACAGTGGCTTCTCGATATGTCCTTCAGAGAAACCAGAGTCTGCAGCTTCAGCATTCCCAGTTAAAATTCCGCTCCAAGCAACTCCAATAAATTGTACTAGGTTAGGCAGGTCCCCGCACAGCTCCATTAACTCTGCTGCTGTCTTCTTCTTACTCCAGACCTCGTAGTGTGCTTACTCCAAACTGCGTGGCATCTCCTTACACACCAGACTTGATGGCAGGCCTGATCTCTTCTCTTTCAGCCTGCCCTTATTTTAAATATTTGGCCTGGAACTTCCTATGTGACCTTGATTCGGCCCCTCCTATGAGGTTCCACTTTTGCCGTTTTCCCCATATCTTTTTCCTTCTTTCAGCTGCCATCTCTAGTCAGGGCAAGAGTTCTCTGTGATGCACAGACACCCAGTGTGGGCTTCCACTTCCCTGGCTATGTCATGAGTCACTATATGCTTTTAATGTCACATACATCCTTCACCCTGGGCGGCAACCCACTTTCCTTCAGAAAAGACATGGCTATTAATTTGCCATTGTGATGCAAAGTATCTTAACTGCTGCATTATCCACTTTTCCCTATCAAGGGTTGTGGGGGTTGTCTCCTATGTTCATGGGCCCCTCTGCACCCCGTTACATGATTACTTTCTGAAAATAGACAGAAATTAGATAAATCTACATGTACACATCAATAGAGTAAGTAAAACACATTATATGTTAAAAAAAACTTTAAACATATGTTTCAAGCAATGTCCAGGTGGAAAGGCAAGCTGTAGAGTAGAGTGAGAAAAGGGTAGAACTGAGCTGTTTGTGAACACTGTTACCTATGGGGACATGGTTATCTAACATGTTTGTTTCCTTTTTAATGAGAAAATCTTTGAGCGCCAATATTCTGTGATTCAATAAAATAACTACCTCCAAATAAGCAAAGAGAACTTTATTTTCAGATTCTCTCTTTGAGCAGGTGAATTTAAAAAAAAATTCAAGTGTCGACTGTGGCTTAACTCACAGGTCCCCATACTGGCTGATCATCAAAATCCTTGTAAATTTGTAAAACACAGATTTCTGGGTGTCAGCTCAAGTGTATTGAATCAGAACATTTTGTCCTGTGGTATGAAAATTTGTGTTTTTAATAAAAATTTTAATAAAAATATCCCAGAGGAATCTGATGAATTGAAGAAATGACCCAACGAGAATCCCTCAGTTGGGGGTTTCATTGTCATTGCTATAAGGAAGGGCTCTCTCCACAGACAGCATGGTCTTTAAACCAGAGTCACAGAACCTACATTTTCTTTTAACTGCATGCTGATCACAGTTACTTTTTAAAATGTGTGACTCTTAGAATAAGCATAATTCTCATGTGATACGTAATGCATAAGCAAACTTCTTATTTGTATGTCTTGTACAGCAGTTCCCCCTATCTGTGGGGAATGCATTCCAAATCTCCAGTGGATGCCTGAAACTAGGGGTAGTACTGGACCCTGTATATATTGTCTTTTTTAAAAAACTTTTAAAAATATGCTTTATTGATTATGCTGTTACTGTTGTCCCAATTTCTTTTCCCTTTGTTCCCCTCCACCCAGTGACCCCCCTCCCTCCAGTTGTCCCCCCACCCTTAGTTCATACCCACTGGTTGTGCATATATTTCTCAACATCTTCCTGTCTACTCTACTCCCTCCTACTATGCTTAATTCCTGTACCATCTCCCTCCCTTTTCCCCTTCTCTCTCCCTGCTGACCTCCCCCCTTAATGTGCCCCATACCAAATTCTTTTCACACTCTTGTTGCCTACTTAGTTTGCCTTTGTTTTGATTTCCTAGCTTCTGTTGTTGGTTGTTGTGATATAGTTTTCATTTTAATGGTCATAGTTTTGATCCTCTTTCTCCTAAACAAGTCTCTTTAACATTTCATATAACAGTGGTTTGGATCTGATGAACTCCTTCAGTTTTACTTTGTCCTGGAAGCACTTTCTCTGCCCTTCTATTCTGAATGATAGCTTTGTTGGATAGAGTAATTGTGGTTGTAGGTTTTTGCTTTTCATTCCTTTGAATATTTCTTGCCAGTCCCTTCTTGCCTGCAGAGTTTCTTTTGAGAAATCAGCTGATAGTCTTATTGGGACCCCTTTGTATGGAAATCTCTTCTTCTCTCTTGCTGCTTTTAAGATTCTTTCTTTATCCTTAATTTTTAACATTTTGATTATAATGTGTCTTGGTGTGGTTCTCCCTGGGTTCAGTTTTTTTGGAACTCTCTGTGCTTCCTGGACCTTATGTCTATTTCCTTCCCCAAGTCAGGGAAGTTCTGCTTCATTATTTTTTCCACATAATTTTTCAATTTCTACTTCTTCTTCACCTTCTGGCAACTCTATGATTTGGATGTTGGCCCACTTATAGCTGTCCGATAATTTTCTGATCCTCTCCTCATTTTCCTCACTTTTTGTTTCCTTTCTGCACTGGTTGAATGTTTGTTCCTTCCCTATGCTCCGATTTGTGGATTTGATCCCTGGTTTTCTTTCCCTCACCACTAGTTTCATATGTGTTTTTGTTCATTTCAGCAGGACTAGCCTTCATTCCTTCCCTGTCTTTTTAAAGATCTGCTGTTACGTCTGTAAGCATTCGTACAACTAAAGCTCTGAACTGTGCCTCAGAAAGATTTCCTATCTGCTGTTTCGTTAGATTAGATATTTGTTGTCTGGTCAGCTGCATCGCCAGGATCTCTATCATGATCTGTGCCATCCTGACAGTTTTGTGTTCACCTTTGCTTCTGGGCAGGGCTGTCATGCCTCCTATTTTATAGGGGTCAGAGCCCCATGCACTCATCACTACTGGGTGACCCTTCTCACCACGCTGTGGTGTTCTGTGTGGGGGCGGAGATCCAAAATGGATTCCTGCCATTCACTCTCTGCTGAGAGACTGGGAGCCTCCTCCTCCATCCCCACCCCCTACGGCCCTCATAGTCCAAGGTGATGGGGGTCTGCCTTCCCCGGCATTGGAATCACAAGCTGATGGGTCTGGTCTGCAGCTGGGGGTGCTCCCGAGGTGCTTCTCTCCTCCCCTTAAATACAGGTGTCTGTGCTTACTGCTGTCCCACTGCCATCGCTATAGCTGCCACTGCCAGCACAGCTTGACCTCTCCTCGCTGGCTTCACCCCTCCTACCTGTCCAGATGAGCATCACTTCTTTATAACTTCATAGGTTGAACTTCCATGTAGCTTTATTTTCTGGAACTTCTGGTTATTTCTGGTTTTGTGGTAGTTGTATTCCTTCTTAGTCGTGGAGGGAGATGGAGTGTGTCAGTCTAGGCCTCCATGTTGGGCAGAGGTCTATATTGTCTTTTTTCTATACATAAACACCTATGATAAAGTTTAATCTACTCTTGCACTTTGGAGTCATTATTAAGTAAAATAAGGGATACTTGAACACAAGAACTTTGATAACCCAACAGTTGATCTGATAACCAAGATGACTACTAAGTGACTAATAGGTGGGGAATCATATATGGTGTGGATACACTGGACAAAGCAATGATTCATGCTCCGCATGGGATGGAGCGGGACAGTGCACAATGTCATCACACTACTCAAAATGGTAGCAATTTAAAACTTGTAAGTTGTTTATTTCTGGAATTTTCATTTTAATATTTTTGGATCATGGTCATCTGTGGGTAACTGAAACTGCTGAAAGTAAAACCACAGATAAAGGAAAACCATTTGTTTATTTTTCTTCTTTTTAAGTGTTTTATATAAAAACCACTTATTCTTATTTTTATCTCCCACCAAAAAGTCTAGGAAGAATTTTTTTCCATTTCTGCTTAAAAAAACTTTGTTCCAACCCATCCATAGATTCTATAAGCTAATGATATTTAAAATTTTTTCTCCTTTCCTGCTTGACTTAGTCAAAGTAAAGTTCTCTTGTTTGCAAACAAGTACCTGTTACAGGCTTAGTAACAGAATGGCACAAACAACATGTTGTCTTTTTATATGCTTCTCAGGAGATAAAATAATATTTTGGGAATACTTCTGTGTTTTGATAAGAGTATGTCTTTGAATTAGGAAAAGTTTTTGAAGAGTAAAAAAAATGGATTATATGCATGTTTTGCAAAGTTATTTTCTATTTTTGCTGGGTTGAGCAGAAATTCTCTGCTGGCCTCACTTTGAAAATATTCAGCAAAGTAGAGCACTCTTTCTATCTCCACAGCACTGTTCTATTCCAAGTCATTATAGTTTTTCCATAGACTATCAGAGCTTTCCTGATTAATCTCCAATAAGTCCCACAGCAGCCAATAAAAAACGTGTATGGTATCGTTGCATTTCCAAGTTCAAAACCCTTGTAAAGAAGTGTAGAGGAGGAGAATTTCCCATCCCAAAATATGTCTTTGTCAAAGTTTATGACAGAGACCTTAATTTAGGAATGAGGAGGCCAGTGGGAGGAACTCTCACACTCTGTGTCTACAGGAAGAACTGTATGGTTACCACAAAGCTCTATGGTTGAGGCAGACCCTTCCTTTAACTTCATCTTCCTTTTCTTAGATGGAGCTTTCTGCTTCTTCTTGATCCCTTCTGTGTGAACGGGACTCTCCAAATCTGCATGTACCAAACCATAATCCTGTCTTTTTGGGGGAGAAAAAAAATCTATTTTGATGACATAATGCCTAGTCTACTTTTGCTTATGGTTGACATTTTCTTGATATAGGGATTATTTGAGGCTGATGGTTTTTAAAAAAATACTGCAGACACAGGGAAAGCTGTGAAAAACAAATAGAAGTTATCCTTGTAAGAGACATTCACATGTACAAGGGAAATCTCCATTTGTAAAGGTGACCCTTTCTCAATACCAGTTAGAAAAGGATGATTTTAAATCTCTAGAAACTATTATCATTGAAGAAGGCACAACTTAAATATGCATAATGAGCTTACTCTTGTTTATGATGCTTTTCCTGGTAATTCCCCCCACCCCGACATCTTTCTTTATATTTAGCTGAAGATGGTATTTAAGGGGATGACTTTGGTCATTTCAGTGAGTTACTCAGTTTTCCTGAGCCACTCCCATCTTTCCTGAAAGAATACATGTTATTAATTTTTTGCTTGTTTTTCTCCTATTAATCGACTTATGTGAATTTGATTATTAGACCAGAGAACCTAAAAGGGAAGATGGGAAAACTGTTCCACCCCTACAGAAAAACAAATCTCTTTCTCTACCCATCCTTAGTTCTCCTTCTGGGGCCCTGTAAATCAGACTGGTCACGCGCAGATTAACATGAAAAAAACACATCTATTATCACATGCATCATGCACATACACATGGGAGCATTCAATGATGAGTAATCTAAAGGAGTTGTTAAAATTTCAGTTTATATACCATCATAGGTTAAACAAAAGAAAAGGGTGTTTTGCTTTTGGGCAAGGGAGGAAGCTATGGGAAAGTGACCAGGAAAAATATAGTAAACAAGAATTTAGTAAGGTTTGATATGCAAATTTAAATCTGTGCTTTCTCCATTGATAAGAGTTATTAAAGGTCCTTCAGAATATGCAAAAGAGTTATCCTTACAAATGTAAATTTCCTCTATAAATGTAAATTTCCTTTACAAAAGGAAAACATATGTTCTGTTCTTAGAGCTTTTCCTGTGCCTGCTGGTTCTCAAAGAACTGTAGTTCAAAATAATCTATATGCCAAAAAGAGGCAAATTTTAGAGTGGTCTATGGCATATTCTAGTACCCTACCCCTCACCTTCACTTGTTTTCCATAACACTTAGCAATACAAAATCTTTGTTAGGGCTATCCTTACATCCTTTCATTATCCATTCCACTTACTCCTTTTGCTGTTACTAGCAAATGAATTAAAGGGGTCCATTTGCCTGCATGCCTCAAAACCCAATCAAATGCCAAGAAAAAAAGTTTATTAGTTGAGGAAATGGTGCTAAGCCCAGAGTCACAGGTTAGTGCTGAAGAATTGTATACAGGAAGAATCATTAATCATGGCGGCTAAAGGAGTTGAGGTTGTGGGCTCTGTTCATTGGTGGGGGCTGGGGTAGGGAGAAGTTAATCAGTGTATCCCATCCTATGTCAGCCATAGCATTGTTCTGTGTGGTTTCATGCGGCTGCGGTCTGTAAGCTCCTTTGCTTTCATGGGCCTGGGGCTGAAACACAACTGAAGTCAAGATGTTATCTTTAGTTTAACTGAATGTTTCTGTGGTCTACAGACCTGAGGCTTTGTTCTTAACAGTTTGATGTTGACCACCATCTGATGTCCTAAGGACTGAATGATTACTGAAGACAGTGGACAGACAGAAAGGAGAAAGGGTCATGTTAAAGAAATGAAGTTTTCTGCATGCTTACATTATTCTGTTGCTTCTCCTGGGCCCAAGCTCATTCTCTTCCTTTACAGTGACCTCCTTATTGGTCCTACATACACTAACCCTGCTGCTGTCTCAGAGATTTGCACTTGCTCTTCTCTCCACCTGAATAGCTTTTCTCCTAGAGATTTGTGTAATTCTAATCCTCATTTCCTTCAGACCTCTGCTAAAATAACTCCCCTACTTCAGCCTCACTATTTCTTCCTTGTTTTGCTTTACTTTCTTCCAGAGCACTAAATACCATCTGACGTACAGGGCAGGGCAAAAGTAGGTTTACAGTTCTTCATATGGAAAATACTATAATAATTAATAAATAATCATAATACAAAATAAACTCTGTGTTTTGCACACCCACAAATGTGAAACTACGTTTGCCCCAGCATGTATTTAGAATTTGTTTCTTTACTTATATTTTACTTTTCCCCATTAGACTATAATTGCAACATCTTTCCACCCAAAATATAGTCAGGAATATAGGTATAGTATGTAAGAAATAATATTTGTTGAATTAATAAATAATCCTAAGTATACACAGAAGTCTAATCAGGGGGTTTTATTCATTCATTTGTTAAATCAAGGAGATTCAACAAATCTGTAAAGAAAAATGTGAAACTTCAGAATAAACAAAAGAAGTGTCTGGATATCCTTTCCAAGGAATGCTAAGCCTCCAGGGATTACTTCATCCTGGACAGGTTATGCACATTTACTACTCTGTAAAGTAGAAAGTAACTTGTAGAAAAATGATGGTCATGCAAATAATTCTTATCTATAGACATGCAAATTGAATTTGTCCCATGGAGTTTCAACTTGGCTCCTCTATTGTAGAAGAAGCCAGTTTTGTATACATTTGCAAATCCATTTTAATATTCCTAATCTATGTGTCTATTCTTTGAGTTTTCCTTTGAACCAGTTGTGATATTTTTACCAGTTTCCTCCTTTAATTAATGACTTAAAAACAATCTTTGATATTATAACCACAGAACCAGTTCAAAATGGTCCTATCCTGTTTAATGACATATTGAATTGCTTTTCAGAGACAACAGACCAAAACCACAAGTCCTGCAGCCAAAGCAGTCACTGCAGAGAGAACTTTGACATCTAGCTGCATCCAGAACCAAAGCCACCCACCCCAACACGTGGTCAAACCACCAGAACATAACCAGAACTTAAACACTGGAGCCCTTTCAGAAGCTAAGGGTCTGTTGTCCAGGATGATCCAGTGTTGATGTTCCTTTACCCTAAATGGCAAAGTTCCAAGTACTCCAATTAAAACTTGCCTCACCAGCACTTCCACATACTTGTTCCTCCTAACTCCTTAAAAGCCTTTAACCTAATCTAGGACACAAGATAGATGTGAGACACCCTTAGGCCTCCCATCTTCTCAGTTGGTACCTTCTGAATCAAATACCTCTCCTTCCCCTAAACTCTGGTGTTTTGAGTTTTGGCCTTTCAAAGCAGCAGGCATGCAGACTTTGGCTAGGTAACAATATAGGTTCACTTTATATTTATATAAAAGTCATGGTTTTACTTCTTTCTGAAATTTGTCCTTTGAAAATTTTGGAGATAAACATTATGTAATTTTTTTCCCTCAAAAGCATCTCTTTGGTGTGATTGTTTTACAGCCAACAACTTAATGTCTTTGAATTTGTTTGCTCATCTGTGATGACTAAGTGCACTAAAATCCGAGATGTAAAAGGCCTCCTGGTAAAGGAGACATGGGAGAAATAGATGGAAAGTCCAGGATGAGTGAAAACATGCGAGGATACTGGATGTTAAAATGTAGAAAAGTAGGGGAAGATAGTGGGCATTCATTTCTTGATTAGGAACAGGTTACCTTTTAGAGACTCATTTCAGTTTTCACAGGCAGAGGCCAGTCGGACTGAAGCAAAATCTTGATGCTCAAGGAAAATCTTTATATTTAGGGACACTTTTTTCTGATTGTAAGAGGTGATACAACTACTAGAATTAGTCAAAGAAAAGACAGAATCACATCTCAAGGAAGTCAAATATAAAAGTAAAAAAATGGGCAGAAATATTTTGTAGGGAAGACCATTTTTGAAGGTGTAGTCAGAGATGACAAGCACACAGATACTGTTTTATGTGATCTGCACTAAAGCTAGTGGAGGGAGAGGTGGGTTTGTCTCTTCAGAAGAACAATGTGGGCAGAGTTCGATGAGGCGTCCCGCTTTCTCCAAAAATTTCTCTGATTGAGGTCTGACCTCACAAATGCCTTGATGTGGATGCAATTTATAAGAAGCCATGAAACTACTGAGGAAATATTAAGAACTCAGAAAATCAAGACAGAGAAGGATAAAGCCAAAATCCAAATAATCAACCAAATTCATTCACAATGACCATAACAGTCACTGGTACTAAATATTATAGATTTAAACACCAACAACCATGAAAAACAGCTACAGCCAGTCGTCGGCAGCCGTCCGTCTCGAGAGACGATGGTGTAGCTTCTTAAGAGTCTATCTGCACCGCCGAGAATGGCTGTGCAGTCCGACTCGGGAGTGACACGGTATCTGTCTCCTCCCGTGTTGAATCGACATCTTGCGATGACGCTGGAGTGTCCTCTCCAGTGAAGCTGAAGCTACAGAGCCTGGGCAGGGTGATATGGAGGGTCTGCTGTTGCCCATGCAGCAGACCCCCCCTCTCTTCGCAGCTGAAGGGTCCAAGGGAAAGACGGAGTCGATACAGCTTGGCTTCAGGTGCGCCGCAGGAGTTGCCGGTGTTGACTACAATGTCAAACCACCTTAGGGACTCCGGCTCCGGATTTTCTGTCGGGGTTTACTCCCTTAGCCTTTCCCCTGAAGAGGTATGCCGCAAGGCAGCGGAGGTTTTTTGGAGTCAGAGTTTTCCTTCTCTGACGTGCCCTGACTGGAGGATCGAACCAGCGACACTTAGCTCGCAGGCCAACGCTCAATCCACTCAGCCAGTAGTTCCAAGTAAAGAGGCCACACCAAGGGCTGGTGGCCAGAGCAGGGCCTTAGACTGACAATAGATCCATACTGGCCCTTTGCTATTTTATTCATTCTCTCTGTAGGTATTTTTTGTTCATCTCTGGTGAGAAGAAACTGGCTAACATGTAACTCTGGGCTGAGAACAGATTCTTTCCTTGTTGCTTTGTAAAAGTGCTGCAGGTACAACTAGTTATTTCTATTAAAAATTTAAGGGGCCAAATAAAATAATTTAGGAATAATTGGCAGCCAGTGTCTTATAGCCTGAAAAAAGGAAAATCTTTTTCCTAGTGGAAAAATAGATCTAAGTCTTTTGTAGGAACATATGCTACATTTTCTCAGTATGTTTCTTGACAGTGTTCTTTAGTTCTGTAGATATCTGAGGTTTAGGTTACAAATTCAAGGGTTATGTAGACCCAAGCTTGGTGTGAAAACTGTTGCATTTGAAAAACAAATCATTCTCCACATTAGTATTATCAGTTTTATTTGCTTGGTGGAGGCCATACAAACTGTAGGGCTTTTTCCAAGAGCCTGGAGTGGAGAAGAGGAGGAGTCGAAGGGGTAGAGATACAGAGTTGAAATGGATCTGGGTGTATTAGTTATAGTACAGGACAGCTCTTTATCTTGAAACTCATAAATAGATATTCAAGAATAATTTATATAGTACTAAATTACTTACGTCCACATCAGTTTTGGTCTTTGGGATTTACTTACATAATGTGTATATGAGGGAGGACCCAAAAAATCCAGAATTTATGTATAAAAAAATGTGTATTTATTCTTACATGTTTAAACTTCTATTAACCTTCAAAATGTTCTCCATTTAATCCAATACACCTATCATGACATTTTCCCCACTGCTCCTGTAACAGAGTGGGGGAGGGATCTCCAAAGTCCCTACAGTCTGTGGTTCTGGGGATGGGGAAGGAGATAATACAGCTTTTAAGGTAGTTTGCATATATATGGCAAGCAAATAGCTAGATAATAGTTGTGTTGCTGCCCAGGTAAAAGGGTGGATGATAGGCTTAAGATATTTTACATAACAATGATGTATGGTGCTTGGGGTCAGCATTTAAAGCTAGGGGAGTCATGAAAGAAGACCATGCAGTTTGAAAGGATGTAGAAGGAGACCCCTCTGTCCACCATGAGGTCTTATGTGAAAGAAGGGGCCATGCAGTTTTGGATTAAGAGCTAGAGCAAAGAAGAAGAGTATGTTGGAGGAACATGTGGTAGCAGCCATGTAAGAGGCAGCAAATATCTATGCAGTTTGTAGTAAGGATTCGGCCTTGCGGCCTGGGTGAGTAGGAAAGCAGGCGTGCTGCTGCTTTGATCGTGTTCATTCTAGCTGACTCTGAAGCCTCCAAGGACTCTGGCTTGCAGACCCAAACTCTCCCTGGACTCTTGAAACTCAGGATATGTGGAGAGAACTTCACCGTGATATGGAGGCTGATGACATCATACCCCAGATCCTGAAGGAGAGAGCTGACAGATAAAGGATGGAGAACTGTTTGGCATGGTTTTGGTTTACAGTAATCCCTCTCTCTATCACAGTTTACTTATCGAGGGGTTTTAAAAAATATTATATTTAATTACTTATTGAGGATTTTTCACTATATTGTGGGATTTTGCTGTACTGTATATGTATGAATATGCGTAATATTTATTTTAATGACTTTTGCCTAAAATTTTTCAAAAAATATATAAATATATATAATAAATGATTCTAACAGAAAAAGAATATTACATTGAAATAAAATACTCTGCACTGTTTACAGTATGTATTTTTTTTGTGTGGACAAACACATACATTACGCTGAAAACGAGATGTACACTCGAGCTCGTTTGCCTACGTGAGATTGTACACGGCACATGATTGGCTGATTGATGGAAGGCAACCAACCAGAGCATTGTCTTGTGTATCCTGGGCGCTGATTGGCTCAGTAACTGTAGCATCAGTTTGTCTGCGATCCCACACTGTGCGCATACGTTCAGCATCTCGCCTTGTCCACTTCACTCCAACCTCTGATTGCTGTGTGTAGTTTTGCTCTGCGGTGTTGTGTTTTGTGAAATTTTCCTTAAAGATTGAATTTATTGCAAGTCCTACGATGCCACCCAAACATTCTGGATCTTCTAAGGATTCTGGCAGTGAACCCAAGCGCCAGAGGAAGATGCTTACCATAAAAGAGAAGGTGGAACTTCTCGACATGTTGAAGGAAGAAAGAAGCTATGTGTCTGTTGACTGCCACTACAGGATCAACTAGTCTACAGTTCACTATATAAAGAAGGATGAGAAGAATATCAGGTCTACAGCATCAGTGACTTTTAACAAAACAGCAAAGAGGTTGGTTACTTCTCACAATAAGATCATTGTGAAGATGGAGTCTGCATTAGCTGTGTGGATAAACGATTGCAGAAAAAAGAATATCTTGCTGATACAAATAGCATCCAGATGAAAGCGAAGCAACTGTGTGATCATATAGCAGCAAAAAGGGATGATCACGATGGTGATGAGAATGAAGAAGAGGACAGCGACATTGACGCTGAAGCAGGACCTTCGAGTGCTTCTCCAACCAGACCAACCCCATTCAGTGCCAGCAAGGGCTGGTTTGACAAATTTCAGAAATGCTTTGGACTCAAGAGTGTTTCTCTGCATGGAGAGGCTGCCTCTGCAGATAAAGCCAGAGCTGAGGAGTACATGAATAACACGTTCAAAGACATCATCGAGGAAGAAGGCTCTAACCCTGAACAAATTTTCAACATGGATGAAATGGGCTTATTCTGGAAACAGATGCTGACTTGCACTTTCATTATGAAGGGAGAAGCAAAAGCCCCTGGTTTCAAGGCCCTCCAAAATAGGGTAACTTTAATCATGTGTGGGAATGCTGCAGGCTTTATGATAAAGCCAAGGCTTATTTATAACTCCAAGAACCCAAGGGCCTGAAAAAACAAAAATAAGAATGTGTTGCCTGTGTACTGGATGCACAACCCTAAGGCTTGGATCATGAAACTCCTCGCAACTGATTGGTTTCATAAATGTTTTATCCTGGAGGTTAAGGTTTATCTGGGAGAGGAAGGCCTTGATTTCAAAGTGCTTCTGATAATGGGCAATGCTGGAGGCCATGCTGTCGACCTAACGTGTGATGACATCCAGATAGACTTCTTGCTGCCGAACACCACCTCGCTCATTCAGCCATTGGATCAAGGTGTTATTCATATTTTTAAGGTGCTCTACACCTGAAACGCCCTGCAAAACCTCGTTGAAGCTATGTACTCGGATGAAGACTTCTTGCTAAAGGCATATTGGCTTGAGTACACAATTGCATCGTGTCTCCAAGATATTCAAAATGCCATAAAGAAAATGAAGAGTGAGACTTTGAATGCCAGCTGTAAAAAATTGTGGCCAGAAGTGGTTCATGATTACAAGGGATTCTATCCATCACTCTGAGGTGGATAAGGCCATGAAGCTGGCAAAAATACTGGGAGGAGAGGGCTTCAGTGACATGACTACTGAAGACACAAATACCCTGATCAATGTGCACTCAACCGTTGATGGATGAAGACCTGGAGGAGCTAAGTCAGCAAGTGAAGAAGAGGATGAGGAACAAGACAAACAATGGGTTGAAGAAGAGGAGAAGGTTGGCCTAACACTTGATCATCTTGCAACCATGGTCAGAATGGCCAAAGAACTTCAAGGAGTGGCTGAAGAATGGGACCCCCATATGGTTCGTTGGCTGCAGTTTGCAAATTCAATCAACAGTGCCATGTCAGTTTACAAAAACATTCTCAATCAGAAGAGGAAATCATGCCAGCAACTCCCGATAAGTATGTTCATTACTTGAACGAAGAGGTCGGTTACGCCTATGCCTTGAGCAGAAGTAGAAGTTACAGACGAGGCCAAAGATACTACTGCACCACTTGAATAAGCACCTGATGAAGTGGTGCCTTTAGAAGAGCTGTAATCCCCTTCTTTGCTGTGCAGTACATTCATCTCAGCCCCTGGCTGGTTTGGCTCAGTGGATTGAGCGTCGGCCTGCGAGCTAAGTGTCGCTGGTTCGATCTTCCAGTCAGGGCACATCAGAGAAGGAAAACTCTGACTCCAAAAAACCTCCGCTGCCTTGCGGCATACCTCTTCAGGGGAAAGGCTAAGGGAGTAAACCCCGACAGAAAATCCGGAGCCGGAGTCCCTAAGGCGGTTTGACGTTGTAGTCAACACCAGCAACTCCTGTGGCGCACCTGAAGCCAAGCTGTATTGACTCCGTCTTTCCCTTGGACCCTTCAGCTGCGAAGAGAGGGGGGGTCTGCTGCATGGGCAACAGCAGACCCTCCATATCACCCTGCCCAGGCTCTGTAGCTTCAGCTTCACTGGAGAGGACACTCCAGCGTCATCGCAAGATGTCGATTCAACACGGGAGGAGACAGATACCGTGTCACTCCCAAGTCGGACTGCACAGCCATTCTCGGCGGTGCAGATAGACTCTTAAGAAGCTACACCATCGTCTCTCGAGACGGACGGCTGCCGACGACGACATTCATCTCATCTTCATCACCTTCGTTGTCATCAGTACTGCACAGCTAATTCATCATCTTCATCATTCAAATTGTAGTATACTTCACTGGTGAGTACCCATATAAAATTTTACACTACTGTATAAGTATGTTGTTAAAGTTACATAGGTTTAAGCATGTAGAATATGTTTAAGAACATAAGTAGTGTTTATATAAGTGTGGAAAAGGTTAATAAGGGAGTGGGAAAGGTTAATAAGGGACTGGGTATGGTATAAAAATGTGTGGGAAGGGTTTATAAAGCCTTAAAATATATATAAATACTAAAATAAATGTAAGGTTCCTACTTCGCGGGTTTTTACCTATCGTGGGGAGGGGGGTCTAGAATGTAATACCTGTGATAAGTGAGGGAATACTGTATAGCCTTAGGGGGGTGGGGCAAGGGAAGTGCTGGGTGTTGTGGGAGAACAGGGTTCTGAGCTGAAGTGCTCCAAGCCCCCCAAGACTGGAATATTGTAAATAAAGACCTGTTTTTCTCAACACTAATTATTGGGTCATACACCAATGCGCCATGTGAGCAATCCGCAGTTTGCTCGGTAACACTCAAAACGGTTTTGAACTCATCGCTTTTGATGTCTTTTTGTGCTTCTGTCATTTTTTGTTCACCACTTCCCTATTGGCAAAACATTTCCCTTTGAGGCCTTTTTTCATCTGGGGAAACAATAAGAAGTCACTGGAGGTGAGATCGGGTGAGTAGAGAGGGTGGGGCATGGGGGTCATGCCATTTTTGGTTAAAAACTGCTGAACACCCAGCGCAATATGGGCAGGTGAGCTCGTAAACCACCCATCGTGAAATGGGCAAACACATTGAAAGAGTCTTCAAAAAAAATTCACTGAAGCTGAACGTAGCCTCTCGCAACAATGCCAACTGGTACACTGATACAGATGGGTTCCTACAACACTCGTCTAGCGGGTGAAGCCTGTACTAGAGGGGCCCACCCTCCAGAAGATAATTCTGTTTTGGGGGGGTCCCCCTCTCATATATGTACATTGCATAATATTTCTATTATGTAATCCTTTAGGCATAACTCCCTTAAAATCATGCCAGGGTTTAGCCTTGTATGGCCTATTAATTTCTAGTTTAGTCCTAGATTATAACTCTACATCCTCCTCTGCTAGATGGTTTAGAAAATGTTACATGCATGACAAAGACAATGAACCAAATATCACACTGGGAAAGAAATAAAAAGCAAATAAAAATCCACCATGCTAAATGCTCTCAAGAGGGTCTACCTTTCCAATCTAGCCACTGTTACCAGAAAATACCTACATGAAAGACAAATTTGTTTACGACTTTAGTCTACTGCTTATCTGCAAAATTTATTAGGCACATAAAATATTTTGCAGTTATGTACTACAGTGGACATGACAAATTTGTACACACATCTTACTGTTTATTTGAATTTAAATCTATACATATTATTTGCAAAGTTTCCAGGTTGGGTATACACATTGCACCATAATTATAGATGCTTAAATCAAACCTAAATCTAAGTATCACATTTCTAAGAAATATGTTGTTCTGCCTATATTTTCTTTGAGTAATCAGGGAAAAATGCATCAGAACTTATGTTTAAGTACACATCCATCTTTTTATTTCTAGAGCTGGAGGGTAAATAAATGTCTTCTTTCTTTTATATATATGCATATATTTCTATGCAAAATCCCTCAGTTAATTCATGACATGACATTAATTACATACACAGATCAACAAAGAGTTTGCTTTCATATTAAAACTAATTTAGAATATATTTCTAAATTACTGCTTCTTGTTGTAGTCAATTTAATTAGCTAGCTAATGACAATATCTATTCATAATCATAATAGTAAAAATACCAAGTTTCATAATAAGACCATATAATACCTTAACAACTCAATTTTATAATGGAAAGTACAATGCTTTTAGTCAAATTTCTTCAAAAACTCATCCCTATTCAAAATTAGGAATTCCACAGTGTATTCCTTTGACATGTAAAGCTGGAGATGGAGTGGTTAGGTTAGAAAGCGCAGCTCCCTCCTGGATTCCATGTGAAATTGCTTGTAAGTCACATTATGTTCTAAATCCATTTCCCCTCAAACCAGTCTGAGGGTGTAACATTTACTCTTTGTCACTAATGTTCTTTTCTGTAAGAGGCACCAATATGAATTATAACACAGTGAAACAATTAATCTTTGTTGGGCAATTTTAATGATTTTATAATTACTGAAAACTCAGATACTCAGGGAATTTCAGTGCTAAGACCAAAAGAAAAAAAAAAAGGAAAGGAGAATCTCTGTATTTTTTTAAGACTATCTTATTAACAAAAATCTAAAAACCAAAGACAGAGAGTGTCACAAATGCAAATGGACACGTGGCCTAATGGGTGGCTGTGCAAAAATCCAGCCGGAAAAGCACTAAAATAGGCTAATTTCATTTCTCCCAGCTGCCTGCCTTTCAATTCTTTATCTCAGCTATCGGGTTTGAATAAATTTCATCTCCCACACTACAAGTAATGAGCAGGCAATGACTTATGAAGCACAGAGACCAAGTTAAGACAGAATTAGAATACAATTTTAATGAGCCGGAGCTGAGAAAGTGGAAGTTCTACTCATTTGACAGACTTGGCAAAATATCCAATATTATTTCAAATGTTCTTTCCTTTCTACAAAGAAACTGTCAAATATTAAAATAAAAATTTAAAAAACAGGGCTCTGAAGGATTCGTTAGGGGTAGCTTGTTAATGTGATTATAAGCTAAAAAAGAGTTATTAGAGAAGTCATTTCAGGAGCAAATGTGATCTAAAAATGTAAACGTGTTAAGTATAAACACTCTTGTGAAAACAAATAACATGCTTTGGTTTTTCTGGAAGAAAGAAAGCACATTAACATTCAGGCAACATGAATCTCTTTGAAATGAGGTCCAAAAATTGTTGGGAAAATGTAGACAAATATTTTCTTTGTTACCACTTACTTGGAAGTCAATGAAATAATGTTATTCAATGGTCTTGAAATACACTGAAAATAACCTGGTGTGGAAACAAGATAAACTCAAGCATGACGTTCTTTTTTTGAGGGCTGAGAAATAACCTACCTGAGGTGGTGGGGGCAGCTCCCCAGGAAGTATAAAGGGAAGTGGTCCCTGGATAATAGGAAAGGTTTGCACCAAACAAAAGCATTTATTTTCAAATTTAAATAAACCATAGGGTACTTGTCTTATAAAAATAACAAGAACAACTAAAACAGTTAAGAATATCAATCCACCAAAAACAATGTAGAAGGGTTTTCAAACACCTTTTTCCATTAGACTTATGTCAGCGGATGCCCCTCCTTCCTCAGAAGTCCCTCCCCTTCACAGCCGGCCTGGGGTGGAATCTGGGTCAAATTGAGCTGCACAGCAAAACTATTCATATTCTGCATTTTAAATCCATTCTCCCAAACATCCCTCAAAAGATAGAAGTCTTTTTTTTTTTTTTCCCTTCCTCGGGCTCCTACCTACCTCTATTTCTGTCTCTTTTAGTGATTACTTCCTGTCAGTATTTCTAGTGCATAAAACATCTGTGGTTTGCTGCAGGCTCTGTATTTATACTAAGAGCCTCACAGCAGGTGCCACTTACAAAAAAAAAAAAAAAAAAAAAAAAAAAAAAGAAAAGAAAGAAAGAAAAGAAAAAGGAAAAAAAAAGGCCCCTGAGAGTCTGGGCACGCCAATGTTATCCCATGACCCCAAGGTCACACTGCTGGTCCTGCACAATGTTTAGCAAATCAAGGCTCCTTCCATCAGCAACTGATAGAACAGTATTTTGTCTGGTAGGCTGAATTTTTTATGAAATGATAAGTCAGTATCTATATAGTTTTAAAAATGAATACATGGGCTTTCAAAATCATGTGTAGATACAGAATTCTGATTTGCATTGTGTAGTAAACAAATGATTTTAAAAAATCAATCGAGTTGTGCTGATGGATAGCTGCCTTAGTGCCCCTAGGCTCCAATGTCCCAAATCCACTTCCTTGACTTTGAAGTCTGGGTCCTCTAAAGCTGTGAAATTTCCTGGCTAACAAACAATGCTGGGGAGCTTGGTTGTGAGAAAATAAATGTGATAGCCACAGGTCCCGCAAACCTAGTTTTCTTTTAACATCCAATAACAATGACTAAACTGCGGTATGCTACATTTGCCCGTGAATGTCCCCGTTCTTTAAACAGCACGTTAGAAATACTGTTAAAGAAATTTAATGGAGCTAATTACAGTTTGTGAATCTCTCTAGCTGTCTCCTTGTTATTGTTGCTGCTTTTTCCTGAGAGTTATGCAGTGTCACCCACTGGTATCTTACGGAGTTTTCTTTAGCCTGGCTCTCCATAGCAATATTCCGTAGTCGACATGTCCTTCTTTAGCATACGTATTGTAACTTTTGGGAACATCAGATCCAAGAAATCCAAAGAAAGGTGGAGGCAACACCAGGAGCTTAAAAACTGCTTTCCCAAGAATAGCCAACAGATCACATTTTGGAGTGTTATGGGTGGTCCTTTTGGGTAAAAAATTATGTAATATATAAGACATATATTATATATAAAGTTATAAATAAAATAATGCAAAATAGGAAGGTGAAATTCTAATTCATGAAAAACATAAATAACGATGCTTTGTCTAGCACTCTGCATTTACTATATGTATGGAGAGAGAGGTAACTTGTCAGTTTATGCCCATTCAAGATTCTGAAAGAAAATTTGAATTTCACAAATAATAGAGTCTTATTTCACAATTTCACTCCTTCTTAACACAACCCACAGTCCACACACACATCTGGTTCCCAATTAAGATGATATTTAGTCCTAAATAATAGAATATAAAATATTCTCCCTCTGTCACTTGGTCAGTTGCATTTAGTGATAAGGAAAACATTAATATGTTAGGTATTTATTGCTCAACTCCCCTATAATTTAAGGAATCTTGTTCTCAAAAAGCAGAGGTGGGACTTGAGGCAGAGCCTTGGGCTTGGAGATGGAGCATACCCTTATCATTCTTATTGCTTTGGGTTGTAGATACTATATCCCATTCATTCCGTCTCCACCAAATCCTTCTTTCATTTTGGTTTTTAGTTCTTTCACTCATGAAACTGTGAATACCTCCATTGTGGCAGGTAGTTAGCATATGTATTAATTGTCACTATTTCCTAGAGTAGTTAGCTTCTTTAGGGAAGGGGACTGATCTTGTTTATATATCTATGTCTAAGGATTGATGTATTCATGGTCAGTTACTGAAAGGATGGATATTGAAGATCAGTGAGGGGTAGATGGTCACTCAAGAAGGCTGCCTTAGATTCCCAGGGACTAGGGACCACAGAGGGACATAGAGTATGATTATCATCACAGAGTGTGAGAGCTGACAGGAGAAACTAGCTATGTTTCTAACCCTCAATTTCACTGTGACTTTCCAAAATGGTGTAACAGACACATTAAGATTATATTGAAAATCAGACTCTGTGGGTTGGTGTTCCATTTCTAATGATATATACTATATGGGCAACGTCAAACTCCTCAACCTCTCAGACCCAATTTTTCCCCTCACAAGGGTAAATAAAATATTACATGTAAAGCACCCACTTCTAGATTAATAAATATTATTTCCCCTTTCTTCACTTTCATCCTAGGAGTGTCTTTTCCCTGTTATATGTCTGACATGTAGAAAGTTGGCTTTGTTTTCAATGTCTAAGCAATGACAATGTCAAGGATCAATAAGCCTAGTTTGAGAATTGTGTTTTTCACAGGTTTCCCAGCCACAGTTTTCACGGTTTTTCTGAGGGATGATTTCTGGCATTCTGCATGAATCAGAATTATTCAGGGAGACAAAGCCATTGATCATCACTTTGCTTCTTTTTTTTCCTTGACTCCTATGGTAATTCTATCAATAGTCTCTATAACTGCTTCATAACTGAAAGTGTCAAGTAGATAATGCACCATCTCACCTAGCCCATTTTCCTAGATCCAGAGGAGAATATTTCTCCTGATTATATTTTTTAAAAATTGAAATTTTAATTGTAGTAAAAAAAGTAACATAAAATTTGTCACCTGAACCATTTTAAGTGTATAGTTCAATAGTATTAAATATATTTACACTGTTGTGCAACAGATCTCCAGAACATCTCATCTTGCAAAACTGAAACTATACCCACTGACCACCTCTCCATTTCCCCTCATTTCACTCAGCACCTCTGATTATATTTTTAATTGTTGGTTTTGATCTAGTTTCAGATGTGGTGATACAGAAACATGTATCTGTAGTTATTAGAGTATCTTCACAAAATAGCTATTTTTTTCAGTGAAAAAATACCAATGTTCACAACTGTGGTATATAAAATGCTCATTTTCTATTACATATAAGATTAATAATAGAAGTAATTACCCAAGAAATACGGAGGTATAATGTTCATCCCTACCTGCAAGATGCTGGGCAAATATGTTTATAACCCGGGGATCTGATTTGGTTACAAATGGAAAACAGTGTAATGTGTAAGGATGGTTTTCCTAGAGGATGGTGATTATGTCAGAGACAACTAGATGACATGCTGTTCAGCCATGCAAAGTGGGTCTTCAAATGCTATCTGAATAATAGAGGTTAAAGCAATTTTTTGGCCTCTAATCTACTACTTCTCTGCCTCATTTGGCATGTTTAGATTCAGGCTGTATTAATATTTGAAGGAGGCTCTTCTTCTTTTGAATAAGTTCCAATTTAGAATATTAATTGCTAAACAAGTGCCATAATGAAACCACAAAATCTGAAAAAAGAAGTTAACCACAAGGGAAGGGAAATTTTACTTCAAAGCCTTAGTTCTTATTATGTATGATGATATCCTATTTCCATTTTCAGACTTATCTACTATCTTCCCATGTTGATTTTAACTAGAGTTATAAATCTTAATCTCACATCTGCCCAGCATGGCCAATACTTTTTCTTCCTTAGTGGTCACTAAAAGTTTTCTTTCTCTGAATTCCCCAGGTATAAATAACAAACACTTTTTAAACATTAAAAATATTATCTTAAAGAGGCTCCATTTTAATCTATCCTTGAAAATTTCTTAAAAAATTAAAATAAAGAAATACCATGTCATATATTAGGAAAGAATATCAATCCCATTATATTATCATATTTCTTAAAAAAACCCTCTACTTATATATTCTTACTGACACATTTTGTCATGATATAAACAATTAAAATGTTCTTAAGTTTATTACTGTGACAGATTTTACACCCATAGTAGAAAACAGGATTCACTGTTGCATTTTTTAAAGTCAAATCATTCTGACAAGCGAAGGTCACTTCTGTTTAAACTCCCAATCCCCTCCCTTAGAAGGCTGGGCCTTTATGAATGTTTTTGTCAAGAAGGACTTGTGAATGATGCAGGCTTTCTCAGCAAGGAAATGGAAGGGATATTCCCCTGCGCACCGTGAAAGAGATGCTGTATCTTCGGCAGAGTTGGTTGAGGACCCACTGCCAGCGTCTTCACGGTGTGAACTCCTGATTGAAGCACCAGCTGTGATCCAGGGTTTCAAAGAGACCTTGGAAATGGCAAAGCAAGACCCTGCATTCAGAACTGACAAAGCCAAGCTGACGCGGGGAAGCAAGAACTATTCTTTAGAAATGCTCATTGTGGGGGAATATCATTGACAAAAAGAGGAGAGTGCAGGAGAGAGGGAGAAAGGAGGCTTTTGTGTGATATGACCTGACAGACCTGAAATCAAACTATAATGCCACAGAAACACGGATTTTCTTCTTTACCTAGCACATGTGAGACAAATGACTGGTCATTACAGACAAAATAAGTAGTTGGAAGAATATTTTTCCCAAGTTAGCCTCATCAATATAACTGGATTTTATTTGGCTCATAATGTTAATTAGAAAAATCTGTGCAGCAAATCTAGGCCTGAGAGGTGTAAGGAGACTGCAGAGAGGCCCAAATTATACACAAACTGTAGCTCCAAGTTAGAGTTAAAAGGCCTTTGTCAACGACCCGGGGGTGAAAGGCAGTCATTTCTCCCCTGAGAGAATTACTTGTTTCTTTATTATCCTTAAATTCTAAACTCTTTAAAACATATTTTTATCTTTTTTGTTAACCCCAGCCATAAAGGAAAATGCATATAAGGCAGTTTTTGTTTGTTTGTTTGTTTGTTTGTTTTTGCAGCAACATGTTGAGATGACCCTTGGCGACTCTCACTGTCAGATGATGGGAAGGCCATCATCGTGACTGCATGGTTCAGAGCTGCCTCCCGATGGTGCGCGGGCCGGATCCTTGGAAATCTGAGATGCGGGCCATGCACACACAGGCTTACTGTGCCCAGAGGCGCTAGGTCAGCGTTATGAAGAGTGTGCCATGCGGTGCCAGGCCATTAACGGAACAGTAGTGCTCCATCTCTGCCAGAGGACCATGCACAGGGCAGCATATTATCCTCAGCCATTAAGCACAGTCACAAAGAGATGGCCCCTCGTGGGCTCCAAGGCAAGGCGGGGAAGCCTTTACTGAAGCGCAGCCCCAGGGGTATTTCAAAATCTGTCTTGCTAGATTCAGTGCATTCTGGATCTTTCTTTTAACTTCAGAATTACTTCCCTGGATGCTGGTCAGTCAGACAGTATTTATTTAGTCACACATGGCCAAAAAGGTGTATTTGCAAACAGTTGTTTAAATAAAGATAAGTAGAAAATTTGTTATTTTATAATCAGGCACCTATCTACGGGACAATTTTGAATAAGGCAGAGTATTAAAAACAATCTCTTTATACTAGCTTATGCTATTTTTAAACATTGGTAAATCTCTATGGTGAACATATTAATCCATATTTCTGCTGACCTACATGGTAGTACTTTTATTTGATTGGTTTCTTGTACCACAAGTCTTACAGAAAGCTGGGATGTCATCACGTGCATTCTCTACCTCAGAGCCTCTGATGATTCTAGTCATCTCGGAAAGATAGGGCTCTGCCCTCTCGTTTCTGATTTGCTGGCAATAGACCTTCAGCTAACAGTCTATCTGCTCAGCTGAAGATGGAGTGCTAATCTAGAGGGACTCGAAATGGCTCTGTCATTTTCTAGATGACAGCTCCTATTTTCCACTGGCTTTTGGCACATGTGCTATCATCCATCTATGTCAAGAAGACACTTGCTTATCTGGTTGCTAGAAATGCTTTTGTTAAAAACACGTAACTGCAGTTAATCAGTCTTGTGACAAGTTGTTGATTTTATGAAACTAAGCTTAAACTCTGCTGTGGTTTTCTGAAATAACATCTATTTTTATTAGATATTGGCATGATTATTTATAGCATCTTCGAAGCATATTAGGGTTTACCATAAGGCAAGTTAATCTGCCAACTAAGTGGTATAAAATAAAAGTTTCAGGACTATGATGTACACATCAATTTTTTTTCCTTCATTTTTTGGCAACTTGTAATTAAGATATTACTAAAGGAGAGGTAGCAAGTTGAATCAGGACCATTAAAAACAAATTTAATGCAAATAATGTATGTTTCAGAACAAATGATGGTAAGCATTAAAAAAACATAATTATATAAAACCAGTCATCTAATTATAATTCAAAATAGTATCAAATAGCAAAGAATATCATCAGAAAGTGTTAATTAACTTGTAGACATACCATTTTTATTCCAAAGTGGAAAATATTCATTTTTGATATTGTTTTGGTTTTGACTTGTCTGCTTGTGTCCTTCTGGTTGAATCAAGACTTTACCACTCAGAACATGTGTAAATTCTGTCTAACTGGTCCAAAGTAGACCTAACCTTTCAGGGAGTTTCTGAAGAGTTCACTACAATCAGCCAAACCTGGTTCAGACACTTTTGTCATATATTAACTCATAGCCAATAAGGTTGCTAATATGCCCAAGGCAAGAACATGCCACATAATCTTTAAAGAGTAGGACTTGAATGTCAAGATCAAGTGCTGTTTCTAGCTGGCCTTTCTCATTCTTGCCATTCTGAACCACAATCTCTTTCTCTTCTCTCCTTTCCCTTCATGCAAGCACAGACTCGGGCCCTTCCCACCAGCCACTGGGTGTCTACCATGTGGCCTTATTAATGGGCATGGGTGGAGGAATCAGGAAGAGTCAAGGGGCATCCCTGTGGCAGCTGCCTACTTTCTTTCAGCCTTTTACAACTGAGTGGCTATGACAGTCACCAGAGAAATGATTGCTCAGAGCTGTTTTGAGATTTGCTGCCCATCAGCAGCCTCCGCCTTAGGACAGATGAAGCCAAGGGCTGAAGCCAGTACCATACAGCTTTCCTGAGATGTTCTAAATTGAGGACAGAAAGTATGAAGTGACTCCTGGGTGTGGAAACAGTCCCGGAGTACTGTCCTTGTGTCCATTTTCTTAAGTATCATCAATCAAACCAATGAAAGGGACTGTGAAGAAAGGATATGGACCTAAACATTATTAATATCAGGAAGATAACTGAGTATTAGTAGACATGCAAATGAAATCAGAAAAGTGATCATAAGGACTAAACAGATAAAATGATTAGGCATCTCTCATAAACAGAAGCATTATACTTTGTGAAAAGGAGTATCAAAACATGAAAAGAGAGGAAAAGAAAAATCTTAGGTTTATTTTTTTAGCAAAATGGAAACATGCTAGAAACAGATTTTTCTGCCTGAAAGGGCAATGATACCCATTTTATGACAAAGAATTATATTTCTAAAAGAAATATGAAATACAGTTTAATAAAGAGCTTCCAATTACACTGATATCCAAGTAATTGTAAATTAAGGGAAAAAAGTTTTGCTACTAAGATAAGTTAACTTCTCTTTAAAAAACCTCACAGATAGTGTTCATTTTTTGAAAACCAAATTTTATGTTCATTATTTTGCAGCTTATGAGCACACATTCATACAAATATTTTTTAAAAAATTGAAGTGCCTTTCTCTCTCCATGGATTTCTGTCTGACACTTAAAAATGGATGAAATAATTAGTATAAAGCAGAAAAAATCAAATAAAATGTATACAAACATTAGCCCTACTAATCTGAATAAGACTTTTAAATGATGAATGCTTAGGAATTTTGTACTAATTTCACTTGGCCTTTTTTTTTTTTTGTCATTTATTTAGTATACTGGTAAAAAATTAACTGTTTATGAAATTTTGAGTTATGCCTTAGATTTTCGGAGTGGTATAGGTCAATACTTTCAATTGAAAAAATCACCTTGCAATATAAGTCTTTACAAGGAGACAACTACAACATTTAACCTATGCAACTATAACATATCAGGTGAAGAAAAATTTCATTCTTCAAACGAGGACCAACACCTAGAAAATGTTAAAAGTGTTAGCAGTAGTATTACAGTTGTACTGTATTCTGGGAACAGAATCTGAAGAAATGGGATTAATCTGAGGGGAAGTATTTGGGAAATGAACATTTCTTACTAAGAAATGTTGCTTACTAAGACATTTTTGCTTGTTAGTTTTAAGCACCACGATGGGATTGTCTCTAAACACCAGCCTTTCCCAAGAGGCTTAATACCAGCAACCCTTTCCCCTACAAGTATGGAAGTGAATGAGACTGCATGTCCTGCCAGGGTGCACACAGAGGAAGACTTAGAGCTGGAAGGGAGGCTTCAGAGCCTGTGGTTCTATCTCCAGAGAAAGGAGCCGATGCTACTCTAGCATTGCATAGTGAAGAGATAAGTTCAGTGCAGTGGTGACCCTATAGGCTCTGTTTCCTCACTCCCAGCTGCACCCATATCGAGAAGAGCAGTTATTATTTAGTAAAACTTATTTTTTCTTAAAAAGATCTTTTAAAGCAAAATAATATGCCCTATAAAATCTAATAGTTCATACTTAGTACTTTAAAAAATTTTAAATATCAGTAATGAAAAAGAAATATTTTGATTGTGCCCTTCATGTAAAATGCAGCTTGAAGCTCTCCTACCTAGAAATATAAAGGCTCAGGGGAAATGAATAAATAAAACCCAGATAAATATGGGATGGGAGGGGGAATAAATCCTATTTCTTCTCATTATTTTGAGTTTTACTGTATTAAATAGGATACAGTTGATATAGCAACCTAACTAGGGACCATGGAATATCAGTCTCATTTGCTGCAATGTGCCTAACAAGTGCTCTGAAGTCCGATGTTCCTTTCTGTGACCTGGAGCCATACTTCCCTGTCTGGGTCAGTGTGGTGACTTAACACCAGGTGACTTGACAGCTCAGTGTGGGCCCCGTAGCCAGCATCTCCCAGCCTCAGTGGCTCTGTGGCTGAATTCTGGTCTATCCCAGAGGGGCCACACAGCCACCAATGTCCAGGAAAATGAATCAAAGGACATTTTTTAATTTTTGAAAATCCCATGTTCATCTTATATCATAGAAGTCAGTGGGATTGGAGATAATCTTGATATTAAAAATCTGCATCAAATATACTTGAGCTCATCTTCCCTGTAAGTTTATTGGCTTGCGTTCCCATTCCTTTCTCTCCAGATAGGAGGTGTCTTAGTTGGAACGTGTTGTCTTCCATTTTGTCCTGTATTCTTTTTCCCATATTTAGTAGGCATTAAATGCCTATATGGAACTAAGAATTTACTGCCCCTCTTTCCAGCTTATATGTCAGGACTGTTGAAAGTAACAGGGAAGAACATGTAGTCAGCTAGGATTGTTGTGAGAGGGTGCACACTTCAGATTTTAAGGTTTTGGGGATTTGAGAACATATTGCTCAAGTGTAAGCTTCAGTCTTAGTTAATTTTTTTCTTTCTAGCAAACACCAGGTATTTAGTTGTCTTTTGAAACATAATAGACAGTATTTTAAAGATTATTACTTTTATCAGCAAGGCTTTTATTCCGAGTTAAGTCTGTCTGGGGAAGTTGGTCCCCCAGATCTTTCAGTGAAAATTCTGATCTCACAGCTCTGAAGGATACCACCAGTACTTCTTTCCTACACACACGCATGCACACACACACAATTCTGTCCCCAATAGGCCTCTTCCTGCCATCTTGGACTAGCCAGTCTTCTTTGTACAACGTTTTTTAAAAATCCTCACCCAAGGTTATGTTTATTGATTTGAGAGAGAGAGAGAGAGGAACATCAATCGATTGCCTCCCCTGCCTGCCCTGACGGGAGATTGTACCCATAACCCAGGTATATGCCCTGAGTGGGGATTGAAACCACAACATTTTTGGTGTACACGATGACACTCCAAACAACTGAGCCACACTGGCAAGGGCTCTCTGTCTAATGCTTTACACATGATTTACTCTGTATAGTTTGTTCCCATTTGTATATGTGCACGATGTATATTCCTGGGCATGAAAAGCTTTCTCAGTGCACACATCTGCTCTCATTCCTTTACTGGCCAAAGATGAAGCATCTTCCCCAGCAGTGTGGTTAGAACCCAGGGCTCTGAGGTGCACACTTCATTGCTATGCCCAATTTTCAGCCATTAAATTTCTATATTACCAAACTCACTAATTTACAAAGTTATTTATATCAACATATTAAGTTTTAGGCAATTCCCATGGCCAGGAAAGGCTTATTAATGTCTTATTTTATTGTAATTTTGGTTTATGGCTTTTGGAAATGCACGTTTTTAGTGTGTTGTGATTACAAGTATTTTGTGTATCTTGATGTTGAGAATTTTATAAACAATTGAGTGGGTTTCATTACAATATACACAGTATAGTCCATTGCCTTTCCTACCTCTCAGAATTAACAGATATTTTTATCTAGCTCAGTTTGAAGAATATTTTGCACATGTGTTAAAAATGTGACAAGTCTCAGCATTTGAAATGTGAACCATACACAAAACTGACACCCAACTTTCAGAGACTAACAAATCTATTGCATAATCAGCTGAGTGAAATGGCTACAGTGAAATAAAACTTCAGACAAATCCTAAAACTAAATATAAAATAAAACTTCAAAACAAAAACCTTAAAAACTGCTGAAATTACCCCAAAAACGTTACTATGAACTTTAAGTAGATAACAGGAAACATGTATTTGGGAAATTGGTAATTTGGCTAATTTTTCTTTTGGCTTTCAGAACACTGGCCTTGAGTAAACAGATTTTTGGTGAGCTGGCTTCTGAAAATGTGTAAACTTAAAAAATTTGACAAGTTGATCATTTGGTCAATTGGCTTCCAGAAACTGATTTCTGCGGAATTAGGTTCTCCCACAATTCCCTAGAAATAAATGGGGAATGAAGCAAAAACAAGATGATAGATGGTAATGCTAATTAGGAGTACAATAAGACATCAGGTATATATTTTTTCTTGGGTCTAGGAGTTGTGATTACAGACTAATTCGAGAAAAAAGATTAAGTACCTCACTTTACAAGTTTGAAGAACTACCAGCTACCACCAATATCCTCCTCTTACCTTCCCACATGTCCAGACCAATAGGGTACTGCAGTCTGACGCCTTTTAGAGACATGCAGTGTTCTTGGAGAAAGGGCCCTCCTTCCCAACAGCCAAGAAGAAAGGGAGGGGCTTCAAGAGAATTGCTTTTAAATACAGGGGGTATACACAAGAAGGGAAGACTGGCATTCATTGTCCCTTTGGGTGTCTTCTTGGCCACTGAACCTGCTGACCAAGTTCTGTGCCACTTGGTCTAAAGAAAAGAGAATTGAGGAGCAACAGTGTGCTGGGGAACTGTCAGGAGGACAGAGGTTAGGATGATCCCACAGGTGCCCAGTTTCTGAAATAAGAGTGATGAGTCCTGAATATGGTAGCAGGTCCAAGAGTTGGCAGTGTTACATAGATGAGATCTGAGGCACTGTCATGAAGAAATTACTGACATGCAGGGAGCAAAGATATAGACACATGGGAGTGATGTAGTGAGTGCAGTCATCCCTGGGGCCCACTGGAGAGGCAGGCTGACTCTCAGCGAGCCACTGTAGCCCAGTGTTGGCCTCACCATCCATGCTTATTGAGCCCATAGATAATAGCACTTGCAGCTAATCAAGGAGAGGACTGTACTCTTGCCTAGCTTAGTCGGTAGATGGTTGTGCCTTTCCTTTCCCTCCTCCTAGCCTCCGCACACTAGTGGAGCTTGTGCCTTGGGATGTGAGTGAAGACTGGATGCCTCCACACCCTCTACCTGTTCTTTGAGCTGTTGGAACCACAGGTTCCATGTAACAGTTAAGGTGGGAAGATGACAGACTCTGCCTGGAATCTGAGATTAAAGTTTTAAGAATGACAGAATTGAATCTTACATAAAAAGTGACAGACTCATAGATAGAGAGCAGAATGATAGCTAAGGGGAAAGGAGGTTAGAGGGTGGAGGGATTGAGCAAAAAGGAAAAAGCTCATGGACATGGACAACAGTGTGGTGATTGCAGGGGAGGTGAGTTTCAGGGGACTAGATGGTAATAAAAAAATATAATTAAAAATTTAATTAAAAAGACACTTTTTGTTTTTTTGTACCCTAAATTCATGAAAGTGTTAAAAACCTGGTCAAAAAAAGGAGACTTTCAATACAGCAGAGGTGGGAGCAGTTGGAAGAATTGAAGCCCTTTCAGGTTTAAAACTCAATGAATTAGACTCTGAAAGTCCATGGAATGGATCACCCCAAAACTGGTGGAAGTAGAATTAAAGTGTTTTCAAAAAGCATGAATAGAACTTTTTCTGGGACTATACTCTAAGAATCCTGAAACACCAATTCAAAAGAACCTGTGCCCTCCAATGTTTATAGCAGCATTACTTATAATAGCCAAGTGCTGGAAACAGCCTAAATGCCCATCAATAAATGTGTGGATCAAAATTCTGTGGTACATTTACACAATGGAATACTATGCAGCAGATATAAAGAAGCAACGCCTACCCTTTGCAACAGCATGGATGGAACTGGAGAATATTATGCTAAGTGAAATAAGCCAAGGGGTGAAAGACAAATACCATATCATCTCAGCTGTAAGCAGAACCTAATGAACAAAACAAAACAAAAAAATGAGCAAAACAGAACCAGTGACAGGGAAATAAGAAACAAACTGACAGCGATCAGAGTGGATGGGGGAGGGGGGATAACAGGGGAAAGTACAGGAAGATTCTAACCAAGGAACTAGTATAAAAGACCCATGGACATGAACAACAGGGTGGAGATTGACTGTGGGAACAGGGGTGGGTGGGGCAGGGCTGTGCAAAGGGGGAAAATTGGGACAACTATAACTGAAAAATGAAACTTAAAAAAAAAAGTACGGAGAAGAGGGACTGTGTTCAGGAGAAATTTAAGGGGAAAAATTGCAACATTTGGCAACAGAGTAGATATGGAGAGAAAGCATAGGGTGACTTGTACGTTTCTGGTTTGGTTGTTTGTGTTGATATTAATGGAAAGACTGGGAATATAGGTGGGACAAAAAAAAAAGTCATTTAGGATTGGAGTTCGTAGTACCTATTGAGAATCCTGAAGGAGATGGCAAGAAGAGAGTGAGTGAATAATTTTCTCCACTTACACTTAAGTAATAAAAAATATAGTTAGGAACTTCTAACTAACTATATATGTATAGTTAGAAATTCCTGAATAAATACAGTCAGAAATATACATTTATATATATATATACATACAAATATATGTGTATGTGTAACATATAAAAACATAAATATTTAAAAAGTATATAAAAACTTGTAAATCATAATGTACAAAGTGGGTATGTAGGTGTTGAAAAGTAGTAGGAAGGGCTGTTAAGAGTGGAATGTATGACTTGCAGTCAAGGTGGTGGCATAGGCAGACCTGGCTCACCTCTTCGCACAACCACATAAAAATTACAACTAAAATAGAAAACAACCATCAGCCAGAACCATCAGAAATCAAGTTGAATGGAAGTCTGACAGCTATGGAATTAAAGAAACCACATCCATCCAGATGGGCAGGAGGATCACAGACGCAGAACAGGCTGGTCTCTCACCCACGTGTGGTGGATAAAATTTGAGAGGGATATCTCAGGAGTGAGGAGTCCTAGTCCATACCAGGCCCCCCAGGCCAGGGTTCCAGTGTCAGGAAGATAAGTTCCCACAACTTCTGGCTGCAAAAGCCAGCAGGGAATGAGCCAGTGGAAGAAACTGCTGAAACCCCAAGCAGTTCCTCTTCAAGAACCCACACACGAATTCGCCTTCTCAGACTCACTCTTTCTGAGCTCCAACACCAGGGTAGCAGCTCGAATGGTACCAGTGGCATACAGGGAGGAACTGAAGTGTCTGGCATCAAGGCAAGCAGAGGCCATTGCCCCTGTTCTAAACCCTCTCTCCACAGATCCAGCAAGCTGATGCCACATCTGAGACTCCATCAACCTGGCTAATATTGTTTGACCCACATTGGAGGTCCCCAGAGATTCCACCCAACCCAACTGACAGGCCCACCCAAGCTGATTTTCCATATGAATGATTAGTCTTGACTCCTGCTGCACATTCCTAAATCCTATCAAATAAGCAACAGCTAGCCACAGTAGGCCCCAGGCTTGGTACTAGCAGCAGCCAGCTGAGATTCACCGCTTGGATTCACCAGGGAATATCTAAGCCCGGCCAAGTAGCAGCCATCTCAGAATGCTTTATAGCTCAGGCTGGGAGGCTCCATGCAAAACATAGGTGGGGGCTGACCTTGGCCTGCACCTCCTGGGAAACACCAGGGCCAGCACACCCAGTGGACAACAACAGACCATGTTGGAGCATCAATACCCTGCCTTTATACAGCTTATCCTCCACAGAGGGTGGAGGTTGGTGGTAAGTGGTCACAGCCAATCCTTACAGCTTACTGGCCTGCATAAATCCCTCCCATTGATCTGCCAACAGCAACCAAGGCACAACTATAAAAGGAGGGTGTACTTAGCCCACACAAAGGGTGCACTTTGAGTTTCCAGCTTGAGTGATATGGGAGGCTGTGCCACTGGACCCTATAGGACACCTACTACATTAGGCCACACTACTAAGTCATGGAGTCAAAGCAGCTCTACCTAATACATAGAAACAAACACAGGGAGGCTGCCAAAATGAGGAGACAAAGAAATATGGCCCAAATGAAAGAACAGATCAAAATTTCAGACAAAGAGCTAAAAGAAATGGAGATAAGCAATCTATCATATGCAGAGTTCAAACCACTGGTTATAAGGATGCTCAACTTAGTGAGGACCTCAGCAGCATAAAAAAGATCCAGTCAGAAACAAAGGATACACTAGTTGAAATAAAGAACAATTTACAGGGAAACAACAGTAGAGTGGATGAAGCCAAAAATCACATCAATAATTTGAAACATAAGGAAGCAAAACAAACAAACAAAGAAACCCCCATAAAACAAAACAAACAAACAAACAAAAAAACCAAACAAAAAACCAGAATGACAAGAAGAAAAAAGAATTCAGAAAAGTGAGGAAAGTATAAGCACCCTCTGAAACAACTTCAAAAGGTCCAACATTTGGAGATCCAAGATGGCGGAGGAATAAGTGGAAGCTACACTAACCTCCTCCTAGGAACCAATCTGGAATTACAGCTTAACTGTGGAGAAATTATCTGGAATAACCAATTGAACACCAGCTGGAGAGAAGCCTTATAAACACAGAAGGACAGAAAAAGCCGCTTCATCACAATGTGACCGGTAGGAAGTGCGGAGATGCGAAAGGGCTGGCTGGGCTCTCACGGGTGGCAGCTGAAGGGACTGAGAAACATTTTTGCAGCCAGGGGTTCACTCTGAGAAGGGCAGGGTCTGAACCCCTAACTGGGCTTCACAGTCTACAGCAACAGAGCAGAAAATTGAAAAGATGCAGGGTTTTTTTTGTTTGTTTTTGTTGGCCTGAAAGAAACAGCTGGAGACAAAGAGCTCTTAAAAGGATCATGTTCAAAAATATATTGGTGCCCACTTTTACCCTGGGCTCAAGCAGAGGGAGGGCAGTGAGGACTAGAGACATGTAAGGAGAGTTTGGGGCGATGGCTTTGAGGAGAGAACTGAGGGAGCAGCTGACTGGGTCCCAGTGCTAACTCATTTCCCATACTGCAGGCAGACCATTCCCCTCCAAGTGGCATCAGACTGAGGGGAAGCAATAGCTCTGCCCACAGGAATTAATCTGTCCCCCCTCTCAGCGCTTAAGCCTGATGGCTGATCACAGATTGAACAGATTAACAACTAAAGGAGACAGACAAAGGCAATAGATCTCTGGTGGTGTCCAACAGGCTGCCTATGCCCAGACTGGGACACTATCATATGCCACCAGGGGCCAGGAAGTGCAGATCAATCTAAGAAGTAGAAACGAACAAGAAGAGTCACAAAAACTGTTGGTGGGAATGCAGACTGGTGCAGCCACTATGGAAAACAGTATGGAATTTCCTCAAAAAGCTAAAAACGGAAGAGCCTTTTGATCCAGCGATTCTACTGCTAGAATTATACCTGAAAATCCCAAAACACCAATTCAAAAGAACCTATGCACCCCTATGTTTATAGCAGTGCTATTTACAATAGTCAAGTCCTGGAAACAGCCTAAGTGCCCATTAGTGGATAAGTGGATCAAAAAACTCATACATTTACACAAAAGATTACTATGCAGCAGAAAGAAAAACTCTTACCATTTGTGACAACATGGATGGAACTAGAGAGAATTATGCTTAGAAAAATAAGCCAGGCAATGAAAGACAAGTACCATATGATATCACCTAATACAGGAAACTGATGAACAACACAAACAAATGAGCAAAATTGAACCAGAGGCATGTAAACAAGGAGCAGACTAACAGTGATAAGGTGGGGGGCAAAGGGGAGTACGAAGGGAAAGGGTCTAGTCAAGGAACTAGTATAAATGACCCATTAACATGGACAACAGTGTGAGGATTGACTGTGGGAGAAGAGGTGGGTGTGGTGGGGGAAGCAATGGGGGAAAAAGTGGGACAACTATAAAAGAAAAAGAATGAATATAGTTTCAAAAAAGTCCAACATTTGCATCATATGGTTTCCAGAAAGAGAAGAAAGAGAGCAAGAAATTGAAAATCTATTTGAAAAAATAATGAAAGAAAACCTCTCTAATTTGGTGAAGGAAATAGATATGCAAGTCCAGGAAGCACAGGGAGTCCCACACAAGCTAGACCCAAAGAGGATCACATCAAGACACATCATAATTAAAATGCCAAAGGTTAAAGATAAAGGGAGAATCTTAAAAGCAGCAAGAGAAAAGAAGTTAGTTACCTACATGGGAGTTCCCATGAGACTATTCGCTGACTCATCAAAAGAAATTTTGCAAGCTAGAAAAGGATTGGCAAGAAATGTTTGAAGTCATGAAAAGCAGGGACCTACAGGTAAGATTGCTCTACCCAGCAAAGCTGTCATTTAGAATTGAATGGCAGATGAAGAGCTTTCCAGACAAGAAAAAACCATTATTAAATGAAATGTTAAAGGGACTTATTTAAGAAAAAGAAGATCAAAACTATGAAAAATAAAGTGGCCAAAAAAATATCTATCAAAAATTTAATCTAAAAAACAAACTAAGCAAACAAGAACAGAGACAGAATCATGGATACAGAGTGTTTTGACGGTTGCCAGATGGGAGGGAATGTGGGGGAATGGGTGAAGAGGTGAGGGGATTAAGAAGTACAAATAGGTAGTTATAGAATAGCCATGGGGATGTAAAATACAGTATAGAAAATGGAGTAGCTAAAGAACTTACATGCATGACTCATGGACATGAGCAATGGCAGGGGGACTGCCTGAGGGAGTGGGGATTCTGGGTGCAGGGGGGCAAAGGGGGAAAAATCAGGACAACTGTAATAGCATAATCAATAAAATATAATTTAAAAATGTGGAATGTACCTTCAGGCGAGATCTTGTTAAAAGATTTGTCAGTTTCAAACTTATTTTTCTACTTCTTTGAAATTCTCTTTTTTATTAATACTTTCCCGTTCAATTTAAAGACAAGAAATTTATAGTTTTATTTTTAAAAACATGCCACATTTATTTTTGTTTAGAAGAATAATACCTCCTCATAGTAGAAAATTTGGAAAATATAGAAGAGAATAAAGATGTTGCTTTCCATTATATAAGCATTTTATTGTGTCTGTTTGAGTAAAAACATCATTTTGTATCCAGATTATAAGATTGGAAACAGGTTGAAACGAGCTAGGAAAATTGCTGATTTTTGCAGAACATTCCAGGTATAAAGTAATATGAATTTGTGAGTATACAGTATGCATGTCCGTGTGTTGGAGGTGGTATTGGTGGCAGTTATATCAAGTTAACAATGACAGTTTTTGTGCTGTTAATATGAAAATAGAAAGTGTGTGTGCGTTCCAAATACATGACAGTATATTATTTTTGTTTAATAGAAACAGATGTTATGAAGAAATTGAACCAGAAGTAATCTTGATGGAAATATTTTCACCATGTTATACAATGTGTAAAAATGCAAATTCCTTTTCTCTGTTTAGCAGTAACCTCAACTCCTCAGGGGAAATATATGTGTATACTCAATAAATAACCTAAATATAAGAAGGTGAATTTAAAAGATAAAAATCTGGTGTTCTGGATACTTCCAGTATGAGCTATCTTCTTCTAACTAAGTTGTTTCCCTTTTCATTCTGTGTCTGGAACATAAAAACAAAGGTAGAATCAGAAGCCCAGAGTCACCTAAAGTGACAGTATTAAGTCTTAAATTGTGAAATTGACGGTGTCTTTTCCTTCTTTTTAATGTCTTCTGTAAAGTTTCTAGGGCAGTGCCATTTTCATGTTTCTCATTTAGGGATATTTAGACACATATGAGCTCTACCTGTAATGTTTTCTTGTTCATCACTAAATCAATAATTTTTCAAAAATTTCAAGTCTTAAACTCTCATGCTTAGGATTTCAATGTAGTGCATCTCAATTCAATAATGTTTCAGTCATGATTCAGTCAAACAAACAGAATCACTATAATGAATATATATATGGATTTCTTCTTTTATCCCCTCCCCTTTTTTCTTTTTTCTTTTCTTTTTTTCTTCTTCATTTATCACCTATTTAATGTTCTTGGTTTCACTGCTGTTTAAATATTTAATTCACTTGCAGTGCATTTTGGTGTTAAAAGTTGTGAAGGTATGATCCAGATTTATAATATTAAGTTTTTAAATACTGATATTTTTATTCACTCTTCTCCCTATTGATAGGAATCATCATTTAGAGGTTGTCCTGCAAATTGCATTGTAACTTGGAACTCTGGTTCTAAAATAATCTGTGATAATCTCTCTCAAATGCAGCCCACTCTTCATTTTTTATATGAAAAGGTATATGTTATCCATCTTCTCTTCACATCTTTTCCCTTTTTATCTTTCTTAGATCAAGTTTCTGGGAAAAAGTCTGAGGTAGGGAATTGCATGTAGAAGGTTTATTAGGGAGTGTTTTTAGGCAGTACATTAGGCATTAAGGTCTCAGGCATTCCTGCAGGGAACCCTGGAATTAGAATTACCACTCATGATTATCCCAAATTGAGGCAAGGGGGACTGAGCCTTTTCAGCCTCACAGCAGCCTGTTGTTGCTGTTCCTTGAGAGAGTACCTTGAGTGAGGCAGATCCCCATGGTGAGAGACAGTTGTGGTCCATCAGCACATGATATTTCTAGCAATTGGGGGATTTATGGTTGGCCCCAAAGCAGGGCTCTGGGCCAAGTGCCACAGAGAAAGCAGTTGTCCATGAACTTTATTGTCATTCTTATCCTTTGCCCTGATGTGGTTGCAAAACGTCCACTCTGCTTGGATCCTAAGACTATAATAGTTATATATGCAATCACTTAGTTATTTTTGGTTATGGTAAGGTTTTTTTGTCATTTCAAAGATTTTTTCTATTTGTTTCTCTATGAATGAAGAAAATTTAAAAGTTTGAATATTTTATTTTATTTCCTCTGTCCAGTCATTTTCAGAGATGAGTATTCCCTGAAAGCAATTATTCGGCATGGAGTTCAGGGGTTAAATGTTAAAGTCAGTTTCCAAAAATTTGCCAGATACTGGTATAAGATAATTTATGAGCATATTGAGTATGTTTCAGGGAGAGGTCAGAGGCTCAATGAGATGGTATAAGGTGAAAGGCAAGGACATTTTCTCTCTTTCAGGAGACTGAAATTTAAAAGTATAACTGAACTTGTTCGGCTGCAGTTGAAAGAAAAACTAACCAGATTGGCTAGTGTGATGGATATTTTTAAAAAATATATTTTATTGATTTTGCTATTACAGTTGTCCCAATTTTCCCCCTTTGACCCCTATTTACCTGGTACCCCTTTCCCTCCAGCAATCCCCTCTTAGTTCATGTCCATGGGTTGTGCATATAAGTTCTTTGTCTTCTCCATTTCCTATACTGTTCTTAACATCTGACTATTTTGTACCAATCAATATGTGCTTCATAATCCCTGTACCTTTCCCCCACTTTTCCTCCTTTCCCCTCCCAAATGATAACTCTCTTAATGATCTTCATATCTTTGATTTTGTTCTTGTTATGCCTGTTTGCTTAGTTTGTTATTTGGATTCAATTATTGACAGCTGTAAAATTAATTTCCATTTTAGCATTCATTGTTTTGATCTTTTCCTTATATAATTCACTTTTAGCATTTCATATAATGGCTTGGTGATGATGAACACCTCCAGCTTTACCTTGTCTGGGAAGCACTTTATCTGCCCGTCCATTCTAAATGATAGCTTTGCTGAATAGCATAATCTAGGTTGTAGGTCCTTGCTTTTCATTACTTTGCATACTTTTCGCCAGTCCTTTCTAGCCTGCAATGTTTCTTTTGAGAAATCAGCTGATAGTCTTATGGGAACTCCTATGTCTCCTATGTAGGTAATTGTCTGCTTTTCTCTTGCTGCTTTTAAGATTCTCTCTTTATCTTTAACCTTTGGCATTTTAATTATGATGTGTCTTGGTGTGGTCCTCCCTGGGTCTAGTTTGTTTGGGACTCTGTGCTTCCTGGAGTTATATGTCTATTTTCTTCACCAAATTAGGGAAGTATTTTTTAGTATTTTTTCAAGTAAGTTTTCAATTTCTTGTTCTGCTTCTAGCATCCCTATGATTCAGATATTGGCATGTTTGAAGATGTCCCAGAGGTTCCTAATCCTCTCCTCCCTTTTCTGAATTCGTTTTCTTCCTGATGTTCTGATTGAATGCTTTTTCCTTCCTTGTGTTCCTTCCTCTCCACTGTTGGTTCACTGTAGGTTTTTTCTTTATTTCATTTAATGCAACCTTCATTTCTACCTAGGTTTTTTTTTTTTTTTTTTTTTTTAATGCCACTGAAGTGTACAATGAGTTCCTGGCACATCCTGATAACCAGTGTTTTGAACTGTGCTTCTGATAGGTTGCTTATCTCCATTTCATTACTTCTTTTTCTGGAGTTTTGTTCTAGTTTTTTCATTTGGGCTATATGTCTTTGTCTCCTCATTTTGGTAGTCTCCCTGTGTTTGTTTCTGTGTATTAGGTAGAGGTGCTTTGAGTCCCTGTGTTAGGGCACATATTAAGTTGTATGGGATGGAGTCTTAGGTGATTGCCAGGGTGGAACAACCCATGTCACTGCTCTGTTGCTCCGTGTAGGGGAGGGCTTGCAGAGGGGACATTGTCACTGCCTGGACTCTGGAGTTTGGCCCAGGAGGAAGCTGTCTCCCCTCTTGTACTTCACTTTCTCCCCATATGCCACCGGTGGCCTTCTAGCTATTGATCTGGCACTGAATCCCAGAGGGGATGGGTCTGCATGAGACCTAAGTCCTTTGCAGGCCCTTTAAGAGGATGCAGTTTCTACTGCCATCCCAACCCCCACTCTTTTTTACAGCCAGAAGTTATGGGGCCTTATCTTCCTGGTGCTGGGACCCTGGGCTGGGTGGTCTGGACAGGGGCTGGGATCTTTCACTCCTGAGGTATCACTTCTGGTTTTTATCAACCACATGTGGACAAGGGGCTGCCCATTCCCATCTCTGTGCCTGTCTGTGCCACTCTGAGCCTCCATGCCTCTCTGCATCTCTCCATTTCTCAACTCCTTCTACTCATCTGGATGAATACAGCTTCTTTAAATCCTTGGTTGTCAGACTTCCACACAGCTCAATTTTCTGACAATTCTGGGTGACATCTGTTTTGCAGTGTAGCTATATCTTTTGCTATAGTGAGTGA
The DNA here is from genome assembly GCF_987537825.1 of Furipterus horrens. NCBI lineage: Eukaryota > Metazoa > Chordata > Mammalia > Chiroptera > Furipteridae > Furipterus > Furipterus horrens. Next base: position 88,781,719 of record NW_028327175.1, read on the forward strand.
AGGTGAGCATGTTTACCTATGCCTCCATTCTGACTGAAAATAATGGTTAATTTTATGTGTCACATTGACTGGGCCGAGGAGTGCCCACATTAAGCATTATTTCTGGATGAGATTAGAATTTGAATCAGTGGACTCAGAATCATAGATCGCCCTCCCCAACACCAGTAGGTGCCATCCAATCCTTTGAGGACCGGAATAGAACAAAAAGGCTGAGGAGGGAAGAAATCACCCTTTTTGCTTCCTGGCTACCTGCCTGAGCTAATACATCTTGCCTTTGGACTGGGCGTTACACCATCAATTTCCTAGGTTCTCAGACCTTTGACTTCAGGCTGGAATTATACCACTGGCTTTCATGAATCTCCGACTTGTAGATGGTAGGTCATAGGATTCCTTAGCCTCTATAACATGTAAGCTGACTCCTAATGATAAATCCCTTCATATATACATATGTGTATATGTATATATGAATTACATAATAATTATATATATGATTACATATTTATGGTTATATATATAAATATATAACTTTTAGTTCTGTTCCTCTGGAGGACCCTAATATATTTATTGGCTAAGGTAACTCAATAGTTTATGGCTGGCTAAATCCAGGGATTCAAATGCTATTCCCTAAATTTAATGTCTCTCCATCTCTCTGCTTTTGTCTGTGTTAGCTCAAATGTCTGACAACCCCTCGCATGAAGTCTGAGGTTTCTGTCTGCACACTCAGACTTATTTCCTTTCTCATGAAAACCACAAGAAACAGGGCTCATTTTCACTAACAACTTATAGAAAACATAGACCCGAATATCACTGGCTAAAGGAGACACTATAGTGATTAGTTTTCTTGGGACTTGTGTTCACTTTTGAAGCATGTGATGCCTCTGAATGGCCTGAGAGTCAGAAAAGTGGAGTTTGAGATTCAGAAATTGGGATATATTGTAATGTGATTAGAAAAAAAAAAAAGGAGGAAAAAATGCCAGGTAACAAAAGAACAAAACAACTTCTAAAAAGAGCCAGGCTATATATTTATATTTTCATTTATGAATATTTATTGAATATCTCTTATATCCTGTGAATTATATAAGATACTGGGAAACAAAGAACAAGATACAGTCCCTGCTCTCAAAGAGCTATTGTAGTGGGAAAAACAAAAATTAAACAGACACATACCTAACCAGTTGTCCCAGTTACCAATTTATTGTCTCTCTGAACCCTCCCTTCTTTGTCTTGCTTTGTAATATTGGAGCTGGATGCTGTGGACATTTTTCCTTTTCCAGCTAGCAGAATGTTAAATGTCATCAGTGGAAGTCACAGGGCTAAGGAGCAGTGGCAGGAAGATACTTCCTTTCAAATTTCTAGTCGTCCATTTATTATTCAGTGAGGAAGTCTGGCAGTTCTTGCAGATTTGCTCTAGCTACACCCTGAGGTCATGTTATCTCCACCAGGGCCACTTTCCATCAGTTCTGGTCTGCCCACACCCTCCAGTAAGGCAAGGCAACACTGGCCTGGCCACACCCTTTGGAAGTGACAGGCCAATTCTAGACACCAGCTCCAACTGCTCACATCTTCTGGCAAGAGCAGACTGCTTCTGAAGTCCAGCGGAAGTCCATGCCCATTGAAAAGTTTCTTTGCCACAGTCAGATTGCATGTTCCTATGGTAGCCATGTCCTTTCTGAGATGATCTGAGTCTCAGCCTTCAGGGAAAGGAACACTCTTAGTCCTCAGCCTCCTTGCCGAGCATTTTTCTTCAGTCTAGAGGTAGTAGCTACGTTTTTTCATATGCTACATCTAAACCCCTCAGGGTCCTCTTCTACCCCTTTTAGTAGTTAATCATTTCCTACTAGTTAACAATTCTTTATATGAAATTTTCTCTAGTTAAATATAGGTTGTGGTTTCTATCTCCTGACTGGGCACTGACTAATATATAGGTCATTCATTAAGTGCTAAAAGAAAAATTATTTCTGAAGGAGGCAGGAAGAATTGTTTTGCATAGGGTCACCAGGGAAGGATTTTGAGGCCTGAACAGAGTTTGGGTATGAAACTACATTCTTGATGGAACAGCCAGTACATGCAAAAACCCTGAGGTAGAAATAAGCTTGGCTGGTCCAATGAAGAGCAGAAGCCTGGTGTGACAGGGGTGGAGGGAGTGTGGGGAAAAAATAGTAGGACATAATGTCAGAAAGGCGGTCAGTGGCCAGATCCTGGAGGACCTATAGTGTCATGGCGAAAAGTTTGGATTCTATTTGGTAAGCAATGCAAAGTCACCGGAGTGTTTTGAGCAGAGGTGGAACATAACCTGACGTATTTTAAAGAATCCTCTCTGGCTTCTGTGCCAAAAAATCAGTTGTGGCAGGCAATGAAGCTATTAAAATAATTCACACAAAATAATAAATGTTTGGACCAGGAGTAGAAGTAGAGGTGGTGGGAAGTGGTCAATTTGTGGATATATTTAAAAGTAGTGCTGGCAGGTTTTCCTGGTAGTTTGAAGAATGAAGTTGCCATTGACTGAGATGGGGAACGTGAGAGGAAACGTGTGAGGTTTCTATGGGTCAATTATTTAGTTTTGGAGAGTTTTAACCTACATTAATGTTGAGAGACCTATTAACATTCTGAATAAAGATATTCAGTGGAAAATTTGGAATGTGAGCTGGGAATTCAAAGGAAAGTTAGAGACCAGAGATGTATATTTGGTTGTCATTAGCATATAGATAGTAATTTTACTGGTCGAAATTTCTAATGCAGGGAGTATAGATAGGTTAGGTAAGTCTGAGGATGGGGACCTGGATCAGTGGAATATTTAGAGATTGGCAATATAAAAGGCACCAGCAAAGATATGAATAGGAGTGCCCGATGAGCTAGAAAGAGAATCAAAAGAAAGTGTCGTTCTGAAAGTAAAGAAAATATTTCAAGAAGGAGGAAGGTGATAAAAATATTGTGTATCAATTGTATCAGAAAGAGTAGGATGGAACTTGAGGTTGGATCATAGAACCTAGCAATATGGAGATCCTGGGTGCCTGGTTTCAGCCATTCCTTAAACTAAATCTATTCCTCAATCTTTAGGTTACTTTAGTTTTTTTCTATTCCTCATTCATCCTGTTTGAGTTGGATTTTGATTTATACTATAAAAATTATTTAATGAGTGGCTTTATGGAATTTCATAATGGGGAAGGCAGATAATAAATAACTGATTAATAAAATTTTAGATAGTAATGTGCTTTGAAAAAATTTAGAAAGGTTAATGAAGTAGAAAATATATGTGTGCATGTGGAAGAGTGCGAAGACAACTGTATTTAAAATGTCAGAGAGAGTCTCTCTAAGGAACTGACATTTGAGCTGAGATGTGGGTTGTCAGGAAGCCAGCCATGTGAGAATCTGGGACATGAGTTTCCCAGCGCTTGACATCTGGATGTACTTGCTGTATTCAAGTATCATAAAGAAGGTCACAATGAACAAGGTTGGTGGGTGAGGCATGGCAAGTTCATGCAGGGTCTCCTACAACTTGCTAAGGAGTTTGGATTTTACTTTAACTGCACTGGGAAGTGACTGGTAGCTTTATAGTAGAAGAATAAACTTATTTGTGTGACGTCTTAAAACAATCACTTTTACTGTTACATGAAGAAGAGACTACAGGATAAAAAGAAGAAAAGCAGTAGAGAAACCAGTTTAAAGTCTTAATCCAAGTGAGAAATGTTGCTGGCTTGAACTAGAATGCTTGGGAGAAGAAAGGGGAAGTGGTTGGAATCAGGGTCTATCCTTAAACGGGACCGTCTGATGGGTTGGATATGTGAGGAGAGGTTGGAAGTGTTAAAGAGTGGGAGAGGAAGGTAAAAAATAGAACAAAACAAAGATGTTTCCTAGGTTTTTGGCACAAGCAACTGGATGAATAACAGTAGCACTAAACGGGATGGAGATCTGGAGAAGAAAATTTGGCAGGACTGAAGATGGGTTGAGTGGATAGATGTCACAATTTTAATATTGGATGTATTAAGTTTGAAATATTTCTGACCAATAGAAGAGTGGATGTTGAGTAGTTGTTGGATTTGCCAGGGTGGATCTCAGGAAAGTCATCTGGGCTGACTTTATAAATATATATTCTGTTTGAAGCCATGGGATATGAGATCTCTCAAAAGGGGCAGGAAGAGAGCCCTCATATACTTTTAGAATTCATGCAGAAAAGGTACTTTTAGAATTCAGCAGAGAAGATTGAAAAGTACAGTTTACCCTTGAACCACATAGGTTTGAACTACATGGGTCCATTTAAATGCATATTTTTTTAAAAATAAAGATACAGTTGACTCTCTAGACCCCTGGGTTTTGCATCTGTGGATTCAAACAACTGCAGATCAAAAACAGTATCTTGGAGCTGCAGTTGGAGATCCATGGATAGGGAGGGCCAACTTAAATCATGTGTGAACTTTTGTCTCTGTGTGTCAAATATTAGGGGTGTTGGTGGCTTTAGCTCTCATGCTATTTAAGGGTCAACTGTAATCACTATTGAGGTCACAAAAAAATCCATTGTGTTATTAAGGAAGTCAAAAGAAGGAAGTGTTTTAGGAGGAAAGAATGTTTTCAGCTATGTCCACTGAGGAGTCTGGTGTAGTGAGGACTGTGCTGAATATTGTTTTCTAAGTTGACCTTGAAAGAAGAAGTTTCAGTGGAGCGGTAGTAGAGACAGGAAATTATGTGTGGTGGGCTGAAGAGAGATGGGAAAAGGAGGACCTGAAGAGAGAGAGAGTATGGGCAATTCTTTTAGAAGAGCAGAGAAATGAGGCAGTTGCTAGAAGGGAATATGGAATCCAGTAAAGGTCACTTGCAACCAAGAGTTCTGACCAATGCTATGTTATTATGCAGATGAGGGAAATGGGGCTTAGAAACTGTATATATGCTGCTTAATGACACACGGCTAATACGTGGTAGTTTGTTTAAAGTCAGGGCTTTTTTTGCTGAAGTCCACACCCTTTTACACCACTTGGTAGGCTTTAGTATTTGTACACTATCTACAGTATCCAGCACTAATTGGATTATTATAGTAAGCAGTATTTTCAATATACAATGTATCATTATATTATTATTCTGATTTCCAAGCATCTAGAACACCTTTATCACAGTGCCCATGATATTTGCCATCCACATAAAGTAGAAAAATGATAGCAAATGATGCTTGTTGTCCTAGAATGGAATCTGCTGCACAATGAAGTTAATGATTTAGCTGATGAAAAAAAGTTTAAAAACTTAGAATTCTTTATTTTATCATCTATTCAAGGCACAAAAGTAAAAAGTAATCACTAGGTCCGAAGTATAAAACAAATTAATTTTCTTTCCCTTTCAGAGTGTTAAAAGCTGTATGTTTAACTACTCTCTAGAATTGAAGATTTTCTAATTGTCAACATTATTTGATGGTACAGGTACACATTCAAGTAAGAATTCATGAGACAGTCTTCTTGTGATTCATTGTGTAGACACTTGTCATTTCCATTAGTATTTTGAATTTCTTCATTAATGTCTAACCTTTAAATTGAATGGCCTCCGTGCCTGTTTTCTGAGATACGTTTTCTCCCTGTTATGCCATTAATTTGAATATTTATGACTATTTCTTTTTACGGTCCTTCACATTATTTGCTTGTATCTAGGTGACCTTCAATTTGTCAGCTAGCCTTAACTCTTGTACAGAGTTGACTGAATTACTATGGTGTATCTGCCTGCTTTTTGGCTTACACATAGCAATGGGCACTAGTAAAGTGAAATCTAATTGCTGTCCTGCTGCTTATTCCCTCTTCATTCTGGAAAGATCGCTAGCCTGCCCAGCTTCCTTCCTACTCTCATAACTGAGCTGATAATCAACAATCTTCTCTTCCCAGACTACCAGATTCTGGGCTATTTGTGCTGTCAAATATTTCAATGTTTTGTGCCATTTTTATTTCAGGGGAGGAGTAGTACTTACTAATCTTAGAAGAGTGTTGTGAAAATTAATTAGTTAATGTTCACAAAGTACTTTGAAGATTAAAAGCCCAGCATACATGCTCATTATTGTTTTATGCACACCAAGGGCCTAGCTGGGCAGGCGAATGTGTTTCCCAGAGATGAAAGGATTATGCAACATAGAAAATTGTGGTTTAGTTCTGCAAGGTTGGCAAACAGGTGACTCAGATGGCAGACGTGGGACTTACTCTCACCAGAACACAAATGGTCTATCAAGGCCTGGAAGAATGTTATTTGTTAGAACTGGTGCCGGCTTCCAAAGCATCCCAGCCAAGATAAATATTATTTTATGATACTGAGTGTCAGGTTGGGAACAAAGAAAGGGGAAAGGGAGCTCCAGGGCTCTGAGGCACTAATGCTACTTCAGAGCTCTTGGAACTCTACCTGATGACAGAATGGAGTGCTGAGCGACTGGAATCAGGCTTGGACAAGCTCCCTGTGTGCCGCAGGGTTCCAGCTGGGGTCAGAGCCATCAGATAGGGTCTGCAGGTCTACTAGTGCCTCTCTTAATCTTGAACACTGGGAGGAGTTTGAACGAGTACAGCTTTTCTGGAGGAGAAGTTGGTAATAATTATCCAAAGTGTTAATCCTTAAGCCATCAATTTCCCTCCTAAGAATTCATCTTCAGGAATATTTGCCTGTTTACTCTGGTGTTGCTAATAATTGCAAAAATCTAAATATAAATGTCCAATACTAGGGGTTTGATGATGCAATTTATGGTTCAGATATTAAATGAAATACTATAAAGCTGTTAAAAGGAGATTCTAGAAAGTTACTTATTAACAAAGATAAGATACTCAGAACATCAAGTTAAAAAATAGCCAGCTGTAACTATAATATATAGCGTGCTAAAATATTTTGAAGTGTTTTTATTTTCTTATTTGCTTATCCCTATTTTCTAATTTCCCTATATTAAGCTTTTATTATTTATATAATTTAAAAAGCTTATAGAAAAAGAAAACATATCTCCCCATCAGCATTCATAGAGAAAGAGAGATACATAATAATAAGATCAGAAGATGATATAAAATCTTTGGGAAAGATCCAAATGAGAGAAATGAATGCTAGGATAGCTTAGTTTATCTTGCTTTTTCTTGGCCTCAATTTTCTCTGAAGGTTTCAGCCATGCGGTTTGTCCCTACTTGCCCCCATGACCCACTCTCCCTGGGCTCAAGGTCACAACCCAGTAGGGCCTCTCCCCAGGTCTGTAGCCAGCACTCTGTGCCTCACACCCAAGCTGAGGCTTGAGATAATGGGGATTACCCTGCACCCACTGGAAGCACAAACCAGTGGTATTGGGGAGCTGGTGCCCTATAGGCAGGAACCTGGAGTGATGGAAGGCAGGATCTAGCAGCTCTAGCTTTTGCCCTTATTTACCTGTATGCAGGGTAATCAGCAGCCCCCCCCCCCCCCCCGAGGCGGCCAGCTCTATAAAGCACTCTTTTCTTGGCTCTTCCCTCCTTCTCTGGTCTGTTTCTTCATTCCCTCACTTCTGCTTCCCTGCTTTACACTCTCCAATAAAAGAGGTAACACCCAAACTTTGCTTCGGGCTCTGTTTTCTGGGGAACAGCACACTAAGATGTTGTGTGAGACACACAGACAAGGAAGCACTGGATTCTGAAGGTACTGTTGCCAGTTATTCAATCGTACTTAAAAAAATAGTAATAGCTATTATTTATTGAATGGTTTCTATGTACCAGACACTAGACATTATATCATTGAAACCTCATAGCATTTGTCATTGAAGAAACTTTGGAATAGAGAGCTTAAGACTCCTACTCAAGGTCACAGAGCATGGAAACTTAAATTTAGGTGTGACTAATACCAGTTTGATGTCCCTCACACTACATGGTATTCAACGGTCTATAGGAGACTCTTAAGAGGTTTCCTTCCTCAAGGATTATAGTTACTGTTAAGATATATAAAACACCAAGACAGAGTGAAAGATGGTATTTAGTAAAATATTCAATTGTGTGACACACAGTATAAATAACTGCTATCAAATTCAGAAATAAAAGAGAAATTTAAGAGGCCAAAAGGAATGTTAGGGAGGATATTGAACCAAATCTGATGCTTAAAGAATGAGTATGATTTGAGAAAATGGGGGAAAAAAAGGAGTAAAGCCAAAGAGGTTATCTGGCTGAGAGGACAGAGATGAGGCTAGCATGATGTGTGCGGAATAGAGAAAGGAAGTCCATATTAAAAGGAAGATGACCTGTGGTGGGATCAGTAAACTTGGTATCATGGTTCTTGAATGCAAGCAGAAGAATTTGTGTTTGCTATGTAGAGAAAAGGCACTATTCAATCCTGAGCAGGAGAAAAGTATGATCATGCATTGGAGAGAATGATTTTCTCAGGAGGAAGAATATAAATACAAGGAGATTTGGATATTGTGTTAGAGTCATGCAATGTTCTAGGTAGATGTAAGAATTTTGTGTTTATAAATGAAACTCGCACACACACATAACTGGTACAGTTAAGAAATTGGCATACAATGAATATATGGGTTGGAATTCTCTAGAGTCATCTGTCCCAAGGATGTAAGCTCCCATAACAGTAATTTAATTTGAGCCAAGACCATAAGATAGCATTTATTTAATACTTACTATGCGCTGGGCACTGTGCCAAGTTCTCTGCATGCCATTAATTCTTACAAAGCTTTCATTATCTCCCATTTCACTTAGAGAAATGAATGCTGAGAGAGATTCAGTAACTTCTCCAAGTTCAGTGGCTAGGATGCGGCAAGAGTCAGAACTCAAACATTGATCTGTTTGACTTTTTGTTTGGAGTCCTGTCTCTCTCCTTTCTCTTTTGGGAATCAGCTTCCCAAAGCCCTCCCCCTAAGAAGGTTAGGGTTACCTAGGACACAAAAGTGACCCTTGTTCTTGGTGAGCACCCATGTCAACTGATTGAAAATTAGAAACTTCTCAGTTTATAAGGATCTTAGAAGCCCTTGCATCAATCTAGTTGGCTGACAAACTCCCCACTTGAGTTGGCATTTGAAGGAATTAAAAATTCAGCACAATTTCCTGTCACTCATAGACAAGAGCAAAATTAAATAACGAAGTTTGCCAACATACTTATGCTTCCATACCTGTTCTCAGTGCAAATGAACTTAATTCCCATAGCAAAAATTCTAGGAATTTGAAAATGGGAAGTGGCAACACCTTTTTAAAAAGCCTGTCATTTTTTTTTCCCATGAAGAGAATGGGAATGTGTTGGGCTAACAAAAAGGAGTGCAAGCCAAACAAATAGACCTTAGAGATATATATTTTTCACAGTAAGGACAGCCAAGCCCTCCAGTGAGCATGTTGCATTTCAGCAGAGTAGATTTTGCCTCAGGTAACCTGGGTGGCAGGCAACCTTCCTAATGGAATTTGAGGGGTTCTGGGGAGATTTCTCAATCGGATAGAACTGCACCTTCATAGTTACAGGTGCTCACAATCTCAGCAATTAGGCATTCCTTTCTATCTTCAAATAGAAGCTTTGGGGCTTTACAAGTTACTTATTAAAACACAAATATTCTTGGGAGGTATAACACCTTGGATTCCCTTTAGATAATAGGTTGAAAAAAAGAGTCAATGTAATTCAGTTCATGTCAATTCACTTTGGTTTGCCTCATATGAGCTCCTACTAAGTGCAAAGCCCTTTGCTGGATCTTTGTTGTGGGAGGGAAAGATGAATCAGGTGAGTTTCAGTTTTCTTCAGACTTCTTCAAGGGACAGATAGAGAGTAAATGTTTTTGGCCTTGTTGGCTATATGCTCTGTCCTACTCATCTCTGCACTGCAGCCAGAAAGCATCGTGTAAATCAATGTGGTTGTGTTCCAACAAAACTTTATGTATCAAACAGGCTATGAGCTAGATGCCGACCTCTGTTCTATATACTTATAAAGGCAGGGTGTTTAATTAAGGTTACCTTCTAATAGAATAAAACCCTAAAAAGAGTTTGTAGGACATTGGATTTGACTTAAAAAAATCACTGGAATCACAATCCTGGGTCTCCTGCCAAGGTACAGACAGATATGCAGACAGAATTGGCCTGGAGGTATGACCTGGCCCTGGGAGTTTTCAAAGATCAACAAAGTCTGAGAAGTCCCACTGTAGGAAAATACCTGGGAAATATTGCTAGATGCAGTATAGGGCAGGGGGTGGAGACTTACACAGGCTGGCTGTGTGCTTCAGTTCTTTTGGAAAAAGGACACTTAACATGGTGACTTCCCTACCACACTGAAGAACTCAAAAGAAATTTAAGGAACTTTATTGCACTTGTAGAACTGGTAATATGCTGTTTTCTAAAATCAAAAGAGCCTGTATCTTCCTGACCTGGGAACTATTGCAGCACCCATCCCTGCTGCTAGCCCAGAACTATATCTGTATTCAGTTACTAGTTATATTAACTTTCAAGGGCTGTTGCAAAAATTGCCATTAACTGTGTGGATTAAAAGAACAGAAATTTATTCTGTCACGACTCTGGAGGCTAGGAACCTGAAGTCCAGGTGCTGGCAGAGCCATGCTTTCTCTGAAAGTGCTATGACCACATCTGTTGCATGCCTTTCTCCTAGTGGCTGGTAGTTACAGGCAATTTTAGCATTTTCTGGCTTGTAGGTGCTGCTCTAATCTCAGCCCATTATCACATAGCCTTCTCTTTTATGTGCATATCTCTGTGTTTTTTCTTCTCTTTTTAGAAGGACACCAGTCATATTGTATTATTTTTTCATTTTTTTATTGTTGTTCTATTACAGCTGTCCCATTTTTTCCCCCACTGCTCTCCTCTGCCCCGCCCACCTCCCCCCTCTCCCACAGTTAATCCCCACCCTGTAGTCCATGTCCTTGGGTCCCGTATATTTGTTCCTTGACTAGACTCTTCCCTTTCTTTCCCCTCCTCTCCCCAACACCCCTTCCCTCTGGTCACTGTCAGTTTGTTCCTTGTTTCCATGCCTCTGGTTCTATTTTTCTCATTTGTTTATTTTGTTCATTAGGTTCCTGTATTAGGGGAGATCATATGGTATTTGTCTTTTGCCACCTGGCTTATTTCACTTAGCATTATACTCTCTAGTTCCATCCATGTTGTCAAAAAAAGTAGGAGTTCTTTCTTTCTTTCTGCTCTGTAACTTTCCATTGTGTAAATGTACCACAGTTTTTTGATTCACTCATCCACCGATGGGCACTTAGGCTGTTTCCAGCACTTGGCTATTGTAAATAGCGCTGCTATGAATTGGTATTTTGAATTGGTGTTTCAGGATTCTTAGGGTATATTCCCAGCAGTGGAATTGCTGGGTCAAAATGCAGTATGAGGAAATGCCATACTGTTTTCCACAGTGGCTGCACCAGTCTGCATTCCCACCAACAGTGCAGTAGGGTTCCCATTTCTCCGCATCCTTGACAGCACTTGTTGTTTGTTGATTTGTTGATGATGGCCATTCTGACCTGTGTGAGGTGGTATCTCATTGTAGTTTTAATTTGCATCTCTCTGATGGCTAGTGATGTTCAGCATTATTTCATATGCCTATGGGCCCTCTGTATGTCCTTGGAGAAGTGTCTATTCAGGTTCTTTGCCTCTTTTTTTTAAAGTATATTTTATTGATTATGTTGTTACAGTAGTTTCAATTTGCCCATTTTTGAATTGGTTTGTCTGTCTTTTTGGTGTTGAGTTGAGTCATATTGTATTAAGGGCTCACTTTATTCCAATATGATGACCTCATTTTAACTTACATCTTAATTACATCTGTGAAGATTCTATTTCCAAATAAGATCACATTCACTGATACTAGGTGTTGGGGGTCCCACATGAGCATTTACCTTATCGTTGGTGTTTGAGGGGCAGAGGTAGTGTGTTTGAAGGAACAGTGGAAGGAACATTGGACTTGACTCTAAAAGCTGAGTTTGTATATACCTGTAAAATGGGACTAAGAATAAGGAGAATGATAATTAGGAGACATAAAGAAATTTTTCAAATAGAAAAGGCCTATAAGACTTAAGTATGCAATGTCTGGAGAAACTAAATTATTTAAAATGTAATGTGTATATTTTAAGGTTAATAGGCAGTCAGGATTTAATAAAGAGGCAAGATCAAGACCACTTTCATGGCCTTTGCAATGAAGTCCTTGTTTTGTAAGGCAAGGTTCTTGATGTGTTACACTGTCTATTTAATTACAAATCTCCAGAGTCCTTGGTGTACCCTAGTTATCCTAGCAAAGGAGTTGTCTTTAATTTCTAGGGAGGTATGAACACAACCTGTCGTTGCATTTCCACTTTGTCACAAAGAGGGGTAGCTCTTTTGGATAAATCTCCTGTCTCTTTATTTTCTCAGTCCAAGCCACATGTCAGACATGTCTCTCCAAGCCCTGAGCATACTGAGTACAAAGGGAGAAACTGCATGTCATAGTAGAAAGTTGGGAGAACTTGTATGTGAAGTTGGGTGACACACACTGTGTCTCAGTGTCCTCATCTGTAAGTTGGGGATGAACGTATCAATACTAGAGACTCACTGTGAGTATTCATTGAAATAAGATATAAAGTTCATAGTCAATTCTGTTAATAAAGCATCAGAACAAAAGCTTGGCATTTTCATTCTCTGCAATTCAAGCCAGGATTAGGACAAGACTGTGCTAATGGAGTGAAAGGGGCAAAGGGCACCCTGTAGGATTCTAAAATGTCTCCTTAAAAATTCAGTAGTGCCCATACTACTGGTCAGAAAATAAAATGCTGCCAGGACATGGAACCTCTTGACGAAGCCCTGTCCCCGTAAGTGTAGGAGTAAGGGAGGGCCACGACCCCAATAGGCAGCCAGAGCTTGATGGCTAGACTCCAGTTCCCACTCAGTCTGGCAGTAAATGCTCACCCACATGACTGCTTATAAATGGGAGCAGATGCTACTACCCACAGTTGAAGGGTATTTCCAGGGAGGTAAGGCGGATGAGTGGAAGGTACTACAGAAGAGGCTCCACTCCTGTCCCAGATAACCCAGAGCTTAATTTTCACTTGGAGTTTCTGCTTGATACAGGAACCTTACTTGAATGAGGCATACCAATAGAGTCGGGACAGTTGGGACCCTCAGTCTTCTTTCACAGAGAATTTATAATGAATCCAAAAGTCATGGATAGCATCAAAGGGCAAATCTCTGTTTATTCATTTCCCTCTTCTCCTCCCTCTCCCAACTTTTTCAGAGACTTTTTTTCTCTCTTGTCACTTTCTTGTGTTGCTAGTCCACTCCACTTTCTTCTCCCACTTAGAGATGTGGGTCTCCAGAGTCATGCAGTGACATTGCAGGGAGCAGGGGTCAGAAACATACATTTTTAGGGAAAGTAAAAACCCATGAGTATGTTCAAGGAGATGATATTCCATTTCTGTGTGTCTGTGTTGGGGATGGGGGGGAGGAGAGAGTGCATTCAGACCTATTAATAGGCCAAATGAATCAGGATTAGGGACTCACCCAGAGACAAAGGATGGGGGATTTGGATTGTGAATTACTATCAGGCGGGTTTCCTTCCTCAGTCTCCACCCATACCAACCTTCCATGTGGGTAAAACCAGGAGAATATTAATTGTAGGGTAATTAAAGTGTTGTGGGTGGAAAGGTAAGATTAAAGAGTAGAAAGTTGATTAGCAGTTGTCTGTTTCAAAATCAGGTGAGCTATCAATCCTGAAGCAATGAGGAATAGAAAGCCAGCTTATTGCCAACAAATGATGAATGTTAATTTTTATTTCCTTTTTCTGCTCTAAAATTCAGAAGCAAATCCAGCCTACTACATGTATATTGCAGGAGACGATATGGCAAAGGGGACCGTTTTGTTTTCTTTTGTTATGGGATCCCAAACATACAATTTTGGATTTGGTCATGTAAGCCTAAAAAGCGACAAGTTGTCAGTGAAAAGTAAAGCAAATATACTTATTTGGTCGATTTATATTTTTAAGTGATGAGGGTGAAGGTTTGCCTTCAGAGAAAATCATGATTTGGGAAGTATTAGAAAATTAGTTCTACTTAACTTGCTGGGTAAAATTTTTGTTAAAAGCATTACACAACACGTATTAAAAATTAGAACTCATATTTTGATTCTTCAAATTCTCATGTAGCATGAAAATACAAAATTTTCTTACAAATCAGCTATGGGGAGGGTGCTTGACAAGGCACTGGAAGAAAGAAGGGCAGCAGGAATGCAGGAAAACTGTAAGAGGCTGAGAGAGATGAGTAGCATATCAAGGGTATGAGTAAACTTTTTCTGCATTCAGAGGATGGTGAAAATGCTTTTGGTTGGAGATCAGGGAAGGCTTCTTAAAAATGGTATTTGAGTTAGATTTCAATGATGAGAAATGGATATTAAAGGGAGAATAGTAATTAAAGATGAGGAATAAATAGAGAAATAAAGAGAAGATGCTTAGACTATATGTTATAAGTTCTGTATAGTTTTTTTTTTTTTTTTGGACAAAATACAGGCAAAGACAGATTGCTGTGTTAGAATTTTCAATCCTGGCTGCGTATTATTTTCACATAACATGATTACTATATATAGAAAACCCTAAAGACTTCAAAAAGCTAGTGGAACTGATAAATGAATTCAATAAAGGTGTAGGATATAAAATCAATATACAGAAATCTGTTGTGTTACTATACAACAATAACAACTGATCAGATAGAGAAATTAAGAAAATAATCTCATTTTCAACTGAGTCAAAAAAAAACATAAAATATCTAGGAATAAATTTAACCAAAGAGGTTAAAGGTCTGTACTCTGAAAACTGTTAAGCCATTGAAGAAGGAAAGTAGAGAAGATACAAATAAATAGAAAAATATACTTTGCTCATGAATTGGAAGGATTAATATTGTTAAAATTTCCTTACAACCTAAAGCAATATACAGATTCAATGCAATTCCTATTAAAATTACAATAGCATTCTCCTCAGAATTAGAATAACAAACCCTAAAAGGTATATGGAACCACAGAGGACCCTGACTAGCCTCAGGAATTCTGAGAAAGAACAATGTGTGAGGCATCATGCTCCATGATATCAAACTGCACAATAAAGATAAGATAATCCAGACAGCAGGGCACTGGCATAAAAACAAACACATGGGTCAACGGGAACAGAATAAAGAGCCCATAAATAAGTCCTTATTTATACAGTCAATTAATCTATGGCAAACTAGACAAAGATATACAATGGGATAAAGACAGCTACTAGCATAAGCAATGTTGAGAAAACGAGACAGATACATGCAAAAAATGAATTCTGACTACTTGTATACCATATACAAGAATACATTCAAAATGGGTTAAGGACTTAAAGACTCAAAACCATAAAACTCATAGAAGAAAAGCATAGGCAGTAAACTCTTTGATATCACTCTTAATATATCTTTTTGGATATCTTTCCTCAGGAGAGACAAAAGAAAAAATAAATGGAACTATATCAAACTGAAAACTTTTTGCACAGGGAAGGATATCATTAAAAAAAAAGGAAAAGGAAAAGAAAAGACAATCTACTAAATAGGAGAAGATATTTGCAAATGATACATTCAATGAGGGGTTAATATAAAAAAATATATAAGAAATTCATGCAACACTCCTCCTCTGAATAATCCAGTTAAAAATGGGCAGAGGACCTGAATATACATTTCTACAAAGAGGACACACAGATGGCCAATAGACATATGAAAAGATGCTCAATATCACTAATCATCAGAGGAATGCAAATTAAAACCACAATGAGAGATCATCTTACACTTGTCAGAATGACTGTCATCAATACATCAACAAACAACAAGTGTTGCTGAGGATGTGGAGAAAAGGGAACCCTTGTGCTCTGTTGATGGGATTATAAATTAGTGTAGCCATTATGGAAAACAGTATGGAGATTCTAAACAAAATTAAACATAGTGCTGCCATACAATCTAGTAATTCTACATCTGGGTATTTATACAAAGAAAACAAAAGCACTGATTTGAAAGTACCCCTACAGACACTGCAGTATTACTAGTAATAGCCAAGATTTGGAAGCAACCTAGATATCTGTCAATAGATAAATGGATACAGATGCTGTGGTAGACACACATACAGCCCACATAATGGAATATTTATAGCAATAAAAAAGAATGAAATCCAAGTATTTGTGACAATATGGATGGACCTGGAGGATATTATTCTAAGTGCAATAAGTCAGACAGAGAAAGACAAACGCTGTATGATTTCACTTACAAGTGGAATCTAAAAAAAAAACAAAACAAATGAATAAACAAACACAAAATAGAAACAAACCTATAGATACAGAAAACAAGTTGATACTTGCCAAAGGGGAGGAAGGTAGGGGAATGGGAATAAAAAACCCTGGGGAGATTTTAAACACTCCAATGACCAGTCACGTCCCAGGCCAACTGAATCATAAATTTAAGATGGTACCCAAGCAGCAGGGTTTCTTTTTTTTTTTTTTTTTCCCAACACTGCCCAGGTAATTCCACTGTGCCAGCAAGGTAAGGAACCTGGCTGTAGCTGATAATTACAAACAAGATGCCTGATTTTATCCTCCCTTAGGACAGCCTGTAGGAGAATTTTTTACTGGAGAAAAGATACATTTAAAAAATGGCTTTGTGATATATTTGACTAATTTATCTTGCAAAACACTGTTAAGGATTTCCTTGTTCATCTCAGAAGTGAGTATGGTTATAGCTGTAGAGAAACATAGGACTAGAGAAAGAGATCATGGCCAAATCATGGAAGATCTTAATGCCAGGACAAGGAGCATCAATTTTATTCAACACTCAATAGGCAACTGGAAAGTTTTAAATTAGGAGTGATTTAAAAGCCACAGCTGCAGTTAGGGACATTAGTATGTTATGCATTAGTAGGACTGAAGCAATGGAAAAAGAGGGACAATTAGGGGATTACAGATGTAATTTAAGCAGGAGCGATTGGGGCTGTAAAGGCAGGATGGTTTTGAGAATGGGAAGTAGTTGAATGTGAACTCCTGGAGAAACAGAGCTAATGGAAATAGTGTGGTAAAGCTTTTTTCCCCGTTTCCTTCCTCTGGCCAAGTGAGAAACCTGAGGATTAGAAGTGTGTTATATGCCTTTTAAAGAAGCCACAAATGAGTTGGGGCAAATACCATTTTAGCCTAAGTGTGGAGGTATTGTATAACAACAAATGCTGAAAAGCATGACATTGAGAGGATATGGATTTCTCATAGAGGCTAACTGGATTAGTAGAGTTTCAATGTAGAGGGCCTTTGGTTGTGTTTGATTAAGATTTGTTAGGAAGAACAAAAAGAGTTACAGCTTGGGGTCCCCCACCTACCCCAGTCCCTGGCCATGGGACTTCCCTTTTTCTGGAACAAAACAAAAAAAAAATAGTTTTATGGTATAGCATGGTATGAGACTCACGAACAAGGTTCTGGAAAGTAGGTGTGGTCAGAGCACTAGAGGCTATAGAGAGGTGAAAGTGGGTGAGGATCCTGAATGACAGCAGATTTTCATGTAAGGGTGCAAAAACCAGTTAACATCGCAGGCCTGAGACTTTCTCTCCTAGAACAGCCTGCTTGCAAGGTTAGCATAGGCTGGCATCTGGGATCGGAAATTGTAGGAAGATTCTCACCATTTCTTAACTGATAATAGTAGACTGTGCCTACACTGTGTGATGTGGTTTATGCTCAATGCCTGCTTTTCTCCTGGGAGTCTGGAATTTTGCTGTGTACTAAGCAGAGGGTGTCCATGTGACCAGCCTGCAGGGAGAAACTTGGGCACTAAGATTGACTGAACTTTCCTGGTGGACAGTGCTTCACATGTGAATTGATTTTGCTTTGTATCCTTTTGCTCTAATAAAATCATAGGTGTGACTATATACTGAGACCTATCAACCCTCCTAGTGAATCATCAAACCTGGGGAGTGGTTTTGGGGACCCCTGACATAATAAGAATGAAAATAATTTAAGACGAGCCCAGTCAGAAAAAACAGGAAATCTTGAACTAATAAATTTTTAATAGCTAAAGTAAGTGGGTCTATATTTCTTTGAAAGTCATAAGGCAGATTTGAATTGAAGTTGTTTATCCCAGCTTTCTGATTATGATGGAAACTGAAAGCTGGCATTCTCTACTTTCTTTAAAGAAATAAAAGGTGAACACAATGAAAAGAACAAGTGACAATAATAAAGTCTGAAAGAAGCAATTATTCAGCCTTTATACTTGAAAAATTTTTAAACTTTGTATTTTTGTTTCACGATGCCTCAACACATGCCCCCCACCCCCACCTCAACACACACACACAGGATATGAGCATCTTGCCCAGGTGACCAGGTACACCAGTGTGACAAAGCTGGCTACAGTTCTCCTGTCTGCACCATGACCTAGTAAGAAACAAATGTCCCAATGCACTCCCCATCCAGTCTCTTCTTGTATACTCCATTTTGAGCCCCATTAAAGTAACTTGCTCACAGAGGTAAAATCAAACTCATCTCTGCTATTTTTCCCTTCACATCTCTCCTTTTTGTTCAATAACAGAATGTATATATTTTTTAGCAATGGACTACCAAAATAAAGACTATTTTCTAGCATAGTAGCTGTCATCTCTCAGTGTATAGTATGATTCCAGGAAGAAGTTCATAGAAATATGAAGACATGTCTTATTAGCAGAATGAAAGATATTAACTCTTGATTATTTCCCAGAAACACAGTGGGCCATGGTCGATTGCATTTTGAATCCTTATGGCGCTTACATCCTTTTAACCTGTCCTACTGTTGCTTCCTTTATTCCTTGAGTTAATATTTATCAAATATGCTTTGGGCTGTGCCCCTTGCTCTGTGTTTACAATGAAGAGATGCCATGTTTCCTTTTCTGGGATGATTCTAATGTGGTGGGTGGCATCATTCACACAAACAGATCATTATAATCAAGGGTGGGCTGCACAGTGATGCTATATGCAGGGTGCTAGGGAGCACATTGACAGTTTCAGTCTCATTAACCTTGTTTATCTAAGGCCTTTTAAGGTCCCAAAACTTGGGACAATGCCTCCTATCCTACTTCCTTTCACACATCAGGGAATAGCCCTTGGAACACAATCAGCATTGACAAAATCCTTACTGAGAAATTCACCTGCACCTGTGTTCCTGAAACCATACATTCTAATTTTGTGATTTGGCAAACGTTCAGCTAACTCTCTATTATTCTTCCTTCATTAGGGAGAAACCACACAGATGTAAACTGGATGAACTTTACAGTGTGGTTTGCTGGCCTTAGGTTTGAGAGGAATAAAATACTATTGTGGCCATCTGCCCAAATGCCCCTTGGTAACCATCGAAGTCAGACATTGTCATGCAAGACCTCTTGCACATCTGGAATTAATTTGCCTTGTGATGTTTGCGGTGTTTTGTCTGCAAGGGAAGTTCTATGTTTAGGAAGATTGAAGTGAGAAATTTTACTCTCATCAGAAGAACTTACTCATAGTTAAGAGGTCCTTTGCTCCAACTGTCACATGAAAAATTTACAAATGCTTAGTGAATCTTGACCTTGACTTTTATGACTTCTGCACTCAGGTATTGGACTGTTGTTCTTCAGATCCCAATGGCAATCACCCTCTGAACTTAGATCAGAGAAATACCCCCTAACTGTCCAATAGAGCATAGATGATTTTTGGTTCACATATGAGAAGCAATTTATTATATCATACCACAGACATTTAGCTTTGCCTCTAACTCTATATAAAAATGTTGGTATTAAAGTGGTAGCCAGTAAAAGTGATTCTAATTTTATGTTGCTTAAAACAAAGCTCCTTCTTTTGACAAAAACTAAAAAAACTAGAATTTCTCCTCATGAATAGGTCTACAAAACTGTAAACTTTCTGCAGGTTTTAATATACAGAGTTACAGGTACACATATTAATGCATTCACACCTACAGAAGTCACCTCTCCCTAATTTGAATTTATGAGTATACAACTACTGACTCACTTTGTTTAAAGGCTTGTATTTATGAATAGAAATAGTTCCTAGTTGATTGTTTTGAGCTGGAAAATTCTATGTGGATATTCTGGGTCTTTGCTGTTGAGATAGGAGTCTAGCTGTATTTTAAAGGGGACTTAGTTAAAAATAAAAAAAAACTTAGCATCCCTGTCCAGTGGGGGCAGAAGAAGATTGAATAAAAGGTTTGCTCTTTGGACTGGTGTTCCACGGAAGGAATAGCTAATAATAAATGGAAATGATGGTTGGAATATCATGAATTTACTTCATAGAACAAATAATTTAGTATCTCTTATTTCTGGGACAGATAGAATTCCACAGATACTTTGTCTCATCTTGTTACCCTGCACATTTGGTACTGGCTACTGTATTTCTTTTTCTTAACCACAGTCAAATGGGCTTGAACTACATTATCACTGTTTTGTATTTGTATCCTTTTTACAATAAGTCACATTTTCATTAGATTAATAACAAAACCCATTTTTTTGGGCGGAAGGATTAAAGTATAGTACTTTGACATGTACTATCTCACTGCAACTGAACTTCACAATGAGCTTGCAAGGAAATTGGGAAGTAGCAATATCCCTGCTTGACATATTAGAAAACCAAGGCTTAGAGTCCCTCAATGAATTTTCTAAAGTGTCACCACCAGGACCAAGAATTGCTCAGCCTTAATCCTCAGCGTCAGGGTTCAGATGCCCTTTCCACCATCCCTCATTGCTTTTACCGAGCACCTTGCATGCAAATGCGCAATGTGCACAGTTGCTATGAGTGAAGTATTCAAGTGAACTTACTTAAAGGCAATCGAATAATCAGTCAAGACTGACCCAAGACTGCTTTCTGCCCACTTGAGCAGCACATTAGAACGTGGGCAGGGAGCCCAGAATGTGTCTCCTTGCAGGCAGATGGACAGCAATCTCTCTGGAGACTGGCCAGGAGGCCAGAAGGTCTCCCAGAGGGTCAAGAAGACTGCCAGGAGGAATCTATAATGCTTCCATTTTAGGTTTTAAGGACATTATAGTCACAGCCGGCACATCTCACACTCTACACAATGCTGACCCAAATACATGTATATCAGTTTCTATGAAGATAGATGGTATCTTGCTGGGAAGGGTGAATCTACAGGCAGTTTTCTAGTTTGAACTTTCAGTCAAACCAATCAACATAAACCAGTCAGCAGTATATGTGGAATGACAGAGACTCCCAGATCTTTGCTGACTGCACTAGCCAGGTAATTCACTTGGGCACAAGCCATAGTTGGAGCACTCTGCCTCTGCATGATCCGATTTTTTCCATGGCTGGCAGTGCAGACGCTGCTCATCGCCTTGCCAGCACACACTCTCCCCTCCTTCTCCAGTTATAGGACTCTGGTTTTAAAGAGCATTTCTACATTCCACCCTATAGCTAGATGTGGCTCTATGGGTATGTGTTGGTCAATGAAAGATTAGCAAAAGTATTCCGTGGAGCTTTTAAAATGTTTCCTTAAAGGGAAGTGGCTTGACCTGCCTTTCTGCTGCCTGGAATGTGGCGTGATGATGGCTGGAGTTCTAGAAGCTGTCTTGGAAACCTGATGACAAGGGCAATATCCTGGGAACTGAGTAGCGAAGGACAGTAAGGAGACTGAGTCATTAAAAACTCTGTGGGGCTGCCATGACAGTCCTGGACCTCTGATGTCCAGATTTATTTTGTGTGTCGGAGACATAAGCATCTATCTTGCTTAAACCAGTATCATTGGATGCTGTATCATATTGCCATGGGACCTTATGCCACATGATATATGGATGGGCATGTGGTGGTAGAAGAGATCTAAAAAGTGGTTAAAGTGGAGGTGAAAAAGAGATTTAAAAAATATAAAGGAAAAAGAAATAATTTGAGGTCTAACAACAAAACAAAACAAGAAAAGAAAAAATAAGCAAATTACATAATTGGGTAATATTTAACTACTGTTTTCCAATTCTTTTTACTCGTATTCTTTGCCCTACCATGTACGCAACACTGTCTTGATGGTAGGAATAACACAGAGAGAATCAAGTTTCAAATCACAGGTTTCTACAGGTTTATGCAGACTTTTAAGAGTCTATGGAAGAGACCATAATACATATTTTTAAACTGCTCAGCCTTTTACTATGGAGAACTTACAGATACTCAAAAGCAGGCAGAGTGCTGTGGTAAACCCCTGTACTCATCATCTAGTCTCAATGATCATTAGTTTATGAATCTTGTCCCATCCATACCTCTATCAACTGTTCCCTTCTCATTACTTTTTAAACAAATTTTTTTGAATAGTTCATTTGTATTGTATCTTTTTCTTTACCATTTATATCCACATCCTTTCTTCCATTTTTACCCTCCTTCCTTCCTCAATTACTTTTAAGTTTGGAAAGATTTTAGGTTTTCAGAAAAGTTGCAAAGATAGCACAGAGAATTTCTGTATAACTTTACCAAGCTTTCCCTGTTGTTGTGATCTTACATTATCATGATACACTTGTCAAAATGAATAATTAATATTGATATATAACTATTTATTAAATTTAGACTTTATTCTGATTACACCAGTTTTTCTACCAATGTTCTTTTTCTACATTCCACCCTATAGAATCCAATCCAGGATACCATATTGAGTTTAGCGTCATATGTTTTGGAAGTATAGACAAGATATTAAGTATTTAACCTGTAAATATTTTAGTATACATCTCTAAAAGAGAGATACTCTTTTGAATGCAACTACAATGTCATCATCACGCACCAAAATATCAATCATTTCTTATTTTCATCCATAGCAAATAAAACATTTTCTTGTAAAGATTATGTCCTTTTAATACGTTTTTTCTAATCCTGGATCCAAACATGACCCATAATTATGATTGGTTTACATGTCTTTATATCTTTTTTTCTATAGGTTTCTTCTCCCTCTCTTTTATTTTCTTTGCAATATATTTGTTGAGGAAATTGGATTGTTTGTCCTTTAGTTTTCTTCATCTAGATTTTGCTGGCTACATTCTTGAGGGATGGTTTTACATGTTCCTCTATACTCTACATGCTTGTAAATTGGCTCTAGAGTGTAATCAGATTCATTTGTTTGCTCATTTGTTCAATTAGTTTTGACAAGAATATTTTATATTGGTGTGTTTTTCCACCAATAGTCACATACTGCTGTCAGGCTCTCCCCTTTTGCAATGTTTGTGGTTTTTGATGTCCTTTGTTATAGAGATTGAGAACTGATAATATTGTAATCCTAACATTTATTTTTCCATCATAAGCTGTGACATTTTTATAAAGATGTTTCCACACTTACTGGTTGGCTTTTGTGGCACACATCATATAAGAAGGATATAAATACTGATTCTTTACCTTTATTTGTTACTTTTAAAACTAATGAGTTGATCTCTTAGCATGCTCTAATGTTGACCAATTAATTTACAGTTCATAGTCTGAGAGAACAAGGATTTCTTACATAAAAGAGCTGAGTGCTTGAGACAGAGAGTATTGTTTAATATTCCCAATATAGATATAAAACCATGAGACATGGCATAGAAGGAAGCGGAACATTAGCTTTCTTTTCTAAAAAGGGGACTCAAAAAGAGGTGGGAAGGGGGAGAATTAGAGGAGGCCAGAGTAGAGGTTGGGTGCTGATGGGACCTGACAAATGCATTCAAAGCCCCGAGTGTGTGTGTGTGTGTGTGTGTGTGTGTGTGTGTGTGTGTGTGTGTGTGTGTGTGTGAATGAAACACCTAGATACATTTGGGAGAATCAGAGCAGCTGACCTTGCGCCTCAGCTCTCAGCATGTAGCTTGAGGAGTCTTTAAGTTCTTATGAAAGCCTCAAGGCCGGTCTGGCCCTGGAGCAGCTGGTATTGGTGTGACAGCAGGGCCATGACTAAGGCAGGGAGGCCCAGGGACAGCTCAGTCTAACTCTATGGCCCCAGCCCTGTGCAGGGAGAGTGCACAGGGAGTAAGAGAGCTAAAAGGGCTGGACTGTGGAGATGGAGGAGGCTTTGCGGTTGGCTGAGAGCAACAGAGAACAGCTGAATGCAATGGATATCCTCTGTCCAGATGGGCAACTTGCACCCAACAGAGGATGGTAGGACAGAGGGTGCTGTGAGAACCAGATTCTAGCTATTAGATTATCCCAGCTCAGGGGAGAAAAATAGAGGACTGAGGAGAGCCTAGGCCTGAATTTGATCTGTTACTACCCAAAAGAAATTAAGTTTTCTTTTCCTCTGTACGACTGAAAAAAAATTTAGCCCAGAAGCTTCCCTTTTCGCATGTTAGCAGAAAAATTTCATTTTCCTAATTCAAGATTATATGCTAGTAAACAAATCCCAATGAAATAGACACAAAGGACTGTAAATTTAAATCTCTATCTATGTGTATAAGGGGTGCAATGTTCGAAAGGAAGGGAGCCAGAGTGTCTATGTGAGCTAGCACAGGAAGTGGGAAGAGAACGGGTTGGCCTGATGGTTGCAATGTTGGGGGGAGGTGAAGGGTGAAATACGAGGGGCTTCCATTTGGGGTTGTGGCTGCTTTCCCCCTCAAAAGTTTGCATTAAACATACAACAAGGTCATGAGGCATTACCTACAGTTGTGAAGTAGTTCCAGCCATAAAACCTTGGTCCTCTCTCTGCTCTGGATTAGATAAAAAAAAAAAAGCTCTTAATTGGCATTGTCAGACCTCACTTCCAAATCATGCCTCCTAAATCCTGTGAGTGTATGTTAAGAGGTCAATTCACTCCACAATGTATGTGGGAATCAACTGGATTCATTCTTAAGTCTTTGCTATAGACAGAACGTCTGTGTCCTCCCCACCTCACCAAATTCATATGTTGAAACATAATCCCAATGAGATGGTATTAGCCGGTGGGGCTTTGGTGGGTGATTAGGTCAAAAAGATGGAGTCTTGATAAATGGGATTAGTGACAATAAAAAAGAGACCCCAGCCCTCGCTGGTGTGGCTCAGTGGATTGAACACTGGCCTGTGAACTGAAGAGTCGGTTGCCAGTTCATTTCCCAGTCAGGGCATATGCCTGGGTGGCAGGCTAGGTCCCCAGTTGGGGGTGCGCAAGGAGCAACCACACATTGATGATTCTCTCCCTCTCTTTCTGCCTTTTCCTCTCTCTAAAAACAAACAAACAAACAAATAAATAAATAAAATCTTTTTAAAAAAGAAAGAAAGAGAAGAGATCCCAGAGCACTCTTTCTTGCTTTCTGCCGTGAGAGGACACAGCAAGAAGAAAGTCATCTGTGAGCCAGGAAGCAGGCTCTCACCCATCACTAGATCTCTAGTGCCTTGATCTTGGACTTCCCAGCCCCCTGAACTATAAGAAATAAATGTTTGTTGGTTAAGCCACCCAGTCTGTGATATTTTTGTTCTAGCAGCTTGAATGGACTCAGACAAAGTTATTTCCAAGATTCTTTGTATGAATTACCTTTTAGGTCTCTAGGCTCCATCTCTCTAATCTGTCAAATGAAGGGAATGTGAACTAAGTACTGAACAGACTACACCATGAGTCCGTAAGTCTCAGTCACCTGCCTCACCCGCAGCTGCCCTGCCATATTAAGTAAAGCAGCCCACTGATGTTCCTTCACACTCAGATTGCTATAGTTTAAGTCGCTAAACTTTCCCCCAGAGAAGTAGATAGCTATTGTTTACCTGCTCAGAATTCTTTCTCTTTGAGGAACTTCTCTTCCTCACTCTAACCAGGAAGGTCTCATTGGATTTGCCACTCTTAGTTCCTGGACCCTCTGGCTAGAAGAATGGTCACATGACCTAAGCCAAACAATAAGACTCTTTCCTTGAGATTTCTGTTAATTGTTTTTACAACTGGAGAAGATAATATTTTTCTCTCTGATGTCAGAGCTGGAAGATGTAAGGTATTGGTACTCATGGGTTCAGCCCCGAGGAAAAATTAGGCATGCAGAGAACTCCAGAAAAGAGAAACCTAGAGAATCCTAGTTCATCTGAGTCCTAGTTCCTGTTAATTCTGGCCTTATACCATCATCGTTGCTGGGACTGGGATATGCCAGACAACAAAGACCTCTTATGGCATAAACTAGTTATAACTTACTTTTATTTGTAACCAAAAGAGCAGCAATTAAACTATTTAATGGAATGTAAGCCAGAGTCCTTCACACATGAGTTGAAAACTGGGGAGGCATGTGAAGTGCCTTAGCATGAATTCCTGGCTAATAGAAGCTCCTCATTGACTGGCAGAACACTGGCCTTACATTTACTGTGGAAAAATAAGTTCTAGATGAATGAAAGAGGTGGGTCAATTGAGTCTATGTTCTTTCCACAAGCATTTTGAGCTATTGTTCTGTTTTTCCATGGAGTGGATGTGTGCCCCAGGCCTCAAAGCTCTCTTCTTAAAAAAGATTGCAGTAGATGGCATTCCTTATGTGTCCTTTCAGTGATCCCCCAGTTCAAAGGTAAGGCATGCATCTCTCTTCTGGGCAACTACAGAAAAACCAGCTTAAGAAACCAAAATCAGTGATTCTCAAGGGTACTGTCTAACTCACCATAAACCTTTTAGAAGATAGAATTTTGGTAGAGTTGGTTCTAAAAACTCCACAGTTAAGTAAAAAATGCATCCTGTTCAAGATTCATTTTACTGTATTTTCTTTCTTTCAACTTCAAGATTGTACAAGAGTTGTTTAGATGGACATCAGGTATTGGTGGGTGGTCAATGGGCTATATTAATACATAACTATGCTAAAATCCTAAAATAAATTGTCAACCTCAAACAGCTATCCATGTCTCCAATTTTACCAGGTCAAAATAGCTATTGTCAGTGTGGCTTCCTCCTTCCAGAAATAGATGTCACACTTTGAACTTAAAGTAGTTTTTGGTCATGAGCCTTAAACATGAAATTTCTTTCTATTTTTCTCTTTGTCTATTTCTCTTAAACTCTCTCACATTTTCCTGGCTGTAATTTCAGCAGCCCTACATTCCGAACATCAAACAGGGGTTAAACACTGTGTTATTTAAACAAGATGAGTGTATTTGATAATGACTGAGTAGGGAGAGTGGAGGAGGAATAAAGCAGAGAGGAGTGGCAACTCCCGACAGCAGGGCAAGAGGAGAAACGTCTCAACGACACCACATTCATTGGTCTACTCAGTAAATATACTGCTCTCATAACATTATAATTCATCTCCCTAAATTTTTATGTTTCCCACTTTGGAAAACAACCATGTCTAGTATATAATTTCACCCTTTTATTATGACATTTGAGAAAGTAGCCAAGACTGGTTAGGTTTAATTATCCCCATCAAGTTATTTTAGATGTCAGTTTCTACAAGTCATTCACAAATGGGCAGATGGCAGAAACATGTTATTTCAGAATGACCAGGCTTGGGTAAAGCCAGAGAAAAATATTCACTCCTTTCTTCGATGTGTGTGGTGTTGTGAATACATGTCTTGTATGTTTGCTTTGGTGATCTCATTGCATGATTTTAGAAGACCCATCAGCTGATTTGTTTTGTTTCTTTACATAATCTTAAAGAATGTGACTCAACTGTTTTCAATCAGAGATAATAAAATAATGAATAATTGTTTTGAATTCACCATTTGCTATAATTACTTACTTCAAAGTACTATCCTGAACTTGAGTTTGAAATGTTAATGCACTCTGATTCCATGAGGTCATAGCTCATCTAAATGTGGCAAATGGAGAAATGGAATTTGCACTCTTTGAAAATCTCTATTGTGCACTGTTCTTATTATTGTAATAATATATCCCTAAACTGTGCATTTTTTTAGAAGGTACCACATTTGAACAGCTCTGGTCACTAGCATAAACCTTCAATTACTGCTTAAATATAGTCAAGTATTTTTTAAAGGAGTTATTATGAGTAAAGAATAAAATAAACACATATATTTGAGTGGCTTGAGAACAAAAACTGAAAATCTTAAAAAGTGAAAAAGTATTCTTATGACAATATTTTTTTTATTTTTTTATTTTTCTTCTTATGACAATATTAAATCACATTAAATAATTTGATTTACTTAGGATGTTGATAATAGACTAAATAGGAGATGAAGTGTCAAAGATTTTATGCTACTTGTAAAGTAACAAGTTAGCCTGCTAGTGTTATGAAGTTTGGCAGAAAACAGAAGACTCCTGGGTCAGAGACAATGAACCATTATTGTTCACAACAATAACTGTAGCCAGACTGTGCATTTGCCCCAGTTCCCATGACCCAATCTGCACAGAGCTATACAGTGAAAGACAGGTGATACTTGTACTTACAGGAGAGGCACCCTCAGTTTAGGGAACAGCAATCTTTTATTATGGGCAGTTAAGTATTCCTGGACTGGAGAGAGATACCATCTATCTTCATTTTACTGGACAATAAACAAACATGCGTGTTTTCTTTATGTTCTCTATCTTCCAAGACCTTCTGCTACATAAACATCCTTCAAAAATATAGTCAGAAAAAAGGCAGTTTGGGTTGGCTTTACTCCTATGATGCGGGGCCATGGGAGAACCAAGAACTGTTTTACAATGGATAGTATACAGAAATATGTTTCTTTATTTCTCTGTAATTAAACTGAACTTTGGAATCTCCATTTTTTTTTTTATTGTGGAAAATTTAAACTTATCAAGATAAGCTCAACACTTCTGGCTTAAAATATATTTCTATTTGTTATACATTTCAGTTAACCTCAGATTCTCATACTGTTATTTGGCATTCCTTTCAGGAGAATTGCATTTATGCTCACCATATTTTATGCTCTTCATAAATCAAATCATTTAATTCTATATGTATGCAGTCTCATGGTCTCTATATGTGTGGAAATTGAGGCACAGGGAAGTCATGTTGCTCAAAATCACATAGCTAGGAGGTGCCGGAGCTGGAATTCTGACCATGGAGCCTCCAGAGCAGGTGTGCTTAACCTGTGCTATGTTACCTGTCTGCTTTCTAATTTCTTTGGGCTCTCTATGCTCCTTGGGACTCGGCCTCTGATCCAGATTTAGTTGAGTCCTCTCTAGCTTCCACTGTGCTGTTCGGTCTCATAGCATCATCTCTTTGTCAGCTCAACCGCCAGTCTCTTGTGAGACTATCTGCCAATTCCCATCCACTTCAGACCCCCTCTCCAGGGACTCAAAGCTCCATGCTGGTCTGGAGTCTCCCTCTGAACCATCCACCAAAAGTACCCCTCAGTCATTGCTTTCCTAGGGCTCAGGGGACAATACAAAACATGGTTTGAATCTCAGCTTTGCCACTTACTAGCTGTATGACCTTTGGTAGTTTGGCTGTCTGTACCTCAATTTCTACACCTCTGAAGTAGAGAGAATAATACTATATTCCTCAGAGGGTTGCTATAAAGATTAAATGGCAGGTAAAAGTACTAAATTGGGTGTCTATAGTACTCATATATTGTTATACCCAAGAGGAATGGTTAAAAAATGTTTTAGAGTAAGGAACTGATGTACATAATTTAGCATTTATAACAAATAAAACATGTTCTAAGTTATATGTGACTGAGTTGACCCTGACAAGTTTAAGTTTTCCACCATAAAAATGGAGGCTACAAGTTTTGTTTCAGTTTAATTAAGAGATATTAATAAAGAAATTTTCATTTCTGCACATAGTCTTGTGAATTGTGAAGTTCTCTTTGAGTGTGTAGTCTCTCAAGCTAGAAAATGATATATTAGAAAATCATCTCTTCTTTTCTGGTGTTCTGCGACATACTTGGTATTTCTACACTTATGTAACATTTTGATCTGTTACTGGGGCAGGAACGGGACCCTTCCCTGGCATCTACTGATAACTACACTTTTATCACATTCCCTAAGGTTCTTTGTTTATCATTGACTGAATGAATTTTTATTTAATTTTGGTAAAAAATGGTAGTTTCTTATGGCATCACACCTTTCCCCATTGTGTGATTTAAAGTATAAACACTATGACTGAGTGTTTAAAAGTTTTGTTATTGATATTAAAACCCAAACTCTTGGGACTGAGAAATTCCTCTCCCTGACCTCCGATCATTTGACTCTTGCAATTGAACACTATAGCTTTCTAGACTTTCTCTGCTATATATTCACAAAATCTATCTTGCCACTAAATTAACTTCTTAGTTCTGGGGCATATGCCCTCCCTGTGAGGCAGTGAGTCACACACTTATAGGGGTGGGTACCACTGGCAATAAGTAAGAGCTGGAGAGAAAATCCCTAGATATCCTTTCAAAATATGTCACTCAATTTACATTAAATGTTCCAGTCTCCTAAGCACTTTGGCATGTTTTAGAAAACACTAAGTGATGGTGATTCCAACAATGAAAACCTAGTCTTCAATTCTTATGTCCATTTGAGCATGCTAAATTAAAAAAAAAAAAAAAAGTCACTTAGGTCAATGGCTCTATTTTCTGTTTTCTTTTCTTTTTCTCTGAAAGCAGGGCCAGGACTAGATCAAGGTAAATTGAGGCCAGTCAGTTACTTGCCTTGGCACAAAATTTAAGGGGTACTAAATAATTTAGTCATCAAGATAAGTCATATTTTAATGCAATATTTAAAATTGAAGTTAATGTAAAACATTTACAATGAACAAAATATCAAAAAATTAAATAAAAACACGATCAGTATTACTAATTTCTTCTTCTGCCTGAGGCTCTAGTAGCACTGGGTATAGACAGCATTACTACTGACCCTGGGACTCTGTTTTCTTCTATTGCCAGACCACTGAAAATATTCTTAATGCCTGTTCTGGCTGGGAGAGCAGGGAGAAAACTTCCAAGCACTGGTATTGGAGTGCATAAAATCTCTGTCCTCCTAGTTATCTTTGTGTCTTGATTAGTTTCTATTCTTCGCAATTCTTCTTGAGGAGTAAAAGATTGATGATACATTTTTGCTTGAAGTGTGTGTCTGCTTTTTTCCATGCACTTTGTCCTATGAAATTTAAGCAACTAAAGATGTTTTCCTATGCTCTTTCTACCTTATTATTACTTAACAAATATAACTACCTCCCTTTCTTCCTGGTAAGAGGAAAAAAGTCCTTCCCTTGAAAGGAGAATGATATTTTCATGGTTTCATTATCAGGCTGGCAAAAAAACAAAACAAACAAACAAAATATTAGTAGCACTTCAATATTAGCAGCCAGTGAGGTGCTAACATATTGGAGATGATCATGTTGATGTTACATTATTTCTTCAAAACTGAAACCAACCTTGGTGTAACTAAGTGGTTTACAACTTGAAAATGGCTCATTCTTTCTTTCCTAAACATGGACCATCTAAGAGGATTGAAGCAGATGTTTAGGGTTGGACTAGAATAAGACCAATGAGGTCAGAAACACGGAAACCAGGAAAAAAAAAAAAAAGACAAGCAGGGAATAATCAATAGGAAATGACATTTGTCCTCCTGTGACTTTGACACCAAGGGCCAAGCCCGAGGGCACCATGAGGTAGGTTGGGGGAAGGGTACAGAAAGAGAATATCTCATCTGGGACCCAGGTTCCTGGTATGACCCTATGAATTCAAAGGGTCCCTGATACCCAGTCTGACAGACAACTGGGTGGAAAAAGGCTCCTCCCACTTCACTTTTGTCACAACTGCCTTTTTATCCCATCATCATCAGGGACTGCTTTTAAGAGCATTTGGATAGATGGCATTTTCTGCAGTGCTAGTAGTGGGAGGAGGGGGAGGAGAATCTATTTGCTGCACAGGCAGTTTTTGTGATTTTAACAAGACTCTCCCGCCCCCTTCAAACCCAGCCCTGTGAGACAGAACACACACACTCGCTTGTTACCGCTTGCCTCCTGGCCTCTGGGATTCCTTTCTCTTTAGCTGTGTTTCTCAACCTTTTGTATCTCTCCAAGGCAGAAGTAGCAAAAGCAGCAGGAAAATGGCAAAGGAATACAAGCCTGTGCTGTTTCTGGAACACATGCAGCTTGTGTCCACACTCTGGAAGTAGAAATTCTGCCTTAAGAAAAATATTCCACTACAGGGATTTTTGTCTGCTTTCCAAAGCACACAAAAATAGGTTAACTTAATATGCAGGCACCCAAATGCCTGACATGTAGATGACCCTGCCTAAAATGACTATCCACAAAATAAAAATGTAAATGGGTCCTCCTGGTTGGTCAAGAACAGTGGTTTACCTGCCTCCCCCCCTTAGGACACAGACATACACATGGTGCTGATCAAGAGGGTTATAGTAGAATTTCTGCTTCTTCTAGGGGTAATTCCTCTCTCTTTTCTCCCATTCATCAAAGCATTCCAGAGTCTAGGTAACGAAGACTGAAATTTTTATGAATATGCTCTTGGTTTGCTCACTCTTTTTGAAAAAATTAAATCAGTTGCAATGTTCAGTATTCTTACTATCTGCAGAAACAAATTTCTTTTAGCACACTTCACTCCTTTCTAACCAACACCCTTCAGTGAGTTGCTAGACCTTGCCTTGGTGACTCTATCCTGTATCCTCTCCTCTCATATATTCATTCACATACCCATGTGATAATGGGTCATGTTATGTCCATATTTTGGCACCATTTTGAGAGGATATTGGAAAGCAAGAGATAGGCAATTTTTGAAAACACATTTCCATCCTTTCTGTAATGTCTTGCAAAAAAGGAATATCTGCCTACTGAAGACGGAGGGGTGGGTGGTGCATGTTTTCCTCCAATTGCTGAGGATAAATGAGGCTTTTTTATTGGGCTACTTGGACTACTCTTCTCTGACAGATGGAGCCAAGTGAGTTTTAGTCAAGGTACCAGTGGATTTTCCCTAAGACATGCAATTACAAATTCTCCCAATGAAAATCTGTATGATCCTTTGCAAATATATTACAAAGGAGTTCCAAGAAAATTACAGGAAATTCACTGAGCCTTACTAGCTTAATCATGTGATCATCATCTGCTCAGTATTTTGTTTTTTCAGTAAGAGACTGATATTTGTAGTAAGATGCTTACTAGAGCAATAGGTTGAAAAGGAAATTATTTCCTTTCCTATATTTTAAGAATGTTCCATTTTGGCAGTACATAATCTCTTAAAAATGATCTTGCTTTCAGATAGCTACAAATATATCATTTAGTGCTTTTTGTATGAATGTGGGATTGATGGATTTAGATACCAGGGATGGATTGCAGGTTTTTCATGATCATAAATCCCGTGTCACATCAGCAGCACGATGGAAGCATTTTGATAGATAACATAAACTCATTAATCACCACTTTCTTAAACTAAGTACCATAGAAAGAATTTTAAATGTTCCACATTCCAACATTTGTGAATGCCTCCCCTTTTAAAAATGCCATCCTTTATTAGTTCATGCTGTTTAAGATAGCTTGAGTTAACTCCATGAAAAGAGACTGTGTATCAGGGAAAAAAGGATTGGAAAGGGGGAGGGGGAAGGGAAAAGAGTCAAGAAGATTAAATTCCATCTTAAATCCAAACACGGGCTAGATTGCATGCTAGCATTAATGTCTTCGTCCTCCACCAGAGAATGTTGGCAGACTTCCAGTTTATTAAAACAACAATCCAATGCTGATCTTCTCTTTGTATACACAACTCAAGGATGGATCATTTACTCAAACAGAGCTGTTCGCTGAGGTATAAAAGCAAAAATGCATTTCAGGAGAGGTTGTTTATGACTCTTGTGTAAAGCACTACACTGCTGTGTTTCATACAAGTAATCCTGATCACTATTAATTGAAAAGAGAAAGCCACACTGTTATTCTCAAAGCAGTAAGTACACTTTGTTTCCAGGCATTTAATGATGCTGCTTAAGCTTGTGAAACTATATGAAATACAGGTATGTGTTACTTCAAAAAAATTTTTTATCTGCTACACGAATGCATTCTGTAATCAGTCTTCTCTTAAAAAATGTTGCCCTCCCTCCAACCCCCTGAAACAATGCATCATAGGGCTTATTTCACCGATGGATTTCCCTACTGCACTTAGCACTTAGTATCTGTGAATATTCAACTTTCTTTAGCATGCATTTAATGATACAAATGTAGTTTATCTGCTTGCACATTCATGGAAAATATATGTGTGTTTATAAAAGAACAGTAATGCACTCCCAGACACATCTTAGTGTGAGAACACTGTCGTGTTTCTTTTGTCACATGAAATTATGTAATTCAATGAGCAATTTTCAGGGTTACAAGTTCTGCTGGGTTCCCAAAGAGCAGTGACAAACATCAGACAAACAGACTTTACACTGGAAGGCCCATCTCAGGCAGCAGAGCTGGCCTCAGGGATGACAGACTGTTAAGTGGGCTTTGTTTCCAGGTAGCATTTTGTAAATCCAAATCTTTGATAATGACACAGTGTATTGAATGGTGACTGGCTGAATGGTTGTTGAATTTTAAGATCTGATTCGGCACACCACTGTGAGAACAGAGCACAATAACATTAAACACCAGATGGTATTTCAAAGCCCATCAGATATACAGATCCCTTTTTCTTCTCAACAAAAGATTGGCAAGACCTCTCCTCTAAAAAATAAAAAAATTAAAAAAAAATAAAAAAGAGGAAAAAGGTGGCAGTGGGTGGAGGCGGGGGGGGGGGGTCCCATTAAGATAAATGGGATGATTTGGTTTTGTCTTGCTTGACTATTATAGGAAAG
The DNA here is from genome assembly GCF_987537825.1 of Furipterus horrens. Taxonomy (NCBI): domain Eukaryota; kingdom Metazoa; phylum Chordata; class Mammalia; order Chiroptera; family Furipteridae; genus Furipterus; species Furipterus horrens. The sequence goes on from NW_028327175.1 coordinate 88,816,205, forward strand.
CCATCTGAATGGGTCACGTTACAAACTAGACTCCAGATCAAAGGATAACTACTGCAGCGGTGGGTCAAACGGATCTGAACTGTGTCAGCCGGATCAGCATGAAACCCTAAACTGTGGGCCAAGAAAACATGTCTCTCTCAAACTGAGACTTGACCATACCAATTAACCAAAGCATTTGCCTCTTTGCTTCAGAGGAAATCTGAGAGGGTTTCATGTGGTCACACATGACAGAATGGGATTCCTGTAATGTAGCTAATATTGTTGGGTTCAGGGGTAAAATTAAACTCTTCACCAAAGAAGTTACCCAAGAGCTGCTGCTCTGTCAGTAGCAACTGAGTGAATAAGGAGGTGAGTGAAATGCAATTTGCATATATATGATGCTAAAGAACACTGAATTTACTTTGGGGAAATCAGAGCTTGGGTCATTCTGAGTGTGGACAATGGTATAGAATGGAAGTGTGAGAGTTAATTTTATGTGTCAACTTGGCTGGGTCACAGTGCTCAAACATTTTTCTGAATGTTTCTTTGAAGGTGTTTTTGGGATGAGATTAAAATTTAAATTTTTGACATTGAAAAAAGCAGAAATCCCTCATCCCATCAGTTGAAGGATTTAACAGAACAAAGACTGACCTTCCCACATAAGAAGAAATTGTAAGAAGGAATTCTGCCGGCAGATGGCCTTTGGATCTGAATGGTAACTATTGCATGAGTCCAGCCTGCTGGCACTACTTCATCAGATTTTGGACTTGCCAGTCTCCACAACTGTATGGGACAATCTTTAAAAATAAATCTCTCTCTGTATATAAACACATCCTGCAGGTTCTGTTTCTCTAGAAAGCCCTGACTAATACAGCGAGGTACATAAATATTGAAAGCTCACAACACTTTTGCATTTGAGAAATGAATTAGCTGGTCTCAATGGTCTCAGAGATCTGCTCCAGGGATGCGATTCTGGAATAGCTGATGACCGGGGAAGCACAGTATAGTGGTTAAGGAGACAGATCTGGGTTGGAATTTTCACTTTACATGTAGTAGTTATATCACTTAGACAAGTTCCTCAGTAATTTTGGGCTTTAGTTTCCTTATTTGTAACATGAAATAGTAATTCATACCTCTGGACTCGCACAAAGGAGGTGGATAAAAAAATAAAGATTTTAGAAATTACAAAACATGGGCAAAAGGGTATAAATCACAACGACCCTCCTCTCTTCATTTCCCTGTAAGGGGAGGTTTGGTTATGAATCTTAGGTCATTCAAACACAAGAGGTCCTCAACTTAAAGTGACCTGGGAGGTAACAAAATACCCTCAGTACAATGGCCCCACCAGGCCTGGCTCACCACCATCTCCCTGCAGCAGCACTGGGGATGCTGTGGGAATCTTCATGAAGGAACTGTAGGCTTCTTAGAGAATCTGGGCTCAGCGGGGAAGAAAGTGAGGAAACTTGAACAAGATGCCATGGTCTAAAGACATATAACCAAGAAATGCTGAGAAAATTGGCCTCGTCATGGCAGAGTCCTTTTGTCCTGAACAATTCATCTCTGATATTGCATAAATTGGTCACTTACTTGGGTCATCGAATCTCTTATTTCCACAATGAAGACATGTCTTTGACATTCAAAGGACTCTTTGAAATCCATTTAACTGAGGGCACCTAGGAATTGACAGATTTGACTTGGAGATGCAGTATCTTCAGAGAGCAGAGTTTGGAAGGCCTGGAGGGCTGGCTTGGAAGGGACACTGGCAGAGGAGGGGTCCTTATGCTGCTCCGGAGTTGGTAAGCATGAGGACACAGGGGAAAGGGCCTTAGGTGGTAGGAGAGGCCTGTAGAAGGAATATGGGGAATGCCAAAACCACAACCTATTTCAAAACTCTGCCCAGGACCGGCCCTGTGTCCTGTTCTTCCTCCCGGCCGCAGACCAGCCCTGCTGCCAGGATCCAGGATGACGATGGTTACATATTACAGAGGATTTGTGGACCAGCCTGGGACACTAACCACTATATTTAAATTAATCCAATGGAAACAAGTTCTAAATTCAATATTGACTTATATCCTAAAAAGAAAAAAAAAATCTGCCCAATGGGGTACTGTACATGATAATAAGGATTTACATAACAAAAAAACAGAAAGTTGATTATAAAAGCACACTTCTGTGCAGGTTTGGATTCACCATAAAGCCCACTTAAAAAGAAAATTTTTTAGAGATCTAAAATGTGACTTATGATTTTCATGGAAGTTTCCATGTGGCCATATTAATTATACAGAGGGACAAAAATTATAGAGTGGCTTCTAGGAACCACAAGCTTTATGTTTACTTAATTCAATCTTAAGTTGGTAATTTTATCCCTACTTTACAGAAAAGAAAATTGAGGTTCAGAGAGGGTAAGTCATATTATTTAAGGTCACACAGGCAGGAAATGGTGGAGCGTAATTTTCTCTCTCGAAAAGTTACGTTTTTCTCATGCTACCATTTATATCAGAGGAGCCTTCTATAGTTGAGAACTTAGTACTCAACCACAAGCTTCCATTATTTTTCCCTTTTATTCCTCCTCAGGGTATGTTGTGGCTATCTATGCTACTTAAGATTTGAAACCAGATGAGATACCACTTAACTAAAAAAAGGGCAAACAATCCAATTAAAAATGAAACAAAGAACTTGAATAAATATTTTTTCAAATAAGATATACAAATGGTCAACAAGTACATGAAATGATGCTCAACATCATTAGTCACTAGAACAATGCAAATCAAAACCAAAGAAATAAGAACATAGCAAGTGTTGTTGAGGATGTGGGAAAATTAAAACATTCTGCTGATGGGAATATAAAATAAAGCAGTTTTGTGGAAACCATTTTGAAGTTTTCTCAAAATGTTAACTACAGAGTTACCACATGACCTAGCAATTCCACTCCTAAGTATATACTCCCAAAGAATTAAAAACAGGTACTCAAGCAAATACATGCACACACATACTTATAGCAGCACTATTCACAATAGCCAAAACGTGAAAACAACCCAAATATTCATTAACGAATGAATAGATAAACAAATTATGGTCTATCCTTATAATGGAACATTATTCATCCATAAAAAGAAATGCTACATGAATGAAACAAAAACATTATGCTGAGTGAAAGAAACCAGGCATAATAGGTCACATATTGTATGATTTCATTAAGAAGAATTATCCAGAATAGGCAAATCCAGAGACAGAATGCAGATTACTGGTTAGCAGAGGTTAGAGAGAGGGAAAACTGGGGAATAACTGCTTAATGGGTATGGGGTTTTCTTTTGTGGTGAGGAAACTGTTTTGGTACCAGATAGAGGTGGTGGTTGCACAATTTTGTGAATGTACTAAATGCCAATCAATGATTAATATTATGTTATATGGATTTCACCTCGATTTAAAAAAATCTAAGATCTATTGAATGTCCTGGTTATACCAGGCACAGGATTTTTGAATAGAATTACTCAATCAGGTTTCCAGACAGAAGGCCATGGAGATAAATAGACATAGCAAATCTGATGAATTCACCACCAAAGTGAACCAAAGAAAATGTGCCCCCATCCGCCTTACCAGAGACCCTGTTCCTTTGTAGATACACCTAAATACCATCCTAGGGTAAAGCAGCTCCAAAACATGAAGTCACCACTTAACGATGACAGTGACACAGCTTATCATGTAAAAACTGGACCAGCTTTCTTTGCTGACCGTTCCTTTCACTCACTAATGTTCTTTCATCATTAAGCTGCTAAATTTGGTTACATGGGGGCCTGTTTAGAATGCAAGAGATGCCTGTTTTTCTGTCTGATTATAGCAGGGGCTGCAGGCATCAAGGATTGTCTGTGGGAGCCAATGGCCCAGTTTGAGGTAAATAATAAGCTTTTTACTTAATGCCGTATCTCTCTTTTCAGCTGCAGACAGTCTCCATCCTTTTCTTCCTCCAGGGTAGGGCACACTGAAATTCTACTTTCAGAGAGATGAGGGTGTCCAAGCCCCCGCTGGTGATTTCTAATGCTTATGAAGCACATCATGCAGGAGCAATTTAGATGACAAAAAAGAGCACTCTCCAGTCCAGATTTACACTGTGTTCCTATTCACCACCACCTCAGCAAACATTATAAATGCCTTGCCTGAGTAATGAATGGTTTCTGAGTGAGTTTCTGGGCTGGCAGCAGGTTTGAAATTCTATAGAGTCAGGCAAGGGAGACGGTGACTAGGGTAGACTTACGGGAAAGGATTAATGAGGGGGTGCTGGCTGAACATACTGCTCCACTGTTCTCTCAGTCACTAGACTGAGGACTCGCTGATTTTGCCTCCAGGACTGTACTTTTATAACTTAAAACAAGCCTCTTTAAACAAATCCGCATCAGGCAATGTGTCAACACTTCATTGGCTTCAATAGAATTAGTTTTCTAAATGCTCTTTTCTGAAGCAATTTTTGCACTTGAAAATGCATTACAGGGAACATTTACTATAACTACAGTACAATGATATAGAATATGACAAGTAGGGTTTTAATCAGTGCAAGCTGCAACTCTGAACATGTTCTGCACTGATCCTCCCCCTTCCCTCCGCATCAATGTTAATAAACCCAAGAACTTGAGGTTATTTTCTCCAGTATTTGCTGTAAATAACAGCCAGGGACTTAATTGTATTTGCCCAGAATGAACTAGGCTAACAACTTTCCCAAGATGCTCAGGCAGGTTCTGAATTAATAGCCTTACATAACTTGGCCCTTTATGTATGGCACGCCAAAGAGACCACAAGATTGTTCTGCTGGCTGAGAGATAACACACCAGGGCTTGAACAAAGTAGGGGAAACCACACGTCAGCACTCCGTTAGCCCTGCCCCGGTCAAACTCAAAGCACAGCTATAAGCAGCCAAGAGTTACTGAAAATGTAACACTCCCAGTTCTGACATGTTCCACAGGACGTGCTCTCTTGGTAAGATGCCTATGAAAATGAGCAGCATGAGGGCCTGCAAGATGGCAAAATGTTTCCATTATACAGTCTTCTCATTAGCCTCAGCATTTGGTTTGCTGGCCATAAAAAAAAAAAAAAAAAAAAATCTCTAAAAGGGAAATAGAGAAAGAATAGGGCCTTTCAAATGCTCTAATAGTAAGAGATTGTGGGTCTCATTTAAAAGAAGTATTTAACTTTTTTCTGCTTCAGTCTCACCTCTTTCTAAATGTGGCTGAAATAGAGATGAAAGGGTAGCCACTGCGCCCGTGTTGTGCTAAAGTTTGCAGAGAGCCACGGTGGTAGATGAATCAAATGTGTGTGTTAGGATGGCCCAAGTATGTTCTCTTGGACTTGCTGCAGACAGTAAGCAGAAACAAATGGCCTCCTTCCCTCTGGCTCCTTCTGAGATGTCTGATCTACTTATCTCCAAGGGATATAGGGAATGTAATCCAAACTATAGTTTGGAGTCACACATGCCTGGGGCAGCATCCTAGCCTTTCCATTTTTGCTAGCTGTGTACTTAAATCCTTCAAGTCTCAGTTTTCTCCTCTGTAAAACTGGCACAGTTTTTGACCTAACTTATTTGACTGCTATGAGAATTACAGATACTGATGCCAGCTACGTAGAATATGAGGTACTCAACAACTGCTAGTTGATATTGTTTTTGTGATGAGTTCAAATGGGAAATCCACTATGCAGTCAACATTTATTAAAGAATGATTAGCTGATGGGCCCTGGGCAAAAACCAAGATTTGGTTCCTGTCCCAGAGGATCTCACAGCCTCTTTGGGAAAGTAGGCCGGTATGCATGTGGTTCCTATCAAAAGCGGGGCATGCCATAATCAAGTTAGTGCATCTGTCCTGCTGGAGCAGGTGCACCTGGACACGTTCTGTGTTCAAGTCCCTGTAGGGGAAAACAGGAGTTTTCAACTTGAGGCAGGTAAACTTGCAGGACTTCTTCAAATCCATAGCCTTAGAAAGGACTTTCCCCTGTAAATTAGATTTTAATAAAGTTAGAGGGTTGATTGCGCAGAGCTTTCCCTCTCAATTTCATTTCATTTATTTAAATTTTTTAAAACTTAGATTTAAGGTTTTTAGAGCAGTTTAAACTTTATAGAAAAATTGAGAGGAAGGTACAGGGATTTTAGATATACTCACTGGCATCACACATGCACAGCCTCTCCCATAGTCAACATCCCCCACCAGGTGAAACATTTGCTTTAGCTGGAGAACCTACATTGACACATCATGATCATCCAAAGTCAACAGTTTACATTAAGTTTCATTCTGCATGGATATGGAGTGAAAAGAAAGAACTAAGTAAAGGACAGTGGTCACGGTGCCTGTGCTAATTATATTAAGAATGAATCTGCTGATTTTGACCCTTGTGTGAAGTTTATACTCATAAACATGTTTCTTCTCTATAATTTTTTGTATGTGTGGAAGAACACATCTTTTTTTTTTTCTCATTTGAAATTTGGCCTGAAGTTAGCCTTCCTAGTAAAAAGGCACAGTGGTTAGCTGCTCTGGTTCAATGAAAGAACTAGAAAGAGAGGACAGAGGATCCCCCCAAATACATGCAAACACTAAAATATTAAAGGTCCCACCCTCTTCTACAAAAATCTTACTTGATTTGATATCCCCAAGTACCAGAGGCCTGGGATAGGTCAGCTGTCTCCTGAACAGTTTTGCTTTCTGAGTCTCATCACTACCTTAATAACTTTTGATCATTAAACATCCCTGACTTTATCCTGAAAAACACCAATTATTCTGGATAGATATTTAGCAGCCAAAATGTAAAGTGTAATCATCCGATTGGACGTTTTAGGTCCTATAAGTCTATGGCCTCTTTCTCATTGAGGTTTTCTCTGATTCCTCTGTAAAAAATTACAACCCCTTCCTTCCTACCTCTTCCCTGCTTTATTGTCTCCATAACATTCTACACATTCATTTACTTTACACATTCTCTGTTTCTCCCACTAGAGTGTATGCTTTGTGAGGGTAGGCATTTTTTTTTTTTCTTTTTCTTTTTTTTTTTTTAAACTGCTGAATCTCTGGCTCCTAGAACAGGAGCATTTAGACACATTGAGCATTTGGGTGTTTGTTGAATGGTCAAATAAATTAGAGATTTATGTTGTGTTTACAAAAGACTATAAAAAGTTATAAAAGGCTTGAGTGTCAGCCTGCGAGCCAAGTGTCATCACTGGTTCAATTCCCAGTCAGGGCAAATGACTAGGTTGCTTGTCAGGTCCGCAGTTGGGGGCGCAAGTGAGAGGCAACCACACAGCGATGTTTCTCTCCCTCTCTTTCTCCTTTCCCCTCTCTCTAAAAATAAGTAAATAAAGTAAACAAATAAACAAACAAATAAGTTATTTAACTTAAAAAATAAATAAATAAGTAAATATTGAAGGATTGCGTTCATTTAAAAAAAAAGTTATAAAAGGCAAGGCTCAGAGAATGGTCCTAAATGAGAAGTTTGAACAGGGAATTTAAATTGTTCTGCACACAGTAGTCCTTCTCTATATCGTGGTTCACTTATCACGGCTTCATTGTATTGTGGGATTTTAAAAAATATTATTTTTAATTATTGCAGATTTTTCGTTGTATCGCGGGATTTTGCAGTACTGTATAAGTATGTTGTTAAAGTTATGTAGGTTTAAGAGTGTAGAATATGTTTAAGAACATAAGTAGTGTTTATAAAAGTGTGGAAAAGGTTAATAAGGGACTGGGAATGGTTTATAAGTGTGTGGAAAGGGTTTATAAAGCCTTAAAATATATATAAATACTAAAATAAATGTAAGGTTCCTACTTCGCAGATTTTCACCTATCGTGGCGGGGTCTAGAACATAATACCCGCAATAAGTGAGGGAATACTGTATTTAAGTAAAGGGAAAGTTTTAGTTTTCTTCTGGCAGTTCCAGAGGATAAGAGAGGAGCGGGGAGACTGGAAGAGGAGGCCGGGATAGATAATCCACAGGATGTATTATCACTTCTAGGCTCGTGCTAACCTGAGGAAATGCAGGACTTTCCTACACATAATGCTTCTGTTCTGTGCCATGTGACCCACTATACAATCTCTGCCAATCTTATCATACTTGTGAGAGGCACCTGATCTGGGGCACCAAGAAAGAGGTTTCCTAGGACAGAGAATGGTCAGAAGGCTGATTTCTGATTTTCAATTTCAACTTGTACAAGGATACAAGTAGTTTGCCATCTTCATATCTCATTAAATATAGTGACACACAATAATAAATTGAAGTCTGACAGAATTAATAATTATATATTTAAAATTGATAGAAATAGAGTTGTGGAAACAGAATGCAGAGCAAAATTAAAAGAGAAAGAAATGTGAAGGAAAAGGTGAAACCTGGGAAATAAATTGAGAAGATTCAATATTTAATTATTAGAGAACAGGGAAAGAGACCAGGAAAGAATTATGAAAAAATGATGGAAGAAAATTTACTACAGTTGAGAAAATCCAAGTCTTCAGTTTAATGGATTCAAGTGTGGACAAATGATCTAGATATTGTGTCATGACATTATAGTAAAGCAAAGACAAAACTTTCAAAAATTCTAGAGAGGAATGAAATCTTGTGAAATTTGATACCAAACAGATTGGTATCAAACTTCTCTTTAATAGCAATGAGTAAGTAAGATAACACCTTCCAAAATTCTGAGAGAAAAGGTTTTTAAAGCTAGAACTATGTACCTTCTGATATTTTGATCTCTATGAGGCATAAATGAAGATATTTAAGGCAGGGTCACAGAAAGTTTCCTCTTACATAGCCAACCTGAAAAATATACTTGACAGTATGCTGTAAAGAAATGAGGGGTGGGGGGCAAATAGTAGAAGACATGAAATAAAGGAAATGGTGAAATTACCCGAAGAATACAGAGTACATGGGAAGAAATACCAGGATGACAGCTGAGTGGTACTGAAAGACAAGACTTCTACTTAGTCCAACATGCAGTGAACCCCAAGAATGACATTAGGAAGAATGAATGGATTCTCTCAATGCTGCAAAAGCTAGAAGATGTTATTTTAAAAAATGAGTAATATAGATATAAAATACTGATATAGGGGAAAATTGTAAAGGAAAAATATGGCCACATGTAAAACAAACTGAGATATGGTATGGTTTTGAGATTTTGATGGAATCTAAAAAGAAAAAAAGAAAAGAAAAAAGAAAAGAGAATTCATTTGATTTTATTACAGAAATATGTTCCTCTGGTCTCCTGGGACTCATCACATTGGATCAATAAGGTAGAAATGTAATCCTACCACACAACACAGTTTTTCTGGCGGGAAAATGTTTACATTGTCATAATACCAGTTCTGTTCTCAAATATCAGTATTGACTTAGAGAGCATCAAGGAATTATTTACGATGTGGAACAGAGTTTAAATGTAACCAGGTTTTATGATCTTAAAGCAAAATGTAGCTGACAAAAGAGACGGGTGTGGAGCAGGAGCACAGAGGAGGGCAAAGTCACGGAACTCCTGTTCTACTCCTATATTAAGAGTAAGAGGTGCCATTGAAAGACGATGGGAAGAGACAGGGTTTTTGGCATATGGTTTGTATTCTCAACTCTAATGGATAGACTTTCCTCATTCATCAAAAGGTGACCATTACCAAAAATTGGGAAAAATTGGGAGGAGGAGATTGCAAATGAGAGCTGGTAAAGTGAGCTCATTCTCATCGGTCATGGTAGAGGATTTATAGAAAATGTTCAAAACTGATAAATTAGAAAAGAGGCATATTTGTTATTTGCTGCTGCATAACAAATTATCCATAATGTTGCAGCTTAAAATAATAAACACTTATCATCTCTATGCATTAGGAATTTGGAGTTGGTATAGCTAGGGCACTCTGGCTCAGTTTTTCATGAGGTTGTAGTTATCCTAAGGCTTCACTGGGGCTGTAAAACTAACTCCCCAAGTGGCTCACCACCCTGGCTGAGGGCAAGAGGCCACAGTTTCTCTCTACAGGGCTGCTTTAGTGTCTTCATGACATGACAGCAGCTTGTGCTGGAGGGACCCAAGATCCCAATTATTACCTAGCCTCAGAAGTTACACACTATCACTTTTGTTATATCCTATTGGTCACAGGGGTTATTCTTTCTAGAGATGGACCTCACAAGAGCATGAATATCAGGAAGTGAGCATCACTGAGGCTCATCTTTGGCACTGTCTGGCACAGGAGAGGTGAGTGTATGATTTAGAGTTGTAAAGTAACCACCAAAAGTATAAAACATAAACATGCTTAAAGGAAGTGTTTGCACTATTCGATGTTTTTTATTTATGTACATAGTTTTATTAAAATTTAATTTTGGGAATTTTTGAAAATATAAAGTAATATCCTTGAGGGGGAGACCCCCCCAAACCAGAATTATCTTCTGGAGGGTGAGCCTCTTCTAGTACAGGCTTCCCCTGCTAGGTGAGTGTTCTAGGAACCCATCTGTATCAGTGTACTAGCTGATCTGGTTCTGAGAAGCTGCATTTGGCTTCAATGAATTTTTTTTGGAAGCCTCTTTAAACGTGTTTGCCCACTTCTTGATGGGTGACTTATGCATGTAACTGCCTACACCTTGCAGAGTGTTCAGCAGTTTTTGACCAAAAATGGCATGACTCCCATGCCCGCCCCCTTTCACCTGATCTTGTCCCCAGAGACCTTTTTTTTTTTTCCCCAAGATGAAAAAAGTCCTCAAAGGGAAATGTTTTGCCGATGTGGAAGGGGTGAAACCAAAAATGGGAAAAGTACTAAAAAGCATCAAAATTGATGAGTTCAAAAACTGTTTTGAGCAGTGGAAAAACATGTCTTGATGGGTGTATTGTATCAAATAGAGAGTACTTTGAAGGTGACTGAAGTTTAAACATATTAGAATAAATACACACAAAAAAAATTCTGTTTTTTGGGGTCCCAACACATAAATATTACCCGTAATTGTTTAACCCAGGAACTGTTCACATTTTGTTTTTTTTTTTTCAGTCCTTGTTGTCTTGTCATATTAAAGCATATATATATTTAATAAAAATATAATTATATTGTATGTCCTATTTAGTATGTTTCTACCATTAAAATTATTTTAAACATTATTCATTCTATTATATATTCTCTTAATATGACTTTTAAAATACCGCTTTTATATGAAGTAGAACAACACGTTTATTCTGAAAGGCTTAGAAAAGTCCCACAGTTCCTCATTTATCCAGCCTGTAAACTTTCTGGAGAATATCTCATATTCTTATTCTCAATCCAGATATATATTTTGTTTTAAAGTGAGAGCATTCTGAAAAACCTGGCTATAATGTCTGCAGTTTGTTCCAATAAAATGGTATATCATAATTTAACCATCTTGTTATGGAACATTAACTATTTCCAATTGTTATTATAACAAGTGCTTTATAGCAATCATTGTGTACATTTCTTCAGTCATTTGGGTAAACTCTTAAAAATAGAAACACTGAGGTGAGGTTTAGAAATAATTTCAAGGCCCTTGAAAGAATACAGGGAACTTTCCTACTGAAGCCTGCACTGACACCTGCCCTGTAGGGTCTGAGACCCCCTGTCTCACCGCACCTTTTTGTTCTGTGTGCTGTTATCAATGCACATTTACTGGAAAAATGGGTGGTTCCCTATGGACTACTTGGACCAAACTAAAGAAATTAGGGTCTAGCTCTGAGATGTAGTTTAAAGAGGAAAAAAACAAAAAAGAAAAAGAAAAATAAGCAAGCAAAAAAAAAAAAAAAAAAAAAAAGCACAAGCAAAGCAACAACAAGAACAAACTTTTTACCCCCTCTGGCTGCCCCCGTGGAAATGACTGGAACTACATACAGGAGCATCCAGTTTGTCATTATTTCACAATTCATCCCTTACATAGTAGACTTTTCTTTTTTTCCCTCCCTACTGCCATGCTCACAAACTCTTAAATTACATTTGCCTTTACTGGGATATAAAGGTCAGATGCAATTTACATAATAGAAGCAATTGATGAAAATCTATACAGTGGAAGAGATGTTAAGCTTGAAAATCTAAGAAGATTTTGTCCCTGCCCGTGTGCTGCTCTCAGCATGTTTTAACTATGACCCAGCATTCGTTAGCGAATACCACATGTCACCATCTTTAAATAACCTTATCCATCTTATCACCACAATTTTGAACTAAGAAAAAAAAAAGTCACCGCCAAATGATCCTGAGTGATGCTGCCTGTCATGTTAGCCATCAGAAGCCTTGACATGGTCAGTAACTCTTGTAGATATTTTACCACTTACCAGATTACATTGAAAATAAGAATCTCTTGAAAAACCTCTCTCTCAAATGTTATCTTCTTGGCTTTCTATAAAATAGCAGTGAAAAGAAAGAAATTATTTGATAAGTTTGATCCTTCTGGATAAGCAGACCCAATCATTCACTCTGGGAATGGAGCAGGGTGCCTGTGACGGTCCAGCTCTGCTCCTCATGACTTTGTGCCTCCAGAGGAACCCCAGTTCTGGCCTCTTACTCTCAGCTTCATTTATCACATGTGGCAGAAAACGCCTTTCTTGGCTAATTCTCAGAGCTCCTTTAAGGATCAAATATATTTTAAACTCTTATTTGGGAGTTAGAAGCACAATTTTTTCTCAGAGGCTTTTTTTAAAGTTATTTTTTAAATTCATTTTTTAAGCTTTAATTAGCTCAATTATTTTGAATTACTAGTAACAGGACAATAGGACTAAAGCCAGTTTGCCTAATACCATTGGCTTATATAATTTTACATCTACTTCCTTTTGCTATTTTAAGAATTTTAACACCTATTTGATTAAGAGTGCAAAATGGCATAAGTTTATAAGTATTATATTTTATAATGATAAACATTTTCTGGTCTCACTGACCTGCTGTCCCCACCTTAATTTGTTTTATCTACATAATTTGAGCAATTAAGGATTTTAAACCAGTTTGACTGAAGAGACTAACATTTTTAAAAACTGTTTCTAACAACTAGTATTTATCAGAGCCCAGCATTTCATCCAGAATAGGTAAATTTTCCACCTAATTTACAAATAAATATTAAACAATGACTCACATGATTACGCACTATTAGTACCCAACATGACCTGCTAGAAGTCTGCCATTTCCTTCCTTTCAGGGACAAATTACAGCAACCCAATCAACTGCATGATTGTCCAAAGAGAGTATTACTGATTTGTCTGCATGACAACATTGACCCTGTCTTCAGTATCTACCTTCTCAAATGCCTTTAAGAAAGCCCAAATGTTCCCAAAGCATTGATTATATATATGCAATTTAGAAGAAATTCTGCAGGGAAGATGCCATGAAATAAACCTCATACCCACAGGTAACAAACCAACTTGCTTGAAAGGCAATTTTACTACCTTCTCTCTTTCTAGAGTTGCCATTTGTCTATCTTACTTGCCTGCTCATGGGCCCTAAGATAATCTTACTTCCAAAAACTCACTGCACTCATCCTGAAAGGAGTCCTTTTGTTACGTTTTATTTACCATGTGGGGAATTTGGGTGGAGAGAGTGACATGCCAGACCTTCTGGTTCTAAGGTCTCTACACTCAAAACTAGTCAGAGACTCTTTATTTCTGCTACACTAACCCTAATCTTCTCCATGACTACGGATGCTTCTGTCTGAATAGGTAAATATATTGACATATGAAAAAGAAAAGACAAGAATAATTTTAAAGAACTATTATCCTTATTAAGCTGGGACATGAGTAGCCTCATTGGGCAGGAGGTTAAGGTGCTCATCTTGGCATTCTAGAATTAAGGATGGGGCCACATTTCAAGACGTGTCTTCCAACTCCAGGCATAGTGGTCTGAATCCCCTTGGGGGGAAGATACTGGGCTTTCTGGGCTCAGCCTTAAGAAAGTTTTGCCTTGCCTCCTAAAACAATTAGCTGGCAAAGTGGCACACATTGGAATGTGGGGAGCAGCAAGAATGGCTCAGAAAGGCCTGTAGCAATCCAGGCTCCAGGTATGAGGAGTCAGCAGTAATACCAAAGAGTAATAAAGAGGCTAGGAGTGATACTGGAGGAGGCCAAGAATGAGAGGGCCTCAACAGATGACTTCATATAGGAAAGGGGCCCGAAGAAGAAGAGAGTTAAATGATTCATAAGTTTTGAGTCCTGGCTACTGGTGAGAGCAACAGTGGAAACTGGTAAATTATATGAAACAGGATTGCGGGAAATGTAATATTTTTGACTTAGGCATATTGTTTTGGACATGTGACTGGGTTATCAAATACCTATAGGCTGTAAATAAAAACCATGGTATTTATGTTTAGATATCAGCTTTTTGCATTAAGATAGTCTTACCGCTACATGCTAGAAATTCTGTTTTATTTTTCTCCTTTTGTGCTCTTCCTGTGCTTATCACATTTTCCTGCCAAAAAAAAAAAAAAAAAAAAAGCATCTGCAGCTTAAGGATACAAGTTGCTCATCCAAAGTCACGTCAGATTTAGGAATGTATGCTTTCCAGAATTTGAGTACTAACATCACCCAGATGTTTTAAAACTGTAGTTAAATTCACCCAGATGTCTCTAATTGCACCTAGCTATTGCATCTTTTCTTTGCTCATCTTGTCTGTTCCATTCATTTAATCTGCTATAAATCAGTATAGCTTTGAATTTTTTTAAAGGACATTTACAGAGATCTGATGATATGGATGTGGAGAGAATAGACTTCATAAAGATATTCTTAGATCTCATAATAAAATAAATCAGTGAATATCAGAAAATCCTAGAATTCTGGGACTGAGAGGATACTTAGAGATACTCTAGTTCAGTGTTTTCATTTTACAAAGAGAAAACTTAGGCTCTGAGAATTTAGGAGACTCTGAGAATTTAGGAGACTTCATGGAGACACAGAACAAGGTGTTGCAGAGTTAGGGTTAGATAACAGGAGTATTTGGTTAAATATTATGTATACATATGCATTTTGTAAGGCAAGGTTTGCTGTTGCTGGGTTTTCTTTTTCTTTTCCTTTTTTTTACATTTTAATGAAAACAAAACATATGAAAAATGAAATGACTCTTCTATCTCTTCTTTCTATTTTGCATCAACCATTCCCCCCCTACTCTAGAGCTATTTACATCAGTTTACTTTAATTCTTTTGTAAAACAATGTTTTTTCACTTGACTCCAAATCCTCTTCTAGCAGCAGTTTTATTTTTAAATTCTCATTCAAAGCAATTTTCTTACAGAAGTTTTGTCTATATCCACTCTCTCCAACTTCTCTCCATATAGTCTCTTTTTTATAAATGCAATATTTATATTACATAAAATTAAACATTTTAGAATAAAAATATCATATCCAATAGATACAGAAAAAACATTTGACAAAATTCAGCAACCATTTATGATACAAACTTTAGCAAAATGGGAATAGAGGGAACATTCCACAACATAATAAAGGTCATATATGACATATCCACAGCTAATATCATACTCAATGATGAAATCTGAAAGCTTATTCTTTAATATCAGGAATAAGATAAGTATGTCCACTTTACCACTTTTATTCAACACACTAGCCACAGCAATCAGATATAAAAAGGAAATAGAAGCTATCTAAATTGGAAATGAAGAAGTAAAACTGTCATTATTTGCAGATGACATGATACTATACATAGAGAACCCAAGATTCCACCAGAAAGCTATCAGAACTGAAATGAACTCAGAAAAGTCACAGAATACAAAATTAATATTCATAAGTAGGTTTTATTTTTGTACAACATAATGAGCTATCAGAAAGAGGAATTTTTAAAAGCTCATTAATAATTGCATCAAAAATTAAAATAAAACATCTAGGAATACATTTAGCCAAGGAATAAGTTTAACATGTGTGCTAGGAAATTATAAGACATTGAAGAAATAAATTGAAGAAGATACAAGTAAATAGAAGTATACTCTGTGCTTATGAATAGGAAAAATTAACATGGTTAAAATGGTCATATTATCTATAATAGTCTACAGATTCAATAAATCTCTATTAAAATACAAATGGCTAATTTCACATAACAAATAATCCTAAAATTTATATGGAGTCACAAGTCCGAATAGTCAAAGTAATCTTGAGAAAGAACAAAGTTGTAAGTATTATATTATCTGATACCAAGTATACTATAAGGCTATAGTAACCCAAACAGCATGTTGCCAACATGAAAACAGACACATAGATAAACTGAACAGAATAGAGAGCCCAGAAATAAATCCCACCTATATGGTCAATTAATCTATAGCAAAGGAGGTAAGAATATACAATGGGGGAAAGACAGTCTCTTCAATAAATGGCATTGTGCTAATTGGACAGACATGCAAAAAATGAAACTGGGTCACTTTGTTTCACTGTACACAAGAATAAACTCAAAATGGATTACAGACTTTAATGTAAGACTTAAAACCATAAAACTCATAGAAAAAACAAAGGCAGTAAACTTGTAACTCTTAATAATATTTTTTGGGATATGTATTCTTGGGCAAGGAAAACAAAAGAAAAATAAACTAATGGAACTATATCAGACTAAGAAGATTTGGCACAGAAAGGAAACCATTAATAAATGAAAAGACAACCTACCAAACAAGAAAATACATTCACCAATGATACATCCAGTAAGGGTTTAATAACCAAAAATGTAAGGAACTCATAAATAAAACTTAATATCAAAACAAAACAAAACAAAATCCGTCTGATTTAAAGAAATGGGCAGAGAACCTGAATAGACAGTTCTCCAATGAGGACATACAGATGCCAATAGACGTATGAAAAGATGCTCAACATCACTAATCATCAGAGAAATGCAAATTAAAACCACAAAGAGCTGTCATGTCACAACTGTCAGAATGGTATCATCAATAAATCAACAAACAACAAGTTTTGGAGAAAATATAAAGAAAGGAGAGCCTTGTACACTGTTGGTAAGACTGTAATTTAGTGTAGTCTCTGTGGAAAATGCTATGGAAGGTCCTCAAAAAAGTTGAAAATAGGACTACCTGATGACCCAGCAATTACACTTCTTATCCAAAGAAATTCAAAACACTAATTTGAAAAGATATATGCATCTCTATGTACACTGCAGTGTTATTTATAATACCAAGATATGGAAGCAACCTAAGTGTCCATAGATAGATGACTGGATAAAGAAGAAGCAGTACATACATACAGTGGAATATTTGTCAGGCTTAACAAGAAAGAAATCTTGCCATATGCAACATGGATGGACCTAGCATATATTAAACTTAGTGAAATAAGCCAGACAGAGAAAGACAAATACTATATAATTTCACTTACATGTAGAACCTGAAAAACAAAGTAAATGAACAAACAAAACAGAAACCAACTCATAGATACAGAGAAAAAACTGATGGTTGCCAGATGAGAGAGGTTGGAGGACTGGGTGTTAATGAAGAAGGTATTTAGAAGTACAAATAGGCAGTTATAAAAATAGGGGGATGAAAAGCATAGCACAGGGAATATAGTCAATAATATTGTAATCACTATGTGTGGTATCAGGAGGGTACTAGACTTATCAGTGGGATCAACTGGTAAGTTACGTAAATGTCTAACTACTATGCCATATACCTGAAACTAATATTGAATGTCAACTGTAGTTAAGAAATAAAAATAAAATCAAAGATTAAAAAAAGAAGAAATAGACTTTATGCAAACAGCAGAATTTATTGCATAAATAGCAAAATTAAATAAAGCCTGAGAAAAATTAAGTTGAATAGTTTTTTAAAATTGACTACTTTAAAGTATACAATTCTGTGGCAGTTGGTACATTCACAATTTGTGCAAGAACAATCTCTTTCTAGTTCCAGAAAGATTTTTATCAGCCCCAAAGAAAACCACGGAACCATTAAGAAGTTGTTCCTCATTTCCTCTTCCCCAGCCCCTACGGTTCTATTTGTTTATCTATTCTGGATATTTTATATAAATGGGATCATACAATATTTGATCATTTTTCATCTGACATATTTTACTTAGCATAATGTTTTCAAGACTTATTTACATTGTAGCATGCATCAGTATTTCATTCCTTTTTAGGACTGAATAATATTCCATTATTATACATGACATAGTTGACACTCTTCTCCTTGAACTTCACTTTTTACTTGGGTTCCAAAGGAACATATTTTCAGCTAGGGTCACTAGGCATTCCTATGACTCCTTTGCTGATTGCTTCTTATCTCCTAAATCTTAATATGGAATGCTTAGGTGTTTTGGTGGACCCTCTTTCTTCTTTATTTATTTTGTCAGTTTTTTCATTCAATACCATTTTCCAAGTTTAACTTCCAATAAGGTATTAAAACTAGTTCAAAGAACATTTGCAGAGCTATGTATTTATTGGCAATTTAATACAGGAATATGTTGTGTCCTAAAGAATTTGTCTTTTTAATTTTTTTTTTTTTTTTTTTTTTGTCATTGGTCCCTGGGAGGGAGTCTTTGTTATTCCTGATGTTCACCTGGGGCTGCCCCTGAGTTTATGCTAATGAAGTGACTCTTCGTGGGCCACTAGATGGTTCTAGGGTTGGAACATTCTGAAATATTGGGGTTTTGCACCAGATGATAACAGCCCGACATCCACGGAGAGAAAGAGAGGTGAAGATTGAGCTCATGGTCAATGTTTTGATCAAAAATGCCTATGTAATGAGATCTCTGGAAACCAAAATTAAATTTGGCTGAGCTTCCCTGGTTAGTGATGTGCTGGGAGGGTGATGCATCCTGTGGACATGAATTCTTTGTATTTGGGACATCCTCTCTGTGTCTTCATGTGGCTGGTTTTGATTTGTTTTCTTTATAATAAAGCTATAACTATAAGTATAGTGCTATCTTGAATTTTGTGAGTTGTTCTAGCATATTATCAAACATGAGGAAGTAGTGGGAATCTCCAAATTTGTCATAAGTATGGGTGGCTTGGGAACCTTGGGCTTGCAGCTGGGTCTGAAGTAAAGGGAATCTTGTGTAGGACTGAGTTCTCATTCTGCAAAGTCTGTGATAACTCAGGTACTTAGTGTCAGAATTACACTGCAGAATGTTAAGATAAAAGTTTTAGCAGTAGATGCAAAACAGGTTAATGTCTTACAAATTTAAAAAAAAACACATCATTTTGCACTGAACAAGAATTATTTGTATTGATACCAGACAAAAGTGCAAATTAGCATGTAATTTCTGGACCTCAATCAAAATCTTAACACTGTAGAATCATGGCTACCAACATTTTTGTTTTTTTCTAGCTGTACCCAGGTCCTTTTCTTTAAACTAGTACTACTTGGCAGTCTACTAATCATGGAAAGTTATTACATTCAGAAGTAAAATCCAAACTTCATGCGCCAAATATGCTTAGTCTGTAATTTTTTACCCATGTTTACATGGCCTATCGACCTTTTCCATTCCTCATCCTTGGCTTTTCTCTTTTTGTCCTATTTCACATCCAGTGTGGTAGCCAATTCTGCTCAGTTCTATCTTCTAATTTCAACCCGAATGTGTGCAGTTCTTATTACCCTTCCTGTGAACATGTTGGTTCACTACACTATCAACTCTTCCCTGGATTATTACACTACACTTCCAGTTAGTCTCCCTGATTTTTGCCTTTCCCATCCTTTAGTCTATTTTTAATGCAGCAGCCATATGATCCCATTAAAACACAAAGCAGATCATGTCAAACCCTAAAAATGCTGCTTGTCTAAGTGGAGTAAAGCCCAAAATTCTGACTATGGTCTTGAAGGGCTTATATGACCTAATCCTCTGTTAGCTCTCTGACTTCATTTCCTACTACTCTCTCCCTCACCCTCTTGACACCAGCCATTTGGCCATTTTGCTGTAGTGAACATGTCATATGTTCACTCTTACTGATCTCTTCCTAAAACACTCTTCCTTCATGGTTCATTATCCTCACCTCTTTTAAGTCTTTGTTCAAAAGTCTCCTTGGTGAGACATCCTCTGACCACAATTTTTAAACTTTACCCCTGCCCTCACTTTTCCTACTCTGTTTCTCCCTCTGCATTATTTTTCTCTATTGTTAATAGTTATCAGTATATAAAATGATATGCACTTATTTTGTTTATTGTGTGTTTTAATCCATGAGAGTACAAGACCTGTCCAGAAAAAGTCCAGACATTGTTAATATAATGAGAACAGTTTGCGCAACATTGGTGTAACCTGGCAGCCAAGGAGAGTGGACTGGAACGCACATGCATGAACAATGACGACTTCACTGTACTAGTCAGTGAGGGTAGTAGACACCATTGAGTGAGCATGTGTACCATGTGCCCATCACATTCAAAATGACTGAGGTAGTAAAGTAAAAAATCTACATCAAATTTTGCATTAAGCTTGAACATCTCTCCATGGAAATGATTCAGAAGGCTGCAGCCATGGGCAACTGGTGATTGGAAGCTTCATCACAACAATTTACCTGTTCATGTGTCACGTCTTGTGCAGAGTATTTTTTTTTTTTGTGTGTGTGTGAAATATTAAATCACCCAGGTGACACAGCCCCACTGCAGCCCAGATTTGATGCCCTGTGACTTCTGGCTTTTCTCAAAACGAAAACTTCAGGGGAGAGCTTTCTGACCATCAATGAGATTCAGGACAATATGACGGGCAGCGGATGGAGATTCAGAGAACTGTGTGAGGTCTCAAGGTGCCTATTTTGACGGGGACTGAGGTGTCATGGTCTTATGTACAATGTTTTTTTTTTGTATTTTTTATCTTCTTCAATAAATGTCTCAATTTCTCATATTACATGGCTGGATACCTTTTGGACAGACCTTGTAAAAGCTTCATGTGGTCAAGCTTTTTTTTTTTTTTAAATTTGTGTGTTTTATTCACCAAAGTATCCCTGGTGTCTAGAACAGTTCCCGGGACATAAGAATTCAAAAAAATATTTGTTGAATAATGAGTTGTGACATAATGATAGTATTGAAAAGTAAAGAAACACATCACCAGCAACTTTATATGCAGATAAAACTGTTGATCATAGTAATTTTGGGTAGCTATATAGTTATTTCCATGGTTTGGAACTGATTTAAGATCCAGCTTGCAAGTCATTAATAATGTCAATTTAATTACTCTGCAGTTACAGCTCATTTTGGATCCCAAACTGAATTACCCATCTTGAACACCACTTTATTCATCAGACTTGGCTCTGTAATGACGCGGTGATAACAGCCATTTGTTATTTTCAATAATCTTTTTTTTAAGTCAATAATTTTTTATTTGCAAGTAGCAGATATACACTTTCACTATCAGGGTGATATAGTTTGTTCATACATTAATTCACATATGTATTCTTTGCATTTCTCCTCCTTGGCAATCCAAGAAAAAAAAAAAAGATAATTGGACTTTTGCCTTCTTCTGCTTTAGAATGATTGAATTGCAGGGTCAAAGCTAAAATAGCCTAAATTCAATTCTCTTCCTGTTTTTATTTATGCACTTATTTAGTTTTTTGTTTTTTATTGTATATATATTTTTAAGATTATTTATTTATTTATTTTAGAGAGAGGGAAAGAGAGGGAGAGAAATATCAATGTGTGGTTGCTTCTCACACACCTCCAACTGGGAACCTGGCCCACAACCCAGGCATCTGCATTGACTGGAAATCTAAGAAGCAACCCTCTGGTTCACAGACCAGCACTCAATCCAATGAGCCCCATCAGCCAGGGCTATTTATTTTTTTAATGGTTTAGAAAAAAAAAAAAAAACTCTTGACCCTAAACTCTTATGCTAAGGTAACCTAGGGTATAAAGGGTGAGTTGGTGCTACTGAGGAAAGAGCAAAGACAGAAAGATGAGAGAGGGCAGATAATTTTTACTGAAGACTAAGGAAGAGACTGTTCTAGAGGTTACCTGAGTACATCATTATATAGCCCCGCAAGAAAGTGACAGAATCTTGGAAGACAAAGGCCGTATGGTGCTTCTATGGCTTGTCCTCAGGGAAGAGGGCTATACTACAAGATGTCTCACTAGATCCAGTGGAAGTAAACAAAGTTGAGACTCATGAGGAAGTAGAATCAGGAAGCATAAAGTCTATCAGACATTGAAGAAAATGAGAACACCATCTCTCTTTCTGAAGTTTAGTTTTCTCTCCTTCCTTGAAGGCTAGCTATTTTTGCTTCAAAAATGTCTTCCCTAACACTGGATTTATATCACTTCCCATTCTAAAAAAGAATCTGGCAAGAGTCAGTCAAGATTTTGTCCAGCATCTGGGCTTTAGAAATTGCTGTTTCCTTTCCAGGAGAGTTGTGAGGAGTTAAGAAAGAAGATAGCAAGTCAATTAATTTATTAAAAAGTCATCATACTTTGAAAATCTACTACTCACACCCTGTTATAACTGTTTTCTGGTCTCTAGGGCTTAAGTACTTTGGTATTCAAGATAAAACTCTTGTCCATGAAAGCCTCTTTGGATAGGAGAGGAAAAAAAGCTTCTGGACTGAATAGGAAGAAGTGATTGATTGGATTCTTCAGAACCAAAGGAAAATATAATTGCCTGTTGATGAGACTCTTCAAAGAAATGAGCCAAATCCACTCATGGATCATTAGTGGGTGGGTGTGGGGTCCACTTGATGTTACTTGTGAAAGGCTAGAAGGAGCACTCAGGACAGCAGCCACATAAGCATCATATCTTTATGTATTTCAAACCAAAATATTGTTCCACAGTCCTAAATACAAACTCTTTTGCAAGTTAATAAGAGAAGGAAGGGAAGAGTATACCATTTCTATCTTTCTTATTTTTAAACACCTGGCCCTCAATTATATTAAGAAAAAATATTAATCTGACTCTGTGATCACAGTAAATAGATTAATTATGTAAAAATGAATTGCTAATGAAGAAAGAACAGATGCTAGAACTATAAGAAATTACTGGTATACTTGTATATTTACAAATAATTTACTAGTTTTAAGTTTTATAGATAACTGGTAAATTACTAAGTACAATGAATACATAAAACTGTATATATATATATAGTTTTATATTCTGATTGTAGGGAATATTTTGTCAAACTTATAGAAATGTGCTCTGGAATTTCATCCTTGGGTACAAGTTTTAGAACATCTTATAAATCATGAAATAAAATGCGTTTGGAAGCTTATAGACAGTGAAAGAAATGTAAGAAAATTTATCATAGATGAAGTGTTAAGAAAATAAATAGTTAAGGTGAAGCAAGCACACATTTTGTTCAAGTAACACTTAATGGGAGGCATAGTAATCTTTTCTAAAATCTCTGGACTCTTAATTTCTCTTTTAGGAAATGTCTAACATAATTTTATGTATATCCAAAAGAAAAATAAAATAAATAACAGACTCAATTGGGGAATAAGTTTTTTGTTTTTGTTTTTGGTCTGTCATTCATGTATAAAACTCTCATCTTCAAAGTAAGGAGAAATTTTGTTTTTAAATGATAGGATAGTATTTGTTTCCCCATGAGCATTCTAATGCCTGGGGGCAGGAAACGTGATTTGCTTACTGTCTGTTGTCATTTTGGTCCTTACTGTAGTTAGAAAGACTAAAGAACCAGGTGACTTCCTCTCCTTGACCTCAGGGACTAAATCTAGTTGGTGCATCTTAAGTTTAGCAAATAGTGTGCATGAGCAGGATGATTCTTAAAAGTGATTTTATGAATTAAATAGTTTTAAATAACTTGTTTGGAATAACGTCTAAGGCTAGGAGCCTTGGGAGTATTGAGGGTACTTCTGAGAAAAGGTGTGGGGCATCTCTAACAAAGGTTGTAGCCAGTTCAATTACTTGGAATTTTGTATACTCAGAATGCTGGTCCAGCTTGATGTATGATCAGGGAATGGACAAACACTGACACCACCACAGACATTATTAGTGCCACAGAATGATGGAAGACTATTTCTTCTGCTTATTATGTATTTTCTCTCCCTCATCTTACCTAGAGCCAGAGGGAAATTAATAATGTGATAAGAGGATGATTAAGTGTGATATCTGTGAATCTAGCTTGTGACTGAGATTGTTAAGTGTCCTCGATGTTCTTGGTATTTGGTGTGCTGGGGACATGAAATAATCCCTGCTTGCTCTTTCAGATTTGAAGCTTGGAACATGAAAAAGAAAGTCTCAAGGGTTTGAAAATCAAAGTGGTTGAAAATGAAATGAAATGTCTCTCAGCAATAGGCTTGGAGGTTTAATGTAGTCAAAAGCTCAAAGTACACTTGGAAAAATGTCCACCTAAGCTAGGCAGTGACAAAGGAGAGGCATAAATTATAACAAATTTAAAGGAAAAATAGTGTCAATTCCATTGCCTTGACACGGCTAAGAACTCTGACCTTTCCTTGACAAAAAACATTACCACTGAATTACAAAACATTGTTAAACATTGATAAATTTCATATCAAAGGTAACACTATCACAGTAGTTTCCAAGGGAAGAAAACAAATTTATCAGTTGGTTTACTTATTTTCAGCTTCACTTATTTCTCCATATTTATGATTGACTTAGGAGAAAAAAGCAACAGCAAAAAAATGAAACACCTGAGGACTGAACTGCTTGGGCTTTACATAAATACAACAACACACTCAAACACATGTGCCATAAAGTAGACTTACACCATCGAGCTCACTTTTCCCAATCACACTGCTGAGATGGTCCAAGATGCACCATGAACTTTTAGTATTTGACTTGAGTAATACTTTTCCCTTTAATTCTTTCTCATTCTTCTTAAAATGTGTCACCTATCATGCTGTATCAATAACAAAAACATGATAATGTGTGTAAGTTTTAAATAAGAAGTTTTTCAACCTATTTCAAAAATAAGTACCAGATTAAGAGCTAAATTTTAAAACTTTGGATCTACGTTAACTCAATTTACCACCTGCATGGCACAAAGGAGCAACGCTTTTGGGCATCTTATATGGAACTTGTTATATCTGCATATATACGTATATATCTATAAAGTTCCTTACCATATTTTTAATTTCCTAAAGATATTCACTGACTTTTGTTCACCTTTGTATTTCTTGAGGACAGAGACACAAATTAGAAGAAAGTCTCATTGGCACAAGATAAAAGGAACAAGACCCTTTTTGTTCAGAAAGCTATTATATTTTTCTTAAGCAACATAGTGCCATAAAGGTATAGTCTAGCTATTGAAGTAAGGTTCGTATATTTTGCTTTGAACTTCAAAGGACAAGAGTTCCCAAATGAGCTGGTAAGGAGTGCTTCAGGCCCATAAAATTAATGCATGTGAAGAGGTGGGCAGCAGACAAGCCCCTTAGAATAGGCAAAATACGGAGGAAGAAGACAAGAGAGCTACTGGGAACAGCACAAATGTTAACATTAGGTTTAATATTCTATCCTTGTTCAAGACTAAATAAGATATGTAATGTACCAATATTTTCATCTTTTGTGGCTGATTTTCTTTACAATTGTCTTTGCTCAGCTTTTCCACTGAGTAACCCTACCCATTGCATCAAACTTCTTAACAATTTTAGTGACTTAATTTGAGCTTATTTCTGGTGTTTAAGTACCAAGCCTAAGGTTTAGGGCCAACCTAATAATTTTCTTTAAAGTGATCAAAATATATCTTTTAAAATGTTTAAATGATACCACCTGAAAAAATCTGTGAGAATTTTAAATGACTGAAAGAATAGACAATAATATTTTATGTTCATTAATTAAGATGTATATGTGACTTAGTAAAAAAGACACAGTCAGAGGTTAATTAGAAATAATAGATAGTTGTCCTAGTCTCTTTTTGAAAATTCATTTTTCTTAACTATCATTTGTCCAACAACTTTGAATCTTAAAGAATAAAACATATTTATGCTACAAAGACTTATCAAACAACTAACTCCTCCATGCCAGGTGGCACTGTTCTAAGTTATTGAAATAAATAAATTCCTAAAAATATGGTTTT
The DNA here is from genome assembly GCF_987537825.1 of Furipterus horrens. NCBI lineage: Eukaryota > Metazoa > Chordata > Mammalia > Chiroptera > Furipteridae > Furipterus > Furipterus horrens. The sequence goes on from NW_028327175.1 coordinate 88,842,049, forward strand.
TGCTCTAAGAAATGAAAAGCAAAAAGCTTTGAGAAGCTTATCTGGTTATCCCACTCGATTCAGCAGAGTCTCATGTCTTTTGAAGAAATCTTGTTTGAAATAGGAAAGGCATTTAATTGGGTTCTTACAATAAAATCAGATGTTACAACTAGATGAATGTTAATGGCTCCAATAATTATGTTTTCTGTCTCTTCAAAATATCTGATGGACTTAAACTTAATCCTTCCTCTGCAAAGAGACTACCATCTCAATGCCATTTGAGTACACAGTCATCCTAAATACATTTTCTTGACTGTTATCAAAACTTATTTGGGAGAAAGAATGGCCTCCCTTAGGCTTTTATTCTCCTCTCCACTTGGGTCTATAAATAAGTATAAAGGTGCATGGGCAGAGCATGGGAATCTATTAGATTGCTTCTTTCTGTTTAGGAAAGCCCACTGGGAACTGTAGTGGGCCGTCTTATAGACAGCAGGGAGTCTCAGCTATTATTTTGTTTAACAGCTCTATGGAATAGTTACAATTCTCCTCATTTTTTAGTAAGAGAAAACTGGCTCAGAATATGCACAAATGGGCCAAGTGTGGTTTGTGTCTATATACAACCCAATCTAAAGTCTCCAAACCAACACTAAATGATCACGATGGAAGAAAACACTCCGCATTTATTTTGAGTAAATGATACTGAGACATTTGTCTTCCCGTGCATTATATATGCTGCATATCTAAGAAAAAAAAATCTAAGGTTACTTTTTATATTTAGACGTTGCTTCAGAAGATACGAGAAAATGTAACTATAGAATATAAAAATAAAATCTACAGCTATGCATTTTAACCATTTTGGGGGGAAGAAATTATTCTGTGTGTTACAGCTTATCATACTTTGGGTACTTTGCTGAGGCTTAAGAAATTGTTAGTGCCAATTCCAATTTGCTTAGTTCATTTACTTTGCACCTAAGCTGTAAATTAATCATTGCTGGTAACATCAATTTAGTTGTAATTAATCATAGAGGGAGGAGTAAAGCAGCGGCACTGGTGCCAGCCACATTGACTGCCTTATCTGATTGCTCGTGTGTAATTTTCCAGCACTTTGATGAACATGAAGGCAAGAACTATTTTGGGGGCTTCCAAGAATATTCATAGTAATATGTATTTGGAAAAAGACTTAAAAGTACTATAAATAGTTGATTACTGCTTTACTTAAAGACTTTTTTTGCGGCTATTAGACATATAACTATTACACACACACACACACACACACACACTTTGCCCTTGCTTTGGATAAATGACATGTTGATGCTTTCATACCAGTTTGAAGCTAAAAATGGAAATTTTATTGAAGTCTTGGCCACATGTTTAAAGGTCAGATAGAAGTGGATCCCAACAAATAGCAAATATTGATATTTCCTAGGCAGTTTCCTTCCAACAAATAAATATTTAGGGAAGTATAGTTCTCCTTTGCAAGTATGCAATATTTATTAATCTTGACAAAATATTTTTACAACATTAGAGTCAAAACGTATACATATATTTACATATGCCTAACAGAACTTTAGGTTACCTAACAAACAAATGAACAGTACACCGATGTAAGAGGAATGGTATATTTAACTGGTGTATTCTACAGTCCTCATAAATTATGTCTTGTGACTCTCTATCCATTGTATCAAGCTATTCACTATGTTAGGGTGAGAACAAATCCCATCTACAACATAGAAGTTATAGTGTAGGATGGAGTGTCAAGATACACTTTTTAGTTTACAGCAAAATAAATAGTCTTGAAAGCTGGGCTTGGCAAGTGTTCTCATGAAAGTAGGAGTAGGTCTATGTTACAAACTGTCCTCTGGCTCTTTACTGGTCCCCATGGCAAAGTACTCAAACAGGTCTTGTGCTGGACATCCTTGGCTGGTGCTCTCGGCAGATGACCAATCCTGCTGGGTTCCTTTGGCATTGGGATCTAATTCTGAGTTCATGGTCTCTGCCTTGAGTCTGGGCACAAGATTTTTGTACCTTCCTTGACACTACCTCAGTTCTCTTCAGGATCACAACTCTGTATATTTCTGTCCTCTCATGAGACCATGTAGGAAGAGCTGGATCCCAAGCATTACACGAATGGGATAGGGGATACAACTGGTGTGATGTTAAGTCCACCCGTTTGGACGGATCCCCATTGTTCAGGCACTATGATGAGCACAGGATCTCTCTGATAGGAGTGAACGTTTTTCAGGCTACATACTCCCAAGAACTAAACCGAACCAAATCAAGCTAAACCTAAACAAACAAGAAAATCTACCCTGAAATTTCCCTGATCACATCTGGATATTTCTATCCATTCTTTTTGAATTTTGACCTCAAGACCAAAAGGACACTCACTTCTGAACTTGACTCTTCTCTTTATTCTTGCCTTCTTAGCACTTCCCCAAGCCTCAGAATGTCTTTCTCCTTTTACTTTCTGTTTTATAGGAATTCCCTACTTCACATTCTTCCATGGGCTTCATAATATGGATGAGAGTAAAGCTTTATAATCTCAATTACCAGGCTTGGCACTTAATACGTAGAGAAAATATTTTAGTTTTTAAGAAAGCTTATGCCTCTGCTCCCAGTTACTAACTTGGGATGTAGGAGTGGAGGGAGTATGCTTGAATAGGATCTATGGCCCTTCTTGGAATACTGACCTTGGGAATGGATGCAATTTAAAATGTAACAAAAGTATGTGGTAAAAGACTAGTCTTCATCCTACCTATGTCTGTTAGGCACTCGATGCTTTCCACAGAGATAATCATTGTCTCCAGAGTCTAATACCTACAATCCCAAAGGTATTCTATGTCTATACATGTATGTATATGTACTATTTTTCTTAGGCACAATTTATAGTATACTATGCACACTATTCGGCATCTCCAGTTTTACTTTATATATCTTATGAGTACATATTAGTACCCAGAGAGCTGGCTCATTCTTCCTGATGGATACATAGTATTGAAATATAAGGAAGTAACACAACTTATTTAACTAGGCCCCCAGTTTGGCTGTTTCAGTATTTTTTTTCTTGCAAATAATGCTGTAATGGATATCCCTCAATATGTTTTATTCTGAACATATGCAATACATATACATATTTATTTTATGTTAGACATGGCCAATTCTTTGCAATAGAATTATTCTAACTTACAGCCTCATCAACAAAACAAGAATGTCTGTTTCCCTTTGTCTTTAACAACAGATTGTATCAACTTGATACTTGACTATGAAAAGTAAAAAATGGTGTCAAAGTATTTATTTACATTTTTCTTGTTATGAGTGAGGGTGTTATATAACTTTTTAAGAGTTTTAATTTTTATTTGCTTTTCTCCTTTTCCCATTTTTCTATCAACTTATTGCTCTTATTGATTTTTAGGAACCCTTTATAAATTAAGAATATTGGCTCTTACTTCAGGATATGTCATTTTAATATTTTGTATTAGTTTGTTATTTGTCTTTTGGCTTATGTGTATATATATACATATATATATATATATATAGGTGTGTGTGTGTGTGTGTGTGTATTTTATTGATTATGTTGTTACAATAGTTCCAGTTATTTCCCCTTTGCTCCCCTCTGCCCAGTAACCCCCTACCCCCAGCAATCCCACCCCCCTTAGTTCATGTCATCGGTCTTTGGCTTATGTATATTTTGATGTGCATAAATTTCTTACTATGCTGTATAATTAATCAGGTTTGTAATTTCTTGTTTCTTAGTTTTCTGGCATATTATAAAAGCCTACACTACTATGAGACTATAAAAATAACTCTCCCATTCTATTAGTACTTCTATTGTTTTATTTTTTATGTTGAAACTTTTGATTCATCTGGAATTCATTTTAGCGTAATGAGAAAGGAATAGGATTATTTTACCAGTTGGTTGCTTAGTTTTATTACCACCACTTATTGGATAATCCATTTTTTTAACTTACTCTAAATGTGAGTTTTATTATGTAATATATTATGTAATATAAAAAATATTATTATATAATATGTTTATTTCTAGAATTTCTATTCATTTTGTTGATCAGTTTGTTCATTTGCCAGTACAGTATAACTTTAAATATTTCAGTAACTAATTATAGAAAGGAAATTTTTTTTGTTCATGATATTGCATTTTGAACTTAAGTGATTGTAACACCTAATTAACTAGAGCAAGTAATACTTCTCACAAAAAGAAAAATTAAAAATGACAACAGTATCCTCGAAGAATATAATTAAACCACAGAATCAGCTTAGAAATTAGTCTCATACATATTTGGCATTGCTAAACACTGAGCATGGCTCATGTCAAAAGCTGTCAGAGTGGTCTGACAGATATCAATGTCTAAAGTGACATTTAAGAAAACAACAACTTGTAATTGAAATACTGTTTTAACATGTACATTCTTACCACTTGGAAGTATGTTTCTGCTGTTGAAAGAACAAAATGGTGATTTTCTTACATTGGTTAATGTGACTTAAACTAGTTTCTCTTAATTAGATGCAGTCTGAGACTAAGTAACCAGAATTTAGCAAAGATATTAATCCTATCTGGACAATGCCAGCCTGAGCCTGTCTGCTTTTAGGAAACAAGGTCAAATACAGTACAACACATTAACATTGACCAAGGGAAAAATGTTACCACTATAATAAGACATGCTCCTTTTTATCAAGTACTATTCTTATAGAGTTTTTTTAGCTACAAAATAACAGTCATTTAAATTTACACAGTACGAATGTGTCTTCAGAGTAAAATGTGAGTCTTCCCCTCCAGAGTACCAAGAAGCAGTACTGTCATCATTTTGGTGAGCCCTGGTTTAGAAATTATCTAAGAAACTTTTTTTTTTAATTTTGTGATGATTTATATAGTAGAAGTTATCTTATTCATTTTGTTTTTTATCTTGATTTCATGACTTATTGTGGTGGACATCTTCCCAAGTCAACACATGGCTTAACTCATTCTTCTTTGATTCATGTTAAATTTTGTAATAGCAATGTTCTCTTTACAGATTTATTATCATTGCTATTATTTTAAATTACAGAAATACACTCTTAGGAAAATTCAGCAATACAAAACTAAAGTTAATAGAATAGAAAATAACTCAGAAAAACTAAGTTTTGCCATTCTTCAACTGTGCAAAAATAAAAGAACAGAGAAAAAGGAACATTCTCATACATTTCTGCATCACTTTTTGGAAGGTTATGTAGCTATATCTTTCATAAATTAAAGATATCCAAACTACTTGGCAGAGCAATACTATTTTTGAGCATCAATACTGCATAAATCAAAGCCCTTGTATAGTACTTGTGTAGCAAAACTCTTCAGTGTGGCAAAAAATGGAAATGACCAGGAGGTCCATCAGTTATGTAAGAACTAAACATATTAAGTGTAATGTGAAAGGAATAGGAACAGGCAACATTAAATTGTTATTTTAAAATCTGTGTGAACTGTAGCCACTGAAATGATGTATTTCCAAACTTTTGTTATTTTAAATTGTTAAACTGTTAAATTTATTAAACAATTTGTTATTGAATACATTATTGAAAAATTTATTTCAAACTTTTGAATAAAAATAGTGAGTTGAGAAATAACGTGGTATCATATGAACTTATTTTTTTCTGAGAGAAACATTAAACTACTCATATGCATACACATAAAAACAAATTTGAAATTATAAGCTTTCTATTAAAATTGACATCAATAGTGATATGATTAGTTTATTGATATGATTTGGTGATATGATGATTTTTTAAAAAGTTATACACAATGGTAAGCAAATATGCCTAACTTCTATAATTTAAAAAAGTGAATTCAGAACACTTACACTGAAAAAATAAGTAATTGGGTGAATAATTCTTATAGACAATATCTTTCTATTGTTATATAAAGTCTAATGATTAAAAAAAAAGATACTCTGAATATTGGTAACCTGTTCTAAGTATTATAAGTAATAACAATTAAATTGTTTCAGGTGATGCTCAGAAATATACATATGTGTTTTTTTGGTCCCGAGATCTAGAATCTTGCCCTGATCTCAGTATCCCTTCTTCCTACAAGGTCCCTGGAAAAGAGATGTTCAAAGACTAAGGAAGATATCACTTGATTACTAACTGGACATCAACCTCAGCACCAGTGTAGAATCCCCTGAACTCACCTCACCACCCACGACCTTGCTTGTGCCTGATCTAGTGGAGGCTGGAGCCTGGGATCAAAGCAGGCAGAAGACAAGCCACGCTTCATGCTAAGTCTACACTAGATGATCAAGACTTAGCACTCTCAGTACAAAAAATATGTCTCTGACAAAACAAAGGAAATAAGGTCAGGGCAGAGCCCCATGTAAAGTTTATTTGCATTTTCAATGTTTTATACATTAAAAAATATGGCTGACCAGTGCCTTGATAGTTATCCGATGAATGTTCTCTGCTCCCGGAGGATGGATTTCTTAACCTGGATGCCCATTCATTCTTGAGTAAAAGAGAGGAGAAAGAAAGAAGAAAGTACTTCCATTCCCTAGATCATCGAGATTAAAAACAAACCAGCAAAGAGGATATAATCTATTAAACATTAAAGCAACAATTGAAAAGAAATGGAAATTAATCTTCAACTACTTTTTCAAACTTCGGGGGTTAATGAAGATAAATGCCATATTTTTTTCAAGCACTTCTAGGTTTCTCAAACCATCTGTGGTTCAAGGAGAATTTAGTTCATGTGTTTTTAGTTAATTTACACTTAACACTTAACTCATCAAAATGTTGACTTGTTATTTTAGCTATTTGATGTCTCAGAAATCATACACACATTTTAATATATGTTCAAAAGTCTCTCCCCCATTTGGATAAGGAAGTCATCATTAGCTAGCAGTAAACAGAACCTGGAAAAGCTTAAGTCTGATTCCAAACTGAGAACTAAGGAAATTCCAAGGGATTTGAAACTTGGCAAATTACTTTCCACACACATGGTTACAAAATCTTTAAAGTGATAAACACAAGAAATGACAAAAAAAAAAAAAAATCAAAATCATCACAAGCATAAATGAAGTCTCTAGACTGTAAAAATGTTTAGTCAGGGGACATACATTATGTATCTATATTAACTATGTTTTTTAAATGAAAGAACTTCAAGGTCAACATAAACATCCCCACAGTGTCCCTTGTGTACCAAACATTGTGCAGCAGCCAATAGGCTAATTTTTCCACACACACACACACACAAGGATAAAGGATATTCTTGGAATGTTTGACCTTATCCTTTTTTAAATAAGATCTATTTAACACATAGCTATTTAAAACCTCTGGTATAATCATGTAAGTGGCCTGGAACTGTTTTTCTTCTCACATCCCTTGCAGACTGAACATGTTTCTAGACTAGAATACTTGAGTAGAAGTTATCACGAATTAATGTTTGGTTGTCTAGTTTTACAGCTGAGTAAAACTTTAGTTAAATCTGCGTCAGTTTTCATGATTTATCTCTGCACAGAACTTAAGAGCTGTTCGATGCTTTTTGTGACTCAAGACAGGAAGGGGTTCAGAGGCTGAAAACCATGGAAGGTATTTTGGGACCAAATCCCGTGCAAATACGAAAGGAACCAATCCATTTAAGAACAGATCGTAGAACGAAGCAGAAGACTCAAGATTCGGAGAAGTGGATCGATAGAAACATGAAATAGAAATGAATCAATAGGAACATGAAATAGAAAGTGGATCAATGGGAACATGAAGCTGGAGGGGTCGGAACGGCCGAAGTGGAGGAAAGGTTCTGGGTCGTGTAGGGACTCGGAAGCACAGAGACAGACAGAACTCGAGGCATAAGAAGGGCCGGTTTGGGGCACTTCTCACGATCACTAAGCTCTCTGAGTGGCTTGGCTTGCTTTTTACTATTCTGGAATAAATTTATAAAATAATATAAGTATCAGAGCAGAAGGAAACATAATAATTATCTCATTCAACACCGTAAATTCTAATCCTCTCCTTTTTACACTTGTGAATGTTGTTGCCCAGACTTGATGGATAACATTGTGTCCCTATTACACCCTAGCTTGCGTCTGCGCTGGGAGGAGCATCTGCAGGATTCTCCTGACTTCTGGTCCAGTGTTCTTTCTGCGTACCCCTTGCAGGCGTATCAGTCACTTCCTCTATATTCCTTTCTTCTTTTTAAGATTTCCTTTCTTTTTCTTTCCGCTTGCTCCATTCACTCGCAGTCTAACTCAGAACTGAAAAAGTGACAAAATGTCACACCTACAGCTTGACTGTAATTACTTTCAGAGTGGGGGGTCACAGCAAAACATGTCTGTTTTGTGAAGTTTCAAGCTTATTCTCAGCATATGGGTTCAAAGCTGTGAACCAGCTTTGAACCTTAGGAGATGTGAGTCAACAAGATGGGACTAATATATACAGAGAGAGAAAATAAAGAAAAGATTCAGAAGACTGTTGGATCTCAGTTGTCTTTTTAAGAGAACATTTTGGTTATTTAAGTGTAAATGAGTCAGAAACACACGGATTTTATTTCCCTTGCCATATGCAAGGGTTTAAAAATTAATGGAAAAAGTGCTTGGCACAACATGTTTTGAATTTATTGTGTTTTTTTTTTTCTTATGATCTCTAGAAGATGGAAGCTGAAGAATGATGAAGACAACTGAATCAAAAGCCATCATGAGCTTTAAGTGTATATATAACACATGACACTTTGTTAGATGGGGTAGTAAGAATATCCAGTCTGAAAACTCCCATTCTGAAAACCTTGTGATATTTTTAGTGTTTGACCCAATTACATCACTAAAAGAATTTTCCAAGCAGGTTTTTATCTGAATTCATTGTCTGAGAATCAGGGACAGGGCTGTGAGAAATCCTTTTCTTTTTAAGAAGTGTGATGCTTGAGAAGAGGAGTGTAATTGAGCTATTTGAATAAAAAAGATAGTAAATTTTTAATATTTTGAGGCTTTCCAAAAAATAAATCTACTGAATGACCTTTTATAAACATCATTTATGTGTCCCAGATGTGCTATTTTGTGTAGGATAATGAGGATCTTGGTAGAATTCTGATTTATATCAAGAAAAACAAACTATTTCAGCCCTGGCTTGTGTGGCTCAGTGGATTGAGTGCCTGACTGCAAACCAAAGGGTCGATGGTTCAGTTCCCAGTCAGGGCACATGCCTGTGGTGCAGGCCAGGTACCCGGTTGAGGGTGTATGGGAAGTTGCCACACTTTGATGTTTCTCCTCCTCTCTTTTCTTCTCTCAAAAAAAAATAAAAATAAAAATAAAAATAAATAAATAAATAAAATAAAATCTTTAACTAAATAAAGTATTTCAGGATTTTCATAATCTGTTTTTATTTTTACCTTTTTGGTCAACTTGATAGGGAATATTTGTTAATTTTTCTATTAATGTTATGTAAGTTCTTAGTCAAAGTATCCTGTTTTGTTGTAGGAATGCTCAAAATTAGCTAAATAAATTTCAAATCTTCTGTGTAGGCAGTATCTACAAACTTTTTTCTAACTTATATTTGTTCCCTGATTTTCCCAGGAATTTCTAAGAGAATATATAAGTTTAAATGATCACTTCCTGGTTAGCTTGTGGCTTGGCTTTAAATACCCTATCATAATTTAAATCAAACCATGTCAGCTGCTAGAATTGGATGACATCACAGTGAAGCTATGCTTGCAATTTTATTAAAATAATAGGTTGGTCAGAACAACAGTCCTTAACACTACTGAGTTCCAAGGGGGAGTGTACTCAAATTAGCCTACCTATATAATGAAGCCAGACCATAAAATGCAGCAGGAGCACTTTACATATCATAATCACATCTGCCATTAACTATAACTCTTTTGTGTGCTGTTTCATGTATTTTATTAATTTTTTATTTTTAAATAATTTTATTTTTCAATTACAGTTGACATACATTATTATATTAGTTTCAGGTGCACAACCCAGTGATTAGACATTACATAACTTACTAAGTGATCATCCTGATAAATCTCGGACCCATCTGACACCATACATAGTTATAACAATGTTATTGACTATTTTCCCTATGCTGTACTTTACATCCCCATGACTATTCTATAAGAATCAATTTGTACTTCTTAATCCCTTTATTTTTCTCACCCATCCTTCAACCCCCTCATATCTGGCAACTGAAAAAAAATCTTCTCTGTATCTATCAGTCTGATTCTGTTCTGTTTATTATTTTATTTTGCTTTTTTAGGTCCAATTGTTAATAAATATGTATTTATTTCCATTCTATTTTTGTATTTTTAACCTTTATTCTCTCCTTCTTCTTAATAAGACCCTTTAACATTTCATATAATACTGGATTGATAGTGATAAACTCCTTTATTTTTTCTTGTCTGAGAAGCTCCTTTTCTGTCCTTCAATTCTAAATGATAGCTTTGCCAGGTAGAGTAATCTTGGTTGTAGGTCCCTGCTTTTCAGCAATTTGAATATTTCTTTTTTAAAAAAATATTATGTTTGTTTGTTTATTTATTTTTAGAGAGTGCAGAAGAGAGGGAGAAAAAGAGAGAAACAATGATGTAATGAGAGAAGTATCAGTTGGCTGCCTCTTGCACACCTCCGACTGGTGACCTGTCCTGCAACCCATGCATACACCCTGAAGAGGAACTGAACTGGCAACCTTTGGGTTCACATGCTGGTGTTCAATTCACTGAGCTACACCAGCCAGGGCTGAATATTTTTTACCAACCTTCCTGGCTACAGAGTTACTGTTGAGAAATGAGCTGATCATCTTATGGGAACTTCCTTGCAGGTAATTACTTTTCTCTTGCTGCTTTTATGATGATCTATTTGTCTTTAACCCTTTGCACTTTAATTATGATGTGTCTTGGTGTGGTATTCTTTGGGTTCATCTCACTTGGGACTCCCTGTGCTTCTTGGATTTGTATATCTATTTCCTTTACCAAGTTAGGGAAGTTTTATGTCATCATTTAATCTAACAGGTTTTAAATTTCTTCCTCTCTTCTGCTGGCACCCCAATGATGCAAATGTTGGTACATTTGAAGTTGTCCCAGATGTTCCTTACATTGTCCTAATTTTTTGGATTCTCTTTTTGCTATTCTCACTGGGTGTTTTTTCTTCCTTTTATTCTAAATTGCTGATTTGATTCTTGACTTCATCTATTCTGTTGTTTATTCTCTGTAAATTATTCTTCATTTCAGTTAGTGCATCCTTCATTTATGACTCATCCTTTTTTATGCTGTACAGGTTCTTGCTAAATTCACTGAGCATCCTTATAACCAGTGTTTTGAACTCTGCATCTAGTAGATTGCTTATCTCCATTTTGTTTAGCTTTTTTTCTGGATTTTTTTCTGTTCTTTTACTTGAGACATGTTTGTCTCTTCATTTTGGCAGCCTCCATGTGTTTGTTTCTATGTATTATGTAGGGCTGCTACATCTCCCAGTCTTGCGAGAGTGACCTAATATAGTAGGTATCCTGTAGGATCCAGTGACACAGCCTTCCCTATAAGCCAATCTGGTTAGTTGAGGTGTGCCCTCCGTGTTCAGAGAAGGAAAACTCTGACTCCAAAACACCTCCGCTGCCTTGCGGCATACCTCTTCAGGGGAAAGGCTAAGGGAGTAAACCCCGACAGAAAATCCGGAGCCGGAGTCCCTAAGGTGGTTTGACGTTGTAGTCAACACCGGCAACTCCTGCGGCGCACCTGAAGCCAAGCTGTATTGACTCCGTCTTTCCCTTGGACCCTTCAGCTGCAAAGAGAGGGGGGGTCTGCTGCATGGGCAACAGCAGACCCTCCATATCACCCTGCCCAGGCTCTGTAGCTTCAGCTTCACTGGAGAGGACACTCCAGCGTCATCACAAGATGTCGATTCAACACGGGAGGAGACAGATGCCGTGTCACTCCCGAGTTGGACTGCACAGCCATTCTCGGCAGTGCAGATAGACTCTTAAGAAGCTACACCATCGTCTCTCGAGACGGACAGCTGCCGCCGCCGCCCTCCGTGTTGGCTGTGTACACCCTTCTCTTGTAACTGAGCCTTGATTGCTGTTGGTAGATCAATGGGAGGGATTTACCCCCAGGCGTATCAGCTGCAAGGACTAGCTGTGTGCCCTAATCACTGACCTTCAACCACTGTGGAGGTTCAACTGTGCAGGAACCCACTCCATAGAGCAGGACTTACTTCAGTCAGGCTCTGCTGTCCACTGAGTCTAACCTGTGAGTGTGTCATTTGTGAAGGTGGATAGGTTGGTGATACTTTGACCTAGTCTGAAGCTGTCCACTGGGTATACTGGCTCTCAGGCCTCCCAGGAGGTACAGGCCAAGGTCAGCCTCCACCTGTGTTCTGCCGGGGGCCACCTGGCATAAGCTACAAAGTGATCTGCAGATGGCTACTACTTGTGCTGGGTTTGCAGAAGCCCAGATAAAGTCAAGCTGCAAATCAAGTCTTGATGCTTGTAGTGCAGAGCCTGGGTCCACTTAGCAAGAGGTACTGTGCATGCTGATGTCAGATGCTGCTTGTTTGATAGATCTTAGGAAAATGTAAGGCACAAGAAAAAACAGGTTATTTGTATGGAAAAGTCATTGGAAACAGCTTGAGTGTACCCAAAAGTTGAGTGGGGCAGGGACTCAGGGAATCACTAGTGCAGGGCAAACAGTCATGGCCAGGCTGATGGAGTCTCAGATATGGTGCCTACCTTCTGGCTCTGAGTCGGGAGGGCTCATCAAAGGAGCAATGGCCTCTGCCAGCATTTCTATCTGGGAGGACAGCTTTCTTCCTGATGCTAGACCATTCATTTCATCCCGATATTTGTCTGGTGCTTTTCAAGCTGCTGCCACAGCAGTGGAGCCCAGAGGGAGTGAGTCTGAGTAAATATGTGTGTGGGCCCTTTAAGAGTGACTACCTGTGACTCTAGAAGCTCTCGGGCTCCTTCAGCCTCTTCTCCACTAGTTTTATAGCCAGGAGTTATGAGGGCTTCTCTTTCCAGCACTGGAACCCTGGGCTGGGGGCCCTGGTATGGGGCTAGGACCCCTTGCTCCTTAGGGAGAACCTCAGCAGGCTAGATATCCCTCCTGATTCTTATCCGCCAAATGTGGGTGTGGGACTAGCCTGTTCTGTGCCTCAGCCTCTCCTATAAGTCTCAATGTGGCTTCTTCTTTAAATCCTTATTTGTAGGACTTCCATCCAGCCAGATTTCAGGCAGTTCTGAATGATGGTTGTTCTGTAGTTTAGTTATAATTTTGATGTCTTATGTATTTTAAATAGAAGGAAAACTGGGCTACATTTCAAAATTTAAATATTGTACATAAAAAAGCTTTATTCACATTTAGTTAAATTATTGTTTCTGTGCCATATGTCTGATCAGACACTGCTTGTATCCCAGATGGAGGTAATGGGTATAAAGTTTTCTTTTCCTCTTGTATAAGTACGAGGTACAAACTGAGATGACTTTCTCAGACTTGTCATCACAATAACAAACTCATACGGCCACCGCTGTGACACAAGCTCTTAAAGGATCACTTCATGGCTCATTAACTCTCAGAACTGTAAAGATAACTTCTCTGAAGATAGGTAGAACCCTTTCCTCCAGAAGATGATACTTAAATTATTTTCAAGACTCTTAGTGCAAAATTCCTCAGATATACTGCTGTGCTGATTTGCCAAAACTATTTTCTTTAGAATTTCAGGTGAGGTTTATTTTTAAATAGTAATAAAAATTAGAGACACTCCATGTTAATTTTAAAATGTAAATCTAAGTCATGAAAGTATAAATTCAATAATATGTGATGCAACTTGAACTGGAAACAAGTAGATCCATTTTTAGATCTCCTTACACTCAGGAAGCAGAATTCATTCAGCTCATTCACCCAGTGTGCATGCTTTCTGAAGAGGAAGGGAAGAGTCATTTTTACCATATGAAGTGAGCATGTGTTTCTCTTACTTTTATTGCTCTGGTGTTTTTGCCATATTTTCTGAGTTCATGACTTTAATCAGTTGGTGGGAATGTAGATTTTAATGACATATATTTGGATAACACATTCTGCTAAATTTGTTGTAATATAAACCATTTAATTCTAAAAATGGCAGCTGAAACTAACACTATGTCCACCAGAACAGCTACTCAAATGTTTTGGTCAAAAGCATTTTGGCACACCAAGGCCAGGACAGTAGTTCTGGGTCTATATACTTCTGAAAGTAATAACATTACAGTCAGTGGCTTATGTCGAACCTATGCAGGTAGATAGATCCTAATGTGCATCTCCTATTTGTGGCATGTCACTGTGTATATACAAAGAGCTCCTCACTTCTTGTTCTTATGGAGAATAAGTGGAAATAAAGGAAATAGAAGGGTGAAATCATTGGCTTTAGTAGTTGTCTTGTGGGGGGAATGGTGTCATATTCTCTGGAGAGGGGACAGACCAGTCAGTGGGAGAGGGAAATGTGGAGGCTTCCCTGTGAGTGAGACATGCCAGCCTAAAATTATAATGGTACCCCTCTTCTGTTCTTTCTGAAGAGTGGGGCAGGAGAGCTACATCTGTCATCTTGTTTTGCCAGATAAGAAAGAGGGCAATAAGGTTTTTTTGTTGTTGTTTTTGTTTTTTAGCATCTAACATAGACTAGGGTACTATACCAGAACTTTTAGATAGATTTTTCTATTAAAATGTCACAAAATTCCATAGTTGGTATTGTTATCAGTGAATAATATAAGCCTATGAATACTATTTTTATTACAATAAGTATAATATAATGAGTACAGAGAGTTTGGCCAACTTGTCACAATCATACAACTGGCACTGGGATTTGACTCACAGAGTCAGAGTCCACTGATCTCTTTCTAGACCATCATCCAGTTAAAGTGAGTACACAGATTGTGGGGAAGAAAATCAGGGACAGGTGGGAAGGAAGAGTAATAGAGCATGACAAATATTGCCCTGCCACTAATTAGGTTATATTTGTCATAAACTATTGATGTATGGTAGAGTAATGAATGCATACAGAATTTAAAACAATAGTGTGATATCTGACAATGATTAAAAATTCATCCTCCATTAAATGCATTGATGCACATTCAGGGGTCTTTACTTCCACTAAATGCTGAACAGTTGCGCAGATTAGCATTTTGGAGTCATTCTCAATATCATCCTCTCCCAGCCTTGCAATAACTCACTTTGCCCCAATCTTGGTTTTTGCTCCATTAGTAAATAACCCCACAACCATTCTGTGCAGAAGCCAGGAGCCTGGAAGTCATTTTTGGTACCAAATACCCTTATCTCCCATGTTTAGTCCTTTACTTATTTTCCCTCCTAATATGCCTTGAATCTGTCCATTTTTCCCATCTTCTCCATCGTACCACTATTACCTGAACTTCTACAAAATTTTGTGCCTCTGACCTTTAGTCCATTCTCCACTGAGCCAGCAAGGATATTTTTTAGTAATGGAGATATGAGCCCATCAGTCTCCTGCTTGAAATCCTTCACAGACAGTATCAGGACAGAAATCCTTAACATGCCTGTGAGGCTCTGCATCAGCTGGCCTCATTTCTCTCTTCATCTTGGGTAACTCCCCTTGTCCTCTCTTTAATTCAGTTCACCTTGATCTTTTAGTTTCTGCCTGATAGCCTTTGCAAATGTTTCTCAGTGGCTGGGATGTTCTCTCTCAAATCTTCTCTTCTTTCCCAAGTCACCTTGAACTTGTCCTTAGATAGCTCATCACCCCTCCCCTTCCTCTAGTCAAGGTTCTGTCATTCTACACATTCTCCCTTAGTACCATCCTCTTTCCTTTGAACACATATAACAATAGTGATGAAATCCTTTTTTTTTTTTTTTTTTTGGTCTATTTCTCCTTAGTGTAAGCTCTTGGAGAGCAAAAGCCAAGTCTGCCTTAATCATTACTCTATGTGCAGCACAGGGCACAGAGCATTTAACATACTAGGTACCTAATAAATCCTTTTTGAGTGAAAAAATGAATGAATACTTCCTCTGTCACCTTCCTTTAAGGCAGAGAGTGGGTCATCTTATGACTCTGATAGTAGGTTCCTTGAGGGCAGCCACTATGCCTTTTTTCTTGTTATCCTTGTGGCTACTACCATGCTTGGTACATTCTCAACAGTGAACTTACCAAATGTATAAAATACATCAATGCTGGCCAGGAAGACCCCTAGCTATTAGGTAGCAGAATATCTTTCTACTACATAAGACGAAACTGTTTCATCTCCTAGGCAAATTCATGAGCTCCATGACATAACTTCAAATTACCTAGACTTTTCTTTTCTTTATATTAGTCAGGGTTCTCCAGAGAATAGAACCTATGTGTGTGACAGGTATTTATTACAAGAAATAGGATCATCTAATTATGGAGGTTGAGAAGTACCACAATCTGCTATCTGCAAGCTGGAGCCCCTGGGAAGTTGGTGGTACGACTGGAAGGCCTGAGAGCTGGAGGGCTGATGGTATAGTTTCCAGTCCCCATTGGAGGGTCTGAGAACCAGGAGCACAGAGGACAGGAGGCAATTTACCTCCCAGGTCAAACAGTTAAGCTGAGAGTAAATTTAACCTTCCTCCACCTTCTTGTTCTATTTTGGCTTGCAGTGAATTGAATGGCACCTGCCCTCACTGGAGAGGACCATCTGCTTTGTTCAGGTCACTGATTCCAATGCTAATCTCATCCAGATACAGCCTCACAGATACACCCTGGAATAAGATTGACGTAATCAGATAGCTGGGCATCTTGTGGCCCTATTAAGCTGAAACATAAAATTAACCATCACATCTATAGCCAAACATACACACAGACCTGTTGATTCTGAGTATTTGCATTTGCTATGCCTTTCAGAATTCAAGCATCTGAGATTCTTATCTATTCCGATCTTGTAGATCATCTGTGAAGTTACGCTTGTTGGAAATCTCATGGTGATAATTCAGCGATTCCAATAAATATCACCCATAAATTTTCAATGACATAGTTCACATGTACTACTTAAAGTTACTCCAGAGATGCTTACAGGTATTACATAAAGCCACAAAAGATGCGTAAACAGAGAATCAGCAGACTTTGTAAGATGTCCTAATATATATAATCCAATGACTTTAAAAATACTGTTAGTACTGGTTATAGCTATTTCTATTTCTTTTTACCTGGCTATCAACTGCCCCTCCCCTCACCTCCCCTCCCCTCCCTTTGCTTCCCTTCCCCTCCCCTCTCCTCTCCTCTTCTCCATCCTCTCCTTACTCTTCTATCTTTCTTGACATTAACTTTTAAAGTGAAAGCTGTGCTCAATGAGTTTGGTTATGTCCATAGTCTAGATCTTCAATATCACACCAAAATGCCAGGGTGTGACTCAGAGTTATTAAATACACTTAGCAATTAGCCTCATCAGTGGGAATACTACATGTGAAAATGCCCCAGCCCTTGCTGCTGTGGATTGAGCACCAGCATGTGAACCAAAAGATCACTGATTCAATTCCCAATCAGGGTACATGCCTGGGTTGTAGGCCAGGCCCCCAGTTTGGGGCATGCAAGAGGCAACCCATTGATACACCTCTCGCACACTGATGTTTCTCTCCCTCTTTCTCCCTCTGTTACCCTCTCCCTAAAAGTAAATAAAATCTTTTTAAAAAAAGAGAAAGAAAATGCTCCATAATAAAAAGACAAATTATACTAAGAAGTGCATAATTGGCTTGAAAAGAGACAGTTTTGTCTTAGGGTTAGGGTTATGTGCCTCTTCTGCAAGTTATTTGCCTAATAGTTTGAATTTACAAAGTTAAAGTATTATATTAGATTTTGGTAGTTTGGTATGTCAGCTCAAAGTTAGCATATTCTTATATTTAGAGCAATGACCTAGAAAACAAGATGGGCTGAGTCACTATGTTAACTCCCCTTAATTTTTTGTACCATAGTTTGCTCTTTTATGTGCTACTGATAAATACTCTGTGCACATTTCATGGTCTGATTATGGTTAACATTTTACCATTTACTCTAGTCTAGGTCAAGAGAGATGGAGAAATATAAAGAAATGAGAACATTTCCTCCCATAGCATTTCACATGCAATATCATTAGACATTTCAACTTTATCAAATCTATTAAAATGAACAAAAAGGAAGCAATTAATGTAGAAAAGAGAGTCAGTACGATGATTTGAAGGTATTGGCTAAATTTTAAATGCCATAGAAGCAGTCCTGAAATAAAACCCACAAGTCTAGCCTAACAGAATTACAACTGCTGAATAATAATGCTCTAGTTTTTGTTCATGAATGGCAAAGTATTGTTTGATATATACACATAGTTTCCATTGACAATAATCATTCATACAGTTTGAAATCTGAGGGGTATAGTAGAAACTATGTTTTTTTCCATTATATCTTTTATATTTGAAACAATTTCTATATTTTCTGTTTTATTTAATTAGGAGTTATATTTCTTCATTCTACCTTCAAGTATTAATCACTTCAATGAATTATAGACATTCTGAGGTTAAAAGGCTAGAGGTAGACTTTACAAATTCTATGCATTATAATTTTCATTTGTAAATCTGGGGGCACCGGTTGACCTGACATAACCAGTTGTTGTGCTAAAGGAAGATTATTTTGTTCCTTTACCTTCTCCAACCCTGGCTTCCCCTCAACTGTCAATATTTTGGGCTGGTTGGTTTTCTATTTGGAAAGGAAGAAAGGTTGATGGTATATCAAAGTGTCTATACAGGATCTTGGAAATCATCAAAGACCCATAGAGATTTAGGGGAGAGGATTTCAAGTCCAACACCCGTTTCTGAGATGCAAGCCTGGAGAATCAGGGAAGTTTTGAGGCTTGAAAAGAGTCACATGTCCAGGTAGGTGGGAATCCAGTACCTCATGGCGACTAAGAGGTAACAGGAGCTCACTGACACTTGGCACTGATTTTGATTTTGTGAAATCACTCAAATTGTGGTTTTGAATGATTGCTTCACTGTTAACTTTCTATGTATATCTTGAATCCCTAGAAAAATGAAGCTCTTTGATTTCCTGTAGTCCCCATTGTTTCTATCACAGTGCAAAATACACTCAGTGAAATTTAAATGAATCCATTCAGTAAATTCTATTACTGCCATTAGATCCCCTGAGGTTTTTAATTCTATTTTTTTTTACTTGAAAAATCAATGGACATCTTAGCCAGTGCTTTAGCCAGACTTTGACTATTTGCTGATGTTATAAACTCTGTGCACATTTCAGGGGCTGCTTATGCCCAGCATTCTATCATTTATATAGCACAATGACAATTCAAGAGAGACAATACAATACAAATAAATATTTATAAATTCTATTTGGACTTAAGAGACTAAAGTGAGTTCTTTCTCTTGAGTCAAGTTCAACCACAACTGGCTTGTTTCCATTCTTATGATCAGTGCCAGGTAAAGTGCCTGACATTTCAGCTAGAGGACCATTAAATAAGATATTCCTCAGGTGCATTCTGGTGGCTCAAATGCTCTCTTGGCTCTGTGCATTACATTCCAAAGTGGTCCTTCTTCAGGGCAGATCCAGGCTCTGGCTCCCATGTCCCTGCCTCCTTTAGCTGCTATTCTCTGATATGTGGCTGTGGTTTCCTTATGCCATGATTTTCCTGGCTCTGACAAAATGATAACCACCCTTTTGGATTCCTCCATATGCTCAGCTAGCATATCCACATTCTGCTGCTTCAACACTGCCGAGTGATCTGCCACGTTTGAAATTGCATTCAGGCTCATGTCATTTTGCATTTTGAGTCTTTGAGACATTGCAGAGTCACTGATCCTTACTGGAAACAGGTCCCTGATTATTACTTTGTGGCTTGCTCTAAAATTACATTTCACAGCCATTACATGATCATAACTTAAAAAAAAAAAAAAAAAAAGGATTCTATTGCTTTTCCAAGCCTGCCTACACCGAACAAATCTGGCCCTTTTCAAAATGTTTAGGGATCAAATGTTTTTCCAGCTTTCCCTAAGAGAACTTTGTCATAACCACAAGGTTCTTTTTCTTTTCCAAAGGTGAAGGAATTTAAATTTATGCTTGGCCTCAGGCTTGTTAACATAATGATATAACAGCCTGATTTCTCGGAGGCCTTTGTGATTGTTCAGAACAAAACTGTTTCCTCTACCTGGATGCCAGTGAAAACCGGAGGAAGAGAGATGGGCAAGGACAGGGACGTGCACTGGTAGCCCACAGAAGAATGTGCACAAGGCATGGCTTCTTTCCCAGTCTTCTCAAGGAACAGAGAGACTGTTCCTTGTATCTCTCCTTCCACCTCTTTCTTTTCTTCCCTTTGTTCTTTAGTTTTTATTTTCTTGTTCTTTTGCAGGTCTGGGTATCTGCCTGTGATGGGAGAGGCTTCTTTAACTCTGTTGATTTGGAGTTACTGAGGTTTACTCCTGAAGAATTGGAAACATTGTCCTAAGAAAGGAGAGATTTTTTTCCCCCCTTGAATAAAGACAAATGCATTTACCCTGAATTTAAAAGTTAATGGTATATGAGACAACAGACTTTTAGTGGGCAAACAAAATGGTTCTAAAAAGACAAACGGGTTTTTCAGTTAGGAAGCCATTTTGTTAAGAGGAGCTAAAAACTAAAACTCTAGTAGTTTTCTGAGTGTGGGTTAAAGGCATTTTACTAAGACTCCTTTTTTTTCCTACAAAATACTTTAATTTGTGAATTTAAAATTCAACTCATAGCCCTTACTTGTTTCCATTTTTAGTATGACTTCCCACTTATGCTTCATGTCCACATGTATTAAGTAATCACATTTTCAAAGATTACAAATAGAATCCAAGTCTAAAAGTAATTACAGCAATAAATGTAGCAGGAATTCAAACCTTCCTTCTAACCAAAGCAGTCATGATAAACCTTATACATTTATGTCTGTGTGTTTGTACCAGTTCCAGTTGTCAATCTTTTATGAAGGTTGCTTGCCTCTGGCTTTTATGTCAGATGATACTAAATCATATTCACATACCAAACCTTATTTTTATTTCAGCTATATTCTGAAAAATGAATTTTATAACAATTTTTGTAATTCTATTTTTAAACATATATTTCTTTACAAAATATACATATTAACGTTCATGAACTTAATCGATTAACTATATTTAAAAAAAATGAGCTACAGAGATATTCATACATTTCAGAAGGTATACTCACAAAACTTTTATAAATTAAATGGTCTTATTACATGGAGTAAGGATGCTGTGATTGGCAGATGTAAAGTGCTATAATACACATATAGCTCAGTAGTGGTAGTAGATGTAGTTTATGACATTTTCTCCTTTATTTTACCAAAAGAGATAGCAATCATGTCTGGTATTTAAAGTTTGCTATCAATATCTTATTTCAAACAGAAAAAAAATTATCAACTATATTTGACTCACTACAATTACTTAGAAAGGGTCTTTTATCAAAAGATGAATGCATTCTTATTACAGGTACTTAATATAATGTGTAGAAAATTCTCAGTTTATGTTGGCTTTTATTATTTTTATTCATATTACTTGCTATCTATTGACAGTATATGGTAGAAACCAAATCAAACGAGCTTAAGAAAAACAAGGTTTTTACTGGATCATAGAAAGTCAAGGACATTGGCTTCAGACACAGTTGAATTCAGGTGTTAGGAATCTGTATTTTTCCATATCTTTATTCTTTTTTCTTTTGGGTTTACATATTTCGGAGGCATGCTTTCTCTGAAGATGTCTGCCAGCATTTCCAGATAAATATCCAATTATCTTCAAGAACAGCAGGTAGAGAGTTTCTTTAATGTTGTAGTTATGCAAAGGCTCCAGTGGAGTGTGATTGGTTCCACTTGGCCTGGCTTGAACCACTTAACCATCCATGAGTGATTGAGACTGATCAGGGGACTCAGAATTCCAGTTAGCTAGACCTGGACCACATTTCTTAGCAGTGCCAGTATCATAAGGAAAGAGAGCATAGGAATCAGAAGGATGAAAGCGTGTCAGCCTGGCAAAAACAAAGCAACAGATGTCCACTGCCTTATTTCACTCAGCCACCAGACATTTCCTGAGTTTCTCCTGCAGTCCCTGTACTGTGTGCATGAGTAGCAGAGTGTGCATGGCTGAGAGTGGGCATGGGGCACAGCAGGAAGGAAGAAATTCAAAAGTAGAAGACTTACTCTGTTCCCTCAGTGGAGAAATGTCTGTAGGCTATAAAAAATGAGAAACAAGGACTCTGTGATGAATTTGTTGATATAGGTAATAGAAATTCAGAGCAGAAGAAAACCCTTAGGGCCTGGTCTTGAGTGATGGACCAATGCAGACAGAAGGAAGGGAGGGCGGGACCTTCCAAAAGGTGACTAGAATGTTGGTGAGGGCTCATAGTTTTGAGGAAAGGAGTACGTTGGTAAAACAGGAGAGAACCAGGTCTAGTAGCACTGAAGGGTAGTGCTGCAGAGGAAGGGCAGGTCATGGTGGATGGGAGAGAACGGTGAATGAGGCTGCCTGAATACCAGGTCGGGCAGTTTAGGTAGGAACTGATAAAGGGAGGCAGAGTCGTGACAGGAAGACAAAAGCATTTTAGGAAGATGAATCTGGTAACAGCCATCGAGTAAATTGATGAGGTCTGAGAAGGACACATGGCTATAGAGGAGGAGAAGAAAGGACGCTAAGAGAAATTTCAAAAGGAAGATCAATAGAACTTTGAGGAACTGGCGGAAATAGAGGAGGAAGGAGAAGATGACTAAATTATCAAGCCTGGGGCCCAAATAATGGAAGAATCATTACAATGTAGTGATGAGAACTATCACTACATAGTAGTTATAGTGCTTTTCTCAGTAACATTCTTACTTTCTGCCATACACTTTAGCTACTTGCGTACATGTCTTTCTTTAGGAAAGATACCTAATTCATCTTTGTCTCTTCAAAAGCATGAATTTTGGTCTTTTGCATGTGTTTGAATCAATGTGCATTTGTTAAACAAATTTTACAGAGGAGAAAATGATTACTGGGGAGGTTAAATATTTGTCTGCAAGGCAAATTAGTGATAGAATGACAACAAAAGTAATCTTTTCAATCTCCGTCTGATATTTTATTCTTTGCAATCTTTATTTGACATATTTTCCTTAGGAGGTATCTCTATCTGAATCTCTCCAGTGGAAAATGCCTGGCAAAAAACTGAAGTAGGTATCTATGTCCTGTCTGATATAAATTTACAGTATATGTCCAGATTATCTAATTTATCCAAAATGTCTTTCAAAGTTAGAGCATCAGAAGCAAATCTCCCTCTGATCTCTTAAAACTCTAAGTGTTTTCCATTTAGTTCTATAACTTTAAAATTTCTGAGACCATGGAATTCTACTGAGTTGAAAGACCCTGTTACATATATATATTTTTTTTACATGCAAAGTACAACACTTCTAGAGTAATGCTACAACAGAGTGCAAGGACAAAATAATTAAACTCCCTGCAGTGTGTCTCAAAGTGGGAAAATTTTGATGCACTGAAGTTTGAGAACCATTGTTCTTTAGCAACATCTCTATGACCTTGTTGAACCTTTGTTTTTTTTAAATTAAACTTTGCATCAGAATCACTTGAATGGCTTGTTGAGACACTGATTGCTGGGTCCACTCTTTGAGTTTCTGGTTCAGGAGACTGATGTGAGGCCAAAATCTGCATTTTTAACAATTTCCCAGGAGATATTGATGCCTCTCTTCTGTGGGCCATACCCCAATAACAACTGTTTTGGTTTCAGATCGCATTAGGAATCCTCCCAGGAAGCTCATATTCCCTTAAGAAAGATTGCCCTGTTAAATGCCTTTGCAACTGGGTTTTGAAAGAGCTGTAAAATTGTTGTCGAATCTATGTACTAGAAGGTGTATGTAGAACACAAAGACACCATCTGATGAAATGTGCATTTTTATGAAATAACAAAGCAGGGCAAGTAGCCAGGGAGACCACACCACTAAAGACTCAGACCCCATCCCTACAAGCACTGATTTGTGGTAAGTTGCAAAATGAAGGTTGAAACAATACTAAGAAAACCCGGGCTGAAAACTCCCTTCTGAATTTTGGATTTAGTTTAATAAAATGCCACAGCAGCACAAAGCTATAATGTTTCCACTCACCAATCTTTGTCTAGCACAAGATCAGGCTAAGGAGGAAATGCTGCAACTCCTTAACAGGAACGACTAATTGGAAGGTACAATTAGCTCAGTAGTAAATGCTAGGGATTCTGAATCACAATCACAAAGTAGCCTTCATTTGGGACCCTAATGTAAGGGTGGGCAGTGATGCCACTGAGCAAAAGTGATGGGATTTTTTTGCCTGTAAGAGTAAAGGCTCTTGAATGTAAATGGATACATCTGGCAGATTTTTAATACTTGTGTTTTCCCTTGATTCACACATACTCCACACTCAAGTTCAAAGATTACTCAAGCGGGAGAAGAGGGAAAAATTGGCCATGTAGGAATGGTGGGAGCTCTTGATGGGTGTGAAACGCTGTCTTTGGATTTGCGTTGTTCTTCCATTTGGCATTATTAGGATGCAGGCTCAGAGTGTGATTAAGATATCTCCAGGGTAATTTGAATTTCCTAGAATAATTTTATTATCCAAAGTCCTCAGATGGCCAACCCTGAACTAACTTTAAAAAGTTTACTTCTTTGGGGGAAGACATTGGCTCTCCAGAATTTCTGTGAACATTCTCATACTGACTATAACTATTTTAAACAATTAGAATGCTATTCACTTGTGTATTTATTTGTTCATTTATTTGATCATACATGTATCCAGTAAACATTTAGACACATTCATTGCATTTCTGACATCATTCTGGACAAAAAGGTGTGGTTTCTGCCTTTGGGGTCATCTTCTCATCATATTTAGTGGTTAGTGTTAATACTTGTCTTTTTACTTAGATTCTCTCTCTTTAAAAAAAAAAACACTACTTTTCTCATTGTGTATTTCTGGTCAAAGACCTACAATATTTTAAATATTATTTTATTTTATTTATTTATTTTTAATAATTTATGTTTTTCCTAATTTTTATTGAATTTATCGGGAGTTACATTGGTAAATAAAGTTAAATAGCTTTCAAGTGTACAATTCTATAATACATCATCTGTATATTGTACTGTCTACAATTTTTATAAGTAGTAAAACAGGTATCTAAAGAGATGAAATTTTACCTTTTAAAGTTGGAGAGAATAATTTGAAAATTTCTATTAACTTTGTTTTTAAATGTAAAAACATTAATTTCCTTTTATAATAGTTTTTCTTTATTTTATCAAAAGTATCAGAATATAATTTTTTCACTCATTAATTTTAAAAATACATATTGAGTGACTATTTTAGGTTAGCATTGTTCTAGATCCTTGGAAACAAGACAAACAAGCTTCGTGTCCTGGTGGAGATCACATTCACTATGGGGTAGAGAGACAATGCTATTATAACAAGTAAGTATGTGGTATGTTAGATGGTAATATTTGCCGAGGGCAGAGGGGCATGTAGATGGGAGAGGGGGTAGGGAGCTATAGAGCATGTTGTAGATGTGAATTTTTTTATAGCATACAGGGCTGCCAAAATTGGATTTACTGTTGTTTATACAGAAAATAATACAATAACTAATAAATAACAATGTAAGAATACAGTCTTTTGCATACTCAGAACTGTAAATCTACTTTTGCTCCATGTTATATAGTCCCCCAGTGTTCTTAAGTAACACCTTTGACATCACCATAACTCTGAAAGCAGAGATAAACCTGGAAATGTTATTTTTAGTATTGCAAAGTGGGTATATCTCCATATTTAAAGATCATTTTCTTTTAAAATAAGTATTTAAACTGGACTCACCCTAAAAATAATATATTGTTTTTGGGAGATGTGTGTGAGGCCCCAGTATTCTAGCAGGAAATGTGAACTCCTCGCTCACCTAGAGGAGAGACTGAGAAGGATCCTGGATGGGCTTGGTAGAGACCTGCTTGGATATAGTGCCATGTCTGGTGTGATTCAGTATAGAAGACCCAGGGCTTGAGAATCTGGGACTATGGAAGCCTATGTCATCCTTTCAATGAAAGTAGAGATTAAAGTTTCTTCCAAAAAGACTGAAAATTCTCACATTGGTCAGGAAATGTGAAGGCATCTTATGGGAAATAGGAATGCACCTTTTCTTTCAGCATGTACTTAGGGGCTTGCATTCTGAGCTTTAGGGATACCTTGAGTTATATAATAGTGATACCTGGACACAAATTTAGGTAATAGAATATAATCTTTTAAAACATGAGGATCGTTTTCTATGGGAGAACTGGATAGGTACGTGCAAAAAAAAAATGAAACCAGACCACCAACTTACACCATACAGCAGAATAAACTCAAAATGGATAAAGGACTTAAATATAAGTTGGGATGCCATAAAAGTCCTAGCGGAAAACATAGGCAGGAAAATCTCAGACATCCCATGTAACAAAATTTTTGCTGATATATTTCTAGGACAAGGGAAATAAAGGACAAAATAAACAAATGGGACTGAACTACATCAAATAAAAGGTTTCTGCATGGTTAATGAAACTCATGAAAATAAAAAAGGAATCAAATGTATGGAAGAATATATTTGCCAATGATACCTCAGACAAGGGTTTAATCTCCAAAATATAGAAAGAACTCATACAATTCAACACCAGGAAGACAAACAACCCAATTTAAAAATGGGCAAAGGACCTGAACAGACACTTCTTCTAGGAAGACATAAAGATGGCCCTTAGACATGTGAAAAAATGCTCAACATCACTAGCCATCAGAGAGATAGAAATTAAAACCACAATGAGATATCACTTCACACTTTCAGAATGGCCATCACCCATAAATCAACAAACAACAAATGCTGGTGAGGATGTGGAGAAAAGGGAAACCTAGTGCACTGTTGGTGGGAAAGCAGACTGGTGCAGCCATGGTGGAAAAAAGTATAAAACTTCCTTAAAAAACTAAAAATGGAACTGACTTATGACCCAGTGATTCCACGTTTGGGAATATTCACTAAGAATGCCAAAACACCAATTTGGAAGAACTTATGCACCCCTGTGTTCATGGCAGTGCTATGTATAATAGCCAAGTGCTGGAAACAGCCCAAGGGTCCATCAGTAGATGAGTGGATTAAAAGACTGTGGTACATTCACACAATGAAACTTTAAGCAGCATAAAGAAAGAAGAAATTCCTACATTTTGCAACAGCATGGATGGAACTGGAGACTATTATACTAAGTGAAATAAGCCAGTCAGTGAAAGACAAGTACCATGTGACCTCACATATAACTGGAATCCAATGAACAAAATAAACTAATGAGAAAATAGAACCAGAGACATGGAAACAGACGGGCAGCTGTAGGATGGGAGGAGGGGCAGAGGGAATAGTGGAAGGAAAGGGAAGGGGCTAGTTTAAGGACATGTGTAAATGACCCATAGACATGGACAAGGGAGAGGGGATTGACTGTGAGAGAGAGGAGGGCTGGGTGGAGGGGAACAAAAAGAAAATAATTGGGATAACTGTAAAAGAATAAGCAATAAAAAACAAAGTAGAAAAAAAGCAACTCTAAAAAAAATCTATTTCTAATCAATAACCAACATAATACTTAAGTACTTGAGGTATCTTTTTAAATTGTAGTACTCCAAGAATGGTCACTATCATTATTTCTTGTTATGTTATGGAAGGTCTGACGTACACAATAAGATATGAAACAAAAATAAATGGTGTAAGTACTACTAAAGATGATTATTACCTAGACATGTGAAAATAACTAGCTGAAAGACCTATATAATTGTTATGACTCAGCAGTGTCTAAATGCAATGTGAATATCCAAATATCTAGAGAGTTCCATTATGCAAACATTATGTAGGTAGAAAATATAGTGACAAAGAGGAAATTTCATTGATTAATAAAAGTAAAAACCATTAAGTCTTCCAGGAGTTGTCTTTTTAAGAATATGTGTAACTTCTATATAAAAATCGACAAAACTACTCTAAGAAATATAAAAAAATTGGATAGATGGGGAGCCAAAACTTAGTTCAGAATTTGGGCGAGTGGTGTTGCTAAATGATGTAAATACAGGGGTGGGCATAAATAGGTTAATAGTAATGATACAATACTAAATAAATAAATAATAATACAACAATTAACGCTTTGTTTCACATCCTCACAACTGTCAACCTACTTTTGTCCACCTCTGTATATCGGATCATCTCACATTAAGGGTTAGGTTTAATGCAATTGCTTTTAGGGATTGCAATATAAAACTATACTACTTCTATAGAGCCTAGAACAGTGCAGGGTGCAAAGGAAGAGCCTAATTTAGTGCAAATGATGCATTTGTATGTCTCCACAGGTATGCCTTTAATAATCACTCTGCAAGATATTAGAATCCTATTTTACAGAAAAGGACACTGGCACTTGGAGAAGTTGAGTGTGTTCTTGAACTCGAAGTCACCCACCAGATTTCAGAAGTGTGTTTAAGGGCTCTTCTTTCTTCCCTGCACTGAAGGCAAGTACATCTTTCATCCTGTTTCATAATGAACATTAGTGTTTTCTGAATGGTAGCTTTTTTGGTCCCGTAAGAATTCTATGCCAATCCAACACTGGTTGAATTCCATAAAATGAGAGTAGCAAGTCAGGAGGAAAGACAGCTGTAATATTCAATTGTCTGTAACCAATGTGTTAGGAGTCATCGTCTTTCATCCAGACAGTACAGTTGCGTTTCAAAAATGACATCTATTACCACATTAGAGGCAACCCATAACAGTCCCTTCTAGAATGTTTGTATCAATTGTGGTTATTTAATGTCATTATACAAAATTTCAAAGTGTTTTTATGGTAAACAGACACAGGAAAATGTTAGATGAATAAGAGCTCATTTTCAAGTTTTAAGAAGTCAGTGCTTTACTCTCTCTCTCTCTCTTTAAACTTATTTTTTTATTTTAAAAAGTCTCCAATTTTCTGGTCTTATGAGTTACAGAGCTTCCTCTTTAAAGGAAAGGCTTTTTTAAGCTCAATTATTTATGCAAGTTAAAGTCAATTGGCTCCAGAACAGATTTTCCAATTTTTTGACATAGCTCTGAAATGGCTAAGTTATCATGCACATTTATTCTTAATAAACTTATTGTAAAGAGAAAAATATATGACTTTCACAAACATATAAAGGCATACTTATGTTCCTCAGGTTAAAACTATTAAGTTCTGGCTCAGGGCAAATTTAAACAGCTGAGTTATAAATCCATGAATAAAGAGGTCAGACTGCAGATGCTGACAGACTCTTAACTCCAGCACTACAAGCAGGCATGACTCGCAAAATGTAGAAACTAAAGGAGACAGCAACGTGTATCTTGGATCTAGTCCTAAGCAGTTAGAAGGAGTTGGGGATTATTTTAATCCAAACTGTGGTTACATTTGTGGTTTCCAACTATTTGTTAGTTTCTTTTCTATAGACATAGGGCACAGTTATAATGATATGCAAACAGAATAAAAAATAATTAGCACTATTTTTTTTTACTATTCTAATTTAACAATAATAAAACACCACATTATTGCTTTGGAAGAAAGTTATAGAAGGCAAATGCTCTTAAAAAGAAATTAAGTACCAATATGCTGGCATATTATTATCTACACAACTTGGCTAGATTACTTTCTGCATCCCAGCCACCTGGAAGCCATGTACACAATGAGATAAAGAAATCTAGAAAGATGTCTGATGTTCCTGGAACTGCTTTGACACTTTTAAGAGCTGAAGGCAGATGAAGTTCATGTACATGGAGCCTTTTACACAGCAAGCATTCAACATTTGGTGTTAGAGATTCAAGGTAGGTGAACAAATCAAAGTACTGAAGTACTTCCTTAAAAGAGTCATTCAGAAAACCACAAAAATAACTTTAAATAATGACAAATGCTGACTCTGGTTTTGGTGTTAAAAATATGTCACCAACTTCAACAAAATTTTTTTAAAGGGTGGACAAAGTAAGTGACAAGATCTTGAATAATTGTTATATCTGGGTGCCAGGAACATTGGAGTTTATTGTAGTATTATTTCGTCTTGTGTATTTTTGAAAAATTTTTAATGATAAAAGTTAATTTTAAAAAGTCATCACCTCAGGAATGCATTGTTTGATGATCTCTTCACTCCATATGTGTTTGGGAACTTGTATTATTATGCCCAGTTCAAAGAGAGCTACAAATATCTTCAACAAAATGTCCAAAATTGTTTCATTGCACTTGACTCTCACTGCATTGCAAATTGCTTGAAGTGAGTGCTTTTGGGATCCTCTCTGCTATTGCAATACCTGTGTAGTACTGGGATTTGCCCCATTTTCTTTATGGCCTTTGCATGGAAAAAATCCCATCTGTAAATAACCAACTAGGTTCCTTCTTAGAGTAACAAAACCACTTGAAGCTGTCAACACATTTTGAGGGAGTTTAGAATACTGCAAACATTGAGTTTTCTTGAATGGGAGCTTCAGAGTAGTTAACACTGGACAGATTTGAAGAAATCTGGGAGAGATGAAGATTTGGCAATGTCTTTGTAAAGCTATTGAGACCTCAATTTCATCAGGCACAACCTCTATTTTTAATCTTCTTAGCTCAGAATGAATTATCTTAAAAGTCTTTAATCATTTTACACTTTTTTTCCCCCCGGAGTTGGCACAACCTATCTGGTTCAAGTCCAGCTTATAGATATCAAATTTAAAGCCATAACAAATTTCTTTGTTGCTTTCTTGGACCAATGAATAGGCAGCTGACCAAATACCAAGAACATTTTTTTCCCAGTTGTTCTACTGCTGCTCTGTACCTGAGGAAGAGGTGACTGCCCCTTCTGGATGTTGGCTTCTCTCCTTTCTATTCCTCATACACAGGATTGCTGTGCTCTGTCTCACTGAGCCTCTGAAATAACCAACTGATTTGCTGGACCTGCTGTCTCACTTTGCTCCTGCCAAATCCTTCCTTTGGGGTCATATTTCCTGGAATAACCATGTGCCTCACCATCTCCATTCTGTATCTGAAGCCACAATCCTGTTTTCTAGATTGGAATCCCCTTTTGCACCTTCCCCAAACCAGCCTGGCCTTTGGCCTATTTTGCCACACTCCCTGGGTTTGGTCCTCTTCCACATCCAGCCTGCCCTCTGTGGAGTACTTAAACCTCCTGTCAGGGGGAAAAACTCTGAAAGAACCCATCTGTAAAAGCAGAACCAGCTCAAAATGGTCATACCCTGTTTCTAACAAGATACCGAATTGCTTTTCAGAGACAACAGACCAAAACGTCACATCCTGCAACCAAAGCAGGCACAGAGGAGAGAACTTTGACCTCCAGCTACACCAGGAACAGAAGTCTCACCCCCACTCCCCCAAGGAACCAAAGGACTGGGACATAACTACAACCTGAACACCAGAACCCTTTTGGAGGCTAAGGGTCCTTTGTTCAGGAAGATCCAGTGCTGAAGCTCTTACCATAAATGGCCAACTCTCAAGGTCCTCCAATTAAAACTTGCCCTGCCAGAGCTTCCTTCCTTCCACATGCTTGTTACTGCTAACCCCTTAAAAACCTTCCCTGAACCCTGGATGGGAAGGCAGATTTGGGCATTCATCCTGTCTCCTCATTCGGCTGCCTACTGAAATAAACTCTTTCCTTGTTGCATACTCGATGCTTTGGTGATTGGTCTTACTGCACATCAGGCATGAACTTGGGTTCAGTTACACATATGGCTGTAAGTATTCTATACAAAACAAACCAGTTTTTAAAAATGGGATAGTTATGGCATCTAATGGTGGGATATAAATATGTGTGTGTTAATTTCCATCTGTCACTGAAAGGTAGTCATGCATTTTAATCAGGAATTCCCAGGACAGGGGTGACCAACTGGCATTTAATCTGACCGAAGGTCCTCTTCACAGAGGTGGTACTGTAAGTGCTTTAACTCCTTCCAGAACTGATTTACACAGTGATTTAGAAGATTAGCATAATGAAAGTTAGGAATTGGCTATCAGTGGTGAAATTAGTGGGTTTTTCATTAACAAAATAGATATTTGACTTAGGGGTCTACTGCATGGGCAACCGCAGACCCTCCATATCACCCTGCCCAGGCTCTGTAGCTTCAGCTCCACTGGAGAGGACACTCCAGCGTCATCACAAGATGTCGATTCAACATGGGAGGAGACAGATACCGTGTCACTCCCGAGTCGGACTGCACAACCATTCTCGGCGGTGCAGATAGACTCTTAAGAAGCTACACCATCGTCTCTCGAGACGGACGGCTGCCGACTTATTTGACTTAGGTTCTCATTGGTGAATTTACTGGGATTTAAGATTGTAGAAACACCTTCTCTTCCCAGCCTCAGGCATAAAACAGAAGTTAAAATCTCAATCAGGTCACCTGTTCTTGATCTTCAATTAACCCTGTGTCCACTACTGATTTAGGGGAGTTTTGATCTTTGAACTCTAATATATGACTATCTGCATCTCACAGCTATAAAATAATTATATTTGCTTCAGAAGAAGATTTCATAAATTTTTATTTTATGTACCAAACAGGACACAGGCATTGGACTTTATTAAGGCTGCATAACTTCGTTTGTGCTTACTTGCTAATAAATCTAAGTGTAGCAGAATTTAGTCAGAGACTTATTTTCATTATAATCTAATTAGTGGGATTGTGAGCAGTGGGGTAACCATACGTGACTACTGACATGTACCAAGCTGATTCATGTCATTTTATAACGGGGTGTAACATACATATTTTATATATTTATATAATTATATGTCTATCTATCTACCTACCTACCTAACTACCGAAGTAAGTTTCTTGGTTTCCAATACCTTCTTGTCTGGGAGTTGGTAAACCATGGCCCATAGGCCAAATCTGGCCCACTGACTATTTTTATAAATACATTTTATTGGAACACAGCCACACTCATTCATTAACATTGTCTATGGCTGCTCTCATGCTACAATGGTAGAGTTGAGTAGTGGTTACAGAGACTGTATGACCTGCAAAACCTAAAATGTATTTACTATCTGGCCCTTTACATGAATATATATGAATATTTACATACAAATTTTAAAATTTATTGTTTTATCTCAAAAGACCTGAAGCTCCCAAACACAGGAGGAAGCAATCAACTTAGAAGAAAAGAAAAAAAAAAAACAACAAAACAATCCTATGTCCATATTTCTATTGGAGTTTCAGAATATAACTATTTCCTGTGTTCTAAATTCTTCAATATTGAATTTAGGTGATTATGATTAGGCTTTTCTTTCACTAGTAACAATACTTTATTTCTGCTGAACACTGACAAATTTATATTTAGAACCCCTAAAGAGCTCAATTGCTGTATTCTTGAAATTATTACACAACTATATCTAATAATTTTAGTTTCAAGAAAACAGATTGGTAACAATATTGACATTTGTTTACTTAAACAATTGTAAATAAATGTTGAATGATTACTATGTGCCCAGCTCTGTGCTGAGGCAGATAAAAAAGAGAATTAAACATGAGGAGAAGGACATCATTAATTTACAATGACTGGAATGGGTCTCATCAGAGGGAAACCACAGAGAATAAGGAAATCCCATCCAGAGTGATGCGAACCGGCTGAGAGAATCTAAGATTGAATTCCTGATGCAGTGAATAATCAATATACAATGATGTGAAGTGGAATGTGCACCAAATAAGAAAGAATGTGTGAAATGTCAGAAGTGAACAATTCAGTGTGTGGCTTGTTTGAATTCTGCAGACAATAGGTGAAAGATATTTCAATCAATTTCAACCAACCACGATAGACCATGAAAGAGGAAAAACATGTAAGCCAGCAAGCTTAAACAGATCAACTGTGACTCATCTTTGGGCAGTTACTTATTTTTAGAATTAAAAAAGGAAATTTGGGCATTTGTATAGCATTGCTTCATTTATTCGATATGGAAGAAAACTGTAAAATTCTGTGCAAAGAGAATTTTCAGAAAAAGATTAAATCATCACTGTCATAGAGACATAAAAATGAACATATATGGACCCGGAAGCGGCGGCAGCGCCCGTTGGGGAAGATGGCGCCCTCGGGGCTGAAGGCGGTGGTGGGGGAAACATTTCTGAGCGGAGTCATTCGGAGTGTCAACAAGGACGGGGAGTGAAGGTGCTCTTCGTGGACCATCCAAGCATGTGCATCCTGTCATCCTGCTGCAAGATGTCAGACATCCCGGAGGAGGGCATCCCCATCGTTGAGGATGTCGACAAGCGGCGAGAGCCTGTCCCCAGCCTGGAGGCCATTTGTTTGTTGAGCCCCACGGAGAAGTCAGTGCAGGCCCTGATCGCAGACTTCCGCGGGACCCCAACCTTCACCTACACAGCAGCACGCGTCTTCTTCACAGACACCTGCCCTGAGCCTCTGTTCAGCGAGCAGGGCCGCTTCCATCTGGCAAAGGCGGCGAAGACGCTGAAAGAGATTCATTTTGCCTTCCTCCCCTCTGAGGCCCAGGTGTGCTCCCTGGATGCCACCCGCAGCACCTACAGCCCTCTACTGTGCCTTCCGGGTGAGTGAGCGGACAAGGCAGCTTGAGGCTCTGGCTCAGCAGATCGCCACGCTTTGTGCCACGCTTTGTGCCGCGCTTTGTGCCGCGCTTTGTGCCGCACTGCAGGAATCCCCGGCCATCTGCTACCACAAGGGCCCAGAGGACACGGCCCAGCTGGCTCCCGCGGGCCTGGCCAAGCCGAATGCCTTCGAGGCAGGCACTCCAGTCTGGGCGAGGGCGCTGAGAAAACCCACTCACAGCTGCTGATCATGGACCGGGCAGCCGACCTCGTGTCCCCACTGCTGCATGAGCTCACGTTCCAGGCCATGGCGTATGATCTGCTGGACATCGAGCAAGACACATATAGGTATGAGGCTGAGGGCTGAGTGAGGCCCGTGAGAAGGCCATGCAGTTACTTGATGAGGGTCATGACCTGTGGGTGGAGCTGCGGCACATGCACATCACGGACGTGTCCAAGGACGTCACAGAGCTTCTGAAGATATTCTGTGAGAGCAAGAGACTGACCACTGACAAGGCCAGTGGGAGGTGCTCATTGGCTTCTCACACATCCTCACTCCAACCCGCTACCTGGATGACCTCAATACACTGGACCAGAAGTTAGAGGACATTTCCTTGCCTTGACCCTCATGCTCCCACCCTGACCTGCACCCCTCCCTTTCCAGAAAACTAAACGCCTCTTTCCTGTCTGGGAAAAAAGCAACAACAAAGACTGTATATTAAACTTTTAATTTCATTAATTAATAAGGAGCAGGGAAAATGTTATAATTGGCTTAGAAAAGAAACTTAGCAACAGAAACATTTGTAGTTCAGGGATATTGAAATACATGTGCAAATGGAAAGTAAAACTTTTTTGGAGGTGTAGAGAGGAAAGTCAGTTCTTATCTACAAGACAGAATTTGCATGTCTATAAAGAAGAATTATTTTTATTTGGTGCAGCACATTTATAACTTGTTGCAACAATTGTGAATTTGCTCCAGTAGAATCCAGAATCAGATAACCCTGAGTGGTAAACTTTAGACTCTAGAAACGAATAATTTTCACTGAAGCACACATTCCTTCCTATGATTCTATATATGGAACCAGACACTTTTCTCATAATAGTTAAAAGTCATTAAAAACAAAATGAATGGCCTGTTCATATAGTGATAAAAATATTTAGTATTTAAGATAATGTTTTAAATGAATAACTAATACAGGGAATTAAACATAGTAAGTGCTGTAAAATAAATTTATTGAATATTTACTGCTATAGGAATACTGTCATTAAGTTAAACAATCAATTAAAAGCACTAGATATGGTGATGTAACCCTATATAGCAATAAAAGCAAATCCTATATAGTAATAAAATATATTGCCTTATATAGCAATAAAAAGTAAAAATAGTAGATAAAATAATGGAATTCTATATAGTAGTAAAAATAGATAAATCAACCTAACAAGAAAACATGGAAAATTTCACAAAGTATTGAGCAAATCTCCCCACCTAGCTCTGCTAGTACAAGTGGGTGAGCTGGGTGGCAACTCTCCTGCCTCCCTGCTAAGAGAAGCAGGAATGAGAGGTCTGAGCACTGTTTCACTGCCTTTCTGAAACCTGAGTGTGGGTGGTAGTAACATTCCAACATTCTACCCGACTCCCCTGCCTTCCCA
Organism: Furipterus horrens; assembly: GCF_987537825.1. NCBI lineage: Eukaryota > Metazoa > Chordata > Mammalia > Chiroptera > Furipteridae > Furipterus > Furipterus horrens. The sequence continues at coordinate 88,878,171 of NW_028327175.1, forward strand.
TGGGGCCAGAGAGCACTAAGGGTCACAGCATTCTCCCACTCCCTAGCTAAAGTCTGCAAGTGTGAGTAGTTACAAATACCTTCACCCCGTCTTTCCACCCTCCTACCCACTGGCTGAAACAGGTGAGTGGGAGCGGCATTCTCTCACCCACAGCTGAAAGCCAATGTGCACACAGACAAGGCATTCTCTAATTGCACTGATGCAGCCCTTGGCCACACACAATCCATACAGGGGATACCCCTTGATGGCTTAACCTTGGTGGCCAAGAGTGCTGGTATAACTGAGCTCCACAGGACTATAACAGGAATAAAAGATGGTTCTTGGCAGGACCACCACCAGAAGATTGCAAAAACAGCAGACTGAAACACAACCCCAGTCTTCCAATGAAAAAGGACTGTTTACTTAGCCTGGAACTTCAGCCTCAGGGACATACCTAGAGGCCACAGGGGTACTCCCAGGGAACAAAATCAGGGAAACACCATCATTTTGCACCCCCTTGGGTTTGCTAAAGCTTCATGAGACTTCCTAGAAAGGAGCATAAACAATAATGTGGAGTCCAGATTTTAGCAACTGTCACCCAGTGGAAATATCCAAATATCCTGGCCCAGAGACCAGCAGGGATAATAATTGTAGCCCAGCAGGACTGTATAAATTTGTATATTTTACTATAAAAGCTGCTTCCTGAAGTTCTGGCTTCCAATCAGCCTAAAACTAGGTGCTAAATGAGATGCCTCTCCTTGGAATACTGACACATCTCAACAGTTACCAAAATAACTGAGGCAGAGAAGATAATCATTAAGATTTGAGCGTCAACCACGAGTTAAGGCCAGGGTTAATGAGAAAAATTATCATTGGCACAAGGTCACTTTTTCAAGATTGAGAAAGAGCTGTTCCATCTAATACACAGAAACAAAAACAGAGACTAAAAAAGAGAGAGAGAGAGAGAGAGAGAGAGAGAGAGAGAGAGAGAGAGAGAGAGAGAGAGAGAAGATAGAGCAATACAATTGTTCTCATCCACAGTTTAGTTTTCTATAGTTTCAGTTACCTAGAGATAACGATGGTCCAAAAACATTAAATGGAAAAGTCTAGAAATGAACAAGTCGTGTTTTAAATTACTTGCCCTTTGTAGTAGCATGATGAAAACATGTACTATTCTGCTTCATGCCTCCTGGGACATGAGACATCCTTCTGTCCACAGTATCCATGCTGTATATGCTACCTACCTGTAAGTCACTTAGTAACTGTCTTATTAACCAGATTGATTGTTGCAGTATCTCATGTTTGAGTAACACAAATCTTACTTAATAATGGCCCAAAACGCAAGATACGCCAAAGAAAAGTTGTGAAGTTTATGGATATATAGAAAAATATAGTAGATTCTTGCTGGACTTCCAGCCAAGATAAAGGCATAGGTAGATATGCTGCATCTCCCTTCACAACTAAGAAGGAATACAGCTACCTTAAAAACTATAAAAATCAATCAGAAGTTCCAGAAAGTCTAACCGAAGAGAAGTCCAACTAAGAAATAAAGAAGAAACACTCATCCAGACAGGTAGGAGGGGCAGAGTCGGGGAGGGGAAGAAGCAGGGTGGCGCACTGGTGATGCAACTGCTGGAACCAGGGCAATGGCCACTGTGGCACTGGTGGCAGTGGCACCTGTACCACCAGCAGCAGTGCTGACAGCGGTGGCAGCACAGTGGCTGGGACTGGCTGGTGGAAAGTGTAGTCACACATTAAGGAAGTCAGGAAGGAAACCTGAGGAACTATCACAGCCCAGGACCAGACTGGGTGGCCCATAGTTCTGTAGTCAGGGGAAAATAAAGTCTCATTGCTTCTGATTATGAACACCAGTAAGGGGTGAGGTGGTGGAGGGAGCTGTCAGTCCCTCAGCAGGGTTTGTGTGTTTAGTGGAAAAGGGGTGAGTGCTGAGCAGGCAGCATTATTCCCTCTCAGACCCCTCCCCCACATACAGCACCACAATGTGGGGAAACAGGTCACCCTCGCACTGATGAATGCCTTTGGCTCCACCCCTTACAATATAACAGGTGCGACAGCCCTACCCAAGACACAGAGGCAAACATAGGAGGCTTTCAAGATGAGGAGACAGAGAAGTATGGCCCAAAAGAGAGAGCAGATCAAGGTTCCAGTGGGAGAACTAAGCAATGAGGAAATAGCCAACCTAACATATGAAGAGTTCAAAACACTGATGATAAGGATGCTCACAGACTTGACAGACAAGATTATGACAGGAAAGAAATGAAGACTATACTAAGTGAAATGAAGGAAAACCCACACACAGAACCAGTGGTGAAGGGAAGGAAACCAGTGTTTAGATCAATTAATTGAAACATAAGGAAGAAATAAACAGTCAGCCAGTACAGAAGGGGGAAACAAGAATTGAAAACAACAAGGAGAGGCTTATGAACCTCTGGGACAACTTTAAATGTGCCAACATCTGAATCATGGTGGTGGTGGGGTGTCAGAAAGAGAAGAGGAAGAGCAAGAAATTGAAAATTTATGTGAAAAAATAATGACGGAAAACTTCCTTAATTTGTCAAAGGAAATAGACATACAAGTCCAGGGAACACAGGGAGTCCCAAACAAGCTAGACCCAAAGAAGACCACACAAGGTCACATCATAATTAAAATGTCAAAGGTTAAGGATAAAGAGAGAATCTTAAAAGCATCAAGAGAAAAGAAGAGAGTTATCTACAAAGGGGAGACCATAAGATTATCAGCTGATTTCTCAAAGAAACTTTGAAGGCAAGAAGGGACTGGAAAGAAGTATTCAAAGTGATGAAAAGCAAAAACCTACAACCAAGATTTCTCTATCCAGCAAAGCTATCATTTATAACGGAAGGGCAGATAAAGTGCTTTCCAGACAAGGCAAAGCTAAAGGAGTTCATCATCACCAAGCCATTATTATATGAAATGTTAAAGGGACTTATTTAAGAAAAAGGATATCAAAACTATGAACAATAAAATGACAACAAACTCACAACTATCAATAACAGAATCTAAAAAATAAAAACAAAAACAAACTAACCAAACAACCAGAAAAGGAACAGAATAATAGATGTAGTGATCATTTAGAGGGTTAACAGCTGGGAGGGGGAAGAGGGGAGAAATGGGGAAATGGTGCAAGGATCAAGAAGCATAATTGGTTGGTACAAAATAGACAGGGGGAATGTTAAGAATAGTATAGGAAAGAGCGAAACCAAAGAACTTACATGCATGAACCATGGACATGAACTAAGGGGGTGGGATTGCTGGAGAGTTGGGGGCAGTAAATGTGTGGAGGGGATCAAAAGTAAAAGAAGTTGGGACAACTGTAATAGCATAATCAATAAGATATACAAAAAAAAAATATAGTATATATAGGATTTGGTACTACCTGTGGTTTAAGGCATCTATTGGCAGGCTTGGAACATGTCCCCTGTGTACAAGGAGGGAGTGTTGAATGTTCCAAATGAGAGAATAGATGAAACCCTACAAAAAGACCTTAAGGATATGGAGATAAGTTTTCTATCTGATAATGAATTCAAAATAATGGTCATAATGCTGCTCACTGATTTTGGGAGAAAAATAGATGGACACAGTGAAAACATTAACATTAGAGAAAATATAAGAAAGAACTAAACAGAAGTTATAACTGGACTGAAGATTACACTAGAGGAGATCAACAGCAGAAGAGATAAAGTAGAAGCATGACTCAGAGAGATGAAAGACAAAACAATTAACATCACACTTAACAGCGAAATGAAAACATAATTTTAAAAAGTGAGGATACCTTAAGGCACCTCTGAGACAACATCAAGCAGAGTAACATTTGCATTATAGAGATCTCAGAAGGACAGAGAAAGGGCCAAAACAACTTTTTGAAGATATAATGGCTGGAAACTTCCCTCATGCTGAGAAGAACACAGACATCCAGATCCAGAAAGCCCAAAGAGTCCCAGATAAGATGAAAGAAAAAGAGAAATACACCAAGCCAGGACACATTATAATAAAATGATAAAAGTTAAGGACAAATAGAGACTCTTAAAAACAAGAGAAAAACAACTTATTACATACAAAGAAAACCCCATATGACTGTGAACAGATTTTTCTGCAGAAACTTTACAGGCTAGAAGAGAGTGTTATAACTTATTCAAGTGCTGAGAGGGAAAAGAAATTACCAGCTAAGAATTTTATACCTGTCAAGGCTATCTTTCAGAGATGAAGAAAAAACTAAGAGTTTCCTTGATAAGCAAAAGTTAAAGGAGATCATCATCACTGACCAGCCTTTCAAGAAATGTTAATGGGATTTCTGTAAGCTGAAAAGAAAAATCATTAATTAATAATAAGAGAACATATAAAAGTAAAAACTACTATGGAAAAGGTAAATAACAAAAATCATTCACTTATAAAACAAGTATATAAGAGATAAAAGTAGTAAAATCAATAAAAAATATAATAACTAGTTAAGGAATACATAAAGTAATAGGTTGTAAATATGTCATCAAAAATATAAAATAGGGTGAATAAAAATGTAAAGCTTTGGAATGTCTTCAAATTTAAGTGACTATAAACTGAAGAACACTGTTATATAGTACAAGGATGGGCAAAAGTAGGTTTACAATGGTTTATATGGAAAATAATGCAATAATTAATAAAGAATAATAAAATATAATAAACTCTATGTTTTGCATACTTACAATTGTAAACCTACTTTTGACTACCTACCAAATAAACTTAATTGATACTTACAGAACATTCCATCCGAAAGCAGCAGAATAAACATTCTTTTCAAGGGCATATAAAATATTCTTTATGATAAGTCACATGTTAGGCCACAGAAAAAGTCTCAGTAAATTTAGGAAGACTGAAATTATATCAAGTATCTTTTTTCTGACCACAACAGTTTATACTAGAAATCAAATGTAAGAAAAGTAGAAAAAACACAAACATGTGGAGACTAAACATAATGCTATTAAGTAATCAATATGTCAATGAAGAAATCAAAGACAAAGTAAAAAATACCTTGAAACATATGAAAATGAAAATACAGTGTCCCAAAAATCTTTGGGACACCATAAAAGCAGACCTATGATCTATGAGGGGAAGCTCCTAGTGATACAGGCCTACTTCCAGAAACAAAAAAAATCTCAAGTAAACAATCTAAACTTACATCTAAAAGAACAAGAAATGAAGAACAAATGAAGCCCAAAGTTATAAAGATCTAAGGAGATAAAATGAAATATGAATTTAAAAAATTAGAAAAGGTCAATGGAACTAAAGAGATGGTTCTCTGAAAAGTTAAAACTTTTAGCCAGACTCATTAAGAAAAAAAGAGGGCTCAAATAAATAAAATGAGAAATAAAAAAAGAGAGAGTGACAACTGATACCACAGAAATACAAAGGATTATAAGAGGAACAATTACATGTCAACAAACTGGAAAATCTAGAAGAAATCCATAAATCCTAGAAACATACAATCTCGCCAAACTGTAATGAAAATAAACCAGTAATAAAAATAATCCCCAAAAAGCAAAAGTCAAGATCCAGACAGCTGCAGAGATAACTTCTATCAAACATGTGAAAAAGAGTTAATACTTATTCTTCTCAAATTATTTCATAAAAAATGAAGAAAAAACACTTCTATACTCATTCTACGAGGACAGCTTTACTCTGATATTGAAACTGGACAAAGACACTGCAAAAAAAGAAAAGAAGATTATGGGACAATATTCCTCATGAACATAAATGCAAAATCCTCAGAACATACTGTAGAATTCAACAATACATTGAAATAATCATACATCGTGATCAAGTGGGACTTATTTCAGGGATGCAAGGATGGTGTATACCATTTGCAAATTAGCAACATGAAACATAAACCAAACAAGGGATAGAAATTATATGATCATCTCAACAGATGAATGCAAAAGCATTTGAAAATTTAACATCCATTTATAATAAAAACTGTCAACAAAGTGAGTATAAAAGGGACACTCTCAACATAACAGAGGCCATATATGACAAATGCATAGCTAACATTATACTCAAGAGTATATGAAGCTAAGATCCAGAACAAGACAAGGATGCCCAATGTTACCACTTTTATTCCTCATAGTATTGGAAGTCCTAGCCATAGTAGGCAGGAAGAAGAAAGGCTTTTCAGTTTGAAAAAAAGAATTGAAAACTGACATTATTTGCAGAGGTTATAATATTATACACAGAAAAACCTTAAAGACTCCACCAAAAAATTACTAGAACCAATAAATAAATTCAGTAAAGTTGCAGGATACAATCTTAATATACAGAAATCTGTTGAATTTCTATACACTAATAATAAAATATCAGAAAGAGAATTTAAAAATATCTCATTTATAATTGCATGAAAATGAATATTCTACCTAGGAATAAATTTAAACAAGGACATGAAAGACCTGTGCACTAAATATTATAAGACATTGATGACAGAAATTGAAAACACAAATAAAGGAAATGATGTTTTGTGCTCATGTATTAAAACAATTAATATTGTCAGAATGAGTATAATGTCCAAAGCAATACACAGACTCAATGTTATCCCTTTCAAAATACCAATAGCTTATTTTATAGAACTAGAACAAATAACTCTAAAATTTGTATGGAACCACAAAGGACACTATAGCTAAAGCAATATTGAGAAAGAAGAACAAAGCAGAAGTAATGCACTTCGTGATTTCAACGTTTACTAGAAAGCCATAGTAATCAAAACAGTATAGTACTGGCAAGAAAACAGACACATAGATCATTGAAACAGAATAGAGAGTTCAAAAATCAATCTACGCATATAAAATCAGTTCATCTACAACAAGTAGGCAAGAATAAAGAATATTCAATGGGGCAAAGACAGTCTCTTCAATAAATGGTGCTGGGAAAGTTGGACAGCTATATGCAAAAGAATAAAACTATACCATTATCATATACCATATATGACAGAATTCAAAATGCATTAAATGTTTCACTGTAAACCTGAAACCATAAAAATCCTAGGAGAAAATATTGGCAGCAAGTATTTTGAAACTGGTCTTAGAACTTTTTTTGACATGCCTCCTCAACAAAGGCAATGAAAGCAAAAATAAACAAATAGGACTGCATCAAACTAAAAAATAAAAAATAAAAAAGGCTATGCACAGAAAGTAACCTATCAACAGAACAAAGATGTAAACTACCAAATGGGAGAGGATATTTGCAAATGAATTATCTGATCCGGGGGGGGGGTGTCAATATTTATTTATTTATTTATGTATGTATTAAATATTTAAAATACATAAAGAACTTATGAAACTAAATAACAAAAACAAAACAATCTGCTTAAAAAGTGGGTAGAGGACCTGAAGAGACATTTCTCCAAAGAGGACATACAGATGGTCAACAAGCAGATACAAAGGTGTTCAGCATCATTAATCATTGGGAAAATACAAATCAAAACCATAATGAGATACAGTAATCCTTCTCTATATTGTGGTTCACTTATTGTGACCTCACTGTATTGTGGAATTTTTAAAACTATTATGTTTAATTATTTATTGCGGATTTCTCGCTATATTGTGGGATTTTGCGGTTTTGTATATGTATATTGTTAAAGTTACATAGGTTTAAGAGTGTAGAATAAATGTAAGGTTCTACTTTGCGGGGGGGTGGTGGTGTCTAGAACATAATACCCATGATAAGTGAGGGAACACTGTACAACCTCACACCTGTTAGAATTGCTGTTATAAAAAAAACCAAGAGAACAAGTGATGGCAAGGATGAGGAGAAAAAAGAACCTTTATACATAGTTGTTGGGAATGTAAAATAATGTTTTCCACTATGGAAAACAGTATGAAGATTTCTCAAGCAATTAAAAATAGAACTACCATATGATTGCGGGAGAGGGGGTGGGTTGGGTGGGGGAGAGAAATTAGGGGAAAAGGGGACAACTGTAATTGAAAAACCAAAATAAAAAAAAAAGAAAGAAACAACAACAACAACAACAAAAAAATAGAACTACCATTTGACCCAGTAGCCTTACTTCTGGGTATTTATCCAAAGAAAAGAAAAACACTAATTCAAAGACACATGCACCCTTATTTATAATAGCTAATATATAGATGCCTAAGTATCCATCGATAAATGAATGGATAAGCAATATGTGAGATATAGCTTATATATAAACACACAAACACACACACATGCATGCATACACACACACACACAAAGGAATGTTACTTGGCCATAAAAGAATGAAATCTTGCCATTTGTGACAACATGGAGAGACCTGTAGGGTATTACGTTAAATGATATGTCAGACAGAGAAAGACCAATACCATATAATTTCACTTATATGTGGAATCTAGAGAACAAAACACACAAATAAACAAAACAAACAGATGAATGAAAACAGAGAACAAACTAGTGGTTGCCAGAGGGGTGGGATTTGGGTGGATGGGAGAAATAGATGGAAGAGATTGAGGTGTACCATCTTCCAGTTATAAAATAATAAATCACAGGGAAGTAACAAGCAGCATAGAGAATATAGTTATTGATGCTGTAATACCTTTGTATGGTGACAGAATTTAGCTAGACTTATCAAGGTGATCACTTTAAATTACTATGCTGTACACCTGAAACTAGTATTATATAAGTCAGTTATACTTCAATAAAGAATATTGAGCAAAAAGTCGGGTACATATGAGTACATACATCATGATTCCAATTATACAGAATACAGAAACACATAGAAGTAATTCAGAATGTTATAAACTAGGTTGGAGATTACTCTTGGAGGGGCAGTAATGGGAATGGGCATGAGGGGGCTTCTTGGATACTTGTAATGTTTTATTTCTTGAACTGGGTGCTGGCTACAAGGTGTTAAAAATAATATAAATAGAGCCACTTTAAAGTGGGGTCATAGCTGCCACCCCAGACTTGGAAATGTCTTGCTTGTCTTATGCCTCAAACCTTTGGAATGTTAAGATAAGACAAAATATAGAGGTATATGTAATTACCTCTAAATCAGCATCTAGGCAAAGTTTTATTTACATTAAAGATGTACGTGCATCAATATGAGTTTAAAAGCATTGTATTAATTATAGTCATCTCTGGACAGTGAAATTATGAGTCATTTTTACTCTAATCTTTTTGTCTTAATTTAGGCAACTTTAGATTTTATACCCTTAATCTGTCCTATTTTGTATTAAGAAAAAAACACAATAAAGTCGTCTATAATTAAAAAGGATATATTTATCAGTAAACTACAAAATTAAAAATTGGAACTATTGTATATAATAAATACTCCATTATATTAGTCAGTGTATTCCAGAGAAACATAACTTATATAATTGTTATAAGAAACTGCTCAATTAGGAAGGCTGGGAAATTCCACAATCTGCTATCTGGAAGCTGGAGGAGACCCAGGGAAGACTGAAGTCCTGAGGATCAGGACAGCCTTGGGTATACTCCCCAGACTGAGGTCAAGAAAAAAAGGAGCTCAAACAGTCAAGCAGAGAAAGAATTATCTCTCTTTTATTTTGTACCTTTGGTTTTATTCAGTTTCTCAATGGATTAGGTGATGCCCACTCATTTTGGTGATGGTGATCTTCTTTATGGATTCAAATGTTAATCTTATCTGGAAATACCCTCCCAGGCACACCCAGAATAATGTATAATCATATATCTGAGCACCCTGTGGCTCAGTTAAGTTGACACATAAAATTAACCATCACACCAATCTTGTTGAACTTACTTAATTCATTCTAATGAATTCCAATGAACATCTAGAAAAAATATTGAAGAACCTTAACTATCACAGGTAAGTGCCTGGTGTTCTCCATTTTCAGCAAAGGCGATTAGTGCTCATCATTATCCTGTAATGACACTGACTTCACAAATCATTTCACTTGAAAAGCAATCCTGGGCACATTGCTTGAGAATTCACAGTTACTAGTTTAAGGTATTCATATAATTTCCCTCCAGTTATCCTGAGAAAATGAAACAGCCTGCCCTTGTCTCTCAAATATCCAGATACCTTAACCACCTGAAGGTGAGATTCTTATGAAAGTACAAACTCTTGGAGTTAACCATTTCAGCTGTGGCCCTGGAGCAACTCAGACCTCATGCATTTGTTCTGGGTGAAAGGAATTTGCCAACTAAGGGCAGGCAGTAATGAAGGATATAAAGTAGACTCTGCTGTGCCCATCTGGTTCTCAACAACCAGCTCTCTAGATCTAGGCACACAGGCACATCCGGAGTCAGTCAGGGTGTTGGGTGACGGTGCTCTTGTCTTTTCAATGTTATTTTGTGGCTAATCACCCTGAGCAGACATCAGTTTGGTTTTCAGATAAGTAGATGATAGGCAATGAAATAAAATTTAAATGGTTTGCTTGTGCACACACCTAAATTCTCAATTAGCTATTTTGTTATTATATCCATGTAATATTAACTATTTTTAAAAAGTGTTTACTTCTCACTATTTTGTGTGAAAATAGAAGGAAAGAGAAGGAAAAAAGTAAGATGCAAGTAACCTTGGTAAAAATAATTATGTTGCTCACAGAGGAGACATCTGCAAAACATAAAGAAAATAGACTGTGAGGTCCTGATTGCATGAAATAGGACCCAAACTCTGTCCTTTCTTAGTTTGTGATGTCATGCAATCCCTTGACTCATTTCTCTGGAATTCATAGTTACCCATCATTTGTAGAGTAGTCAAATAATTTCCCTCAAGCTATCCAGAGGAGCCACAAAAAGTAAAACAATGATTTTATGTCGTTGCTTTGCTAATGCCCTGGGAGCTATTCAGCCCACCCACATTCTATCAAGATGCCAATATGGGAAGAATAAGCTCTTTGTAACACAAGGCAATATAATTTCAAGAATGTGGTGTTGTGTGCCTGTAATCATTATAAAAATATCTATTCAAGTAACCCTCAGCCATCTCATGATTCATCTCTTTCATCTAATTCTGCATTGGATCATTTCGATGTAGAATTATCAAAAGAAGGCCTTTTGTAAATTGAAACCCAGGGTCTAGTTCACTTAACTTGATCCTCTGCACCACTTAATTCCATGTCCTAATGAGGCCAGAGCAACTAGATCATACTGTGGCCAAAGTGGTTACTACAATTCACCACATTTTTAATAATTAATATGGATCATGTTTATGATGGCAGCAGAGTCAATAGTGAAATATGGATACAGAAAATTGTATTGTTTTCCTCTATCTTAGTCTGATTTTGTACCAAATTCAATATTTTTTAAACAAAGAGAAGTAGAGTACATTTTTCTAAATTTGTTTTATTTAGCAACCCTATTTTTATTGGGAGCCAGTAAACTGGTTAAATGTGCTAATTAAACATCCTAACAAGTAAGCTAAAGCATAATGCAGCTGGTTCAGCATACTGGCTAAATGAACAGACTCTGAGGGTAAGATAGCCTGTGTTCAAATCCTGGCTTGATGCTCTTTGTCTAGGGCCACAGTTCTCACATTTTCTAGTGCATCAGAATCACCTATAAGTCTTGTTGAAAATACACATTTCTGTGTCCCATTCCCAAAGGTTTTAAGTCAGTCTGAGATAGACCTAATAATCTGATATTTTAGTAAGTTTCTAGGTGATGATAATACTGCTGATCTAGAGACCAGACTTTGAGAATCACAAATGCCAATTTCTGGGAGACTCAGTTTTCTCATCTATAAAGATGGTATTAATAGTACCTACTTAATAAGGTTGATAATTTCCAAGAATACTATGATTAAGGAAAACAAACAAACCAAAGTTTATTTAAATGTAAATATTACCTAATTGAAGAAATTGTGCCTTTTTAGTTGTACTGTTTAAATAAATCCTGTACATGATAATTTGGATTGACATTAAAGATATGTAACTAACTTTTCATTTTTATAAAATAGTTCTTTGCTTGATCAAGGATTTTTAAATTAGACCACGAATACTCATCTTCTCCATACTGTTCATAGCTAACTTTGATTTATATCCAGGAACATGTGCTAGTTATAACAGACACTACTGGTTGCCTTCCAATTATTCCTCTCTCTTTTCTTCTTATCCTTATCTCCTAATTCCTCCAGGTAGACACCTTCTTAAGAATGGCTTTAGGGGAAGCTGGACACATCTTTCCCTACAGTGTCCTGGTTAACCTAAGTCCCTTAAGGTGGTCCTATTACATGAGCACTGGATACAGTTCTGGTCAAAGAGAAATGTGGGTCAAGTCTTCTGAAGGCGTTTCTGGGAAATGGTCTTTAATCATACAAAATGACCCTTAGGAACTGTCTCTTACTATTTATTTTCTGGATCTTGAGGTGTCCAACATATGTTACCTGGTACTGCTACAGCTGCCTCAAAACTAAAAGGGGAGTTAGCATAAGGACAATCTAATACAGTAAGGATGGGAGAACTGAGAGATGGAAATAAATCCAGGCCTTTGATTATAGGATAGAACCATAGAATTAACTAACCCTGGAATCACTATACCTTCATGTTCCAGGTTATACAAGATAATAGATTTTCTTATTGTTTAAACCATTTTCAATTCTATTTTCAGTTATTTTCTGCTAAAGTTATCTGAACTAATAAACCAATTTATAAAGCATACTATTGTTGGATTAATTAAAATGATCAGAGTATGCCAGAGGTCTCAGCTACAGAATTAATGGACAATATGACTGAATGAATTATTTAACTTCTCTTGGCTTCATTTTCCTCATTTGTATAATGATGGCATTGGACTGGATCATCTCTAAAGTCATTCCTTCCAAGTTTAAAATGATGGAACCATTTGATTCCATGTCACATGAAACATATTGATGCAATACTCATCAAACAATGAGATTATACATGTGTAATCTCATAACTACATAACACAATGAAACACAAAACATAATGACTACATATGTGGTTTTACAATAATTTAATTTCAGAATAATTATATACTCTTATTTACCTAGAATGAGTATCTGGTCATTACCATGGTAGAGTTAGTTGAAAGTTATAGCTTTTTAGATGATACCATCACAAGAAATAATAGATCCTTCATAACATTTCTAATTTGGGGAAACTATGAAAATAATACATTTTAAAGATTTTTCACATGGCATATTTAAATAGATAAATATGGATGTGTTCAAGTATTTTAAGTTAAAATTATTTTATATTAAAATGATGAGAAATTAGATTATTTTTTTTTTCTCTAGAAGTATACAGATCTGCATATCTTCCACCTTCATTGCTATGAAACAGACAAATTCAACGTGACTTAGTCATGTAAAAATGTAGTAGAAAATTTTCTCTATAGCTATACTTAAATTAGCTTTTGGCCTCCGACCACTAGTAAAAACAAAACAACAAAACAAAACAAAAAGTGAACCAAGGTAAAGCATGCCACTTTCAGATTTTTGTTAGTTCCTCTGGGTACATATTAGTCAATTCAAGAGTCTCTCATCTACACCTTTCATTTTCTTTCTCTTTAGTTTCAGGATGGTTAAATTGCACTGTGGAAGAGACATGTGGTTCAGATATTGACATCAAATCCCAGTGTTTCCCAATGACATTGAAATATTCCTTTGCTCTTAGATAATTGGCACTTATCTATGTCACATCTACAGCTGATCTGTCCATTGCTACCACTCTTCTTCAATCATGCAATTCCTTTTCTGTCCTCCTTGTCCTAATTATAATTTTTTTCTTATGCCTATTTCCAACAACTACTTAGCTACTCATTTTCCTTCTTGGGAACAGAGGAAAAGACTCTTCCATTCCCACCAGGCAGTTGAACAACTCAAGTTGAGCAGCTATCATAGTTCCTCTCTGTTTATTCCTTTCTGATGTCTGATATCTCTCTGTCTATCCTGTATCTGTATCTATGTATGATATCTTCTCTATTCTTCCTGTATTTTTGTATTGTTGGAAACATTTAAAAAGTATGCCTGATAGGGTTCCCGCAATTTCTACTCTATTAAGGGCTGTATGCTGTTGAAATGTGTGAGTATAACCACCATCTTATGCCTTACCCTAGAAGCAAGACAAAAGTATGTTCTCTGGTGACTACCCTAAACTTCTTTGGGTTCTTTATGGAACCCTCTGTCCTGGGGCTCAGCCTTAGGAGATAGCAGCAAAGCTCTAGGCTCCCCAGCTTCTGATCCCTACACATGTCCTTATGGTTCTCCCTTCACAGCTGGCTGAGTGTAACAAACTCTGCATCCAGTGATATCACTTTGATAGCTTTAAATTGGCCTTTGTGGGTATATTTACATCATGGAAATAGGCAAACACCAGGAATCTGGGCTTTCTTCTCTCCTCAGTGACCCCATTACTAAACAATTTACTTTCACAAAAATAGGTTAAATTCATTGAGACCACATGGATGGGAAATTTGGGTTATTGTTGGTATAAGTGGGAAAGAAAAAATTGCTGGAGAGGGCTGATATCCATAATGTTCTAAAAGATTGTTGTACTTTTAAAATATTATATTCAATTCTTTCATATACTACTATATAATTAATTTAGAGGTTCAAAATCAGAAGCCAACGTAAGAGAACTGGCTCTGGAGAATGGGTTTCCTCCATTGTGTACCCTTTCTTTGGAACTACTTTTCAACTGGAGCAAATTGAATGAATTTTGAACCTGACTTGTTCTGACACAATAATACCCGTGTGAGGTAAAATGCTTTCCAGACTGTGCAAGCTAGAGACAGAAATTTCTTGGCACCGACTCTGCTTTATTTATTTGTTTGTTTGTTTGTTTGAAATGATGTTATGAAATGGCCCTGCTATTGTTGAAACAGGTTTAAAATCCAGGAGAGACCAAAGTTTCCAAGCATCCCTTTAAGTAGAGATATTCATTGCAGAGAATATATAAAAGTCTTGTGAGTGGTAATGCTGGCCCCATTTACAAAAAAATTCTCAAATCTCTCACAACCCTACATAGCATAGCCAATGCTATTGGGAGATGCACATACCCCATGAGAGATTTCATGGGGCCAAGGAACACTGTACTTACATATGTTGCATCTACTCTTCTTCTCTGAGGCCATGCCCTTTCACCTAGTTTTCATATTGATAACCCAATTGTCTTCAGTGGAGTCTGGATCCAAGTATATAGAAGGCCCTCTTCTGCTGGGGAGTACTAAATTGCATAATAGAGGAAGAAGTATCTGAACCTCAGGACCCATCAGGGTAGGAATGGGACCTTGGTAATAGAAAGCCATGTCCTACATAATGTCCTGCTTTCTGTGGCCTTACTTATCTTCAGCAAAGTGGAATAAAACTCATGAAAGGGGAGGGGGAAGATGGTGGAGGAGTGAGGGGATGCTGCGTTTTCAGGCTCCCGAGACCCGTCTGCAGTTTGGGCTAATTGCAGACAGAACATCTCAGTGAGCAGCTGGACACTGGCAGGAGTCGAGCCATGGCACTGCTGGATTAGAGAAAAACCATCTGGGAACAACCTGTTTAGTGAGGATAGCGGAGGAAAAGGGGACGAAACGGGATTCCTGACTGGGGCGGCTGCCCGAGCTGCGGCTGGAAGTACACAAAGGCTTTTTGGCAACCACAGGCTGCCCTGGAGAGGAGTCAGGAGGAGAGCGGATCTCTGCCCGCTGGCAGAGACAGGACTCGACCAAGTAGCATTGGCACTGAAGGACAGGAGACAGCGTGATCCCGGGCAAGTGAGAACATAACTCTTCTATATATTTTTCTATAGTGGACGGTGGAGAGGAGAGGAAAGTTTGGGGGTGGTAGGCCATTCTTGAGGAGCGCAGGTGCAGAGGCGCGCTCATCCACTCCCCTTGGGTCGCGGGGGCGCGCATAGGGAAGTGCCCTCATTCACTGGCCCAGGTGTGCGGGGCGGTGAGTCCAGGCATCCCTCGGACACTCCCCAACGGACGTAAGATCAGTGCCCCAACGGGCACAGGGAGGGCCCACTGAACAGGCAGAGTACCGTGCACAGACACCCCTAGCCAGCTCCTGTGGGCGCTGGGCCCCAGGCCGGAAAGCAGACCACTAGCGCAGGCTCTGTTTGTGCCCGCCCAGACGGGTGAGGGAAGGTGGGCAGCTGCAGCACGGGAACAGCGGGAGGCGGCGACCCACGGACGCTCACTTCCACTGAGCACAAGTGTCTGGGGCCCCGCCCTAAGAGGCGAGAGACCAACTCCTGGAGCTCAGCTCATCGGGACTAAGGGCACGGGCACTCGAGCGCAAAAACACCTCAGCCCGGGGACAATAGGCGCCAATCGCGGGGCAAGCTATCAGGCCGCCTGCGCGTGCAGGGACGCATGCGGGGACACCTTGGAGCGAATGAGGAAACACCCCAGCATGGCAACAATAGGCGCCAATTGCAGGGCAAGCCCTCAGCCGCCCTGCCCTTGCAGGGACGAGAGCGCTGGGACACCTCCGCGCGAGAACAGGGAAACACCTCGG
The DNA here is from genome assembly GCF_987537825.1 of Furipterus horrens. Taxonomy (NCBI): domain Eukaryota; kingdom Metazoa; phylum Chordata; class Mammalia; order Chiroptera; family Furipteridae; genus Furipterus; species Furipterus horrens. The sequence continues at coordinate 88,894,606 of NW_028327175.1, forward strand.
CCCTGCAACAATAGGCACCAATTGCAGGGAAAGCTCTCAGCTGCCCCGCCTGTGCAGGGGCGCAAGAGTGGGGAAACCTTGGCGTGAACACAGAAACACCTCGTCTCGGACTGGCAACAATAGGCGCCAATCGTGGGGCAAGCTCTCGGCCCATTGCACACCATTGCAGCAACCGGGGCGCACATCAGTGCTGCAAGAAACAAGAACCTCTGAACCACCACACTAGACCAGCTGCAGATGCAGAAAAAGAAGGCGACACACCAAGGCTAAAACAGAGTAAAAACATCCCCCTTTTTTTTTTTTTTCACTTTTTTCCCTCTCTTTATTCTTTCTTTCTTTCTTTCTTTCTTTCTTTCTTTCTTTTTTCTTTCTTTATTCTTTCTTTTCTTTCTTTTTTCTTGAAATTTTTTTTTAATTTTTTAATTTTTTTTCTTCTTTTTTCTTTCTTTCTTCTTTCTTTCCTCTTCCTTTTCTCTCTTTATTTCCTTCTTTCTTTCTTTCTTCTTTTTTTGTTGTTTTTTTCCCCTTCCAAAAGTAAAACAAACTTTATCTCAAACGTGTTGCATATAACCTCTCCTTCTCATCCTTTCTCTTCAATCGTTGTTTATTTGTTTGTGTGTCTAGTTTAGCCCCCCATCACTCTAAATAATAGAATATAATTACTATATAAACCCAATACAATACAATCCCACTTTCTTACTATATTATGCATTATTCCATACTTTTCTTCTATTTTTATTAACATACAATGTAAATATTACCTACTGGCTTGCATAGTCTCAACTATTATTAATCTGTCACCCCCTCTATCAAAAATTATATTTTTCCTCCCTAAAAACAACTCTTATCTATTCTTCTTATAGTATAAAAGCTCTAATCTCTTTACATTTATATTAACACAGGCTCATTGGCAGACGATAGCGGGATAGAGGGTGGGGGATATTTTTTGAGGGTGTGGGTCTCCTGCCTGGGCTGTGTGTTTATGTTTTTAACTGCATCTCCACAAAAGAACTCAAGACAAAGTGGATAGAGTGACTCCCAACCAACTAGCCAGAAGGAAGATCCTACCAAAGAACATCTGAAATATAACCAGACAGCATAAACAAACGACATAAAGGGTAACTCAAGAACATCAGGCTCAGGATATCAAAGAGACTGCACCACTGAAACCCCCAGATCTCCCATAAAGAATCTCATACCACAAAGGAGGGAAGTCAAAGCAGACCATCCCCCCCAAAAAACAAATAAATAAAAACAAACAAAAGGAATCCAACATGGTAAGACGCAAAAATAACCCCTCAATGAAAAGAAAAGAGGAATCCTCATAAAGAGAGATAGATGAAATAGACATAGCCCAAATGTCAGACATGGAATTCAAAACAATGGTGGTAAAGAAGCTCAATATATTCAACATCCTTAAAAACAACTATGACAACCTCCAAGGAAGTTACCAGCAGCTCCAAGAAAATTACAGGGAACTTGCAGAGAACTACACCAGCATAAAAAAAGACATGGAAACTGTTAACAAGAACCAGGAAGAAATGAAGAATTCGATCTCTGAACTGAAAAACACAGTAGAATCAGTCAAAAGCAGACTAAATGAAGCAGAGGATCGGATTAGTGAGTTAGAAGATAATGTAGAGAAAAACTCCCAGACAATACAGCAAAATGAAAAACGATTGAAAAAATATGAACAAGATGTAAGGGAATTACAGGATAGCACGAGAAGAAATAATATCAGGATCATCGGAATTAGAGAGGGAGAAAAAAGGAGCATGGAATTGAAAAACTGATAGGAGAAATAGTGACAGAAAATTTTCCGAACCTGATGAGAGAAAAAGTTATACAAGTTCAGGAAGCACAAAGAGTTCCAATGAAGAGGAACCCCAAAAAACCCACTCCAAGGCATATCATAATTAAAATGGCAACATTTCAAGACAAAGAGAATCCTAAAAGCAGCAAGAGAAAAACAGCAAATAACATGCAAGGGAGCTCCGATAAGGCTATCAACTGATTTCTCAACAGAAACATTACAAGCCAGAAGGGAATGGTCAAAAATATTTCAAGCAATGAAAAACAAAGGCCTACAACAAAGAATACTCTACCCAGCAAGGCTCTCATTCAAAATAGAAGGTGAAATAAGGAGTTTCTCAGACAAAGAAAGACTCAAAGAATACATCTCCACCAAACCAGCATTGCAAGAGATGCTAAAGGGTGTGTTCTAAGAAAAAAGAAGAAAAGAACAAGAGAGGAGAGTAACAGAGGTACAAAGGGCAATGAATAAATACACGTCAATAATAACCTTAAATGTAAATGGATTAAATGCTCCAATTAAAAGACATAGGGTAACAGAATGGATAAGAAAACAGGACCCACATATTTGCTGTCTACAAGAAACACACCTCAAAACAAAAGATTTACACAGACTGAAAGTAAAAGGATATAAAAAAATATTCCAAGCAAACGGACCGGGAAAAAAAAGCCGGAGTAGCAGTCCTCATATCAGACAAAACAGATTTCAAAGCAAGGGCAATAAAAAGAGACAAAGAAGGACATTTCATAATACTTAAAGGAACAATCCATCAAGAAGATATGACATTGATAAACATATATGCACCCAACATAGGAGTACACAAATACATAAAGCACGTACTAGAAGACCACAAAAAGGATATCAACAACAACACACTCATAGTAGGGGACTTCAACAATCCATTATCAACAATAGACAGATCATCAAAGCAAAGAAACACCAAAGATATACAGGCATTGAACAACACACTAAACCACATGGACCTAACTGATATATATAGAACTTTCCACCCCAAAGAAGCAAAATATACATTCTTTTCAAATGCACGTGGGACATTTTCAAAGATAGACCACATGATAGGTCACAAAACAAGCCTCAACAAATTCAAGAAAATTGAAATCATATCAAGCATCTTTTCAGATCACAATGCTTTGAAACTAGAAATCAACCTCAGAGAAAAAAATCAAAGACACCCAAACTCATGGAGATTGAATAACATGTTATTAAATAATGAATGGATTAACAATGACATCAAAAAACAAATCAAGAAATTTCTAGAAACTAATGATAATGAGCACACAACAGCCCAAAACCTGTGGGACACAGCAAAAGCAGTCCTGAGAGGGAAGTTCATAGCAATACAGGCATATCTGAAAAGGATAGAAGAATCTCAAATAAAAAACCTAACCATAAAGCTACGAGAACTAGAACAACAAAAACAAACAAAGCCTAGGGCAAGAAGAAGGAAGGAAATCATCAAGATCAGAGCAGAACTAAATGAAATAGAGACTAAACAAACAATCCAAAAGATCAACAAAACTAGGAGCTGGTTCTTCGAAAAAATGAACAAAATCGACAAGCTTCTAGCCAGTCTAATCAAGAAAAAAAGAGAGAAGACCCAAATAAACAAAATCAGAAATGAAAGAGGAGAAATCATAACTGATACCACAGAAATACAAATGATAGTTAGAAATTACTACAGACAACTGTATGGCAAGAAATTTGACAATCTAGAAGAAATGGACAAATTTCTAGAAACATACAACCTTCCAAAACTGAATCGAGAAGAAGTGGAAAGTCTCAACAGACCAATAACAAAGAAGGAAATTGAAACAGTAATCCAAAATCTCCCTGCACACAAAAGCCCTGGACCGGATGGCTTCACAGGCGAATTCTACAAAACATTCAGGGAAGAACTAACTCCTACCCTCCTCAAACTGTTCTGAAAAATACAAGAAGAGGGGAAAATCCCAAACTCTTACTATGAAGCCAGTATTATTCTAATCCCCAAACCAGGTCAAGACACAACAAAGAAAGAAAACTACAGGCCAATATCACTGATGAACATAGATGCTAAAATCCGCAATAAAATATTGGCAAACAGGATCCAGCAATACATCAAAAAGATCATACATCACGATCAAGTGGGCTTCATTCCAGGGATGCAAGGATGGTTTAATATTCGCAAATCAATAAATATAATACATCACCTAAACAAAATGAAAGACAAAAATCACATGATCATATCAATAGATGCAGAAAAAGCATTTGATAAAGTACAACACCCATTTATGATGAAAACACTCAGCAAAATGGGAATAGAGGGAGCATACCTTAACATAATTAAGGCTATATATGAGAAGCCTGAGGCCAACATCATACTCAATGGACAAAAACTAAAAGCATTCCCCCTGAATTCAGGAACTAGACAAGGTTGTCCACTCTCTCCACTCCTATTCAACATAGTGTTGGAAGTCCTAGCCACAGCAATCAGACAAGACAAAGAAATAAAAGGCATCCAAATTCGGAAAGAGGAAGTAAAACTTTCATTATATGCAGATGACATAATAGTATACCTAGAAAATCCTATAAACTCCACTAAAAGACTACTCGATATAATAAGTTAATTTGGCAAAATAGCAGGGTACAAAATAAACATATAGAAATCTAAGGCATTTCTGTACACCAACAATAAAATATCAGAGACAGAAACAAAAAGAAAATACCATTTACTATAGCAACAAGAAAAATAAAGTACCTAGGAGTAAACTTAACCAAAGAGATAAAAGACCTGTACTCTGAAAATTACATAACATTGAAGAAAGAAATTAAGGAAGATACAAATAAATGGAAGCAAATACCATGTTCTTGGATGGGAAGAATCAACATAATCAAAATGGCCATATTACCCAAAGCAATTTACAGATTCAATGCAATCCCTATTAAAATACCAATGACATATTTCACAGACCTAGAACAAATACTCCATAAATTCATATGGAACCAAAAAAGACCCCGAATAGCAAAAGCAATCTTGAGACGGAAGGACACAGCAGGAGGAATCACAACACCAGATATCAAACAATACTACAAAGCCACTGTAATCAAAACAGTATGGTACTGGCATAAGAACAGACATATAGATCAGTGGAACAGAATAGAGAGTCCAGAAATAAACCCAGGCCTCTATGGTCAACTAATATTTGATAAAGGAGGTAGGAACATAAAATGGAGTGAGAAGAGCCTCTTTAACAAATGGTGCTGGGAGAACTGGATAGGGACCTGCAAAAAAATGAAACTAGACCACCAACTTACACCACACATGAGAATAAACTCAAGATGGATCAAAAACTTAAATGTAAGCTGTAACACCATGAAAGTCCTAGAGGAAAACATAGGCAAGAAAATATCAGATATCTCACGTAACAATTTCTTCACGGATACATATCCTAAAGCAAGAGAAATAAGGGAAAAAAAAAATAAATGGGATTACATCAAACTAAAGAGTTTCTGTTCAGCAAAAGAAAACATCAACAAGATGAAAAGGAAACCAACCATATGGGAAAACATATTTGCCAATGACATCACAGACAGGGGACTGATTTCCAAAATATATAAAGAGCTGATACGACTCAACATCAAGAAAACAGACAACCCAATTAAAAAATGGGCAAAGGACCTGAACAAACACTTCTCCGAAGAGGACATACAGAAGGTCCATAGACACATGAAGAAATGCTCAACATCATTAGCCATCAGGGAGATGCAAATAAAAACCACAATGAGATACCATTTTACACCAGTCAGAATGGCCATCATCAACAAATCAACAAGCAACAAGTGCTGGCGAGGATGTGGAGAAACGGGAACCCTACTGCACTGTTGGTGGGAATGCAGACTGGTGCAGCCGCTATGGAAAACAGTATGGAATTACCTCAAAAGATTAAAAATGGAACTGCCTTTTGAACCAGCGACTCCACTACTAGGATTATACCCGAAGAATCTTAAAACACCAATTCAAAAGAACTTATGCACCCCTATGTTCATAGTAGCACTGTTTACAATAGCTAAGTGCTGGAAACAGCCTAAGTCCCCATCTGTAGATGAGTGGATCAAAAAACTGTGGTACATTTACACAATGGAATACTATGTAGCAGAAAGAAAGAAGGAACTCCTGCCATTTGCAACAACATGGATGGAACTAGAAAGAATTTTGCTTAGTGAAATAAGTCAGGCAAAGAAAGAAAAATACCATATGATATCACCTAATACAGGAAACTAAAGAACAACACAAACAAAGGAACTAAATAGAACAAAGAGCAGAATAGCAGTCAATAGAGGGGAGTGGGGAGGGAGAGAAGGGGGATAAGTAAGGGAAGGGTTTAGTCAAAGAACATATATAAATGACTCATGGACATGGACAATGGGGAGGGATCTGATTGCGGGAGAGGGGGTGGGTTGGGTGGGGGAGAGAAATTGGGAGAAAAGGGGACAAGTGTAATTGGAAAACCAAAAAAAAAAAAAAAAAAAACCTCATGAAAGGTCTGGTGAGCGTAGCTTGCTTTTGAAACTCAAGAAAGAGGCTGTTTCCTCTCATTTAATCCAGTCTATTAGAGAAAATGCATCCATTGAATGGAAAAGAGCTTAGAAAGAAGAGCTTGGAATTTGCAGCAAATCTTGTGAGCGAGCTCACTGGACTGGCACAGACCTTGGAGTTATAAAGGCTGTGTATGTAGATGGTGCCATCTTTCCAAGGGGTGCCACTCCCACTCAGGTTGAATATGTATATGCATAGACTATTATTTTGCTTAACAAACCATTTCTACAAAGGTGAGTTCCACTAATTCATTATGATGAAAACACTGGAAACATTTAAATCATAGGATTTTCCTAGGGAGTTTCTAGACTCTCCCTTTTGGAGTCTTTAGTAAAGGTTAGTTAATCACTCTCAAAATTTACATTCAAATCTGCCCTAGTACAACCACTCTAGGAAACTAGTTGGCAGTATCTACTAAAACAAGCCATACACACATTCTATGACTCAGTAATTTCAGTTTGGGTATACAGTAGTCCCTTTCTATATTGCGGTTCACTTATCGCAGCCTCATTGTATCGCAGGATTTTTAAAATATTATATTTAATTATTTATCATGGATTTTTTGCTATATCACGGGATTTTGCAGTACTGTATACGTATGTTGTTAAAGTTATATAGGTTTAACAGTGTAGAATATGTTTAAGAACATAAGTAGTGTTTATAAAAGTGTGGAAAAGGTTAATAAGGGAGTGGGAAAGGTTAATAATGGACTGGGAATAGTTTATAAGTGTGTGGGAAGGGTTTATAAAGTCTTAAAATATATATAAATACTAAAATAAATGTAAGGTTCCTACTTCGCAGATTTTTATCTATTGTGTGGGGGTCTAGAACGTAATACCTGCGGTAAGTGAGGGAATACTGTATATCCCACAGAGATGCATACATAATTTGCCAAAAGACATATACTAGACTATAGATAGCATCATTACTATTAATAGACAAAAAGTAGAAACAACACAAATGTCTATTTACAGTAGATGGACAAGTGGCCTGTTGTATTGTTATACAATGAAATACTACAATGAATGACCTATGATGGCATGAATCTCACAATGATGAATATCTCACAATGTGATGTCACATTATAGAGTGAAAGAGCATACAAATGGGTGATTTTATTCATATAACATTCTAAGACTGGCAAAATTAACAGTTATCCTTGTATAAGAGTGGTAATCATGGTAAGGGGCATGAGGGGGCTTCTGTGATGCTGCTAATTTCTTGATTTGGGGAATGGTTATTTTACTATAAAGTGTGTACTTTTGATATGTACACTGTAGTGCATTGAATGTTGGCCTCCCAAAACCTCTATATACAACAAACCCTGGAACCTGAGAATGTTAACTTATTTGGAGAAAGGGTTTTTGTAAATGTAATTAAGTTAAATATCTTGAAATGAAGAGGTCACTCTAGATTATCTGAGTGGGCCCTAAATCCAATGAAAACTGTCTTTAAAAGATGCAAAAGACAGACAAAGGAGGAGGAGGCATGTGAAGATGGAGGCAGAGATTGGAGTGATGTGGCCATAAGTTAAGTAGTGCTTGGAGGCACCAGAAGCTAGTAGAGAGGCATCAATAAATTCCTCCCAAGAGCCTCTTAAAGGAGTACAGACATGCCAACACCTTGATTTAGAACTTTTGGCCTCTGGCACTATGAGAGAATAAATTTATGTTGTTGTAGGCCATTGAAAATATCTCTGGAAAAAAATACATACACTTTTCTACATCGTCGTCAGCAGCCGTCCGTCTCGAGAGACGATGGTGTAGCTTCTTAAGAGTCATCTGCACCACCGAGAATGGTTGTGCAGTCTGACTCGGGAGTGACACGGTATCTGTCTCCTCCCGTGTTGAATCAACATCTTGCGATGACGCTGGAGTGTCCTCTCCAGTGAAGCTGAAGCTACAGAGCCTGGGCAGGGTGATATGGAGGGTCTGCTGTTGCCCATGCAGCAGACCCCCCCTCTCTTCGCAGCTGAAGGGTCCAAGGGAAAGACGGAGTCAATACAGCTTGGCTTCAGGTGCGCCGCAGGAGTTGCCGGTGTTGACTACAACGTCAAACCGCCTTAGGGACTCCGACTCCGGATTTTCTGTCGGGGTTTACTCCCCTAGCCTTTCCCCTGAAGAGGTATGCCGCAAGGCAGCGGAGGTTTTTTTGGAGTCAGGGTTTTCCTTCTCTGATGTACCCTGACTGGAAGATGGAACCAGCGACACTTAGCTCGCAGGCCGACGCTCAATCCACTGAGCCAAACCAGCCAGGGTAACTTTTCTACATATTTCTCATATTTTAATAAAGTTTTCATTAAAGGAATACCCTACATTCAGGAAGTTATTGATAGTGACATAAAGCTTGATTTCTCAGTTATTTAACCTGCTTATGACAAGTAAGGGTTTGAGTTTCTACCTGTGCACATACATATGCTCTTCTGTCTTTTTGGGCAGAAGAATCCAGTCCTGCTGACTCAGACCTGCTGGTGTGGACCACATTGGAGGCTGTCCTCTATGTGCAACTGCCTTGCCTTTGTCTTTCTTCATCTCCACTTATTCTGTATAATGTTCTGCAAACAGTTGACTATATGTAATTTGGTATGTGATGTGCAGTCTCTTTCATTATTCATTTCTGTCATAAGGGCAATTCTAATGTGATCTTCCAGAACTCTTTTTAAAATCTGAAAAAAGCCAGAGGCAATAGGAGACCCAATTTTTTCATGTTATTGTGCATAAAGATGAATAGATCAGCATCTCAAAGTGACTAAACATAACCACATTTCTTTTTACTTAAATCTGTTGAAAACCATTTAAAGATATTAGCTTCATAACTCACTGCAATGGTTTACAAAATCTCTTTCCTCTTCTTTCCCCTAACTACCAATCTTATATACTTCTTCAACGCCCAGAAGTGCACTCCCTTTACCCAACAGTCTCCAGACCCCTATTCTTTGCTTTTACATGTGGTTTTCTTCCTCTCCCAGGAACAAACCTTGACTCTTTTCTTTGAAAATCCCATCTTTGCTCCTGGGATTTGCTTTCTTTCTCAAGTCTCTACCACCAACCTGCAGGTCCTGAGTTCACAGATTCACCTTTTCTCTCAGAAGGCAGAAGGGAGGCTGAATGAACAAAGAAAGCTTCTTTTTGCTGGTGAGGGGTTGGGGAGGGATATAGAGAAAAACACTTTGAAACTAATAACTTTTCTTTATCCACTTCATATTACTATCACTTAAGGTGACAGAGAAGGGCTTGTAATGTCCAAGGCTCAAACTGACGAATGAAAATTCTTTGATTCAGTTTTTCTCTCTCTAGACTGCCAGCAAAGTGAAACTCGGTTTCTGTCTTAATAGTTCAGAGAAATTAAGCAAATACTCTTTCTCCAAAGCTAGCCACTGGATATTTTACTTACTTAACTTTGATGGCCACCTGATGATTATGAAAATTTTAATTTTACAAATGAGTATCCAAAGGAACAGAATATTTAAGGTTACATGGGTAAAATTTATCACAACAAGATTCAAATACAGGATTGGCTGATCCAAAGCCCAGACTTGCTTGCTACTTTAATTAGTAGTAAGCAATATCTACTGAATTAGGTCACCAGGCATTATTTTTTGGTGTAGAAAACATAGAGGTGTAAGACACAGTCCCTGGCCTCGAAGAACTGTAGTGCTCAACTGTTTCCATTCCACCTATCAGACTCTCTTCCATGGTTCTTCCAAATTCTTATCCAAAGTGTCATATTTGGAATTGTATGTTAGTGTTTTGCATGTTTGCTTTTAGAACTTCCAATAATCCACAAAAATATAAATTTCTTCTATAGATGCTTTATTTAATACATAGCATTTAAATGTCAGTCTAATATTCAAAGAGCAGCAAATTTTAAGAATTCTCTATATTGGTTGGTCATTGAGCTAGATAATATATCATAGTAGATATGTAAGAGATTGAGATATACTAACCCTTAAACTGTTTGCTGTCTATTGGGGAAGACAACCTTGACTAAAGTCCTGATAAGAAAAGTAGGTATGAGACATAAATTTCTGTTGCTTTAAGCCACTGAATTTGTGATAATGAAAGCATCTGGCTACAGGAGACAATGTGTGAAGAACAGTGAAACGGTTGGTACATTTATTATATTGTAGTTACATAGACAGATCTGGAGAGAAGGTAATCTATTAAGATTTGGGTAGAATAATAATATCTCTTTCTCATGCCAGAAAGCCTAAGAATTATTGACATATTTTTACAATGTTCACCTAGAAAAGTCAGTATGCCTCACATGCAGAACCTGGCTTTCATGAAGCCATCTTTTTATATTTAATTTCCAGTTCAACGGATGGTTTATGTTTTAGACTTTTATGAATTGAGGAGGAAATGATGATCATAGGAAGGCTACTAGGACAGATATGATAAGAAGGTCATATTGAAAACTAACAAAAGAACAGAGATAAACAAGTTTATTTCTCCTCATTCTCTCAGACACCTGGTTCAGCATTGTTAGAGCTTTAGGCCAACAAGATATGATTTTCTGAGAATGTGTTTGCAACACATTCAATATGCATATTGAATGTTTTTGTGTACTTAGTACTTGATGTAGAATGTATTAATATTTTTAAAAGATTCTCTATTCTTTTACAACTAATATTTGAATAAATTCTTAATGAAAAAAAAATGCAGTTTTCCTTTTCATAGCTTCCTTTCTCTACCTTTATATTCTCCACCCTATCACTTACAAATCTTATTCCATTCAACAGTGGTAACCATGTCTAATAGAGAGATATACACCTTTTGGGGCCTTTTTCTATTGATTGATTGATTTATAGATACACACCTATATAATATACAGTTTTTTATTATTATTTTTGTATAAAGAATATTATATTGTGTTTATTATTCTTTGCTTGGTTTTTCAGTTAATAGTATGGCCTCAAAAACTTTTCATGACAGTATATATAGATCTTTCATGTTCTTTTAAGCTACTGGGTAATAGTCTATACTATGAATGTAGCATAATTATTTTTAACCAAGACTTTATAGATGAAAAGTTGAGTTTCTAATTTTTCACTGTTATACAGTATTTTGTAATGCCATCCTTATATGTGCCTAAGAAGTTAGAGTATATCTCAAGGACAGTATTTCAAAGTAGAATTTTGAGGAATACTGTCAAGTTTTCTTCCTAAATGCTGTCCTAATTTGCATGCCTACTAATAGTGTACCTATTCCCTAAATCTTTGCCAGTACTGTATATTATTAACATTTTTAAATTTTACTAATGAAGTGGAAAACAGAATATTTTGCTTTGATTTGTATTTTTCTTATTACCATCAAGCTTGAGCAACATTTTCACATGTTTGTTTGTGATTGGTATTTTTTCTCCCATGAATTGCCTTTTATTAAGCAATTGTCAGTGTCTGACTCTGGGAAAAGTCTTGTTCAGATTTCTATTTAAAAAATCCCTACAAAGACCACAGCCAAACTGTGAAGAGACTGAATGCTGATATGATTAACTTTCAGCTTTACTCGGTAATTTCTTAATATTGAAATTAATTGTTAATATCTACAGCTGCCTCTTTGGGGATCATTTTTGCATATTCACCTTCAAAACTGAAGAATTCTTTTATTGTCCCTCGATTCTTACTCATTTTCAGTAGAACTCAGTACTCGATAACCACAAGCTCTTAATTTGTAACCTATGTCTGCCATAGAATAACCCCTATACAAATACAAACAAGGTCTCTCTTTCCTCCTTGTAACTTACACTTCCTGGAAAGGGGCCAGCCCGTCCTCCCTGACACCTGGCTCGTTAATAGCCTCATATACTGAGCAGCTCCACCTGGGAGATCCACTGCTGCAGGACTGTTCAACACTCAGAACCCCAGGTCTCATTCTTCCCAGTGGGATTATGTTGCTACCATGAAAGTTGCTTCATGGAGGGAAATTAGAGGGAATGATAAGCCTAAAACTGGATATGGAATAGGACTTTTATTTCAGTGCCCAAAGGTGGAAAAATAAGTATTTAAATTTTCACTCAGGGTTTACCTGTGTTGCTAGTTTTGCCTCTCTCATGAGTCCCCCTCTTCTCCTCATTCTCAGTGAGAGGGCATGCTCTGTGCCAAGAAGCAGCCTAGTATAACAGCAAGGAGCGTGGACTGTGAAGTCATATGTCTGGGTTGGAATCCATCATTTATTGGCGGTGCGGTAGGCAGTCCCAAAGGTGGCACCTAATAATCCTCACCTGCTGGTGTTCATGCCCTTATGTAGTCTCCTTCCAAAATGAAGGAGGGCTGATGTGTACAACCAATGAAATACGGCAAAAGGGATAGTGTGTGAAATCTGAGGCTAGATCAGGCCATTGCTACTTTTGTCTTGCCTTCTTGAATCATTTCCTGTGGGGGAAGCAGTGTGATGACAAGGGGACACTCGTGCACCCTGGGAGAGGCCGACGTGGGGAGGAACTAAAGCCTCCCACTAAGAGCCAACACCAACTTGCTGGTCATGAGAGTGAGACACCTTGAAAGCTGAGCATTCTGTCCCAAACTTTCAGAGGACTACAATTCCAGGTGACATCTGACATCTTATGAGAGTCCCTGATTCAGAATCACCAAGTCAAGCTCTTCTTGCATACCCAGCCCTCAGAAACTGTGAAACATATAAACAAATTGTTGCTGCTTTCAGCCACTAAGGTTGGGGGGGTTTGTTATGCACCATTAGGTAACCACTACAAGCTGTGTGATCTTGGGCAGTGTCCAAGGTGTAAGATGATAATAATAGTCTCTCCTTAATAAAACTATTGAGAAGTTTGAGTTAATATATGTCAAGTGTAAACATTAGTACCTAGATCATGGTAATTGATATATAAGTGTTTGCTAATTATTAGTTATTTTTTAGTGTGTTAGTCTGTACTGTATTCAATCCTTTTAGGAACCCCAATTCCCAGGCCTGGTCCAGGAAGGAGCCCAGTCATTCCTGTCCCCTCAACCAGGATACTATGTCCCACCGTGGCTTGCTCATTCCCTGAAGTTTCTGTTATATAGACTAGAAGAGAACCACTCTTATTCTTGAAGAAAATATTAATTATCCCTAAAGATATTACAGTATAAATCCCTATTTCCCTAAAAGCATTATATCCACAATGAACCCAACCCTTCACATTACTCTCCAGTTCCCTTTTCTCATTTGTTTACTTCATTCAAGTGCCTTCCCAAACAGAAGAGCTTCCTATTCCTAATCCTCACCTTTTAAATGTGCATCCTGAGCTTTCAAGATAGATGTGGAGAAGCAAAGATAAAAAGCCCTTAACCAAAGGTACACTATTATGGGGAGGAGGTTCTTTTCTGTTCTCAGTATTTGTTTGCCTCTCTTTCACAGATAGGTACTGAACACCTGCATGCTTGACAGAGTTTAAAGGTTATTTAGCCCAACCCCTCATTTTAGAGATGAAGTTCTCAGGTGGCCTGCCCTAGATGGTGGCTATTGAGTGCCAAGGCTGGAATAGAAGCAGTTCCTTGACCCTGGTTCCTTTCATCACACACTAAACCCTTTCATGACAAGGCAGCGACTGGACAAGAAAAGTTTCCATTGACAGTTATGCTTGTATATCTTTGCCATTCACAGTGTTCTTGTCTATTCCACAAATAGTTACAGGAAATAGAAAAAAGACCAACATCTCCACCTCTTCTGTTTCCTAGAAGAATTACTACCTCATTGGATGCTTTCCAGTTTTATGTCCAGTGGGTTTTGAAATTTTAAAAGCCAAAGAGGTCTTTATTGCTAATTTTTTTCCTGGAATAATGCTCTGTGGTTGTAGAATGCTCCTTGGGCTTGAAACATTGCTTTTGTTGGAAACTTTTCCTTTCATTTTTGAATCCTAATGGGAACGGTGATTTATTCAGATGACCCTGAAAGTTCCAGATGTTTTGGCTGCTGACTTATGGGTAGATTCTAATTAGCAGAGCCTCTATCTGGTGTCTATACTTGCTAAAAATGTCAGGCACAGTTACCAGGCTCCACATGGGATTTTCACATTTGTTTGGGAGACTGGAAGGGAATATCTCTCTAAGTAAACTAGCAGGAATTTGCTTTTGCTGGAAATCTTAGTCTGTATCTGACCCCCCAATTTTTAGCTAAAGAAAAAAGGTAGGATTTCGGATATGCAGGGTTGGGGAATAAAAGCATTTAGTTGTCCCATAACAATCAAAACTGCAAACACAGGAGGAGGTAGGCTTGGTTTGGGAAAGCAGCAAACATGAGAAGCAATGAAACAAATGATCCACAGAAGCACCAGTTCTGTCTCTTCTTTGTGACATTATTATTTAAAGTTCAAATGTCTTTGATATGATTAAAATAATCATTTTAGGTTGCTGCCACATTTGAAGAACCACAAAAGGAGGCTGAGTGAGCTGAGAGAAGTACACAAGTGGATCAGCAAGATGACAGCTGCCGCATTGAAACCAGGATTGTAATATGTCAGTTTCCAGCCCATCACATATAATCCAGACAGAGACAGAGCTTTTCGTCTGCCTCGTTCTGATTTCCCTCTGTCTGGTGCGGTTTGGGTCACATCTGTTGGCTGCATTCTCATCTTCATGAGATCTGCACTGACTGAGAGCTTAAACTCCGTGTTTATCTATGTCTGCGGTTCTTATTTCTATTCCAGGGGCATCTCCAGAGAAACACCGTATCCCCTGAAGTGGGTTGGGTACCTCGGTTCTATTTATCCGCAGTTGTTGCCCACATTCAGGCAGCTCTGTATGTTTCATGTGGGGATATTGGGTGCATGCGCTATGTATTCCTTTTAACATTTATTATCTCAGAAAAATAATCTGACAAATAAAAGTTTAAGCCTATTTCCTGAATATCTCAAACTGATTTGAAACAGAACTGCTCACAATAAAGAAAACAAACTCTGTTAGACTTTTGCATGTTTTCTGCTCCTACACTGCTTTGTCTCTCATGATGAAAGATGGAGAAACACTGTCTCAAGTCTCAAAACTTGGCTGATGTCTAGATAAGAATTTAAACGTTAGCATGCCTGCCAATGTTCAAGCCTAGGAAAATCTTTTGCATTTCATCCACTGCTAATGTTTCATATCTGCTCATTGAATCTAATCCTTGATTTCTTTTGTAGACATATGTAATCTGAAGGCATGCAACATTTTGCAAGTGTTGGCCCATATTTTTATTTCATAAGGTCTTATTTGGTCTGTCGACCAAATTTTGATTACTTCCACATTGCTCTTAATTGCCTTAATATCCCCAAAGACATTCCTATTTGTGCATCCCTTTATCTTTGCTACTTTTATCTCTTGCTGTGAGAGTACAAAATTGCTGACATATTCAATGTATTTAAATCCTGAGTGTGGCAGAAGACTTTTCAAATCTGTTTTAATTTTCTGATACTCAGCTGAGGACCATTACACATTCTGCTCAGTTAATCTGTTTTTAATCATAGCTGAAGTTGCACATGAGAGAAATGGTGCATGAAGTAAAACCAGACCAAGTGTATTTTAGCATATGTAAAGTGAGAGTCTTACTTTGCTCTTCCCATAAGTGTTATGGTTCCATGTTGTATAGTCTTGACTTACAACAGAATTTCTCTACAGCGTTTATGACATTCAACTGAAAAGACAGCTCTTTCTATGTTTAAAATATTTGTTAACTATTCCCGTCTCCTTGCTATCACAACGAGAATCGAAGAATGTGAGTGTGCTTTCAGTTCTGTTTTGTTCCGTATCAGCTAAAATGCATTCAGCTGCAGAGAACTAGTAACTGCATTAACAGTGGTGGAGACCACAGTAAATAGCTGTTTACATAACACAAACTTAAGAGGATTCAGGCCCCTTCCATCCTTTTGATCTTCCCTGCTTGGGTAGTTCATGTTATTTCCATTGTAGTCACAGCTCCAGGTATCATACCTTCACACTACAGTGTCTAAGTTGGAAGAGAAGGGACAGAAAGGAGCAAAAAGCCTTGCCCCTTTTCACGTCTGTCAATTTTTATCAGGGGAGTCCTTCTTTCTTGGACAACTCAGACAGTCTTTTCCTTATGTCTTATCTAGAGAACAAATATAGCACAAGGTTACCCTTTGACCAATTACTGGCAAAAAAGCAAGAGTTAAGCAAAAAGACTTAGGCAATCATAATTACACTGGACCACCACACTCTGCATACTACTGCTTGACCAAAGTCACAGTTCTGTTAGTAAGGAATAATGAAACTAGACGATGGGTGGGAGGAAGGGACAGTTGTTTGTCACACTTAACTGCTCAAGGTTAAAGACATATCTACAGAGGTCACTAACTGTTGTAATTTAGACCTAAGAGTCAGCTAAAATATTACATATTTATACATTATTCCTTATAATTTAAAATAGTACATTTTATTTTATGCTTTCTTCCTGAGTACAGTGAACATGATGAAATACATCATTTTATACATGCAAAAGGAAAACCAGCAAAGGCCTAGGAGTGGAGAGAAAAATTAGTAAGGGGAAAAGAAAAGGACAAAGAGTAAATTACAATTTTTCAATTGTAAAATCTCTTCTCTTTTATAACAAATACACAGCTTTGTGTTTTGGCCTACCAGTGGCGAACTGTTTTCTCGGACTGAAACTCTGGAGTTCAGCAGGTGAATGGTTATAGTCAGGAAAGTATAATTCTGCTGTGGAATCTAGCCAGGTATCTAAATGAATAAATACGGTACATATCAAAATGTAGAAAGCAAGTGTCTCTTATTACTTGTGGGAGTTCGGGCCTCTCTTTCCTGAGTTAGAAAAAAAGTAAGTAGGAAATACTAATGTAGGGTAGTAACACTTACTCTTAGTGCAGCTTCTGACTTGATGATTAAATTCTCTTAGCTGCCAACTCTAAACTGGAGAAAGTACCCAAGACACTCTAGGCTTATTTTGAAATTTAAAGGAAATATAATCATTTGTATTAGAGTTCTCTTGGGTATAAGGGACAGGAATTCACTTTAAACTAACTAAAGCAAGACACAGGATTGGAAGAAGAATATTGGAGTAGCACAGAGACTCGGGAAATCTCAATGACCCGCCAGACTCTGGAGGGGTGGCTGCGACCTAAGTCAGGGGCTCCAGTGGCCCTGGGAATCTTCTCAGGTTTTTGATTTTTTTCTGCACATTGGCTTCATTTTCTTAGCTCATTGTTCTCTGTGCAGCAGGGGCCAGGTGCCATGGGCAACTTATAGCAATATAATCAGAAGAAGTACTGTTTTTCTCCAGAAAATGTTGGAAAAGTTCTGAGGAACGACTCTGAGTTTTCTCGCTTGGGCCATGTGACGGAGCTTAGAGCAGTCACCATCACCTCCGGTGGGCTTTGGAGGGGTGAGACAGGGCTAGGGCAGAAGTCCTATGATTGACCCAGCACAGATTATGTTCTGTTCTCATGGCAAGGATGGCTGGGACTGCAGCAGGCACTCCTCTCACCCACCCTCTCACTAGAAGCACAGCTTTGAAGAGGTACTTTTGGAAGAAGGGGAGCCATTCTCAGTGGACCAAATGGCAAATGTCTGCTATCATAGAGATACATAACACGGGCTTTGTGCTTAGAGTTTTGGATTTAGGAGCACAAGTGAAGATTAATATGGAGGCCTAGTGCATGATGCTCAGCTAGAGTTCTGTGCTGAGCTGGAGTGGCTGCAGCGCATGTTAAAAAAACACTCCATGGTGTGTGTAATCCAAAGCCAGCTTTGAGAACCACTTTTAAAATGTGCAAATCTTAGGCCCTACGCAACTACTGAAGCTGCTCTTCTAAAAATCGGGTTCTCCCTAAACATTGCCCTCTTCTACAGCCTTATTTCCCCAGCTCATTCTTAACCTTTCTGCAGAACTTTAATACTCACTCATTTATTTATTCAATTATTCAACAATATTATTTGATGAATCTTAAGGATTGTGCGATCTCAAGGCCCCTTTTCCCAGTGCTACTTTCATGTAAGAAATAAGAAATAAAGAAGTAAACCAGAGAATGAATAATTTACTCTCCATTTGCAGTAAGTGATATAAATGAAATAAGCAGGATATTTTGAAAGAAAAGAAATGTTTATGGGAGATCTACCTTAGTTCATATTCTCTTTAAAGGAAAACAAATCCCTCTTCCCATTAAGAACTCTGATGCCAGGTTCTCTCTGGTCTGTCTCTAAGCTCTTGGAAATACCTTTCTATGGGTTAGCTTTCTTTCCCTCTTTTTGTGACATGTGCATCAGCTTGAACAAATAACTAAGTAGCTGAGTTCAATTTTCCCAGTCCCCCGCTTCTTTACTGAGACTCCTTCCTCATTTATCTTCTGCTCCCTGTTATTTCTCTTGCTATGCATGGAAATGAAATTATTGATAGTGCCTAAGAGAAAGTGAAGATCTCTGCTGGAAAACAACTGTTAGAGAGAAGGAGGAGAGTTGTGGGAGAGGTCTTCCCCATACTGCTCATGTTGCAACTACTTAGTCCAGCTTGTCTCAGCAGGTGTACAATACATCAGGGCAAGGCAGGCCTTATTTTTCCCTTTGTGTCTGTTTTCCATTTTTTTCTTTGTATCATTTATTCTCAGTTATAGCATACTGTTATGCTTATAAACAAATACTGTCATCAATTATTTTTAATATTTAACAGTAGCTAAATAATGGTGTTAAAATCTCAGTGCCGTTTGGACTTTCAACAATTTTCTCCTGTCACTGGATATTTAAAAAATACTTTTCGTAGTCTTTCTTATCTCCCATGCAGATGAATCCGAGACTGGTATACCTACCAGGCAACCAGAGTCTCGGCTATGGGCCAACCTCATCTTGTCTTAGCTTCCATGCACTTTCTTGCAATGAATTGGTGTTCACCTTATTTTCAAGGTGGTTCTCTGTTTTGTAGTAATGGACATCTGCTGCCAGTGTCTTGGTGGGGCTTTCCCAAATCCAGGCTGTGTTGATGTAAGTTGTGGGGCTGAAAGGAATTCGTGGCCTGGCAAAATGACATTTTACCAAAAAATATTCTGGTAATGATTATAAGACATAGTAAACACCTTTACAATATTTTAAAAATCAAGAAATACTACTTGGTAATGAAACATGTCTTCCAAGGAAATTGTTTTACCAGTTGTGGGCCAATACTCCCCAAAGCAAATAATTAGGTTTTTAGCCCTACAGCTACTGTGTGATCAATCTCTCAGAGAGTGAGCCTTTATTAATTCTTCTCCTCCTTTTATTTTCTCAGGCTACTTTCTAATACTTTGTTTTCTTTTCTGGTCTTTCCTCTGCTGTCATAAAATTTTTAGCTAGCAGGCTCAATTTTTTCCAACTGAGCTAATGGGGCTTTCTTTATTATGATACCCTTCTCCGAAATCCCTAGACTCCTCTATTTTTTTAGGTCTGTCTGATGAGACAGTGAACCCATCAGACAGACAATGGAGGGAATTTACTGAATGCTTTCTGTGCAAACCGGAATGGTTGAAGTAGGATACAGACACGCTTATGGTCCAGTTGGGAGACAGGACACAAACACATAAAAGTGGCAAAGGAACAAAGATGAAGGAAATAGCAAGTGACTGCCAGTCAGGAAGTAACCAAGGGTATCAGTTGGATCGGGTTCATTAGGGGAGACATTCTGGAAGAGAGCAATCGAGAATGGAGGGCTGAGAGGAAGAGCTGGAGCAGGACAGGCTGGGAGTAGGGGAGGGGGCTCTCTCTATGGCCCTGCAGTTATAATAACATTCACTGAAAGGGTTTTATTGAATTTATTTCAGAAGTGGTGTCTCAAAGAGCTACTTTATTTGAACATTTTTAAAGTGTTCACAAGAACAAATCTTTAATACCACCCCATTCTTTCAGAATAAAGTCCAAACTCTTTACCATGAAAATCATGAATGTTCACAATCAGACCAAATGCTTTGTTTAAATTCTTCTTTTCCCTACCTGGGAAGCCTGGGTCCTTACCACACTGAATTTCTAGCAGTTTATGGAATGTGCCAGACATTCCTACACCTTTCTGTCTTTTTGCCTGAGTGGGCAAACACCTCCTGATTATACTCCAAATATCTTCTTTCTAAAAACAGTCCCTGACTTCTTCTTTCAGAACTAAGCATTCTTTCTAATGTGTTCTTGATCAGATTTCATTTATAGGCTAAACACAGCGTATCATCATTTTGGGGAGGACATGTCTTTACACCGCACCATATAAAGAACTCTGCAGGACTGAGAGTGAGTTTTATTATATTTATGACCCCATCTTTAGTACCACCAAGGGCAGGTAGTAGGTGTTCATCTAAATATACATCGAGACATAGTTTTATAAGACATCCAGTGAATCTGAGATTATTGTTGGTCTCAAATTCTTTGGACACTTCCTATACCTTATTTGCTTGAGTAGTTTAATCACACAAAAATCTGTTAACATTGCCTCAACTCACATAGCAGACTTTATTATTTGTTTTGCATGCTCATTAGTGTCCACAAATATAGGAATTCTGAGAGGTGTTTGAAATAAAAAATAGTGAATGAGTTTGATAAAAGTATTTTGGAAAGTTGATTATCTTGTGTCTTGCACCCTAGTTAAACATCTGTTTTACTGATTTACTCCCCCAACAATACATACAAGTAATACGACACATTCGCCGTTTTCTCTACTCTTAGGTATTTAATTTTACATTTTAGGTTTACTTCTTAGAAGTTTTAAGTATAACTATTCTTGCTATTTATTGATGAACTTATGGAAAGAATTGTAATGTAAATAATGGTTATGTGGTTGTGTGTATTTATATACATATTTACAATTTAATAGAATATTTATTGTAAGCTAGGAAGTTTTAGAGTTAAGCACTATGGAGATTTCAGAGCTAAGTACCATGAATTCTTCTCTCAAGGGTTTAGTAATCTAATGTTGAAAATAAGAATTATACTTATATAATTATAAGGGAAACAAACAAAAAAAAGTCCTGAAAATAGTATAGGGAAAAAAAATGTGAAAGTTCTCTCTTCCTGGGAAAAGTGGTGGGGGCCAGGAGGTTTGGCATCTTTACTTGTGCTTAAAGTAGCCAGGAAAAGATATCTCAGGTACAAGAAAATGAACAAAGTCAGGGAGGTGGTTAATCTCGGGATCTGTAAATCATTCATTTTGGTTGGGGCTCAGAACCTGCTGGATCTTTCTTTAGCCAGAACATTTTTTGGCTCAGCTATTTTAAATCATAAAATTGAATATAAATTAAATTGAGAAGAACAGTTAGATATCCCTCATTTTAAATCCTATACTTCAGTTGTTTACCCCTTGTTTTTGAAAAACATAGATGAGGTCAATGCATTGTACATATGCCAAATGAAAACCTGGCTTCAGGAACAAGTTTAACAATAGGAACACATCTCCTGCTTCTTAAGAATGCATTACTGATGTAGTCAGCTTATAGATATATTGTTCATAATAAGAAAACACGAAATGTAGAAGGGCTGAGCTCAGGGTTCATCCTACAATAATCAGGTATATGGGCAAAAGGATGAAACAGGGCAGATTATCTCTATTTCTGTTCTCTTGAATAATGAGAGTTGGAGGGATAGGGAAAGGGAATCATTCCCTGTTTATCAATAGATTTCATACAGCAATAAGTATTGAGGGAGGAGACAGAAAACAAATCAATCATACCAAAAATGAAACACTGGATATTACTATAGGTCCCATTGACATTAAAATGATAATAAATAAATATTATGTGAACAATTTTATGCCCTCAAATTTGATAACCTAGATAAAATGGACCAATACCTTGAGACACACAATCTGCCAAAATTCACGCAAGAAGAAATACACAATTTGAATTGGCTTGTACCTATTAACAAAATTGAATCAATAATCAATAACTTTCCAAAACAGAAAGCATCAGGCCTAGATGGGTTCACTGATGAATTCTACCAGATATTTAAGAAAGAAATTAGAGCAATTTCTATAATCTTTCCCAGAAGACAGAAGCAGAGGGAATACTTCCTGAATCATTTTATGAGACCAGCATTACCTTATCAACAAAACCAGACAGACATTACACAAAATAAAAATAAAAACCTACAAAACAAAATAAAACCCACAGACCAATATCTTCAACAAAATATTAGTGTATAAAATCCAGCAAAATACAGAAAAGAATTATACACCATGACCAATTAGAATTTACTCCACTGGGACAACTGTAATAGAATAAACAATAACACATTAAATAAAAGAATTTATTCCACATACACAGGGGTCGTTCAACATTAAATTGATCAAAGTCAATTAATATTATCCATCACATTAACAAGTTAAAGAAAAAAAAATCATATGATTATCTCAGAAGGTACATAAAAATCATTTCACCAACCCGGCACTCATTCATGATAAAAACTCTTGACAAATTAGTAATAAAGGAGAACTCTCTTACCTTGATCAAATACATTTATAAAACTCTACATACTCAATTATGAGAAACTTGAAGTTTTCCTGCTAAGATCAGGAACAAGGCAAGGATGCCCCTCCCATCACTAATCAATATTGTACTGAAAGTCCTATCTAATGCAACAAAACAAGAAAAAAGTATGCAAATTGATATTGAAGACATAAAACTATATTTGTAGGTAAAATAATCACCTTTGTAAAAAATCTGAAAGAACTGAGAGAAAACCGCTGAAACTAATGTGACTATAGCAAGTTTCAGGATTTAAGGTTTATGTACAAAAGTCGATTGCTTACTTATAGGCCAGCAATGGAGAACTGAAATTTGAAGTAAAAACCAACACCATTTACATGAGCAACCCCCAAAATAAACTACTTAGGTATGAATTTAACAAAACATATATAAAATCTATATGAGAAAAACTACAAAGCTCTGATGAAAGATATCAAAAAAGTAAATAAATGGAGAGATATTTCATAT
Organism: Furipterus horrens; assembly: GCF_987537825.1. Classification (NCBI taxonomy): domain Eukaryota; kingdom Metazoa; phylum Chordata; class Mammalia; order Chiroptera; family Furipteridae; genus Furipterus; species Furipterus horrens. Next base: position 88,917,891 of record NW_028327175.1, read on the forward strand.
TCATAGATGGGGACACTCAATATTGTCAGGATGCCAGTTTTTCCCAACTTGACCTATAGATTCAATGCAATGGCAATCAAAATATCAGCTAGTTATTTTGTGGATATTGATAAACAAATTCTAAAGTTTATATGGAGATGCAAAAGATCCAGAATAGCCAACTCAATACTGAACAAGAAAAACAAAGTTGGAAGACTGACACTAACTGACTTGAAGACTTAGTATTATGTGATAGTAATCAACAGAGTATGGATCTGGCAAAACAGTAGACAAACAGGACAATGGAATAGAACAGGGAGCTCTGAAATAGACCCACATCAATATAGTCAACTGATCTTTGACAAAGGAACAAAGGAAATAAGAACAAAGATAAGCTTTTTAAAAAACGGTGTTGGAACAACTGGACATCCACATGCAAAAAAAGAAAAGAAATGAATGTAGACACAGATCGTGTGTTGACAAAATTTAACTCAAAATGGACCAGAAACCTAAATGTAAAACATAAAACTATAAACTTTTAAAAGTCAATAATAGCAAAACAACCATATTTAAAAATATCCAAAATACCTGAACAAATATCTCACCAAAGAAGATATCTAGCCATTAATCAGCATATAAAAAATTTCAATGTCATGTTATTGGGGAATTGCAAATTAAAATAGCAATGCTATACCATCATGCACTTGAATGGCCACAATCTAAAACACTTGTCAACACCAAGTGGTAGCAAGAATGTAGAATAACAGAAACTCTCATTAATTCCTGTTGGAAATGAAAAATGCTGTAGCCATTTGGAAGACGGTTTGTCAGTTCCTGAAAAATTATACATACTCTTACCATACAATGTAGCCATTGCACTCCTTAGTATTTAACCAAATGAATTGACCAACTTTATTTCCACACAAAAACATGCACATGGATATTTATTGCTACTTTATTCATAATTGCCAAAAGTTGGAAGCAACCAAGATGTCCTTCAGAAGGTTAATGAATAAATTTTACATTCACATCATGGAATATTATGTAGCACTCTAAAGAAACGAGCAATCAAGCCATCAAATGAAATGAAGAAAACTTAAATGACTATTACTAAGTGAAAGAATCCCATCTGAAAAGGCTACATGCTCTGTGATTCCTACTATATGACCTTTTGAAAGGGTAAAACTGTAGAGAGAGTAAAAAGATTAGTGGTAAGTAGGAATTAGGAGGGAAGAAAGAATAAATAGAACAGAGAGGATTTTTAAAGCCAAGAAATTGTTAAGTATGATATTATAGTGGTGGATACCTGTTATTACTCACTTGCCAAAAGCCATTCACAGACTATACAACAGCAAGAGTGGGTCCTAATGTAAACTATAGATTTTTGGGTAATAACGATGTGTCAAGGTGGGTTCATCAGCTGTAACAAATGCTCCACACTGGTAAGAATGTTGACAGTAGGAGAGGTTGTGCACATGTGGGACAGTGGTTATATATGAACTCTCTGTATTTTCTGCTCAATATTGCTAAGAACCTAAAACTGCTCTAAAAGTATGAAGTTTAAAAAAATTTTTTTAAGAGAGATCATTCTAAGAAGCACCAACAAACAATAGGAGTCACAAAAATGGGGAGACAGAGAAACAATGCCCCATCAAAAGGAAAGGTAGAATCTCCAGAAAGAGTGCTAAATGAAATAGAGGGGAGCAAACTATCAGATATGAAATTTAAAACATGGATTATGGAGAAGCTCAATGAGCTCAGCAGAAACTACAAAGAACGCCAGAAAAACTACAAGGAACTTACTGAGAATTACACCAGCATGAAAAAGGACATAGAAGCTATGAAAAAGAGCCAGGAGGAAATGAAGAATACGATCTCTGAATTGAATAACACAGTAGAAGGAATTAAAAGCAGGTAAGAGGAAGCAGAAGATAGGATCAGCGAGATGGAGGACAATGTAGACAAAAAGTCCCAGACAGTGCAACAAAATGAAAAAAGACTGAACAAGACTGAAGAGGTTCTAAGACAGCTGCAGGACAACATGAAACGTAATAATATCCGTATCATAGGAATTCCAGAAGGAGAAGAAGAAGAGCAAGGGATAGGAAACCTCTTTGAAAAACTAATAACAGAAAACTTCCCTAACATGAGGAGAGAAAGAGTCATGCAAGTCCAGGAAGCACAGAGGGTCCCAATGAAGATGAACCCCAACAGGCCCACTTCAAGACACATCATAATTAAAATGGCAACATTCAAAGACAAAGAGAGGATCCTAAAAGCAGCAAGAGAGAAACAACTAATAACATACAAGGGAGCTCCAATAAGGCTATCATCAGATTTCTCAACAGAAACACTACAAGCCAGAAGGGAATGGCAAAAAATATTCCAAGCAATGAAAAACAAAGGCCTACAACCAAGAATACTCTACCCAGCAAGGGTCTCATTCAAAATGGAAGGTGAAATAAGGAGTTTCCAAGACAAAAGAAGGCTAAAAGAATACATCTCCACCAAACTAGCATTGCAAGAGATGCTAAAGGGTCTGCTTTAAGAAGATGAAGAAACAGAGAAAGGCAGAGAGGAACACAAGTACAAAGGGGGAAAATGACAATGAATAAGTACTTATTGGTAATAACTTTAATGTAAATGGATTAAATGCTCCAATCAAAAGACATAGGGTAGCTGAATGGATTAGAAAGTATGACCCACATATATGCTGTCTACAAGAGACCCACCTTAGAACACAATCTACACAGACTGAAAGTGAAGGGATGGGAAAAGGTATTTCAAGCAAGTGGACATGAAAAAAAAGCTGTGGTAGCAATACTTATATTAGACAAAACAGATTTCACAGCAAGGCCATAAAAAGAGACAAAGAAGGACATTTCATAATACTTAAGGGAAAAATCTATCAAGAAGATATAACCCTTATAAATATATATGCACCCAACTTAGGAGCACCCAAATATGTAAGAAAAATTTTGAAAGACTCCAAGAAAGATATAGACAGCAACACACTCATAGTAGGGGACTTTAACACCCCATTGTCAACAATGGACAGATCTTCAAAGCAAAGAAACACCAAAGATATTGAGGCACTGAAAAACACTCTAGATCAAATGGACTTAGTCGATATATATAGAACTTTTCACCCCAAAGAAGCAAAATATACATGCTTTTCAAGTGCACATGGAACATTTTCAAAGATAGACCACATGGTAGGACTCAAAACAAGTCTCAACAAATTCAAGAAAATTAAAATTTTATCTAGCATCTTCTCAGATCACAATGCCTTAAAATTGGAAATCAACCTCAAGGAAAAAGCTCAAAAACATTCAAACTCATGGAGAATGAATAACATGCTATTAAATAATGAATGGGTTACCAATGACATCAAGGAAGAAATCAAAAAGTTTCTGGAAACTAATGATAATGGACACACAACAACCCAAAACCTATGGGATACAGTGAAAGCAGTCCTGAGAGGAAAGTTCATAGCAATACAGGCCTACCTAAAAAAGCTAGAAGAATCTGTAATAAAAAATTTAACCCTATAGCTACAAGAACTAGAGGAAGAACAACAAGCAAAGCCCAGAACAAGTAGAAGGAAGGAAATCATCATGATCATAGCAGAATTAAATGACATAGAGACTAAACTAACAATTCAGAAGAGCAACATAAGTCGGAGCTGGTTCTTTGAAAAGATAAACAAAATTGACAAGCCTTTAACCAGGCTCATCAAGAGAAAAAGAGAGAGGACACAAATAAATAAAATCAGAAATGAAAGAGGAGAAATCACTACCAATACCACAGAAATACAAAGGATTATAAGAAATTATTACGAACAACTGTATGGCAAGAAATTTGACAACCTAGAGGAAATGGACAAATTTCTGGAAACGTATAGTCTTCCAAAACTGGATCAAGAAGAAGCAGAAAGCCTGAATAGATCAACAACAACTAGTGAAATTGAAGCAGTAATCAAAAAACTCCTGGCACACAAAAACCCTGGACTGGATGGCTTCACAGGTGAATTCTACAAAACATTTAGGAAAGAACTAACTCCTATCCTCCTCAGACTATTCCAAAATATCCAAGAAGAGGGGAGACTCCCAAACTTGTTCTATGAAGCCAGTATGACCCTAATTCCAAAACCAGGTCAAGACACAACAAAGAAAGAAAATTACAGGCCAATATCACTGATGAACATAGATGCTTAAATCTTCAACAAAATATTGGCAAACCAGATCCAGCAACATATTAGAAAGATCATAAAAAACAAAAACAAAAATGAAAACAAATATTTTTTAAGAAACAGTTAAATATAAAAGTATATGCAAGTGCCCTTTAAAGAACTTAAGAAAAACACAGATTAAAACCTGAATGAGATATCATTTCTTACTATGCAACTTGCTAGAATTAAAAATCTAAATGACCTGCTCAATGAAGCTGCAGGACATTCTCAGTCATTGCAGAGTGGAGCGCAAAATGCTACAATTCCTATGGAGGCACATCCTTCAAAATGCCACACAATGACATACACATTTAACCTCTGACACTGAAAAACCTCCACCATAAGTTTGATGACTCAGCTACAGAAACCTAAGATAACATATGGATATCTCTAGGAGATTTTTGAATAACTTAGACTGTATCCATAGAACATAACACTAGGCAGTCATTAAACAAAGAGAAAAAAAAAGATCCTTATGATATGAATTCATTTATTGGATACATTGTTAAGTTTAAAAAGCAAGATGCAACAAAGCATATCATGAAATCGCTTTACTTTTTTAAAAAAAAGTATACAAAGATAAAACTGAAACTAATAAAAATGTTTATCTAAAGGTGCTTTGGGAGAATAGAGATATTAATGAAAATTTTTTTTGCAAATACCTTTTTATACCATGTGTCTTTAGAATTACATAAGGGTTTTAAATATTCAAAAACCAAATTTGATGTAAAGACACAAAAAATCAACCTCTTTTATTTTATTATAATCAGTAAAAGATGGACTTAACTGTATACCAAGTTTTTATATAATAACACAGAAAATGATATATTTAAGTAAGTTTTGTGTATAAAACCTTGTACACCCAGATGAATCTGACACCGTACATAGTTGATACAATATTATTATCTATATTCCCTATGCTATTCTTTATATCCCAGTAATTATTTTGTAACTACCAATTTGTACTTCTTAATCCCTTCACCTTTTTCTCCCATGCCCCAAACCCCCTCCCATCTGGCAACCATCAAAATGTTCTCTGTATCAAGTGGCACAAGTCTCTGGTCACCCAAACCAGGCACTCTAGGTGTGTCCCTTGTGTAAGTTGTGTGTGCCCTCCTGTTGCGGTTGAGCCTTGGTTGCTTTCAGCACACCAGTGAGAGGGTTTGACCCACAGGTTGATTGGTTGTGAGGACTGGCTGTGACTCCAGCAGAAGAACTATTGTGTGGGAGTTGACATTATGAAACAGGATTTGTTTTAGTGGAGCTCTGGTGCTTGCTGAGCCCACCCTTTGGGTGTGCCATTTGTGGGGGTGATTTGATGGTACTCTGGGTATGGTCTGAAGCTAGCCATTGGGTATGTTGGTTCTGGCGCCTCTTCAGAGGGGTTCTGGTGCAGACATAGGTTAGCTTCTGCCTGTGCCCTGCCCAGGACCAATCAGATTGGGCTGCTAAGTGATCTGCAGATGGTTGCCATTTGTGTTGGGTTTGAAAGTGACAAAAGCAATTTGCAAACCCTGATTGCATTAGATTAAAAAAAAGAAGTTATAAAAGTCATTTTGGGAATAATGGGAGAAATGTAAATGTAGTTTGTATGTTAGAAGATACTTTTGAATGGTTGCTTCCTTTTTAGCTCTGATGAAGTTGTTATGTTTATACTAGAAGTTGTCATTTTTAGGCAATGACTGCTGAAATATTCTGAAGTGAAGTGCCATAAGTGTGTTGGGAAGGAAAATTTTCCTCTATTCTCCTAGGCTATTTTGGTTGGTCTAATAATTAAATTGATATGACACATTAACAGGAGAAAAACAAATATAATTATGTACATATGAGAGCCCATATAAAGACCCAAGGGCAAATCAGGCAGTTGTGGCTTATATGACAACCTGAGATAAGAAATGGTGTAGGGGCCAGGGGAGTCAAAGGGGAGGAGGATAATTCATGACAATAAGAAGAGCAGATGTTTGGTCATTAGATGTTTGTCCTGTCATATAGATAGGCCACTCAGATAAAAGCTATCTCTCGTAATAGTGTGCTCTCTCTCTCTCCCTCTCTCAGCCAGATCCCCATCTAAATTATTTTAGGTAGTTAAGGGAGAGGTAATTGTTTTTCTTGAGTCTGCTGCATCGTAATTACCTTTGGGTCAAAATAATTCAAATTTGGCATATTCTGCTCTCCTTCAATGACAAGTTGCTTTTAAATATTTTAGGGAAAAGAAATAGAAATAAAATATGAAATTCAATAAATGTTCTTAAATTATAGAATGGGGGTACATCCAATTTACTTGGTCTTTTGGAAAAAAAAAAGCTTGAAGAGATGAAGGAAAAATCAATTGCCAGATTCTAGGCAGGAATGTGTGATCTCAAACATTTGGAACTGAGTTTAAATTTGATTTATTAGGGTTTTAAGACTTTGGTCATACATGAATAATCAGAGAGCAAAGAAGAAAATGATTAGCTTTGGAGTAAAAAGGAAGTGTTAAGAGAAATCATAATGACAAATTACTATTTTGAGTTTCAAATCAGAATTTTGGATCTATAAGCACCATGAAGACTATTATTCAAATCTGCTCATTTTTCAGATACAGAAACCACTGCCTAAAAAAAATGCTTTGTTCTGTGTCCAAGTTTATCAAACAGTTAGTGTAAAAGACCAGGTACTACAATGCAAAATACATGTGTTTTTCCACTGTACTCTGGCTGCTTAGTATAGCTCAGATATACATATTTGATAAAGCCCTCTTTTACCTTAATTTGTAAGGTTTTTCTACCAATTCCTTCAAACACAACAAAACGTTTAATAGTTTTCTCTCTACTTGTGATGATCACTGTGTTGATACAGAATTAATATGAAGTTGAACAATTAACCAGAAGTTATGCAGTAAGTATATGTTCTGTGAGGATGCACAAGCAACTGGATAAATGTATTCTAACTATCCAGCCTCTTGCCTCTCATATTCACACAATAACAACAAAGAACATCAGAGGGCACTTTGAATTATGAAGTCAGAGAATGGGTCCCTAGGTTTTGCTTGTTTGTGATTTATATTGGAAAGCACAGGATATATGCCAAGAAGTCTATCTGCAAAACTGAATGTCTTGTAGAGGCTTCTCCCTGAATTAGAACAGCTTTCTCTCTCTGTTCCCCCCAAAAGTGGAACTTGATGTCACCTAATGGATGACTACATATAAATATACACACTTATAGCTAAGGGGAATAAAAGGTGGGATCATGGGGGAAGAAGGAATTAGAGGGCTTTATGGCATAGAAAATTAATGGTGGAAAGAGACTCAACAGAGAGCAAGTGAAGTGAAAGATTTTCTTCTTAGGACAGTAAGAGGGATGATTTCATAGTCAGCTTTGAGAGAGAATGAAGAACCTAGGTGTGCTGAAGTTCCACTCATATTTTCTGGATGGGAATTCCCTCCAATTTTATTTTTAAAATTACTTTTGTATTTGGGGAAAAAAAAGAATTGTGGAATTTGTGTATTGATCATATCCTTAAATCTCTTGTAGCTGAAATTATTCAAGTTGTATTTAATTTGTATTAAAGCTTGATATCCAAGGACACCTCTATTAAAAGGGGTTGCTATATACTCTGTGCTGCAGGCATCCTTGATGTCTTTGCCAAAAGATACCTTTTCAATGTTTAAAAAAAAAAAAAAAAAAAAGGAGCAGTGGCTGTCTGTGGCTGCCTCCAGTGTGAGAATGTGCTAGAATATTTTATTGTTGCCTTGGCATTGAAGTCTGCTGTGAAATGATTTTTATGAATGCTATTTTCTGGGAGGCTCACAGAACTGAGAAATGCATGTCATGAGGCCGTGATCCCAAGGAGCAGAAATCAAATAAATAAAGGTCTTTGGGAATTATGGTCTATTGGATATATTTTCTTTTCAAAATGAGTCCATAGTTCACTTTGATGGTGAGTTTAAATGGATCATATGAGAACAGAAAAATACATCTATCTTTAAGTGGTAACAAAGTTCCATTTAAGAATTTCCCCCCATAAAAAGATCTGAGATCTAAAATTCCAACTGAAATATATGACAAAAAAGAGAATAGTTACTATGGTAGAAGGACATGGTTTAGTATACTGTTTTAAAGCTTTTGATTTAATAATATTCATATTTAGGAAATGGGAAATAGTAATTTAGAGTTTACAACCCTGTAAAGGTATAGTCCTGAGGATTCTTTTCTAACAGCCATATCAAAAGGAGAAATAGGCTAATTGCAAGAAAGAAATGCCGAAATAGGTTAGCCACAGTGGCACAGCAAGAAACCTGCTTTATCTCTGGACACAGAATGGGGAGAACTGATTACGCTCTGGATCAATGCAATCATCTCTATAGGAGAATAATTTGAGATTTTAAAAATATGAATTCCAAGACTTTTTCCCCATTAGAAACTCTGGGCAAATGTTCAGTAGGTCCAGATCAAGGGAATTTTATATTCACCTTCCAGATAATTTTAAGATGGAGGCACATTTTAGAACACAATGGGAGAACAATTAACAAAAACTTCACACTCAAATGAGACACAGACATCCTTCAGACATTCATATTTTGACAGATTATTAGGTTGATTCATTCAGTTGCTAATGACAATGAATTGGGCAACCTTTTGTAGTATAAATTAAAACCATAAATGTTTGGGACAATCTGCAGCCATGAGCAGAACCCAACTGAATGAAATCTAAAAGTAATAAAGGTAGGATTTTTCAGTCTTAAGTAAAAGGAAAAGAAAGTTTTGTGTAAGTTTTTCCTACCTGACCTGAGTGCTCTGAGAGAAAATACCTATATAAATATTAGGAATAAGGAATCAATAAGTGTTTACTCAATGCTCAATTAGTGCTTTCAATAGATATTAAGCATCTAAAACAAGTTGATTATTTTTTGCCATCTTATTGTATAGACATTTTACAAATCTTGTTGAAATGAGGTGAATAATAACAAACTGAAACGTTGCAGGAGATAATGTTAAATCTCAATATTAGAGTGAATGAGGACTATTATGATAGATTGTACAAACAAGGACAGTGTTAAAGATATAGGTTGGTATAATTCTCTATGACCCATTTTAAGAAATAACCCTTTAGAACACATTACAAATACATTCTGTCCAGCATGCAAGGCCAGGATTCTGGAGCCTCCAAGTAACAAAAATAATTAGGAAAAGAAGAATAATTATGCTTAATAATATGAAAACATAATAGAAAATACTTTACCTGCTTTAGCTCCTTTTATTCCCACAGTTCAGTGGAGAAATTTTTCTCCATTAGAAACCAGTCTAAGTAACTAACCCCAGGTCATGCAGATAATAGCCCACTCCAGTGTTGTAGTTGAAAGTAAAGACATAGGCCCCTCTTTTCTGTGTGGTTATGGGTTGCCTCCAAATTCTAAATGTAAGTAGTGCTGCTTTAAGGGGAATATGAATCTTTAGGGTTCCTAGATTTTGTTGACTGTGAGAGTGGGGACTTGGATTTTAGAGGACTTCATTTTGACACCCTTGCCCAGTGAGTAATTTTTGGAGGTGGACAAAGAAGAGAGAAAATTCAGATTCATGCATGAAAGAGGTATGGAAGTGGCCAGAGGCATATTAAAGTTAGTTGAGGCCTGGGTGCAGAAGAAAATATTGGGCTTCTTAAAAAAAAAGAGAGAGACAGGGAAAATAAAAATACATGTTAACCATGTTTTTAAATAAATAAAAAATATTGTGTACTATTGTTTTATTTCCCATAAAATTTGAATATATGTATAATATAATTAACAATAGCATAATAATCACAAAGTTTTGATGTCATTGCATTTTTCTAGCTACCAATGAAAAGAAAAATATAAAATTTAATAGTCTGAATGATTAGAATACTAAAGAAGAGATTTTTTGTTATAGTGCAATAAATTAATGATTAACTAAAATTCAAAAACTATTCATAAACTATGAAAATCTAGGCATTGATGTAACAACAGGAATTAATTTTATCTTAATATAATTTTAACAATAGGAATTAATTTTATTTTAATATAATTTCAATTTACCTGAATATTTATTTATATGCACAGAAAACTATTTTTACATCCATAAATGAAACAAGTGCATGTCCACAAACTAATTTACATCCCTGCATATCTGCATATATCCTAAGTCTGCACTGCAGGAGAACCTTTGTAAGTACAAAGTAGCAAATACGATTCTATTGCTCGGATGAGCAGTAGTGCAGCCGCGCAGGGCCTATGCAGCGTAGTCTGTGTATAGTATGCAGCGTAGTAATGAAATAATGAAAATAAGCGAATGTAAACACAATATCAGGTTTTACCGCCAATTGTAAAGTTGTACATAATTAAAATTGCACATATGAAACCAAACTTGGTGTCATTAGAAAAAAGTGTTAAGTTGAGGTTTTACAGGGCCCTTCAGAAGTCAGGGCCTAGGGCACGTGCCCAGTGTGCCAGCTGTTAAATCTGCTTCTGGAAGTGGCTCAGTCAATCTGCCAGCAAGGGCTTCTGGAGGAACTTTAAAGGTGGCTAAAATGATTGGCTCACTCTCCTATGTTCCATTTGCTGAACTGTGCTCATCTGGAGGATATACATGTGGACAAAAAAGTTTTTTCTCCGAATAATAAAAAGATGAGTAGGACTGATACTAAAAAAATGTTCTCCTCACTGGACTGTAATTGGATATTACTTTAAAAAGTTTTCAGAATCAGAGACCACACACTAGTAATTATACTAGTAATCCTCTTGTCTACACAATTCCCCATTGAGCAAAATTATGGTACCAAGTTATGAGAGTGGAGCTGCCATTTACTCTAGTTATTTCTAAAGTGATCCATCAAGTAAATATGGTAACACAGAAAGCCAAGTTCTTATCTGGAATTTTTATTGTGACTTAAAATTTATATGGAATATGTAACCTCTTTTTTTAATTAGGGTACTCCAAATGTCACATAGGAAGTAGCAAAAAAGCAAGATTTAAAAAATACCAACAGAAGTTTTCTACTTGACCTTTGCTATAGATCTTTTAGCAGACACCTCAGAACACCCACTCAGACCTCACAACTTATTTCTTCCTCAAGTGCCCTCTCATCTCTCACCTCACTTACCAACTTGCAACGTTTCTTCTCTTCATCATTTCATTTCAAAGTGGTTTGAACATTTGTGAAAGACAAAATGCACCCAGCAATTAAGGAGGTGAACCTCTTTCCTTCCTCTAGTAACTAGATACTTAGTCAAAAAGTAGTACTGGTAATTTCACATCCTAAAGGACTCTCAAAACCATCTTTTCTTCTCCATTCTCAATGCCACAGGCTATCTAATTCAGGCTCAAAATACCACTGGCTTGGAGTTTTACCACTGTCTCTTACTACCCCCTTGCCCACATATTGTGAATTCATTTTCTGACTGCTGCCACAGTGACTTAACTAATATCACAAATCTAATCATCATCATTTCCTAGTTAGAACGCTCTAATGTCTCCCCATGATGTAGAGGATAACATCTTAATTTTCTAGTAAGTTTTTTTATTTATTTATTTATTTATTTTTTTAGTATTCTTTATAATATGGCCTCAGTCTACAGTCCTCATTCCCTTGGTCTTCCTCAATTGCCCCTCCCCACCCCCCACCCCCAACACACACCCACTCCTTGGCTGGGGGCTGTGCATCTCTCTTTAAATCAGTGACTCTCACTGATGAATCGGAATCATCCAGGGGGCATGCTGAAGTACAGATTGTTTGAACTCACCCGCAGAGTATCTGATTCAGAAGGTATAACTTGGGGCTTGAGTTTACATTTCTCGCAAGTTCCCAGGCAGTGCTGATACTCTTGGTCTGGGCACCACACTTTGAGAATCAGTTCTGTAAAGCAGGCTTGACTCAGCTTAAAATCACTTTTGTTTCCTTTCTGGTGATACCTTTCTCCATCACTCCCTAAGTACACTTACTTACACCTTCTTCTAGGTTCATAAAGAATTATTTATAATACAGAGAACTGTGCTTTGTTAATCTGGCTGTTTTTAATCCTTTGACTATAAGCTCTTTAAGGGCAGAGAGTAGGCTATGCTCATTTTTATTCCTAGATTTAGCACAGTGGAGAGGAATTTAATTTCCTTTGCCAAACAATGAATACTGGCAGTATTTTATCTGCATTTTTCACTCAGCTGTTTTCCAGATATAGAATCATCTGTGCTGTCTATTAACTTTGAAAAGTACTGGTACATGTAGTTCAGTGACCTTTTGATAACATTTCACAGTTTTTAACAATTTACCTAAGGGAATTTTAAAGCAACTCTAATCTTACATTCTAATGAACAAAAAAACATACATGACAGGTAGTCAGAAATCACTCTAGAGAAATTCAATACAACATGAAACAAAAGACTTTAAAATTACCCTGAAAGTTTTATGGGCCCCTGTCTCACATCATCTCTCTGCTGAAGGCTGCCCAGTGAACATGTAACTGGGATATTGTGTCAGTCAAGTGAAAAACATCATGTGAATGAAAAAGTAGTCACAGTAGTGCCTTGGCAATGTGTTGACTGAGCAAGTAGATGATATATTGTTTCACTTTCAACTGGTGGTTTGTTCATTGTGTCAATAGAGTCTAAAGCGCATACATAGTTTTATATGAACTGCAGAGATAAGGAAAGGATTCTTAGGCAAAGCTGAACTCTTTTCTTGCTTTTAACTCACTTGATTGTACATCTGGTAATTGGAATTCTTGCTCAGATGTCTAGAAGAACATTTCTCAACACAGAACATGAGTCAAAAATGGTTTTAAGACCCAGAGGTGTGAAAGCAGGACAAGTTCATGACTGATGATCGGTGTGTTGAGAATGGGTGGGTGGGAGTGGGTGATGGGGCTGGTCAGGAGAGCTGGCCCCAGTCTGTAAAGGACCTGGAATGTCACGCCAAGGAGCCTGAATTTGATTCTGCAGACATATAGGAGCCACTGACTGAAGAATATTTCACAGAAAGACTTTATGGAAATTACTTACAGTATTAGTCATGCTTCTCCAGAGAAACAACAAATAGAAAACTCAGGGAAGAATTGATGTCACATTTCAAGTCTGAAGGCCACTTTTGGTAGAATTCCTTTTTGTCTGGGAGTGGAGGGAGGGGAAAGGTCTGTTTTTGTTCTATTAAGGGATTTAACTAGTTGAATGAGGCCCACTCTCATTATGGAGGACAATGAGCTTTACTCAAAGTTCACCAGTTTAAAAGTCAATCTCATCCAAAAAATACCCTCAACAGAAACATCCAGAATGATGTTTGACCAAATATTGAGGCACCCTGGGCCAATGGGGTTGACACATAAAACTAACCATCACAGGGACCAATTGGATAGAGAACTAAAGGTGAGGAAAATAAAGAATTGAATGGCTCTGTGGCTTATAGCTTGGATATTTGAGTAAATTGTTAAGTGCTTTTAACTAAGGCAAGATTCCTGAAAAGAGGGGCAGATTTGGGGGAGAAGAAATTTTTCATTATTCAAGAAACATTTATTGAACATCACGCTTGCATCAAATACTAAGCCAAAGTTATTTTTGCTGTGTGAGTGAGGGAATGAATATATAAAAGCATCACATTAAGAGAAACTATTACACAGTGATTAAAAATATGCTTTAAAGGCAGAGACACTGAAATTGTGTAACTTGGACCAGCTACTGAACATCTAAGTCTCAGTTTGCTGATACGTAAAATTAAGTTTTCTGATAATTAGAGATTTATATATAATTTTTATATCCGAGTTTTAGTATAATATGATATTATGGAGTATATATTTTCTCTAATTCTCAGAAAACCATATATATGGTTTTTATTTAGTGCCTGATACTGGCACTTGGCAATTCATCTAGAAATATTTCCAGGAAGACTTAGTTGTGTTTTGACTGCATTGATTGTTGAAACAAATGTAGAGTGGTAAACAAATGTGAGGCAGATTTTCTTCAGTGCCACGGCAGTCTTGGGGGACATGGTTGCTGGGAGGGCATTGAGTGTCTCTGTCTTCTCTTACAGTGTGCTCCATGGCTCCACAGCAGCTTGGAGCAGATCATGTAGCTCCCAAGGGAACTGTGTTAGGACGAAGGAGTCACTTAGGCACTGGTCTCATTAGGGTCTATTATTTACTCTTATAAACAATGTTTAAAGGATGTAGTGTAGTGCATATATAATGTTTTATTAAAGTTCACCAAGACCATAAATGTTTCAAACCTAGAAAACATATTCGGGGCCCTCAGAAATCATTTACTTAGAGCTGCTAAGATTACATGTATGTACACATTCATATATACAAACTCATTTAATCAGTATGGGAGCAGATGGAATACCAGTTGATATATTATAATTCAGTATATTTTGACTATTCCTTAATGAAAGGATAATACAGAGTAGATTCACTTCAGATGTTTCAAAACCAGAGATGATGCTCTAAAATAGATGCCAGAAAACTATAGCCCATGTGTCAACTTTGTTGGCTGCCTGTGTTTTTACATAAAGTTTTATTGAAACACAGCCATGCTTATTTGCTTAGTTTTGTCTGTGGCTGTCTTCACTCTACATGGCAGCTGAGTGGCTGAGATAGAGAACAGATGGCTTGCAAAGCCTAAAATATTTACTCTCTTACACTTTAGAGAAAAAGTTTACTGACTCTTCTCTAAAATGACTTTGGAAAGTTGGCTTTACACTAGAGTTTGAAGTAGCTCCAATGCTATAAAATCTAGGCCTACAGAGCAACTCTAAAGGCTTGATGCTGATTAGATGTAAAGGTTGATTGCCGGAGTGGTGAAGCTTGAGAGACCCTGACAGTATGAACAGCATCAAAATATGTGGCCATAGAGCAGAGCTAGCCCCAGGGGTACCATTTCTTCCAAATTGGGAAAGGAAGACAGATTTCCTATTTTTTAATCAAATTTCCAGGTCGTGAGTCATTTTCAGGATGTGCCAGAGATCTGGCCACCATTTGCCACCTCTGGCTTAGATGCTAAGGAAAATAGTACTGTGAATCAATAGGTAAGAAGTGGAATGAAGAAAGGACACAGCTGATTCTGATTTCACAGATGTTTTTGCCTCCTTTATGTAAAGGCCTCAGTGGACAGATTGAATCTCTGCAATACAAAGAATGACAGAGAGCATGGAAAGAGAAAAGCTCCAGGCATACCTATCAGTTTCAATATAAACCCCATCAGTTCCAAGGAGTTGGTGTCTGAGAAAAGGAGAACAGAGATGTAGCAATACCTGCAGGAGGCTGAGCAACTGAAAGCAGCAGGAAAAAAGTGCACTTACCTGAACTGCCAAATTATAGCAGATGGTGCGATCTAATGGGAGATAAACATTAAAGCCTGGAAAGCAAGCAATTCATCCTGTCAGCTTTCAAGAGCTGGTGCAGATGAACGATCAGCCTAAGAACTAGATAGAAACTATACAACAGTAATGTTTGACAACAATCAAACCTGTCTCCTGGACAGATGATGGAGGGCAACCTGCTTAAGGGAGAGGAATCCCTTAAGCAATGGGAATGACACCCAAAACTGCTTGGAGTTAAATAGCAGATATTAAGCAGCTGTGAGAAATTGGAAGAAAATGGGGCACGCCATACAGCAAAAACAAATTGGTAGATAGAAGAAGTGATAACTCTCTTTAGGTAGAATACAGAGCAGCGAGATAGCCTTGGGTGAGGAGACGCTGTCGATTCTGGGTTGGTTTTTCTGGTTCCTAGCTCCCAAGATGATATGGAAAATTTCAAGCTAGTCACTCCCTGAAGCACTGGCAGGGTGGTAGAGGTGCGATGGCTGATTCTGCAGCTTGACTTTGAGAGGCTGTCTCTACTCCCATATAAATTTTCCATTCATTCATTTATTCACTGATTCCTTTTTGTATTTTTTTCTATAAATATTTATTTAGATAAATGCCTGACACTGTCCTTGGTACTGGAGATAGGACAATGAACAAGACAAAGTTCCCACCACTTAGTAGTTGTATGTCCTGTTCTTGATTTTTTTAAAAAGGATATAATCATACTTGTATGTACTTGAAGGATGGTGTGAGAATTACTGATAATTTCTATAAGGCAGAATAAAGTTTATAAAATAATGACCACAATTAACATTCTTGTATCTATTTCCCAGGCTCTGTTGGTGTTATCTTGCTAATAAACATATTTAAGGATACTACTCCCTACTTTGATGTCTCTTTATTATCTAGAGCAGGGGTCAGTAAACTTGTCCCGTGGAGCTTCGGGTAGTATTTCAGGGTTTTGGGGCCATACAGTCTGTCTCAAAATTATTCGACTCTGCTCCTGTAGTGCCCAGAGCAGCATGGGACACATGCAGATGAATGTGCGTGGCTGTATTCTAGTGAAACCTTACTTACAAAAACCAAGTTTGGCCCATGGGCTGTGGCTTACCAAATACTGATCTCATCTAGAGCATAAGAACCAAAGTCCTTGATAAAGCATAAAAGCTGATCCTAAATTGTAGTTCCATTTCATCATTCACCATTCTTCCTGTAAAAAATAAAACACTCACTATTCCCTGGTTGCATAATTTATCATTTACCTTTAAAAATTGATAATGTTCTCATAAAACACTCAAATAATGCAGTTACCTAAGAACTGCATGACAACCTACTGTTGTGTAACCCTAATATTGCATTCATAAACATGTCATTTCATACATAGATTTTGTCTTCTTTTTAATGACTCCTTATTATACGATTGTACAAATGAGTCACTCAGCTCTTCAAGCTTTTTTGCCTTGTACATGTTGCTTCCTCTGCTTTAAAAGACTTTCCTTCCCTATTTGTCCATCTTCTTATGCTCAAGAACCAGCTTAAACGAAATTTTGTCTGTAAAAACTCTTCCATATTCCAGGGCAAAATTCACTCTGCTCACACTTACTTTATGTATAACTCTACTATAGCTTTTTAAGAGTCTAGGGAGAAGTGTGCTAAGTATTAATAATAGATGAATTTTAACGAGTATTTATTAGGTGCCAGATTTTTTTTAGCACTTTATCTGTATTAACTACCTAAATATTCTGGTTTCTTGTTACATGTAAGCAGAAGAACCCTACCTTACATAGTATTTAGGAATACTTAGCATCGTGCATGGACATTGGCAAATGCAATAAAAGCTGTGTTCACTCTTCTTTTAAGAATTAAGTCTTTGACTTTGGTTACCAGCTCTTAATCATGTAGGTATCACCAATGGCCAGGATAGTAATTCGCTCATGGTGGAATCTCAGTAAATATTTGCCTAGTGACTTAATGACTCAGCTATAGACATGAGATAATTTACTGAATGTGAAAGGAGCTGGACAACTTAATGCCTTTTCTGAGTCTGGTTTCTTCATCTTCAAGGGTTTACTGTTGATGTAAAAGATTATGAGTAAAGAACATGGTGGTATTACAGACTTCAGTACTTATAACTCAAGTTCTAGTCTAAGTAAGCTGCAGTTTTTAAGAATTCAAGTGTGTAGGAGAGAGCCTTAATATAAAACACAATCATACTATATGTTATATGAAATTGAAAAAGGACAGTGATTTTTTTTTTTTTTTTTAGATTTTTTAAAAAGACTCCTGTACTAGGAGCTAGATAAGATTTTCATAGGTGATTAAACTCTGTGGAGATCTAGTTTCCTAGCAGCTCTTCAATGCTTATTGACATCATTTCTTTGAATTTCATTATTTAGGTGAACCAAGTACTGTTGGCCATCAAAGAAGCAAAGTCAAATTGAGTGTCACAGAGCAGCACACGTCTCCATGATGTTGAGAGTGTAGAGTGGGAGTTGACTCTTGATTTACTAGCAACTGTAAGAATGGCTCTCAGGAAAGGCAGTAAATTAAATAAATCCTGCACTCACCACATGGTATATTTTATGGCTTCCTGAGAGTGACAGGATCAGCCAATAATAACAACAATTATTTATAGAGCTAGGCACTGTGCAAAGTGTGCCATAAATATTTTATCATTTAATCCCCATAATTGTAGTAGGGTATAGGTATTTTTATCCCCACTTTTCAGATGAGTACATTGAGACCTAGATTTGATCTGTTAACGTGCTTATGGTCATGCATATAATGACAGCACTGTATTTGAATCTCCCTGATTCCACAACCTCTTCCATTTCACTAAAGCACTCATGAGATGAGAATTCAAATAGAGAAATCCACTCTGACTTCTGTTTTCCTACAGGAATCTGGATGTAATCTCATGTCATAAATCATCATTTAAAACTAGATGCTCCAAATTGTTGTTCTTTAGCCCTATAGCCCAAAGCTTTCAATTAGTATAGATAGTAGACATTTTGAGCTATTTAGAAGAGTATCTAACCCTTCTTTCTTCAAGAGACTAAGGATATGAGTGATTATTGTTTCAAAGGAGGAATTCCAGGAATGGGAAGAAATAGAGAGAAAGACAGAAAAAGGAGAACTGGTGAGGTTTTTATTCATCTTCTTCAATATGAAGGCAATTCACATAACAACTGAATTATGGACCTGGTTCTCCTTTTATGGGACTTAAGGTCAAGTGAATGGTTCCCTAACATCAGCCTGTGGCCCTAGGGGCAGAAAAATACTCCCAGACCTGCATGATCTCAAGAGCAGAGTATAACTTACATCCACGTTATTCTCTCCAGCTACCACCCTGGAGTTACCCCAGTGGGTGGTGGGGAATGAGCAGTGGAGAAGATGGCAGACTGTCAACAGTCTCTGTTAGTGTCAGACTGTTTAGGAGAAAAATTTCCATTGGTGTCTAAGATTTCTGCACATCTTGTGAGTAGAGGCACTGTCTTTTCAAGGATGCCTGTATGGTAAACATCTTTGGAAGATAGAGATAGTATCTTCCTATGACGCAGTGGTCTGGTAATGTTTTCTGTCCAGTATAGTAAAGATAATGTGTCCTTCTGGGGCAAGGCTCAGGCAGGTTTGCTTGCAGCCCATTGTAAAAGATGCAGGTTCCCAATGGTTGCAGTTCTCCAGGTGTGATACAAACCAACAGTTTACTCAGCAACCACCTGAGCCACTTCACGTCACCCCATGGATCCTTCACAGTCTTGACATAGGTCTACCGACCTACAACTCTAAGGAGCCCATGACTGTCTTAGTGTTGGTTCTAGTCAAGCATTGCCCAATTAAGAGTCTCATTCTTTAGATCTTTTTTCCTTTTTCTTATTATTTGGTAGCCTGTTACCCAGGTTCTACCATGTCAAAAATAAAGTATGTTTAATGAGTGGATTTTTTCATTACCCATGGGCCCTTAGGTTTTTTCCTATATAGAAATCCTTATAAACACACATAAATAAAAAAGGGATCTTTGAGGGGAACAACAGTAACTCTTTTCTTACTGAGTCCTTAAATCTATAGTATATCAAAAGGGTTTGATGATTACAGGTCTATCCTTAAAGAAAATGTACATTTGGCTGAACAAATCAATGAAGTATGACTTATTTATCTTTAATTTTTTGTGAATTTCCTCGTATCCAAGTATTCAACCTACTATTAATGAAGAATAGTACATAATCATGTTTTTCCAGAGCAACTCTCTATTGGTGTAACATTGATTTACTTTATGATGGAGATAGTGCAACTGGGGCAGGATTTCAACACAATTTCAGGTTAATCTGAAATCAGCCCACTTCATTTCAAGAAGTTTTAAACTTATATCTGTGTTTTCAGATAAATTATCTCCCAATACCCCTCCTCTCATCAGTCTCTCTTCAGTAATGATATGGTTGTAGGAGGTAATAAGTATTTGTCCCAGAATATGAAAAGTGATTTTCAGAAAATACATACTCTCCCCTCTATTCTTGAATTCTTGAACTCAAATGTTGACCTGCAAGGATGACTGCATTCTCCTCGAATACATATGACATGCTTGATCTTAACTGAAGCATCTCTAGAGTGATACATTTCATATAATAATGGCTTGGTGATGATGAACTCCTTTAGCTTTACTTTGTCTGGGAAGCACTGTATCTGCTCTTCCATTATAAGTGATAGCTTTGCTGGATAGAGTAATCATGGTTGTGGGTCCTTGCTTTTCATCACTTTGAATACTTCTTGTCAATCCATTCTTGACTGCAAAGTTTCTTTTGAGAAATCAGATGATAGTCTTATGGGAATCCCTTTGTAGAAATTCGCTTTTCTCTTACTGCTTTTAAGATTCTCTGCTTATCTTTAACCTTTGTCACTTTAATTATGATGTGCCTTGGTGTGGTCCTCCTTGGGTCCAACTTGTTTGGGACTCTCGGTGCTTCCTGGACTTATATGTCTATTTCCTTCCCCAAATCAGGGAAGTTTTCCTTCATTATTATTATTATTATTTTTTTGCATAAGTTTTCAATTTCGTGCTTTCCCTCTTCTCCTTCTGGCACCCCTGAGTTTCAGATGTTGGTATGTTTAAAGTTGTCCCAGAGGTTTCTAAGCCTTTCCTCATTTTTTTCAATTCTTGTTTCCTCATTCTGTACTAGTTGACTGTTTATTTCTTCCTTATGTTCCAAATTATTGATTTGAACACTGGCTTCCTTCCCTTCACCATTGGTTTTATGTGGATTTTCCTTCATTTCACTTATAATTTGCCATACTCAATCATGTCTCTCAAGTCTGTGAGCATCATTATCACCAGTGTTTTGAACTCTGTATCTGTTAGGATGGCTATCTCCTCATTGCTTAGTTCTCCCACTGGAACCTTGATCTGCTTCCCCTTTGGGGCCATACTTTTTTGTCTTTTCAACCTGACAGGCTCCTGTGTTTGCCTCTGTGTCTTAGGTAGAGCTGTCTCACCTGTTATGCTGTAAGGGGTGGAGCCTCAGATATTCATCAGTGCTGGGTGACCCGTTTCACAACATTGTGGCTCTGTATGTTGGGGAGGGGTCTGAGAGGGAACAATGTCACTTGCTCATCACTTGCCCCTTTTCCAGGTACTTCTCCTGTTTCCCATAAGGAACTGGAGTCTCTCTAGCTGTTTCCCTGGCTGTAATTCCCAGAGTTGGTGGGTTTGTGGACTTTCTAGGACCGTGGGGGCCCTCTAAACAAATGGAATCTGCTGAGAGACTGGAAGTTTATTTCTCTGCCCTAATCCCCACTGGTTTTCTTTCTTTTTTTTTTTTTTTTCAGATTTAATGTGTTTTATTGATTAAAATATTACATTTGTGCCAATTTCCCTTCCCTCTGCTCCCCTCCACCTGGTGGCCCCCCTCCCTCCAGTTGTCCCCCCCTTTTAGATTATGTCCATTAGTTGTGCATACAGTTCCTCCCAACCTCTCTCCGTCTATTCCATTCCCTCCTACCATGATCCCCAATTCCTATATCATCTCCCTCCCTCTCCCCACTCCCCCTCCCTGTTGACCTCCCCCCAATATGCTTCCCGTACCCACAGTTCCTTTTCCACTCTCGTTGCCTGTTTAGTTTGCCTTTGTTTCATCTCCCTAGCTTCTGTTATTTAAACCAGTCCCTTTAACATCTCATATAACAGTGGTTTGGATCTAATGAACTCTTTCAGTTTTATTTTGTCCTGGAAACACTTTCTCTGTCCTTCTATTCTGAATGACAATTTCGCTGGATAGAGTATTCGTGGTTGTAGGTTTTGGATTTTCATTACTTTGAATATTTCTTGCCAGTCCCTTCTTGCCTGCAGGGTCTCCCTTGAGAAGTCAGCTGATAGTCTAATTGGGACCCCTTTGTACATAATTCTTTTCTTCTCTCTTGCTGCTTTTAAGATTCTCTCTTTATCTTTAATTTTTGACATTTTGATTATAATGTGTCTTGGAGTGGTTCTCCCTGGGTCCAGTCTCTTGGGAACTCTCCTTGCTTCCTGGACCTGCAAGTCTATTCCCTTCCCCAAGTCTGGGAAGTTCTCCTTTATTATATTTTCACTCAATTTTTCAAGTTCTAGTTCATCTTCCTCACTCTCTGGCAAACCAATGATTCTTATGTTGGGCCTTTTATAGCCGTCCCAGAGGTTTCTGATCCTCTCATTGTTGCTTCCCATTTCCTCTCACTGCATTGGTTGACTGCTTGTTCCTTCTCCATATTCCAGTTTGTTGAAATGAACTCTGGATTTTTTTTCCTCACCATCTGTCTCATATGTGGTTTTGTTCCTTTCGTTATGAATGTTTTTCACTTCTTTCTTATCCTTTTCCTGCTCTTTTGTGAATTCTGTAAGCCACCTGATAACAATGGCCCAGAACTGAGCCTCTGACAGGTTTCTTATCTGTTCATCTGTCAGGTTCTCTATCTGTTGCCTGGTGAGCTGTGCCACCGGGATTTCTATAGTTGTCTGCCTCATTTTGAAAGATGCGTTTTGTTTTCTTGGGCCGGCTGTCGGGGGCAGTGCCTGTGTACGCGTCACAATTCAGCGACCGGCGCCTGTCCGCGACCTATTTCACAGCCCTGTGGTGCTTTCTTTGGGGTCGGGGGTCCAAGATGGATTCACACAGTTATTCAGCTAGGAGACCGGGATCCGTCCTCCCGCCCCCCTGGGCCTCACTGTTCAAGGCGATGCGGTGGCTGCTTTCCCCAGTGCTGGGGTCGCGCACTGCCAGGGGCTTGACTGCAGCCGGGATTTTTTGCCGCCCCGCCGCTGTCCCAGGTGCGACCGCAAACAGCGCTGCCCTCTTTAACTCTTACCTGCCCAAATGGCACTGCTGGTTTATAACTTCATATGTTGGGCTTCCGTGTAGTTTTATTTTCTGGAATTTCTAGTTATCCTTTGTTTTGAAGTAGTTGTATTCCTCTCTAGTTGTAGAGGGAGACCTAGCGTGTCCGTCTAAGCCTCCATCTTGGCCGGAAGTCTCTCCCCACTGGTTTTCATAGTCAGAAGCAATGAAGCCCTATATTCCCTGGTGTTGTAACTGTGAGCTTCACAGTTTAGTCTGGGGCTGGAATTGCTCCCCAGGTTTCCCTCCCAACTTTTATAGAATGTGTAACTACACTCTACACTGGCCAGCCACAGTCCCTGCCCTGCTGCCACTGCCACCACATCATGTCGTCTCCACGCCAGCTCCGCCCCTCTTACCTGTCTGGATGAATATTTCTTCTTTATATCTTTGTTTGCTGGACTTCCATGCAGTTCAATTTTCTAGCAGTTTTTGTTGTTTTTAGTTTTGAGGTAGTTGTATTCTTTCTTCTGATTGTGGAGGGAGGGAAATTGTATCTACCTACACCTCCATCTTGGCCATAACTCTTCACATTTTCTTAAGTTTTATTGTGATATCAGGCATGTATTCTACTCTGCTAATTCTCTAACATCTTGTAGCTGATGATGTTATCATCTGATGATTAAGGACAAATGTTCCATGTTTTGAGTCTATATTTGGGTTTGCTCCTTAGCTCCATTGATAGAATTTCTTTTTAACAGCTCATATTCCCATGGAGTTTATAGAGGCTTTTTTGGCTGGTTCGGCAAGACAGTTAATTAGCACAGTCACCTCAGCTGTGCTGACATTGGTTGATGACACCAGTGTAAAACCAGAAATGTTTTGGAATGATAGGCTGTGTGAACTGCTGCCAAAAGAGTCCTGCTGCCTTTTCCTCTTCTGTTTAAAATATATTTGATTATAGCTCTTCTACCAAAGTACAGATAACACTAATGATTAAACCAAAAACCAAAAATAAAAAAAACAAAAGAAAACAAAACCAAAACAACACAAAACAGGTACTATAGCAGCCAGATAGGAGATAATCACTGGCCATTAAACAAAATTTATTTCCAAAGCAACAATATAGAGTTGCATGGGATTGAAAGCACAAAATAATGTTATTTTTATCTTTTAATGTAGTCCCACATATGGCAATCCTGCTGAGCACAGTGACTAGGTAAAGTTGAGGGACTTGTTACAGTGAGCTTATTAGCTGCAATGGGACCTTGTTTTATTTAATTTGTGCCAGGAGGCTGTTAATATGCAAATCACTAACATAGTACAGAGTTGGTTATAAAAGAAATAGCAGGACAGAAGGGAGAGCTGTCTCCATATTCTTTTAGAAGGTTTTCAATGGTATAATTTTACCTTATTATTTTTTTGAGACATGTTAAATATTATCTGCTATGCTTTTCCGGTAAAAAAAAAAAAAAAGGAAATGTTTTGTATGTAAATGTCTAATCACTATGTTGTACACCTGAAACTAATATTGATTACATCAACAGTAATTGGAAACTAAATTAATTTAAAATAATATATTTTTGATATTTTAGGAATTAAGGTAAAAAATTTTAACATCATGGACAACTCATGTGAGGTATCCATTTGAGAAACCTCAGAATAACTTCTTCTTATCAAGTGGCAGTTCATTCTCTACCATAGCCTGGTTTTCTTTGTACTACTTGGCTTCTGTTTATTGGACAAGAGATTGGTACCTTTTCTAAAGGTACCTGACACAGATGATTCGGCATGTCGCAATGACACTGCTCAATAGGGATACTTTTTGGGGAAAGGTGATCTCTAGGTAATTGGACCCTTTTTTGAAATCACAGAAGGACACTCAATCAGTCATATCTGGGACTGAAGAAGATGGGGCAGAGGGCTACATCCAA
Source organism: Furipterus horrens (assembly GCF_987537825.1). Lineage (NCBI taxonomy): Eukaryota > Metazoa > Chordata > Mammalia > Chiroptera > Furipteridae > Furipterus > Furipterus horrens. Next base: position 88,942,620 of record NW_028327175.1, read on the forward strand.
TCAAGTGGTCATCTTACAATAGGACTTACATTTTCCTAGGACTTCCAGTCCTGGTTCTGAATTTATGACTATATTTACATATCTTATCAGATGTTTTCTGACATAACTGAAATATTCCTAAAAGTTTTTCTAGACTGGGAGTCTAGAGCCATCATCATTTCAACTTGGCACGTGCAGCACAAGCAGTCCATTTGAAGTAGTCATTCCAAGGTCTATCTCTGGCATCATCTGTGTCTTTTAGTTAACCTGGATCACTTGTCCAGGGAAAATGTTATTTCTCTCACTGTATTCTGAAAAGAAATAAAAGCAGTGTTCTGAGCTGAGAAAGCTTTAATGATGTATGATTTAAAGAGGCCAACAAAGAAGATATTTACATGAGGTGGGGGGAGGATGGGATAGGAAGGCAAGAAGAGACCTGGGAACTATGTGTGTGTATAAGGGCCAATTCACATTTTTCAGGCCAATAGAAACTTTGCAGAGCCAGTGAGCTTTGAAAACTGTGAAATTTTAAATTGCTTCTCATGTTCTGCAAATTTTATATATCTCAACTGCTCAGTCAACTATAGTTGAGTGCACAGAATATCCACAATTTTTATAATTTCTCTACCAAAGTGTGGCATCTATTTTTACTTCACTGGTAGCTTAATGCCCAAGAAATTACTTAAAATCAGAAACTTAACAACATGAGGATATAGTCTAACAACTGAACTCCTTTTTAAAAAATATTCAATATATAGAAGTTGAATGCCTCCTGTGTCCTAGCCACTGTGCTTGATGCCTTGTCAAGGGAAATTCCCATTAGAAGAAAAGTCTGGCTATCTGCCTATAAACAGAGGACCTGTTATTGGTCTGCATATGAAGTGTCAATCCTTTGGTGAAGAAGGAATTTCCCCAAGTCCCGGGGACTCACTATCTCCTGTATTGGCATGATTGGAGGTTCAGTAAAAAATGATTCTGGTATACCTGCTGAACTTATAGATCCTTTATTATTTTCCTTGTAATAATAATGATATCGTAACATTTACGACAATGGTGATTTGGAGCTTGCCAAAAATGAATTTATCAACTAAGTAGGTGAGGGAAATAATGGAAGTGAATGGAGAACACTAGAATTCTTTGGTAAAACTCTCCCTTTGTCTGGTAAATAGAGCCAAGGGAACTCGCTTCTGATTCCTGATCATTACTATATATTGTAAGTGTTTTTAAGATCTCTTGCCTTTAAAAGAAGAGAACAAAGTCAACTGCTCAAAACTGGCATGCACGTAACCACACCAAACCATTTCACATTGTCAATGTCTACTTAAAGATAAACTTGGGCTCACTTCTTATTGAAATTTACTTTTTCTTTTTATTTTTTAAATTTAATTTAATTTTATTGTTTTTATATTACAGTTGTCCCATTCACCCCCACATTTCTCCCCCCCAACCCAGCCCATCCCTTCTCCTCTGCCCCTGATAACTATTTTTCTGTTCCTTGTTCAATTCTGCTCATCTTTTTGTGTTGTTCATTAGACTCCTGTATTAGGTGATATCATATGGTATTTTTCTTTCATTGCCTGGCTTATTTCACTAAGCATAATTCTCTCTAGTTCCATCCATGTTGTCGCAAATGGTAGGAGTTCCTTCTTTCTTTCTGCTGCATAGTATTCCATTGTGTAAATGTACCAGTTTTTTAATCCATTCATCTACAGATGGGCACTTAGGCTGTTTCCAGCACTTGGCTATTGTAAACAGTGCTGCTATGAACATAGGGGTGCATAGGTTCTTTCAAATTGGGGTTTCAGGATCGAAATTTACTTTAGAACAAAATTTAAATTGACATGATTTTATGCATTTGGATTGATTTTAAGTACATTTAGGAAGTAGCCATAAATATTTGCATGAAAAGTTCAGGTAAGCTCAGCAAAATACAAATTCTCATAATGACTTTTAAATTTCGACTGGGTAAAGGAATATCAGTGTTAATACACAGTTTAGTAGTGAGTCCTATCTGCATTTTGAAAGAGGATCAATAGTTTAAAAAAATCAGATTCCAAAGGGGTCTAGGTCCCAAAGAAATGTTACACATCACTGCATTCAGTTGTGGTCTTTTGGGAAGTATTTTGTTTAAGAATACAGGGTCTCACATAGTTTTCTATGAGGAGTGGCTGTTCAACCAATGTTGACTGAGTGAAACCATTGCCTGGGAGTAATTACTTAATGCTTTGCACTTAGATGAATTCATTTCCTCTCATGCACCCAAACTGTTCCATAATGTGACAGGTAATTCAGCTTCAAAGCAAAGCAGAGCTGTATAAAGTCTAGAATGAGGAGAGAGCACAAACTAGTTCACTAAAAGCAGTGAATACAACTCACTCCATTGTGAATATTGTAGGTGTGTCTCCCAATATTGCAAAATCTTGCTTCAGAATTTATTTATTTATGAGTTGTGAGACAAGACATAATATGCAAAGACAATGCAGCTGTGTGCCAGTTGTGTAAGGATGCAAGAAATACTGTTGAGGCTGAAGAAGATGAGGATAAAGATTCTATTATTGGTTTAGCTTTCCTCTTTCCTCCCCATCTCACCCACTCTCTCCATTCGTTCTTTCTCTCTGTCTTGTGCTGTGTCCACTGTTTCCCCCTCCCCATTCTCTCCTTCTCCCTCCTGGCTGGTGAGCCCCTCTCTGTTTCCACGTGTTAGCACTCAGCCTCAGATTACAGGAAAGCTATAGCTCTGTAAATGGCCTGAGGGAGGGACAGGCTCACATTTCATTCGCCTGAAAATTTAGAATTACAAATTAATCTACAGGAAACAATTGCTTGAGCAATTTAAAACTGATGTGGGCAACAGTCCACAGTCCCCTTACAGTGGACGCCAAGGCGGAGAGATGGAGGGGGCTGGGTGCTCCTTCCTGCAGGGCCTCCGAGATCATTTTAGCTTCCTAGAAGGGTTAGTGAGGTAATTGAAAATGTTTATAGCATTATGCTTCTAATACGGCTACATTCATTTTCGACTTGATGAAATTATCAGCTATTTAACAGCCTTTTAGGTTGTTTTGACTGCAAGATTTTCATTTATGCCTTAATGCAAAAATGCCAACTGTAGAATTCCTCTTTGCTAGTGGGGGCAGGTGGTAAAAAGGGGCCTGGCCAATGGGATATCTATAATATATAAGGCATGCTCTCATAACGAGCTACCTTTGACTCTGGAAATTACTACAGCATTTAAATTAATTTTTCTTTCATTTAGCATCTGATGAAGATATTTGCTCATGTGTAAAGACCCCAGATCCAATGTATTTTACATTGAAAGAAAACAGTTATCAGTGCAGGCTAATGAGCAATATTATACACTTTTGGTTTATTCTGTTTTAGTATATATGGCATGTCAGTGATATTTCAAGAAGTGACATAAAGTTGTGATGTTATATAAAAAATAGTTTTCTCTGTTTTGAGGACTTTTGAAATTAGCAGTCACAGTTTTTTTCTTTACATTCTAAAAGGCCTCATTGTAGGGTAAGTCCAGCTCTAGGTATGGTTAATTCTGAATTGTCTATAATTAGACTTCATTATGTAGTCAATATTTTAGGTAATTTTTTATTAATAGTAACATGCCATTATGATTACTCTTGATGTTGACTAGTCTTTTCTGATTATCTCTCATTTCATCATGACTCAATTCAATACATGGGTATGCCAAGTCTGCACGAAGTGGGAGCATCAAAGGAGAGACTGTTTACAATGGAAGCATTAGGGAAGGTTTGTGGCATTGCCCTGGCACTGAAGGAATGAGTAGAATGTCTGTGGGTAGGGACAAAGGGAGAAGATTCTAATCATAGCTGAAGCAATGTCATGATGAAAAGCAATGTGCCTGTGTAGGGTATTGTAGATGGAGTGGTTTGCTGGAGAGAAGATTGAAAAGGCATTACTGGAATGGCAGATTCAGGCAAGGCCTAGAACAAGATAATGAGGCGTTTGAAACTTTTCATTAGCTAATGGGAAGTCATCAAGGACATTGGAACCCAGTGTATCATGGCTTATTGTTCTGACTGATTCAAATCTCCCACCCAGAAATAGGAAAAAGGGAAGGAGGGATTGGAAGAATTGGGCAAATGTGATTTAGCAACTATTCCCCTACTTTCTGTTAAGACCAAATAATACCTAAAATTAAAAAAATAAAAATAAAAAAGGAAGCAGAATGTCTTATGACAGTTATTATAAAGGTTCTAAACCTTTGGTTTTAAATTTCTTTTTAATGCCATAATCATATGAGTAGCCCCTTGTCCTTTTCTGTCTCTTTCTTTCCTTTCCTACTGGCCACTGTCCTATCACCTTTATTTACCCTAATGGTGGTATCATTATCACCAAACTTTTTGGAACCCAGTTCCAATTTTCTTAGCCCTGAAGACACTCTTATTAGGGTGGATGTGAGACCACATAACTTAGCCTCAGTTCATCATGACCAAACAACTGTTTTTATTTCTTGCTTAGCTCTGTAGCACTATGATTCTAACCTTCTCATTGCTTGACAATTCTTTTCCCCTAGTTTCAGGAGCACTGATCTCAACAGATGGGACATGGACCCTTTTATGTAACCTATATTATTACATGACTTTGATAGGAAATTAATAGTTCTAATCTTATTATCTAATGGAACTTACAACTTATGGGACTCATTAGTAAACTATCCCCCTTTAATGACAGAAGCATACCAAAGAGTACAGAAATTTTTGTTTTAAGTTCAAAGCTGTGTTTCAAAACAGAAGGAAGGTGTTTGTTGAATTGGCTAGCTTAGCCTTAGTCATAGATAAATCTCTCACTCAAAAATAGCCTTGCTTTTCTTTCATTGCTATTTGTCTGCTGATGAATTTCTTGCTACCTACTCTCTTTCCATGGACAACTAACCATTATATTTAGTCTCTTCTACCAGGAAGGAACATAAAACATAACAAGACTTTTATACAGTATTTTTTATTTATAAAATTGACCTTTTGCTTGAATGAACAGTTTTCCTCTTTATATTTGATGCATACACCCGGGAACACAATCAGAAGATTCCTATTGATTGCACTGAAGCAATTTAGTTCTGGTCATGGTTGTACTGGATTTGCAATTATACTGAGGAGAGGTTTTATTGACTGGGCCTGGTAATTACCACACTGACATCAGATTCAGAAGGAGGTGAAACTAACCTACATCTCCATGTTGGTGTTCCTCTAAAAAAAGATTTGCACAGATTCTTTCAAACTATAGATGAGCAACACACGATGCTACATTTTAGTCACAGCGATATGTTACTATGCAGTTCATTTATTTTGAGTATAAGCAGCTTGAGGTACTGACTTCGGAAAAGTATACATTGAGAAGGTTAATTATTGACCATGACACATAGTTTCATCTAAAAAACAAATAGGTCATCCTTTGTATTAAAACAATGGTTTCTGGACAGGCCTTATACCATATAGCAAAATAAACTCAAGATGGATAAAAGGCTTAAATATAGGTTGTGACATTATAAAGTCCTAGAGGGAAACATGGCAGTAAAATTTCAGATATCCCATGCAGCAACATTTTCACTGATATATCTCCTATGGCTAAGGATACAAAGGAAAGAATAAAAATGGGACTACATCACACTAAAAAGCTTCTGCTTTGCTAAAGAAAATATCAGCAAAATGAAAAGGGAACCAACCATATGGGAAAATATATTTGCCAATGATAACTCGGACAAGGGTTTAATCTCCAAAATACAGAAAGAACTCATATGAACCAACACCAGGAAGACAAACAACCCAATTAAAAATGGGAAAAGGACCTAAAGAGACACTTTTCCATGGAGGGAAATATAAAAGGATGCTCTACATCACTAGTCATCAGGGAGATACAAATTAAAACCACAAAGTGATACCACCTCACACTTTTGGAATGGCCATCATTAACAAATCAACAAAGAACAAGTTCTGACGAGGATGTGGAGAAAAGAGAACCCTAGTGCACTGTTGGTGGGAATGCAGACTGGTGCAGCCACTGTGGGAAAACAGTATGGAATTTCATCAAAAAACTAAAAATGGAACTGCCTTTTGATCCAGTGATCCCACTGCTGGGATTATACCCTAAGAGTCCTGAAACACCAATTCAAAAGCACCTATGTACCCCAATGTTCAGAGCAGTGTTATTTACAATAGCCAAGTGCTGGAAACAGCTTATATGTCCATCCATAAATGAGTGGGTCAAAAAACTGTGGTACATTTTCACAATGGAATACTAGGTGGCAGAAAAAAAAAAAAAGAAACTCCTACCCTTTGTGACAGCATGGATGGAAATAGAGAGTATTGTGCTAAGTGAAATAAGCCAGGTGATGAAAGAAAAATACCATATGATATCAGCTATAAGTGGAACCTAATGAATAAAGCAAACAAATGAGCAAAATAGAACCAGAGGCATGGAAACAAGGAACAAACTGACAGTGACCAGAGGGGAGAGGGGAGGGAGATAAGGAGGGAAAAAAGGCAAAGGGTCTCGTCAAGGAACAAATATAAAGGACCAATGAACATGGACAACAGCATGGTGATTGACTATTGGGGGTGGGCAGGGCAATGGAGAGCAACAGGGGAATAATTGGAACAACTGTAGTTGAACGATAATAAAATAAAATTTAAAAAAATAGTTTAAAAAACACCCAAAACAAAGTAATTCCCAAACTGTCATATTATTTTACATTTTTTCACAATATGCTCACTTCTGTTTCCTAATTGAAATTAATATGACCAGAGTAAACCACAAGAATATCTTAAATGACACTCTTCATGTCCAGAACACAGGCTATTTTCTATCAACCACTGCTGCAACAGGCCTTCGGGTTTAATTTGTTTTAAAAAATAAATAATTATGATTATAACTTGAAAGTTCAACAGAAAAAGTGTCAGCTACTTTTGCTTATAAAAAATTCATTTAATTTGCAAAGTCTAAACATTTTTTTTTAAATTTGTTTGCTTTGGTCAACTTATGTTTAGACCTATTGCACCTATATCAGCGGTTGGTGTATTTCACCAAAGATTAAATGTGGACTGTGAAAGAGAGTCGCTTTTCTATTGTCTCGTGAAGTACAATAATTATAGTCTCAATATAAAACCCTTATAGGGATTGGATTCCTATCTTTCTGGGCAGAACTGTTATAACTGTAGTTTAGATAAGATGGTTCCTCAGTGAGAGATCCATTTAACAATGGAGAGATTCCTCATGGAAGTAGATCTTGATCCCATGACATTTCTAATTTAATCTACCCAGCTGCAATAGTACCAGTTTAGGAATAGGCCTATTACAGAAGATGTCGTCCAACCATCTCCAGTCCATCAGGCTCTCACATGGACCAGCCCGTGGAGAAACCTGTATTTGCCACCTTCTGAGCAGGACAATAATTTAGAATACTAGCTTAGAGAAGCTGTACCAATGAGTCAGAAATAAAGCTGATTTTGATCACTTCAATGTGGTCTAATTAACACAGGGAAGAGAAACACTCAGTTTCGTGGTCACAGAATGCATACAAATCTCTCCATAGTTATTTTGCCAACAGTGCCTTTGGTCTCTCAGGATGCTTCTAATAGAGCACAGATGGTCCAGTACAAACCCATCACCACCACTCAAAAAAAAAAAAAAAATCCAATCTAAAACAAAACCAAAAAAAAAAAAAAACAAAACAAAAGCCCAAAGACATTAATCAGGGGAGATATCAAAAGTATCAGCTTGATATCTTGGAGGAGAGGTGACAACAGCAGACAGTGTTGCTGTTTCTGACATGTGAGGATGCTCTTCAGAAGGGAGGCTTTCTCTATGGCAGGCAAGAGGCACTGAGGCCCAAACAATCATGGGTGAGCAGAAGTTTTATCTCAAGTATTCAGAAAATTTGGGCAAGAGCAAATGTTTGGTTTAAACTAAGTGGATGAGAGACTCAATTCCTCATTCTGTTTTTGTTGATAGGGCTGAATTGATCAACTCAGAAAGAAGGGGAATAAATATATCCTATCTGAGATTCTTCTAACCCTTTGAGTGCCAACGTCACTGTGAGCGACACTGACAAATTTTCCCAAAAGTGCCAGCGTTGCTCCCAGTGACTCTTTATTCAATGGCTATAAATGTAAATAACAATGGAATAATTTGTATTTTATGTTTTGTTCTCTTTTTCTGTACATCAGGTTATATATTGATATGATTTTTTCTCATGTTGTTCCAAATTTTGAATTACACATGGCACTCAAAGGGCTAAAAATAATTGCAGATTTACTACTCTTTCCAAAGGTCATACAGGGAAATGTTAAATATACAGTATCTTATCTCTTTAACTGGACTCTAAACCTCTGTCATTTAGGGATTGTTTCTTATCTTTTCTGCACCTTGCATATTATGGAGCATGTAGAGACCAATTTAGGAATACCTGTGAAATACTCATAAAATTATTGAAGTCACATTTACTATTGTTGTCTTCTGCTATAGAATATTTTAACCCCTCCTTGTCTGCAGATAACATGCTGCTGTTCTTGTTTTTTGTGATACTGAATTACCAGTTAAAAATTAAAAATTTGAAGAGTCAAAACATCCAAGTTAATTTTAAAAAAAGAGATGATTTTGCAGCCAGATCAAAAAATATTGCATGATTTTTAAGGAAACAAAGTTAAAATGAGGTATCAATGGAAAATGTGACAAATAATCCATTTCTTCCCCACCGGATGTAGGTACCTTTGACATGGTCAAAAATCACAGCAACAACAATGATACACAATTGTCTCAGCATTTTAGATACCTTTTACTTCAATGATCTTTGAGAGACTCATATTGTCTTGGGACAGCCAGCGCTATGTCTTTTGACATTTCCCTGATTATTTTAACCATTAAGCTTCAACCAGCAGTCAGAGAACAAAGGGAAATGAAAATACACTGATTTAAAACCACCAGTGGAAACTACCTTCTAAAAAAGGATTGCACTTTGAGTAGAACAGAGAGGCATAGAGCACAAAACACAACACGGCCTGTGTTCTCTCTACCTAAAATATATATAATATATATTAAAATCCATATTAAAAATTTTAAATACAGAGTTAATTGGCTCTCTGAAAGCATGTATTACACGTTTTAATCTGATTTCGCCAGAGTTTTAGGGAATGATTACCTCTTACATTTGCAAAACTAAGTTACAATATTTAATACAATGTTAATATGAGGTTGAATCAGATGGGCCTTTTCTTTACAAATTAGGTGCCTGGAAATTTTTGAAACCTTTCTTAAGGAATATCTTCTGAATTTCCTCTCCAACACCTCTGCACATCCCATATGTGCACGGGGTGGCCAGGTGACACACAGACAATAGTGTGGCCAGGTTGCCCTGTGCTGTTCACACAGCCTGGGGCACAAAGGGCCAGCATCTTTCTGTGGCCGCTGTTTTGCAGCAGTAAGTTACTGAGATGGGGAACAAAGTGGGCCTGAGGAACGCTGAACCCAACTGTTGCTCATGTCATTAAAAACTCAACTAGGCAGAAAGCTAGGAATGGAGCAGTTGACAAAGATAAAGCCGAGAGCTCTGTGGCTTATCCTTAATTAGGTGCTGGCACTGGTTCTTGTCAAACAAGGGGAAGAGTGTGTGCTGCAGAACACGGACGCAGGCGGCAGCCCGGTCACAGCTGGAGAGAGCACAAAGTGCATTCCGCTGGCATTGAAAGGGATTTAGATAAGTAGTCAAGGTAACAAAAATCGAAAAAGGAGGATGATAGCAATGGAAGCTTTAGATGAATTGCAACTGAGTGCACCTTTATTACAGTTTATCAGTCTCCAGACAGCTACAAACCGACCTTCCTAGTGCGTTTCTCTTTGCGCTCTCCTGGATTAAAGGTCAAAGTAACTCACATTTATATGTTCTGTTGTGCTGCCTCAAGTCTCTCCCGTTGCTCATATATATGCACCCACACATCTCAGTGATTGGGGATCCCTGGCATGGAGTTTCTGCTCCTTAGGTAAAACAAAGGGCTTTTTTTACTGAAAAGGTTCCATTTATTTAAAATAATTATCTTGTGGAAAGAGGTTGCAAATAATGCCATACGAAAAGGTCATAAATAGACGCATGGCACTGGGCCAGCTCTTGCCCATTATTTTGGTTATATTTTGCATCTATTTGACATGTTCAAATAGCTAATATTCTGGTTTATTAGAACACTGTCTATATGTATTCTTAACATACACAAAAGCTGTGTGTTTTCATAATATGTATAAGCACTTCAGACGGTAAGCTGTGCACATTGCAGCTAGCAGATGGTTGCTCTTATCACAGATAAAAGCACATATATATGTTTCTGTAACTACACCCTCAGAGAGAACGGATAAGAGAAGAATCCTTTCCACATCACAGCTTACATTACCCATCTACTTAAGCAGCAAACAGCATATGTTTTACTGCTGTGGAAAGGCAGTACTTGTGAGGAAAATGTGATGAAAATAAACTTAGAAATAACCTGATGGATAAATACAAAAAGTATGCTAATTGAAAGTTAGAGGCATATGTATGTATATTAGGGTGGGTGGGAGGGGGACTTAGCACATTCAAAAAGTAAGACAAGGAAGAGTATATCTTAGGGTTGCCAGATAAAATGCAGGATGCCCAATCAAATTTTAGATGAACAGTGAATAATTTTTTTCATGTAAGTATGTCCCAAATATTGCATGTCTCATGGCTCATACAGTATTTGGGATATACTTATACTAAAATATCATGAGTTGTTTATTTGAAATTTCAATTTAAATGGGTGTCCTGTATTTCTAGTTGCTAAATTTGACAACCACAGTTTTTAACTACTGTTATTAAAAGTTTTTACACAATGCTCTTGGTGCTCCAGGTGAAAGAAAGCTGTCAAGAAGCATCTTTATTTTGGAAGAATATGATTCCAGGCTCTTTCTGTGCACTCAAAGCAAGCAAGGGTCTTGACCATTTCTCTGAATGATGCAGTCAACAACAGAGCCAGTATGGATAATTTACAACACAGACCACTCCCCCCCACCCCCACACCCCACTTCCCCTGGAGATTTAGATCCTGGTTTGCAACTATCTGGATAATTGTTTCACTTTATATAATTCATCTCTTTTTAAATTTATTTATAAATTTGGTTTATTATTTCAGACCAAGATCTATTTGCACTCATAAAAAAGGAGACAGACTTTAAACACTCCACATGTACACATTTGTATTCTTATGGTGAGCTCAGCATTCAACTGGAAGGTTAAATGGAGTTCAGATAATGTCTTTTTTTATTCTTTGCTCTGGCTTTTGTCTCATGTCTTTTAGCAAAACTGAATAAAGATGTCTCCATTTTACACCAAAAGTCTCAATTTCTTTTCGAACACTGGGTAAACATCTGCAAATGAACGATCTTAACAAATGTATTTTGATTCCACACAAACTTATGTGACACTTTTGTTTTCTCTCTCCAAGAGCAGAGAATAGATTCAAGCCTGCTTCTCCGAGCTAGAGCTTCCACTGCCACGAGCACTGAATTTTTGGCAGGCAGCCAACCAATCTCTGTAGCCCAGTGAAACTCTGATTCCATCTGCTCCGGCAGTGCAATGTATTCCACTTCAGGTCAAAAGCAGGGAGCCAGCAGTATTAACATTACACTAATCTGTAAAGACATTTTCACTGGGCTAGATAGGCTAATGTTACACAGGCTTTCAAAGCTTCAAGGGTAAAGAGCCAACAGTCATTGTCAGGGAAAAACTCAGTGGGCAGTGGAGTCTTACCCAGAATATTTCAAGATGAGGCTAGATGGATGATTCTAAAGAATGAAGGAAGAAAGAAATGGCTCTTGAAAGACAACTTGCTATCTTGTTAAGCAGGAATTTTACACAAAGCTTTGAATCAGATATTTTGCCATGAAAATTCTATCATTCCTTTTCTTCCTGTTTATTCTTGTGTACCCAAAGGCAGGCACACACTTTTACAACACACACATACACACCCTCAAAAGCTACTAAATAATTGATGAAGGCTGCAATTACTGTTAAAAAACCTAAATGGAAAGAGATTGTTCTTAGTATAACCTTGGTGTTACGAAATCATAACCATTCCTAAACTCTTAAAAGATTTTTAAATAAAACTAAGCCTATGGCTAATCTCTTCGTCAGTGCCCCCCAATCTTTTTTTGCAACTTTGATGTTTGTAGAAAACACGCTCAGTTTGGGGATACACAATTCTGTAATTAATTACTTGTTAAAAATAAACTATCAAGGACTTTATTATAGGCCATCAATGTAAAATACATGGAAGGAAAATACTCTGAAAGCAGATTAATGTATACAATGGAAATTTAATACCAGTAGCAAAGAAGGGTCTTTTTCATTTCTCTATTTCGTTGGTTGGGGGAAAATTCTAGTTTAAGATTCATGCCTTTAGGCACATCAGAAACCATTAAGAAGTACATTTCAGGAAATTGTAATGAATAAAAATTCAATTTAAGCTGCTTGATTTTCTTTTAGCAGAAGAGGAAAAATGTTTGTCTGGAAATGAACTACTCAAAAATCCCCATGATTAGAAACCACACAAGTATGTTTCTTAGTATAATTTAAAGTTTTGCAGAGCTGACATTAGAAATTACTTTGTGCTAGAATAATAGATTTTCTCTAGATGGAAATAAGCTATCTCTATAATGTAAAAAGTAACAAAACACACACATAATTTCACTTTTATTTCCCTATATTATAAGAGAAAACCTAAAGTTATCTATTTTAAAGTTTTCACTTAAAAAAAACTTAAATAAGAAAGCTCAGAAAATAAAAGGAAATTTGACAAGCATTTTTATTGCACTGGATTAACACCTACAGGGCTCTCCATATTTCTTGTTATAAAAATTCACTTATAAAAGGAACTAAACTTGCATAGAATTGAAAAACACCCCTAATTTAAATTAAAGAAAAAGTTCTCAGCCTAAGTGGAAATTCACACAGGGCACAGATAAATGAATATGCATGAGTTTTCATGCATTGATATACATATAATTTCTCATCTGCAGAGAGGGGTTTGGAAGACTTGTTATCTGACCAGAAAAGCCTGTAGTAAGTTGAGATAAAGGAGATGGACTCCAATCCCCTCAGCCTTTGCAATTGCTTTATATTCTAATCACTGCACTAAGCATCTGTCCCCGGCAGGCAGCTTGTTCAATCTAGCAGATAACAAATGCAGCCCATGGTGGCTGCGCCGGCCCTTCCCCGCACGGAAGGAGCTAGTGTTCCATTCCTCTGATTAAACAGGCAGCAGGAAAGTGCTCTCAGAGCTGTAATTGCCTCCGTTATGAAACATCTTCACCTGTTAGCCAAAGCTAAGTTGAATCACAGCAGAAATTATTAACAGTGGCTGTTTTCAAGCCAGCTTAATTTGAGCTGATGCTGCTGTTCACTTAACACAGATGAATAGGTGTGCAGCACGAGAGCCTAAGCAGAGATGACACCCCAATGAATATTTGTTTGCAGCTCTGCTGCGGGGAGCTGGCTTGCACAACAGACAATTGTTAAAAAGCTAAAGGGGGGCAGGAGGGGGGGCATTGGACAAGACCAGCTCTTCTGCAGTCACCTTTGTGCTCGGAACTTCCTGACGGATGGCAGCTTCTGACAGCTAAACCATTTTTTCAATTAGTTTTTACAAATGTTGGCAAACACAAACTGCTTGGGAAGGGGACTGCACAATGGTGCTGGAAACACTACCCTGCTTCAAACGTGGCCAGAAATACTTTTTTCAGAGAGCTGAAAAGGCATTAAAATTTAATGGTCTGCTTTCATTTTCTCTGCAGTGTGCTTCAAGATGATTATAAATTACAGCATTCTGCTTACTTTTGACGGAATAAGTCATGTATCAGCAGTTGATTTAGAAGCAGTGTGTGCTTGACATATGAAACACATCTTGCAGATGTGATTTATCACAGAGCTCTTTTTTTATGTTTCAGAAGAAAATAGCTGCACAGGAGGGTCACCCTGTGACAGGCACAGCCATCTTTGTAGTGGGGGTATGGCTCTGGCTTCAGAGAGTAAATCTGAACTCCGAAAAGTCTGAAAACAGAAGTATTTTCCAAATTGATGAATCCTTTTGTTTGCTCTTCAAAGCTTGGCATGGTTGCCAAATATCTTCTTTAAAAAATTTTTTTTTTCTGGGAAAAGATGAGCAAAGCATTACTGGATATGGGAATCATTTCCCAACGTTGGTGGGGGTGTCACCAGACAAGATGTGCCCCTGTGATAGATCCCAGGACCAGACTGTTTGGGAAGCTGCTGATTGTTCGAGTCTCTGATGCAATGATATTGGCCTAGGAGAGATGCTGAGATGAGAGCAAAAGGGGGGTTTTTCAGTTGCGTGGGTGGTGAGGCTAGAGAAATGGAACATAAATGCTATGCCCGATTCTTCTGTCGGCTGGTGTGTTTCTTTGTCTTTCAGGTTATGTCTGCTGGACAGAGAAGTCACACAACTATCTATATCAGCATCTCTTTACCATCGGCTCTGATGGCTGCAGCCAAAACAATTATGTGGGGACCTATAGTCCCTAAATTACTCAGTGTTTAACCAAACAATCAGCTGGGCCATGTTTTATTTATCAAGTCTGACTAATAACCAAACAGAGCTGTAAAAGTCCCACATATTACTTTAACATCATACTTCAGGTACAAGGTGTAAGTTGGAAATACCTTACCTTTCTTTGTCAACCTGTTCTTGCAAAATCTAACATACATATCATCGCATCTCCTCTGTGTAGCTTTATCAACACCTGCAGTTGGTTATTCATGACCATATATGTTGAAACAATTTATTTTAGTACTTGTGTCATTGGACTATAATTATCCGTGGTCTTTCTCCCTCCCCCTATATTATCTTATCAGGTCCAACTCTTAACCATTTTTCTCTCCTCAGTTTCTAGAGTATACAGAATGGCACAAATAAACCCTCGACAAAATTTCTGAGTAAATTTATGTTGAATGAATGAATAAATGAATGATTTTTTTTAGGTCAAAGGAAGAATTGAGAGATTATAGCAGAGCTGACAATAGTCCCTTAAATCTGTTTCTTATTTTTAAATAAAAAAAGAAATTCTGGTTTTCAGCTGGGCACATGACCTTCTGGAATAGACTCATTTCCCAGCCTGTCTTGCAGCTAGATAGGATCATTTTCTAGATCTAGTCAATAGGAGATAGATGGACCTGTTATGGTGATTCAGTAGCTGACTTTAATTCATAGCTGGGAAGAGGTTGTAATGGCTTGCGCACTAGCAGTCATTTTGGACTCTAGGGTACTGTGGTATTGAAAGCCCTGTACTGCAGAGCAACAAGATATAATACAAAGAATTAGAGGCATTGATAACAGAGAGAACATACCACTCCTGAACTGTTTACTTCCAGGTTTCTTGAATGTGAAAAGGGGAAAAAAACCCAACATCATACAATTTGTGAACTGAAATCCTTAGTATAGTTTGCTTTCCAGTAGAACCAATTACATAATTGTGAGATTCAGTGCAAATAATTTTTGAATAGAGGAGTTTGTTGCTCAAAAATTATTAAGACTGTATTATTAAAAAGCAACAGCAGAGATTAAAGGAAGGTCAGAAGCCTATGTATTACCTGGCTGCTGTGGCTCAGTGGATTGAGCGTCGGCCTGTGAGCCAAGTGTCGCTGGTTCGATTCCCAGTCAGGGCACGTGATTAGGTTGCACGTCAGGTCACCAGTTGAGGGCGCAAGTGAGAGTCAACCACACAGTGATGTTTCTCTACCTCTCTTTCTCCTTTCCCCTCTCTCTAAAAATAAAAATAAAATAAACAAACAAATAAATTATTTTTTTTTTTAAACAAGCCTATGTATTGAGTCACTTCTGCTTAAAGGCCTGATATTATATGACTCCTCCAAAATTTGTCTAAGCTTATTTTGTACCAATCTCTTTCTCATCTAATAAACTTTGGGTGCATCAGCCTTCGTTCTTTCTGTATCTTGAACATTCTAAATCCTATCCTGCCTTAGGACATTTACACTTGGCTATTACAAGCTTGGAACTCTGTCACAGATAATTGCAGTATGTACCCTTCCCAGACTGGCTCCTGCTTTGCCTTTACGAAACAAGTCAATATTAATGCCTTAGAAAAGTCTTTTTCAGCATCTCTTCCTCCCGAGTATTATGGTGCCTTATTTCTGCCAGAGCATACTTATGCCAATTTCTAATTATATTGCTTCATTTTAAAAATTAAATTAATCTTCTGACTAGAATGTTAGCCTCCCTAGGACAGGTGCTCTCTGTGTCATATTCACTGAGAAGAAATCATAGCGCTTAGTTAGAACATAGTAGGAGCTCTCTAAATATTTGGTGTATAACAAATAAAGACAACTTTAAGCACGTGAGCATGTGACCTAGATCACTGGGGTTCGAGAGTACATTTCACAGTGTTTTTTAAAACGTTTTACCTATTTATTCTATAATTACTTGATTTTCTATATTTGGTTGATTTCATTTTGTGAAAGTGGCCATGCAAAGATAAAGCTTATTTGTGTAAGTATTTCCCAGACTTCTCAGGTTTACAAAAAATAAGGGATTTTCTCTCTACTGGACATCAGTTTGTATTACAGTCAAAACACACACACACACACACACACACACACACACACACACACACACTGAGCATCAAAACTACTTACTTTTCCCTCCCACAGTTGACTGTCTATATTAACATGACTACATGAAGTGCCCTTATCTTCATTAGCATAACTGTGCTATTCCAGGATCTTGCTCAGGCAAATATCCTGATTATTCATCACAGGAGCTTTCTAAAATATTCACCAATCCTTAGATTTTGACAACAGACTCTTTGAATCCCTTGCCTCAAAAATCCTTACTGCTTCCCTGGCCAGTGTGGCTCAGTTGGTTGGAGCATTGTCCTATAACCAAAGGTTGCAGGTTCAATTCCCAGTCAGGGCACACACCAAGGTTGCAGGTTTTATACACAGTCCAGGTGTGTATGATCTCCACCCAGGCATGTAAGGGAGGCAACTGATGGATGCTTCTCTCTTGCATTGATGTTTCTCTCTCTCCCTTTCTCTCTCTCTAAAAGAAATGGAAGAAATGTCCTTGGGTGCGGATTTAAGAAAGTTAGAAGTCCTTACTGGCTGTTTCTAGCAATCCTCAACTGTTATATCATGATCCTTACCCATTTCTAATCAAGTCTCTGCATTGGAAGACCTACTTTATACTTAACTTCCCATTTTCAATAATCTTGTTTGTAGGTCCTTGCTTTCCATTGCTTTGAACACTTCTTGCCAGTCCCTTCTTGCTTACAAAGTTTCTTTTAAGAAATCAGGTGATAGTCTTATGGGAACTCCTTTGTAGATAACTCTTTGCTTTTCTCTTGCTGCTTTTAAGATTCTTTATCTTTAGCCTTTGGCATTTTCATTATGATGTGTCTTGGTGTGGCCCTCTTTGGGTCCAACTCTGCGCTTCCTGGACTTGTATGTCTATTTCCTTCACCAAATTAGGGACATTTTCTTTCATTATTTTTTCAAGTACGTTTTCAATTTCTTGCTCTTCCTCTTCTCCTTCTGGCAACCCTATTATTCAGATGTTGGCACTTTTGGAGATGTCCCAGAGTCTTCTTATTCTCTCCTCAGTTTTTTGAATTCTTGTTTCATCATTCTGTTCTTGTTGTTTATTTCTTATGTTCCAAATTTTTAATTTAAATTCCAGCTTCCTTCCCATCAATGTTGATTCCCTGTATATTCTTCTTTATTTTACTTTGTATAACCTTAACTTCTTCCTTTATTTTGTGGCCATACACAATCATTTCTCTGAGCATCCTTATCATCAGTGTTTTGAAGTCTACATCTGATAGGTTGGCTATCTCTGTTTCTTTTAGGTTTTTTTTTTCCCCCTGGGGCTTGGTTCTGCTCTTTCATTTGAACATTTCTTTGTTCCCTCAATTTGGCAGCCTCCCTGTGTTTGTTTCTGTGTATTAGGTAGATCTGCTTTGACTCCCTGTCTTATTGCACCTATTGAGTTTTATGGGACAAAGCCTTGGGTATTTGCCAGGGTAGGGTGACATGCTTCACTGCCTTGTGGCCTTGTGGGTGGGAGACGGGACAAAGAAGGGACAATGCCACTGCCTGGCTGCTGGAAGCTTGCTTGGCACTTGCTCCATTCCCATTCATTTCCTGTACATGACTGGCGCCCTTCTAGCTGTTGCCTAGTGTTGGTTCCAAGAGTGGGCCCTTTAAACGGACTCTCCTGAGAGACTGGCAGTTTATTCCACCACCCCAACCCCTCACTGGTTTGTGCAGCCAGAAGTTATGAGGCTTTATTTTCCTAGTTCTGGAACCCTGGGCTACATAGTCTGGCCTGAGGCTGGGACTGCTCGCTCCCAAGGTATTCCTTCCAATTTTTATCCTCCACATGTGAATGTGGGACCTCCCATTCTGCTGGTCACCACCACCACCCCCTCACTGCCACCACACCATGTCCTCTCTATCCCAGCTTTGTGTCTTCACCCATTCTACCCATCTGGATGAATATGCCTTCTTTAAGTCCTTCATTGTTGACCTTCCATATAGTTCAATTTTCTGGCAGTTCTGGGTATTTTTTGTTTTGAGGTTAGCTGTGATCCTTCTTATGGTTACACAATGAGGCAAAGTGTGTCTACCTACACCTCCATCTGGACTGGAAGTTCCAACCGATGCTTTTTACATCAATGTCTCTCTCTGTCTGTCTCTATCTCTCTCAAGGGAAGTGCTTTTCCTTACAAGCAGATCAAGGTCAAAGTTTTACATAAATGGTGATATCCATGTAAATCAGAGTATACAAAACATACTTCTATGCTGTCACTGTCCAATATGTAAGCCATTAAACAGATGGGGCTATTGAGCATTTGATATGTTCTTAGTTTGAATTGAGATGTAATGTGTGAAACATACCCCAGACTCAATGACTAAGTACGAGAAAATAATGTAATTAATATTCTATATTAAAATGTAATATACTATATATAATATGATATACTATTTGAACATAATCTAATATAACACTTGGATATAAAATGTATGAATTAAATGTAATATCATATATGTTATAAAAATTAACCAATTTTTTCCATTTTAAATATATGGCCACTAAAGAATTTAGAATGCACATGTGGCTTACATTATATTTTTATTAGACAGAGCTGCTTTTTCTCTTCAGTTAAAAAGACAGAAAAAAAATCCTTAGTAAATTGCATTGTCACTAGAGACCATCATATGTATATTTTTATCTTGTAATATCTTACTTCTCCAACATTAGTAATTTATTTAAAGATAATTAAAGATCCTTACTATATAACCATAGACAATGTTTTCAGCATGTAAAATAGTTTTGGTGAGTGGGTTCTCTTGGCCTACTGGAAGCAGTAAGGAGAATTAGCCTTAAAGGTTGAAAAGAATTCATAAGTTGTTTTGCTTTTGAATTAAATTTTAGAGGAAATTCCTCCAAGGCTGGCTTCGTAAGAGACATTTAAATAAATAAGGAAAGCAAGAAATCCCAAACATTAATCTGAGTTTGTGGTAAATAGTCATATAGATCTGTGACCAAACAGTGTAATTCAATTGTGCTGAGAGGCATATGTACCCTGTAATTTTTCTCTATCAGCTGACTTTTATTTACTGAAGAATGAGGACTAATGCCCATACTGTGGACTGTAGAGAAAATGTACATATCCCCCTTCTGTCCTATGTTTGCTTAAAAAAAGTACTCTAAACCAGTTCTGTTGGAATATTGAGGTGGTGTACAACTTCTTCTTGAAAGACACTTTTGAAAGGGTGATGCTTACTTTTGACTGGGGTAAGACAGAGATGAGACAATCTCAGGGCTACTGACTAAAGCTAAAATGGTAACAAGGCAAGGGCTTGGGGGCAAAGGTTCCTGACCTGAGGTGAAAGAATAGAAGAGAGGCTTGTTAGGACAAGAATTGAGTAAATAAAATGTCCAGGTACCCTGGGGGGAGGCAACTTCATTCTTTACCACTGAGAACAAGACAACACCCCCTTCATTGCCACTTAATCCTCTGTAACATGAAACCCAAGAGTGAGATCATATAACCCCAGTCAGGTGACTAATGTACTTATTTTATTGCCATGTGTGTTTGTGAGTTTTGTCCTCCTTCAAAATCCCTTGTCTTCTGAAGTTGTTTTTATGTTTGGCATGTTTAACAGTGGTTTCTAATGTGTAAATTCTCAATATTGATGATGTAATGTTAACAATATATCTTTATTGATAAACTGCTTCCATCTAATTTTTCTCATGTTTTAAACAGGGAAATAGAAACTCTTTGGTGACAACATGCTACAGTAGTTACAAACCTTGGCTCTTCAACTCAGCTCTTTTGGAAGCATAGTAGCTCTTTCTTTGATGAAGCAAACTTAATACTGATTTCTTAGTATAAGGAATCAAGAACAGAAGGCTTCAGTATGTCATGAGAAAATAATTTTCCTATTTTTTTCATGGAGAAAGAAACATTGGGAACCATTCAGGAAATCTTGTTCTCTTGAGTTTTCTAGGTAACTTTAACATTTAGCACACACACACACACACACAAAAAAAAAAAAAAATAAATAAAAAAAAGAAAGAAAAGAAAAGCTCGGAGAAAACTCTAAGACAAATAAATCCTGAAATAATAATTACTTAAATAGCATGACATGAATCTTTGCAGATGGCCTTTACTATAAAAGAGGAATAGCTGTTACTTCCTAATTTGGATTGTTCTCCTGAAAAGATGTTATATATAGTCACACACAGTCATAATGGGTCCACACTTTCGATACGCTTCTCTGTCTAGGGATCAAGATTCTGGAGCAGAAAAATTGTGCACACAGCAGAGGAGGTGCTTGTGATTATTTTAAAGAAAGGGAGACTGAGACTGATGTGCTGCACAAAGCCTAGCTTTATTCAAAGACAAATAGAGAACTTTAATTAGTGGTGGAGTTTAGAAACTCTTGTTTTCAATTGCCTCCTTAGTACTTTCTGGCCTAGAGTACTATTTTGTTGCTTGTTTAGAAAAAAAAACAACATGTTTTCATTTGTGTTACATTTATATTTTATTCATGTGTCCTATTGCTATCTGGGGATCTTGACTGGGTTGAAATTCAGAGATACTTCAGTTGATGGTACAGGAAAAAGTGATTTGAACCTTAACTATAAATCCAATATAGTATTAATTTTTTAGATCAATGAACTCACTCTAGGCTTTATCTGTAAGGAATAATTTAATTGTGATTAATAGAAAACCAAATGGATACAGCACAGACCAAAATGGGTGTTAAGTGCAAAAGGAATTTATTAGTCCCTGTAGCTGAAAAGCCTCATTTATCTCAGTAGGTGAGGTTTGATATAACATTTCAAAAGTTTTCACAAAGGACCTTGCATTATCCCTCTAGGTCACAGAATTACTGCTTCCTTTGAAGACCTCACATCCCCACACTGTTTCTGAAGAAAAGGGAAAACCTCTTAGGATGGCTCCCAGGAAAATTAGTTTTTGTCCCAGTGTTTTGGGCTGTATTGTGTCCTCCCCAAATTCATATGTTGAAGTCCTAACCCCTAGTAACCCAGTATGTGACTATTTGAAAATAGGGTCTTTAAAGAGACAATTGGGATAAAATGAGGACACTAGGAAGAGCTCTGATCCAATATGACTGGTGTTCTCACAAGAAGAGATTAGGAAACAGAACAACACAGAGCGATGGCCACATGGGGACCAAGAGGAGAAGACAGCCATCGACAAGGCAAGGAGAGGGGCTTCAAGAAAAACCAACCCTGCCAACACCTTGGTTTCAGACTGCTGGCCTCTAGAATTGTGAATACATTTCTGTTGTTTAACTTGTCTGGGTTGTGGCACTTTATTATAGCAGCCCTATCAAACAAATGCGCCCAGAAGTCCTAGCAAAATTTCTGAGGGCCACTTTGATTAGACTTGCTTACCTCCTGTGCCACCCCTACACATTGTTACCAACAGCACTGAATAATGGATTGGCTGCAGTCACTCAGGGTTTGCCCTTTACTCTGGGGAAGGGGAAGGGCTCATCCCCACAGGGCTGAGTTGGGGGGTGGGGGGGTCTCTTAAAGCAAATCTATGGAAATAGGTGTATCCTACATATCTATAACATATAAAAGCAAGGAGAAATGCAAGTCCTATGATGGTGTTCTGTTACACTATCATGCAGATACGATGGCTGACAAGGAGAATTCTTCTGCCATCATTGCAGCTTGTCTCTGTGGTCCACAGGTCATCTACCTTGAGCCAAATTTCTGCTCTTGAAACTTGCAACTATTTTAAAGATATAACCTGTCCTCCAATACAGGTGTTTCTTTCATCATTTTCTTACTTAATCCACATGTTTTGAACTTTTCTTATAGAGCTGAATTTATAGCCTAGATGCAATAGTAAGGCAGAATTCATCAGTTTACTGCATTCTCTCCACTGGCAAGAGCCAGTTGTGAGGATTTTACTGAAGGATTGTATGAGAAAATGGAGATTGTATATTGCCCACCACAGAGCAAACAATTTAATAAACCTCCTTATTAAAGACAAGCTGACCTTCTGCTCCTTTTTGGACTGGTTTGTGCCCTCTGCACCAGTGTATTCTGCTTTAGGGCAACTGCCCTTTTGGCTCTCACTGCTCAGTTTCTTCCCCAGGTGGTCACTGGCAGGCTCCCTCCTTCCCTCAGGCCATTGTTCAAACCCCATTTTAACTGTGAGGCCTTCTTGACTACTGCACACTCTCTCTTCCCTACTTAACTTTCCTCCATTGAACTTATATTATATATTCTCTTGATCATGGGTTTATTATCTGCCTCCCTCCTTCAGACAGTTCCATGAAGATGAAAATTTTGTTCTCTTTCTTGCCGTGTCCTTCGTAATTTAAAATAAGCATGAAAAATAGAAGTCACACATTTTCACTAAAGTTTCTCTTCAGCAGCCAGTTATTGGGTCTTCTTTCATTGACCCTTTCCTTATATGTGTCCCAGATTCCCATGGTTACTAAGATAGAATTGCTTTAGAAGGCAGTAACAGAGTGTTAAGTATATATATATATATATATGTGTGTGTGTGTGTGTGTGTGTGTGTGTGTGTGTATGTATTTATATATGTGTATATATACACACATTATATATACTATATGCATAAACACATGAATGTATATATGTGTGCATATATACATATATACTCCGTATAAATAGTTTTTTCATACAGACACATACTTTCTGTGACACTAGTAAAGTTATCCCTTCTCTCTGTCCTGGCTGCCTGATTCATTTGTCTATTGACAGGGAGCAGAGCCATATGATCTCTCCAGGCCTATTCCAAATCCATTCCTATGGGACCAATGAAGTTCTTGCTCCAGAGGGAATGTCAGGAACAGAAGAACAAAATGTTTTCCTTCAGTTACTCATCAAAGAGAAGTCATAGCAATCAAATAACCATTCTGAAATTTTTTTTCTAGTAGAATGTTTATGTCATTCTGAGATTTCTTTTACACTTTGAATTCATTTGCTTTTTGAACCTTTAAAAAAGACCGTACATTTCCCATTGCCTTTTGCATAAGAATCAGTTTTTAACATGGCCACATGACTTGCATAATCTGGCCACCATCTGTCTCATCAGTTTTAGTTTTATCTCCTGCCACTTTCCCATTATGCTCTTTTTCCCCACCAATACTGGCTTCTTTCTCCTCAAATGTACTGTGCCCCTTCTTCCCTCTCAGAGCAGGTTAGGGAGTCTGAAGGTGAGGCCAAGCACTCCGGTTTGCCTTTCTGCTTAAATTTCAAATCCTTGAGCTGCCCATGCAACACCAACACCAATATCCCTCTACCTCTATAATATGAAAAGGGGCTGATGCAGAATTACCTCATGGGAGTCATTTGGGGTTTATCAGATATAGAAAGAAAGAGCAAAAATAATGATTTTTATGACACTTTTTTGGTACTCAGGACAGATTTTCTGCCTGTTAGAGGGAGAGAGACAGGAAATTCAAATAAACATGAAGATGTGTAGCATGGCTTTTCTAATTGAGCATTTTGAGAACTAGACAGTCTCAGTTCCACCTGTTATTATACCACCACAAATGGCCACCATTGTGTAAGAAACAAGCCAGCATCAGAACTAATAGTACCTGTAAGAGTCCTGCCTCACTTTCTTGGATTTCAAAGGTGGCTTGCCACATCAGTCACTCTGTAGTCAAGACCACAGCTGTGCCTCCTGCGCTATCAGGGGAACTGTGGTCACTTAGCAGATAAATTTTTTCTGACACACAGGCCTTCTAATATGCAGTTTGCTTTGGCTGTAATTCCCAACCTGTCCTTCTTAACTCTTCCATAGGCTTCTAAACTCCATGACACTGCTTATCTGGTTTACAATTCTACCTCCAGTGGCTAGCACAACACCTTGCACATTACAGACACACAATGATTATTGCTGAAATTAATAAATGCATCTTACATAAAGCTAAACTTATACAATGATTGAAATTTATAATAGCGAGAAAACTTGACCCATGCTTCACAAGGTTTATATGCATGCAATACATCTTTTAATTACTGCAGTCAGATACTGTGCAGAAGTCAGAGAAGATATGCACATTTTCACCTGTAATAAACCACTGCTGTAATACCATTGGATATCATATAAACTAAAACAACCACAATTTCTCTAGCATATATCATTTGTTGGCACTTTAATCAAAATTACCCTGCAATACCCAAGTAGGTTATTATAATACCTCGCTTTTCTTCTGAGAATGCTAAGGCTTATTGAGGTCAAGGATCCTGACCAAGTTCACACTAACGGTTAGGTACCTCAGCTGGCATTTAAGTATACAGTATTCCCTCACTTATCGCAGGTATTATGTTCTAGACACCCCTCCGATAGGTGAAAATTCGCGAAGTAGGAACCTTACATTTATTTTAGTATTTATATATATTTTAAGGCTTTATAAACCCTTTCCACACACTTATAAACTGTTCCCAGTCCCTTATTAACCTTTCCAACTTCATTATTAACCTTTTCCACTCTTTTATAAACACTACTTGTGTTCTTAAACATATTCTACCCTCTTAAACCTATGTAACTTTAACAACATATGTATACAGTACCGTAAAATCCCATGATATAGTGAAAAATCTACAATAAATAATTAAATATAATATTTTTAAAAATCCTGTGATACAATAAGGCTGCGATAAGTGAACCACGATATAGAGAGGACTACTATATTGTGCTCTTCCTTGTATATAGGCAACAGCTACTGTTGGTATTTTCACATGAGGATAACTGATGTGGCCACCCTAGTGGCCATACTGTGATCCATAAGTCCCTGGAGAGCAGCTCTTGTGAGGTAAAAAAGATGCGCTCATGACCCCAAATCTCAGAAGGACTGGTGTGACCAGAGCAAAGGATGCTTTGGGCTGTGGGTTGAAAAGGAGGGGATGCAGACTCAAGAAAATCTTGGAGGGGGGTTGTGGGACCAGCTGCCATCACCAAGAACATGTATTCTCAGAAAGTGCCGGGGTAACACAGACCAGCTTTAGAAACTTTCAGATTGGCTTGGGGTAGAGAGGATAATGAGAGAGCTTTCTAAGTCAAATGACATGCTGGAATCCTAGATTAAACAACAAATTTCTTGAGTTTTCTCCTTTAATTATTTTTTCTTCTTTTACTTGAGAAGGTCATATTTTTTATCTCATTTGTGGTGATGCTGGGACCAACTTTAAAAAGATGTCTGTAAGGAAAACCTGTGTTTTGGATTGGGTTATATAAGGTTAAGTTTTTACCAGAGTGGTCAACACAATCTCAGTGCTGGTCTGGCCATTCCTCTCCCAGTTTAGTATAATAACTCACAATCGGAATCAAAGCCAAAGAACAAGCACCAGTCTTCACTTCTTGAGAACAAAACAGATTACAGGCTGTTGTGGATTAAGAGAAACCATGGAGACCTGGAAGTGTCCCGGAAAACAGTTCAGACATGTTGAGGCAATTGGGCCACTCGCTCAATGGGACAAGCTGCCTGGGCTTTCAAGTTCTCATACTTATTCATTCGTACATTCATTTTTAGTCAAATATGTAATGTAGAAAGAAAAAGTAAATAGCCAGCAAGCAGAGACAGGGAATATAGATCACTATAGGTTTAAAGATGAAAGAGAGTCAGTTTTCTTTGCAGATAGTCAGAGGGCAATATATGAATGCAGAGACTGAGGATCCAGGAATGACTAATATAATAATGCCTAGCTGATGTGATCAGATTCTAAACCCAGATGAAGGAGTTAGACTTGACAAGCCATAGGATGCTTCTTTTTATAAGGCAGAGGGGAGAGATGCTGCTGTTTAACTCTTTTAGGAGATCTTTCTCCAGAAGAGCCAAGGTGTGTTGTTTATTAAATCACCTGAAATACTAATTGGTTTCAGATATAGTCATGGACCATTTATAGAAGGCTGTCATATAAGGGGTATATAGTAAATAATTTAATATTTTTACAATGTTTACTTTGTATTAAGATTTGGACTACAAAGCTGAGTATGAGCCCATCTCTATCCTCAATGAACGAACAGTATAGTAGGAGTGATAGGTATATAAATAAATCATTATAAATATGCTAATGCAATGAGCAAGCATGGACTAGGTATTACAGGTAGCCTAAGGAATTGATATCCTCCAGTTCATTATGTATTCGTGTATATATATTAGAAAAGGAGTCCTGGAAATGATGATGCATGAGGTGAGCACATTCTAAAATTTTACAACTTGCTTTAAAAATTCACAGGTGTATGAGACATGTGTTACAGAAAACAATTTAAAAAAATTAAAATGAGTAGCTTTTATCCAAACTATAGCATTGCCAAAGAAAAGAGTTTTAAACTTCATGTCAGACTTCAATTTTGGGGTGTATGTATAACATTGAACAAGTTTGATCACATCCCCATTAGTTTCCTCATCTGAAAAATGAAGAGATTGGTCTCCAATCCTGTTTCTGTCCAGGCCAGTCTCTGAGTCTGTGAGTCTAAGTTTAAATTAATATAACACTGAGAGCATAAGTGATTTCTAATTGCTGAAGTGTGACAATTTAAAAGAGGAAGCCAAAACGGTCTATGTAATTAGCTCTGACACTCGTCTCCCTTTATAACAAAGGTCAGTCACTTCAATTTCCTCCGTCTTGCTTGCTCCATTCCCAAAATGGGGATCACATTTCTGATACCTGCCTTTTTTTCATGAATCTTTTGTCCAGATTAATAAGGACCTTATTTCCCTGAAGGAAATGGCTCACGTGTTGAAGGTACATTAATTTTTTTAGGCCATTAGGGCACCATTTACTTAATTTGATTTCAATGTGACAGCCATGTACCTTATTTTCCTTGAAGCTCACAGCTTCAGCTTGATATACAGGACTACGATTTAGAAGAAAATGTATCAATAATTATAAATTTTTCTTATTATACGCTGGTAACTATTTCACCAGGTGTTTTTCCTCTTTATAATATCATTATGCTGTTATTCATAACAGGTGTTGACTTTCCTTTCACATACCCAAGAGGTGGGAGATATACCACAAGCTGAGAAAATTGTGAGACTTTACAAAAGTTAAGTTATCTTAGAATTGATTCAGATGCTTACATGCTATTCCCTACCTTAGGGTCTTTGCATTAAGACATATACAACATAACCCAAAAACTCTTGCTTCTCACTTGTTCTTCACTAGCAAGAAGGCAGAAACTGGGTACTGTAATAGAGGTATGTCACTTGAAGCCATGACATTTGCTGAATGAATTTAAGTCAAAGAGCATCCATTTGGTGCAAACTACATGCAAGGCATTGTATTTATGGTGTGAAGACACCATGAAAGGTCTGCAATTTAGTACAATAGAAATCTGCAGCATCCTCCCAACTCCAATAAGTATCTTATCAGTGGTTCAAGGAGCTGTGGGAATTCAGAGGAGAGACAGCAATAATGGAGAAATAGCAACCTTTTATTCGGCCTTCACTCAGCCAAAATAAAATATTCCCACACAAGTATGAAGGGGGGAAAAGCATCTTTTGGATTTTTCTTTCACTTGATGAAAGGAGGAGACCTTGACAGGAAGGTATGCTTATAACCACCTTCTCAAATAGACAGAGACAGATTGTACAGCTATTGCAATTACCGCAGGGCATTGATGAATTCTGATTCCCTCCTTTCTTTTATTTGTAATTTAAAAGATTTATTGAATTTATCAGGGTGACATTGGTTAATAAAATTATATGTTTCAATTGTACAGTTCTCTAATACATCATCTGTATATTGCATTGTGTGTTCGCCACCCAAAATTAAGCCTTCCTCTGTCAACGTTTAGCCCCCTCCCCCACATTTACCCTCTTCTGCCTGCTCCTACCCTCATTCTGGTAATTACCATACTGTTGTGTGTATATTGCTCCCCTCCTTTCAATGTTCACTGGTGCTCAGTTTAGGATTGCACAATAAGGAGAAACAGAATCTCCAGGCACTTTCAGATTAGGATGCAGAGCCCTGCATGCAAAATAGCAATTTTCCTTTCCTGCTCTTTTCCCTTCTTGACATATTAGACTCTTGACAAGGAACTACTGGTTGGTAGAAGAATGGATGCTAAAATGAAGAATTGATCATCTGAAGACTTAGAAGACTTTCTAAAAAGTATTTCTATGTTTGACTCTTCTGCTTTTCAGAAGCAATCTTATAAAGCAAATAACTGAAAATGTTTTTAAAGATAAGAAAAATACTTTAAAATTTGTTAAGAAAGAGGATGTATGTTATATTTCAGATAACACATTAGCTTCCAAAGTAGTTCTACACATTTCTAAGCCCAATTGGATACTATAAGATTCCTGTTCTACATCCTTGCTAGCATTCGATAATATCTGTTACATTTTTGCTAATCTGTTATGTGTAAAATGGTTTCCTGATAAAAGTTTAAATTGCATTTTTCTGATTATCCATTTATATTTTCATATTTTTATTTTCTTCTCCTATCATGTGCCTCTTAAATTTTTTTATTGTTGTTTTACTTTCTGACAAGTAGGAATTCTTTCTGTACTCTCGATCCTAATTCTTTATATGTTATATGTGTTGCTATTTTCCTTTTCTAAATCTGTAGTTTTCTTCTTCACTTTCTTCATACAGATGTTGACAAACTACAATTCTTAATTTTAATGACATTAAATTTTATTCTTTGTGTTTGGGATTATTTTATCTTAAAAAAAATAAACCCATCCTTCTCTTGAGATGATATTCCCCTATATTGACTTCTAACATTTTTATAGCTTTGCTTTTTTGCCTGTAAATCTTTAATATGCCTTGAAATTGATGTATATAGTATAAAGTGATTATCTATGAGGATAAAATCAATTATTTCAACACTGTGTATTGAAAAAAATAGCCTATTTCCCCACTGATCTGCCATGCCAACTCTGGCTTAAAGCAAGTTTCTGTACACATGTGGCTGTTGTTGAAATCAGGCTCCCCAAATGTCATAAAGAGGAAAGACAAAGCTGAGTTTATTGAATACTGCTGTATGGGAGGATCCATCTCACAAAGCTTTGGCAGCAACCTGAAGTGGGGAAAGTAAAGTCAGAAGTTGTTGAGAATTGCAGCTTTCCTTAAGACTGCTCTTTTCCTGTGGAGGCTTGATTAGGGTTGACTAAAAATCAATGATAGCTGAGAGATGGAGGAAAAAGCAAGGCAGAGGTTTTGAGCAAAGGTTTCAAAGAATCCTAGGGTAAATTATTGATGCTCTCTATGTAATAGTTGTTGGGCCACTGGAAAAAGCTTCATGACATTGGTCTCGGCAATGATCTTATGGGTATGACAGCAAAAGCACAGGCAACAAAAACAAAAATAAACAAGTGGGACTACATCAAACTTAAAGGCTCTGTATAGCAAAGAAAATAATCAAAAGAGTGAAAAGGCAACCATTAGAATGGTAGAAAATCTTTGCAAACCATATAAATTGAATAGACATTTTTCCAAAGCAGGCACACAAACAGGCAACAGGTATAGCAAAAAGATACTTAACATCACTAATCAACAAGGAAATGCAAATAAAAACGACAAGATATCACCTCACGTCTGTTAATTAAGATGGCCACTATATTAAAAAATAAAACAGATGATAACAAGTATTGGTAAGGATGTAGAAAAAGTGTAACACTGGCGCATGTTGGTAGGAATGTATAAGGGATTGTCACTATGCAAAATAGTATTGAAGAGATCCAAGATGGCGGAGGAGTAAGTGGAAGCTACACTAACCTCCTCCCAGGACCAGTCTGGATTTACAACTTAATTTTGGAGAAATCATCTGGAATAACCAACCGAACACTAGCTGGAAAGAAGTCTTATGACCACAGAGAGACAGAAAAGGCCGCTACATCACAACTTGACCAGTAGGGAGTGCGGAGATGCGGAAGGGCTGGTTGGGCTCACACGGGTGGCAGCTGAAGGGACTGAGAAACAGCTCAGCAGCTGGGGATTCCCCCTGACAAGGGCAGGGTTTAAACCCCCAGCTGGGCTTCCCAGCCTACAGCAACAGAGTGGAAAGTAAAATAGTATCAGCTGTGAAAAGCGAAAAGCCACAGGGTTTCTTGCTAGCTGGAGAGAAACAGCAGGAGAAAAAGAGCTCTTAAGTGGATCACATACAAAAATATTTTGGCCACCACTTACCCTGGGCTCAAGCAGAGGGAAGGCAGAGAGGACTGGAGACACTTGGGGAGAGTTTGGCATGGTGGCTTTGTGGGGAGAGCTGGAGGAGCAGCCGACTGGGTCCCAGTGCTGACTCATCCCCAGTACTGCGGGTAGACCATTCCCCTCCAAGTGGCATCAGCCTGAAGGGAAGCAAAAGCCCTGCCCACAGGAATTAAGCTGCCACACCCACGGTCCTTAAGCCTGACAGCTAATCACAGATTGAATAGATTAACAATTAAAGAAGACAGACAAAGGCAGTAGATCCCTGTAAGTCTCCAACAGGCTGCCTAGGCCCAGACTGGTACATGATCTGATGCCACCAGAGCAGATCCAGGAAGTGCAGATCATTCTAAGAAGCACCAACAAACAATAGGAGTCACAAAAATGGGGAGACAGAGAAACAACCCCCCATCAAAAGGAAAGGTAGAATCCCCAGAAAGAGTGCTAAATGAAATAGAGGGGAGTGAATTATCAGATATGGAATTCAAAACATGGATTATGGAGAAGCTGAATGAGCTCAGCGGAAACTACAAGGAACTCCAGAAAAACTACAAGGAACTCACAGAGATTTACACGAGCATGAAAAAGGACATAGAAGCTATCAATAAGAGCCAGGAGGAAATGAAGAATACGATCTCTGAATTGAAGAACACAGAAGGAATTAAAAGCAGGCTAGAGGAAGCAGAAGATCGGATCAGCGAGATGGAGGACAACGTACACAAAAACTCTCAGACAGTGCAACAAAATGAAAAAAGACTGAACAAGACTGAAGAGGTTCTAAGACAGCTGCAGGACATCATGAAACGTAATAATATCCGTATCATAGGAATTCCAGAAGGAGAAGAAGAAGAGCAAGGGATAGAAAACCTCTTTGAAAAACTAATGACAGAAAATTTCCCTAACGTGAGGAGAGAAAGAGTCACGCAAGTCCAGGAAGCACAGAGGGTCCCAATGAAGATGAACCCCAACAGGCCCACCTCAAGACATATCATAATTAAAATGGCAACATCCAAAGACAAACAGAGGATCCTAAAAGCAGCAAGAGAGAAACAACTAATAACATACAAGGGAGCTCCAATAAGGCTATCATCAGATTTCTCAACAGAAACACTACAAGCCAGAAGAGAATGGCAAAAAATATTCCAAGCAATGAAAAACAAAGGCCTACAACCTAGAATACTATACCAAGCAAAGCTCTCATTCAAAATGGAGGGTGAAATAAGGAGCTTCCAAGACAAAAGAAGGCTAAAAGAATACATCTCCACCAAACCAGCAATGCAAGAGATGCTAAAGGATCTGCTCTAAGAAGATAAAGAAACAGAGAGAGACAGAGAAGAACACGAGTACAAAGGGGAAAAATGACAATGAATAAGTACTTATTGGTAATAACCTTAAA
Source organism: Furipterus horrens (assembly GCF_987537825.1). Lineage (NCBI taxonomy): Eukaryota > Metazoa > Chordata > Mammalia > Chiroptera > Furipteridae > Furipterus > Furipterus horrens. The sequence goes on from NW_028327175.1 coordinate 88,974,747, forward strand.
TGTAAATGGATTAAATGCTCCAATTAAAAGACATAAGGTAGCTGAATGGATTAGAAAGAATGACCCACATATATGCTGTCTACAAGAGACCCACCTTAGAACAAGATCTACACAGACTGAAAGTGAAGGGATGGGAAAAGGTATTTCAAGCAAGTGGACATGAAAAAAAAGCTGTGGTAGCAATACTTATATTAGACAAAACAGATTTCACAGCAAGGCCATAAAAAGAGACAAAGAAGGACATTTCATAATACTTAAGGGAAAAATCTATCAAGAAGATATAACCCTTATAAATATATATGCACCCAACTTAGGATGACCCAAATATGTAAGAAAAATTTTGAAAGACTCCAAGAAAGATATAGACAGCAACACCCTCATAGTAGTGGACTTTAACACCCCATTGTCAACAATGGACAGATCTTCAAAGCAAAGAAACACCAAAGATATTGAGGCACTGAAAAACACTCTAGATCAAATGGCCTTAGTCGATATATATAGAACTTTTCACCCCAAAGAAGCAAAATATACATTCTTCTCAAGTGCACATGGAACATTTTCAAAGATAGACCACATGGTAGGACTCAAAACAAGTCTCAACAAATTCAAGAAAATTAAAATTATATCTAGCATCTTCTCAGATCACAATGACTTAAAATTGGAAATCAACCTCAAGGAAAAAGCTCAAAAACATTCAAACTCATGGAGAATGAATAACATGCTATTAAATAATGAATGGGTTACCAATGACATCAAGGAAGAAATCAAAAAGTTTCTGGAAACTAATGATAATGAACACACAACAACCCAAAACCTATGGGATACAGCGAAAGCAGTTCTGAGAGGAAAGTTCATAGCAATACAGGCCTACCTAAAAAAGCTAGAAGAATCTCTAATAAAAAATTTAACCCTACAGCTACAAGAACTAGAGGAAGAAAAACAAGCAAAGCCCAGATCAAGTAGAAGGAAGGAAATCATCAAGATCAGAGCAAAATTAAATGACATAGAGCCTAAACTAACAATTCAAAAGATCAACATAAGTCAGAGCTGGTTCTTTGAAAAGATAAACAAAATTGACAAGCCTTTAACCAGGCTCATCAAGAAAAAAAGAGATGACCGAAATAAATAAAATCAGAAACGAAAGAGGAGAAATCACAACTGATACCACAGAAATACAAAGGATTATAAGAAATTATTACGAACAACTGTATGGCAAGAAATTTGACAACCCAGAGGAAATGGACAAATTCCTGGAAACCTATAGTCTTCCCAGACTGAATCAAGAAGAAGCAGAAAGTCTGACTAGACCAATAACAGCTAGTGAAATTGAAGCAGTAATCAAAAAACTCCCAGCACACAAAAGCCCTGGACAGGATGGCTTCACAAGTGAATTCTACAAAACATTTAGGAAAGAACTAACTCCTATCCTCCTCAGACTATTCCAAAAAATACAAGAAGAGGGAAGACTGCCAAACTCATTCTATGAAGCCAGTATGACCCTAATTCCAAAACCAGGTCAAGACACAACAAAGAAAGAAAACTACAGACCAATATCGCTGATGAACATAGATGCTAAAATCCTCAACAAAATATTGGCAAACCGGATCCAGCAACACATTAGAAAGATCATACACCACGATCAAATAGGATTCATCCCAGGGATGCAAGGATGGTTTAATATTCGCAAATCAATAAACGTGATACACCACATAAACAAAATGAAAGACAAAAACCACATGATCATATCAATAGATGCGGAAAAAGTATTTGATAAAGTACAACACCCATTTATGATAAAAACTCTCAGCAAAATGGGAATAGAGGGAGCATACCTCAACATAATAAAGGCCATATATGAGAAACCTGAAGCCAACATCATACTCAATGGGCAAAAACTGAGAGCATTCCTCCTGAGATCAGGAACAAGACAAGGATGTCCGTTCTCTCCACTCCTATTCAACATAGTCTTGGAAGTTCTAGCCACTGCAATCAGACAAGAAAGAGAAATAAAAGGCATCCAAATTGGAAAAGAGGAAGTAAAACTGTCATTATTTGCAGATGACATGATAGTGTACATAGAAAACCCTATAGACTCCACAAAAAAACTACTCAATCTAATAAGTGAATTCGGCAAAATAGCAGGATACAAAGTCAATATTAAGAAATCAAAGGCATTTTTATACACCAACAATAAAAACTCAGAGATAGAAATTGAAAGAAAAATTCAATTTACCATAGCAACAAGAAAAATAAAATACCTAGGAATAAACTTAACCAAGGAGGTAAAAGACCTGTACTCAGAAAACTACATAACACTGAAGAAAGAAATTAAAGAAGATACAAATAAATGGAAGCATATACCATGTTCCTGGATGGGAAGAATCAACATCTTTAAAATGTCCATACTACCCAAAGCAATTTATAGATTCAATGCAATCCCTATTAAAATACCAGCAACATATTTCACAGACCTAGAACAAATACTTCAAAAATTTATATGGAACCGAAAAAGAGCCCGAATAGCCACAGCAATTTTGAGGAAGAACACAGTAGGAGGAATCACAATACCTGATATCAAACTATACTACAAGGCCACGGTAATCAAAACAGTCTGGTACTGGCATAAAAACAGACATATAGATCAATGGAACAGAATAGAGAGCCCAGAAATAAACCGAAGTTCATATGGTCAATTAATATTTGACAAAGGGGGAAAGAACATCAAATGGAGTGAAAAGAGCCTCTTCAACAAATGGTATTGGGAGAACTGGACAGGGACATGCAAAAAAATGAAACTAGACCACCAACTTACACCATACACCAGAATAAACTCAAAATGGATCAAAGACTTAAATGTAAGCCGTGATACCATAAAAGTCCTAGAGGAAAACATAGGCAGGAAAATTTCAGATATCCCACGTAGCAACATTTTCACTAATATATCTCCCAAGGCAAGGGAAATAAAGGAAAGAATAAACAAATGGGATTATATCAAACGAAAAAGTTTCTGCTCAGCTAAAGAAAACATCAGCAAGATGAAAAGGAAACCAACCATATAGGAAAATATATTCGCCAATGACATCTCAGACAAGGGATTGATCTCCAAAATGTATAAAGAACTCATATGACTCAACACCAAAAAGACAGACAACCCAATTAAAAAATGGGCAAAGGACCTGAACAAACACTTCTCCAAAGAAGACATACAGAGGGCCCATAGACATATGAAAGTATGCTCAACATCACTAGCCATCAGAGAGATGCAAATAAAAACCACAATGAGATACCACCTCACACCAGTGAGAATGGCCATCATCAACAAATCAACAAACAACTTGTGCTGGAGAGGATGCAGAGAAACAGGAACCCGGGTGCATTGCTGGTGGGAATACAGACTGGTGCAGCCACTATGGAAAACAGTTTGGAATTTCCTCAAAAAACTAGAAATGGAACTGCCTTTTGAAACAGCAATTCCATTGCTAGGATTATATCTGAAAAATCCTGAAACACCAATTCAAAAGAACCTATGCACTCCAATGTTCATAGCAGCACTATTTACAATAGCCAAGTGCTGGAAACAACCTAAGTGCCCATCTGTAGATGAGTGGATCAAAAAACTCTGGTACATTTACACAATGGAGTTCTATGTAGCAGAAAGAAAGAAGGAACTTCTACCATTTGCAACAACATGGATGGAACTAGAGAGAATTATGCTTAGTGAAATAAGCCAGGCAATGAAAGAAAAATACCTTATGCTGTCACCTATTATAGGAAACTAATGAACAACACAAACAAATGAGCAAAATTGAACCAGAGCTATGTAAACAAGAAGTAGACTAACAGTAACAAGGGGGAAGGTGGGAGGGAGAGAAGGGGGTAAGAAGGGGAAGTGTCAAGTCAAAGAACATGTATAAATGACCCACGGACATGGGCAACTGAGTGGGGACTGAATGTGGGGGAAGAGAGGGGCAGGGTACAGGGAAGCAAGAGGGGGAAAAAAGTGAGACAACTGCAATGGAAAAACAAACAAAAAAATTTTTTTAGTGGGGGAAAAATGAAAATATGAAGAATGGAAATGCCAGTTCAGTGAATATTAGGACAAAGATTTTCCTTCACGTTGTATATTTTTCTCCCTATTTGATCTTTCCAGAGTTTGGCATTCTAAACAAGTAAGTAATGACTTAAGTTTCTTTGCATAGAACTAATAAGAACAGTTGTTAATAGAGGTTCCTTTTTTTTTTTTGACCAAGTCTTTGACTGGAATGTTAAGCCTAAAGGAGACATACTTGGGCTCAGGTTGTTACCAAAAAGCCCTGAGGAACTGGGAATGACTTTCAAAGGTAATAAAAGCCAGCGAGATAAAAGGCCTGCTACCATGGTTGGTTGTGCGGTCCACAGCAATCTCTCCAGGGAAGGAACGAAGGTTGTTTTCCTGAAAGATGGCTAGAAGGGACCTTAAGCCACAATGGAAAACCAAAAGACTTGGAAAGGACAGGTGTGTACAGGCAAGGATGAATGCCAGGTATGTGGATCTGCTTCTGCGCCCTGAAGAGCAGACTGAGGGTCACCCTAAATGTTCCTTGGGTAAGTTCCAGCAAAGCAGAACTAAAGATCATAAGTGATCATTTGCTGCTCTTGTTATGTTTATGCAAATGAATAGGATAAATTAAAAATGGACTTAATGTAGTCCCTTTAAAGACAAGGAGGGTAATCTTAGGGAGAAAAATCATTATTCAAGGAAAATCACAATGATCAATAGTAGACTATAAAGCAGGGCAGCTAACCATCTTAAAAGTTTCTTCTCATTTAAAATATGGTTTCACTTGAAAATTAAACCATGTCTGTGATATCATCAAAGAGATTCAAGTTGCAGGCAAGTAGAATGTCAAGTGCCTTGCAACTGGATGTCTTCCCAATAAGACAGTCTTACAGATTTAGAGACTTGTTTGTTGGTTATGTTACATAAATTAACATGTGTTTTCTGTTTTCAAAGGGCATAAGCCTATGACCGCATTACCTGAGTGATTGTCTGTATGTATAAGCCTCACTTAATCCTGTCTGCAGCACTGCCTCCTGAGACTCAACGGTTTGGCTGAACTAAATGGCTGGGTTGGTGAAGAATGGGGTGGTCTGTGGGCTTCACTTTAAAACTGGTTTCTCTTTTCTGTCCTAATGGCTTGGACAGAAAGGGCCCAGAGGTCTGAGAGGGGGGAAACCTAAACTATTTCCCTCAGCCCAAACTAAATATAATGTGCAAAAGGGTTTTGGACAGTGAGATGTGCCTAGCACACCTTCCTTCCTCCAAGGAAGCCCCCTTTTTTAATTTTTTTCTCCTAATGTGGAACATTGAAAAATTAATCCCTGCCTTTTGTCATCTAGTAGTTATGGATTGAATGATGTCTTTTAACCTTTTTTGCCAAATCTGTTGCCCCCAGAACACAACAAGGATGCCAGCCTGTTAAACCAAGCATGCCGTTGTCCAGAAACAGTCAACTGACCTGGAGTCTGCATGATCCTTCCCCATGTGGGAAGGCCACCCTCCCCTCCACACCCCCACTATTATTAGGGATTTCTGGACCCAAGGGTAGGTAGGATGACGACCATGTCCAGCTTGAAGCAGCTAGAGGAGCTTGAGACCTTCGCCCATTGTCCTTTACAAGATTACAAAGGGTCTTAATATCTGAGAGGGAGGGATAGTTATTTTTTACGAAGCATTGGTATGGACTTGGGGGGTGGATTGCTGTGGGAGGGAGATGCTAGGTGGAGGGGAGTAAAGGGGAGAAAATTGGAACTATTGTAACAATATAATCAATAAAGAAAAGCTGGAAAACAAAACAAAACAAAAAAAGAACAAAATAGTATTGAAGTTCCTCAAAAAATTAGTAGAGTCACCATATGACCTAGCAATACCACTCTTGGATATATATTCAAAAGAATTGAAAATAGAATCTTGAAGAAATATTTGTACACATGTTCATTGCAGAACAATTTGCAACAGTTAAAAGATAAAAGCAATGGAAATGTGCATCAAGAGATAAATGGATAAAGAAAGTGTGGTATAAACATATAATGGAATATTATTCAGCCTTATAAAAGACATCCCCTCATATGCTCCAACATAGATGAACCTTGAGGACATTATGCTAAGTGAAATAAGTTAGCCACAAAAGGACAGATACTAAATGATGCCACTTATATGAGAAGTAAAAGTATTCAACTCTTAGAAGCAGAAAGTAGAATGGTAGTTGTGAGGGGATGAGGTAAAGAGGGAGGAGGAGATTTTCAATGGATATGATGTTTCAGTCTTACAAGATACATAAAAAAGAGTGAAGGTTCATTTAATTTAGCAGTTATAAACTCTGTTGTGACAACTTCCTAGAGTATCCAGCATACTGATTTACATATAGGTGTTACATTATTGCTTGTCAGACTAAACTATATGCATCGCCAAGAAGAGAGAAGAAAGTTATTTATGAATCTATAGATTAGTATAATGTTTCTCAGCATTTAAAAATGCGTTGCCTTTTTCCACCAAGCATAAAAGTTCTCACTTTCTTTTGATGTTATTTGGAATTTCAAAATAAACTATAGCATTAATAAAAGATATCTATTCAATGGGGATGTTTGAATAGACCAGACGTGCACCAATCACTCACTGATTCTGCAACACTCCCTTAGTTAGTGTATTTCCAAGCTTGGAATTGCACTGGAATCTAAAGCAGAAATGACAAATAAAGACACATAGCTTGTCACCCACCCACCCCTTTTTAAGTCCATGGCAGACATAAACTATGCTGCTTTCTTTTTCAATGAGTCCAAACACAGTATCTGAGCTCTTCTCGACACAACCATCCACATAGTCAAATTGATAAACTGAAGTTGGCATGCAAGATGAAGTCAACTTTCCATACTTTGTTTGGGGTGTAATTTCCAGGTACTTGAATTTACCTGTAAGGGTCTGTCAATCAAAATAATGAGTATTCTAGTATAACACATTGCACATCCAGACAGAACCCTGAATGAAAGAGCTGCTTACCTAACCCACGCTGGGTACTTAAAAGTCTAGCTGGTACAAGCATCTGGGTATATAATATAGAATAACAACATGAATATTCTGTACCTTGGATATATATTTTTTTAAATGATAAGATTACATTTGAAGTAAAACTGAATATATACCCAATAATATAAACTCTTTATCATTTAACATATATACCTCTATATTACAAAATATAAGGAACATATCATGGATTCTGCTGGTAGCCTTTAGTTATTTCCCAGTACAGTACCATGGTTACGGAGGCCCAGGGAATACATGTAGGATGGCATCTATAGGGATGTGCTCCACCGTGCTTACGTGCCATAGGCCAAGTATACTGGACATCTGCATCTTACTTCAGGGCTCAAGGTTTTTTTTGTTTTTATCTTTGTTAGGGAGAAGTGCATCTGTCTTCTACATGTGAGAATGCTATGTCACAACAGCCTTTTTCTGACTTTTATTAATAGTAAGCCTTTTAAAAACAATTGATCTGGATATGCACATGTGTGGGGGCATGTGTGTGTGTGCGGGTGCACGTGCACACAAGTGTATGCGCGGTGGGGGAGAAACATTAGGCTGAGAAGGGACAGATGCAGAAAGAAAACACATTAAAACTTTTAATTCAACAAATGTTATTGAGCACCCTCTATATGACAAGCACTTTTTAGATTCTAGAGATAAAGCAGTAAATAAAACAAAGTCCCTGCCCCTCATATTCTTGCCATTTTTTTCAGAGGAGATAAGAATGGACAAAGATTCGATTCCCAGTCAGGGCACATGACTAGGTTGCACGTCAAGTCCCCAGTTAGGGGCGCGAGTGAGAGGCAACCACATAGTGATGTTTCTCTCCCTCTCTTTCTCCTTTCCCCTCTCTCTAAAAATAAAATAAGTAAACAAACAAATAAACTATTTAAAAAAAAAGAATGGACAAAGAAGTTAGTAAAATATACCATGTGTTTGTAAGGGATGAGTGTTACTTAGAAAAATAAAGCAGTGCAAGGGGATAGGTCATGTCTGGGTGAAGGATGATCTTTGATACAGGGAGGTCCCAGAATCTGAACTGAGACCTGAAGGCAGTGAGGAAAGAAGCTTTGTGGTTGGATTCCTGAGGGAAGAGAACTGTAAGCAGAGGCCATGGGCTGGAGCAAGCATAGCTTGTTTGAGAAAGGCAAGGAGACAGTGTGGCCATGGGATTGAGTGACAGAACAGTGAAGGGAGGAGACAAGGTCATAGAGGTGGGGAGGGAGAGAGCTGTCAGCCTATAGGTCATTCTAGCACCTTGATTTTCTTGAGATGGTTGGGAGGGTATTTCGTGTTTGAGCAGAAGAGTGGCATAGTTGGAGTTCTGTGTTAGAAGGATCCCTCTGGCTGTTATCTCAATGAATCATCCTGCCATGAAAGGCCTTTAAGTGACATTTAACTCCACTGTGCTGGAGCTTTTCTGAGTTTATTTTTGGGAATGAGCTCCTGCTGGTGCACTTTGATGGTAAACTTCTATAGGGGAAACAATCTGAGCTCTGAGAAATCTCTGCAGCCAGCACAATTTGAGCTCCGAGTGATCTCTGCAGGTCACTCAAAAATGGCAAAATGTGGCTGCCTGAGCCATCATCGAGTGAGTCTATCACGCAATGTCAACCAACTAGCTGGAAGTGTGAACAACATTCCAGAGACTATCCTTATGTTATTTTTACTTGGCCCTGGTCATTGCTGGCAGCAGGGTCCCCTTTAAAAGTCTAGCTGTCAGGGTAGCTGTCCTGTACAAAGTCTGTATCAAATGGCACTTTGCATGGCTGAATAACCACCTGTTATATAAACAATAACAAGGCCTGTTGGTTCTGAGGTTGCTTATGAAGTCTTGAAAGATTCTGCCCTGCTCAAAAATCATTGAGACAAAATATCCCTGGTCAATTTGGAGAAGATCCTTCTCCCCGCTCTGGGCTGGCTTTATTATGAGATGTAATCTCTGACTTTGAAGTTGGTCATGGGTGGCCCATTTTTGGGGAGAGGTCAGTACTCCTCATACACTGCACTGAAATCTAAGGTCAGCAAGTAATACAAAAGCAGATCTCTATACTTCAGCTCACTTCCTCACCTATCTATGCAGTCATGCATAATACATTGCCTGTTAAAATGTACAGAATTGTTTATGATCTGTCTCTTTTATCATAAGTGTAGGCTCAGAGCCTCAGATTTCTAAAAATACAGTTATATATGACAAACTTTTTAATTTTAAGAATGGGATGCCCTGGTTTTCCTGGTGTTACCCCCTTCTAAGCAGGTCACCGAAATAGTGTATGTGTATATTGCAGATTGAGATGTATGGATTCAGCATCAGCTGTGTCCTCTTTCCCATGTACACATCTTCACATCACCTTTTCAATTTAACTGAATATGGGAGGGAGAGACAGAAAGGAAGAAATTAGAACTGTCAGACCTATAAAACAGGAAGCAGCCTGACAGACAAAAAGGAAAGAAATAAACCAAGACATTATACTGCTATGATTTCACTGAGGGTAGGTGTCTTGATTTTTTTTTCCTTTTTATTTGGTTGTTTTGCAAGCTTGGCATTATGGAAGAAAAATAGAATGTCAATAAATTCAACTTTGAACATCTATTCAATGAATTATTTCTTAGTAGGAGGGAAAAAATATTGAAGCAGGCTAGGCAGTTAGAGGGAGACCGTGTAAATGACTTGTAACTAAGAGGATATGACCCTCTGCATAATTCATTATCATTAGTCTAAGTGACACTCCTGCAGTCCCTCTGCCAGGGCACTCTGACATGGTGGGGCTAAAACCCAAACAGTCCACTCAGCAGCAGTCCCTGTGTGATCAGGTTTCTCTGAAAGACAACTTCCTGAAAGGCTAGATTTGGGCTGCAGAATTTTTTTTTTTTTTTTAATACAGAAGATGCTGGCTCAGCTTCATCATCTGTGCAATTTAAGGGTTGCTCGAGTGATTCTTTAAAACTGCATAAAAGCAATTCTGCTGTGCCTGGGAGACAGTATTGCTATAATGTTCCATGCATACATCTGCATGATTTCTCAGAGCTAATTCAAATTTAATGCATTGGTAATTCCTTTTCTGCTGAAGCCACCCAGCAGTAATCTGAAGGTTACAGAATGATCTTCCAGCTCAAATAACACTTTTAGACTCACATAAATGGAGAGTCAGGAATATAATGGGCAGAATTAAGCTTGTGATGATACATGCCACCCTCATTACCACTCTGAGTGAAGCTGACCAGGGTTTAGAGTGTTTTTAGAAGGATAATCATAATAGAGTTTTAATAAAACTGAGAGTCAAGCCATAGTGGTCTTTTATCAGAGGTGATAAAATAACCAAAATGACAGCATATGAACAACTTAGAAAATATTTCCCTAACAACTGAAAGATCATTTTCAGTGTAAAATGAAAGCTTTGATTAGAGCACTTAGAAGAAAGAATTCACAGATCTATGGCGCAACAGAGAATAATAATTTAGCTTGAATGTCATAAAAATATTGACATCTGAAGTCCATATAAATAACCAAAAGTACATTAAGGAGAATTTATTAAAGTTTTAAGTAAACTTTTAAGTTTTATAATAAAATTAAATTTTTATGGAAAATTGTGAAAATAATACAAACTTCTCATAGGCCCCAGGTCCAGTTTCTCCAATTACATATTAGTAGTTTACATTACTAGAGTGCACTTATTATAATTTATGAACCAATATTAATACATTATTATTAATTAAAGCCCATACTGTATTCAGATTTCCTTAGTTTTAATCTAATGTCCTTTTTTATGTCCCATGATTGCCATCCAGGAGTCCCATTGTATCACATAATATTTACATTGTCATGTCTCCTTAGATTCCTCTTAGATTTCCCTTGTTTGTGATGACCTTGACAGTTTTGAGAAGTATTGCTCAGGTGTTCTGTAGAAAGCGCCTGAGTTGGAGCTTGCCAATGTTTTACTCATGCTTAGAGAAGGGTTATAGGTCTTTGAAAGACCACAGAGGACAAGTTTCATTCTTATCACATTATATCAAGGATACATGCTGTCATTGTTGACTTATCACTGTTGATGTTAGCCTTGATCACCTGGTTGAGATAGTGTTTGCTGGGTTACTTCCCCCCCACCTTTCTATACTATGTCCTTTGGAGAGAGGTTCCTATGTGCAGCTCACACTTAAGGAGTAGGGAGTTATGCCCTACCTCAGTGAGGCTGGAAGATCTACCTGAGTTCCTTGGAGTTCTACACAAATTTTTCTATTTTCCTCCATTTATTATTCAATAATTAATATCAGTATGGATTCATGGATGTTTATTTTATACCTGTGTTTATAACACTATACTATTTTGTTATATTGCCTAAATTACTATTTTGACCATCTGGAACTTGTTTAGTTGGCCTCTATGTTTCTATGTTCCTTTGACATGATCCTATCATTGTGAGGTTTTGTTGTTGCTATTGTTTTTACTTTGTGACAGTACAAGATGCTCCAATCTTATCTTATGCATTTCTTATTCAAGTCCTAGAATAGGCAATTTCTCTAAGGAACATGGTTCTTTTTATTGGAAAACAGAATTAGAAAACAAGATCTGGGTGCTTGTTGTTAATAGGGTATTATCACTTCTATGTCCTCTCAGCTGACAGAGCAAGGAAATATATGTGTGCAGAGTCACACATGTTTATTCACACATCTATAAACATTTCTATATGTAACCTTTTGTGTCTATATTAAGCTAACATGAGCTTATAATGAGGTCTCCAAATCTAATACTCATGGATCATTGTTGATCCCTCCCTTTCTTATCTGTAACCTGCCACTCTAACCGTTAGAAATTTCACTGATTTCGGAATATTTTCACCACTTAATTTGTGACCTAGGTGACACTTTGTATCTGACCCTGGTCATCAAATGTCTTTCTACTACCTGCTCAACAGTTTGACATTACCCAAAAGTAAAAAGGTGGTGAGCTGATTAGCAATCGCTTAAGTGAGTCCATGCTAAGGACTGAACAGTAGTCTTCTATTAAATGTGATTCCCTTAAGGCTTAAAAAATTGTGAAATAGATTGCACAGCAATTTCTTGCTTTATGGTGGTTAAACTAAAGCATTTGGCTTCAAGTGTTGTCAAATAATGAACTTCATAGGAATAAAATCACTTAAAGCTGTTCTTCCCTGAAACCAAGTATTACTCATTGGCAGATGTTATCTGTTAGCAAAAGCTTGCAACCAGTAAATGCTGGGGATCAAGGTCCTACTTAATACAAAAACCTGACATCATCTGTGTCACTTACAAATCTGGTATTAATTATTGGATAAGCTTGGGGCTGATTTTGTAACACAGACATTTTGTTGTATGAATGGTGAATGTCAAGGATGACTTATTACCCTAAACACATTGAAAAAGGAAGGCTAATATGATTTCTTATAGGAAAGATCCAATGGCAGCTGCACCAGAGCATCAATTACACTGTTGTGTGCACTGAATGGACATATTCTCCAGAGCCAGAGAAAAAGAACGAGGCACGGATATCTCCATAGTGATAATGTTTTGGCTTCTCTTGCTTTTGGATTACAAATCTAGGAAAAGAAAAAGCGAAGAGAAAAAAGGAGGATTTTTGCTTAGCAATCTGAAAGTAGGATCTTTTAATCTCCATAATGAATCAATGAGAAGGTTTAAGTCTACAAAATATCCAAATTGGAAGGCCAGGAGAAGGCTATCAAGATCATTATCACTTAACATAGCTGGATTTTCTATCTTAATAGAACAAAAGTCTCTATAAGAACAGCAGATGTACAACTCATGTTTGTGTGTGTGTGTGTGTACATATATGAATACACATTGAATGTGGCTCATTATGGAAAAAACAAAACAGACAGAATCAAAACCAACTTCCATGAGATTGACTAAACAATACTGTATGAAAATATTCCCTTAAAGTCCAGTTTTATTTGTGTTTAGTTATTCCAAAGAGCAATCTGAATTAATCAGAGGGTAAAGTGAAGGCAAGCATGTGTTCCCTAAAACCTTTCCTGCCTAGAGATTAAAAAAAAGAAAAAGAAAAAAGGAAAAAGAAGTGCCTCTGGCAGAAATAATCCCTTTCTGGTCCTGATTGATCTTTTCTCTGAAAAATCCAAATTGTTCATAGCCTATGTTGATAATTTTCTAGGTGATGTTGTTACTGAGAATACAGTTTTATTTTAAACAAAAATACAGGTTTTCACAGTGGTATGAGGTTTCATGGGGCAGGGTATTAACAGAATATAACTAATACTTCATAAGAAATGCTAAAGTTCAGTTTGCCCTTGACACCTGGTGCTAGAATGAAGTCACATGCAGGGTTACAGAATGACATTCAAAGACTAGAGCCTGTTGCGGGGTCTGTTACACCTGATGTGGTGCAGCAAGGCATACCTACACATATACCTGCATTGGGGAGGCTAATGTCCTTTTGGAAACATTGTACATTGCTTAGTCTTTCTGGGTTCCTGTTACCACTCAATCCAGTAATGACAAAGAGCTCATATTTTTGCTGTAGAATCAGGATGCGATAAATATTTGAATATATAAATGACATGAAAGTTAACCACTTTTATTAGCACAACCCCCTTTTCAGTGATTCAAGTAATGAGGTTGATTTAATCAGAAGTAAATTTTTTTGAGAAATCACTGATAAACATATTGGTTTCGGTGAGTTTATATGGCTAACTATGCATGGGCCTGCTTTTCCCATGCATGGTACTCCATGCATGAAAGTTTCCATTCTTATCTCTCTTGACTTCAGTAGTTTAATACTAAAGCTGGAAGGACTCACTCCTCATCTAAGTAATTTTTATTCCATATGCCTCAAGGGTAAAAATATAATTAAGAATATAAACAAAAAAAATAATTAAAAACAAAATGACAAGAATAATAAGATATAATTGTCATTTTTGTTTCTATTTTATCATCCAGATTTTATAAAGACTTAACTTTTAAAGACACAAAAATTTCAGTATCTGGATAGGTTCAAATCTATTAGCATAGTATAAAAATTTCTTCAATATCTGTGCCTAAAAGTCTCTAGACATATCATGAAAAGATGTTCAATCATACTATTTAAAAAAAAAATAGAAATGAAATAACCAAGAAATGAATATGCCCCACCCCTCATTCCTTAACTTGCTTTTAAAATGGATCATATATTTTTATTTTTCTGCACATAATGCTTCCTGCTGGGAATACTTGCCTCCCCCTTTGTCAATCTGGTAAACTCCCCTCTTACCATTTCACACCAACTCAAATATTCTAAGTCCATTGTGTTCTTGGTATATTCAGTGTCTAACCCAGTGCCTACCAAATGTTACCTGGCATTAATTTTTTCTTGTTATTATTCTAAGTCAGCGGTTTTCAACCTGTGGGTTGCGACCCCTTTGGGGGTCAGACAACCCTTTCACAGGGGTTGCCTAAGACCATCGGAAAACACATATATAATTACATATTGTTTTTGTGATTAATCACTATACTTTAATTATGTTCAATTTGTAACAATGAAAATACATCCTTCATATCAGATATTTACATTATGATTCATAACAGTAGCAAAATTATAGTTATGAAGTATCAACAAAAATAATTTAATGGCTGGAGGTCACCACAACATGAGGAACTGTATTAAAGGGTCGCGGCATTAGGAAGGTTGAGAACCATTGTTCTAAGTACTATGGCATTCTTTAAAATATGCTTAATATTAAAGGATAAAAAATAAGGTTTTTAAAGTGGGCTTCCATTGGTAAAGTTTATAATAGCAGCTTTGGTCTGTGTGATGAATGTGTGATATTCTGAATTTGTAGATGTGACAGCAATAGCATAACTATACTCATGTCTCTATACCTCACAGAGCCACCCAGCTACACACCAAATCCTCATGTCCATCCTCTCCGATGTGAAATACTTCTCTCTGCTTTTAATAAACATTGAACTTGCCAGAAACAGTTTAGGATTTTTCTTTTAACCTGCAGGGGAGAGTGTGGCAGCATACTAAGGGGAAAGTAATGGAGTGCACTGTATGAGAAATTTACATTATTATCCGGCAGTAGATTGGTTTACTTACCCTGTACCCACTAGCTCTGTCCCCTGATAATCACCTTCACACTCAGCTGCACTTCAGAGCTTATTTACCATGTTGCAATGATGTTTATTCCCTAGGTTTATTTGATGTTGGCCTTATGAAAACATTATCATTTAAATTGATTCCTGTAACTAATGAGCATATGTTTCATATGTGTTTCACAGGAATGAGCCAGTGCAAGTATCAGTGTGTGAGGGTTTTTTGTAGGTAGCTGTTTTTAGCCACAGTATAATGTCAAACTTTAGACTGCTTCAGTGCTCAGGGTGGAGAGCTCCTCTGGCACGAAATAACAGAATTTTGTGAGGATGAAAGAAAATTGAAATCAAAGCTGAGATAATTATAAGCTAACTTAAGAGAAATCTTGAGGGTAAAATGCTTAAAACCTGCTTTGGGACATTCTGAATCCACTGAATGACATAACCATTCCCTTCAGACTTGCTGGAGGGAGATTACAGGAATGTCAGAGTCCTTTCTACTGCTGCAGATTGCCATAGTGGGTTACACGGACTGAAAGTGTGCAGAATATACTTATCTGCGATGACACAGCGGAGGCTGATGCTTGGTACCCAAATCAATTCCTCTCAACTTTAAGGACATGAAATAGCATACCAAAAGCAAAGAGAAAGAGAAAAGTAATTGGAACGAGATGTAGAATTTGAAATAAAGTCTTACAGAACTGAAAACTTTAAAAAATGGAAGTGAAAATCAGCTACTCAGTATCTCTTCGGTGCTCTTCTGGCATGCACACCCCCTTATTTCCTTGGAGAATCAAGCATTTAGATAAGGTTGATCTCTTCCCTGACCAGAAGCTGGCAGGTAAGGAGGGCCTGACCAGTCAGAATCTTGCATTCTCTTGGCCACAGAGAATGGCTCAGGGAGAGATGCCTGACTCAGTCTGAGTCAATGAGATGCAGGGTACTTGGCAGGCATCACTGAGAGGAATGAGTGCTTATTTTCCTCTAGACCTGCTCCTGGGATAATAGAGTTCTGACAGCCAATAAGGATAAGAATTGAGACAAGATTGGGAGGAAAACCACGTCCAGTGGCATGTCGAGGCACAGATGAAGCTAGATTAACCCTGGACTTTTAAGTAACGGGACCCAATACCTTGCTTTTTTTGCGTAATTGGATTTAGCCTGGGTTTTCTGTCATTTGCAGTGAAAAGTGTTCTGATGCAGGATATCATTTACATCAATGTTTCATTTAAAAATGAACATAATTGAAGTTTCCTGGTTTTAAAAGCACCGAACCAGATACTCTCTAAGGTTCTTTCCTCCCTTAAGGAGAGCTGAAGCTAGAAACAAATACTAACATTAAAGGAAGATGTTAGACTATAGCTGCAAACAACACATTTGGCATCGCCACTGTTTTGTTTTTTGTTTTGCATCTTTTTCAGCTTTGAATGGCATTTCCATTACTTACACTTCTCTCGCTAGGGTGAGTGTGGTAACAGACTTCTTATTGAACAAGCATGGGTTTAGCACTTACAACAATCTTTTAAACAAATGAAATGCTTTAGCTTTCTCATTTGATCAAAAAGGCTACAAAAGTTCAAATGATATTATTGGCATTTTTCAGCTGTGATAGATATGTGTTATGTCTAAGTTATTCCTTGGCAAATATTCATGACTATAAAATACACTAAGCAGAATGTACACTTAATGATAGAACATGATTTTTCATTGTACAATGCAATTTTGAAAGGATTTGCTACAGTAAAAAATACAACATTCATAAGTCTCAGCTTGGAAAATGGGTTTTCATTAATAGCTTCTAAATTTTGCTCTAGAGATAGTTGTGCACAGGAGATGCTATAGTATAAATATCTGTGTTTTCTCCACCCCAATTCATTTGTTGAAACCTAATTCCCTGTGTGATGGTACTTATTTGTTTGTTTACTTATTTATTATTACCCTGGCTGGTTTGGCTCAGTGGATTGAGCATCGGCCTGCGAGCTAAGTGTCGCTGGTTCGATCTTCCAGTCAGGGCACATCAGAGAAGGAAAACTCTGATTCCAAAAAACCTCCACTTCCTTGCGGCATACCTCTTCAGGGAAAAGGCTAAGGGAGTAAACCCCAACAGAAAATCCGGAGCCGGAGTCCCTAAGGCGGTTTGACGTTGTAGTCAACACCGGCAACTCCTGCGGCGCACCTGAAGCCAAGCTGTATTGACTCGTCTTTCCCTTGGACCCTTCAGCTGCGAAGAGAGGGGGGGTCTGCTGCATGGGCAACAGCAGACCCTCCATATCACCCTGCCCAGGTTCTGTAGCTTCAGCTTCACTGGAGAGGACACTCCGGCGTCATTGCAAGATGTCGATTCAACACGGGAGGAGACAGATACCGTGTCACTCCCGAGTCGGACTGCACAGCCATTCTCGGCGGTGCGGATAGACACTTAAGAAGCTACACCATCGTCTCTCGAGATGGACGGCTGCCGACGACGACTTATTTATTAAGTATTTGTATTGATTATGCTCTTAAAGTTGTCCTAATTTTCCCCCTTGATCCCCCTCAGCCCAGTAGCCTCCTTTGCTCCAACGATGCTCCTCCACCTTAGCTCAGCTCCATGGGTCATGTGTCAGTTATTTGACTTTCCATTTCCTATACTACCCTTAACATCCCCATCTACTTTGTTCCAACCTGTTGTGCTTCTTAATCCCTGCACCATTACCCCCATTCTTCTCCTTCCCCCTCCCAGCTGATAACCCTCTAAATGATCTCCATACCTATGATTCTGTTCCTGTTCTGGTTGTTTGCTTAGTTTGTTTTTTTAGATTCAGTTGTTGATAGTTGTGAATTTGTTGACTTTTTAATGTTCATGGTTTTGATCTTCTTTTTCTTAAATAATCTCTTTAATGTTCCATGTAATGGTGGCTTGGTGATGTTGAACTCCTTTAGCTTCACCTTGTCTTGGAAGCATTTTATATGCCCTTTCATTCTAAATATCTTTGCTGGATAGAGTAAACTAGGTTGTAGATACTTGCTTTTCATCACTTTGAATACCTCTGGCAAGTCCCTTCTTGCCTGCGAAGTTTCCTTTGAGAAATCAGCTGACACTCTTATGGGAACTCCTTTGTGGGTAACTCTCTTCTTTTCTCTTGCTGTTTTTAAGGTTCTCTATATTTATTTTAATTATGATCTGTTTTGGTGTGGTCCTCTTTGGGTCCAACTTATTTGGGACTCCATGCTTTCCAGACTTGTATGTCTATTTCCTTCACCAAATTAGGGAAGTTTTCTTTTATTATTTTTTCAACCAAGTTTTCAATTTCTCATTCTTCCTCTTCTCCATCTGGTACCCCTATGATTTGGATGTTGGCACTTTTGGAGATGTCCCAGAGCCTTCTTATTCTCTCATTTAAAAAAATTCTTGTTTCGTCATTCTGCTCTGGTTGAATATATATTTCTTCCTTATGTTCCAAATAATTGATTTGAATCCCAGCTTCCTTCCCTTCACAGTTGTTTCCCTGTGGATTTTCTTTTATTTCACTTTGTGTAGGCTTCATTTCTTCCCTTATGCTTTTGCTGTACTCAGTGAGTTCTCTGAACTTTCTTAGAAACCAGTGTTTTAAACTCTGTATCTGATAGGTTGACTATCTCTGTTTCATTAGTTCTTTTTCTGGGGTTTTATTCTGTCTTTCATTTGGCCATATTTCATTGTCTCCTCAATTTGGCAGCCTCCCTGTGTTTGTTTCTGCATATTAGGTAGATCTGCTTTGACTCCCTGTCTTAGCTCACTTGTTAAGTTGTATGAGGCAGAGCCTTAGGTATTCACCAGGGCAGGGTGACATGTTTCACCAATTTCTTGTTCTGTGGGTATTGGTTTGCAGAGGGGACAATGCCGCTGCCTGGCTTCTGGAGGTTTGCCCAGCACTCGCTGTTTCCAGTCACTTTACCCACTTCTCATTTGTGACTGGCACCCTTCCAGCTGCTAACCTGGTGGTGAAACCCAGAATGGGTGGGTTTGCATATATTTTAGGTCCATGTGTACCCTTTAAGTAGTGGAAGTCCAGCAATTTTTTCTGCTTCCCCAACACCACTGGTTTTTACAGCCAAAGCTAATGGGGATTTATCTTCTTGGTGCTGAAACCCTGGGCTATGGGGTCTAGACTGGGGCTGGGATTGCTCACTCCCAGGTTATCTCTCCTAGTTTTTATCCACCATGCACGAATATGGGACCATCAGTTCCACTGCCTTCACCACCTCTCCATGCCACACTGAGTCTCTGCCCATCTCTGTGACCTACCCCTCTTACCCATCTTGATGAATGTGGCTTCTTCAAATCCTTGGTTGTCAGACTTCCATACACCTCAATTTTCTGATGGTTCTGGGTGTTATTTATTTGAGATCTGGTTGTAATTCTCTCTATGGTTGAGCAAGGAGGCAAAGCATGTCTACCTATGCTTCCATCTTGACCAGGAGTCCCATGTGATGGTACTTAAAGCTGGGTCTTTAGTAGACAATTAGGTTAGGAGGGCAGAATTCTCATTAATGTGATTAGTGCCCTTTAGACACCTCAGAGAGCTCTCTTGCTTTTCCATTATGTGAAAACACAGCAAGAAGTGGGTAGTCTGCCACCTGGAACAAGGCCCTCACCAGAACCTGATTATGCTGTCTCCCCGATCTTGGACTTCCAGCTTCCAGAAATGTGAGAAATAAATTTATGTTGTTTATAAGTTACTCAGTCTATGGTATTCTGTTATAGCAGTCCAAATGAAATAATACAGGAGACATGTACAATTATATTCATTACAACACTGTTTATAAAAGAAAAAAAAAAGGAAGAAAGAAAGAAACAAATGTCATCACTAGGAGAATTAATAAATAGTTGGATATTCATTTAAAAGAATACTATATTTCCATGAAAACCAATGAAACAGTTCATTCACAATAAAAATAAAGCTATGAAACAATGGTGAGTGAATAAACAAGTCCACAAAAATTACCCATGTACATATTGGTAGGCTGTTTCTAGAAAGCTCAACATTAGCAAAATTAAGAAATATATTGTTTAGAAATATATACACATGTGCTTAACATTTTTTAAAAAGAAACAAAACAAAGGCAAGAAAAGCAAAAACATACAAGTGGGACTACATCATACTAAAAAGTTTCTACGCAGCAAAGGGAATAAAAAAATGAAATGACAACCTACTGAATATCAGAAAATATAAAAAATCATATCTCTGATAGGGGTTAACAGCCAAAATATACAAAGAACTCATGCTACTCAAAAGCAAAAACTAAAATAAATCTGCAAACAATCCAATTAAACCATTCATGATCCTAATAGACATTTTCCCAAAGATGACACACAGATAGCCAACAGGTACATAAAACAATGTTCAACATCACTAACCATTGAGGGAAATACAAATCAAGATCACAATGAAATATCACCTCATTCCTATTAGAATGGCTATTATCAAAAAGAAAAGAAATAAGAGTTGGTGAGGATGTGAAGAAAAGGGAACCCTTAGGTACTGTTGATGAGAAAATAAATTGGTGAAGACACTATGGAAAACAGTATGAAGCTTCCTCAAAAAATTAAAAATAAAACTACCATATAATCCCACAATTCCACTTCTAGATGCATTAAGTCCTCACTTAAGGTCATCAATAGGTTCTTAGAACTGTGGCGAAACAACGTAATATATGATGAAATCAATTTTGTCATAGGCTAATTATCTAGAGAAGACTTAAGTTCCTACAGCACCTCATCAACATCCTAATGAGACAGCATTAAATGAAACATTATTCAACGACATGCTGTATTTATCTGAAAACAAAAACACTAATGTGAAAAGGTATCTGCACCCCCACGTTCATTGTAGCATTATTTACAATAGCCAAGATATGGAAACAACCTAAGTATTCATTGATGCAGGAACGGGTAAAAAAAATGTAACTCACATACATATATACTTATATATATGTATGTGTGTGTGTCACATTTATAAATATACATATATATGGAATATTATTCCACTCTAGAAAAAGTAACTTTTTCCATTTGCAATGACATGGGTGGACCCTGAGAGGCATTATGCTAAGTAAAATGAAATCAGACAGAGAAAGAAAATACTACATAATCTCACTTATATGTGGAGTTCAAACAACAGACACATGAAACAAACAAACAAAAATAGTCAAGAAAAACCAGATATAGAAAACAGACTGATGGTTGCCAGAGGAAGGAAATGGTGGTGGTGGGGTGCAGGGAGTAAAATGGATGAAGGAAGTCAAAACATACAACCTTCTAGTTTTAAAATAAATAAAACATGGTAACTATAATTAACAATACTATACTGCATATTTGAAAATTGCTAAGATAGCAAATTTCAAAAATTCTCCTCACAAGAAAAAATATTTGTAACTACATATGGTGACAGACGTTAACTCCATCTTATTGTGATGACCATTTTGCA
Organism: Furipterus horrens; assembly: GCF_987537825.1. Taxonomy (NCBI): domain Eukaryota; kingdom Metazoa; phylum Chordata; class Mammalia; order Chiroptera; family Furipteridae; genus Furipterus; species Furipterus horrens. The sequence continues at coordinate 88,996,317 of NW_028327175.1, forward strand.
ATATATACAAATATTGAACTATTATGTTCTATTCCTGAAAATAACATACTGCTATATGTCAGTTATACCTCAATAAAAAAGCAAGGAAATGATACAACCAAATTCAGGATGGTAATTGCCTGTTTGGGGGCAGGGAGTTGGAAAAGCAATGGTGAAGGGGCATAGTTGGTGTTGGCAATGCCATAGATTTTGAGTTGGCTGGCTGCATCACTGGTGTTTATTTTAATTATATCCTTTGTACTTGTTATATTCCTTTGTATGTACCAAATAGTCAAAAAATATTAAAGATTCCTGACTAGCAATGTATATGTGCAACTAGCTTGGACTATGTAAATATGAGTTAAGGCATTACTTGTTGACATACATGAAAATATGTACTTTGCATCTGAAAATTCATAGGCAAAATTTAATCTGACAATTCAAAATGTATTAAAATTTAAGATTTAATATGTGTAGAAATAGACAGATTCTAAAATTCAAAATTATCCTCAACACCTCAAATGCTTCTCTTTCCATTTTTTGATATATACCAAACTACTGGAAAAATATAGAATATTGGTAAAGTATACAAGAAAACTTAGTAGGTATTTTTTTCTTCCTAAAGTGTACTTAAAGTGTGAATTTAATTTTAAGTATTTCTAGTTTGGCAGGTATGGGCGTTTTTCCTTCTTTCTCCTAATTAAAAATTATTTTCTTAAGTTGAATATTATGGGAGGTTAAGAACAAAGGTTCCAAATCAACCAACCCAGGGTTCCAATAAATGCTTTGCAATTTATTGGTTGTGTGATTTTATGACAAGTTGTTTAACTACTTTAAAGTTCACTTTCTTCATCTGTAAAATGAGGTTAGTATAGTATCCACCTTGCTGAGTTGTGAAGATTAAATGAAAAGAGGACATATAATAAAAACAAATGTTTAATCACAGGCCTGACAGTCAATCAACATTCAATAAATTTTAATTTTTATAATTATTATGTCAGCAAGAATATAGTAGTAAAAGGTGGTAAAATTATTCTTAAATGTCAGAGAAAAAATTCTTTGTTTCTCAAAATTAAGACCTCAAATTTACACTTACATATGAATTCCAGAAAGTGTTCAAAGAGAGTGAAACACCCCCATTGCAGGGTTTCCTTCCTCAGCTTGCAACACTTCCCTTGAAGTTAAGGGGTGTTTTATACAGGAAGAGCAAGGTGTTTGATAAATCTAATAACAAACCTGTCTACACTTATTTTCCGTGATTCAAGACACATGTCAGCTTAAACAAAGAATTAGCAACCAAAGAACTCTATGGAACTTTGACATTCTAGGCTAGTCCCTAGCATCTACTGTATGAAGTATTAATGAACAAAACCCTCCATCTTTGTAAACTTAGCATGCATATATATATACAAGAATATATTTGTCTTTTAACATCATACAGATCCTATTATCTCCCTCAGCAAACAGCTCATAGAATGGGTTTAAAAAATTCAATAGCCAAACAAGAACAACAACAACAAAAACCAATGTAATAATGGCCTTGGTATTGGAAAATGAGGAATCTTAATAATTTAACAATATCCCATACTTGAAGAAATTTATTTTTAATTAGGACATCACCTAAAACAAACATGTAAAATACTATTTATTCATTTTAATCCAATAGTACAAATACTTACAGAAAAATTTAGTTAATATTTGTAAAAGTTTTTCACTTCTGTTATCAAATATAATGGTTTTCTCTTTGCTTTAAACACATTGTAATTTTGCAATGATTAACTGTCAGTTATTTCAAATTTGCCTAAGAAAAAAGTATAACAATTGAATCAGAAACATTTAGTTGTGGTTGCAACTTAATAATCTTCTTTCCTCTAATAGAGAAGTGACTTCTCTATTGACTCAAAAATCAGTATTAGAAAAAATTTTTTAAACAAATCAAATGCATAGTGTTTGAGACTTTTCTACTATTTTGCCATAAAACTAATGCATTTAAACCATATACAAGAAACAAACAGATTTGTCAAGGGTCCATCAGTTGATGTCCTGGGGAGAGGTTACTGTGTGAGGGGTCCCACCAAAGCTTTCCAAGGACTGGCCTCACTAGGAATTTTGCACTTACAGAAGAGCCCCCTGGTCTCCCTTACAGTTGCTACATTTCTAAAGGTCAGGGACTCACCTTATATACCCTGTATCTGCAACATCTAGCCTAATGCCTGGCACTTGTCCTCAAGCATTTACTGTTTTATAAAACTGAAGATAGCAACAGCAAAACAATGTTCTGGATTTTGAGGTTTGTTTGATATTGAAACCGGTTCTGTGCAGCTAATTAAAGGCAGAAAATGGACAGAACTGTTGGTAACTAGGGTAAAATTTACACTCTGTCCAGCTCTTTCATGTGTACCTGCTGCAGCCTAGGCATAGAGCTGGTCACAGGCACAAGCAAATTGTGTCTGATCATCTGCATTTGTTGTGTGTTTTGTGCTGTGAAGATCTGTTTATAGTCTTGACAGAGTGGCAAAATAAAAACTTCTTTGATCTTCTTTCCCAAGGGTAATTATAAACCAAAATGAAGTACCTCTGAAGTTCTGGAAAGTTCATCTGCACTTCCCTTTGTTGTACTTCCTGTTTCTTTCTGACCTTCCTGAGTTCACAAGGGTTTTGTTTCAAGTAGATTCAGTGATCTAACAAAACAGGCTTTATTCTAATTTTCAGCTGGCTAAATCAGAGAGTGTGGTGCAGTTTGGTAGAGTAGATTTTAGTGTGATTTACAATGTGAAATCTACCTCAAAGAGGGTCATTAAGGTGGAGTTGCTAGATAATTGATTCAGGATGAAGTTAGAATTGCATATTTTGTTCCTCTTGGGTTTCTAGTAAAAAATAAGTTTCCCATTTTGAGAAATGCATGGAAGTTTGTTATTTCTCTGTGGCTCCACAATGGCAATAGACTTCCATTTGCTTGGCTTTCTCCACTTACTCTGACATTGTGAAATTTAGTTATTAATTAGCTGACCGATTTGGGAAGCAATTTCAAATAATCTCAATACATATTATGTGTTTGTGTAGGTGTCTGTGTGTGTGTGTGTGTGTGTGTGTGTGTGCACACATGTGTGTGAACTGATGGACATTCTGAGCAGATAGGGATTATACTGTTTGGCACTGTTTTTTACTATCTAAAGCCTATTCAAGACAACAGGGACAACCTCACTAATTTGAAAAGCATGGATCACCAGTATCTGGACCAGTTTGTGGAACTTGATGTTTTAATTAAGCAACAGGAAGGTATCTATATTTGGCTAAGGAATCAGAGCTACTTAGAAAGTTGAAGCATTTGACAAGACTCATTAATTGCTTTTCTGTTTGTTTCCCCAAAAGATATAAGCAAGTATAAAGGACTGTTCACATGCAACATAGCTTGTCTATTTCCCCATATCCGTTTCAATTCCAATTTCCACTTCCATTTCCTATAATGAGGTCCAAGAAGAGCAATACACTGAGCCCATCTTGACCTTTTTTTTTTTTTTTTTTCATTAGGATGACAGGATACTTTGTGAACAGTATTTACACACTCCAATGTCTAACCTGGAATCCAAATAAGTTCCATAAATTTGAGTCTAAGTAAAACAATAGAATTTCAAACCACTAATTTACTTTTATGAACTAGGTCATCACAGACTTGTTAAAAAGGTGTATAGATGTGTATAAATGTGTATATAGGTCCTTTTCTTTCTTTCTAAATATTGGGTAGTTTACATACAAGCCTCGTTTGAGCTCTTACAGGAATTGCTACTTGTCTCTGTATGAGTGTGACCACCCTATGTGTGCCCAAATCTCTCTCAGAAGCAGTAGCTGTGAGACCCACACAAGTGCTGCCTAGGATATCAATATGCAGACTTTGCTTCGCTACCAATACAAATTTGAATTCCAGAGCATTTGAGGTTATGGGGATAAATAATGTATTTCTCCACTGAGAATACATTAGTGTCATTTCTAGCTTTGAAGTGAACTGTGGTAAATTTCTTTCTGTAGTGGCAGTTACTTCTTAAATTCCAAATTTCCTGCTGGATTAATTTTCTAAGAGTTCCAAAGCTAGAAGTGAAAGCAAGGGATCTTTCTTGAATGTCAAACACTCTTAGGTGCTTTAAATTTGATGTGCTCTCAAGTCGCTAAAACCACTCTATGGGACAATAAGACTACTCATTTATACAGATGCTGAAGATCAAGGATTTAGTCACCTACCTGAAGCTATAGAGCTAACTGAGGGCATGGAATCTGAATCCAAGTCTGATCCCCCAGCTGGGTTCTCACCCCTGCACTGGGCTGAGTCAGTAGGTCTTTGGCTGGGATTGGAGGGACACCATCAAATCTTAGTATGAAGAGATGGCTTATGACAGAGACTACTGGAGGGTAATGGTCGGCCATAACTTGTAGAGTGATGATGGTGATAAAGGGTGTGATGCTTTCTCTTGGGGGGCTGTTTTTAAGTCATCATATTCAAATACTATCCCATAAAGACAGATGCTTTAAACAATATGCATTACATTTTGTTTTAGTACAATGAAAGAAAATGCCATGTGAAGGGAGTGCTTTTCTGACTTAAAAATGAAGGAGGTACCTGATCATCCAGGCTGAGCAGAATCCTTGATAGGAACTTTTGTTTCTTATGTTCAGAGGGCTGGTTTTGTAATGAAGAAGTAGGTATACATAGATGATATGTTGGGAACCATAAGACATATTCTATTAGAAAACTACAATTGATCATGTGATTTCTCTTTCCTTCTTTTACCTCTGGGAGACATTTTTGTTTTGTAGGGTGTGCTTTTCACAGAAAAGTAGTCGTTCTCCTCTCCCCCACTCATTTACACACACATACACACACACAGACACACACACACACACACACATTTTCTCTCTCATTTCTCACTTCATTTTTAATTGAGTGTACAGACCAAAGCAGTGCAGGCAGCAGGTTGATGAGGATAATGAGAAGGGACAGAATCAGATCAGAAAGCTGGTTATCATAAGCTTGATAGACATGCTTGTCAGATAAACATTTGATTGGCTTTGAACTTATTATTATAGGGTATGAAAAATTCACACAAAGATGGTTATTTATAATGCAAATTTAAATAACATTCTTTCTGATCATCAGCTAACACATACTTGTTTGGAAAACATATCTACAAAGAAGAAAATAAAAACCACACAATCCCACCACACTGAGATAATATCCTCAACTGTGTTAAGATTGTGATGCATTTTGGGGTTTTATCACATCATTGAGGGGCAAAAATGATTAAGAACCCACATGTTGTTTCTGTAGACTTTGTCCTTTGAATGCTTATAGGAAAACAAGGTAGTAAAAATGCTGTACCTCCTCTAAGTAGTTTCAGATTTCACCACAGAAGTTAATAGTTTTAGCAGCTTGTGTTTTACCCTGGTTCATTTCTCAGGGACAGCACTGACAACCTAGAGACATCCAGGGACTGACCCCAGCACTGGCTCTGGTACAGAACCACTGCACTTTGGCTCACTTGCTTTTCTTATGCTTTGCAGAGACTCGAAACTCAAGCCTGGATGAAACGTTAAGTTTGTAATTAATGACATTTAACTTCTTATGACAAATGTAATTTAGAGTAACCAAAACGCATGTGAGCAAGAGAGGAAAAATACCAATGGGCATTCAAACACATTGACTGTGAAAATATATTTTATTTTAAACTCACATTATTCCCAATGCTACAGAAAATTCCTATTGCTGATTATTCTACATTTGAACATTTTTCATAACTTTAATATTAATACAAACTTCCATAATAACTGGTGTTACTGTCCCCCATTAAAGCATGTGAGATGTATTTTAATGCCTAAATTAAAATATATATTCTGGTTAAGAACATTATATCCACCCAAATATTAATTTTTACTTTAATGTTATGTTTTTGTCAAAGTAATACAATTAAAAGTTTTGACTATCAAAATGACATTAAAAATGGTCAATTAGGAATTATATTTCCACCCTTATCCCAGTCTTAGCTTTTTCTGCCTATCTATGTCTTATAGATAGGCACTTCTATTAGTTTCTTATATTTTGTTATTAACAAATATAAATGCAGTTTATATGTCTATACACTATATTTATATGTTACTGGTAAATAACTATAAATACAGTATATAGACTGTATCTATGTATATATATGCACACACACACATACATTATGTAACCTTGGTTTTTTCACTTAGTAATAGTATATTCTGGTGATATTTCTGTAAATACAGATTTTATTTATACTAACTTTTATAGGTGCATCAAGAGGACATACTATAGTTTAATTAGTCTCCTACTGGTATACACTTGGGATGAATATATATAATGACCAATTGCACTACAAAGAATAGTTATTTGCTACAGAGACCCTTTTGTTTGTGCAGTTATATGGGTAAAATACATTTCCAGAAGTGGAATTAGTAAGTCAAATATGTATGCATTTGCAATAAAATAGATGCTGACAAATGGACTTCTGTGGTAAGCAGAATAATAGCCTCTCAAAGATGTTCATATCTGGGGAAAATCCTATCAAATGTATACATTTATCAAATCATCACATTATACACTTCAAATATTTTATAATTTTACTGATCAAGTATATTCCAATAAAGCTGAAAGAAGAAGAACAACAATAATGTCTGTATTCTAATCCTTGGAACCTGTTAGTATATTGACTCATACACATTAAAAACACTTTGAAAGGTGATTAAGGTTGAGGACCTTGAGATGGCAAAGTTATCTTAGATTATCTTGGCCCATTATAATTATGTGAATCCTTTAAAGTGGAAAATAAAGAGGCAATGACTTTGTGAGAGAGATGTGGTATTAGGAGGACCTGCCATTGTTCTCCATTGAGATAGAAGAACATGTCATGAACCAAAGAGTGTAGGCAGCCCTAGAAGCTAGGAATGGCCCTCAGCTGACAGTCATAAGAAACTGAATTTTGCCAGCAACCTAAATGAGCAAGAAAATGATGACTTTAGTTCTAGAACTCCAAAGAAATGGATTCTCCCCTGAAGTTTCCAATAAGGATCAGAGCTGTGTTGACATATTGATTTTTAGCCCCATGAGACCTATGCATGTCTGACCTATAGAACTGTAAGATAAAAAATGTCTGTTTTAAGCTTCTAAAGTTGTGGCTACTTGTTACAGCAGCAACAGAAAGCTAATACAGTCTGTATAGGGTTTGGAATATTTTGTACTCTCACCAGCAATTGATGAGATTGTTTTCTCACATCTTTGCAAACAGAATATATTGCCAGTCTTTGAGATTTTTGCCAATCTGAAAGGTGAGAAAAGAGCACCTCAGTAAAATTTTAATTTGCATTTTTCTTATTATGAATGAGGTTGAACTTCTTTACAGTTATGCTTATTTTCATTAAATAAATGTCTGTTCATGTTTGTCTCCCACTTTCCTATTGGGTTGTTGGTATTTATTTAATCAAGTTCCAAGTATCCTTTCTATATTCAGAAGATGAGGACTACACGTGATAGAAATTACAACTACTTTTTCTTAAGTTATTCATTTTTCATATGAATTTAAAGGTCAGCATTGACCTGTTTATTATTTTCTTTAGTTTCTATAAGTTTTTCATTATATTGTTGTAGGTTTCTGGGTAACACAAGCTAAAATGCAACCAAGGGAACTCATTTTTGAGGCTAGAAATAAAAATGAAAGGAAGAAGAACTGTTATATAAACTCGACTTTTTTGTTTTTTGTTTTCACTTTCTCCCCTTCAGTTTAAATCATTCTTCTCATGGCTCCTCTCTTACATCCAGGAGTAGCTCCCAATTCTAGAGTGGCTACCACAAGGGGGAAAAGAACTTTGTGCAAAATAATACCAGGGTTGCAGCAACTATACCATTTTGCAGCAGAGTCTTCAATTAAAAGTTGCATTCTTAGGCTGAAATCTGTCTGAGAACCCAACACACTTGGCATTTCATATCAGCAGAGGCAATGGTATTATTATTCACAGTGAAATGCTGACAGGCCCTTCTCTGTAGTGAAACCAGCCAGCTCAGGTTATAATTACCTTTGTTACATCATGGCTTTCTCTGCTAAGTGCACAGCAAGGGAGCTCTTGCATGGGAGACAGATTTGTGTTTATAGCCAAGGAGTTGATCCTTTTTAATTTGAATCAGCTTTACCAATAGCTGGGGGTGGGGCAGGGAAGAAAAACTGCTATAATTTGAGTATCATGAGGAGAAACAATAAACACTTAAATGACAAGAAAGTGATCATCATCCAGTCAGAAACAGAAGATCAGGGTTTAAGCCAGGCATTTCTGACAAGGCTATCAGTACTAGGTTCATTAACTGCCCTTCCTGCTTTCAGAATATTTTAAATGCAGCAATTTACATTAAAATGGATTTAGTGACACCATCTTCTCATTACTGTCAGTTTACATTTGGGTTCATAAACTATAATTGTAAATAAAATATGCTTTTCATTACAATGTCTATTTAGTAGAATATGGTAGGAAATTAGAGGCATAATCATGATCTGAATTATTAATTCAGAGATATTTTTCAGGTGCCATATGTAATGTAGTGGTTCAATTAGGTCTAGATCTCCATGCTCTGCCTCACCTTCCCTTCCTTTATCTTACACTGTTTTTGCTTCTCCACCTCTTCACTGGTACATGGTAAAGGGGTGGGTTTTGCAAGTAGTCAGGCTATGATTATCTATGCCATTATTTTCATTTCATTTTTCTTACTAAGTTTCAAGGAGGCCCCGGATAAATAGCACCCTTCTTCCCTGACCATGTTCTAAATATGTTGAGAAGCAAGACAGATTGAGAGATTAAAGGCTCTCCCAAAAAGATTAAGTTGGAGGATGTAATCTAGTCTGTGGGCTAAATGGACTAGAATTGGGATGATTCCTGGTCTGCTGTGATCATGCCGAACACGGCAGGCTTTCCCCTGTAGGGGGCTGAATATAATGACCAGCAAAGTTATCAGGTCCCAGTTCCTGGCACCTGTGAAGGTTCACTGATAGTTTTCACAGATATGATTAAGTTAAGGATCTTAAGATGAGATTTTCCTGGTTATCAAAGTGGGCCTTACATGCCGTTAGAAGTGTCCTCATAAGAGGCACAGGGAGAGAAGACAGACAGGTAAAGGCAATGTGACCACATAGGCAGAGATTGGAGTGAAGCAAGGGACAGATTCTCCTGCCAGTCTTTGGAGGGAGTGCAGCTTTGCTGATCTGGGCCCAGTGAAACTGAGTTTGGACTTCTGGCCTCCAGAACCGTGAGGAAGTACATTTCTGTGGTTTTTAGCCACAAAATTTGAAGTAATTTGTTATAACATTCTCAGGAAACTAATATGCTCTCCAAGCATCTCTGGCAGACAGCCCCCAGAGGTGCCGAGGATGACAGCTCTCAAGAGGGAGAAGAGCTGAGAGGGTAATTTTAGCCCAGTCTATGCCCACCAATCAGGTGAGTCTCCCTGATATTGTGGAGCAGAATGATTAAAAAACAGGGAGTGGCCGGCGATGTGTTTAAGGTAAAGTCCTCTTCACAGAAACCTTTTTCCTTTCATTCATGAACATCCCTAAGCACTAACAACTGCAATGTTAAAACAACTTTTGGTATTTCATTATTGTGGTCATTATTAAGTCTGAACAAAGGCTGAAGTTGAAATTCTACAGTAGAGAGCTTTGAAGGTCAAGATTGATTAACATTTCATGTTAGAACAAGGACACACATTATCCATCAAGTTGAAATTTTACTTATCTCCCCATCACACAAACTATGTCTGTGTTGCATGTGGACAGCATGGAAGGGGAAGATTTTTTTTTTATCTTGTTTAAAGAAAGAAGTAAACTGCTATCAACATTTTCAAGTTCTCTGCTCATTTTCACTCTGTACAATACTATTTACTTGCAAATGTCTAAGTTTATTTTACTTTAAAATATTTTTCCTCAATATTGAGTAACTGCATGGAGAAATTACAATATGTATCTATTTGATACATTTTTTAAAACTGTTTTACCTAAGTTTAAAAAACTGACAAATGAGGGAAAGGTTTGTCAAAAATCCCAAGACACATACAAACGAAACAAAAGCATCTCCTACCAATCTTGCCTCAAAGGAACATGAAGATTCATGCAGCCTAACCATTTGTTTACCATTACTATCTTCTGTGTCATATGGTTTTCCTAATATGATGTGTTAAATATTATTTTCTGTGACGTCTCTAAATAAACTAAGGTTTATTTAACAAATAGGTGACAACCATGCAAAAAACATTATTCAATGAACAACACAAAGCCCTCTACCATGCTGGACTTACTTTCCTATGGGTGGAGTATCCTCTGGAGAGTTTGATTTAATTGAGTTGGAGGGATACCTTTGCCTAACTTGGGCACATCTAAGCAATGAATACTATGCAGTCTAGGAACTTAGGCATGACAGAGAAACCATGAAAGCAATGGAGAATGATTTTTTTTCTTGCAAAAGTAAACTAAATGTTGAACAAAATATTTGAATATGCCATTCCTCCTCACTGAAGGAAGGATAAAAAGAGGTATTGGGTTGGCCAAAAAGTTTGTTGGTTTTTTTCTGTAAGGTGACTCTAATGCTCTAGTAGTGCTTAGTTGTCTTCAATTTCATTTGAAACAATTTTGTTAGATTGTATTGTGATATCAGTGTGCATTTCTGAAAAGAAATCTTATCAAAATTAGTGAATTTTTGTGTAGCCGTTTTAATACTGAAAATGGAAGAAAATACACATTTTCAGTGTATAATGCTTTATTATTTCAAGGAAGGTAACAATGAAACTGAAACACAAAACAAGATTTGTGCATTGTATGGAGAGGGTGCTGTGACTGATTGAACCTGTCAGAAGTGTTTTTGCAAATTTTTGTGCTGCAGATTTCTTGCTGGAGAATGCTCCATGGTCAGGTAGACCAGTTGAAGTTGATAGTGATCAAATCGAGACATTAGATGAAAACAATCAATGTTATACTACATGGGAGATAACTGACATACTCAAAATATCTAAATCATTAAAGTTATTGCCAAAAATGAAAAAATATGTCTTTTATTTTATGGAAAAACTAAACAGACTTTTTGGCCAAGCTAATAATAATGTTCTACTATATCCTTCACATTTACTTCTTAGCTCTCTGAAGCAGGTGCTCTAGACTTAAAAGAAACTGGAATAGACCAGAAAAATCCAGAATTATAAGCATTGGGTTTTATGAAATATATTCTCCTTTCTATTTCTCTTTAATTTATATTTCATAGAACTCTTTGGAAAAACTCTTAAATTTTTCTTTTTTGTTTTGCTTTGTTTTTCAGCAAACAAGCACTTGTCTTTTGGAACCTGTTGTCTCTGCATATTTTATTTATATTTAGCATATTTATGTGTATGTTAATTATTCCATATTGATATCTTTTACTTCCACAAAAGTATTTTAAGTTCCTTTCTGGGGTTTTATTATAATGTATTATTCTTATACATCCTTATCATAGTGCTACTGAGTAGGTACATAATAAAGTTTCTCAACAGATAGGAGTAAGAGAAAGTGAGAATGGCTAGAAAGAATAGAGATAGCATATAATAAAGCAGGAATGGCCAGTAGAATTTAAAGAGTCAAAGGGAATTTGTGTTGTTTAATTATTTAAAAAAAAAAAACACATTTCTTCTTATACCCTCTTTTTTTTTTTTTTTTTTTTTACTATCACTGTAATAACACTTTCATATTTGGAATGATTGTTATTACAAAAAGTGAATTGGGACAGTTATTCATAATATTCGAGTGCAGCTGAGAAAGAAATAATTTCCTTTAATCAACAGATTATGTCACATGATACAAAAAGTTAAAAACTGAACTAGCAGTTATCATTACTCTTTTATAGACCGTTAATGCCATAATTCCCCTTCTATTACTTAGAAGCCGTCGTCACGCTTCTCTCAGTTGCGCTAGCGCTCTGTGGGTCGCAGCTGGACGCAGACCAGCTCCGGGGAGGGCTGCATCTACAACAAGGTCCCCACGAGCTGGGCCCACTCCCTCCCCTCCTCCTTACGCTGGGCCCAGGTGGCGAGCTGGTCAGGAGTCCCTCTGTGCCATTTAATGACAAGTGCACTCCCTGTGACTCTTTGGAATCACCTATGCCCTCTGGGGCCAGGAGACCTCATACAACCACCACCTTGACTCCTGAGAGCTGATCAAGCCCAAGCCTTCCACCCATCCCCCTCTGATCAGAATCAGGGAATCAGGTCCTGGAGGGGGCAGGTGGCTCAGACACCAAGTGGGCCATCTCTACTCCTGTAAAGGAGGAAAGAGGAAGGACATCTCTAAAATCAGAGAAGGAAAACTCTGACTCCAAAAAACCTCCGCTGCCTTGCGGCATACCTCTTCAGGGGAAAGGCTAAGGGAGTAAACCCCGACAGAAAATCCGGAGCCGGAGTCCCTAAGGCGGTTTGACGTTGTAGTCAACACCGGCAACTCCTGCGGCGCACCTGAAGCCAAGCTGTATTGACTCCGTCTTTCCCTTGGACCCTTCAGCTGCGAAGAGAGGGGGGGTCTGCTGCATGGGCAACAGCAGACCCTCCATATCACCCTGCCCAGGCTCTGTAGCTTCAGTTTCACTGGAGAGGACACTCCAGCGTCATCGCAAGATGTCGACTCAACACGGGAGGAGACAGATACCGGTTATAAGCTCATCCGATTGGCGAAGGAAACGAGCGCCAGGGGTCTCCTCTGACGGTGGGAGAGGTCATCGCACCTCACTGGACAGCTACCGCCCGCCTCAAGCTGGGCAGCCCCAGCCAATTAGGTGCCGTCTCGCCATGGCTCGCCTGCCCTACTGGGTGCGTGGGGATCAGAGAGGCGCCTCTCGAAAAGTGGGCCACAAAACACCCGCACCAGTTAATTCCAAGCAAACAACAAGAAAGAAGCCTCCGGCTCTTCGCCTCGCTAGCTGGAACATCAGGACCATGTGCCCCGGACTTACTGCAGACCTTCCGTGGATCAAGGGTGCCAGGAAAACCGCTGTCATCGATAGGGAACTGGCACGACTAAACATCGACATTGCGGCTCTACAGGAGACCCGGTTGGCCGACAACGGAACTATCAGAGAAACCAACTACACCTTCTACTGGCAAGGGAAGTCTCCGGACCAACCAAGACAGCACGGTGTTGGGTTTGCTGTGAAGAACACGCTTGTTAACTCCATAGAGCCACCCACAGGAGGCACAGAGAGATTACTTACCCTCCGATTGTCAACAACTTTCGGCCCAGTTAGCATTCTTAGCGCGTATGCCCCAACCCTCTGCGCCACCACTGAAGAGAAAGAACAGTTCTACCATGCACTGGACGAAGCGTTATCCAAGATCCCCAGAAGTAACGCTCCCTATCTCCTTGGAGACTTCAACGCAAGAGTAGGAACCGACCACATGGCCTGGCCCACCTGCCTTGGAAACTTTGGGAGAGGAAAGATCAATGAGAATGGTCAGCGACTGCTTGAGCTTTCGTGTCACCACGGCCTGTGCGTGACAAACACATTCTTCAAGTGCAAAGAGATCCACCAGGTGTCATGGAGGCATCCCCGCTCCCGCCATTGGCACCAGCTTGACCTCGTCATCACCAGAAGAACGGATATTGGCAGCACCCTCCTCACCCGCAGCTACCACAGTGCAGACTGCGACACGGACCATGCCCTCGTGGTAAGCAAGGTGCGCATAATGCCGAAGAGGTTGCACCACTCCAAGATGAAGGGTCGCCCACGCATCAACACCAGTTGTGCCAGCAACCCAGTTAAGACCCAGCAATTCATCAACAAGATGGAAGATGCACTCGGCGAGGGAGTGGCGGCAGATGACATTATCGAATCCAATTGGCCACGTCTCCACGACGCCATATACAACTCCGCCATTATTGCTTACGGGAAGAAAGAGCGGAAGAACGCTGACTGGTACGAGGCTCACTGGGAAGAAATGGAACCCGTGATCGAGGCTAAGAGGAAGGCCCTACTGGCTTACAAGGTCACGCCCACTCCCAGTACACTTCAAGCTCTACGGGCTGCCAGGAACAAAGTCCAGAAGACCGCCCGCCACTGTGCCAACACCTATTGGCTAAACCTGTGCAGAAGCATTCAGGAAGCCGCCGATATAGGCAACGCACGAGGAATGTATGAGGGTATCAAGAAGGCAACAGGCCCAATCCCCTCCAAGATCGCCCCCCTTAAGTCCAAGACAGGTGAGGTCATCACTGACCAGGAACAGCAAATGCGGCGGTGGACCGAGCACTACCTCGAGCTGTACGCAACGAAGAACACCGTAACAGACACTGCTCTTAACGCCATCCCAGACCTACCAGTCATGGAGGAGCTAGACACCCCACCTACTGCGGCAGAGCTCGGCAAAGCCATCGACCGCCTCGCTTGCGGGAAAGCACCAGGAAGCGACGGAATCCCTCCAGAAATCCTAAAGAGCGGGAAACCAGTCCTGCTACAGCCGCTCCACCATCTACTCTGTCGCTGCTGGAAGGAGGGTTACATCCCCCAGGATATGAGAGATGCCAACATTATCACCATGTACAAGAACAAAGGAGACCGCAGCGACTGCAACAACTACCGGGGCATCTCTCTCCTCAGCGTCGTCGGCAAAGTATTCGCCCGGGTCGCTCTTGCCCGCCTGCAGACCCTTGCTTCCCGCGTCTACCCAGAGTCCCAGTGTGGCTTCAGAGCTGGCCGATCAACAGTGGACATGATCTTCTCCCTACGCCAGCTGCAGGAGAAGTGTCACGAGCAGCATAAACCACTCTACCTCGCCTTTATCGACCTCACGAAGGCGTTTGATCTGGTCAGTCGAAGCGGACTCTTCAGCTTGCTACGGAAGATTGGCTGTCCACCACATCTGCTTGCTGTGGTCATGTCCTTTCACGACAACATGCACAGCACGGTGTCCTACAACGGCACAACCTCTGAGGCCTTCCCAGTCAGCAGCGGAGTAAAGCAGGGCTGCGTCCTCGCGCCTACGCTGTTCGGAATCTTCTTCTCCATGCTCCTCCAATACGCCTTTAAGGACTGCAGCGAGGGTGTCTTCATTCATACCAGATACGATGGCAAGCTCTACAACCTGGCCTGTCTACAAGCCAAGAACAAAGTCAAAGAGGTGCTCATCCGTGAGATGCTCTTCGCCGACGACGCAGCCTTGACATCACACTCCGAAGAGGGACTCCAGCAGCTAGTCACTTGCCTTTCCCACGCATGCAAGGAGTTCGGACTAGCCATCAGCCTGACGAAGACGAATGTTATGGCTCAAGGCACGGGGACTCCCCCATGCATCACCATCGACGGGTACACCCTGGAGGTTGTCAACGACTTCACTTACCTCGGGTCCATCATCTCGAGCTCTCTGTCAGTCGACTTGGAGGTCAACCGGAGAATCGCCAGGGCAGCCACAGTTATGGCCAGACTGAACCGGTGAGCGTGGAACAATTCCAGCCTCACTGAGAAAACCAGACTGCGCATCTACCAAGCCTGCGTACTCAGCACTCTCCTCTATGGCAGCGAGACGTGGACCACCTACACAAGGCACGAAAGGAAACTCAACAGCTTCCACATGAGGTGCCTGCGATGCGTCCTGCATGTCGCCTGGCAGGATAAGGTCCCCAACACCGAGGTGCTGAAGCGAGCCAATATGAGCAGTTTGCATGCAGTTCTTAGTGAGAGACGCCTCAGGTGGCTCAGCCATGTCAAAAGAATGGATGCAGGCCGTATCCCCAAAGACCTCCTCTACGGCGAGCTAGCAGAAGGCAAGAGGATGACAGGGCGCCCAAAACTGCGGTTCAAAGACATCTGCAAAAAGGACATGACACAGTGCTCCATCAATCTCAACACATGGGAAGTTCAAGCAGACGACCGCCTAGCCTGGAGGCTCGCGGTCAGGCAAGGTACATCACGCGCAGAGACTGCGCGCAACGAGGAGGCGGCCCAGAAAAGATCGAGGCGGAAGCAGCGTCAACAGCAGCAACAACGGCCATCTGCCTTCACCTGTAACAAGTGTGGCAGGGATTGTCACTCTCGAGTCGGACTGCACAGCCATTCTCGGCGGTGCAGATAGACTCTCAAGAAGCTACGCCATCGTCTCTCGAGACGGACGGCTGCCGACGACAATGACTTAATTTATTTTCCTTTTTAATAGGCCTTTTACTTCCTTTCAAGTGGGTACTGTCATCTTACTCTTTCAAAGTTTATTTACTTGTGCATAAACAAGTAAACTCTTCCAGTGGATCATTAAACAATTCTTGGAAGTGGACAGGTCTTAGGTATACTCTGATATATTTTTTAAAAGGCTGTCATTTTTGTGTGTTAAGACTGGCTGGTGAGCACTCTCCTCCTTGCCTTTCCATAATCCAGTCCTAAAAATTTTGAGTGGATGGTCTTTTTTCCTACAATTTTTAAATTTTTTATATGTGAGAAAGAGGTAGTTAGAAATGAAAGTCTTATGTAATTGAAATAATTCTAACAAAGGATATTTTTAGGAAGTTACAGAGTTGAAGAAATTATAGAAGACCTACATAAATGAATTGGTATACCATATTCATGGAGAGTGAGACTTCTTCTTTTAAAAGATGTCATTCTCCACAAATACATGTATAGTATCCTATTGCTGTTACATGTTTTCTTCTGTGGGACAGAAAAAAAAAACAAAAACAAAACCTGATTTACTGAAGTTGAATGAAAGTGCGAAATTTCCTATATAGATGAGAAACTTCTGAAGAAGACTATCATGGCAGAACACTGCTTATCAGATAGTAATACATCATAAAGCAATATTATTTAAGACACTGTGGCATTTGTTCATGAATAGACAAAAGTGGAACAGAGAACCCAGAACAGTTTTTTATTTTGTTAGTTCTGAAACAGGGAGGGGGCTGTTAGGTCTAAAATTTACCAGTCCAAGACTTACTAATCACCACATTCAAGAAATTGTGAGGGTTAAAGGCGAAGGGATTAAGAAGTAAAAATTGGTGGTTACAAAATAGTCATGGGGATGGTTGTAAAGTATAGCATAGTGAATATAGTCAATAATATTGTAATAATTATGTATGGTGTCTTATGGGTACTTGAAATATTGGGGGGAACACTTTGTAAAGCATATGATTGTCTAATCCCTATGATGTACACCAGAAACTAATACAAAATAATATTGAATATAGACTGTAATTAAAAAATAAAGTAAAACAAAAATTTAAGTATGGAGTGGATCAGTCAATGAAGGTGAAATTGTGTGTGACTGCAAAAGTACTTCAAAGTCATGGGTCTCTGTCTCTCTGGAAGTTCCTGATTGTGATTCTGCCATGGGAGGGAGGAGACACTAACACACATGTGTGGATTAGAAACATATGGGTCTCATTTTAGGACCAGTGAGACTAAAAAGTTAATTGTGTATACATGTCAGTCATCATCAGTCAATCAGGCAACTAATATCTTTAGAGATCTTGAATCTAACAGGACTGAAGTTGACAGGTGAGCTGACAATCCAAGGTCTACTACCTAGGTAACAGATTGTGTAAACGAAGCCATTACTTGCTGGGGCAGATGGAACAGAGGAAACTTAGCTCCTGGGTATTCCTGACTCAATAGCTCTAGCAGTTCTCTGGAAAGCAGCAAAGGCAACCTCTCATGTCTTGTTATTTCTGTTAGCAACTGCCAGTCCTTATCACGCAGGATCAGAGTATAAATGGGATTACATATGCTGAAGCCAAAAGGGATTCCAGGGCTCACCTAAACCAACCCCATGAATTAGTACACAGTTGTGATCAGAACACACATTTCTGATTCATAATACAATCTTTGATTTACTATCTAGTGTGTCATTTTAAAGTTAAACATTTGACAACAAAAATTTGTCTCTTCTCTAATGATGTTTAGAAATCTAATTTTGCCAACTGAAACTAATACAGCAATTAGAACCTTAGCATACCATTTAATGGAGTGGATCTTTTGAAAGTTTTACCCATGAAAATATGAATGTAAACAAAAAATGTTTAAATAATCTACAGAGCATTCTTTTAAAAATGGATAGTAGATAGAACTAAAAGTTTTAATTCAAAATATTTGGTTGGCCAAAAAGTTTAGTTTTTTTCATATGATGGTTATGGTAGTGCTTAGTTGCCTTTATTTGAAATAATTTTGTTAGATTGTATTTTGACAACTGTCATATCAGCATGCATTTTTTAAAAACTCACCAAAATTGGTGAATTTTTGTGTGGCCATATTAATATTGAAGATGGAAGGAGATATGCAATGTTTCTGGTGTTTTATGCTTTATTATTCAAGAAAGGAAAAAACATAAACACAAAAAATGAAACACAAGAAAAGATTTGTGCAGTGTATGGAAAAGGTGCTGTGACTGATCAAACATGTCAAAAGTGGTTTGCACCAAGTTTCTTGGTACTATTGATATTTTGATCTAATAATTCTTCACTGTGGGGCTGTCTTATACATTGGAAGATGTTTAGCAGCACCCCTGGCCTCTACTCGCTACAAGTCTATAGCGGGAGATAGCCGACATACTCAAAATATTCAAATCAATAAGGTTATTGGTGAAAATAAAGAAAATGTGTCTTTTCTTTTGTGGAAAAGCTGAATAGGATTTTTGGCCAACCCAATAATAACATTTAAAAAACATGAAAATAAATTATTTTTATACTCTTGGTTCTCAATCAGGAGTCTAGTTCAAAATTACGTGGGAAGTTTCAAAAATCATATGTACATGACTCCCACCATGAGCCATGTTGTATGTATACTTTGAAAAAAGATTTCTATATGATTTCAATATACAATTTGTATCAACAATGTGGACACTCTAACTCTTTTACAAATAGTGAATAGAAAAATAAAAATCACAGCATCCATTGTTTAGACAAGCATCAAAACTTCTTTTCCACCAGATGTTCCACCACTTCAAACATCTTTACAGTCATATTGCATAAATAGATGGCACTATGTCCAGATGCAGATAAGGCAATTATATCTCAATTATACATTTGGATGAGAAATAGAGCAGAGAAAACAAACAAAAAATCCTATGAAAAATTCTAAAACCTCATTTCAGCCAAGAGTTCCCAGTACATCACCCATCAAATCCTTCGCCAAGCCGGCTTCCAAGAAGCCATGCTGGCTGACTTGAGCCCTATATCTTTGGCCTCCATTTTGGCACTGATAGGATGAATAGTGAGGTTAACATAATGCAGCAACAGAGAGAAGGAAAAGGACCAATGGGGTCCAGAAAATCCACAAAGTCAACAATGAATCCTTAAAGATTCCAGCGTTACCTAGAATGAGAAAATACTTGACCCTCAAAAAATTGAAATGGCAGCTGCTGATTAAAAAAAAAAAAAATTATGCTGAGTTTAAGAATAGCAATACTCATAAGAGTTATCATTTCAGAATAGAGCAGGTAATACAAAGGATTTCTGGTACTTTTTAATGGAGACCTAGGCATTCCCAATGTGAAAAACTGCTTCCATTGTAGGTTAAAGTAAGAGTAAGCCAACTACTAACTCAAAGTCTGAGCTAGGAGTTGTAGTTTGGAAGGGTTACTAATTTGGAAAATTAAACTAAAGGCTCCAACCTTTTCTATATTTTGTTCTCTACCTTAGTGTTTTATTTACAGAGATAAAGCTCTCTTGCTTAGGGCAACAGAGCAGAAAGAGAGGAAACACAACTTTATAACATACTTGCTTTTATATCATGATGTTTGGTTTCCTGGCAGTTATCAGCACCTTTTGTTCCATCAGGCAGGGGTAATTCAACCCAGTCAGGATATTTGTTCCCGGATGGAATGTCTTCCTATTGGCAAGAATGCAGTGGGAGTCCATGGTTTTGTGTTTCGTTTCTCTTTTAGCAGCCTCATCTTTCAATGACATCACTCTCAGCCCTGAGATATGACTGCACTTCCCCAGCTGCCTGATAGTGAAGCAAAGGTTACCTTCTATCTTACAGCAGTGTTGTCATCAAAGAGCTCTATTTCATTGATGTGACAACACAGTGTATAAGATTTTCTCCAAGTGCGCAAAAAGGCCAAAGCAACCTTTACAATGGAAAGCCAATGAGGCGGCAGGATTCAAATAGATAACCGGTTTGGCTGCCTCTGATATCATCCCGCCCTTCAGGAAAGAGTGATTGTTTTCTGTTCAACTTGATCTTTGTTTTGTTCTTTGGGACTCAAAATAAAACAAAGAAGAAGGCCCATGTACACTGAATGGATGGGCAGGATATAGGTGCCCTTTAGCCATTTATGAATCGTCCCTGTCTTCATAATGACTTGGATTTCACAGAGACTTAGGTAAGTAATTTGATAGGATCTTAAAGAGAATAATTGAGAGAGTTTTAAAAAGTAAACAGATTGGAAGGCATCCATAAAACTTAAATATTCTTTTATGTGCCATTGTATTTCTATAGTTTGGCATGAGGTTAATTGCTAATTGGAGTAAATGACTAAAGTCAAGTTTTTCATTTGCTGAGAAAAAGCCACTTTGACAATGATTTCATGATGGCAAGCAGAGTTCTGTATGAAATGGTTGTTTAACTACAAGCAAGGTGTCTAAGTGGCTTGAAATAAACAGGATGAAAGTATTGTAGCAGGTAGAAAATATTGGCTTCCATTTCTTTGGTCTGTTCCAACAAATGTTTACTTCAGGGAAAGAGAACAGCTTTACTCTTCAGCACTCTCAAAATCACTTTGCAAAGTAAAAATAAAACAAAACAAAACAACTCCAAAACATTCCAAAGTCCCTTTCTCCTATATCACCGTGACAAATGAACTGTTACATCACTTAAATACAGGGGTGGGCAGTTGTGAGTATGTAAAACATGAGTTTTATTCTTGTATTATTATTCATTAATCATTGTATTATTTTCCACACAAACCTACTTTTGCCCACCCCTATATGTAAGAAGACAGGACTTTTTCCTGAATGTAATAGTTTGACAAAGTAGAAGTGAGAATACGGCCATTTGAAAGTTGGTCTCCCTGAAATACTTTCATGGGAGAGGTGAAGAGGAAGTAATGAGTTGCCTTTTCTAAGATGGCTGGCTCTTCTTCCACCCTTCATTGGGCTCACCGTCTTGTTCACGTCATTGCTAGTTTGTTCCCTGAAGGCATTGGGATGGATGTAGCCTCGGGTCCCGGCCACACTCCATGTGAAACTTCTACCCGGAAGACCTGGTACAGTACCTCCCTCCACAAAGGAGGGGAAAGAATATTTAAAAATTTCTGGCATTTGTCTCTCTGTCTTCAACCTCTTAATTTTCCAGATTTTCCCAATATCTTTTCTCCAACTTTATCCATTTCTACAGCTCCTTCGCCTCATGATATTTCATCTGAAGAAGCATAGTACAACGCAAAGAATTATGGGATTTAGAGTTTGATACTTTCTCTGCTGTTTTGTAGATGTGGGACCTTACCTAGAAGCCTTAGTTTCAACAACTACAAAATGGAGATGAGGATAATAATGGTTTATTCTGGTGATAAGTGAGATAATTTGCCAAGAGTCCCTCACCATGCTTGACAGATAGTTGGAGAATAATATATATCACCATCTTTCTCTTTTCTGGAATTCCCCAACTCTGATTTCCTGATCATTTCCCAATTAATATTTATTTTCTGGAAATGGAGATGTTGCAGCCAGGTGGTTGGAAGGGGAAAGAGAGCTCTTTTGACATTTATTTGGCTGCGTGTTTCCTTCCAAGATCTGAGTATCCAAATGGTAGCTGCTATTATAGGAGAGGGCTCTCACATTATTCCACTTTAGATTTGTATTTTAAATTGGATGAGAGTGAAGTAGGGTCAGTCTCTACTTAGCAAATAGCCACTTCTAAGAATGTAGTATTTGAAATGGTTTACAACTTTTTTTCTTTTTTTTTTTTTGAGATGGATTACATCTAGACTTAGCTCACGTATTCAGTTCTAGAAATACTCTCTTTTGCTGTTTGGACCCTATATTGCCAAATTAACTGTCCATCCGTCATGGGAAAAAATCAGTGCCACACTTTATCATTCCAGGCTCAATGGTGAGAAGGTGTTGCTGTTATTGCTCCATATAGAGTCCTTCATCATTTTTCCTTTTCTCCTGGCTAAATGCCCAGGCATTCAGAAGTGTACTATTCAACCATGATTATCCATTAGAATTACCTGGCTAGCTTTTAAAACACTCCAATGTCTTAGTTTCTCTATAGACGAATGAAATCAGAAACTGTTGGGGTTGGACCTGAGCAGAGGTATTTTAATGGTCCTCAGGTAACACCAACATGCCTTATTGATGGAGAAAACAGATGTTCAACCCTGAAAGGGTTATTATTCCATAATAATTCCAGTGTGAGGTCTCAAACTAAAATGAATCTTGCCATGTAAGACATATCTTTCCTTTGTTTTTGGTGCTCTGTTTCCATTGGCCTGTGTTTCTTAAATTATCTCTTGAATTACTTGAGTTAACCCACTATGCTATGTTGTTAATAAATAGTAATCTAGAAACAATTCAAGGAAAACCAAACACAGGGTTGAAATTGAGCCCATGGTCAGGTGAGTGGTAGTTGAGTCAGGAAGTTTGGGCTTTGGGAGCTCAATTGTGAAACAAACAAAAAACACAGAGAAGTAGCCCTGTTTTGGGAACTGTGCATTCGGGTGTGGGAGAGTGACATCCAGTCTTAAACTGGCCTTTTGCACGTTCTTTTGTTTTCTTACAATCTAATTTTCATACAAAACCTTGCGTAATCTAAAAATGAAAATTATTTCTGTACTTAATACATTTCAGTAACTTCTTACTATATACAAAATTAAATCCAAATTCTGTTCCATGGACAGCAAAGGCCGTGGCTTACCTCTCTGTCCCCTATTTATACCCTATTCTATGTTTCTTACTTTGCTCCAGTCACCTGGCCATTTTCTATCCTTTAGGAACATAAGCTCACTTTCAACATTGAGCATTTGCTCTGTTCTCCCTGTTTAGAGTGCTCTTTACCCAGACCACTGAGGAACCTGTCTTGACCTGAACTCCTGACCACAGAAGCTCCCTTACCACCACTCTCTATCTCTCTTTCATCTTCTTGGTGGCTTTGCTTCCTGGCGCTGTCACTTTCTCAAATCATCATGTTCATTTTGTTCCCTTCCTAGAAGGTGAGCTCTGCAACCACAACTTTGGCTTGTTCACTGTTGTGTCTTCAGCATACTGTACTGTTGGCCCACACATTGCCCTAGAAAAATAAGAAAAAGTACCCATCCTGACAGACACAGGGCTGCAGACCCAAAGCCATAGAGCCACAGCTCTATGAGTTGCTGCGATTGATTTATAAAGAAGTATTTCTTTCCAGGCAGAGGCAGGCCTCCATTGAGGTGTACAGGCAGATGATGGGTTTCATGTTAGTCCTTACTTACTCTGTACAGTGGTAGGAGGTGGCTAGAGTGCCTGAAATATGGTAAACACCACAGACAATAACTCTTTTGTCTTTAGAGATGAGGTCTCTCTACATTGCCCAGGCTGGAATGCAGTGGTTATTCACAGGTGAGATCCCACTACTGACCAGCACAGGAGTTTCGACTTGCACTGTTTCTGACCTGGGTCAGTTAACTCCTCCTTAGGCAACCTGGTGGTCCCCTGCTCCTGGAAGGTTATTACATTAATGCCCAACTTAGTGCAGACACCAGATTGGCATAGCATCCTACTTCCCAGAACTGTTGGGCTCAAGTGATCCTCCTGCCTCAGCCTCCTGAGTAGCTAGAACTAGAGGTGTGTTCTATGGTGCCAAACCAGTAACTATTTGTTTAATGAATAAGTTTAAGGGGGTGGCTGTGACAATGTTCATCAGCAGAACACATTCTCCTGGGTCTGGACATGGCAAAAGATGTTCAGCAGTATGCTGGTAAGTGAATAACAAATCAATCTCCAGAAGAAACAACCATCACCACCTGATTTTTCATGTCTGCCAATTTTCATGGTGTAAATAGCCCTATCATGGCCAATTTCAACCTTTTAGCATAATGTAAATGACTTACAAAACTCTTAAAAAATTAATACTTTCACAAGCTATTAGGATGATGTCAATGGCTCATCAGTTCCCATATATCCAATGAACTCCTATCCCAGTACTGAACCTTGGAGATGTCAGATTCTGGGTCACAGACAATAACTAATCCTGCATGTCCTTGCAGAGGTTGTTTATTTATTGTGTGTTGGTATCTTTGTGCATGTGAGGACAAGGAAATGGCCTGTCACCTAGGTGGAACGCAGAGCTCCAAGATGTTTTTGAAAAAAGAGAGGAGGAAAACAAAGTTAAAGCTGCTACCAGTCATCTAATTCATTGAATTTTGCTTTCTTCATCTACAAAATAAAACAATTTTAAATGACCAAACTAGCATTCTATATGCAAGAAGGGGATTAATATAAGGGGAGGGGAACAATAGAAGGTCTGTGGTTTCTGTGTGTGAATGAGTTTGTGCTATGCATATAAGTAATATATCAATCTTTCTAGGGCAGTGAGTAGCATGCATTTTTTTCTAGATGATTTAGGGCGAATTTACCTTGAAACTAAAACAGAGGCTTAAGAACTTTTCCAAATGCCAAGGACACTATTAAGTTAATAAGAACCCAACTGTTGTCATATTTTTTCTATCAGAGCTTATATACGGATTTTCCTCTTTACTTCTCCATACACCCCATTTGACATCCTTTGTTTGACTCTGGATTTCAAGCAAAACTTCAACATGTGCCCAGCAACTCAGACCAAAAGGAAATCCAAACCATCAAGCTGGAGAAGCATAAACCACTGTCATCGGGAGCTCAGTAACAGCTTTAGGAGTTATAATTTCTGATGTTAAACTATCACTTTGCTGGGCAAATACTAGTGTTGAAATATATTATGATGACCCCTCTCCCGACTCCAACCACCGGAGCAAATATCCAGCTTCCAGAAAAATTCACGTGTACATGGATAAGATTGTACCCCTTTGCTGCAGCTTTTAGACAGTGGACACTGAGCTCTAATAGTGTCTGTCATCTCACATGAGCCACTGAATCATGTTTATATATAACTTGCATATTAAAAAGCATCAGCCAAAGTCAATGGTGCTGATATAAAAATATCTTAATAGCTAGTAACTGACTAATGAATACTACTGTAATAACAGTTTAATTTGAAGAATTCTGACAGCTGGTTGCTTTGATGAGCATGGTTTCCAAGGAGTCCTAGCCCCATGCTGAGAACATCTCCAGCCTGCTGATTGATAGCAGCAGTGCAGAACTGTTTAATGTCACCACCTCTCAGCTAAAGTAATAATAAACAGGAATGTTATGGTTTATTTTTCTGTATGAATTGTTCAGACGCTGTATGGTAAGTACCAACTCAATAGGGGATAATAGCTGCCATTCTCCTGGGAGTTGTAACTGGAGGTGAGCCTTTTTTCTTTTTCCTTTTTTTTTTTTTTATCAGCAAGGTTTATATATCAGAATGAATGCATAAATTCTTGGTTTTCTGGTAGATTTGTTTTATTCTTTTATATAGCTTTTGCTCATCCCATTCTGCTTAGCAAGTGTAATTATTCTGGTTAAGATGTAGCTTCCCTATTATTTCTCAGCTTCCCAAGATAGTTTAAAGCAGACAGCTAGGGCATGAAATACATGGTTCTACAACTATCTTAATTATACTGTGTGACTCTGTGTTTGATATGAAATAGCAATGTCTGGGGAGTGAATTTAATCTCGACAGATTTAGGACGATTGCCAAAAAGATTCATTGATTTTTTTTTTTTCCAGAAGCACAATCTTTTATTGTATAAATGTCAGAAACTTCAAATTATTAGGAAATGTGTCAAGAAGCTCAAAGTATAATAACATTCTTTAGAGAGCTTGATTCTGAAGACAGTGCAATGAAATGTTCCAAAAGAAAACATGTCTTATGTTCTTAGAGAATAAAGCTCTGGGATTCGTTTTAATTTGTCATTTTGAACAGGATGAGGCCTCCACTGGGTGCTTTGATGTGAAACCCGGGGTATGATATACAGCCATTCCTTAGTCACTCAGAGCTTTATAAGCCTAGAGAGCAGAGTGTTCAGCAGTCATGGGACATAAGATACTGACTTGGGATTTGAGGCTTCAGAGCTGAACTATGAAAAATCACTGGGATTTATCCTGGTGCAGAGGTCATGAAGAGGGATGGTCATGAAAATAGAAGACAATACTCTGAGCTGTGTCACTTAGTTCGGATAGAGCTTTTGTCGGTCCTAAAACTAAGGGGGAATGCTTAGCATTGGACAATGTATTTCTTCGGGTGATTTTTATTGCAAGTAACAAAAACCTAGTACAAGTGGCTTTAAAAACAGGAATAATATAGTGGTTCACATATCTGAAAAGTCCAGAAGTTGGATGGGCTTTAGGCATGTGGGATTCATGAGGGTTCGAGCTCCACTTATTATTCTCTTCATTGTACTCTACCACCCCTGCGTGCTGGATTCATTCTCAGCTGGCTCCTGTCCATAGCCCCACTCCATCCCTTGCCTCAAGACTGCAAGGTAAAGTCCTCAGATTAATGCAGATTTGACTGTTCCTCTTATCAGAGGGTTTGAAGTCACTGGTTGGCATAGCCATGGAAACTCATGGATGCACAAATGGAAATCAGGGGCTGTTAGCGAGAGTGCAATGGATGCTGGGAGGCAGCTGACAGCAGGGTTTTCAGGGAAGGGCATGCTCTATTTTTCTGAAAAAATAAAGTTTGCCTCAATGGTCAGAAGGTACAGATCCTATTTCAAACCTCTGCATACCACTGTGGTAATGTTTTCAAGCTTGACTGAAATTGCATAACCAGTCTTCACTGCCCAAACCATGTATTCTCATTATTCAGCTTATCACTCAAGACTTCATTGTATGAGTTTATCTCAGCTTTCCAGATTAAACTTCCACTGTTCTTCAACAGGAGTTCTACTTTACAACTGCCCTGTTCTTATCCTAGCTCCCCACCTTTGCTTACTCTTCACCCATCCTTTATTAGTGTCCTTTTCTCTGAGTAGTCACATCTGACTCAGCCTTGAATGTTTAATTACAAAAGGCATGGTATAGTAATTATGAGTGTAGGTGCTTGAATAAGGCTGTGTAGGTTTAGGCTCTGTTCTATTAGCTCAGCCACAATATTCTTGTACTTAAAGTGAGAATGCAATGATAGCTAAGTTTACAATGAAAGCTAAATCAAGTGTTATTGTGAGCATTGACTGAATAATATATGTAAAAAGGTTAAAACAATGCCTGGCCTTTGGCAAGCATGAAATAAATGTTAGCTATTCCCATAATGCTCTAGGAAATCATTCTTGGACCCTCCCACCTCTCCTTCCTTTAAAATTATACTTAGACACATATTGTTTTGTATGGTCAGATAACTATTGATGGGAGGCTCCAGTTAAGTAGCTCTTGCTTCCCTGAACAATACATAATTCAATGTCATAAACCTATATTGCGAGTCTAGCAAGTACATATTGAAGAAATGGAATGTGGCTAAGGGGATCAAAAAGGATGCATGTTCAAAAAGGATCAAAATTGGCCAAAAGAACAAACTGAGAAAATCCACTTGAAATGAATCTCTCCAATCAAATATGGCTTTGTGAAAACAAAAAATTATGAAAAGTTGATGTATTAGTTATATAATTCAGGTTTAAAAATTCCAATTAAAGATATTTATTGATGATTACATTGGTTTCTCTTCTATGAGCATATTCTTGGGAAGTTTATCTACATAAAATTAATAGTTGCCTTACTTATGGATTAAAGCCAGCACTCGAGGACTAAGGATATTTTAAAATTGTATATGTGTATAGCTCTGCAAAAAGTAGAGACAGACCAGAAGCCAGCATATATGGGTTCCTGGTGTAACTTCATGGCTATCTCATTCTTTGTTATTAGAAAAGAGGAGTCTTTTACCAGGTATTTCAAAGGCCCCTTCTAGTTTTAAGATGTTATAAAAACAGAATTTTATGGAGGTATAGAATAAACAAAAAGAGGAATATATATAATAGGCAAAAAAAAAAAAAAAAGATTATCATGAAACAATTAGACAAACTCAAATCCCTAATCTACCAACTACTGCAGAAAAAAGACTCTTTACTCTAGATGGCTAATTGAGTAGAAGTTTTTTGAAATGCACATGACAATGGCATGCATAACATAGACTTGGTATGAAATAAATTAGAAAAATCATGCAGGTTTTTCTAATGTAAAAAGTTCTATTTATAAACAACAAAAGACAAAGAGTAAAACACAACATAAAGATAAAGGAGCACATGCGACTCATTTATATACTCAGGGTTCGTGGCTTTAGTGACAATGACAGATAAAAGGAATTTTATTTTCTTCTGGGATGTATTACAAGCTATTTGTAGAGACTGAATACTATTTCAGCTCATTTGTATAGAAGCTCCTATTTAAAAAGGTATTTTTTATAGCCTGACTTTTAACAATCAAAGACATTAAATGGAGCGTATGTTGATATTATCTGTCTTTGGCATTCCAACTGAAACTTTATTTTTAAAAAAATCCTACCACATAAATAACACATTAATGGCTATTTCTCTTGCTTGATGAGACTTTTTTCTTGGTCCAAAGAGCCCCATCTCTCTGGCATAGAAATTAAGGAAAAATAGGATGAAAGGTTAGCAAACACAAAATCAATTCTTGTTCTCTTTAAGATATACATACAGTAAAGAAAGAAAAAAGATAATATTAGTTAATCATCAAATGGCTAAACCATATGGAACAGTAAAAGATGAAATGGTATTTATTAGTAGTAGGAGGAGGAGCAGTAATTTTGCACTAAATTTCTTAGCTGTTAATGGATGTGTAAATGTTACTAAGATCAATCCTGAGAAATTATAGTAAAGCAATTGCATGCAAATTGTTTACACTCCATCAATAACAAGCCAGCACAAACAGAGGGCACAGATTCCAGTTATTGCTAAAACAGCTCCATCCTTGACCTTGCAAGTCAGAATAGTAGAAATGGAATGGCCAAGGAGGTTTTAGGGTCAGAAACAATATTTCATAAAAATCAAAGGTTATATAAGACAATATGGAAAGATTATTTATTCAACAACAGATCACTCTAGGTCAGAAGAAACATTCAAGAGGATCTGCTGAATTTGGCTCACAATGAACAGTGTCTTGAGAGAGTTGTCATTCTTGTCACGAACTGCAAAAATGTAACTCTACTATCAATCATCCCACAGCCCACATATGGATGGTCCCTCAACTTCTAAGAGTTATGGAAATTGCAGATGGCAACAGCCTTCAAGAAACTAAATAGAAACTTAGTAATGAGGTGTTTGAAGGAATCATGTTGAGACAAACCAGGCCCTAGATAAATCGGTGTAAGTATTTTTACTTATTGTTGAAAAGTCACATGACCAGATTTTATTATTATTATTTTTTATAGTAGAAAGAAATTATATGATTCCTGGATGGTTGTTCCCTAACAAAGAGGGAATAACAGAATAAAAAGTCATTTTTTGTTTTTTTTTTCTTCCCAGAAAGCCAAATACTTATCTTGGCTAAAAAGCAAACTACAAATCTATTAGGGACTATTAGAAAATTTCTGGAACTATGAATGTATTTCTTTTTTTGTTTCTAAGTTTAAAAATATCAGCATTGGTTAATGGGGTGCAATTTAAGTAGTAAAAAGCCTAAGAATATGTATTGTGTAGGAAAAAGACATTCTGGTGTCTAGCTTAGTAAGGGTCACAATTCAGAAAAGCATGAAAGGAACTAAATTCAATCACTCTCAGGCTATTGTTGGCAACTGAACAATTATTTTGTTATGTTTTTGTGTATTTCAATACATGAAGTGGCATTCCAGCAGGCTAGTATTTCTTCAAAAAAATCACCTATAGATTCATAGGTATTTTTCCTCAAGGCTGACTCTTCTCTCCCATCTTTTCAACATTACCAAAATTTTCAAGCATCCAGCAAAGTTGAAAGAATATTACAATGAACAATCTGTACAGGGTGGGGGAAAAGTAGGTTTACAGTTATTTGTATGGAAAATAATACAATAATTAATAAATAATAATACAAGATAAACTGTTTCACATACTCACAACTGTAAACCTACTTTTGTTCCATTCTGTATACCCATCACCTCATTTCTACCATTAACTTTTTACTATATGTATTTTATCACTTATCCACCTGTCTATCCACATCTTTAGACATTCATCAATTCATCTTATTTTTTAATGTATTTGAAAGTGGACAGAAGATGTCAGTACACTTTCCCCTAAATACTTCATTTTGTGTATCATTAGCTAGAGTTCAATGTTTGTTCATAGTTTTATTCTTTTGATGTAAAATTGACATACAACGCAAAAAAACACAGCTTATATGTGTTTTCTGAGTTTTGAAAAACACATGCATCTGTGTTTCCACAACTCCTGTCAAGATATTAAATATTACCATCACTTCAGAAAATTCCCTAATGCCCTGTGCAGTCTGTATCGCTTTCAGTTCTCCAAAAGCAACCACTGTTCTTATTTGTGTTCTCATCATAGATTACATTTTTTTCTAGAACATGATAAACATGGAATCACACAG
This sequence comes from Furipterus horrens, assembly GCF_987537825.1. Taxonomy (NCBI): domain Eukaryota; kingdom Metazoa; phylum Chordata; class Mammalia; order Chiroptera; family Furipteridae; genus Furipterus; species Furipterus horrens. Next base: position 89,026,925 of record NW_028327175.1, read on the forward strand.
TATATACTCTTGTGTGAGGCTTCTTTCAAACAGTATATTGTTGGGTAAATCAGTAGTTTGCCTTTTTATTGCATAAGGATATTCTGTTACAATTTTACCACAATTGGTTTATTAATTCTCCTGTTTATGGACTCTAGGACTGTTTCCAATTTCTATTATGAATAACATTGCTGTGGACATTCTATATAGGTCTTCAGATCCCGCATCTCATCTACAGACATTTTTAGTTTCTCCCCACAAAACTGACAGTCTACTGTGTTTATGTGGAGGACTATGTACTTCCAGCCACCAAATAAGCTTAATTTTAGGTCTTGCTTGGACTTGATAAATTCAATGGAATTTTTTTTTTCATTGAACATTTAAGCACAGATGTAAAGACTAAAATTGAGGAAGTAATGACCTTAGGCATATTACTGAAGTGTGAATGCACTGTTTTATTCAAATGACTTATATGTGAAATATCAGTTTGCAATTCTAGGAGAAAAAAAAAAATTGCTGTACAATCTCTGTACTTTTCCATGAAGATAGACTGTGACTTAAAATAGCCTAGGGTTATTAATGTCTCTCTAAAAGACATTTCAGTACTTTTTCTCCTTGTTCTCTCTCAAAATAAAAAAAGGAAGAAAGAAAGAAAGAAAAAAGAAATAAAGGAAGAAAAAGAAAAACAGAGAAAAGAAAAGAAAAAATCAGTTTATCATAGATCTCAGATGGGTGATACAATTTCAAACTCTATCAAGATTAGACTACTACTAATGCCCAGAACTAAAATGAATTGTAGAATTCTTAAATTGTTTTTCTAAACAAGCAAATACATTGAAACAAAATTTTCTGGTACAGAAAGAGCATTTTAAATGGCTTCATGAATACTCCAAGCTTTGACTTCTGTAAGACTACACAAGGATGCCAATTATACTATTTAATCAATCCTTCACAAGAATTGGAAACAACTAATTACATGTGATTCTAAATTGGAGTGGGAGTTGGGTAGGGGTAAGCATGAAGTTTCCTTATAACTCATGCAGTTTTGTGTCAGAGTTATGATGCTATTTAAAATTTACTTTTCTGGAAACTCACTACTAAATGAACAAGCAATTGAAAATTCTGTTTCCATGTTACAGAATGATTCTTCTTAAATACAGAATGATTTTTACATAATATATTATATATACAGAGAATATATATATATATTCTACTTTTAAAAAGAAACTTAGTTTTTCTATTTCATGTTTATTAATTCACCTATACTATTTATTTCTAAGACTTAGGTGTTTTTCTTGAAGGAATGTGTATGCTACACTTTATTTCTTTGCATTAGTACAAAGAAAAAGATAAAAGTTGTTGGTTACTAGGAAGAAAATTAAGTGCATGTACAATGCATATTATTTATAGAAGAAAAATACATAACCTTGCTGAAAAGAATCACATACCTGCATTTCAAGTGATAGTAATAGAAGATCGTTTCAAAATTTTATTTTTACTATTTTTCTTATAGATGCTAACAGAAGGGAGGCACTGGACAACGTTTCCTTAGCTTTCCAGGCCAGGAGTGCCATCTGGCACTCATTTCAAGCAGCATGACAACCTTGGCGGAACCAATAAAACCTGTACTAATATTCCAGTCTATTCACTAATGGTGACAATCAGAACATCTGGTTAGGGTTTCCCTTTACGGGGTCTCTCCCAAGGATTATATTAGGTATCAAAGTTTCTACTAAGTTGTGTAGACTATCAATAATAGCTGCCCCCACGCTATGTCTGCCTAACTTTAGCTAGGTGCACCACCTTGTCCAAGCCAAACCACATTCTGACTTTACTCTCAGCTTACACAGGAAGCATGTCATCTACCGATTCTAAGAAGCAACCTCAACCTCAATAACTCAATTATTGTTGCTGTAATTTTGTGCCTGTTCCCCTCCCCCCCTTTTGTTCTAAATGCTGACTTCTTCTAGTTCAGAATTTATTGTGGAATCCTGCTGTCATATTGCTCAGCACCCACTTTGGTAGCTGACCCTTGACTATTAGAAATCCTCCATGTTTTTCCTCTCTGTTCCCTGACTTCCCAGATTTCAGCTCTTGTTTCCCTTGAGCCCCTTGATTGCTTCCTCATCTCTACATCTCTTAACCACCCTAGACTGGACCCAAAGGTTTTATATTTATCTCCACTTTGGCCAATCCAAATTCTTTGCATACAAAAATAACAGTGGCACAGTGGATTGAGCGTTGGCCTGCAAACCAAGTGTCACTGGTTCAATTTCCAGTCAGGGCACATAACTAGGTTGCATATCAGGTCCCCAGTTGGGGGCATGAGTGAGAGGCAACCACACAGTGATGTTTCTCTCCCTCTCTTTCTCCTTTTCTCTCTCTCTAAAAATAAATAAACAAACATAAATAAATTATTTAAAAAAAAGAATAACAGAATTCTGAGACATATGGATTCTAATTTGGACTTAACAGTAACCAACATTGCAAACTTCTGAGATTTCTATCCATTTACACCACACAGAAACCATATCTCCAAATTTGCTTCTAGCTCTAGCATCTTAAAATTTTGTACATATCTTTATGATAATAATTAATAATGCACTGTCTGCTAATAACTAGGTTCAGACATGTTCAAAATTTTCCAGTTCTGATGACTATTCTCAAGTAAATGAGGTTATCTAGTCAATAGTCATTTGCAATAGTTTTCAATATCTGGGGAGTTTTATGGAATCTATTGCCTGGGGCCTATTCAGGCCAATTAAATCCAGTCACTTGGGAGCAGAGCATATGTATTTTATAAAAGCTCCCACATGTGATTCTAATGTACAGTTAATACTGTAAACTACCATTATAATCAATTTAAAAAATGGCCATTTCAAGAAGTGAATCAGACAAAATATTTCCTGAAACAACATGGAATAAATAAATACATGAATCCAAGAAGTTAAGTTGTTCTGTCAGCACAGACAAATCTTACCTTTTAGAAAATGTAAACATGACTTTTGGGCCCAAACCATGACTCACATATACATTTGTTGATGTAAGAGACAATAACTCAGCAACCCTGTAAATATGATAGAAGTGTTCCTTTTTTGAAAACTGTTCCATTTTCTCTAATAATCTTGTTACATATATTCTTCTGTATCAAGAAGTCAGCTTGTGTTGCTAATATCACAAGCCTGCAGGAAAATCACCTGGGTTTACCTGGTTGATTATGCATTGATTTCACTACCTTTCTAAGCTTTTGCTGTTAACAATGAAATTTCACACACATTCACAGAACTATAAAATAATAAGAACAAAGGACAAAGCCCATGAGTAAGACAAAGTGGATAACAGAAGTAATCACTGTGTATTACTACTGCAAAAATCAATAAAGCAAATGTGTTATTCTTTTTAAGTGTCATATTACAATAATGTTTTTCTGAGAACTGTTGTCTGCATCCAATTTAAAAAGGCATCTGGTTGTGTTTGCTTAAAACAAAAGGGTGGTTGACTTAATGAATTATTTACAGGCATGCAATATGGCAACAGTGTCATTATGAACTCTCTTCTAAGAACTCCTCTGGCTAATCCTGGCAGGGTGTCAGTTTGATTGTTTTTATGGTAGGTGCACAAAATTGTGAAGCTATTCAAAGAAATGAGATTCTTCTATTAAACTTACTAATGCACGCAGACCCAGAAAGAAAGCTGTGGTGATAAGAATGGTGGGAACATTTATTTGATATTAACAATGTGTACCATGGAGTTCAAGTAAGGAAGAAAGCATTAGAATTACATAAGACTGAAAGCAGCCTTGAATATAGACCCAAAACCTTAAAGAAATAAGGACAGGCCTGTAAGGGAAGCTGAAGAGAGAGAGAGAGGGAAAAAAAAAATACACACACACACACACACACTCTGGAATCTCTCTCTTCTTTCTATTATGGATGCTCCCTATGTCTCAGTATGTGCTTTGCAGGGGGTTACTGATAGTGTTTAAGTATCTGCATTAGTGATAAAGTGAAAGGACTTAAATGAACTTTGGGGTTTATAAGAAACCAAAATAAAAGGCTTATGATTAAAAATTATGGACACAAAGTACGTAGCTTGGCAAATTAAAATCTAGTTATTTTCCTTAGCAACATTCTACTAATTCCAAATTTGCTAAAAATTCCTTCTATTAAACCAGTATATATAGACAGACAGCCTATAAAAGTAGGTGGCTGTTAGTAAGAAGCAGGTCAAAATTGAGGGAGGTCATAAATAACAACCATAACAATATTATTACTAGAGGAGATTGTATTCTATCTAAAGGTAAGAACCATATGTAACCTGCACAATGCCTTGGCTATAACCACTGATCAGTGATATTGACTGATGGAGTGATTTGATTCCATTTAAATTTCAATGAATAAAAAGGGTCTTGTGGGAAGATTTTGTAAACTAAAACCAGTTACTATCGGTAATTTCTTCCACATGAGCTCACAGTGACAGTCCAAGAATATAAGAAAGGGGCCATGACAAGAATAAGTAGGAATTAGAGCTCTGTATTTATTCTTCAAAAACTCTTTGGTGATTATCTGCCACCTGCAGTGTTCTGTGCTAGCCAGGGAGCATACAGTAGTGAGCCAGACCATCATCCTTCCTGCCTTCATGGACTATGTCTAGTAGGGAATTTTCATTTGAAGATTTGATGAGCTTTATATGCTAGAGATTCTGGTGAAGAACTATCATTTTTACCTTAAGCGGCCTATTATACTCCGAGGTTCATAATTGTTTAGAGCTATCTTCTCATACCTGAATCAAGGACACCAAAAGGTAAACATAGATTTTCTTATTAACTCTTTGAAAGAGAAACTCTTAAATGCTAATCAGAATGTGAACAAAGTGTGATTAACTATAATTTATATTGAATGTTTCAACTATACACCCTCTTTTGATGGTGTGAATGAGCTTTATGGTGAAAATAATATCTGTGAGCTGCAGAGGCAGGTGGTAGATTCTTAGGGCCAGCACAGGAATTCCAGTTGTGGCTGGAGCCATTTTCTTGTTTGAAGGATAGTGAAAGATTAGGAAAATTACCCCACCTCCACTGGAACTAAGAAATTAATAATCACTTTCAGCCAAGATGGAGGCATAGACAGACATGCTGCATCTCCCTCCACAAATAAGAAGGAATACAACTACCTCAAAACTAGAAACAACAAAAAGTTCCAGAACATCAAAGTGCATGGAAGTCCAGCAAACAAGGATATAAAGAAGAAATACTCATCCAGACAGGTAGGAAGGGTGGAGCCCGGGTGGAGAGGACACGATGTGGTGGTGGCAGCAGTGGCAACAGCAGCAGGCCAGTGGAAAGTGCAGTTACACATTTTAAAAAGTCAGGAGGTACTCCTGGGGAGCATTCCCAGCTCCTCACCAGAGTAGCTCACTGTCCCAGGTCTGGGGAAAATCAGCCTCATTGCTTTTGACTATGCAAACCAGTGGTGGTTGAGATGGAGGCAGAAACTGCCAGTCTCTCAGCACAGTCCACTTGTTTAAAGGGCCCCCACAGACCTAGAACGTCCACAGATCCACCTACACTGGGAACGACAGCCAGAGCAACAGCTAGAGGGATGCCAGTCCAGTGCGGAAGTGGGAGAAGTGCCTGCAAAAGGGGCGAGTGCTGGGCAAGTGGCATTGTTCCTTCTCAAACCCCTCCCCCGCATACAGCGCCACAGCGTGGTGAAACAGGTCGCCCGTTACTGATGAATACCTAAGGTTGCACCCCTTACAATGTAGTAGGAGCAACAGCTCTGCCTGGGACACGGAAGCAAACAAACCCAGGAGACTTCCAGCCAAAGTGGAGGCCTAGACTGACACACCCCGTCTCCCTCCACAACTAAGAAGGAATATAACTACCGCAAAACCAGAAATAACCAGAAGTTCCAGAAAATAAATGGAAGTCCAACGGATGAAGTTATAACAAAGTGGTGCTCATCTGGATAGGTAGGAGGGGTAAAGCCGGGGAGGAGAGGTCAAGCTGTGCTGTCCACGGCAGCAGCAGCAACAGAAGCAGGACAGCAGTAAGCACAGACACCCGTATTTAAGGGGAGGCGAGAAGCACCTGGGGAGCACCCCTGGCTGCAGACCAGACCCATCAGTTTGTGATTCCAAAGCCAGGGAAGGCAGATCCTCATTGCCTTGTACTGTGAGTCTCGGTAGGGGTGGGGATGGAGGAGGAGGCTCCCAGTCTCTCAGCGGAGATTGAACAGCAGGAATCCATCTTCAACCCCCACCCCCGCAGAAAATGCTCGGTTGTGACAAGTGCATAGGGCTCTGCCCCCTATAGTGTAGGAGGTGTGACAGCCCTGCCCAGGAAGCAAAGGTAAACACAAAACTGTTCAGGATGGCACAGATCATGATAAGAGATCCCAGTGACACAGCTGACCAGACAGCAAATATCTAATCTAACAGACCTAACAGAAGATCTTCAACAAGACAGGGAAGGAATGAAGGCTAGTCCTGCTGAAATGAACAAAAACACAAACGAAACTAGTGGTGAGGGAAAGAAAACCAGGGATCAAATCAACAAATCGGAACATAGGGAAGAAACAAGCAGTCAACCAGTGCAGAAAGAGAAAACAAAAAGTGAGGAAAATGAGGAGAGGATCAGAAACTTATAGGACAGCTATAAGTGGGCCAATATCTGAATCATAGAGTTGCCAGAAGGTGAAGAAGAAGAACTAGAAATGGAAAAATTATGTGAAAAAATAATGAAGCAGAAGTTACCTAACTTGGGGAAGAAAATAGACTTACAGGTCCAGGAAGCACAGAGAGTTCCAAAACAACTGGAACCAGGGAGATCCACACCAAAACACACTATAATCAAAATGTCAAAAATTAAGGATAAAGAGAGAATCTTAAAAGCAGCAAGAGAGAAGAAGAGAATTACATACAAAGGGGTCCCAATAAGACTCTCAGCTGATTTCTCAAAAGAAATTCTGCAGGCAAGAAGGGACTGGCAAGAAATATTCAAAGTAATGAAAAGCAAAAACCTACAACCACAATTACTCTATCCAGTGAAGCTGTCATTCAGAATAGAAGGGCAGAGAAAGTGCTTCCAGGACAAAGTAAAACTGAAGGAGTTCATCAGATCCAAACCACTGTTATATAAAATGTTAAAGGGACTTGTTTAGGAGAAAGAGGATCAAAACTATGAACATTAAAATGAAAACTGTATCACAACAACCAACAACAGAAGCTAGGGAACCAAAACAAAGGCAAACTAAGTAGGCAACGAGAATGTGAAAAGAATTATAAGTATGGGGAACATATTGGGGGGAGGTCAGCAGGGAGGAGGAAGGGGGGAAAGGGAGCGAGATGGTACAGGAATTAAGAAGCATAGTAGGAGGGAATGGAGTAGATAGGAAGATGTTGAGAAGAACTATATGCACAACCAATGGGTATGGACTAAGGGGGGGGCAACTGGAGGGAGGGGGGTCACTGGGTGGAGAGGAACAAAGGGAAAAGAAATTGGGACAACTATAACAGCATAATCAATAAAGCATATTAAAAAAATAAAATAAAAAGAAATTAATAATCACCAAGCCAGGGGGTAGGACCGTTAATTTACACTGGCTCTAGCACAGATCAAATTCAAATTGCCAAAGTAGACTTGACCTTTTGTAGTCCTAGAAATCAATTTGAAGTTGGAATTACCAATCTGAGTGGTCCATATATCTTTTTATGATTCTTGTAGCTACTTTTTAGGCACAGAAAATAGCTAAGAGAGATCTAAGGACATGAACTCCAATTCCCAGGAGTCCTGGGCATAAGAAATAACCCTTTTCAGGTATAAAAAGTGCAGCTTTGGATAACTGTTTAACTTTTCTGAGCTTCTATTTTGTCACTGGGAAATTTGGAAAATAATAATCATGGTAGTACTTAAGTCCATGGATTGACATAAAGATTAATATAATGTAAGTTCTCAGTCTAAGAAATAATAATACATTCTCAAAATGTTAAATTTATATTATTATCATTGTCATTATCTTATTTTTCCTACCAATAACCTCTCTGGCAGTCCTTTAATATTAAGTAATTTTAAGTCAACATATCAATGTTTTATAAGTCATAGGAAACCCCATGTTGACCAATTACATGCTCTGGAAACATCACACACAAAGACAGGAACAATGATATTTCAAAATTAATCAGAAGTGTGTGTATGTTGACTGTAAACTCTAACTTCTATGGAAAACTCAAGGCTTTGTCTCTCCTATCTGCAACTTATTCTACCCCCAACGAGCGGGTCCTCTGATGAATGCATCAGGGTGAGGACAAAAGGGCCACTACAATAAAGGACAGTGTGGGAAAGATAGGAGGGATTCTCCTGCCAGTAGAGATCCTTTAGATTGGTTTCCTTTAGGATTTGTTTTCTTTTTGGAACACTTTCCTTTTTTCCCTTCAAATTCCTTCATATTACTTTCTCCCTCCCTCTTCTGTCCCAAGCTATTGGTGAGACATTTAAAGCTGCCTGCTGTTTGACAAAAGCCCCCTGAAATGGGCAGGAATGAAAAACTGGGATGGTATCCACTACGAAGGAAAAGGGGGAGTTCTACTCTAAGGAAAAAGTCTTTTTTTCCTCGTGTAGGGCTTTCGCTTTACTGTGTTGTTATAGCTCAAGAACCTAAACAAAGGAAGAGAGACCAATGGGATCTGTCTACCTTTAGTCACCAAGTTAGGTGGCCACAGAGTGTCCAGAACTGTAGCATGAGTTCGGAGTGCCTGGGCAGAGAGGTCTTTTCTGTGACAGCTATTCTGATGAACATGAGAAACATCCGAGGCAGAGGTCCAGGATTCTGATACCGTGGGGGCACTCTGGGGCACCAGGGAACAGGTGATGTTTCGCAACATTTTGGTGCTAAATGCTATTTTGGTAAGCATTCTTTAGAAAGCCACTTTTGACTGATATCTTCTTGCTCATTTAATCCTAATATTTCTATGGAGTTGACAACACAATGCTTTAATAATACCTGTTATGAAAGGCCTCTAATCAGCAAACAGCCAAAAAGTGTGGAATTGAATATACCCTACAGTTATTTTTTCTACACTTTATAGTTAATATCAATTTTGCATTTAAAAATAAATAAACCTAATTAAAATCTATTTATGTACTATTATAATACCTCTTAATTAATATAGGGCTTAATTATTTTTAAAATATTCACACATATTATTTTATACAATTAAAACAATAATTATACTAAGTTTACTATTATCACAATTTAACAGATAAATACGCTGACACTCAGAGAGGGTTTATCTCATGTAAGTTCCCAAAGTTAATAAATGACAAATACTCTGAAACAAAGTTTTAGATTTTTTTTTTTTTTTTTTAGATCTCTGCAGTTGGCTTTTTGTTATGCTATCAAAGCAGAGAGGAATTTTGTATATAATGGTTTTCAACTTAGTATTGACCTTAGTCCTCACATGAGATATCACGCATAAACCCGGTCATAAGATCGATAAATGTAGGCAGGAAAACATCTGCTCTATTTCCCCTCATCTCCATCTGCAGAGATCTCTGAGGAAAGTCCACTAAATCCTAAGGGCTCTGCAGAGGGCAGTTTAAAGGCACTGAGCACCTAGATCTATCTCATCATCTTTGGGCAGAAAGACACGTGGGCAGGGCTGGCTACACAGTTTGTGGGGCCCAGTGCAAAGTGTAAACATGGGACCCCCTGTTAAAACAATTTAAGAATTTACAGTTGGCAGCAGCAGAACCAAGCATGGGACCCTTGTGAGCAGAGGTCTCTGTGAGATTATATAGGTTGCATGTCTGGAAAGCTATCCATGTGTGGACCAGGATATATCTTCAAAATTATTTTACTAAATGATCTCTAAACCAGAGTGTTTATCTTTTCTCAATGACCCTTGTATATGCTCTAGCTCATTCTCATAGTCATATTTGTGTTGGGGAAGGGCCATTAAAGCTAATCAACTTATATTATAATGGGGTCACTTTAAAATCATTTAAAAAATATCTTCCCCCCTGCTTGCACACAAGACCTTCACTGGAACTCACAGTAAGACATCCATATTCCTAGGGAGATTAGTATTTTTTTAAAGGAACCTAAAATGAATTATCTTCACCTTCTGACAAGGAAGCTCATAGTTTGAGAGTGGATACTTAAAATTCCTTTAGTCTCCTCCTTCCACTTATTACCTGACCATTATTACAATATCAACTATCAATCTTGGTGGGCTCAGTTAACAGACTGTATGACTAGATTGTGACAGACACACTGCCATATGTTCATCACACCTGTCTCATATTGCTCTTGGACACCCAGGAAGATGCTGCTTCCCAGTCTCTCTTGCATGTAAGTAACTACAGAGTGAGGATGGAGCAATGATCACTTCTGTGCATGCCCTCCAAAGCTGTACATTCCTCCAACCACCCTTTTTCTTCAGCTGCAGCCAAATCCAGAGGACCCAGTGGAGAACTCATATTCTAGAAGATGGTAGAGGCAGAAGATAGAAAGATCTCAGTGTCCCAAATAATTCCATGCATCAGAGCATCTCGGTCCCCAATATACCCACTGGCCCACCACAAGACTGTGGGGAGACCTAGAATAAATCTGTACTATATTATGCGGCCAAGATTTAGGGTTGTTGTTACAACACTTAGCATTATTTTACCTGACTAATACAAATATTTCTGACATTACAGTAGTCCCTCGCTATATAGCAGTTCACTTATTGCAGCCTCACTGTATCGCGGGATTTTTAAAAATGTTATATTTAATTATTTATTGTGGACTTTTCGCTATATCACAGGATTTTGCAGTACTGTATACGTATGTTGTTAAAGTTATGTAGGTTTAAGAATGTGGAATAAATGTAAGGTTCCTACTTTGTGGGGGTGTCTAGAACATAATACCCGTGATAAGTGAGAGAATATTGTACTGGCGCTTCACAGGAATTAAGAAGAAAAATATAAATAAGCATTTTAAATAAGGGTTTTCCTCATCTCCCAAAATTGTGTGAGGAAATACCTTCAGGAAACTAGAAAGAAGAGTTATGTGGCCACATGTATGTCTATTGAGTTTTCCTCTCTGGGTGTCATCTTGGAGAAGAGAATGCAGGTTAAATATGCTGAAATTGCTGAGGAGGGTATCATTTCTTCCCCTTATCTGCATTTGCGATGGAGAGATGTTCTCCAATAAAGACTACATCAACCTGGTGGTGCACCACATCCAGGCAGAGGGAACCCCTGATGTTTTTAGCTTTCACAAGCATCCCCTGGCTGCTATGGAGTGTGGATATAATGTTGTAGTAGCTGGGTCTGACTAGAGAAGAGGCTGGAGGGATTGCTGATGTAAGATGGCTCTCTGGCACACTCAGCTGGGGACGGAACTAAGATGGGGCAAATAGGCACCTGAGGAGATAACCAAGGTGGGGCACATGGGAGTCAAAGCCACATCTCACAGAAGTATGTAGAAAGATCACAAACCCAAATGAGGTTAAAACCACCACAGTGTGCTAATGGACCCTGACCGAACCAAGTCAAAATCACAAATTACCCCAGCCACAGAATTTAATTGAACATTTTCAGACCAACCACCACATGGATGGAAAAGAGACAGAAAGTGTGGAGAAAAGGGCCCCAACTCTTCTCCATGCCAGGAAAGTCTCAGAAGGGCCTCTCAACCAATATGCACAGCATATATCACAAAGAACGGAAGTCGGGGTGGGTGCTTTCTCAGAGAAAAACATGCTTACTCTAAACACTGTAAATGTTTAAATTATCAGAAGGGATTACACTTTAAACGGTGGAGGGAAGTGGGAAGGGGGAGAGAGGATAGTGACAGGGTTGAAAGCTCAGATTAGGTAAAAACAAAATAAAGCATTCAAGTTTTCTTTGCACATCTGAGTTTTTATATGAGTTAAATTTGGTAAATCTGCTACATATGATTGAAAGAAAAGTGAACTAAACAATTGCAAATTTTCTGCTAAAACTGCACACACCTCAAGACTCTCATGGGATAATCTGGCAATGACAGATTTTTATAGATTGATGTCCCCTCCTTTTCTTATTCAGCGGCACCATGTTTTTTTAAAGTATAATTTTCCACCTCAATTTTTGTGAAACATAACACATGAGAAGGAAAAGTACATAAAAACAGTGCCAGGTTTTTCATGTTTTCTACCCAAGCAAAGTCTTGGAAAACAGAGCTTGCCAAGAACAATGTCAGAAACATCAATAGACAACAGTGATAACAACACATCCAGAAGGCAGGTTATCTGACAATAAAGTTGCCAAAAAAGAAATTGCTCTACCTGTGGAGACCATGAGTAGTTCCATGGAGGTGGTCCATAACCAGTAATAGGGGCAGTGCAGAGCAGGTAGAAGTTCTTTTAACCCAGTTGGAGAGTCCTGAGGATTCTGAGCCATTTGGCTTTGCTGCCTCACTCACTCCAGAAACGATACAATTCCTGCAACCCAGAGCAATAAAAGTTTTATTAAGAAGGCAACCACCACCACTAAGCACTTCCCTCTTTAAATTTCACTTTGCTTAAAGATTGAAAATAAGTCCTATCCCCTAATAACTGGCCACCAGATATAATTGCATGAGTAGAAAACAGCTAAGGTAAGTAATTAAGAAAATGGTTGGTTGCTCCCATTTTATGTGGTATTTTTGCATTTATGCAAAAGTGGCTTTAACCAACTCTCCTAACCAATGCCTGATGCACCAAAATGGCCAACTACAGTTGTCAGCAGTAGTAGGAGAGTCGAAGCTTGAGTATTTCAGAGTCTAACTGTAAAATGGGTGTATAGTTTCTGCACGGATCAGAACATTTTGGGTCATCTCAGAGTGCATCTCTTGTCCTGAGGACTTGCCAGAAAAAGCATTCAGGTTGGGCTGGCGGGGGCAAGGCTGAGCGTGCTGAAAGCAAAAACAGAGGAGACTTCAAGCCCTCGGATTGATGGTAAATCTTTGTGAAAGACCACCCCCAAGTTGTCAGGGTAATACTGACTTTCAGTTTTTTCCTGTTCCTCTCTCTTCAGAAGATACTAGAAAGAGGGAATTAGGAGAAAACAGCACAGACATCATGACCTCATCTGCTGTGTAGTAGCAAGAGCTGTGTGGGTCCAGGTGTGCTACTCCCTTGCAAAATAACCCAGGTCTCAATCTGTTCTCTTATGGTTTATGTAGCATACATTTTCTCCGCCAGAGAGCCTGTAAGCTCATTTTGGGCAGGGACATTATGTCAGTCAGGGTCCTAACAGGATGGCACACTCAAAGTAGGACAGTTCATAAAGGGTTATTAATAGAGGAAGAAAGTTGTGGGCAGGGGGTAAGGGGACCACAGGTGATGGCCCAGCACCCAGGGATAGTAGCAGAGTGGCTGTTAACCCCCTTGGCTCACAGAAAGATGGAAGAGGAGCTTACTGACGCTTCCGCTCCATGACTTTCAAAGTTGGAGGTGGGCAGGCCAGGGAAGGGGAGAGAGTGTCTCTTACCTTCCTTGTCCCTTCTGTCAGAGGCTCCCATGGGCCAAGCTCCAGGGTGTACCGGAGGGCCCAGGAGACCAGAGAGGCACAGAGAGCAGGGTCGAGAAAAGCCAAGAGAGAATCTGGGAAAGGCAAACTGAGATCCCACGCAGACATGTCACCTTTTCTACTTTTAATCCTCAGCACCTGGCCTCAGTGATCAGCTGTTTGATTAAGAGGTTGTTTTGGCATCTCATTGACTCTTTTTCCTTATCTGTATAGTAGCAATGCACCTGCCTGCTTCTAGTCTCCACATGAAAGGAATGGTTTACTGTATATCTATTTGAGGTGCCCTAAAAAAACCTGACTACAGAAATGATTTTCAAGCATAATTTAAACCAAAGCAATAAGATATCTCTAAAAGCCCTGATTGAGTCCTAAATAAATTCACCTTCTGTAATTGCCAGTACATGTCTATGTCTTCAACTTTATGAACCAATTCCAGCAGCAAAGGAGTTTACACCTCTCCTTGACCAATCTTCAGTAAGGAATTTACTTCTCTAATAACAGGCTTCTCAACATCAGGAAGATCCCAGAATGACCATCAAACAGAGGCAGTGTGAACAGCAGACTATCTGATGGTAGTAAATACAGATGTGCCTGACAGGACATTAACTGCTTAGCATGTTGATATAACTGACTTCCCAAATTCAGCAAGGCTTTGTAGTTCCTGAGGTGTCACTGCCTGGGTATAATAACTGCTGTGTTCCCCATCTACCCTTAGGCAAAGGTGTTTCTGTAGCATTTGAGGCAGTACTTCAGCTTGGTGTTGGTTATGAGACCAACTCAAGGCCTGTGATTTAGGGTCTGAGCTCTGGACCCGCTCAGTAATTCAGTTCTTGTAATTCTGCATTATTGGCTCCTGAATGCACATGCTTAAGCTAATTAAAAATAAGCCGAAGAAATTTATTTCTTATGAAAAATTAAATCTGATATACATACTGAATATTGCATCTTGTCGTGTTTATTTCTAGCTCAATTCTACTACCTTTTATCACTTACTTTACAGCTTCAGAAATCCCATTTAAAGAAAATGTCTGAATTCTTGAAGAGACAGAATTAGCCTTTTTGAAAATGGTTATAAAACAACTTTGATAAAGTATTAAATTTTTTAAAAAAGCCATCCAATTTCAGACTCATGAGCTCTGTGTCTTTTCACAGCTAATTTTCTAGATCTGATGGAGAAAAATTATCAGGGCACGGTCACTTTCTAACATCTCTAACCTGAGCCAACTGTCTGATAAATGCCTTCTTCAGGCACAGGCTATAGTGACCGGTGAAAATATTGTGAATGGCCTCAGGCCACTGTTGATGGGTTGATAGTGTCACTGCCACATAAAGTACATGGCAAAATTTTGAAAAACTTGAGTATTATTTTCTATTAGAGAATTTCTCAAGTCAGGACAGCACAAATAGGTCTTACTGTTACAGAAACGAGAGTCCAAAACTCCCTGGAGTTTGTGGCTGGGGGATGGGGAGAAGGAAGCAGCTTTCAGAATGCCTCCACGTGCCTGAGGCTGGTGGCTGGTGTCTTTCATTATGTAAAATTGCTTGGATGCTTCCAAGGCCTCAGGTGGATGGGAGGAGTCTTGAACCAGGTGATGGTATGGAAAGCACAAGAGCCTACGTGGGGTTCTGTGAATGGTCAGAACTGTTGGCAACACCCACTGCGTCAGAGGACGCAGTCAGGGATATATAGGCAGCTGCGAACACTTTAGAGGGGGGCACGCTCTGGGGCTGTCTCCATCGCTGGTGGGTGTTCGTAGAGGTGCTCTGGAGGAGGAGAGGAGATCCACACGGTTTACAGAAAGAAGACAGTTTGCAAGGAGGCTGAGAACCCAGGCGTTCCTGCATTGAGAGCTGGAGGGCACCACAGCACAGAAAGGACCTTCCCAATCAGATTGAGTGATTGGCAGCTGCTGATAAAGCTGAACTGTGCCTAGGGAGTAGGGAAACGGTGTTTCTGACCCCCCCCCCCAAAAAAAACTGGCTAGGTTTGGTAGAGGGGAGGCAAGGATATGTGTAACTGTTAAATAAACAATTTTCTTTTCACTCAACTATAATACTCAGACTTATAATTTTGGCGGCAGGCAATCGGGCCCCTAACTAAAGAGCCCGTGGGTTTGTTTTCAATTGGAGCAGCCCAGGGGCTCTGTAACATTACCTCTTGGCCATTCTGATTATTCAAAGCCCTTATTCAAAACAATGTTCTCAGAGGGACACTCAGGTGAGTCCCAGGTTCCGTGGAAAAGAGGACAGGGTCTGCTGGGTGGTACCTGAGGGAAGAGGCTGGGCTATTGCATCATCCCTTCGTCTGGCACATTTTACCGTCTACTTTCCAGGCACTGAGATATATTTCTTAAAGTGTGATTGTGCATTTCACAGGTCATATGTGTGCTGATTTTATTATAATGATGAGTAGATATAATGTGTAAATGTATATAGAAAAATATAACTTAGCCAAAAATTTTTGGAGGAATTCACAGCATTTGGCTAAGTAAAAAAATAATAATTTAATGTTTATTTAAAGAAACATATCTAAGTTCATCATAAAAGTGGTAAATATGACAAAAATACTGCAGTTAGAAAATAAGTTAGTCCGCTTTGGAAAAAAAATGCTTAGATTATCGAGATGCAGACATAAATACAGGTTGGTCCTTACCCCTTAGAAATTTGAATTTTCTTCTTTTTCTCCTTTGATTTCTACTCTCACATGGGTACCAACTATGGTTTTGAGATGAGTGATCTTAATCAACTACTAGTATTCTTTAGCTCTGAATGACATGGCAGCTTTGGGAATCCCTAAACATTGTGGGTTCCTTGGAAAAGCAGCAGGGTAACTTCTGCATCCTCCAATGATTGGCTGGCTCAGGGGACTTGTCATCAGTCTCCTGAGAAGAGAGTCACAGCAGTTACCATCCTAGGGCGTGCTCATCAGGCCACAGTGATGTTATTAAATTACACTGGGAATTCTAACTATTAACTAGTTTGAAATACTGAGTCAACCCATCATGTACTCCCCCTCTGGGGAAAGTAAATTAAGATCAGGTGCCTGCTTGGTGATTAATGAATCAAAACAAAGGGGACTAATTGGTTTTAAGAGTCTGGTTCCAAGAGACCTTCTAGAATTCAATCAGTTGTCTGATCTTAAATTCTCTCTTTATATGTATGTAATTTTTTCTTACACCAACTGAACTTTATCATATAGTTATGTACTCAGAGTAATTTAAAAAATAATTTTCCCTTTTTGGAAGGAAATATAGTTACACATAGACTTAAAAAGATATAATGGCATTTGGTAATGGTAGTGTAGGATAAGTTTTACCTCAATATCAGAAGATCTTCAAAACCCTAACTATTTGGGATGTTGTTACAAGAGGGAATGTGGGTTGTCTTCAGGTAGAATTTGGTAAGGAGATAGACTGAGATGCTATTAATGAGAGCAGCGGGCTGGAGGTGACTGAGGAGCAGTAATAGTGCAAGGATAGTTGTAAAGGCCTCACTTGACCCTTCCCTGATCTCTAAGAGGCCAGCAATTGGATGGGAGATAAGGATGCAATGCCTGCTATCCTGGGCAGCAGGAAGCCAAAGGGAATGAATAAACAGAGGCAGAAAAGCCCAATGCAGAAAGTTTGGGTCAAGCTGTCATTTCCTGGGGCTGGATAAAGATATTTAAATACAAAAATAAATACTTACACCCTCCACATCCTGACCTACCATCTGTTCTTAAACATACAGACAAGAGTAATATGCGAAACAAGTAAAGGGTGCCTTTTTTAATGATGACTGTATCAAGTCCTTTTTAAAAAATTTAAAGTATAAACTATTTTCAAAAAATGCATATGTTTAGTCTGACTTTTAGGCAGTCAGTAATGCTAGTCTGTAAGTATTTGGGCTAATTCTGACTACTCAGAACTCAGCTAATCCAGCTCTATGAGGATAAAGGCTGCCCAGTGGTTGCATGCCCAGCTGGCACAGTGTCTGAGCATTGTCAGAACTAATAAATATTTGTAGATAGACTGGCTGGCAGATTAAATGAATCCTGTATATATTAAAGGGAACCTTCACCAACTCATACCTGTCAAGCCAGTGGGGGTGGAGTGCTAAGAGGAGATGCGCTGTTCACAACCAGGGCTAAAAGGTCAATAATGCATCCTATTTTCTACAGCTTTTAATTTTTCAGGGTTCATGCTTTTGGAATATTTATATAATATTCTGATATCAGTCTCTAATTGCCACCTGATTAGCCTTTATTAAATTAATTTTAATCAGGCTCTGTCTGGTATTCGGTTTCCCTTTTGGGTAATTTTCTTCCCTGTGTGTGGCTGACTCTGTGAGGAGAGCTGGGCACAGAGTAAGTGATCACCATATAGTTGGTGAATAGATGGTTGATGACCTTCTCCTTATTTCCTTCCTCTTCTTTCCTAAATGAAGCTCTCTAAATAAGGTGACCACCCAGTTTGTCACTGAAACCAGTGTTTTTTTTGTTAAAGAAGGTGCTAATGATGATTATATCAGGACAAAGGAAAAATCTGAGATTGTCTCACCCAAACCAGGATATATGGTCACTCTCCCTTAACAGGTCTCTTCCATATTCCATATTGTCCCCCTGGAAATTTCTTAAGGATTTAAAGAAATAGGCAAACCAGTTTTACATAGTAGATATCAGAAATCTGACAGATTTCATTATTGCTTTTATACCAGTGATTCTTGCCTCTCTCCCAAGACCTTGACAAGTTCTCTATCTGGTTATTTATGCTTTGTTTTATTTGTTTTTGTTGTTTTTAAAGATATGTAGTTATTAGGACTAGCCTTCCGATGATTCAGAATGTCTAAATCCTAAACAGTCTTGCTACATGGTTTTCATTCTCTAATCATCCTGATGAGTTATTGTAGACTTCCTGTCCCAGACTCTTGTCTGAGTTAATTATCTTTATTCTCCCCAACTCCCTTTGGAGCTCCTGCTGGCAACTTCTAACCTCGTCTTGACAGGCACCAGACATCAACAATGTAGATAAGCCAGCCTAGGTTTTGGCTGAAACTCTTACCCCTCAGAAATGCCATGGAAGCTTTTCTACTGCTCCCTCACTCAGCTTGGATGTGGAATTGCAGACCACTACTTGTCAGGTAAAGTGGCTTTCTTTATAATTGCCACCTGTCATGTAGCAGAACTTGTAAAAAATTCCACCAGGTTGTTCCGTGTGGATTATTGGGGAAATATTTAAAGCAAGGATCACAAAGAAGATAACGTATGTAGTCTACTTCTCAGCATTTGATCAAGAACCCTAGACAGTCTGGGAAATCTGTGGATGCACAATGGATTTTTGTTCCAGTTATTCTCCATTCTTACAGGGTAGACATGAGAGAGATATTATGAATGTGGGTATAGAGTGTGAGGGTGCCAGGTAGTCTGAGTTTACATCACAGCTACTTATAGTTGTCTAGGAAAGATAGCGTCGAGCTCCAGGGGTCTTTGTGCCCAATGGGAAGTGGTTCTGTCATTGATGCTACTTGTGTGAGGAATTCCCTGAGTCAACGGGAGTTTGAGCAGTGAACACCGCTTAAAAAACAAACGGTAGAGCCTGGTCAATGTGGCTCAGTTAGTTGAAGCATTTTCTCATGAACTGAAATGTCATGGGTTCGATTCCTGGCCGGGCGCATGACTAGGTTGAAGGTTCGATCCCTGGTTGTGACCCTTGCAAGAGGGAAACCAGTTGATGTTTCTCATGTCAATGTCTCTCTTTCTCTCTCTCTCCCTTCCTGTCTCTCTAGAAGCAATAAAAAATATGTCTTCAGGTGAGAATAAAAACCAAAAAACTGTAGGTAGTGGGTTGCGCACATTCTCCTTCCATCATGCCATACAGGGAAGCAGTCAGCATGACCACAACTCATCAGTTTCAAATAAACATGTGGCTAAACCTAGATAATTTCAATCTGAAAAACATATTCAGGAGATGGCCTTCCTATTGTTTTACTAGAAAGAAAACTGCATTGCTTTCTTGATTCCCTTTTAATAGAGGTAGTGATAAAAATAAAATGGAAATGAAATATGATGGATGGCCTATAGGTGCCTTACTCAATGACAGAAAACAAGTCATATAAATATAAATATTAATATTAATCAATGCTCTGAGCTTAGTTCAGGTGCTGAGTTATAGAATGTAATACATCCCATAGCTTAATTATTATTTTTATGGATATAGTGGCTCAACATATCCCAGGCAATTGCATCAATAAAATCTTCTGCTAGAGTGGGCTCAGCACAGGGTTGTGTTACTTTTCTGCCAGGTAAACAGCTTTGGATTTATATTAGATTCATGCTAATATTTTGAGCAGTGTGTCCTGGATCGTCTTTGTTTTAAATGCACAGTTGAAAACACCTGCATTCATTTCCCAAGCCGAACCTTAGTTTTGTTCTGGAGATGTGCCTGCTCACACCAAAAAAAGATGTCAATTGAACTGAGGCATGTGATGCTACATAAAATCAAGCTTGCTACAAAAATAAATTGGCTGAAACAAATGCTTTCATCAGAAATGTCACTACTGAACAAGAAATGAAAGAGATATATTTTTTTCCACCTGGGCAAGAGTAGTGGATTACAAAGAGTTTTTTTCCTGGTATTAAATTTTAAATATAATTTTTCTACAGAGGATTAGCATTTGTTTAAGGCACATAAAGAAAGCAGATCAAAATTTCTCTCATCTAACAATGATTCTTTAGAACAATAATTTACTTTAATGTAGCCATACTTTGTGGGACGAAGCCAAAAAAACAAAAACAAAAAACAAACAAAAAAAAACAAAACAAAATACCCTGCAGGGGAAGTCATGCCAGCAAGTTTCTTTTCTCCTCTGGGTTGTCATATTATTAACCTATTGTCACTTATTATATTATATTCTCCCACTTTGTGAAATTAGAGTCTACAGGCTGGCTTCTAAGGATGGTAAAGTAAATACTCATAGGGCATCAAGAACTTGAGAAAAATAAAGAAAATTCAAGGAACTCTGTCTTCAACCTCTTCTAAAAAATTATTTTTACACCTGTCCAAATTGCATTAAAACATTTACTTTCCCCAATTAGAATTCTGGCTGTCATTGCAAGGTTCAAAATACTGATTCAACTAAAGGAACAAGCAAAATGTTATCCTTCTATTCAGTATTGTTTTTTTTTAAATTTCCTTTCTATAAATGTTCAATAAAATGTATGCTGAGATATAAAAGATTTTAATTTTTATCTCTGACTTTTCTTTGATATGCACTTTCACACTGTGATTTCAGAAGATGATTAAAAGAAGACAACGTCAAATGAACTATAAGCGACAAAATTTCCAGAAGAACCACAATGGTAACCTTGGATATCTGAGCTGTGTCTGTGCAACTTGCAAACATACAGATGTAAAGAATCCGCTATCCAGATGTTAACTCTGAAATAACTTTAAATTTTGGGATGTTTTGTCTATACTGTGCTAACCAGCCAGTGTTTCTGAGTATATGACTGTTCATACTGTGTAGACAAAACAGATGGATAATTTAAGGGCACAATTTGTTTTTTTTTCATCCAGATGTTCTGCCATTAAGTTGGCAAAGCCTTCCCACAGCTTCAGCAGTTGATGCTTAATATAAACTTCAGATTGCATAGTAATAGTTGGTGATTTTCCCTGAAAAACTCCTGATTTTTAAACTTTCTGATTATTTAGCCATTATTATTCTGAATATATAACTCATCTGACACTGGGTAACTTATTATGTACTGTTAATGGAGAAAGCAAGGTATAATACATACACACATACAGATATATGCATGTATGTATAGAACATTGTGTTTTTTATTTTATATATGACTCTTATTTTGTTAATTGGCTTATGTATTAATAAGTATAGAGGACACTGGCATATAAATAAACAAGTATGTAAATCCATATATACATAACCTAAAATTTCACTCACACAATTTTATCTCGAGTGTTCTTTTTGGGAGTATACAAAAAAAAAATCACATACCTCAGGCTTATTTGAAATGTGTTATTTGAAAGGAGACAGAATCTTTATATAATTTAATACTTCTAAAGATTTAATGCTTGTGAGGTTCTTCTTCCACAGAAATGACATGCATCACTTACAGTAGGAATTTTAACTAAGTGTGTGTTTTTGGTTTTTTTGTTTGTTTGTTTTTTTGCACTTCTTCAGAAGCTTGAGCTTAAATATTATTGTGGCAATAAATATCTTTGCTTTAAGAACCCTTAATAAAATGTAAGAGCTTTTAACATGAAGTAAATAAGCACATTGTTCTCTGAGATTAGGTCAGTGTCTTTGAAATCTACTGTGTTAGAATGCTAATTGAGCTTGACATAAGCATGGATATAATATGCATCATGCCACTCAGGTTACCAGCAGTGAAACTGATTACCAATTCTAATCATTGTCTGCATGGTTACAGCATACTGAGGTGGAGATGTTGAATATTTTAGTTTGTGATATTATCATGGTTGTTTAAAGTACTGACTACGTGTTTTGAAACCAGTCAAAGTAATTGGTATGCATGTAAGAACTAGCAGGCTGAGTACATTATTTATTTATAGATTCTTTTGATGTAACTCTATGGGGGAAAAAGTTAATAAAACATGGCTCAAAGATAAATTTACACTCACCACTATAATATGACATAAAGCACAAATTATTGTACCGAAAATACTGTTTTCTAGTGAAACATATTCTTTATCCTTTCTTCAGTTATTCACTCATACAAGAAGAAAAGGGCCGGGAAGAGACAAGAGGTACACAGGAATAATTAATTCTTTTAAACTTTTCTGAAGCAACTTGTGACAATTAAAATTCATGTGCCAACAGATAAAAATGAAATACAACAGAGTCCTACATCTTCCTACTTTCTCCCTTAGTAGGTTATGGTCTCACAGGGCTGGTTCACTGACAAGCCATAATTAAAAAACTTAGAAGGACTCTAGAAAATCCATTTAGGAAGTAACATGGTGGCTTCAACTGAAAGGTCAGATGCAGAGGAAGGCACTCCTGTACACATACCCTTCTGCAGTGAGGAGACCGACATGCTTAGTCTCTATTCAAATGGGAAAGCTCGTTTTACAACAATATTAATACCTAATTATGGTCAGAGAACTGCTGACTTCACACTGATATGCTTCAGGCAGAACCAAAGCTTGCAACAATGTACAGAAATATATAAAACTGCTGACAATTAAAACAAATGTGTTTAGAGTAGTGAGGTAGGCTTGATGTGGACAAGCAAGAAGGAAAGTGGAAGCTGTGCACAGGCAGTTACCGATGGACCATGACTAACCTGTCTCATTGTGCGATTCTGGCCACATGTTCCCAATCACAGGAAGCCATGCAGAGGAATGATTTGGGGATTACCTTGAAAGTCAGAAGAGGTGGGTTTTGGCTTTTGACATTTATCAGCAATTGTGTGATCTTAGGCAGGGATTTTATTTACTTTATCTTAGAGGAGATGGTTTCCCACTCTTTAATTCTTAGTTCCACGATGTTTTTCCTCAAGAATGTTTTTTTAAGTGGAAAATTCTAGGTCCAAAAAGTAGAAAATATTGTCCTGATTCTAAAGTTTAGGACAATCTCACTCAATTCTCCCAACAACCTTGTGAGATATTTTATTTCCATTTTCCAGATGAGGAAGTCAATACTCAGTTGTCATATACAACTATACTGAACAGAGCCAGGATTTAAACCCAGGTAGTTTAGCTCCAGAGCCTGGGTGCCTAACATCAAAACATACTGCAATGAATGTCTATGCTTAGCCCAAACTCTTCTGCTGAATATGACCCCGGCATTTTGTGATCAAGTGACTAGCACAGTCAGGTGGCTAAGATCAGTCTGAGAAGAGCTTACTTTCATATGTACACTATTTCTACTTTAGATCCCTTATTAATCAGAGTCACCATGAGAAATCCTGTCTTCAGTTCAACTGAGTGGGAAAATTGATGAGGTACTCTCCCAGATGTTTCCTCTTCTATTTCATCCCAGTAGCTGTGCTTTAGTGTTTAAAGCTTCTTTTCAATAGTATTTAATTTAATCAAATCCATGCTTATTGAGCAGTGTGTCATAAACTCAAGCTTAGCTGAAATTCCTATTAATGTGCATTTTAAAAATGAGAACTTGAGGTTTCAGAATGGCCTGATATTGCAAAAATATCATTTTCCTTTCATTATAGAGGTCAGTATATTGTATACATCCCACAGGTCTATGGTTGTAGTAAAGATAAACAAGTAACATTTCTTCAGCTTTCACCAAATACTGAATATTAAAGATGTATAAGTGAGCTTGGGATACTATAACACAATACCATAGATAAAGTGGCTTAAACAACAGATTAATTTCTCATTGTTCTGGAGGCTGGGAAGTCAAACATCCAGGTACTGGCAGATTCAGTTCCTGGTGAGAGTTCCCTTTCCTGGCTTGCAGATGGCCCCTTCTCCCTGTGTCCTCACAGGACAGAGAAAAGGAGGAAGGGGAGAATTGTGGTCTCTCTTCCTTTTCTTATAAGGACAATAATCCCATGTGTCATGGTGCTTCACCCTCATGACCTCATCCAAACCTAATTAGCTTCAGAGGCCCACGTTCTAATACTACTACAGTATAGTGGAGGTTAGGGCTTCCACAGATAAAGTGGGGGGGGGGGCTTGGGGGGGGCACAAACATTCAATCCATAACAAAGAGGCAATGAAAAAGTCTCAGCTCTTCATCCTCTGGATGGAAATGACATCGGTCTGCATAGAGAAAGAAGCCCTATGTTTTCCTTTTTCTATTTGGTCATTGGTTGCCCTAATAATGCACTTTGTTTGGTTCTCAGTAGTGGTAATCCAGGTTAATGTCGTCTCAGTCTAGGTCGAATTTCATGCTATTGTGATTTTCAGATTCTCACCCTCAACTAGAAGAAAAAGTTTCAGGAAGTTTTATAAACAGTGAGGTTACATTTCTTGATTTGTGGTTAGTTTATCACAGGTGAGGCATAATATTTAACTTTTTAGAAAGGACAATTTTTCTCAACTAAAAATAATTAAGCATGAATAAAACAGACTTTCTTATGGTATAAATACAGGTTCTGAATAAATATAGTTATTAAATGAATAAGTTAAAATAAAAATACTTCAGTTAGCTAGATTTCAATAGTCTCCTTCCATGTTTTGGAAAGTAAGTGAATAATATAATACATAATCAAAAGTTAGAGAATGTCTTATTTTTCCTATTTGTGTTACTACTTCTCTTTATCTGTTTGTTGTCATTTTGGGGGGTCACGGTTTATCAGTTTTCAGAACTCTTTTATAAAGATGCAATTTGATGGAATTTATCTTTCAATTTTTTTGCCTATGAGGTCTGTCAACTTCAGCCATGTAATATGAAAAATAGGGACATTTATTGAAGAAGATACAAGATACAAGAAACATTGTACATAGGACAATGACACCTCAGTCCCCTTCAAAGTAGGCACCTTGGGACTTCACACAGTTCTCCCAGTTGCCATCAGCTGCCCTGTCCTACTTTCCTGAATCTCATCGATGGTTTGAAATGTATTTCCTTTGAAAGGTGATTTTAGTTTTGGGAAAAACCAGAAGTCAAAGGGTGCCAAATCTGGGCTGTAGTGGGGCTGAGTCCCCTGGGTGATTTGATGTTTCACCAAAAAACACTGCAGGAAACATGATGCATGAGTGGTTGTTTTGTCATGATGAAGATACCAATCACTAGATACCCATACGTGTGGCCTTCTGAATCATCTGAATAGTTTCTGCATAGGAATGTTCAAACTTAACACAAAGTTTGATGCAGATTTACTGCTCTATTAACTCTATTATTTTGAATGTAATTGCCACACAGTACACATGCCCCCACTGATTAGTACAGTGAAGTTGTCATTGTTCACGCATGTGCATTCCAGTCCCCCTTCCTTGGCTGCCAGGTTATATCAATGTCGTGCAAATTGCTCTTGTTATGGTAACAATAGCTGGACTTTTTCTGAACAGATCTCACCATATGTCATGATATAGACAAGAATTAATAAGTAGGTGAACCAGGAGGCTGAGAATAGAAAGCAAATGTCAGTCTTTCACTGATATTCCTTCTTTATGTTTATGCTCTTCCTCTCTACCAGTCTAGGTCTTCTCTACTATAAAGTCAGTCAGTTAATTTTTCAGAGCCAGGTAGTTGGATCAGGATAGGATAATAAGAATAGGAAAAAAAAAATTTCAGAGACGTCACTTCTATAAGCAAAACATTCTCTGGATGTTTTAAACTGTGGTAAGTTGCAAAATCTATTCGAGACATTTATCATATCAACTGTTAATAAGTATCAAATGTTTATCATGTGTCAGATACCACTCTAAGCACTCACACATATTATTTAATTTAAAACACAAAAGAACCTCCTGGATCTGTTTTTACACATGAGGATCCAGACCCATTTATTAAAACAGTTTGGTGGATTATGAGTGACATTAAAAAAAGAGTAGATTTTTAAAAATCATTGCCAATCACATATAATAATGACAAATACTGCTTTCTTAAAATGCTTGTTTCAGTATATATGTGAATATTTGTGTGTGTATTCAGTCATAATATAAAATGTACTTTGTACTGATAGGCATGGATAAAAACATTTATTTTTATATCACTTTTTATTTTCAATTAGACTTTACATAACTTAATAAGTGATCATCCCAATAAATCTCACACCCTTTAAAACTCTGCCCCATAAGGTAATGTTATATTTTAATTTTAGAGGAAAAGTAAAAAGATCTAACTTTGTAACTATAAATTCCAAAGTTCCTGAATGAATGAGCTTCTATAGAGTTTTTAATGGCACCTAAGATAATGTTATCATTGCACATTGCTTCCTGTCTCCCTGATGGTTTGCATTTACTCAGCATCAAGGCAGTCCTAACATAGGGTGATTAAATCTCCTCAGATCAGGCCATCTGTGCCATTGAGTAAGTGAGATACTTCAAATAAGTGAATGATGAATTCTGTTCCAGACTGTCCCATAAAATTATAATAAAAATAATAATGAAGTGCTCTCTAATAAAAAGAAAGTCGTTACAAATACTGTGCTATTGATTTCAAAGGGCAGTAATTTTAGAAGAGCTCTTTCATCTCTGTTATAAATCTTGGCAACCAGTGGAGAAAATGTCAGGATTTTAAAAGCAAACAAATAGAAAAAAATCGCCTCACTGCTCATCTTTCCTGCTGTTTTGAGTAAAACTAAGGTAGCACAAATATTTAAACAGATGGCTCAATTATATGCTTTTTTTCTTTACTAATCATAGTTATTAAAGCACTCACTTTATTTTTATTGTGTTTTAACTGGGCAGAGAAAATCTGAGTCCGATAATGACCTTTGTACATCATGCTGCAAATTGATTTTGATGACCTCTCACTCTCTGATAATTAGGCTGGCTTCATGCACACTCGTCTCTCCAAGTGCACGGTGCAGTTTTCTCCTGCCTGTCCCTCAAAATCCTATTCTCCTCTCCGTCTCTTAGCTTTGTCTCCTTCATTTCTGGGTTGGGTTTCTATCTCTTCCCTGAAAGCCATAGATCCTTGAATAAAAGATAAAGAGAGGCATTTAGAAGTTGACAAAGAAGAATAGTGATTTAACTGATGTTTTGAATGATCAAATATCTGAATTGTCATGTAATTATGACCATTACAATGATGTCATTGACATAGTCATTTGGCAATTGTGTACATTGTGTTGAAGACTTATTACCACACTGAGTTATATCTCCATAGTTTAATGAATTTTATAAGGGTGTTTCTTTATGGCTAATGTGAACAGATGGTAGAAGTGGAAAAGAAATAAACTGCCTCATTTTCCTTTGCATTTTCTTTGTTGTTATGCTCTGAAATTAAGAACATCAGACTACCACACATTTATACACCCATATTTTAAAATCATAATCTTTAAAATACATTTGTCAGATATCTCCAAATTCCATATATTCTGTTTTCTTTAGACTTATTATTTTTTGTTTTATTATACTAACATATATGTAACATATAATTTACCACTTTAACTATTTTAAGTGTTCAGTTCAGTTGCATTAAGTACATTCACAATATTGTACAACCATCAACACTCTTTATTTCCAAAACTTTTTCATCACCTCAAACCTTTAGAAATAATACTTAAGCAACCACAGTTTTAGTCCATTAGAGAACTTCTCTCTCTTCATTATATGAGGTTCATTAAATCATATTCTTAGCATATTATTTATACATGAACCCCTAAACCTGCACTTAATTATAAAAATGTTTCCTCAGGACAACAGAATTCCAGGAAAGAGTTTTTTGAGGAATATTAGTGCAAAAGAGACTAGTTTATTGAGGAATAGTAGTACAAGAAGCTTTATAGGTGATACTAGCTAACATTTACGGAACATTTATTCTGAATGATGTATTATGCTAATTACTATACATATTAAGGAGGAAACAATAATAAAAGGTTGCTTAAAACATTTCTTAAAGCAAAGTTGATGTTATTATTACTTTGACCTTTCCCACAAAAATGTAAGAGTTGAGTTTTTCATACATATATGCACTGACCCAAAATAAGTAGGATCATAAGTCAATTGGACCTAGTCTAAAGACTTTGGAGGTCCCAGTGTTAAACTCTTGTTTCTTTTCTGACTATTGGTGTTGAACCAGGGAAACAAAATCAGAGTATGATTTTTAAATGGAGGAAAGTTAATACAGGAAATTGGCTACACAGGTGATGCAAATGTTGAAAAGTTAATAGGAGATGGCCAGGCAACCCAAGTATTAGCAACACAGGAGCCATTACTAGGCTGGAGGACCAAAGAGGCAAGGCAGTGTTATGTGAACCCAGGGGTGGGAGTCACCTCATGGCAGCTGGAGCCATGAAGCATATATAGTCATAGGAGGAGTTAGAGGAAGAGAAATGTTCTGATTTTTTCCTTCCTCATATGTTTTAGTCTCCCTATAATTAATTGCTCCACTGGCTGAACCTAACCAGAAGCCATATAACAAAGTAGACTGGGACATGGTAACAACACTCCCCTCCCCCAGCCCCTGTGGTGTGACAAAGAACAGAGCAGAGGAAGGGTGAAGAAGGGACTTAAGGGCAACTAGGTCAAAGATGGCCCTGACTTTCCAAATCAGGAAATGCTGGACCCTCTTCTAACAAAGGCAAATAAAGGGAAACGCAGAAACTTTATAGAGCGCATGGTGAGCCATGGAATGACAAGCTTTGAGAAACCTTTCCAAGGGAGAATTCCTCTCTCTCTCACCTTGTTAATTCTTGATTCCTTGCTTTCCCTCATTCCTCACACCCAATTAGAAGCAGGCCTTATCTGTACACTCCAAAATGTGTTTTCCATTCAACAACTTTCACCACCTCCACCATTACTTCTCACTTGAATTTTTGTAATAACATCCTAACTGGTTTTACTCTTTTAATTTTTCCTACTAATTAAAAAAAATTGAAGCAAAATTTCCACACAATAAAATACACAGATCTTAAGAGAGTTCTGATGAATGTATCTGCCTATGTAAACAACACCCCAATCAGCATATAGTGCTTTTCCTCAGGAAACCCCCTTATGTCCATCCAATCCAGTCAAACCCCACCTCTCCTAGGCAATCAGAATTCCACTTTCTAACACCAAAAATTTCTTTTACCTGTATTAAACTTTATTTAAATAGAATCATACAGTATGTATTTTTTACATCTAACTTTTTTATTCATCATCATGTTTTTGAGATTTGTCTATGCTGTTGTGTATCATTAATTCATTCTCTTATTAACTTCTGATGAGTATTCCATTTCATGGATATACTACAATATGTTTACCAATTCTCCTGTTGATAGACATCTGGGCTCTTTCCAGTTTTTTGTTACAAGTAAAGCTGTTATAAACTCTCAAGCACATTCATTTTGTAGACATATGTTGTCATTTCTCTTGTGTAAATTCTCAGGAGTCGAACTGATTGATTGTATAGTAAATATATGTTAACTATGAGAAAATGCTAAACTGTATTCTTAATATGTTATACCATTTTACATTCCCACAACCATCATTTGAGAATTTAAACTGCTTCACAATTTGGAAAACATTGATATTACCAGTATTTTTAATTTAGCTATTCTAGAGAGTATGCAGGAGTATTCCATTGTAGTTTTAATTTGCATTCTCTGACAATAAGTGATTTTGAGATTTTTGTGCATTTTGGGGGCCATACATAGATTTTGCTCTATAAAGGATCTGTACAACCTTTTGTCCATTTCTTATCTATTTGTCCATTTCTTATTTATCTGAGGCTTGCATTTTTATTTGCTTAAAGCTGTGTTTTAGGTTTTAATTTTGAGGAGGTGAAATTTTATGTTTTTCTTTTATGGTTAGTGTTTATTATGTCCTTTGTAAGACATCATTGCCTTCCTCAAGGCCCTAAGGATATTCTGTTATGTTTTCCTCTAGAAGTTTTATGATTTTAGCTTTTGCATTCATGTCTATGATATATTTTGACTTAATTTTGTGTATCATTTAAAACAGGGAGGATCAGAATTTATTTCTCTTTCACACATTTATCTGGTTGTTCCAACAATATTTTTTCACACTTTGCCTCAGTCCTTTGTTGAGTAACAAATAGATCTGTTTACAAACATATATTTTAGATTCTCTATTCTGTTTCATTGAATCATTTCTCTATCCTTATTTGTCAGTCACTTTCTTGATAGTGTACTGTAGCTTTGTAATGTCTTGCAAAAAAAATTGTGTATGTTCTCCTATGTCCTCTATCTTTAAAGAATATTTTAGTGTTTTTTTTTTTTTTGCATTTCCCTGTAAATTCTAGAATCTACTTGTCAATATCTGTATAAAAACCTGATTAAATTTTTATTGAATTTGTATCATACATCAGTTTTGGAGAGAACTGACACTTTTACATCACTGAGCCTTATAAACCATTAATGCAGCATGTCTTTCCATATATTTAAGAATTCTTCAATTTCCTTGAGCAATGCTTTACAGTTTTTGGTCCAGAGTTTTGAATGTATTTTAAGTTTATTTCTATACTTTCAAATATATATATTTTTTGATGCTATAGTAAATATTAGTTGTGGTAGTTAGCTTCCAAGAAAGTTTTCAATGATTTTCAGTTAGTGTGTTTCCCTTCATGTAGGCATTCCCCACTGAATAAAGCTGACTGTGTAATCAAGAGGACATTGTGAGGGTGCCTATGTGAGGCTTCCAAGGCTGAGTCATTAAAGAAACTGTGGCTTCTGCCTTGAACTCTTTTGGATCATCATTCACTTTGGAGGAAGCAACCGTCATATCAGAAGGAACACAAGAAGTCCTTTGGAGAGGCATAATGTGGTAGGGAACTGAGGCCTTTTGCCAATATCCAGCATAAACTTGCTTGCCATGTGAATGAGACTTCTTAGAAGTGAATCTTCTATTCCAGTCCAGGCTAGCCTTCAGAATACTGCCATGCACACTGATGTCATGACCACAGCCTCCGGAGAGACCCCGAGCTGGAATCACCCAGTTAAGCTGTTTCCAAGTTCCTGAATCATAGAAACTGTGTGAGGTAATAAATGTTTATTATAATTTTAAGCCATTATGTTTATGGTAATTGGTGCAGCAATAGAGAGTATAATACAATGTGGTCTTTCTATGTTTTATTTTCAAATTTATCTTACTAGTATATAGAAATAAAATTGATTTTTATATATTGGCCATGTGTCCTGTGACCTTGCAAAATTCCCTTATTAGTACTAGTAATTTGTTTTATAGATTTGTTAGAATTGTTTCTATGTAAACAATTAAGCCATTGGCAAATAAAGATGGTTTTACTTCTTTCTTCCCAGTTTGTATGCCTTCCATTTATTTTACTCCCTACTACAATGGGCAGGACATGAAGTATAATAACAACTAGAAGTAGTCAGAGCCCATGAGCTTACCTTGTTCCCGATTCTGAGGGAAATGTTCAGTTTTTCACTGAACACGAATATGATGATAGCTATAGTTTCTTATAGTTGACTTTTATTAGATTGAGGAAATTATCATCTGTTTATAGCTTGCCTAAGTTTTCTGTCATAAATGGGTGATCACACTGTTTTTGCCTTTTAAAGAAATCATCAAAAGGTTAAAAAGAAAGTCTTAGCTATTTATTCACATAGTTACCATTTCCAAAATCCTTCACCTTTTCTTCATTTGCTATTATTTTCCCTCATCCTGAAGAACAAACAGGCAGATCTACTGGTAACAGATTCTTTCAACTTTCATTTACCTGAAAATGTCTGTTTCACATCACTTTTTAAAAACATTTCTTCAGAGTACTCCACACTGTCAACACATTTAATTTATTCATATTTCCTCCTACTAGAAGAGTTTTATGAAGTCAGAAGCCTTGTCTTGTTTACTTACTATGTATTCACTTCACCTGGTCCTGTGCCTATCACATAGTGTTTGTTGGCCCATTTGTTTGGCAGGAAGGTAAGGTAAGGGAAAGGAAGGGAAAGGAAGAGAAAGGGAGGTGAGAGGAGGGGAAGAGAGGGGAGGGGAGGGGAGGAAATTAATTGGTATTGCTATCTATGGCCTTTATGAAAACATTTGGGTTTGACAGTGTTTCTTGAAACATCCGTTGTATCCATCTGGTGTTTGAGTGGTACAAATTAGTTTGCTTATAATAGCAATAAAAAATGTCTAGAAGGCGGAGGTGTAGGAAAATGCCAATTATATATAGGTCTCCAAAAACTGATAATGCATTTAATAGTACAAAATAACAATTCATTATGACCTTGCTGTTACATATGTGTGTGTTTGTGTGTGTATATGTATTGATCTGTAGGTAGAGTATGAAATATATTTCCTATTAAATACTCCATATAGAACATATTAATTGAAAGTTTATAAGTATAAAGGAAGTAAATAAACTTCATCACAAACAAATACTACTAAAATATACACAATTATGCTTAAAATGAGATATAAAAATTACTGCCACTTATTCAGAATGTGCATCCAGTGATTCTGTACCCAAGACAAGAAAATATCCATAGGGTCTGGGAGGGAGAACCTGGTGGGAGGAGGCAAGGATAAAGATGACTGGCTTAGCGTTAGACGGGAGTGAAAGAATAGGCACCCGAGAGTCAATCAGCTGACAAAGTTTTGATAGGAAATATTTTGAAAACATACACAATTCTAAACAACAACTTCAGGCTAACAGTGATTTCTTACCTTGCAGAAGGAAAATAAGTCCTAAATACTGTTATTTATGATGTTCATAATGTTGACTATAAATCAGTCAAGAATCCTCAGCTAGGAAAGATTAGGCTTAGGCTAAATGGTGGTCAAATATATTTTCTTGGAAGAAATGCCACGCAATTCAAGTTATAGGCTCTAATATTCTGTAAGTAACATTTCAGGATAGGACTGAAAATGTTGAGGTTTGGGTCATTTAATATGTGCCAGGGCAGCCCTGACGGATGTGGCTCTGTGAGATGGACATCATCCTGCAAACTAAAAAGTCACCGGTTCAGTTCCCAGTCAGGGCATGTGCCTGGGTTGCAGGCCAGGTCCCCAGCTGGGGGCATGCAGGAGGCAACCAATCAATTGATGTGTCTCTCACATGTTGATCAACCAATTCTGTGGATACAGGTGTCAGCCAGGTGAGCTGACAGGGTTTATTCATCCCTAATTTTGATGTTAGACAATGTTTGATAGAGCATTTTATGAGGTCATGAGAAGGTGTGGGTCAACTTCTGAAAAGTAAGTGATGTCAGAGTGCAGGTTTTTGTGATAGACTAGGTTCACGTGTAGGGTGACCTTTCTGCTTTGTTTGCTGTGACAGAACTGGCTTAAGCCCTTTGTCCCTTCCATTGTTAGTAGTATACCCGGTTACATAATAAATTATATGGTTGGTTACCCAACTTAAATGTCAATCTATTGCTTACTGTGAGAATGTAGGTGAGTTTTTAAGTTTTCAAGTCTGAGTTCCTCCTTACTGTCTAAAATGGTAATAATGATACCTAATTCTTTAGCATGTTAAGAGGTTTAAATGAGATATCTCAAGAAAGAACCGACTTGTGCCTGCCTGGTTAGTTCACAGCCGACTGTTATTTCCTTATTGTATGCATCCTCTGCAGTAAGATCATTAAAGCCCTGAATAACATAACCCCAGCAGGTCCTTTTCCTTCATCTATCTTCAACTTAAACTTCATCTGCCAAAAAATTCTCAACTTTTTCTAACTCTTAGCCTTGGGCATGCTATTTCTTAGCTTGAAATGCAATTCCCTACTTTTCTTTCTCATTATCTTTAACTTCTCTGGGCTTTACAGGTGTCACCTTTCCTGAATATTTATACTCAGAAGTAACATTTCCTATGCATAAGCACTTTTTAAAACTTTATTTTATGGCTTTCACGCTACAAAATTATTTAAATATTTAATTAAGTGATAAAATACTTTATATTATTTAGATCTACCCCCCATTTTTTATTGATTAGGTTGTACATTATTATACTATCTAGAAATACCATAACTTATTTTAAAAATCTCTTACTGAATGATATGCAAGTTGATCCCAGTGTTTAATTTTTAGATTTATCTGTAATTATTCATCACTGTATTTTGAATTTATATTATTATCTCTATATACTTTTTCTTCTTGTTTTAATTTGAATTTATTTTAAGGTAAGGAAAGTTGAGACATTTTCATATGTTAGCAAGTTATTTTTTTTTTAATAAAGTGCCCCCTTTTGTTCATTTACTATTATGGGGGCTATTTTTGTACTGCATTGTTCTCTTTTTAAAAATCAATTTGTAAGGTTTTTCTAGAATTAAGGAAATTAGTTTTTGTCATGTGTTTCTTGTTTGTTTAGAATTTGCTGAAAGGTTTTTCTTTTAAGTGGTGTCTAAATTATTCAATTTATGGTTTCTGAGTTTTTTGTCTGCTCAGAAAGATCATCCCCTTCCCAAGGTTATAAATAAACTCAGTCATGTTTTCATCCAATACTTTTATGGCTTCGTTGTTTACTTTAAATCTTTGATCCATCTGGAGTTTATTTTTATGTAAGTAGTGATTTGAAGATGTGGCTTTATTTTTTCCAAGTGACTACATCATCGTTATTACAGATTTATTGAAAAACATCATCTTTACCCACAATGGTTTGGGAATGCTCTCTTTATGCTAATTTCCATATGTATTTGGGTCTATTTCTGAACTCATTTTCTACCATTGGTATTTCTGTGTATTCCTGGGCCATTATTAAAGTAATAAACATATGTTTTATTCTGATGTGACTCTTTTCTTCTTCAGAACATTTCTGACTAGCTTTATGTGTTTATTTTACAGGCTAATACAGTAACGTGGCTTCATTTTGTAGATTTTAAGATTTTCTTTTAATCACTATCTTAACAATATTTAGTCATTTCTAAGAACAGAATTGGTTGCATTTTGTTGGAGGCTTTTATTATGTTTTTCAATAGACACTGAAATATTTTCAACTTGTAATGCCCTATAGATTTTTTTCATTATTTTTTTTATTTTTTGCATTTTTAAAATTGTTTTTCTATTACAGTTCCACTTTTCCCTTATTGCTTCTCCCCACCCCGCTCACCACTTCCCCCAGAGTCAATCCCGGCTCTGTTGTCCATGTCCATGAGTCATTTATACTAGTTCCTTGACTAGACCCTTTCCCTTCGTAACCCCCTTCTCCTCCACCACCCTCCCCCCTTGTCACTGTCAGTCTGCTCCTTGTTTACATGCCTCGGGTTCTATTTTGCTCATTTGTTTGTGCTGTTCGTTAGTTTGTATTAGGTGATATCATATGGTATTTGTCTTTCACTGCCTGGCTTATTTCACTAAACATAATTCCTCTAGTTCCATCCTTGCTGTTGCAAATGGCAGGAGTTCCTTCTTTCTTTCTGCTACATAGTATTCCATTGTGTAGATGTACCACAGCTCTCTGATCCACTCATCCACTGATGGGCACCTAGGTTGTTTCCAGCACTTGGCTATTGTAAATAGTGCCGCTATGAACATAGGGGTGCATAAGTTCTTTTGAATTGGGGTTTCAGGATTCTTCGGGTATAATCCTAGCAATGGAATTGCTGGTTCAAAAGGCAGTTCCATTTTTAGTTTTTTGAGGAAATTCCAAACTGTTTTCCATAGTGGCTGCACCAGTCTGCATTCCCACCAACAGGGCACGAGGGTTCCCGTTTCTCCACATCCTCACCAGCACTTGTTGTTTGTTGATTTGTTGATGATGGCCATTCTGACTGGTGTAAAGTGGTATCTCATTGTGCTTTTTATTTGCATCTCTCTGATGGCTAGTGATATTGAGCATTCTTTCATATGTCTATGGACCCTCTGTATGTCCTCTTTGGAGAAGTGTTTGTTCAGGTCCTTTGCCTAATTTTTTATTGGGTTGTCTGTCTTTTTGGTGGTGAGTCGTATAAGTTCTTTATATATTTTGGAGATCAGTCCCTTGTCTGAGGCATCATTGGCAAATAGGTTGGTTCCTTTTTCATCTTGCTGATGTTTTCTTTTGCTCAGCAGAAACTCTTTAATTTGATGTAGTCTCATTTGTTTATTCTTTCCTTTATTTCCCTTGCCTTAGGAGATATATAGATGAAAATATTGCTACATGGGATATCTGAAATTTTTCTGCCTATGTTTTCCTCTAAGGACTTTTATGGTGTCATGGCTTACATTTAAGTCTTTTATCCATCTTGAGTATATTCTGGTGTATGTTGTAAGTTGGTGGTCTAGTTTCATTTTTTTGCACGTCCCTGTATAGTTCTCCCAACACTGTTTGTTGAAGAGACTCTTTTCACTTCATTTTATGTTCCTTCCCCTTTTGTCGAATATTAGTTGACCATATAGACCTGGGTTTATTTCTGGGCTCTCTATTCTGTTCCATTGATCTATATGTCTGTTCTTATGCCAGTACCAGACTGTTTTGATTACAGTGGCCTTGTAGTATAGTTTGATATCAGGTATTTTGATTCCTTCTACTGTGTTCTTCTTCCTCAAGAATGTTGTGGCTATTCAGGTCTTTTTTTCATTCCATATAAATTTTTGAAGTATTTGTTCTAGGTCTGTGAAATAAGTCATTGGTATTTTAATAGGAATTGCATTGAATCTATAAATTGCTTTGGGTAGTATGGACATTTTAATGATGTTGATTCTTCCCATCCAGGAATATGGTATATGATTCCATTTAGTTGTATCTTCCTTAATTTCTTTCTTCAGTGTTCTGTAGTTTTCTGAGTACAGGCCTTTTACCTCCTTAGTTAAGTTTATTCCCTGGTACTTTATTTTTCTTGTTGCTATAGTAAATAGGATTTATTTTCTAGTTTCTATCTCTGATATTGCTGGTGTACAGAAATGTCTTCGATTTCTGAATATTGACTCTGTACCCTGCTATTTTGCCAAATTCACTTATTAGTTTGAGTAGTTTTTTAGTGGAGTCTATAGGGTTTTCTATGTACACTATCATGTCATCTGCAAATAACGACAGTTTTACTTCTTCTTTTCCAATATGGATGCCTTTTGTTTCTTTTTCTTGTCTGATTGCTGTGGCTAGAATTTCCAAGACTATGTTGAATAGATGTGGAGAGAGTGGATATCCTTGTCTTGTTCATGATCTTAGGGGAAATGTTTTCAGTTTTTTCTCATTGAGTATGATGTTGGCTTCAGGTTTCTCGTATATGGCCTTTATTATGTTGAGGTATACCCCCTCTATTTCCATTTTGCTGAGGGTTTTCATCATAAGTGGGTGATGTATTTTTTCAAATGCTTTTTCAGCATCTGTTGATTTGATCATGTGATTT
Organism: Furipterus horrens; assembly: GCF_987537825.1. Classification (NCBI taxonomy): domain Eukaryota; kingdom Metazoa; phylum Chordata; class Mammalia; order Chiroptera; family Furipteridae; genus Furipterus; species Furipterus horrens. The sequence goes on from NW_028327175.1 coordinate 89,064,268, forward strand.
TTGTCTTTCATTTTGTTTATGTGGTGTGTTATGTTTACTGATTTGCAAATGTTAAACCATCCTTGCACCCCTGGGATGAATACCACTTGATCGTGGTGTATGATCTTTTTAATGTGTTCCTGGATCCAGTTTGCCAATATTTTGTTGAGGATTTTAGCATCTATGTTTATTGGTGATATTGGCCTATAGTTTTCTTTTTTTGTTGTGTCTTGATCTAATTTTAGAATTAGGATAATACTGGCCTCATAGAAAGAGTTTGGTAGTCTTTCTTCTTCCTGGATTTTTTGGAATAGTTTGAGAAGGATAGACCTTAGTTCTTTCCTAAATGTTTTGTAAAATTCACTTGTGAAGCCATCCAGTCCAGGACTTCCGTGTGCTCGGAGTTTTTTTTATTACTGCTTCAATTTCACTAGTTGTTATTGGTCTATTCAGGCTTTCTACTTCTCGATTAAGTTTTGGAAGATTATATGTTTCTAGAAATTTGTCCATTTCATCTAGGTTTTCAAATTTCTAGTCATACAGTTGTTCATAGTAATTTCTTACAATTTCTTGGTATCAGTTGTGATTTCTCCTCTTTCATTTCTGATTTTATTTATTTGGATCCTCACTCTTTTTTCTTGATGGCCCTGGTTAAAGGCTTGTTGATTTTGTTTATCTTTTCAAAGAAACAGCTCCTAATTTTGTTGATCTTTTGAATTGTTTGTTTACTGTCTATGTCATTTAATTCTGCTCTGATCTTGATTATTTCTTTCCTTCTACTTGCTCTGGGCTTTGTTTGTTGTTGTTCCTCTAGTTCTTGTAGTTGTAGTGTTAGATATTTTTATTAGAGATTCTTCTATTCTTTTTAGGGAGGCCTGTATTGCTATAAACTTTCCTCTCAGGACTGCTTTCTCTCTGTCCCACAGGTTTTAAGCTCTTGTGTTCATTATCAATTGTTTGCAGAAACTTTTTGATTTCTTCCTTGATGTCATTGTTAACCCATTCATTATTTAATAGCATGTTATTTGTTCTCCATGAGTTTGAATATTTTTGAGTTTTTTCTTTGAGGTTTATTTCCAATTTTAAGCCATTGTGATCTGAGAAGATGCTTGATATAATTTCAATATTCTTGAATTTGTTGAGGCTTGTTTTGTGTCCTACCATGTGGTCTATCTTTGAAAATGTTCCATGTGCACTTGAGAAGAATGGAAATTTTGCTTCTTTGGGGTGAAAAGTTCTATAGATATCAATTAAGTCCATTTGATCTAGTGTTGTTCATTGTCTCAATATCCTTGGTGTTTCTTTGCTTCAAAGATCTATCCATTGTTGGCAATGGGGTGTTAAAGTCCCCTACTATGAGTGTGTTGCTGTCAATATCATTCTTGAAGTCCTTCAAGGTTTTCCTTATTTATTTGAGTGCTCCTATGTTAAGTGCATAAATGTTTACAGGCACTGTATTTTTTTGATGGATTGTTCCCTTAAGTATTATAAAATGTCCTTCTTTGTCTCCTTTTATGTCCTTTGCTGTGAAGTCTGTTTTGTCTGATATAAGTATTACTACCCCAGCTTTTTTTTTCTTGTCCATTTGCTTGAAATATTTTTTTTCTGTCCCTTCACTTTCAGTCTGTGTAGATCTTTTGTTCTGAAGTGGGTCTCTTGTAGACAGCATATATGCGGGTCATGCCTTCTAATTCATTCAGCTATCCTATGCTTTGTGAGTGGAGTATTTAATCCATTTACATTTAGCACTATTGTTGATAGGTATATATTCATTGTCATTTTTTCCCTTTCTACCTATGTTCCTCTCTGTCTATCTCTGTTTCTTCATTTTCTTAAAGCAGATTCTTTAACATCTCTTACAATGCTGGTTTAGTGGAGTTTTATACTTTTAGCCTTCTTTTGTCTGGGAAACTCCTTATTGCACCTTCCATTTTGAATGAGAGCCTTGTTTGATGGAGTAGTCTTGGTTGTAGGCCTTTGTTTTTCATTGCTTGAAATATTTTTTGCCATTCCCTTCTGGCTTGTAGTGTTTCTGTTGAGAAACTCATCATAGCCTTATTGGAGCTCCCTTGTATGTTATTAGCTGTTTCTCTCTTGCTGCTTTTATGATTGTCTCTTTATTATTTAATTATGATGTGCCTTGGAGTGGGCCTCCTTGGATTCATGTTCATTGGGACCCTCTGTGCTTCCTGGACTTGTGAGACTTTTTCTCTCATCAAGTTAGGGAAGTTTTCTGTCATTACTTTTTCAAACAGGTTTCCTATTTCTTGCTCTTCTTCTTCTCCTTCTGGTATTATTGTGGTACAGATATTACTATGTTTCATGTTGTCCTGTAGCTCTCTTAAAACCTCTTCATTCTTTTTCAGTCTTTTTTAGTTTTGTTGAACTGTCTGGGAATTTTTTTCTATGTTGTCCTCCAGTTCGCTGATCTGACCTTCTTCTTCCTCTAGCCAGCTTTTGATTCCTTCTACTGTATTCTTCAATTCAGAAATTGTATTCTTCATTTCCTCCTGGCTCTTATTGATAGCTTCTGTGTCCTTTTTAATGCTGGTATAATTCTCAGTAAGTTCCTTGAATTTCCCCTGGAGTTCCTTGTAGTTTTCTTTGAGCTTGCTGAGCTCATTGAGCTTCCCTACAATCCATATTTTGAATTTCATGTCTGATAGTTTGCTTTCCTCTATTTCTTTAGTGCTCTTTCTGGAAATTCCTCCTTTCCTTTAGATGGGGGGTGGTTTCTCTGTCTACCCTTTTTTTTTTTTTTTTTGTGACTATTCTTGTTTCTTTCTGCTTCTTAGGTTTATCTTCACTTTCTGGGTCTGCCCCTGGTGGCGTCAGATCAAGTCCCAGTCTGGGCCTAGGCAGGTTGTTGGAGACTACCAAAGATCTACTGCCTTTGTCTGTTTACTTTAGTTATTAATCTATTCAATCTGTGATCAACCATCAGGCTTAAGCACCAAGGGTGGTGCAGATTAATTCCTGTGGGCAGGACTATTGCTTCCCCTCAGGCTGACACCACTTGGAGGAGAGTGGTTTGCCTGCAGTATGGGGAATGAGTCAGCACTGGGAACCAGTCGGCTTCTCCCTTAGTTCTTTCCGCAAAGCCACCTTTTCAAACTCTCCTTAAGTGTCTCTAGTCCTTTCTGCCCTCCCTCTATTGGAGCCCAGGCAAAGTGGGTGTCAACATATTTCTGAACATGATCCCTTTACGAGCTCTTCATCTCTAGCTGTTTCTTTCAGGCCAGCCAAAACAAACAAACTAACTAACAAAGATTCTGTGGCTTTTCAAAGCTGGATGCCATCTTACTTTCTGTTTTATTGCTGTAGGCTGGGAAGCCCAGCATGGGGTTTAGACCCCACCCTTCTCAGGGGAACCTCTGGCTGCACCCTTTAGCTGGCACCCATGGGAGCCCAGCCAGTTCTTTCATATCTCTGCACTTCCTACCAGTCACATTGTGATGAAGCAGCCTTTTCTGTCTGTCTGTAGTTCTAGGGCTTCCCTCTAGCTAGTGTTCAGTTGGTTATTCCAAATGATTTCTTCACAATTAACTTGTAATTCCAGACTGGTCTCGGGAGGAGGTTAGTGTAGCTTCCACTTACTCCTCCACCATCTTGGATCTCTCAGATTCTTTATAAAGTTGTTTCAGAAACACCTTTCTGTTTGAGACTATTATTGAGATATTTTGTTCCATTATATTTTTAAATTGGTTATTAGTTATATCTAAGAATTTATATTTATTTATAATGTAAATATCATGACTTCATTTATAATAGCTTTCTAATATTTTTCTCTATTTTTTCAAATAATATGCAATCATATTACCTGCAAGTAATAATATTTTACCTTTTCTTTTCAAATATTGATAGTCTGTTTTAGATTAGAATAATTGATGTACTGATAGTTCAACTCATTGGGGTTCAAATTCAAACATTGCCATGTTAATTAAACATTCTAATCCTTAGTTTCCTCATCTGTAACATGCATAGAATAATAGTGCTTATCCTATAGAGGTCATGCAAAGATCAAATTAGTAATGTGTGTAAAACAATTAAGAAAATACCTAGAATATAGTATACTTTCAGAAGTGTTAGTCAGTGTTTTATTTTTCCTCAAAGTTAATTAGCCTAGTATTTTATTATCATAATTAAGTAATATTAATAGCCATTTTAATTACTTTCATTGATGATGTGTAGAATGGCCTAAAGTTCTATTTGTTCTGTACAGATTACAGTATAGTAAACGTATAGTCTAGATTTACCAGGGTTGCACTATCATACAATTTTATAATTTTAAATAAACACAGCAAGTATCATGAAACTAAATGGATCTTAATTTTATGTTTTTGATGAAATATGAGTAAATTAACAAATTAAAAAGAGTGATGGTAGTGGGAAGTCTTGTTTTATGTTTCTTAACTTTAATGGACATATTAATCCCTTTACATTTGTACTATAAATATTTAGTTACATTCTCTATACTTCCTGATAGAGAAAGATAGGTCCATGCTCAGCTAACTCATCTGCATAGTCAATTTGAGCAACCAATAAAACCTTCTGTGGTGCATTGCCCAAGGTGGGCATTCAATACATATCCTTAAAGGAAAGACATAAATAAATAAACTGCACCATGAAGAAAGAAATGAGCTCATAGACTATATTTTTCCAGGTTGCACAGGTTTCAGGCATATGCAATCAAAACATTGTGTTATCCCGTCCTCCGCTGACAAGAAACAGTAATATATTTCACCTCTCCCTAATGTGTAGCATCCTTTAATAGAAGAAAATAATTAATCAGGAATTATTGTATACAAAACATCGACTAGAGGCTTAAAATGTTAAATGCCCTTCCACCAAGGAAGATTTTTTACCCCTTAATGTACATGTGTTAAATCTTACTCTAACAGCTAATTTTTGTCTTTCACTCACAGTGGAAATTGCAGAGACCTTGCTTTTACTTTAAAACCTGATTTATATGCTTCAACTAAATTCAGAGATTTCATTTATGAATGCTAGTCAGTGATGTACCTCACTGTTTTCCTTTTGGACAAGTTGCTGCAAAATAATTTTTTCCAAGCAAGATAATATTAACCTTTTCCAGTTGCAAAGACACTCTTCTAGCTGTATCAATACTACTGTATCATACTGTCAGCTACTTTATTACATTTGATAAACAAATAAGTACAGCACCACATATCAAAAAGCTAAAATGACTATTTTGAGGATTAGCTCTTTGATAACCACCTATAACAGATGACAGGGCCTCTACAATATTTCTAAGAACTGGCCTTTTTCCAGTTGATACCAGTATTGGGATTTGAGTTAATTGCTGATGCATCTCAAACAACACAGCAGGTGCTAGCAGAAAGAACATTCCCTGTGTTTTCTTTGTTATTTATAGTCAGAGCTCTTCTGCACTAAACCCTTGAGCAGGCTTTTTAGAGCTCACTGTATAACAATTTCATTCACTTTCATGTCAACAAGCTTTGGCTTGATAAATTAAAACAGAAAAATGCTGGCTAAAGCACTGTAGCCCTACAAAATTCATCTTGCTGCAAGTTTCTGGCAGCTGCCCAAGAATGACCAGCTATCTCCGACTGTCCTTATCATTTTCCCATCTGGAAAGGGTTGAACCTTACTCACACCGGGGAGTTGAAGGCCCATGCAGGCTGCATTCAGAGGCCATTAACAATCATAACTCTAAAAATCATCACCTTCATTCAGGCAAGGTTAACAGTAGTCTATAGGATAGACAGGGAGGTTGATATTTTACTTTTATTTAAACAAATATAAAGCAAACCATAGAATTTCTTTAGTGATATAGAAATGCATGCTAACCTGAACCATTATATCTTTAGACTTTATGATCTTCCTTAAAATTATCCAAACGTATTTTTGATACAACATCCAAAATTAAGGAACTTCTGGTATTAGTTGTCAATTTACTATTAAACAAAGTAATTCGTTCACTTATTCTTCTTTTATACAACTGGATTTCTCTTAAGAGGTCTTAGTTTGGATGGTTATTTCTGTAATTAGTAATTACCTATCAATGCAAAGGTTATTAAGGAAAAATATTAAACATATTTTTGGAAAAAGAGGCTAAAAAATAGCAGAATCAGTTTAAACTCTAATTTTTAATGTTAGCAAAGTTTGAAATTTATATGTAGTTTTTAAAAATTAAAACCATATCTAGATGAAAAATAGGTTAATTTCAAACCAGATACTGATGGAGCATTTATCACCCAAGAAATTATCAAAGTTTGAATATAAGGCTGTGAATTCTGAACAACTATAATTTTTAGAAAATGAAAGCTCCCTTATTACCTAGCTATTTCAACTAACAATTTAAACCTTTTAACAACTAACTTTTAATGCAGGTTGGTGACTGTTAGTCTTATCTGTGAGGTGGAAAAAGATGTAGAGATGAACAGAATCCTTGGCCAGACACCACTGCTAGGTGCCCACTGCTGAGCATTGTGGGCAATTGTCCACTCTTTAATAAAGGAGAGACAATATGAAAAACAAAATCATATGGACTCTCCATTCCCCTGCCTCAAATAAGTCATTTGGTTAGGAAATATCACTACCTGCAGAGGCTACCTGGTGGCTAGGGAATTGCAGAAACTTGGACCTTGAACCCTGCTTGGCCATTGAAACATTTGGGGGTTGGGGAGAAAGAGGGAGGGAGCAACTACAATTTTAAAGTTGTGTTACTGAAGTTAAAAACTTGAATTCTGCTTAGGAAAATGCTTATATATGGGGCGAAACTCTAATAGGCTTTTGTTTGTATAAAGATAAAGCAGAGATCTAATAAGTTCTTTTCACTGTGGGCAGAATTGAGCCAGTGGAGATAATTATACACTCTAGGAGGAAGGTCTGAGGATAGCTTATCAGACTCTTGGTGAGAATCAAGACTTTTGAGGTGCAGGCATCAACTCCAGTGTAAGAAGAAAATAGTCAAACATCCCACTCATGGGAGATGGCCTGAAACCTGCAACTTTTTACTCAGTCATTACTAATAATAAACTAATATTCATTCTTTGGGCATGCACCTGTGCTGACATTATTTAAATGGATAAATTGATATTCAAGAGTCCCTGAGGTTAGAGACTGTACGAGCAAGACTTCTTACATTAATTTTCTTCCTTCCTCCCTCCCTTCTTTTTTTTCCTTTTCTCCTTTTCCTCCTTACCCCTTTCCCTCTTCCCTCTTTCTTTCTTGGTGTGATTTAAGTTCCCTCTCTCTTCTCAAACCATTACTCAAGTTTTATTAAACTCCAAAACCTCATCTTTGTGGTCATGGATTTTAAGGGAGAGATGTTTTCCAGCCTAAAAAATAAGGTGAATTGACTATATAATATCACCACCACAGAGAGAGAAGAGAATCATTTCACGTGATACCAATAGATGAACAAGAAGAATAGGGTAAGATGCCAGCTTGCCAGGGTGGCCTAAATAGCCACAGAGACCTACTAGCCTTCATCAAGAGAGTCTCAGAAATGCCTCCAGAAGCATGCCTGATGGCCAGTACTGCTCTTAGACCCCGACAGGTAGAGTCCCTTTGATGCCTGGGACTGGACAAGCCACAGTGCTATCAGACCAGGGTTCCCTGACTCCAGACCAGAAGAGCATAATCCCTGCTGCTTTTCTCTCTTTTAAGGTTTTCCCCAACCATTTACACCTGTACCTCACCTTTAATGGTTAACCAGTCGCTGAAGTTGCTTCAGGATCCTCACCTAGGGGACATCCCAGAGTCCTTTTGTCAGGGTCTAGATCTCTAACAGTGGGATGGAAAGCATATTGCTGCCACTGGCCAGCCTAAAATTTCTTTGTGGGCATGTAAAATTGTGCCTGGAAAAGGATGCTGATATGCTGAAATGTTCCATTGACATGAGACATAGGATGACTTCAGGGCTCTGGGATACTGACCATATGGGATTTGAATTGCATGTGGAGGCCTATGTATTTGGCTCTGTGAGTTTCCACCACCATGTCTACAGAACCCAAGGAGGGCAAGGAGCTGTTATGGCTGTGACTTACTCTATGGGCATCCCTACTCCACCCTGTCATCAAGCAGTCCTAGGGGAGCTTGCTTATTGCTTCTGCAGGGAGGCAAGTGCTGCGCAAAGCCAACAGGCCCTTCAATTGACATCCACTTTTCTTCTGATTAGTGGGGTGGTGTCTTACTCTCCCTGGTCAGCATTAAGCTGAGGGACAGGCGTTGCTTGTGAGAATAAAATTATTTATATATTTTTTAATTCTACTTACAGGCCTTTTGCCTATTGTACCTCTTAGTTGTGGAAGTCAAGGGAGCAGTCAGCATGAAAGAAATCACATTATAGAAATGATGTGATATAGCCCACAGAGATGTTATTAGAAGGTGTATTATCCTATGTTTATACACTGCAAAATTTTGTAGACCAGAAAACAAAGTGTTGTTCACATTTCTTTCATGCTCTGGGTGCACATGTATTTGTGGCCATATCTGTGAAGCTTAGTAAACACTTTTGAAATTGTCATTGGAAGCCAATGTTCACAGGCTGCAGGGTAGATGATGTAGTGTCAAGAAAAATGATTGAACCAGCAATAAATAGTATTTGGAATTTACAGAGGCAAGAACTTGTTTTAATATAAACAAGTTCTGAAGAGTATGGCATTGTCTGTAATAACAGGTTGCTACCTCTTTTCTAGCAAAATATAGGAAATTCAACAGGATACTGCATTGGACAATAAGGGACACCAGATGTAGTTCCTGTGGTCCCCTCATCTCGGACACTATCTGGCCTCCCTCATCTTGTGAAGCTGATGTGGCTAAGGATTCTTTTATCTTGGATCAAGTGGACCACAAACTTTGAATTTAAATTATTCTCATTTTTTCAGGCCCATTTCTTGTTACATCTCTTGAGGCTATGCAGTGGTAAGAAGGAGGAGGAGGAGAAAGAGTGAAGAAGGAGGGGGGGGGAGGGAGGAAAAGAGCATACCAAGGGAAAGAATGGTTCTTCCTAAGTTTGGTGTCAGACAACATATGGCATCTAAGGGCCTTGGCAGGCTATGGGAATGGACGCCGCCATGGGCTGTGCGAGGGAGTAAGGAGTGGTGGAGGCTCTGGTGTGTGAATGCCCTGTCAGTGTGGTGGAGCCACGTTCAGCTGTAGGTGGTTCTTACCATGAAAGTAGCTGGGCCTAATTTTGCCAGATCTTTCCATTTTTCAAGAGATGCCCCAAATCAAACATATATACAAAATCTCCCTATTTTTAAATGTTTGTAATTAATTGAAATGTTAAAAGTTCTGTGCAAACCATAGAAGATATATGGCTCACCAGCAGCTAGTTCACCCACTCAGCCCCATGACCTGGGGAACAGAATAGGTTAATAAGTCAATGACATGTGACCTTCCAAGAATAGAAATTTTTCCAAAGAAGATACACAAATAGCCAACCGGAATATGAAAAGGTGCTTAATATTACTAATTACCAGACAAATATAAATCAGAACCACAATAGATATTACCTCACACCTGTTAGTATGGCTACTATCAAAAAGACAAGAGATATGGCTGGCAAGGTTGTGGAGAAAAGTGAATGCTCATACACTGTTGAAGGGATTGTAAATTGATGCAGTCACTATGGAAAACAAAATATAACCGAAAGGGGAAAAAAACACTACCTGGAAGAGATAGCTGCACTCCCATGTTCTTTACAGGCTTACTTATAATAGCAAAAATGTGGAAACCACTTCAATATCTCTGGATGGACTAACATTATTTAGCCACAAAAAAAGAAGCAAACTCTCTCATTTTTGACAAGATGGATGGAACTTGAGGTCATTGTGCTAAGTGACATGTCAGACAGATAAATATATGTGTGTGTGTGTATGTGTGTGTGCGTGTGTGTGTGTGTATCTGGAATCTAAAATAACTGAACTCATAGAAACAATACATTGGTGATTTCCAGGGTGGAGGTGGAGTGGGGGAAATTGGTGAAGTTAGTCAAAAGGTATAAACTTCCAGTTATAAGATAAATAAGTCCTGGGAATGTAATGTACAGTGTGGAGACTGTAGTTAACAATCCTGTATTGCAATTTGAAAACTGCTAAGAGGGTAGATCTTAAAAGTTCTCACCACACACACACATAAAATTGTAATTAAGTGAGGTGATAGATATGTTAACTAACCTTATTGTGCCAATCATTTTACAACATACATATATCAAATCATGTCATTGCAAATCTTAAATTTTCACAGTGTTATATGGCAATTATGTCACAATAAAGCTGAAAAAAAGAAAAGATATATGGATCAAATCTATTGCAAAGACATCGTTTTGGGCTTTTGGATGAAGAAGATTGGAGGGAAAGCCTCCAAGGCAACTAGATGATGAAAAAAGAAACAGTTGAAGAATCACCCCTCTCCACACATTCACTCAGTGGGATCAGCCTGGCCACGAGAAGGGATGAGGGAAAAATTACATTACCTGCACTAAGTCAGCCAGCTTGATTACACATGTTAATAGTTAACGTATATGCATATCTTTTTTTCTTTGCATCAAAGTTAACTATGAAATAAGTTCAATGGAGAATGCTGGGCAATTATAGCCAATACTTACATGGCATTACTGTATGTTCTCTGCTCTTTTGCACATATTAACTCATTTCCACCACAACTCAGATGAAGCAACTGAGGAAGAGTGAAATGAATTGCTTTCCCAAACAAATAGGAAACCCAGAAGACCCAGGCAAATTTTGTGCAAAGTCTGAGACCTCAGCCAGAGGATGGATCTATAAAAGTACATCTATTTTTTCACTATAGGTTTATTTAAAATGTAAAGTAAAACCAACTGCTGATCAACAGTGAAGAATATTGAGTGAGGTTGGTTAATCAGAAGAAAAATAAGGTCACCAAGTTCTCTCTCTCTCACTGACTTAAGATTATTTTTAGCCAGGGGCAGAGACACTGTGTAGGGCTGAGACTTCAAGGATGAGTATAATCCTTGCTGTGGGAAATAATGCAGAATTTCCAGTGCTAGAGGAACAGTTCTGGGAAACTCTTACTCACTGCAGAGGCATTAAGTAGGTAGAGAAAATTAAGCTCTTTCCTCTTATAAACCAAGAAGAATAAGCTAGTAGACTAGAGCTGAGCAAAAGTTTAGGACAATACTGAAGGATAGAGGTCAATACTAGGTAAGCAGATTTTTATGGTTGGGTTTGACATTTTTCTTTTTGAAACTCTCCTCTTCCTTAGCACACTATGATAGATTAAACAAAGTATACTTTGCTAGAATAACCATTTACTGGACAACCATGCTTGCCAATCTGGCACTGGTTCCAGGATCACGTTGCTAGTCCCCATATGTACTTTCCATTTTACTAAGGAGGAAGTGAGACTCAATTTAAGTAACTTACTTAAGACCATACAGCTAATAGAGAGCTGAGTTAGAAATTATAGCTCCTTCTTTCTACAAAATCTGTACTCTTTTCACTGAATTAATATGGTCTATTTAGCCTTTATTTATGTGAAATGTGTTGAGTAGGTCATGAACTCCAAAGCTAATCTCTAGGTTTCTCTCTTTCATGCCTCTAACTACTGGGCCTATTTATTTGTGTTATAATCCTAAATTTTCTAGTGATAGGACTGTTTCCTATCAAAATAAACACGTGGAGTTGTTTCATTTAGGTGGGGGGTTCTTTTTTACCTAATATGGAATTGGGTTCACTATCACCAGACCTCTATTTAACAAATCCGTATAAGAATTTTTACAATGGAAAATGAAAGACATTTTATAATATTATCTTCAAATTGCAAATTTCCTCCTTTTCTCTTCAGAGAATGGCAACTGATAACTCAACAGTTCATGAAACATGGTGGCACCCCGTCTCTTTTCTTGGGGCAATGGCCACCATTCCAAGCAATAACTCATTAATATTTTTCTTACCAGTGATAGAAAGCATATTTTAAAAGTGTACACAAAAAGCTCCACCCAGGCAAGTAACTTGACGGACAAAGAGCCATTTTTTGTAGTCTAACAGTGAGGTGTACTATAACTAGAGTATTCTTATCTTTTGATTCTAAGATACTATTTATGCAATGTTATTTTTAATGATTCTTCCAAGTGCCTCAGTCTCATTGCAAATATTAGGGCTCGGGCTTGTCTGTGAAGAACTAATCCAGCCCCCTAGTGATGTTCCCTGATTGCACATAATTGAAAACCTATTATGGTTGCTCCGCAGCCAAACATTTGAGGTACTGATCAATGCTGGCAATGCAAGAGAGAGAGAGAGAGAGAGCACTGAGTGGTCTTAATACTACCAGTTATTCTTCACGTTGATGCAGCTCTATCAGCATTAAAGAAAATTAAACCCTCTCAAACGAAGGAAAGAAAACATCGAGCCCAAAATTGAAAAATATATCTTTCCTTATAGCCCTCCCTCATCTGTCAACATCTCATATATTTCTTCTTAGGAAACCAACATATCAGAACAACCTTGTAAACTTAGGTTCCTAGGGGCAAATTATATGACTTTAACGCTCACAGAAAAGAATTCTTCCCTGTAATTATTATTGTGTGTCATTTTTGTTATGAAGAAACATGTACCATCTTGCTTCATACAAGGTACTTGGAAGATTAAGGCCCTCAGCCACCAGGGACTTGACAGAAAACAAGGAACAATCAGAGTTTACAGACTGTAAACAAAACAGAGACATCAGTGTTTGTTATCTGTGCCTCAGTGAGATTTACGGTTCTTAAAATATGCAAGCAAAACATTTGTGAAGCAGATAAAAAAGACTACAAAACATCCAAAGAGATTGCAAATATTAATATATAAAAGAAATGTCACACTGAAACATGTTAGCACTAATGATTTAAAATACTACTTACACTTTCAGTGGCTGTCTTATGAGCACATATTTTCTCACAACCAGGAACAATTACTAAAATGTTTTAAAGCCCATGTTAAATATGCAGTGTCAGAGATTATGGAAATAGTGCTGTGAATTTAATATCTTGCATACACTTAAGGATCCGAATTGGAAATATTTGATATTTGTGATGAGGATAATGTAATGGGAGGCTTAGGAAAAGCATGTTCTAAACAAAGAATGAACACCACAGGAAGTGAAATTGAGGTATGAAAAAGCCAGAGCACAGAAAAAAAATAAAATAAAATAGAAGTGTGTCACATAAAAATACTAACTTCTGTATTATTTTTCAGCTGCAGAATTGACATCCTTAATTTTCTTTTAGGCCAAAATGTAAATATTTTCATTTTAAACTAGAGAAGATGCTGGTAGTGTTGTTATAAATAGGGAAATAAATTTAATTTTTTTCCACATGGAATACCTTAGTGAAAATTTTAATACTATTTTTAAAGGATGTAATCAACTTCTTGTGCTGATTCTACGCAATCATCTAATGGGAGACTTTGGGAAGAATCCTTTGGGGAGGCATAATTTATAGATCTGTGACAGGAAATAAAAACAAACTTTGTTCTTCTTTCTTGTGATTTACTTTTTTTTCATGTATTAGAGGACTCTGGAATTGTCCAAAAGACAGGAGAATGAACAGGGCACTCTTGTATCTGGCAGCATACAGAGGTGACAATAACAGCAACCATAAATATAAACCTCACTTACTATAGGTTTTTTTTCAGGTCTGAATTTCCAAGAAAGATATGCATATAGAATCTTTTACTCTGGGGAATATTTTCTCACCTTTTAAGAGGCTCTGCATTATTGTCCAGATTCATGTTGTCTAGGTCAGGACTCTGCCCTTTTACTGGGATCACTACTACCCTGTAGTGAGGCAATGCTTGAGGGAGTCATTGGCAGGTATTGTTTTAGGGAGAAACTCTCATTTATTAGGAACCAGGCATAATGCCAGGGACTTTACATGTTATAGCAGTCAGGGTCCTAGAAACAAAGAGATGATATGCTGAAATAGGCATAATTGAGGAGAATTTAATAAAGGGACTGTTTACTAAGGTGTCTATGGGTTTATTTCAGGGAAACTAGCAAGGGAGGTTGTAGTGCATCAGGAGTAGCAACTGTGGGGAGCCTTTTCCACCCCTAGACTTAAAGCAACATCAAAGGGAGTACCTGCCAGAACCCAGAAAGAGAGGCTACATAACCAGAACTGTGACCTTCAGTAGATGGATGCATTTCACCCCCAGGCACCAAGCAGGGAAAGAACTAGGGAAATACCCTGACCTCACTGTCCTGCCTACTCAAATTTCTCTCCGTGTCTTCTATCCACCAAGCCAAGCCAGAAGGCAGAGGGAAAGGTTGTTCATTGATTTAGTTGGTAAATGTCAATACCTAGGGTACAGAAGGGTGTAGAAAATGGGAGAGTAAAGTGGGGACGGGGGCAGAGATGGAGAATAACCAGCACACATAACATCTCACTCACCCCTTACCACATCCTAAACAGAAACATGTTATTAATTTCAGCAATTTATGGTTAGAGAACCTGAAGTTCAGAAGCTCAAGGAACTTTCGCAAGAACACACAGGTTGATAGCACCCAAATTGAAACCCTGAACTTCTCAGTCCAAAGTTTTTCTTCTTATTTTTTTAATAACTATGAAGATTGTGAGGTTTTTCATAGGAAAGTGAGAAAGGTTTGAGGGCAGGAATGGATATTAGAAGCCTACAGAACAGGAGAAAAACAAGATAGGGAAAGAAAGAAGCTGACACACATTGAGCACTGGTTGTCCCAGGCCTTGTGCTAGCTTTTCAGGAATGTGTAGGATCCCGTTAAACCTTTCATCAACCGTGTGAATTAGGTACTGATACCTCATTTCACGAAAGAGGAAGCAGAGCCTTTGGAAGACTTAGTAAGTTATCAGAGTTAGCTAACCAGCAAGTGGTAGAATTTGAACCTGTGAAGATTCTGGGTTCAGGTTATAGAGAATGTTGGTGGGGAGGGGAACCAAGACAGAAGAAGTCTGAGTGTCTGCCACAATTGCCCAGAAATCTCAGACACCCTAAACCTGTTTTCCTGTTATAGGAAAATCACTTTTATTTCTGCTTCTTTTCTGCTCATTTTGCTATTCATGCATTATAATGTCAGTGGGTGGTGATGGTGGCAGAAAATGAAATGAAACTCAGTTCAGGCCATTTTATTATTTTAGGGACACCGATATAAATGAGAGACCTCTTCAAAACTGAATTCACCGTATTTCCTTTTAGATCTACTCCTTGTGTTATATGTCATCTCAACGAATAACACAACTTACTTTTCATTATCTACAAAAATCTGGGCAATTTCCCAGATAACTGCTATTAATATTTACTAGATTACTCTTTGAGTGATTCTTTAAAATTACTCCACATCATTCTAAATTCATTGCATGAATTTTTAGAATATTTGTTTCACTCTTTTGAAATAGATATACATCTGTTATCAGGCACCATGTCTTTGCAGTTGTTTTTCAGCCACTATGCCTGATACAAGCGCCTCAGTAAATGGTTCTTAGGTGACCAAATGGAATAGGGCTTCTCCAACTTGTCTACATAAATGAAAGCATTTGACTTGCTATGAATTTATGAATATATTGACAAATGTATGCCTCATAGTTTCCAGACTTTCTTTCTGAGCAAAGACCAGGTAAGGCTTTGATTGCTGACTTCCTTTTTCATTTTCTTTGATTTCTCACCTGATGTAAAAGACTTACTGATACTTATCCCAGCTGTTATAAAATAATAGTTTTTTAATGTATCTGTCCAATGGCTAAAGACATTTTCAAATAAAACTTTCAGGTTCACACACAGGAGACTTCCGGCCAAGATGGAGGCCTAGACTGACATGCTCCATCTCCTTCCACAAGTAAGAAGGAATAAACTACCGCAAAATCAGAAATAACCAGAAGTTCCAGAAAACAAATGGAAGTCCAATGTATGAAGTTATAAAGAAGTGGTGCTCGTCTGGATGGGTAGGAGGGCAAAGCCGGGGTGGAGAGGTCAAGCTGTACTGGCAGCAGCAGTAGCGGTGATGGTGGCGGGACAGCGGTAAGAACAGACACCCATATTTAAGGGGAGGTGAGAAGCGCCTGGGGAGCACCCCCGACTGCAGACAATTCTGCAGGCAATTCTAACGCCGGGGTAAGCATACCCCCATTGCCTCAGACTATGAGGCGCAGAGGAGGTAGGGACAGAGGAAGAGGCTCTCGGTCTTTTAGTGGAGAGTGAACAGCAGGAATCCATCTTGGACCCCCGCCCCCATGAAAAATACCACAGCGCGGTGAGAAAGGTCACCCGGTAGTGATGAGTGTATGGGGCTCTGCCCCCTATAGCATAGGAGGTGTGACAGTCCCACCCAGGAAGCAAAGGTAAACACAAAACTGTCAGGATGGCACACATCATGATAGAGATCCTGATGATGCAGCTGACCAGACAGCAAATATCTAATCTAACAAAGCAGCAGATAGGAAATCTTTCTGAGGCACAGTTCAGAGCTTTGGTTATAAGAATGCTTACGAGGGAAACAAGATGGTGGAGGAGTAAGTGGAAGCTACACTAACCTCCTCCCAGAACTAGTCTGGATTTATAACTTAATTTTGGAGAAATCATCTGGAATAACCAACCGAACACTAGCTGGAGAGAAGTCTTATAACCACAGAAAGACAGAAAAGGCCACTACGTCACAACGTGATTGGTAGGGAGTGCGGAGACGCGGAAGGGCTGGCTGGGCTCAAACGGGTGGCAGCTGAAGGGACTGAGAAACAGCTCAGCAGCCGGGGGTTCCCCCTGAGAAGGGCAGGGTCTAAACCCCCAGCTGAGCTTCCCAGCCTACGGCAACAGAGTGGAAAGTAAAATAGTATCCAGCTGTGAAAAGTGAAAAGCCACAGGGTTTCTTGCTAGCTGGAGAGAAACAGCGGGAGAAAATGAGCTCTTAAGCGGATCACATATGAAAATATTTTGGCCCCCACTTACCCTGGGCTCGAGCGGAGGGAAGGCAGAGAGGACTAGAGACACTTGGGGAGAGTTTGGTGTGGTGGCTTTGAGGGGAGAACTGGGGGAGCAGATGACCGGGTCCCAGTGCTGACTCATCCCCAGTACTGCAGGCAGACCATTCCCCCCCCCCCAAGTGGCATCAGCCTGAGGAGAAGCAAAAGCCCTGCCCACAGGAATTAAGCTGCCACACCCACAGTCCTTAAGCCTGACGGCTAATCACAGATTGAATAGATTAACAATTAAAGAAGCCAGACAAAGGCAGTAGATTCCTGGAAGTCTCCAAAAGCCTGCCTAGGCCCAGACTGGTACAGGATCTGACACCACCAGGGGCAGATCCAGGAAGTGCAGATCATTCTAAGAAGCACCAACAAACAATAGGAGTCACAAAAATGGGGAGACAGAGAAACAACCCCCCATCGAAAAGAAAGGTAGAATCCCCAGAAAGAGTGCTAAATGAAATAAAGGGGAGCCAACTATCAGATATGGAATTGAAAGCATGGATTATGGAGCAGCTGAATGAGCTCAGCAGAAACTACAAAGTACTCCAGGGAAACTACAAGGAACTCCAGAAAAATTACAAGGAACTTACTGAGAATTACACCAGCATGAAAAAGGACATAGAAACTATCAATAAGAGCCAGGAGAAAATGAAGAATACGATCTCTGAATTGAAGAACACAATAGAATGAATTAAAAGCAGGCTAGAGGAAGCAGAAGATCAGATCAGCGAGCTGGAGGACAATGTAGACAAAAACTCCCAGACAGTGCAACAAAATGAAAAAAGACTGAACAAGACTGAAGAGGCTCTAAGACAGCTTCAGGACAACATGGAACGTAATAATACCCATATCATAGGAATTCCAGAAGGAGAAGAAGAAGAACAAGGGATAGAAAACCTCTTTGAAAAATTAATGACAGAAAACTTCCCTAACATGAGGAGAGAAAGAGTCACGCAAGTCCAGGAAGCACAGAGGGTCCCAATGAAGATGAACCCCAACAGGCCCACTTCAAGACACATCATAATTAAAATGGCAACATTGAAAGACAAAGAGAGAATCCTAAAAGCAACAAGAGAGAAACAACTAATAACATACAAGGGAGCTCCAATAAGGCTATCATCAGATTTCTCAGCAGAAACACTACAAGCCAGAAGGATATGGCAAAAAAAATTCCAAGCAATGAAAAACAAAGGCCTACAATGAAGAATACTGTACCCAGCAAGACTCTCATTCAAAATGGAAGGTGCAATAAAGAATTTCCCAGACAAAAGAAGCCTAAAAGTATAAGACTCCACCAAACCAGCATTGCAAGAGATGCTAAAGGGTCTGCTTTAAGAAGATGAAGAAACAGAGAGATACAGAGAGGAACACGAGTACAAAGGGGGGAAATGACAATGAATAAGTACTGAAAGAAAGAAGGAACTTCTACCATTTGCAACAACATGGATGGAACTAGAGAGAATTATGCTTAGCAAAATAAACCAGGCAACGAAAGAAAAATACCTTATGCTATCACCTATTACAGGAAACTAATAAACAACACAAACAAATGAGCAAAATTGAACCAGAGGTATGTAAACAAGGAATAAACTAACAGTAACAAAGGGGGAGATGGGAGGGAGAGAAGGGGGTAAGAAGGGGAAAGGTCTAGTCAAAGAACATGTATAAGTGACCCATGGACATGGACAACTGGGTGGGGACTGAATGTGGGAGAAGGGGGAACAGGCTGCAGGGAAGCAAGAGGGGGAAAAAAGTGGGACAAATGTAATGGAAAAACAAACAAAAAAATTTTTTTTAGTGGGGGAAAAATGAAAATATAAAGAATGGAAATGCAAGTTCAGTGAATATTAGAAGGACAAGGATTTTCCTTCACACTGTATATTTTTCTCCCTATCTGATCCCTCCAGAGTTTGGCATTCTAAAAAAGTAAGTAATGACATAAGTTTCTTTGCATAAAACTAATAAGACCAGTTGTTAATAGAGGTCTTTTTGACTAAGACTTTGACTGGAATGTCATGCCTAAAGGAGACATGCTTGGGCTCTGGTTGTTACCAAAAAGCCCTGAGGAACTGGGATTGACTTTCAAAGATAATAAAAGCCCATGAGATAAAAGGCCTGGTATCTTGGTTGGATGTGCGGTCCATGGCAATCTTTCCAGGGAAGGAATGAAGGTTGTTTTACTGAAAGATGGCTAGAAAGGACCTTAAGGCACATTGGAAAACCAGAAGGACTTGGAAAAGACAGGTGTTTACAGGCAAGGCTGAATGCCAGGTATGTGGCTCAGCTTCTGTGCCCTGAAGGGCAGAATGAAGGTCACCTTAAATGTTCCTTGTGTCAGTTCCAGCAAAGCAGAACTAAAGATCGTAAGTGATCATTTGCTGCTCTTGCCGTGTTTATGCAAATGAACAGGATAAATTAAAAATGGACTTAATGCAGTCCCTTTAATGACAAGGAGGGTAATCTTAGGGAGAAAAATTGTGATTCAAGGAAAATCAGAATGCTCAGTGGTAGACTATAAAGTAGTGCAGCTAACCATCTTTAAAGTTTCTTTTCATTTAAAATTTGTTTTCATTTGAAAGTTAAACTATGTCTGTGGTATCATCAAAGATGTTTAATTTACAGGCAAGAAGAATGTCAAATGCCTTGCAATTGGATATCTTCCCAATAAGACAGTCCTACAGATTTAGAGATTTGTATGTGGGTTATATTACATAAATTAACATGTGTTTTCTGTTTTCAAAGGGCATAAGCCTATGATCTCATTACCTGAGTGATTGTCTGTACGTATAGGCCTCACTTAACCCTGTCTGCATCGCTGCCTCCTGAGACTCAACGGTTTGGCTGAACTAAGTGACTGGGTTGGTGAAGAATGGGGTGGTCTGTGGGCTTCACTTTAAAACTGGTTTCTCTTTCTGTCCTAATGGCCTGGAGAGAAAGAGCCCAGAGGTCTGAGATGGGGGAAACCCAAACTATTTCCCTCAGCCCAAACTAAATATAATGGGCAAAAGGGTTTTGGACAGGTGAGATGTACCTGGCACACCTTCCTCCAAAGAAGCCCTTCTTTTCCCTAATGTGGAACATTGAAAAATTAATCCCTGCCTTTTGTCATCTAGTGGTTATGGATTGAATGATGTGTTTTAACCCTGTTGCCAAATCTGTTGCCCCCAGAATACAACAAGGATGCCAGCCTGTTAAATCAAGCACGCCGTTGTCCGGAGACAGCCAACTGACCTGGAGTCTGCACGATCCTTCCCCATGTGGGAAGGCCACCCTCCCCTCCACACTCCCACTCTTATTAGGGATTTCTGGACCCAAGGGTAGGTAGGACGACGACCATGTCCAGCTTGAAGCAGCTAGAAGAGCTCGAGACCTTTGCCCATTGTCCTTTATAAGATTATAAAGGGTCTTAAGCCTGAGAGGGAGGGATTGTTATTTTTTATTGTTAAATTAATTAATTAATTAATTATTTTAAAAAAGAAGAAGGAGAATATATGAAAGGGTGAGGCAGGAGAGCTTTGGGGGAGGGGGTGCTGGGCGGAGGGGAGCAAAGGAGAAAAAATTGAAACTATTGTAACAATATAATCAATAAAATATACTTTAAAAAATAAAATAAAATAAAAGAATGCTTACAGACCTAACGGCAGATCTGAAACAAGACAGGGAAAGAATGAAGGCTAGTCCTGCTGTAGTGAACAAAAACACATATGAAACTAGTGGTGAGGGAAAGAAAACCAGAAATCAAATCAACAAATCAGAACATAGGGAAGGAATAAACAGTCAACCAACGCATAAAGAAGAAATGAAAAGTGAGGAAAATGAGGAGAGGATCAGAAACCTATGGGACAGCTATAAGCGGGCCAACATCCAAAATATAGGGTTGCCAGAAGGTGAAGAAGAAGAACTAGAAATGGAAAAATTATGTGAAAAAATAATGAAACAGAACTTCCCTGATTTGGGGAAAGGAATAGACTTACAGGTCCAGGAAGCACAGAGAGTTTCAAAAAAACTGGAACCAGGGAGAACCATGCCAAGACAGATTATACTCAAAATGTCAAAAATTAAGGATAAAGAGAGAATCTTAAAAGCAGCAAGAGAGAAGAAGAGAATTACGTACAAAGGGATTCCAATAAGACTATCAGCTGATTTCTCAGAAGAAACTCTGCAGGGAAGAAGGGACTGGCAAGAAATATTCAAAGTAATGAAAAGCAAAAACCTACAACCACAATTACTCTATCCAGCGAAGCTGTCATTCAGAATAGAAGGGCAGAGAAAGTGCTTCCAGGACAAAGTAAAACTGAAGGCGTTCATCAGATCCAAACCACTGTTATATAAAATGTTAAAGGGACTTGTTTAGGAGAAGGAGGGTCAAAACTATGAACATTAAAATGAAAACTGTATCACAACAACCAACAACAGAAGCTAGGGAGTTGAAACAAAGGCAGACTAAGTAGGCTACGAGAGTGGGAAAAGAATTATAGGTATGGGGAACATTCTGGGGGGAGGTCAGTGGGGAGGGGGAAGGGGAGAAAGGGAGGGAGATGGTACAGGAATTAAGAAGCATAATAGAAGGGAGTGGAGTAGACAGGAAGAGGTTGAGAATAACTATATGTACAACCAATGGCCATTGACTAAGGCAGGGGACAACTGGAGGGAGGGGGGGTCACTGGGTGGAGTGGAACAAAGGGAAAAGAAATTGGGACAACTGTAACAGCATAATCAATAAAGCATATTAAAAAGAAAACCAATCAGGCAATTGGGAAACAGGACTGTTTGGAAGAAGGAACAAAAAACCCCATTAAATTCCTGTTTTTAAATTAAAAAAGAAACCAACTTTCAGGTTTCTAGGTGTGTGTGTGTGTGTGTGTGTGTGTGTGTGTGTTCATTTTCAAAAGAAATTATTAAAATTGATTTATGAAAATTCTTCTATTTTGCTTAATGTAAGTACTTGTATAACAAATGAAACAAAACCTTTTCAGAATCATATACTCTAAAAAGCTATTTAGTACTAAAAGTGATTTAAATTTGTTGGCTTAATTTAAAAGGACATATCTTTATGTCTATTAAAATTTATATAATATTATAATATAGCCCTGTCATTCTTCAAATGTCAGACTGACTTGGACCAGTCCTTTAATGTGCTATTTCATGGGTTTGCAGATACTGAGTAAGATACATTTTCATTCTCTTTGTTTCTATTTTCAAGAACTCTTCTATAGGATATGGTTCAGAACATCCTCAAGGTTAACTGACATCCAGATGGTATTTTTCAACCAACAAGGCTATATTTTAAACTCTCAAATGCTTTGGATACTTAGTCAAATGTTTTGGCATTTGTTCCTGTTATTAGTAATGATTTCAAAGCAGAGTGATTGTCAAAGAATTCTTGAATCAAAAGTTCCAAAGTAGAGTTTCTTTAAGATCACTGAATATAAAGCAAAGTCTTTTTAGCTTACAAAAAAGGTGTGCACAGCTTGTCCTGAAGAAAGCAGCTTGCTCTGAAGAAAGCAAGTTGCAGGCTACACTCTGAAGGTTTGGAATGCTACTTACAAGGTCTCTTCTGCCACAGAGGACACATTCTAAATCAATCTCAGTTTCTCTCTCTCTCTCTCTCTCTCTCTCTCTCTCTCTCTCTCTCTCTCTCACTCTCTCTCTCTCTCCCTCCTCTATTATCTTTCAGTAAGCCATCTTTCTGAGATAAAAACCTGGGCCACTTTGCACTGCGTGGCTTGGTAGCATTTGTGGTTAGTGAATTGTTTTCTCTCTGTGTGGCAGCCTCTCTTATGGAACTGACATTCCACCCTGCTCGCGGCTCCCAATGTCATCTGTTATATCAGCATTTGTAGCAGTTGCTGCTTCTTCTGGCTGAAAAATCTCAGTGTTTGCCTTTAAAATGTCATTCCTTCACCTGTCTCAATATTCAGACTCACACATGGTTCGTTTCCAGCTGCCCTCAAATGTATTCAGAACAAATGACGCACAAAGGACAGTTTAAACACAGCGAAACAGCTGTAGGCAAGGCATCTCCAGTTCAAGGGGCTGTTCTTCCTTAACAACCAGGGTTGCATTGTCATTTAAATGTGTTTCTGGCACAGAACACTGGGCCTGTGCTTTGACAACTGGGGAATGTTTAGCAGTTGCCAGGCACAGAGGGAAAAATAGAATAGATGAAGAAGACGTAGAATGATCAGTTAATGTAAGTTGCCTTTCCTTTGTTTCTCAGACTCACTGCTCCCTCAACAAGCTGGTTTTTACCATGGCAAAAGCTGGTAATTTCTCTTTCCCCTGCCCACAGTAGCTCACCATTTCTCTCCATGGATCCTTGCACTTGGACCACATTAAGTCTTGTTTAAGGTTCTCAAGTTAGATGTTTTATCATTTCAAAAATTAGAATATGATAAGGCTAATGGAAGGTTTTTTTGTGAAATGTGCATTAGCATTCACAGATGAGGTATTACTATGCAGCAAGCATGCCAGAATCTCACCCATTATTTAGCGCTCAACAGTTCACACATGGTGTCCTCCGTAGGCATAGGAACAATGTAGCTCAATTTATAATTCTTAAAGTATTCAATTCACTTATTAAAATGACAGCACTGCCTCGCTGTCATTAGGATATGCCTTGGAATTACTTTTCTAGCAACTAGTTGATAAGTAATGCTGATACATTTCCACTGTGTGGTTTGCCTCCTTCATGATCTGTTTGCTCTGTCTGTGGCCAAGAGCAGGGTGAAGCCATTTGGCCCATTTGGGCATTAAACTCATCACTTCAACCTCATTCGATATAAGTAACCACAATATAGACATTACAAAGCAAAGTTTCCACCCTTGTAAGTTCAGTTTTAACAGATGAAAAATAATTATTTTCATATCTAAGTCACACAATTAACATAGTATTGTATAGCTCTTACTATGCACTAGAAACTTAAGATAACTAAATGTTCAATTAATCCTTATAAAGCTCTAAGAAATATCTATTATTCTGGTATTACAAATGGGGAAACTAAGGCACTTAAGCAATTAAGTAGATTGCCCAGTAGCACATAGTAAGTAGTAGAACTAGGATTTAAGCTGAGGCTGCAGCTGAAGAGGCTATGTTCTTGACCACTACACTATCCTACTCCCCAGTCCCATTGACCTTGAACTACCACAATAAGCAGCGAGTACCTGGACCCATTCATGCTTTCTTTTACTTTTCTTTTTTGTCATGACTCTAAGCATTCATGATCCAACTCAAATGCCAGCTCTCTCAAACTCCTTTGCCTGAGGCCCTCACCTAAGCAATAATGATTTATCATGTTTTCTCCTCCATGTCACTGATATGCCTTGGGCATGGACAGCAGCAGCAGTAGTTTCTATCTCTCTAGTTATTCTTCATTATCTCCTCATATCTAGACATGAGTAAGTCCCCTCAAAGGGGTAGAAAATGAAGGAAACTAGTAATCCTTTCTTCTTAAAGAGAAGAATCAATTTATATTTGAAGATATAATTGACAGTTACCCTATACCAGTCAATGAAGAGCCTCTAAACTTTTTTCTCATTTCCCACATACATTCCATTAGTAAGACTTGTCAACAAAACCTTCAAAATATATACTACACCTGATCAGTTTTTTTTTTTTTTACAACTATTAGTCTAATCCATCCCATGTCTGAATTTATATTTTTGCTATATAATAACTTTTCTAACTTACCTTCTGGCTTTCACTCTTGACCTCTTTTCTCCAACTGTAGCCAAAGTGATAACCTGAAATGATAAATCAAATCATATCACTTTTGTTTTTAACTCTCCATTGGCTTCCATTCACACTTGAAACCCAAAACCATTACCATAGCCCTACTAGAATGTAAATTCTCTGAGATCAAGGACTGTTTTGTTCATTATTTTATCTCTAGTAAATAAATATTGTAGGTAATAGGTAGTCAATTAATATTTGTTGAATGAATGAAATTCAGTTTAGTTCTAGGTCTAAAATATGTTTTAGAAATCTTCTCTGTTTAGTGCCATGAAATTTGAGTGGCTCAATTTCAATAACTATTAGTAGTAACCTTTTAGGAAAATTCATTAAAATATTCAGTTTTTTTTTTTTGTATTTGAAGAATGTTACTGATATAAAAATAAAACAAAAAAAGTCTGA
This sequence comes from Furipterus horrens, assembly GCF_987537825.1. Lineage (NCBI taxonomy): Eukaryota > Metazoa > Chordata > Mammalia > Chiroptera > Furipteridae > Furipterus > Furipterus horrens. Next base: position 89,089,323 of record NW_028327175.1, read on the forward strand.
ATTGATACAGATTTAGGGATATAGCAATAGAGAGTCGGCAATTGAGAAATAACCTGAAAGATGGAGTCCCTCTTATTTCAACAATTTAAAATGTGAATACTTTATTCATTCACTTAGCATACCAAGATCCATTGAAATCCTGTTAGTATCACCAACATGAATGATAGGATTAGAGATTTAGGTCTTTTTAAGCCTTATTTGGAAGTCAGTAGATTTGAGGTAATACTTTAGACTTCAGGCTCTGACAAGGTTTGCCAAATTGCAATCCTTTTGGAACATGCTGTGTGAGGCTGAGCATCTGGGAGAGATTTACAGAAGTTGAATGCTATAGATAGGAGGAGTTCATTGCAGGCCTTGGGGGTTGCACTTGAGGAGTGCTAGAGGTTAGAGTCCTTCTGTGTCTTTCACTTTGAATACTTGGCTGCATTTAAAATCCACATAAAATGATTTGTACAAAAGTAATGTCTACTGATAAAGTCTAAGCTCACATAGCTCAAAGCTTTATTTTGGAAGACTCAATTGCATGCATACTCAGTGATTTCCTAAAAGAATCTATTTGGTATGCTTATCATATCTTATACTCCCAGTGTTATCTATTATAAAACCACAGCTCACATGTAGGTTGGCAGCACCCCACTGTTCCAACCCTGGCGACAGCCTTGACAACAGTTCAGCAAATGGCTGAAAAATCACAAGATACCTTTTGCACGTGGATTGGCTGGTGGGTTATAACCTTCCACACTGGACAAACAAAGTTATTTAATTTTGGAGTAATGGATGACTTGACACTGCTCAGGTTCCTTCACTTTATAGTTACAAGAAACTAGTCTCCATGTTCATCAACAAATTAGATGGCAGCAAGGGTGACAATGGAATGTGGTGTTCTGATTGCTAGCTAGCTTAATCTTTTTTGGAGGGGGACTTTATTGCAAGATTTATAGTTGTGATAAGCAGAATGTTGGCCCTCATGACTGTAAACTCCTGGTGTTATACCTCTCACAAGGCAAAAGGGACTTTCCAGATGTAATTAAGTCTACTAATCATCTGAGATTAACATAGGGACCTTACCCTGGATTATGCAGTTGTGCCCAATTTAATCACATGAGCCCTTAACAGGAGAACTTGGAGAGATGAGAAGGCCGAGAAGGATCAGGTGTCCACTGACAGCTTGAAAAAGAGGGGTGGGTCACAAGTCATAGAACATGAGCAGCCATTTAAAACCTCAGTCCCACAGCCACACGGAACTAAATTTGGCCAAATACCTGAAGGAGCCTGGAAGTGGATTTTTCTCCAGAGTCTCCCAGAAAGGAATGCAATTCTAAGATCACTTTGATATCTGAACCCAGGTGAGTCATAGAGACTGAAATAATCAATGGGTGTTGTTTGAAGTCACAGAAGTTTGTTTTTTTTTTTTACAGCAGCAATACAATAAATTTGTCAAAATACTTCTTCTACCCTTTCTCAATTGTTGAGAGTTTAATGGTGCCCTATATCCTTATTTTCTTCTCTAAGTAGGGAAATGACATATGCAAATGTCAACTTGCATGATAACTTCCACCCACATAAAAACAGGGCTTCCCCCATCCCAGCAAAAGCCCCTAGATATTTCTGGAGCTCTCTGGTGCAATAGGTCTTTTATGATTTCACAGTAATTGCCTGTGTCTCTCCTTCTTTTGGCCCCGTTTGCTTGCCCATTTCCATTCCATTGCATGTGGGCTCACTCATATCTAAGATACAGGAAGGTGCTGCAAGATGTTTCCAAAGCTTCAAACCTCAGGAAGCCGAACCCGTGCCGGCTCTGCAGAGGCAGACAGAATGGACAGCTCTGTCTATCTGTTCCCCTCACAGCCGTTGAGCTCCAAGATGCTCTTCCTGGGCTTGGGAGTCTCACAAAGTCTTTTTACTTTCTGTGAGGAACCTCATGACCCTCATAGCCTCTACTCTGTGCCTTCTCTTTCTACAGGGAGAATGAAAACCAGTTTATAGGAGGTGATACAGGAATCCTGCCACCTTCTTTCCATCTTTTCTTCCCTTCTCCTTACCAAGTGAAACATGTATTCTCCCAGTGACAAAATGCCCTTCCCATGGGAACAGAGAAAAGCTGGTGTGCAGGCATATGTGTATGTAGGCATGTGTGTAATTATTTGACAAACACAAATATTCCTTATAAACCTATAAATTATTTGCATTTGGTTGAAATAAATCAGAGGTTTATAACTGCTCTAAGCATATTTTGATACTAGATATGACAGTGGGCTGAATAGTGTTCCTCAAAAAGCTATGTCCGCCTCTTAATCCCAAGGAACCTGTGTATCTTACCTTATGTGACTAAAAAAATTTAAAAAGGAAGTGATTAATTTAAGGATTTTGAGAGAAGAGTTTATCCTGGATTATCCAGGCAGTCCCTAAATCCAATGACAAGTGTCCTCACAAGAGTGAGACAGAGGGAAGTTTGACAGGAACACAAGGGGGAAGACATCCAGAAGAGGAGGCTGCATGACCGTAAAGACAGATGTTGGAGGTTCCACAAACCAAGGAATGCCTGGAGCCAACAGGAGCTGGGAGATGGAAGAAACAGATTCTTTCCCAGAGCCCTTGAAGGACATGTGGCCCTGCTGAGACCTTGCTTTCAGACTTCTGGCCTCCAGAACTCTGAGAAGATAAATTTCTGTTGTTTTAAGCCAAGGCTGTGGTGATTTGTTATTATATCTGCAGGAAACAAATGCAGAAGACAAACCCTTAGATTCTAAAATTGTGTATAATACACAAAATTTGCGCATTTTAGATGTTTGCTTATAAACAGAGGTGCTCTATAGCATATACATTAGTGTTCACAGTACTTAGTTAGATGCTGAACTTACAAGAATATTTGGCCAAAGTATTTGTCAATGGACTAGTTCTCCTTAAAACCTGTAACGTGGTACTGTACAGCATTAATTTGTATTTATTGAAAGCTTATTCTGTGTAAATCAGAGCAATATGCCAGGAACTAAACAGTAAAGAAAATAAAAGAGTAACGATAATACCTGACACTTTCATAGCACTATGTGTCACGCACCGTTCTAAGTACCTGGCATATGATTCTATTACCTATTATAATACCCAACACCCCGTTGCAGTTGGAGCTTGTATTATCCCACTGTACAGAGAATACTGAGGCACTGATGATAGTCCAGTGACTTGCCCAAGGTCCCAGGCATGGTTAGTGCCATTGCTGGGGGTCAAAGTCTGTACTCATTGAATGTCACCAACCTTGGGTAATAGAGTCATACATACCTCAGAGACCAACTAAAACTGTGAGACAAGTCCAGATTCTCAGCAGGCCTGGTAATAATAGCATGTCCTAAGTATGCACTTTTCTCCGTAGGACTCGATTTGGTTGAGGAAGATTGGTGAGAACAGGGAAATACAGCAACATTTAAGTTCTAGTGCTTTTTTTCTTTTTCTTCTAAGTTACATATGCCCGGGTCCCAAAGTTCTCTGCCTTACCCCACCCTCGACTCTGACAATCAAGGCTCTGTTTTTACAAATGGCTTTCGTGAGTCCTCCCCAGAACAAGATCCTTTTCATTGGCAGGATCCCTCGCCTGGGAGGTGAAAGGAGGGGGGCATGGTAAGAACCGTTTGTTTTACCTCCCTGGGGCCCCTTATTTGGAGCGGTTTTGGATTTCTTGGCTGGTGGCACCATCAGGGTAGATGTTTGAAGCCCTTGTGCTCTGTGCAGGTGGAGCTAGCAAACAATCTCCTCAGGAGGCTTCTCTTTTCCACTGAGTTGATGGACAAGAGGCTGTGAACTTTGATATAGCAAAAGTCAGGCTTGTGAGGGTTGAAACTGCACCACAGGGTGGCCTGCTTTACTGCCAGGAGGGGCCGGGCGAGAAGCTGCCTCAGTGGCAAGAGGGGACAGAGGGTGTGTGAGAAGGTGCACCCAAAACAGTTAACAGAAACTACAAAGAAATTGCGATTTTTGTTGTTAGATAAAAGAGGAAGGAACAGAGGACTTGAACTTTCGGTGAAGTCTGATAATTAAACTCAGGAGTACTGACAGGGTAGCTGAACACAACAGATAAATAACTACTGTCCGGTAATTATAAGACAGAGTGGAAACATATTAGACAAGCTGGTTCACTTGGTATTTTCAAGTCTGACATTTAGATTCTAGGGGATATTCGGATTGGTGTTAACAGATTTTCTTTTTCTTCATCCCCTTTCCCTTTCCCACTCCCCACTGCTGGCTGAAAAGGAGATGTGATTTTAAGGCACCATTTTCCAGCATGTTCTGTAGGTACACTTTACATCACCCAAAGCCCACTGCTGTTGGGCACAGTTGCTGCTGAGATGGTGTCTGCTTTTCTAAACACTATTAAACATTATTAAAAAGAGTCCAGGTGTCCCCTCATAGGAAAGCATGATGCAAATTACATACTCTATTTATAGGTACCCTTCGTCAGTCCCACACTGGGAAAGCGTCTAATAAATCATCTCATAGTACAAACACCTCATTTCACAAAGAGGAAACCAAGGCAAAGCATCCTTTTCTAAGATGCACTGTTTTCCATATGAATAAAACAGACACTTAAGCCAAAGCAACAAAACCATTCTTCTATGTATGAAAAGGACACAGACACCCAATTTTCCTCGTCTCTTTGAGAAGAGTGTTAGAATACTTTTAACAGCTGAGTTTCCATAATAGAATAAAGACTTCGCCATTTCCTAGGTGGTGTGTAAACTGGTTGGTGCCTTAGTCTTCAGGCAGAAATGAAAATGAATGCTAATGCTTTCTGTTTGTTCCGTCAGGAAACCATGAAGAACTGAGAGATGTCCCTGTGGGCCTCGAGCCTGACTTATCTGAAGGGACCTGACTCAAACTCCAGATGGTTTAGATTTTACTTTGTTGACCCCCCCCAGCCCCATGTTTTCTTTATTGTTTTTAATTCACAAAAAGCAGTATCATGATTTATTAATTTCTGTGGGAGAACCAACTCCCCGTGCCCGCCCTGTGGCCTGGCAGGGAGATATTTCCCAGCTTTGTTTGAGAAGACTGTCCACCCGCTTGGCACTTGAACAGGCTGAAATGGAATGTCTTTTGTTGTAAACACCTAATTTGTTCATTTTGAACTGTCTGAGTAACTAGATCAAAGACCAGTGTCAAATGCCCAAAGCAGTGTTTGTCAGCAGTGAAGTTTTTTATTCTGCTTGTTCTAAAGCCACTGAAGGGTGGGGGAGGGGCTCTTACTGTATTTCCACAAAAGCTTCGAAAAGCTTGTTGGCAGCCTCTTGCAGCAGAATGAATACACGCTACTGAGTACAGACCATTTGTCTCCTGATTACAACAGACCCCAGGGGGACTGGTGTTGGCTTTGAATTCCACCTCTCTTTCTCTGAGAGCTGCCTGGCTGTGACAGTTCCACCCCCAATCCTCACAGCACAGGGCACTGGGGAGTCAGCTCTCCTCGCCACTGTGGATTTTAGTCTGCTTTCTAAATTCAAATAGGGCTTTCTCATTTGCAGGGTGCAGACTTGTCTTGCAAAAAGAGTGTGTTTTTAAACTATTCTCATTTGGAATTCAGTGGGGGCCAGAATGAAAGCACTTAATGTTCACGTGACTTTCACATGCATGACAACAAGGGCTACGATGTAGAGGAAGCAAACAGAGAGGAAGGGCCTGAAAAAAGGCTTGCAGTCCCTAATATGACAAATGACGGCAGTGGGTACAATGGCATTTCTAGCTATGCTTCAGCCAACTTGGCCTTTTTGCTTGCTGATTTATAAGGACTCACATTATGTTTTTCTCCTTGTAGGACTATTGTTCTGCAATGAGGTAGAATATGTCTTTATTATCCTAAAAGCACAGCTTTATCATTAGGTAGTCTTGAGGGTAAGCTAGGGTGTATTCTCCTCAATTACACCTGCTTCCACTGATATTCCATAAATTCTGCCCATGCCGCCATCTGGGAGGCAAAACTGAGGCTGAAAGTTCATTTCACACTTAGCAGAAGTTGTAGTCATCAACGTCTTTTTCTTGTTTAGTTTTATGATTTACTTTCCTTAAGAGGAAAAGCTTCCTCTATTTCAGATTATCTAAATTTGCTTTATACATTTGCCCATGTCTTCTTTGCTATTCCTACTCACTTTATTTTCCCTCTTCCCAATTATTTTTCATATATATATACATATGTGTGTATATATATATAAAAAATGAAGATGAGGAAGAAGCAGTAGTGGCAGTGAGCTGTCATTTGGCAGTTTTCTTTCTGTTGTGTTTCACTGCTGGGAAATGCCGGAACAAAGGCAGCTGAGGTGTCCTTGAAGGGGGACCCGCATTCAGCCCTGCTGGTGAGGCTGCATCAGCCTGTCCAGGATGAAAATGTGTGCTTTACAGCACGGGCTGGAGATTTTTGTGTTTATCTTTGGAATGCATGCTTAGCTCATGAAGTCAAGTGACGTGTTCTTGCTGTGTCCTCATGTGATCAGTCACATTCCTGAGAAGAACGGAAGAAGTGGAATGTAGCCTGTCAACCTCAGTCAGTATGAAGTAGTCCAACAGATGCTTTTAAAACCCAAATAGAGTCCCAGTTCATGTCAGTGTCAATTTTATTAGGGATTTAGTTCCTGTCCTGTTCTGGCTAGATATGAGTGTGGGGAAGTCATGCCACTCCTGCTGACATGTTACTAGTGAACAGGTCTTGGGGGTGGGGACAAGTAGCAAGAATGGGATGAACTAAAAAGGCAGTGGGCATTCTCAGCACTGGAGAAGGCATGGGAGTGGTGGAGCGGTTATTTAGGTCACAGCCCAACTCCCTGTGTAATACATACCCAATCTAAACTGAGATCATTTCCATCACAGGGGATATAGTTCTCTTGCGCCCATTCCGGCCAACCCCCTTCTCACCTCACAAGTCACCAATCTTCTGGTTTTTATTCCATAGATTAATTCTCCACATTGGCTTTGAGATTGCCAAAAATAGAGTACGATACAGTACATCAGAAAAACAAATAGTACTGTTTTGAGAGCTGAAGTCTTGTGCATAACTTATACAATACTTAGATTGATCTGACACTATAAAATATCATCTCTATATATTAAAGATCTGTTGATAATTGTTCTGGAATTTTTCCCTGTTTAGTATTAATGACACTCCATGAAAAATAGAGATTCAGTAGTTGTTATAAGTATTTAGTTTATAAACCATAAACGATGTCTGAAGTTAAGGTTTGAAACAGCACAAAAGCTTTACATGTCTTAAGATGACAGTTTCATTGTACAGTAGCAACCCTTTTAACCTCACTGGATTAGCCAAAGTTCTCATTCTCTCCGTAAAATACAGTGTCTGTGCCTACTGAACTCTGCAAGCAACTGGCTAGTGGGCTGTTCTCTGTGAGTCAGTTCACTTGCCCCCTCCTGTTGAATACGTGCCCACCAAGCATTTGTTGAGTTTATACTACACAATTTTTACTTCCTATCATTACTATTTAATTTAATAAATATTATACCAAAGTGGCCAAATATGAATGTGAAGGAAAGAATATTTAGTTTCTATGGAAAGAAATGTAATGCTGAAGAATGAGGTGATAAAGTTGACTTGTTAAAATAACAGCAAAAAAGTTGATGTCAAATTAGATGGACTAGACAACTGTTAAAAAAAAAAAAGGAAAGAAGTTCTTTTACAATTCTTAGCCATCTAAAGGAGCTAAACTGGAAGTCAAAGCTGATGCATTATGAAGTTTTTATTTTTATTTATTAAATAAGCACTTACATGGATCTTTTAATCAGCTAGGAACTCTTCTAGGTGTTTTAGAAATATTAACCCACTTAATTCTCATAACTACTCTGTGGCAGGTAATATCATCCCATTTGACATAAGAGGAAACTAAAGTACAGAGAGGCTCTGCAACTTCCCATAAGTCACACTACTAGTTAGTAGCAGAGCTGAGATTCAGAAACCAGGCAACTTGGTCTAGATTTTGTCCTCTTCGCACTGTGCTACCCTACCTTTCTTTATCTGTGACAGTCCATGCAACTCTCCAAAGGACACTCCCACTTGCAGGTGGAAAAAAAAAAGGGTTGTAGTGCTTTATAAAAAGATTGGAGGAAAGTTTAAACCTAAATCATGTTTTAGTTCAACAAAAATGCTTATATTATGCTGGTTCTCTCTTTTTGAATATCGGCTTTAACCCATTGCTATATACTGATCCAATTACATTGGATAAATGATCTTCTACTCTGCAAACAATGGCTTAATATATCCATTTCCCATCAAATTTTAAGCACAGCTGTTTAATACATTTGTTAGTAAGGCCAAGATTATCTGTAAAGTGAAAAAGAGTTGAATTAGATGACTTCTCAGATCCCTTTTAAAATTAATGTTTTGTGGTCACATGTGTCTAGTCTCTTAGTGGCTTAATTAGTTTTACTTTGTGTTATGAACACAGATGTACGTACCTCTAACCTCACCCCTCCATTTCATAATTGAAAACCAGATTAGGGTACTAAATAAGCCCAAACCATTTCTACTACTGGCAAAACAACTGTTGGCAAATCATTTTCTTATGTGAAGAAACAAAACCTCTTATTCCTCTCTTTTCGTTCTTGCTATTATTTTCCTAATTAAAAAGTAATTTACAGTAACTCACATAATCCAGTGAAATGCTCAAATCTTAAGAATACAGTTCTATGAGTTTAAATAAATATCTACACCCACATAACTTACACTTCAATCAAGTTATAATTTCCATCATTCCAGAAAGTTCTCATGTGGCTCTTTCCAGCCTGGGCCTTCTGCACTCTATAGGTAAACTTCAGAGATTAGTTTTCCTGTAAACACATTTGCTTTGTAATTGTCAAACAATATGGGGTAATACAGCATATCATAAAATAAGTAGTACTGTTTTTGAAACTGAAAGGTTAGGTCTAATCTATATAATACTTGGCTTCTTCTGACAATCTACAAGGTAATCTAGTAGTCAAATAATGCCATGCCGATGTCATCATCTGCTGAAATACTGTGTAAAATAACCTCTGAGGGGAAAAATGAGTCTAAAGGGCTGGAGTTTCCAAGTTTTATTGCTAAATTTGTGTGTATTTTTGCAAATTGTAGACTCTCTCATACCCTCTCGGTTTCCTCATGTGCAAATCTAGAGGATTGGATTATAGGCCTCTAATGAAGTTACCTAAATGCCGCATTGTTTCTCAAGACACATTTAAAACACATTATAAATCCAAAATAAAGGTATTACATTTAAAAATCATTCTCTATTTAGAGTATGTGAAAATCTATGTTGATGTTGTAGAGTGGGATATCTATTAAATACCAAATTACTTTCAAAGTCATTAGTTTAATCAGTATCCACGTATTTTTATTTTTTTATTCTGTTACATGCCTCTTGAAAAGAATGATTGTTCCTGTAGGTGGATTAAATTCAGTGGGACAGTTGTCCTTGGGCATTTTTCATGCGACTGCCACCTAATGGCAGCTGGATCTGGAGTCCTCTGAAAGTTTCTTCACTCATGAAAAAGTTTCTTGTGTTGAGGCTGGCATAGACAAAACAGCTTGCAATGGTTGGGTATCTCTCTCCATGGCTCACTTGGTCTTCTCCACAGCATGGTGGTCTCAGGATACTTGGACTTTTTTACTCGGTGGCTGGTTTCTTCCCAGAGTGAATGACGTTATTGGCAAAGGCAGAAACTTCTAGGTTTCTGTAGGTTTAGCTTTAAAACTCAAGACACATCCCTTATTGTTTCACCACATGCTGTGGATAATTAAGTCACTTCACCTATCCAGGTTCAATGGGAAGAAAATTAGACACCACTCCTCAATGGAAGGGGGAGGGGGATATTGCAGCCATCTTTGATCTATTGCAATTAGTTTATATTTAAAAAATAAGCTCTCTCTTTTATGTGCTTAACAAACTTTAATGTATAATTCACTATTTAATAATTAAGTCATCAGTAAGTTAAAGATCAGAGGTCTCATAATTTTTAGAGATCATCCCATCTGTTTAAAATTTGGACTCTTTATCTATAGAGCCTGTCATTTCTCCCCTTTAAGAGAATTATATGAATCACTGAGATAAGATATGTGAAAGTATAAAACTGAAAAATAATATAAATGTGAAGTATTATCTTGGTTATAGTTTAAATGACAATGACTTAATTTATTCTGCAAAACAATGAAACAAAATAAATGTCTTCTTAAACCTAGTTGAATTCCCCAAGACAATTCTAGATACTTCATTGTTTTTCTTTTGTGATGAAGTCTAGTTTCACAGAGATTCCTTTCCTGACCTCTTGCTTACTGTTGAGCCTGTTGTATTTTTTTTTAATAGCATGAACACTAATCTCCACCTGAAATTGTATTACATATTCCTTGATCTATTAGTATCGGTATCTTTGTCTCCTCTGGAATATAAGTTCCATGTGGGCAGCAATTCAGTTTCCTCAGTGCTCAGAAGTAATTGGCATATTTGAAGTCAGACATTTAATAACATCATTGAGTAAATGAATGTGTGAGTAACTGACTGGTGTTACTATTGTTATCCAATCTGGTATCCTCTTTTGAAATTTCTTTACCTTTAACAACTTTCATTTGTATTTGACTTCAACAAATATATTACAGGAGTCATCTTGAAACTAGTCACTTCTTGAAGCAACGGCCTCTTACAGCTGTAATAAAATCCTGGCAATCCTTTCTGAGGCATTTCTCTGCAATGTATCTCATTCTTTTAATTTTTACTATTGTCTCAGGCCAGGGATTATCATGGCCTTTTACCTAAACTATTACAAAAACACCTTTGCCAGTTTCCTTCTTCATCATTTCCCACAAGCATTAGCATCTTAAAACTTTGGTTTTGCAATGTTATTCTGCTCTTCAGAAAACCTTGTGTACCTACAGAATGAATCGCAGGCTCAAAGATGTAGTCTAGCCGTGTCACCATCTATAATTTCTGTCCACCTTTTTCAGTAGGGTGGACTTCCAATATTCCAACGATGCAAGTTTTCTACACTACTGTGTTTTCGTCTTTAGTGGGCATACAAGTAACTGGAGGATGTTGTTAAAATATAGGTTCTGACTCAGAAGTTCAAGGGTGGAGTTTGAGATTCTGCATTTCTAGAAAGCTCCCAGGTGGTGAAAGCTCATGGTAGGGTGTTCATACTGTGGACTTCCATTCGCCTCTGCTGTATTCTGTCCTCTTGCCCAGAATGTTTTAACTTACTTCACTGTCTGCTAAATCCCTATATTCTGGAAAGTTAGATCAAATTTCAATTCTTAAGGCCTTTCTTTCTATCTTCCTCAGGAGGACTTAACTGAATCTTTTGTTTTCTTATTGTGCTTTTGTTGACACTTGTTTAGTTGTATATGCTTTTTTCCCTAAGTTGTGAGTTTTTTGCAGGTTGTCACAGTGCCATTACAATTTACGTGGGAATAAAAACTCATATCCAAAATCATTATTATATGACGCATAAAGTATAAAATACATAATGTATAGAATGTATTTAAAAATCCTATGGAAATACAGAGGTATACGAAATAATTGCTGTGTGTCAATCATATGCTAGTTTACTACAAACTGCTTTATGTAGTGGGTGCACAATACATATTTGTTGGAATGGTTTGAAAGAATGATTTTAAGTCCAAAAACTTACTACAGAAAAATGCTGGTTTGATTATCAGACATTTTTACTCTCTGTTGGAGAATTTGTTAGACCATAAATTACCTTCCTGAAAAATATATAATATTTACTATCTAATTTAATGATCCAAAAATCTGTACTGAATCAGAAGAAGAAATGTTAAAGTAATTACACTGAGAAGTCAATTTAATGAATGCCCACTATGTGAAAGCATTATTTCTATAATCTTTTTTATTGCCCAATTTATCATTTTTATTAGTATTTTACTCATGCTATATAGTCCTAAAATGAATTATAATCTCTATGCCCCCTATTTTTTCAAATATGATCTTTTGGAAAGCTTTTATTTAAGTAGAGTTTTTATACTTGTTCAAGTGATTCTTACCTGCTTTAAATAATTTCCCTAGAGTCTTCCCTTAATTATACCATAAATGTGTTTAAACAAGCATTTGGTTTCTGGCAGTCTAAATTCCTTCAACTTGATCTTCCAGGGTGGCCAGAAGACTCAAATTGTGCTATTTGCAACCATTTAATGGCTATGGTCTTCTAAGGAGAGAATTCTGAGTTAGGAAGGCAAAGTCTTTGCATGGTATAAATATTTGTATCACACCTACCCTAGATGCAAAACAAGAAGTAACATATATGATTTGTCAGCATAACAATGAAGGAGTTTTTCCTTTTAGGATACACAGAGAAACATTTCAGTAAGAATGAATCATTGGCTTGAAAAAAATTGATTCAGCTGTAGCTTCAAACTCAAGAATTTCTTGCATGATTCTGGCCTAAATTCATAATTGTTATAAAAGCCTCTAAGTGAAACTTTTCAAAACACTTCCAACACAGTTTTAGATTATCTAAAAATTATACACACCAACAGAATAATGATACTTCCTGGCTCCAAGTTGATTGTGTTGGAGAATTTTAGGAATCAAACAAATATAAATTCACAAAGATACTAATAATTTTCTATTTTGAATATAAAACAATTAATTTGGAAAGAAATATAAGAGTAATCCAAATATTTTCCAAGGTGTTTTTAAACCTATTAAGAATGATTGATGATGTTGAAGAAAAATGAGAGACTTTCAAAAAGCAAGCTCCAGAGAAGAGTAAGACATTATAAAATGAATCAATCTTTGTATTATTTGAGTTTGTTTTCAGCTTGGTTTATCCTAAAATAAATTTTATTTCTTCAACAAACTACTGTGATAGTAAAAATAATACCTGCCACACAATGTGATTTTCGAATTTGTGCTTTTAATGTTGGGGGAAATCTCTTGGAGGCTTTAGTTTCCAAACTGATTTTGATTAAAGAACTGGTGCCCTGGCTGGGTGGCTCGGCTGGGTGATTCAGCTGGTTGGAATGTTGTCCTGTACACCAAAAAGGTTGTGGGTTCATTCTTGGTCAGGGCGTACACCTAGGTTGTAGGTTCAGTCCTCAATTGGGGAGCATATGGGAGGCAATTGATAGCTGTTTCTCACATTGATGTCTCTCTCCTTCTCTCTCTATTTCTTCCCCTCCCCCAACCCCTCTCTTTCTTTAAAATCAGTAAACATATTCTTGGATGAGAATTAAAAAATAAAAAGAACTGGTAAGTGCTGTGGCTAATATTGCCTTGCTTAATGATATAAATTCCTATTGTATCAATTTGGTGAATAGATCTGGAAATATCAATCAAGCAAACTACTTGGTAAGTAGCCTGAATTGTGTCATGATGGTAACTGCAAATTGGAGGCTAGACAGGCTCGTGTTTCCATAGGCAAAATGGAAATTTGCTTTCATGAATCTGGACAATGTGGACCAGAGTCATTTCAATCCTATCTGTGAAAAGGTATCTCAGTTTAACTGAGCATGCTTCTTTAGCAGCCATAGAGATGGCTACTATCTATGCTGTGTGAATAGCTAGCTAGCTTTGGTGTTTTTTACAGTAATGTACAATAATGTCTTTTTATGAACAACCATTCTGAAATTGTTCCAGTTGTTTTTGTCAGGAACTAATAGAGGATTGTGGGCTAATTAGCGTAAACACATCTAGGCTTCTATCTCTTGAGACTAAAAGCATTGTGCATCTAAGGGATAGTGATAGTAAAAAGTATTAGTATTATGCATGGAAATCATTGGAGATTTTGCTTCTCATGTTTATATATTTATTTGAATAATATATTGGGGGTAAGGTACCCTAAAGCAAAGAAGAATGTGTATTCTGTCTACCTCAGGCAGAGGCAGCAGGAGAGAAAAGGGGCTTCAAGACTGTAACCAAAATGCCTTGCAAGACACTTGGTCCTGTCCAAGACATCCATGGAGTCATTTGGTGCATGACAAAAGGTCCCTGATATTTTGTCCTGTTTATAATTATTGGACCAATAAAACATAATAGTATTTTTATGTACTATATTAATCCTGTAAATTAAGAAATAAATAAACATTAGGGTTATTCGAACCCAGAGATGTTTTCTAAGTGAGGACTTTTTAAAAAACATATATGAGGGGGGGACCCCCAAAAACTGAAATTATCTTCAAGAGGGCAGGCCCCTTGTAGTACAGGCTTCCCTGCTAGGTGAGTGTTGTAGGAACCCATCTGTGCCAGTGCACCAGCTGGTGTCGTTGTGAGAGGTGCATTTGGCTTCAGTGAATTTTTTTGAAGACTCTTTCAAAGTTTGCCCATTTCATAATGGGTAATTTACTATCACACCTGTCCATACTGTGCTGAGTGTTCAGCAGTTTTTGACAAAAACAGCATGACCCCCATGTCCCACCCTCCCTATTCACCACATATCACCCCAACTGACTTTTTTTTTTTGTTTCTCCAGACTAAAAAATATCCTCAATGGGAAACATTTGCTGATGTGGAAGAGGTGAAACAATATACAGCAGAAGCACTAAAAGGCATCAAAATTAATGAGTTCAAAAGCTGTTTTGAGCAGTGGGAAAAACATCTTGATAGTTGTATTGCATCAAATGGAGAGTACTTTGAAGGTGACTGAAGTGTAAACATGTAAGAATAAATACACATTTTTTATAAATATATTCTGTTTGGGGGGGTACCCCCTCATATGCAGATATATTTTTATTGATTAATTTGAGAGTGAGAGAGAAAGAGAGAGAGAAGGAGAAACATTGATTCATTGTACTGCTTATTTATGCCTTCTTCGACTGATTCTTGTATGTGCCCTGACCAGGAATCAAACTGGTGACCTTTCGCTTTTTGGTACTATGCCCAACCAACTGAGCCATACCTGTCAGGGCTACACATGGATATTTGATGAGGACAAACTTCAAGAATCTTTTGGCATGGACCAAATGTCTCTGTGGACATTTTGGACAGGATCAAATGCCCACAAGTCACTGAAGTGATGTGGAAAATTATAGCTTCATCTGGGGTTGTGTATAGTGACTAATATATGTGATTAACACGTTGCACACCAGGGAATTTAAATGCCTTTTAGAAATGATGAGAATTCTCGCCACCCATATGCAATGTGTAAATAACAAGAGAAAAGATAAAGAGAGATATGCCCTCCCTGGGAGTGGGGTTTGGTTTGTTTGTGTGTTTGTTTTATACATTTACTAAAATAACCACAGTATTGGAGAAAAAGAAAGTTGTTTTCCTCTTCTAAGATGAAAGTTTTTGAAAGGAAACACTGCAGCTTAGTCTAAGAAACTAAAAAAAGGGTAGCAAGCTAAATGGCCACAGTTCTATTACTAAGGCACCAAGAGAGGGTTCCAAGCCAGAACATGGGACAAAGGGTCACACCACAGTAGCCGTGAAGTATAACTAGTGAAGGACAAGAATGCTCTTGTTACTTCGAGTCACATAGAGACCCAAGAAATCAGGGCATCACGAGACATTTATGTAGCATTTTTGTACTGCATGGTTAATGTTGCTTTCTATTAAATTTCATCCCAAAGCACTGTAACAGAGCAGGAGCCCTCCCCCAAAGTCCCCACAGAGCATGGTTTTGGGGATGGGGGAAGGGGATAATACAGTATTTAAGGTCCTTTGCATATCTATGGCAAGTTGGTAACTAGATAATAGCTGGGCTGCAGCCCAGGGCAAAAGGGCAGATGATAGGCTTAATATACTAGCCTTTTCTGAAGGGAAGCAATGCTGCCTCCAGGTAAGAGTGGATGATAGTTTTCATAACAGTAAGATATGGTGCTCTGGGTCAGCATTTAAAATTCATAGGGGCCATGATGAAGGAGAGAAGCCACAGGGTCTAAAAGGGTGTAGATGGGAGTTGGCTAGGAGGTCTGGTGTGTAGGAAGAGAGCCACAATCTAGCAGCTAGGCAGCTTTCTAGGAGGGCTGGTCTGCCATGGGAGAGGGCCATGTGGGTAGAGTGAGCGTAGAAGAGAAGAAGAGAAGTAGTCATGAGGAAGGAGCTGTGAACTAAAAGGGGATTCAGCCATACTGCCTGTAGAGAAGAAGCAACTGTGCAGTTTGTAGTGAAGCTCGTCTCCAGTGAGAAGGAAGGAGCAGCTGTGCAGTTTGTAGTCAGGGTTCGGCCAAGCGGCCTGGGCGAGTAGGAAAGCAGGCATGCTGCCGCTTTGATCGTGCCTGAGCCAGCTGACTCTGAAGCCTCCAAGGACTCTGCCTTGCAGTCCCAGGCTCTATCTGGACTCTTGGAACTCAGAACAAAAGAAGAGGACCCTCCCTTAGGACTTGTGCCTTTCCTGGACATTACAATGATCCAATGCAACATGGCATATGCTTTTCTGAATTATTATATGGAGGCTAAGACAATGCATCCCAGATCCTGAAGGAGGGAGCTGACAGTTAAGGAAATGGGGAACTACTGGGTTTGGTTTTACTTTATAGCTTTTTGGGGAGCAAGGGAAGTACTGGGTCTTGGGGGAGAACAAGGTTCCAAGCTGCAGTGTTCCCAGCCTCCGCCAGGGCTGGAATATTGTAAATAAAGACCTGTTTTTCTCAACACTAATTGTTGGGTCATACACCAAGAAACCATATGAATGAGTCCTGCTTTGCTCAGTAACAACACTGCATAGCATTTTTTTTTTTTTTTTAATAGTCAGTTCTGACTTACCCAATAGAAATCATTTCCCAGTTGCTGAGTGGGATTTCACGTGAAGTGAAAAATCAAAGCCCATTAAAAAGTAACCTTGTCCTTTGGGCCAGGATCATTTTAATACTAGAATTAAAACTAATATTAATTGAAATTCAAGGTAATCGTGTCGTGTAATCCACTCCTCATCTCTCTACTTCTTCTGCTTGCAGAAACAGCCTGACAATAGCTTTGCTATAGTACCAACTCAAATGTAGAGTTCACTATATAGTAATTCAACAACATTACAGAAGAGATCTCATGACTAATAATACAAGCTATTTGGTTTTTGAACTTGTCTCATGAATAGATTCCCTTAACATAAAACTTTGCTAGATTGATACCTTTCTCTACCTTCCCCGTCCCTACAACTCCCCTCCCCTCCCTTCCCTTTGGGTGATTTTTTAAAACGAGTTTCACCAATACAAGATATAAGTGGCTACATGCCTCACATTAATATCTCTAGCCCTAGTTTGTATTGAAAAGCTAGTTCCATGGCTGGTACTTTGCACATACTGGCAGTCTAATACCACTGATGGCCTCCAAATGGGTGCAGGGACCCTGGACTGTTGATTATCCTGAAAACTCTACAGTCAATAGCCAATGTAATGATGGGATAGAAAAATGATAGTATGTTCTAGGTTAGACTCCTATTTTGGAGGGTGGTGTTGGAAGGGAAGACAGGATGATTTCTTCCTATGCCTATTCTCTTTTTGAAGTAATAACTGGAAGACATTGATTAAAGTTATAGAATTAAAAGAATAAAAATAACACATAAAACCCCAGAAATGTTATGAGTCAGTCTTTGGAATGTTCCTCGTCAGTCATAGGATGCTAAGCTTCATCCATTTCAAGTACATATAACTCCTTAGGGCATTTTTTTGAGTGGGTGCAGTCTCATTCCAAAAAAAGAACTTGAAACATTGATCCTGCCAATGTAGATTTTATAAGGGATTTAAAGTCACCACCACCTTCCTCAGGGTTCATTCACACTCAGTTGGGACAAATAATGGCTTAGCAGGAATTGGTTTACAATCCTGGTGGACTACTGCAGAGCTAATAAGTCCAGAAATACCACTTGGATGCAAGCCTATGATAATCATATGATTATCTTTGAAAAAAAATCCATTCCTTGGTCTCATGTATAAAAATAAAAAATTCACAGGGCTCAGACATCCCTTTATTGTATCAAATTAAATCGGATTTAATGCCTGGTTGTGTGTCATCCAGCTCAGACCTATTTGTACAAGGCTGAGCTGGTTCAGATGAATGAATAGCTTTCTCATTACTTCACCCCATTCTGCTGTCTCTTTTCCTGTCCTTTGTATTATAATGGAGGACAGCTGTGGCAGTGAAGGGAATATTAACTAGCCTCGGTGCCTTAGCAGATTGTGACTTTAATCCCTGAAAATACCACTAAAATCAAAATTTAATTACACTCAGAGTAGCTTTGTTAATGCCTGAAAAACATTTAACAATTAGTGGTTGGCTTAATTAAGCAAACTGCCTTTCACAAGCAACCTGAAAAGTCCTCCCAAGCCCTTCCCCCCATCCTTTTTTTTTTTCCTATCCCTTAGACTAATTAGTCTGATGTAAGCTCAGGGCACTTCATTTACTGTTACTGAGTCTGCTGCCTAGCTGATCTAAGCTCTAAGTTTAACAGTCTTTAATAGAAGGGGAAGTTGTAAAAAGAAAGAAATCAGGTTCACTGCACACAGCTACTTAACACAAAATAATCCTTTTACTAATAAATGTTCTGTATATATATATACATGTACGTGTGTGTGTATAATATATCCTCATTCATACATATGTTCGGTTATGTGTGTATGTATATATGGATTGATAGATACACATATAACAGAGTTGCTACATCTCAGTTACATTATTAATTATGAAAGATTTAAAAGTCAAATAATAAATGAAGACAATAACTTCTATTGAAAATTATTCTCTGTCCATGTAGATTGGAAAACTACATTTAAATTTGGAAGGGAAAATGTATATTTTCATTTGTAAACTAAACAAACAAAATCAAAACAAATGAAGGATGAAAAAGCTGTTAAAATGTAAATTCTGTTTTCTGATTGATACATGAGACTCCGACCTACTCAGTTTTGTGCCCATTTTCTCGCCCAAGCATCAAATGTTCATTGATGATTTAATGTGACATGCTGGGGAGATAAACATATGTTATTGTAAACCTTTGCCTGGACATCTATGCTATGTTTTAAAATACCACAAAAGGATGGCTTATACTATCTATATGTTAAGCTTCATTTTGTACTTGAATTCTTAGGAAAGAACTCGCCCTTAAAAAATTGAGAGAATAAGATACAGTAATACTTCTAAAGGAGGTCACTTATTCAGCAAACTAAAAACAAAACAAACAAAAACAGAAATTAAAAATAGCAACAACAACCACAAAATTGCCTTGGAGACACAAAACAATTCCCTAAGTTTTCAAGGAACTTCGAGGACAGGGAGTCCAACTTCATATTTTACAGAAGAGAAAACTGAAATTCAGAGTTTAAGTGATCATCCGGGGCCATACAAAGATCTGTGACAGAGTTATTGTAGAGCCCGCTTGGCCTCCCCTCCAGACCTATTCTCTTTCATCCGATATTTGACACAATTATAGCAAGATACACTGTGTAACTTCCCAAATTACAGCGACCAGAAGCCGTAGACTAGGTGCTGATGGAGGGTTTATAGAGGCTTAAGGCTCAGATAGGAAATACTAGCACATATGATCAAATTTGGAACCTGATAAGTAAAAATTTAAGTAATATGGAGAAAAAAAAAAAAGGTCTCTTGGTAACATCAATCCTAGATACAAATAAGCCTCAGAAAATTTTTTAGCTGATGATGCACATCTGTGATCCCTCAGCTCATCTCATTTTATTGTGTATGTATGCATGCATGCATGTGATTCCCTCCTTTGAGGTTTGTAGACAATACTAAAAAAGATGAAGATAATATGCTAACTTAGTTATTTTATCTTTGAGAACATTAAAAGGAAGATATTTTTCTCTGCTCCTAGTAAGTTCTCACTGAGAATTTTAGAGTATACGTTATATTAATTTTTTAATCTAGCAAATACAAAATCCTGTAATCTCATTTTTATGGTATGTTCTCACCCATATGAAGCTCTTCCTTTATGCCTTTTATTATTATTTAAGACTAGTGCTTGAGTATTTTGGCTGTGCCTTAATTCAACAATTAAGTGGAAAACAGGAGAAAAAAATATTGTTTGTGTGTGTGTGTGTGTGTGTGTGTGTGTGTGAACAGATATGTTTGGTACACCCATACCCAATTCTGCCAGCCATTTCCAAACCCATGCAATTGTGTGTATTTCCATGTAATTAGCAGGGTATGTTCCAAGTCCCATGGTTGGCTGGGAGTACATATGGGTTGTGATTGAGATACTTGCATTTTGACTGAAGAATTGTGCAGCATCTGGCACGTGTATAAATTCTCCAGTGGCAGCAATTTCATTCTTTAATAGTAGAGGAAATGGCTCATTATAATTCAAAATTGGTACATGTTAAAAATGTGTATTAATATGGTAACACAAATTGATGCAATATCTTCTTACAGGTTTTGCAGGAATAACTGATTTTAATGGTATAAGCAACTTGTATTGTGAATTCTTTTGTCTATTAGTCACGTACATGTATCTCTATTTGTTCTTCAAATGCATAACTATTACCAAATGTTTGTTCACCATCAAATTCTGTTTCTTCAGTGTGTTTTCTTATTCAAAGAACATAATCATTCTCCTTAATGATACAAATAATCCACTTCTAATAGACTATTATAACTCTTTTCCATTCTTGAAAAGCATTATTGCTTTTAGATTTTTAGTTCAATGCTATACAATTTCAACATAGTATAATAGACTTAATTGACCTTTAAGTTTCTCTGTAAAAGAGTAGCAAGTATTAAAAGAAAAACAAAAATAATTGTCAAAGTCAATTCATCTTCAACTGTCAAAACTTTTCAGGTGAAAAATGAGTGGAAATGCTCTTCTATTTCAAGTAAGCATATTTGTGGGTACACTATTCTCTTTTGATTTTGCCATCATTTAAAAATGAAATAGCTTGTCCATGCTTGTTTTCAGTTTCCAAAATGTTAGCTGTACCCATGAAGTGGTCACTGATCCTCATCATCTTGACTAATAGGGAATTAACTGCTCTCTTGGAAGGTACTATATTTTTCGAATATAAGACTCACCTAACGTAAGATGCATCTAGGTTTAGAGGAGGAAAACAAGAAAAAAAAATATTCTGAACCAAATGGTGTACTAAAATGTTTAATAAAATATAACAGAATAATATTTCAACCATGTAAAGTGAACAGCAGTCAACAGCGGTATTAAGACCCATCATCACTGTCATTAACAAATGAGGAGAGACTTTAAGGTTCAAGTACTCTTCTAGTTTTCTGGGAACCCCAAGAACTCATCATTGCTAGTGTCAGAATTTATGAAGCTCAGTTGCTCACAATCACTGATATCACTTTCTTTGCTATCTTCAGATGCCCTGAGATTCAGCAATAAAGTGGGACATTTAAGCGTCCCCAGGGGTTTTGTGTGGGCCCACCACTTCCTCTTCGAACAGCTGTCACCACCAGTGACAAGTCAGGTAATACACATCATGGTCTGTGACTCAATATTTGCTCCATAAGATGCACAGATATTCCCCACCGACCCCCCACTTTTGGGGGAAAAAAAGTGCATCTTATGGAGCAAAAAATACGGTACATTAAATCTTTCTTCCTAAAGTCTCACTTAATGTTTGTAAGCAAGAACTGATATAGTGATGCGCTGGTGACATAAGCATAGAACATCACCTTTTCCCTACATCCTGCAATACACCCCCCCCCACACACACACATGCCTGCATGTACCACCTCTCCCCACAAAAGAGAAGATAAACTTTTATATTCAGTATTTGTTGTGATTTAAATTTCAAGATGATTTATGTTTAACTACATTTATTATATCTTATGTGATCATAGCACAGATCTTAAGCTGATAAAAGCTTGTCACTTAAACAAAATTTCAAATTCTGACTCCTACAAAGATATATAAAATAATAATTTAAAAAGCACGAAGGGCCAAACCTCCCTACTTCAGACACATGTATTTCACCACTTAGAATAAGTTGTTTTCAACCTTCTGTTAAACATTTCTAGAGCTGGAGATGCTGCAGTTAAATATCAATTTATCATATAGCCATTTCTTATGTCCAGGTTAAACTGCTTCCTTCTCGTCCTAGCCCATTTTCCTTGGTGGTCAAGAGCTGGTTAGGATACTTCCTATACAATAATGATTGAGTTACTCATTCTCTCTTGTAAGCTGAAAATCTAGGGTTCACTTTATTCTTACTTTTAGAACTTAACTTCTTTCCAAATTTCAGATGTCCCTGACTGTTCTAGTCTTAAGGGATCAGCCTTCCCTATAATGGCCAAGTAATATTTTGAGCTCCCATTCTATTAAATACAGGAAGTCCAATCTTTTACCAAGTCTGATTCCCCAGTGAGGTTTTGGATCTCTCTGAGGAAAGATTCTGTAACTCAGCCTGAGTGATCATTTATTTATAAAAGCGTCTTAGCTTTAGGCCACTGTCTCTCCAGATCGCAACAGATCAACACTTTCTATTATGTAATCTTAATTTTTTTAAAAATAAATATTCCAATCCAGAAAAATTCAATTTATTTTTCAGCTATGTAGATCAAATTGTGAAGACTATATCCACAATCTTCTTTACAATAAGCATTAGAATGGCCAGTTGTTCCATAAATCTTTTTACTTTTTAATGATTAAAACCTTTTGTTTGCTTGCCCTGATTTGGGTTTTGTAATTGAAATCAGTATTGTCTTTCTTAATACAAATTTTAGATAGGTTTCTGAATTCCTGTTGGAATATTCCCAATAACATTCTATTTTTATTTCTTCAGTTCAGATATTTACAAAGAACTGTACCACAGTACACATCCAGTCCCTGGGAAATGCGAGGGAATATTATTGGGTAGTATTCAAATAACATAAGATTCAAATTCTCTAGCAAGGTAATACACAAAATGACATGTCAAAATTACTAATTTAAGGGTGTATTTTGCTTCCAAAACTTATTTCTTAGAACATCACTTACATAATTTGTATAAAGTATGCTATGTAAATAATCTTATTAATATTTATATATTTGCAAAAGATTCACTGTTAGCAGCAGTCAGGGTCAGGAACATATTTACAATGTGATGACAACTAAAAGTTAGGTGGGTTCAATTAGAATTACTTTCCCCCAAATGTGCTCCTGTTCTGGTTCCCAGAAATGTCAAACTTACCCTTTAGCTTCAATGTCAGCATGTCCTGTTCTTGCTTTCTATTTGGCATCTGCAATTTCTTCTAACCAGTAGAAATTCTTACAAAAAAATTATAATGCTTTTTCTCTGTTTTCTTGGTTTTTTAAATGAATTTTTGAGGATCTGGAAGTAAGAAAAATAAATACATTTCTGAAGTATATTCTGGGAAAGAATTTCCACATGGGAAAGATAAACTTAAGTTAATTTCTTCTTTGAAATCTGTACTATTGTGGTGGTGGTGGACACTTCATTCATTTTTGCTATTGAAAATATAAAAATTAAGAGTGTGCAAAGGACTCCTGTGCATAAATCACAGTTTTAACAATTAACAACATATGACCAACCTTATTTAACTGGTACACTTATCCATTCCTCCTACCCTCATCTCTTGGATTATTTTGAAATAAATCCAAGACATCATATCACTTTATCTCATTATATTCTGTACAAAATTGTAAAAGAATGAGACTTAAAAGATAGGGTAAATAGGACTTAAGGGTGGATTTACAGAGTTCCAGAAAAAAAAAACAAAACACATATATACATCTATTGTCAAATGATTTTGAAAAAGATACCAAGACATTCAATGGAGAAAGATAATAGGCTTTTCACCAAATGGTGCCAGACAACTGACTATCCACATTCAAAAGAATAGAGTTGAACCTTTACCTCACACCATATAAATTTTTTTTTAACTTAAAATGGATCAAAGACTTGCATTTAGGAACTAAAACTATAAAGCTCTTAGGAGGTCACATGGTGTTTGCCTTCCTCTGAGTGGCTTAACATTATGTAAAGCAAAATAAGCCAGTTTGAGAAAGTCAAATACCATAAGATCTCACTTTTATGTGGAATCTAATGAACAAAATAAACTGACTAACAAATAGGACCAGAGGCATGGACACATGGAGCAGACTGACAGATCTTGGCCGGGAGCAGAGTAAGGGTAACTGGAAGAGATTAGACAAAGAACATGTATGCATAGCTCATGAACACAGACAACAATGTGGTGAATGCTGGGGGAGCGGTGAGGGCTGGGTGGAGGAAAGCAAAGTGGGGGAATAGGATGAGGAACATCTATTATATAATGATGTCAACAATAAAAAGAAAAACCTTAGATTATGTGGTAGTTTTTTAGATATGATACCTAAAGTACAAGCCACCAAAGAGATAATAATTAACTTGGGCCTCGTTACAATTAAAACTTATGTTTTTCTTTTTTTACTGAATTTATTGGAGTGACATTGGTTAATACAATAATATAGACTTCAGGAATGCAATTCTACAATACATCATCTGTATATGTGTTTACCACACCAAGTCAATATCCTTTGAAAAATTTTATTTTCCTAAGGACATAGTTAAGAAAGTGAAAAGATCACTCACAAAATGGGGGGAAACAAATTTCAAGTCATGTATCTGGAAAGGGTCTACTATCCAGATTATATAAAGAACTTTTCCAGTTCATCAATAAAAAACAGTGCAATTAAAAATAGATGAAGGTTTTGAATGGTCTTTATCCAGAAAAAAATATACAAGTAACGAATAAGCCCACGAGAAGATGTTAAAACTCATTAGTTATTAGATAAACACAAATCAAAACCACCGTAAGATAACTCTTCCCACCCAGTACAATGGCTATTTTTAAAAAAGACATACAATAATAAGTGTTGGTAAGGGTGTGGAGAAATTGAAACACTCTTACATTGCTGTTGGGAAGGTAAAGTAGTGCAGCTGCTTTGAAATGCGTTTGATAGCTCTTTAAAAATTTAAACATAGTGCTACTATCATATCCAGCAATTCCACTCTTAGATATATACCCAAGGGATTTGAAAACTTATGTTCTCCTAAACACTTGTACATGAAGATTACACTGGGGAACACAATTTTCGTTGAGTTAGATCTGACACTTCTTTTTCACTAACTTTTGGCATCTGAATCCAAAAATGACCCAGTTTTTCTCTATCACATCAACTTTTTAAAGTACAGGATACCCTCCCTTTGTCCACAAAATCAAACAAAATGTACATACAAAGGAAAATAAAGAAAAAAATTACCTGAATATACTGTTTGTTTAGAGTTATTTTGTTCATATAAAGGCTATATATTGTTACTGTAAGTCAAACTGTGTACAAGTAGTAAAGTTCTGCTACCAAACATACATATTAAGGTATTTTATCTTTTCAATGACAGGCTAGGAAATGCCAAAATGAGATACTTGAAATAGTCTCCTTCAGTTGGCAAGGCTTTAACAAATTGCCTCATGAGACCCTGATTTATGTGCAGAGGTGGGAATATAATGTTTTTTCTGTCAACAAGTGGTTCATGTAGAATGTTAGGATCACCAGGTTTGAGGTCAAGTCTTGGAAGCCAATTCAACTTCACCCAATGCTTCTCACGAGCTCTGCTGTCCCACATACACAGAAAACAGGGATACTTGGTGTATCCATGTTGCTGACCAAGAAGGAAGCAGATCATTTTAAGGTCAACACAGATGATCCAATTTTGCATGTGATATTGCAACAGATCCATGACTCCCTTTATGTCTTCATATTCTTCACAAAAACAAACTGAATGGCCAATTGGGACTGCACCAAATAAATTTCCATTGTGGAGGAGGACACACTTCAAGCTCTGCTTTGAGTTATCAATGAACAACTGCCCTTCAGTTGCATTCTAGACTGGGATTCCGAATTCATCCATTAAACCATGTATGTTATGGCAATACACAAAGCCACCATCACTTCGAAAGTACTGCAGAAATGCACTTTCTCTTGATCAAAAGTAGGATACCTTCGCTCCTTTTTCAAGCAAGTTTTTCTCATGCAGTCTCAATGCTAGGACTTCTAAAGCCTTTTTGGACAGTCCCAAATCTTTTGTCAAATCATTCAACTCATGCTGATCAAATCCCTTATAAACTGAGTCATCTTCAATTTCAAAATCTTCATCATTGCTGTCACTTAGTTCTTCACCATACTCCTGCTTTTTGAAAGATGGTAGTTCAATGAAAATTGGCACTGGGATTTCAGCTGAATGAGGCACTGGGCGTATAGCTGATGGTAGACTAGGATACCCTATTTTACATTGATTTTTCCTGTTATATCCTGATGTTTTCACTATACAAAAGTAACAGTCACTTGAATGATCTCTGGGCTCTCACCAAACCATAGGTATACCAAATGGCAATTTATCACATCTTCCCTTCGCCCACATCCGTAAACTCTCGACACACTGCTTGCACACCTTGTGAGGGGTCCAAGACTTATCTTGATCACCAAGTTTTACTTTAAAATATGCAAAATAGATTTGCCTGACATATGCACTGTTTGTCCTTTGACTGGGAATGGTGAAACCACCACAGATATAACAAAACAAATTAGGGTTGTTTAGGTACTTACGATGAGAAATAGCAGATTTCTGATTACACATGATCTGAAGGAAAGGAAATAAGCACATCTGTAAATTAAAAAAAAAATCTGCTAACTCCTTGTACACAGATAAGAACTTGGACTACACTTTAATACTCTCTCCACACTGTCTCATGTGTAACTCAATAATCTAGACAAGTATGAACCTGTCACTGGTCTCCAAGGTTATCCTCCACCCCTACCCATTCAAGGGAGGTTTATTCTCAGTCAATAGAAGAGCACTAGTGCTTCCCTCGATCCAGGCTCGATCCAACCTAGAGTGGTTACATTAAGATAAGCTGTACAGAAAAAACTTGACGTGAGAGAAGAAAACTAACTGCAGTTTTGAAATCAGCATGCCTATTTAAGTCAAAAACAGCTGAAAAACGAACTCAACAGGAATTATGTTAAAAATTGTTCCCCTGTGTTATTCATAAAAGCCAAAAGGTGGACATAATTCAAATGTTCACCAAATAATATGTGGACAAACAAAATATAATATGAAGTATTATACAGAATATTATATGGAAGATGTTGGAATATATTATTATTCATTCATAGTAATGAATGAAGTATTAATACGTGCTCTAATATGGACAAATCTTCCAAATTTTTGCTGAGTAAAAGAAGGCATAATAAAGGCCACATATTGTGTGATTCCGTTTTTTATGCAATATACAGACCAGACCAATCCACAGAAATAGAAAGAAGGTCGGTGGTCACCAGTGGCTACGAATAAGGAGGAATTAGAACTGAAGGGTTTTTTGAAGGCAGGGGGAGGAGACAATAGGCCCATATTCATTTTTCTTGGTCTGTATGCCTCCAGAAGCAGAAGACAGTGAAGACACCAGCTTCTAATTTCTGCTAGTTCTTCCAGAACAGTTTGGTCCATGGCTTTCAGTGGTTTGAGCACCAGATTATGCCTCAGTGATTGAAATATCAGCTGTGCTTCCTCTCAGTCACGCTGCTCCCCACCTTCCAAACATCAGTTTTGCCCTCACATGCTGTCTTCACCAGACTGAGCATCCCGGTCGGGCATCACCTTTCAGCTCTGGGCACTTCCCTCAGTGACCTGGGCAGTAGCCATGGAAGCCACTCTCAGAGTTTCAAGCACCGATCCATAAGGCTTCTATTTCAGTCTTCTACTTTCTGAGATCAGCAGTTCCTCCACATGCTGACTGCTTCGAAACTGTTGAGCTCTTCATATCAGCTTTCCCTCTTTGCTCTCTCAGACTTTCAACACCTACGTAACTAATTTTCTCTGTTAAGTCTTCTGTTTACAATGCCTAGTGTGGTTTCTGCCGTTCTGCTTGGTCTCTGACCTTTATAACTACAGTGCCTATTTCAACAAATGTTAGTAGTAAATTTGATATGTTTACTTTGAATCATACACCTACTTTTCTTTTGCTCTTTTTTCTTCATTCAATATTTTGGGTAATATTTTGAAAAATGTCATGCTTCTAGTTCCTTATTTTTAATGTAATTAAAAATTTTATATCACAGAAACCTTTTTCTTTTCTTTCCTCACTAAATTTCAGTGATTCCAGGTAGCATTATTTTAGCACCATAATCAGACCAAAAATTAAAATGGAAACTATTTGTTATTCAAAAACATTTTCCTAAATATAAAGTTAATTTTGTGTCTTAGAATAAGATAATTTAGAAAATAGCAATACCTTTCTTAGATCATGGTTTAAAAAGCTCTCTGTGGTTAGTACCTACCAGCTAAACCAATTAAACTTCCACTTATACTGTACATACATAAGATTCAGACACTTTAAAAGTTAAAAACAACAACAAAACAAAATAGATATATGACTTTCCAAGATCTAAATACCATTATGAAAAGTAGTGTTCAGTTTAAATGAGAACAGATAAAAGATTCATGTGGTAATTTGGGGCAAAATTCAGGCACAAAGCAGAAATAGAGAAGCAGAAAAGAGGCCAAAAATTGGACCAAAATGTTAAAACAAAAAAATCATGTATACTTTAAAATTTCCAATAGTTCTACATAGGTAAATAACTTAGTATTAAAGCATTCTTTCATATAATCTGTATGTATTACTCTGTAACTTAACATTATATATAATATATAAGTATATATGTTAAGATTTATATATGCATTAAGATTTGTTAAGATTTAAATATTGAGATATGTAATAATAACATTTAATATTAAAATATGTTAAATTATATAGATAAGTCTCCAATCATGGGCTCAATAGATGTATTAGCAGTTTTTGATCGCTTGTACAAAACATTAGGAAATCATTAGGAAGACATCCAAAGCCTGTCAGCACATTAATAGGTTTAGAAAGTATACACTGGATTTTCTTATATTTGCTAGGTACTCTCATTTTCTGGGAATGGATCACTCTTTCAAAAGTTACCAATCAGATTAATGTGTAAAATAATAAGTCAGTGACATGAATACATGCAAAATAACATTGTATTTCACTTGTATTTCTTATTTTTAAACTATTCTCTGTATAGTTATTTCATGCCATTTAGTATTTTCATAAGGTGACATTCTAAATAAGTGACTAATCTCCTTTTTAAAAATTTGAATTCCTAGAATCCAAAGTGATCCATCGATGCTCAAATCTTTTCTCTGACACTGAATGTAATAAAAGCTCGTGGCTTAAACCCGCGAGTTGACATTTTTTCTACTTTAAATGAAAAAAAAAAAAAGTTCCCTAGGAAAGGTAGCTATTACTAAAATAACAGTAGACCCTTCATTACACCATAATTTGTAGTATTTGACCCCGAATGATTTATAACATTATCATGAAACAGAAGAAACAAGACATGGGAGATTTTTTGAACATTATCAGTGTTGCAAAACACTTGAGAGTGAAATGGAGCAATTCTCGATTACTGCTATAGCTGTGAAGTCAGGACAGTGTTTTAAAATTAACTGGACATGCAGTTCTTAGAACTCCTGCTGCAAACCTGAACAAAGTACAGTTTCAAAATAGGTGAAAATAGATGCCGTCAGAAATTCCCAGGCAAATCTCTGTATTTGGTGGGAATGTTAAAGTCAAAATTGTTTATCAATATTAAAGGAAGTTAGAACATTCATATTAATTGGTAAGTTCTTATCATCAGAGTAATTGAAATAATTAGTTACAACTTAGTTAAAATACACATTATCTTGAGGTTTCTTGTAATTGCTTTACTTTTCAACTGTTCGCTAACCATGAGAGAGGGTCACAACCTGAGGAAACATGCAGGATCTACCAGCTGTTTACAGTATTGAGGAGTGAACTGTGAAATGCAAGCGGCATTGAGATATGGTGATTATCTGGCTAATTGTATCAATGTAGCCTGAAGACAGTAATTCAGAAGAGGTGAAAACCTTCTGGAAAGGATATATTGAGTCTGTCTCTCTATTGATCAAATTAATTGGATGATTTCCAAATCTCCACTGTACTGAGCATTTTATTGACATAAACTTTGACCGAGAAGCATATAGATTTCAAAATGTCTTTTCTTATAGACAGAAAATCCATTTGGTTATTTTAATAAATATAATTGTTTACACAAAATATTTGGCTGAGCAACTCAAGGATATCTACTCTCCTTACTTGGTTGGTGTGGAGCAGACAACTGGTGCTGAACATGGAGAACAAAAGAGGGAAAGGTTTTTGAAACCTGATATCCTATAAAGAAATAGCGATAAAGCGAAAGGACCAACATGATAATTTCGAGTTTATGCAGGAATGTTGTACTTTAAAAACAGAGTTAGACTTTGGACATTTCTTATAATTTTAAAGATAAAATGCAATGTCATATAAGACAAAACAAATTTTACGCTATTAAACATTTTCTTGAAAAGACAGTAAGTTGTCTAGACGATTGTTTCAAGTCAGTGCTGACTTCTTGAAGATGATACTAGTTGGTCATTAAGAGCCAGACTTCATGGGCTCGAATCTCACTTTACCCTTCACTAGCCTGTTGTGTCTCAGTGTCTTCTTCTGTGAAATTTGGAAAATAATAGTACTTCCTCCATTAGGTTGTTGTGAAGATATAATGCTAACACTTGTAGAAATGGACACTTTAGAGAAGTAAATGCTCAATAAATTTGAGCAATTATGATGTTTTCATCTGAAATAACAAATATATACTCCATTCATTTCCTAATTAATTATTGTAATATCCTAAAAGCATTTTTTTAGGAAACAATTTTAAATTAAAAATGTCCATTTGATGGTTTTGATTATTTCAGTGTTAATTTCTTTTCATTGATTAGAAGACTATAATAATGGTTGTTCCAATTAATGGTTTGGTCACATGTGAGAACAATAAGCATGAGAAAAGTTAAAACCACTTAAATTTAATTTACATTATCACAACCTTTGAAGTTACACTGCACATTGATGACAACCATTAAGTATAAACTTAGCCAAAGATCTAACTTTAATCCAAATATTTCAGGGTTATCTAAAAAGAGTAATGAATTTTCTGATTACTACTACTCTTTTGCCAGATCTGATTTAAATATATTTAATCTCAATAAATAACAAATACATTGCAAGTAATATTTTGAGAAATATTTGCTTTTGAGTGTAATTTGAGAATTCTGTAAGTCTACAAATTAAGCATTCATATAAATGTGAGCATTTGTTTGAAAGCCTGGTTAAGAACAATAACACTAAAACTAAGCCTATGCTATTAAATTACATGCCTCCTCAAAAATATTAAGCATATTTGTTCCAATGATATTTGTTCTGCATACTGATAGTTCATATCATTATGTAATTCTTTCAAAATGACCATATGTGGATATAATATAAACTGCTATTTAGTGATGCTACTTTGCATAATTAAGTTATCATGACTATTCTTTCAACAGAGTAATGAAAGCATATCTACACTCTATAACAGATGACCAATTGTGTCTCCAAATAAGAACAGAAGCATTGGTATGTGTACATTTTTATTAGAGCAGAAAAGAATCCAAAATACAATCTCTTGAGTTCAATTATAAAACCCATATGCTTGAGTGAATGCATGGAAAAATATGCAACTTCATTACACATTAGAGGCACTACAAATTTCAGCTTTGATTCAGTACACACTTGGATTGATAACTTGACATATACTCTAAAAGGCTAATATCATTGCTGTGTGGCGTAATGGGCAAGTGGAAACATGCGTATTTTCTCTGTTTTAAGAACATGGCCTTTTAATCTAAGGGCATATTTATGTGGAGGCTAAAGGCTGTAAAAATAAGGGGTACTTATATTATGATACCTAGTGAAAAATGATACCAAAGAAGAAAAATACAGAGCTATTTAAATAAACAAGTCATAGTTTAATCATTATTGCTATAATGAAAAGAAAATTTTCTAAAACAAAAATAATAAGAAAGATTTTTTGATCAACCATTCCAGAAGAGAAGCTAAATTATCTTTCTATTCTCATTCTAGAAAGTAATATATCAAATCAATATTACATGAAGAGGTAATAAAAATATGCAACCAAAACTGTATGAAAAAATTTTAAAAGGTGTTGTGGTATATTTCATACCTGGGGTTGGCAGCATTTTTGAGTTTTAGATGTTTGCATTTTTTTGATTGATTTTTTATTTTTAATAAATATTTACTTTAAAATCTAATATTAAAATTATAATTTTTATTCTTTTTCTTAAATAGGTGGGCCAAAATCACATAAGTTTCAAGTCTCACAAAACCTAAATTCACTTCTGCATGCAAACCAGAAGAGAAATGATACTTTAAAATGCTGCTAGCAGCTACGGTAAGATGACGGCTGATTAGGATCCATTAGAATTGGTAACATAAAATCACTGCTGATTTATTTCCTTTATGTATACATTGCTGATTTTGACAGGAATTATTTCAGAGGACTAGTGAGGCCAGAAGACAGAGGAGAGGATTAGAGAATGAACAAGAAGGGCTATAGCCCTATAGTGGTTATTAACAAGTCCTGCAGTGTTTGGTGGTTTGATTTGGCACATAGATTATGTGGCAGATGAAGCGGAATGTGAGGCCATGGAAGTTTTTTATTTTTTTGTTTTTTTTCATAGGAGCAACTTTGTATGCTGATGGCAATGCTCCAATGGGAAGAGAGATATTTACAATGTAGGTTGCACAATGGCAATTGTATGAGGCAGCCATCCTCCAAGATGACTCTTGGCAATCCCACCTCTTGGTATTCATACTCTTTATAGACCATACAAGTTACAATGGGTTTGGCCATGTGACTGAGTAGTACAAATTTCTGCTTTACTCTCACACTATTACCATACTCACAACACTTTTGAAACTAGCTGTGTATGGATGGAGTTTTCTCACACCGAGCAATTCTCTGGGACACCAGCTGGGTGTCCTACAATTTAACTCAATTCGAACACCATTTACCTGGAGACAGTATCAGATCCCTCCAGGTAAATGGGCTCAGTTCCCTAAGGCTGCCTCCACCTCACTTCAGAAGCTGATCTCAAAGCCAGGTTGTCATGAGTGTTTCTGAGTAATTGGCTAGAAAAATTGGTTCCTGTGACCTCCCTCTTCAGGTTCAATTAATTTGCTTAGAGTGGCTCACAGGACTCAGGAAAGGCTATGATCAGACAACATCCAGATGAAGGAGATACACAGGGCACGGAACCGCTCTCCCAGGACCTCCAGGTATTTACCAACCCAGAAGTTTTCCAAACTCCATACTTTAGGGATTTTTATGGAGGCTTCATCATATAGGCATGATTGACCATTAACTCATTTCCATCTCCTCTCCCCTTTCTGGAGAATGAGGGGTTAAGCTGAAAATATCAAGCTTCTAATTTTGGCTTGGTCGTTCTGATGACCAATCCCCAACTAGAAGCCCATCAAGCGTCACCCCATTAGAACAAAAGACACTGTTACTCCCAGAAAATTCCAAGGGATTTAGGAACTCTGTGCCAGAAGCTGGGGTCAAAGACCAAATATTGAAATAAAACACGCTTGTAATACTCTTATCACTTAGGAAATTGCAATGATTTTAGGAGCTCTGTGCCAGGAACCAGAGGCAGAGAACAATATGTATTTTTTTCTATTATTTTATAGCAACTAAGAACATACAAGAGAAGTGATGGAGTGGTTGCTTCCAAATTATTTTATAATAGACTGCAGCTTCTACTTTTTTTCTCTCTTTTTCCCTGTCTCTCTCTCTCTCTGTCTCATCTTTCTCTGTCTCTGTCTCTGTCTCTCTCAGTCTTTTATTCTCTTTACTTGCTATAAGAAAAGCAAGCTGCCATATTGTGAGCAGCCTTATGAAGAGGCCCAGGTATTGGGAAACGGAAGTCTCCAACTAAGAACCAGGCGGAACCTAAACCAAAAGCATGTGAATGAGCCTGAAAGTGGCTCCTCCAGTCCTAATCGGGCAATGTAATGACTGTGCTCTCAGATAGCTTGACTGCTAATGTGACCCATATCTACCCAGCTAAGCTACTCTTCGATTTTTGACCCTTAGGATCTGTAAAATAATAAACCTTCACTGTTTATGGCTGTTATGCTTCAAAAGAATTTGTTATGCAACAATAGATAACTACGAAACCCCAGAGACAAGCCCTTGAGAAGACAAAATAGGAAGTGATATACAACACAAGTGGATAGATTGGCTATTAATAGAGGCAAGGATATGTCTATCTTTCTATCAGGAAAGAAATAGAGCATATGAGTACAAATTTGGGTTTGTAGATATATTTTCTTGACTATTAGAAATTTTTAATTTTATTGATTTTATTTTCTCAAGTATCAGGCAAGATTTTAAGTTGTAAGTAATGTGAAGGGGAATGGAAGGAATGAGAAGCTTAAGATCTGTAGAGAAAAAATTATGAAATAGTGACCTTGGAGACTGAGAAAGAAAACTTAAATTCTACTTGAGATTTTTATGTTGTATTTAAAGTGACTTCATTCAACAAATTGTGCGACTTTTCTGCAGCAATGTTCAGTTGCTTGGATTCAGCCATAGAGAAGACAGATATATGGATCTAATGAAAGCCAGTATTTGCTAAGTGAGTACAATGGAGGGAGAAATGCCAGGGAATTGAAGGTATTTTCAAAAAAAGGATTTCAGTGGTGGCCCTTGGGATCCCATCCAGGGAAAGGAGAGAAAACAACAGGGTTGTCAGCAGTGAAAAAGAAGTGATATACTTAATGAATCAGAGCTCTTACCCAAGAATTGTTCCACAAGATAGCACTTGAGTAAAAGAGGTAAAATGAGCTAATGTGGTAATGAAATGTGTAGCTGAGGTGAGGCGGGTGGGAAATGCACTGAAGTTGCCTAGGAGAGGCTATTAAAGTTAAGTAAATAAGTACAAGAGGAAAAAAAGTAAGTTCAAGAGAAAAAAATTGAGTTCCTGAGCTGCGAATTCTTGCAGAAAATGTGAAATGATGGGCATTACTCAACCACAAGCGTGAAGGAGCCAAGGATATTGTAGTGCTCTGAGGAAATGGAGTCCAAGTTCTCAGTGGAGGCCAAGCCATGTATAAAATGATTCTTTTTTTTTCTTTCTTTGCATCAGCTGCTTTATTTACGGGCTCATGACCAGCAGCTGTCCCAACCCAGCTCCTTCATCCTCTATAAAAGCAATTATAAAAACATGAACCAGAGCCACCCTGCAAGGGTCCCACTGAGGGGCCTGTGGCTTTGAATCACAGGCCACAATCCTTGGAAGGCAGAGGAGGACAGGCAGTCCAGTTCAAATGGGCAAGAAGGCTGGAGGGTCCTGAGGCTGTCTCTGCAGGGCTTGCCCTCACCCAGGATGTTAAGACATTGGCCCTTGAAGAAGCCAGGTCCTCAGTGGGCTGGTCCATGGCAGCAGGGCTGCCAAGGGGGTGGGTCCTCTGCATTGCTACTGATTGGCTGCCTCGCAAGCGTCTATCCAATCGCTATACACGTCCACTGGTTCTGACAGATATGCAATGGGTGTCTGGAATTCCTCTAAGCACACGGAACAAGAGATGACTCCAGTGTTACCGGCACGGTCCATTTTCACATCACAAGATTTCTCATGGCTGCAGAATGGGCAGGTAAACTGGGTCTCTAGAGTGCCTGTCATCTTCTTCTTTGGGGGAGGCTTCCGTTTTGACTTTCTGCGCCCCATGTCTGCTGGAGGGTGAACCTGCACTCTCCTTCCCTCGTTGCGACAGCCTCGTTCATCCGGGAGACAGTCTAAAATGATTCTTGTTATCCTGGCAGTGGAAACCAAACCTTATTTAATGACCTTTTACTGAGGAAACTCATAGGCAAATGAAGTACAGAATCACTGGAGGCCTGGCCACACAGTACTTCCCTAGTTTCCCTTAGGGTGGCAGCTTACCAAGCAGCTTGGACACAAAGAACAATGTCAGGAAGGAAAAGAATCTGAATGACATAGTTAAGGGTTATTTCAAGTCTCTGTACTTGTGAGTTCTGGGGGCTGCTGACCAAAGCTTTTCTTTTGATTTTGAGTAAGTCGTTGTTGCTCCTCTCAGCAGCCCTAAGCCCTGGGTAAATTTGCTGAGACTGGAAATCTAGCAAACAGATAATTAGATTACTCTCCTGGCTGCACCATTTCCCAGAAAGTTTGAGCTCCCCTACAAGGGGGAAGGAAATGGTGGTAAACGCCATAAAGCAGTACTTGGTTAAGCTCATTGTTGACACATAAAATTATGTTAGATGATTAAATTAAATGTAAGTAGATCGGTTAGAGCAGTGATTCTCGTTCTCATTGGGGATACCTCAGTGTCTAGGGGGAAAAATGTGTGTAAATTTAAAACATATCATAATTTTATATTTAAAAAATAAAAATATATTTACATTTATTATAGAATATTTAAGTCATGCATAAAACTATTAAAATAATATAACAAGTAACCATGTATACATTATCCACTTAAGAATTAGGGACAATAAACATTATTGAAACTCTCTGCCCCATGAACCCAATCACTTCCTTCCCAGAAGTAGCAATTTTCCTAATTGTTTGTTATCCTCCAAGTTCTTTTTGAAATTTTTGAATTATATGTCTGTAAACAAAATATGCTGTTGTCTCACGTGTTTTCAAACTATTTAAATAGCTTCATATAGTATGTAGCATTCTGCAACTTGTTTTTATTGCTTTCATTATTATGCTTTTAAATTTATTCATGTTGTTACACTTAGCTCTGGCTCATTCATCTTGACTGATGAATAGTATTTCACTGTTTGCATCCATCACAGTTCATGTATCTGCTCCTTTGCTGATGAACATTTAAGTTAGTTACAGTTTTTCTATATTACTAATGATACTGTCATGGACATTATCAGAATGTGTTTGGGTGCACATGCATGATAGTGAAATTGTAGGGTTCTAAGGCATGCATATCCTCAAAAAAAATTTTTTAATCCTCAACATTTTGTCATTGCTTTTAGAGAGAGCAGAAGGGAGAGAGAGAAACATCAATGTGAGAGAGAAATATTGATTGGTTGCATTCTGAACATGCCAGACAGGGGAATTGTACACCCCCAGACCAGAAATCGGGGATCAAACCTGCAACTTAGGTATGTGTCCTGACCAGGAATCGAACCTGCAACCCCTCAACTATGGGCCAACACTCCAACCAACGAGCCACACTGGCCAGGGCACAAATTTCTGTTATTTTGATAAATTACTCTCTACAGTAGTTGTACAATTTTCTCTTCTCTCCACCAAGCAATTTATGATAGTCCCTGCTGTCTGACACCCTCTTCAGTACTTTCAAAATTTAGTCTGATGGTTGTGAAATGGGATCTCATTCTTTTAATTTGAAGTTCCTTGACAACATGTAATTGTAATAAAAACAAACTCCAGAAAGCAGAGCTCAGCAAACATTTTTTTGGCTGACAAGGTAACTCACTAGGCTGCCTGAGATTCTCATGGGATGAGAGAAGATGGCATGCCCCCCTAAGGAGATGTATGAAACAGGCTGAGGTTGGGCATCATGTATTTTGCTTATCCAAAGGTGGCTTAATTTTAAAGGTGGGAAATGCTGAGTAGAGGAAACAAGGCCGGTTGAATTGTATTGGTTCTATTACAAGATGCGAGAAAGGCAAGGTTGATACACAAAGAAACAGAGTAATTCAGGATGAAAGAGAGAAAATAAAAATAAAAAGAGCTACATGAAATTAAGAATGTTACCTCTGTTTCCTTAGAATATGCCTGTTGGAATCTTGTTCTCTTGGTTTACCCTTTTAAGTCTCCAGGGTCTCCAATTATGCCCTACTTAGAGCAAATGGCTTGTTGATAATTGTAGCATTACAGAATTATAGAGTGGGTAAAAGTATTAGGTACTGTTTTTTGTTTTTGTTTTTAATACATGAGAACCTGAAGTACAAAGAAGTTACACACTCACAATGAACAGGTTTTAATAAAATGACTGAAAAAACAAACAATGGGGCACTCTGCTTACTGGCCCATGCTCACTGTAGTATTGGCCCGATTACCGTTACAGATGAACAATAACCCTTCTATGCTAACACTGTAATGTGGTGGTTGAGAGTTCTGGCTTCAGATCAGAGAGGCCTGGGCATGACCCCAGCTCAGCAAACGTTAAATGTGTGCTCTTGATCAAATAATTTAACTTCTCTGGCTTCAGTTTTCTTATTTCTACAATGAGGAGAGTTTTAATTCCTACTTTTTTGTGAGTTGTAAGGATGAGATGAGATCATATCTTCGTTTATAGCCCATATTAAGCAATTAATAAATGGTAGACATTACATTTTTATTTCAACACCTCAGTGTTTCAGACACAAATTAGTTATTTAGTGTTCTGACTTCAGCTTCCAATGGAACAAAGGGGAGGGTTTTGCTAGAGCTAAGTAAGCCAGCAGTGCCTGGTCTAGGTTTCTATCACAACACAACATTCCTGGGATGCTTTTCACCTGAACTTCAAGTTTTTTTAAAAAAATCTTTATCTGCTCAGTTATGTGTATCTTCTAATGACTCTATACAATACTTTGGAATCTTCAAAGGAAATGGAAGCAGAGTAGTCTGTCTCCCTGCTTATCTAGATTATTTTTTTATGGCTGGATTAAGAAGGCCCAATTTATTTACTTCCTTTCTACTCAAACCTTTTATTTCCAAAATCTAAATATGAACACCTCATATTCTTCCATTATTTTTGAAGAAAAAAAACAGTGGTTATTTAAGAAAACAATTATAAGTCTTGGTATCTTATTTCTTTTACCTATCATTTCACCCCCCCACTACATGATTTAATTTAAATAATTGATTTTACCATTATATTTCTCTTGCTTTTGTTTGTTGCCAGCTTCCACTTCAAGGTGGCCAACTAACTACATGTGTCCACATAAAGTTACCTTTCCTCTCTTTTAAAATTCTACTGGGAAAAAACAAAAACAAAAACAAAAAATAAGAATAAATATACAGTAGTACAGAAAAAAAGTTGCATCAATGGACAATAATACTGGAAAAGTTAAAAAATCTCTAAAGCTGATAAATGAGAATTTTCTTTTTTACATAATTCCACAAAGTCAAAGACCTGCTCATATAATACAAATGTAATATAGAACTGCTAACATCATAGGCTTTCCCATAAGGGCCCTGAGTCAGAGTCATGACTAGGGTGAGTTGAATCAAGAGAGTGAGGCTCCTGCTTTGAACGCAATATTGGAGGGGATGCCAAAAAACTCAGTAATTAAGATACATCATATTTTAAAAAATCAAAATCAGTGCAAAATTCCATGCTTAAAGATCAGTACTACTGGTTTTTCCTTTTGCCTCATGCTCCAGTTGTGGCTGGGCATGATACAGTGAGTGAGCCTATCTTTAGTGTTTTGATATTTTGTTCATCATAGGTATTTTATATCATTTTGATTACTTTTCTTTTAAAATACTGCACTAAAATATTATTTATCCTGATTATTGAGTGTTTCTGCACTAGTTTAAATTTTATGCCTGTGTCAAGAGCCTCACTAGCCTTGTATGCTTCAGCTTAGTCTCTGCTTGTATCTGGAGTTATCTTCAGATCAGAGGCAGCAGGAGTGGATTATGAGACAGGCTTTGGGTATTATTTAAAGGATTGTGAACCACTCAGCCAGACTCTTCTCTTAAAGTACTGACTCTGGTCTTTGTTCTCAGGATAAAGTGGGGAGATATGTTCATTAAACTATATGGCAACTATTCCATAGGAATTTTAGAGAGTGGGCTTTGATATTAGAGAGAGAAATGAAGTAGGAATCTAAATAACTTTCACAATATATAAGAATAGCCTGTATGCAGAAGATAACCTCCCAAGTCGGCAGCCGTCCGTCTTGAGAGACGATGGTGTAGCTTCTTAAGAGTCTATCTGCACCACCAAGAATGGTTGTGCAGTCCGACTCGGGAGTGACACGGTATCTGTCTCCTCCCGTGTTGAATCGACATCTTGCGATGACGCTGGAGTGTCCTCTCCAGTGAAGCTGAAGCTACAGAGCCTGGGCAGGGTGATATGGAGGGTCTGCTGTTGCCCATGCAGCAGATCCCCCCTCTCTTCGCAGCTGAAGGATCCAAGGGAAAGACGGAGTCAATACAGCTTGGCTTCAGGTGCGCCGCAGGAGTTGCCGGTGTTGACTACAACGTCAAACCGCCTTAGGGACTCCGGCTCCGGATTTTCTGTCGGGGTTTACTCCCTTAGCCTTTCCCCTGAAGAGGTATGCCGCAAGGCAGCGGAGGTTTTTTGGAATCAGAGTTTTCCTTCTCTGATGTGCCCTGACTGGAAGATCGAACCAGCGACACTTAGCTCGCAGGCCGACGCTCAATCCACTGAGCCAAACCAGCCAGGGAACCTCCCAAGTACTTAAACTAAAACTAACTGAACAATATGTTTCCACACACCAGGACCCTTCCTAGGATATTTGCTACTGATTATCTGCTGCAGCCAGGTGACCTATGAATGAAGGAAGACCTCCTCAGTCTACAATATTCATCCATCACCAGGAACATGAGAAAAGCCAACATAGGATAAAGCTATACCTAAATATATAAAAGGATAAACTTCCATCTGAGTTTATAAAGTTGACACCAGAAATTGAGGAACACTTTAAAGTAGGTGTTCATATTCCTAGAGAGATTTGACAGGATACCAAATTTATAGACTCCTGGTTTGAAACCAGGGCAGTCAGGTTTTGAGAAAATTCAGTGCAAATTCCATGTAATTTAAATACAAAACCATAAAATTGGTGAAGAGGAAAAATCACAACCTGGGCATAAGTTTCACTGATCCTTACAGTATCCCCAGCACCTAGATGAGATCAGTACATGTTGATCTTGCCTTATCAGAGAAACAGGCTAAAATTACTGTACTAAGCTGTGCCATCATTTCCTTGTATTTCTGACCCGCTCTGTTGCCATGTGACTTGAAGTACCATATTATTGGAGGAGCTGCATCACAACCCCCTTGATGTGATATGCGTTGGCCAATGGGTGGAGAGCAGACATGAAATATACCATATCCAATCAGAAGTTTTGACAATGTTGCGTGCTTTAATTTTCTATTTTGTTTTATTTTATTATTTTCTGTTTGCCTAAACAATGGCATGTCCTAAAAGGAGCTGCTCCTTCAGCCTAGATTCTAGATTGAAGGACATATATATAGGAGAGGTACAGTCAACCAGTAACCTTCACAGATGACATGAAACATAAGACAGAAATGAGCTTTCTATGGTAGACCACTGAGGTTTGACTGGTACAGCTGACTGGTTTTTATGTTGTTAGAAAAATGTATACAAAATCTTTTGTGATTAATATATGGTAGTTACTAGTAAAATATTAATAAAGTTATATTTATCTAACTAATAGAAAAAAATAAGAATGAGATTAAATGTGACCAACCAAATAATTAGCGGGGGAGGAAAAATTAAACAAAATAATAAGAATCAGAAATCAAAATAGAAGAAAAATATAACAGAAAATAAAGATAAGTACAAATATTTTAGCAATAAAACTTCAATAGATTAAAATTTCTTATTCAAACATAATCTCAGATTGAGTAATTGCTATTGAGAAATAAAAATTAAAATCTGCTAATGAAAGCACTTGATTATTTTGCCTGGAATTATAACTCTCAGTATTCCAAATTTAATTTTAGTGAGCATTTAAAAATACTTATGTAACATTTATATT
The DNA here is from genome assembly GCF_987537825.1 of Furipterus horrens. Taxonomy (NCBI): domain Eukaryota; kingdom Metazoa; phylum Chordata; class Mammalia; order Chiroptera; family Furipteridae; genus Furipterus; species Furipterus horrens. The sequence goes on from NW_028327175.1 coordinate 89,130,913, forward strand.
TTTAAAAAAGTACTCAACCTTAGTCATTTTCTTTGCTCTCATCAATCTTAAGACAAGAAAAATATATAAATACATGTACAAACATATGTTTATACACATGCATGCATACATATATATCCTGAAAAACCTCTAAAGATAAAAAAGTTTCCCTATTATTATTATATGTTATCTCCTTGAACATGGCTGACTAACCTACATAGTTCTCTCAGAGATATTAAGAAGTAAAGAAGGGTCTTTACCCAGGTGGCTCAGTTGGTTGGAGCATTGTCCTGTGAACCAAAAAGTTGCAGGTTCTATCCCTGTTCAAGACGTATACAGGAGGCAACCAATCGATGTTTCTCTCTCACACAGATGTTTCTCTCTCTCTCTCCCTCTCTCTCTTTCTTTTGATCTCCCTTCTTCTCTTTCTAAAAGTAAGAAGAAGAAAAAAAAAAAAAAAAACACGTAAAAAGGGAACATATGACTCATCTGGGACACATCCTGGTTAAGAGCAGAATTATTCTCCTAAAATTTACCTTGGTAAAATAACCAAAGCCTAAAAAACAAAAACAAAAAATACAAAAAAACCCTCACATACATTTAAAAAAAAAATTTCTCACTCCTGTGTCAAAAGAAAAAAAAAAACAACATGACCGGAAAAAGTATACACAAAAATTTTTTTGGTCAACAGTTCATATTGAGGGTGACCACAAAAGATCCCAGCATAATTATTAATAGCATCCCCTTTCACTATAAAAATTACTCCTCTGGTTTTGTTAATAAATTCATACTATTCATGTACTAGCCTTACTATGACTTGTTAGTATATATAATAAATGTAAGTGTAACTACAGATTGCAGCCAGAGAGTTTTATCCTTTTTCATAATAGTATGCTATAGAATGCCAAATAATTCTGAGGGGAAAATGGTAGGTACACAGAATAAGTCACTAATTGACCTGTAATCTAGATCCATCACCACTGTTAAGTTTCTGTTTTAGTTTAGTCACCTGTAAAGTAGAAACAACACATTACTTTAGTAACTTTATAATATTTTTCTAAGACTTGGATAATATGACATGGGACCATTTTCAGTACTATGTAGTGCTTTAAGCATTATAAATAAATTCTTATTGTTAATCAAAACATTTTTTATTTAGAATACTTTCTCTTTGAAACTGTATTTAGATTCATCAAGATCATAATATCTTGAGGCAATGATGCCATTTGAGTAGGATGATATTATCTTTAAAATTAATTTTTGAGCTTAGTTAATTTTTATATTTGGGAGAATCATGTGGTATTATTTCATTCCTATGATTTCCTAAGATACCATTTTAAGATACAATCTGAAGAAAAGTCGAAATAACTATGTTATCCTCTTGAAGTCTATTTCTCCCAACATGAAAATAGCCCCCAAAATGTTTAAAATTTAGTTGCAAGCAAAAGATATCCAGAGAAAGTTTTTCTAATATTCCTGAAAATGAATGGTTTATGCTAACTCAATGAATTCTAATTATGATGAAATATACCTCTTCACTGATGGTTTTTAAATTAGAAAGATACAATAAAAGCAGCAAGTAGCAAGGAGAACCAGAATTTAGTTTTCATGTCCCTGTCATAACACATCCCCAGAGTTTTAAATTAGTTGTCAAAATTATTATTGTCTAACTTTCCACCTACCAAAATAGCACGGCTCTCTATATTTAATAAATAGCCTGTTTTAACAAGACTTTTAAATTACTTCTTAAACCTAGAACATTCACGCCTGAGGTGAGAGTTGATTCCACTTGACTCTGTCTTTGGCAAAGCCATCTCTTTCTTTCTTACTGGAAGAGTGCAGTTTCTGTAGCTTTGTCACCGCCAGTTTCTGGGGGAAAGTTATTAGGGAATAAATATACAGAAATGAGGTATATTTGCCTTGTTCTAGACCCTGCACAAACCACCAGTTCTAGTAATGGTTCCAAAACACTCTTTGTATTTTATAAATAACAATGTTACTTCTTCAACATAATTATGAAGAACCTTTAGACAACAATGCACTTTTTAAAAATGTAGCAATTGCTACCATTGTGTGCAGTGACAGGGCAAGCCATTGGCAATGATAAAACTCTGCAGAAAGCCCGAAACAACCATCTTGATTGTGGAGGAACACAGAGAAAGAAGAAAATCTTTCCAGGTGACACCAGTTCAAAGCAACACAGAGTCTATCATATGGTGGCCTTTTTACCATTTAGGAAGTTTGGAGAAAAGGCTACAAACCAGCTACCACCACCAAGGCAATCTTACAAAGGTAGTCTGTCCTCAGGAATAATAATACTGAGCAAACTGTCAACAAATCTTAAATCCTTTTCTGGTAGCTCTCTGACTGAGAATTAGATCTATGAACTCTCTCTGGTGCACTAGGAATTCCTTTAAAATATGGCAACCTCAACAAAGAAGAATGTTATTACATCGTTATTGCTGTAGTGCATTTAATGAGAGGAAGGAACATGCTGTTCCTGAAAGAGTTAATTCTGCACCTTGCTTTACACCTAATTAAAACCAGGAAGGCTTTAGGCAAAAGAGAAAATAGGACTCTTGAGATTAGGTATTCTCATCTCAGACTCCAAGTAAACCTAAGGAATATCTGTCAACCAGATAGACAGCAGTAGCAGTTAAGATTTGCACCCTGACTTTTACATCCTTCTGTGGGGAAATAGATGTGAAGGCAGAAAAGGAATCTGCTTCAGTTAAGCTTCAGACTTCTAGAAGATCATTAAATTAAATTCACAGTCTCTGAGAAACCTAACAAATATTTGCTTTTGCATTTAGTAAAATCTCACTAATTTGGACCAAGAAAGAAGAAGATAAATTTTGAATTAAACTGGATCTTTAAAGACACAATGAAGTCTTGAAACCAGGTAAATAGAATGTGGCCTCAGGGGATTTAAATAATAATGACTTATAGTTAGAATGTCAAGTTATAGTTAATTTATTACTTTTTACAAGGGCAAGAAATGACAGCTACCTAGGGGAAGTTGTTATCTGGTAACAAGGGCCAACTTGTTTTACATTGCTCCAAAAGGCAAAGTTAAAATCCATGAGTTGAAGTTTCAGTGAGCTGATTTTGGCTTTCTACTGAATATGAATTTACTGTTTTCCATGAGGAAGTGAGCCTTCTGTCATGTAGTAGTCTCATTACCCATTGACCATGAGAAAGAAATGCTGAGTAAAGAATTCTTGCATTTGATAAGATTTTGCATTAGATCAGTACTTTGAATTTTTTTTTTTTTTTTTTTTTTTTTTTTGCAACAGAAATTTGGAAAAGTTGAAATCTTACTCAGAATTTCAGTATATAAAACAGATGAAGAAGATGAAATCTTCCTGGGCAAGTTATAATTTTCACTGCTTGGGAAGAAAACACCAAGATTAACTTGACTCTCTAGCGCTTTATTGGAGCCGTTATGCTTCACAGAGAACAGAGCAAAAGCTCACTCCAGGCCATGGCTCTGATCGAGAATAATAGTTTCAAAGTGTGATTATCTAATTGAAAACAAAGAAAGAAACAAAACACCCAATATTCCCTGAAAATTTGTTCCTTAAATCTATCAGATTCTTTCTTCTAAGTAAAAGAGCTCTTAACTTCAATCTATTGGTGAACTAAATGAGCAATTGAAATGGATGACTACCTCGCAAACTAGATTCAGAGATGTGGAGATTTTCTAAAAAGACTCAGTAGTAATTGCAGTAGCCAGCCTCCAAGATCCCCTCACCCCCAACAGTTTTTACCTCCTGGTATTATGCCCTAGCGTGGTCCCTCCCATACAGAATCAAGGCTTGTTAGTAAAATACTACGGATGGGATCATGTGTATATTCTGAGGTGAGGTTATAAAATGAGTCACAGCTTCCATCTTAGCTTGCAGGATCACTTGCTCAGGGAGAGACCAGTGCCATGCCATACGGTCACCACCAGCAGCTGTGTGGAGGAGCCTGGTGACAGGAGCTGGGGCCTCCCACCAGCAGTCATGGGTCTGAGAGAACTTACAAGCACATCCCCTAGCCCGGTGGAGCCTACGGAAGACGAGAACCCAGCTGACATCTCACTGCAACTTCACAGCAGACCCTGAGCCAGAACAGCCCAGCAAAGCTGCTCCAAAGTTCCCGACCCAATGCAACCGAGATAATAAATGATTATTACTTTTTTAAGACACTAAGTTTTGTGGTCATTTGTTATACAACTACAAAAAAAAAAATCATAATACATGAGTATCTACTTCTTGAAGATTTTCTTCTAGATCTGCTCACCATTCATGATGATTAAGGAGGAGATGGCCTTAAAGACCCGAGTGTCATGACAGCATGAGACCGCATTTGTTTTTTTTACCTTTGTATGCTCATTGTTCTCATAGTTCTGTAGTTACAAAGATTCCATAACATTCTAGTGAATAGATGAACAAATAAACAATATTAAACATTTTCAGGTGCTAAAACCCATGAGGTCAAATTGACTATTTAATTGCTGTTTCATTATAAGTCCCCAAATTTCAATTTTAAAGAAAAGTACATACTTTTTGGAAGGAGGTAGAGAATTTTTCTAAATTATTAACGAGTTTCTATAAAATATAAATAACATTTGTATTGTAGCCAGCAAAGGCATTTCCAATGTGGTATGATTTAAACTCAAAGCTACAGAACAACATATGCTCTTCCCTCCGCCTGGAATGAATCTTGTTTCCTTTCTCCAGGCTAAATTCACTTAATCCTTCAAGACTCAGCATAGTTGTTAACATCGATCTGCAGGGTGGCCCTTTCTGATTCCTTTTGTCTGATTTTGGTGTTGCACTGCATTTGAAAGACTGACACAGTCAGGTTGTTTGTTTTGTTGTTTTCGAAAATAGCTTTATTATTTTTTATAAAAATAATACATTGAAATAATAATAAGACTAAAATAATATATGACAACGGATACTAAATTATTTTCTTCCTGCTAGTAAAGTATTTAAATGAGAGAGTGTCAAATTATAAGTCCTCACAGCAACCGAACTAAAAGCAGAAAAATAGGCAGCTAAAGGCTTCACACAGGTTTATGGAGAAAAATCACATTCTCTGTCCATAATAGTAGAATAACATTTTCAAGAGTATGACTCTCCTAAATGCCCAAGATTCATTTCATTGTGCCTTATCATCTTCACTCCTTCCCTGGGCATACTGGTTTAACTCAAATTGGTGTATTATTTTAATCCCATTTTAGGGAAATTTTATTTTTGGAATATGAATGACATTTTAACTTCTTAATTTCTGTATAGATTTGAGTAAATTTACAAAAAGAAGATTGTTTAAGTAGGAATGAGCATTTTCCTATACATATAAATTGTGTACATCGATAATCACATGATTTACAATAACTCTACCACTTCAAAAGGAAGAATAAATATTCAGGATGCCGTAATTATATAGGTCAACAAACATTTACTGAATGCTTACTAATAAGTCATTGTGCTAGATCTCAGGTTAGGAAGATGAAAAAGGTAAATTCCCTTCCTTCAAAGAGTTAAGAGTTGAAGTAATTGAAGGGGAATATATCAATCAAGGCTGTGTGACTTATCTTAAAGACTTTTGAAATAGCTAGACGTCCTCTGAGATCCAGGTCATGGCAAGGGAATTTTGACTACTCATAAAAATGGTACAAAATAATTTCCAACTAGATTGTGTTGGCTAATTGACAATGGCAGGAAAGTCTCAATTCAAGCATAGCTAGACTCTATATTAAAGAACTTGAATTTTTTGAACTTATTCAGAATAATGATGGAAAAAATTACTTGAACTCTGTCAGATATTTAGATGATCGTTTATTGCAATAAACATGAAAGTTTATTTGATTAAAAATAAATTAGTCGGACCAAGTCTGTCATTACCTAAATTGCTAAGACTATCATAATACAGACCAGAAAACATCTTTCCCTCCTTAGCTTGTTAAGGCCACAGCAAGCTGCTATATATACTTTTCAGCTCTGAAATGACTTTATCAAGTTTTTTTGTTGTTGTCGTTGTTGACTTTTCTAGATGGGGTATTCCTAGACAATGTATTATAAGGTGGAGTGTTGAATACTGAAATCAGGATAGCACAGTTGCTGGTCTAGACAGGGTCAAAGTGGGCAAAGAAAACAGTAAAACAGTAAGTAATCAAATGTATATTTCCTAGGAAGCACTGAATGTGTGGAAGATGAGAAAACCGATAAAAGGAGACATTACTAATACCTGTACTTCAATTTGATCTAACATCTAAATTTTTAAATGAACCAACTGTTAGGATGCAGGATAGCTAAAATCGTATATATATATCAGCATTTTTATAACTGAGACATATGTAATTCAAAAATATTTCTGTTTGTTCTGTGGGTAAGAGAAGTGCTACAGGACCATGTCTGTTTCTTATTCAGAAAGCTGTGTTTACCACAGCAAAAGAATCAACTCAATCCTATATTTGCCATTATAATAAAGCTGATAATAACGGCTCTTAAATGGTCTTTTTGTACTCAAGGCTTATGACCCTGATTTGTCATGAGTGAAAACTTGAATCAATATCTAGGGAAGAGAAAGTTTCAGCTGGGGAAGCCTTTTATCTTTATTTTCACAGGTATATAATGAAGTGTGCATTACTTTCATTCTCTCACCTAAATTAAATATAACATGTAAAATAGAGTATCTTAATAAATAGCTTGTCAGGAAGAAAAATGTAGCTTGATTCCAGATCACTACAGGAGAGTTTTTGTTTTTGTTTTTAAATTGGAAATAATACAATTACAAACTATTTTAGGTCTAAAATGTAAGGCTCATGCTTTGCTCAGTCACAGTATAGGCATTTATGGCTACAAATAACAGGTACTGAAGGAAGTGTATCTGTTCTACATTAACTACAGAGTTTGCAGTAACCAGGAAACGACAGATTTCCTTCTTAATGTTCAATATGGAATCAAAAAGACCCATACTTTTATCTATTACATACCTTATATTTGACTATTGAGTCTCTCTCCTATATTTAATATGCATGCAAAAAAAGCAGCTACATTTAAGCAATACAAGAACCCTAGAATTTTAGTGTTGGAAGGACAATATGATTATGCCGGCTAACCCAGTCATGTCACAGATAAGGCTCACAGAGGTTAAATGAAGGTCTAACGTCACTGAGCTAGTCAGAGACAAATCCAATGCTAGAACCTGGGACATTTTTCCATTATCCTAGGCTTGACCTAAGGTCCACCTTATCTAAGGCAATGCACCTGCAGTTTTGTAGTTCTATCAGTGGAGTTAGATAAAGCTACAGCTGTTGTTCTGACTCACACCAATGAGACCATCTGGGGTCATATTATTACTGTCTCCAAAGCTTCGCAGATCAGCGTGTCACTGAAACGTTGTTAAACTGCAAGGGATGAGGAAACATGAGAAATAAATAATTGACTGTTTAGGGGGCATGGGGAGAAGACAAAGCTCTCTGGGTCAGCTGGAACTTTCATCAATCCCTGGGCACACCCTGCGAAGACAAGTCACATGGCCAATGAGAACACTGCAGCATTTTCTCTCCAAATTGTGCATTCTTTGAGGGTTATAGAATGTAGAACTGTTTAAGCCAAACATAGAGCTGTTTGGCAATGGCAGGCATTTAAAAGAGAGAGTTGGGCATGAGACACCCCACTGAGTAATCTGCTCCCCAAAAATTGGACGCACCACATTTCAAGCTATTTGTGTTGTTTGAGAAAGGCAATGAATTTTTGTCAGCCCCCTTTAATTAATCTTGCCATAAGTCCTATGGTGGGATGGGTGAGCTCTCAAACATTAAACAGTGGAATTACTCACCGGGTGGCTTTTCCCAAACAGCCCCAACCCCAATTAAAGAGCTGTGTTTAGTTTGGGTTTCCTCAAATGGCACTCTTGTTAACACTCATCAAACACAGGAAAAATAAAACAGCAATTTAACTGCACTCACAGTGTGAAAGGCTTGTGCAAATAATCAGCACATTTCTAACTGGTTAGTAATAGGCAAAGTGCAAAAAAATAAATGACCATATTTATATCACCGGCCAGGTCTGAAGCAACCTTACAGCTGAAATATATTCATTTACAATTTAAAGCAAGCTTTCAGTGAACAACTGTTTACATTATAGTGAAGAGTGCTTGTGCTGCACAACTGAGATCCATTTACAACGTGTTAGCCAAATAATGCATGTTTACTAAAGATTGGAGTTTGTTTTAGGAGAAAAGAATCATGGCACCCATGCCAACAAAAGCAGAGTGGTATGTACCGTTAGTAAATCTTTTCTTTGCTGTAAAATTGGTGTCAAGTTGCTTGAGCCCGTAACTACGTCAGCATAAGTCCCTCTCATTGAGCTGATGTTTGAAGGTAGCTTGCTCAAATAGCAGGTTGTGCCATTCTCAATTTTTTTTTTTTTTTTTTTAAATCAGCCAAACAGTGAGCCAGGGGTAGAGTTGCTTAACCCGACCTAGAGAAGAAGAAAGCAGAATCATCTTAAAATGGCCATCCTGGATTTAATAGCCTACAACAAAACCCTAAGCAGGTCAACTTCATGGTTCAGCAATTCCTAAAGGCCTTGTCTACTCTCCAAAGCTTATCGGTGACGGCTGGTGTATAAGAGCTCCCAATGAGGACTGATTTACAGCACTGAAGGGCTTTGTGGTGACAAAGGAGGGCCGGGATCCTTGAGAGCTTTCTGTATTTTTTAGATCCCAGAAGATGATGTGGTTCTGTGATAGGGATCTCTTACACTTTACCATTGACATAAACAGGTCACAGTGCCTGCAAAGCTTATGCAGGAGTCAGGAGCAATCTCTGTCTCTCTCCTCTCTCCTCTCCCCTCTCCCTCTCTCTCTCTCTCCTCCTCTCTCTCTCTCTCTCTCTCTCTCTCTCTCTCTCTCTCTCTCTCTCTCTCTCTCTCTCTCTTTCCTCTCTCTCTCTCTCTCTCTCTCTCTCTCTCTCTCCTATCTCTCTGTCTCTCTCCTCTCTCTCTCTCTGTCTCTGTCTCTGTCTCTCTCCTCTCTCTCTCCTCTCTCTCTCTCTCTCTCTCTTTCTCTCTCTCTTCTGGGTCAGAGTCAGATTTTATCCAGTCAAGCTAATTGAACACAAACCATGTAATAGGACCCAAAGAGTGTGCATTAAAAAGGCAGTAGAATGGGGCCAGGTTTGTCTCAGGCTAGTGCTATTTCAGAGATAAGGTTCAGACATCACCTGAACACAAAATGATTTTTTTTCCTGTATTAAAAAAAGTCTCTCATTCACAAAGGAAAAAAAAAAAAAAGAAAATAATTTTTTTAAAGTAAAAACTCCACAAATTTAGTTTCACACTAGACGTAGCTGTTGTGAAGCAATATGTTGGCTAAATAGAAAAAGTCAGGTGAGTTAGGCTCGTGGCAGCCTGTTTTAAACCATGGCTACGCAAAGCAGAGCCCAGTCCAGATCTCAGGAAAGTGAATTATATGTAATAACACTTACAGTTTCCTAGTACTATTAGATTTGCCTTCTTACATAAATGCTTAAGTTATGATAAAAAACAGGGCCATGTCAGTTCCTTTCAGTCTCAGCACATTTGCTATTAGCATAAGAAATGCTGCTTATGGCAGAGCTAGTCGGGCTTGAAATTTCTGAATTAATGGATTTGATTTCCTCTTGAGACAAACCATCAGCCTTACAGTAATGGAAATAGATATAGTTGGTAAAACAAATAAAAAGCTGGCATGCAGATAAAATGGGTTTCAGTTTAAAATAGTAATGTTGTAATTGAAGGGAACAATTACAGGGTTGCTCCTAGGCACAAAAGAAATACCATGAAAATGAAGTAATGTTTTTGTTAAGTATAGTCATTTCATGAAAATGTAGAGCTGCAGATGTCATTGTCTGCCAAGGGGAAAACTATACTTATTCTTCTATACAAAGATCATTTAATAAAATGTGGCTAATTTTAATAATAATTGCTAATATTAACCCTATATTTCACTGGCAGTTTGAGGACAAAGGCTCCCCGCCCCGGCCCGTTCTTTCCCTTCAGCTGGTAGTGAGCCAGCACGAGCACGAGCAAGCTATTGGCAATGAACTATCAGAAATCCCCACGGCGGCAGCAGCCTTCTCCTCTTTAATGTCTTATTTCTCTTTCTTTGTCAAGCATCTGTTATCAGAAATGGAGCCTGTCAGCTGGCAAAAGAAGTGCAGGAGGGACAGAGAAAAAAGGGGAGATGGAGAGTGGGAACCCCCAGACAGGAAAGCGGGCTCTGGAATGTTCACATCTGATCCCCTTCACCTTTTTCTTCTTGTTGTTTTTTTGCTTTTTGTTTTTCGGTTTGGGTCTGTTTCAACTTGGCTGCGAACCATATAAAATTCAGAACAGAGACTTCCATTTTTAGAACTCGGTATCTCTTCATGTTCATACACACACAAACTGAGGCAGCCAAGGCCACAGGATGTCACAAGAAACATAAGTGTCTCCTTCAATCCGAAAAGGCAGTGACATAAACGCACTTCAACAGAACGCTCAGCTGGGTCCCAGCCCACCATTTGGCCTTCCCTCCCACGCCTGCCTGGGTTTTATTGCATTGCAGGAAGAGCCACGCACTGTGCTCCTCGGGTTTTCATAATTAAAACAATATTGTAGCCCTGTGAAATTTTATTTGGAAATAAACTGTGCTTTGTTTCCTACACCACTGCCTGCCACACACAGCCTGTGAGGCTTAGCTCTTTATCCAAGGGAAGCACTCTCCCTTAGGTTGGATTGCGTTTTTATTTATTTTCTTTTATTGTGGTTGTAGTTTTTTGTTTTGTTTTGCTTTTTTTGCTTGTCTGTCTCTTATTTTTTGTACTGCAACACTGAAGAGGCCACAGAGGAGTGAGAAAATGAAAGTCCCCCCTAACAAAGGATTGAGCTGTGACTTCAGAAAAAAGGTTAAATCGACCAGCTGTGTGTCTTGGAGTGAAACAGGGAGAAGAGCTGCTTCCCTTTTTATTCAGCCACTTCGAATAATTCATATCCTAACAGAGCCTACCTGTGACAGTCACAGGTGACCTCCCAGCCTGCTAAGCTCGGATGATTTCCCCTTCGAATCGCCCAGTACAGCTCCTGCCGGAAGACAAATGTACTGCTGCAAGCCGGAGACGTATCTGTAGTGCAGAGGAAACGCAGCCTGTCTGCATATGTCATTTTAAAGCCTCGTTTGGAGATTTTACTGCTTTCTTCACACTCTCACACTTACATAAATACACCCACACAGTACAGGCAACTTCCTGAGACTCCCAAGCATTTCTCTTCCATTAGGAGACATTTTAAAACAAATTAGCACCCTCCCCAAAAGCCTATTGGCCTAGATGTGTTTATTACATTGTTTGCTGTTTCAAAAGCTCTTGCTACAGCCTTCAAATGAGACTTGGGAGTTCCCTACAGAATGGAGCACACCCTTCGTCTGTTGAGGAATACACACGTGTGACAAAGACTTAAATCTCTCTCTTTTTTTTCCTCTTGACACAGCGGCTGGTGACACATAAATGTACTTTTTTTCTTTTGACAGAGTAATAAAAATCTCATTATCTCTGAATAGGCAGCAATTTCGTTATCTAATCTTTTTACCAAAAGGTTAGTTAATTAATCAGAAACAAATCCTGATTATTATTTCAATAGAATTAGAAAGACAAATCACCCGAGTCCAGCTAAATAGGGCAGGCCTGCGGTTTCACCTGCCTCTTGGCCACGCGGGCGGTGATTGTCAGGGCTCCTCGGGGCAGACGGCCTTGGACCAGCCGCCAGCAGATGGCTGCTCCGAGCGGCCAGCCTGCCTCTGCTCCAATGCCTGTGATCCCATTACCTCACTGAATCCGTTACCAGGGTAACTGTTAAATTGCTGTGAAAGGCATGGTAATAAAGTAACCTGTCACACTGGCAATAAAAGGAGCAGAATTTTCCTGTTCACTGAACTTTGCAGCTCATCAATACTCACTTGATGGAGAAATTCCCCACCACTCCTGGATCAGCCGCAGGGATCCTTCCACAAGGCTTCTGAAATGCAAACTAAAGTTCGGGTAAACACAAGCAAGATATAATTAAAAGCTGGGTTCTTAGCTGCACGCAGCTAATGCGTCCCTCTTTTCTGCGGAAGGTTATGGGAGCTTGAAGAACATCAGATTGCTCCTTTTGTTGTTGCTGTTTTTTAATTTAAAGCATGCTAGAAGAAAAATAACCTTTGCTGGTGAAAGACAGCTGTGATTAATTCAGGACTGAAAAAACAAAGCACAAGAAAAGAAAAAAAAATCCCTTGTTCCTAAAATCTGTCTTGCTTTTTCAGGTCCTATTTTATTGGGTGTTTTCATGAAAGGGTCATGCTATTTTTAAAAATGATTTGGATTTCAGCGTTTAAAGGAAAGAACGGAAAACCTCGGTTTTCACAGGCATGAGGAGTTGAAAGCACAGTCTCTCCCACCCCCGTCCTCCCCAGCCCAACAGGTAGAGCCCATTAGCTATGACTGGGAAGAGACCCATGCGCACAGAATGTGTGCATGTGACTGTGTCTGCCCCTCCTTCTGTAAACGCTCTTCAAGAGTTACTGTGTCAAGCATTCTAGAGTTGACACCACCGGGTATAAGATTTGTTATAATTAATTGAGGTTCTCTGAGGTAAGAAGAGAGCAAACACATTCTCAGCATTAAATTCAAGAATAGGGAGGAAGCAGAAAACCCCATTTACTTCAATTACATTCTGCAGCTAGTCCTATGAACATACATGGAAAGTGGAGTATATCTATCGAGCCCTCATTATTAGCCATTCGCAGACTTCACGCTTTTGGCTTCATTTGGTGCTGTCATTAATTAGGCAGTATTAACCTTAGAAGACTTTGGAGCTTGCCTATTGAAATAACTTTGGGCACGCTTCTCTTTCTCCCTCCCTCCCCTTGACTCACAAGTGCTTACAGCTTGTTATTGAGAAACTGATAGTATTTCTTTGACCAGCCAGCAGCAAACATGAACCGCATTTCTGGTGGTAGCTGTAATGCAGGAAAAGAAATGCCTGCAAGCAGGAGCGGTCCTCATTACACAGTGCTCAGCATGGGGTTACAACAGAGCCTCACTGGCAGCTGCATCAAATAGGGTCTTTGATTGGCATCTTAGAAATAAGGGTGCTTTTCAAAATGAGGTGGCAATGCGCTACACATGAAAAAGCAGTTGAGTTTTGAGCCAGGGTCAGGAAAACGAAGGCTATGGCTTCATGATATCCAAATTTGTTTAAAAACTGAAATGTTTTCTGTTGTTTCGAAAGTAATTCTCAAACACGGAGTCACAACACACACACACACACACACGCACACGGCATAACTTGTAAACTGTGTAATTTACTGCTGACACTGGGTAGGACAGAAAGAAGTAGAATTACAGACGTGATTATGCATGTGTGCTCTCATGGTTTCCCATGGGTGTCAGGGCTGGGGAAAGTCTTTTTCTATACCAACGATTGTCTAACTAAGTTTGGAAGAATAAGAACCAATCTAAATAATTACCCAAAGTGAATTGGACCTTTTGATCAGATGCCATAGATAGCAATGGGGTCAATGGATTGGATGTGAGAAAAATAGGAAACAGTAGTCTTGTGTTCAACAAAATAATCCATTCCTTCTTTAAAGATAACTATTTTTTGTCAACTGCCATATATTGTTTTCATGCAGGTGAGGGGAGTCTACCATTGTTTGATGTCTGGATTTTTAAGAAAGTTGCCAAATAAGAACTTTTATTAAGAAATTTCAATTTTTGAAGTCCAACTGTAAGTTTGCTAGGCTGCCATAACAAATTACTACAGGCTTTGATGTTCAAAACAAAATACATTTAATTGCTCACAATTCTGAAGGCCAGAAGATTGAGATCAAGGTGTCGGCCAGGTTGGCTTCCTCTGAGGACTCTCTCCTTGTCTTGCCGATGTCCATCTTCTGCGTCTTCACCTGGTCCCCTTAGTGTCTGCGTCCTACTCTCTTCTTAAAGGACTCCAGGCATATTGGATTAAGGCCCACCCTAATAACCTCATTTTAACTTAATTGTCTTTTTAATGACCCTATCCTCAAATACAATCACATTCTGAGGTTCTGGGGGTTAGGATTTGAACATGTGAATTTGGGGGGAACACCCTAGGACACCAATGTAGGCCAAACAAAACTTTATTGCAAGATAAATTGTGGCAATGATAATAATTATACAAGGCTTACAATGTGAGAGGTCATTTTAATGTGTTAACTTATTGAATTCTTCCAGCCTCCCTATGAAGTATGTAATATTGGGATCTCTCTTTTACAGATGAGACATGAAATCAGAGGGAGATTAACTCACTTATACTGTATCTGATGGAGCTAGGACTGAAATCCAATTAGTATCTGAGGCCTTCAGGTGCAGTTTCTGTTTAAATGGTTCAGAGCTTTCATGGTGATAAAATGCCCGCCACTACCTCAGACCTGTAGAGGAGAAGGCACTTAACAGTTAAAGGCAGAGTCTTGTAACCTCTAGAAAAGCAAACCAAACTTATAAGATCAGGCTTATATGAAAACCCTTTGGATGCACACTTAATTCTCATTCCAGTGGGTATTATCAGGCCTTTCCGCTGAATCAACCAGATGTGAAATCACAAAGTACTGTATCATCTAGAGAAGGTCCAGGGACTGAAGGAAAGCAGTTTGGTTAACTTCATGTGCTTGAGAAAAGATATCAAGAGTCTGGGTATTTGGGATAATCACCAAAGTGGGAAAAATTCTACAAACACTGTGTGTGTATAATTTTGCATTAGTATTTACAACTTCAGCCACCATTAAACATAAAAACTGAGACTGAAAAAATAAAAATCTCAGTCTATTTTTAAAATCTCTAAAGAAAGAATAACTTAGGGAGATTACATCCTAGTTAGAAGCTTAACTTGGGAGACCAGAAACCCAAGACTCAATAGTAACCCTAAAAAGTAGAAATCTGACCAGGAAATGTACATAAAAGTTAGAATTCCCTGAAAAAGAAGTTGGAATTTCAGAACTGAAGCAACTTCTCCACAGGGCACGTTATGCTTAGTTAATTGATTTTTCTAATCAGGCATTTTAGAGAAACAATTGAGCTCTGTGAACTTCTGGATGTTTTCTTCACTGGAGACTTGAGAGGCACACACCTACAGTTGTTTGTGTTTTTAGACTATATTATTGGAGTACAGACTAAGGCAGTATTTCTCATGCCTTCTATTTACATGTAATTTTGTTCTCTGAGTAATTTTTTTTTTTTTTCACTTCTTGTGTGCTTGCACTAAGACATTACAGGGAATTGCAATCCTGTTTTGGGCTTCTGAAAATTAGCAATTTGAGGTTATGATGTCTAAAATTGTTACCACAGGCCCAAACGGGACTGCCATAACTGTAATGTGTACCAATATAAAGCAAGCTCCCTTTCCCTTAATGTAAGAAAACACATTTGATTTGCCAGTCAATTATTTGATCATTCTACTCAGCATTTACTTTAACATGGCTGAAATCATATGTGAGACTGAAGATGAGCAAGCATGAAGAAGGCGGAAGGAAATAAAGTGGGACAATTCTGATTAGATGTATTAACCTAAGATACAGAGGTGTTTTTGAATTGCATTTTATTTTGCCTCCGATCCTCTTTTAAACAAAGTACATATGCCCAAAACAAAGAAATTAACATAACATAACATAACAAAACATCAAACTTATTTACTTGCTCTTAAGAAGTTGGAATTTGCAAGGATGTTATCCAAGTCTATTATTTTTCTTCTTAGCTACTACTACTGCCATTTGGTCACAAAGTGACAAATTCACTCTAGGGCTTTAGAACAAAGTTGATACTAAAACATCTTAGCTGCCTGCTTACAGGTTTGTAAGACAGAAGAGCTATGCATGCAAGCAAGTGACTGAAAACCACATTCATACATGTGTATGTGTGTAGTTAAAAGACTGGACGGAGAAATGTTATGTTATGTTATTATTTGGTTATTGCTAGATAGCCTGCTTATAGGCAATTTTTCTTTTATGTTCATTTCTTAGTTTCAATCAGTAGATATAGATATAGATATGAATATAGATAACTTCCCCATCTGTGTGTCCAGTCTTAAAGTCTTCAAGCCTTCAATTGTTTCTCTCTCTTATCTAAATCTCCTAACCTGGAAATTCAAGTAAACTCAAAGATTCCAAACTCTAGTTACAAGTATTTTAGTACCCAAAAATTTCTGTTTCCCCTATTTCTGTTCTTATAACCTTTTTCCTTTTGGCTACCCAAATCTAAAGGCTGGAAAATCTAAAGTCACTCTTGGCTCCCGGTCTCTTGCTTCTTAAAAGTGATCAGTCAAGTCTAGGCACTGTCACGTCAGGGCCCACACATCATGACCTTCCCCTCTGTTATCTGCAGGACTAATTAATGCTCTATTCTCTGTTATTTCTTATATGAAGTTCCACATAAGCAACCAATTATACAACCAGCTCTATGTTTTTAAAACACATTTTCCTCTCAAATTAAGATATTTGAAAAGGTTTTTATAAGCAGTTCTGTCACAACCTCAGCTAGGGGTAATTAAACACATATAAAGTATTTTCCTTATATGTGTTAAATATTGATGAATAATGTTCTCAATTTGTAATCTTTTTTTCTGAGAAGTGTAGGCATTTGAGCTGCAATCTTCATTTGGGACAATTGTCTTCATAAAACTTAATTCTAGTTAGTGCTAGTTTGCTGTACCTGGTATTCTAAATATTATCTTTTCTGGATTTCACACTGTTTACTTGAACTTTCTATTAAGATAGTTGAACAAAAGATTAAACAAAGTATATTATAATAAGTTCATTCATCAGCCATACCTAGTAACTATAGTCACTGAAATCATTTTAACTTTCAGTGGGTTTGGTAAAGGAAGATGAATTTACTGAGAATCAACCATGGACATAAAATGGACTATGACATAGTAAACATGATCCACATGAACTGTTAGGACCATCTGGGAATCAGAATATCTGAACAGTATAAGTTTTATTTATAAAGAACTAAATGGGTCAAGTCATAGCTTTTTTCCCACCTTTAAGCAGTTAATGACAAGGAATTTATTTTTAAAATTATTTTATATTGGCCATGCTTATAACATTCCTAATCAAGAAAAACATTAAATCACTGAATTATTCAGAAATTGAATGGTTATATAATAACCAAAGATAGCTATTTTGGTCACTTCCTGTGTCTCTAGGGGCTATTAAGCAGGCAAGGAGAAATGTATCCTCCCAGTGGAACACACTTACAACTTTCCCAAGAAAAACATCAAAGGAACATACATCTACTTTCCTGACTCAGAATCTGCTGACATCATCTGAATGCAATGAAGCCACAAAAGGCAGATCATATTCCACACTAAGACTTAGCTAAAAAGAGCCTCTGTAATTACTGAATTCCATTCTACCTTAAATTCTCCACAGTTTGCATTCAAATTTAAGCATAAGTGTGACTTGCAAAACCACCGAAATATTCAAATGCAACTTATTTTTATCTTTTGCTCAAACATAAAAACAAAAATCTTTAGAAATTTCTGAAATTCAATCTGGTAATGATCATTGGGTTAAAAGCATACTTAGAACACGTTTTTATTTAGAAATGCTTTCTATTTCTGTTTAACAATCCAGAAGTTCAAAATGGTGGGGGAGAAAAAAATGTACAAATATGCTTGGGGCTTTGAGAATATTGTCTTTGTACTTTATTTATTAACACATCTTTTGAAAGAAAAAGGAAAGAAGCTATAGATGATAATTTGCTCTTCAATCGGTCAGGGAATTCTGCCTAGACTATCTTCTATTAACTTACATTTTTAATTTTACATCTTAGGAGTCCTGATAACAAAACTTTTATTTTCAGGAATAATGTTCTCCCATAGCAACCTAACTTTAAAATTTATGGAGATCCTGGCTGTGTCTTTCTCTGTGTTAACTTTGGAAAGTATTGGTTAGGAGCTATAATTTTTACTGTCTTTTTTATATGTAATAGAGGAAGTAAAAGTCCATGGACATCTAGGATTGGAGATATCTCTCTCTCTATGGAGGGATCTTATGTAACCTGTGATCTAAAGTAACCGGAATGAATGCTATAAGTTGGCCAAAAAGTTCATTTAGTTTTTTCTGTTCAATGGCTCTAGTAGCATTTAGTTGTCTTTAACTTCATTCAAAACATGTTTGTTAGATTGTATTGTGACAGCTGTCATATCAGCATGCATTTAAAAAAATTTTATCAAAATCGATGAATTTTTGTGTAGCCATTTTAATACTGAAGATGGAAAAAAATAAGTAACATTTTTGACATATTATGCTTTATTATTTCAAGAAAGGTAAAAATGCAACTGAAATGCAAAATAAGATTTGTGCAGTCTATGGAGAAGGTGCTGTGACTGATTGAATGTGTTAGAAGTGGTTTTTGAAGTTTCTTGGTACTGTTGACATTTTAGCCAAATAATTCTTTGCTGTGGGGCTGTCTTATGCATTGGAAGATGTTTAGCAGCAGCCCTGGCCTCTACCCAATAGTGGGAGATAGCCGACATACTCAAAATATCCAAATCAATAAAGTTATTGATGAAAATGAAAAATGTGTCTTTCATTTTACGGAAAAAAAAATACGGACTTTTTGGCCAACCCAATAAATGCTCATAAAAGCAATTAAAACATTACTTTTTTCCCACTTTTTCTATTTGTTTGAAAAAGTGCTGGAAATAATCAGCAGCAAGACCATAGAAGGAAAAAAGTTAATAAAGCCTCTAATTATTTTAAATACAAATGGTGCTCATTTTGTGTGTATGTACAAAAACATTTTTATTTTTAAATCATGTACATGAAAAAGTGTCCATATTTTGTATTCAATATACAGTGTTAATTTATACTTGTGTTTTGCATTCTAGAAACTAAAGTACACACAATGCCTCAGGCTTGAAAGAATTCTGATAATTAGTGATTGTCAGGATTTTTTGTTCATTCTATCCCATATTGAACAAGAAAGAAAACAGAAATCTTAGATTTTTATTGGCTCTGCTGTTTTAAAACACAAATCCAAGCTCCCTAAAGAAATGAGATGTGTCAAGTAGTACTTTAAACATAGCCTCTTAAAAACATTGGGAATGATTATTTCAGCAAGTTTTGGTTTCAGCAGCAACATATGCAGTGGCAGCTGTGTACTGGAGCTTGGAGACTAGAAATCCTTTAGAACCCAATAAGAAAACTGTGACTTGCATGCAAAGTGCAAAAGAATTGCTTTTTCTTAGTTCTAAATTATGCTGAGACTTGAGCGGGGTACAGAAGACAAAGAAACATATTGCAATTTCAATTTGATGATCTTCTACAGAAAGCTAAGCAAATGAAGATGAAATTAATTATATGGGAAATACCAATGCCCCCCCATTTTTTTCGAGTAATATTTAATAATCTTTCTTTCCTGCAGTAGGCAGTGTAGTTCCTAGCTACACTTCTTTGTTCATTAAATGCTATCATTTTTGTTGTGTCTTCTCAACATTATCAAAAACTTCAAGGCCATGGTGAAAGATGAAGGAGAAAATGTATTCCTCAGGTGTTGACTCTGTTCTGAAGTCACTCAGGCATTGAACCATTGCTCTGTGGCAGCCTCAGCACACTCTATTCAATTACAGGCTGCAGCCACAGGGGATCATGTTTTAATCTGTGTATAAACAAAGGGATAAAATAAAAACAGCACATTTACAAATTCTAAAGATGCTGCTTTTATAATCTGGTACCAGGAATTATTGCAATTATTTTACTTGTTTCCCATAATGGGAAGGAAGAGGGCACATCTGCTGGTAAAACCAGGCATCCCCATTACAAATGACATGTGATTAATGTGAAAATCACCACCCTGTAGCAGCAAAAAGGAGAAATCTAAGAATGCCGTATGGTCATGTATTTAATGCTAGCTTTCATGTATGAAAAGATGCACATCTGCACATATTGTCTTTCCAAAGAACCTGATTCAGTTTGTTGACTAGAAATAGGAAAAAATCCAGAATAGGTGAGCTCTACCTTCTATTCACAGATTAGTCCCATTTTAGGTAGGCTCCCAAAATCTAAATGAGAGGCCATAATTTTGCATGGTTTGGTTTTTTCGAAAATGAAAACTGCTTTGGGGAAGAAAAATTGTCAGTCAGTGTGCTAGTACCTAGATGCAAACAAGAGCCAATAAAATCCCCTCAAAATCTAATGGGTTGTGGTAACCCACCTGCCAGCTATCTGAATCATTTAGCACACTTCAATAAAGACTGCGCTACTTTAACATCAAATGTGATTAAGACTTTATGCTGGCATTTAATTAAAGCTCTGCATTTTGTTGTTTTGTTGCGTTTCCTTTGAGCATTAATTTTGCATGTTTTAAAAATAAGCTAACTTAAAATATCTAGAAAGAGATACTAGAAATAGTAAGACATAGCTTATAAAAATTATTTTTTAAATTTATGGGACAATAAAAAATTTTCTACTGGCCTCTATTTACCTGCAATACATACCAAATGAAGGAGAATTCTTGTATTAGAAGATTATCAGTCTAATAAACAATCCAACATAAAAATGGGCAGAGGACCTAAACAGACACTTCTCCCAAGAAGACATACAAGTGGCCAACAGATACATGAAAACATATTCAACCTCACTAGCTGTTAGGGAAATGCAAATAAAAACTACTACGAGATAGTACCTCATACCTGTTAGAATGGCTATTACCAACAAGACAAGTAATCACAAGTGTTGGAGAGGTTGTGGAGAAAAAAGAACCCTCATTCACTGCTGGTGGGAATGTAGACAGATACAGCCACTGTGGAAAACAGCATGGAGGGTCCTCAAAAATTAAGAATAGAAATACCATATGACTCATCAATTACTCTTCTGGGTATCTACCCCAAAACCTCAAAAACTTGTATTCGCAAAGATACATGCACCGCTATGTTCATTGTAGCATTATTCATGGTGGCCAACACATGGAGACAACCAAAATGTCCTTCAGTAGAGGACTGGATAGAGAAGACGTGGTACATATATATAACGAAAGACTACTCAGCCATAAGAAAAGATGAAATATTGCCATTTGTGACAACATGGATGGACCTTTAGAATATTATGCTAAGTGAAATAAGTCAGTCAGAAAAAGCTAAGAACCATATGATTTTACTCATATGTGGGAGGTAAAACTGAAACTCTTGGGTACAGACAGCAATGTGGTGGTTGTCAGAGGGAAAGGGATGGGGAGGAAGGGGGTACTAATATATGGTGACAGGTAATGGTTTGACTGTAGGTGGTGGGCACACAGTGCAATATACAGATCCAGTATCATAAAAATGTACACTTTGAAATCTATATCATCCTATTAACCAATGTCACCCCAATAAATTTAATAATTTTTTAAAAACATTTTTAGTTTGAAGTGCTGGGTGTTTGACCACAGAGGACTGAGGTGTCTGATTTTTATATAGTGTGCTGGTCTTGGGTCTCACCTAGGGTCAGTCAGACCAATTTGCTGGGAAGTATTTGCATGTCAATAATTCACATGTGAAATTATCTCAATCCTTACTGGGGTTTGCATTTGGTTTCTTTTTAATTGTAGGGAAATGGAATGCCTGGGGAGATTATCCAGAGATACAGGTTATGTCTTATAGATGAGTACCATAAGGGGATGTACTTCAAAACAACTTGCGTTTATAAGAAAGGACAATTCAATTCTGTTCACTCTATAGATGTGGAAGACATTTCATCTCAGTATCTATTTCCCTTATACATGTTAGAGATAATGCTAATGTCCATACCTGATACATAATATGAATGACATCAATTAATATAGACATAAATGAATACTGATGCTTATATTAGAGAAAATGAATGATCTGACTTGCTTTATTAATTGGTTTACAAATTATGTTTACTGTCATATAGAAATCATTAATCTGAGAACAACATCTTAATTTTTCTGACTTTTATCCAAAGTAAATATGTTCAAATTCTCCACCACTGTGGTAGTTTTGAAATGCTTTCACTTCAGCAAAACTCTTAATATCTGCTGCCTTAAACATAATTATTGCAATAACACCCACACTAGTATATTTAATTAGTATATCCAGGTAGAAAAGCGTATATCCTTACGTATAACTTACACCTTTCAATATGACTTAAAAATCTCAAAAATCCTGCTTCACTAAAACATGTAATTCAAATTTACCTTTTTAAGATCTTGCTATAAATAAATATTCCATATCTGTCACCACCAAATGGAGTTAGGACTGGGGCATGTTGCTGGGGAAGTGTGATTTAAAACTGATTCCAGTATAGGAAAGGCAACTTTTACTGGAAGTTGAAGATAACTTCTGAAAGTCTTTACTTGTAAACAGTCTGAAACCCTTGCCCTTCCCGTTGAAAGCTTCTGTCATATATGCAGCACAGAAGATGGACTGACCACAAAAACTGAAATCCGTGAACTTCGCACAGAAAATACAGGAAATGTAATCCAACTTCTTTTGGTTGCTGTTCTACTGATAAAAATTGAGAAGTAAATCTTCCATGAACTTGTAATTAGTTTACCATGCAAAGTGTTGACAAAAGCTTTAGTTCAGCGCCCTGACTTCTCCCCATGCTTGGCTGAATGAGAACAGTTCCTCGTGGCAATCATGCTGGGTCATGGAACTAATTGTGCTTTGTGAGGGTGAAAATTCTCAATTTCCGAGCAGGGGACACTGCCACATGACAGATGAGTGTTAGAAATGTGGTATACTGTGCTCTTTCATCTCTGTCACTGGATATTTATTCTGACTCGGCGTCTAAATTATTCATTTTCTTTAAGCAATCAATATTAATAATCTGATTTGCTCCCTGGCATTTTTAGTCACACTTCTGTTTAACTGACTGTAAATAAAGGTCACTTGGAGGCTTCCTGCTGCTGTTCGGAAGGTCCTTGCCTAATTAGTTCCCAACACATTTTTCCCCGTGACTATGATTAGCAGTTGCAATCAAGTTCGGCAATTAGCTGCCTCCTTGCGCTGCGATTTGCTCAGTGCAACCGGAGATGAGGCTCCGTTGGGTCATTCAGTCATTACTCTAAAAAGAAACCTGAGTAGGGAGGATTTATTTTTCCGTTCAAGTTTACAAATTTGCAGATAATTATAGGGGAGATTATTGAGCCCATCGGCCAGCTGCTTTAGGGTCCTTAAATGCTGAGCACCTGGGGAAGCAGCATATCTTGTTGGTACTGTGCAACCAAAAAGGTTGGGGTTCCAACCCAGGCGTCACCACTTCTCAGTTATTTGACCTCGGGCAAGTTATTGACTATCTGGGTCGATGAAGAGTAGTACTTCCAGAGGGTTTGTCGTGAAGATTTCCAGTGAATGGATTCAACAGATGTTTATTAAGAACCAGAAGAGTTCTAGGCGTAGGCTGTTTGAATAAAATAAGTATGTGGTAGGCAAAGAGGACGAATATATAAACAAACAAATCCATAAACTTTGCTAACCTTGTGAAGGAAAAGAACTGGCTGCTATGACAGACAGGGGATTTCACTTTAGGTTGGGTGGACCAGGAAAGCCTTGCTGAAGAAGGACATTAAGTTTTGTGTCCCAGGAGTGGAGGTGGGTCTATAAGTCTATGGTACAGCTTGGCAGGTGGAGGTCACGACAGCATGTGAAGTTTGGCTTGTTTGATCATTTGGGTAACAAGGATAACAGAATGGTTAAGTGACTGGGATCAAATCCCAGCTTCACCACTTATTAAATACATGACACTGCATGAACCGTTGACCTGTTCTTGCCTCTTTTTCTACTTCTTTGGATTGTTGAAGGCATTAACTATGATAAGTGTACATAAAGCATTCAAAAAAATCTTAAAAATAGTAAGCACTCACTGATATTAAATAATAACTTCGGATGCCGATAGAGTCTGGATCTTCCTAAACATAGTGAGAGGGCTCAGGAGTTTTAGGATACTTTCAGAGGTGAGGAAGAATGTAATGTGAACAACAGAATTTTAAGGGAGAAAGGGAAAAACAATGAGTCTGATTGAAAGGCTACTTTAGATATCCAAGCTCTTGATCTATGTTGACAAAAGTAGATGTGAAAAGAGAGAAACCAGGTAAAGTGTTGCACATTAAGAGCTCAATAAATATTAATTATTATGACTCTGATCATTTACTTGCTTACTAATTGCTCTTTTATATACTTGTACCAGGTGATGATAGGTAATTCCTTAATATATAAGTAAAATCATTTACCTAAATTATTAGTTTTCAGTGATCCTCCTAGTGTCAGGTATAGAAAAGCAAGTGGGTTATAGGATTATTCATTTTGGGCAGATTTCTAAAAACATGAAGATGCTAGAAGAAAGCCTAAAAGAAATATTTCATGTGTTGTGCCAGGTTGTGGCTGGCAATGAGGCAGATCAGAACAGGCAGAGCTGAAAGTGGGTGAGAACTAGGGAGGTGTCAGGGCCGCACCCATCAAGTGTGAGGTCTAAAGCAGTGAAGGACAGTGATTCAGGCCAGGAGTGAGGCGGAGCATGCTATGATTGGTAGCAGGTAAGGCTCAGGAATCAGGAGGATAGGGAAAGGAAGAACAACCAGGCCAACAAAGAGGTAAATTCATTCATTCATTCATTCATTCATTCAACAATTAGTTGTTAAATGCTTATTGTTTGTCTATTCACTCTTCTAGGAGTTGAGGCTTCTGACAATAAGGGACAAAAATCTGTGGTCTTGTATAGCCTTACATTTCAGAATAGGAAAGCAGATAGCTGAATGGAAAGCTCTTCTGCTTTGGCAGTCTCTCCTGTTGTCTCTTGTGGTAAATTACTATATTAGAGATAATAAGGAAAATACTGAAGAATAAAATAGGAATTGAATACTACTTACTGGCTTTTACATTGCCCAATAAGATAGATGCAACTAGAAAGTTCTCAGCAGAGAAGTGATGTATCTTTCAAAAGGATCCATCTGGCTCAGAATAGACTGTATGGGGCAAAGGAAATCAGTTAGGAAGCTACTGAAAAACTCCAGATGAGAGATGATGATGACTTGAATATGAATGGTGCAGTGTAGGGGCTGAGAAGAAGATGGAGTCTGGATATGGTTTGCAGGGATTGCTAATCGGATTTACTTTGAATTGAAGGTGGCATGCGAGAGAAAGAGGCCAGTGCCCTGTAGTATGGTGGAGCTAGCTCACACCAGGTTAGGAGAGCTCATGGTGCCATCATTTCTTACCTCTCCTCACAGCAAAATAGCTACCTTTGAGGGATGCATAGTTTCAAAGATGTGCTATTACCAAAGTGATTCCATTTATCCAGAAGGAAATCATACCGTCTGTTATCACCTTTTAGACCCTCTCCTGGACCAGAGTGGATAGTGTATTTTGGGAGCTGGGGATATTTTGAAGGCAGCGGTCTTGGTCTGCATGGGAGGTGATCATAGTCCTAAGGAAGATGTTCATCCACAGGTTGACCCCAATAGTAACTGGGTGGCTCCAAAGGACTCTGAGTTCCTGAAAAGCATTTATTTGTTTGAGAGGGTTTGCATATTACCAAAGCAAGTTAAAGACAAAGCAAATTCTTTTGGATGAAATATTCTCTCCAGAATATCTAAATGAGCATGCCCAAGAAACTTATACTTTTCTAAGAAAATCATGTCATGAAGCAGCTTAAGGAGGAGCCCATTTTCAATGTTGCCACAGAGCTCCTTCTTTCCTGACAGCTGCAAGCCAAAGCAAGTGTGCACCTCATGAGCAGATTTCCCTTTGCCTTTCTGTGCTGTTGAGCTTGTTCATTTAATCTCACAGGGGATCTGACAGCTTTCTCCAGCTCCTAAAGCATTTCTTTAGCAGTCATTGAAAAGCACAGTAAGAGAGAAGAAAGATGCTGATGGCAGCTCACATGTAGAGACCTGCTATGGACTATGTGGGCAAAGTCTGCCTGTTTCCCAAGTGTCTAATGCTCAGGATTAGGACTAAAAGGAACAATTCCAACACTCTGTCTTTATGACAGCTCAGCTAATGAATGCAAATGTTCGGCATAACCCATTTACCGGACAGTGGATGATTCATATCATTGGGATGTGTTATAGCAAATGTCAAGTGCTTTTAATTTATGGACTGCACATATAGTTCATGTGGCTATATTCTCTTCTTGACATATAGAACAGGTGATAGGTATCTTCCTGAGTATAACCTTTGTGCACAAGAAAGACATTTTTACAATCTACACAATTTTTCCCTCCAATAAGCTCATTTTTGTGCTCACTAGATAATCAAAAGATTCTATTCACCTAACTGGACATTTTCTCTGGGGACAATCTAAGACAGAAGACATGATGAAGAAGTTACTTCCATAGAGGACCCTGGAACTTATGGAGCTCATCACCACCTCCTTGTAAATTCTGTTCATAGGGCTTATTTTTAGAAAGCCCTTCCATCTTAATAGTCTCAGGTATTGACTGCTCAAGTCTGACCAGGTCAACCTTCTCCTGATGGCAGGCATTCACCAAGGACTTGCTCCACCCCACCTACTCACTAACCTTTCTAATGAAACAGGAAGTTATCCACAAGAAAATAAGAGGCTCATTTAGATTCTGGATTTTAGGACTAAGATAAGTTCTTTGTCCAACAGTATTTTCTGTGAGAACCAAAATACTCTATATTTGTACTGCCTAATATGATAGCCACTAGGCACATGTGGCTATTGGTTAATTGAAATGTGGATAGTATGGCCTGAGGATTAGAATCTTTAAGTTTATTATACTATAATTAATTTAAATTATTAATTACCACATGTGCCTAGTGGTTATCCTACTGGGCAACCAAATTGATACAAAGTCTCTGAGGCCTTTGTCCTGAGCCTGAAAAGTCTATCTCAGTTCTTAATGGAAACTCTCAGCATTGAGGTATCCCTGAGGAATCTACTTAGGACCTGGCTCAAGAGAGAAATTTGTGGTCCCAGCAGCTGAGCTCTAAGGACTTTCTGCCTACTCCATCTCAAGGTCATGCATCTTAGTTTTCCTAGTGTTAGTTATTTTGGCTTGAGGTTATAGACTCCAAGGATGCTTTTTCCTGTCTTATTTTATGTCAGTGCACCTCCTGGGGCATAATTCTATTCAATGTGAATGAGTAATACCCCTGGAGATGTGCAACATTGGTGTTACACAAAACATCTGACAAAATTTTCTAGACTCAAGAGAAGAGCTCTTCTGCTTTGAGGGGCTCTTTTGTTGTCTCTTGTGGTCATGAATCAGGGAAGGGAAACAGTGCTAGAGGCAGAGAAAAGCTGGGGAATCCCTGCTGGAACTGTGTCCCTGCTTCAGTTTGGACATGTCAGTTTCTGGCCTTTTGTGTGTGCACATCCTGTCTTATCATCTCATCCCATGTGTTTTTCAAAATAAGAGATGATGAGAAGCCAGTTATGATGTGATGTGTGACCCAAGGCCAATCATTCAGCTCTTTTAAGTCAGCATCTCTCCCTCACCGAGATAGCTTTGGTCCATGGACTCATGGAAAAGTACATCCCATGAGTTCTCTACTCCTGATTTTTCCATTTTTGGGGTAACTTAGCTTACCTAAACTTCAAGTTGAGAAAGCCAAATAAAATAATGGATATATATTATTAAGTATGTGATTGAAAGCAGACAAAAAAAAAAAAAAAATCTTCCAGGACTATATGCTATGCTTACTCTCTGGGTCCATGATATGAGATTTAGGGTAGGATGAAGAGACTGGAATGGAGCCAGGATGAACTACACTGCCCTTATTCTCTCCACCCCTTTTGGCCTAGAGACCAATTGTGGTTTATTTGGTGGCTTTAGAGTCTCCTTTCATTGCAACTTTCATAGGGATCCCTTCATCTTTTTTGCTTCCTTCTGTCAACCTCTTCAAAATTGTTGTCTGCAGCTGCTCCACTTGGTCCTCCAACTGTTTCAACTGCTTTGACCCGGATGATATGGAAGTGGTTGAGGATGACAAATGATTTGGTGATTTTGGTTACTTAGATGTCAATGGACTAAATAGATGCTGAATTCTTGGCACAAGGTACAGGACTCATCTATGGGTCATGAATTGTGGTTGTCCCTGGAGGAGATTCCCAGGGCTCTTTTAAGTCAATGAAGATCATTCTGACAGTTAAAGTGTTTGCATAAAGAATAAAATCTAGATCCAGTCAAGGTGGCAGCATAAGAAAATGCATCTTCTGACAACCACATCAAAATTACAACTGTACTACACACAGAATAACCAGCAATCAGAATAATCTGAAATCTAGCTGAACAAAAGTCCTACAACTAAGAATATAAAGAAAAAGCCCCATGGAAAGTGGTAGAAGGAGTAGAGACACAGAAAGGGCTGGTCCTATACCCACATGTGGCAGTTAAAAATCAGGAGGGATATCTCAGCTGCTGAGGAGTGAGGGGTCCCAGAACTACACCAGGACCCCCAGCCCAAGGCTTTAATGCTGGGAACAGAAGTCCCTATAACTTCTGACTGTGAAAACCAAGGGAAATTGTGGCTGAGTAAAATAAAGGGTTTCTGGAGTCCCAGGTATTCCTCTTAAAGGGTCTGCACATGAACTTAATTGAATGTACTCCTGAGCTCCAGCACTGGGGCAGCAGCTGAAAAGGCACTTTGGACATACAAAGAAGAAATGAATTGTCTGACATCAGGGTTGGAGGGGCAGATTTATCCTAGACAGAAGTGCTAGCAGAAGCCATTGCTCCTTTGCTGAGACCCTCCCCAGGCAGAACTTATCTGAGTCTCCATAAATCTGGCTAACACAGGTGGCTCCACTGTGACAATTCCCTGAGATGCCATCCCACCCAACATGTGGACCCACCCAAGCCATTTCAAGTGGATTTTCCATACAAATGGCCTGTCTTGGCTCATGCTGTGGACTTTCCTAAACTCTCTCAAACAAGCAGCATCTGGCCTCAGCTTGCCCTGTGTCTCAGTTGCTAAGTGGCCTCAGGTGGAGCACTAGCAGCAGCCAGCCTTGGTTCACAGTTCAGCCTCTTCTGGGCATCTCTAAACCTGCACAAGTACCAGCCATCTGCAGATTGCTCTGTAGCTCATGCCAGGTAGCCCTGAGTAGGGCACAAGTGATGGCTGACCTTGGTCCATGCCTCCCAGGATATCCCAGAGCCAGCACAACTGGCGGGCAGCTTTAGACCATGCTGAAGCACCTCCAAAGTGACACACTCAAGGGGCAGACCCAGCAGGCACCAGAGCTCCACTGAAATGAGTCCTGCTCTGTAGGGTCCAACTCTACACAGCTGATTCTTCATGGTTGTCATGGCCAATCCTCACAGTCAGTTGGCTTGCGGGTAAATCCCTACTACTGATATGTCATCAGCAATCAAGGTTCAACTATAATAAGAGAGTACACAACTCAAGTGTTTGGGGAGGCTGTGTCACTGGGCCCTACAGGATACCTACTACATAAGGCCACTCTAGCAAGACTGGGAGACATCGTAGCTCTACCTCATACATAGAAACAACCACAGGGAGGCAGCCAAAATGAGGAGACAAGTAAACATGTCCCAAATGAAAGAACAGATCAAAATTCCAGAAAAAGAACTAAATAAAACAGAGACACGCAATCTACCATATGCAGTTCAGAACACCGGTTATAAGGATGCTCAGTGAGTTTGGGGGAAGGGTAGATGAATGAACTTAGCGAGAACTTCAACAAAGAAATACAAAACATAAAAAATAACCATCAGAAATAAAGAATACACTAACTGAAATGAAAAATACATTACAGGGAATCAACAGTAGAGTAGATTAAGCAGAAGATCAAATCAGTGATTTAAAAGATAAAGAAACAGAAAACAATCAGAACAGCAAAAAGAAAAAAGAATGCAAAAAAAAAAAAAAAATGAAGGTAGTTTAAGGAGCTCTTAAACCATCAAGCCTGCCAACATTTGCATCATGGGGGTTCCAGAAGGAAAAGAAAGAAAGGAATTGAAAACCTATTGGAAAAAATGATAGAAAAACTTTCCTAACTTGGTGAAGGAAATAGACATACAAGTCCAGGAAGCACAGAGAGTCTCAAAGAAGATGAACCTAAAGAGGCCCATACCAAGACACATCATAATTAAAATACAGAAGTTTAAAGACAAAGAGAATCTTCAGGCAGCAAGATAAAAGCAGTTAGTTGTCTACAAGGAAGCTCCCATAAGATTGTCAGCTGATTTCTCAAAAGAAACTTTGCAGGCCAGAAGGGATTGATATGAAATATTCAAAGCAAAGAAAAGCAAGCAAGTATAACCAAGATTCCCCAGCAAAGCTATCATTTAGAATTAAAGGACAGACAAAAAGCTTCCCAGATAAGAAAAAGCTAAAGGAGTTCACTACCACTAAACCAACATTACAGGAAATTTTAAAGGGGCTCCTTTAAAAAGGAGGAAAAAAGGAAAAATATGAATAATAAAATGGCAATAACAACATACCTAACTACAATTACTCTAAATGTGAATGGATTAAATGTTTCAATCAAAAGACATAGGGTGGCTGAATGGATAAGAAAACAAGACTCTTACATGTGATTCCTACAAGACTCACTTCAGATCAAAGGACACATAGACTGAAAGGGATGGAAAAAGATATTTCATGGAAATGGAAACAAAACAAAATAAAATAAAAGCTTGGGTAGCAATACTTACACTAGACAAAATAGACTTTAAAACAAAGACTATAACAGAAAAATGAGAAACCAGGGATTCCACTTCTAGTTATTCATCCAAAGAAACTCAAAACAATAAATCAAAAAACATATGTCTTCATATGTTCATTGCAGTATTATTTACAGTAGTCCAGGTATGGAAGTAATCTACATGCCCATCAATAGATAATGTATAAAATAAAAGGGGTGCATATATATAATGGAATATGATTCAGCCATAAAAGTGAAAGAAATATTGCTGTCTGAAACAACATGGATGGACCTAGAGCGTACTATGCTGAGCAAAATAAATCGGACAGAAAAAGAGAAACACCATATTATTTCACATATATGTGGAAACTAAAAAACAAAATAAAGGAACAAGCAGAAAAGAAACAGATTCATATCGATACAGAACACATTTTGACAGTTGTCAGAGGAGAGAGGAGTCTGGGTAATGGGTGAAAAAGGTGAAGGAATTAGTAAATACAAACTGGTAGTTACAGAACAGCCATAAGAATGTAAAGTATGGCATGGTAATAATGCTTTTTAAGCCTGCAAGCACTCTGTTCATTTTGTTAATTATAACAATAACACTGAACAAAGACAGTTTTTATTTTCATGGTTACTTCTTTTACCAGACATGAAGTCTAATCCTTCTTATTATTAAAACTATTTCAATTCATTACACATTTTACATAAGTAAAGAAGAAGGGGAAATTAATATGAGACACTTGAGATAAAGCACATTTTAATATCATGTCAAATTTGCTATTGGTATCTTTTCTTCTTTCTCTTTAAGAAATATGCTATTCATAGGCTAAAAGTCCTACATTTTTTCCATTTTCCATCCTCCTCTTGGGAGGTAACCATTATCATAAAGTTGGTGAATATTACAGCCATCAGGAGTATCAGGCTTTCATGAGGCAGTACAGCATGGCATTGCAGAGCACAGACTCAGAAGCCAGCTCTGCCACTTTCTAACTGTGTGACCTTGAGCAAATTATTAAACTTCTCAACCGAAAAATGAGGATAATAAAGAGAGTCTAACTCATATAGTTATTGTGAGAATAAAGTACATTTTAAATGTTTTTAAGGGTCCATGTTAAGTTCTGTATAAGTATTAACTATCTTTATTATTAATACAAATGTGTGTACGTATGTGTGTGGTCAAGGTTTATATAAAAAGCAACATTTTTTTCTCAATCAACATATGTCTCTATGATGTACCCATGTTGATACATTCAACCAGATTAAATTGATTTTGATTTATTTGTAATATTCCATTGAATGTTTATATCATAGTTTATTCATTCTCCACTGACAGACATTTTTACTGTTTCTACTCTTTTGTTATTACATCTGAACTATTGGAGTGCATATTTCCTGGCATACAGGTACCCATTCTATTCATCTTTGTATCACAGGAATGAGTGCCATTCCAGACATAGCAGGTGTTAATGAGTCACTGTTAAAGTGAGTTGACTTTTCACGTATCGAGATCTTGGCTCCTGAAGTCAATGATGAACTCCATGAGGCAAGAGTGATGGGCACAAGGCAGATCCTCAGTGAGCTAGCAAGGTCCTGGTAGAGTGGGGTCAGGAATGTGGCTAGTAGAGCATATCTACCCTGTGACAGAGGTTAACACAGTGAGTCAGGGTCTTCTGACAACCATTCCAGGAGAACACAACTCTGAAAGTCTACTTGAGAAAGACAGGAAAGGAGAAATTCTATAAAGACAACCTGGTAGTAAAACTTATACTGACATGCTATTTAGTTGGCCTTCTTAAATGTAAATTTTGATTCTCCAACTCTTAAAGAAAGGAATATTACTCAAGCTTTCAGGACAACCTGGCATTGTAAGTGTCAGCACCCAAGAATGCTACAGGAAAGCGACAACTCTTTGCATTTCCCCAGGTCATCATGCCATTCCACATTCTTACTAATTTACCTGATTCCATCTACCTAAAATGCCCTTCTTCCTTTCTCCCTGGCAAACCTCTAAATATTTACAATGTTCTCTCATAGAAGAAGCCTCCAAGCCTAGATTTAGGTTTCTTCATATCATATTGTACTTTTCATATTATTAGTTAAATATGCAGAGAATTCTGCTTCTGGAATGGATGGACTAGCTCATGACCAGCTAATTATCCTATCGAGAATAACTAGAAGAGCTGGATAAAAATCGACCAAATAAAGAAACTTCTCTTTAAAGGTACTGAGGAGCTCCTGAAACTTGAAGAGTAAAGGTCCACAGGAGAAGAAAAACTCACAAAGGTGGACGTGACATTTTGCACTGTTTTTCCGTTTGGGGTATTTGTCAATTTTGTGTAATAAAACTATACAGAAAAGTAAGGAGATTATGGGGACAAAATTTAAGCTATTGGTTACCCATGAAAGGAAGATAGGATGTGTTGAGGTAGGGCAACAGGGTTTTTTATTTTGTTTTTAAGAAACAGGCCTATTCTACTTCTTAAGTGTGATTGTGGTTATATAGCTAATATGTTATTTTTTTCAAATTTATATGCATATATATGTTTATATTTATATTGTGAAATATATATATAGATATATATAGATCACATTCTTCTGCATGTGTATTTATCATAAAGAAAGAAAAAAAGAAAAGAAACTCTGAACTGACAGCTCTTATCAATAAAGAACATACTCTAGCCCCAGCATGATTTTGTACTTCAGCGATTTCCTCTGAGCGCTGCTAGAAAGCCTGCTCCTCTCATCCATCTCTAGTAACTTGTTATTCCTGAGTGGTAATAAAAATCTCCAGGGTTGAAGACTCCATGTTTCTGATTGTTGAGTTCTCATCCTTAAAAAATTGTTATTCAGTAACAATAGTATTAAAACTGGGTGCATGGCTTCACCCTAGGTGAGATTTAAAAAGAGATGGAGACAATATTTAGGTAGGGTGATAGAAGACACTGTGAGAAACCAGTAATAATGTATATACATATCGGATTATAGGTGTGAAAATAAGGAAGAGCAGGTAAGAAGAGGGTACAATGAGATTAGGACAGGGTGTGGAGACGGTAACTGAGTTCATGAAGAGGTACAGTTTGAGAGTTACAGAGAGTAAGAAGTGGATGGATGAATAAGCCTGGGGGTGGGGAATAAAATGTAAGAGAAAGAAGGAATCAGGTAGTCAATAAAGTTAACATCCTTTTAGAGACTGAGGACCATTTAGAACAGATTTCTATTTGGAAATGAGAATAAGAGAGGCTGTAATTTCATACCACAAGTTCCATGTTGTTTCCAAATTTCCAAACAGAGGTTTTCCCTTCATTTCCTGCCCTACAAAATTTGTAAAGAATGGCCTTGGGAGAAAAGTATTGCTACAAGGCAGTTGCTTTTTAACTGAGCACACACTTTTGCAGTCTCTATGCCTACTTAAACACAATATGGCTTAATATATAATGTTTCAACTAAGAGGATGAGGAACTTCAAGTGCAAACACATGAGAGAGTTGTGGAAATCAATTTGAACAATTGTAAATAAGGAAGAATGTTGATTTTAAACAGATGCCTAGAAAAAGCATAATACATAATATTTCAGATATTTATCATCAATCTCCAGGTAATTCAGTTACCAAATTGGTATTATCCTTGGAGAAAATATTGTAATAGATCTAAAAAGTACAATAAAAATCACCTGAACTGAATGATTTTTTTTTCCTTGAATAATATTGGGGGATCCCCTGAAGTGAAAATAATGTACTGAGGATAATATAAAATACAACATTAAATTTGTATAAGGTGTAGACAGGAAAGCAATGAAACATTCTGGTCAGTAATAAAAATACAAGCACCTGTAATGTATATAAAGTATCTGCATACATAAAAAATGGATACATATAAATGCACATGTGTATGTGAAGAAGGAGTTTTGACATCTAATTTCTGGTGAGAGGGCCACATCAGAAAATAATTCTCATTATGTCTGCCCCATCAGACCTTGTAGGATTTATTACAGGGTGGGGCAAAAGTAGGCTTATAATTGTTCTAATGGAAAACAGTACAATAATTAATAAATAATAATACAAGAATAAACTATGTTTTGCATACTCACAACTGTAAACCTACTTTTGCCCCATCCTGGATTACACATTATCATATATGCTTTCTCCTTGTTTTCTTAGGTACCTGAAGCTAGGTCAATGAACTAGCATTATCAACTAATGTAGTAACCCTTATTTTGTTAAGGATTTCAAGAGGTATTATAAATTTCTTTAGCCATTGGAAACAAAATTAATTTACATTTGCTATAGTTTTTAAAAGCACTTAAAATATTTTTCATAGAATTCTTTAGGCAGGAAAATAAATTATGCTGCTCAATTGTAATGGCAAAGAGGACCTGTTGCAACTTGCTAAGCCATCTTCCCTGCCCCATCCAGCAGCAATTTCAAAAGCTATTTCCAAAATATATCCTGTATTCATCTGATCCATCCACTTCTCTTTATCCAGCCTAATCCACTGTGCATTGTAGCCAGAGCTGCTACAAAACCTGCTAACTAGTCTCTGTGTTCTTCCTTCTGTTCTCTTCAAAATATAAAGTTGAATACTTTATATATTTCATGTAAATTAGTTTATTTGATATAAAATATTTTTTAAAAATTTTCCTTCACATAGCTTCAAATGATTGTGTTAAAGTGTAAATCAGATCGTAATACTTACTTGTTTAAAAACTTCTGTTGGTTATCTAATGCATTTAGACTAAGGTCCAAACTCCGTAATATGGCCTTCAAGGCCTTACATGATTTCACTCCTTTCTAGTTCCCCACACTCTCTTTGCTGAAACTGCTCTGATGGCACTAGCTTCTTCTATATTATTAAAATACAAAGTTACTGTACAATATTGTATTAGTTTCAGGTATACAAAATAGTTATTCAACATTAATAATATACCTAATGTAGTGATCTCTAAGCTATGTCTGGTAACCAACCGTTCCTCTTCTGTTCTATTTTGTCAAGCTCTTTTGCATGTAAAGACGTTTCCAACATACCTGAAGATAGTTATCATCGACTTTCCCATGCCTACTGCCTTCTCTTCCTAAAGCTCTGGACTTAAACCTCATCATCTTGAGAGTTTCCTGACCTCAAAGCAGCTTCCTGCATCCAGCTCTCCCCATCATGCTGCCACTACCACCCTTAATTTCCTTCCCATTCAGTCACAATCTATATTTATCTTGTTTTACATTTAGTTTGTTTGCTTGTTAGTA
This sequence comes from Furipterus horrens, assembly GCF_987537825.1. NCBI lineage: Eukaryota > Metazoa > Chordata > Mammalia > Chiroptera > Furipteridae > Furipterus > Furipterus horrens. The sequence goes on from NW_028327175.1 coordinate 89,166,806, forward strand.
TCATGAACACTGAACTGTAAATTATGCTAAGGATGTATTTTATGTATCTTGTTTATTATTATATCACGAGTAGTACCTAGTTCAATATCTGCCATCAAAATGAATTTAACAAATATTTGCTAAATGAATAAAAGAATCAATTAATTTTCTTTCTCTTTCTCCTCAGTACATTATGCCTATACTTAAGACTGTTCAATGACACTCAATTGAACTTGTAATAAAATTTAATTTCTTATCATAGTCTGCAGTTCCCTGTATAATCTACCCCTAAACATCTCACAAATTTATTATCTATTATTCTCTATTATTCTCTATTTTACTTACAATGTTTAAACTGCACAGTTCCTGCTCTGCCTGAAACCCTATTTGTTATCTATTGCTGCATAACAAATTACTCCTCAAGATTGTCGCTTAACAGTAAGCAATTCATTATATCATGGTCTCCGTTGATCACAGATTTAAGGTGCTTTCTCTGGGTGGTTCTGCCTTGAGATTTCTAATGGTATTGCAATTGAAATGCTCACTGGGTGTGCACTCACTCAAGGGCTGGACCAGGGGTAAAGATCTTCTACCGCTGTCGATAGCAGGCCTGTCAGTTCTTCACTGATGGTTGGTAGAACCACCTTCCTCATAAGGCTTAAGTAGTCTCATGTTATGGGAGCTGGCTTCTCCCAGAGCCAAGTGAGGAAAGAGTACAAGGCAGACACTACAATGGTTTTTATACTCTGGCCTCAATAATCACACTCCAAAATATTTCCAAAATATCCTATTGATTACAAAAGTCAATCCTAGTCAATGTGGAAGGTGCTACCAGGAGGCAGAGATAATGGGACTCATCATGGGAGCTGCCTTGCACAGTCTTCCCTACATGCAAAATATACTCATACTGCCTCTCAAAACCCCTCAAAGGCCCCATTCTATTTTAGTACCAGGCTCAAAATCCAGAATTCTATCATCTAAATAAAGGTCCAGTGCAGATGGGGCTCCTCTTCTAGTACTGTTTCTCTTGATCTTAAGATCTATGAACTAGAGTAGTAAGTTATCTGTCCCCTTTTACACCAAGCATACAATGTCAGGATAAACCTAGAATAACCATTTGGAAAGAGGTAAAACTGGAGGCAAACAGAAGTCACCAAAATTCAGCCACACAAATGTCAGAAGTTCCTTTACTAGGACTCAGTCTTACTCCTGTTCTGAAACAATTCCACGTGGATTTTAGTTCTGCCATCAGCTCTCTTGGGTCCATCCTCTCACTCCTTTGCCACAAAAAGGTAGTCTATGCTGCTGCAAAGCTCCGGTAGCCTGCTTACACCCAATAACAATTTGAGTGTCTTATTTTCATTTCACATTGTCGCTATCATTTTCAGTGCAAGCTGGTAGTGTTTCGGCCAATATAATAACTTTTAAAACTCTATGGGTTACTTGTGAGTCACATTGGAGTTCAGTCCCTTTGGGAAAAATCCACATTTAGGAAATCTTTAATATAATATCTTCTCTACTTTGTCCATCCCTGGAGAGTGCTGACGGACAACACCTTAAGCTTCTTAGAAACCCTATTGTTTGACTGAAGGATCTCTGAGGTGCCACTTGAGCTCTTTATAAGGTCTTGGCAGAGGAACTTCACTGTCACCTGCTTAGCTTTAGCCTTAAACCATGTTTTCCTAATAGGGCCCTGGGTTTCAACTTTTTCTGGAAACCTCTTCTCAATTTTAGCCTTATCATTTGGAAGAGGCTTGAAATTTCTAAAATCATTAAGTCCTGTCTCTTTTTTGTTTAAAAGATTTTCCTTTAGGTTGTATGTCATCTCCTTCATTTTATTATAATCTGCAAGATGTTCAGAAATCACTTTAGCTACATCACTTGATTCATGAACCACATCTTCCATGTGGCTACAGATAATAGTGGTGCTAAATTTTCTACTAATACATAACAAGGACCCCCTTTTCTTCATTCTACTGTGAGCCCTCACTATCAACCCCCGCAAAAGACATCAGGCCTCTACTATATTCTGATCAAGGCACTTTAGGTTTTTACTCTCCTCTCCTCGCCTCTCCGCTCCTCAAAGCCCATTTATCTACTTCTCACTGCCTGGATTCAGAGCCAATCCTGCACATCTAGGTATTTGTTACAGCAACACGCCACCTTCATCACCTAACTGTACATTAATTATGTATTTCTGTTACCAACTATCCCACACTTAATGATCTAAAAGAACAAACATTTATTATCTCTCCTTTTCTGTAGTTCATACATTTAGGCATGACTGATCTGGTTAGTTCTGGCTTCATGTCTCTCATGAAGTTGCTGTCAAGATGTTCATCTGGGCGGCAGCCATGTGGAGGCTGACCCGATACAGGAGGATTCATTTCCACTATGGCTAATTCACATGGTTCGTGGCGGGATGCGTAGTTCCTTACCACACAGCCTCATTCATATGTTTGCTTGAATGTTCTCACAACATGGCAACTGGCTTTCCCAAGAATGACTGTGTCCAGGACAGCAAGGTGAAAACCTCAATATCTTTTATGACCCAACTTCCTAAGTTACACACCAATATTTCTGCGTTGTCATGTTGGTTACACAAGTTAGCACTATCCACTTTGTCAGGTTACTATACAAAGGCATAAATATGAAGAGGAAGAGCTAGTTATCACAAGGATATTGGCATTTGCTTTTGTCTCTACCTGAGTCATCTTTTTTTCCAGATTTTTGCAAAGGTGCCATCTAATCCTTTGAGTATCTGATCAATTGTCACCTTTTAAAGCATTCCTTCTTTTCCACCATATCTTGTATTTCCCCATACTTTCACTCTCTTTTATATTATGCTTTTCTATTTTGCTCACATTTTTTATTATTACTTGAAATAATATTTAAATCTATTAGCTTATTTATTTTTCATTCCTTTTTTCCCTGCTACTAGAAAGTAAACTTGCAAAGGACAGGAGCTTGTCTATTTTTTTCACTGCTCTATGAGCAACGCTTAGAGTAAAGCTGATACATAAGAGTTTCCAATAAATAATTGCTTAATTAATAAACAAATGTATTTTATAAGAATTATAAATTACTTATTTGTCTTTAGAATGGTCTATTTCAAGAAAGAATTTAAGCCAATATGGAAAGACTATAGAATTATCCAACATGGAAGGTGTAATTAACCAGGAACAGGTACTGAGCTGCTTGGGGGTGAAATGTTTTATAGTAGTGTGATGCAGATTTTCTGTTTTCAGTGAAAGACTCTCTATTTTCAAAGTGGAGCCACATAGGAAGGGATTCTTTTAGCTGAGCAAAATTGAAAGGCCCCACATAATCCTCCATGAACACAGGGCACACATGAGGGAAGAGAATGCACAGCTTACAAACTCAAGTAGAACTGCAAGGTCATGGTGACATGGCAGAGAGCCAACAGTTGTACAGAAAGTATTAGAAGGCCACCTGATACAGTCTAATTTCTTAAGGTGAATGTTTAGCAGTTGGAAATGCAAACGAAATCAAAACACTACAAATCACTGCAAAGCTGTGAGATAAAACCAAGGACCTCCTAAAGAGGATCAGCAGAACTGAGCAATGCAAGTATAAGAGGAAATAATTTTTATGTGTTATTTTCTCACCCCATATCGTGTCAGACGATTTTATCAGCCTAGAAGTTGAGTTTTATGTATCAGCACATACTGATTTTTCTGACTACTGTAATTTGAATAGATGCCCTGGGAGCTCCTTACTTTAAAATACAACAAGAAAAAACTTCTCAGGAAACAGGACCTTGAAGACTGCGACTTGAGAATTTACACCAAGTGTTTGTTATATCTATCTGCCTTTCTTCTCTGTTTGAGTCTGCTTCTTTTTGAGTGGTATTATTCTCATTTTCCCCTTCTTCAAATCCCACTACCACTTCTTAGAGAATTTTTTATCTGATTCCTTGTGGTTTAGATAACAGGCCAACCAACACTCCCTGATATACACAACTCCCAGTGTCAGTTAAAGTGCTCAACCAACTAGACTCCATCTTGAAAATTTGCAACTGATACACAAAACTTCCTTCAATGCCTGGAAGTCATGAAGCTCCAGAGAGGCCATTTTCACCCTGAATTGAGAAATAGCAGAAAACATTGACACAGTGGAGGATATAATAAAAAAGAAGAATTCTGCTTCTTCTGGTGGTGGTAGATTAATTTGCATCACATCAATCTTCATAATAAAGAAAAACAAAAACTGGAAAATCATAATAGTTATCTGTTTGAAATATTATTGAGATGTCAAAAGAGCAGGTGCTCAATGGGTCAACATCTCTAAGAAACTCATTGAAGTAAACATGACCTTCCGTACTGTTTTTTTGCCTCAATCCATTTGTTAATTTGCCAGTAACATTGCCTGACACACTAATAACTCAACAGAAAGAGTTGACTAAGGGATATAGAAGCTGAATATAGTCTTCAAGAGTCTCATGCACCCAGGGGGAAAAATTCTGACATTCAGGGCTAGCGAGGCAGCTCAAGGATGAGGGGCCAATATTTTGAAGAGAAGGGAAGTTCAGAGAGGTAAACCTGACAGTCTGAGATGCTTTTCCTGAAAGCATTCATCATTCATAAATAAAACAGTCTGAAAGTCTGGGGAACTAAACAGAGAACAGTTGCTAAAAGACTGAAAACCGCCCTGACCAGTGTGGCTTGGTGGGGTGGGCATTGTCTGCAAATTAGAAGGTCACTAGTTTGATTCCCATCAGGGCATGTGCCTGGGTTGCGGGGCAGGTCCCTGATTGGGGATGTGCAAGAGGCAATCAATTGATGTTTCTCTCCCACTCTTTCTCCCTTCCCTTCTCTTAAAAAGGCTAAAAACCTAAGCATAGTTATCAGTTTCACTGTTTTGGGAGACAGAAATTGGAGCTAAGAGCTTACCAAAGTCAAAAGACCCTAGTAAACAGTTCAGCATTTAGTTGAGACATCTGAACAATTAGATCAAATTTTAACAAGGCTAAAGTCTAGTCCCAAATCAACTCAGAGTAATATTGAATAAGGTTGGCCTACTCCTACTCTAACAATCTGCAGTAGGATGAAGAAAATGCTTTCTTGGAGGAAGGCCACATTTCCAAAGTCTCTCAATTTTTTTTCTTAAATCCAGCCTTCAATTAAAATTTACAAGGCATACCAAGAGGTAGGGCCAAGAGGAAAAGCAGACAGTAGAAAGAGTTACACAGATGATCAAGACATTGGAATTATCTCACATGGACTTCAATATAACTGGGACTAATATGCTCCCCAAATTGATGACAGACGAAGACTTTCTGCTGAGAATAGGAATCTTCTACACAGAAGAAATCGAATGAAAATCCTAGATTTGAAAAATGCTGTAATTAATATACCCTTACTTTCATCCTGTGCATGTACTACTATAATATAATGTAACTTTATATTATTTTAACATCTTGTTGTTATAAATTACATTTCCCTTATCACAATGTGAGAGAGTGGAGCAATGGAAGAATCCATACCTTGCTGGTATATCCACTTTTGAAATTTGTCTAGCGGAATCTACTGAAGTTGGGTATGCACATGACGTATTATGAAGAATTTCTACTCCCAGGTATACGTCCAACAGAAATGCACAGGTATGAGCACCAGAATCGAACTGAAGTATGTGCATAAAAGTACTTTTTCAAATAGTTAAATATGAAAACAAACTGAATTTCCAATCACAGTGGGATGGATAAATTGAGGCATATGTACACAAAGGGATACTATACAGCAAAGGAAAGAAAGGAAACAATGCATAACATTATGGATGACTCCCACAAAAATAATATTGGCTTACAGAGGCCAGACATAAAAGATGACATATTGTATAGTTCCATTTACACAAATTCCATAATGGGAAGAACTAATTTATGACAGAAGTTTATCATCGGGAGGAGAAAGCTAATGAGTGCAAGAGGCAGGAAGGGGGTCCGATGTGAGTACTGTTCTAGTTATCAGTCTGGGTGTTGATTTTGCTGGTGAGTTCATTTTGTGAAAATTCACTGAACTGTACATGTACTGCTTTTATACATCAATAAAAACAAATTATTTAGCGAGGGGAAAAACTAAAGAGAGAGGCAAAGATAGAAGCCCACGCAAGCCCCAAATGAGACCCAGAGGGAACCTGTGGCTTCTGTCGGCCCTCCTGTTCTTGCTTTGGTTTCTCTGAAGCATGGCTGTTCTCTCTACCTTTGGTTCTGTGAGATGCTTTTCCAATAATTTCTTTCCCCTCCATTCTATCTTCTTTTTTATAAGCTACCCAAACAAACCTTGCAAGTATTTCCTCAATTTGGAACTTTTTGAAGGAAAAAACTAAAGATGATATGCCAAATGCACACAAAGTACAGCACATATTTTTAATTCTATCATTTAATCACAAAAAGCTAAAAACTCCTTTATAAGACTCTAATGTGCAATCTTTGATAAACACAATTTGTATGAAACTTCAATGGAAACATGGTATCAAAATAAAAATTTTATAGGTACTTTTAAGAGCAATTTAATTGCTCTTTAAGAGCAGATTAACTAATGTAAATTTAACTAAAAATCACTACATTATTGAGCTTTTTAATTCAGAGAATGTGTGAATTAATTAAAAATAAGCAAATGTCCCATTGAACAACCTTTAGAAAGAACCTCTGCAAATGCAGTTCCAAAATAAAACAACCATTCTGATCAAACAACAGATAAATTAGAGATTAAAGTGGCTAAATGTATATGTTTATGATGTGAGTTGATTAGGATTGATATTCCTGAAGATTTGCAGAATCAAATGATCAACTACATTTGACTATATTTGGCCCTATATATCTAGTTGACCTAATTTAATTTTAGAGAAGCTTTTAGTGACTCAAGTTTAACTTATATGGCTCCAATATAGATGACTCTTGGAAACCCCAATTGTTTTGTCTGAAGTAGATAGTTATAGCAATGAACTAACTCTGGCAAGAAACAAAGATATATGAAAATGTTACTTCCTTAAAATTCTTGAACACCAGGTCATTTCTTTGTAAAGGGATTAGACTGCTAAGTTGTAAGAGGCTTATTTCTGCTTCTTATTAACTTAGCATTTCAAATTTAACATTTCAAAGCCTCTGTTCACAAGACTCTATTTAATTGAATATGAATGTGTAAATGTTTAAGGTGGCTTCACATAAAATGTCTCTATCAAACCTCAAAAAATTGCTACAAGAAAATAAGTATGGATGTTATGTTTATTGACTCAGAAAAAAAGTTTGGTTACTTTCTCTAAGGATATGGTGTTTGTAATGGGCAGAACATTTCGTACAGGTTTCTTCCATTCTAATTAAGTGTTCTTATCAGTGTATAGTATTTAAGATTTTATTTATTTATTTTTTTTACAGAAAGGGAAAGGCAGGAAGAAGTAGAGGGAGAGAAACATCAAAGATTGGTTGCCTCTTGCACAATCAGCCATAACCCAGGCATGTGACCTGACCAGGAATCCTGCCCACAAACTTTCGCTTTGCAGGACGATGCCCAACCACGCCACACCAGTCAAGGCTCAGTACATAGTATTGATAGACATTAGTTAGCTCTGTACAAATCAGTTTCGATCCAGCTCCTCTACAAGAACAAGATTTTCTCCTATGTGACCCATATCTATTATTGCCATTTAAAAAACAAAACAAAATATATTAATACAAATTCATACAATTTATTCATATGAATTACCTAAATATTAGAATTTATAACCTCATGTCAAAGAGTCATTTTCATCATGTATTTTTCCATCTAGAAATAGGGTAGTTTTATATTTTCTCTATCAATGGCAAACAGATTTTTTTTTGTTTTTGTTTGTTTTATTTTGGTCCCAACTGAAATTTTTTTGTGTGCAGAATGAAAGGTCTCTAGAGTACCCCTACACTAAAGTTCATGGAATGAGGAATATTAGAAGTTAGATGTTGTTTATTTTCTTCTTTTTTGGCAAAATGCTAGATCTCTGCACTAAGCGTCTATTTTCAACTGTTAGTTTGTCATTACACCTTTTGGACCCTTAAGTTTCTTCTTCCCCTGCTTCTCACTGAGCACTTCCTTCCTTCCTTGATCTGTATTGTACTAGGCACACAAGGACAGGGGATAGGGAAGATGTGTTCAATAACAACAATGTCTTCAATAATAAATTAACTCTCTTTAATACAACAAGGTCCCATTTTGAATTACATGTCTTGCTAAACCTATTCACCAGTTGCATTTCCCACCTCTACCAAGAAGCTCTGCCCATCATTAAAAGCTGACACTCTCTTGGCTAAACTGGGTTTACCTCATGTTTTAGTTATTTACTCCTGTCTCAGTTCATTTATTTCATGGTGTAGTGCCTAAAGGTATAACTCTTTTTGCTCATTTTTAGATCTAGCAGAGTGCCTATAAGACAAACTCTAACAATGGCCTTTTAAGACTATTGCTCAAGGCCTGATGAGCTCAAGGTCTATCCAGAAATTGGTTTGACACCGTTATTCACTCTCTCTACTTCTTTTCAGGCATCTGACTCAGTATTTATTTTGGTCAATTAGAGTGGCTTGAATCTACTATTTAATTCTGCCCAACCAAAGTTTTATTCTGGGAATTAGGGGTATGCTTGAGGTGGATGCTGGCTTGACAGAAATCCTGCAACCAAAAAAATTTAAATTCTTGGCACTACTAGGAAATTGTAACTATGCCATCTATCCAAATGAATTTTTAACCTCCTAAAATGTGTTTCACCTTTTCCTAATCACAAAAGCCAGTGTAAACTATTTAATTCTGCAATTACAGGTTGAAGAACTGATAACAGCATATCCTCAGGCAAGAAGTGAGCATCCTCACACTGTATCCTCATTAGTGAGGATAAATGTGCCATCTCTGGGCAACGCATTATGTGTCCTTTATTTGTGTATTAATAAAAAAGAAAGCCGGTGTAGCATGAATCTATATGACAGAAAACCATACAATTTTCTAACTTAAAGAAATGTTTAAAAAGCAGTTTTGGGGTCTAATTAAAAAGGCCTGTATTTTAGTCCTACACTACACTGCACATATGTTCACGGCTCTCAGCCTCCCATGCTGCCTTTGAAACACATTTTGTTTCATTTCGGGGACACTACTGCTGTTAAAACACTGGTTTGTGTATGGGAATTAGAGAACTGAGGGAGGAATGGAGTTTTTTCAAGAAGAGGAAGGATTTCCATTGTTTCCAGAAAACTGCTAAAATATGTGTCTGTATGGGCTTTCTGAGCATTTCTCCCAGGTTTTCAAGGCTGTTTCCACCTCCGATTTTTCCTTCCATTTTTGCTTAGTCTGCTCATTGCTAAGGTAAACAGATGGGATACCCCTAATGCAAGAGGACATGATTAGAGAGTGGCACCACAGGAAAAATGAAGAACTTCTTTGCAAATGGGATATAAAAGCGTTCCTAAACTCAGTTCGGAAAGCCATGGTAGAGCGTTTACTATGTTTCTCCCCCCAAATAATGGTAACTGAATTGAATGTAAAACTTGGCAATGTTTTTTTTTCTTATAATGATGCATAAAAAATTGATTGACTTGTATGCTTAAAAGAGACTTTGTGATTGTTTTCTTCATGATGTTTAGAAATGGGTTGAAAGGCAATGTGTTTGAGACAGCACATACCGAAGTCATGCTGAAAGTCTGGGAGACACCCAGAATGTTGCCTATTGCTTCCTGAATCTCCTCCTATGCTTTTAGCTCCTTATTATGAATTTAGAAAGCTTTTAATATTATTTTGTGTGGTGGATAGCTGAGCGTTATTATATGCATGATTTGAGCTTAAGGACAAAGAGGAATCTCCTCCTCCAATTTTATAAAAGAAACATTTTGAAATAAGATAAAGTGTGAAGTGTTATTCCCTTGTTCTTTTCAGACCCATTACTTACTTTCATTATCACAGGTAATTCTGATTATGTTAGGACATCAACCATTTTGACAAATGGGAGCTAAGTGCTTTCTATGTTAAATATTAAAATAAATGAATGGAAACAAAGAATGTTGAGCTGACAAAAATGTTGAGCTGCTCAAAGCTACAGCCTGAATTTGTACAACTTAAACATCTTTTGAGCCAAATAATTCCATTTTCATGAGAACTTGTATAGATAACTAAAAACTTATCACTGAAGAAATGGTGGTTTGCACCCGTGATCTCATACTTAGGTATGGAATTATCTACTCCTCTAGTACTGATTCCATCTGCCTTAGAGTAGAAGAAAAACTGGCTATGCCCTTTGAGGTTCAAACTTTCTGAGAATCAGCTTAGCTTCCAGTCTACACATGCCTCAAGATTTTAGGCAATAAGAAAGGCATTATGTTTTGCAATTTTTGAAGGCCATTCTTCATGATATTTAATCTCTATTCCTGGTCACCTCAGCACAATATTTCTTTCAGACCAGCTACATATGAATCAGCAAATGTAGATAATTTAGAAGCTGGGATATTAAGTTCAAAAAAATATATATAAAGCTCAAAGGAAAGATATTCTACCCCCCCAACACAAAATTATAACAATTGTTGAACCTTAGCCATACTCAGCTCCACCCCACTCTTGCCTCAGGTGTTTTAATTTGTGATAGCAATAATCAAGACAAAAGAGAGAGCAATCCTGAACCCAGAGTAGACTCTTACTGTCCCTGCATGCGTGCAGAGAAAATAAATGTGATTGAAAGTTCACTATTAATTCTTCGTATTTTCCCTTCTTTAAAACCCACTCTCATTCCCTTTCTGGAATTTCTTTGTAAGAAAATCACCCATATCTTTGCAGGTACTGTTTTTAGATAAACTGCTTATAATCATGGTTATTAAAAAGAATGATCCCCCCCAGAGAAATGATTTGCTGAATTTGAATAGTCACACTAGGCTCATTTACATGGACCCTTTTTTGATTCGAAAGAGTGCTATAAACTGTGTGTTATAAAATAAAAATTAATCAATAACATGGTCCCCTTCATTTCAAAGGCAAGCCTTGCAATTCCAGAAAAAGAACTCTTAGTAAGAAGTAAAACATTGCCAAACTGAAAGCCATGAGTAATTATTGTCATTTTACCATTTATCTTCACTCTTAAGGACTCTGAACTAACAGGCAAGCCTTATTTCCCTTTGTATCTATTTTCATATAACTATGGGGAAGGACTAAACTCAGCCACACAGTCTGTTATTTTCCTTATGTAAGCTGTTTTATTGCCATCATAAGCACTGATAGTGACCCTCTTTCCCATCTGTTGATTTTTTTCCCTTTGCTGAAACAATGCTTAGGTTTCAAAAATACTGATCTCAAAATCATTAACCTACAAAGAACCTGGCCTTCATTCACTCCATTTATGGAATGTTAAAGCAGTCTCAAGGGTTTGCTAAAATAAGCTAACAGGCTGTAGAGGAGAATAACACACCATCTGGCCAAGCCAGTGAGGCTGAGAATACATAGCCTAGGTAATTACTTTAGGTGAATCTATTACAACACATGAAAATGACAGGAAGTTTGGATTTTTTTCTCTTTACCGTGTGAATCTTCTTACAGTCTGAATGTTGAAATAATCAGTTGGAATAAAGAAGAATCTAGGGCTAATAAAAAGAAATTATATATAAGTGATAGGACCAGCAGTAAGACATCAGTGATTTATGATTCCTATAGATCTGTACTGTTCAGTGAAGATAGAAATTCTCCTGGTTTACAGAACACACTTGTCAAAAGAACTGTGTAAATACATTTTCATACATAGAATAATTCAGCCCATTAAAGACTCCAGAAATATGTTGAAATCTGTTTATACCCCATTGATTTATATTTTGTAAGCATGGGTGCCTTACTGTCTAAGATTTTAAGGAAGAACTTGCCCTGACTGAGAGCTAGGTTTTATCAATTAAGAGAGAGTTCCTGAGGCAAAGCTGCTTACAAATGGCCACTTAATTCCCATCTTTCAGAATTAAAGCATATTCCTATTCATACAGCCTCAATTTTCTCATCTCCCAGCTACATATCAACCCACTCTGATGTGGTTTTGTCCTTGTTATTCCACTGCAAGAACAGCTTCTGCTTTGCCAAATACAAATTCACACAATTTCACATCATACTGGGGTGGCTAAAAAGTTCATGTGGTTTTTTTCCATAAAATAAAAGACACATTTTTCATTTTCACCAATATCTTTATTGATTTGGATATTCTGAGTATGTCAGCCATCTCCCAATAATGGTGGAACATTATTCTCAATTAATGTCTCTATTTGCTCACTATCAGCTTCAACTCGTCTACTCAACTGTGGAGCATCATCCAGTGAGAAATCTCCAGCATGAAACTTTTCAAGCCACTTAAAAAAAATTGGTACGACATGGTTTATTGCTCTAGATGTATATAACAAAATGTCAATCACTAACATAAAGAATTGAAGATCACATTCCCAGGGATTGGCCAAGACTAAATACGATTCCAGATTCTTTTGGAGACAATAGCCTAAGCAGCCAGACCTGCTCTGTTAACTCTTTCCTCATAGTCTTCCTACCTCCAACTAACTTCAGGAAATTAAAAATTTTGTTGTGTTGTTGTGTTCATTCATTCTTTTAGTCAACAAATATTCACAAAACTTGTGCCACAAGGGAATGGTCATGAATTGTGTTGACGGGTCATATGTAGGCAAAAATAAATGTGAATACAGTAGAACAATCATAACACAATCATAAGAACATAATACAATCATAAAGTTATTTATCATAAATTTGTATTTGATAAAGTTTTGACACATTCAGTCCGTCACAGCACCTTCTGCACAAATCTTTTTTGTGTGTTTTTGTTGTGTTTTTACCTTTCTTGAAATAATAAAGCATAATAAGCTGGAAATGTCATTTATTTTCTCCCAACCTCAATATTAAAACGGCTACACAAAAATTCACCAATTTTGATAGGGTTTTTTTTAAATGCACACTGATATGACAGTTGTCACAATACAATCTAACACAATTGTTTTTAATAAAGTTAAAGACAACTAAGCACTACTAGAACGACCTTAAGGAAAATAAATAAATAAACCTTTTAGCCAACCCAATATTATTAACTTTTCAGGATCATCCTGTGCATCTGTTTTCTTCCCATAAAACTCCCTCCTCCTGTTTTCAGGGCACCGCGCCCACTTGCTCTTCTCTACCAGCTTTGTCAGGTCCTTTCCTCTTTTCGACCCCTTAAATACCTATTTTCACAGGACTTAGATTATGGGTCCTCTCTAACCACTCACTCACCTTTTCTGGTGACATTAGAAACCATGGCTATGCAACATTGAAGAGGTTCAATAAAAGCCTGACAATTCTAAATTTAGAAGGAAAATACCTGCATGAATGTATGATGTATCTCCTAGCTGTATCTATAGTGACCAACCCAGTAAAAATGAATACCCAAATTGTGTTCTCTAAATACCATTCTCAACTAAAAGGAACTGGGGTTCCTAAGAGAGATGGTTGATTCTGGGCATAAGCTGGAAATATGTCCAAATTACCCAGAAACCAAATTTAAAAGACTTCTGGCAACATTAAATGAAATAATGGACCTAGGCAATGATCATCAGTGGCTGCTAACATCAGAAAAAATCCAGGCAACCAGATATCTTGTGTGTGTGTTTTTTAATCATTACCCAAGGATATGTGTATTGATTTTAGGAAGAAAAGGGGAAGAGAGAGATTGAGAGAGAGAGAGAGAGAGAGAGAGAGAGAGAGAGAGAGACATCAATCAGTTGCCTTCTGTACATACCACAATCAGGGATACAACTGGCAATATAGGTATGTGCCCTGACAGAGAATCAAGCCTACAACCATTTTTGTGTATAGGATGATACTCCAACCAACTGAGCCACCTGGCCAGGGCATTTATATTTCTTGATAGAAATACATACCACTGCCTATGAAATATTCCTGACAAAAAAATAAATTCTGAGTCTGGTAAACACACAAACACACACATACACACAAACACACTCCTATATATTTAATTATTAATATATAAGAAATAATCATAAAAGAGAATAATGGGAGAAATGACACCATGGGGTTGTAATCAGAAGAGTATGGATTATGAGAATCTCTATAAGACCATAAATTTAGTTTATCAACAAATAAATTGCAAATGAAAAAAAGAGTAAGAGAAAAAAATAAATGAGAAGAAAATCAATGAAAACACATAGACCTTATTCAGATCTTGATTCAAAAACAACCTGCAACAAATAATTTATGGGTAGTTAAGGAAATTGGAACACTGAGCAAATATATGATAATATTAGGAAATTATTGTTATTTTACTTGTGATAATGATATTTTGATTATATTTTTGTAGAGTTCTCAACTCGTAGAAATCCATAATGAACAGTTAATGATAAAAATTATATGCAATCTAGGATTTGCTTCAAAAATAATCCAGTAGTATTAGTAGTGGCAGTAGGGAGGAGGGAAGCAGAGAGTGGAAGGCTATAGCTGAGACAAGATTGGCCATCATGAGTTGATTGTTGTTGAAGCTAGGTGAAGGACACATGGGGGTTCAAAGAACTAATCTTCTTTCTGTATACTTAATCCATAATAAAAAAGGTTTTCAAAAGCCATATGCTGATGTTCACTGAAGCTATATGAGTCCTGTCTCTCTTCTGAACACAAGAGGTATATATCACTATACCATAACATCTAAGTATAATTAATTGGCTTATAGAGATCTCAGACTTAATATAAATATAATGCAACTCAAATTCCACAAGTCCCACTGAAAAAATAATAATAAGAGCAATAAAACCTGTTTTCTACTAGTCGTTACCATCTCAGTAATTCTTGCAGCACACACCCAAATAAATGCTCAACCCAGAAATCTAAGTATAAGCCTTGATTCTTCCCTCTTTCAAGCCTCTTCATCTAGTCCACCACCATGATGTCTTAGCTCTACCTCCACATCTATTAAAATGAATCCAAATCAATCTCTTCTGCCTCCTTTGTATTCTAGGTAGGCTACCATCATGTCTCACATAGGCTACTGCCACAACCAATTAATTATAATAACTTTAAATATAATCATTTTCCACAGGTAGACACAGTGACGTCTTTAAAATATGATGTCTTTTAAAACATAAGATGGTTTTCCATTACATTTAAATAAACATTAATGTTACTTTATCCTTCAAGGTCATATTTGCCTTTCAATATGATCTTGTACCTCACTCAATGGCTGTTCAGGGAACTCCAGTCATGTGAACTTGAACACTGCAAGTTCTCTTAGACTGTTTTAATATTAAGAATGCTTGTCCTATACCCCATCCAACCAGAGCTTTTTAATTTGCAAACTTCTAAAATCTCTTATTCTTCATCTTCTACTTGCCATCAGGCACACTTTCCATTTCCTTTATTGTGTTTGTCTCAATTTATAATTTTGTATTTATTTGTTTTTTATTTGCTTATATATTTTAACTACCTGTATCCCTCCCCAGACTATGAGTTCCATAAAAGAATACAATACCAATTTAGCATATCGATGCTGATGGTTGCCTAACATATAGGACGCACTCAATATATATTTGTTAAAAATATTGAAAGATGGATAAATTCCATCACAACTTGAACTTGATACTGTGTTCCAAGTTTCAGAAAGTAGAGTATTTGCAAATGTAAACACTTAAGTATTAATGTCCAATTTAAATGTGGTGAGCATTTTAAAGGAACATCTAATTGACACTTGAAATGATCTAAGTCTACCACTCACAGTAACTCACATTTTATGTTAATGATTAAATTTGGGTATGCTTAGATTGAAATTGAAATCATATTTCCCATGTTCAGCTTAAAACTCTCATCCTAACATCAAGGAAGTCTTTATTAGTGAATAGAAACCAAATGTGCTATTTAAGCTTAATACTTTGCTATTTTTTTAATTTTGAAAAAAATATAAAATCTGGATTCTACCAACCATATCATAAAGTAGTGTTTCTCCAGGTGAGTTCCATAACTATACTGCAAGAAAAAAGTATGGACAAACAAGTTAGGAAAAAAATCTTCTTACTAAACTTGTTCAAACCAGCTTCTCCACACTCATTTGATTACAGACCCTCAATACATTGCTCAGAGTTGTTATTCTCTGGATACCTAAGGAAATTATGGCTATAAATATACCAGAGAATGCAAGTGTCCTACAAGAACAGGTAGGGTAGGAGCTGGGACTAAGACTTTCATGCAAATGAGCAGCCAGTGGAGAGCAATCAGCAGGACAAGTTCAAGTACCAAAATTCAAGCTATGATGGGGACAGTACAGCTCACTGCATATGAATGCAAGCAGCTCAGTTAGCAAAGAACTATAGAAATGAAGTGAAGACTTCATGTCATTTGCACTCTCTGGGTTGTTATGCAAGGCCAAAGGCTATGGCCAGTTGATGAAAGGACCAGGACCACCAACTGGGAACTTAAACACTGAAGCATTTCTGTGACTCACTTGTCTTTGGTTCTCTAAACTAGGACTTTAACAATATATAATGAACCATGGCCTGCAAATAAAAGTAACAATGTCTCTCATTCTTTTATTCTTCATTTAACAAGTAGTTACGGAATGCTTATTACTGCTTTGGTGAACAAGAAGTCTTGGTTCCTTGTCTTCATAGAGTTTGCATCAGTAACAAGCATTAATAAAATAATTGCAAATGCATATTAGCAAAGATAAGTACTGAATGCTATGGGAGCTGGTGGGGTTCAGGACATGCTACCCCCAAATATGGCATCTTGGCATACTGCCTATTTTAAGCTACAGGAGTTTGAAGATGTGGTAGAAGCAAAAGGTGACTCTGACCTCCTCTCCCACCCACCCACCCCTTAATCTGCTCATAAAATCGTCATGTGAGAGATGCCCTTGCTATACCAAGAGGAAGGGAGCATCTTTATCTTTGAAGATAAAAGGACACCAAGATGATCCTAACACGCAGGCCTTGCTAAGTTTCCCCAGTTTACTACAGTCACCTCATACTCCTCAATCCATCATATTCCTCCATGACTGTCACACTCGTCACCAAATCAAGCATAAAAATACATAGGTCTGTTTCTTTGGGTTTTCATTTCCTTATAAAGGTTCCTGTGTCACATAAAACTTATGTTAAATAAACTTGGATACTTTTCTCCTGTTAATCTGTCTTTGTCAGTTTACTTTTCAGACCCAGCCAGGGACCCTAAGAGGGTTGAGGAAAACTTTCTAGCCCCCTAAAAGGGCCTAAAGTAGTTAGTGACAAATATTCTGTTATCCTAACAAGAAGTTTGACAAGTAATACAACAGAAAGTTTTAGAGAATGACAGATTATACAATAAAAGTAAAGCTAAGTTTTGAGTACCTTAGAAATACATTTCTATATGATTAGTGAGTGTTCATTATTTTTACAGCCAGGACTCTCAGAATAAAGGATTTGATGTTTGGTGTGCAAATGTATACTTTTACCCACCATAAGTTTGAGGTCAAGAGCAGAAAAAGTTTGCATTATATTGTTGAAAAAGTGGGATGTGTGTATGGGTACTCGTTAAAAGATAACAATGCCTGTGTTTGGCCTCTTTTAGAACAGAAGCAGCATCCAGCTCCCTGGTCTCTGCCTCTGTCCACCCTTCTGTTATTGTCTATGTCACTATGATTTCTGCTCTTCACCATATGGTGCTCATTCCTTCATTGCTTCTATCTTCTCCTGCTGTGTGCTTACTACCTTCTGTCTGTCCCTCATTTTCTAGGCTACTCTGTTACCAGTTCTTCCTTCTCTGCTGTTCACATTCAAGCATTCCACAGGGGGATCAGGTCAGGTCCTTTCTTTTCTCTCCACAAGAGAATTTACCTAGTAACTAGGTTGTCTAACCAGGCCAGCTCTCACACCTCTCAGATGTCAGCCTAGCCAAAATATAAGCGGGGGTGGTGGGGGCAGGGGTGACAGCTGCTCCAGGAAGCCCTAGTGTTAGGCTCTGCCTTCAGAAGGAGACAGTGACCTGGCAAGCAGTCAGAGCCTCGAGGCCTGTCCAGGAAAATGCCATTGTTTATTAATTATATAAAAGAAGCCCAATGTCAGTTACCACGACTGCTGGTCTGGAGAAACCTAAGTCAGGATCAGCAGGCATGGATTGCAGATAAATGTGGCAAATATGCCTGTGGGAACTCCTCAGTGTGACTTTATCAGTCACATTGGGGAAAATGAGGCTATTTATTAAAAAAGGAAACTTACAGTTTTCTGAATTAAAAGTTTAAATGTATTAAATCTATTTGATAAATCTATTAAGTCTGTAAGTATCTATGTTAAAAGATAAGATAATGATCTATTAAAAAATCACAAATAGTAATAAAATGAGTAGAGACAAAGACTATGATTAGAACTGACTCTTGGAATGGCACATTTAGTTACATATCAAGGCTTCCTTCCTCTGCTGTGAATAGTAGAGAAATATGGAATTCTCAAAAGTAGCCATTTTGCACGTATAAATAAGGTAAAAGGAGAGTATACAATGACTTTCTGTAAGCTAGAGGAATCAGAATAAAAGCTAGAAACATCCTAACCTGTTCATGAAGTTTTACTTATAAAAAGAAAAGCAACCTAATATTGGTTGTAAGAGACAGAAAAGTAGATAAATAAAAATGATGACAATGCTCCAATTCTCCATTCCTGACCCTAAGATTGGGTAAGTTCATTGTCCTGGCACTCTTCATGGTAGAAGTGGCTGGCATTAGATTCTACATTTGCAATCCCTGTTAGCCTCTAATTTGTCCAGTGCTGGGTCTACATCACTAAGTGCTTCCTTTTAATAGGGAAAGATAAAGACACTGAATCAGGCCTCACATGTAATCCAAACAAACAAGATGAACATTTTTGTGGTTCTATAACTTGATAAGGGTCCAGGGTTCTTAGAGTGTCCAATGTCTACTCCTTTCCATTAAAACAGATCTTCACCATGTCCTGGCAGGGTGACTAAGTTGGTTGGAGCATTGTCCTGTGTACCAAAAGGTTGCAGGTTTAATTCCCAGTCAGGGCACATACTTAGGTTGCAGGTTTGATACCCAGTACGGGGTGTGTGTGAGAGGCAGCTGATTGATGTTTGTCTCACAACAATGTTTTGCTCTCTCTCCCTTCCCCTCTCTCTAAAACCAACGAAATATCCTCAGGTAACAATTAAAAAACAGAACAAAATATAAATAACAACAACAACAAAAAAAGAGAGATCTTTACCAATCCCTTCCCCTAAGGTTTTATATTTGAAACACAAAAGTCTTAATATTATTGTTTCAGTTGCTTTATCTTGCTTAAATAAAATTTTATTTAATTAATACAGGATACAAAAAATATTTATGGCTACCTTTGTGAATGACAAAGAAGGGCATATCTAATTTCTTTCCTCAAAAGAGAATATTAAAAACCCAAACTTATTCAATATATTAACATACATATATTTAGTATATAATTACAATTTTGCCTTTCTCAAGAGAAATATTCACTATTCATTAGATAATTTCTTTTTAAAAAATTATATTTTGTTGATTATGCTATTACAATTGTCCTGATTTTTCCTCCTTTGCACCGCTCTACCTAGCACCCCTACTCCCTCAGGTAATCCCCACACTATTGTTCATGTCCATGGGTCATGTATATAAGTTCTTTGGCTACTCCATTTCCTATGCTGTACTTTACAAGCCCATGGCTAACCTGTAACTACTTATTTGTACTTCTTAATCCCCTCACCTCCTCACCCATTCCCCACCCCAATCATCCAAAGGCTCTCCATATCCATGAGTCTATCGCTGTTCTTCTTGCTTGCTTAGTTTGTTTTTTAGATTCGACCGTTGATAGATATGTATCAATGTGGTTCAAACTGTTAGCCAGGTTGATGGAGTTTCAGATATGGCACCAGCTTGCTGGCTCAGTGGCTCTGTGGGGGGAGGGCTCAGAAAAGGAACAATGGCCTCTGCTTGCCTTGATGCCAGGCAACCTGGTTCATCCCAGTATGCCACTGGTGCCTTTCAAGCTGCTACTCTGGTGTTGGAGTTCAGAGGGAGTGAATCTGATCAGGGAGTGAATGTGATTAGGTGAGTCCAGTTCTTTAAGAGGAATTGCTTGTGGCTCCAGCAGTTTCTTCCACTGACTCAATCCTTGCTGATTTTTACAGCCAGAAGTTGTGGGGATTTATCTTCCTGGCACTGGAAGTCTGGGTTGGGGGCCTGGTGTGAAGCTGGGACACTCCCCTCTTTGCCCCCAATCTCCATTTCAGCCCTTACCTTTGTTGGCAAATATTTCAAAGGTCTACTTAGCATGGGAAGAATTACCTTTATGTGTAGGTTAGAAATGATACTGCTCAGAAGTATACAGAATTAAATAAAGTGCTAGAGAAAGGAAGGTAGTTAAATTTTGTTTAAGCTATCTGTTTACCTATTGTCTCCCAGCTTAATTCCCAGCCCATCTGCTTTCTTCTGCTTTACTAGGGCTGCATTTGCAAGGCTTCCTTGCCTATGGGAGGGACTGTTGGAAGCTCACAGGGTAGAAAAATGGGAGAATCCAGTATGTTCTCACTTCCCTTAAGTGGTGAATCCTCCAGGGACTACGTCTACAGTGATTACAGACGCATATGGTCTCAGCCCGCAAAAACAGCCCCAGAATGGGTCTAGATCCACTGAATGGCCCCAGCTCTGGAATGACCTCCTGGTGGTGGCGACACTTTCTGCTGTTGCTAATCTCTGGGATGTTTCAGTCACTGTGTGTCTCTCAACTATTCTACAGCCTGTGTTAACAAACCCCTGTAAATGAAGTCCCTCCATTTTTTCTATTTTCCTATTAAAATCCTGATAATGCCATACTTCCCTATGTATATAACTAAAAAACAGTTTTGCTCCATAAAAACTGTTTCCATCCTTACTAGGGATAGTTTGAAATTCTAGGAAGTATCCAAGTCACTCAGAAGACATAACAGATTGGTCAGACAATTTTTAAAAATACATATATTTACTTTTTTATTTCTGGCTGATTATTTGCCTTGATGAAATTAAGCAATGGCTGAATAGATTCCACCCCACTTTGTCTTATATAGTCAAGAGCCTTCATCTCATTTCAAATAATGGCTTTTCCCAAAGGAAGTGTCTCCTTTCAGGATATCATAATAAGCTAATGGACTGAGTGATCAATGTTGTGTGCGGTGGAACATTAGAAATGTGCCATAAAATATGGAAAACAATTTAGCCACTCTCTAATGCAGGCAATTCTTGTAAAAACTATACATGAAAAACATGTACCCAACCATTTTTTTCATGCCTTATGACAAGATTAGATGCAATAAAAACCTTGTCTTAGCAAATCAGCACGTTAGAGGATTCTGTCAGCAATAACTTTGCAAAGACATGTCCATTACCAAAGAGGGGCATTATCCTAAATTTACTCTCATTGAAGATTGATGTCTGCTATAAGCCACCATCTGTCTCTAGATTCTGTGGTATTACAATGCTGTCACTTTGCAAAGTGGGAGTAGTTTGTGGCTTCTTGCTTTCTTTACACTTTTTATCTTTTCACATTTCAAGATGGACAGGCAATTGTCAGAACAAAACAACAAGGTATGACTGACCATGTCAAATGTAAGGATCAAGTCCAAACAAACTTCTTGTATATCATAAGATAAATAATATGTCAAATGAATTGTTTGAATGTGATTACCTCATGGTGATTTATTCTTGTGGACTGTCAGCTACTTTGTGACAAGAACGTATACTTCAGCATATCAGGTCAATTTCACAAATTCCCCAAACTAAATGACTTAGTGATATTTTTGAATTTTTTTTTTAGGAAAAGAATAAATGTTCTCTGTCCCAATGCTTCTTATCTATCGTAGAGAATGGTAGTCTCCAGCTTTTTTGATTCCTCTCCCTTATCAGGAATAAATGTTTGATTACTCATTTTCAATAAATGTTTATTTATAAATATATATAAATGACATATGTAAATATCAATAGCTACTATACTAATATATATGTTGTAAAATATATACCACCTAAATATAGAATTATGGGATAAAAATATATGTACATAGAAGTTGAATTATTTTGACTCACATTCTATAATTTCAACCAGACTGTTGGATAAAAGTTCACAGCAGTCAGGCCATATTGGAATTCAGTTTAGATACAGAGATTCCACTTAATTCTTGCCTGTTGGAGGTAGGCATACTAGATAAAATACTGAACACTCAGTTAAATATTGATGGGAAATACTTACACTAAAAAATTATTCATTACTGATCTGAAATACAAACTTGACAGAGCATCCAGAGTTAGTTAGTTAGTTTATTGGGTCTACCAACCCTGACGGCTATCAAATTATCTGAGGTTCCTCCTAATTCTATTTCTACTTCATCCTGCCTACTCCCTTCCTCAACTTTCTCACCAAGTCCATAGTTTCTGTCTATTAGCATAGGACTGACAGGTATAAAGCCATATATTTTTCTATGATTTTGTTAAATAATATTGTCTGTAATGGGTTCTATGTTTTCAGGTTTATACTACATGATACCTTCTAAATTGGACATCACAAAGCTGGTCTTTGTGTATCATTTAATTGGTAGTATGTGTGTATACATAGTGATGACTCAGTTGGTTCATTCATCAATTATTTATTCAATGCTTAGCATGTTCTGGGCACAGGGCCAGTACTTGAGGAAGCATAAGACATGACTCCATTTCCCTCAGAGTAAAAATCAACATTCTAAAAATGATCTTTGTGGATCTATATGTTTGGCCCTGTGGCAATTGTGAAAAGGCACCTCTTAGCTCTTGGAATTTAAGATTCTTCCCATTCCCTCACTTCTTTCAGATCTTATTCTCAAATGTTACTCGTGTGTGTGTGTGTGTGTGTGTGTGTGTGTGTGTGTAGGGGATTTCAACTGGTTTTCTAAAATTATAATCCTTCCCAAACTTATCATCCTTCTTTATTACCTTTTTTCTCCTTAACATTTACTATAAACAAATTCTGTGGTTTATTTCTTTACACTACTTTCTACCCTATGGGAATACAGTATTCCCTTGCTTACCACAGGTATTACATTCCAGACCCCCCCCCCCCCTGCAAAGTAGGAACCTTACATTTATTCTACACTCTTAAACCTCTGTAACTTTAACAACATACATATACAGTACCACAAAATCCCACGATATAGCGAAAAATCCGTAATAAATAATTAAATATAATATTTTTTAAAATCCTGTGATACAGTGAGGCCACAATAAGTGAACCGCAATATAGTGAGGGACTACTATACAGATTCCAGGAAGGCAGGGTTTTTGTTTGTTTTGTTCACAGCTATAGAAAAATACCTGAAACAGTTCACTTAGAACAGTGCCTAGAGCAGAGTAAATTCCTAATTTTACTTGTTGAATAAATGAATCTCTACCCTCAAAGAGTTAAAAGTCTTATGGGGAAGACATAAATTAATGAGATATTTAACTCTAACCTCTTGGGGATGGAAGGGCAGAAATATAAGGTAAGGGTGATGCCTGAGCTGAATCATAATATCAATAGTTGAGACTGATTCAGGAATTTCTATACCAGTCAAACTGGCTGCCACAGTCATCAGAGCACAAGGGATCCCAAGGGAGCCCAAGGCAGAGGTAGGGTGTGTTAAGACTGGAGGAAGACAAAGTAAGAAGGGGCAAAGACAAAGGGAGAGTGTTATTCAGAAGAGGCTATAAGATAATCTCTAAGAAATAAACTGCCTACTAAATAATTTGATATAGAACTAGTCTAGGTCTAAAGGCTTCTGAAGATATTAACAGGTGACAATACTAATGCTACATATCACTTATTTGGTGACTACTCTATTCCAGGAGACCTGGACACCCTCAATGGGAAAAACTGTCAAATAAGTGTTACGGAACAGAGGTAGTATTTAGATCCTGAGGACTTTCTGAAATTTTCCATTACACTAAGCCTTTTTCTTGGATTCCTACAACACCCTATGTTTACCTTGTTCACAGTACAGAGCACACTGTGTAACCTCTTTCTTATTTGGCCTCTGGTTATAAAGTGATAAAGATTTGAGCTTGGCCCTCTAAAAAGGAGGTTGTTATGCTTTGCCACAGGTCACCCAAACATGACAAAGCATGCTTCTGGACCCCAATTTACTGGCTTCACTCTAAAAACAAATTGATTGCTCAGCATTTGTATTCAGTCAATGTTTTGATCACTTCCCTAAGAACCTAACTGTGGACTTTGGTCCAGCACAGTGTTTCTCAATATTAAAAAAATTATTGCCACTAAGGAATGTTTTAAGACATTCTTTTCTTAATCTTTGCTTTTCCTACCCCACCATTCCCCTCACCATGAAACCTGGATGCCATAGATATGTGGCCCTTAGGAAGGCCACAAACCATTTTGACATCTAATATCTAAGATTTATTATTTTAACTCCCTTTGGGGGTGATATGGCCCTTGTTGATAATGCATTGTCTAGAAAAATATATGATTCTTATAGTTGACTTTCCATGCCTAAAGACATCAAAAGGAATATAAATCGTCTTAGCAACTAATTATTGATATAGTAAACTAGACTGAAGTCAGAGTCCGAGATCTTGTCCTGGCTCTGCCTCTAACAAGCTAGGCGATCTTGAGTAATTTAAATTTTCTGATCTTCAGTCACCTTAATTCTAGACAAGGGGCTATGCTGAATTAACTCCCAAATCCATTGCAGTTGAGAAACTTTGTGAACTTGTGCAATGAATCCTGTTTATTGTCTACTTTTCTTATTTGCTTTTGGAGGCTAGATAGTTCATGAACTTAAGACATATATGAATGGCTTCATTTGACGGTGAGAAATACCTGGTACTTTTTTCTTTTTATGTGAGAACTGCATTTGCATTTTAGCACAGAAATAGTATATTTTCATTGGTGCCTTCGTGAATATAGTGAACTTTTTATTTCCTTGAAGGCCTCAGTAGTCTCACTGATGGAAGCCTGAATGATTTGGTAAAATCAGAGAGATGGATTATCCTCACAGTTGTGGGTCAGAGGTTGAGATAGTCATGGGATCTTAGCTGTGTCACAACATGAGTTAAAAGGGAATAATGAATTTGTGCTGTGTTCCGTGGCTTTAAGTTAGACTTGACCTTCTAATCACATTTAACAGAGAGCAATCGTAGGTCACAAATCACAGACGTTTAAGTAATGTTCTCTTCCATCAAAGCAAACTAATTTAATAAAATTTGATTTTATGTGGTGCTCAGAATTTAGGGAAATTTAGGTATCACTGTGAATTACAGAAATATAAGGTGAGAATGTGAGAGTTGGTAGCATTTCACAAAATTTTAACATGCGCTCTACGAATGGATTTTATTTGTATACATTATTTAATAAATTCATATTTACAGATATAGCTCATATTAGGACCTGAAAATTACAATAATTAAATAATCAGAGAATTAATCATTTTGAATATGCCAGGGGTCTTCTTTGTTAAAGAGAACTCTTGTTAGTAATTTTGTATAACAACAAATTAATTTTATATTATAAACAATTCTATTTCATTTGTTTCAGAACTTTGTGTTCTGTGGCATTTGTTTAGGAGAATGAGGTTCACCCTCATGGTTCTTCAGGATTTTTCTATCTCCTCTGTTCTCTTCTTCATTTCCTACTGTGTTAGAAAGGGCTATTACAATATTCCTTGGAGTGAGTTTAGAGTTTTTAGATTATTAAGAGTAATATACCCACAAAATAAATCATTTTCTTTTTAACAAATATTGGCTTTTAAATATTTTCACAGAAAATATTTGATACTTTCATGGTAAGTCTCTGTCTCTTTACGGTGTCTTACCAAAGACCCCATCTCATCAAGGGTGAGAGGTAAAGGAAATAAGTCTACAAAGGGCATCAGATACATACTTCGTTCTGCCGTGTGTGTATGGAGCAATACTCACAATATATATGTAATATCTGGGATTTTCTTTTAAGTTACAGTATATTATTAATGTGTTCTACTCATCACAAAAAAATAATAAATTAGAACATCTTTTAATATTATATTGCTCCACTCCCATTTTGCACAGTTGAATTGGGAAGGAGGGTTATGTGTTATTTAAATGTGAAATAAAGATAAAAATCTTCCTAGAAGATTATTCTTAATTGCAAAGAGATAAGAATAAATATATGCATTCATCCCTTAGACAGTATCAATTTTTTGTTTTAATCTTATAAACTTGTTTCTATCAAAACTAAACTACTGACTACTTTGGGAAATTTGTCAACTTCTAGGTTTATTTCAAATTCATAAAACAGTACACTGAATAGCACCTTTGCTGCCTATAGAAATTAATGTAAAACATAGATCAGTTATAAAAATTTAGTAAAAGAATTTGACAGAAAAATCGAAGACACAAGAGTGTGTGATTATGTGGGAAATAGCAAGGCCAAGGGGAGATTAAATTAAATTAACTGTATTTTATGTGGCATAAGGTAGACCAAAGCAAGTTCATAAAGGGACTGGTACTGTAGAAAGGAGGCAATTTGAGGTTTAAGTGAAAAAACAACTAACAGTTGGACCAAGTTCCTTTACTGAGTGGGATGCAGATGAGACCAAGGGCTGGAAGAAAGATCTAGGAGGGAAGGAAGCTAGGTAGGGAAGAAAGGGATTTGGAACTGGAAAGCAAGTCTAGTTCTCGCACAAGTCTTCCCCAAAACAGGGTGATGTTTGAGTTTAAAGACTCATATTCTGCATGATCTCCTTAGTTTACAAGTATGTTCTATTGGTAAAAGCTACAGGACACAGATTTCAATGCATCACTAGGAAGCTCTTTCTAGCAATTTGATCTATCCATAAATAAAAAGAGTGTTCTCAGAAGACACTGGGTTTCAATTCTTGCCAGGAAACCTACCTGGCATCAAATGGAATGGGAAAGGTACATACCAGGCTGCATGAATGAAAGCTTTCAGCCACCAGTAGCAACACTCAGAAGATCCAATTAAGGGGCACCCAGTCTTCTTGTGATGACTTTTTTCAGTCAACTTGGAAAAGGATCCAAAAAGGGAGTAGAATGGCATATTTTAATTAGAGGTACAACCAAGTGAGCACAGTTAACAGCCGGAAGGGAAACAATGAGACTAGAAAAACAAAAAGATGTTCTGGAACAATGGAATTGGAAGAGTTAAAATACCAGATGTCACAGGGATGAAAAGGTGCATGAAGACTACCTCTCTAGAAAGATATTTCTCCTCCTGTCTTACAAGTCCTCCTTCCAATCTGTTAGTCCTTAATCAGCTTGATCAGGTGCTGTTCAAGAAAGTATGTGTTACATTTATCCAAAACCAGCCTGGAATAACTCTGGTCATGAACCAAATCAGTTAAATTCTGTTTAAAAACAAGGCTTTAGGGACAACAATCTCAGTATAGTATCATAAGTCATGTCAATTAGTTTAAAAGAGATAATCCCCTCTCTTAAAAAAAAAAAGTCATTGAGTGTCTTGATAAATTCTTTAACTAAAGTTCCTCATTATTTGCAAGTCAAATTAAAAAATCTCAATAGAGAGGGGCTAAGTGACTAGTCCAAGTTCACACAGCTAGTAAGCAGTGAAGCCAGGATTTAAACCCTGAAAGCCTAGCTCCCGGGTCAACTTGGGGAACCACTCTACCCTCTATTCCAGGGCAAAGGTAAGGAAGAAACTTTCATTCAAAGACCACCAGGCAACTTGGCCAGCAAGGCCCCCTCCACAAAGGACAATAGAAAAGAAAAGAATGGTTAAATAACCCTGGGGTACTGGACTGGAGGAGTCAGGTGAGGATCACAGCCTGAGAAATTAAAGTTAGATTTTTTAAAAATCTCAATAAAACCACTCAATTTCCTGCTAAGATAAGGTGGCAGTTATGTAACACTTAAATTATAAATATACTTTGAACCACCTTTGAATTTAAACTCCTTCTCAACCTATTTTCTTTTTTGATTTAATCAAGCTTATCAAACTGAAATTAGTGGAACGAATTTTTAAAAATTTGTATTGATGAATCCTTTCATCATTGATCACACTTGAAAGTATTTCAGGTTCCAACTGAAGATAAAAAGCTCTGGCACAATAAAGTGTAGTCAGGAGGTGCTTGTGAGAACACTTCACTAAAGGAAAAAGTACATCAAGGTCAAGGATTTTCATCAAGAAAGTGTCCTCCTCAAGCAGTTGCCTGCTGAGTCTGAGATGGTATGTGGAAACAAAACTCGAGATATGACAGGCTCTCATCCCCTTATGTCATTAAAAATTATTTAGGCAGATACCTGACCCAACCAAGCAAGCTAGACTTTTAATATTATGGAAATAAAAATTTCATCTTGTGCAAAATGCAAACAGTCTGATTTTGTAAATATGAGGGGGGACCGCAAAAAAACCAAGAATTATCTTCTGGAGGGTGAGCCCCTTGTAGTACAGGCTTCCTCCCTGCTAGCTGAGTGTTCTAGGAACCCATGTGTATCAGTGTACCAGCTGGCGTTGTTGTGAGAGGCTGCATTTGGTTTCAATGAATTTTTTTTTGAAGACTCTTTCAATGAGTTTGCCCATTTCATGGTGGGTGATTTACAAGCACACTTGCCCACCCTGCGTTAAGTGTTCAGCAGTCTTTGACCAAAAATAGCATGAACCCCATGCTCCACCCTCCCTATTCACCCAACCTCAACCCAAGCAACTTTAGTTTTGTTTCCCCAGATGAAAAAGTCCTCACAATGGAAACATTTTGCTGATGTGGAAGAGCTGAAACAAACAAACAAAAAAGTGGCAGAAGCACTAAAAGGCATCAAAATTGACAAGTTCAAAAGGTGATGTGCGCAGTAGGAATAAAGCCTCAACAGGTGCATTGCATCAGGTGGAGAGCACTTTGAAGGTGACTGAAGTTGAAACATGTAAGAATAAACACATAATTTTTTTAAAAATTCCATTTTTGAGGTCCCCCCTCATAAAATGTCACATTCCATAAGACCAACAGCTGGAGGTAAATAATACACCCTATAATACATGGCCCTTGTATCCACAGGCCTATAGATCACATTTGTCATTTTTTAAATAAATGCTTTGCTGGTGGAATAAGATAAGAAACATGATTTCTCTAATAGTAAGTACTAGTGTGTCAGCACGTAATCAACCTATGATTTATACAAAATGAGAGTAGGGAAGGAGTATACTACTGATTTGTCTTGAAGCTGAAAAAACAAGCCTGCATTTAAATCATGAGGTGCTGGGATTTTATCAAGACTACAGAATCGCAGTCTTTCCCCAGAAAATGTAATGCCTGCATAAGAGAATGAATATTTTAAACTAATGTAAATAACCCATGAACATGGACAACAGGGTCAGGATGGACCGTGGGAGAAGGGGTGGGCTGGGTGAGGGGGTAGCAATGAGGGAAAAAGTGGGACAAGTGAAACAGAAAAACTAAAAATAAAATTAAAAAAAAGAGAGAATCAATATTTTATAGGAAAGATGGAAAGTTTTTTCTGGGGCACTCAGTTGTCACCCTCGCTGAGCTCTTTTATTTCTTCTTTTCTATTCTGCTGAAAATCAATTATTAAAAGTAAGAGACTATAGTTATCTGATCAATTCAATAACAGAAAACTTTCTGTCTCCTTAGAGGCAATGGGGGATTGGAGTGGACAATGAAGAGGTAGAAAGGAAAGAGATGGTGGGCCTAGATAGCTTTTATTCTGAACATATTTATCAGAAATCACCAAGTGTCCATCTTACTTGATACTGCTTATATACAATCACTACCACAGCTATTTAAAGAAAGATACTTCCAGCCCCGGCTGGTGTAGCTCAGTGGATTGAGTGCTGGCCTACAAACCAAAGTGTCGCTGGTTTGATTCCGAATCAGGGGATATGCCTGGGTTGCAGGCCAGGTCCCCAGTTGGGGGCACGTGAGATGCGACCACACATTGATCTAAATAAATAAATAAATAAATAAATAAAAATAAAAACAAGGAAGATACTTCCTGTAGTAAGAATTGACTCTGATAATTTTTTCAAGGGAGGCTCACTTCAAATAGATTATAAATCCTTCGAGGGTAAACACCCAATCATGCATTCCCCCCACGGTCAAGTACAGTCTTGTTCATGAAAGGAAAACTGCCTGAAATACACCTGTAAATTAGATTGGAGAGCCTGCCAAAGCAAACCCTTCCTTGCTCACTATATCTTTGGTGTCATATTATCTTTTAGTGAAAGCAAAAGCAAATAGTCATCCTTTTATTTTGAATAATTCAAGTGAACTCTTTAGTTTCTCAGGAGGGACACTTCATTAAATCCACACCTAGCTCATAGACCAAATTTTTAAATGTTTTATATCTTGCTAGTATGCTCTCTAGCCTACTGAGTATGGCCATCACCACTGAAAACCCCCTTAGGGTCATTATCTCTGACAGTGAAGAAGTGCACACTTACCACTATGACGAACACTCTTTCCAGCTTTTCTTCCTGCTGTACTTTCAGGATCAGCGCTTTGCACCTACTGAGAAATGTGGCTCCAGGAATCTTGGTGCTTACCTTGCAGGTACAGAATCTTGCAGGTATGTGCAGGGAGCCAACAACACAGGTAAAATAACATTGATGTTGTTTGATAATGAGGAATTATTTCCTCATCTGAACTTAGCATAGAAGCCACAGTTCCTCTAATATGTGATGTACTTTAAAAAAAGATTTTAGGGAGAGAGAGAAAGGTGTGGGGGGGAGAGGAAGAGAGAGAGAGAGAGAGAGAGAGGAAGAGAGAGAGGAATGAGTCATTGTTCCACTTATTTATGCATTTGTTGATTGATTCCTGTATGCCTTGTATGTGCCCTGACTGGGGATCGAACCTGCCATCATGGCATATTGGGACAACACTCCAAACAACTGAGCAACCCAGCCAGGTAACATGTGATATACTTTTGTCCACAGGCAGACTTGTTCTACTTTAGAATAAGTTATTTTCAATATTCTCTCAGAATTTTTTCTGTATGAAGGACAGACTGCATTGCAGTCTGATCCCTGGATCAGTTCAGCCAAGTCATCTGAATGAGGCACTCACGAGAGCACTTCAATATGCAGTGCTAAAGCATACCACATTCTTTATACTTTCCTCCTAAATTATGTGCAGAATATCATTTATGATAAATTTAAGATGATTCATATATAAAAGCATACCTCATTATCTCTTTGGGACCAGGTTATTTTGGGGTGGTGAAAACATTCTGAACCTGGATTTTAGTGAAGTCTGTACAATTCTGTAAAACTTTACTAAAAATCATTAAGTTGTACAACTAAAATAATGAATTCAATGATATATAGATTATATTTTAGCAAAGCTGTTTTTAAAAAGTAATTTGACATTATTTCCTACTTGACTTGGGGATAAATGAGATTTTTCCAAGGAGATTTTATATGAGGCGAAAACCCATGCCTCTATATTTTAAATAGAGGTGGATGTTCACTAAGTATCTCCTATTGCTGAGTTTCCTTTCACATATCCTATCTAAACCAATTTGAAGAATTCTGTTAAACAGCCACCAGAAAATCAAATATGTTCATGAGCTACCTGAAGCAACTCAGGAACCATGGAGAATAAAAGTGAAAGTTTTCAGAACAAACCGACATAGCTATGTAAAGTGGTGATGAACAATCATTCCCTATTTAAACTAACTCCACAAAATAAAATACGAAAAGAAAAAAAAAATCAGGGTTTAAAGGAAAGACTACGGATCATGCTGCATATGAGGATGTGCAGTACCTGTGTAAGTGTGAACCTAGTTAATGCTGCAGACTTTGTTGAGTTGGTACACCCAGGCGCAGCCCATAGAGAAACATCTGGACAGTCGGTGGTCATCCATGGTTAGTGTCAGGTAAGTACCGACTTTGGGCTCAAAGCTGTACTCTGGGTATTTTAAAAAGTAATCTATGAAGACTAACAAGGTAGTCTACTGAAATAGACACTTGAGGATAAGAATAAAAAATAGGAAGCCATTCTAAGTGAATTAAACGCCACTGAGAGGCTGACTACAAAGAACAACAGCAGAGCCTCTAATCCTATGGAAGGTCAAAGTAACCTAAGCCACAGGCTGACCTGAAGTTGATTTGTCAGAGAGATTTACCCAGACTTTCTTGAATTTTCCCTGATTTGTTCCAGAACCCTGGCTGAGGGTTCAGGTAGGGGCTAAGTGGCCCCAGCTGTAGGAAATAGAGAGCTGTAGTCCTGGGTGTCCAGGCCTGGAATGTGCAACCACATATTCGGAGACTAGTGAATCATCCAGGCTGCCTGGGACCTGCGTGCTTCTCTGCCCTCCCCCTTTGGATGAAATTGAAGGTTGACGCTTCTCTCCTCTCCCTTCTCGTCTCTCTCTTCTCTCCCCTCCCTTTTTACTCATGTTTTATGGAGTTTGAAGTATAGACTTTCTAAAATTGACTTGCCTGAAGTATAATTTGGGTTGGGGGAAATTGTCTGTAAATATCCAGCTGAATATGCTCAATACTTTCAGATAACTAAAACAAACTTTCTATGATAGTGTTCATATTTATATCTAAAATTATAATTTTAAAATTCAGAAAGTCATAACATTGAGCAAATACTTTTGCAATTTATAGACAAACTTAAAAAAAAAAAAAAAAACTGTCAGTCTCTCTCATTCTCTCACCCCACAAACTGAGCTGAAATAGTGATAATGAACTTCAATCAGCACTACTTTTCAAATAGCTCTGTTCCTGCCCGCAAACCCACTATATGTCATGTTTTCAATCACATTTTAACAAGATGAATTCAATAGTTTACCATCCAACAAAATAAGACAACTACAAAGAGAAAACTAAAATCACAGTAGCATGAAAACACTACATATTTACAGACTGTGGGTCCCCCAAACCAGAATGAGAATGCACGGGGTGAGTGTCCAAAAACAATTCTGCGAGTCAACACAATAAATCAGGCCCAGATGTCACAAACACAATAAATCAATTGAAACTGCCAAACCACTTTTCTCAACCTACTGGATTTAATTAAAACCGCCACTCAGTTCATGAGAGGCCTTCTAATAGCGCAGATAGTATCACTCAGCCTCCACCATCCACCCAAACCTGATGTGAGAGACAGTCTGTTAAATTTCAATCTATGGGCCTATTAAACATGGCATGGCTTAGTACACATCTGCAGTACTGCACTGCCATCCCTTCCGTACCCGCATGCTTCCAAAGCCCTCATTGACAATGCCATCAATCAGCCTCTGCCATCGTAATACAGTAAGTGCCAGATAAATGCTGCAGGAATATCGACTTTTTGGTCCTTCCTTTTGTGTTAAAAATACAGCATGGTCATTGAAAGCAGACTATCATGCTCAATCAAATGCATAAAACAAGGGGTGATACAGAGCTTGGTAGTTTCAGATTCTTTAGTGAATATTCCTAAGACATCCCAACCCGAGCTGAGAGTCTGTGAAGATCTGTTTCCAAACAACCCATAAATGCGACTGAGAAAAACAGAAATAATGAGGGGGAAAAAAAAGGAAGTGCTCACAAGCTATTATGAATTCACGAGGCTGACAAAGGGCATGGATTTCCAGGCATCTTCTAGGACTGGAGGTTAGGAATCTCACTGGCCCTTAAATAAAATTTTTAAAAGTCCCTGGAATTTAGTACAGAAAAGACACAGCAATACCACCACCAAGGTTGTTTTAACTTGAAGGATCACATTATTCATCGTGCTCAACCTCTAAACTCAGTCAGCAGAAACCTTCCTGGCACTTTCCTTGTGTATACTTGGCTCCATTTTATAAAGACAGAATGGACTATGTTTGGCATTTTTGCCTTGAGTTATTGACATACTTTAAATTATGCTGTTTTATGTCCATTCTGTAATAGAACAGAAATCTGCTACAAACAATCTTTATTAACAGACCGCCTCAGGTGCTGAGACTCTCGATTTAACAGTGTCTCTGAACAGACAAGCCGGGAGCTCATTAATAGGCTTTGCCAACCCTTTGGCTTCTGTGAGATGTAAGTGGATTATGGAGGTTTGTTTGTCAGGCTATCTTTTTACACCACTGTCTGAATAATTGCCACAAAGTCCTATTGCTTTGGCCTAATTAACAAAATGTACAAAATCCTGAGCATAGAACTTTTATTGATTAGGCAACTCCATGGGAAGCTTGTGAACCCCATGACTTCCGCCCCCAGACACATGCTCTTCGTGATGCTACGTACTGGACTGTGGCCTTGTAACACACAGATGGCTTTTCTTAGATCTTTGAGTTACAAAGTGCCACAATAAACCACACCTGCTCGTTGCAACTTAAAAATCAGTATCCTTGGGATGAGACAAATTCTTAGGCACATTTCATCATTTGTTTACTATAAAACTTATTACTATCAGATCCATTTTCCCCCCACAGAAACATACTTGGAGACATGGTTTCAATAGTAAACAAGCAAACAAACAAACAAATGGTTAAAGAAGCAACAGAAAAAGTTTTAGCTGAATAAAAACAAAAGCAAGAATAAAACATGACAAAGGAAAAGCCAAAAATAAGGAGGGGAAATGAGAGTTTATTGGTCAGCTATTTTTCATGAACTAAATGATTATTCCAACAAGTAGTTCAGGGCCTGTGCGTCAGAGACAGTGTTAGGAACTGGGACTAAACTAGGGGACAAAAAGACAGCCAGGATCTGTGCTCCTCTGGAGCCTTTAATATTGAGGACAACAGATTTTTGAAAAGCCCCGGTATCGAGGTTCAACAACTATCTCCACGTGGGATTGTACTTAAGTTTCCTTAGTAACTCGGTAAAAAGCCCAGAGGATGAAAAATTCTGTTTGATGACTTACAGAGTTAGATTGTCCATGGGAAATTAAGCCGTGTGTCTTATTTCATGTAGGTACAATTTGAAACAAGGTGCTGCAGATATTTTTTGAAGTTTGAGAAGACACAGAATCTGGCCTTGAAGAAGTCCAATTAAAAATGGAAAGCAGGACAAATAAAAAATGTTGTACTTATACATACAGATAATTTAGGAATTTTTGCCTAAATTTACATTTTTGTTTTGTAAATCAGGCATAACTATAACTAGGTAATGACTGCATAGCAACTAGAAATAGCAATTGCATAGCAAACAGCCGAATAAGCTTTAGTTGGTAATTCAGCAAGGACAAAATACATAAAATTGAATTAATTCAGAAACCTTTAAGGCCCTGGGAGTTGACTGCATTTTTTCTTTTCCAGTTTGAAAGGGGGCAGCAACATTTTTTTAATCTGAAAAAGATATGTTGTCAAATCTTGGGAATTTATGATAAATTTTTGAGAACATTTTACCCTGGAGAAGTGTATACATATAGTGATAAGCAAGCACACATGGGCATCTGTCAATGTGAAATTGAATTCATCAAAAATGTGATGAGCACCTATCATGCATCAGTCTCTCTGCTCAATGCTAAATATTCAACATGAATGTCATAGCAGCTGTCTCTAAATATAAAAACAAACATTGGAGTAGAGGAGGATCAAAGGTTAGGTAGGTCAAGGTCAACAGGCTGAGCAGAATATGATAGTTTGAATATTCTTCAAGTGAAGCTAGATTATGCCAGGAAAAGGTGACCTCTCTAGTACAGCTGTTCCTTTCAGAAGCCACTGGAGAATTTAAATAAAAGTGGAGATTTTCTTCTTTTGGATCAATAGTAGTAATAATAGCAGCACCAATAATTAACAGATACTATCATTTTTTGAGAGCTTACCTTATACCGCATTTACTTTGATAATGATTTACATTCATGAACTTCATCAGTCACAACACTGCAAAAGTAGGTATTACTAGTATCTTTATTTAATATATGAGGACACAGATACTATGTAAATTTTCCTGAGCCTCAGAGACTGACCAGAGAAAGAGGCTGACAACTCCATCATTACATCAGGAGTTTATTAAGGAACTTACGCATGAGGCACATCTTGGGCAGTGGCAAGATGACGTGGATATCCTCCCTGCTTCATGGGAGGTGCTAAAGGGCAATATGGATAGGGGTGCTGGGGTGTTCCTGTCCCAGTCAGGAGGAAAACGCTTTACATGTTTGCCTGGGGAGGGGCAACGACCTCTTCCAGGAACCATGGGGCATAGGGAAAGCATCAATCAGACAGTCTCTGAGGGGATTTATAGGAAGCAATCTCTGTTCTGGCTCACTTATAGTATCTAGCTCAAAGGTCCAGCAGTGGCCATATCACTGAACAGTCTCTCCTCTACAACAGAGAGTAGCAATTGCTCAAGACTGCAAAACCAGTAAGAGGTAGAATCAGCATTTAAATCTAGAACCAACTCCAAAGCCCATGCCCTTATTCACAGTCTTACATTGTCCAGGGCCTTGACTGATGCTCAGGCAGTTTTGGTGGTTGTGCAGTAGGGAGTTGGGGTGGGGTGGGATAGTGATTCATCATTCTTTGCCCAGTAAGTTGTTTTCCCTGGGTTTTGCAAGAGATCATGTTTAAGGTAAACTGCTTATCACCTGCCTAGACACCAGTGATTTACAATTATTTCTTTATTAAGAAAATGTTCAGTACGAGTGGTCGCTCGCTGAAAAAATGCCAACAAAGAGGCCTTGTCAGTTTTTTGGCAGA
Organism: Furipterus horrens; assembly: GCF_987537825.1. Classification (NCBI taxonomy): domain Eukaryota; kingdom Metazoa; phylum Chordata; class Mammalia; order Chiroptera; family Furipteridae; genus Furipterus; species Furipterus horrens. The sequence goes on from NW_028327175.1 coordinate 89,203,382, forward strand.
GACACATCTAAACACATAGAAACAAGTTTAAACACTATCATTTATGAATAATTCTTTCTTGGCATCATTCCTCATTCACCACAATTTGCAGCCAGAAAACACTTATTTCTACTTTTCTTACTCTAGAAATAATCCAGCCTTAAGTGGATCTAATTCCTCCTCAGAAGAGAAGCGGCCCTGTCAGGACTTGGTTGTGCCGTGCTGTGTTTCAGACACTGAGGCTTCCATTTACCCCCCAGCTGCGCAGACTCCGAGAGCTGGTGCTAAGCCAGAGCTCTGCACCCAGTGCGATCTGTGGCCTGGAATGATAAACACACAGCTGCCTGTGGCGAGGGCCCGGGGCATAATAGATGGCCAGGTCTCAACCGGAGTCAGGCAAAGCCAACAGAAGTCATTAATCCAACTGCTTATATGTTAAATATCCCAAAACATGTACGAAACGGCGAGCTGCCTCGATGGAAGGCAGCGAGAGGAAGGGGGGGAAAGGCAGAAGCAATTTAAAGGAACCGGAGAGAGTAAGTGGCTGTGAGTCCTTTGTAAAGTCCTGCTCCAGAGCTGATTTACTGCCACAAAGCCCTGTTGCTGCAAATAGTTCATAAAGCGTATGACCTGAGCACTTGCCCACGGGACCACAATAACATTTATCTAGCATAAATTAATGTGTTTCAACCACTAATTCAATTTGGCCGTCTCATTCTTCTGGTTTTGGCAAAGCCGAGCCTTGCTATAAAGTCACTTGGTGCCTCACAAGAATGGCTGTTCGTTAAGGAGTCACACGCCACGAGGAGCAAAGAGTGCTATTAGTTGAGTAGTCATAAAAATACACCTCCAGAGCACATTTGGAGCTGTGCTAATTGAAACTTCCTCTTTAGAGGAGTTTGATCAAAACCAGCTGTAGGAGTCAAGCAGGAGCAGATTTCAACACCGCATTAAAAACCTAGCAGATTCAGAAAGAAGAGGGAACACGGGCTCTCATTGGCTCCCGACACACTGCAAAGAGAGCATGCGACCTGATCCTGGGGAGCAGAGGAAAGAAGCTTCTCTACGGCAGGGTCTGAAGAAAGAAACCTGTATAGTGCAGTTTCCTGCAAAACAGTCCAGATCTGACAGCCTCCTCGAAGAACATGTGGGAAAAACCACAAAGCCTAGTGAATTTAGGAAAATGAAGTGGGATATTGTTCTAAAAAGGGAAAAACAAGAGTTTAAGTTTTTTTCATGGGTAATATAGGAAGATCCCATTAGTATTACAAACAAAAACACAAAACATCCAAGGCACAGAGAACCAAACAAAATCCCAAATTAAAAAATAAATAAATAAACCTATACGAACTACAAAAACACAGACTTCATTTAAACATGGAAATGAGAACTCTCTCCTCCTCTTTGGCTCTCTGTGACTTTCCTGTTCCAAGACATAAGGACTGCATTCTGCCAATGTGTGTATCCATGGGTTTGCCGAAAATGTGGAACAATCATGCGTATTCTGTGTTTACTTTACTCGAGGGTGGTTTAACCATTTGTAAAGGAAACGGTCACTGATATGTAAATATAAATAGCATATTCTACCCATAAAGTATGTGAACTTTATTTAATTCAGATGAGCAGAGTGCCTGGAAATGTTAAAAGAAAGGTTTTGTTTTATACACCTCTAAGTAGCATGTAAATTAGGAAGGACTACTGGCCTTTTAAATTTGTTTATGCATCAATTTAATGGAGTGTCCAGTTGGAGGCTACGGCACAGTGATTTGTAAAGGTACTGGGTGGGGAGATTTATTTGTGTAGATGTGGGAAGGATCATTATGTCTTATGCCACAAAAGCATGAGAGTAACTATAGGTAATATATGAATTATAATGATTATTCTGAAGGATATAATGATAGCCTCATAAATAGTAACTATGAAGAGTTGAAAATTTGCTTCATTTTCAACTCTTTTTGAAATGCATTAAGTAGGCTAATCTCATCTTACATTTCTTTCCCTTTATCACAAATGAAACATATAAACTGACTCACTGATTTAAAACAAAACATCCTTACAAAAGAAGCTACATAATTATATAATTCTGTCTCTGTTTTCTTTTTATGCTTGAAAACTTGCATCCAGAGTAACAGTCACTGACACAAGATGTAGCCTCTAGTGTGTGATATGGTCATATGAATTTGTGCATATATGAGTAGTATTTCTAATGCTTCTTTATCACTCATATGTGTCAATGCATAATTCAGTTCACAGCTGCAGTGGTATGCCCTTTATTTATCTTGTTTGTCCAAGGATTAACGCCATTAGGGAGGCTTAAATTTATTGCTCTTAAACCTGATGAAGGAGGTTGAAAAATTTGGAAAATTTTCTAAAGACAAATCAAGATTAAATGATGAAAAATAACATGCAAAATAAAGCCAAACACAATATTCGGGTTTAAAATGGGATGTAAAAAGAATTCATTGACCCAGCTTATCCCAATTTTCTCATTAAAGTTTTTCTCTAAATTTCAGAAAGGATGATACTTATGTTATCACCAAAACTGGACTTCACATTAACTCACCAAAATCTAGGAATTTCCAAAGATCTAAGAATTAAAACAAGAAAAAAATAAGATGACTTCCATGTTCTCTATAGTCAGAAACAGTGGAAATCAGTCCACTCCAGAGTGATTTGGAACTCCTCATTCCTTTCCTACTGCTTCACCCCTGGCTCAGAAAATTGTCTACACTTAAAACCAAGCCAGGCAGCTGTTCTCAGGACAAAGGGCGCTATGTTCTGAAGTAGCACAATAGTGTCTCCTCCTTCCTCTCCCACGATCTGTGATTTCTGACTGAAAAGAAAGAGTTGGTCCACCGAAACACAGAACTCCAGGCAGGGAGAGTCAGAGGGCTGCTGTGGCAGGTGGTGGTGCACATTCAGGAATTCAAATGCAAGAGAAGGGTCAGGACCAAGCAAAGATCTGCCTCAGGCCTGCAGGACTGTAGTGGAAAAGCCTGGGAACTAGAACTTGAGCATGATATTCTCTGTAGGAAAAGGAACAGTCAAAAGCCATGAGAGTGCATAAAGGGTAAGCCCAGACATGTGTCCTTAATACAGAATAAAAGTTTTTAAATTGATGATGATATAACAAAAATAATAAGTGTCAGCCTAAAGGTTCAAATGAAGAGCAGGTGTCTGAGTCAATGCACCATAAGAGTCAGAATATTCAGAGTATTACTTGGTAGCCTTATGTAGCAAAGGCGATTGCCCTCTCTACCCCGGCTCTGCATAGACAACCATGTTTCTCACACTCCCTTAGAGAAGGGTGGTCAGGGCGATTTCCCCCACGGAATGTGAGCAAATGCATGTCACTGGATTGACAAAAAAAAAAACAAAAAACTCACTCCAAACATCCCCCTTTTTTTTCCTATTAATAAGAAATGGTGGTGATTAAGGCAGCTTCAGAAGATTAATATTGATAATGGCAGAGCTCCCTTGCATACCGGTGGAATAGGTAACTTAAACCAACTGTCACAATGAGAATAAGTAAAAAATCTGGACATTTTATTATTATTATTAAACCTGCTCAAAGATACTTGATATCTATCAAAGAACAAAGAATTATGGGAATAAGATTAATAGAAAGACAAGAAGTCCAGAGAAATGAGCTCCCTATTTGGGGACAGTTTCTCCTAAGGACAGCTGCTAATTCTAGAATAGGCAAGTGCAATGCTAAGAAGGGAGTAGAATTTGTGACCAACTTGCAGAGCTATAGGGACCACCAACAATCAGAAAACCCTCAAGGCTAGGCCAGCTGTTGCAGGGACTGACACCAATCTCAAGTTCCTTCCTTCCTTCCTTCCTTCCTTCCTTCCTTCCTTCCTTCCTTCCTTCCTTCCTTCCTTCTTCCTTTCTTCCTTCCGTCCCTCATTTCTTTCTTTAATTTTTGAGGACATGTTGGGAAGCAAAATCTCAATGGATTGAGAAAATGCTCTGGAGAAGGGCAGTTTTGCATCTTATTTTATACATTAGAACCCAAAGAGAAGATGTAAGGAGAGGCCTGAAATCCACTGGTGGTAGATTGAGGAGGCAGGAGGTTGGGGTAAAAAGAAAAATGGAGAAACACATATTTTACATTGGTGGGTATAGTGTAGTTAATACTTAACATTTACAGCATATAGCCATGGTATACAGGAACAAGGTTCGGATATCTTGTGCTCTGGGACCTGTGGTTCTGCCTTCAGGGCATCTAGAAAAGAATATTACTCTGACAGGGTTACTTAAGGTAGATTGACCCTTGCTAAGGAAGCTACAGGCCTGGAATGTGACTACCTGATATGACCTGCCCAGTTAGGAATTAGTGATCAGAGGACCCTGCGTGGTTACTTTGATCACTGAGCTTGTTGGCCTGCCACCGGCCACCCCTCCGCCCAAGTCACTTTAATCCAATTTTAATGATTGAAATGATCTCCAATTGCTAGTGCCACTAGTTGTCTACTAATAACAAATGTAACAGTGACATCATGTTCATCCTTAATTGGCTTTTTTCTTTTCAAGTGAAGTTTTATTGAGGTACAATTTAAATTCAGTTAATTTTCTCTTTTAAGTGTACAGTTCTATGAACTTTGACAAACACATACACCCATGTAACTGCCTCCATGGTAAATACATAAAATACTTAAATCATCCCAGAAAGTTCTCTCATGTCCCTTTGAGAGTAATTCCTTCCCCTGTCCCCTTGTCCACAGCAGGCACTGATTTGTAAATGGAATTTGTAGTATGTTGTCTTTTGAGTCTGGATACTTTCTCTTAGCATAATGTATTTAAAATTCATTATCTCTGCGCTGGCATAAATTCTTCATTTTTTTATTGCTAGTATGTTGGAATCAATTGATTTTTGTATATTGATTTTGTCTGCAATGATCTTGCTAAATTTACCCATTAGTTCTAATAGCTGTTTTATAGATTCTTTGTGATTTTTAATGCAGGCCATCATGTTACTTGTGAATAGAGACTGTTTTATTTCTTCCTTTCCAATCTAGATGCCTTTCCTTTTTTTTTTTTTTTTTTTCTTTTTTACTTGTTTATTGTACTAGCTAGGACCTTCAGCAAACAGAGACGGGAGAGTAGACATAATTGCCTTGTTATCAATCTTAAAATTCACTCTTCCACCAGTTATTAAGTGTGATATTAGCTGCAGTTATATTTTTTTGCTGTTGGTCTTTGTTTTTTTTTTTAATCTAATATATCCATTGTCTAGTTGAGGAAGTTTCCTTCAATTCCTACTTTGCTAAGACACTTAAAAAAAATAACTAATTGCTGTTGAGTTTTTGTCAAATGCTTTTTATGCATCTATTGAGAAGATCATATGATTTTTCTTCTTTAGTTTGTTGATGTGCTAGAATAGATTATTTGTAAATGTTGAACCAAGTTTACATTTCTGGGATAAATCTTACTTGGTCATGATGTATTATCCTTTTTCTATATTGCCAGGTTTGATTTGCCAATATTTTGTTGAGAAATCTATGTTTGAAAACAATTGTTCATATACAAAGTCTGATAGTAAAATAGTAACTGTAACCATAAAGAGATAATTCAACTTGAATGAAAACTGAGAAAAATTACAATGAAAATAGATTCAAAAGGATTCTTTATTATAACATTAGCTGAGGCATAGTTTAAAAAATATCTACATAATGTATTCAATGTAAATAATTTTTTTACCAAAGGATTCAGAATTATGGAGAAAGTAAATATGGTAGATCTGTATCATTTCTTTCCATCAGATCTTTACCCAGTAGGACTTTTGTGCTATCTTGTTAGTGTCCCTCTAATATAGCTAGGACAAGCCTCATTTATGTAGAGGTGAGACAGCCAAAGACCGTTCCAAGGCGACATGGAAAAGAGGCAAGAGCAGAAGTTAAAACCTTTCATCTCTGACAAATCTCCTCTTAACTTCTGCTTGACTTCTACTCAGGGTTGCTCCCCCATGCACATAATCAATAGCTATAAACCAGTTCACAGATAGACTTCAGTCTTTGCAAGGGAGTGTCTCAAGGCAACAATGTAGTGGGGGAAGAGGTGGAAGAGGGTATGGCGGGATAAATGATAATGAAAAAAATGACAATAAAAGTAAATTATTTAAAATGAAAGAAAAATAGAAGCTTAAAAAAAGATTTTCAGATTTGGTGTATCATTTATTTTCTGTTTTATTTCCTTCCAAAATTAGTTTTGGTGGATGTAAACAGCAACCCCTATTAGTTCACATCTCATTAATATCTATGCTTTCTATACATATTGTATGGAAACTTTTTGTATGCTTTCTCTGAAATATAAAGGGAGAGATTGAATGGTTTATTATCATCATGATTCCTCCACCCCATCAATATTTTTCCTACTTGCAAATTAATTACTGAGAATTACTTTTCCATTTTATGAGATTCAGACTGAATATGCTTTATTGTAAGAGCTCTGCTATTTGAATGTTATTTATTTTTATGTCTTGAAAATTAAAAAGAAAAGTCTGATATTAACTGGCAAGGAAGCAAATAGCTGCTGCACTTATAAAATTCCAGAAAACATATTGACTAAAGCACAGCAATATTAATAAGATAAAATAGAAGTTAAGACAAGAAGAAATAATAATAAGAGAATGGCATATGTAATGTCCAACTAACAATTCACTAATTAAATCATCTAGATAATCAATAACCTAACAACCAGAAAATTAGTAGTGGTATTAATAGCAGTTATATCAAGTACAGTATTAGCTATAGTAAGTATAATAGTCTATGTGAATGTAAATGTCCGATACTGATATTAGACAAAATGGAATTAAGGGTTCTGTGACAGTCAGGGAGTTGTACCTGCCAGATTTCCTTCCAAAAGGACTTGCTCTCAGGGCGAGGAGTGAGATAACTGACTGACAGGCTATAGTTATCCATCTTCAGATTCCTCATGCCAAGGCCATTCATCCCTTGAACTGCTCCCAGCCAATGTCTGAACATGGTAGAGGTACCAGAGGAGGGCGATTTATGCGCAGTGTCAGGAGGTCTCTAGTGGATACCCTGTAGAATGTCATAGTAAGCTATTTTGTCCATGACATCATGCTCATAGGTAGGATAAGCACAGGTGGCTATTGGACCAGAGGCCACCTACAGACAGAGAGGCTATCATCCTACCACTATGTATGAATTTCTCAGGTCTCTTTTCAATTTTATTTATATTTTATCCTTAGAGATTCAGTGGCTCTACTACTAATTATCTATATGATAGTCTAAGTGGATTATGTGTTTGTTTACTTGGCAGTGCCTCCTTCCTCATTTTAATTAATTCATTAATCAATTAATTTCCCACGTGGCTGGGATGAGAAGAAGAGAAAAGAAGGGATGAGACAAGAGAGGCAGGCAGGCACCATAGGTCAGGCAAGACCCATGGACCTTATTCTGTATGGGACAGGATAGGAAGTCATTAGAAAGCTTTGAACTGGGAGTGATTTTTAAAATCCACTGTGGCAGCTGTGTGAAGACTGGATTGTGGAGACTGGAAGACCAGGGCAGGGCTGTCCAGATGGGAGATGATGATGGCCAAAACTGGGGTGCTTGCTGAGAGGTGGTGGGAAGTCAGCATCTGGGGATGTTGTTTGGAAGCAGGACCATTAGGACTCCTGACAGCTGGCCCCCACTCCAAGGCTCTTGACTCTCTGGGGCCTACTCCTGGCAGACAGGCATCACTCCTGGGCATCCTTTCTACAGCGAGAGGAGACAGCTGCCAATGACCCTACAAAGCAATACTCCAGGACTCACGCTTCTCCTCGGTGCCTCCTTTCTCATTTTTAATGCCTTGACTCTGTGTTAGTGAAGCTTCTCTGAGAAGCATGTACCAAAATGAAATTAAACATTTAAGACAATTATTAAGGAAAACACTCTGAAGAAATAAAGGAAGGGAAAGAGTAATAAGCAGGGAGTACCTGCAACATATGATGGTGGTCTGTCTCCTATGAAAGGAGAGAGAGAAGGAAGGTTTGGTAAACATTCAGACAGCAGCCAAGTTCTGAAAAAGTCCCAGCCATTCCAAAAGGGAGTCCTTGAGTAAAGGTTAATATTTAGGATGGTCCCATGCTGGGCAGAAATAACTTGTCTGGTGCACTCTGATCATGTTCTATCATTGGCTGGTCGTAGTATGATGTATGTCCTCAGCATGAACATTGCAGTGGATCCAAAACTGTGGTATCTGAAGGCTGTTAGTCAACTATATTTTTCCTGGCAGTTTCTTCTGGAGAAAGATATGAATAGTATATGTCCTCAGTGCCACAGTCCCCTGGAGCATGTCGATCTACTGAATGAATGTTTAAAGAATAGCAACCCCATGATTACTAAGAGAATCCTTTCCTGAGAAGGAAACTCAGAGGGTAGTTAGTGAGACAAACTACAAGTGTACAGGATATTGTTAACAAATCTTTAAGGGATGGGTAATTCTTATTTTAAACAACTTATTTTGGTAACTAAAATAAAAGGAATAAAAATATTACCAGCACTAATAAGCATCATGTTCAGTGTGTCAAATAGATGAAGAAAAGCCAAAGAATAAGAATGCATACCTATTCTCTTAAGAAAACTTCCTGAAAATCTCATGCAATACTTCTGTTTATATCTAAGAGAAACATTTCACATAGTAATGTGACAGCTCTACCAGAATTTATTACATGATCACACCTATATTAAAGTGAATAGGAAATATGTCAAAATCTCATCAGACATCTCTTATAAAAAAAAAGAGAGAAAAATATAAATTGAGAACTATACTGGGAGGTAAGTAGATGTCTCTGCTACACTAATCAAATAGTTTTCTGAAACTAGTATAACCTTAATGCAAAATCAAAACTGGGCAGGACAGTACAAGAAAAGAAAATTAAAGATGCATTGAGTCTATGTGGGCCGCCATGGCAGAGGCAGCTGGCACGAGATAAATCTAGCCTGGGGATTTCATGTGGCCTATCTTGGTTCCTTCTTCTGCCCCTGCAGCCCTGGAGGCTGCCTTCACCGCAGCCCCACTCCAGGCTTCTATGTCTCTTCTGTGATTGTACTGACAAAGCTAGGAGTTAGAATGGAACAAACTAAAGGCCCAATAAGGAAAGGGAAAGGTAAGGATGCTGGAGCAGAACAATGGATTTCTCTTTCTCTTTCATGCAAAGATCATGGGACACACAATTCAGGAACCACCTCAACTCAGTGACTCCACCAACATCCATCAGGAGGATGCCTTTGATAACAACAGTGACATTATGGAAGATGGTGGACATTCACCACACGAAGCTACCTTGCAGCAAGGCTTACAATATCCACCTACAATAGATCTTCTACTCACAAATGGCTATCCACCGTCAATTAGCATGTATGTAACTCAGACCAAACACCAGTCTTATAATCAGTATCCCAATGGATCGGCCAATGCTTATGGTGCAGTTAGAAACTTCAGCCCCCCTGACTATTACCATTCAGAAATTCCAAACACAAGACCACATGAAATTCTAGAAAAACCTCCACAGCTACCACCTTCTCCTTTGGTACCACAAACTTTGATTTCAAATAAATCATTGGCTCACCTGAAACTAAAATAAAAATAACCAAAATTATCCAGAATGGCAGAGAATTGTTTGAGTCTTTTCTCTATGGAGACCTTTTAAATGAAGTACAGGCAAGTGAAGCATGAAAGCAGAAAATAAAAGAGAAAAAAAAAAAAAAGCAACAAGCATGACTTATCTAGATCAGAAGAGCCCAAGTCACACAAAAATCCCCAAATTAGAACCAGAGGAACAAAACAGACCAAATGAGAGGGTTGACCCTATTTCTGAAAAACCAAGAGAAGATCTGATACTAAAAGAGGAAACCCTGGTTCAGCCAATATTATCTTCTATTCCAACAACAGAAGTGTCTGGCCCTAGCTTGTGTGACTCAGTGGATTGAGCACTGGCCTATGAACCAAAGGGTCACTGGTTCAATTCCCAGTCAGGGCACATGCCTGGGTTATGGGCCAGGTCCCCAGTTGGGGGCACGTGAGAAGCAACCACACACTGATGTTTCTCTCCCTCTCTTTCTCTCTTCCACTCTCCCTAAAAATAAATAAATAAAAAATCTTAAAAAAAAAAAAAAAGAAGAAGAAGAAAAAGAAGAAGTGTCTGCTGGTGTTAAGTTCCAGGTTGGCAATCTTGTTTGGTCTAAGGTATGAACCTATCCTTAGTGGCCTTGTATGGGATCAAGTGATACCCAGCTTGAGGTCCATACCCAAATCAACACAAGAGGTGCCCAGGAATATCATGTCTAATTTTTTAGCAACCAACCAGAGAGGACATGGGTTCATGGAAAATGGATATGAGAATATAAAGGTCATAAACAATTTGAAGAATTTCTGGCTGAAGCAACAAAACAAGCCAGCAACTACTCTGAGAAACAAAAGATTCAGAAACCCTGACCACAGAGAGAATGTGCTCAATGGGATATTGGCATTGCCCATGCAGAAAATGCAATGAAAATTGCCCAAGAGGAAAGTATGGAACAGTATACTTTTATCTATATTGATAAACAGCTTGAAGAGGCTTTGTTGCAAGCAAGAAATAAATGTTGCCTCCAAAGCTGAAGTTAAAAAAAAAAATCTGGAGACCAAGATCAATGCTGAATACTCAGCCAGAACAGACCAACGAGAGTGAGGTGGCCTCCTCACTTTTAAGTACTGAGATTCGGACACATAGCCAGAGGTGGCACACAAGTGTGGGAAAGGAAGAACCACCTTCTATTTAAAACAGTCTGGAAAACAGCAGCAGCAGGGAAATCTTTTACCAGCTTCTATTACAATCCACTGAGGGAGCTTGGACTTGCAGAAGTGTATGTAACGTGTCCCCAGTTGTGAAAAGCGAACGAGTGTTTCCTCTTCAGAATGCTACAGTAGATAGGAAATTTATGGGTCAGTTTGTTTATTCGGTAAAGAGAATTGGTAACAAATTGGAAATAAGTATCAGGGGATGAGACAGACTTACAAATTCTACACCAAGCCAGAGAAATGAAAAGGCAACTGAGAATGTATATCATCTCCTGAAGCAACATCTGGTGCTGCAGGCACAGTAGAAAAGAAGCAACAGAGAAGATCAATTATTAGAACTCATTCTGAATCAGAGAAATCCACTGAGGTTGTGCCAAAGGAGAAGATCAAAAAGGAACAGGTTGAAGCAGTTCCTCAGGCTAGAGTGAAGACTGGATTACATTACGGGTCAGCGGACCCCGGAGCGCGGGGCTTTGTCAGATTCAGTGATAGCTCCATCTCCGCAGCGATTGAAGAAACTGTGGACTGAGATTCCTGCACAATTTCATCCTAGAAACTCTCCACTCACAGTCTGCATGCAAGATTTCTTTGTTGGCAGCTTGATAAAGTTTCTTTGTTTTCAATTTTGATTTTGTTAATCATCATTATTGGCATTTTCCTGTCTGTTTTCTTCTTCAAGACTGAACAATTGCTTTAACATTCAAATGATTGTTTTGTTTTATTTGTTTGTTTGTTTGTTTTGGTCTGAGCTGATAGGCACAGCTTAAATCATGGGTCCAGCCTAAAACCACAGTTTAATTTACACCGATCAATTTCTATATGGATTATTTTTGTTTTTTAAATAAAGCACCATCACTAATGTACTTTGGCAGGGTTTTGCCAAACAGCCCAAACTGTATACATTACAATCATTAAAGCTCTTTTTTTTTCATTTTATTTTTTTTTATTTATTTTATTTTGGTAGTGCCGTTATCATGGTGAACGGTATGGCAGCTCTCTTTGGCAGTCTGTTGTTTTTCTAGCATTTTCAGAAACTCATTGGAAACGGCGGTACCTGTGTTTCCCTTCGAAAGCCTCTCAGTACAGCACTCCTGTTCCGTTAAAACTCCTTGTTACTCCAGTGATCTTTTAGGCCAGGGAAATACTTTGTGGTGGTATTCTGGGTTCATACACCAGCAATGAAGGAGACAGATTTGTGTACTTGTGTTTTTTAATCAGTGTTAAATTAACATGGGTAGGCACCCTCATTTATAGATGTAAGGAGACATTCAGTGCAAGACTTGCAGACTGTGATGTGATAACGAGGTTCCAGTGATCTGAGTGAGCAATCAAAAGAGACCGACATCCTCCACCACCAAACATCCCTACTGCTGCTCTCACTTAGCCTGTTGCAGATCTTCATGGCCCCAGGAGTCGTGTTTCTCCAGGGTCACTTCTGGACTGCACACTTCCACCACAGCTTGCTGGCCTGATCCAGATGTCAGTTTGTTGTATGGAAATTTGGGGGGAACAATACAAAACACAAACTGTGGGTTGAAATATTAACCGTCTCCTTGGTTCCTTGATATTCACCATGCCTGATCTGCACAATTCACTGTGGCTGTTTCTGTATAGCCTATACTGCATTAGCCCAAGGGATTATTGCTTTGTAACTTTTTAAACTATTGTTTTGGCTGGATTTGTATATACACAATTAAAAAGAGAAGTCGATTGATGAAAATCATGTAAATAAAATATTAGGAAAGCAGGTTCGTCACAGCATAAATAAATAATACAGCTTGACCATTCAAGATTTTACCCAGGAATTCAAGTATTATTTAATAAATTCTCTATATTAAGTGACTAAATGAGATGGAACGAGCGATAATTTCAATATTAACAGACTCTTTTTCAGTAAAAAAACAAAACTGATTAAACTTTAAAAAATATTTGCAAATTATGAATAGAGGATTATTTAAAAGTACGTATTAGACACTTATAACAAACATCATACTTAATGGTTAAACTTGAAAACACAGACAAAAATTCCTATATACCAACTGATATTATTTAACATTTTTATAAAGGCCCTAGTCAGTGCAAAAATATCAAAAAAAGAAGCATAAAATTTTATAAGAAAAAATTTGTGAACATTTGTAGTAACTTCACTAGAATCTATTCCAACACTCACAAATCAAAACCATCCCTTCAGTAACCCATTAATACTCAAACTAATAATGTAACAGAGAAAAGAGGCCCTTCGAAATAGCAATAAACATTTACAGAAAAATATAAAAAGTCTAATTGAAGATGCATGATATATGAAGGTAATTGTAGTACATTACTAAAAGACATGATTTTTTTACGCTCAAAATAATGAGGTATATATATAATGCTCATGTTAGGAAGACAATATTTAAAGATGAATATTTTTCCCTACATGTATCTGTAAGTTTAATGTACTTTCAAAGAAAATCCCATATATTTTTCTTTTTCATTAAAATGACAAACTAATTCAAAAATTCAGATGGAAGAGTAAAGGCCAAGAAAAATCAGGCAATTTTACAAGATAATAAGAGAAAATTTGCCTAGGAGATATCAAGACTTATCAAAAAGTTACAGCAGTTATAACATTCTAGGTCATAGCATAGACATGGAGGCAGATAGGTCAAAGTAGAGAACTCAGAAAGAGAACCACACGTAATTGGAAAATTATGATTTGAGAGAGGTAGAAAAATAATTACATATTTAATAAATGGTGACAGGCCAATTAGCTATTTATCCTGAAAAGGTAAACTCCTACCTTGCATGCTAACAAACATAAAATTTATAAATACCTAAATTTAAAAAGCCAGACTTTAAATCTTTTAGAGAGACAATAATGAGACTATTTTTATGACATTCAGGTAGGGAAGGCTTTCTTACATATGGTTCAAAAACCACTTACACAAAGAAAAATATTGATAAATTTGACTAGATTGAACTCTTCCTCAGTAAGATGTTAGAAATGCAGTTAAAGGCAAGTTATATGCTGGGAGAAGATATTTGGAAAACATAGAAACAACAAAAAAATAGTATCCAGAATAATAAAAAATAAATCAAAAAATAGAAAAAACAGGGAAATGTTATGAAAACTAATTCATTGGATAGTGCATATACACCTTTATATATGTAAAGCTGTGTGTTTGTGCATAAAAAAGTTGGCATCAAATAAATGGAAATTGAAGCAATTAAATTGGCACATATTTCAAAAGTCAGAGAATAACATGAATTGCTGGTTAAGGACAGGAAGAAATTTGAGTTCCCGTATACTCTTTGGGGGAATTAAAATGATAATTATCTGTAGAGCACTTAGATAATATCTAAAAAAGTTTAACTGTATATGCGTCCAACCTAGTAATTCTACTTGTTCATTTATATCCTATAGGAGTGTCCTGTTGGCATTCTGTGGTCAGGTGCAATGCCTTCTTTCAGCGCAGGGTGTTCTGGTTCCTTGGACCCTGTTCTTTCTATCTAATAGCAAACTCCAGTTATTATGTGTCACAGAATGAACTGTACCTCCAAATTCATATGTCAACGTTCTAAGCTCCAGGACATCAAAATATGATTGTGTTCGGAGATAAGATCTTTAAAGAGATAATTAAGTTAAAAATTAAATTAAATGATTAAGTGAATTCTAACCCAATAAGACTGGTGTCCTTATAGAAAAATTTGGACACAGGCATGTTACAGAGGGAAGACTGTGTGAAAGTACAGGGAGATGATCACCTACAAGCCAAAAAGAGAGGGAGGCCCCAGAAGAAACCAGCCCATCTAATACCTTGATCTTGGATTTCTAACCTCCAGAATTATAAGAAAATAAATTTCTGTTGTTTAAATCACTTAGTCTGTGGAAGCCCTAGAAATCTAATACAGTAGTCACTCCTTATATCATGGTTCACTTATCACAGCCTCACGGGATTTTAAAAAATGTTATATTTAATTATTTATTGCAGATTTTTTGCTATATCGTAGGATTTTACAGTACTGTGTACATATGTTGTTAAAGTTATGTAGGTTTAAGAGTGTAGAATATGTTTAAGAACAAAAGTAGTGTTTATAAAAGCATGGAAAGGTTAATAAGGGACTGGGAACAGTTTATAAGTGTGTGGAAAGGGTTTATAAAGTTTTAAAATATATATAAATACTAAAATAAATGTAAGGTTCCTACTTCGTGGATTTTCAACTATCGCGGGGGAGTCTAGAATGTAATACCCACAATAAGTGAGGGAATACTGTATATAATGCTGGAAAGAAAATTCTCCTGCATTTCCAAACGCTCCTGGGAGCAGCATCGCACCTGCTTGAAAGCCTGTGCTGGACAGGATTCCTATCGCAGCAAGTGCGCCCTAGGAAATGTGGACAAAATTTTGTACTGCAGCTGTTAAAATGAAGAAAGTCAGTTGTATATGTCTCACAATGGAGAAGTTATCCAAACATAATGTTGAACGAAAAAACTAAATTGTAACAGCATAATATACAGGGTACGGCAAATGTAGGTTTACAGTTGTTAGTATGTGAAACACAGAGTTTATTCTTGTGCTATTATTTATCAATTATTGTCTTAATTTCCATACAAACAACTGTAAACCTACTTTTGCCCTAACCTGTATGTAGCATGTTACCATTCATCAAGGTTCAAACAATTACAGAAATACTGGATATATTGTAAATTTACAGATATTTGGCCAGAGCATAAAAAAACAAGACAGAAAGCGCCCTTACAAACTCAAGGATTTTGGTTGGCTCTAGGGAGGGAAAGAAGAGAACGGGACGGGGGTTAGGAGGTCTAGAGAGGCAACTAAATCTGCTCCTGCAAAGTTTTATGGCATTTAGAAAAATCTACAGCAAACATGGCAACACTTTGATATTTGTTTCCTTTTTGTCAAGGAATTCACTTTTAAATTATAGGTAATAGCTGACAAATGTTAGGAGCTATTTGGAGGATACAGTTTGTTGCATCTCCCTCATTTACTCCTTCCCCTTTGTATGGACTGCAGCTAATCCAGCGATTCCTGTGCCTGAGTTCCCTGCAGCTGTGTGCTAATTCTAGACTAAACCCCTCAAATTAGTGACGGATAATAATACACTGATTAAAACTGGAACACAAAGCGGTCTTTCCAGAAGCAATGTGAAAAACCTCACTGACGACAACTTCAGAGGTACATGACTGAAACCTCAAAGAAATATGCTATGATAAACATGCTCAGAGGTGCTTCTTGTACGGTATTGATTTTACTACTCAGCATCTGGAAAGGCACAGATGTCACTATTTCTGTCTCCCTCCTCTTCTCTCCCCAACAAAAGCCCCAGAACAAATATATCAAAACAACAACAACCTCAACTGCATATAAAATAATGAATACTTTTAGCAAGCCTGTTATACATGTATTTGCATTACAAAATTACTTCCTCTTGCTATTAACTTTCTTTTTGTAAACCTGACATTTGCCTGATCTATCATCCCAGGTAGATGAAATAATATGAGCCTCCTTTTTAAAGTTAAGTAATTTTAAATTTCATTACTATATTCCTAAATTATTGAACAATAAAGATAATTGAAATGCTATGGTATTTTTCAGTTTTAATTAGGTGTATAACTCTTAAAGTCCTTAAATATTTAGAACTATTTTGGTATTATATCTTCATTAGACCAATATAAAATGGTACATAATTTATGACAATATAAATACTATAAATAGCTCTCTAGTCATTACAACATACCAGACTTAAAAATAATTAGAATTAACAGAGTTTATGCTAGAGAGGATGTCACACAGAAAGGGTGCACACATGTAGAAACCTATTGGTATGTTCCCTCAAACTACATTGAAATCAACGAGTACATAAAACATTTTTTAAATAATTTTCTAAGCTTCAAACTATCTCTATTTGTAAGGTAAAAACATTAATGTGCCATTTCCACTATTCTTTTTTTTTTCCCCTCTATTTTAAAGGAGTTTAGGAAACTCTGACTTGGTTACCGTAAGGTGAGACATAGAAACTATAATCTAGAAAGCAAAAGAGAAGAGGGAGGAGAGGAGGAGCCTAGGCAGGGGAGGGAGGACAAGGTCGGCAGAACCAGTCAAGAAGCTATTGGAGAAGTCCAGGTGAAAGAAGACTATGTTTGGCACCACAATGTTAGTAGTGGAGGTGAGAGCAGTGAACTGAGGGACGGTATGGAGTTAGAACCACCAGGTGTGTTTTACTGATGTGTTTGTCTGTATGTTGGGAGGGCATGAAGAAAGGAAAGAGGAAATAGAGAAGCCTAGGATTACTCCAAGATTTTTGCCTTAAGTAAGCCGGTAGATAGTGAAGTTATTTCCTGAATGGGAATGAAGAATAAATAGAAGTTTTGGCAGACTGTAGATGAAGACTTCTGTTTTGGCAAAACTAGTTTGAGATGTCTATTAAGCATTCAGGTAGCAATGTAGACTAAGCAGTTGAATATCTGCATTTGGAGTTACAGGGATAGGTAAGACTAGAACTCTAGATTTGGGATTCATCGGTATAAGATGGTATTTGAAGAAATACTACTCATTAGGCAACCCAGAGAAAGACTGTTGAGAGTGAAAGCCTCAATATATTGAAGAACTTTTATGTGACTCGTGTAGAGCCTACCTAAGAACTGCTAAGATAGTATGGATTAAACAGTGTAGCATGTTCATTTCACCATGGAGTCAGTGTCTAAATGTGCTGTGGGCAATTAGAAAAGTATGATTTTTTTATAGGATGATATTTATGACTTCTCAACACACATGGAAATTTTCTCAGTAGATTTTTAAAATATTTTTATTGATTGATTTTAGAGAGAGGTTAAGAGGAGAGAGAGAGAGAGAGAAACATCAATTTGTTGTTCCACTTATCTATGCATTCATTGACTCATTCTTGTATGGGCCCTGACTTGGGATCCAACTTGCAACCTTGGCATAGTGGAACAATGCTCTACTCAATTGAGCTACCAGGCCAGAGCTCCCAGTGAATTTTTAATTTTCTTAAATACATTAGAGCAGAGATCAGTGGTCTCTATTTGCAAATCAATTTTGGCAATAATCTAGAGATATTTTGTACTAGTCTTTCTTTAAGCCCGCAGGAGACTTTGTTCCTTTTGAAGTTATGTGGTTATTATTCCTCTTTGTCAAGTGTGCAATAGGTACTGCCATGCATTAATGAACCACTAAATGCAACTCATTGTATCTTTTTGTCATGTTAGCATTAATGGCAATTGTGAGCTAGAACCATGAGGAGGACAGGCTTTGGGGACAATTTGGATTAATATGCTGAATTGTCTAAAATAAATAGAGACTCCATGTGTAATTTTCATTTCCTAAGCTGCACAACAATTATAGCTATTCCACTCAAATGTCTGTAGCAATGAGATCAGTGACAAAAATAGTGCTTGAAAAGCAAAAGAAGAAATGGCAAACATGTTATTTATTTGCTTAAATCTATTATAATGGGACTGGCACTGTTAGTCTCATTAACAGAAGGACCTTTCTTTCTGCAAGCCAGCTGGAATAATAAAGGCAGCTATGTGACATTTAAAATGCAATTGCTCTGCTATCTGTAGATTCTGTTTCTAATGCTTACTGATCACAGAGGAAAGTGATCTGAGTAGAATGCAAACCATCTTGTTCATCATCTGCATTCCCAACAAAGATAGCATTAAGGTTAAATGCTATAATATGGCAACAAGGATATGCTGAAAAATTATTCACCTTGAAGCGCTTGAACATTTATTTGAAGCATTTATTCAATTGTTCTTTTCACATACCACAGTCCAAGAGTTGGTAGAAATACATCTGTTGTGTTTTTCTTGAATAGGCAAAAAGAAATTATAATTAGGGACACTGTGCTTTATGCATATAAATATACTGCATCTTTTGAAACAAGTTGTTCCAAACAAGTGAGAAGCATGCAGATTTCCCTCTTTGAATGGTTAGCAAATGCAGGCTTTCTTTTTGGTACCTTTGTTTAAATGACAAATAATGATCCTGAATGGAAACATGCCTTTAATGTTTGGGCATTATATGACAAAGTGACTTTTGAGATAAATGTAAGAATCTTGAGTTATTCAAAATTCTTTGCATTAAGGATTTGTTTGAAGCCTCAAAAAGGCGAATATTATTTAGTGATTTTCAGTCTCTTCTTTACTGTTCCAATATGGATTCCAAAATGAAGGGTTTCAGAGGATTGTTTTTGAGCCTTCCATTTTCTTGGTCAGATAAAAACTAGGAAGCGCAGAAGCAAATAATAGGTTAGGCAATATACTACTTGGGTGGCCAAGCTCAGCTATACCTCAAAGGTTTAGGCTGGAATTTTAATGGCTTCCAATTTTACTTGACCGAATTCATCAGTTTCCACTAGATCTGCTTGTCCTTTACACACTAAAACCACAGAATTAACTGTAAATCAACAGATTATAAAATTTTATTCTGACATTTTTAGGAACTACATTTATTCCACTTTCTGCCTATGTAATGAGGTCTTGCTACTTACATTTTTATTTTAGAGTTGTAGAGCTATGCAATTTTGGCTCATTTGCATAGCACCTAAGTTAGAATATAAGTCTAGTTTTCTTATTTTTCTATATATTCAAGTCTAATAATATTAGCACTATGAGGACTATACAGTTTTAAAATTTCTCTCTCACACACACTTTCTCACTCTCTCATACATACACACAATAACTGTTAGTCCTGCTGAAATACAGAATTAAACTATCTCAAAGGTAGAATAAAAAAGGAAAATAAAATTAAGAACTGAGCAGGAAAAGACCATCTAAAAGAATAAAGAAAATATCTAAAGAACACATCTCTCTTATTATCCTCTTGGCATGTCAATAGGAAGTGTAACTATGAAAGATCTTTAGGAAGTTCAGCACATCTCATCCCCTTTCATGAACCAATTTCATTAGTCTAGCAAATCACACACACTTGACATTTAAGTTAAAAAGCAGGAGATGCACAGTGACAGAGAGAAGCAGAAAGAGTATATCACTTTTGGATGGCACGACAAAAGAAGTCTTTATGAAGGAGGTAACATGGAACCTGGCTTGATTTTAGCAGACTGTGCTAAAATGGAATGTCTTCTGGACCTAGAGACTATATGAGAATACACTGTTTGCCATGGGAAAATATTGCTCAGTACTCATTTAGAGTAATAGCAAACATGAGAGAAGGCTAGAAAAGGAGTTTGATGGCAGCCAGACTGTGGAGAGGCAGTAACTATTTCTTTCAGGAGCATTGGCTAGACAATGAGGATTTGGTGAAAGGTGAGATTTTAGTCTCAGTTGCGATTTAAATTCAATCTCTGAATTTAAATCTCATTTTTCTACTCAGGTTTAAGTTTTAAAGCTATGGATTAGATCGCTTCTTGAGAATCCTTCTGACTCAATGATCTAGTTCTTTTCGGTCATATGACATGTTTCTGACATAGCAGAGATTAAATATTCTATGAACATTTCTCTATTAAAAATCTGCATGTATAACAAAAGGGACATGCTATGGAACTTCTGCAACAAATAACCTAGGATTCAAGATCTGCAGTTTTAACCACTATGAAGAGGTATATTACATTCTGTCTATTTGGGTTTTAATTTTAGAAATGGATTTTTTTTAATGCACTGATATCTTTCACTGCCTAAATAAAAAATTCAGTGACATTCATGAAATTCTAGTTCTAAGGCAAAAAAAAGTGGAAATGCAAATTTAATCAGACTTGGTAGGGAAGCAGAAAGAGTCATTTTCCATGTTTACACAGAGTAAGAGTTGACCAAATGTAAAGTATGATAACTAAGAGCACAGTGTGCTAAAATTGAGATTTGATTAGAATAAACAATTATAGTGACTTCTGGTTAAGGTGGAGGCATAGGTTAGCACAGCTTGCCTCCTTGCTCATCCACAGCAAAAATACAACTAGATTGCAAAACAAGTATCACCCAGAATTATCAGAAAATCGAGCTGACAACCAAGGAATTAAAGAAGTTACATTCATCCAGGAAGTGTGGGGACACAGAGAGGTGCAGAGAGGCACCGAGGCATGGAGATGTGGAAGGGGCTGGTCCCATGTCCACGCATGGATAAAAATCAGGAGGGATGCCTGAGGAGTGAGGGATCCCAGCCCCACACCAGACCAACCAGCTCAGTGTTCCTGTGGCAAGAAGATAAATTGTTAGAACTTCTAACTGTAAAAATCAGTGAGGGTTGGGGTGGCAGAAGAAACTGCAGGAGTCTCAGGAGTCTCCTCTTAAAGGATCTACTACAGACTTAGGACTTATGGAGACTCACTCCCTCTGGGCTCTAGCACTGGGGCAGCAGCTTGAAGGGCACCAGTGACATGTGGAGAGAAACTCAAGTGTCTGGCATTAGGGAAAGTGCTGGGACAGTTTCCTTCTGGACAAAACTCCAGAGGCCAGGCAGTAGCCATTGTCCCTTTCTGAGCTCTCACCCACACAGAGCCACAGAGCAGCTGCACCATATCTGAGACTCCGTCAATCTAGTTCACATGGGTTGCCCCGTCCTGGTGATTACGGAAGTTCCACTCCATCCAACTTATGGGTGTGCTTTTCTACAGTAGGCCATGCTACTAAGACAGGGAGTCAAAACAGCTCTACCTAATACATAGACATAAACACAGGGAAGCTGCCAAAATAAGGAGACAAAGAAATAATGGCCCAAATGAAAGAACAGAACAAAACTCCATACAAAGAACTAAACAAAATGGAGATAAGCAATCTACCAAATGAAGAGTTCAAAACACTGATTATTAGGATGCTCAAGGAACTCATTGGGTACTTCAACAGCATAAAAAAGGACTCAGGCAGTAATGAAGCTTACACTCAGTGAAATAAAGAACAATTACAGGGAATCAAGAGTGGAGTGGATGAAGCTGAAAATCAAATCAATAATTTGAAACATAAGGAAGAAAAAAACATTCAATCAGATCAGCAAGAAGAAAAAAGAATTTAAAACAAGTGGCAGGGCGGTAGGGGGATAGGTTAAGGAGTCTCCGGGGCAACTTCAGACATATCAACATTCTAATCATAGGGGTTCCAGGAGGAGAAGAGAAAGCAAGAAATTAAAAACTTAATTTAAAATGTAATGAAAGTAAACTTCCCTAATTTGGTGAAGGAAATAGATATGCAAGTCCAGGATGTACAGAGAATACCAAACAAGATGGACATAAAGAGGACCACACCAAGACACATAATTAAAATGCCAAATGTTAAAGGTAAAGAGATAATCTTGAAAGTACCAAGAGAAAGGGAGATAGTTACCTACAAAAAAGTTCACATAAGACTGTCAGCTGATTTCTCAAAAGAAACTCTGCAGGCTGGAAGGGACTGGCAAGAAGTATTCAAAGTGATGAAAAGCAAGAACCTAAACCTAGAATACTCTATCCAGCAAAGCTATCATTTAAAATAGAAGGGCAGATAAAGTGCTTCCTAGACAAAGTAAAGGAGTTCATCATCAAAAAGTTATTATTATATGAAGTGTTTAAAGGAACTTATTTAAGAAAAAGAAGATTAAGACTATGAACATTAAAATGGCAATAAGTTCACAACTATCAACAACTGAATCTAAAAAACTAAGCAAACAAGCAGAAAAGAAACAGAATCATAGGTATAGAGATCATTTGGAGGATTATCAGTTGGGAGGGGGAAGGGAAGAATGGTGGAAAAGGTGCAGGGATTAAGAAGTACAAATTGGTAGGTACAGAATAGAGAGGGGGATGTTAAGAACAGTTTAGGAAGTGGCGAAACCAAAGAACTTATATGCACAACTTATATGTACGAGGGGATGGGATACTGGATGGAGCAGCACAAAGGGGAAAAATTGGGACAACTGTAATGGCAGGACCAATAAAACATATTAAATAAACAATTACAAAATACAGTGCAAATAGGACACAAAGTTTT
Organism: Furipterus horrens; assembly: GCF_987537825.1. Classification (NCBI taxonomy): domain Eukaryota; kingdom Metazoa; phylum Chordata; class Mammalia; order Chiroptera; family Furipteridae; genus Furipterus; species Furipterus horrens. The sequence goes on from NW_028327175.1 coordinate 89,226,096, forward strand.
TAAATCACACAATCATTTCTTGGATATTAAAATTTATTTTAGATATAAAAAAGCACAGTTCACAGCTTGGAAAATGAGCTAGTAATATGTTATTAAAATAATACCTATCAATGTGGCTCTAACTAAATGGCCAACAGTTTTTAGCTGCTGTGCAGTCTACTGCTGAGAAGTTGATTAGATAATTGCTGAGTAGATCTAATTCAATTGTTGAGTGAAATAATAAAACTGTTTTTTGAACTGGTCACTGTGATAATTTTTTAGCCAAATTGATTGGAGTATGCATTAATTACAGAGCATTTTGCTCTTAACTCCCCACCCCTACCACGCATACAACAGAATAGTTGGTCTTTCAGATACAATCCTGATTCTTAGAAAACATGTTCTTCCTTGAGAGAAACTATGACATAATATTTGGAAATATAGGTGGGTTTTGGAGCCCTACCCAATAAATATGGATATGAAGTTAAGTGAGTTAATAAATGTGAAGTACTTAGTTCAGAACCTGGTACAGATTAATAATGATAACGATGAGCTATTATTACTATATTTTTCTGAAAAAAAAAAAAAAGTTATATAACAAAACAAACTCTTTGTGTAAATATAGAAAATCTGATTTTAAGGGCCTTTCTAGTTAGTGGCTAGAAAGTTGCTCTAGAAAACCTGTTCAGCTCATTTACATTTACTTTCCTCCCACATCTGCTTATATGCCCAATCGGTACAACTATACACTCAGCAAACACTTCTCCCTTTTTGATGCAGTGGACTCGTGGACAGCTGCTAGTTGCTTAGTCACTGCAAGGCAATAGACTATTATGGGGTAAGGTATCGGCTACAAAACCAGAGTGCTTGGATTCGAACCTTGGCTTCTCTGTTTACCAAAAAATCACCTAATTATTCTGGACTTCTTTTTTTTTTTTTTTAATAGAGATAATAAGACTACTTTAAATGTGATTGTGAGGATTACATAAAATAATTCAACTAAAACACTCACAATAGTATTTTGCGCATAAAATGTTAACTCGTTTTTGCTGTTATTACACTTTTTCTTCAGAAACTATAAGTTTGTTTGTAATGTGATGAAGTCATTAATCCTTAATATTCATTAATGTTTTCTTTGACTATATATGAGAATTTTTTACTCCATGACTAGATTCTTACCAAGAAGAGCTGAAAAATAAGCAAAACTGAACAATTTTTGTTCCTGTAACTCTTTAGCATTGCTAACACTGAAAAAAAGTTTAAAAATTGGAGTATAAAAGTATTTTGAGAGACCTTTATGTGAAATATTTATGAAAGTCTCATGAAATCCAGACACAAATGAAAGATGTAAAATAAACTATCAAATATCCATACTTTAAGAAAAATAAAACTTCACATAACTAAATTTTTTAAATATGGATTTTATTCATATTTCAAGTGTTATATTTTAAATGTATACTTCACAACATATTTTTCTAGTTTCCCATTGACTAATGTAACTTTTGGGGTAGTGGCCTTGCTATATAGATGTCTGTTAATAGAAGGATGATAGTGACTACTCATCTGTAATAGGATTTATCTCAAGTAGAATTTCAATAGCTCTGTTCTTCTCCTTTAAATTACTTTAATAAAAATCCAAGAAAGATGTATATAATTTTGCCCTAAAGGGCCAGAAAAATACCCACTTTGGTGTCTTGCTTTAAAATATCTAAAGTTATTTTCCTATTTGACAACTAAATCAAACAACCAATGCTCTTACTTTCTCTGATCTAAACTATTTTACAGAGACTACCTTGCAAATGTCCCAAGAGATGAGCCTGCTCACAGTGAAAAATGTACTCAGCAGGAAATTCATTTAATGATAATGATTATTCTTCTATGTAATGTACATTTCATTGTCAGTAAAGTGTAATATTATTCTGTTGAAAGCTTTACATGTGCAGCCAGCACCAAAGACACACAAGCTTAACTTGCACATCTCACTTCCCATTTTTATCATTTGTCTTTTTGCATATTCAGTGAAATCCTTTCATGCTTGGTATGTGGACTGCCTTATGCCGGTACCAGTTGCTTTTATTGGAATAAAAAAATTCATAGTTTGTATGGATATATGGATTCATGAATACATTTTACATGGTATTCTGGGATAGAAGGTGGCATCTATCATCCCACCACCTATGAGTATGTAGCTACAGATTATTTTTCTATCAAGAAAGCATAGGCTTGCTCTATTTCCACTCTTCACAATAGCAACATTTCATTTTGGTCAGGATATCCAGCCCCCAGAGGTCAAAGACAAGACATTGATAGTGTATTTGGATGGCTGACCGCAAACTCTCCCTTACACAAACACAAAATTTCCTTTTTTCAGGTTTCAGAGGGTTTGCAATGCCACAAATATGTTTATTTGTCAGTCTGCCATTAATGCTTGTGTTCTCCTGAAAATATAAGTACATTTGAAATTTAAAATTATGTCACCTTCACTTTTAGATGATATCCTTCCAAAATAAAAATTTCCCACTTCGTCAAAACCAGGGAAATGAAATGAGGTGAGATGACAAAAAGGCTGAAGATGTATTTGGGACCCTGAACCCTAAAAACAAACCTAGAATTCTTCCAAACTGAAGCATTAAGTAGATGGGGTACGCTTTAAATCATGTTAATAAATAGATGATTTGTTCTTGTGTATAAAGACAAACCAGGGAAGTATAGGCAATGCATTCAAATGTAAATATGCCACCTAAATCAATGTTTTTATTTCAATCACATCAACTTCATGGGAATGTACTTACAAACAAAGCACAAATATGTGACATGCCCTCACTAAAGCACAAATTTTGTTACAACTTAAATATACCTAAGTCTCATATTCATGCAATTACATTTTAGATCTCTTCAGCATTTAGTGTAAATATCATGATTAGATAGATGGTTGATAGATGTAATAGATACAGATGTAGAAAGATATAGACTACCAGTAGGAAAATACAGAAAATAACTTACTAAGCATATGATAATGTTTTTAATATTTGAGCTTTCTTACGAGTGGGTGAGTTTCAGATGCAGTTGTTACCAAGTTTATATGCTACCATTTGGAAAATGGAGTAACACTAAAGACTTTCCTATTACTTATATTGTATACATTAGGGCATAGGTTCCATTTGCTAAGACACAGCTACCCAAATGCATCTCACCATAGAATCGCTTTAAAAACGTAAGGAAATGATGAGGTATGACCTGCTTTTGGAGTAAACTACAGAGCAAAATAATGGTCTGACAGATAAATTTCTTTTGGTGAGTAATGCTCAAACACATTCTTGTTTTTATAACATCAGATAATGTTACCAATATATGTTAAAAAATAATTCTGATAACAAAGATCAGCTCTTAGCAACAGGATTAGAAAGTAAATTGCTCCTAAATCACAATAATAGATTGACTATTATGTATTGTGTGCTCTCTTGTCGAATTTCCTGGTATTTGGGGGTAAATACAGATTTTTTTCAAGGCACATTTAACTATAATATTTATAGTTAGCATTTTTCCATTTATTTGAAAATAGTGACTATTTTTTAATGAAATAGCATAATGAATTCAAGCAATGCAGCAAAATATATATAATTAAAAAAAATAAATCCTCAAACTATCCCACCAGGAAATGACACTTCACCCTGAGTAACCTTTATTTAATCATCTCTATGCATATAAACATAAAATGCTAAATAGGTACATATTGGAAAATGCACATAATTATATAAAAATGAGAACATGTTATTTTTAATTATTTTTATTGTCATGTAATATATATAAAATAAAATTTGCCAACTTTGTTCAATTTTATATGCTTTGGCAAACACATAGAATGGTGTAACTCCCACCACAGTCATGATACTGATCAGCTTTTTTTCCACCCTAAAAAAGTTCTCATGCCCTTTGCCGCCAGGTCTATCTGTTGGCCACGACTGTACTGTTTTCTGCCACTCTAATTTTGCCTTTTATAGAAATTCATATAAAAGAAATCATATAGCATGTTGATTTTGTGTCTGGGTCTTTCACTTCATGTAATGCATTTGATAATCACCCATGTTGTTGTGTGAATCCATCAGCAACCCTTTGTATTGCTGACTGCTGCTCCACAGTGTAGCAATATCACATACTCTCACATCCATACAGCAGCTGACAGACAGTTTGTTTTCAGTTTTTGCAGTTTTTTTCTGTTTGCGGTTATCATGATTAAAGCTGCATTTGAGAAGACTTTGTGCGTATATATATATATAAATTCTTTTAGGTAAAGACAAAAAGGCAATATTGATGAATTATATGGAATATGTATATTTATTTTGATAATATACTATCACATTATTCTTCCAAGTGACTGTAAAATTTGACATTCTTACCAGCAATGTGTGAGAATTCTATTAACACCACATCTTTGATAATACTTAAATTTTCATTATTCTAGTGAGTGTATGGTGGTTTCTCACTGTGGTTTAATTTGCATTTCCCCAATGACTAATAATTTTTCACAACTTTTCATGTGCTTAATTAGCCATTTGTACATTTCTCTAATTTTAGCCTTTTTACTGTTGTTGGGTTGTTTATTATTGGGCTGGCCAAAAAGTCCTTACATTTTTTTCTGTAAAATAAAGGACACGTTTTTCATTTTCACCAAAAACTTTATTGATCTGTATATTTTGAGTACATCAACTATCTCCTGCTATTGGCTTCTAGTGGGTAGAGGCCAGGGCTGCTGATAAACATCTTCCAATGCATAAGACAGCCCCATAGCAAAGAATCATTTGGCTAAAATGCCAATAGTACCAAGAAACTTGGCAAACCACTTTGGATGCATTTAGTCAGTCACAGCACCTTCTCCATACATTGCAAATTTTTTTTTTTTTTTTGCGTTTCAGTTGCATTTTTACCTTTCTTAAAATAATAAAGCATAATATACCAATTATGCTGCACATCTTCTTCTGTCATCAATATTAAAATGGCTGAACAAAAATTCACCAATTTAGATAAATTTTTTTAATGCACGCTGATATGACAGCTGTCAAAATACAATCTAACAAACATGTTTTGAATGAAGTTAAAGGCAACTAAGTGCTACTAGAGCCATCATACAGAAAAACATAACAGAGCTTTCGGCCAACCCAACAGTTTCCAAGGACTGCCATAACAGGGTACCATTAACTGAATGGTTCAAAATAAGAGAAACTTTTTGTCTCACGGTTTGGATAGAAGTCCAAAATCAAGGTGTTGGCAGGGCTACGATCCCTTTGAAATCTGTAAGGAAGAATTCTATTTCTGTTTCTAGCTTCTGGTAATTTGTAACTAACCCTTGTCATTGCTTCATTTGCAGCTATAGCACTTTAATCTCTGCCCCTGTCATCACATGGCACTATGCCCTCAGTGTCTGTGTCTTTTCTCCTCTTCTTATAAAACATCAGTCATGTTAGATCAAAGGCTCATTGTATGCCAATATAGCCTCATCTCAGCTATGACACCTGAAATGACCCTATTTTCAAATAAGGCCATGTTTTTAGGTACAAGGAGCTAGGACCTCAATACATCTTTTGAGTATATACGACTCAACCCATAACCGGTGTTTTCTCTTTTTAAAATTGAGGTGTGTAAATTATGGATAAATACCCTTAATTCTTTCTCATTGATCTCTGTGTATAACCTTACACCAATGCCACATGATCTTGTTCCTGATGCTTTACCATTAGTCTTGAAATCAAGTAGTGTGTTATCCAATTTTGTTCTCTTCAAAATTATTTTGGCTATTATAGAACCTTTGTATTTCTATAGGAATATTAGAATCAACTTGTCAGTTTCTACCATAAAATTCTGCTTCAATTTTGACTGGGATCATTATGGAGATCAGATAATCTAATAAATTGAGACTGCTAATTCCAGAAAAACATAAATTTTTTCATTTATTTAGATATTCTCTAATCTCTCTTAGAAATGTTTTAACTTTTAAGAAAAAGTCCTACACATGTTAGTTCAAGTTTTTCCCAAGTTACTTATGTTTCTGATTATAGCCACTGTGTTATTATTTTTTTAATTTCAGTTCTCAATTGAGTCTCCTGATTCATGAACATGGAATCTGTCTCCATTCACATAAGTCTTTAATTTCTCTCAGCAATATGTTTCAGATTTCCATAACAGATGCTAGATATACGTTGTTAAATTGAATCTCTTGGTATAATGTTTCTTATTAATTATGCTATTATAAATTTTAATTAAAAATTTTTTTCATTGTTACTGATTGATTTTTACTGTTGATGTAACATATTACCACAACATCAGTGACTTAAAACAACATTTATTGTGTTATACATTTCTGTAGGTCAGAAGTCCAACATGTGTCTTGCTGGGCCAAAATCCAGTGTCAGGGGGGCTGCATTTCTTTCTGGATGATCTAGAGGAGAACCCATTTTCTTGCCCTATTCAGCATTTAAAGCAGTTGCTTACATTTCTTCTATGTTTTCCCCTTCCTTCATCACTGAAATCATCAAAGTTGTATCTCTTTGATCTTTCTTACTCCTCACATCTCTCTGACCACATTTGGAGGAGTCCTTACTTTTAAAGATTTAGAGTGGGTTTATATCTTAATCCCACCTTAGAGTGGGATTAGAGTGGGCCCACCCAGATAATCCAGAATAACCTTCCACACCTCTGCAAAATCATCTTGGTCATATAAGGTAACATATTCACAACTTACAAGTATTAGAGTATGCATATCTTTGAGGAGGTCATTATTTTGCCTGATATAGTAGTAAGATAAAGATAATCATTAGTTTTTCAATATTGAACTTATTTTCTGAGATACTCCTAAACTTATCTGTTAATTCCAGTAGCTTTCTAATAAATTCCTAAGGATTTTTGACATAGACAATTATATCGTTATCATATACAATTTTACTTCTTGCTTTCCAATCTGTGTGACTTTTATTTCTTTTTCTTGTCTTGTATCACTGACAACGATCTCTAGTAAAATGTTGACTAGAAATGGTGAGAGTAGACATAGTGCCACATTTTCATTTTGAGACAAAAACTTTCAGTATTTCACTACCAAGGTATGATGTTAGCACCCAGGCCAATGTGGCTCAGTTGATTGGAGCATCGTCTCATGGGCGGAAAGGTCATGGTTTTGACTCCAAATCAGGGCACATGCCCAGGTTGTGGGTTTGATGCCCAGTTGGGGCACACATGAGAAAGCAGCCAATAAATCTTTCTCTCTCACATCAATATTTCTTCTCTCTCCCCCCACCCTATTCCTCTTTCCCAAAAAGCAATGAAAAAAATGTCCTTGGAATAGGATTTTTTAAAAAGCGCAATGTTAGCCCTAAAACATGGTATTTCACTTTAATCATGTTTAGAACTTTTCCTTCTATTTCTAGTGGGTTGGAAGTTTCTTATAAATTGTTAAATTTTGTGTACATTTCCTTGTTTATAAAATGAGGATATCAAAATTTACTTTAGAATAGAGATTAAAGTAAGGTAATAAATGTAAAATAATGAAAATTTTTGTGAAGCAAATAGCACATGGACATACATGCCACAAGTGTCATATGATATAAGGTAAAATAAAATTTGTTAGGAAAAAGATAGACAGACAGCAAAGTACATTTTTTCTTGAGCATTTATCCTAAACAAAGATTGTTTCAGTGTGCAAAAATGAACTACCCTCATCATGCAGAAGTCTCCAAGAGAGACACCCTGCTTCCTTACACCCTGTACATGTAGAGGCATGGGAGGGAAGTGCAGTGCAGAGAATACCTATAGAACTGCCCCCAAATGGAGTTCCCTGGGTGAGAAAGTAGCCTTGCTAGAAGGGGGCATGCTTATATTTCAATGGTTGTTAGCATCTTCTAAACCAAAAGGCTAAGCCAGCTCCTATTCAAGCTACTGATAGAAGTATAAGAAAATAAATACTTCCTCCAGGACACTCAAATTTGTCTCTTGCATTTACATCTTGCCTACCATGTGTATTAGTCCATTTTTCTCCCTCTTCTCCATTTGTACTCCCAGAAGGCCAGATTCTCAGTCTACCAATCTCGTTCTTCACTTATCTGGGATGATTGCAGGAACCAATTAGCTGTAAATGTATGTATAATCACCATCCTATTATTATGGCTTTGCCCACCTTAAAGCTAAATAAACAAAGTCATTCTAGAAAACAACATTGTTTATTTAGTTGACACATTTTGTGCAACAAATGGATTTTGTAATTTACAGCAATTAATAAAATTGACCCGGCCTCCACTCTTTTTGGGTAATGTTTTACACATAGAGCTCATTATTTCATTTTACAATAAAAAATATAAAATTATTAAGGCCAAGATTATATGGAGTTATTAACTTGAGTTTAATTAGACTTTTGGTATTTCTTATTTGACAGATTTTCTTTATCCTCATTCCTTTAATTTTTATCTCCCTTAGTTTTTGTTTTTTGTTTTTCTTTTTTGTTTTGTCAATGAGATGCTTCTTTCAAAAGGAAACATCTGAATTAGGAAATTATAAGTAGGGTGAGAAATGTAACTCTATTTCAGTGTCCCCAGACACCAACACCCTCAGTTTGCAGCCACCGTGAGAGTAAAAGTTCATATAGGCTATGACGTTTAATTTTATGTTAATTTGCCTGGGCGAAGGGATACCCAGATATCTGGTAAAACTATTACTGAATGTGTCTGCAAGAATGATCCCAGAAGAGATTAGTGCTTGGATCAGCAGATTGAATAAAGTTCTCCTTCACCACAGTAGGTAAGCATCATCAATCCATTAAAAGCCCAAATAGAACCAAACTGCTGAGGAAGGGAGCGTTTGTACTCTGCTTGAGCTCAGAAAGCCATCTTCTCCTGCCCTTGGACATCCATGCTCCCAGTTCCTGGTCCTTTAGACTTTGATTGCCACTTATACCATCGATGTCCCCAGTTCTCAAACTTTTAGACTTGGACTGGGATTTATACCATCGGCTCTCATGGTTCTCAAGCATTCAGACTAAGACTGAATTATAGATGCAAACTTGCATTGCTCCCCCTTTCTGCTTCTTGCTCTTATGACTTAATATATTCTGAAGAGCAATTATATAGAAATTTTTCTTATTTTCTCTTGTGATTACATAGTATCCATTCTAAGGATATACCTTGGCTTATTCAAGACACTCAAGTTATATCTAATCTTTTGCTATTACAAATAATACTGTACCCAAATCATTCATTTAAAGGCCCATCTTTTTTATGCTGACTAAAATTGCAATCTTTTTTTTATATACTAGATTTTCATAAAGACAATTCTATTTCTAGACTTTCTATAGTTTTTATCAATGAGCCAGTACCAACCTGTTTTAATGACTTTAATATAGTTAATGTCAGGCGGGGTAATATTCTCTCGCCCTCAATATGTGTATTGCTCTCTTGTATCAGGCTTTTACTGTATTTGTTTATTTTTCCATATGGTCACTTAAATCAACTAGTTTAACACCACAGAAATAAAACTTACTGATTTTTTTTACAAGATTGTGTTAAATTTATAAATTAACTATGGGAAAATTGAGTCATTATGAGGTTATCTTCCTATACACACACATGCCTAGTCTCACAGACATATACTCACTCCTTCTCTCACACACAGATACACATAGGCACCTCGTTTCTCATTATGTGTCCTGTTTCTCTTAGTCTTGTTCTCTTCTTTCCTTCTTTCTTTCCTTCCTTCATTTCTCCCTCTCTCCCTTCCTCTCTTCTTTTCTTCCTTTCTTTCGTCCTTCCTTCTTTCTAATAGTTGAGTATTTCTTTTACTATTTAAGAAGGTTTGTATTGTTCTAACGCTGTCTTTATGCTAATTACCTAATATAATACCTTAGTTCCCCCTATTATTTTGAACTAAAGCTGACAAGCATCACACTAATGATTACCAAAGCCAGGATTTTTAAAGGTATGGTAATTTTTAAGGAATCAGAAGTTTTTTGAAATAGAAGCCAGCATTGGAAATTTCTTTTAAACAGTTTTAGAAGACAAATACTGAGCAGTTATTCTTTCTACCTCTTGCTGTTATAATAACAAATTACAAGGTGTTTATAAGTTTCAGAAGTCATATTAAAATTTAATTACTGCCCCTTTTTACATTTGATAAATAAAAATAGTTCTTAGCCCTGTTCTGGATGAGAGTGCATACAAGAGGCAATTGATGTTTCTCTCCCACAACAATCTCTCCTTCTCTCCCTCTCTCTTTCTCTCCCTCTCATCAATAAAAACATCCTTGGATGAGGGTTAAAAAACAGTTCTTAGAAAAGGAATAGCAATATAACTTCAGCATCCCTTCACATGTGAAAAGAAGCACTCTTGCCTGTGTATGTAATTGTGTACATGTAGCTCATGGAATCATATTTATTATGGTATAGCCAGTCCTTCAACCAGTATGTAATATTTTTCTGACAGTAGAATATAAAACAAATTTTTATATCCAAGCATCACTTTCTATTGATTGTCTTGAACTGTCATTGAAAAATAAAATTTTTGTCAACTTAATGCAATTAAACCATAATTGAGAGCACAACAATTCTAATTTCAAAATTCTTTTATGGTGAACCTAATTAATAGCATTTAAAGGTCCTTAGGCTTCTAGTATGTTTTTATTATCATAATACTCTTACAGAGCAATAGTAAGTCCCAAAGCCTTTGGAATACAGTGGAGATTTCCAATGACCTCAAGCTGCCTTAACACTTATAATTTCCTATCCAATGTAATTGCTTTACTGCTCTTTGCTAGTATTTTTGCTATAATTTACATATGATGGCCTCTTTCAGATATGTTTGTCCTCTGACACCCACTAAATCAGCCAGCCACATGCCTTGAGAAAAAGAAGACAATAAGGCTGAGGATTAAAATGCAGGCCAATGTGATTGAAAGTGGAGCTTCATGTTCTGGTCACTGAGATTTTGGCTGAAGAATTGTTTCATCGTAGCAGACATAATGGAAGAGAAGTTTTATAAAAGGACAGAAGTTTCCAAATGTCACATCTCTTTCCCCCAATACTGTACCACCACACAATTGAGAACAGCTCTGCTAGTGCAGCCTCTGTTTTGCCTGTAGTTGCAGTCCTGACCAGTCATGAGAAGGGATCAAGGTGTAGTTGGATGTGAGATTAAAATTAGTTCACCAAAGAGGATAACTAGGAAAATCCTCAACACCATTCTTTCATATATGGCTGAAAGTAGCATATCCCAACATAGCATATCCCAAAATGCATATAATAGAACATATTCTTAAGCCCAATCACATAAAATAAGTTGCTTCCCGTGGCTAAATATATTTGCAAAATACAACATGGTATGAAATAATAAATATATCTTTATTTTTCTCTGTCCCCAGTTCCTGGCACACAGTTTCTAAAACCCTTATAAGCAGGAGTGCTAAAAGAATGTGTTGTTCTAATGTTTAGTCTTTGACCCTGGTTACTGGCACAGAGATCCTAAGACTTTAGTAATTTCTGACTAATAGTAGAGTCTGGTACTATAATTCTAAGTCCTTTGAAATCTCCTGGGTAATAGAAACAACTTTGTTCTAATGAAGTGACTCTTGGTGGACTGCTGGATCGGGGGGGGACTAGTCACCAGAAACACCAAGCCTTGATTGGAAACTTGGGACTCAGCCCCCATGCCCTGTTCTCTATAGAGGGTCTCAAAATGAAGATAATAATTGTTTATGCCTAGATGATGAAGCCTACATAAATTCTTTTAGTAAAGGGTTTGGGAGCTTCCAGATTTGTAAACATATTCATATGTCAGGTGGGTGGTATACCCCAACTATACAGGGACAGAAGCTCCTGCACTTAGGATACTTCCAGATCTTGTCCTGTGTGTCTCTTTATCCAGGTGTTTATTTATATCATTTATCATGTTTTTATTTTATAATAAACTGCTAAATGTAAGTAAGTGCTTCACCGAATTGAGTGAAGTGTTCTAGCAAATGATCAGATCCAAGGAGTGGGGTCATGGGAACCTCCAATTTTAAGCTGAGTTGGAGAGAAGTTGAAGGTAACCCGGGGACCTATAACTTCTGACTGGTGTCTGAAGTGGGGAGCAGTTTTGCAGGACTGAACTATTAACCAGTAGGGTCTGCATTGACTCTGGTTAGTGTCAGAATTGAGCTGACTTACAGGGTGCCCAACTGGTGTTGCAGAGAATTGCTTGGTGTGGGGTAAAAACCAACACATCTGGTGTCCTAAGTATTGAGTGTGTGAGTAAAGGAGAAACAAGCTGTTTCCTTAGACACATGTTATACTCTCATTGTGGAATCACAATGTACATTTTTTCGTGAAGACCTATGATGGAGAAATCAATGTTGCTAATTAAACCTACTAACTAGTCTTCAGTTTATTTAACCACACAACAATCTTCTCCTTTGTTATGCTTCTAATCTCCCATAGGTCTCATATTATGTAGAACATATTCTATAAAATATCAGCCTGAATATTTTTCAAATTTATAATTTACTAAGGTTTGCAACTATATCAGATCCCTTTGCAAAGGATGTAAATTAAATCTATAATTCTTTGAAGTTGGTCTCTTGAGTGCCTCAAGGGAGTATTTTTGCAAGTATTAACTTAATACACAAACAGCAACATCTGATTTTTCATTACTCTCAGGTCCATAAAGTAGATTCTAGTTTCACATATGGTTAATTACCAGTATCATAAAGCTTTATCGATAAGCATAATATTTACATCAAAGTTAGCATTTGAGTTATGCTGGATTTTCTAGCAGGATATTTTTTGGGGGGGGGGGCGTAGAGGTCTTATGATTTTCTTAGAACACAATCATATCATTAGTGAGTAGAGAAAACTTCAATTCTTCTTTTCAAACTTTATGCCTTTTAATAATTTTTCTTCTCTAACTGTACTGGTTAGGACATCCAGTACAATTTTGAATAGAAGTGGCAAGAATGAACATCCTTTTCTTTTTCTCAAATGCCAGAACAAAATATTCCATCTTTAATCCTTACATATGATGCTATGTATAGATATTTTGTAGATGCCCTTGATCAGAATGAAGAAACTTCATTCAGTCAAGTTGATTGACATGTTCAGATTTTCTGAGTTCTTTTTAGTTGTTGTTTTTTTTAAATCTGCTTGACCTATTGATTATTGAGATACAGTGTTCTATTCTTCAACTATGTTTGTGGACTTGTCTATTTCTCTCTAGTTCTGTCACTTTTGCGCCATGAATTTTGAAGATTTTCATTAGGTGCATACATTCTAAGAAAGGTTATCTCTATCTGATGACTTGTCAGTTTTATCATTATGAAATATTCCTCTTTCTCACTTAATAACACACCTAATATGGAAGTCTGCTTTGTCTCATATTGATATAGCAGCATTTCTTATGCCTTCTGTTGGCAAGTTGTATGGTTTTCCAACTTTAGTTTCAACTTATGTGTGTGTGTGTCTGTGTGTGTGCATGTGTGTAAAGTGTATCTCTTGTAGGAGATATATAATTGGGTTCTTTCCTAAAAAGTGCTCTCTCTGGCACTCTCTGCTTATTATCTGGAGTGTTTAGCTTATTTATATTTACTGTAATTTTTTATATAATTAGAATTTAGTCCCACATCTTATTATTTGTTTTCATTGTACTTACTATTTGTTTTTCCTTTGTTCCTCTATTCTTTTCTTCTTTATTCTGAGAAAATAAATTTTATTAAAGTTTTATTTTACTTACTCTATTGGCTTCTTTACCTCATATTATTTTCTTAGTGGTTGCTATCAAGCTAAACTATGCATACTTAATTCATGTATATCTTGGCCATTATTTCACAACTTGAGATGTTACACCTAACACGTCATATTTCATTGTTTATTTTTGTCACCTACGATTTCACAAAAACTATCACATTAAACTGGCATTGTTTTATTCACAGTTATCCTTGCCCTTTGTGCTATTATTGTCACATCTTTTGCTTCTATTTGCCTCATAAACCCTAGTTTGTTATATTATTTTTTTTTCTTAAATCATGAGTTGTCTTTTAAGTAAATTTCAGAAAGGAAAATAAGGTTTTTAATTTCCCACTTATTTCTGACTTTTATTGTGATTCATCCTTTCCTACTAGACACATATGAGTGAGTTTCCATCTGATGGCATTTTCATTCAGCCTAAAAGGTACTCTTTGTGTTTCTTACACAGTGGGTCTGCTGGAGATGAACTCTCTCAGCTCTTACCTAGAAATATCTTTATTACCACCATGGTTTTAAAGGATTTGCATTCTGGTCCTTACTATTTATGATGAAATGTCAACCATCACTTATATCATTGTTCTCCTATAATTAATGGTACCTTCCTTTTTCTGGGAACTTTGCAGATTTCCTCTTTAATTCTTATCTTCAATACTTTATGATGTTCTTAGATGTGACTTTATTTGTATTTATTTTGCTTAAGTATCTGTATGTAAATGCTTTTCATCAAATTTGATAATTTTCAGCTGTTACTACTTCAAATATTTTTGTCCAGTTCTTACTGTTACATTTCTGTGATTCAAATTTCAGTTATTTTATATCATTTACACAGATTTTTGAATTTTTTGTCATTTAAAAATCTTTTTCTTTGTACTCTTTCAGGTTATAGAAGATCTATTTATCTGCTCTCAAGATCATGAACCTTTGTCATCTCCACTCTGCTGGTAAAACCACTCTGTGAAAGTTTTTATTCTCTTATTATACATTTAGGTTCTAGTTTTTCTGGTTTTTATAGTTAACATTTCTCTTCAGATATTTCCTGTTGATTCACTAAGACCATTTTTCTGTGCTTTGCTTGGATTCCATGTTGTTCTGCCATTGTGAAGAATTGCCCCTGGAATGTAATGTCACCTATGAATACTGACATATTTCTTTCTTCCTTTCTTTCTACTCTTCATGACTTCTTTATTCATACCATACTGCATGCGCTAAGACTTCCACTGAAATGTTGACGAGAAATGATAATATTGGGCATTCTTGTCTTATAAGGAATACATTAAATACTTCACAGTAAAGTGTAATTTTACTATAATTAAAAAAAATCAAACTAAAGATGCTTTCTTTCATTTCAAATTTGCTAAGGGTTTCTATCTTGAAATGGTATGAAATGTCATCATTTCTTCCCCTTGCATCTTTTCCTTCTTTCTGTTAATGTGGTAAAAGATACTAATGAGATTTTATTTCTTATATCAACCTTATATTATTAGAGTGACTTTGTCAAGAGATACTTTGAATTTCGGATTGCCCTCTAATTTTGCTTTCAGGGTACATCTGTAAGATTTAAATATTAATGTTATTTCAGCCAGCAAAGAATTACCCATGTCACTTTTTCTACTATGTGTTCTTATTTTCCTCTTGACCTTTTTCCATGTTTGGTAAATTTTGATTAAATATGACACATTGTATATGAAAAATTGTTGAGGATCTTCAGTACACCTTCCTCCAGAGAGAGTTCAGCTTATCTCGTGATAGATCAAGTGAAGGCAGATTGCCTCAATCAAACCAGAGGTCGTGCTGACACGAGGCTAGATTATATTTTTCATAAAAACTCCCTGTGCTTGGTTCACTCTCTTCTCTGGTGTACAGTTGACTTTTGAACATCATGGGGGTTAGTGATACCAACCCCCACCCCGGAAACTTTGACTCCATAAACAATTAACAGTAGTCAGCCCTTGGTATTCACAGCAGACAGGTTCTAAGACCCTGTGGAGACCAAAATACACTGATGCTCAAGTCCTTTACAGAGAATGGCTTAGAACAAAGCAATTGGTCTCCACATCCACAGGTTGCCAGCTGTGGTTTGAAAATTATGTTTTCTATAATCAGTTGGTTGAATTTGTGGATGTGAAACCCCCAAACACAAAACAATGACAATACTATTAAAAGAAATCCACATATAAGTGGATTTGTGCAATTCAAACCTGTGCCTTTCAAGGGTCAACTGTAAAACTCTTATGGAATTTCAACAGATCCTGGACTGTTTACTAGTCTCTCAACTCTTTGGAAGAGTCTAATCCTCAATTTTTGCTCTTCAGCACAGTGAGACTACTGAAAACTTCATTTTGCTTTTTAAAAGCTTTTTGCTTACCTTCTTACCAATTTACTTGTGAAGTTTATATATTTGGAAGTGCATTCTGAGGAAAACAAGTATGAAGCTAATTCTCCACATTTTACTTCCCTCTATATTATATAGTCCCTTAAGTCCTAACCAGCTTTGTAGTCCTAGGTTCTAGACTCCAATTTTTGTCTCTAGTCCTGGGAAATCACCAGAGCCATTGCTAGTGGCTCTGATTTTTATAGGTGGAGCTACTCCCATATTCTCTGCCTTTCCATATTTGCCAAATTATCAGCAGGTGCCACTATGAGCAAAGTGTTTTATCCAGTGTCAACTCCCCATATTTGATTCCCTTCTGTCTGGAATATTGGCTTTGTAATGCCTGGTTGCCTTGGCATTTCTCTAAAGCCTTCAACATTAACTTGCACATTTGCTCTAAAAAGAAGCTTTAGTCTGCTAAGCGGTAGTTCATTAGACCTGGAAATGAAATTTCACTACAGGAATTTAGTATTTTGTTTAAAAAATCCAAAGAAATATTTTTATTCATTACTAATTAGAGTCAAAAGCATTTTTGTTGGGAATTGGATCATGTTAGATATTCTGTCTTGTGAGATATAAAATATCTGTGTGGGGAAATGAAGTTTTGGTACTCAAATAGCTTAACTTTGCATTTATAGAATTATAGCATTTATCAGAACTTGAAAGTATTCACATACACTTTTGTTCTCAATTTTTTAGTCTTTTTCCTCTTAGTTATACACAGTTAATTAACACAATTATTTTTATATCCCTTCCTACAACAAAGATATAATAGTTTTTAAGTAGTACGTACATATTACTATTTCATGGATATACTATCTTCTCCATTCCAACTTTTCTGTTTTCTACATACAGATTTCTAAATGGAAAACATTGTCTATGAGTATTCATAATGATACATAAATTAGTGACACAGGAGAAGGCAATGTAGATGAAGATAATAAAACATTTATTATTGAGAAGTAACACAGTACTTAGGTCATATCATGTTATTTTTGGAATAAGTAGGCAATGTAAGGTGTTTATTTAAGCAATATATCCCAATAATCATAACCACACTTATGAATTTAACTGTTTTTTTGTTGTTGTTGTTAATTCATTATATGAAAGAATTAAGATAAAAGTTCTTGGCCTATATATAAAATATTAACAATCTTAGCTTTAAATGAAGGAAACAATCTCCAAGTATATTAAAGAACTTTACTATGATAGTTAATAATGGAATTTAAGTTATAATGTTATAAATAGAAGAAATACCATGTGGAAAAAACTGGCATTGTGAGAACTTTCCATGACTTATCTTTGAACTAAGATCAGTCGTCGTCGTCGTCGTCGTCGGCAGCCGTCCGTCTCGAGAGACGATGGTGTAGCTTCTTAAGAGTCTATCTGCACCGCTGAGAATGGCTGTGCAGTCTGACTCGGGAGTGACACGGTATCTGTCTCCTCCCGTGTTGAATCGACATCTTGCGATGACGCTGGAGTGTCCTCTCCAGTGAAGCTGAAGCTACAGAGCCTGGGCAGGGTGATATGGAGGGTCTGCTGTTGCCCATGCAGCAGACGCCCCCTCTCTTCGCAGCTGAAGGGTCCAAGGGAAAGACGGAGTCAATACAGCTTGGCTTCAGGTGCGCCGCAGGAGTTGCTGGTGTTGACTACAACGTCAAACCGCCTTAGGGACTCCGGCTCCGGATTTTCTGTCGGGGTTTACTCCCTTAGCCTTTCCCCTGAAGAGGTATGCCGCAAGGCAGCGGAGGTTTTTTGGAGTCAGAGTTTTCCTTCTCTGATGTGCCCTGACTGGAAGATCGAACCAGCGACACTTAGCTCGCAGGCCGACGCTCAATCCACTGAGCCAAACCAGCCAGGGTCACTAAGATCAGTAGAAATGTGAAATCTTTGCAGTCTGCATGTTTTTTATTTTATTTTAATGACTCCCCACTAATAGGGCAAGGAAAAAAATAATTTTTGTCTACATCTTCATTCATTAAAGAGCTCACAAGAAAAGAACTCAATAAACATCTGCTTTTTTTCAGCTGTTTTAGTCATGAGAGTTTTCCCAATTTGTGCTGTGCCATCCTTGAATAATTTCTCCTTTTATCCACAAATTCTATTCAACTGAGGAAATAGAGGAATAAAAAGAGAGCTAACCAAAAGGTTTGACTCACCATAGTTAAAATTTTTTTCTTCCTTAAAATTTACTTTATTTATTTTTTAAAGTATATCATATCGATTGTGTTGTTACAGTAGTTTCATTTTTTTTTCTTTGCTCCCTTCTGCCCAGTACCCCCCTTCTCTCCAGCAATCCCACCCCCCTTAATTCCTGTCCATGGGTCATGCATATAAGTTCTTTGGCTTCACACTTTTCTATATTATTCTTAACATCCCCCTGTCTATTTTGTACCAACTGATAATGCTTCTTACTCCCTGCACCAATTCCCCATTTCTCCCCCTCCCCCCCTCCCAGCTGATAACCCTCCAAATGATCCCCATACCTATGATTCTGTTCCTATTCTGGTTTGCTTAGTTGAATTTTGTTTTTATTTTTTAGATTCAGTTGTTGATATTTGTGAGTTTGTTGTCATTTTAGTGTTCATAGTTTTTATCTTCTTTTTCTTAAGTAAGTCTCTTTGACATTTCATATAATAATGGCTTAGTGATGATGAACTCCTTTAGCTTCACCTTGTCTGGGAAGCACTTCATCTGCCCTTCCATTCTAAATGATAGCTTTGCTAGAAAGAGTAATCTTGGTTGTAGGTTGTTTTTCATCACATTGTCCCTTCCTGCCTGCAAAGTGTCTTCTGAGAAATCAACCGATAGTCCTATAGGCAACCCCTATAGGCAACTCTCTGCCTCTCTCCTGCTGTTCCCAGGACTCCCTCTTTATGTTTCACCTTTGGCATCTCAATCATGATGCGTCTTGGTGTAGTCCCCTCTGAGTCCAGCTCACACGGACCTTTCATGCTTCCTGGACCTGTATGTCCATCTCCTTTGCAAAATTTGGGAACTTTTCCTCATTTTTTTCAATTCTTGTTTCCTCATTCTGCACTGGTTGACAGTTATTTTCTTCCTAATGTTCAAAATCATTGACTTGAACCCTGGTTTCCTTCCCTTTACCATTGTTTTTGTGTGGATTTTCTTGTTTCACTTAGCATAGTCTTCAGTTCTTCTCTTATGTGTTTGCTATACTCAAACATATCTGTCAAGCCTGTGAGCATCTTTATTACCAGTGTTTTGAATTCTGCGTCTATTAGGTTGTGTTATCTCCTCATCTGTGAGGTTGGCTATCTCCTCCTCACTTAGTTCTCCCACTGGAACCTTGATCCATTCCCCCTTTTAGGCCATACTTCTTTGTCTCCTCATTCTGACAGGCTCCTGTGTTTGTTTGCCTCCACGTCCCAGGTAGAGCTGTCGCTCCTGTTATGTTGTAAGGGGTGGAGTCTTAGGGATTTATCAGTATGGGCAACCTGTTTCACCATGTTGTGGTGCTGTATGTGTGGGAGGGGTCTGAGAGGGAACAATGCCACCTGCCCCATACTCACCCCTTTTCCAGGCACCTCTCCCACTTCCACACCAGACTGGCGCCCCTCTAGCTGCTGCTCTGGCTGTCGTTCCCAGAATGGGTGAGTCTGTGGACTTTCTAGGACCATTAAACAAGTGGACTCTGCTGAGACCAGCAGTTTCCGCCTCCACACCAACCCCCACTGGTCTGCACAGTCAGAAGCAACGAGGCTTGATTTTCTCTGGTGCTGGGACCATGAGCTGCGAGGTCCGGTGAGGAGCTGGGAACATTCCCCAGGTGTCCCTCCTGACTTTAAAATGTGTGACTGGGCTTTCTGCTGGCCTGCCACCACTGCTGACATAGTTAAAATTTTAATATTTCCTTTTTCTTAGAAAATGGTATCTACTACACATCGAAGAATCCTAAACAAAAGCAGAACAATTTTTTAAAATTTCAAGCATGGCTAACATCTTTCTATAAATACTTTGACTTTTTCTTGTACTCAAGATAAAATAAATATATAAAGCTTGTCTTTGTTCTAACTCCCAAATATGTTACTAGGTCGTGGGACTATACTGCTTCATACCTTGTGGTTGATTGTTATTAAGGCAGTCTCCCTTAAAAAAAAAAAAAAAAAAAAAAAAAACCTAAAACCTCTCTTTTATGTTATCTAAATTGTTATTCTATATACAATTGACATTCCTAAGCATTTTATTTCTTCTGTCTTGGCTTCCTACTCCTAAAACATTTTGTCAAAGAATTCTTCTTTTTAAAAACAAAATGAAAGAAGAGAAAGCCCAGGTATCTTTGTGTAATTGAGAATTTACAATGAACTTCATTCAGAAATATTTCACATGAAAATTTTATACATGCCATTTCTAAAAAGTATTTTAAGAGGTTTGTACAACATGTCCCAAAATATGGCAACCTGTAAATGACAGCATGAATAAGTTAACTTGGTTTTAAGAAATAAATGACAGAAAATTCTTGGTAGCAGATGTTGATAAATTGATGGAAGTGGTTTATAATTATGATTCAGGTTTATTTGGAAGTCAATATTATTTTCTTTCTAGCAGTAGAAATAATGGGTGTTATATTTACAAAGGAGTTAACTGTCCACTCTCATTAGCATAAGCCTAGATTATCCTATTGAAAGGATAGTCCTAAGAATGTCAAATTGCAAAGTTTAAATAAATCTTACTGATTTTTCTTGCACATACAGCTGAAAATCTTAGTGGTTTAATGTAAGGACAGAAATTAAATTTAGGGGGCATAAAGCAAGATCAATTATACATGATAATTTAAAAAGCTATAAGTGTATAAAAACAGCCTGAAGTTTCTACTTTAAAATGACAGAAAAAAATTTTTCTTCCCTCAGCTTTTTCAAATTTTGCCAATGACAAAAAACAACTAATGATAGGACAAAAACATTCCATCAAGGTAGAAGGAAAATTATCATGGCTCAAAGAACAAGTTTTTAAAATCACTTGCCAAATACTGCAAATGATAAAATGGGGGAACAGCAACAATATATAGATTTCCTCATGTTTAAGAGGACATCGGCAGCAGCCGTCCGTCTCGAGAGACGATGGTGTAGCTTCTTAAGAGTCTATCTGCACCGCTGAGAATGGCTGTGCAGTCCGACTTGGGAGTGACACGGTATCTGTCTCCTCCCGTGTTGAATCGACATCTTGCGATGACGCTGGAGTGTCCTCTCCAGTGAAGCTGAAGCTACAGAGCCTGGGCAGGGTGATATGGAGGGTCTGCTGTTGCCCATGCAGCAGACCCCCCCTCTCTTTGCAGCTGAAGGGTCCAAGGGAAAGACGGAGTCAATACAGCTTGGCTTCAGGTGCGCCGCAGGAGTTGCCGGTGTTGACTACAACGTCAAACCGCCTTAGGGACTCTGGCTCCGGATTTTCTGTCGGGGTTTACTCCCTTAGCCTTTCCCCTGAAGAGGTATGCCGCAAGGCAGCGGAGGACATAAAGTTATGATAATTATAAGATCATAATTAATTATAAGAATTCTAGCATTGTCTAGAAAGATGCTTTAAAATGTCCCCATTGAAATTCAGTATGATATCTCAGAACACTGAAAAAGATGGAAATGAAGGATCAAGAAAAAAAAAATGTGGTAAAAAATTCAAAACAAAATAGAAGCCGTGTATTGCTTCCAATTTATTTAGGTCTTCTAGTGACTGCATGTCCACTTTGACTCCACATGCCTTTCCACTAGCAGCTGTTAACGTTCAAAGATGAGTAATGCCATGCAAGAGTGTCCCAGTACACATCACTAGCATCACAAGTTCCCAATATAATACATAATTTATTAGGGGGAAATTTATAAGCAGAGAAACATTAGAGAGAGTAAAGGCCCCCCTACTCTCATTTTTCTCTAACATGGTATGGATGCAAATGTTCTGTATGCATCAAAGCCAAAGTCCTAGAAGAAAGCGTCTGGCTAGGTCACATGGTGGATATGCAACCAAGTACTCCAAGACTGAGCATATGCCTAACAGCATGTTTCATATCTATGGGTAAGCCTCAGATGGAGGCGGGGGAACACCTAGTTCCTCTAAGCCAGGGATAGCCAAACTCTTTCTGTAAAGGACCAGATAGCATATATTCTGTAGAGAGTTAGCCTCTGTGGGCCATTTATTCTTTGTTGCAACTACTCTCTTCTGCTATGGCAGTGTTGAAGCAGCTGTAGACAGTACATATATGTTTCAACAAAACTCTATTTGTGGGCACTAAAATTTGCATTTCCTATAACTTTAATAGTTCTGCAATTATTAATCTTCTTTGAGTTTTTTAACTACGTAAAAATGTAAAACAATTCTTAGTTCAGATGCTAGTCAAAAACAGGCAGCAGGCTGGATCTGGCTCTTGAGTTGCAGTGTTTGCTGATCCCCTACACTAAACAACAAGCAATATATGAAATTACATCTAGGCTCTGGATCAACACTAGGGATTATGCATATCAAAATTCAAGATGTACATATCAAGAGCCCTGGAAGCATTCTTACATGCCAAGACTGCTTACATGAACCAAATACCTTGGCTCACTGCAGACCAGCTCTGTCCACTGGACCAGCTCTCAGCTAAGCTATCAAAGGGGAAAGGCCTACAGGGTTATCCAAATGTGTCTCCTATCAACGAACCACAACGACTCTAACATAAAAACCACACATTAAAGCACGCTTTTCAGAAAAGATTAAAAGCATCAAAAAAGGCTGATGAAGAAGAGAAATAAAAAGAATTATTCCAAGAAACACAGGTAATGTTATAAAACTTGAAGAAATTATAGGTGACATAACTGCTTTAAATTTTACAAATGGAAAAACGTGGAAAATGTTGAAAAGTGATCTTATTGATTTCAGGAAAGAAATGCAAGTGAACAAAAAAATATGATGGTTCTGAGAGTCACATTAAAAATCACATAAATATGAATATCACTGAAAACAAAGTCAAAAGCATAGTGGATAGGCTAACACAGATCACATAAATAAAATATGTAGTAGTAAACAAAATGAAATATGAACGTGACTGCACATAAAATTACGGATACAGCAAAGGATACTGAAATATATATATATATATACATATATATATATATATAATTATACATATATATAATTATATATAATTTGTATTCCTAAAAACAGAACAGGTATTACAAAATTCGAGTACACAATTAAAGCAAACTATTTTGAAACACAGCAGGCTTGAATCTACAGATTGAGTCTCATGGTAGTCCAGGAAAAGTGAATACAGAGGGTTTGATATAAAAACATGTCTTCTGGTAAATTCCTCAATCTTTAAGAATAAAAAAGAATTATAGAGTCATTCATAAATAAATGAAAAAGCAAGTCACGTTCAAAGGGAAATATAAGGCAGACTTTAGAGGTCTCCAAAGGAATCTTTAGTTCCAGAGAAACTATAGAAATAGATATAAATTTCTAATAAAAAATGTTACACAAAATTTATATCTAGTGAGGTTGTCCTTTATATTTAATGTAAAAGGCAGAACTTCTCTCTCTTGCATGAGATTTAGCCAAAGAGGAAACATGTGCGCACACACACACACACACACACACACACACACACACAAGCACACAAAGAGTTTAACAAAATGGAAACTGTAAAAAAGCATGGTTAGTGAGATTTGAATCCATTTATGCCAACACTGAAGATTAAAGAACTGAAGTAATTATAATTATATAATCTAATGTGAATGTTATACTTCTTGGAAATGTTCAAATGATAATATAATTCAAAATGAAAGCTAAAAGAGCAAATGTGGAAGGAAGTCTGAGTGATATTTTCCTCATATTTCTTAGCAGGGAGTCAAATATATTTCAAGCTTGAAGTATTAGTTAAGAGTAACTCTCTTAACTATCTATGCAAGTGCTCAGAAGTTTGCCTACCATGTACAATTTCTCAGTTCTATTGAATGTACTACATAAAAAGGAGAAAGTACACAATGAAAACAGAAATTATGAGATCAATAAACAGGAGATATGTAATGCATAACTGTTACATGTGACTATCCAATCCTTTAAAATTTCGACAATATAAGTTCCCATATTGTGAGTCCCATCTTCCTGGGGGTACAATCCAGCACACTTGCTTCTCTGGCCACCTGGAAGCTAGCTGGCATGTACATGGACTAGCATCTATAAGACAGAAGCTTTCACATGTGTCTTCAATTCCAAAAAAGAAATGTAAACAAACCTGGCTGTGTTTAGTTTTGTCATTCTTTGTCTGGTTTTCTATATCTGGAATCGATAGCCAGATATGTTTAGATTTTAGTAATACTTGTCATATAACAATTCTGGTCCAGAAGTGAACTGTAGAAGTGGCGGTAGTGACTTCTTAATCACTCTAGATCTTTGCTATGCTTCTGTATAGTATTCATTGACATCGGACATGAACTTGGTTCTCCAACTCTCCCAACTATTCTGTAAACTACATAATATATTTTATTAAACTGGTCACTTATGTTAAAAATAAAAGACATAAATTTTGTTATTCTCAATTTAAGCTATCATTATGAGGTATGTCTTATGTACAAGTGCATACACACAAGGTTCAGTTATTCTTTAAGTCCCACCTTAGGTTCTTTTTCTTTAATTGAGGTCAAATAAAATTAGGTATAATTTTAAGTTTAAAATACTACACACAATACTATTTCATTGTACAAACTACTATTATATTTTAGTTTGCTTTGTGTGAATAAAGAGACTAGATTGATGTTCATCAAAATTAATGTTAATTGATGAGTGATGAGATTTGCGGTAAATTTTTTTATGTTTCCAAACTTTCCATTTGCTTCACTTATTTTTTACATCATATTAGTAGCTATTTTTATAAAAGTAATAAAATAATTAACTAAAAAGTGATATAAATATTTATTGTACATTTCTGAAATATTTTCCCTGTGTAGGCAATTTATCATTTGTGAGTGTATGTGTGTGTATGAATGTTTGCATGTATGTGTGTATTACTTCAGAATCACTGTAAGCTAGTCCACTATTTAACTAATTTTTTTCTATTCTTTATTATGTATTCGTACTTTATTTATGTATCTGAATAGAAATTGAGAAATGTTGAGATCAGAAGTTTATATAACTATTCCTTATTACAATAAGTTAAAACCTGTGTATATATATCTGCATTTTTATATGACATACAGGGTATTTCAGAAAGAAAATAAGAAAATTTTGCATTCATCTTTCTAAAGTGGCAAAACTTCCCTCTTCACAAAGAAACCAATTATAAGAGATAAAACACATGCTTTTATTTTATTTTCAGATCCAAAAAGTAAAAAATATCTACAGAAGCTTATCTCCAATAGTACTAAGTGCTCCATACTCAAGAAAAACCTGAGAGATTACACTCTACATAATTATGCAAATAAATTTTTAAGAAAAAGAAAAAAGCTAAAATGATAATATGCTAATATGACAGCAGAATTGACTATGATGAGAATTATTAAAAATGAAGGTTTGTTCATACTCAGAGCCTTTATTTTTTTACTTAATATTTTTTATGGCACACATACCTCCTAAAAACACTCAAGAAAGAAAGCTTCAAATCATAATTACCATAATTATACTTTTTCATCTTAAAATCCTTTACACACCCCTAGAATAAATATTATATGTAGCATATACTATCATAATTAAAGTACATGTTCAAAGAAATGATACTTTGATTGCTGTTTTCTACATATTCTATCTAATGAGCCAAAACTACACAGTGTATATGTGTGGTATGTGTCTATTTGTTATTATTATTAGCATGGTGGCTTTAACTCATCTTAATTAAAAACCTGCATAAAATGTTTCTATTTCATTGTATGGAATACACTAGAAACATATAACAAAAATTAATATTGGAAGCAGCAAATAATTTAGACGACTTGTCAAAGAAATGTCTTAAAAGAAAGCTTTCAAGTGGAGATAAGCCTTGTAAAAAAACATCAGAGATTAGTAATAGCTGCAAGCTCTTTGCTCAGCCGTGTGAATGCATTGTTTAATTATGGATCAAGTTTAGTCTTTAGCTCCTTGACCACTGTGGATTATTCTTTCCATTTCCTTCTATGGGAGCATGCTGAGCTGGGTGATACTTAGATAAAAACTTGATATTATTCATCCACCTATACTCTCTGGAGAACATCAAAAAATGGGTAAGAGATGGAGGGGTGGTCCAGAGAGGCCTTTGGAAGGCTTTGATTTTGAGTAAAAAGAGAAATTCAATTCCTATTATTCTAAAACAAAATACAACTCACTCTGAGAGAAAGATGTAAGAACCAGCGATAATATTCTTTTGTGAGGTTAAGCACATAAAAAAAAAGTGACCAGAATACAAAAATTAAATTGTCCCTTTGCTGCTAACATTCATAGTTCAAAAAAGTCACTGAATATGGTGTCTGTATAATGGTAACTGAGGGGCAAAAAACACACAACCTTTCTGAAATAGAGAGCAGTATGAAAAAGGGAATTGGGAAACAATTTCTGAATTTCTGTCTTTCTCACGATATCACAACCCAAACAATGACAGGCTTCTTCTTGGAAAAACAAAAATATTTTATCTCTAAAGTTCATATGTTTGTTTTTAACTAATAACAAATAAAAATAATCTACCCTTTTTTTTTCAGAATTAAGCAATTTTGTGTGACGGATGAATATTTAAAAGGTGCGTAAAGAAATGTGGGTGCTGGTAAGTTATTTGTTTTGTCATCAGTTTCTTAGGGTTTCCATTCCACACCTCCAAAATGTAGTTAGCTAAGGGACTGGGGAGACCAGAAATATTATGACTCTAAGATTGCCTGTACTTATTTGTAATTGTTTTCCCATTCTTTCTTATCTTCCCTCCAATCATGCTTTTGCCCACTTTACAGAAACTGCTCTTTTTAAGATACACAATAACATCTGCATTGTGAAAAACAATGATCCATTCTGAGTCCTCCTAAGACTTGTAACGACTGTCCTCCTTACAGCTGTCAAAGATGATCTTTCTCCTTCTTCCTTTTCTTCTTCCTGCTGTTATACACTTTCTAACAAATTTTTCTAAACCTTTTATGTTATTTTTAACAAACAGTATTTATAGGGCCTTCCCAACTGAGTTCTGAGTCAGGTCAATTGAAGACAAATCCTTTAAAATGAGCTTTTACAGAGAGTTGTCATACAAGCCAAAAAGTGAAAACCCTTTAGTGATATGAAATTTAGGGCCGCTCCAAACCAATGTTGTCCCTACAGTGGCTGCTAGATGCTGGTTTTCACAGCTATCATGGTTGTGAGGCCAACAATGTTTAAGGTTTCCATCAAGATGAGAATAAGGAAATGGCTATAAGGCAAATTCGTACATTATTTTCTTGAGGTTCATTCAGCCTTTTTTCTTGAATCTTTGGTTGTTACAAGATTTTGGTTAATTTGAAGAGCTAAACATATTGATTTGAACCCTTTGGCATCATTCTTGGTGCTTTGATGAAGGAAAGGATTTTCAGAGGTTCTTAACTTGCCTCTGCTTCCCTGCCACTGAATGTTATAGCTAAGAGAAGGATGTGTCCCCACAAACCTGGTTTTTAGCTCAGGTTTTCCAGATTGCTAAAATGGTGTAGAAACCCCAAGCAGAACAAAACAATGAAAGAATCACATTTGATGCATCACATTTAAGAAGTTAAGAATCAAAGATAAAGTTGCAAAAGAACTCAAAGAGAAAAAATAAACTTTACCTACAAGGGAACAACATTTTTCATCAAAAACTGTACAAACCGGAAGATGACAGAGTGACACCTTTAGGGCAGGAAGAAAACCAAAATGATTATCCTAACATTCTATTCCCAGTGAAAATATATGAGAAAAACAAAAGATAAATAATAACTTTTTATAACAAATAAAAACTGAGAGAATTCATTATTAGGAGCACTGCTGAATATTCTATCACCTATAATTCTTTTTTGGCTTTGTTTACACAAGGTCTTGTTTTTTTTTTTTAATATTTAACTCTTTATTTTGAGATATAATCACATGTAGTTGTAAAATACAGAGAGATCCTATATACCCTTAGCAAGTTTCCCCTATTGGTAACATCTTGAAAAATTACACTACAAGATAAAGACAGTTATATAATCAATGTAAAAAAAAAAAAGAAACAGTTCCCGCTCCAAAATGATTACTTATTAATTCCATTTTATATCCACACTCACCTACTCCCACCATCCCCAACCCTTGACAAAATTCATTCAAGTTGTTTCCTGTGTCAGCAGCTCGTACCTTTTTATTACTGAGTAATATTCCATGCTATTGATATATCATTGTTAATTTAACCAGTCACCTGTTGAAACACATCTGGGCTGCTTCCAGTTGAGGCTATTTTTAATAAAGTTGATATGAATATCTGTATATAGGTTTTGTTTGAGCATAGACTTCCTTTCTCTGTGAAAAACACTGCATCATATGAGAGTTGTACAATATGTAAAGTATTATAGGAAATTTCCCAACTATTTTCTAGAATGGACCATCATTTTATATTCCCATGAACATTGTACAATTGGCCCAGTTCTTCCACATTTCAACAACATTTAGTGTTGTCATTATATTTCATTTTAGCTCTTCTTCTGTTCAATCAAGGGAAGGGATGAGCTTAACTGGGCAGCTAGGCTACTAGGTGAAGGGTTGGAATATGTAGGAATCATCTTCTGTTAAGTGGGAAAAGGGGGACCATGACACACCCTGACACGGTCTTTTCCCCAGTTCTGGAGTCCCTACTTAGTTCTCCTTCCTCTTAGTATCTGTATACATTTCCTACTGATGTTATAGCAAACTACCACAACTTTAGTAGCTTAAAATAACACAAATTTATTCTCTTATAGTTCTGTAGGTCAGAAGTTCAAAATTGTGTTTCATTTAGCTTAAATCCAAGTGTAGGCTCGCTGGTTCCTTCTGGAAGCTCTAGGGGAGCACCTGTCTCCTGCCTTTCCCAGTGTCTAGGGGCTGGCTGCATTCCTTGTCTTATGGTCTCTTTCTCCATATTCAAGTCCAGCAGCACATCCTCTTCAAACTTCCTCTTTCCAACATGACATAGTCCTCCTTTTCTAACTCTCCTCTTCCTGCTTCACTCTTATAAGAATCCTACTGATTACAGCGTCCCTCCTAGATAATCCAGGATCATCTCCTCATTTCTAGCTCCTTAATCACATCTACAAAGTCCCTTTGCCACGTGGCTTTCATGATATTGACATCTTTGGGGTGGGGGACATTATTCAGCCCACCACACCATCTTTCAGAGCTCTCCTCTGGGTTTCTCTTGGGTTGTTTCTAGAGTATGCAACCAGTTGCACTTGGTGAAGAGGAGCAGAAGAAGATGAGTGTTTGGACTAAATGTTTGTGTCCTCCCAAATTTAAATGTTAAAACCCTAACCTCCAATATGATGATAATAAGGGGTAGGGATGTTAGGAAGTGATTAGGTTATGAGGGCTCTCTGTCTTCATGAATGGGATGCATGTCTTTATAAAAGACACCCCAGAGAGCTCTCTCACCCGATGCACCACGTGAGGTCAGTGAGAAGAAGGGCTGCATCAGAATCCAAAGATGGTGGCACTACAATCTCAGACGTCCAGCCTCCAGAACTGTGGGGCATAGCTTTCTGTTGTTTATAAACCACCAGTATGTTACCTCATTTTAGCAGCCCAAACCAAGACGATGAGTACATGCCATCTTGCTTGGATTGGCAGTATAATACTATTTTTGCCTCCAGCTTTGGGTCATTTTCAAATTTTATAAGTACCTTTTCTGTTTGTTTTTTTAATTCAAATTGTTGATCAAAACATTGAACAACACAAGGCCAAACACAGAGTCATACTGCACAGCTTGGGAATATCTCAATCCATTTTGGTCCCATTGGAGTAGGTTTAAAAATTATAAATCCACTTGTTTGTGTCATCACCAAACTAACCCTTCTCCATGTTTTTTTCTAAGTATAAAAGATGTCCTACTGAAATCACAATAATATTTACATTTCTTACATAAATAGACTTTAGTTAATCCTATAAAAAATAAATCCTACTAGTTTTTATTACACTTTTCTTTTTTAGTAAATTCCAGCTATCATTTTTTAAATCTAAATCATTCCAAGTTCTCTGCTTCATAAGACAGAAATACTCACATCACTGTTCTCAAACATCCCAAATCCATTTCTTTTCCCCTTTAGAAATTTTGAATTAGTGGTCTGATTGTGTCTTTGAAACTTCTACACTTTGACTGTGGGCATAGTTAATGACAGTTCTAACATCAGATTTTCGGATTCCTGACTCTTGGGATGTCATTCTTCTTAGTCTACAGAGATGTGTAATTTTAAAATACCCAAGTCCTTTTTATTAATTTAATGTTTTATGTTAGTATTGAAATTTCATCTATAAAAATCATACTTAGTCTACCACTATTTTATTTTCAAAATTGTTCTCATGATCTGAATGCTTCATTTGTTCATTTCTTCAACATGTATGATATACTTGATTGGTGACAGGTACTGTGCTAGGTCCTAGGGTTTATAAAGATCAATAAATTGATAATCAGTAGTGTGTTAACACTGTACAGTTTTCCCCTAGCTATGATCCTATCCTTTCTTTGTTCACTGTCTGTCTCTTAACATAGCTTGCAAAGCCTTCTCTTGTCTTCAGCAGACCCACAAGACTCAGTGACTCTGGCCTCTAACCTTTCAGATGCTACTTTGGTTTTATTCCTTGCTATGCACCCTTTCTTCTACCTCTTCCACATATTCTTTTAGATCCCCAGCTCCTGAGAATGCTTCTTGTGCAGCTAAATCAGGTCACTGAGAAATATTTTCTTTCCCATTTGAATGAAGATTATATAAGTTGAAGTTTATTTTCCTAGCCTACTCCTTGAGCAACATTTCCTTCGAAGGCTCATACAAAAAACAAACCTGTTTTCTTTTTCCTGTAAGTACTTTTCAAATCTACTTTTAAACATTTTAGTCCCATGTCTGGTTATGACCAGTATTTATTTCCACTTAAATACTTCTCATCATGAACAGTTCCTTGCTTTTTGATCAGAATTAGATTGACTGAAGCAGCAACTTAATTTCTTCATTTGTCTTTAGAAAAGTAAAAATAATGCCTTAGATCTTCTTTCCTTCACACAATTACATCCTCAGATGGCTGAAACGTACCATGACTTTGTCTTAATAGTGTTTCAATTTTTCTGCTGTTTAGAGTAAAAATCATGTTTAATGACCATCTTGATTATTTTCTCAAAATGCCTTTCTAAACAAAGACATCAAAACCATTCATTCACTCAGATCCAGTCCCAAAATATAAAATTTCCACAAATACAAAAAGCCATGTCATTTTTTTTTTTTTTTTTTTTTTTTTTTTGGCTCTACTTAGAGCTAACCAGCTGTCTGCACAGCTATCAGCAGGGTTTATTTTTCTTGGCGTAAATGCAAGTCTCTAGTTATTAATATGGGCGTGATTTCCTCTTGCTGACAATTTAAGATAAAGTAAATTGGAAGTGACATAAAGGAGCATGTGTGTGTTAATGTGCGTCACCAAGGTTCTTTCCTGACATCCTGAAAGATCTCCTCTGAGTGGGCCACACTAGCAGCCATTGCAAGCAACCCCATGCTGTTAAAGGGTGGGCATTCTCATTGATTTGTAAACGTGACAGATGCAGCATGTGATTGTAAATTAGCAATGTGAAGTTAGTCTCAAGAGAGCTCCAAGCAGGCGCCACAAACCTCCCACCCCCAGCAATTATTTGGCTGCTTTTCAAGCTTTTAACATTTCCTCTGACTCACTGCAGTGTGTCCTTTGGGTTTTGGCATGCCTCTTCCTTCCCTCTTTCCCCTTACCTTACAGTCACTCAAACCAAAAAATAGTTTAAACATAGAAAACTATCTTAGCATTACAATGGTTCTTATCTTCACCCTTTGTGCCCTGAATAATGTCTTTGGACACTGTGCATATCATAGTGTTTCACAAACTTTAGTGTGCATAAAAAACACCTAGATTGCTTATTAAAAATGCATATTTCTAAGACCCCTGGCCAGAGATTCTGATTTGGCAGGTCTGGCAGGCAGCCTGTGATGGTCTGTATATTTAATTTGTTTTCTAGGTGACCTCTACACAGGTGGTCTGTGGACTGCCTTTGAGAAGCATTGGTTCAATCTTTTACCTCTTTTCAAGCAAAAATTATGAGTTTCTATTTTTAGCTGGTTTACATTTTCCTTAGGCAATGTTTTTAATAGTGAAGATTGCCATCTTCACTTCCTAACTATGGTTCAACCATGTTGAAATTAGGTCTCTTGAGACGTGTTGTATGCCACAGCATTATAGGCAGAAAGCAGGGGTACAAGGGGCACAGACACTGATCACAGGCTCTGCACTTCACCCTCTCCCTCTTGATATCTATGGTGGGACCTGTTTAGAATGCATTCAAGCCCGCTGTTGCTAACAGCAGCATTTCACTCTTGAGAGAGTCCTCATTTAAATATCTTGTATCAAATTAGATAGTATTGTTATGTAGCCACATTCTTAGAAAAGGGAATGTCTGTATAAAATATTTAAATACTATTAAAGTTATAAGGCAACTAATGCTATAGCACCTTAATCAAAAGCAAAATACCACATGATGAAATGTCATGACTTCAAAATGGGTAGGAGCAAACTCTGGCCCAGACTAAATGTCAGCAGTAAAATACTCGGTAATGAAATAAGCAAGACCAAAGGTCAGGCTTCCATAAAAATCCCATTCTAGCGCCAGCTTCAGTTTAAACCATTTCAGATATGTATGGTAAGTTGTCTATATTTTCAAGTGAGATCTCCTTCCTGTGAACTTCAGACTTCGTATTGCTAATGAGAATAAAATGTTCCCAGAATGGGAAGCTACATTTTACAATGTTTTTTCTCTTTCTCTTCTTTTCCATTTGTAGATATATGTTTTGGTGACTAGATCTCTTTTTAGTAGAAGAACCTGTAATGTCTTATGGAATAAATGAGTGGCACATGGCCTCATATGTCCTGGTTTGCCCTGAAAAAATCACAGCTTATTATCTGCTAGTTCCCCTTTTATTCACAAAAAGGCCCAACTTTGGAGTATAAATGATGTGGCCACCCTACAATATATTAAGATAAATGATCAAGTTAGATCATGACATTCTTTTTCTTAGAATCATCTAGTGCAGCGTTTCTCCAACTTTGACATGTGTTAGAATCACTCAGAGAACTTATTAAAACACAGACTTCTGGGTCCCATCCCAAGAAATTTCAGTCTTGGAAGGGGCCTGAGAATTCATATTTCTAACAGTTCCCCAGGTGATGCTAGTGCTGCTGGGCCAGGGGACTATACTTTGAAAACCAATGACCTAATGGCTTCTCCTTTTGCTCAGAGTAAAAGCCAAAACCCTTATAATGGTCTAAACACTCAAATGATCTGGCTGACAGCAACATGTCTGACCTACAATCCTCCACACTATGTTTTCCCCTCCAGCCACATCGACCTCCTTGCTTTGGCAGGACTATGCACGTAGTCTCCCTCCCTAGAGCTGTTCCTACAGCCTGGAGAGCTCTCCCTGGATATTTCAATGGTGTGCTTCCTCAGTTAATTCATGTCTTTACTCATGCTCTCAGTAAGGCTTCTCCTGACCACCCTCATCAAAATTATAACCCATGCCCTAAGCTCTTTTGTCCTACTCAAGTTCTCCTTTTTCCACACAACATATCAATTTATAACATTTTCACTCCATTTACTGTCTACACCCCTACTCCAACATAAGCTCAATGAAGGGTTCTTTTCTGCTTTGTTGACTGATGTATTTCAAACATTTTGATGCGAACTGGGCATCCAATAAGCATTTTTACATGTTTACTGAAAGAAGAAATGCATCACCAATTTGGTTGTGCCTTTTTACATACATGAGTAAAGCCTGTGATGGCTAGAAGACTAGCATAGAATTCTAAGACATTGTATATACATTTCTAAATAGATGCACATATTTTAGAATCAGAATTTAACTCAGACTTTTAATCTGCAACTTTATCACGTCCAATCTTTACTCACAGAGTGCGTAAAACCTCACATTCTACCTATGATGTTTTTGTGCTGTTGTTCAGCACTTTAAACATATTTATTTATTTTTAGAGAGAGGAGAGGGAGGGAGAGAGAGAGGGAGAGAAACATCAATGTGTGGTTGCCTCTCACATGCCCCCAACTGGGGACCTGGACCACAACACAAGCATGTGCCCTGACTGGGAATCAAACCAGTGATCCTCTGGTTCACAGGCTGGTGCTCAATCTACTGAGCCATACCAGCTAGGGCTGTTCAGTGCTTTAACATCATACATCCTTTATTCTGTTGTAATGTATTTGGTGGTCATTCATTCCTAAACTATCTTTCTTACTCTTCTGCCTGTTACCACTATAGTTTTGAAAGTCCAAATTTAATGTCTCTATGGAAACTGTAATATCTGCAATGCACGAGAAAGAAGAGGTAAGTCTCAACAGACGAATAACAAGAAAGAAAATTGAAATAGTAATCAAAAATCTCCCGGCACACAAAAGCCCTGGACCGGATGGCTTCACAGGTGAATTTTACAAAACATTTAGGGAAGAACTAACTCCTACCCTCCTCAAACTATTCTAAAACATCCAAAAAGAGGGAAAAATTCTAAGCTCTTTCTATGAAGCCAGTATTACCCTAATTCCAAAACCAGGTCAAGACACAATAAAGAAAGAAAACTACAGGCCAATATCACTGATGAACATAGATGCTAAAATTCTCAACAAAATATTGACAAACAGGATCAAGCAATACATTAAAAAGATCATACACCACAATCAAGTGGGATTCATCCCAGGGATGCAAGAATGGTTTAATATTCGCAAATCAATAAATACAATACATCACCTAAACAAAATGAAAGACAAAAATCACATGATCATATCAATAGATGCAGAAAAAGCATTTGATAAAGTACAACACCCATTTATGATGAAAATACACAGCAAAATAGGAATAGAGGGAGCATAGCTTAACATAATTAAGGCTGTATATGAGAAGCCTGAAGCCAACATCATACTTAATGGACAAAAACTGAAAGCATTACCCCTGAAATCAGGAACAAGACAAGGTTGTCCACTCTCTCCACTCCTATTCAACATAGTGTTGGAAGTCCTAGCCACAGCAATCAGACAAGAAAAAGAAATAAAAGGCATCCAAATTGGGAAAGAAGAAGTAAAACTATGATTATATGCAGATGACATGATAGTATACATATAAAACCCTATAAACTCCACTAAAAACTACTCGATATAATAAGCAAATTTGGCAAAATAGCAGGGTACAAGATAAATATACAGAAATCTAAGGCATTTCTGTGCACCAACAATAAAATATCAGAGACAGAAACAAAAAAGGAAACGCCATTTACTATAGCAACAAGAAAAATAAAGTACCTAGGAATAAACTTAACCAAAGAGATAAAAGACCTATACTCTGAAGATCACGTAACATTGAAGAAAGAAATTAAGGGAAATACAAATAAATGGAAGCAAATACCATGTTCCTGGATGGAAAGAATAAACATCATTAAAATGTCCATACTACCCAAAGCAATTTATAGATTCAATGAAATCCCTATTAAAATACCAATGACATATTTCACAGACCTAGAACAAATACTTCAAAAATTCATATGGAAGCAAAAAAGACCCTGAATAGCCAGAGCAATTTTGAGACAGAAGAACACAGCAGGAGGAATCACAATACCAGATATCAAACAATACTACAAAGCCACTGTGATCAAAACAGTCTGGTACTGGCATAAGAACAGGCATATAGATCAATGGAACAGAATAGAGAGCCCAGAAATAAATCCAGGACTATACGGTCAACTAATATTTGATAAAGGAGGAAGGAACATAAAATGGAGCGAGAAGAGCCTCTTTAACAAATGGTGCTGGGAGAACTGGACAGGGACATGCAAAAAAATGAAACTAGACCACCAACTTACACCACACACAAGAATAAACTCAAGATGGATCAAAGACTTAAATGTAAGCCATGGCACCATAAAAGTCCTAGAGGAAAACATAGGCAGGAAAATTTCAGATATCCCACATAACAATATTTTCATGGATACTTCTCCTAAAGCAAGAGAAATAAAGAAAAGAATAAACAAATGGGACTACATCAAACTAAAGAGTTTCTGCTCAGCAAAAGAAAGCATCAGCAAGATGAAAAGGAAACCAACCATATGGGAAAACATATTTGCCAATGATATCTCAGACAAGGGACTGATCTCCAAAATATATAAAGAGCTTATATGACTCAACATCAAGAAAACAGACAACCCAATTAAAAAATGGGCAAAGGACCTGAACAAACACTTCTCCGAAGAGGACATACAGAAGGTCCATAGACACATGAAAAAATGCTCAACATCACTAGCCATCAGAGAGATGCAAATAAAAACCACAATGAGATACCACTTTACACCTGTCAGAATGGCCATCATCAACAAATCAACAAACAACAAGTGCTGGCAAGGATGTGGAGAAACGGGAACCCTACTGCAGTGTTGGTGGGAATGCAGACTGGTGCAGCCACTAAGGAAAACAGTATGGAATTACCTCAAAAAACTAAAAATGGAACTGCCTTTTGAACCAGTGATTCCGCTGCTAGGGTTATACCCGAAAAATCCTTATACCCTAATTCAAAAGAACTTATGCACTCCTATGTTCATAGCAGCATTGATTACAATAGCTAAGTGCTGGAAACAGCCTAAGTGCCCATCCACAGATGAGTGGATCAAAAAACTGTGGTACATTTACACAGTGGAATACTGTGCAGCAGAAAGAAAGAAAGAACTCCTGCCATTTGCGACAATGTGGATGGAACTAGAGAGAATTATGCTTAGTGAAATAAGCTAGGCAAAGAAAGAAAAATACAATATGATATCACCTAATACAGGAAATTAAGGAACAAAACAAACAAGTGAACTAAATACAACAAGGAACAGAATAACTGTTATTAGGGGGGAGGGGGAAGGGCGAAGAAGAGAAGGGTGATAAGTAAGGGAAGGATTTAATCGAAGAACATGTATAAATGACTCATGGACATGGACAACGGGAGGGGTATGATTGTGGGAGAAGGGGTGGGCTGGTTGGGGGAAGCAATGGGGGAAAAAATGGGACAACTGTAATTGAAAAACCAAAAAATAAAATTAAAAAATAAAAATAAAATAAAATAAAAGAAAGAAGAGTTAATAGAAAAAGATTCATACAGAAGTGTCAGTTGCATTACACCCTTTCATAGCTCTGCAAGAACTGATTCTGCACATAGCACTCTTACTGAACATTAGACAGAGGGCAAAGGTTAGAATGATTATTGTTTCATCAGAGGAAATAATTCACAAAAATTGTAATAAGTTATACACAATTTTAAAAAATATACATCACTATATAGTAATTATAAATATAATCACTATATTTTTAAAACCTGTCTGTTTCTTTATTTGATTTAAAAACAATTTTCTTTTTTTTCCTCAAAATCTGTGTTGTGGTGGACACCCTCATAATCCCAGCCTCACACCCAACAACCTTTAGCAAAGGTATATTTTCAGTTTCTCTTTCCCTCCTGTGGTTGTACCTCCATGTACAGTGAAATAATAGGGATGATTTTTTTGAAGTCAGTTTGCTTAATGTGGCATCCTCTTTAAAGCATATCAGTTTTCTATCATTTCCATCAAAAATATGTTAATGGAGTTCCTCTTCATGTTTCAAAGAAAAGAAATATTCTTGAGAGAACTTGTATCAAGTCAGAGAAAAAAACTAATCTTACTAATGACAGATATATAGCTTCCTATAGGAAAGAGACATTTTTCTTTAATAGTTCAGCTGATGTCATCAATTATTCAAAGCTCAATTTAGATGCTGTTGTTCTTTAAACTCTACTGGTTAATCAATTTGGGATTAATGCGTTAGCACTGGCCATAAGCTATTTCACCCCTCACTCACTGTAAAATGCTCTCTGCTCTGTAGAACTGAGTTCCCCTGGCTCTTCATTAAGTTCCCCTGGCCATCCTGTAAGGCTAAGCAGACTGATTAGGCCCACAAGTGGAGCAACAAGCAAATTGGTGGCCCTTTCTTATTTGACATGGAGGTTTAGGGGTCTCAGTGGGTAATTTTTTCTAAGTCCATTTTGTAGCAGTTTATGTTTTCTAAATGAGTATTTCTTCTAGAAGAACATTAATACAAATATGTCCTGAGATAATGATTCAATGGGAAGAAACTACATTAAACAAAATAAAATAGTGAGAACCAAAGGCATTCAACCCATGGTTATCATTATTTTGTGGGTTATCATAACTTCAGACCTCAAAAGAACTATTCAAATCTGCACTGGGCACTGGTCTCAAAAACCTTCCTTATTATTTTATTGCCTTTGTCCTCAGCTTGGAAGTTGTCTGTTGTCTTACCTTAGCCTTTCCATATAGTTCTTTTGCTACGTTCCCACATAGTAAACAAATTATATAACTATAATAATGTTTTCTATTTTTCCATCTATCATTAAAAGGAATTTTTACTTATTTCAGTGGCCAGCACAGTGCCTAACACTATATACTGCACAATGCGAGGATGCGGAGAACAGAGAACCCTCATATACTATTGAAAGAACTATAAATTTGTGTGGCCACTAGGGAAAACAATACAGAAGTTCCTCAAAAAAAAAAACTTGAAAAAGAACTACAATAGATCCCAGAAATACCACTTCTGGATATTTATCCAAAGAAATTTAAAACACTAACTTGAAAATATATATGCATCCATATGTTCAATATAGCATTATTTACATTAGCCAGGACATATAAGCAATCAAAATGTCCGTTGATAGATGAATAAATAAAGAAGATATACTGCATTATACAATAATTATTACTTGTCCATAAAAGGAAAGGAATCTTGCCATTTATGACAACATGGGTGGACCTAGAGGATATTATGCTAAGTGAAATAAGTCAGACACAGAAAAACAAATACCATATGATTTTACTCATATGTGGAATCTAAAAAAAAAAAAAAGTAAATGAAAAGAAACATAGATACAGAGAACAAACTGATGGTTGCCATTGGGAGGAAGGTTGGAGACTAGGAGAAAAGGTGAAGCGATTAAGATGTACAAATTATTAGTTACAAAATACGTAGTCACAAGGATATAAAGTACAGCACAGGGAATATAGTTAATAATATTGTAATAACTATGTGTTGCCCTGGCTGGTTTAGCTCAGTGGATTGAGCGTCGGCCTGCGAGCTAAGTGTCGCTGGTTCGATCTTCCAGTCAGGGTACATCAGAGAAGGAAAACTCTGACTCCAAAAAACCTCCGCTGCCTTGCGGCATACCTCTTCAGGGGAAAGGCTAAGGGAGTAAACCCCGACAGAAAATCCGGAGCCGGAGTCCCTAAGGCGGTTTGACGTTGTAGTCAACACCGGCAACTCCTGCGGCGCACCTGAACCCAAGCTGTATCGACTCCGTCTTTCCCTTGGACCCTTCAGCTGCGAAGAGAGGGGGGGTCTGCTGCATGGGCAACAGCAGACCCTCCATATCACCCTGCCCAGGCTCTGTAGCTTCAGCGTCATCACAAGATGTCGATTCAACACGGGAGGAGACAGATACCATGTCACTCCCGAGTCGGACTGCACAGCCATTCTCGGCGGTGCAGATAGACTCTTAAGAAGCTACACCATCGTCTCTCGAGACGGACGGCTGCCGACGAATAACTATGTGTGGTGTCAGGTGGGTACTAGATTACTGGGGGGACCACCTGATAAGTTATATAATGTATAACCACTATGCTATACACCTGAAACTAATATAATATTGAATGCCAACTGTAATTTTTAAAATTTTTAATAAATTTTCAAAAAAATTAAGTTTTCAGTAAATAAGTACAGAATGCTTTACATCCTTTTTCTTTCTTTGAAATTTCTTGTGACAATACAGCAAATTATGACTTTTGGAAATAAAGCAGAGAAAATAATTAGGCTACTTCATGTTAATTATAGTGTGATTCTATAGATAATTCTGGTTTCTTGTTGTGGTATAAAATTATTTATTTCAGTGATCCTTCACACACACAAAAAATATTTTCAAAGAAATTATTAAAACAATCCTGAAACACCAATACAAAAAAAAAAAAAAAAAGCGCCCCTCTGTTCATAACAGCATTGTTTACAATAGCCAAGATCTGGAAACAGACTAAATGCCCAATCAGTATATGAGTGGATAAAAAACTGTGGTACATTTACTCAATGGCATACTAAGCAGCAGTAAAAAGGAAGGGACTCTTACCTTTTGAGACAGCATGGATGGACCTGAAGAATGTTATTCTAAGTGAAATAAGCCAGCGAAAGAAAAATACCATATGATTTCACTTTTATGTGGAATCTAACAACCAAAATAACTAACAAACAAAAATAGAAACAGAAGCACAGATACATGGAATAGATTGACAGCTGCTAGAGGGGAAGTGTGGGAACTGGATGAAAGAAGGTGAAGGAATTAGCCTAAGAACGTATATGCGTGACCCATGGACACGGACAACAATATGGGGCTTGCCTAGCACAGAGAAGGGGGCACTAAGTGGATGTGAGAAAAGTGAGAAAAAGTGGGGACAACTTTAATAGCATAAACAAAATACAAAAAAAAAAAATTATGGAAACAAATTGTAGAGAATTAAGTTCCTCCTGTTCAAATGTTTTCTGTAATATGTCCAGAGAATCCACTCCACATTTTCTAGAGTAATATTGAGCTCACTGGCCCTTCACTGAAAAAGTCTCTCTGGATTTTCAGTTCTTCAATACTTGGATTCTCTGGTTTCATTGCCAACATTCTTCATTGATCCTTTCCTAGTCTCATACTAGTCCTCGACTCTTTTGTTTTGAGATATTCACTACTCAGGAAAATTAGAATGACTTGTCAGAAATTCAAGGATCTTTGAAAGTTTTAGAAGGAAAAAAAAAAAAGATTCCTCTCTTTCTTTTGCTTCTCCCATCAACCAGGATGATATATTGGCCCAGACAAAAAGGATCACAGGATCCAGTCAAGATGGCAGAGAAGGCAAACCTGGCTCACCTCTTTGTACAACCACATCGCAATTACAACTAAAATATAGAACAACCATCAGCCAGAACTGTCAGAAATCAAGTTGAATGGATATCTGACAACTACAGAATTAAAGAAACCACATCCATCCAGATGGGTAGGAGGAACACAGACGTGGAAGGGGCTGGTCTTTCACCCACATGTGGACAAAAATTCAGGAGAATGCCTCAGGACTGAGGAGACTCAGCCTCTCACCAGTCCCCCAGCTCATGGTTTCAGTGCCAGGAAGATAAGTCCCTAAAAGTTCTGGCTGAAAAAACAGTGGGAATTGAGTTACTAGAAGAAATTGCTGGAGCCCCAAGCAGTTCCTCTTAAAGAACCCACACATGGACTTACCTACTCAGACTCACTCCCTCTGAGCTCCAACACTGGGGTAGCAGCTTGAAAGGCACTAGTGATATACAGGGAAGAACTGAAGTATCTGGAATCAAGGTGAGCAGAGGCCTTTGATCCTGTTCTAAACCCTCTTCCCAGAAAGCATGCAAGCAGGTGCCATATCTGAGACTCTATAAACCTGGCCAGCACTGTTTGACCTGCCTTGGAGATATCCAGATACTCCACCCAACCAACTTATTATTTTCCATATGAATTACTGGTCTTAGCTCATGCTTCATGACTTTCTGTATGCTCTCAAACAAGTGTCAGCTGGCCTCAGTGAGCGCCAGGCCCAGCACTACCAGCAGCCAGCTTAGATTCACAGCTTGGCTTCAGTAGAAGCCATCACAGATTGTTTTATAGCTCAGACAGGGTGCCTTGGGAAAAATACAGGTGGGGACAGATCTTGGCCTGCACCACCCAGGAAGCCCCAGGGCCAGCATACCCAGTGGGCAGCTACAGATCAGGTCAGAGCACCACCACCCTGCTCCTGACATTTGATCATCCATGGAGGACTGAGGTTGGTGGCCAGTGGTCATAATCAGTCCTTGAAGCTGACTGGCCTGGGTAAATTCCTCCCATTTATCTGCCAACAGCAACTAAGGCTCAACTACAAGAGGAGGGCATACTCAGCCCACACAAAGGGTCTACCTCAAGTACCCAGCTTGGGTAATAGGGGAGACTGTGCCATTGGACCCTATAAGATACCTACTATAATATATCACAGGGGAACTATTTTTAACGTAACTCCTGTTGAGTTCGATTTTTTAGCTGTTTTAGAATTAAGTATGCATGCTGATTTCAAACCTGCAGTTAGTTTTCTTCTATCATATCAAGGTTTTTCTATACAGCTTATCTTATTGCAACCACTCTAGGCTGGATCGAGCCTGGATCAAGGGAAGCACTAGTGCTCTCCTATTGGCTGAGTGCAAACCTCCCTCAAGTGGAGAGGGGTGGGTGATGACCTTGGAGGCCAGCGACAGTGTAGTGAGAGGTTGTGGGCTGCTCCATATAGTGAATTGTATTCCAAAGTGTAGTCTGAGTTCTTGTCTGTGTACAAGGAGTTAGCAGAATTAATTTTTTTTATTTACAGACATGCTTATTT
This sequence comes from Furipterus horrens, assembly GCF_987537825.1. Classification (NCBI taxonomy): domain Eukaryota; kingdom Metazoa; phylum Chordata; class Mammalia; order Chiroptera; family Furipteridae; genus Furipterus; species Furipterus horrens. The sequence continues at coordinate 89,268,848 of NW_028327175.1, forward strand.
CCTTTCTTTTGGATCATGTCTGCCTCTGCTATTTCTCATCATAAGTGCCTAAACAACCCTAATTTGTTTTGTTATATCTGTGGCAGTTTCACCATTCCCAAAGGACAAACATCAGCACATTTGTCAGGTGAGCCTACTTTGCATATTTTAAAGTAAAACTTAGTGATCAAGATAACTCTTGGGCCCTGCACAAGGTGTGCAAGCAGTGTGTTGAGAGTTTACAGATGTGGATGAAAGGAACATATGATAAAATGCCATTTGGTATACCTATGGTTTGGCGAGAGTCCAGAGATCATTCAAATGACTGTTACTTTTGTATAGTGAAAATGTCAGGATATAACAGGAAAAATAAATGTAAAATAGAGTAGCCTAGTCTACCACCAGCTATACGCCCAGTGCCTCAGTCAGCTGAAGTCCCAGTGTCAGTTTTCATTGAACCACCCTCTTTCGAAAAACAGGAGTATGGTGAAGAACTAAGTGACAGCAACGATAAAGATTTTGAAATTGAAGATGACTCAGTTCATAAGGGATTTGATCACCATGAGTTGATTGATTTGGAATGAGATTGAGACTATCCAAAAAGGCTTCAGAACTCCTAGCATCAAGACTGCATGAGAAAAACTTGCTTGCAAAAGGAGTAAAGGTATCCTACTTTTGATCAAAAGAAAGTGCATTTCTGCAGTACTTTTGAAGTTACGGAGGCTTTGTGTATTGCCATAACATACATGGTTTAATGGAGGAATTGGGAATTCCAATCTACAATGTAACTGAATGGCAACTATTCATCGATAGCTCAAAGCAGAGCTTGAAGTGTGTCCTTCTCCACAATGGAAATTTATTTGGTGCAGTCCCAATTGGCCATTCAGTTTGTTTTCATGAAGAATATGAAGACATAAAGAGAGTCATTGATCTGTTGCAATATCACAAGCACATTTGGATCATCTGTGTTGACCTTAAAATGATCTGCTTCCTTCTTGGTCAGCAACGCGGATATACCAAGTATCCCTGTTTTCTGTGTATGTGGGACAGCAGAGCTCATGAGAAGCATTGGGTGGAGTTGAACTGGCCTCCAAGATCTGACCTCAAACCTGGTGATCCAAACATTCTACGTGAGCCACTTGTTGACAGAAAGAACATTATATTCCCACCTCTGCACATCAAACTGGGTCTCATGAGGCAATTTGTTAAAACTTTGTCAACTGAAAGAGATTGTTTCAAGTATCTCATTTTGGCATTTCCTAGCCTATCATTTGAAAAGATAAAATACCTTAATATGTATGTTAGGTAGCAGAACTTTACTACCTGTACATAGTTTGACTTACAGTAATAATATATAGCCTTTATATGAATAAAATAACTCTAAATAAACAGTATATTTAGGTAACTTTTTCTTTATTTTCTTTTGTATGTACATTTTGTATGATATTGGGGACAAAGGGAGGGTATACTGTACCTTAAAAAGTTGATGTGATAGAGAAAACTGGGTCATTTTTGGATTCAGATGCCAAACATGAGTCAAAAGCAAGTGCCAGATATAACTCAATGAAAATTGTGTTCCCCAGTGTATTAGTCCATACTACCAAGAAACAGAGTCAAAGCAGCTCTACCCAATACACAGAAACAAACACAGGGAGGCTGCCAAATTTAGGAGGCAAAGAAATATGGCCCAAATGAAGGAACAGAACAAAACCCCAGAAAAAGAACTAAATAAAATGAAGATAGCCAACCTATCAGATGCAAAGTTCAAAACACTGGTGATCAGGATACTCAGAGAAATTACTGAGTATGGCCACAAAAAAAAGGAAGAAGTGAAGGTCATACAAAGTGAAATAAAAAATATATATACAGGGAACCAACAGTGATGGAAAGGAAGCCAGGGTTCAAATCTATGATTTGGAACAAAAGGAAGAAATAAACATTCACAGAAAGAAGGAATAATAATTGAAAAAAAAAAAAGGAGGAGAGGTTTAGGAACCTCTGGGACAACTTTAAACATACCAACATCCAAATCATAAGGGTACCCGAAGGAGAAGAGGAAGAGCAGAAAATTGAAAGCGTATTTGAAAAAATTAATGAAAGAAAAGGTGAAGGAAATAAACACAAGTCCAGGAAGCATAGAGAGTCCCAAACAAGCTAGACTCAAAGAGAACCACACCAAGGCACATCATAATGAAAATGCCAAAGGTTAATGATAAAGAGAGAATCTTAAAAGCAGAAAGAGAAAAGAAGAGAGTTATCTATAAAGGAGTTCCCTTAAGACTATCAGCTGATTTCTCAAAAGAAAATTTTTCAGGCAAGAAGGGGTGGGCAAGAAATATTCAAAGTGATGAAAAGCAAGGACTTACAACCAAGATTACTCTACCCAGCAAAGCTATCATTTAGAAAGGAAGGGTAGATAAAGAGCTTCCTGGACAAGGTAAAGATAAAGGACTTCATCATCACCAAGGCCTTATTATATGAAATGCTAAAGGGACATATTTAAGGAAAGAAAGATCAAAACTATGAACTTTAAAGTGACAACAAACTTAAGTATCAACAACTGAATCTAAAAAACAAAAACAAACAAAGCAAACAACCAGAATAGGAACAGAATCATAGGTATGGGGATCATTTGGAGGGTTATCACCTAGCAGGGCAAAGGGGAGGAAAGGGGGAAATGGTGTAGGAATCAAGCAGCATAACTGATAAGAACAAAATAGACAGGGGGATGTTAAGAATAATATAGGAAATGGTGAAGCCCAAGAATTTACATGCGTGACAATGGACATGAACTAAGGATGGGTGGATGGATTGCTGGAGGGAAGGGGTTATCAAGTGGAGGGGGGCAAAGGGAAAAAAACTGGAACAACTAAAATAGCATAATCAGTAAAATATACTTAAAGAAAAAGGATCACTTTGTGCTCATCTGATCTTTTTGTGGTTCATGTCTCCATTTTTTTAGTTTCTGAAGTAACTGTAAAGTGGTTTTGTTCAGATAATTGGTTGTTATTATTGCCTCTCCAACTTAGGACTCTGAAAGTTTTCTTTAAAACATGACTAGGGACAACTTTAGTTTTTCTTACCGTCTACCCTTCTGAAGACTGGTCCATAGAACATTTGAGGACATGTTAAGAAACCACACGTTTTCTGTTGAGAAACCTCCCAAAGATGCACTTGAAGGTAATCACACATTTCTGCCCTCATTTCCTCTAATGTTTTTTTTTCCTCATGGAAACAATAAATGGCATGAAGGTAAGGATTTTTTTTTTTTAATGATACTTTGTCTAAGACAAAAGACTTGAGCAAAATTATTTAAAACCAAGTATTAACAAGCTTTATAGACTCTGTGTATAGATGTTATTTCAGTTTATAAATTAAGAGCTCAGAATGAACTAAAGAACTAAACAGAAGAGGATAGTAATCTTAGCACAACTCTGGACAATCAAAATTGATGGGAAATTGAGAGATGTACTAATAGAAAATCTATATCCTTCATGTGACAATGTGGAGACCAACAAGATTAGCTTTAAATTCCTAACACTAATTATCACATGAGACAACATTCTCTTAATCTATGCACTGGCTCTTTGTTTTCCTAAAATGTCTAACATGTATTGATCACTAATTTTGTAGCAGCTACTATTCTCAGCTCTTCATATGAACTAATCAATGTAATCTTTATAAATCTTGATGTAATATAGGTGTACCCATTGTAAAGATACAGAAATTTAATCACAGCAACTATAAATAATTTGCTCAAAGTCACACAGCTGACTAATGGCTGAACCAAGATTCAGATCCACATGGGCCAGATCCTGAGTATGTGATCCAAACTTTTACATTTTCCTTAGTCATCATTAGTCAACTTATTAGTCTCCTGTTGCTGTTATAACAAATTACCCACACACTAGGCAGCTTAAACAACATAGACTTATTTTCTTACAGTTCTAGTGATCAGAAGTCCAAATGACTTTCATTGGCTAGAATCTGGTGTTGGCAAGGCTTTGTTCCATCTAGAGGCTCCAGGGGAGAAGCCACTTTCTTCCCTTCTCCATCTTCTAAAAGCCATGTACATTCCTTGGCTCATGGCCCCTTCCTCAATTCTCAAAGCTAGCAGGGTAGTGTCTTTAGAAGTCTCTTTCTGTTTCAGTCATCACATCACCTTCCCTCGATAATTCTTATTCTCTTTCCTTCATTATAAGAAGGAGGACACTTTTAACCAGAGTGGGCCCACCCAGGTAATCTAGGATAATCTTATCATGAAACATTTAATTTAATCACACCTGAAAGGTATGAGTTGTAAGGTAACATATTCACAGATTTTTGGGATTAGAGCATGGATATCTTCCTATTATTTAACCTACCACAATGAGTCACAATTTAAAAGAGAGGTACCTAAATTGCATATGGGAATTAGAAGTGACCTTTGCAACTCTTGATATCACTCTCCCATACAATGTCACATCTGAATTATAAATAGTTTCTCAAATAAGACTAAATCAATACTATATATCTGCTTCATAAGGAAAAAAATTGCTTTGAGGTCATCTTAGTATGTATATACTTCATGATTATGGCTGTACTTTTAAATAGTATTTTTCTTGCTTCTAGACACATTCAAACCCTAACCTAAAAGATATACAGCCAAAAGTCCTGGATTTACATGAAGCATCTCCAATGTATAAAATAATATGTTACCAGATCTGACTGCACTGATGCAGACTCAGGTGGTGCTGAACCTGCAAACAGCCATGGTTGCAGATGGCAGATGGGTGGGGCTAAAGATAGCTCCAGACAGAAATTCCCTGTTTATATCCTTGCCATTTTCTTCTGGTGATGGAGAAAATTTGAGAGAGAAATTTGAGAAATAGAGCAGGATACCAAGTACTTTGCAAAACTCAACTGGAGAAAAAAACTAAATTCAAATCTAAGTTCAATAGTCATGTATTATTAGAAATTTCCTCTTATGTAAATTAAGTATGATAATTACCTTCCTTTTTGTTTCCCTCTGCAGAGAATGGAACTGTATCAGTTATCCAAGTTGGGGGAAATGGTGAGGTGTGATGAAGAGTTACATTATGAAATATTGTCAGAAACATTTCCTGCCTGAGGTTTCTGCATTGACTGCTGCAAGAATTCTGAGCAGGGGGAAACAAGAGAACCACAGCCAGCTCAATATGATCAGCTACTCTTCTTGACATTTAAAAATGTATTACACTAGGAAAAGATTATATTTATATAGAAATACTTAATATATGCAGTCATCTTTTCGTTGTGCCTCAGGAGAATATATCTGTTTTACTCACATACTTAGCAATGCAAAACACTATTTTTTAAATTTTGGGGGAGACCAGTCAATCAGTTTCAGTAATGGCCAACTTAAAATTTCCCCTGGTATTTTAACATGCCTCTTTAGAATACTGTACACAATTGCAATCAGAGCAAACAAAGACAATTTGATTTTACAATGAAGTAGCTTACTGCTTTCCTTAAAGGTGTAGCTTGATTAAGTTCTTTATGAGACTAAGCAGGATGAAGAAAGATGTCATGTAGCTAAGTATTATTATTCATTATAGTAAAAGCCATGATAATAATAACCCAATAATAAAATATGAATAGGCTTTAGAGAAGTGTCACAATAGAATTTACTGAAGGCAGCAAGCAGTTTAAAAAAAAAAAAAAAAAAACAGGATGGGGACCTCTCATGGCAAAAAAAAAAAAAAAAAGAATCATTTATTTCAGGGAAAATGAAAGAAAAAGTGGCTATCTTTCAGTCTCTATTCTACCTTTACATTTACATTGGCAAGAGAAACTCAGACCTACAGAAGAACACCCATAGCCTTTCCCAATGGATGCAGAAAGAAGTTACTCCTATCAGCTTGTGTTTAATGTTATGAATCTGACTTACTTGCCAGCATCATGATTCATGACAGTGAACAGAGAGAGTGTGAAGCCTGTATTTCAGTGGGTTGGGAATAGATTAGAGTATTTAGGGAGCTTTCATGTCCATTCTAAGCCAGTCTTGCTGGACATAAAAGAAACTTCAGAAAACACTCCAGATCTACTACAGACTCAGAGTGAGATCCAGGGAGATGAATCATTACTTGCTATCGGTAAGTGTCATAAATATATCATTGAAGCCTCCACTAGCAACCATAGGGAAAAATCCTGTTCTTCCGTGTGAAAAAATACACAGTAATCCTAAATAAAATTAGTGATATGTGGTGAAGATATTTTCTATGTCTCTATTCTCTTGTGCTGGAGAAAAACTATCTAAGAGAGAGAGAATTTGTATACATGTGTATTGCAACTGCCAGTTGAATTAGGTGGCTCTTTTTCTCTGTTCAACAACAAATGTCTCACTGGCTGTTTGAATTCCACTCAGTGACCATACTTCATGACGTGGCCCTAGATTTGCTCCCTCTTTGGTTACTCAAGACTAATTAAGCAACCGTGATTTACAAGACACTGTGCTATATTATAGAGATAGAGATTTAAAAAACAATCTGAGCTCAAAAGGCTCCATCAAAAAATATTTTAGACAGCCTTCCCAAAAAAACTGTTATCAAAGAGATGTATATAGAGTGCTTGGGAGAAAAGGAGGTCTTATGTTCAATGGTGGAGGCTGCTTCCTGAAGACATAACATATGGACTTGATTTTGTGGGACCGTTAAGTGCTTGACATTTGGAGAAAAGGGGGAAAGAAGAAGTGTTTTGGTTAGAATGAATAGTGTGTACAAAATTATGAAGCAAAAAATAAAAAATACATTAGGAGAACAGCTAGTGTCTCAGAGTGCTGGAATATAGGGCTTATTGCTGAAGTGGAGAGGATGGGTAGGTGAAACTAAAAGGGTTGTCTGGTGAAACTTGCTAAAAAATAGGTTACACAGAAATTTTAAACTTTATTATGTATTTATTTAATTTTATATTTTATTTAACTTTATTTCTGAGTTAGAAATATAATGTCGATGAACAGTGGCTTGAGGAGCTGATAAAAGTGGCAAGAAGAATTAATAGACAGGGAATGAGGGCAGTATGAGAGTTTGATGTAGAGGAAGAAATGAAGTTGGGAAATATATTAGAGATGAAATTGAAAGTATTTGATGGCATGTAAACACATGTAAATAAAAAGAACTCTGTTATTAGGCTTTACTGAGGTGTCCAAAAAGAACAAGATCACAATATATGAAGAAAGGATTTTGAATGTCCCATAGTTCTAGGGAAAAGCAGTCTAGAAGCTAAATCTTTCATGACGTGTCCCCATGACTGCACCCAAGTTTCTAACTAACTCTGCTTCTCATCCTTTCCAAAAGATCTTCCCCTAAATCTTCTGTACAAATCAATAGCCATCTTTCATGATACAGCGTCCATTTCCAAAGGGCTTGATCTTCTAGGTTTCTTCATTCCCCAATGAAACATGTTGGCACATCTGGGTTATTTAGTTTAGAATAACATATCCCATGAGGCTTTGGTAAAAGAATCCAGTACGTCTGTAAGAACTCCAGGGCTAGTTTCCTTAAGTTCTCCCTGTGAGTTTGGTGTGCAAACATGTCTCTTTTTTTTTTAGTGTTCAGTGGATAACTGTTGAAGTATGAGTGTACTTCACTCCCTAGTATTTATACTATACCTGTGAAAAACTAATGCTGATTAAATTCAACTGATCCACATGAGCTGATTCAGATTAGATTAACAAACAGTGGACCTGGGGGTTCAGTTAAGTTTTCAATAACTCTGATGTGACCTTCCTTCATCCATAGGTATGATCTTTAGCAATTGCATGCCACACAGTGTTGAGCCAGAGTCTTGCCCTGTGTATATGCAGGTAAATGTTTCAAGTTTTGCCACACATTCCAGTGGCTTCAATTCCTTTCTGTTTCTTTGGACCAGATATACCCAATTGGAGGTTGTGCCAGGCTTTTTTATCTATCCAAGAGAAAAGCATAAGTGGAGAGGAAGAGATCAAATATATTAAAGAGACGGTTTAAGTGATAGTTTAGGAGTCCAGAAGAGGCAGGCGAGTTTGGAACAAGGGATTAAGTGAAAGCATCTGAAATTGTTCCTCTTTCCCAAGAATGGAAGAAATGGATGAGTATAACTAGGACATTTTTATGTTTGTCTATCACAGGGCCCAGACTAAAGAAAAGTCTTTTATAGACAAAATTCTGTTTTATCCCCCATAGGGTGTATTGCTCTGCCCCCTTGCTTACACTGAACAAAGGTGAAGTGCTTGCCAACAAGAAGCCACTGCCTCAGTTGGGAAGACAGAACAATAAGCAATTATGGTAAATTAATATGCATAATGTTATGTTATTATAGTGATCCTATAATATTTTTCTAAATATGATCATCTTGCTCTTGTACTAAAATAGGAAGGGACTAAGGAATCACTTACAAATGTAAAAGCTTTTTACAAGAAAGGAAATGTAAAGAGTCTGTGATAGAATGAAAAACCTTATTTTGTAGGATTATAGAATTAAAACTGTTTTTGCTTCTGCTCTTATTTGGATCACTGCACATCAACTACATGTGTTTGAGAGTTGTAGAAACCAGAAAAAAAAATGCTACAATGATTTTGGACCAAACTACTCAGCATCAGAAATGTCTAATTGAAACTCCTATCAGGATTAAATATAATAATAAATATGGCCATTATACAAAAATCACAACCATGAATCCATGAAATACCAACATTGACGAAGGACAGAAAGAGAGGAAAGAACTTTGGATCTGACAGTGAAATTCAATAGTTGAAACTTACTAACAGATATTATATGTGGCTTACTCCCCCCCCCCCCACACACACACAGCAGGAGGGTTTAAGAGTCTTTGGTATGTCTCCATAGGAGTGTGCATTCAGTTCTAGTTCAGGCTAAAGAATCTGGGTTCCATTTTTAGCTCCAACAGGACCTTGACTCCAAATTTCCACACTGAGGAGTTGCCACAATAAATATCTTTTGAAACTCTTCAAGTTCAATAGAGAAGTATCTTATAACTACTCAATGACACATTACTTAAATTGGCAAACCAGGCCAGCAGCAATGCCAAGAGGCATATAACAGAAAAATAACAAATGATGGCCAAAAATAACATCAACACATTTCTGGGCACGAATCACTGTGATTAAAGAACTTACAATTGACCCTTGAACAACATGAATTTGAACAGTGTGGGTCCACTTCTTTGTGGATTTTTTTCAATAAATATACAGTTGGCCCTCCATATCTTTGGGTTCCAAATCCATATATTCAACCAACCATGAATCAAAAACAATATGTTTAATCCACACTTTGGAATCTACAGATGCAGAGGGTCAACTGTATACATTGTTCTATAAGGAACTTGAGTCAGATTTTGGTATCTGCAGGGGTTCTGGAACCACTTCCTCTTGGATACCAAGGAACTGCAGTTAAGTTTTGGGGGAATCTAGAGTTATACATGGATTTTTGGCTCTGCACTCCTAACACCCATGTTGTTCAAGAATGCGCCGTATTTGATAGGCAAACACACAACAGGTTTTGAGACAAAGTACAGTAAAAGATACAGTTCCTATTTTAACTGGGAAATATACAGGATTGGGTAAAAGTAGATGTCTGCTGGAGCTGCAGCTTCACCTCAGACAAGCATGGAAATGAAAGCCAGCATTCAAAAGTGACAAATTAGAATGGAAGAAAAACCTAAATTGGGTCCTTGAGTAAATAAACCAACATTACCAACAGTGAAACTCTGGATATCTTGTTAAGAAAAAATACATCCCAACATGTAAGCTTTTTAAAATTAACCTATTGTCGCTTGCAGGAAAGTACATCCCTAACTGATACACCATTGGTTTTCCTTCATAGTATCTGGCCACATTCTTGTCTTGTTTTTCTCTGGCACTTAGTACGCCAGAGAAGCCCAACCTAAATTCCTTAAAACATCATACCCCAAATCTTAATTTATGTATTTCCCTATCATCTGTTGTTATAATTCTATTGTCCTACTTTTTCTATCTAGGCAACTATTCTCATCCCTCTTCACCTCTGTGTACTCTACAAATTGGGTGTACTTAAATTAGTTAATGTTCATATTACCTCTAACCCCCACACAATTTTCATCACAGAAAAAGGTACTCTTTTCGTCTACCAGCACAGTCCCACCTCAGACCCAGTGCCATGACTAACCCCACTTTCATTTAACCATTCACCAATAATATTTATTGTACCCACATATTATGAACAGGACAGAGGACATAACTGTTAAGTGTGCAAACTCCAAAGGTAGAATACTTAGGAGTTTCTTGTGACATTGGACAGTTTATTAAACTCTCAGTACATCAATCCCCTCATCTGTAAAATGAGAAAAATATTATCACATATACTCTTATGATTTGGGGAGTAAAAAGTGAGTACTTTTATGTAAAGTACTCAGCACAGTAGGCTCATCATAAGAACTCAGTACACATTACTTACGGACCACAGCTATATACAGCTTATGTAATCTATACTTCTGCAGTCAGAAACTAAAAATCAATATGGAGGAGGTAGGGTAGCTAGAAAGTCTTAACAAATATTACAATTTCAGATGGAATATTTGTGCCAGGAAAGGAGAGTTAAGACAAAGAAAAAAAAACATTTTTAGCTTGGGTGATAAAGAGTCAAGGAAAGGGAGATTTTGAACTTAGTCTTAAAACTAATGTATGTAAGCCTGCTCCTTCCCCTCACTCATGCCACCTGCTTTAAATCTTCCTTGGTGATAAATGCCCCAGCTGAATGTGACTCCCTGTACCTAGGTAACATAAGCATCATGCTAAATAGTTTAGGAATTACGGGATGATGTGAGCTGGTGGAACTGTCCATGCAGGTTGGCCACAGAGCATAAGATGCAGCTATGTCCTCTGCTCTGGCTGGTGCCATGGGCCTCTGGATACAGCCAGCTCTCTGACATCCTTCAGGATAGGGTTTTTTTAATTCATCTTCCAGTCCCTTCCTTAGAGACCAAACTGACCTATTGATGCCAGAGATAATGACAGCTTTCATGTGAGTCCTACCGTGGGTATGGGGAAGGGAAGAGCTGGACTGCTGTAAACTTTCCAACTGTAGTGCAAGCTCTAGGTGACCAGGACCTGGGCAGAGGCTGAGTCTGTCAGGGAAGGATTCATGCTACAAGGAGGGACCGTGATACCCCAGCTGATCCTGGAAGGCTAGATCCACCATGTTGCCTCAGTCTCTGGCTCAGAGTGCATGGGACAGGGAGTCCTTCTCTGACCGTGTTTCGAGATAAGAATATCCCTCTGTGTTGTGTTTTACTATCATGCCCCAATGTTAGTTCTGTCATTTTAATACACAGTCCTCAGCCAGAAAGCACACCAGATTAGAACTTGCTCCAGAGTCTCTTATAGTCTCTGTTTGTTGTCTAGTTATCAATTCCCCCATTACAGCTAAAGATATGTATGTATGTCTTTGTGTGTGTATGTCTGAGAGTGTGTGTGTGTGTGTGTGTGCATGGTCTGTCCAGAAGGTATCCAACCATGTACTATGAAAAAGAGACATTTATTGAAGAGGGTACAAGATACAAGAAACATTGTACATGGGACAATGACACCTCAGTCCCTTCAAAGGCGCCTTGGGACTTCACACAGTTCTCCCAATTGCCATCAGCTGCTCTGCCATATTTTCTTGAATCTCATTGATGGTCTGAAATCTCTTCCCTTTCAAAGATGATTTTAGTTTTGGGAAAATCCAGAAGTCATGGAGCACCAAATACGGGCTGTGTTGGGGCTGAGCCACCTGGGTGATTTGATGTTTCACCAAAAAACTTTGCATGAGACATGACGCATAAGTGGATGCATTGCAAATCACCAGCTGCCCATAGCTGTGGCCTTTTGAATCATCCAAATAGTTTCTGTGGAGGAATGTTCAAACTTAATGCAAAATTTGATGTAGATTCATTGCTTTACTCAGTCATTTTGAATGCCACAGCCACACAGTACACATGCTCACAATGGCAACTACCACCCCCACTGACTAGTACAGTGAAGTCATCATTATTCATGCATGCGCATTCCAGTCCACTCTCCTTGGCTGCCAGGTTACATCAATATCATGCTAACTGTTCTCATTATATTAACAATGGCTGGACTTTTTCTGGACAGACCTCATCTATATTTTAATATAAATTTCCAAAATATATGCATAGAATAATGGTGTAATGACCTTCAACTTACCCATTACCTACCTAGCTTCAACACTTATAATCAATAAAGCAGTTTTTAAAAAGTCATTCAAAATATGTTTCTTGTTAGGCTACTCACCAAGGACAACTTGTTCTGTATTTATAAAACTAAATATTTATGTAAATAAATGCTTACCAATATTATAAATAAAAATACGTAAATATTTATAGAAATACTTGTGCTGTATTTACATAAGTAAATGCCTGAGTGGGCCTTCACAGAACAAGGAATGTTTGTCTTTAGGTCATTTTCAACTTTCAACATCACCTAGAATCAAGTAGCGACCTCTCTAGTTAGAGGGAAAATGCACACACAAACACACACATGTACAAAAATTCCCTTTCTGGCAAGGCACCATCATATCTGATTGGTCACACAGCTTTAGAATCAGTCTGTATGGGTTGTCGTACACTTAAAACTCCTAACCTCTTGCATTACATTGCTCTCCTCACTTCTCTCCCCAGCTCCTGGCAGGACTGAGAACTGAGAAACCATGCTACCGTCCTTATTAAAGCCCCAGGGCTGCACTGAGTAACTGTGAAGTTTGTACCTTGCAGCCCTCACCTTCCCTATGTTCTTATCCCTGCCCTCTGTCACCTTCCTTTGTTAGTTAAGTCCATATCGCTCATCTCCGCAAGATTGAATGTAGGGATCACAACCTGTTCATTGACAAATCACCTAGAATAAATGCATAGATAGAGCAGTTAATCTGTGTCCTAAAAAGTCTGGTTCAAATATTCACCGTCCTTGCTGCCCATGCTCCTGCAGCAAGACAATCCTCTCTTTAGGCCTGCCACTTGCACACAAGGCCATAATTCCTTCCCACTGCCTAGCATATCAAATCGATACTCCCCAACTGGAACTCTTCTGCGCAAACACCTGCCTCTTTCATAGCTGGTATCACTCCTGTTAAGGAGAATCAATGATCAACTAAAACTAAGCAATTCATTCCCTGATCCTCATCCAGCCTTTCTCCTGGCCCTTAGCACATGTTATTCCCCCTCTCCTTTTCTCTACCAACCATCTTACATCTCCTTCCAAATACCCCTGCAGCAGGCGGAAACCAGCCACCTAACCGCTCCTTCTCTGCTCAGGCCTTCAGGACCCATGTACTTCCTTTACTTTCTATTTCTGTTTCTACAGCAAGGCCTTGTTTAGAAAGGACTCATCTTCCTTTCCTAGATTGTCTGTTTTCCTAACTGGTATTAGATCATCCTCGAAGGCTGATCATCCTTGAAGGCTGTTGCCTTTTCATCGTAACGGTTGGACCTGGTGCATAGCTCCTCATTGGAAACACACTCAATAAATGTCATGGATCAATATGCAGCAATAAAGATTTTGTTTTGTTTCATTTTTATGATAGCAACTTCTCCCATAAAAAAAGAGGATAGACTTCCTGACCTTCAAGTTGTTGCCATTGTTATTAAACATGCAGCCCAATAATATATGCTTAAGCTTGTTTTCCTCTCTATTTCACACCACTTAGGCTAATGAAAGAAATTCATCATTTGGGTGCTTATTTCAATTGCAATATACTAGGAAATGCTACAGGAAAACAAAAACAAAAATCTATGGCTATAGTGTGTGCTACTGAAATAAAAATACTTGCCCTTTCTTTATGATGGAAAAAAGAAAAAATACTCTGTGCTGGCAAGAGGCAAGTTCAGGCATCTAATGGATCTTTTTGGCAGCTGTCATTTGTTTCTACAGAGTGTTACCTACCCTTTACCAGAGATGAATACTGCTAATGTCTACATAAATGCCCAGGGTGGCTTGGAGTGGGTTGTAGCATTTCAAAGTCATTCACCTACATTTCTGCCTGTGTTGTTCAAGTGCCCACTTTCAATTTGCAGTTGTATGGGGCAGGGGGTGCATGGGGGGCACGTTTTGATTCTTGATTTAGAATGTGCACTCCCAGAGGTTCCAAGAGGGTTTCAGGCAGAGAGATAAAGCCTGTCTCTTTATGCTTCTTTGCAGCATGTGCTCTGTGGCAATAATACATACCCCACACTGTGCTTAAATCCCTGGTTTTATGAAAGTCAGTTCAATTCCTATTTGGTAGCTCTTCTGACAGGCAAGTACTGTTCCTTGAGGAAGGAAGCCTTGCTCATCCTCTCTTTGTTTCCCGTACTATACATGATTCTTAGGAAAACTAGCGTAAAAGGCACAGGAGAAATTGAAACTGTAATGAAAAAGCCAGCTGTAAACAGTGTATCTGACACTGCTGAATACAGTTAAAAGACCCTTTTTATGAAGAAAATAAGGCTCTGGTTCTGGGCTCTGAGCAAGGGTGAAACAAACATTCAGGCACCAGCCAGTACCAAATTACCTAGGCCAACCAAGAGCCCACATACTCTTTTTCCTAGGTAATATAATCTGCAAATAAATCAAGTCCAAGAAAGCTGAATGAAAGTTCAAATACATAAGCTAAGACTGTTAAGCCAAGAACATACAATCAGACTCTGTCTATAGCCAGAGGGGTTTGGTCTCACCTCAGAAACAGCCTTCCATCTAACAAAATACTAAAAAGGCTTGCAAAAATATTGCCTCTCTTGCCAAAACGTGTCTTTCACCGCGTTAGCAAAGTGTTGTAAACTCCTTGGAGAAGAGATTCTATATTTATGCAGAATGTTGTCATCTACATGCTGGTATTTACTTGATTTTATTTCATAACATTTTTTTCCAATGAAACTAGCTGGAATGAATTTCAAAAATGAGCTTTTAGTTTTGGTGGTGGTGGTGGTGGGAAATGGGGAGGTTGACGAGCATCAAATCAAAATCTAATGAAGTTTCTAATGATCAAATAAATAATCACTTGACATTTATTGCCATACTTGGCAATCTGCAGAAATGGAATAGAGCAGAGACGCCTAAAGCCCATTATGCTACCACATGGAATTAAGCTGACATAAGCTCTTTAAGACCCACTAAAGCAGCAGATTTTATACCCAACTTGTTTAGATTTTTTTTCCTTCTCCATGATCCCATCTTCCCTGAATAACTCTTTCTTTCCATTTTCTCCTCCTTGTTCTTTTGAGAGGCCTACTAGAGCTTCCCTTCATGTCATTTCAGGCTATAACCCTGCAGTTTGAGTTTATCTTAGCTGTAAAATGCAACAGTAATTTATATGCTCCCTTACTCTAGCCTCCTCTGAGGCGCTGGCTGCCAGCTGTCTACCCAGCAGTTTAAAGAAAGAGCTGTAATGAGCGCCAGTGCGGCGGGGGAGGGGGCGGCGCCACATCACAGTGCTTTCTTTCTGCTTCCTCAGTGAGAACTGGATCCACATAAATGGCATTTTCTGGTGCTGACTGACAGCAGTATAACCGCCTTCCTCCCCACCAGCCCCCCCCACCCCCCCCTGCCAAACCAGCCTTATGGGGACAGGTTTTCTTGTTTCTTCCTTTCATTTCTCAGTCAAGGAGAACAGAGCAAAAAGATGAGATGAAGCCTGGGGCAGCTGAGATGTGGCGTGGGGTGTGAGTTTCGAGCACAAACCTTGTCGCTCTGTATCAAGGATATGCTCTTGGGGCTGGGCTGCAAGACAAGGCTTCCCAGTAGCTTAATGCACTAGACACTATTAGATTTGAACTGGGCTATTGCAGGTATTTTTTGGATGGGATTTATTTGAGGTTCTTTTTCTTTTAAATATAATAGTATTTCAGCAGTAGGCTTATTTGCCTCATATGTGGTTTGTTGTTGTTGTTGTTTCGTTTTGTTTTAAATAGAGCAGAGTCATTTTTGCCTTGAATCTAAAAATCTATTCCCCTGGCACTCTCTGTCTCCAATTTTGGGGGTAAAATAGGCCCCCTTTCATGCACAGTGGCACACACAACAAGGTCGGGGAGTACAATCCTGTACAAAGCAGCCACAGAGGATTTTTCCCTTACACTGCTAAAATTACAAGGTTCTCTTTTGCCAGTCCATTGCAAAAAAAAAAAAAAAAAAAAATCCTACTTCACAAAAGGGAAAGAAAAGATTTGAAACTCTCTGTGTGTTCAGTATTAAAGCTGTAGCTGTGTAGGAGACAGAGATATATCCTGGCAAAGGATCTGATTCCTGTTCTGTGATATCTTTGAATGTGTTGACTATTAACATCTCCAGGTAAGACCTTGTCACTTTAGGATTCATATCTCACACATCTCCCTTTAGCCTTGTGTAATCTGAATTTTTGTTCAAAACTGATAAACCTCAGCAGACCCAGCAAAGCCAAAGCTAGGAGCCATGTTGAACAAGGCTGAGCTCCAGATCAGTGGCATGCAATTTGAAGGAAGGGAGAAGGGGGGCCAACAGGTAACTCTTGCAGGTACTGGCTCTTCCTTGATTCAGTCACAGCTGAAAGGTCTTTTTGTATTATTTGTTTTCTCTTAGTCAAATCCATGGCCACAATTGTATTTACTATTGAGAAATAACTCACCAGTCTGACCAAGGCTTGAAATATCTTTGTGTGTGTGTGTGTGTGTGTGTGTGTGTGTGTGTGTCTTATCATTTATTCTTCAGCTGGAAAAATGTAGGAAAGATTCTCATGTTTAGGAAATACAGATTTCTCTAAGGTTTCACAGTGAGAAAAATAACTTCTATCTAACTGTTTCACATAATAGCTGTGTGATGTTTCATTATAACTATAATTTGGGGATGATTCAAAGAGAGGAAACAGGAGCAGGCTAAGTAGAGGGTATTCCCTTTTTCCATTAACCCTTCTATGATTTCAGAAAAAGATAAGTTGGACTCTCCCTTCAAAATGGTACTAGATTTATGAAGAAGGAAAGTAGAGTTGAAAGACCCATGTATTTCTGGTTTTACTAAATGCATAACAGCCATTTTATTACTGAGGAACTGCAATGTGATTGCATTTACTGGTTCTAAGGCCTTCGGAGTACAAAGGTCTCAGAAACTACATCTACTGTAAGAAGTTCTGTAAGAAATAAAGAAAACACATTGGAAAGCCCAACGAGATATACCTAATCCTACTTATACATTGGCCTGGAATCAGTGCAGCTTTCCAGACCCAGAGCAACCCAAAATACAGTAACTAGGGAACTTGTAGGACAAGGAGAAAACAGAAGGGCCAAATCTACCATTTTTTTGTGGAAAATTCTGAGCATAAGCCATAAGTCACAAGGCAATCATACCTCCCACATTTTGGTGTTGGCGTAGGTTTGGAGAGTAAGAGGGTAATTTTGATGGAAAATCGTTTTTTCATTTAAACCAAGGAAGCAGATAAATTATAGAAATTTCTGTATGTGATAATATATTGCAAGAAGCATTTTAAAAATGCAGCATTTTAAAACCTGGAAGTGATCGTTGATTATGCTAAGTCAGCATTTGCTTTTCAATAATATTTAAACATGGCTGATTTCCTTGAAAGAAATTATTTTTATACCGAATTCATTGTGCTTTTCAGTATGTAAAAATTTTATTTAACTTTTATACACTTAGATATACTATGAATTAAAATGTCCCAATAAAAAAAAAAAAAAAAAAAACCTCAAACAAGTAAAAAATATTCAATTCCCTATAAAGGTACCATTGCTTTCTAGCAAAAGAACCTTGGTGAAAAGCAGAGTTTAAAAAAAAAAGGAAAAAGGATACAAGATAAAAGAGTAGAAATGATTTAAAAAGATGTCAGAAGTAGACTCTGCTGGAGAGTGACTAGCAGAATCTCCAAAGCATGCTCTCTCTTTTGGTTCTGAGCAGGATGCCTAGAGAAACAGAAAAGATGAATCAAAGTAAATGGCATCAACTTTGAAAAGGCCTGCATAAAGAATAATGGCGTAGAGGTTGGGCAATAGTCAAGATGACTCATTTTATATCTCTTTTTCCAGTTTAATGTCTTTGGCACTAATCATGGTTTGAGGTTACTGTTAGGGTTTCAAAAGAAACTCTACAGCAATGTGTAACATGGTATGAGCCAAATCTTTGCCCACTCCCAATTGGAAATTGCCCTTTCGATTAACAAGACACTTTTAGCATATTCTCACTATATTTAGTAGCGAATTATCCATTGTGATTGCTGACATAGTAAACGCTAACATCTAGACCCAAATTCCACATCACTGGGGCTGTTATCATCCTTACCTAAATTACTCAGTACTAATTTGACCTGACAATGTGACATTCATCACAAGCTCCTTTAAATAATCCTACAATTCTAGATTATTTTAACCTAAATACATATGCTCAGAATATTTACATACACACACACACAGAGTCTAACTTTGTCTGAAACTATTCTTCTCTAAGATGGAAATTTCATTTTGCACCTGAGTTAACTGAACAGCCACATGGACCAAATGTTTTTCCTCCACACAGAAGAGTAGCAAGTAATAAAGCTGTCTTTGTAGTAAACTGGAAATTCACTATGTAAAAAAGCACTAATGTGGCGACTATGTTAAACACACATTTATATAAAATAGTTCCGGCCCTGGAGGAGTTTATAACTAATAAGGAGGGAAAAAAGCTTGCAAAATTTGGAAAATTGCCAGTCATAGTCAGCAATACGGGCCAAGAGTAGAGAATAAAAGCTCTGAAACTTCAGAGGAGGGAAGCATTGTCTTAGATTGGTGGCCTGGGAAGCATTTGTATAGATGAAAAGTTATGGATTTAAACTGGGAGCAGGAAAGGGCTATGTCTGTAAGAATAATGGGAAAGACATGCCACGCAGGGGGCAGGGAGAAGAAACAGAGAACACTATAGATAAAAGCAGGGGTATAAACATGGCAGAAAACAGTTGAAGTGAATGGGGAACAAATGTTTATTAAAATACTACAGATAACAAGCACTGTCTTATTTCTTGAGGATATAAAAGTTGATAAGGTCTTTGACATCTGTATGTGTGTGGGGAGGCTAAAAAAATACAGCTTTTCTCCCACCTTCTAAATTCTTTTAGCTGGCTTAATAATCAAATTGACATTAAACAGATTAACAAAAGAAAATGTCCAAAGTTTACTTTATGAATGCATAATTGGGAGAGGAGCACATAAAGAGACCCAAAGAAGTACCGGGCAGGCAGTTGAGGTTTATATGCTATTATGGAGCTAAAGAGAAAAGGGGGTTGTGGTTTGGACATCAAAGGGCAGGAAGGCAATTCACAGGGAGATAGAAAAGTGAATGTTTGATAAATAAATGTTTCCTGGGCCATCTTGAACAATGCAGCACAGAGAACTTTGAACAAATGGGCTTTGCTAGGTTTCCCTCTGTCTATCACACACTAGTTCATAATAAGCTGTAGTTATCTGTGATAGTATCTCCCTTCCTGGAGCAGACCCTCTATCTAAATTCCTTTTAGCAGTTAGGGGGGAGGTCAAAGGTTTTTCCTGAGACTTTTGTTCCTTAATAACCAGTTTAAAATCAATATCCCAAAAGGCACATCCAAAGACCCTTCATAATAAAAGCCAATCCTATTAGGCAGCATGACCAAATTGCCCTAGGTTTCACCCTGGCTCTGTATAACCACAGGTATGGTGACAACTCATCATATCTCACAAAACAATAACTAACATCACAGGGACCAAATAACTTCAACAGAAATTCACCAAAGGCTTATGATATCCCAGGCATCCTGCTAGTTTAGCTGAGAATTGAGGATATGGCTGGTGATTAAAACAAGGAAGCACACTAGAATAGTGTCTAAGAGCATGAGTTTTGAAAACTTTTGACCTGGGCTCTAGCTCTTTCACTCACTGATTTACAACTGTATGCAGCAAACAGAATGAACATACAAACTCATTGAGACACCCAGGGTCCTAGTTTTAACACATGGGCGTTCTTCACTTTGTAATGTGTAACTAGGTATAAATTAAACAACAATGAGGAGGTGCATTTTTAAGCAAAGATGCCATGCTTGAAATATAGATGTTAGATGTGGTGTGTAAAGTCTACCTTTCTCAACAGTACTCACAAATTAAAAGCTTCATCAGCAAATTGCATGACTGCTGATCAAAGTTGCGTGCATTTTTTAAATGAAGTTTTTTTTGGCAAAATGAAAATAAAAACATTGAAAACAATATTTTCTTTCATAGCTAAGTGTCTTGTTTTAAGGAGAGTTTTCTGGATGACCACATAATTTCATTTAGAAATCATGTAATACTTTAGGTAATTGGAATTACTCATTTTTTCCCCACTTTATAAATCTGGACTAACAAAACATACTGATTGTATAGTCATTGTCTTAAAAGCTACAGGACACAATTTTCTATTTCTTGAACTAGGACTTAAAAAACCATCTGAAGTATCTCTGGACCTCAAATAGTATTTGCCAAACAAGCAGATAAGACGTTAAGACCAAATACATAGGAAATACGGTCATTAGTAGTTCTTTTAACAATATGGAGAGCTTCAAAAAGAAAAGCCAATTTTCTTTCTTTTCTTTTTGCCAAAAGAGCAAGCACCTTAAATTACAGTTATCACAAGAAAAAGCTTGATTTGCAATAATTGTGGGACCCAGGGAGTAATTTTAATTCAATGGTTACCTCATTGTATAGTGGCTTTTGGAAACTATATTCATTGAATGATCTAAGTCTTACAGGCCCCAGCACATTCTGTGTTTAACCAGTTACTCCTGGCAGCAAAAAAATGTGGTCTTCATCCTCAGCAGGGAATTTTCTTTCTTGGCCAGAACTTAGAGCTCAGGATCCAAACCAGAGATAAATCAATAAAAGTCTCTACACTGGAATTTCCTTGTAAGAAGAAGAAAAAAAAAAAGTGGAAAAAAATGAGGTTTGGTTTTTCTTTCGTCTTATACTTCTTTTGTCTTTTCTAGGCTATTGCTTGTTTTTCTTGTTTTTTCTATTTTTCCCAAATTTTCATGTTCAATATCATGTCTAAAATCTCTCCAATTTAATTATTTTCTGCTTCATCATAACTTTTTCACACTTTGCTTTGAATTCTCTTTTTTTACCTAGATTCCCAGATCCATTTTCAGACCTAATGGATATGTGTATGTGTGTATGCGTTCATATATACATACTTACATATTTGCAATTAAGAAAACTTCAAATGGCAGAAGTTAGGTGAAGGCAAGGATAGGCAGGTCATGGTTACAGTGTCTAAGAGCAATAGTGTATTGATGAGGAACCAGAGACCCATGTTCAAGCAGCCTTCAGTTATCTGGGGGCTAATTGCAGAGCTAGAAGCTGACCCCAGAATTCTTGATTCCAAGGACCTGTCTGCTATGCAATGCTACAGAGTCTTTTCAGAAACATCAGGCCCGAGCTGTTGTGGCTCAGTGGATTGAGAGTCAACCTGCGAACCAAAGGGTCGCTGGTTCGATTCCCAGTCAGGGCACATGCCTGGGTTGTGGGCCAGGTCCAGGATTGGGGGTGCGCAAGAGGCAACCACACATTGCTGTTTCTCTCCCTCTCTTTCTCCCTCCCTGTCCCTCTAAAAATAAATAAATAAAATATTTTTTAAAAAACAAAAAACATCAGAAGACGCATCAATAGAAAGTTCAAAATTAGTTTTCAATGCTGTACTTCTTCCAACACCAATTCACATGTACCGTGAATGTCTAAGGATAAAAGAGTTTACAAAGTTTGAGGCTTAGAAGAAAAACAAAGTGAAGGAAATGAATACTTCAGAAGGGAGTCAGATTATGTTACCCCGCAATCTTATCCTTAGGTTCAAGAAGTAAAGTCAGGCAACACAGGAGAACCACTTGGTTTAGAATTCCTCTGAATTCCTTTAGTCCCTTAGGCCAGTTAAAGGGAAATGATTCGACTGTTCTGCATCTGCTAGTGATTGAAGGCAAATGGGAAGCATTGCATGAGTTCCCGTTCCACAAATATATGGTGCACATGGCTATTGTGAAAGTAAACACTGTGAGTCGCATTGGACCCAGACTTATTAATAAATGCGGAGACACCTCCAACATGTGGGGAGCTGATGCTTGAACAGACAAAGAGTTACCAAAAATGTGCCAGGGAGAAAACACAAAAGTAATTTATTACAAAGATGTGTGCATGTGTGTGTATGTGTTAGTTCCTATGTTATTCTCAATATTTAGTCTGGTATAAAGTAGAAAGAGTTATATTTACAATGAAACACTCTGGAGAAATCCCCTACCCTTTCACCTACTTCAGTTCTCTAAACATTCTTCCCAGGCAGTCTTTATGATGACATAATAGAAGTCTGCTTACCGGTATTTAAACCAACATTGCTAGCATGTAGTATTGAAAAGATTCCCATATGGACTGGTAATGGACTGTGATTAAGTAAAAATAAAAGTTGTGTTTACCAAGGAGTGTGACTCATAACAAAAGGAGGTAAAGTGAGGCCAAGCTGTTTGCGCTGACCATGCGAGATTAAACCATAAATTACTGCAAAATGGATATTTACCCTGTTCCAGTATGCCTATTTTAATGACACTTGCTCTTGACTTTTGTGAACTTGAAGGTCAGGTCCCTAACAGGGAACCATAAGTATGAAAGCAGAAGTGGTATTTGCTTTGATCCAGCAGGATTTTTAGATCCAAGCGTTGAGTGGGAATCTTCCTTCTAAACCAAATGTTTCCTAAACCAGAAATTTCTCAAAGTTAGGTTTGCTAGAAAAGTTAGAAAAAGGCAGGAGCCAGAGACTAATAAAAAAAGGCGAGAGAGGAAGAGGAGGGAGGAAAGAGGAAGAGGGCGGGAGGGAAGGAAGGAAACCTTTTAAAAAATAGCTTTAATATAAAGATAATGATGACAGAGATTGTAGCTTTTGCATTTCCCTCATGCTAGGTAAGAATGACAATTTAACTTGAAATTTATTTTGGTATCCTTTCATTCACATGACCATTCCCAAACCACCAAGTACCCAGCATACTCATATTGTCCTTCTAAAGGGCAAGGCAGACCAACTACAATTTTTATTCTGACAGGTTATTGATATTATTATTTTCTTTCTGATTAATCCTGAGAAAGCTTTTTTCCTTGAAAAAAATAATGGGCTCATCTTTAACTCTGAACCTAGGAACTTCTGAGAACTGATTTACCTTGCGCAATACTTATGCCAGAGTATATTTTAGATTCTTTAATAAATAATGTAAAAATAAGTTTTTGGAAAAGTGCTTGTAACCCAAGACAATAATAAATATTTGAATATTGTCCATTCCAACAGAGAGTTTTAAAAAATGAATAATGAAAATTAACCTAAAAGAGAGTGCAGGGCTCTTAAGAATATTTTCAAATGGTTTCCACTTTTTTCCTCAACAATTTGAAAAACCATGTCAAATAAGTGAAGAGAAAGTAATAATAAAAGGATTTATTGCATTCACGTTCATGTCACATTCAAGAGCCTGTGAAATTATTTTACACAAGAATCTAAAATGCTAGACAAGTTCTTGGCATAACTCAAAAGTGAGCACTTTCTTATTCACACTTCTTGGTCTTCTCCAAGTTTAAAAAGAGCAGCTTTGGAAATGCTTCTGTAAGCAAATTATCTCTGAGAAAAATTAAAGGACCTCAATTTAATTCAAGCTATAGGGCTTAGATCAGTTTAGAGATGCCTGGGTCTATTAATAAGAGTGTGTTATGAGTTGACAGTTTCATTTTGAAAAAAGAAATCTGATATAGACGTGTTTGTCTTGTTTTTAAGAAAAGGTGTAATACAACAACTTTCTCCCTTACAATTCTGTTACCATTGTTTAGTAGCAACCCAATTTCTCTTGATAACTAGGGAAACTAACCCCGGTAACCACAGAGACCCTCTTTTTGCTGATTTTTTTCATTGGCAGTATGTACTTAAAATGTCCAGGAGAAGTCTTAGCTTCTCATTCAACAAAACCATGGTTATGTTTCCTGGCAGAAACATTTACATAGTGAGTCCTAATACCTTGGAATCAATAGAAACTAGGGAAAAGGTCATGTGCAGCAAAAATTTGGGAAGTACATTACTGACTGCAAAAGTGAAGAAGCCACTTTGATTTCTGTCCCATTGTTGTCCAGGCCCATGTTTTCTGGTCGTAAGAGTGATCCCAAACTATAAGACACTGGCTTGTTCTATAACAGTTTCTATAGGACAGATGCCAATCTCACAAGGTCCTCCAACAATTACAGAAATTAGGGCTTCCATAGACCTATCATCTTTCATAAGGTCATATATTTCACATATAGTGATAAAAAAGTCTTTCAATAAGTCCAAAGATGAGGTCCTTAGCAGAAGCATGGCAGAAAATGAAAGGGAATATAAATACTGATAGTTGTATATTTCAGAAGAAGAAGGATATATTTGAACTAATGTTATATGTCTGGTTGGCTCATCTAAGGTATGGGACCATTTCCAGTCTCAGGGCTGCTCACTGTTGCTAGCACACTGGTTTCCTATAAGTGAAGGTGAGCCTTGGTGAGAGTAAGTATCTATTGGCGAGCTCATGCCAAATCTTACTCCTCATACCGTGGCCACATTTTCTGACAACTTCAGAAAAGCATTGCTGTATCTTTCTTACTTTCAGGAAAGGAGGCTGACTGATGACCATACAGTCGCTCATATTATCTACCTGCATGTTGAAAGTATTTTCCAAACAGAGCTTCATCATGATCACTCACTTGGAAAACACATATTTCGAAACTCTGAGAAGTTCATCCACGTAATTCTTACCCAATCTTCATTGTCACAACACATTACCATCCTCCTTGCTCCCAATTTTATTCTTTCCACAATTACACAATTAGCTGTGACTTCTGTATAAGTGAAGACCTATATTTTCAGACATCTCTTTACCAAAGTACATAATGAGATAAACTACTTGAAACTGTGACCACCAGCAGATAACCCTTTCCAGTGTTCTTCAGACCTCCGTGGCTACAGAAGTCACAACAATTTGTCTCCTTCTGGCTGATGTCAGCATACAGTGCAGCAGAATCTGTTATCCAGGTTTAAATGACATCCCCCTTCAGGTCATGGAAACTACCCATGAAGCCATGGGTGTTGACTGGAGCAGAAATGGCAATATGAGAGAAGTGTGCCCAGTGGGAGTGCTCATATTACTTATTTGTATTTTCAAGCTAGGTCTCTAACTATCACCTGTAAATCCTAATGAAGTGTTGCCAGCGTTCTGACTTTATGTTGAATAGTTTCCTGGGAAGTTCAAAATGGTCACCTCATGTTACACAGTCAGCTGTCCTCTGATGATCAGGCACCCAATCTGTATGTGTGTCCAGCATAAAACCAGGAGCTGTTTCTCAAAAGAAAAAAGTAGTTATTTAGTGAAGTCGCATAACTTTGCTCTGAAATCCTAGGGTCTCCCCTTTAATTCTCCTGTCCTGGCTTTCCACCAGTTCAGACAGCTTCTAATCTGCTACTAACACTTCTACATCACTGAATCCACAGTCAGAGGAGACAGAGACCTTGTAGTGCTTGCCTCACAGCCCTAGCCAGCAGGAGGCCCTTTTCAAACTCTGTTCATCTATCAAGTATAAGCTGTTTCCAAACATCAAAGAGTTCTACCAAATGTTCTTCTGTTTATTTTAAAGGTAGGAGGTGTAAGATATAATAACCAACTTTCACTTTAAAGAGGATGTTTTGACATGTTCCAGATTAACAAAGTCTAGAAAAAAAGTCACTGAGGTCTCAGAACTCTGTATTTTAACAGATTTTATTTCTAGTCTCTGGCAATCATGTTATCTTTTATGGCTTCTAGAATACCCACTGCTCTCTAGGTCCTATAGACACACCAGTATATCTGTTGAAGCCTTGGTCCAAGTTGGTGAGGGTAAATAGCCATCCATCAGGACAAATAAAAAGGCTTCTGATGCTCTTTGCTTATTGATAAAAAGAAAGAGGGGGAAGCATTTGCCAGCCCAGTAGCTGTATAACGGCTACCAAGGGCCTGGACTGATCTGCACATACTGCATATATAGTATTAGCTGCAATGGAAAATAACACCTCATTTAGCCTACAATAATCAGTCAAAGTCCCAGTCCATGAATTCTCTGTATAGATCCACCAGGTGAGTTAAATGGATTGTGATGGAAACCCTCATTTAGGCATCTTTCAAGCAAACCAAATTCACACTCAAACCAGGACACTGTTTACACAATCTATTTTACGCGTCCTTTCAAAAAACTTCAGACTGATAAAAGTCGTGTTCCTCCTTCCTCATCCGAACCCCTCAGCATCACTTCTCACTCGCATTTTCCAAATTTTTGCTCATAGGCAAAAGAGAAACCTCACAATTGTTCTGATGTGCAAGCCATCTTCTCCCAAGGTTAATGCTGTAATTACAATTACAATCCCTCTCGAGCCTTGTGTGTGATCTGACTTGTGATACAGAGGTGATGAGGACTGAGGGAGGTGAGCCTGATTAGTACAGGGTGGGGCAAACATATGTTTGCAGTTGGGAGCCTTTTTCAAAGCACAGTTTAGTTTGTCCTTGTATTATTATTTATTAATGATTGTATATTTTCTGGAATAACAAAGAGAAGACAAATGTTATTTACCAGTGACAGAGAATTCAACTCTACTGAATGGAAAATTACTACTCATCAGACGATTTTTGTAAAAACATATATGTAGTGGATAATACCCCCTGTACTGTTCTGTATGTAGTTATGTACAAGTTTATATACATACAACATGTGTATAACATGAAGCTAAATGGTCCTGCTAACTCTTCCATTTTAGTAAGGCAAATTAGTTTGAAAACTCTGACTAAAAGAACTATTTTATACTATGGAAGAATACAGAGTGTAAGTTCATGGGAAAAAATGTTTAAAAATAAAATTCCACATTAAATAACCATTTTATAATGACTCTAGGTAACTCTAGGGCATGCTTTACTAGGCTATTAATACATGCCTCAAGCAACTGAAGGCACCCAAGGCATGCATTAACGGATACTAAAATACACCCTGTCATGCTTTAATGCTAAATTAATTAAGCAATAACATGACCTGCATGAAGGTGTTTCCTGGTCTGGCAATTACTGAATGGAAGAGATAAAGGTATTTTCAGACACTGCTGTGCCAAACAATTGTTAGTTTGCATAAACAAACAGAAAAATCTCCTTAAAAAGTACAGTTATATTTCTTTTTTGGCCTCAAGGTAGTTTCAAAATTAAGTTTAGGACAAAAAAAGGGTAATTTTTAGCACTTTTAGGCAATAGTCCTATCATTGTTCAAAGCATTCCTTTTTGAGCTTACAAAATAATCACATGCCTGATGACTTTGGTTTTACACATTTTTTATTTGAACATTAAGCTGATTAGCAAGTCATAAAAGTGGCTACTTAAAAAATCAGATTCAAAATTCACAAGTACTTGGTGTAGAAAGTAAGTTCACAGTCAGCTGAGTTTTTTCACTGCACTAACAAATTCTCTCTACTAATTTAATGTGTAATTTTTCTAAATTTAATTTCAGAATTACTGCTAGTGAGAAAAAGCTTTAAAAATTTTTTTATTAAATACTTTATTGTTGCTCAGTTACAGTTGTCCCAATTTTTCCCCTTTGCCCTCCTCCACTCCCACAGTCAATCCCCACCCTGTTGTCTATGTCCATGGGTCATTCATACATGTTCCTTGACTAGACCCTTCCTCTTTTTTCCTTCCTTACCCTCCTCCTGCCTCCCCTCTTGTCACCGTCAGTCTGTTCCTTGTTTCCATGCCTCTGGCTCTGTTTTGCTTGCTTGTTTGTTTTGTTCATTAGGTTCCTCCTATAGGTGAGATCATATGGTATTTGTCTTCGTGGCCTGGCTTATTTCACTAAGCATAATATTCCCCATTCCCATCCAGGCTGTGGTGAAGGGTAAGAGTTTCTTCTTTCTTTCTGCCATGTAGTATTCCGTCGTGTAAATGTACCAGTTTTTTGATCCCCTTACTTACTGATGGGCACTTAGGCTGTTTCCAGCACTTGACTATTGTAAATAGCAGTGCTATGAACATAGGGGTGCATGGGTTCTTTTAAATTGGTGTTTTATTATTCCTAGGATATAACCCCACCAGTGGAATCACTGGGTGAAAAAGCAGTGCAATTTTTAGTTTTTTGAGAAATTCCATACTGTTTTCGACAATGCCTGCACTGGTCTGCATTCCCACCAACAGTGCACCAGGGTTCCCTTTTCTCCACATCCTCGCCAGCACTTGTTGTTTGTTGATTTGTTAATGATGGCCATTCTGACCATCATGTAGTGTGCGGTAGTATCTCATTGTGGTTTTAATTTGCATCTCTTTGATGGCTAGTGATGTTGAGCATTCTTTCATATACCTATGAGGCCTCCGTATATTCTCCTTGGAGAAGGTCCTTTGCCCATTTTTTAATTGGATTGTCTGTCTTTCTGGTGTTGAGTCATATGACTTCTTTCTATATTTTGGAGATCAAACCTTTGACTAAGGTATCATTGGCAAATATATTTTCTCATACAGCCAGTTCCCTTTTCATTTTGATGATGATTCTTTAGTTGTGCAGGAGCTTTTTAATTTGATGGGGTCCCATTAGTTTCTTTTTTCCTTTATTTCCCTTGCCTTGGAAATATATCAGCAAAAATATTTCTGCTTGGGATATCTGAAATTTCACTGCCTATGTTTTCCTCTAGGACTTTCATGGCATCACAACTTGTATTCTTTTATCCAGCTTGAGTTTATTCTGATGGATAGTGTAAGTTGGTGGTCTAGTTTCTTTCTTTCTCTCTCTTTTTTTTTTTTTTTTTTGGTCCAGATACCCAAACAGCATTAATTATTTTTACTCCATTTTATGCTCCTGCCCCTTTTGTCAAATAATAATTGACAATAGAGACATAGGTTTATTTTGGGGTTCCATTGGTCTATGTGTCTGTTCTTGTGCCACTACCAGACTGTTTTGATTATACTGGCCTTGTAATATAGTTTGATATCAAGTATTGGGATCTCTTCTACTTCATTCTTTCTCAAGATTGCTGAGGTTACACAGGGTCATTTTGGGTTCCATATAAATATTTGAAATATTTGTTCTAGTTCTGTGAAGTATCATTGGTATTTTAATAGGGGTTTCATTGAATCTCTAAATTACTTTCGGTAGTATGGACATTTTAATGATGTTAATTCTTCCCATCCACAAATGTGGTGTATGCTTCCATTTATTTGTATCTTCCCTGATTTCTTTCTTCAGTGTTCTATAGTTTTCCAAGTAACAGTTTTCTACCTCCTTGGTTAAATTTATTCCTATGTACTTTTATTTTTCTTGCTTCTATGATAAATGGGATTTTTCCCCCCAGTTTCTGTTTCTGATATTTCATTGTTGGAGTACAAAAATTACTTCAATTTTTTGAATATTGACTTTGTATCCCACTATTTTGCCAAATTCACTTACTAGGTCGAGAAGTTTTTTGGTGGAGCCTATAGGGTTTTCTATGTATACTATCATGTCATCTGCAAATAACAACAGTATTACTTCCTCTTTTCCAATTTGCATCTTCTATTCCCATTTTGCTGAGCATTTTTATCATAAATAGGTGCTGAACTTTATCAAATGTTTTTCAACATCTATTGATATGAGCATGTGATTTTATCTCTTATTTTCTTCCTTTGGTGTTTCATGTTTATTAATTTGTTGATATTGCACCATCCTTGCATCTCTGGGATGAATCCCACTTACTCATGGTGCATGATCTTTTTAAGGTATTACTAGATCTGGAATGCCAATATGTTGTTGAGGATTTTGGCATCCATGTTCATCGGAGATATTGGCCTGCAATTTTCTTTCTTTCTTGTGTCTTTACCTGGTTTTGGAATTAGGATAATGCTGGCCTTGTAAAAAGAGGTTGGGCATCTTCCCTTTTCTTGAATTTTTTGGAGTAATTTGAGAAGGATAAGAGTTAGCTCTTTCCTAAATGGTTGGTAAAATTTCCCTTTGAAGCCATACAGTCTATGGTTTTTGTATGCCAGGAGGTTTTTGTTTGTTTGTTTGTTTTGTTTTGTTTTTTTACTGCTTCAGTTTCACTAGTTGTTATTGGTCTATTCAGGCTTTCTGCTTCTTAATTCAGTTTCAGAAAATTGTATGTTTCTAGAAATTTGTCCACTTTCCCAGGTAGTCCAATTTCTAGGCATATACTTGTTCATAGTAGTTTCTTACAATCCTTTGTATTTCTGTGATATCAGTTGTAACTTATCCTCTTTCATTTCTGATTTTATATTATTTGGGTCCTCTCTCTTTTTTTCTTGATGAGTATGGTAAAGACTTGTAGGTTTTGTTTAGTTTGTCAAAGAACCAGCTTCTAGAGTTATTGATCAATTGGATTTGTTTTTTTAGTCTCTATGTCATTTAATTTTTTTTTTTCTGATCTCATTTCCTTCCTTCTAGTCACTCTGGGGTTTGTTTGTTGTTTTTCCTCTAGTTCTTGTAGATGTAGGGTTAGGTTGTTTATTTGAGATTTTTATGTGTTTTTTAGGTATTGCTATGAACTTCCCTCTCAGGACTGTATTTGCTGTGTCCCGTAGGTTTTGGGTGTTGTGTGTTCATTATAATTTGTTTCCAGATACTTTTTGATTTCCTCCTTGATCTCATTGTTGACCCATATATTATTTAATAGCATGTTATTAAGTTTTCACGTATTTGAATGTTTTTAAGTTTTTTCCTTGAAGTTGAATTCTAGTTTCAAGCCATTGTGATCCGAGAAGATGCTTGATTATGATTTCAACTTTCTCAAATTTGTTGAGGCTTGTTTTGTGTTCTACCATGTGGTCTGTCTTTGAAAGTGTTCCATGTGCATTGAAAATAATGTATATTTTGCTTCTTTGGTGTAGAAGGTTCTGTATATATCAGTTAAGTCCATTTGATCTAGAGTGCTATTCAATGTCACAATATCCTTGTTGATTCTTTGTTTGGAAGATATGTCCATTGTTGACAATGGAGTGTTAAAATTCTTCAATGAGTGTGTTGCTGTCAATATCTTCCTTGAAGTCTTCCAAGATTTTTCTTATATATTTAGGTGCTCCTATGTTGGGTGTGTATATGTTTACAAAGCTTATATCTTATGGTGGATTATTCCCTTAAGTATATGTAGTAACTTTCTTTGTTTCTTTTTATGGCCTTTGTTTTGAAGTGCATTTTGTCTGATATAAGTATTGCTACCCCAGAATTTTTTTTTTTTAATGTCTGCTTGCTTGGAATATTTTTTCTACCCCCTCACTTTCAGTCTCTGTAGATCTTTTGCTCTGAGGTGGGTCTCTTGTAGACAGCATATATATGCATCATGTTTTCTTATCCATTCAGTTACCTTATGTCTTTTGATTGGAGCATTTAATCCATTTATATTTAATGTTACATTGATAGGTACTTATCTATTAACATTTTTTCCTTTGTACTTGTGTTCTTCTCTCTCACTCTCTCTTTCTTCAGCTTCTTAAAGCAGTCCCTTTAGCATCTCTTGCAATGCTAGTTTGGTGGAGATGTGTTCTTTTAGCCTTTTTTTTTTTTTTTGGTCCGGGAAACTCCTTATCTCGCCTACCATTTTAAATGAGAGCATTGCTGGGTAGAGTATTCTTGGTTGTAGGCTTTTGTTTTTCGTTGCTTGGAATATGTTTTGCCATTCCCTTCTGGCTTGTAGTGTTTCTGTTAGGAAATCAGCTGATAGCCTTATTGGTGCTCGATTGTATTGTTACCAGCACTTTCTCCCTTGCTGACTTTAAGATTCTCTCTTTATCTTTAAATTTTGCCATTTTAATTATGATGTGTCTTGGAGTGAGCCTCTTTGGGTTTATCTTGATTGGGACCCTCTGTGCTTCCTGGACTTGCGTGACTTTTTCTCTCATCAAGTTAGGGAAGTGGTCAGGGTAGTCTTACTGAGAAGGTAGCTTCTGAGTAAATACTTAAAGCATTGAGGGGAAAAGCTACAGAGGTATATGGAAGACTGTGCAGGGGAAACAGTCAGGGCAAAGGACCTGCAGCAGGAATGTATCTGTTACACTCAAGAAACAGTAAGGCGGTCAATGTAGTTAAAGCAAAGTGAAATAGATGGCAAAAACTAAGAGACGATGTCAGAGAGAAAACAAATTGAGAACATGTAGGGCCACTCAGGCAGTTACATAGATTTTTCTATTAGTCTGGATAATTTTGAGTAGAAGAATGATGAACTTTTATTTTAAAAAATATACTGGCTGCTGTGTTGAGAAATGATAGTATAGAGAGCAGGAGAGAAAGGGGGAAATCAGGAGGCTGTTATAATAATCCAGGCAAGAGATGACTCATATCAACAGAGAGTTGTTTGTGAATAGACTTTGAACTTAGAACCTATAGAATTTACTAAGAAAATGGTTATGGGGAATAAAAGCTGGATAGAAGTCAAAAATGACTAAAGGTTTTTGGCCTGAGCACTTGAAAGGTGGAAGTGGCAATCTACTAAGTTTGGGTTGAGCAAGTAGAACAAATTTGTAAAGAAAGAACAGGAGTTCAGTGTGTGATACAAAAAGAGTTTTTAATGATATCAGTGAGAAGGAGTGAGTGGAGGGAAAGAAAATCCAGGATCATGTGTTGCCTGGAAGCCAAAAGAAAGCCTGTCACTGACAGTAATGAACTCAGTCAAATGCTACTATTGATCAGGTACAGTAAGGATTGGATTCATCTACTTGCAGTTAAAGAATGACCTTGGCAAGAGCATTTCTGTTCAACATGTGAATAAAAGCCATATTTAACTGAATTTAAGAGATAAATGGAAAAGAAGAATTGAAGAGTCTCAGCATAGATTACTATTGTAGTGAGTTTTCTTCAGTTCTTAAATTTTTATAAACAGAAGCAGAGATACAGAGTAAAGGGTGGGGGGGGGCTTCCACCCTCAATTGAGCTCTAATTGCTCCAATTGGGTCAAAATATAAGGTTTTTAAGATAAGAAAAATATGGCTTGTATATATGTTGATAGAAATCATGGGAGGAGAGAGGGAGAGAGGAAGGGAAGAGGATGGGAGAGAAGGGGATGGGAGGGGAGAAAGGAGGGAAAAGGGAAAACAGAAGAGAGGGGGAAGGGAAGGGAAGGGAAGGGAACAGGATGGAATGGAACAGAATGGAATGGGAGGGAAGGGAAGGGAAGGGAAAAGAAAGGAAGGGAAGGGGAGGGAAGGGAAGGGAAGGGAAGGGAAAGGAAGGGAAGGGAAGGGAAGGGAAAGGAAAGGAAGGGAAGGGGAGGGAAGGGGAGGTAAAAGAAGAGAAGAGAACATGAACCCAAGTGCAGTGTCTGGCATTGACAAGAGCAAGGCTGCTCAGTCTACAATAGTATAAGGAAAGGGAGAATATGTTGGTGCAAATTCTGGTAGGAAAGTGGTTGATGGGCAGATAGAATTTATAGGGGTTCTTTCAATTGTTTTAATTTTCTTAATGGTACAGGAAGTGAGATCCTCAACTGTGGAAAATAATACAGTAGGAAGTGTTAGACATTTGAGGTATAAGGAAATTTAACAATTACATATCTAGGAAAGTAGGCAAGTGAATGTACTATGGAAATCTAATAAGATTGTCAGGCATTATTAAGGATCAATTTTCAAGTTAATGATCGTGAAGTTAAAGTGAAATCAGGCAACATGGTTGTGTATTATTCTCCAGTCATGCTCAGCTGTACAGGTGCTGTTTATTTATTTAGGGTTGGTGTTTGCTAAGAGATTATGATAAAACAATAAACAGGAGGTAAAATTGTGGATGTTTGCAAGGAAATAGTTTAAATGAATGTAGAATTTAAGTTGAATAAGTAAGAAAAAGAAAAAATGAGACAGGCATGGGATATTGAAAAAAATGACAGGATCACGGGTTGTCAAGACTGGTGAGACAGAAGGATCATTCAACTTGGAGTACTAGAAAGAGAGAGAACGACAGCTGGAAAGATGGGAGGCGTTCCTCAGGGAGTGAAGACTTGAAATTGAGGTTGTGAAGGGTGTCAGCTAACAGCAATATCATGGCTAAGATATTGATTTGAGAATCATAAGCATGTAGGTTGAATGTGGAACTAGGACAATAACATACCCAAGAACAGCACAGAGAAAGAACATGTAGAAAGATGTTTGTTTCTTTTCACATTTCCCTCTGGGAAAATGTAAGCTCCTCTATTCATCCCAACACTGTTTCTAACCTCTCTTGTTTAACATTGATGGAAGCAGCAAAGGGGATGCAATGTAGAAAATGCCATGATACAGTGAGAAAAGAGGGGCACAATAGTTGAAGAACAAAAGAGAAGTAATACTCTTTTCTGCCTGGCCCTTCACACAACTCTAAAAGACTGTGATGCATTTCAGAAAGCATCTTCAACTTTATATGTATTAGAAAGGGTTAGTAAAATTGGGCCTGCTACATAAAATCTCTCTTCACCAGTCTTTTGAAGTACATGTCTATTTACATAAAACATTGATGTTTCTGTATTGGAAAGAGGCATTGCTGCACCTTTGAAGAAACAATATTTGATTTGGGGACCTTCAGTCAAGCTTTATTGAAACTACACAGCAATAACATTTCATTCTGGCTGAATAATCCCTGTTTTTTTCTACACAGATACTAAGTAGCCCAAACCTTCAGAAAAGATTGTAGTCCTGTCTGATTTGACCACTACATGGTGCCCAAACTTTAACCTTCCAATTTAATCTCCAGTTATAACTTTTTTTTTTTCCTACAAGCAGGGAAATGTCAGGTGCTGGGTTTTTGTTCACCTCTCTAGCATTCCCACTGAAGAAGTACTTGGATGCATTTTGTTCAAAGTCAATGGGACTTCCATCAGTAAGAGATTTCAGCAGTGTCTACAAAATGAGCATTTGGTCTGATCTTGAGCTGTGACCCACAGCTGTTAACGACCGGCTGCTTCTGCTCAAACTTTTCAGACATCAGCCAGCTCCATTGCATAATGGAATCTCAGTCCCAGAGTGTCTACATAACAATGGGTTTCACAAGGTCATTTTGCCTCAGAGAGAGAGAAACTGGTTAGCATGAACAGTTACTAAAAATACAAAGTTTTAAGGGATTTTAAGAATAACAAAACCAAGAGATACCACTGATGTTTTACATAGACTGAATGCAGATGAAGATGAAAAAGTAACCTCACCTTGCAGTTCAATCAAATGCTATTTTTTAACATTATACTAGCATTTTAAATATTTTTTAAAAAATTCCATCGAAGATTATCTGTCATAGTACATGCCATGGTTAGCTTTCTACAAACAACTTTTCTTTCTGTGTACAAATCAGTGTCAATGAAATTAAAAAAAAAAAAAACTATACTGGGCAAAGAACTTTATTAATCTTTGTCTCAAACTTTATTCCCAGCTTCTTTAGCTTAAATAGCTGCAAAGGATGATTTATCTATAAGCAAAAACTGAAAAGAGCTGCAGTATTCAAGGGGCTTGGGCTTAAAAATATTAGAGATCTAGATTTTATCAGATCCATAAACAAAATCTGAAAAAGCAATCATAATATAAAATAGCAGCTTCCAGTAACTTTTTCAAGTTTATCATTTTCAAAAGTTGACTGAATTCTGTTTGCTTCATTCTTGGAAGCTTCATCAAAATTTGCCACAAGATCTGAAACTTCATCCTCACCCTCCTCTCCTGTAGCAAGTGGTGCTTTTCCATCCACAGATTGTTTGGGCAGAGCTTTGCCAGTCTCCTTAAACTAGTCAGTCTGTCGGCACCAAGCTGGTATAAGGTGCTGGGCAGCACTTCTGCCAGCTGCTTTGTCTCTGCGTGGCAGTAATGGTGAAAGTGTTCGCTGCCAGAGATTCTTGATAAAAGCATTCACCAAATTAATTGCCTCAGACCTTGGACCTCAGACCATGTTAAATGGCTCTAGAGGAGCAGCTGAATTAAGTGTAACACATAGTTTAGTTTTCAGTAGCCTATTTTTTGTCTTTTAGGATTCAACAGGTTTCTGCAGGGGCGAAACCACTAAATGGGGATCTCTATATCCTTTAGATCTACTATCCAATACAGTAACCTGTAGGTACATACAACTATTTAGATTTAAATTAAATATATAAAAATTAAATAGCATTATAAATTCATTTCCTCAGACACTAGCCATATTTCAAGTGCTCAATAGCCATTTCCTTTGTTACAGAAAGTTCTGTTGGACAGCAATTAGATCCTTAAGGATAGCACAATTTTCATTCACTCCCCTACTCTGAACTTCTTGTTTTTGATTTACAAATTTGACAGGGACTTCCCCAATATAAGCTCATATACCTGAGGCCAAGGACTCAATGTAGGGGTTACACCAACTGTTACATATGCTCATTTCAATTGAACATTCAAGGAGCAGGCAAATAACCACTGGATTGGTCAGCTGCCTGAAGGGACCCACTGTCAGACAGATGTTGGCCCCTTTTATTAGTTGGCCCCTAAATGCCTCCACTTTAACAGTGGAGCCATGATGACACTATGCTTCTTAAGGGTATCAATGTCAACCTGGACACTAAGCCCAATACTTCTGAAAATATGTGGTTACTTCTCTTTCCTTGTTGCACAGTCACCTGAGTAAATTAGTGTAGATGTCTTTAAGAAAAAAATTGAAGGAATCACCAGAGTGTATACTTGCTGTAGTGTTACAGCATTTTTTTCTTAGGTTCCCTATCTGAAAATGGGCTTGATTCAGAAACTGGACAATAGATCACAATTCTTTATTAAGGCAAGGGTCATCTATCTTTTCTTTCCTCTGTGGGTTCAAGCTGAGTGATACCCATGTTGACTAAACATACATTTTGCCCTTAGGGAAACTTCATTGCATCTCCATTTTTCTCTACAACTCAGGTCCTTTTGGCTGTCACTTCCACCCTGGAACTTATTTTGATAATTGTATTTCACCTATGTCCTGGGGTATTTCTGAGAATATTTAAATCTTGTGTATCTCAGGACAGTGTCCCCATATAAACTGTCCCCTATGCAATCTCACAATCTGCTCATCCTTTTCTTTCCTTACTGGACTCACAATACCCTAGCTGGACCATGTAGTTATCTAACCCAAGTTGCAAGCCTACTGGCCAAGAAGAAGTGGGGAGACATATCCAGAGGTCAGTGTTGTCCTCCAGTAAGGGGGAGAGTACTAACAATCACTCTCCCACAAAGAGAACCGCTTTGCCCGAAGGAATGCCCTCCTCCTGCTTTTGCTGACAGGTTAAGACAGGTCTATCTGTAAAAGGTCCTCGCAGCGCCTGAGCTCTCTCTGAATCTTCTCAAGTCTCAGCTGCAGTTGTCTTACAGATTAACATCTCCTTCTGCCCAATTCCAGCTCCTTTATTCTCTCATAGGCAATGTTCCCCTGAGTGGCAATTTTCAACCTTTTTTATTTCACGGCACACATAAACTAATCACTAAAAATCTATAGCACACCAAAAAATATATCATATTTTTTTTCCAATCTGAGAAATACCAAAGGTATAGTTTTGATGCATTCACACTGGACAGCTATTGTTGTGTTGGCTGTTGTCATTTTTTATTTGACAGTCTAAGGGAAAAGAGGTCAGTGCCCCTGACTAGTCAGGTATCGCATGTTTTAAAAATTCTTGTGGCATACTGGTTGAAAATCAATGCCCTGGAGCACTCTCCAATAATCTTCCTGTAGGCATGTTTTTGTCTCAGAGTCTGTTTCCCAGGGAAACCTGAGTTAAGGAAGTGTGTAAATTTTACTTGTCCTCTTATCTCCCATTGTATAACCCTTGCCTATAACCCCAGCGAAATTAAAGGCAAAAATGCTGACATTCATTTGCAAGTAGTAATGCCAGAGGCCAGACAGAAAAATAAATTAATGCATGTGTAAAACACTGAAAATGAGATGAAGAGCTATAGAATTTTTCAAAAGAGAATAACACTAGGATGGTATACTCATTTGCAGAAGATAAAGGAGGGAGATGAGGGCAGATAATGAAGGGACTAAAGAGAAGGTGGGAGAGGTTTGGCCTCCAAAGGTTTATGTGGAAGAACAATAGCAGAAATGCAATGGGAAGGCTGACTAGGGGAGAAACACCCTAGCAGGGGTCACTCAGGTGGCAATGTGTAGGCGACTGTCAGTCAGGGAAGCTTAGAGGTGTTTCACCACAGTGTACTCTGCCTAGATGAGACTTGATAGAACACCTGGTGCTTTAAGCTCTTGGCTGAGCCACATCACACCTCATTAATGGTGTATCTATTCCCTTTCTTCCCTCAGCAAAACATTAAAAACTTGAGATGAAAGCATGTCATTCTAAAACATATTTGGCTCAAAGAAAACGATGCTTCCCAGGACTGCAAAAGATCTTTCTTTAATGAAACTTTAATTAAACTTTGCTTTAATTTGGATCACAATGAAGAAAACAAGGGTCTTTTCATCTTGCCCCAAGTAGGAAGTGTCAGCATCTCCCATGAATAAAACGCTAGCATTTAAATCTCTTGCTTTTAGAACGCGTAGCTCCTGCTGATAACTAACTATGACAACAAAACCAATTGTTTGCAATTTCACCTACAAATAGATACATCTTAGGATGGATTCATGTGCCAAAAATGTATTTCTGCATGCCCTCTAATGTGCTAATAAGAACAATGCTAATTGGAGGAAACAAAGGCAAGGAAAGATCATTTGGAGGAAGCTGCAGCTCTTTCCTTTGGTGTTAATGAAACAATAGTTGACATCACTTAGGCCCTCTCAAAAGAAGCAGCCAAGTGGCAAAGTACAATTAGCATGAAACAGTACTATTCAGAACAATCCTTAGGTGCTAAATATTTTAAGTTATCTATAAAGAACATTTTAAGTTATCTATAAAGAATATTTTAAGTTATCTATAAAGAACATTTGACAGAAAACTGTCAAATGCAGAAGAGGCTCAAGCCCAGCATTTGAAAGTGTCATGTTTAGAATCTGGTCTGCTGTATAGGGCATGCGTCTGTTACCTCGCCACTGAGAACTAGTTTCTATGTCTCAGGTTTGCCCTTGACCACAGACGCTAGCTGAGAAGAAACAGGAAATGTGTCCTCATTTGTACAGAGTAGGAGAAGAAACTTCATCACTTTTTAAAGCATTTAAGTGCCTCCTGTGTGCTGAACTTGTAATATTCGTGTACAGGCTATGAGCTACAGAATGGAAAAAGAGACATGGAACGCAGCCTTGAGCATTAAGTGCTGTGGGTAATGAGCATATTTTTCCCAAACACACTTCTCTTAATCATTTTGCTCCAGCAGGACAAAAATTGGGAAAGATTGCTTTCAAATCTCAAGGAGGAATCTGCAAAAGATGGCAACTCAGACAAAGCCAGCCCCCTATTTTTGTAAATAGAGTTGTATTGGAATGCGGTCATCCTGGCTGCTTTTATGCTCCAAAGGCAGAGATGATTAGTGGTGACAGAGACAGCTTGGCTCACAAAGCTTGGTAACATATTTTCTGTCTGGCCTTTTACAAAACAAGGTTGTAAGCTCTGGTCTAGGGGAAGAAAAGCACATTTGGAAGCAGATCCACTCTATCTGTCTAGCACCCAGTAGAGTAGCAAAGCAACATAGTAGCCAGAGCAATCACTAAAAGATCTAGACACATAGATATTGCTTATAATTTAGCTTCAACTTATGTACACTTCTGATACAGAATAGTGGTCCCTCTCTATATCGCGGTTCACTTATCGCGGCCTCACTGTATCGTGGGATTTTTAAAAATATTATATTTAATTATTTATCATCAATTTTTTGCTATATCGCGGGATTTTGCAGTACTATATACGTATGTTGTTAAAGTTACGTAGGTTTAAGAGTGTAGAATAAATGTAAGGTTCCTACTTTGCGGGGGTGGGGGGGTCTAGAACATAATACCCATGACAAGTGAGGGAATACTGTAATTCCTTTAAATGCATGTGCTATTCCTTTTGCTTTGGTTGTTACATATATATGCTCAACGTAATATTATAACCTGCAGTGAGATTAGTGCACAATCACCATACTGTCACCATGTTATTAATTTTTCACACATTCTATTAACTCCCTAATGGTAGCCACATTAGTTATCTCCTGTTTCCTAAATGATTTGTTGAGCTTCAATACAATGAGCATCAGGCTGCATGGGAGATAAAGAAGTTTCTAATAAGAGCACAGGTAAGGCAAGGTTATAGTGCTTCCACTCAGAATTTAGGATCTTCTCTGTGTGCTCTAGGCTGTGTTCCCAGAACATCTTAACAACAGTCTTCACTTGAATGCTTTCTATTCTTTCCCTAGTTAAAAGGTAGTGTCAAGGGATTCCTGGTCAACCAACCTATAGCTGCTGGGTACGGAAAAGAAGGGGTGCTGTTACATCAGATATGTAGTCGAGGATAACTATATCAGTCCTCATAGATGATGTATCTCAAGATACCTAGAACTCACAAAAGAGTGAGAAGGAATCTTAGAAGACAAAGGATCACGTCACAATGGTAATGTAATTTATGCTTGCTCTACTCTTTAATAGGATATTATTTGGTGATATTAATCAGGACAATGCAGAATGTGTGTAGCTCAGACTTGAGTAGTGAGGATTATCATAAAAAAGTAACAACTAAAGGAGACTGGTTACCCTGAGGATGTCCAGGGATTCAGAGGATGACTGGGAACAGTCCCTCCCAGGAGACCACAAGACACATAGTCCTTCCACTTTACCCTCTGAACTTAGAGGCCACCATGCGGAGGAGGAAGGGAAGTGGAAGAAATATGATGTTGCTGAATATGAGCACTAAAAACTTTTTAAAATTCTGAACTGAGTTTAAAGTACATGCTTATATGAGTTGGAACGAGTTTAACCTTACCCTGAATTGGCAAAATTATGTTTCCACCAGCAGCTGAAATGACCTCAAAAGCTAAATTGAATTAAAGACATTTTAAAAGGTACATTTTACACATATGTTTGTGACTGAGAAATTCATGCCAACCCAGAGATAATATCCCTAAAGTTCTCCCTCTAGTTTTTGACACACAAAGTGAGTTGCTCTTAACACATGCTGGACTCAAAGGAAGTTACATTTGAAAGCAGATCTTGTAATGCTGTGGTGAGGAGGTGCTGGCTGAGGCATAGAGATCACAGTCACAGTCCTAACCCTCCTACCTGGGTAGGGTCCTGGGCTGCTGCACTTCAGGGGGTCTCCACTGCACACAGGCAGGAAACATCATCACAGGTGCCTCAGCCTTATCTTTTTTAAGCTTTCCAGCCCTCAAAGTCTGTGACTAGAAAGAGAAGCCAAAGTAACTGGTTAAAGGTATGCAGTGTAATTATTTTAGGCATGGCAAGTGTCAAGACATCTTTTCTATAATCCAGTAGTTTGGGCTTCCTGTTATAGTAGCATTCATTAAACTTGAACTATCCGTTGTCTGCCTACCCCCTCGCCTCCAATGGCACATGAGCTCCTTGAAGGTAGAAGTAGGTTCTTTTGTTGCTGCAACTTGAATATTAAGCCAGCCCCTGGGACCATGCAGAAAAATAAACAAATTACCCTGCATGGCCCTTCATGCTTCCACCAAACAAAATCTACTACTTCATTCAGCACAGTGACAGAAAAATATTGTCTTCCAATGGAGAAAAAAAAATGCATTCATACCTCTACTTCCTTGTGTGAGCAAGGTAAGATGGTTTGGCTTAGAAGGGACATAGTTCTCAGGTGGAATGAGTGAGTAGATGTTGTCATGCCAAAGAATACAAGGCAAACCCTTGCTATTGCTCCCAAACCTGTTAAGCTGCTAATATTTGGAAGATGTGCACTATGATCCTCTCAGCCTTGGATGTCTGAGTGGGTCTAAGACACCTGGAGCCCTTAGGCTGGCCTCCTCTGGCTAACAGTGGCCTTTTCTGTTCAGTGTGCCATACAAACACTATACTCTACCTGAGTTATGACATGAAAAAGGGTAGAAACCACTGAGATAAAGTAGTTCCCATAACCTCTGAATCTGCTACGGTGGTTTTTGCAGGCATCTGTGACCTTTGAGAAACTGAGCTCCTGGTTCGTGATAATAGTAGGATGGGTAGAGGCTATGGCCCCACAGAACACACTTTCTGCTTCTCTTTCTCTGCAGAAAAAGAAATTTCCTTTATCAGTATGTGACTCCAATAAAGAGAGTTCTTGTCACAGTGTTTCCTGCTGCAGGCACAGCATGGTGTGAACATGCTTACATATACTGTCCTGTCAGTCTTAACAGAACCTCATGGGCCATAACCCAAGGGCTCTTATAAAAATAGTCAGTGCAGGAAAGAGTTAACTCAACAGGCTGGGGTTGTTCAAACCCTGCCCATTCACAAGATGGACCTGTTTTCAGGACTGGCCCTTGGCCTGCTCCTGGAAGATGAACCCTCGGCCTCAGAATGTTAAGTATTATAATATTGTTTTTGTAAGCCTGAGACTTGGGCCTAGATCAGAAATTTTTAGCCTTTTCCATCTCATGGCACACATTAACGAATTACTAAAATTCTGCGTCACATCCAAAAATTATTTTTTGCTGAAAAGACAAAAAAAGGGGGTTGGGGTGTAATTTTGAGTCATTCACAAAGGACTGCTATTGTGTTGGCTGTTGTCTTTTTTTGTTTGTTTTTTGGTTTTTTTGTTTGTTTGTTTTTGTTTTTGACAATCTAAGGGAAAAGAGGTCAGTGTCCCTGACTAAATAGTCAGGTATTGCTGTTTTAAAATTCTTTGGCACACTAGTTCAAAATTGCTGGCATAGATGTACGGCTTTAATAGTTCATGCTAATGATGTGATTTAGAGCAAAGGTTTTTTTTTTCCTCTCTCTTTTTTTTTTTTTCTGTGAGGTGCTGGAGTCTGAGTAGCTAAGGCCAGTCATATGGGCCCTGTAGGTGACTGACTTCAGTAAAATTCCTGAACAACCAGTGAGCAATTGAAGTGAGTATCTTTAGTTGAAACACTTTGCTTTGCTCATTTTAACATAAGAGTTAACATCTAATTTGACATAATTTGAATTTTCTCCATATATTTTCTCCAAATATCTTTTACTTCCTTCAGCTTTAGAGTTACAAATCAAATTTCCTAGACTTTTATTTAAATCCTTTATTTTATATTTAAAATCTTCCCTCCAAAGCCACCTAATTAAGCTAAGAGGTCTTGTGTTCTTTTGGTTCAGTCTGTTTCTCTTCATCAGCCTTCCTTCCCCTTGGGCCTTTCCCCTGCCCAGGCATTGTGTGTGAGCCTGAGTCTTTCCTGACTGACTTGCTTCTGACCTGTTTTGATATGATCAGTTCTCCCTGCCACAAGTTCTATTGTCAAACCAGAACTTCAAATGTGTTCTTTTTCTCACTATTTCTACGCCTGTATAGTTCACTTAGTGTCAACCTGCGGCAGTTTTTGTTGTTAAGGTATGTGCTTTCCTATCATAAAGTGACAAATAAAAACTGATGACAATTTTCTAAAAACTCAAATATATTTCAGATCAACACTTCTGTTGT
This sequence comes from Furipterus horrens, assembly GCF_987537825.1. Taxonomy (NCBI): domain Eukaryota; kingdom Metazoa; phylum Chordata; class Mammalia; order Chiroptera; family Furipteridae; genus Furipterus; species Furipterus horrens. The sequence goes on from NW_028327175.1 coordinate 89,312,307, forward strand.
TCCCCCAGATCATGGCTACTAGATGCTCAAAAAAAAACTTACATGTGCCCCACCCTCAATGTTGCAATATATTTGGGTCTAACAACAATGCAATATTCATCAAGACACTTCTGTTTGGAAGAACCAAACATCCTACTTGAGTAACTGTATTAGTTTTCTGCTGCTGCCATTAACAAGTTACCACAAACTCAGCGGCTTAAAGCAACACCTATTCATTATCTCACGTTTCTGTAGGTCAGAAGGGTAGGCTGTCTTGACTAATGTCTCTGCTCTAGGTCTTACAAGGCCAAAATCAGGGTGTCAGCCATCTGGGCTCTAGTCAGAAGGCCTGGAGGAGAATCATTCAAAGCTGAATCAGACTGTTGGCAGAATATTCCTTGTACTTGTAGGATTGAGGTCCTTGTTTTTCTGTTAGTCCTCAGCTAGAGGCCACCCTTAACTCCTAGCAGCCTCTCTGGTTCTTGCAGATTGGCCCCTACATCTCAGCAACTGAAACCTTCACTTGGAATCTCTCTGACCTCTATCTTCTGCTGCACGAACCTTCTGACTCTAGCCATAGAAGGTTCTCAGCTTATAAGGGCTTATGTGATTTGATTTGGTCCACACATAAAATCCAATAATTTTCCTTTTTAACGAGCTGTACCCTTAATTACATCTGCAAAATCTCTCTGCCACATAATGTAACATGTTCACTGGTCTGGGAATTAGGGCATGGGCATCTTTGGGGGGCCATTATTTTGCCAACTATGATAATTATAACTCAACCTGGGTAACCGGAAAACGTCTAGTGAATAGACTGAGCTTTAGAAAGAGCTTAATCTATCAGCTCAAAAATATCCACAGGGCTCAGTGCCTAACTTGGTAACACTCTTCTCTGATTTAACTTTATTCCTAGGTCTTCCCCGTTTGGGGGGAGGTGGTCACCACAAGCTCTCCGCTTACACAGCTTCAGTTAAGAGGTATGTGAGCTGGCTGTCTGTGAGGTGAATGGGCAGATCAGATTTTTAGCTCTATTCCAAGTGGGATTTAATTTCCTATCAAAAGAGTTGAAACATCCATCTCATCACCAGAGGCCTTAGAAACAACACACCTGGATACATATTAGGACTCCAATTCTCTAAGAAGACGTAGGAGTTGGATGAGTATAGAAAGTGGTATACATGTAGTTGGAAACAAAACAGAGCACAAGTATAATGTCAGAAGTGATCTATGTTTTTGTTTACTTTTCACACAGCCTAAGAAGTAAAGTTTATGACAAGCAAATAGTCTCAGTGCTTACACTGGTAATCATGATCAAAGTAGAAATAGATTTCTTTCAAGTTCAAAATTGGGTTGACTTATCTTAGTCATGACATTTGTTATATTTTGAAAACTCAAATATCTTTAAAGAAAGATATGTGAATTTTGACTACATATAACAAAGCTTAGTAAGTAAACAGTAAGTACACATATTATCTTACACAACAAAATGTGTGGAAATAGGGTAATTTAAGGGCCAGGTGAGCAAATGTAACTTCAAATACACAGATTCTTTCTATATCTTATTCCCTCAGAGTTCTGACTTGTTTTAGGTTTGTTCTCTTTAAGGTCCTAAGATGGGTATTTCAGTTCCATGAATCACATGCAGATACAATGTCAAGATAAAGAAAAGGGAACATCCCTCTCACTTGTGTCTTTCACAAGTGAGAAAATTATTTCCCAAATTATTCTACCTCATTTGCCAGAATTATGTGACATGATCCCACATTTACCAATCAATTATCATAGTAATCAAAGACATTAATTCACTAGTACCAATCAAGATTCTCCTCCAGAGTTGCTTTTCCAGAAGTACATGGACCCTTTTGAGTGGTGAACAAAGTCAAAGGCAGGGCTGGTCTGTCAGCAAGGAATAGAGAAGAAATGACTACTCGATAAATGAGTACATGTGTCTTTCACGGAGTGTGAGAAATAGTTATGTTTCCAAAACTTCATAGATAATAAAAGATTGAAAAACATTGGATTAGAGACACAGAGAAGCCAGTATTAACCTATCAGTAGGCTATAATAGGAAATACAAGATCCAAACAGCAAAAGTATGATTGCCTTTTATGTTCTGCAAAGGGATTATCATCAGGTCCAAAGGGAAAATAACCTTCATATTAATGATAGAATGAATGTGTGTGAGCCTTTATAAAAGGAAGTATAGTGAAATATGCATCTTGTTATCATGGTTTGGTCCTGCTCTACAAACATTTAGAGTCCATATAAATTTGTTGTTTAAGAAATCCTTCTATGTAATATTTTTATATGTATAACAACTTTTACTGTTTGTAAATACTTAGAAAATATGAGACCATAAACACAAGAAGCCCAGAGTGGTATCTGTTTCATCCACTATTTTAATCCATAGCTTAGTACAGTGTCTGGCCTTTAGCAGCTAGTAGGCAGGTAGGTAGGTAGGTAGAGAGAGAGACAGATAGACATTCTATTGCTCAGAGTGGACAGCCAAGAGGAAGCATATCAATTTACAGCTGACTTAATAAGCATATTTCTGATGGAGACTGTTCTAACTTGTCCTTGTCACAAACCAATGAGGTAGACATTTTAAAGACAAGCATTCATTTTGCCATAACTGATAAATGAGTTTTATCTTATTACAGATAGTTTTAGAATAGAGTTTAAGCATTATTTTCATCATAACAACACAATTCTTAGATTTATATCTTAGCAAGTATCCCTGACTCAAGATTTCTTATGGTAAAATTTATTTGACATAGAATAAAAAAATAAATCAATACCTTCAGTATTAATGCATTCCTCAGTCTACATGGAAATATGTAATGGTAGTATACATTACAGGGAAAGTAACGTGTACTACCATTATTTCCATGTGTTATGACTGGATTATATTCAATGAAAATGAGATTTAAAAAAAACATTAAACATATGTAAGTTCCAACCAACATAATAAAATCAATGAAATTCCAAGCCTGTCTACAGCTGCATCCTGAATTCATCTCAGATCCCAAGTGATACAGTACAAATGAAATGGAACACTTCACCCCATTCTACAAATTCCCTCTGCAACCTTTACAGCAGGATGAGTTATGTACCAGCTGAAAGACTCAAATCTCAGTGCTTTGTACTGTGCTTGTTTTGTTACATGTGACACATTGGGTCTGTGAGAGTCGGGACTAAATTATGGTTTACTTTACGTTTGAAGCAGCAAGCATTTCACATAGACCAGTCTTTCTTTGGGGATTGGGTGTGGAGCATACTGAAATTTTTCAGGAGCAGTAGCATCCTACCAGGATGGAGACTAAGGCCGCACTGTGCCTGTTGACATGCTGGGCACGTTGCCCGCATCCGTTCCATAAATGTTCTCTTGGCCCCCTTCCTCACAAGCTGAACGCCGGGAAGTGACAGGTGCACGGGTAGACAAGGCTGGCGCAGTGTCTGACTGTTTCAACGGCTGGGACTTTCTGTCTGACAGGATTTACCCAGTCATGATGGATGGTGGCTAGAGCATAGGAAAGAGAAAGGGAAGCTAGAAAGGAAACTAAGTGTATTACACCATGGGGGTCTCTAAAATGCCCACCTATGAAACAATATAAGGAGCTCAATATCTGACAAGAGTTGAGGGAATTAAGAGCAATTTGATTACAGGTGCTCAACTGGCATTCATTTTCCTCTTATTATCTGAGAACCCTCCCTAGAGAGAGAGCGCTAGCCTTCGAAAGGAGCAGATGAATGGCTCTATTAAAAGCACTGTAGTTTGTTCATGGCACTGTAGCATCTGACCATTTTATGAACCCAGTGGAATTGTAAATAGGAAACAGAAGAGAGAAAATGTCTTCCTCAAACAGTGTACAGATGACTCTATCTGTCTTTGGTGATTTGTAATCCTGAAAGACAGTTCACACATGGACAGAATGATGTAGAATAGTGATATCTGCTCCCACCCCATAGTGCCCCACCCTGAGTATATATCTTAAATGTCAGAGGTTTCAATACTAGGTTGATTCAATACTATGATGATTTCTTATTAAAAATTAATAAATAAGATATCTAAGTTAATTGTGTTTGGTTTTCAAAAATTTGCTCTTGATATTTTATATATGTTTAGTTCACTTTAATCTCAGTTAAAAATAAATCCCTAGATATTTTTGGAATCTACTTTTATACACAATTTCTGCAATAGTAACAGCTATGAATGACAAATATCTTACCCAAGTAACTCATAAATAACTCACTGGTTTATCTACAATGAAACTGTTTGACAATACCAACTTTCCATCTTCTAATAAAAAGCAAGATGAATAAAATTGATTTAAAATTATGTCTCTTAGTATTGGTATGATTTAAAATTATGTCTCTTAGTATTGGTATTACTCTTAGCTTATTTAATCTTTACTTAGAAAAAGGAAAATAGATGTTTCATTGATGTTATGGCTAGTTTAATAGACAATTCCTGGTGTATCACGAAAGAAAATGTACTAATAGCTGTATGTTATTGACAGGAATCAAAACTTGAATGCTATCAAAATATAAAGTAATACTCAAAGATTCAAGAAATTCAGGAATAATTATTCTTGTGAGATATAAATAATTAGGTAAACTCATTTCTTCTTTTAAACAAACCTGGACTAATATATTAAAATGCTGATAATAGCAGTTGAAAGGAAAGGTTTTATTTTAAAACAAACTATATTAGATATTTCTGGCCAAGATGGAGGCCTAGATAGACATGCTGTGTCTCCCTCCACAATGAAAAAGGAATACAACTACCTCAAAACGAGAGATAACCAGAAGTTCCAGAAAACTGAGCTGTATGGAAGTCCAACAAACAAAGATATAAAGAAGAAATACTCATCCAGACAGGTAGGAGGGGCAGAGCCAGGGTGGAGAGGACATGCTGTGGTGGTGGCAACAGCAGGCCAGCGGAAAGCAGAGTCTCGTTTTAAAAAGTTGGGAGGGACACCTGGGGAGTGCTGCCAGCACCAGACCAGACTGTGCAGCTCACAGTCCCAGCGCCAGGGAAAATAAAGCCTCATTGCTTCTGAATATGAAGACCAGTGCGGGTTGGGCCAGAGGAAGAAACTGCCGGCCTCTCAGCAGAATCTCCTTGTTTAAAGGTCCCCAATGGACCTAGAACATCCGCATACCCACCCACTCTGGGAATGATGGCCAAGGCTAGAGAGGCACCAGTCCCATATGGAAGTAAGAGAAGTGACTGGAAAAGGGGCAACTGTTGAGCAAGTGGCATTGTTCCCTCTCAGACTCTCTCCTCACACACACAGTGCAACAACATGGTAAAAAAGGTTGCCCCATACTGATGAATACCTAAGGCTCTGCCCCTTACAATGTAACAGGTGTGACAGCTCTACCTAAGATTCAGAGGCAAACAAGCACAGGGGCCTGTCAAGATGAGGAGACAGAGAAGTATGACCCAAAAGAGGGAATGGATCAAGGTTCCAGTGGGAGAACCAAGTGACAAGGACATAGCCAACCTAACAGATGCATAATTTAAAACACTGGTGATAAAGATGCTCACAAGATTGATAAGATATGCTAAAGTATGGCAAACATATAAATGAAGAAGTGAAGGCTATGCTAAATGAAATGAAGGAAAATACACACAAAACCAATGGTGAAGGGAAGGACCCTGGGGTTCAAATAAATAATTTAGAATATAAGGAAGAAAAAAACAGTCAATCAGTACAAAATAAGAAAACAAGAATTGAAATCAATGAGGAGAGGCTTAGGAACCTCTGGGACAACTTTAAATGTGCCAACATTCGAATCATAGGGATGCCAGAAGGAGAAGAGGAAGAGTAAAAATTGAAAGCTTATGAAAAAAGTAATGAAGGAAAACTTCCCAAATTTGGTGAAGGAAATAGACATACAAGTCCAGGAAGCACAGAGTCCCAAACAAGCTAGACCCAAAGAGGACCACACCAAGACACATCATAATTAAAATGCCAAAGGTGAAAGATAAAGAGAGAATCTTAAAAACAGCAAGAGAAAAGCAGAGAGTTACCTAAAAGGGGTGCCTATAAGACTATCAGCTGATTTCTCAAAAGGAACTTTGCAGGCAAGAAGAAAGAGGTGGACAAGAAGTATTCAAAGTGATGAAAAGCAAGGACCTACAACAAAGATTATTCTATTCAGCAAAGCTATCATTTAGAACAGAAGGGCAGATGAAGTGCTTCTCAGACAAGGTAAAGCTATTGGAGTTCATCATCACCATGCCCTTATATGAAATGTTAAAGGGACTTATTTAATAAAAAAATAAAAACTATGAACATTAAAATGACAACAAACTTAAAACTATCAACAACTGAACCTAAGAAATAAAAATAAAAACAAACTAAGCAAACAACCAGAATGGGAACAGAATCATAGGTATGAGGGTCATTTGGAGGGTTATCAGCTGGTAGGGGGAAGGGGGGAAATGGTGCAGGAATTAAAGAGCATAATTGGTTGGTACAAAATAAACAGGGGGAAGTTATGAATAATATAGGGAAGAGTGAAGCCAAAGAACGTATGCATGACCCATGAACATGAACTAAGGAGTGAGGGATTGCTGGAGGGAAGTGGGGTACTGGGAAGAGAAGAGCAAAGGGAAAAGAAATTGGGACAGCTGTAACAACATAATCAATAAAATATACAAAGAAATAAAAAGTAAAATAAAATACATTAACTGTACATAAACCTTAGAACATCATTAAAATACATTAATATAAAACCTGTTATAAATGTATGCATTTACACACACCAAAATAAATATACCAAAAAGTGGTAACTGTATCAAAAGTATTAAGAATTCTAATAATTGTACTATTCCAAAGACAGCTTTTAAAGCTTCCTGAACTTCTTCAGAATTTGTAATATTTTCTTTGAAATATTATGGAAATATTCAAAATCCAAAATTAATATCTTTGTCCAAAGAATGAGATGAATAGCTTAGGAATAAGCTCTGAATTCAATTTTGAAACAGCAGTAATGACACCATCTTTTATTAAGTATAATCTATGTTAATTTAAGCATTTGAAAAATATTTTCATTATTTAATGAAATCACTAATTGTGTAATAACCTTTCTTTTTGTTTTTCTGATTTTATTTTTTAAGTGATATTTTGTTGATTTTTGCTATTACAGTTGTCCTAATTTTTCCTCCTTTTTTCCCCTCTACCCAGAAACCCCAACTCCCCCAGGCAATCCCCCTACCATTGTTCATATCCATGGGTCATGGGTATAAGTTCTTTGGCTACTCCATTTCCTATACTGTACTTTACATCCCATGACTATTCTGTAACTACCTATTTGTACTTAACCATCTCATCTCTTCATCTATTCCACCAAATCCCCCTTCGACATAGAAACCATCAAAACAATCTCCATATCCATGATTCTGTCTTTCTTCTTTTTTGCTTTGTTTTCTGGACTCAATTGTTGATAGATATGTATATTTTTCCATTTTATTGTTCATAATTTTGATCTTCTGTTTCTTCAATAAGTCCCTTTAACATGTCATATAATAATGGTTTGGTGATGGTGAACTCCTTTAGCTTTTTCTTGTCTGAGAAGCTCTTTATTGGCCCTTCAATTCTAAATGATACCTTTGCTGTGTAGAGCAATCTTGGCTGTAGGTTCCTGTTTTTCATGATTTTGAATATTTCTTTCCTATCCTTCTAGCCTGCAACATTTCTTTTGAGAAATCATCTGACAGTCTTATGGGGACTCCCCTGTAGGTAACTAAATGCTTTTCTCTTGCAGCTTTACAGTGTGGCAATTGTGGGGCAAGGGTGGGTGAGTTGGGCAGGGAAGATGTATAAGGGGACTAACAGGTAATGGAAAAAACACAATAAAAATTGATTTAAAAAAGATTCTCTATATTTAACCTTTAGCATTTTAATCATGATGTGTCTTGGAGTGGGCCTCTTTGTATTAGGGATTCTCTGTGCCTCCTGGACTTGCATGTCTATGTCCTTTACCAGGTTAGGAAAGTTTTTCTATCATTATTTTTTCAAATAGGTTTACAATTTCTTGCTCTTTCTCTTCTCCTTCTGGCACCACTATGATGTGAATGTTGGAATGCCTGAGGTTGTCCCAGAGACTGCTTACATTATCCTTATTATTTTGGGTTCTTTTTTCTTCTTGTTTCTCTGATTGGTTATTTTTGCTTCCTTATGTTCCAAATCATTGATTTGATTCTCAGCTTTATCCACTCTACTGCTGATTCCCTATAAATTGTTCTTTACTTTCATTTATATATCCTTTATTTCTGCCTGGATCATTTTTATCCAATTGAGGCCCTCCCTAAGATCTTTGCATCTTTATAACCAGTGTTTTGAACTCTGTGTCTGATAGATTGCTTATCTCCATTTTATTTAGTTCTTTTTCTAGAGATTTGATCTGTTCTTTCATTTGGGCCATGTTTCTTTGTCTCCTCATTTTGGCTGCCTCCCTGTGTTTGTTTCTATATATTAGGTAGCATAGCCTAAAGTAGTAGGTATCCTGTAGGGTCCAATGGCACACCCTCCCCTATCACCCAAGCTGGTCACTTGAGGTGCACCCTTAATGTGGACTGAGTACACCTTCCTCTTATAGTTGAGTCTTGGTTGCTGTTGGAAGATCAATGGGAAGGATTTACCCAGGCCAGTTAGCTGCAAGGACTGGCTGTGACCACTGACTACCAACCTCAGCTTTCTGTGGAGGATCAGCTGTGCAGGGGCAGGGTGGTGGTGCTCCAACGTGGTCTATAGCTGTTCTCTGTGTGTGCTGGCCCTGGGGTTTCCTGGGGGTGCAGGCCAAGGTCAGCCCCCACCTGTGTTCTGCCTGGAGCCATCCTGCCTGAACTCTAAAGCAACTGAAGATGACTGCTACTTATGCTGGGATTGAAGATTCCCAGGTGAAACCAAGCTGTGAATCTAGGCTGGCTGCTGCTAATGCCAGGCCTGGGGCCACTTAGCTAGAGGTATGGGGGCTGGAGGCTTGCTGAGGCCAGCTATGGCTCATTTGTGAGGCTTTAGGAGATTGTGAAGCATGAGCCAAGACCAGCCATTCATATGGAAAAGTCAGTGTTTACAGCTTGGGTGGGCTCACAAGTTGAGTGGGACAAAGTCTTATGTATATCCAGGTTGGGGCAAGTAGTGTTAGCCAGGAAAATGAAGTCTCAGATATGCCACCCCACTGCTGGCTCTGTGGCTCTGTAGGTTTAGAAAAGTGATAATGGCCTCTGCCTGCCTTTCTGTCTGGGAGAAAGCTGTCCCTTAGCAGTCACCTTGTTGTCAGACACTTCAGTTCCTCTCTGTACACCACTGGTGCTTTTCAAGCTGCTACCCCAGTGTTGGAACTCAGAGGGAGTGAGTCTGAATAAGTCCAGCTGCTTGGGACTCTAGAAGTTTTTTCCACCAATCCATCATTCCTGGTTTTTGTGGCCAGAAATTATGGAGACTCTTCTTCTGTAACCCTAGGCTGGGTGTACTGGTGTGGGGCAGGGACTCCTCACTCTTGCAATATCCCTCTTGATTTTTTTTCACCACATGTGGATATGGGACCAGCCTATTCCACATTTCTGCCCCTCCTACCAGTCTGGATGGATGTGGTTTCAATTTCATAGTCATCAAACTTCCATTCAACTCAATTGCTGATGATTCTGAAGCGAGTGATGGTTGTTTCTATACTTTAGTTGTAATTTTGATGTGGTTGTGCAAGGAGTCAAGTCTTGTTTACCTATGCTGCCATCTTGACCAGAATTCCAATAACCTTTAAATAAACATTACTTGCCATGCTTGATGACACACACCATGAGTTTTCATGGTTACAAATATATACATCAACTCTTCTTGATTTGTATTAATGTGAAGTCATAAATAGATATTTATTTAATTCAATAGGTCACATAATCTCAACTTTATAAATGTGAGATTATATTTCTGAGGTACTTAAAAACCTTCTGTCTACTGGAGTATTGGTGATAGTATTGGTGGTGTATTTTCTTTACTACAACTACTTCTAATAAAAGTTAACTAACATGTAGTGATTATTTACTGTTGTGCCAGGCACCAGAGAAGGGTTTTTCTCTCATTATCATATTGACTTCCAACTATGTGCTATCATTGTCTTCATTTTACAAATGAGAAAATTAGATTTTAAAAGATTAAGATTTTAAAAGCTTAAGAAAATTGCCCATAGATTTAGGAGACTTACCATAAAGGCCTTTATCCTCACTATACAACTGATGCTACTTCATTTCTCAAGGAAAACAAATGAAAGTAATATCTTGTGACTCCTCCTTTGTTTTAAAGAAAGTTACACCAAGATATGCATTTTTATTAGAAGGGCGAATTTGCATTTTCTATATAGTGAATAGAACTTCTAAAGCTTGAAAATTTTCCGTAGAGGAAAAAAAAAATTGTTAAAATTGGTTATAGTTTATAATTTAAGATTATTACTACAAGTTAGAGACTCGTTTATTAAACCTGCCCAAAATAAGGAGATGGAGTGATCATTGTTATCACTGCCCTAGGAGAAGTTACAAAAAGGCCAATACACATTCCTCCTTGAAAGTATGTGACTTGTTGCAGGCAAAATTCTTCAGGTCTCCGACCCCTAAATGGTTGGTGGCACATATGAAAGTTAGATGATTTCTTGTAAGGACAGAGCTGAAACTAGAGTAGAAACTGCTGAATTTTGTATTATTATTATTATTATTTTCGATGACAAATTAAGTCCTGGTATTTTGAAATATCCACTTTGTTGCTCATTTAAAGGAGAATAACTCCAACCTTGTCCCCTAAATGGAACCATTCCTGCCTTTGCCCTGTACCTAAAAATGCAAGGGCATCAACAAGCTGAGTGGCACACCTGGATGTGAACTTCTGTAGTCTGACTCCAGAAGCACAATTTTCATGCCTCTGCTCCACTGATTTTTATGACAGTATGTCAGGCAGCCATTAATTTCCAGTTTCAAAGTCATAAGTGACATATAGAATCATTACCTAATTTGTTGTTCTTATCCATGATATATATAATGATAGTACAGGAATTTCAGACCAGTTCTTCAGGACTTCTCTACTTTACCACAGTATCTCTGATCAGCAGCCTGATGCTAGGAAATTGACACTGATTTGGTGTCTACTATGTGCCAAGCTTTCTGTTTATATTGTACATAGATTATTGATACCTATTTTAAAAGACACCTTGGGGAAGTTAATATATACCTATTTTACATAAAATAAAACAGGATCAGAGATAAGTTAAAAAAATGTTCAATGTCCTTCAACTAAAGTAACAAAACCATATTATAATAACAACACATAGGAAAATACAAACCATTACCTAGGTACCCCAAATATTTGCTTTGCCCAACAACTCACCATGACTACTGGCAAAACAGTTGTAGAATTAAAAACAAAAACAAACAAAACTTAACAAAAATTCCTACAAAATGAAAGGCTAAAATAGCAGTAATATCGCAAAACAGTAAAACATCCAAGAGTAAGAAAGTAATAATTTAAAAAATCTATAGAATTTTAAAGAATGCCTCAATAAGAAAATTCAGGGAAATGTAACAAGTTACCAAACAATTAATAACATTATGACTAATATGTCCCCTGGAAAATCTCAGCCAGGCAAAACATAAGGGACTTATGTCCCTTGCTCTGCAAGGAAAGTCAATAAGTAGAGAATTAGTCTGAGCCTTTATACATGCAAAAAAACACAGAATAAATGTGCACACAAATTCATGCATACATTCAGTTACACATTGCTTAATATTTATGTGAAATATCTAAATGTAAAGGATCAGTGAATAATTTACTTTAAGCGTGAATACTGTGGCAGAGACATTTACTGGTCATGATACTACTTGTGTGCTCTTTTAAGATTTCAAGCAGTTCTATGGACTCATGTGACTACTGTCAGCCAATGAACTAAAGCAGAATTGATAACTGTAACTTCTAAGTCAAAGCATGGAAGTACACGTCTGATTTCTCCACACATTATCTTCCTCTGCCACTTTCAAGATTCCAGATGGCAGGACTTCAGTCAGCCTGGCTTCCTTAGTAACTATTTGGGGCAGACACCCCTCAAATGGCATTAGATATACAGCATTAGTGAAACATAAACATTTTAGTGTTAGAGTAGTGACATTCTGGGGTTAATATGTTATTGCAACATAACTTAGCCTATTTCACTAATGCAAATGGCTTTGTATCTGTTGACCTGAAAATTTAAAAGCTGTCACTGTACACAAAACCCATTAGTTATATTGATACCAAATAAATTCCAAAACTGTCTTCTATGTTTTGGCTAAAATTTAAAAATGAGCATTATGTCAAAATTAAACCTCTTTGTTTTTTTAGCATTCTAAATTCCCAAAATCATCTAATAGACACTTAGAGATCATAAAGGCAGAGGTTATTAGTTCAGCCTGAGACATGTTGAATGGCATATGGGACTTCAATGAAGAGGTCCATTTATGTAACAAATATTGATTAAATACCTACTATGTGGCAAGCACTAATCTCAGTATTGTGGACACAATGGTGAACAACAACAAAAAACTACATGGTCCTTACTCTGTCCTGTGGTTGAGAGATATAATAAAAACAAACTACACAAATAAACCAAAAGTCAAAACTATGATAAAAGAGAAGAATGGAAAGGCCACGGTGAAATGAACATGCAGGATTATCCAGTGAGGGCTTCCTGGAGAAATGAATATTGAGCTGGAATAGGAAAACAGTAAAGGAAGTACTTCACTGAGATAGAAGAGTCACTTAAGTTAGAGGACACAGCAGATGCAAAGGACTGAGTTGAAAAGAAGTACGTTTGAGGAATTGGAAGAAGGGCAGGAAGACTAGAGCAGAAAGAACTAGAGAAAGTCTTGTGCAAGGTAAGAAACAGGTATACCCCTGAATTACAGGTCTTGTAAACTCTTGTCAAAGATATTCATTATCTTCAGTGCAAATGAAAACACTGAAAAGGTCAAAGTTGAAGGGGAAAACTACCATCAAAAGACCTTTTCAAAAAGATCACTTCGATTTCACATTGAAAGAGGTCAAAGTGGATAAGGATCAACAGTTGAGACAGGGTTGTTTCTGTGACTAAGGAGAAACATTCATGTCCTGCTGTGTGCTTTCTTAAGTGGCTGCTCTATTTTATATGTCTACCAGCAATGTACAAGGGTTGCAGTTTCTCCACATCTTCACCAACACTTACTACTTGTCTTTTTTATTTAACCCATTCTAGTGAGTAAGAAATGATACATCATTGTAGTTTTGATTTGTGTTTCCTTAATAAATCATGATAACTACTTTCTCATGGGCTTGTTTTTTGGCCAATTATATATCTTCTTTGGTGAAATGTCTAATCAAATTTTTTGCCCATTTTTAATGGGGTTATTTCTTTTCATATTAAGTTATGAGTTAATTTTTCCAATCTAAGTCACTTATTAAATATATAATATGCAATATTTTCTCCCAATCAGTGGCATTCCTTTCCACTTTCTTAGTCGTCTTTGGAAGCACAAATTTTCTGAATTTTGACGAAGTCCAATTTATTAATTGTATTGTTTATAACTTGTGGTTTTTAAAGATTTTATTTGTTTATTTTTAGAGAGAGGGGGAGGGAGGGAAAAAGAGAGGGAGAGAAACATTGATGTGAGAGAGAATCATCGATCAGTTGCTACTCATATGCGCATCAACCTGGGACCCAAACCACAACCTAGGCATGTGCTCTGATCAGGAATCGAACCAGTGACCTTCGCTATGCAGAACAATGCCCAACCAACTGAGCAATGCTGGTCAGGGCTTGTTCTTTTGGTATCATATCTAAGATATCATTCCTTACCCCAAGTTCATAAATATTTACCCTTAAGTTTTCTTCCAAATATTTTATAGTTTTAGCTCTTACATTTTTGGTCCACGATCTATTTTAAATTAATTTTTTTTTGCATGGTATGAGTTATGGGTCCAAATTCATCTTTTGCATACAGATATCAAATTGCCCCAGCTTCATCCGTTGAATGTTGATATTAGTTTTATAAAGCAAAATATAGCCCTGGTTCAACTGATTGATCACATCACATAGCTGCATAAAAAGAAGTAACTATAGCACACTAAAAGTCTAGTTATTTATTCATTTCTGATTGAATACAATGCCCTGGGCACAAGAAGAGACACAAGATGTTCTGACAGAAAGTAAAAGCCAATAATAAAGAAATCATATTTAAAAAATTAAAGAAAAATGACTTCTCAAATACAAAATATGAATAGAGAGATAGAAATTCTTTTAAAAATCAAATAGAAACTTGAGAATTTAAAGTACCAATAATTAAAATAAAAGATCTGCTAAAGAGATTCAACGGAATATTAGTAATGGCAAAGTAAAGAATAAAATAATTTTAAAATAGATAAATATAAATTATTCACTATAAAAAACAGAAAGAAAATAGAATTAAAAATGAACAAAACTTCAGAGACCTGCAGAAGGCCATCAAGCTTACTAACCAAGTGTAATGGTAGCCTCAAAGGAGAGGATAAAGAATAATAGGCAAAATATTTGAAGAAATAATGCTTAAAATATCCATATTTGATTAAAAATTAAACTAGATATCTGAAAACTTAATGAACTCCAGATATGATTTTAAAAAAGAGAGCTCATACCTAGATAAATTATGATCAAACTGTTGAAGGCAAGACCAGAGAAACATATCAGCACATACAAGGGAACCACCACAGGATCAAAAACTGATATCTAATAAGAAGCAATGGAGGCCTGGTAGCCAGTAGGGTGATATATAGAAAGTGTAAATAATAACTCTATCAACCAAGAGTTCTATACCCTGCAAAATCACATTTCAAAAATACCATTGAAATAGAAAACATCTCATAAACAAAGACTGAGGTTACACGTTGCTTACAGATCCTCATTACCGGGAATACTAAAGGAAGTCTCCCAGACTGGGAAAAAAAAAATGACACCAGATGCTTGCTTTAATTCACATAAAGAAATACAGAGCAATAGAAAATGTAAATTACATAGATAGATAAACATAAGATACTGCAAAAATATAGCTATTTTAAAGACAATTGTATTAAAAACTATAAATATTTATTTTAGGACTTACAGCATATAAAGTATACATGTGACAATAACAACACCAGGTCCAGGCAAGATGGAGGCTTAGACTGACACGCTCAGCCTCCCTCTACAACTAGAAAGAAATACAACTACCTCAAAACAAAAGACAACTAGAAATTTCGGAAAATAAAACTACACGGAAGCCCAATGTATGAAGTTATAAACCAGGCGCTCGTCAGACAGGTAGGAAGAGTGAAAGTGGGCGGTGCTATTTGTGATAGCATCAGGGACAGTGGCAGGGAGAGCAATCCCGGCTGCAGTTGAGCCCCAGCAGCTTCCGAACCCAATGCTAGGAAAAGCAGCCACCGCGTTGCCTCAGACAGTGAGGCCCAGAGGGCAGGAGGATGGATCCAGTCTCCCAGCAGAGAATAATGGCAGGAATCCATCTTGGACCCCTGCCCCCACACAAAGCGCCACAGCAAGGCGAAAAAGGTTGCAGATCGCTGCCGGTTGCCGGGCTATGACGAGTACATAGGCTCCACCCCCTATAGCCTGTCCCAGAAGCAAAGCAAAATGCAAATTTGTCAAAATGAGGCAGACAACTATAGAAATCCCGGTGACGCAGCTCACCAGGCAACAGATGAAGAATCTGACAGATGAACAATTAAGAAACCTATCAGAGGCTCAATTCAGAGCTATAGTTATTAGGTGGCTTACGGAATTAACAAAAGGTTTGGAATAAGACAAGAAAGGACTGAAAGCCACTCATACTGAAAAGAACAAAAACACATATGAGACAAGTGGTGAGAAAATAAAATCCAGACATCAAATCAATAAACCAGAACATAGAGAAGGAACAAACAATCAACCAGTGCGGAAAGAGGAAACAGAAAGCAAGGAAAGTGAGATGAGGATCAGAAACCTCTGGGACAGCTATAAGAGATCGAACAAACAGATTATAGGATTGCCAGAGGGTGAAGAAGAAGAACTAGAAATTGAAAATTTAAGTGAAAATATAATAAAGCAGAACTTCCCAAACTTGGGGAAGGAAATAGACTTACAGATCCAGGAAGCACAGAGAGTTCCAGAAAAATTGGACCCAGGGAGAACCACTCCAAGACACATTATAATCAAATTGTCAAAAATCAAAGATAAAGAGAGAATCTTAAAAGCAACAAGAGAGAAGAAAAGAATCATGTACAAAGGGGTCCCAATTAGACTATCAGCTGACTTCTCAAGGGAAACCCTGCAGGCAAGAAGGGACTGGCAAGAAATATTCAAAGTAATGAAAATTTAAAACCTACAGCCACAAACACTATCCAGCAAAATTGTCATTCAGAATAGAAGGGCAGAGAAAGTGCTTCCAGGACAAAATAAAACTGAAAGAGTTCATTAGATGTTAAATGGACTGGTTTAGAAAAAGGAGGATCAAAACTATGAACATTAAAATGAAAACTGCATCACAAGAACCAACAACAGAAGCTAGAAAATTGAAACAAAGGCAAACTAAATAGGCACTGAGAGTGGGAAAAGAACTATAGGTATGGGGAACATTCTGGGGGAGGTCAGCAGGGAGGGGGAAGGGAGGAAGGGAGGGAGATGGTACAGGAATTAAGAAGCATAGTAGGAGGGAATGGAGTAGACAGGAAGAGGTTGAGAAGAACTATATGCACAACCAATGGACATGGACTAAAATGGGGGGACAACTGGAGGGAAGGGGGCCCCCGGGTGGAGGGGAGCAGAGGGAAGGGAAATTGGGACAACTGTAACAGTATAATCAATAAAACATACTTAAAAAAAAACAAAAAAGAAAATAACAACAATATAGAGGGGGGAAGAAATACAGCTATACTGGACCAAAGTTTGTATATTTTACTAGACACAGTTAATTTTAATATGAAGAGATTATAATTAAAGTTACATCTTGTAATTCCCAGGAAAATCAATAAGAATATAACTCAAAAACATTGTAAAAAGCAAGAGACTAAAATAGTACACTACCAGAAAAGAAGGCAGTAAAGGAGAAATAAGAGAACAAAAAGGACATAAGCCATTGAAAATAAATAGCAAAATGGCAGACATAAATTCAAACGTCAGTAATTGCATTAGGTATAAATATATTAAGAGCTCCAACCAAAAATCAGAGATTGGCAGACTGAATAAAAATTAAAATATAACTGTACTACATTTACAGGAGACACACTTTAAATTCAAATACACAAACCAATTAAAAGAATGGAAAAATGTATAATATGAAAACAAAACACAGTTAGGTGAAATGGCTACCTTAGTAACATAAAAAATAGAATATAAAGCAAAAATGTTACTAGAGTCAAAGAGGGTCACTTTAGAGTAATAAAAAGTATCAAATAAACAGTAAGTTATAACAGTTATAAATAAATGCACTTAAAATGGTGCTCAGTATACACACACACACTAAAGAAAAACACCCAGCTTAATCTCAAAAAGAAACAGAATGGTTTTTAAAAAGTTGGAAAATTCAATGTTCTGACTCAAAAACTGATAGAACTAAGAAAAGTGGCAAGGATACAGAAGGCTTCAACTATACTTCCAACCAATTTCACCTAACTGACATTTGTTAACACTATAAGCAGTAACAGTAGAACAGATATTATTTTCATGTGCGTATGGTAGATTCCCAATGAACTTAAAAGAATTGAAATATTAAGTATGTTTTTAACTTTGATGGAATTTTTAAAAGGAAGAATTATACAAAGTATGTTCCCAAGCCATAATGGATTAAATTATAAATAAAAGGAAGATATTAGGAAAATATTTAATATTTGAAAATTAATCAATATACTTCTTAATAATCCAAGATGGATCAAGGATAAAGTCTGAAAGGAAATGTCAAATATTTAAAACTAAATGAAAATTAAAATATTACATCAAAAAATGCCAGATACAGCTAAAGCACTAATTAGAGGACAAGCTATACTACTGAATGACTATGTTTGAAAATAAAAATATCTCAAATCTACCATCTAAACTTACACCTAAGAATATAAAAACTGAAAAGCAAACTAAACCCAAACATAGCAGAAGGAAGCATACAAAGAGTACTATGAGGAAAGCCTGTAAGATCAGTTTAGACTTCGATTCTAATAGAAAAGTGCAAGCTTTGATGAAAAGCACACATTCTCCATACTGTTTTATTTCATTTATTTTCTGGAAGTGCCTTTTTGACTATGAAGTATTTTCCTCTAGGCAACCATTTTCACCAGTACTTTTCTGGCAGAATTAACTACTTAAAAAGAGAAATACTTTCGCTAACTTGAGATTTGGCGCACTGGAAATGCCATAGGAAGTAAAGCCATGACTTTGGACTTACGGAGAATAAAATAGAATCCTGGCACACTGCTTGTCTATTCCATGAAAAATTTACATTGATATCATAATGTAAATGCTATTTTTTTTCAACTTTTAGAATACACAGCCAAAGCACACGAGACATAATTATGGTTACAGATTAAAATGTAAATAGTATGAACTTTGATAATGTAGAAGATGAAAGATCCATAGTGGGGACAGGAGGTATAAGGGAGAGTAATACAATCAAGTTAGAGTGTGGACAAGTAATGGAATAATACCAGAATTTGTAGATCAAGAGTTAGAGTTACACAAGGGACCACTAAAAATTTATCAAAATAGGCTGGGGGTTGATGAAGAGTACTTTAAAGGGATGAAACTCTCTGATTCCATTCTGCAAAGTCATTTCTCTTAAAACCTAGAAATTACATGTTACATTTCATTTCAAATAATGGAAGTAACATGAAGCATTACGAACAGAAATAACTGAGTGTTTAAGGGAAATCAACTCAAGCTGGAAAGTGTCAGGACAGAAATTAAGTTTCATCATTTTTTTTCATATAAATTTTTTTGGCCAGGTTCAGCACATAAATTTTGAATAAATAACAAACAAACAACAAATATAAACCCCACTGATGATTCTGATGTTCACTCCCTGGTGAAGGTATGTTTCACATTTCAACAGCAGAATTATCAAATACTGTGCAACAAATACAAGCAGATTAAACTATATCATGGGTGACGTTAGTGCCCACAGTTCCCTAAAATCTATTTCTCTGATATTACGGCTAAAGAAACTGTACCCCACATAGTCAGAAAAACAGCAAGGACTATAGTATGATTCCTAACACCCAAAATTGTCCTCACACTATATACAAATATACTTAAATATCACACTTTCTCACTGCATATGTAAAGGAAGAAAACCTCATTTTTGGTAACTATCTTCACTGGGTTCTCTAGAATGCAAAGCCTGAGACAGTTAGGAAATAATGGAAGCAGTAATAAGAGAGGGGGAAGAGTACAGAAAGGAGGGAAGGCCGCCATTAGTGTGTGTTCTCTCTGTTCCAGCAGTTCTTCCCAGGAAGTGAATCAAATGCTTTCCTGAACTGTCAGCCTAAGACACTGGAGGCTAGAGCATTTGTCCTCAGCTGACCTCTCCCTTGGTGGAAGGTTGTCCCTTCTACCCCAGGGCTGTGCTTTGCACACTCCTGCAACTACAGAGAAGGCCTTGGTTAGAAACCACATGGTGGATGCTTGATGGGGCTCTGTCAGACCCCTGAAGAGTCCACCATAGCTCTGGCTGAAATCAGATATTCAAGAGAGGGTGTGGTGTGACATGGGACAACAGAGGCATCTGCTAGAACATCTTGGTAAACAAAGTCACTTGCCTTTGGGAGAAATTAGAATGATTAATAGTCAATCCTGCCACATCTCTATTCTGGCTTCTGTTTCACAAAATAAAATGTTAGGCATTTAAGTTGCTTTCATACGTTAAGTACTCCATTGCCAAAAAAGACAAGGATATCAGTCTTATGTATGTCCACTAGTTATTTGAAATCCTCTTGAGATATTAGTTTTCAATATATATTAAAAACTGAATTTCACTTGTGTGACCATTGCAGACACATGGTTGTCCTGAGGACAGGAGCACAGATTTCACAGGCCCGTATTTCTTTTGTGACACTCTGCTCTTTCCAGTAATAGAGCAAATAGTATTTTACTAAATGTTATTCACATTGATTATATAGTTATCCAGTAAGTGACCTTTGACACACAATTGTCATACCTTTTATATTTATTACATAGAATGTCATACATGCACGTCTCATATTTTGTGGGACAGTTTAATATGCTTGCATAAGTAGATGTTTGTTTTGAAGTTAAACCCATTTGCAAACAGACCATAAAGCTATATCACACTCACACATAGGGCCACATATTTTTCAGCTCTTAGGAATTTTTTATAATTTGGGGAGTAAATTCACTCTTTATTACAAGTAAATTCCTATAAAGGAAATATTATTTCAATGAATATTTCTACGTCTTAAAATGTCTTTTTTGTGTATGTAGCATTTTTTAGGAGGAAGGCTACAATTACTGTGTGTTAGAAATGTAACTAAATAATGAAACTCTACTCTCCTGTATATCTGAAGCTGTTAGTCATCACAGGCTGTGCCATGTTTTCTTTTTTCCTTCCTCACTAGTGCTGATAGATGGGTCAGATTTATCCAAGTCAGATTCCTTTCCTATAAGCAACAGCACGCTGTTGTCAGATGAGTTGGACGTAAGTTCCTGTACAGATCTAACACTCTCTCTTCTCCTGTTTCAAACTTATGAGGTGGTTGACTAAAGTCATAATCTAACTTCACCAAATAGAGAAAAATTAGTAGTCTATAAGGCAACCACATATCACCAATATGGAAAAATTATAATACAAGTATCCAGTGGCTTCCCAGTTAAAATAACTGTACAAAACAGAAAAAAATACAAAGCTTATTGATCAATCATTTGTTCTACCATAAAGCCATCAAGACTCCTTAGCCAATACGATTTGAGCAAATAGAAGTTTCAAGTAGAGCAATAGCATATGCCCATTTACCCTACTAATATAATTGCTCTAATTTTTATTATTAATTTTTATTTATTTTTCTTAGTACTTTTTAAAAATTATGACATATTTCACATTATTTTTATTGAATATAGTCTAATGGTAAGCGGCCATGGATCAGTTATGGACTGATCTGAAAATAAATGAAAGAGAAAGAAATCCAGTGGAAAAGAAAGACAGGAAAGGAAAGGAAAAAAGGAAAGGCTGGATGAAAGGGAGGAGAGAAAGAGAGGAAGGAAGAAAGGGAAGGGAAGGGAAAAGAACACTTCAGCAAACTGACTGCAAATTTCCCAAAATTATTACAACTTTCCCATTAATGTGAGGAAAGATAATGATAGGGAAAAAATACATATAAGAATCTGGGAAGATAGACATCAAAGATAGATTTTAGAACTATGAAAAGGGAATTTTTCTGTTATTGCAGAAAAAATAATATGCACAGTCCTGGCTGGTGTGGCTCAGTGAATTGAGTGCCAGCCTGCAAACCAAAGGGTCACTGGTTGGATTCCAAGTCAAGACACATGCCTGGTTGTGGGCCAGGTCCCCAGTTCAGGGTATGCAAGGGGCAACCACACATTGATGCTTCTCTCCCTTTCTTTCTCCCTCCCTTCCCTTCTCTCTAAAAATAAAGAAATAAAAATCTTTAAAAAACATGCACAGTAAAAAAACTGCATTTTAATAAAGCATTATTTCTCTGTAACAGTCAGTATAATTAAACTTGATATATATATTAGTACCACCAAAACTGGCCTAGAGAAATAAGGGTAGAAGACGTTGGCCAGGGATGACTTTTGTTTCATGGGAGATTACCCGACAGGGTACCATGATCTTCCTGACAACTTGGGGTTTCAGAAGGTCACCTATCATTTTAGGAACACACTTCACCACACTGGTGAGAAATCACTCACCTGGACATTTGCAACCAGAACTGATTGAAGCACTTGAGGGAGTGCTGGCCCACCTACCCCCACGGCATCATATCTGGTCCACACAGCTGCATACTCTTTTAAAACTACTTTCCTATCTGCTGTCAGTGACTGCAAATTTAATGAGAGCACCTGCTGCCTTCTTGCTTAGTTAATTCATAGTGATCTGCTTGAACAAAAGGAAATTTCAGAAAAGCCTCTGTTCTTCAGTAATAAATTACCAGTCTCTACTCTGGCCTGAAGTGTCTTTGATTCATGTCATATTACACTTACACTAAGAACTGATGACAGTGGACACATTTAGTTTCTCTAAGCAGTGCTGGGGTTGAGGAAAAGGAAATAGCTACTAAGATTAAATAAAATGAGGAGATCAATTGTCTGCCTGAATATTGACAGCTGGGGAACTAGTCATCTTTGACCTCACACTGGAGGCATCTATTCACAGAGGAGTAAGAGCACTGGCTAATACATTTTTTGCAATAGTGATTGGCAGAGTGCAAAAAGAAAAAAAGTAACATCATTTATTTTAAAAATAATTTAAGGAAATACGATGGGACAAAGATAGCCTTTCCAACTAATGATGCTGGGAAAACTGGACATCCAATTCCAAAAAAACCCAAAAATTATTTTAAATACTGACCTTACACCCCTCTCAAAAATGGACTCAAAATAGATCACAGGCAAAAATAGAAGATGCAAGACTATAAAACTCCTAGTAGATAAGAGAAAATGTAACGTGAATCACCTTGGGTTTAGCAATGACTTTTTAAGAAAAAATATCAAATGCATAATCCATAAATGAAATAATTGATAAATTGAATTTCACTAAAATTAAAAACTGCAAAAGACCCTGTCAAGAAAATGAAAAAAAGAAACCACATATTAGGAGAAAATATTTTCAGAGCCACTTCTGATAGAGTGGTTATAGAAAATGTACAGAGAACTCTTAAAAGTCAATAATAAGAAAATTAATAACCTGATTAAAAAAATGGATAAAAGAGCTTAACAGATACCTCACCAAAAATGATATACAGGTGGCAAATAAGCACCTGAAAAGATTCTCAATGTCCTATGTCTGCAGGGAAATGCAAAGTAAAAG
Source organism: Furipterus horrens (assembly GCF_987537825.1). Classification (NCBI taxonomy): domain Eukaryota; kingdom Metazoa; phylum Chordata; class Mammalia; order Chiroptera; family Furipteridae; genus Furipterus; species Furipterus horrens. The sequence goes on from NW_028327175.1 coordinate 89,335,348, forward strand.
AATAATAAGTACCACTACACACCTATTAGAGTGGCCAAAGGCGGAGCACTAACACTGCCGAATGCTGACAAGGCTGAATGTGCAGAACAAGAACTCTTGTTCATTGTTAGGAAGAATGTAAACTGGTCCAGTCACCATGGAAGACAGTTTGGCAGTTTTTTACAAACTAAATATACTCTTTCAGCACAATCTACAAATCGCCCTCCTTGGTATTTACCCAAAGAAGGGGAAAACTTAGGTCCACACCAAAACCTTCACATGGATGTTCATAACAGCCTCAGTTATAATTATCATTATGTGGAAGCAACCAAAATGTTCTTCAGAAAAAAATTAAAATAAAGTTCTTCAGTAGGTGAGTGAATTAATACACTATGGTACATCCATACAATGGAATATTAAAAAGAAGAAATGAGCTTTCAAGCCATAAAAAGACATGAAAAAAATAAAAGTATAATGCATATTACTAACTGAAAGAAGCCAGTTCAGAGAGGTTACATATTACATGATTCCAACTCTGTAACATTCTGGAAAAGGGAAAACTATAGAGACAGTAAAAAGATTAGTGGTTGCTAGGGCTTGGAGGGTGAGGGAGAGAGAAACAAATACGCAGAGCAAGAGGATTATTAGGGCAGTAAAATATTCTTTATAATACTATTATAGTCGATACATGTCATTGTAAATTTGTCCAAATACACAGAATTGTATGACACCAAGAGTGAACCTTTATATAACCTATGACGTCTGGGTGACAATGACATGTCAATGTAAGTTTATTCATTATAACAAATATAGCACTGTGGTTGGGAATGTTAACAACTGGAGAGGCTGTATATGTGTGGGGTTAGGGAGTACATGGGAATCTCTGTATCTGCCACACGATTTTGCTGCAAACATAAAAATGTAAAAAATAAAATCTATTTTTAAATATTTGTAATTTATTGCTTCAAATTTTATTTATTTTCCAAATAACCATTATTATAACTTTCTATAAGCTAAAAGTATTTACTTTTATCCATCATGCTACCTTATCTCAAGTATATTTGGAGATATTGGGTGATATAGCAAGAAAATTATAGTAATGAAATGTAGATGTCATTTTCATGATAATACGCAACACCATTTCATTCTGTCAAAATATTCAGTGAGTGGAATCTTCAGCAAAAGTTTCACTAGAGCTATTAAAGTGAATCCATGTGATGCTTCTGTGGTTCTGAATTTGTGTTGCTCTCATATTAAAAAGCCATCCATAAATTCACACTAGGCACATGACAGCCTTGCGTCATATCATGGGCACTGTGTGTAGGGTGCTTCCCAGAATAACTCTTCTCCCTTTCAACAGTGAGTGACTGACTCATTACAAACTTTATAAAACTTTAAGTACTAAGAAAATGAGAAAATGAGGTCACACCCACTCACAGATTTTTATCATTTTAATTCAATTTTACTGAGATATAATTTGCTTAAAACATAATGTAGCTACTTACACTGCATAGTTTGATAAACTGTGATGCCAGTAACTACCAGAACCATCTAGAAAGAAACATTTCCTTAACTCCCAAAAGTTTTCTTTTGCCCCATTTCAACTAATCCTTTTCCACCCCCAAGCCCAAGCACCTGGTCCCCAGCCATCACTGATCTGCTTTCCATTACTTATAGTTTCATTTTGCCTATTCTAGAATTCCATCTAAATGAAATCATACAGTATATAACCTTTGTGTCTGGCTTCTTTCACTCATCATATTTTCAAGATTCATCCATCTTTTTCTTATATCAATAGTGCATTTTTTTTTTTAGCTGAATAGTATTCTATTGTATGATGATTCCACGGAACATTTATTCATTCACTTATGGATATTTGTACTGTGTTATTGCTACTATGAATAAAATTACTATGAACATTTCTCTTGGGTAAATACCTAGTAGTGGAAATTTTAGATCATATGTTATGTTTTTTCATTAAAATTATTGGGGTGACATTGGTTAATAGTATCATATAGGTTTCAAGGATGCATTTCTATGATACAAAGTCTATATTGCACTGTGTGTCCACAACCTAAAGTCAAACTACCTTCCATCACTAAATATTAGGCCTCCTCCCTGCCATCCACCAACCCCCTTCCCTCTGGCAACCACCGCATTGCTGTCCACAAGTTTCATGTTACATATCACATGTAAGTGAAATCATATGGTTCTTAGCTTTCTCTGATTGACTTATTTCATTTAGCGTAATATTCTCAAGGTCCATCCACATTGTCACAAATGGCAATATTTCATCTTTTCTTATGGCTGAGTAGTATTCCACTGTGAATATGTACCACATCTTTTTTATATAATCCTCTATTGAAGGACACTTTGGTTGTCTCTATGTCTTGGTCACCAAGAATAATGCTTTAATCTGGGTACATTACTTAGTTACATATGAGGTCTGTCCAGAAAAATTCCAGCCACTGTTAATACAACAAGAATGGTTTGTAAGACATTGATTTAACTTGGCAGGCAAGAAGAGTGGTCTGGAATGCAGTTGTGTGAATAATGATGACTTCACTGTACTAGTCAGTGAAGGCAATAGACACCATTGAGTGAACATGTGTACCAAGTAGCTGTCACATTTCAACATGACTGAGCAAGAAGAGCAATGAATCTGTATCAAATTCTGCATTAAGCTTAAACATTCCTCCATGGAAACTATTCAGATGATTCAGAAGGCCACAGTCATGGGCAACTGGTGATTGGCAGCTTTATCATGGACAATGTGCCTACTCATGCATCACACCTTGTTCAGTTTTTGGTGAAGCACCAAATCACCCAGGTGACTCATGCCTGCTACAGCCCAGATTTGGCATGCTGTGACTTCTGGCTGATCAGATTCAGGAAAACACAATGGGGCAGCTGATGTCATTTGGGAGAACTGTGTGAAGTCCCTAGGTACCTTAGAAGGGGACTGAGGTGTCATTGTCCTATAGGCAATGTTTCTTGTATCTTGTACCTTGCATCTTCTTCAATAAAAGTCTCTGTTTTTCCTATTATATGGCTGGATACCTTCTGGACAGACCTTGAATATGTTTTAAGGATATGTTTATCTATTTTATGACTTATATGTACTTCTTCAATGGTATCCTCTGATGAACAGAAGTTTTTAATGTTTATAAAGTCCAGTTTATCCAATGTTTTTCTTTTATAATTTATGCTTCTGATGTTTCCCCTAAAGACACAAAGATTTGACCCTAGTAATTTCTTTAGAAATACTACATACTTTTATTTTTAAGTTAGATCTAAACCCATTTGAGTTTCTTTTTGTTTTTCATTTGAAAATCAAATTTCTAATCTCAATTTGTTGAAAAGATCACTTTTTTTCATTTGAGTTGTCTTTGTCGCTGTATCAAAAATTAATTGACCATATTATTGTAGTTAACTTCTGGAGCTTATATATTTGGGAATTGCTTTTAGATCCAGTCTGATTACCAGTGCCTGTTATTGAAGTTTTTAGACATGTACATTAATGTGATTATTGATAAGCAGGTGTTTTGCTACTATTAAAAGTATTTTCTCTATAAATCTTTGATCCTTTTACTCTTTTCCTGCTTTGTTTTAGAAGCTTTGAGTTCTTATTTTTCTTTTCCTTTTTGAAGTTTTTATTTTTATTTTTTTAAGTTTTTAAACTTTTTTAGTTGTATTTTTTTCTATTACCATTTATCACCCTTATACTCCCCTCCTCCCTGCAATCACCACATTGTTGTCCATGTTGATGAGTCCTTGTTCCTTTTTGCTCAACCTCTTCACTCCCAACAGAGCTGTCACCTGCTCTCTACCTATGAGCCTGTCTCTGTTTTGCTTGTTATTCCAGTTTGCTCATTAGATTCCACATACAAGTGAAATAATATAGTATTTGCGTTTCTATGACTGGCTTGTTTCACTTAGCATAATATTCTTTAGGTCCATCCATGCTTTTACTATATTACTGTCTATTTCTATTTTATTTAATAAGTGGTTGCTCAAAGGTTAATAATATGTATCTTTAATTTATCACAGTATATACTTTCCAGTAATATTATACTAATTAAGTTATTAGGTAAGAAGCTCACAACATTATACTTTCCCCTTTCCTTTTCTGTACTATGTGTGGTCATGCAATTAGCATATGCCAATATACCGGGTGGGCCAAAGGTAGGTTTACATTTGTGAGTATGCAAAGCATAGAGTTTATTCTTGTATTATTAATTAATTATAATATATTATTTTCTATACAAATTGTAAATCGACTTTTGCTCTACCCTATAAGTCAAAACATTTTTATTTGCAAAAGTTTAGAATCTCTTTTCAAAATAGGCCTGGTCGCCATCAATAAAAAGTAACCTTACCTCCAAAAGTAAGAAAAGGGAAATATATATATATTAAAAAGATGCATCATTTAAGACAACATATTTTTTACAGTGAAAAATAATTTTTATTTATAAACAAAAACTTATTTTTTTCATTTATTTATACATGTATATTAAATGTTATCAAGATATTATAGAAGATACAAAGACAAATCAAATATAAACTCTGCCTTCAAATAAACTATATTCTATTACAAGTGGGAAAAGACATGATTTTGGAGAAGCTGTACTATAATTCACTATGTAAATATACTCAAAAAGAGGTACAAAAGGCTGTAATAACTCAAGTCAAGAAGGACAACTGAGACATAGACCAGAAGGATCATTGAGGTGCCTGTGGGAAAACTACTGATATTTTTAATCACATAAACAGTATGATGAGAATTTTGTTTAAAATATAAAACTGATAAATGGTGACACAGAGAGATAATTTAGGGGCTTCAGTAATCCAGAGGAGAGGCAGTGGAGAACTAAACTGAGATGGCAGAGAGAACAAGACAAAAACCTAAAGGATTAAGCAATTTATTTGATGAGAAAAATAGTTGAAAATGATAATACCTTAATATAAATTGAAATAATAGGAAAGAATAAAATTTTCATGGAAAGATGACAGTGGAAACTATGAGATTTGATTATTTTAAGATGCCACTGAGACATCCATACAAATATTGCTTAGGCCACAGTTAAATATGTAGAATTGAATTTTGGAGAAAGTTTGAGTTTCGTATATAATTTTACCTAGAGATCTATACAGAAATCACAGCTGAGTTTGTTGGGTGAGATGCAGTATTTAATAGAGAAAATATAAGAGAAGTGGGTCAGTACAAACTTTGATGATGGGAATAATGATTTTAGAAAGCAAAAACAGAACAGCTTAAGAGGCAGGTATGTGAACAATAATTAAATATCCGAGAAGATACCCACTATAGCAATTTTAAAGAAAATTTAACAAAACAGAGCTAAAAAAAGAAAAAGTCACTAAGAGTAACATAAAGTCCAGAACGAGGATTAAGAAAATCTTTGCTCTGGAGACTTAGAGAAATATCAGAGTATTTGAGGAAGTCAAAATGCAGTGTAAGAAAATGAGACAATCTATAAACATAGTGATATTTAAAGAACTCTAGTAAGCAAGAGACAAAGAAACAAAAAGATAGAACTGTAAGCTCAACCAGAATATATAACCAGCCCCCCACCAAAAAAAATGACAAGTGGTGAAAACACTCGAGGTTAGATAGAATAAAAATAATTGGCATTCTATCTGGAGTGAAAATTGATATATCATGCATAAATGTTAATCTGTTTGAAGCTTTGCCAAATATAATGCTAACTCTTGCACTGTAAATAAAAATACTAGAATTATTGCTTTTTAGAGAAAACTAAATACCAAAGTGCTCATCTTGCTAAAGTCATTCTAAAACTTCCTGCTTTTTAACCAAAGATGTTTATATCCCACCTCATTCAAAATAAGCATTTTCTTGTATTTTAAATAATTATTTTCTCTCATGCAAATGAAATGATCTTGAAAATAGAAAGAACTACATTAAAAAGTTAAATTTACATAGGTAAGTTATTTTTCTATTTTTAGGAAAATCTGAATTTGATGAAATATACAAAAAAAACTTCCTGCATAAGTTTAGATGTAAATTTAAATTTTAATTTTATAAGAAATGAAAAGATGTGTATTAAGCTTTCTGAACAAACACCAGAGATAGTTAACCTGCTGAACCTGTGAATAAACATTTCTTTGGTAGCACATGGTGGTATTCACACAACAATTGGGTTCCAAAATATGTTTCTTCAATGTTATGTAAAAACATTCAGTTTGTGTAATGAACAAAAATAATGCCAGTAATCAAAGAAAATCAGAATTGTCAACAATGAGAAATAATGTCTCCTAGCAACCAAGTTTCAATTATTCTTTGTTTGATAACAACTGCTGAGATATTTTATGCTGGTAGCTTTATTCCAGAGAGTAATGCATTATCAAAGACCATAAGAGAGAGCTCCTGATTTAACCAGCTCTGGTTTCCAATCAAACATCTTGCAATTAACTTTACTAGTGTTTTAGACCTAATTTACTTTGAGTAAGCTATAATTATGATTTGTTATTGTCATGTTCTAAAAGAAACTATAATGTGGCATAATTATTTGTTTAAATACTGGAATCTTTGGCATACATATGATACTCCAACAAAGTAAAGATTTATTATCATTAATAATAAGATTAAACAAAATCATACCATGGAATAGATCCCAGGAGGACCCTTTAGCTATTTTAGTTGAACTAGAAATAATATTACTAATTAAGATATAACACTGACTGTCATAGCAATAGTTACAAAGACCACTTACTTGCTCCTAATAAAAATTCTCTATTCCCAACATGGATACAATATAAAAGTATACCCTTAATTGAGATCAATCTGCATTATGAACATTATATATCACACTTAATAAATAATTTTATTCTAGGAATATTATTTAAATTTAGGAAGTGACTGTTGAAACTGAGCTGTTCCTGAGGTATTTATTTCCTGTGCATTTGGTGGGTGGGGCTATTACCTCTTAATCTTTACATAGAGACAATTCAGGACACTGAGCACTCCAGAACCTCAATGTGTGAGTAGGACTACAACTGCATTGCTGCTGCTACAATTATTCTCTCATTATTGGGTTTTGGCAATCTATATCACCTAAACCTATTGAACAGAAAATGCTCATGGAAAATAGCACCCCCCGCCCCCGCACACATACGTGAACACACAAACTACGAGAGGCCAGAATGATAATCAGTCAAAGTCCAAATTAAAGTAACCAAAGCTACAGTTGTGTAGCCACTCAAAAAATGTTTTCCTACTGGTCATTTGCAGATCTAATTCTGTTTAATAATATCTCACCTTTTACTTAGTGATATTGGTATTATGTAGTAAGGGACATTCAATGATTTATCTAGATTTGATCTGAAGCAATTCAGAGCTATTCAAATTAACTTTTAAGCTGTAAATATTCTAGATAATCTGTTTTTCTATTATTTGTTTTCTTGTTTAGTTGAAGATGAAGAATGAGTGATCTGATTTAAATTTAACTCAATAAATAGAAGTATGTAAATGAATAAAATCATCAAACTACATGCACTGGTTTCCGCTTAGATGTTTCTTTAATTTCTTCTCATAATTATAACATTTAAGACTTTCTTTTTTTCTTTCTGTGATTTCTTCTTTGACTAAAAATATTAAAATCTCTACCTTTTTGTAGACTTCTGAATATAAACATGTTCACCCATATCTTAATAATATTGGTGGTTTTTTTACTATTATTTACCTAAAAGGGGCAACAAATCATAGATCTGATGACAGTATTTTAGTCTACTTCTAGCACAAAGTTGCACATTTGACCTTGCCAAAATAGAACTATCGCATAGAAAGAGTCCTATAAGCACACAAATAAGTGAGGTTAACTGTAGAAAATGCTGGGATTGTCTATGTACCAGAAAGTCGACTGTTTTTTAAAATTACTATTGTGGAATATAATGAACAATATAATGTAGAGTACATGATTTCAAAACAAATACATTTTCTGGCAAAAAAAAATGATATTTCTCTATTTAATAAAGAAGATTTAATTAATCTGAAAACAAGGATTTCAATAAAAAAGCCATTTTCAGAAGAAAGTCGTAGTTTACCATGTTTGTCCAGATGCTGTTTTACAGAAGGAGTACTGAAAAAAGATCAGCTACACTCAGCTTTTTAGCAATCAGGGAGCCTCTGAGCATGCAAATGCATCAACTTTCAGAGGCAGTTTCATAGCTACCATTTTTATGGTTTTAATACAAAGCTTTGCAAAAATATTTGCCAGCTGACCATGACAAATACAAAATGATTTGTCTCCCTGTCCTTGAGATAGTAAACAAATGTGAAAAGAAACCTCTTTTATACATACTTACATAAAACAGGAAAGCACTAGTCATAAGATTAAGTGTCAGGAGACTTGTATTCTAAACCCAGCAGAACTGGGTTTCATGTAGATTGTGTAAACTTCTTTGGATCTCAGTTTTCACATTAGTAAAGTGTGTGTGTGTGTGTGTGTTTTGAACTAGATTAATTTTCAAAGAATGACTTTTAATTTCTCACCAACATAGAAACACAAAAATAGTCTCTGATGATAAAGAAAGGGGAAGGAAAGCAACATTGTGAGTGAACACTGTGCATCCTATTGGCAGAAGTAGGGTGTTCTTACGTCCCTGAATTAATCAGAAATGCTTTCATTGGCAATCTTTTCTTTCCAGTGAATTATGGTAAATCTGGAAGTCACTGTACTTTATTGGCCTAAAAATTCCTTTACTTTCAGGATAAACTAACAAGTTCCTAGTTACATACATTTATACATAAATATGTACATAAGCTGGACTATAAAATGAGTTATTACTGGGGACCACATCATACAGTGGAGATTTGAGCACACTAGGCTACTTTCCAGAGTCCCACTGCTTTGCTTTGAACCATTACCAATGCTTTTCAGCAGTGCTGTCAACAGAGCTCAAACAGGGTCTTGAACTCCAGAGAATGAATGAGATATGCCAAATGAAGCATAATTACTTTGTTGACGTCATTCAGCTTTCAACTCACATTTAATGGGGGAGCTTCTACTGCTTGAAACACTGGACCATTTGTAGCACATTATGCAAATGTAAGACTAATCTTCTGCAATATACATAAGAGCTGCTTATTGTGCATTAACTAATTTATCTGACTACGCAGAGGCTATGAATGCTGATTTTTATTAAGCTCTTCATTAAGTGAAAACGTAGGCATGGCAAGTGCATTTATTAGCATGAGCCAGGCTTGCATGGATGAATAAATATATATACACATCTAGTTACCAAGTGACGTTCTTTTGGTGGTAGAAATCATCAAGTATGATTTTTTTTCAGTCACATCAATAAAATGAGAAAGTGAAAATTAAATAATCAGAAGAAAAGACTCCAGTATTGTTAATATTCATCACACATTTTTTATCATGGTCACAACATTGCTTTTAAAAAAGACAGAATGTATAGTCTAAAAATAGCTTAAATATTATGTAAGTACCCTTTAGTATGCTGGTGACTATTTCGTTATCATAAAAAGTAGATTAAGATCAATTGAACACAAAGTCTAATAAAAGCAGTCACTTCTGTTTTAAGATAGGTTTAATTCATTTGGGTAAAGAAAAAATGATCAAAATAATGTTTTATTAACTATACACTAATGAACTTGGTTCAAATCTACACACAGGCATGTCTAGACAGACATGTGAATACTATTTTATATAATGCTCAGTTAATTAGCATATTTATTAAGACACATATTTGAAGCCAACACAGAGTCTGTATAGACCCCATTCTTCTCAGAAAGTAATCATATTTGAATTTGACTACAGAGTTTCACAAAAGATACTAAAAATATTATAATTTTATTTTTTTGATTAAATGGATATTAAATTTCATTTATTTTAATCAGTCAGTGTATTGTGGAAACCCTCTATCTGCAAATTATTTTGAGTTTATTTTGTTTATTACTTAAAAATATTTTTTAAATGCAGTTAATAGCTTCCTAATAAGAGGTGAGTCACTGATCATCTTTACAACTGATTTTCAAGGTGACAGGGTGAGAGAAAATGAAATGAGCCTGTTACTTTGAAGATGCTAAATAGCAACAGTGACCAGTATAACAGATGCTGAGGGGCACAGAAATCTAGTAGTCCCTTCTGACTTCAAACTTGAGTTCCCATTTTTAGTTCATTAAAAATAATGACCAATTGCTATGTATCATGCATAAGAACAGCTCATTCCTTTATTAGCCAGGTAAACTAAAACACATATTACTATACATGACACAAAATGAGCTCTGGGATTTGGCCATGAGCCCAACTTAACTGTAGAATGTTTATTAAATTATTAAAATTTATGGGTTGATAGCACTCTCAAGCAATTTATTATAGCTGTAAACCATTTTTAAGTTTTGAAAACACAATAAAATTGATTTAATAATCCCTCTAATCTTATACACAACTTCCTTCAGAATTTTCTTCAATTATGCCTCATAAATTACAATTTATTGTGTATCAGAGAAACACTAAAAAACAAATATTTCATGATAATTTCATCAGATTCATTTATTCTGAAGCATTTGTCAGGAAGCATAACAAATTCACATGTGACCCCTGCACTCAGAAGAGCTGAAGTTCAAATCAAAGCCACAAAAGAGAGTTCCCTTGCCAAGGACAATAACTAAAATCTTCCCTTAGCTTGAGCCAGGAACTTGGCTTTAATGAATGCAAGGGTGAAGGGGTCAGGGAAGAGAGAGAGAGGCAGTTCTAGGGAATTTCTTTCCACTCTAAAAACAGCTTGGATTGCAAAGCACAGATAGTCACATCACCTCTTTGTAGGACTTTGTTAGAGAACAAGCAGCTGAGAAGGGAACACAAAGAGACAGTAATTGTGAGCACACAATGTGTTTTTCTCAGGGGCAGTAGGTCATTAGTGTGGGTAAATTCACTTAGATTTAATGACTTTTAAGTGAACGTTCCATACTTTTAAAAAATAGAATTAGCAGTAGTTTAGGAAGATTAATCCCTAATGATGAAATAATTCAGAATTTCTTTCATGTTTTATAGTGCCTTGATTAAAGCAGAATTATCTGCTGGATCTAGTGGGTCCTGTGGCTCATAGAACGTAGTTTTCAAAACCAAAGCAGAATTTTTAGGAAGTATTAGGGTTCTTCTAATGGAACAAAAAAGAAAATATATGCATAGTAGGTAGATTCTCTGGCTAGATGGGGGTGAAGTTTGCAACAGCACCCTGAGGAGAGGCTATATGCTGTCTGAGGTAAAGCTGAATCTATTAATACATTCCTTAAACATTTCAGGTTTGTGTCTTCATGCTCACTTCTGGAAGCTGAAACCCCTATTCAAGCAAACCTATCATTGACTCCGATTATGATAAGTCTGTAGCTGTTGACTTCCTGGGCTTACAGAACCAGACACCAGAGCAGAAGTAGCTCTGACAGAACCTCTCAGGAGCAGAGAATTTTTTCTAAAATGGTATGTCTTCCTACTTGGGTTATCCACAGGATCTATCTTTTTAAAAATGAACAAGATCCCCTCATGGGACTTGAGGGCAATCAGAGAAATGACATTTTCATTCACTTAGTGCTACCAAAGAGCTGTAACATGATGAAGACTATAGTGCTCTGTTAGCATCAATTTAAAGCCGAAACGCCACAGAAGATTAAGTTGGGTTCTCATTTCCCCCTTCTCCATTTATTAGTTCTGCCTCTACTGCCTGGTGTTCTAAATACAGTTGACTCTTGAATAATATGAGTTTGAACAGTGTGGATCTACTTATACATTGATTTTTTTCAAAAAATATACAGTGGGCCCTCCACATCACTGGGGTTTGTATCTATGGACTCAACCTACTGTGGATGGAAAACAATAGTTTAGATACATGGTTGGGAATCTATGGATGGAGAGAGCTGACTGCATTATTTTATACCATTTTATATAAGGGACTTGAGCATCCATAGATTTTTGTATTTGCAGGGGTCTGGAACCAATTCCCCACAGATATCAAGAGATGACTATAGTTAAGCTTAAGGGGAGTCAAAAATTATACACAGATTTTTCAATTACACAGAGGTCATCACCCCTAACCCCCACATTATTCAAGGGTCAACTGTACTGACTACAGTATGTCATTAGAAGATATGTAGCTCTATTCTCTTTGTCATGAATGTTCATGGGCACCAATACCTGCACCAATTGACTCCTCTCTTTTCTTGACCACAGTAGCATCAGATAGACCTCTAGCCCGAGTTAGGTGAATCAAATTTCTCACCCCCAAATATTGAGCTAATTAATTCTATAGAGCTGAACTGAATGATCATGAAGACCAAGGTCTAAAGGTATTATTTTGTGGTGACATGATAACCACATGCAAAGGAGGGGAGTCTTTAGGGAAAGCATGAAATGGAGTCAGGGATAAAAACAGGCATAGGAAAATATGAGGCTATAAGGAGAGTTAAAGAAAGTAATTTCCCTCTTTTTTCCCCATGACTTATCAATTTCTATGGGGTCTACATATATTTCTAACTTCTGTATTGTTTATATTATCTTGTTCTATAAGCCCCATTTTAACCTGAGCTAGCGTTCCTAGGCTTCTATTCCTAAAAATACCAATAACACTGGGTGCATGGATGAGGCTGAAGGAGTGTACTCTCTTTACATTCCACTTGCAAGCCTGCTGCAAGCACTAAAAACAGAGCAATCTCTGGGTACAACCAATGAGGGCAGGAATCATGCTCACCTCTCAGCTCTTGTGTTCACCTGCCCAAGAGGCACCAGGTGACACTGCTACCTCCAGCACCAGAGACTTACTGGACTCTTGGTGGCTCTCTTCCATGAGAGCCACAGTGAGGAGCCTTAAGTCTCCACCTCCGTGTTCTTTAAGTCCATCTCTCATGTGTAGCTGAGTCAGAAGTTATAAGTCATCTACCTTAAAGTAGCGTGTCATCTGTATTTCATACAAAAGGATCAGATTGATGGATTGTCTACAAGAAATTAGCAATAGATTGTGGAGCATGTTCCAGAAGATTCATAAGTGACCGTTAATATTTTTCAAATGGAAGAACTAGTACATAAATTTGACAGTAACAATCACTAGCTTGAGTTTGGGTAACTTCATCCTGGCCTAAAGATCATGTATGTTCCAGTTATGACAAAATAACAAAAGCCAGTTTTATCTTCTCACATAAATAACTCAAAAACTAGACTAGATGTATAAATCAATGGTTTTTAGATAGTGGGTCCTAGGAAGCACAGGACTGAGATCTTTGCAATAAAAATGAAACAAAGAGATGATTTACAATTGCTCCAGCTTACTGTCTAAGAAAGTACCTCAGTCATGGCAAAGGGATATGGAACCCAAACAGAGCCCTTGTAGTCTTCATGAGTATGAAAGACAGAGTTAAAAATCTGGAGAGTCCATGAGGGGATGGAATTTGCAAAGAGAGTACCAGAGTCAAGAGAACTGCGAAGAAAGCTACAGAGCTTTGCAAAGGTTTCATCTTGAGTTCTCCTCCCCCACACCCCAGGACTGACAACTGCATTAACATGAGGAAATTACCTGAGGTTGAGGAAAGAATTAAAAGAAAGGAGTAGGTGCAAAAGCCTTAGAGACCCAACAAACCAGGAGTAGTTCATATTCCCCCCACCCAGAGTGGAAGTCCTTGATAATACTTGGGATATCAGGGAGAACATTCAGAAGATTATACTCTCAGTACTGGGGAAAATCAGCCCTGGCATAAAATCCACTTATCAAAGCTTAAAACAACAATAGAAAGAAAAAAACTGTTTCCAAGTAACAACTGCATCTCAACATGAAGTTCAGGAATATTTTAAGGAATTACAAAACATTCAACACCTAATACAGTAAAATTTTAAAATGTGGCATCCAATAAAAATTTATTGAGCATGCAAAAAAGAAAGAAAAGGATAAAAATAAGTCAATTGAAACAGACACGGAAATGACACATGTGATAGAATTAGCAGACAAGGTCATGAAAACAATTATAAATATACTACATATGTTCAGAAACATAAAGCATAAAAGCATGTACATATTAAGGAGATCATAATATAAAAAATTATAAGCAAATATTTAAAAAGTCAAACTTCCAGAGATAAACAATATATTATATAGAATTAACAGCAAATTAAACATGGTAGAAAAATAGATTGGTAAACCTAAAGTTATAAAAAATAAGTTACATAAACTCATTATTTAATAAATTAAAAGCAAAGGTAACTAATACTCAAAACTCACCACTTCCTTATTATTTTACTATATTTTAATATTATTTATGATCTATCTTGAAACTAGTTATACCTATTTTATCTATGTGGTAGAAGCATTATATAATAGTATGCACATATCTTACAAGCTCTGAATTCAGTGGCATCATGTTGGTAGGTTGAAAGTGAACACTGTGAGAGTATTGACACCACAAAAATGGGCAACCACTACAAATCAGAGCTTCTATCTCCCAGAGAGCCTATTATAAATCATTATTAATCATTTGCAAATACATCACTGCCCTCTCTAGTTCATCCTTTCTAGCCCGGTCACACTTGGCCTAGCGAAGGTAAGCCAGGAGCGACAAAATGCTGTGGGGAGATGCATGAGACAGTAAATTTCTGTTTGACCCTGTAATTAGAGTATGATGTCTCTGGAAGGAAAGGGAGGGTGCTTAGTAAATACCTCTTTTGCACATTTTATAGGAAAATTTTGTTTTGTACTGGAAACTGTAGTCCAAATATACATTGTTAGATTACATAGTACTTTATTTTTCTTTAATTGCTACCCATAAAATATGGTAGGCATATGAGAGCTACAACTATTCTACTTATTCTATTTATATAGATATATCTACTTGTTGCTTTCTAGTAAATAAATGCGACAATTCGTTCCACAATTACCTTTTTTCTTTCCCTCAGTACTGCATTGGCTAAAGGGTAATATTTGTTCACTTTGGTCCTTTAATATACATAACACTTTTTAAAAGTTTTGTGAGTCTGCAGAAAAAAAGTTTAGATAATAATTTATATTATTGAAAGAGGTGGTGGAGGGGAGCAAGGGGGAGAAAATTGGAACTGTTGTAACAATATAATCAATAAAAAACATTAAAAAAAAAGAGGTTATTTTAATAATCACAGGACCTTTTGATTAGGAAATTTAAAAATGGTTATTAAATGTCTGGCTTCATTAGTTACTATTAGTGATAACAGTGAGTGTCCTAGCTATTTATACTTTTTGATACTCATCTTCCACATCTGCAAAGAGTATTAATAATGGTACCAAACTTTTAGGATTATTGTGGGGATTAAATGAGATTATCTCTTGAAAAATTATAGTACAGTGCCTGGCACGTAATAAGCACTTAATAAATGTTTATGGTTTGCATATTTTGTTGTCAGCATTTAAATAGACAAAATAATATTTACTATGAAAACTCTTGGCAGATTTTATTTCAGAAGCACATGCCATATTTATTTAATAAGATTCATTATATTACTTTTCCCTATGCAAGTTCTTTGCATGTCTTACATATGTGTGTAGGCAGTATATTCAAACACAAGACCCTTTCATAACTAGGAGATGATTTGTACTTTAAGGCTTACTAAAAAGGATGGCTGCCCTATGAGGTGCACATTCTCAAACACTGTAAAATTGCAAAAGAAGTTGAGCAGGGCTTCCTTTTATCTTTAGCTGCTTAAAGCCCTTGGCACGCTTCAGGGATAATTGCAGTGCAATGTGTTACAGCTGCTTGCAAGGTAATTTACTCAGCTGCCACCACCTGGGAAGATTAGGCGGGATATCCCCTCCTGACACTGGGCCTCTGGAATTTACAGTCTTCTCCCCTTCTCTTCTCTGGTGGTATCACTCTTCTTCCCCAGGGTTCACTAGGAAGTCAGCATTTGAAACTATACAAGTAGGTTGCCTACAGGAGGAAATACCAGCAAGCAAACTCTATGCAAGCTAGGTAAATTTCAGAGCATAGTTTCCATTTGACCAACCCTGCTAACCTTGAAGTGTTACCAGGCTCCTCTGTGCCCACAAACTTTAGAATGCCATAGACATCTTGGAAGTGTTATGGACTGAATTGTAGCCCCCCACACCCCCACCCTCAAAAGACCATATATTACATTCCTAACCCCAGTACATCAAAATGTGACCTTATTTGGAGACAGGGTCTTATAAATTAAGATGAGATCATTAGGTTAGGCCCCAACCAAATAAGACTGAAGTCATTTATAAAAAGGAGAAATTTAGAGACACACATGCACAGAGGGAGAACAGCAGGTGAGGATGAAAGCAGAGATTGGAGTGATGCATCTAGAAGCCGAGGAACACCAAAGACTACCAGTAAGCCACTGGAAGCTAAGAAAGAGAGACATGGAACAGATTCTCCCTAACAGCCCCTCAGAAGACACCAGCCCAGACAACACCCAGACTTCTACCTCTAGAACTGCCACCCAGTTTGTGACTCTTTGTTATGGCAGCCCTAGCAAACAATTCCCGGAAGCATGTGAAGCATGTGAAGCCTCTGGACCTATTCTCAAAATAATTATTTTTAAATGCATAAAATAATGCACATAGGATAACAAAGGAAAGCAAACATATTAAAATATTTTTAAAATTTTTTGAAAACAACTTTTTGATGTAGTCATTAATGTACCTCATATTAATGCATTAAGTAACAACATTCAATGGTGGGTCAAAAAACTACTGTGATTTTGAAGTATAGATAAATATAAATGAAAACTTGATACCTGCTACAAATCTAATGTAATCTGAAAATACATGTGTTTTCTATTAGTTATAGGTACTGCTATTATTACTATGGCTTATTCCATATATTCATGATTGAAGGAAACTAAATTCCAGTTAAAAATTAGTGAAAGTTAGGTCAAGTTCATTGACCATGTAAAATTCCTCCACAGACACCTGATGAGGGGGCAAGGGTCCATGAACTCTAGGCTGAGAACTTCAGCTTTGGAGTCTTCATTTTATCTGGTTACTTTGTTTATTTCTACTTGTTCATTTATAACTTGATCTCCAGTTCCAGACTCTGTCTTCAGTGATAAGATTCTCTTCTCTCTGAGCCCAGATTTATTCCTCAATATTGCACAGAGGTTATTCTCTTGGACCTGACATTGATCTTAAAGTTATAAAAGATTCTCAGAATTTAATATTTCCTTTGGTGTAGATATAGAGCTTCCTACTGAAAGCACCTAAGCTGAGCCTCTGTTTCTTCTCTTTGTTTTCAAATGTTTCAGTGTTGGAATGTTTGAAGTTCAATTTTTACTGGTACACATTAGACTTAGAAAGATCCATGTGCACTCATCATCTCCACCTGTAAAGATCTGTTCTTCCCCTTCCCATATCCTTCCGTATCCACTCAATCCCCTGCTCTTGCCAGCATGCATTGAGGCTCCAGGGACTTGAACAAACTCCTCCTCCAAGGTCCATTTCCCAGCTGAAGCAGACCTTGGTTTCACAGTCCAGGTCTCTGGGAACTCCTTTCTAGTACCCCTGACACCCACCTCTCCAGTAATCTGACGTTGCTGGTTTTCTTTATACTTCACTTCCTAGGCATATCCTACTTTCATACTGACCACCTGACCTTCATTCAAGCTTTTTTCTTTTTCCCTCTCTCAGTATCCTCCTACAAGCTACATGCTGGCCTACTTGGCTTAACCTGCGGATGTGCCTTGAATAGTCACTATTGAGTCCTCTGGTTCTTGACTATCTCTCTGACTCAGGAGTCCAGTACTCTACAATAGTTTCTTTAAGATCATTTCTTTGACTCATCTCAAACTTTGCTCAATTACAATTTCAAGATTTTAAAAATGCATTTCTGTATCCACACTTTCAGATTTTATTTACTCCTAATTGTGCCTCAGGTGTTTGATCCCAGGCATTGCCTAAGTAGTTCATGTACAATATAAGAATAATGAAAATCTCACATTTGTGTTTTATCCCATCTATTCACTCTCATATAGCTAATGAATGATCCGATTTTTTAATGTATATATCTATATATAACATTTAAAGAGAACCAATTTGATAATAGTATTTGTAATCATTATGTTTGAAATATACTATTAATTTTGATATCTATTGTTCCCTTTGCTATGTACTGAATCTTTAAGTGATTTTTAGTCATTTCTAATGAATATATTTCATCTTTCCTGTTTTGAGTGTTCTCATTTGCTCTTGCCAAGTTCCCTGTTCCTGAAAATCACAGTGATCTTAATCTGCCCTTTGTGACATCATAGTGTAACAGAACCCCTGGGCTGCTCCAATTGAAACAGAACCCATGGGCTGTTTAGTTAGGGGCCTGACTGCCCGCCGCCAGAATCATAACTCTGAGTACCAGAGTTTGATGAAAAGAAAAAGAATTGTTTATTTACACAAAGTCCTGCCTCCCCCTCCCAGACCTGGCCAGTCTTAGGAAAGTCAGAAACACCGTTTCCCTACTTCCGAGGCACAGTTCAGCTTTACCAGTAGCTGCCAATCACTCAGTTCTAATTGGGGAGGTCCTTTCTGTGCTGTGGTGCCCTCCAGCTCTCAATGCAGGACCGCCTGGGTTCTCAGCCTCCTTGGAAACTGCCTTCTTCCTGCAAACCGCATGGATCTCCTCTCCTTCTCAAAGCAGCCTGGCAAGAGCCTCTTCTTAAAGCAGCCTGGAGATCCCTTCTCAAAGCCACATGGAGGGAGCCCACAAGAGCCAGAGAGTGAGGGCGTGAGGGCCAGAGAGAGCCTGAGAGAGAGAGCCTCCTAGAGCCAGAGCCAGCCCAAAAATGTCCGCTGCTGCTTCTCTCTTCCTCCCTGCCTCCTCTCTCTCCCTGCGTCCTCTCACGCAGTGGGTGTTGCAAACAGTTCTGACCATTCACAGAACCCTACGTAGGCTCTGTCTGCTTCTTCCCTACCAGCCCACAGTCCAAGATCCCTCCCATCTTCCTGAGTCTTGGAAGTAAAGCGGATCTTTGCAACAATGTATCCAGCCACTAGCTCCAGGCATGTAAGGGCATCCTGAAAGCTGCTTCCTGCTCCCTATCTCCCAGCCGCAAACTCTGGGGTTTGTTTTTGGACTCCCCTGTTTCTGTAACAGTAGGAGCTCCCTTACTTAGGTGCGCTCAACATGACCGATCCATGGCTGCATGTCAGCTTTCTGCTTCCATTGCAGCAGGCTCCATGCAGTCACCCCTTCATGCTCTGATTAATTTTATTATATAACCCATTCTTTCAACCTCTCTGTTTCAGTAGCACCATAGTCCGTCTGTGCTTTCATCTCCCCACCTATAAAAGGTCCACGGCAAAATGTTTGGCTTGAAAGCCTATGCCAGCCTGATGTATTAATGCTTCTAGAGAAACACCATAATGACAGTAACTGTTCTCAATGTGTCCTATAAAATTGCCCAGTGATTCAGTTTTGTTTCTACTACTCTATCAGTGCTTTCCCTTCTCTGTAGCAGCTTTTAAAAAGGTACTCCAATCTCCTAGAATCATAAATTCTACCTCCTTCTCATGCCCTCCACATTTTACATGAATACCTATGTCCAAAAGAAAACAAAATGTCAGTTGGAGACCTGATATCAAACCTATAAATTTATTTATAGCTGCATCAAGACTCTTCTATTTAACTTTGCTGAAAATGAAAAGAAAAAATGACCGTCCATGTAAAAATTGTGCATGTATCCATGTTCTGAAAGCTGTCCCTCTTTGAACAGCTCATGACTCTTGCTTCACCAATACCCTCGCTTGGAGTATACACTGTCAATGTTCTATGAATATCTCATTGCCATTACTGTTCCCACACAAGTCAATAAAATCTTACTGGAATCACCTGGGACTCTGCCACATGACATTTTCTGGTATAAGAGCTACTTCAGCCTGCATGTGGGTAGGTAGACAGTGCTGTGGAGTTGGTGTTAATACTCCTGACAGCAGCCTTCATCCAGCAGCTTACATAAATTGGTGCATAAATACCCCATCTTCCTCACCCCTAGGGTGGGATATATTGGTGGTGTGTTCTATACAGGACCCTATAAGCCATAGTGTAACTGAGCCTCACTCACCCATGGCAGTAGTAAGCTTAATAACACTCTCAGATTGCATTCTTTGTCTCACTTTTCTATTCCCCTCCTGGTAGATTCTAAGATCACTTTCCAGATGAAACCACCTGAGCTCAATTCCTTGGCCAGGGTTGGCCTCTAGGGGAGCCTAACTTAAGAAGATTAATTCTAGGAATCCATCCTTCAAAAAAGTATTTTGGATATGGAGCAGTTGCAAGCCACATCACTGCTAGGATTAAGTGATGTAATGGACATCCTGTCATTCTGTAACATCATAATATTTGTAGTAGTATGGAATACGGTATGAGTGGAGGGGGTACCATGAGTTATGCAGTCAATGGAGAGAGCCTGATCTCTAGCAGTTTGAAATAGCTGGAGTTTATTAATGAACACAGGTGCTCTAATGGAAGCATATAATGGACATATCAGCCAACTGTGAACTTAGGTTCAGTGCCTCAGCTGGCAGAACTATCCAAGAGCTCAGAGTATCTTATTTAACAACATAAAATCCCACCTAATATCACCTTGGACCTCCCAAACCATAGACATGGGTAGGAAGAGATTGGAGGAGATAAGTATTAGAAGAATTTAGGGTCATACTACAGAGGTAATGATTTTAGTAGTCCGTTAGTTTGAGGTATGCTGTAATATCTCTTCCAGAGTAAATGATAAGCCACTGCTACCTGCACCTCCTACTGGTCTATACTAAGGAAGAAATATAGACCTTGCTAGGTAGGCATCTTTGGCTTTTGGAATCAGTACATCCCATACTTAGAACTACTACTCAAATCCATGTATCAAATCCATTTTGAGTGAGGTCAAGAGCAAGACAGGAATTCGCAAGAAGTTCAGGCTACCCTACAAGTGTCCCTATTGTTTGGGCATATAACTTAGCGGACCCAATAATGCTAGAGATAACTAGGTAGATAACGAAAATGTGTGAGGTTCCTGACAAACCCAGATATGAAAACCTTGATATGAAAATCATATTGCAGACACTTCCAGTTCTGAAGCAAGGCCATGTTGCCTGTAGCAGAGAAATCATCACCATTCCCAAAACAGCACTGGGATGCTCTTAGTAGGAACATGGCAGAGACTAAAGTTTTGGCCATGGGATCAATGTCAGAAAAACCAGGGCACAAGAATGAGTGCGCATGGCAGCAGTCCCTCACATGATGGAAACTGGAACAAAGAAAATCCAAATCCAGAGGGCACAGATACTTACATGAACAGGTCTCCCATACTTCTATGTCACCTACTACTATTGTACCAATGCCCCTACTTCAACTTACACTTAGCCTAATGAGGAATTCTTTAAGACTCACTAATGGAAGAAGAAGAATAATTCAGACCAGCTAGATATGGTAATGCAACCTAAAAATGGACAGTTGCCACACACTATAGCCCCGTCAGGGTAGTCCACAAAAAAAAAAAAAAAAAAAAAAAAAAAAAAAAGAGGGGAAAATTTCCCAGCTGACAGAACTTTCAGCAATGTACCTGTTCATTGGCTTGGTGTGGAAAGAGAAATGGTCCAAGGTCAAGATACACATATACTCAAATGCAGTGGCAAATGGCTTGGTCAGGGGTCTGAAAGAAACAAAATTGGAAAGTGGAAGATGAGGAGTATGGGGAAGAAGCATATGGTGGATCTATGACAGTGGAAGCTGAGTTTGCTGATATTTGGGTATCATGTCAATTCCCACCAGATCCACCAAAAGAAGGCTTTGTACAACAATGACTCACTCAGTGGATATCAGCGAGTTGACTTCGGCCACTCCAGTGTTTGCACGAGGAGTTCTAAAAAAGAATAATCACAATGGGAGGGGTGAAAGCTATGCACATACCGAGAACCCCGGGCTCCCATCACCATTGCTCCTGCCGCTGCTGAATGTCTCATATGTCAGCAACAGAAACCAACACTGAGCTCTTAGTATGGTATCCTCCCTTGAGGAGACCAACTAGCCACTTGATGGCAAATTTTTTAGCACAAACCTATTCCACCTAGGAGAGGTCAAGGATTGATTAATATGTGTCCCCAGTATGAGTTCCCTTCTTTGCATACAGTTCCTCAACTGGCGTAACTATCCAAGAGCTCACAGAGTGTCTGATTTAACAACATGTGACCCCACTTAATATCAGCTTGGAAATCTCAGACTGTAAACACAGGTAAAAAAGAACACAGGACACCACTGTGCTATTTATGTCTTGCAGAGTTCTAGACAGTATGAGTAGTCAATTGGTATTTGTTAAAAGAAAAAAATGAAGGAGTTTTGGAAAAAAAAAACTTTAATGATACTTAGAAATACATTTCATGCCCTTCCCTGTGAACTATGTATTATCTCCAGTGACACACTCACTAAATATCTTAGATGCTTTTTTCTAAGAATAAATAAAATAATAATATTAGTAAATTTCCTTTAAATTCTCAGATATATGAGTTAGAGCAATAGGGTTTTAGTGCAAAGGGGATTGGAAGGAATTGAACTTTACTCTCACCTTCTTAATTATGTAGTTAGCTGTATAATGCATAGAAGTGTGATCTGATGCTGAGTCTGAGCAAGGAAACAAGCTTAGGTATAGCATAATGTATTATATTGTGAAGTTTTAGTTTTTAATCTTTTTAAAAAGCCATCAAGGGGACTTTAGGTAAAAATAGCTCATAGGAACTGCACTCCAGTTAGGCAAAATAATGTGTAATTACAAATCATTTTGATACACCTAAAAATTCAAGGAGCTCATGATACACCGGATATTATGGCTCACATTTGATCAAGAAAAATTCTCTTATGGCAATTTTTTAAAGCAGTGTTTGATGACGACCCTCAAAGATAGTTATAAAATCCCTGTCATATAACTATAATGGAGCAATATAATCTCCATTATTTAAAATGGTATAAAAAACTAATTAGCATTAGTAGAATGGCTATAAGAAGCATTTTTCTTGTAGATTCACCAATCTGCATGGCAATGCTGTTGTACCCACACAGATTAATATGTCTGCATGTCATAATCAAAGGGCTAGAAGGGGAAACATACATGCACAGAAGGTCAATACAAGGACTGACTTGCCAAGAGATCTAAAAGTCATTTAGTAAATTGATTAATTGCAATTTGGGATGGATTTTTCTAAAGCACAGCTTTCTAAACAGAGGCAAGCATGTAAACAATAATATATAAACAATACACTAAAGGTATTTCTAGCAGAAATAGCATAAATAGATATTATTGGACCATTGCTAGCTAGTCAGTACCGTACTTTTGGTAGATATACTTGATCCCTTCTGAGAGTCTCAGAATAAATATATTGCAACATATTCTGAGGGGAGACCCCCCAAAAAGCAGAATTTATTTATAAAAATTGTGTATTTGTTCTTACATGTTTAAACTTCAGTCACCTTCAAAGTACTGCTCACAACAGCTTTTAAATTCATCAATTTTGATGCTTCTTAGTGTATCTGCTGTTTTTTGTTTCACTTCTTCCATACCAGCAAAACTTTTCCCTTTGAGGACTTTTTTTTTCATTCAGGAAAACAAGAAAAAGTCTCTCAGTGTAAGATCAGGTGAATAAGGAGGGTGGAGCATAGGGGTCTTCCCATTTTTGGTCAAAAACTGCTAAGCACAGTGTGGGCAGGTGCCCTTGTAAATAACTCATCGTGAAATGGGCAAGTGCATTGAAAGA
Organism: Furipterus horrens; assembly: GCF_987537825.1. Taxonomy (NCBI): domain Eukaryota; kingdom Metazoa; phylum Chordata; class Mammalia; order Chiroptera; family Furipteridae; genus Furipterus; species Furipterus horrens. Next base: position 89,359,084 of record NW_028327175.1, read on the forward strand.
GTCTTAAAAAAAAAAGCAGTTAAGTGGAATGCAGGCTCTCACAACACCACCAGCAGGTAATCTGATACAGATGGGTTCCTACAACACTAACCTAGTAGGGAAAGCCTGTACTAGAAGGGGTCCACCCTCCAGAAGATAATAATTCTGTTTTGAGGGATATATATATATATATACACACACACACACATATATATATATATCCCAGCTTTCTTTGTCCAACTGTAAAATCATATTTCCATTCACAATCTCCTTTCACTCATACTTATACAGGAGAAGCTCTCCCCACACATGAGCTGATGGTGGGAATAGGGATTACAACTATTTGGCAATATCAGTGTGTTAACAATTAAAATCTTCTTGTTTTTTGGCCAAGCCATAATATTTTTAGAAAAGTAATCCAGGGAAAAAAAGGGGTTATTAGAATGTTTATAATACTTTAATAGCAAATATTTAAAAGTTCTACATATTCATTAATAAGAAATTGGTTAAATACATTGGAATGGACTGAATGCTTGCCCACTCCCACAACCCACCCCCACCACCAAATTCATATGTTGAAAGCTAATCCCCGAGGAAATGGTATTTGGTGTGTGTGTGGGGGGGGGTACTTTGGAGGCACAGTAGTCCCTTTCTATATCATGGTTCACTTATCGTAGCCTCGCTGTATTGCGGGATTTCTAAAAATATTATATTTAGGTAGAGAGAGAGAGAAGATGGCAGAGGAGTGAGGGGAGGCTGCACTTTCAGGCTCCCGAGACCTGTCTGTAGTTTGGACTAATTGCAGACAGAACATCTCAGTGAGCAGCTGGACACTGGCAGGAGTCAAGCCTTGGCATTGCTGGATTAGAGAAAACCATCTGGGAACACAGGCTTCCTCAGAGAGAAATCAGGAAGAGAGCGGATCTCTGCCCACTGGCAGAGACAGGACTCGACCAGGTGGCATTGGCACTGAAGGACAAGAAACAGCGTACTGCTCTGCATGTGAGAACAAAATTTTCCTTTATATTTTTCTCTTGTGAACTACAGAGAGGGGAGGAAAGTTTGGGGGTGATAGGACATTCTTGAGGAGCTTAGGCGCAGAAGTGCGCTCGCCCACTCCCCAACCCTCCCCTTGGGTCGCGCTGGTGCGCATAAGGAAGTGCCCTCATTCACTGGCCCGGGTGCGTGGGGGCCGCACATCCAGGTGCCCCTCGGACACACCCCAACAGACATAAGATCAGTGCCCCAACGGGCACAGGGAGGGCCCATTGGGCATGCAGAAGACTGTGCGCAGACACCCCTGGCCAGCTCCAGTGGGAGCCAGGCCGGAGCGCAGACCACTTGCTCAGGCTCTGCTCGTGCCTGCCCAGGCAGGTGCGGGAACAGTGGGTGGCAGCGACTCACAGACTCTCACTTCCACTGTGCACAAATGTCCGGGACCCTCCCTAAGAGGTGAGAGAACAAATCTGGGAGTGCAGCTCGGCAGGAATGAGGCTAGCTCTGAGGCCGTCTTGCATGCGCAGGGGCACGTGTGTGTGCAAAAGCACCTCAGCCAGCTCCAACAGGCACCAAAGGAACACGCCATGCTGGCCACCGCGGGCGCACACCGCTGCTGCAAGGAACAGGAACCTCTGGCCCGCCTCATTGGACCAGCTGTGGATGCAGAAAAAGAAGACAACACACAAAGGCTGATCTGACATCTCCACAAAAGAACTCAAGACAAAGTGGATAGAGTGACTCTCAATCAACTAGCCAGAAGGAAGATCCTACCAAAGAGCATCTGAAATATAACCAGACAGCATGAACAAATGATATAAAAGGTACCCCAAGAACATCAGGCTCAGGAGATCAAAGAGACTGCACCACTGAAACCCACAGATCTCCTATAAAGAATCTCATACCACAAAGGTGGGGAGTCAAAGAAGACAAATCCAAAAAACAAGAACAAACAAGAAGAATCCAACATGGTAAGATGCAGAAACAACGTCTCAATGAAAAGAAAAGAGGAATCCCCAGAAAGAGAGGGAGATGGAATAGACATGGCCCAAATGTCAGACATGGAATTCAAAACAATGGTGGTGAAGAAGCTCAATATACTTGACAACCTCAAAAACAACTATGACAACCTCCAAGGAAGTTACCAACAGCTCCAAGAAAATTACAGGGAACTTGCAGAGAACTACACCAGCATAAAAAAAGACATAGAAACTATTAACAAGAACCAGGAAGAAATGAAGAATGCAATCTCTGAACTGAAGAACACAGTAGAATCAGTCAAAAGCAGACTAAACAAAGCAGAGAATCGGATTAGTGAGCTAGAAGATAATGTAGAAAAAACATCTCAAACAATACAACAAAATGAAAAAAGATTGAAAAAGTACGAAGAAGATGTAAGGGAATTACAGGATAACATGAGGAAAAACAACATCAGAGTGATTGGAATTAAAGAGGGAGAAGAGGAACAAGAAATAGAAAAACTGATAGGAGAAATAGTGACAGAAAATTTTCCCAACCTGATGAGAGAAAAAGGTATGCAAGTTCAGAAAGCACAGAGATTTCCAATGAAGAGGAACCCAAAAAAACCCACTCCAAGGCACATTATAATTAAAATGGCAACATTCAAAGACAAAGAGAGAATCCCGAAAGCAGCAAGAGAAAAATAGCAAATAACATACAAGGGAGCTCCGATAAGGCTATCGACCAATTTCTCAACAGAAACACTACAAGCCAGAAGGGAATGGTCAAAAATATTTCAAGCAATGAAAAACAAAGGCCTACAACCAAAAATACTCTACCCAGCAAGGCTCTCATTCAAAATGGAAGGTGAAATAAGGAGTTTCCCAGACAAAGGAAGGCTAAAAGAATACATCTCCACCAAACCAGCATTGCAAGAGATATTAAAGGGAATGTTCTAAGAAAAAAGAAGAAAAAAAGAGGAGAGAAACAGAGGTACAAAGGGAAATGAATAAATACATGTCAATAATAACCTTAAATGTAAATGGATTAAATGCTCCAATTAAATGACATAGGGTAATGGAATGGATAAGAAAACAGGACCCACATATTTGCTGTCTACAAGAAACACACCTCAAAACAAAAGATTTACATAGACTGAAAGTAAAGGGATATAAAAAAAACATTCCAAGCAAACAGACCTGAAAAAAAAGCTGGGGTAGCAATACTTATATCAGACAAAACGGATTTCAAAGCAAGGGCAATAAAAAGAGACAAAGAAGAACATTTCATAATACTTAAATCAAGAAGATATAACACTGATAAACTTATATGCACCCAACATAGGAGTAACCAAATACATAAAGAAAATACTGGAAGACCACAAGAAGGATATTTACAACAACACACTCATAGTAGGGGACTTCAACACTCCATTATCAACAAGAGATCATCGAAGCAAAGAAACACCAAGGATATACAGGCACTGAACAACACACTAAACCACATGGACTTAACTAATATATGTAGAACGTTTCACCCCAAAGAAGCAAAATATACATTCTTTTCAAATGCACATGAGACATTTTCAAAGACAGACCACATGATAGGACACAAAACAAGCCTCAACAAATTCAAGAATATTGAAATCATATCAAGCATATTTTTAGACCACAATGCCTTGAAACTAAAAATCAACCTCAGAGAAAAATATCAAAGACACCCAAACTCATGGAGAATGAAAAACATGCTATTAAATAATGAATGGGTTAACAATGACATAAAAGAAGAAATCAAGATATTTCTAGAAATTAATGACAATGAACATACAACAGCCCAAAGCCTATGGGACACAGCAAAAGCAGTCCTAAGAGGGAAGTTCATAGCAATACAGGCATATCTGAAAAGGATAGAAGAATCTCAAATAAAAAACCTAACCATAAAGCTACAAGAACTAGAACAACAACAACAACAAAAGCCCAGGGCAAGAAGAAGGAAGGAAATCATCAAGATCAGAGCAGAATTAAATGACATAGAGACCAAACAAACAATTCAAAAGATCAACAAAACTAGAAGCTGGTTCTTTGAAAAAATAAACAAAATCGACAAGCCTCTAGCCAGGCTCATCAAGAAAAAAAGAGAGAAGACCCAAATAAACAAAATCAGAAATGAAAGAGGAGAAATCATGACTGATACCACAGAAATACAAAGGATTGTAAGAAATTACTACAAACAACTGTATGGCAAGAAATTTGACAATCTAGAAGAAATGGACAAATTTCTAGAAACATATAACCTTCCAAAACTGAATCAAGAAGAAGTAGAAAGTCTCAACAGACCAATAGCAAAGAAGAAAACTGAAACAGTAATCAAAAATCTCCCTGCACACAAAAGCCCTGGACCGGATGGCTTCACAGGCAAATTTTACAAAACATTTAGGGAAGAACTAACTCCTACCCTCCTCAAACTATTCCCAAAAATCCAAAAAGAGGGAAAAATCCCAAACTCTTTCTATGAAGCCAGTATTACCCTAATCCCAAAATCAGGTCAAAACACAACAAAGAAAGAAAGCTACAGGCCAATATCACTGATGAACATCGATGCTAAAATTCTCAGTAAAATATTGGCAAACAGGATCCAGCAACACATCAAAAAGATCATACACCACGATCAAGTGGGATTCATCCCAGGGATGCAAGGATGGTTTAATATTCACAAATCAATAAATATAATACATCACCTAAACAGAATGAAAGACAAAAATCACATGATCATATCAATAGATGCAGAAAGGCATTTGATAAAGTACAAAACCCATTTATGATGAAAACACTCAGCAAAATGGGAATAGAGGGAACATACCTTAACATAATTAAGGCTATATATGAGAAGCCTGAAGCCAACTCATACTCAATGGACAAAAACTGAAAGCATTCCCCCTGAAATTAGGAACTAGACAAGGCTGTCCACTCTCTCCACTCCTATTCAACATAGTGTTGGAAGTCCTAGTCACAGCAATCAGACAAGAAAAAGAAACAAAAGGCATCCAAATTGGAAAAGAAGAAGTAAAACTATCATTATATGCAGACAACATGATAGTATACCTAGAAAACCCTATACACTCCACTAAAAGACTACTCAATATAATAAGTGAATTTGGCAAAATAGCAGGGCACAAAATAAATATACAGAAATCTAAGGCATTTCTGTACACCAACAATAAAATATTGGGACAGAGACAAAAAAGAAAATACCATTTACTATAGCAACAAGAAAAATAAAGTACCTAGGAATAAACTTAACCAAAGAGATAAAAGACCTGTCCTCTGAAAATTATGTAAAATTGAAGAAAGAAATTAAAGAAGACACAAATAAATGGAAGCAAATATCATGTTCCTGGATGGGAAGAATCAACATCATTCAAATGTCCATACTACCCAAAGCAATTTATAGATTCAATGCAATCCCTATTAAAATACCAATGACATATTTCACAAACCTAGAACAAATACTCCAAAAATTCATGTGGAACCAAAAAAGACTCTGAATAGCAAAAACAATCTTGAGGCAGAAGAACATAGCAGGAGGAATCACAATATCAGACACCAAACAATACTACAAAGCCATTGTGATCAAAACTGTCCAGTACTGGCATAAGAACAGACATATAGATCAGTGGAACAGATTAGACAGTCCAGAAATAGACCCAGGCCTCTATGGTCAACTAATATTTGATAAAGGAGGAAGGAACATAAAATGGAGTGAGAAGAGCCTCTTTAACAAATGGTGCTGGGAGAACTGGACAGGGACTTGCAAAAAAATGAAACTAGACCACCAACTTACTCCACACATGAGAATAAACTCAAAATGGATCAAAGACTTAAATGTAAGCCATGACACCATAAAAGTCCTAGAGGAAAACATAGGCAGGAAAATTTCAGATATCCCACATAACAATAGCTTCACGGATACATCTCCTAAGGCAAGAGAAACAAAGGAAAAAATAAACAAATGGGACTACATCAAACTAAAGAGTTTCTGCTCAGCAAAAGAAAACATCAGCAAGATCAAAAAGAAACCAACCATATGGGAAAACATATTTGCCAATGACATCACAGACAGGGGACTGATCTCCAAAATATATAAAGAGCTGATACGACTCAACATCAAGAAAACAAACAACCCAATTAAAAAATGGGCAAAGGACCTGAAGAAACACTTCTCCGAAGAGGACATACAGAAGGTCCATAGACACATGAAAAAATGCTCAACTTCATTAGCCATCAGAGAGATGCAAATAAAAACCTCAATGAGATACCACTTTACACCTGTCAGAATGGCCATCATCAACAAATCAACAAACAACAAGTGCTGGCGAGGATGTGGAGAAACGAGAACCCTACTGCACTGTTGGTGGGAATGCAGACTGGTGCAGCCACTATGGAAAACAGTATGGAATTACCTCAAAAAACTAAAAATGGAACTGCCACTTGAACCAGTGATTCCACTGCTAGGATTATACCCGAAAAATCCTAAAACACTAATTCAAAAGAACTTATGCACCCCTATGTTCATAACAGCACTGTTTACAACAGCTAAGTGCTGGAAACAGCCTAAGTGTCCATCTGTAGATGAGTGGATCAAAAAACTGTGGTACATTTACACAATGGAATACTATGGAGCAGAAAGAAAGAACTCCTGCCATTTGCAACAACATGGATGGAACTAGAGAGAATTATGCTTAGTGAAATAAGCCAGGCAAAGAAAGAAAAATACCATATGATATCACCTAATACAGGAAACTAAAGAACAACACAAACAAACTAACTAAATAGGACAAGGAGCAGAATAGCAGTCAATAGTGGGGAGGGGGAGGGAGAGAAGGGGGAAAAGTAAGGGAAGGGTTTAGCCAAGGAACGTGTATAAATGACTCATGGACATGGACAACGGGGAGGGATATGATTGTGGGAGAACGGGTGGGCTGGGTGGAGGAGAGCAATGGGGGAAAAATGGAACAGCTGTAATTGAAAAATCAAAAAATAAAAGAAAAAATATTATATTTAATTATTTATCGCAGATTTTTTGCTATATTGAGGGATTTTGCGGTACTGTATATGTATGTTGTTAAAGTTACGTAGGTTTAAGAGTGTAGAATATGTTTAGGAACATAAGTAGTGTTTATAAAAGTGTGGAAAAGGTTAATAAGGGACTGGGAAAGGTTAATAAGGGACTGGGAATGGTTTATAAGTATGTGGGAAGGGTTTATAAAGCCTTAAAATATATATAAATACTAAAATAAGTGTAAGGTTCCTACTTTGCAAATTTTCACCTATCGTGGGGGGTTCTCGAATGTAATACCCACAATAAGTGAGGGAATACTGTAGTATGTCATGAGTGCGAAGCCCTCATGAATAAGATTAGTGTCCTTGTAAAAGGGACCTTAAAGAGCTCCCTAGCCCTATGTGCCATAGGAAAACACTGCAAAAACACAGCTGTCTATCAACGTAAAGTAGATACTAGATTGTGGTAGCCTTATTCTTGCACTTCCAGCCTCCAGAACTGTGAGAAATAATTTTTTGTTCTTTAAGGCTAAGTAGTCCATGGTATTTTTGTTATAGCAGCCCCGATGGACTAAGACAATATCCTATAATAAAATTCTATGAATATTGTGAAGAGCATGAATACTATGAGGACTTTAAAAGGCTGAAGGTGCTCTCTATTAGTAACATGGAGAGATGTCTGTCTGTGGTATATTATGTAAAGGTGAAAAATCTGTTTAATACCAGTATTTTTATTGTTCCATTTTAAATAATATATATGTTCATAGATTCATTTTAAAGGCTTCGAAGAATATGCGATTTTCAAGTGGAGTTATCCTGAGTTAAGATGGAAAGAATAGGAGCACCTTTAGGTTCAAATTTATGCATGTTTGTATTTAAATGTTTTAAATAAAGCAGAATTACATTTACAATAAAAAATGTTTTTTTTATTTTGAAAGTATAAAGATAAAATTCTACCCCAAGAATATGGTGGGCTCCCTCAGCAACATTACTTTATAAATTATGCCCTTTCTTTCTAAATTCACTCTTGGTTGTTTATTCTTTCCTTTTAGCATCTAAATATGTTCTATTCCTTCTCATGTTCTCCCTCAACCATACACAACATCTAACAGGCACCCTTCATCTCACCTCACCTTCACAGGTAACATCTTGAATTAGTTGTTTCTATGTCCTCACTGCCCTTTTATTTAACAGTCTGCCGTGATCTGTTTCAGCTTCTAATGCACCACCATAGCCCGCAAAGACCTCTTTGTCAATAGACAATTTTATGTTCTATTATTTGAATGTCCTGTGGTGTTTGCCACTGTTAACTGTTTTTTCCTTGTATTTCTTCCTATTAAATTCCATGACGCCACATTCTTTTGTTTTTTTCTGCCAATATAGCTGCTCCTTATCACTAAATTCCAAGGATTCTTTTCATCTGCCTGCCCCTTACGTGAACTGCATCTTCAACCTAACTACTTTCATTTTTGAGGAGAGTGAATTGGGTGGGGAAAAATTCTAGGATTAGGAAAAACCTGGGTTTGAATCTTAGCTCTGTCAAATGCTCATCAAGGACCCACTGGAAGTAGGTTAATCCCTCTGTCCCTTGTTTTCCCTGTAATAAAATGGAAAGTGGCTTAATGTAATGTTTTTGTTAGCATTAAACAATTACAAACGCTACCTAATATTTAATAGCTGGTAGCTGTTGCTAGTCTGACTTTATAATCTCTCTTGGAAAATTTCTAATTTTCAAACTAATGACCACTCCCTCTTTTTTTCTGCAGCCCAATCTCTCTCCTAAACTTCTAATACAAACTGACGATTGGATATTTGAACTAGATATCTCACGGTAATTAAAGTCATCATCCAAATTTAATCTCAGCTAACTCCCTGCCACTCTCAAATGTCGAGTTTCTTCTTCAGAATAGATGGCATCACAGACACTCACTTCTCCAAAATCAAAATGGAAGCCATCATTAGTGTTCCCTTCTCATCTTTCCATAGCTAGTCACCAAAGCTTGCCGTTTCTTCCTTCCAAATATGTGTAGAACTTATCCATGCTTGCCTGTTCACCATCTTAGTTTATGACATCATTGTCCATTATCTTGGTTTAGCAAGTGGTTCTTAATTAATCTTCCTCACTTCTAGGTTTACATCTTTTTTCTCCTTCCATCCATCATCTATTTATACACTGTAACTAATAATTGTTCTTATGTGCTTAATGCCCTTCATATTGTCCTCATCTGTTAGCACCACTGCCATTACAGCTTCCTCACTACCACCCCATCTATATGCTATGCCCATACCAAACATAATGTGTTTTGTATTTCCACCTGTAACATGCTGCCCCCTCTCTTCAATCTACTTCCTGAACTTGATCCTTGGCTGAATTGCGCTCATCCTTCATATATTACTTCGTGATGTGATATATTTTACAAATTTTAGCTAGCTCATCCTCAACTTCACTTGCTCCCTATACACCTCTATCAATTCATTTATTTCAAAAAATGCAATTTTCTATTTTATGTTTGTATTTTCCCCTCAACCAATAATTCCCATTCATGTCTGTTTCCCCTCTGAAGCAATTTTCTCAAACAAACGTAAAATGGCAACACCTAGGAGGCTTATTATCCATATTTCCAAGTCCCACTTCCAGTTACATGTTGCAAAGGGATCACATCTTGCAAAGAAATCAAATATTGCAAAGAAATCACCTCTTTTCTTCACTTACATAACCCAATAAAATGATAGTATAATAAAAATTGGCACTGTTATGTTATTATCCTATAGGATAGAAGAAATATAGAGAGGAAAATGGAGGATAGATTTATTTCAATGAATTTTTGGAAGATGAAAAGCAAGTATAGAGTAATAGCTATCTTAGCGGAGTGGGGAAAATTTTTTTTTATGCCAGGAAAAGGGAAACACTGACCATAATGAGCAATTTGCCTTAAGAACTGCCTGAGAAGTTTAGCACTTTGAACATTATGCTGAGGTGAAAATGGAGAGTATTTGAAAACTTACATTTTAAGCCATTGAATAATCCAAGCCCCTAGTCCATTTTCATATAAATGACTATGTCTTTTTCTCCTAAGATTTTGGTAATTAATGTACCTTACAAAAGGCTTTAGCCTGTGGCTGAAAATGAGGATTAAAGAGACTGTACATATAATTGTATAGAGAGGATTCTCAAGACGATGGTGGAGCAGAAAGCAGCAGCAATCAGTCTCCCCACCTAGAGAAGGATTGCACTAGCAGAATCTACCTGATGTAGCTACTTTAGAACTCTGTAGTCTGTTGAAGTCTTCTAACTTCCAGGAGAAAGCTTAGAGGACAAATTTCAGTTAACTTCCATCTCTACCTTCATAGTGGCTACCATCCCCTCCCCCACCCCCATGGCAGCCAAGCTCACATGTCTTCCCAGAGCATCTCACATACACCTTGTGAAGCCAGAGTTGGCAATAAGGGCCCTGTTCTTACAAATATTTGGAATTGGTGTTCTGACCATTGACTGCTGCTTCTGATCATGAAGGTACAAGCATGGAGGTGGCAGCCACTGTAGGACCCCTGTCCCCACGGCCGCAAGTCCCTCTTCCTTGGGTTGAAGCAACTTCTGGGGGACTTGAAGGGATGGTACCTCCGCTCCTTTCATTTTTCTCTTTTCCTCCTTTTGGGAACCAGACAGTAAAGAGTAGGACATTCAAAAGCAACTGCATGTACAAGGGAAATTAGAAGGGCACTGCATAGACTCAAGGAAAAGCACAGCCTCAGAGAAGACCTGAAAAGACCTTAAGTTTGTACCTGTGGCTGAACCTAGGAATGGAGATAGCCTATAACAACAGCAACAACAAAAACAGAAAACAGCAAGTTCTGTGGAAGGAGACTCGAGTTATAATTTAGGACATTATTAGATGCAAATGTCCAGTTATTGACATATAAATAAATAACATCCCCCACTCCAGGAATTTTTTTTAAAATGGGAAAGTGTGGTCCATTCAGAGAAAAAAATAAACCAGCAGAAACTGTAAAATAGAAAGACCAAATGGAGGACCTAATAGACAAAGACTTTAAAACAAAAATTTCAAAGTTGCTTAAAGAACTAAAGGAAGATATGAATAAAATAATATATGAACAAAATAGAACTATCAATAGAGAGAAAACTTAAAAAAACCATGAAGAAATCCAAGAACTAAAATATACGATAACTGAAATAAAAAAATTCCCTAGAGCAGGGTCCCCCAACCCCTGGGTCACAGACTGGTACCAGTCCATGGCCAGTTAGGAACCAGGTGCACAGCAGAAGGTAAGCATCCAACAAGCGAGCAAGAGCTCAGCCTCCTGTTCCAGCAGGCGAGGGAGCAAAGCTTCCCTCATATGACCGCCTGAGCTCTGCCTCCTGACCCTCTCCTCCCCCTGAGCCGTGGAAAAATTTTCTTCCATGAAACCAGTCCCTGGTGCCAAAAAGGCTGGGGACCGCTGCCCTAGAGGGATTCAAAGGCAGATATGAGCATGCAGGAGACACAATCAGTGAACTTGAAGAGAGAATATTTGAAATCATTGAGCCCAAGGAACAGAAAGAAAAGACTGCAGAAAAGTGAGTAGAGCCTACAAGACTTTTAAAACACTATCAAGAGGATCAACATATAAATTATGGAAGTCCCAGAAGGAAAGAAAGAGAAAGAAAAGGTAAAGAGATTGTTTGAAGAAATAATAGCCAAAATCTTTTCAAATTTGATGAAGACATTAATATAAACATCTTCTCAAATTCCAAGAAGCTCAACAAACTTTATCTGAAAAGAAGCTATAATGAATATCCTTAGAGTTAAAAGAAAGTTGCATTTATAAAATAACAACAGCAAAACAACACATATAGAAAAGCCAATCAGATTTTAAACAGCATCACAAAAGCTACAAGGTAGCAGAACTATATTATCAAAATTATGAGAGAAAATTATTTCATCCCAGAATTCTATGCTAAATCAAATGTTCAATTAACTATGAAGGTAAAGACACATTTAAAGATACTAAGAATTATTTCTTAGGACGTTACTAAAAAATATGCTCCAGTAAAATAAGTCTAAAAAACAAGAAAGATAAAATCTCCCCCTTAGGAGAATCTGATTGGTTCAACTTGGATCAAGAATGTACTTCTACTCCAATCATCCATGAAAATAGGAGGCAGAGATACTTCATAATTCATTTCAGACCCCTAATATGGATTTTTGATTGAAAATATAAATAAAAGGAGTCCTTTCTGGTCTAAGTAGACACAACCACATCATTTTTGAACAAAAATTTTGAATTTCAAAATGGTTATTAACTTGTTCAAGGTCATATAATTTGATACTAATGGATCCAGAGCTATGACTCGGATTCTTTAGTTCCCAATTCAGTCCTCTTTCAACTTTGCTAGCATTGGAACAAAGAACTATATCCCTATTGGACATTTTCAGCTGACAATTAACACCAGCTTAGCCTGATACTAAGTACTGGGTGAGATACTAAAGAATTAAAAAACAGTACAGATTCAGATATAACTAGTGTTTGTCATGACCTGTGGTTTGACTTTCACATATATTTTATTTAGAAGTCACCTATATCCTGGGTGGTATCCAGGGTCATGTTAGGTAAACACAAGAGATAATGTAATTAAAAATTAATATTTATAATTCTTTGTTATTAGAAAATATAAAAGGAAAAATCACCAGGAATCAGAATAATTTCAGTAAGCTTCAGGGAAAAGGTAATAGTTGATCTAAGATTTTGAGTGTGAGGAAGTTGAGTGTAGCAACAGAGGAAAGTGAGGGCATTCTCAATGGGGAAATATCCTTCAGCAGCAGTGCAGAAGTGGCAATGCTTTGGAGCTTTGGTAGAGGAAAGTTAGTGGGATTATAATTGGACAAAGCAGAGAGATTCAGTCAGAAATTTTTGACTAAAGAGTAATAGAATTTAAAGTTATAAAATAGGTGGCACACTTAAGAATACTTAGCTAAATCACGTTGGATCAAATTATGGTGATGTGTTTTTGCCAGCTCCTTGTGGTTTTTCTAAAGTTTCATACAGAATAAAAGCTCAAATTTTCCTGAAAGCTCTAGGATGTGATTGGAAACATATGACAACATAAATGCCTAGAGCTGCAAAGTATGTTACCTTTTACAACCTATTTACGGGTTAAAAATAGCAGAAACTGAATTTCAGACAAAGCAATAATCTTTACCATGAAAATAAGGAGCAAGCATATCCTTATATGCCAACTGTGTAAATTATTGCTGTTAAGATAGACCTTCAGTCTTGGACAAAAGGAAAAAAATCAATATTAATCCACTCATACTTGTAATGGAAGGATGTGGTTATATAAAGTATTCCTAGCTAGTGCAGGATCACAGTCTGAATTTGAAGACAGATGCCATATGTTTGCTATGGAAACAATAGACCGTAACATTGTATTTGATATGGAAAAATCAATCACAGTGTTACCAGCTAGAAACTGCTCCACTTTGAGGCAAGAATACAAAGTACCTCAATCTGTTGTTAAACAGAAGAGGTTTCATGATTATTTAGTCACTTGAGAGGCCAAACCAATTACAATATCATCTGTCAATACTTTTTCTAGGATTTGTTTTCAGGAATAATAAATGTTTTCTCAACATCTATTGTCTTGATCTAAATGATGACAATAGAGAATTAAAAGCCATTAGAACCAGGTTCACATTTTCCAGCAGGAAGTGGTTTCAGATTTTATTTGGAAATGGAAAAGGTCAAAGTTCCTTCAGGCATTTTCTGGAAACTATCAGATAAAAACTCAGGGCGTACAGAGGTCTGGCAGTGGGTATCTGAATCATCAAATAACAACCAGAATGTACAAAGCCTTCAGGCTTCAGGGATCTGGTATGCATTCTTCTCTGGCTGTGACCACACACATGTGGTGAAATGGTACTCCACTGGCAGGACTCAGACATTTAATTGCCTCCCAATGGCTCATGGAAAAGGCATTGCATAGTTTCAGTGTGAATGAAAGTAGCTGGCTTAAGCAGGGGACAGCAGGAGTTTAAGCTAGAAAGATAGTTTGAATCACTGAATACCTTTCCAAGGAGTCTGGACTTAAAATCTCAAGAGGCAAAGTAGACCTTCCTAAGATTAGAGCATAAGGAAATGACACAATCAAACGTGTATTTTAGAAAAGCAGCCATGGTGGCTATATGGATAATGAATTATAGAGGGAAGATTTTGGAAACAGGAACCATGAAGGAGATAATAGTAATTTGCAAAGAGTCTGATGTTAAGTAAGAGCAATTAGGAAGAAGAGGAAGAGGCAAAGCTGGGAATGTGAAAAAGAGCAAATAGGAATGAAGTCATATAAGTTAGAGAGGAAAGAACTGAAAATGATGTTGAGGTTTTTTCTTTGTGAGACTGGTTAGATACTAAGTTCTTTAATAGATGTGGGAAGACACAATCATGAGAATCATTGGAAACAAATCATATGTTTTAGGACTTCAGAGACAATTCTCATAATGCTCTTGATGAAAACCGAGGGAACAAAGTGAGTGTAAATTTCATCTGAATGTTGCTTTAAGTTCCCATTCACCCTTGAAATCTTGGGAATATTACTTAACAGGACCGAACACCATTCCTTCAGCAATTTTAGAAACTGGGAAATAATTTCTGACACTGTTAGTGTGAAAACCCAACAGTATAATTAGCTATAAGACTGCCCTGTATTGAAGTAGAAGTTAAATGAATAGTAATAATACTATCAGTATTTTTTAAATCTCCAATTTAAAAAGTGAATAGTATATTGAATGTAACTTTTAACAATAATGTACTTCTAAAGTCCTCTAGCAATAAATTTTAAGAGAGTAATTTTTACCACCTAGTTAAAGGTAAAAATACTTTTGAAGGAGTTATATAAATATGTACAGAAAATAAATAAATGCACACACAAAAATAAGTAATTTTACAACAGCTATTTTCAGCAGAATACATTTTGAAAATAGGACCTTCTTCCTGCATGTGAAATTCTTTACAAAACAAAAAATGAGTTCAGTGTTTCATCCCTCCAAAGATTTCTCCTATCATCCAGATGCTCAGGAGATCTTATGGAAGCAACTAGGCTCTAAAATGCAAAAGTGTTTGGACATTTCAGAATATTTTCTTATGTTATCTTCCTTATTTTTTGTTCTTGCCTAACAGTTTGCAGAAAATCAATTTAAAAAGAAAAGGCATTTCTCCTCTATTCCTTTTACCTTCTCTGCTTTTATGTCTTTGCCTAAGAAACTCCTTTGGACACAAGGAAGCAGCCATTTCTAATACTACGTATTGGTAAAAGTTGTCAGTTCACACAGATGGTATAAGAAGACAGATGTTTAACAACTCTTCTTTAGTCACTTCTCTCTCACTCTCATTCTGACTTTCTTGTTCTCTAGCCCTCTGCCTTTTCCTGACTCTGATTTTTTTCTTAATTTGACATTGCTGGGAAGAAGTATTCTGTGATCCACAAAATAGTCCCAGCTCTGCAGAAAAAGTGAGCATTTTTTAGGTCTACAGCTCTTGCCTAATTCACCCCTGGGTCAAAGACATAAAGGACTTAAACCTTACAGAGTTCGTTCTAAATTCAGTACTACTTGTCAGTCTCTTTCATGTAATGTCTCCCTTTGGACCTTTTCAAAAATGTAGATGCACTTAAACCATTTCCTACCATGGAACATAAGAGAATTCCATGAGCCCTTTAATAATTTACTAAATCCTAATATGAGCGTCGGCCTGTGAGCTAAGTGTCGCTGGTTTGATCTTCCAGTCAGGGCACATCAGAGAAGGAAAACTCTGACTCCAAAAAACCTCCGCTGCCTTGCGGCATACCTCTTCAGGGGAAAGGCTAAGGGAGTAAACCCCGACAGAAAATCCGGAGCCGGAGTCCCTAAGGCGGTTTGACGTTGTAGTCAATACAGGCAACTCCTGCGGCGCACCTGAAGCCAAGCTGTATTGACTCCGTCTTTCCCTTGGATCCTTCAGCTGCGAAGAGAGTGGGGGTCTGCTGCATGGGCAACAGCAGACCCTCCATATCACCCTGCCCAGGCTCTGTAGCTTCAGCTTCACTGGAGAGGACACTCCAGCGTCATCGCAAGATGTCGATCCAACACGGGAGGAGACAGATACCGTGTCACTCCCGAGTCGGACTGCACAGCCATTCTCGGCGGTGCAGATAGACTCTTAAGAAGCTACACCATCGTCTCTCGAGACGGACGGCTGCCGATGACGAATATAGCAAATATACCTAATTAAGTAGAGTTTGCAAAAATTAATTGGGCAACCTTTATTCCTGCAAAATCTATCTAGAGTTTGCACTAGCGCACATCATAGAGTAATTAATCATTGCCCATTCATAGTAGCATGTCTTATAATACTACATAGACTCTCACAGATAATTATTGAAAGAAGAGTAAAATATTTTATGTTGTTTCATGTTAGGCTATTTGTTAATTCTTTTTGCTTAAATTTCCTTGTCTATAAATAGAGGTAACAATAACACCTACATCAATGGTAATTGTGATATTAAATAAGATAATGTACATAAAGTGCTTGGTACAGCATGTGTCATATAATAAATCCTTAATAAATAGCAATGTTTCTATTGCCTACATTAATATTGTCTAAAGGAAAGATAATGTGAGACACATGTAATTTTAGATTTATAGTAGTTACATCTATTTAACTCAATTTATCAAAGATAATATATCAACATGTAATCAATACAAAAGGTTATTGAGATATTTTACACTCTATTTTTTTTATGATGCAGCTATACAACACAGTGTGTATTTCACACTTACAGCCCCTTTCAATTCAGATTGGCCACATTTCAAGTGCCCAATGGCCACTGATTTAGCTGAGATCTTAATGTTCATTAATTTTGGGTGTGAGTGATACGGAATTATGGGTTGATCCCTTTATAAATGGGTTCAGAATGAATCTTTCAAAGAAGAAGAAGAAGAAGGAGGAGGAGGAGGAGGAGGAGGGTAGGGGAAGGAGGAGGCAGAGGAAGAAGAGGGAAAAGACCTCTGAAAATGTATCAGGAGCAAGGTTCTGACGATCTTACTATTTTCTTTTTTCTTTCTTTTTTTTTGTGTGTGTGTATGTGTGGAGGGGAGGGTGGCCTTCCCACATGGGGAAGGATCGTGCAGACTCCAGGTCAGTTGGCTGTCCCCGGACCACAATGTGCTTGATTTAACAGGTTGGCATCCTTGTTGTATTCTGGGGGCAACAGATTTGGCAAAATGGTTAAAAGACATCATTCAGTCCATAACCACTAGATGACAACAGGCAGGGAATAACTTTTCAATGTCCCACATTAGGGGAAAAAAGGGCTTCTTTGGAGGAAGGTGTTCCAGGTACATCTCACCTGTCCAAAACCCTTTTGCCCGTTATACTTAGTTTGGGCTGAGGGAAATATTTTAGGTTTCCCCCCTCTCAGACCTCTGGGCTCTTTCTGTCCAAGCCATTAGGATAGAAAAGAGAAACAAGTTTTAAAGTGAAGCTCACAGACCACCCCATTCTTCACCAACCCAGCCACTTAGTTCAGCCAAACTGTTGAGTCTCAGGAGGCAGTGTTGCAGACAGGATTAAGTGAGGCCTATACGTACAATCACTGAGGTAATGAGATCATAGGTTTATGCCCTTTGAAAACAGAAAACACATATTAACTTATGCAACATAACCCACAAACAAGTCTCTAAATCTGTAAGACTGCCTTATTGCAAAGATATCCAGTTGCAAGGCATTTGACATTCTTCTTGCCTCTGGTTCAATTTTGCTCATTTGTTTGTGTTGTTCATTAGTCTCCTGTAATAGGTGAGAGCATAAGGTATTTTTCTTTCATTGCCTGGCTTATTTCTCTAAGCATAATTCTCTCTAGTTCCATCCAAGTTGTTGCACTTACTATTTTCTTAAGTGACCTTAATAAATACTGTGTTTCAAGTAAGTGAATAATAAACATAATGCTATTTGAACTTAGGAAGAAACATTATCATCACACTTTTAAAGGAACTGTGGGAAGTCTGCCCTTGCTTTAGAAAAAGCAAGTTTTGACATTTGTAAACATCCATAGAATTCTGGCGTAAGCCTGTTCTCACAAAGGCACAAGATCCACACAGTGTTTAAAATATTCTTAAAATATTTTTAAGAATGTTTCTGTTCTCACTATGCTCCAAGCACAAAAGCTCTTCTGTAGCCTACCCTAGGCTTGCCGGCTCAATGCACCCTCTTAGGCCATTAAAGAAAAGAAACCTTTCCACCTCCTCTTCTTCACTACATGAGTGATCTCACAAGCTCTTTACATGCTTTATTTACTATTCATTTTTATTCTTGGGAGAGAAGCTTAAAATATTTATTCACAGAACATTGTTCTTTTAAAATACTTCCTAAGCCAAGGATTTGGTAAATGGCAGGGGGTAAAAAATGCCTCTGCAACAGTCAATTATCCCTGAAATTGCATTTTAAAATATTTTAATAATTAAGGGACTTTTCTGAAAAATCAGGCAAAGAACTAAGAGAATAAAGAGGCTCAAAAAGCCAGGGTTAAGTAAGCCTGTCGGGCTCTACGTGTGTACACACATTTAATTCTTACCTAAAGCCCAACAACATTAATCATGTCTGTAAAATGATAACCAAAATGACAGCTCTCGCTCTGCAGTCCACTGTACGAGGAAGCAGTTTCTAGCCATAACCCACCACTCTGAGCAAACAACTGACGGGCAACGGTCCTTTTGTCAGATTCTGACAAGTGAATCAATAAAAAGACACAGCAAAAGTTCAATCAGAACAGACACCACTAATACGGCTGGCCTTTTGGGACCCACAGGAGCATGGAACTGCTTTCCCATGTTAATTTCTCTTCACTACCCCTTGAGGTTATCCCCTTCTCTGGCCCCTGTTAATTAAAAAATGCCTCCTTCTAAAGTCCGTTGGCAGGCATTTCCCTCACATCAGCCTGTTCTGCTGACTGCTAAAAGAAATGGAAGAAGCGGTGCTTCAAGACTAAGAATGCCATGTATCCAAACTCTGCCCCTGCCCTCCTAAGAGACTGTGTGTATGAACAGATCATTCTTTAAAGGGAATCCCTAATTTTATAATCATGAACTAACAAAAAATGCATATGAACAATTCAAGATAACAGTGTATCAAAGTCAAACAAACAGTGAAATTAGTTAAGTAGCTAGGCAGGCAAATCAATAAATAGGCAGACAAACTTGGCATACTATTTTTGGGGTTAGCCCTGTTTTGAAATTTGTTGATTTAAGGCATTTTAAATGTATATACATTTTTATTTGTTAATTCAGGCTGGCACTTGGTTTTCAAATTCTTTCTCTTCCCCTAACAGAGATAAATTTTTCTCTACCTATTTTCTAATCTTCAGTTAACATCAGAATTGACCCTAAGGACCAGATTACTTTATGTTTGTGCCAAAACCTATGAGAAGAAATGTTTAGACTCAAGAAATGGTCGCTAGGTCCCAGCCATGTTCATGAAAAATGTAAATTATTTTTGTGGCTGTCTAGGTGGTCAGATGATTCCAAATTGGTCATTTGATTAAACATGCTTTCATGTATTTTATACCAAAAAATATGATGATGCATTCAAACAATACAGAAGCACATACATTAAAAAGTGAAAGTCTCCTGATTCACCAAGACTATCCCAATGCCATTTCTATCAGTAACTATTAGTATAATTCAGATTTTCCCATGCATTTATAATACACAAACAAATATGAGATATTATTACTTAAATAATACAACCATAAAGTCTACATTTTTCCACTACTTACTTTTTGACTTAATAATGTGTTCTGAAGCCATTTCATGTGACTGATCTTATTCTGTTGAATTGCTAAATAGCACTTCTTAATATGTGTGTCCTAAAGTCCATAAAAATACATTTAATGGACATATGTTTCCTTTTATTTTTCACATTAGGAAGATACTTTAATAAAATATTTATACATGTCTCTTTAAATAATATACTATGTTGTTGGGTTTTTTTTGAAAAGTGAAATCGCTAGGTAGAAATTTAAAAATTTGTTAAGTACTGCAAAATCATTCTCCAAAAAGGCTTTGGCAATTCCAGTTCCACTAACAATGTATTAAGTAACCCATTTTCACTATATATTCTCCAACACTGAATATTATTTTTAATATTCTCCTGATTATGATTTACAGGACTTCACTTAGCAGCTTTGTTTTTCATCTCAATCATATAATCTCAGCTATATAGCCTCTGCCAGACTTAGAAGCTTCTATTTTGCTACCAACACCTAGAATAAATCACATCCTCCACCCTGAACAACACAGGAATAGAGCTCCATGTTGTTCTAATCTTCTTAGCAACCAACCACTATTCTAGAATTATTTTGCATATCTTTATCCCCAAATAGTTATTGTTTTTATGACTTAACAATATTTTAAATACATGTTCATATACCTTCTGGATTTTTAATTTACCATTATTCTTTGATTTCTCTTTCCTGAATTATTATTATCATTAAAATTTTGTTGCAGTGGTTTTGTTGTTGTTGTTGTTTGTTTGTTTGTTTTTCCAGGAAAGGATTCTGACTGGTAAACTTACCAAGTCTCTGGGTGGCCCAAAGAGACTTCATTTTAATCTCATCGTCGTCGTCGGCAGCTGTCCGTCTCGAGAGACAATGGTGTAGCTTCTTAAGAGTCTATCTGCACCGCCGAGAATGGCTGTGCAGTCCGACTCGGGAGTGACACGGTATCTGTCTCCTCCCGTGTTGAATCGACATCTTGCGATGACGCTGGAGTGTCCTCTCCAGTGAAGCTGAAGCTACAGAGCCTGGGCAGGGTGATATGGAGGGTCTGCTGTTGCCCATGCAGCAGACCCCCCCTCTCTTCGCAGCTGAAGGGTCCAAGGGAAAGACGGAGTCAATACAGCTTGGCTTCAGGTGCGCCGCAGGAGTTGCTGGTGTTGACTACAACGTCAAACCGCCTTAGGGACTCCGGCTCCGGATTTTCTGTCGGGGTTTACTCCCTTAGCCTTTCCCCTGAAGAGGTATGCCGCAAGGCAGCGGAGGTTTTTTGGAGTCAGAGTTTTCCTTCTCTGATGTGCCCTGACTGGAAGATCGAACCAGCGACACTTAGCTCGCAGGCCGACGCTCAATCCACTGAGCCAAACCAGCCAGGGGGATTTTTTAATGAGATTTTAATCTCATAACTGTTTATTACAGTACATATAAAGTATAGGTTAAAAATACCTTTCTTAGGGTGGTAATAACAAGATGGTGAACTAAGAAGCCCCAGGTGCTCATTCCCCCAAGGAACCATCAAGTAAACAACTACAGATTGACTAAAATAGCTTTATGGGAGGTGTGGAAACTAGTCAAGAACCTGCAGAAACCAAACAAACAACCAATGAAAAAAAAGCCACAATCAAAATGGTAGGAAATTTCATGGTGTATTTGCCTGTCCTGCCCCTCTTCCTGCCCTGGAGCAGCATGACTTGGTCAGGGGAAAACTGCCTGAAACAGCCTGATTCCAACTTTCTTCCCCTTGGGATGGATGGAAATAGCTGAAACTTGTTGGCAACATTCTGACCTTTCTTTGGGCTGCCTAAGGGAAGGATTTCTCTATTGACTGACTCAAAGCTCAGACAGAAATGGCAGCACAGGCTGGATCTCAGGCTGAGAGCCATGGAAATCTGTGGCAGATGCCATGCACAGGCAAAACCTGCAGGCAGACTGCAGACCTGTAGGTACTTGGGGGTAAGAGATCACAGGCAGAGGAATACAAATAGAACCTCTAAGGCCCGAATAAGAAGCAGGGATGAGACTCTTAGTGAAATTAAGACATTTAAAAGCAGCTGCTTGTATCAAATAATTGGGAAAAAAGTACACCAGAGGCCCAGGAAGAATGCATGCCCAGAAAAGGGCTGAGAAGAACTTAAGTCACTTTATTCCTTGTTGATTCCCAGAAGCCATGTAAGAGCATCTGCAAATATTTTAATAATTGAGGTTACAGGTTGAGTGAAAAAGCTCACAACATGAGTGAAGGCTCATGGCCATGTTGGACTCCCAGATAATATTAGAATTGACTGCCTGGATGGATAAGAGTGAAAAGAGGCAAACAATAACACAATTTTAAGTATTTGTAATATAGAAGTCATGTTGTTCCATACTAAGATGCCACTCAGTATTTCTTGCATTTATTAAAGTATCTGTGTGCATAGCTGACTGTACTACTAAATTAAATGATTCTTGAGGTCAACAACACTGCCTTGTTCACCTTTTTTTCTCTTGATTCCTATCACAACAGTGTGACTGTTATATGTAATAAATAACATTTATATTGATAAAAACCTATAAGCTATCTAGGTTTGTAGGCAAAATAGCTAGTTTTTCCCTTATCCCTTAATATTAAACATAAATGTGACATAAACATAATAAGTAGCCCATAACTACCATTTGAGAGATGGCATTATTGACCTCGTTTTATAAATGAGGAAACTGACGCTCAGAGATGTTATATGATTTTGCTCATGACAAGTGAAGTATTTACTGACAGATCTGAGAATGGTCCCCAAATTTTCTATTGTAAAGTTGAGCTTTTATCTAATGCACTGTCAAAAGATACTGGGATAATCATAGACATCACTTCCATTTTGGGAAATCTGATGATCAATTTCATACTTTCTAAAACCATTAGCTCCAGTGTCCATACTGTTCCTAACCCATGAAATTTCTGCAAGGCTCTCTTCTTTAAAGTACTGTATCTTCAAAAAACATTTTAGAATAAATATAACAATAAAGCATATATTCATGATTATGTGATACAAGTTTTAAAAGGATATTTTTTTTATTTAAATATTTCACAAACAACCTATCAGTCCTGTAGGACTCTCCCCAGATATGTCTATGAATGGCAACCTCTTCAAGTTCGGATACACACAACACTCTTTGAAATTTGTATGTTGTAAAATCTTTCTGTATTGAGTGATGTACATGGCAAACCAATTAACAACAGTAAGAATAGAAAACATAGTTTGTCTCATCAATAAAATAATACCTTGAAGGTTTACTCTTATAAAAAATTCTACTGGTATTTGATTCTAAGACAGCTGGATATAAGATTAAAATGAGTGAAGAATTTATTCATTTCCTAATAGAAATTAGGATAAAATTATACTTATTAAATAAAATCTGCATTCAAAGGCAGTTATGACTATTCTTTTAAGACCAAGTTCATTATTTTTATTTTATATATAGGTATGTTTTAAATAAGAGATTTTAGCATTTGCCACAGCATGGATAGACTTAGAGGGTTTTATGCTAAGTGAAATAAGTCAGACACAAAAAGACAAATACCATATGATTTCACTTGTATGTAGAATCTAAAGAATAAAATAAACAGACAAAACAGGAACAGACTCATAGATACAGAGAACAGTCTGATGGTTGACAGAGGAGTGTTGGAGGACTGGGTGAAAAAGGTGAAGGGATTAAGAAGTACAAATTGGTAGGTACAAAATAGCCATAGGGGTGTAAAGTACAGCACAGGGAATATAGTCAGTAATATAATAATAATGATGTACAGTGCTGGTGGATACTGGATATATGGATGAACACTTTGTGAAGTATATGATTATCTAACCACTATGCTGTATTACTGAAATTAATATAAAATAAAATTAAATGTAAACTGTAATTGAAAAATAAAATTTGAATTTAAAACTAGTATAGATAAATAAATTCTCAGTTGGCTAGAGGCTATGAAAATTTGAAAATTAAACTTATAAATAAGTCCCCAGTTTACTAGAGGCTCTGAAAACTTGAAAATTATATTTCCCCCAGTACCTTCTTTTTGAAAATTATATCACACAGTAAATGATCTTATTACATTAGAAATCCTAGAGGCCTTGTATTTTATGTAGACCTTTGTGTGCATCCTGGGTGTCAAGCATGGGGCACTCATAATGCTTGTTAATTAATAGCATCTTTTAAAAAAAATTTAATTAGATTTAAATAACATTGGATCAGACAGCCAATTCTATTTTAACAAATGTCCAGTCGATTTTTTAAAAAATTAATAATCAATTAAATGTCAGTCAATTCAGACAGTAGCTTACTGATAAAGGTTCTCCCAACCTTAGGCTATTTCTGGATCCCTGACAGATATAGCCTAAATTCAGCCTCATTATTAATTTAGTTGGAAAGTTTCTTAGGAAAACTACCTTTCTAGAATGCTCATTTAAAAAACCATCTTGGATGCAATTGTATTTAACATTTCTAGACCAGTTAGCATTAAAAATTTAACATCCCAATTTTATTAAAGAAATCATACCACAAATTTTTTTCTTTAAATATGAATTTCTAGTCTCTTAAATATTTAATGAAGATATGAAAATCAAAGATTAAAAGGAAACACTTTCAGAAACAACATCTCACAGAGACCAAGTCAAACCTTTGATGTTACACTTCATTTCATACCAAGAACAGTAAATTATTTTTGACATGAACAAATGTAAAAAGACTATTTTTATCAAAAAACCTTTACCTGTAGGAAACTAAGGCATATTGTTTCACCTTCATGTGTTTAGAATTATTTTAATGCTAAATAGAAATGTGTTGTCTTTGCTCAAGTTTCATATTTTTAGGCAGAATGGGAAAACAAAATTCATCTGTCCTCCTATGACAATTTGCTTCTTTGTCTAATTTCTTTTCTTTGGCAGCTAAAACACCTTGAAATTACCTTCTCCAGCATGGAAGAATAATTTTTTTCTACCTCTAACTGTCAGAGTGATTAGAATTTTAATTAGCAAAGTAAGAGTGCAGAGAGGAAAACGACTGAAGAAAAAAAACACACACAAAAGATTCTCAGTTGGAGGAGAAACAAAGGGGCGACCAAAGCTGCCTCCCACCTGGACTGTTACATCTGCAATTTGCCTGCATCCTGGATTCCCCCTGACTTAGCACACCTCTGTCCTCTAGCCCCACACCAGCATGGGGTAGCCAGTGCACTACCAAACGTTTGTCCTAGTTGTCACTCAAAGTAAGGCAAAGTTCTTAAAGCACTGGCAGGGCTCTATTTCAATGCCAATGTCAGCCTCTTTAATGTACTCTCAAAAAACTACTGTGGCTTATAAGTCCAACCCAAAAGGCAGAATCTACCAAGTATTCAGACAAATAAACACTCACTTTGGTGAGAACACTCTGAAGTTTCAGAGACATTCCTTCATATGCACTGTGAGGCACAGCGACATCTCTCTTCAAGGAGGCTCTAATGAAACAGTCACTGTTTAATGTGCTATTAATTGGCTAACGAGGAACCAGAATACTTCTGAAAAATCTAAGAAAAGCCAAAGTAGTCTACATTTACATTTCTCTAGTTATATCAATCTTATTTAATTTATCTATTGATCAATCATCTGTATTACTGCAATAATAATGTGTGTGTGTGTGTGCGTGTATATGCATCACCCAGTTCTGTTATGGAAGTAGCTATGCAAATCCATAGAATACCTAATGTTCTGTGGCTTTAGAGTCACTCGATGCAGCTTTGATCTTGGCTTTGCCAGTGCTGTCTCCCTGAGAAGATTTTTAAACTCTCATCCTCAGTCTATCATTTATTAAAAGTGGGGAATCTACGCCGTGGAGATACTGTAAAGAATGATCAAGACAATAGACATATATGTATAATAATATTAAATGTACACAATTAACTAGCAATAGATTATAATATGATGAGTGCTAAGCAGGAGTGTACGGATAAAAAATTTAATTGATCTGTGAAATAAAGAAAAGATTGTGATGAGAGTTGTAATTTCAGAAATAAGCAAACCTACAAAAGGACAGGGCATAATTAAGGATGAATAAATAATATAAGAAATATAAGAATAATAAAAATCAATAGTTTGAAGAAAAAATGTTTATAGTAGGCTGGATGAGAATGTAATATACTCTAGCTTTTATGCCAGGGTGCTTGGGACTCCAGGCTGTGGGCAACAGAATATTTTGAGAAAAGGCATACATGAATGGTCCCCAAGTCCCACTAACATTATCTGATATCAATGTTTATTATAGACCAAAGGCAGAAAATACCACTTACTAATAAAAATGAAAGAAAATAGAGCTGATGTTCAGAAGCAGAACAACAACAACAACAAGGACAAAGATAGGAGAGCCATGCCTAGAAGAGCAGGACTTTCCATCCCATTGGGTGATCGAACAAGGAAAGGGGCGCCAATGGTAAGTATAACATTTCATCGCTTGGATAACTGAATGAAAAATGTTATGCTGTTTGTGGACATAGAGGTTATTGTAGTTTTCAAAATAGAGGGAAAAATAATTTCCAGGGAAGGACCAAAAATCTCTGAGTTAAAATTTGCAGAATGGAAAATATCAAAATAGTTTTGTAAACATTGTTCGAACTAAACTGAAGCCAGACAGGAAATAGGTTCCCTTTTGAAACTTACTAATTTCACGCATGGCAGTTAAATTTAATTTCACCGGATTCCTTTTTATTTATTTATTTTTTTCCTTGCTTCCTTTTTTTTTTTTTTCAGATTTAATGTGTTTTATTGATTAAAATATTACATTTGTGCCAATTTCCCTTCCCTCTGCTCCTCTCCACCCGGTGGCCCCCCTCCCTCCAGTTGTCCCCCCCTTTTAGATTATGTCCATTAGTTGTGCATACAGTTCCTCCCAACCTCTCTCCGTCTATTCCATTCCCTCCTACCTTGATCCCCAATTCCTATATCATCTCCCTCCCTTTCCCCATTCCCCCTCCCTGTTGACCTCCCCCCAATATGCTTCCTGTACCCACAGTTCCTTTTCCACTCTCGTTGCCTATTTAGTTTGCCTTTGTTTCATCTCCCTAGCTTCTGTTTTTTAAACCCAGTCCCTTTAACATCTCATATAACAGTGGTTTGGATCTAATGAATTCTTTCAGTTTTATTTTGTCCTGGAAACACTTTCTCTGTCCTTCTATTCTGAATGACAATTTCGCTGGATAGAGTATTCGTGGTTGTAGGTTTTGGATTTTCATTACTTTGAATATTTCTTGCCAGTCCCTTCTTGCCTGTAGGGTCTCCCTTGAGAAGTCAGCTGATAGTCTAATTGGGACCCCTTTGTACATAATTCTTTTCTTCTCTCTTGCTGCTTTTAAGATTCTCTCTTTATCTTTAATTTTTGACATTTTGATTATAATGTGTCTTGGAGTGGTTCTCCCTGGGTCCAGTCTCTTGGGAACTCTCCTTGCTTCCTGGACCTGCAAGTCTATTCCCTTCCCCAAGTCTGGGAAGTTCTCCTTTATTATATTTTCACTCAATTTTTCAAGTTCTAGTTCATCTTCCTCATTCTCTGGCAAACCAATGATTCTTATGTTGGGCCTTTTATAGCTGTCCCAGAGGTTTCTGATCCTCTCATTGTTGCTTCCCATTTCCTCTCGCTGCATTGGTTGACTGCTTGTTCCTTCTCCATATTCCAGTTTGTTGAAATGAACTCTGGATTTTTGTTCCTCACCATCTGTCTCGTATGCGGTTTTGTTCCTTTCGTTATGAAAGTTTTTCGCTTCTTTCTTATCTTTTTCCTGCTCTTTTGTGAATTCTGTAAGCCACCTGATAACAATGGCCCAGAACTGAGCCTCTGACAGGTTTCTTATCTGTTCATCTGTCAGGTTCTCTATCTGCTGCCTGGTGAGTTGTGTTACCGGTATTTCTATAGTTGTCTGCCTCATTTTGACAGATGCGTTTTGTTTTCTTGGGCCGGCTGTCCGGGGCAGTGCCTGTGTACGCGTCACAAGTCAGCGACCGGCGCCTGTCTGCGACCTATTTCGCAGCCCTGTGGTGCTTTCTTTCTTTGGGGGCGGGGGTCCAAGATGGATTCACACAGTTATTCAGCTAGGAGACCGGGATCCATTCTCCCGCCCCCCTGGGCCTCACTGTTCAAGGCGATGCGGTGGCTGTTGTCCCCAGCGCTGGGGTCGCGTACCGCCAGGGGCTTGCGCAGCCGGGATTCCTCGCCGCCCGCCGCTGTCTCAGGTGCGACCGCAAACAGCGCTGCCCTCTTTAACTCTTACCTGCCCAAATGGCACCGCTGGTTTATAACTTCATATGTTGGGCTTCCGTGTAGTTTTATTTTCTGGAATTTCTAGTTATCCTTTGTTTTGAAGTAGTTGTATTCCTCTCTAGTTGTAGAGGGAGACCTAGCGTGTCCGTCTAAGCCTCCATCTTGGCCGGAAGTCGGATTCCTTTTTAAATGATTACTAAGGACCACTCCAAACACTGGGAGATTTCAGCTTAATTTTCAAGTTACATAATGTATCATATTTTGTTATTTTTAAGATAACACTAAGCTATTAGTATTCCTTTTACTAAACTTATAATTTAATATAGTGGAATTAATTTTTTACATATTGACAATGGGATTAATTTGGACTTTTATTTAATATGTTGAAAACTATCACATATTTATTCTCTATCCCAGAAAATTAATTAAAAATAAAGGTGCTACAAGCAAAGACCAGTTCATAACTGCCTATCCAAATTTACAGTATTTTCTAACTATTATGGGTAATAGTGATTTACGTTCCCTTTTACATAGAATTTGTGTTTCATTTGAAATCCAGGTTAAAGAGTTAAAAACAGAAGGTTTTCAACAAATGGATCATTGTCCAAGCTCTAGTAAATGTGCAACTGGTGTAACAAATTGGTTTGCTGACCTTTTGTCTAGTAACATAACGCATGACATATTTGTAATTTATGGAAATCAATCCATAGATAATTTTTAGTTTCATGTAATTATAGACCAGTGAAAGATCTAAATAAAGGTGAAGGAAAGGTCTTTAGGAAAGTAATGGTACACTGTTGATAAAAACTAACAAGCAAAGTTCAAAGCACTGAACCATGCAATGCAGGTTTAAATACTGGTAAGAGGCCAATATAATTATAGTTAAAGTCAGTGACCAGATGTGTGTTACTGAATACACTTTAAGGCCCCACTGAAACTGCAACCCTGTACTCAAGAACATAGGGGGAAAGTCACAAAACCAAACCTATCAACTAGTTATATACTGTAATAGTGCCTGGAGATTTCCATCTGCTTTTAAACATTTCAGGCCAGAAGGATATGCCACTCCATTCTATTTTTAACAGGTAGTCACACAGCAGGAGAGGGGCTTGAATGTAATATGCTTGAATCATCCCCAAACCATGCCCCGGCCTCTGTCCGTGGAAAAATTGTCTTCCATGAAGCCAGTCTTTGGTGCCAAAAAGGGGACCACTGTTCTAGCAGTCAGCCCAGCCTCCGCTTGACTCAATAGCGCTTCTCTGCTTTAAGCACATCTGAATTCAAAGCCTGGCTCTGTCACATAGTAAAAGTGCCACAAGGGACAAGCTACTCAAACTCTCTGTTCGTACATTAAGATCTTGAGTTTTTTTGAGGATTAAATGTGGTAATAAGTTTAAAGTGCTTTAAATGGTACCTGATACATCTAAGCTCTCAATAAACATTAGCATGCTTTATCAACATCAACAACATCGTTTATTTTACATGGAGGAATAGAGAAACTTAACTGTTCATGACCCTGCTCATCCCTGTCTCCCATTGGATCAAGTCTGTCCCACAGTGAGCTAAATTCCCTGCACTTCTGAGATGGTTCTACAACCCCTCATAGTCTGTAGAAAAGTCATATTTTGTGTCTAGTGTAGTTAAAAGAGCTGTGTTCTACTTTCTCTAATTCCTAAGAAATGCCAGGTTCTCTCCTGTTACGAACTCTCACATATATTCCTCCTTAGGTCTAGAAAATTTCTCCTCTTTCTATGGCTAACTCCTATGCATATTCGTGTCTCAGCCTAAACACGCCCTCCTCCAGGAATCCTTCGTTAGTGCCATCAATCAGGATTAGACACCCCCTCCAGCTGCTCCTTCCTCTTTCCTCAGAGCCCACCGCTCTTCAGTGGAACTGCCTTTCATGTATGCTCCTAGGTGAGTTCTCTGAGTGCAGTCCCCTTGTTAATTTTGCTCACTGCTGTGTTTCCAGCATCTAGCAAAATGCCTAGCATGCAGAAGATGCTTACTAGATGTTTTTAAAGTGCCTGTTTGGCAGGATTGTTGTGACTATGAGGGCTATTAAAATGCTTGTCACTTCAAAATATATTAGGTGTCCAAATCTCCTCTTCCAATGCCAGAATTTAATATGAGCTTAGGTACAAACCATCCTCATTTTCTAATAATCACTCTAAGTAATTTTCCTGCCACCAATTTGACAACTATTTATACAACATATTCCCATGTGCAATTCCTTTTTCTTACTAACCTTAAGTTTACCCTTTTGTGGTCCTATTCAATAAAGTACATAAAATACAAATAAATAAATGAGGACAATCCCATTATTAGGGATAATATAACTTGTATAAGGTAGTATGTCTTAGCATGTGTTATGGACTAAATGTCTGTCCTCTCCCCTTAAAATTCATACATTGAAGCCTTAAATCACAATGTGGTGATATTTGGAGGTGGGTCCTTTGGGAAATAGTTAGGTTTAGAGGAGGTCATAAGGATAGGGCCCCCATAGAATTAGTGCCCTTATAAGAAGATGAAGAGAGAACAGAGGTCACTCTCTTCCCACCCTGTAAGTGCAGTGAAAAGGCAGCCATCTACAAATCAAGAAGTGGTCCTCACCAGGAACCAGTATGCTAATTTTTGGCATTCCACGCTCTAGACCTGTGAAGAAAAAATATCTGTTGCTTATACTATCTATTCTAAAGTATTTTGTTATAGCAGCCTAAGCTGACTAATACAGTATGTATTAGTTGGGATCATAAAAATGTTTTTCTCACATATATACATGAAATCAAAGTTGTTCAAAGCTCAATTTCAGGTATCTTTTTTCTGGGACTTCAGTCAATGAAACAATCACTTTTTGCAACATCTCTGACCATTGTTTTAATGATCTAGTCCAAAAGAAACACCTTAACTTCAAGTCACAAATTATTACTGCCCAGAAATAGTCACATGATCTCATGCAATCATATGAGAGTTAAGAAGTACAATATTATTATGTACCTTAAAAATTAGATGAATTAAATTGTTGGCAATCAAAACTAATGGTTGCTACATTATCGTACTTCAATATTTTGATAGTAAATATCTTATAATCATTCTCTGAAAAAAGTGATGTATCAATATGTCATAATCCTGAAAATGCTCTATATTTTCCCTTCCTGAAATATATACCACTAGGAAAAGAACTGTCAAGAAAAGAGAAAATGAGAGATAGAAAAATTTAAAAGATAGGAAGAAAAGGAATTAAGAAAGAGAGGGGGGTAAGGGGAGGGAGAGAGGAAGTAATACTAAGCCATGAAAGTAGCCTCAAGAGATAACATACTCCCCAAGGATACATCTGATAAGGAGTTAATATCCAAAATTTATAAAGAACTCATACAACTCAACACTGAAAGAACAAACATTTCAATTAAAAAATGGACAAAGTGCCTGAATAGACACTTCTCCAGGAGGACATACAGATGGCAAATAAACATGTGAAAAGATGCTCAATGTCACTAATCATCGGAGAAATGCAAATTAAAACTACAATGAGATGTCACCTCACACCTGTCAGAATGGCAATCATCAGTAAGTCAATAAACAACACGTATTGTGTTGGCGAGGATGTGGAGAAATGGGAACCCTCTTGCAGTGTTGATGGGAATGCAGACTGGTGCAAGTACAGTGGAAAGCAGTATAGAATTACCTAAAAAAATTGAAAATGGAAATGCTTTATGACTGAAAATTCCACCTCTGGGAATATATTTGAAGAAACCCAAGACACTAATTCAGAAGAATATATGTACCCCTATGTTCATTGCAGCATTATTACAATAGCCAAGATTTGGATGCATCCCAAGTGCCCATCAGTAGATGAGTGGATAAAAAAAGCTGTGGTACATTTACACAATGAAATACTATTCAGTCAAAAAAGAAGAAAATCTTAGCCTTTGTGATAGCATGGATGGACTTGGAGTGCATTATGCTAAGTGGAATAAGTCAGTCAAAGAAAGATATATGTGAAATTTCACTCATATGTGGAATATAATGAATAAAGTAAACTAAAAAGATAGAAACAAACTAACAGATAGAGAACAGACTGACCGCTCTCAGAGGGGAGGGGGATTGCAGAACACTGTAGTAAAGGGTGAAGGGATTAAGAAAAAAGAAAGTGCCTCATAGACACAGACAACAGTATGGTGATTAACAGAGGGACAGTGGGGGGGGGGATATGAGGGAGGTACAAGATGGTATAGGGGGAATAAATGGTGATGGAACGAGACTTGACTTGGTGTGGTGAACACACAATACAACATACAGATGATGTATTATAGAATCTGTACACCTCAAACTGATATAATTTATTAAAGAATGTCACTCCAATAAATTCAATTAAAAAAATTTAAAAAAAAAGAACCAACACATTCCCAGACAAGAAAAAGCTGGAGTTCATCACGACCAAACCAGTATTATAAGAAATGTTAAAGAGACTTCTTTAAAAACAAAAAGAAAAAGAATGAATAAGAAAATTTTGCAAAAAAAAAACACTCACTGAAAAAGGCAAACGTAATAAAAACAGTGGATCTACCAACACTAATGCTAACACAAAAGGCAAAAGTAGAAAGGTGATGCATAATTATAGCAGTAAATTAAGGGATACACACAAACACAAAAGTAAAAATAATGACAAAAACATGCACGTGGAGTGGTGAGTAAATACGGTAGTAATTTTAGAACATGTTCAAACTTAAGCAATCATCAATTTAAAATAGACTGCTATAAACATAACTTGGTATATATGAAGCACCTGGTTAATAACAAACCAAAAATCTACAAGAGAATATACAAGAAATAAAGAGAAAGGAATCTGAACATAACATTATAGAAAGCTGTCAACATAGAGAAGAGAGCAAGAGACTAAGAACAGAGAAGAACTACTAAAACAGAAAGCAATGCACAATTACTTTAAATGTAATGGATTAAATCCTCTAATCAAAGATGAATGGATAAAGAAAATGTGGTACATATATACAATGGAATATTACTCAGTCATAAAAAAGAAAAATATGAAATCTTACCATTTCGGTTTTTTAATTTTTTTTATTGTTCTATTATAGTTGTCCCATTTTTCCCCTGTTGCTCTCCACTGCCCTGGCCCCCATTCCCACAGTCAATCCCCACCCTGTTGTCCATGTCCATGGGTCATTTATACTAGTTCCTTGACTAAACCCTTCCTCTTCTTTTCCCCCTCTTCCCCCTCCCCCTGGTCACTGTCAGTCTGTCCCTTGTTTTTGTGCTTCTGGTTCTATTTTGCTAGTTTCTTTGTTTTGTTCGTTAGATTACTGTGTTAGGTGAGGTCATATGGTATTTGTCTTCCACCATCTGGCTTACTTCACTAAGCATAATTCTCTCTAGTTTCATCCATGCTGTCACAAAAGGTAGAAGTTTCTTCTTTCTTTCTGCTGTATAGTATTCCATTGTGTAAATGTACCACAGTTGTTTGATCCACTCATCCACTGATGGGCACTTACACTGTTTTCAGTAGTTGGCTGTTGAAAATAGCGCTGCTATGAACACAGGGGTGCATTGTGGGGGGCGTGGTGTACAGGAAATCTTACCATTTGTGACAGCATGGATGGACCTCAAGGATATAATGCTAAGTGAAATAAGTCAGACACAGAAAAACAAATATCATATGATTTAACTTATATGTGGAATCTACAAAACAAAATAAATAAACCAACAAACTTATAGATACAGAGAACAAACTGATGGTTGCCAGATTGGAGGTGGGTTAGGCAGCTGGTTGAAAAGGGTGAGAGAATTAAGAAGTACAAGTTGACAGTTAGGGAATAGTCACCAGATACAAAGTACAGCTTAGAGAATACAGTCAATGATGTCATAATCCTTACAACTAATGCAATACTAAATGTCAACTGTAATTGAAAAATAAAAAATAATAAAAAATGTAAAGTATAAATAAATAAAATAAGATCATATGGGGTTTCCTAAATTAATATAGCTGCCTTTGTAAAGAAATACATTTCTGTTGTTTAAACCACCTCAAAAAAAAAATATTTTTTTAAATAAATGTGAACATTCCTACATAGAATTTAAGATGAGTACTTCCCAAGAAAAATATCAGGAACATAAATCTAGTTTAATGATGCCATAATACTTAGAATAGCTTCCAAAGAAATTAGACTTCATGTTCTGTGATAAACTCTTGGAGATGGCACACTCAAATTGGATAGAATCAGACAGTTTAATAAAGAAACTATTATTAACAAATATGTGGGAAGATTTTGGAGAAAACTAATAGTGCAAATCCCTGGGGCCAGAATAGTAGGAAGTCATTCAGCTCCCCTAAATGGACAAGAGGAGGGAACAGCTAAACAAACTTTGAGTGAACAGCTGCCTAGAGAGGCCCACCTTATGAAAGCCATGGCCTTTGGTAAAGACATTCTGCAAAATCCCACTGACTCAGAGAGGACAAAACAGGATGAGCACCCTTACTTTTCTTTCCATCCCACAAACAAATCACCAGCCAGTGGTTCCACTGGCTAAATCACAGCCAGCGTGCAAAAGAATCTGTATTGCTCACACTTCCCAGAGCAGAAAAAACAAAAAACATGGTAGGAAAATGGTGGAACATAGAACAAAAGATATGCACAGCTTGTAAATATTCTCTGTACTTCATTTTAACAAAAAATAGAGTATACTTCCTTCATATGCTGTCCAGTTCTCAAAGCTCAGCATAGATCATTCATTTCATGTGGACATTTGACATGACATGAGTCTTCAAAATATTTTTCTTCAGAACAACAGGCTTCCTTTCAGCTAACATCTATCTTGATTTCATAGTATTGCCTCTGGAGATGGACCTCAGTTTTCTAGGTACATTCAACAGTTGATGATGTTGCCATTTTCAGTGATAGGGGGTGATGTTTTGCCAATAAATGTTTATTAAAGAAAGGCAAATGTGTCACTGACACCTCACCTTTTTTCAAAAACAGAAGAAATTTGCCAATTCCCAAGAGAAAAGCTGTATCTGTATAATTCATTCAGCTCTCTGAATTGGTCCAGTGGGCTCAAAGGCATAAGCCAAGCTGGGGTAACTAGTTAGTCAAAAACTAACTCAATAACAAATAAAGATAACAATGGTTCAGAGGTATCCAGTGCCAGGATGTTGTTGCAGAAATGAAGAATCCTTGCACATGCTTATATACCTCAGCCCCTCACCTAAGTGGTTACAGATGCTGGGGGCAGTTAGGTGGAGTCCTTTGAATGACAAGTCCTTTAAATTGCTGGGAAGAAAAGGCATAACATTTGAAGACCAAGTGGTATAAATTTTGTTTTATTTATCTCCAGTTGCCTTCCATGTTGCTAGTTCTAACCCACATTCCTTAAGGGGAGAAACAGGTGCAGACAGATCTGACACATCCTCTGAGCTTACCAGCTAGGAAGAATTGCGTGCTGATAAGCTCATGTGGAAATACATAAAAGTACCATCAGTTTGCTTTTCCAAGAAGACAGAAAATCTTTACAATGTTTAGTATAGCTGAGAAAGAAAGCTGAAGATCTAGAATTTAGGCATTTTTATGTCAATGTATAGCACAATGTATAGCACTGGCTGCATATTAGAATCATCAGGAAAACCTTGAAAAGTGCCTGTGTCCTGGCTCAACCTCCAGAGATTCTGATGTAAATAGAACCACTGGTATATTTATAAAGCTTTCCAGGTGATGCTAATGACAGTCAAGCTTGCAAACCACTATGTGCGGGAATGGGATTCTATCATGTTTACTAGACTGTTCTCTAGGTATTTGTTAGGAAGGCAAAAAAAAAAAAAAAAAAAAAAAAGACTGCTATTCAGTAAGCAAGACTCAAGTCAAGACTTGAAAAGATCTTTGAAAGAGGGGAATTCTGAGAAAGTTTCACAGTGATTTTTAGAAGGCAATAAAGGATAATGTTTAAGAACATGAACTTTGGAATTAGAACAACTTGACTTGGAGTTTCATCCCTGCTATTCACTAGCTTTGTAATTTGAGTAAGTGTCCACATCTGTCAAAATGATTATAATAAGATCTACTTTGTGGAGTGTCTGTGAAGTTGTGTATGAGTGTTAAGTGGAGTCAAGTATGTAAATCGCCATACTAGGCTTCTGCTCGGTGACTGACAGATTCCTTTCCCCATCCAAATATATTACAAACCAAGTCCTTTTACACAGATACCTACACAATCCTGATAGCAACCTAAAAACAAAAACAAAAATCCTAAAATAAGTAAAGGAGTTCATCTATAGAACTAAAATATAAAATTTGTGATCTGAAAAGAAAATTTTAGCTGAAATCAAGCTATCATTTTCATGATGAATTTCATTTATTCAAAAAGCAAGTTTAGTCAGCAGTGTACATATTCCTAAAATATACCACTTTGGTTTAGACTGGACTGTATATAGAGGACAGAAATTAAAAGCTTTTATTCCAATCCTGAAGTGCTAAACTAAATTCATTCTGAAAGAAATCCAAGAGAAACAGAAACCTTAGAGAGTATCAAAAGATTATCCTTGATCTGATTTTCACAACTTGAGTAGTAGTTCAAAACACCTTAAAGAGTAACTTTTTTTCCAAAGAAAAACATTCATGTTATAACCCTTTTCCACAAACTGACTCTAAAAAATGCTGAGTCTGATTTTATTAAAACTGTGAGCCACAGAGGTTGTGGGGTAGAACTTGAGCCCTGCACAGCAAACCCATAGTTTTGTTAGGTCAGTTAAAGATCTCCTTTGTCATTGTCTTTCAAAAGTTGCAACCAAGTGGGAAGCGGGCTACCAGATCTCCAGCCTCTAAATATATTTCCTTACAGAACAGCCTCTCTGTAAGACAGATCTGTTTGCTTCAGTCCCCCCCGCCCCCTGCTCTATGCCTCACGTGGGAGTACTTGCGAATAGAGCGCCTGGAAGGATCAACACAGTTTTCTAAAGCAAACATAACACAAGTGCTATTCATGGGTTACACACTCCACAGCTGTAATGCGAAATGTGTAGGAGCAGCCCCTAATGGCATTCAAATCATGTACTAACAGTTCTCAAGTGTCTGGTGTTTTTCATTTTCTAGCTAGGGGAAGAGATATTCATGTGCTGATTTCCTACACTGAACAGCTTTGTAACCCCTGCAGAGTGAAGGCACACTGTTTCTGAATCTCTATTATGTCAGATGAATGCCAGTTAGAGGCCAGAAAGGACATGTGATCCCAGTTTAGATTCTTCTTCTTCTTTTTTTTTTCCCCCAGCTATAGCTCTGCAGTTCAGTGGCATGGGTTTTGAATGAATGCATGGAGGAAAACTCAGAGAGCATGTATCAATGTTAAATTTCACATAAAAGACAAAGGACACATATTTTTCTATCTGGGTATAATTTAATACTTCTGTACACACTTTGATCTCACTGAAGGTTTGCATTTTCAAAATGGCCTCTTGCAGAGCCCCAGATGGCTGCCTGTCCAACCCAAACATCAAGCTCACTGTAAATAGTGTGGATTGTCATCAGAACAATGAAGTTCACATTATGCATGCTGAGGGAATTAAGCTACATTTTATTCATTTAAATCTTTTTTTTTTTTTTTTTACTTTAAATGTGACTTGGTCATAGAATATGACAGAGAAGATTATAACATTTAAAAAACATGCAAGGCACATTTATTATATATGTTGTATCAATAATTTCAATTCAAACTGAAAGAATGTGTGTAAAACTGGGGTTGGGTATTCACCATCATAATAGATATTATCTAAATATTTGGGGTTCAGTAAAACCTAAAGTATATTTTACCAAGCACTTTTTCCATTACATTTGTTCTGTTTATTTATTTATTATAATTTTTCCATTACCATTTAACCCTCCATATTCTTTCTCCTTTACACTTTAAGTTGTATGTTTCTAAGCTGTTTGGTCCATTTGTTCCAAATTCATTTGCATTAACCTCATTAGGACAGTGATTTGTAAACAAAAGTCTTGACATGCAAGAAGATATGGTCTCTATAAAACCATTTATCTTAAAAAAAAAAAAAAAAACCATTTATCTTAATTTCATATGGCAATTGAAACTAGATTGTAGAAGAGTTTCCTTCCATGTTGAATTTTAGACATCTTTTTTAAGGGGAAATAAAATCATTTGTTGGCTGAATATAACAGACAGCTATATATGTATTATTCCATATTCGACTAAACATATATGAAAAAAATAAAGCATTTCACAGGATTTTGAAAAAAATGCTGAGTCAAGCATGTGAAGAATAACTACACAGAGATGCTGTGTCCACAATTTTAGTTAAATATTATTTATGCATATGACAAGATTTTTCTTTCCAGGGTAAATGAAGAACTTGGCTGGTAATTTTTTTTTCTTTCTATCACCAATGTCACTGTCTTGTGGTCCTTGTTCTCTAGGTCAAAGTGCTGGATTTCTGAGGAGCAGCCTAGAGACACATGTGCTAAAAAAAAATCAACAACTCTGTTTGCAAATAATAGTTACAAAACACCTGCATTTTATAAACAGCTTCAGTCAAAGAGATAGTAAAAGATCTGAACTAGAGGAAAAAATAATATGCAATCTTTTTAGCCATCTTCACATAACTAAAACTGATATTCTGTGAAGAGAGAAATAGTGTATTTGGTGAGGACTAGAAGAGGACACACCTGACATTTAAATAATAACATGGATGCCAGTCTGAGGAGAAACAGCAAGGGGTCCTCTTCACTGCCCTGTCCCCACTGCAGGCAACTCACCCCCAGCCCTTGAGAATGTACATGATACAGAATATGGTAAAATCTCCCAGCCCTTCCCTTTTCTAGCTTTGAAATCTTGGGCAAGTTAACTAACCTCCCATGATTGTTTCTTTATATTTAAGGATAATTATGACATAACCTTACATTTTCCACCTGGTTATAAAAACTGGCACGGTGTATACAATATGTCTATCACAAAACAGTTCAAAAATAAAATGAAATTATTATGAATTAAGTAAATTTGCCTTCTGACAGTTATACTGTAAACTATCACCAAATAGATCAGAGAAGAGATAATGAATGTCTAAACATATACTTGAATGTAACTTTATTAAAGACAGAGACTTATTGAATAAAATAATGTGTTAATCATCAGGGAGATTAGTCAAAAGTGAAATGTTCAAAGGGAATGAATTGTATTCAGTAGAAATTCCTTATGAAGAAAGTACTAAAAGTGCTTAGAACTTCCTTCTCTTAGAGCAGGGAGGAGAGAGAAGGGGGATTTGGTGGAGCTCTTGGGTTTTCAGATCATCACCGGGTTCTATTGAAGGTCTGATTGCATTATGTACACTAATGCATATGCTCTCATTTACCCACATATTACATTTTAAAACAATGTGCAGTCATTTCCGTCACCACTATGAATAACTTTCAATACTACTACCACCACTGCCAAAGTTCTCTAAGTGCTTTCCAAAGATAACTGATGATTCAAAAAGCCTTACTAGGTCTATCACATGTGTAAGGGAGTAGATAGCATATTAGACATCATCTAACTGGATTCCAAGAAAGTAAACACCAGAGCCTTTTGCAGGGAATAGAATGAAGTCAATATTAAGGGGGCTGAAAGTTCTTCATTTCCCTACTCTACTTAACCACAGTAGTTTTTTCTTAATGTATTGCAATTTCTGCAGGGCTACATTTGATAAATTATTTTTTCTGTTTAAAAGAAATGTTTAAAAATCATGAATCTAGTCCTGCTTTTCATGGAATATATGCATAAACTGAACCTAGAGGCTAAGTGGCATCCTCAAATTTTTGGTGACAGAAAATGATATACACAATACAATCTTGGTCTCACACTGTGGATTCAATCATCCTTTATCTCTACCAGAGCATTTCGTCACCACTTCCTTCCACATAAGGGCAAATATCTAAATTTCTCTTAATAGTATTGAATTATTCTCCCAGGCACCTATGCTTGCAGCCTTAACTTCAATTCACTAATAAAAGTTTCATAACATTGCTTAGCAGTTCATTTTTACCTTAAAGGTAAGATGTGAATTAGACAGAAAGTAAATAAAGACTACGTATTTTGGCTCTTTCCAAACACCTCAGTATGGTCCACTTTTCACGCACAAAGCATCCTTTCTTTCCATGCCACAATGAACCCCATGACCAGAACTGATCATAGTATAATTGAACTCCTGCAACAGCTTCCTTCTCCCTTTGCCTCTCTCTTCTAATGGTCATTTCCTAAATCCCCCCAACATCTTTGTGTAGCTAAATCTGACCTACCTTCCAGGCCAGACACAAATATTACCTCCTTCCCAAACGCTTCCCTCTACCTAGACATAACTGGTTGTTCTCTTGAGTGCCTAGAAAGCTCTCTGTACTTCTCTTCTGCAACTTGTGGGGAGTTGAATGGAAGACCTCTCAGCCTAATCACCCGTAAAGAGTCTCTCTAATAGGTACTGCCCACATCTAGGGCTTAGTCTTTGTTATGGGTTGAATTGTGCCTACTCTGCCCTCCACCCCATTCATATCTGACCTTCTAATGCCCAGTAGCTCAGAATATGACCTCATTTGGAAATACCGTCTTTGAAAATGTAATTAAGTTAAGATGAGGTCATTAGAGCGGGCCTTAATCCAATATGGCTGGTGTCCTTATAAAAAGGGAAAATGTGGATTTGAAGTCAGACATGCATGTAGGGAAGATGATGTGAGAAACATAAGACAGCCACATACAAGCCAAGGAGCAAGGCCTGGAACAGACCCTTCCCACACAGCCCTTAGAAAGAACCAAACTGACTAATAGACTTCTAGCATCCAAAACTGGGAAAAAATACATTTCAGTTATTTAAACCATTCAGTCTGTGTACTGTGCTATGGCAGCCCTAGCAAACTAATTCATCTCTTATCCTTACAAGCCCAGAAACTACATCATTTCAGGGTCTTTACATATTCAGACTCAGGGATGCTGACTCACATTTTAAAACAAAGCAACACTAGACTGATGTATAAAGCCAATATGTCAATTCATTAATGACACCAACTAAAACTGTTAAAGGAATGACACACTCTTGTCCACTGACCAGCACATTCTCTTTGAGAAATAGCACTACTTGGGAGGACTAATTATGATAGCTAAATTATGTAGTGAGCATGAACTCATAGCAACTTAAATAAGAATCAGTATTCCAGAGTTTAAGGCATCAACTTACCACGCTCACTGCATACACTCAAATGGCATGCCTGCTGGCAGGACCAATCAAATGAAATCGTTGGACTATGTCATCTTTTTCTTTACCCAGTGTTTCAAAGAGTAACATCTTTCAACATAGGATACCACTGGCTCTCTATCTAGCATCCATTTTTCCCTTTCCTCCTTTCTGATTTTGTTTGGGCGTCAGCCTTCCCGAGAGCCAGTGTAGTAATCATACCATCTCCTTCCTCATGATAAATCCAATAATCCACTCAGTTCACACATGCTCCCCCCTCATCCCCAGGCTACCCGAGAAAGTGAGCACCTACCAAAATTACGTTAGTGCAGCTAGAAAGAAGTATTAATTAGAAGCAACACATTCTTTGCTCTCTCTCCCACTGAATATGAACAAAAAAAGTATGTTTCCTTCTTTGTTCATGGGCACCTGATGTAAATACGCTGATACTTTTATAGGCAAAGGTTATAAATGAAAAGAATATGGGTTGCTGATGACATCACTGAGGCACCAAATCAACCAACCTTTCCCTGTATCTTTTTATGAGTTAAACTCAGTTTCTTGGCACCAAATGTATCCTAGTGTCTAAAGAGCATCTCTTTTTCTATGCTTCCTAGACAACTTCTAATTTATACTTTGTTTAGTTTGCTAATGTCACCGCAAGTTTTATAGGTCAAGAAACCAGTCTCTTTTATGGTGATTTTGCTCATCTTTGATCTCATATGATTTGGCAATTTTTTTTTTAAAGATTTCTCTCTCCCCCCCCAACTAATAATTTATTTACTTGTTTATTTTTAGAGAGAAGGGAAAGGAGGAAGAAGGGGAGAGAAACATCACTATGTGGTTGCCTCTCACTCGCACCCCTAACTGGGACCTGACATGCAACCTAGTCATGTGCCCTGACTGGGAATCGAACCAGTGACACTTGGCTCACAGGCCGACGCTCAATCCACTGAGCCACAGCAGCCACGGCTGGTTTGGCAATTTATAGTGGAAATCTCATTAAGCAAATGCTATGTGGGAGAAACTGTGCTGGGGGTGCAACAAAAAACCAAGGTAGCCCTGGCTGATGTGGCTCAGTGGATTGAACGGTGGCCTGAGAACCAAAGGGTCACTGGTTCAATTCCTAGTCAGAGCACATGACTGGATTGCAGGTGAGGTCTCCAGTTGGGGGCACAGAAGAGGCAACCACACATTAATGTTTCTCTCCATCTCTTTCTTCCTTCCTTCACCTCTCTCTAAAAATACATAAATAAAATCTTTAAAAGAAAAGAAAAAGCAAGGTAGACAAGTTGCACTCATGGAATATGTATTTTAAGTGAGAAGACAGATGAAAACACATAAACCCATGAATAAAATACTAGATTGTAATTAATAGATGTAATTTATAGAGTGCTGATATAGAGAATGAGAACAGACCTTCTCGAGGAAGAATGGCCATAAAAGCATCTTGGGGAAACTTTAAGTTAAAACCTTAAGTTTGAAGGAACTACCTCAGTGTGGCCCCCAGGTGCCACTAGCAGAACTTCTATTTTTTGCTATATATCCATTTATATAATGTAGTGAATTGAGCGTCGGCCTGCGAGCTAAGTGTCGCTGGTTCGATCTTCCAGTCAGGGCACATCAGAGAAGGAAAACTCTGACTCCAAAAAACCTCCGCTGCCTTGCGACATACCTCTTCAGGGGAAAGGCTAAGGGAGTAAACCCCGACAGAAAATCTGGAGCCGGAGTCCCTAAGGCGGTTTGACGTTGTAGTCAACACCGGCAACTCCTGCGGTGCACCTGAAGCCAAGCTGTATTGACTCCGTCTTTCCCTTGGATCCCTCAGCTGCGAAGAGAGGGGGGGTCTGCTGCATGGGCAACAGCAGACCCTCCATATCACCCTGCCCAGGCTCTGTAGCTTCAGCTTCACTGGAGAGGACACTCCAGCGTCATCGCAAGATGTCGATTCGACACGGAGGGGAGACAGATACCGTGTCACTCCCGAGTCGGACTGCACAACCATTCTCGGCGGTGCAGATAGACTCTTAAGAAGCTACACCATCGTCTCTCGAGACGGACGGCTGCCGACGAATGTAGTGAATATTTGTTGTTATTTTAAACAACTTGGATTATGAACTCATTTAGTCATTTTGATGTTTGAGGAGTTCCTCTTCTTATGAAACTTGGTGGTGGCTGCCACCTATTATAGAAGCTGAGAATGTTAGAAATTCACATTACCAACCTCCTTTGCAACTCTAGCAGGTGACCCAGGAACCCCAAATCTGAGACACACACTTTGACCTCGAAGTTCATACAAGGGCAACCTCTCTTTGGTGGTGGTGGCCGCAGTGGTGACCAGGACCAGGGGGTCCCTGGGTCCCACAAACCAGGTATTTAATGAAGCACCCAGTCCTGGTTCAGGGCAGTAGCTCACACACCAGGCCATGTCTCTGGAGTTCCAGGCATTGTTTCTCGATATTTAACCTCCATTCGGGTTCCTCAGTCCCATCAAGGTTTCTATCAACTTCGCCATATTATTTAAGAAGATCCTTTTCTGTTTCAGAATTGGATTCTGCTCCTTGCAGTTCAGAGCCCTGGCTGATACATGTCTTATGTCACATAACTTAGGCTACAGATTCATGAGGGCCCCGTTTGAGTTGAATTTTTGTGTTGTTTTTTACCAAGCAGTCATACTGCCTGGCATACCTGTCATTCAATGCTTACTGAATGATTTCCTTGGATTTTAGTTTCCCTTTTAACAAAATGGATAAAATATAAAGTGTTGATTGCATATTCTTTATTTATCTTCTAAATATGGTTTTAATTACTTCAGGTGCATCTAATAGAGTTGAAAAGAATTATCTTCAAATAGCCTTTTTTTGTTTGCTAAAATCACATTGGACAAAGAATGTTGGTCTCCTTGGAGAAAGCAATTGATATGTATGTATCTGAAAAAGAAATCTCTCTGTGTTCTTTTGTTTCTGGTGTGGAAAATTTTAATCCACTACTGCATGTTATCTGATGATAAATGTGTACTATATGTTCTTTCTTTAGCATAGGTGGCAAAGAGCTGCAAGCAGTGCCAAAGGAATAGTCACCTATCGATAAAAAGCCAAAAAAGAAAAAAAAAGTATTTTTGACTTAAGAGTTCAGATGCTTTCAATTTAAAATCATCACTCATTTAAAATATACAACATTAAATTTTGTCAAGAGATAGTATCTTTTAAGTAATAATTGCCAGTTTGGGAGCACCCACATGCAAGTACTTAACATACAGTAACTGTACGTTAATAGGAATTAATACTAACATTTTACTATTGAATAAATAGAGTCTCAGAGAAGCCAGGAACTTGCCTAAGGTTATATTGCTAGAAAGTTGTTGAGCAAGAATTTGAAATGAATCTATCTTAATCCATTCTCCTCTACCACACTGCCTTCTTAGATCAGTGGCAGGTAAAACTGGCCTTCCTCTCACAGATATGGAAATAAAGCTGAGAAGACCACCACCACATCCCTCTCCTAGAACAATGCCATGTACACAGAAGAGAAGATAATGAATGGTTTGTAGGAAGATGATTACTGTTTTTATCATTTTAGTGTCCAAATTAATTATATATGTTTATAGCTGCTATTCATATTTAGTTATTTCTCAAGCACCTACCACAGTCTTCTACCATAACTTTC
This sequence comes from Furipterus horrens, assembly GCF_987537825.1. Classification (NCBI taxonomy): domain Eukaryota; kingdom Metazoa; phylum Chordata; class Mammalia; order Chiroptera; family Furipteridae; genus Furipterus; species Furipterus horrens. The sequence goes on from NW_028327175.1 coordinate 89,404,004, forward strand.
TGATAAGAAAATAATTGAGTACTGTAATATACTATAGGGCAAATATTACTTTGCAGTCATCACACCAAACAAATTGGAAAATAATAAGTATTAGAATTATACACAAAGTAAAATTCATTTAGGCAAAGGTAGCAAAGAGACCCGAAAAGTGAAAGTAAACAAAAGCAGGTCACACATTTTATTTAATGACTTTGGGTAATGTTAACAAAAACGAAAATTTAAGGAATGGGAAGTAACAACTTAAACTAATTTACAGATAATGGCTCAGATTTAACTGATTATATCAGGATTACTTATTATAGCAGGGTTTAATTTACCTATGACTAAAAGGATTTGAAAAAACTGGAGAGTCCAGAGAAGGAAATCAGAGTGATTAAAAATGGAAAACATTCAGAGGAGGTGAAGTTGGCCCCGCAGGGGCAAAGGCAGCTACAGACTCCGAATACAGAAAGCCTTATTATGCAGCCTGCACTGGAGTCTTCAGAGCACCCAACACAGCAGGCATGGCCTGCAGAGTGGGACAGGACAGCCTGGCTAATGACCAAGTAACTGCTCTCCCGCTCATACCTTTTGCCAGTCAGTCCCTGCAAAGGTAATCCCATTGCCAGAGATTAGTTTGCCTGTTTAATTCTAGTTAGAATTATACAAAGAAAGTGTCACTTGTCTTCAGATATAAAGCAGATTGTATCCATTGGACCTATCATGAAGCATGATTTTCACTTCTAGGATCTCCCAATCTACAACCCAGGGTTCCCAGAGCATTGATGTTACTAGAAAGACCTGACTACAGGTGGAGTTCCAACCAATGGCCTGAATACCAGGGTCCCACACAGACAGTACAAGCATGTTATGTTGGGGCCAGACTACCATGCTGTCTGAAAGAGGATGACCATTCTTGGTTCTCTGCAACTGGTGACAAAACCTGCACATGGGCTTCACAGTCTAACCGCTAGATTCAAATTTCGCTTCCTCTTATTACCTATGTGACCATGGGCAACTGTCTTAGCCTTTCTGTTTGCCTCTCTAGTTCCACTCTCCACTTGTCCCCCCATTCTCTTTTCCCCTGGAAAAACTGACCTTTATGCAAGATGTGTTCTCTGACTTGGCATTGAATTCAGCCAATGGGGAGTCTAAAGAGGATTTCAAAGGGTAAACAAAGAGTAGATCCAGGATATTTATCCTCCTTCTGCCTCCCTAGAGTGGAATTTGCCTTAACTGGGTGTCCCTGATGAAGTCATTCTCAAAGCACCTGAGTATGTCTTTTGCTGGTACAGCTACCCTTCAGTTACTGTAACCCCACAGTACCGCACTATCCTTTGTGATTCCCCTACTCGCCTTTTACACCTTTGTAAATACATAGTTTTTGTTAAAAAAAAAAAGGGGGGGGGGGAGAAAGACAATAGTAACAAAAAAAATATCAAATTATCTAACTTTAATAAAGTATGATCTTTGTGTCTACTTTCTTTATATGAAAAGTTTTTTTTTAATTTTTTAATTCAATCTTTATTGTAATTTTTCCATTACCATTTAGTCCCCTTATACTATTCTCCCCCAAGAATCAACACACCTATGTCCATGTCCATGAGTACTTTTTCTTTTTGCTCAATCCCTCTATGCCCTCACACACCCCCATTCCTCGACTAGCTATCATCTGCTCACCATCTATGAGTATGTCCCCATTTTCCTTGTTAGTTCAGTTTGTTCATTAGATTCCACGTGTTAGTGAAATCATATGGTATTTGTCTTTCTCTGACTGGCTTATTTCACTTAGCATAATGTTCTCCAGGTCCATCCATACTGTCACAAAGGGTAAATTTTCTTCTTTTTTATGGCTGACTCGTATTCCAATGTGTAAATGTCCCATAGTTGTTTTATCCACATTTGGGCTGCTTCCACATCTTGGTGTTTGTAAACACTGCAATGAACATAGGGATGCTTATGTTTTTCCAAATTAATGTTTTGGGTTCCTTTAGACATATTCCCAGAAGTGGAATTGCTGGGTCAAAAGGCAGTTCCATTTTTAATTTTTTGAGATATCTCCATACTGCTTTCCACAGTGGCTGCACCAGTCTGCAATCCCACCAACATTGCAAAAGAGTTCCCCTTTCTCCACATCCTCACCAGCACTTGTTTGTTGATTTATCGGTGATAGCCATTCTGACATGTGTGAAATGATAGCTCATTTTGGTTTTAATTTGCTTTTCTCTGATGATTAGTGACATTGAGCATCTTTTCACATGTCTATGGGCCATCTTATATCCTCTCTGGAGAAGTATCAATTTGGGTCCTTTGCCTATTTTTTGGGGGGGGGGTTGTTGTTGTGTTTTGATGTGGACTTTTTAAAGCACTTTATAGATTTTGGATATTACCTCCTTATAAAATGTATCGGCAATTATGTTCTCCCATTTTGTGGCTGTCTCTTTATTTTGTTGATGATTTCCCTCACTTTGTAGAAATTTTTTAGCTTGATGTAGTCCCATTTGTTTTTCTTTTGTTTCCCTTGCCTGGGGAGGCATATCCTGTAAGAATTTTTTTACAGGCAATGTCCAAGATTTTGCTGCCTATGTTTTCTTCTATGATCTTTATGGGTCAGGTCTAACATTTAAGTCTTTCATCCATTTTGTATTCTTGTGTGTGGTATAAAATGGTGGCCTAGTTTCATTTTTCTGCATGTATCTGTCTAATTTTCCAATACCAATTTATTGAGTAGACTCTCTTTAGCCCATTGTATGTGCTTGCTCCCTCTGTCAAATATTTATTGGCTGTAAAGGTGTGGGTTTATTTCTGGGCTCACTATTCTGTTCCATTGATCTATGTGGCTGTTTTTATGCCAGTACCATGCTGTTTTAATTACTATGGCCTGATAGTATAGTTTGATATTAAGTAGCATAATTCCTCCAACTTTGTTTTTCTTTCTCAGGGTTGCTGTTACTATACAAGACTTTTTTTGGTTCCATATGAATTGTTGAAATATTTCTTCTAGTTCCATGAAATATCTCATTGGAATCTTGATGGGAATTGCATTGAATCTATAGATTGTTTTGGATAGCATGGACATTTTAATGATGTTAATTTTTTCTATCCATGAACATGGTATGTGCTTCCACTTATTCATATCTCCTATTTCTTTCTATTTTGCTTATGAACATCAAATAGGTCAGCACACATGGTGGGAAGTTAATGCTGAGTGAGTGTTAGTTCTTCAGGGGAGGAACACTGGAGAATGCCCTGTCACTTCGACTTTTCTGCTGCTGTTAAGGTAGGCAGTCCAACCTGGACTGATACCATTTCTTGGAGGCAGAGCTATATGTTCACTGCTGGTCTGAAAAAAGTTTCTCTTGATAAAGTAGGAACAGGAGAGGATCCGTATTTCCAGTATCATGCTATGTTATGGCTACTCAAGGTCAATGTAAATCTTTATTTTCACTCTATAGCACAATGATTCCTTCCAAAGAAACCCACTGTGCTAGTGTAAATGAGTTTGTGGAGCCCTCCAGCATCAGCTGTATAATGTGCCTTTAAATAGTCCAATATCAAGTACAGCTAGTTGCACTGACATCAGTTTCTTATTTAAGATCTGTATTAGTTTGTTAAGGGCTTCCATAACAAAGCAGCACAGACTGAGTGGCTTGAACAGCACAAAGGTATTTTCTCAAAGTTCTGCAGGATAGAAGTCCAAGAAAAAGGTGTTGGCAGGGTTGGTTTCCCCTGAGGGCCTTTCTTCTTAGCTTGCTGATAATCATCTTCTCCCTAGTGTCTTCACATGGTCTTTCTTCTGTACCTGTCCAAATCTGAATTTCCTTTTCTTATAAAGGCATGTGTCATATTAAATTAGGACCTAACCTAATGACCTCATTCTAACTTAATTACCTCTTTAAAGATATTATATCTAAACACGGCCACTCTGATATACTGGGGTTTAGTACTTCAACACATGAATTTTGGGGGTGGGGGGGTGGTCATGACTCAGACCATAGCAGGCTTTTTCTCTGCTCATGGTAGTTTCTATGTGGTGTGAAAAAACTGTTTATTTCTGCCATATGACCTCATCTTTGGAAAGATCTGAGTTCATCAGGAATATTCTACTCATTATTTTTAAAAAAGTGAAAATGAGGTAGCATGTGTTTTCCTTTTAAAAGGGTGACTTCTGGGCTCCCTATGCACATTTTCTCAATGCCCACCAACAACTTTGGCAATGCATGTAAAGGCTCCAAGACAATTAGTGCTTTTAATTTACACAAGTGAAGGGACCATTCAAAATATTCTTTCTGGTAGCAGGAGATCCTCTGAAGTTGTCTTTGGTTGTCTGTAAGGATGGGGATAGACAAGACTAGCAACTCCTGAAAGGCAGCTTTCCTGTCTTCTAACAGGAAAAAAAAAAAGTGTAGTTTCCTTTATTAGTCATCCCATTGCACTACACTTATAAGACTGATTAAAAACTAAAGCTGGTTACAAATTGGGGTATCACCGTCCTACTAGCTATTCTTACAATAATATAACAGAAACCTATTTACCTTCAATAGTGAACTACTGGTAGGCCTGGAAGCCAGAGCTGAACCAGGTGACCTCTTAAGATGACTTTGTTGTCTGATGATGTCATGAAATTAAATGGCCAGCAGCCTGGAGGAATACAAAATAAGTCCAATTCAAATCCTTAGGATGACATGGTGAGAGCAGGTGCGACTGTATTAATCAGCATGTGGCAGAAATACTTATGCCTGCTAATGAGATGACAGTGGCTGTGTTGTGCAAACTGTCATGGTGAAAGCATCCCTGCCTGGCACTGATACCCTTGGGCACTTGTCTAATCACCACATGAGCAGCAGCAGCTAAGGACAGGCTTTCAAATTCATGTGCATAAAATCTCTAAGACTATTGCTTCCACTCAGTGAAACACTAATTCTGCTAAACATACTAAAGGGGAAAATTCTGGTTCATATTGAAATAGCATTAAAAAATTGGAATAGCTTCTGCTGTCACATAAGGTCTCCATTACAATAGCCAAGAGAAAAAGAAGTTAATACTTATGCCAGCCCGTCCTTGTGATGTTCTGTGACTTACAAAGCTCAGGCTAAGACTTTTAAAATACTGCATATTAAATATTGCTGAACATAAGGAATAAAAAATGGAAACTGAATGCTGTATTTTATATATAAAATTCCCTTTTATAGAATACTGTCATCATTTTAGGAAGAAAGAACAGAATGATAACAATGAAACTATTACATTGTTCTATTTTCATAACATTCTCATTATCATTGTATTTTATATAAATGAGAACTAAATAAAATGCTGGTTAAGATCTATATTTTGCTTTAATATATAAACAGATGAAACCATTCAATTCAATGAAGTGGGATGGAGCATTAACCTTTAGAGAGCAAGGGTTCATGACTAAGGATTGATGGAGTGATTCTCTGTTTTATCAAATCACTTAAGTTAAAATGGAGGGTAAGTTAATTGGCTATTTCAAAGTAGTGCTAAGACAGTTTCATGGTTTAAAAAGCATCCATTTCCATTATCATCAATGTGATAAGTGTAAAGCCATTCTACATTGTTTCTATATGCTTTTATTGTACAAAAAGGGAAATGCATTATATTATGTCATGGTAGATGAATGTTTTCAGCATTACTACTTTGTGAAATTTTACAACTTAGAAAAAATATTCATATATATACATATACACATATATACTTAGCTCTAATGAATCATATAAATGAAACAATGCTGCTCTATTTTAATCACAGGGGAAATTTGTAGGGAAAATGCAATCAAAGAAGCCAAAACTGCATTTGTGCATACAAGAGCAAGAAAAACATGAAAAAATAATCCTTTAAAATACGTAAGAAATAAGGCAAACTGATTTCCTTTATTAAAGTAATTTTTAATCGTTAAATAAGTTATATTAATATAATTATTTTTAAATACAGTATAAAAGGATTTACAGTAAGAGGTAATGTTTGTCCTCACACTTATCCCCCAGGCACGCTGCCCTCTTACTACAATTAACTAGCCTCATGACTTGTTTTTATGTTTACAAATATATATTATGTGCATATGTAAACATATACACTTATATGTGTACTTTTCCCAAGTCAAAGAACAATATACAACTACTTAGCCATAGAAAAAAATGAAATACTGTCATGTGCAACAACATGGATGGAACTTGAGCATATAATGTTAAGCAAAATAAGTAGGTCAGAAAAAGCTAAGAACCATATGATTTCACTCATATGTGGGACATAAAACTGAAACTCTTAGACATAAACAACAGTATGGCAGTTACCAAAAGGAGTGGGGGGTGGGAGGTAGTAAAGGGTTAAGGGGGCCAAATTTATGGTGATGAAAGATGATTTGACATTGGGTAGTGGGCACACATGCAATAAACATAGAAAGTGTACAATAGAAGCCTATATAATCTTATTAACCCATATCACCCCAATAAATTTAATTTAGAAGAAATAATATACAAGATGAAGGCCTAGACAGACACACTGCATCTCCCTCCACAACTAAGAATACAACTACCTCAAAGCTAGAGATAACCAGAAGTTCCAGAAAATCAAGCTGCATGGAAATCCAACAAACAAAGATACAAAGAAGAAATACTCATCCAGACAGGTGCAACAGTTCTTCCTAAGACTCAGAGGCAAACAAACTCAGGAGCCTGTCCAGATGAGGAGACAGAGAAGTATGGCCCAAAAGAGGGAATGGATCAAGGTTCCAGTGGGAGAACTAAGAAACAAGAAGATTACCAATCTAACAGATGCAGAGTTCAAAACACTGGTGATAAAGATGCTCACAGGCTTGACATACATGCTTAAGTATAGTAAACTCAGCAGAAGTGGAGGTCATGCTAAATGAAATGAAGAAAAATCCGCACCAAACCAGTGGTGAAGGGAAGGAAACCGGGGTTCAAATCAATGATTTGGAACATAAGGAAAAAAAAAAAACAGTCAACCAGTACAAAACAAGGAAACAAGAATTGAAAAAAATGAGGAGAAGCTTGGGAACCTCTGGGGCAACTTTAAACGTGCCAACATCCAAACTACAGGGGTGCCAGAAGGAAAAGAGAAAGAGCAAAAAATTGAAAGCTTATGTGAAAAAATAATGAAGGAAAACTTCCCAAATTTGGCAAAGGAAATAGAATAGACATACAAGTCCAGGAAGCACACAGAGTCCCAAACAAGCTAGACCCAAAAAGGACCACACAAAGACACATCATAATTAAAATGCCAAAGGCTCAAGATAAAGAATCTTAAAAGCAGCAAGAGAAAAGCAGAGTTTCCTACAAAGGGGTGCCTATAAGACTATCAGCTGATTTCTCAAAAGAAACTTTGCAGGCAAGAAGGGACTGGCAAGCAGTATTCAATGTGATGAAAGCAAGGACATACAACCAAGATTACTCTATTCAGCAAAGCTTATCATTTAGAATGGAAGGGCAAATGAAGTGCTTCCCAGACAAGGTAAAGCTAAAGGGGTTCTTCATCGCTGAGCTGTTATATGAAATGTTTAAGGGACTTATTTAAGAAAAAAAAGATCAAAACTATGGACATTAAAATGACAACAAACTCACAACTATCAACAACTGAATCTAAAAAATAAAAACAAAATCCACCTAAGCAAACCAGAATAGGAACAGAATCATAGGTATGGGGATCATTTGGAGGGTTATCAGCTGGAACGGGGAAGGGGGAGAAATAGGGAAATGGTGCAGGGATTAAGAAGTATAATTGGTTGGTACAAAATAGACAGGAGGGTGTTAAGAATAGTATAGGAAAGGGTGAGTCCAAAGAAATTATATGCACGACCCATGAACATGAACTAAGGAGGGTGGGATTGCTAGAAGGCACAGGGGTACTGGACAGAGGGGAGCAAAGGGAAGAAAAATTGGGACTACTATAACAACATAATTGATAAAATAAAATTTTAAAAAAGAATAATATACAGCTGTTTACACTTTGCTTTTACTTTTTTACTGAATAATTTATCTAAAAGATTGTTCCAGAGTAGCATGTACACACACATACCATTTTTTAAAAGCTGTGTAACATCTCCTCTGGTAATGTACCACTATTTAGCCAGTCTTCTGTTGATAGGCATTGAAGTTGTTTTCAATGAATTGTTCCTTTGAACAATAGTGTAATATATCCGTGTAACTATGTCAAATCCAAATGTAGTAATAAGTTAGATCTTAGGTCTGGAATTGTAGAATAAAAAGTTCATGGGCATTATCTTTATAAAAATAAAAATTTTCTCATTGATGAGGGGGTTTTTGGTAAGTAATATCAACTTAATATTTAATTCGTTTGCACCAGTATACTACTTCCAACAGTGAATGAGACCAGTTTGCCCCACCCTCTCCTATCCTGTGTAGCTATTACGTGTTTATTCAGTGATATACAGCACATGCTCTGTGCTAAGTCCCTGTTATGTGGTGGAGCTATTGAGAGGAATGATAGAGACAATGTCCCTGGTAGTCTGGTTTTACACGTTCTTCGTAGTATATGAAAAGCAAGTCAACAATTACATTGATATTTTCAGGTAGTAGAAAGTGCATTAAAAATAAAGCAGAACAAGAGGATAAAATAATGGGTGAGGGATCCTAAGAGGGTGAGAAGCTGAGTTAGGAGCAGAGGCTAAATGAAATGTGGAAACACAAAGGTTGGGAAAGGACCATCGTGGTAGAGGGAAGACCAGAAGAAAAGTCTGAAGGTTTCTTGCTGGATGTGTTCAAGGTAGAACAGGAAAGCCGGCCAGGCTACATCAATGGAGGGGTCAGCAGGGTGGGAAGAAAGTATTTCCCAGAAGCAGATAGCAGCCAATCAGAAAGGAGTTTGCAGGACACAGGAAGAGTTTAAGTCAAAGTGAGGAAAGACCACCATCAAACATTTTCAGTTTATGTTTCCCATCACCATTTATCCCCCCACACTCTCTTCCATCTCCACCTGCCCCTCAGCCTCCCACAATCACCACACCGTTCTCTTGGTCCATGAGTTCTTTCTCTCTTTTTTCTTTTTTACTCGATCCCTCCACCCTTCCAGCCCAATCCAGAGTTTAAGTCTTTATTTCATTATGAGTAAAAAGGAAGTGTGTTCTATAGCTAAAATAAATGAACATATTTTTCTGTCAATTGCTTTCTCATGTCCTCCAACAATTTTTAAATTACTTGTTACTTGTTATTCTTTTTAAGATTTTATTTATTTTTTAGAGAGAAGGGAAGGGAGGGAGAAAAACATCAGTGCAAGGAAAAAACATCAATTGGTAACCTCTCCTACATGCCTCAACCTGGGACTGAACCTACAATCCAGGCATGTGCCCTGACCTGGAATCACCAGCAACCTTTCACTTTGCAGAATGACATCCAACCAACTGAGCCACACCAATCAGGGCACTTCTCATTCTTATAGTAAAGAAATTACCACATTCAGAGTCAGCTATAACACAAAGTCATTATTCCAACTTGTCTCTTGTCTACTGATTAAAGATTTTTGTACAAAAGATTTAGTTTGTTATGTAGTCAAATTACCAACTTTTCCTTTATGACTTTTAAGTTTTGTGACTTCTGCATTATGACTTAAAAAAGTATGCCCTATGCTTTTATTATGGTTAATTTTTATGTTTAACTATTTAATATATGTGGACTTATTTTAATCTACTGAGGGGGGTAAGAAATCAGTTATTTTTTCAGATTTCAGATTTTCAACCAAAATGTTTTAAGACTTTGAATGGGAAAATGTGTCTTCAAAAATAGGCATGATACTGGTTGTGACTTCATATACTTTTTTTATCTTATAAATAAAGCCTGATGTCTGTCTCAATGATCAAAGCTGTTTAATAGCTTTAGAGTTATCTGCACATTAAAGGTTTTATGGAATTCACCTGGAAACTATATGAATTAACTACCACATACACCCTATGAAAGGTTAACTCTTTTAACAGTTTATTTTTAATGTAGTGATTGGCAGGTTTGAGATTTTTATGTCTTCTGCTTCTAGAAAAAAAAATCCACTTAATTTTCTGCATCAATTTCTTTGCACAAAATTGTGCAAAATAGTCTTTCACTCATTGAAACAGTTAAAATTAAGTTCCTTGAATATGCAAAAGAATGCTTACCATATCTTTTTTGAACATCTACATCATTTATTCAGTTTTTGGTTCCAGAATGTATATTTTCTTAATTTCTTTTATTTCATAAAGAATTTTTTGTTCATGGAATTTACCTGCTTAATGGCACAATCATGTCTTATTCTGCCTTTTGAAGGCTGTATTTTGTTCTTTATTCTTGCAGTACCTTTGCTGTGTGTTCAATCATTTCTAAATAGGAGAATTCTTTCTGACACAACTATTTCAATAGTATAGCATAAAGTAAAGGGGGGAAGGTTGACCTGAGGGAAAACCCAGCATGAGTTTCAGCAGGCAGTTGGAGTTCCTTGCCTTTAGAAATTTTCTCATCAATACTTTGTTCATGGGTATAAATACCTTTCACCCTAAAGAGAGATCTATAGGAATTGCATGGAAGCTGCAATTCAAAACTGTGTCGTGTTTGTGTGTGTCATGATTTAGCCATTTCTCATTCTTCAAGCTGACCAACATTAGTGACCTCAGAGCTGCTCGTCACCACTGTTTCCTCAGCAGCATGCGTCTTTGCTCAGCCTCAAATTCTTATCACTCCATTTGGTCCACAAGGGTTTAGGGACCCTCCCACTTCTGTTTCTCAACTCTAAGCACCGTTGTTCAAAGCTGGATGTTGTAGGTTTGATCTCACAGGGAGTGCTTAAAAATTTAGGAACTCTTTATTCTGTAGGAAATCTATAAAGACAGCTATCTACTCAGTGTTATCTATCATCCTACTCCAATTCCTAAAGCATTTTTTTCCCATATATTGTGGTTTGGAGTTATAGTTGGCTTCTACTTTCCTTAAAGATTGAATTCACCTTTTCTGTTTTTCAATCTTTTATACTTTGGTGGACTTCAGAAAGAAAAGTAATTGAATCGTAGATAATTTTATCCTGACATCTTAGAATGCAAGCTCTAAATTTTTTTTTCTAACCTGAGGTCTACTACACTGAGAGTAAAAATGGAGGAGTCGTGTTTCTCTCTCACAGTGGGCATATACATTAAAATAAGTATATCACATTGGGAATTTTTAGAAAGAGGTGTGGTATGTTTGAGTTTGAAAGCAAATCTTGGTCTGATTTGACAAAATAATGACAAGCAGCTCAACATTGAAAACAGACTTTTTTACATGAGGAATTGTAGCACAAGTGGAAATAAGAATATATATGTTGTATTATATCCTAATATTCCAAAGATCATTTAGTGTCTCAGTTATTCATATATACCATCCTGTGGCCAAAATTTCACAGCTACTTAAGGCTTCAAATAAATTCAATTCAGGATAAGCCTCTGCCTTAAATTTCATTTCCATTTCATTTAAATGAATCTAATTCAGTAGACAAGTCACCTGATTTTATTTTTACTGTAATATCATTGTTATCATTTACAACAGTAGGTTTTGCCAGAAGTGAAAAGGAATACATAACCATTTTTATCTGAGCATAAAGAGATAATTCACAAGCTTTGCCCCTATTATCATTAATGAGAATTAAAGATCTAAATAGCCATGACTAAAATACAGACTGTATCCCTATGTTTTTGAACTCAGTATGACCTATGTATGTGTACACTGACACCACATAATTATGATGAACAACATCATTATAATACAAGGAAAGCTAACGAGGGTGCTGCCTTTGTTTTTTTTTATTAGCAACTCTCCAATTTCAAATTTAAAAAGTCCTTGCTTTGACTAAATTATTAATATTGTAATAATCTGTCATTAGAATCAATAACTGCTTTATTATTCATAGTACACACAGTACTAAAATAGACCCTCTCTGAAATAAATTTAGTGCCTTGTCACAATACAATATGATTTTACAATATTGCTAATGTGCACAAAGCATTCAAATATAGAATATCGACATGTCAGAGATTTATGACAAATGTGAGGAGAAGATGGATTTAGGTTAAGCTTTCATGTCACTTGACTGAGGTCAAAAAAATCAATACTATTCATAATGTATCTTTTAACCACAGTCTTAAGTGAAAAATCTGAGCATAGAGAGATTTCTTTTATCTTTCATCTTAGTAGTAGAAATATTCTAGAATTTGGGTTAATAGAGAAAATAAATAAAAATTAATTGACAGGAAAAGTGAGTTAATCACATTTTTGAAATGTACAGTGAATGACTTAGGACCAGGGAACTGAATATATAGCCAATGTGCTTCCCCCATTTTGACCTTATTTTATCTGCAGCCATATTTAATGTTTGTGAAGCCTGAGACATACAGTGATGTACAACAGCCACAATTCTCTTCTTAACTTTGACTTTTATAAATTTTAATATATTCAAATACCCAGAAATGTAATTTAAAGTTATTTTATTAATTTACTTTGTCCTGATTCTTTCAATGAAACATGATTTTTAGGCATATAGTGACCACAGCATTTGATTCTCTAATCCTTCTTATCCATGATAATTAGAGGAGACCAAATATTGGTATCTATTCCGCTTGTCATTAAGTGGCTTAGGAATGGGCAAGTCACGTGGTGGCCAATGATATATCCAATGATATATAAGATATATAAGAAGTCTCTTAGAAGCTTTGGGAAAAAAAGACTTCTTTCTTACAAAGAAGACTCAGAAGAAAAAATGCCATTCTTCTGAATTTTATCTAGTGATCCAGCTAATGGTTAGAGCCATCTTGCCATGCCAGGGTCAGTAAGCCTAGCTGACTGTACAGGCTGCAGAGCTGAGAGATGAAAAACCTGATTACTTCATGAAATTGTCTTCAGAAAAGTTTATAGGTTGCCTTATCATTTGGTTATTTTTATTTAAGATAAATATCCTATTTTAAGCCAGTTTGATATACCATTCTCTCTATGTTGCAGCCAAAAAGTTTCCTAACTGATGCTATCAGTCATCATTAGAAATTAAGTGAAAATTAATTATTATTATTCATGTTTTTATATTCTTCTTTGATGTGAAGAGACTATAATTTGCAGTTGTTTTATCAATGAAATTAAAATGGCTAATGAACCTGATCACAAATAACTGAATCCATTTTATCTCAGAGAAAGGATGGTACTCCTGATTGATGGATTCGGTCTCTAGTTAAACATTTCTCTGAAGCCTGTTTCCATCTCTGAAAGGTTTTCAAGTGTTAGAATAATTCCAGATTAATTATTACTATTAATCAGTTGGTCCTGAATAAGAGTTCTCCTTATGTATTTTCAACAAACATTCAGTCAGTAAATAGTGAGGGATGTAGACACAAAATTGTGACAAGTGCAGTGATAGATGTTATGCCCAAAATATCCTGACAACATAAAAGTAGGTATTACCTAATGTAGACTGGAATGAGGAACAATCAGGGAAGGTTTTCTGAAAAACTTATACTTGAGTTAAGTTTTTAGCAATGATTAGGGCTTGCCAGAATAAAGAAGGATATAATACGCGGATTTTAAGAAAAGAAAAGCTGATCAGTGAAAAGGGCAAGGTGTATATGTTAGGATTACAAGTTCAGGAGGTGAGCCACAAAATGGCAACAGATGAGGCTGATGTTAACAGCACAATATAGTGGTTAAAAGCAAGGAGTCTGGGGTCACAGGATCTTCAGTGTCAATCTCTTATTCAACCAATAATTAATTACCAAGTTCCAACTATATCTCCAGTTCTGTGATACAGCAACAATCTTTGTTTTTATGGAGCATACATTCTAGAGAAGGAGCAACAAAAACAAAACAAAACAAAGCAGACATATAAAAAAGAACTATTAGTTATAAACAGTGTTATGATGAAAAGAAAGGGCTGAGATAGAAATGAACAACAAATACCTATTTTAAATAAAATTTTCAGGATGGATTTACCTACGAAGGTGACAGGCTGAACTTGAAATTTGACAAGGACTCAACTTTGTAAGGCATGAGGGAAAGAGCTTTTATGGCCATCTCAGAAAACCATCCATGGATACTATCCAGTCACAACCCCTTCTCTCTCCATGAAAGTAAACCCACTTTCCAAAAGGAACACTCGTTGTTTCTTTGCTTTGGTCCCCAAATACTAGTTTAATTTTGCCCATTTATTCTTGTTAGTTTATATGACAGATTTCTTTTAATGTACAGTTTCACTTCTCCATCCATTGCTTTTTCTTACATTTATTGGCCAAAGAATCTTAGTCACGTGATCTATAAGGCTACCCACCAGGAAAGAAAAAGAAATGACTTTTATCAGGGTCCTTTTAGGCACCTCCTTTTAATGTACCATTTATCTGCTCTTATGTTCTTTCAGAAAATTAAAAAATAATATCTTTATAGGGTTCACTCCTAATTTCCACAAGAAAAGACTTCCTCTTGGCACACTCTCTTTTTAGGGATGGAATGCCTTATCTGACTGATGAACTGTAAAATAAAAATTTGTCAGGTGGATTCAACATTGTTTCTTCCTCTTGAGAGTACGTTGGCAGCGCAAGTAGGAGTTTCTGCCTCTTCTGGGCCTCTGCCAATAAGCAGCAGGTGGGTCATGGGGTGTTGAAGATGCATGGCCTACCCTGTCCAGCCTAACTTTAATGAGCCCACATGGCTAACTTTGAGCCCTGTCCTCCACTGGCTTTCACCCAGTGAAATAACTGACATTTTGGCTCCATGGCCTTTCTTCACTTCATTTCTTAAATTGTTTAGACAAAGAGTGGTGCCCTGAGATATAAACAAATATGTGCTCATTTTATTTCAAGATTCATTTCATTTCATTATAAATTGCATCTTGTTTAAGCACATTTTTAATAAATTTAGTGAAAATATAGTGATTGTAATTTGAGTCACCTATTTTCAATTAAATATTTTTTCCTTTTTACTGAATTTATTGGGGTGACCTGGTTAACAAAATTATACAGGTTTCAGGTGCACAATTTCACAACACATCATCTGTACACTGTATTGTGTGTTCACCCAAAGTCAAGTCTCCATCCATCACCATTTGTCCCCTTATACCCTCCTCAAACTCCTTCTACCCACCCCTCCTGGGGAATCACTGTACTTTTGTCTGTGTCCATGAATCATTTAATATATGAAGTGTATTAGGACTGTGCACCAATTTTAAAAGTAATGCTGTCATGAAATAAATTATGTTACATTTAAGTATGTTTCATACCTTCAGTTTTCTTTTATCAGATTTGCTGAAATAGTTACAGAGATTTTATGAACACAAAGTCAGATATTCAGAATGAACTTCTAAATGACAATGTTGAGTTCAGGAAACCTGCATTTCACATATGGTTTTGGCAGAAATTTCACAGGATATTGGAAATCTGAACTATAGGAACTCTGTGAATAAGACATATCATTTAGCTAATATATTTTCAGCATCCTACATTTCTTATTTGTATTAAGTGTAGTTGGGATATAATATTATATTAGTTATATTTGTTTCAAGTGTATAATATACTGATTCAACATTTAATACCTTACTATGTTATCACCCCACTAATTCTAGTAATCATCTGTGACCATGCAAACTTATCACAATTTTATTGACTATATTCCCTTTACCTTTCTCACTCAACTCTTCACCCAATATGGTCTCTGTTTCTATGAGTCTGTTTTTGTTTTGTTTACTTGTTTGCTTAGTTTTAAATTTTTTTTTAGATTCCACATGTAAGTGAAACCATATGGCATTCGTTTGTCTCTGCCTGAATTATTTCACTTAACATAATACCCTCTAGATCCATCCATATTGTCACAATGTCAACAGTTCTCTTCTTGTTACTGTGTAAAATTCCATTGTATATATGTACCACAGCTTTTTTATCCATTTGTCTATGGATGGACACCTAGATTGCTTCCATATCTTGGTTACTGTAAATAATGCTAAACATAAGGGTGCATTAATGTTTTTGTTTTCTTTGGATAAGTACTCAGAAGTAGAATTGCTAGACCATATGTTTATTTCAGTTTTTTGAGGAATTCCCATATTCTTTTCCATGATGCTTCCAGTTCCAATAGTGTACAAGGGTTCTCTTTTCTCTACATTCTCACCAACACATTATTTGTTCACTTTCTGACAGCCATTCTGACTAGTCCAGAATCCTACATTTCTATATGAATGAAAACCTCCACTGTGATGTTGCTATCCCAGTCAAATATCTATGTGTAGAGAGTGGAAATATTTGGTCATTTTTATTTCTACTGCCTTTCTATAGCATAGTCATAATATGAGGCTTTATCCAAATGTTTCAAGTATACTAAAATATGTTAAACTTTAGTCAGAAAGATTTGTAATCCCACAAAATAAACTGAGAATAAATTCATATTTATGAAAGGCTTTTTATTTCCTGCTCTTTTCTTTTAGAGTTTTTAAATATTTACTTTAGAGTTTTAGTCTGACAAATAGTAACATTTTATTAAATTATATCAGACTATACAAACAATTCTTTTACCTAAAAACTATTATATAATTTATTATTTCACTACTTATCATATGTAACTGTGATGATTGTCACTCATAAATTCACAGAAAAGATTACTTTATTTTTAAATTCATTTATTGAAAATCTATATTTCATGGTTAGCATGTATCCCCCCTGGATGGTAATTATAATTTAGAAAGTGCAAGTCTAACTCTGTATATCATTACTTCTGCCACAGTGCTTTGGTAAATCTTTGCTCTTTCGACCTGTATATCTATAGTTAATCCTTAGAAGTCTTTAGCAGCCTTGCTGGTTAAAAGCATAATATCTCGTCTTCATTTATAGATCTACTCCTTTGTTTTTAATGTTTAAATATTTTAACAAATAAAACTATGTTCCTTTAATGAAAAAAGGGGATCCTCTTTTTCGTCAGCACCATAATTCACCTTAATAGGTGACAATATAAACAGTATATCTTTATCTAGAGGAGACAAAAGTCCCTATGGGTTTCTTCTATATGACTGTTACTAAATAGAACATGAAAAAGGCAGATGCAAATGCATTAGTGGTTTTCAGTGAAAAGAACATTGGAAAGATGATTTAAAAGTTTATTCTTGCAATTCTATTTGAGACATGTAAATTGCATAATACAAATATTATCACCATGTCAACCAGCTTTAAATGTTTCCCTGACCAGATAAAACAAATGGTTTGCATGGCAACAAGGTTGCCAAATATAATTAATATGGGTTCAAAGGCTACTGGATATATTTTTTGCCAACCTGAATTAAATGCATTTTAACCTTGGTTTAAAACAGGAACTGACATATTCCTTTGAAATGTCATTTAGAAAACTACAAGTAAAGATATATATGTTTACCAGAGCCAGAATGGATTTATAAAGAAATAATTATGGCTATTATTTCTATATATAATTGATGCCACCAACCATAATCTTGCATTTCAATCTTTCCTCTCACTAATAAAAATAACTTTTGCAATAGACGAATCCATAGTCAGAGGTTTAAATACTCATCGTTCAATATTGATGGAAAAAGTAGACAGAAAATCAGTTAATAGAGGTGAGGGGATTAAGAAGTACAAATAGGTAGTTACAGAATAGCCATGGGGATGTAAATACAGTGTAGGAAATGGAATAGCCTAAGAACCTATACGTATGACCCATGGACATGAACAACGGTGTGGTAATTGCCTGAGGGAGTGGGGGTGCTGGGTGTAGGGGACAAAGGGGGAAAACTTGAAAAACTAAAATAGGATAATTAATAAAAAATAATTAAAAATTAAAATTAAAAAAGATATGCAATCAACAAATCAACTTAACCTAATCGACATTTACAGAACATTCTATCCAGGAACAGCTAAATACACATGCTATTCAAGTGCATAATAACATTAACCAAGATAGATTCTATTCTTGACCAGAAAGCAAGTCTCAATAAATTTAGAAGGACTTGTCATACAATTTATGTTCTCTGACTATAATGGGATTAAATTAAAAATCAATAATATAAAGATATGTGAAAATTTGCCAAATATTTGGAAATAATAATAATAACAATAAAATAATAAATAATCCATTGGTCAAAGAAGAAATCAAAAGGTAAATTAAGAACTATTTTAAACTGAATAAATATTAGTGGATAAATTTAAAAGCACCTACTATCAAAACTTGTGGAATGGTGCTAGAGCACCACTTAGGAGTAAATATATAGCCCTAATTGGTTACATTAGAATAAAAAGTGACTTCTGGCCAAGATGGAGGCCTAGATTGGTGCGCTCTGTCTCCCTCCATGGCTAGGAAGGAATACAACTACCACAGGGCCAGAAATAAACAGAAGTTCCAGAAAATAAATGAAAGTTCAACATATGAAGTTATGAAGAAGTGGTGCTTGTCTGGATGGGTGGGAGGGATGAATCTGGGGTGGAGAGGTCAAGCTGTGCTGGCGGTGGTGGCTGCAGCAATGGCGGGGGGACAGCGGTAAGCACAGACACCCGTATTTAAGGGGAGGCAAGAAGCACCTGGGAAGCACCCCCAAATGCAGACCAGACCTGTCAGCTTGCGATTCCAGTGCCAGGGAGGGCAGACCCCCATTGCCTTGGACTGTGAGGCCCGGAGGGGGTGGGGACAGAGAAGGAGGCTCCCGGTCTCTCAGAGGAGAGTGAAGAGCAGGAATCCATCTTGGACACCCATCCCCACAGAAAACATCATAGCATGGTGAGAAGGGTCACCTACTTGTGAGAAGTGCATGGGGCTCCATCTCCTATAGCGTAGGAGGTGTGACAGCCCTGCCCAGGAAGCAAAGGTAAACACAAAACTTTCAGGATGTCACAGATCATGATAGAGATCCCAGTGACACAGCTGACCAGACAGCAAATATCTAATCTAATGGCTCAGCAGATAGGAAATCTTTCTGAGGCACAGTTCAGAGCTTTGGTTATAAAAACACAACTGATAAACCTCTTGCCAAATGGTCAGGAAAAAGAAAAATTTTAAAGAGAGAGAACAGTAATTATCCATATCAATAATGAAAGAGGTGGTATAACTTAGGACCTTCTAAAAACTATTTGCTTTTCCTGAATGTATTGATACAATCAAATAATGTTTATGCTTCATTTTGTTTATGTGATATATCATGTTAATTGATTTTGGGGTATTGAACCAGCCTTAGATACTGGGAATAAATTCCACTTGATCATAGTGTATAATCATTTTAATGCATTGCTGAACTCAGTTTCCTAACACTTGCTTGAGGACTTTTGTATCTATGTTCAGAGATATTGGAATATAATTTTCTTTTTTGTAGTGTCTTTGTCATATTTTGGTATCAGGGTAATGCTGGCCTTGTAAAATCAATTTGGAAACTTTCCTTCCTCTTCAATTTTTGGAATAGGTTGATAAGGATATTAATTATTTCTTCTTTAAGTGTTTGGTAAAATTCACCTATGAAGTCATTTGGTCTAGGACTTTTGTTTGTTAAAAGTGTTTTGATTACTGATTCAATTTCATTAGTCATAATCAGTTTGTTTGGATTTTCTGTTTCTTCATGATTCAGCCTTAAAAGATTGTATGGCTCTAGAAATGTATCCATTCTTCCAGGTTGTTCAATTTGTTGGTATATAATTGTTTAAAATATTTCCTGTAATCCTTTCTATTTCTGTGGTGCTCATTGTCACTTACTTAACTTTTTATTTTATTTGAATCCTCACTCTTTTTTCTTGATGAGGCTGAATAAAGGGTTATGAATTTTGTTTATATTTTCAAAAAACAAGCATTTTTAAATTTTATATATATATATATATATATTTGGTTTTATGTTATTCTCTTTTTCTGAGAGGTGACATATATACAAAAAGGACACAAATGCACTGATAAGTGACTAGCACTTGTTTATAGCTTAACATGTGGTCCATCCTGGAAAGTTCCATGCACACTTGATAAAAATGTGTATTCTGCTGCTTTTTGGTGAAATGTCCTAAAAATATAAATTAAGTTCAACGAGTTTATTGTGTCATTAAATGTCATCGTTTCCTTATTGTTTTTCTGTCTAGATGATCTATCCATTCATGTCAAAGGTGTGTTAATACAGTATTCCCTCACTTACCACAGGTTTTACGTTCTGGACACCACCCCCAACACCCCCACCCAGCGAAGTAGGAATCTTACATTTATTCTACACTCTTAAACCTACATAACTTTAACAACATATGTATACAGGACCACAAAATCCTGCAATATAGCAAAAAATTCATGGTAAATAATTAAATATATTTTTGAAAATCCTGTGATACAGTGAGGCTGCGATAAGTGAACCACGATATAGAGAGGAAATACTGTATTCTTTACTGTGACTGTATTACTGTAAAACACTCCCTTTAAGTCCATCAATATTTGTTTTACATATATTTTTAGGGCATGTAGATGTTTATGAGTTATGTCCTCTTGTTGGATTGATCCCTTTATCATTACAAAATGCTTTTTTTTTTCATTTAATCATTTCTCTGAGAGAGAAATGGCTTTTTTAAAAAATTTTTTGATTTATTTATTGTTTTTCTATTACAGTTGTCCCACTTTTCCCCCCACCCAGCCCACCTCTTCTCCCACAGTCAATCCATACCTTGTTGTACATGTCCATGGGTTATTTATACTAGTTCCTTTACTAAACCCTTCCCCTCCTTGACTCCCTCCCCTCCTCCCCCCTGGTAACTGTTAGCCAGTTCCTTGTTTACATTTTATCTCTTGTTACAGCCTTCATTTTAAAATCTATTTTGGCTGATACAAGCATTGCTACCCCAGTTTTTTCTGGGGGGGGGGCAGTTTCCATTTACATATGTGTGACAGTCTGTGTGTCTTTCCATCTAAAGTGGGTCTCTTGTAGATAGTTTACGTACAGGCCTTGTTTATTTGTTCAGCCACCCTATGACTTTTGATTTGATCAGCTAGTTCATTTACATTTAAAGTAATTATTGATAGGTTTGTAGTTATAGCCATTTTGATTGTTTTTGTAGTTTTTCTCTGATACTTGGTTTCTCTTGCTCTCATCTTTTGTATGTTGATGGCTTTCCATAATAATGTATTTGGAAACTTTCTCTTTATTTCTTGTACATCACTTGTAGCTTTTGGGTTTGAAGTTACCATTTACTTCCTATACACCAAGCTGTTTATAGCAGTTTATTTTAAGTTGATACTTAAGTTTGGACACATTCTAAAATTACTACAATTATTACTCTCCTACTGCACATGGGACTAAAATTAAACTTTTTACAGAGCAGAGAAAACCATCAATAAAAAAAATTACTAAATGGAAAAAGATACTCACTAATCATACATCTGATAAGGTGCTTATACCATATATATAGCCTGTCCAGAAAGTATCCAGCCAGGTACTATGAAAAAGAGACATTTATTGAAGAGGATACAAGAAATATTGTACATAGGACTAATATTGTACATTGTACATAGTCCCCTGACCCTGGCTGGTTTGGCTCAGTGGATTGAGCATCGGCCTGCGAGCTAAGTGTCGCTGGTTTGATCTTCCAGTCAGGGCACATCAGAGAAGGAAAACTCTGATTCCAAAAAACCTCCGCTGCCTTGCGGCATACCTCTTCAGGGGAAAGGCTAAGGGAGTAAACCCCGACAGAAAATCCGGAGCCAGAGTCCCTAAGGCGGTTTGACGTTGTAGTCAACACCGGCAACTCCTGCGGCGCACCTGAAGCCAAGCTGTATTGACTCCGTCTTTCCCTTGGACCCTTCAGCTGCGAAGAGAGGGGGAGGGTCTGCTGCATGGGCAACAGCAGACCCTCCATATCACCCTGCCCAGGCTCTGTAGCTTCAGCTTCACTGGAGAGGACACTCCAGCGTCATCACAAGATGTCGATTCAACACGGGAGGAGACAGATACCGTGTCACTCCCGAGTCGGACTGCACAACCATTCTCGGCGGTGCAGATAGACACTTAAGAAGCTACACCATCGTCTCTCGAGACGGACGGCTGCCGACGATGACATAGTCCCCTTCAAAGCATGCACCCTGAAATCTCACACAGTTCTCCCAATCATTATCAGCTGTCCTGTCATATTTTATTGAATTTCATCTATGTGTCTTGTGGCTTGGTGAAAGAAAGCTAAGAATGAACACCAGTTTTCAGAATTACATCTTTTTCCTACTTGAGTCTCAGGTAAAATCATCAAACCAAGCACATACTCCTATGAGCTCCAGGAAATCCATTATCACACTTCTTTTAATCATTTTAATATACTAGTAGTCTCTTTGGTTTCTGTTATAATTCAAAGAATGCTTTTAACATCAAATGCTTTTCAATATTATTTTTGAAATAAATGATATTTTAAATAAAATGTTCAAAGTTAGTGAAGAGTGTTATAAGTATAAATTACGTGGGAATATTACAAGGTCATGTCAATTTACTATTACAATAGACACTCTCTGATACTTAAACAAGGATGTTTGATTACATTACATTTGTTCTTTCTATATATATATCAATTAAAATAATTTTTGAAATATTTTAACTTCAAAAGCATGATGTGAGCACAAAGTACAAAATTCAAAAGAAATAAAAGAGAATCAGCTCAACTCAATCTCTCAGCCTTTCTATCTTCCACCTAGAGAGAACCCACTTTCTACAATGTCACACAGAGGTTCCAAAGGTAATCCATGCACACACACACACACACACACACACACACACACCCCTTTAAACACAAATGGTAGAACTCAATGCATATTTTCTGTTACTTGTATTTTCTATTCAACACAT
Organism: Furipterus horrens; assembly: GCF_987537825.1. Classification (NCBI taxonomy): domain Eukaryota; kingdom Metazoa; phylum Chordata; class Mammalia; order Chiroptera; family Furipteridae; genus Furipterus; species Furipterus horrens. The sequence goes on from NW_028327175.1 coordinate 89,426,774, forward strand.
ATTTTGACAATTACTCCAGAACAAATAAAAATGGCTTATTCTGCTAAACTGCTGCGAAGTATTGTATTGCAGGAGTATGTCGGGACTCATAATTAGTCCTCCATTGTTGTTTACTTAGATTATTTCTAATTATTTGCTAGTATTAGCACTGTTGACATTAATATTCTTTTACATGTCACACGTTTGAGTATGTTTTTTAAAATGAACTTATAAATGAAACTGCTAGGTAGAAGAGTATATTCGTTATCAATATTAATAGTATTGTTAACTTATACAAAACTATAGAGGATGTATCAAATTTGATGTATAAGGATGCTTATTTACCCCCAAGTCTCACTAATGTATTTTCAAATATCCTGACCCTTATTAATTTAATAGGTGAAAAGAAGTATCTCTTTTAGTTTTAACTTAAATTTCAACTTTTCTTTTTAATATTAAAAAATAATAAGTAAAGCTTCTAATGCCCACTCCTTTTACCCATCATGTACATGAGCCACCCACCTCAGCTTAAGGGTGCTCCCCAACAATTTATATGTCCTTTCATCATCCTCATGCCAGAACATGTGCCAGTACATACATAGTTTTGTCATTTTAGTTTTACAAAAATATGGTCATACTATTTGTCCCTGTCTGTGTCTTGCTTTTTACATTTAATATAATGCTAGGATAATTGGTCTAGCTTTAATTTATATTTTTTCATTTGCTACATAAGATATAAATATGAGTTATTCAATTATTCTGTATTGTTAAATATTTATTTTGCTTTCAGATTTTTTACTTTATAAATAATGTGGCAAAAACATGCTAGTTCATATTTTTTCCATACTAAAATATGTATACTTATTAAAATATAGTAATACATCAACTCACCTATATTGGGATCAATGTCTTAATTCTCTATTTTGTTTTGCAGAACTACTTATCTATTTATTTTTTCTATATCAATTTATGTTAATATCAGGAAACTTAAAGTACATTCTTATTCCTGGAAGATAAGTCACCTCTCTTGTTCCTTTCCATATATTACTTGGCTCTTCTTAGGTACACATTATTTTATAAATATACATATATCTCATAATTGTATGTAGTTACCAAAAATTGAGATTCTTATTACTATTCTAGTGAGAATTACATTAAATATGTGTATTAATTTGGGGAAAGTTAAATCTTAAGTCTTTTCATCAAAAGCTGGGTTATAAATTTTTTTTGTTCAGATCTTGTTTTATTTTCTTCAGTGTGTTATAATTTTAATCATAAAGGCTTTATGAGACTCCATGACCTTCTTACTAAATTTATTATACACAATTGTATATTGTGGTATTATTACAGATAAAATACATTAAGTTTATATTTCTGTGTGCTAACTTCAAAAATAGAAAATAAATATTGGGTTTTCTGTAGTTATCTTATAGCCAGCCACTTTACTATCTTGTTTATTATTGCTAAAAATAAAACACTCCACAGTATTGCTAAAGTTTTTTATATGTAGCAACATGTCATAAGGAAATAATCCTGCCAAGAAACATATGAGCTTAAAAGCTGTTGCTTTTCTGGTTTAACCTCATATAACACCTCAATACTTCAGAAGACTCCAGGGAAACTGCGAAATAATAAATGTGTGTCTTTTGAACAAGTTTGTGGGAAAATTGTTACACAGCAATATATAACTAGTACAATTTTCAATTTACAGTTTTATTTTATTGTAATTGATAGATTCTTTCTGAATTGTCTACTTATGGAAATTTACTAGCATTTTCTTTGTGTCTTGATAAATACACAGAAGTCATTGTTTTTAATGTTCTATGAATATTTGAAAAGAATGTTTTTAAGATACAGAATTCAGTATAAGTCAATTAGATGTACCATGTTTATTATATTATTAAAGTTGTCTCTCTTTTACATGTCTTCTTATTCACTTTGCCTATTGAATTGAAAAGGATCAATTAAAATCTGGGTTTCTGTTTCTACTGCTTTTAATTTAGGAATTTTCATAACTTTTATTTGGTGCAAAGATATTACTTTGTTTTCCCTTAATTATTATAAATTTTTCTTTTTCTAGGTTAATATTACTCAGTCTTTTTCCAATGTGTTAACTATTTTGAGTATGATTTATCTTTTTTATTTACATATTCCTAGCAGATCTCTGTATGTAATTTTAATATTTCCGAGTTACTTTGAGATGAGTAACTTATTTGTATGCATATTTGCATACTCTGTACAAGTATCTGTCCATATGTACATATGTATGTACACATGCATGTACATGTTTATCTTAGTTTTCCAGCCAATTTTTCTTTTAATAGAGGAATAAAATTTATTTAAACTTAAATTATATAGAAAGTAGGTTATATCTTAGAACTGCCCAGATATTTCTTTATATGCTTCCTTTTTTATTGCATTTAAAAATATTCTATTGCTATATTATATTCATTTTTTATGGTTTCTTTGTATATGTTTTCAAAGGATAAACTTAGAATCAACATTTTCTCATCATTCTGACATCCACTCCTAAACTAAGCAAATGTAATTAAAGTAATACATAAACTTAAGCTTAACTGTGCATTTGCCCTAGGCCAAGAGTCAGATATACTATTTACCTATCCTTTCAGGAAAGAGCCAGGGGTCAAACTGAACTAGCCACATTTTAAAATTTTGCTCAAGTGGGACATAAGTCACATATACCATAACCATTGGTCAAAATATATCGCCCAGCCAAGCCTAACATCATCAGGGCAGAGAAATGTAATCTTACCACAAGATGAAGAGAAATATTTCCCAAGACCTATCTTCTGGAGAGCAGGCCCCTTGCAGTAAAGGCTCCTCCTGCTAGACGAGTGTTCTAGGAACCCATCTATATCAGTGTACCAGCTGGCATTGTTGTGAGAAGCTAAGTTCAGTTTCAGTGAATTTTTTTGAAGACCCTTTCAATGTGTCTTCCCATTTCATGATGGGTGATTTATAGGCACACCTGCCCACACCACATTGAGTGTGCAGCAGTTTTTGACTAAAAACAGCATGACCCCCCCCATGCCCCTCCTCTCTATGAACCCAATCTCACTCCAAGCAACTTTTTTTGTTTTCCCAGAGGAAAAAAGTCCTGAAAGGGAAATATTTTGCTAACGTAGAAGAGGTAGAACAAAAATTCAGCAAAAGCACTAAATGGCATCAAAATCAATGAGTTCAAAAACTGTCTTTGAGTAGTGGAAAAAACATCTTGATACATGTATTGCATCAAATGGAGAGTACTTTGAAGATAACTGAAGTTTAAACATGTAAGAATAAATATACAATTTTCTATAAATAAATTATGTCTTGGGGGGATTCCCCCCTCATATCACAACCATGCTCAATCATTATTTCAGTAATTTTTATGCCAACACAATTGCTTAAACCCTTTTATTGCCAAGTTCTTAGAACTTTCAAGTCTCAACTCCAATCAAACAACTCCATAAGTCCTTTCCTAATGTTTTTTTGCCCCTCCTGTTTTTATTTTGTTTACTCTTCTGTACATTTATACTTACTACTTATTTTGACATAAAAGTGTAGCTTATATCATAATTATTTGTTTCCTGTCCTTATGCCTTGTGTTAGGGAAAAGGACCACACCTTCTTTTGATAAATATATGCACTATGCAAGTATAAGACACAACATAAACACTGCTGAATGAATCATTCACTACTATTTTGTCCCTGTCATTTCAGCTTTGGTTCTGAAAGGTGGAAAACCAGATATTAAATCTATATTTATACTATTTCAATGTTGATGTCATTTACTTATCCAACATTTATTTAAACATGTATTTATATAATATGCAATGTCACATATGAAGACACTGCTGCTGATTCAACAATATTGCTCATGAGCATTGATGTGTGCAGATTTGCTTAACAGAAAAATGGTAAGATTTGAAGACTTGCCTACTGAATATATGCATGACTTTAGAAAAGTAACATAAACTCTATGAGTCTTACGTATAAGATATGAGTGATTCCTACTTGGAAAAGATTACATGGCATATATAATGTGCCTAGGATAATAGCTGGCCCATAATAAGTACTCAAGTGATCATAGCTATCACTTTTTTCAGTAGTTGTAATGATTATTATGAATTTTTGCTAATTCCCCATTTGTTCATTTGTAAAATGCTAATTGGGGCTAGTTTCAGCCTGTAGCTATGAAACAGATTCATTTAATTCTCCACCAAATAAAATTTGTGATGACAGCCTCAAATGACAGAGCTCAAACCAAGTCTCAAGTAACTGATCTCAAAAAAACTGAGTAAGGTTTTGTTTACACAAAAACTTAGTAATTCATTTGTACATACAATTTTAGGAGGTAATAATAAGGCAAGTAGCAGCATTATACTAATTCCAAAACCAGATAAAAGAAAGAAAATAATAGGCCAATATCTCTATGAACATAGATGCTAAAATCCTCTACACAATATTAACAAATTGCATCCAGTGATACATTAAAGAAGATCATACACCATTATCAAGTAAGATTTACTTGGGGGATTCAAGGTTGATACAAAATCAACAAACATAATCCACCACATCAACAAAATGAAGGATAAAAACCACAAGATCATATCAATAGATGCAGAAAAATCATTTGATAAAATCCAGCACCCATTTATGATAAAAACTCTCAGCAAGGTGAGAATAGAGGGAACATTCCTCAACATACTAAAGATCATATATGACAAACCTACAGCTAACATCATACTCAATGGGCAAAAACTTAAGATTGGTAACAAAGCAGAAATGTCCAATTTCGCCACTCTGTTTAACATAGAGTGGAAGTTCTAGCCGTAGTAATCAAACAAAAAGAATAAGAAAATGGCATCCAAATTGAAAAGGAAGAAGTAAAACTGTCATTATTTGCAGATGACATGACACTATATAGACAGAACCCTACAGATTCCACCAAAAACACTACTGGAACCCATAAATAAACTCAGTTTAGTAGCAAGATATAAAATAGATAGCCAGAAATTAGTTAAATTTTTACACCATTAATGAACTATTAGACAGGGAAATTAAGAAAACAATTCTATTTACAATGGTATAAAGAATAACTAAGAATAAATTTAACCAAGGATGTAAAAGACCTGTATTTAGAAAGTTATAAGACATTGAAGAAAGAAAATGAAGAAGATACAAATAAGTGGACACATATACAGTGTTCATGGACAGGAAGAATTAACATCATTAAAATGTTCCATACTACCCAAAGCAATCTATAGATTAAATGCAATCCTATCAAGATACTAAATGTGTATTTCACAGAACTAGAACAAATATTCCAAAAATTTATATGCAACCATAAAAGATCTCAAATAACAATAGTGATCTTGAGAAAGAAGAACAAAGTTGGAGGAATCATGCTACCTGACATCAAACTATACTACAAGGCCATAATAATTAAAACAGCCTTGTACTGGCATAAGAACAAACATGTTTATCAATGGAACAGAATAGAGAGCCTAGAAGTAAATCCATGTCTTTAAAGTTAACTAATAGTTGACAAAGGAGGCAAGAAAATACAATGGGTAAAAGATAGTCTAGTCAATAAACAGTGTTAGAAAAATTGAATAGATACATACAAAAAAGGAACTAGACTATCTTCTTAAGCCATACACAAGAATAAATTCAAAATGGAGAAGAAAACATAGTAGTAAAATTTCAGACATTTCTTATAGCAATATTTTTTCTGATATATTTCCTCAGGCAAGAAAAAGAAAAGAAAAAATAAACAAATTGAACTACATCAAACTAAAAAGCTTTTGTACAACAAAAAAAGCCATCAACCAAATGAATAGACAATCACTGAATGGGAGAACATATTCACCAATGATACATCTAATAAGGGGCTAATATCCAAATTTATAAAAAAAAAAAAAAAAAAAAGCTTACAAAACTCAGTACCACACACAAAAAAAGCAATTCAATTAAAAAATGGGCAAAGTACTTAAACAGACACTTTTCCAGAAAGGACATACAAATTGTCAATAGACATATAAAAAGATGCTCAACATCACTAATCATTAGAGAGACGCAAGTTAAAACCATAATGAGACATCAGCTCACACCTGTCAGAATGGCTACCATCAATAAATCAATAAACAACGTGTATTGGCAAGGATGTGGAGAAAAGAGAAACCTCATTCACTGTTGGTAGGAATACAGACTGGTGCAGCCACTGTGGAAAACAGTATGGAGTTTCCTCAAAAAATTTAAAATAAAACTGCCTTATGACTCAGCAATTCTACTTCTGGGAATATACCCCAAAAATCACAAACACTAATTTGAAACAATGTATGAGGGTGGATCACCCCCACAAGATGGAATTATCTTCTGGAGGACGGGCCCCTTATAATACAGGCTTCCCCCTTTAGATGAGTGTCCTAGGAACCCATTTCTATAAGTGTACCAGCTGATATGAGAGGCTGTGTTCAGCTTCAGTGAATTTTTTTTGAAGACTCTTTCAATGCATTTGCCCATTTCATGATGGGTGATTTATAAGTACACCTGCCCACACCATGTGGAGTGTTCAGCAGTTTTTGACCACAAACAGCATGACCCCATGCCCCACCCTCCCTATTCACTTGATCTTACCCTGAGCGACCATTTTTTGTTGTTGTTGTTTGTTTGTTTCCCTGATGAAAATAGTCTTCGAAGGGAAACATTTTGCCAATGTAGAAGAGCTGGAAAAAAAACATGGCAGAAGCACTAAAAAGCATCAAAATCACTGAGTTCAAAAGCTGTTTTGAGCAGTGGAGAAAACATCTTGATAGGTGTATTGCATCAAACGGAGAGTACTTTGAAAGTGACTGAAGATTAAACATGTGAGAATAAATACAATTTTTAATAAATATATTCAGGGTTATTCTGGGTCCCCCCTCATATGCACCCCTTGTTCACTACAGTATTATTTACAATAGCCAAGATTTAGAAGAAGTCCTAGTGCCCATCAGTAGATGAGTAGGACAAAAAAGCTGTGGTACATTCACACAGTAGACTACCACTCAGCCATTAAAAAGAAGAAAATCTTACCTTTTTTGACAGCCTGGATGGATTTGCTGATTATTATGTGAAATGTAATAAGCCAGTCAAAGAAAGACAAGCACTATATGATGGCACTTATATGTGGAATATTATGAACAAAATAAATTAACAAACAAAATAGAAGCGGACTAGTAGATACAAGGAACAGCCGACAGCTGTCAAAGGGGAGAGCTGTTAGGGAGCATGATGAAAAAGGTGAAGGGATTAAGGAAAAAAAAAAAAAGTAATAACAGTTTGGACAAGGACAGGAAGTCATAGAATTGTATGTATAGGAAAACATGAAAATTATTATCAAATTTTAAGAATAAAATTTCCATGATTTATAAAAATACAACATTTATAATACATCTTCTTGAGAAGTTTCATGGTACCACCAAAAGAAGAGGCATTTTACATCTAAACTAAAGAATCAAAAAAGCCTGATCTAGAAATGATTATGGATGATACAGAGAAACAATGTCCACATTCCTTGAGCTGTGTGCTCTGGTTATGGCTGTCCACTACAATCAAGCTCTTTCTCTAGAATGTTTAGAATCTTTCAAACTGACATTAGACTGTTGAAATATTTCTCATTCACAAATGACAACTTAGCATGCCAAGTTTTCTTTATATCTGTAAGTCCATAAAAAAAAATTGCATCACTTGGTGAGTGTCAGAACATGGAGGCAGCTAGAATGTGCACCTGGACTTTTGATATATGCTAACCAACCTGGCCCTGGCCAGGGCTCCCAAAGGATATGCTGATGGACCTAGCCTGTTCCCAGAGGAAATGTTAATGGACCTAGCCCAATATGTTAACTAACCTGGTGGGGGGAGGGGTAATGAGATGCAAATAACCTACTGAATATGTTCATAAGCAAACTCAGCCTCACCAAAATGTATGGTTGGCAAGTATAAAAAAGGTGTCTGCAGAAGTGCAGGTGGGACCCCTACGGGCCCACAAGGAGAATCAGGAATCCCCATTCCCTGTTCCCTTGCTCCCAATTCCCCTCATTCCCCATCCCCCTTGCTTTTACAGGCCCTCAAGTCAGTCTGGGAGTTGCCTCTCCCCTCCACCCCCTTCTCCTTTTCCCCTCAAGAAACCCATTGCCTGCTCCCACAGTGGTCTCCAGGTGATTTCTCAGAGCAAGGCTGTTCTAGTGGTGTGTATGAATAACCATGAAGTAAACGGAGAGAGAAAAAAGTAAATCAACTAATCAACATTGCTACCACTATAAAAGTATACTACTTTCCCATCCTTGCCTTATCCCTACATTTCTTCTGTTTTGTCTTCTCTGGTAATGGAGGAAAAGTCTCAAAGTAGGTTAATAATATGAGGGAGGGAGGGAGGAAGTGGGGCGGGGGTGTGTGTGTGTGTGTGTCTGTCCAATTCGCAGGCTGTTATTAGACTCTTGGACAAAAACTGTTTTGGGAAAATCTGAGAATTAGGCACCATATTCTAACATGTTGTTCTCACAGAAACAAAAGTTTTTAATAAGCTATAACCAATATTCCAAAGCCAGTTTTGCCAGGAATTTTGTACTCCCTTAATAAAGGTTAATACAATATTCCATCTATAATAATGTTTACTTGATATCTCTTTCCCTTTATAATCATCATCACTTGGTTTCTATGTTTTGTAAAAAGACAGTACCCTCTGTCTTTTAGTAAAAGAATTGTGATTTAATATCACCACAATCTCACAATTTCTGCCTTGAGCAAAGAAGTCCAAAGGCAGATAACTTTTTAAAAAAGGCTTTCAAGACTTAATTATTGCTCTTATCTTCATCCACTACAGGTTACTGTAGTCATGGCAAAACATGTTAGGGAAGTACCGTGGCCAAATAACATGATAACTGTTTATAACAGGTTTATAAAAATAAAAGGTATTACAGAAGGATTCAGCACTCTTTAAAAAGTGAAATGTCTTCCTAGCTGCTTAAAGTTATCCATGTAGGCATATTGGTGAGGATTTCTAGGTTATATTCAGAAAAATAAAAATAAGATTTAAACAGCTTTGGCCTCAGTTTGTTAAGAGCATCGTCCCAAGTTTGTTAAGGGCACATATGGGAGGTAACTGATAACTGATAACTGATAACTGATCGATGTTTCTCTCTCATCTCACTCTCTCCCCATTCCTCACTCCCCACTTACTTTCTCTCTAAAATCGATGAACATACTTCCAGGTAAGGATTAAGAAAAAGATTTAAACAAAGCTGCAAGTCATTTTAGAGAAACTAGGATTCGCCCAATTTCACTAGCATCATTGTAGAGAGCAAGACAATGTGAGGCTCTGCTGTGGGTATAGCTAAGAAATACTTCATTCCTTTGATGTTATTATTTTCTTCAAACAGCAGCATTATTCTGTACATATTAAAGGTCTTGAAGAAGACTGTTTATATAGTTCCCGTAAAAAGTTACCACTGTTTGTAATTTTCAAAACACTATGAATTGTCTTAGGGTATCTACTAGTACCATGTGTGCCACTTGAATAATACTGGACTTAACACATAAGCATTTCATACTAATACATATAGCCGAAGTAACAAATACCGAGGCATTGCTAAGTTGTATTGCTCACCATCCCCCATTCAGCAGTGAAAATATAATTTAGCCACAAATCATAGGAGATTTGTGGCTAAATTATACCCATTTATTCCTTCTGTTAAGAAGCCTATATTCACATAAAAACTCAAAATTAAATTCTGTAACACCAAAGTTGATTGATGAGTTTAAAAACTAAGCATCACAGCTAATTTAGGGGATACATGGTAACAGGTTACTGTTGCCCATATTAATGAGAAGTAGGCCTAAAGATGCCAGCTAATTCTAAAGTTTCCAACAGCAATATTAAGTCTATCTTTACATTAATTTGGGGTGTTATTTGAAGAATATCTATATTAAAATCAATTTTTATTAATATACAAGTTTTTCTATTCTAATTGGCTTCCAATTCAAATCCTATAACTCTGGAATCTACATTGGCTTATAAAGGCACACTTTTTCATTTATCATTCATTCACTCATTACATACTTATTGAATCCTTACATATACCAAGAGTATTAAATTCATGTTGCTACTATAAAACAAATTACCACAAACTTCGTAGCTTAAAACAACTTTTTTTTTCCTCTTACATTTCTTCTGATCAGAAGTCCAAAATGAGTCTTAAGAGATAAATATCTAGGAGTCAGCAAGCAGTTCCTTCTGGAGGATACAGAGAATATCTTCCTGGCCTCTTCTACATTTAGATGCGGCTCACAATCCTTGGCTTCTGGTTGTATCACTCCTATTTCTGCTTCCAAGATCACATTGTCTTCTCCTCTACTGTACTCCAATCTCTCTTGGCCTCCTTCTTATAATGACATTTGTATTGACCCATTATAGCATCAACTCATGGTCAAAATAATAAAAAATACATAAATATCATCAGCTCAAAAAACCCAGATCTCATATTTAAATCAAATTATGGTTGAGACTCTAGTTATAAATTCTTGGGCAAAATTCTTCTCCATTGGTAGACCTGTAAAACTAAGTAACAAATTATCTGGTCCCCAAATGAAATGGCAGGTCAGGCATAGGACAACAATTATAGGCATTCCATTCCAAGAAGAAAATGGAAGGAAGAAAAAAGTAACTGGTCTCAAACAATATTAAAATCCAACCAAGAAAATGCAAATGGGTTTCACGGCCTGGAAGTAATCTGTGGCTCAAGACTCTTATCTGCAGACATAAGTCTCTGCCCTCGGGGTCAACCTTCCTTTTTCTTAAAGGATGGTACATATTTTAAACTGAGTCATGTGATCAGCCCATCTCATGCCTGTAGAATTTTGGTAGTCTGAAAACTTTCTTTCACTTTTTCCACTCTCTGTCCCTTTTAATCCAAGATGACACTATTTCTAATGGTAAAACATTATTGAAGTCTTGTGAGTCTCTTGTGTATATCTCAAGTGTTCACTTTATTAAACAAAATGATGCTCCACAGATTTTTCCTGGATAATCTCATCTCTATACCTGGCTTCTGTCCCTGGCTGGTTTGGCTCAGTGGATTGAGCGTCGGCCTGCGAGCTAAGTGTCGCTGGTTCGATCTTCCAGTCAGGGCACATCAGAGAAGGAAAACTCTGACTCCAAAAAACCTCCGCTGCCTTGCGGCATACCTCTTCAGGGGAAAGGCTAAGGGAATAAACCCCGACAGAAAATCCGGAGCCGGAGTCCCTAAGGCGGTTTGACGTTGTAGTCAACACCGGCAACTCCTGCGGCACACCTGAAGCCAAGCTGTATTGACTCCGTCTTTCCCTTGGATCCTTCAGCTGCGAAGAGAGGGGGGGTCTGCTGCATGGGCAACAGCAGACCCTCCATATCACCCTGCCCAGGCTCTGTAGCTTCAGCTTCACTGGAGAGGACACTCCAGCGTCATCGATTCAACACGGGAGGAGACAGATACCGTGTCACTCCCGAGTCGAACTGCACAACCATTCTCGGCGGTGCAGATAGACTCTTAAGAAGCTACACCATCGTCTCTCGAAACGGACGGCTGCTGACCGATACCTGGCTTCTGCTGAGATGGTTGAGAGGATCAATGAGTGATGTACCTAATCCCTTTAGCACTAGTGAAATGTTGTCCAACCACACCTTTGGTCCTCCATCCAGAACACATATTTCTGATAGTGTATCTTCTACTTTTAGTATCCTTCGCAATCTAAATAGGCTAGGAATTTCCCAAATCATCAAATTTTAGTTCCCTTTGCTTAACAGTTCTTCTCTCAATTTATCTTGTCTTACATTTTACTATAAGCACCAAGAAGAAAGCAGGCTGTACCTTTAACAACTTGCTTAGAATTATCATCAGCTAATTATCTAAATCCATTACTTACAAGTTCTGCTTTCTATATAACTATAGGATACAATTCACCTAAGCTTCCTGACACTCTACAACAAGGTTCCCCTTTCCTCCAGTTCTAATAACATGTTCCTCATTCCTTTGGAGCCCTCACCAGTATTGTTTTTAATGCCATATTTTTACTAACAAGCTTGCTTAAGGCAATCTAGACCTTTTCTGTCATGGTCCTCATAATTCTTGCAGGCACTATCTATTGCACTTCAAAGTCACTTCCACATTTTTAGGTATTTGTTGCAACAGCACTCTATTTTTAGGTACCAAAATCACTCTTCTTTTCCTCTTGTGTCTGTAACAAATTACCACAAATGGAGTGGCTTAAAGGAATACAAATGTATTTTCTTTCAATTCTGCAGGCCAAAAGCTCAAATTAGTGTTGTGGGGCGAATATCAGGGTGTCAGTAGGGCTGATTCCTTCTGGAACCTTCAGGTCTGGAGAACCTGTTTTGTTTGTTTGTTTGTTTGTTTTTGCCTCTTCCACTTACAGAACCTAATGGCATTCTTTGGCTCCTGGTCATATCACTCCAATTTCTGACCCTTAGTCACATTGTCTTCTCCTTTATTATAATCAAACTTCCTTCTGTATCATTCTTACAAGAATACCTGTGATTATATTAAGGGCTCCATTAGATAATCCAGGATATGTTATATTTACCATCTCAAGATACCTAACCACATCTATAAAGTCACTTTGCCATATGAGATAATGTATCCACAGGTTCCAAGGGCTCCAGGGATTAAGATATGGTATACTTACGAGCAATTGCTCAGCCTCCCACAATAAGTATCATTCTAACTGATTATAAACAGCTAACAAGACAGCCTCTGCCTTCAATTAATTTTCATTCTACTGTTTTTACTTTAAAAATTATATCCTTTAAGGCCATGCAGACAAAAAGAATGCCAAGAGCAGGTGAAGGGAAGAGAGAGTCAGAAAGTAAATCAAGCCCACAAAGCATGCAGAAAGTATAGGAATAAAAGCTGGTGTGAAAAACCAAATCAGAAATGAGGACAGTGAAACAGCAGAAAGTCTAGGCACCGAGCAAAGACAAGAGTCAGAGGTATAGGCAACAAGGAGCTAGTAATAAGGTCTTAAAGCGATTCTGGGAACCATAAAATCAACCATTGGATCAGCGTAGCTGAAATGGAGAGTGCAAGGTGAGAAATTTAAAAAAAGAAAAAAAAACTTTTTATGAGTAAACTTCTAGAATATCAAAACTCTACTAACTTCTTTTAAAAATTCTCAAAATTTACTCTCTTGCTTCTTGACTCAATGATAATAAAATTCTGGTTCTTATAGACCTCAATGAGGTACTATTTATCTGATTAATAATCTCTAAACAAGACTGTATTTATAACTTGATAAGAATGTATAATCTCTTTCCCCATCTGTTGAACCTCTATCCCTCTGCTTTTAAAGAGCTGTTGAACCTTGCATTTATATCTGATAGATTCTTATGTGAACATAAATTCTTAGTATTTTATGAGTATTCCATCAGTTTTTCATATATGAATACAGATAGGCCATATTGTTTCTCAGAACAGATCCTCCCTGTCTTTATGTGAACATTTAGCATCTGTCTAGTGATTAGAGTACAATCTCTATGTGTCAGTCATAAAAACTTCAAACTAATGGAAAATATCTGTCTATTCAAAATAGACATTTTGCTACATCTCCTCAAATCCCAAAGCACATATTTAAATAGTTTTGTAAATAGCCCTGGTTGGAGTGGCTCAGTTGGCTGGAGCATCATCCTGTAACTGAAAGGTTGTGAGTTCAATTCCCAGTCAGGGCATATACCTGGGTTGCAGGTTCAATCCTCCATACCAGCACATATGGAAAGCAACCAATCAATGTTTCTCTTTCACATCAATGTTTCTCTCTCTCTCAAAGCAATGAAAAAAAATTTCTCAGGTGAGGATAAATAGTTTCATAGATAATAATATTCTATCTCTAAGTAATTGAAATTTGTAAAATTTGGGACATTATAATTGTGTGACTCCATGAGAATTAGCCAATACAGGGTAGTTGTTGCTTGAATAATAGATTATTGCCATTATTTAGCACAGCGATCAGTTACCACCAAGCACCATGATAACTAAATTGGTTCTAATCCTGTTCTTGAGAGCCTATGAGCATTTGATGTTAGCAGAGAACAAGAACAGAAGGAAAGCTTCTGGAGTAGCGGTTGAGAACATATGTGTGTACATGTGCTTGTGTGCATGTAATTTATGAAAGATAAGTCTGCAGCAATTCATTTCTAGCATAAAAGAAATTGATTTTGAGTAATAAAAAATAAAGCATGCCAAAAAGAAAATGATTGCTAAATAACCTCAGGAAAACACTGAGGTATCACATCCTTGTTTTCCAGTTTCACTTTATTTTGCCCTATATCAGGACCCTGAAAGCATAGGCAAGATTAAAATTACAGTAGCTTCCCCTTATCCACAAGGGATCTGACCCATAGCTCCCAGTGGATGCCTGACACCATAGATAGTACCAAATCATATATATACTGTAATTTTTCTCTGCATACATACCTTTGCACTCAAAGGAAGCACTTTATCACATCTCTTAAATATCCAAATGGCCAGCATCATTACTCTTGTGCTTTAGGGCCATCATCAAGTAAAATAAGGATGACTTGAACACAAATACACTCAGTCTGATAAGCCAGAGGGCTACTAAGAGACTAAACCAGCTGGTAGTTTATAAAGCATGGATATGCTGGCAAAGGAATGGTTCATGTCCCATGCAGGACAGGACAGGACAGTGTGAGATTTCATCACACTGCTCAGAACAGTGGGACATTTAAAACTTAGGAATTGTTTATTTTGAAAAATTTTCATTTAATATTTTCAGACAATGGTTGATCATAATTTGTAACTGAAACAGAGAAAGTGAAACCTTGGAGAAGAGGGGACCCTTGGACGAGGATACTGGAAATTTGTAATTTCCATGGCATACTTTTCTATTTACCCCTGAACCACAATCAGCTGAATAACAGATATAACCTTTCTCTTTTTTCTTTTTTAATGAAAAGCAACAGCTTACAAATTGTTAAACTCTTATGAAAATTCTAGCAAAGTCATGTTAGTTTAAGACAATGTTAGCTGACATAGACTTGTCGCATTAGACAGAATAAAAAGACTAATGGAAATGTAACAATAGAAATAAAAAAGGTTATTGTGCCACAGTAAGATCTTGCCCTGGGCTTGGATTATAGACGATAGATTTGAAATTGCCGCTGGCTGATGTCATTAAAAGGGAAAGAAGAATCCATCTAAATGGAGCCATACTAATGCATTGCCCAAACTGTCATTCTGTGGAACACCAGCACATACACTTGTAAAACACCAAATGCAATTATTTCCTATTTCCTCTAGTCACAATTTGAAATGTCAACCTGCATAGACTGCAAAGCAAACACAGTTTAGAGCATGTTCTTTAATGTATTTTCATCATTTCCCTTTGAGTTTATCCCATCATTTACATAACAAATTTTTTCCACTATATGAGTGTGTGTATAATACCCAAAAACTAGAAAACACTGAAGAATACTATCAATGTTTTAATACACACAAAGAAAAGGGGTTTGTGAAAATATCTTCTTCTATATTATTAGCAGACTGTTTCTCCACTAAAATACAAGCATCAAAGTTTAATGAACTTAAAACCAATAATAGGTCTCAGTTAACTAGAACATTTCACATAACATTAATTCCTTTGAAAACACAGTTCATTATTTACCCAAATAAAACTAACATAATCCTTTGGACAAAAATCATGCAGAAACTGCCAAAAACTAAAATTAAATTAATATCAAACTATAAATATCAAACTCTTAAATCTGTATTTGCCATAAATAAATCTAAGCTGCTATTGTCCAGTGGTCACTTCACTAAATGCCCGTGCAAAAATTATTTTCCACAATCAGCCAGTGACTCCCTCTCTTTTTCATTTTTGTTTCTTCCCTTCCGTCCTGTCTCCTTCTTGCTCCCTGTCATGCTAAGCATATGTGTTTGTGTGTTTGTGTGTGTGTGCAGACACAGAAGTTTTCCCATATACTTCCTGATTTACATATTTAATTCTAGATTTAAACTGAATTAGTTTCAGGTTATCTATCCCTACCCCCACCCCGCCCAGCCCTTTTCCCTTAATCCTGAAGTTGATCTAAGGGTTAGAGGGCTTGCCATTATTATTATTTTGGGGGAGGAGACACAGTTTTTCCTAGTTTCACTCTCTTTTGAGGTACTTCATCCTATCTGGGTCTCGTTCTGATTAGCCAGCAATAATGACAAATGTCCACAGTCCTGCCCTGTTCTACAGAGGCTAATGTCACTAGTCATTCTTTTTGTACTACTCTATGCCACTTACCATTCCTCTGAGCCACCCACATTTCTTCACCTGGACTTCATGAAGATATGCTTCGACCCCTACTGAATCATTCTTTCACATTCAACTGCTTGTAATTGAAAATCATAATATTAAAATTATGTCGTAGTCACAAATTTACAAACCATGTACTAACTATGGGCAAAAATTAGGTATGTTCAAAATTAAATATGTAGGCACAAATACATACACACACGCATGCATAATTTTGGTCACTGGATTTACAGAAGTCATTCATATTCATAAAATACAAAATGTTCTAAAACAAAATTAGTAGTCTTTCACACCTCACTGTGAAGCTCCCTTTCTCGTGTATATTTTTATATTATTTCCTTATTTTTTCTAATATAAAACATGTAAAACAAGTATATTTTTGTAAGGTGAAAAGGAGGGCATACTCTCATTATTCAAGTATATCATATTTTAATAATATTGGTTGTATAAATTAACAATATAAAATATATTTTCATTCTCTACACAGTGCCTTTCACAGAGAATTGTTTTAATTTAATGATGTCTAACTTATTAATAATTTCTTTAATAGACCACACTTTTGCTGTTGTATTTAAAAAGTTATCACTGAACCCAAGATCACATTGATTTTCTCCTATGGCATGTTCTAGAAATTTTGTAGTTTTTCGTTTACATTTTGATCTATGGTCCATTAGAGTTAATTTTTGTGAAAGGTGTAAAGTCAGGGTCTACATTTCTTCCCACATGGATGTACATTTGTTCCACAATCATTTATTGAAGACTATCCATTCTCCATGGAATTTCCTTTGCTCTTCTGTTAAAAATTGGACCATACTTATGTATCTATTTCTGGGCATTCTCTTCTATTCCATTGAATTATATGCCTATTTTCTTGCCGAGATGATACCATCTTAATTATTATAGCTTACAGCAAATATATAAGTCAGATAGTGTCAGTAATGAAAGTTTTTTCTTCCTCTTCAGTATTGTGTTCTTCGGTATTGTTTAACTGGGTTTTTGCCTTTCTATATAAAATTGGGAATCTGTTGACAACCAAAATAATAACATGCTGGCATTTTGACTGAGTTTGCATTGAATCTATAGACCTAGTTGGGAAGAACTGACATCTGAACAAATATTGAATATTCCTATTCACAAACATGGAATAGCTGTACATTTATTTAGATCTATTTTGATTTTTCATCAGAGGTTTGTAGTTTTTCTCATTAGATTTTGAACAAATTTGTTTCAGTTATTTTTAAGTAAGTCATTTTTTGGTGCTAATATAAATAGTATAGTGCCTTTAATTTTAAATTCCAATAGTTCATTTCTGGTATTTAGCAACGTGATTTATTTTTATATATTAACCTTTATCTGGGAACCTTACTTATAATCAATTAGTTCCAGGATGTTTTTGTAGTTGATTCCTTCTATACAGACAATCATGTCATCATGATTATTTCTTTTTTCTTAATCTCTTTTCTGTTATTTCCTTTTCTTGTCTTATTGCATAGTTAAGATTTTCAGTATAATGTTAAATAAGGATAGTGATGGGAAATTCTTGCCATGTTGCTGATCTTAGTGTGGAACATTTAGTTTTTTTACCACTAAGTATGATGGTAACTTTAGTTTTTTAGTAGATTTTTTTTAATGTACGGAAGAAATATAGCTTCAGAGGATTTTTTTAAGTATATTTTATTGATTATGCTGTTACAGTAGTTCCATTTTCTTCCCCTTTGCTTCCCTCTGCCCAGTACACCCCTTACCTCCATTAATACCACCCCACTTAGTTCATGTCCATGGGTCATGCATAAAAGTTCTTTGGCTTTACCCTTTCCTATATTAATCTTAACATACCTCTGTCTATTTTGTACCAACTGATTATGCTTCTTAGTCCCTACACCATTTTCCCATTACTGCCCCTCTCCCCTCCCAGCTGATAACTCTCCAAATGATCCCAATACCTATGATTCTTTTTCTATTCTGGTTTGCTTAGTTGAATTTTGTTTTTATTTTTTTGATTCAGTTGTTGATAGTTGTGAGTTTCTTGTCATTTTAGTGTTCACAGTTTTGATCTTCTTTTTCTTAAGTAACTCCCTTTGATATTTCATATAATAATGGCTTGATGATGATGAACTCCTATAACTTCACCTTGCCTGGGAAGAACTTCAGCCGCCCTTCCATTCCAAATGATAGCTTTGCTGGATAGGGTAATCCTGGTTCCAGGTTGCCTTTTATCACATCAAATACTGCGTGCCAGTCCCTTCCTGCCTGCAAAGTGTCCTCTGAGAAATCAGCTGACAGTCCTATAGGCAGCCCCCTGTAGACAACTCTCCACCTCTCTCTTGCTGCCCCTGGGACTCTGTCTTTATTTTTCACCTTTGGCATCTCAGTCATGATGCATCCTGGTGTGGCCACCTCTGGGTCCAGCTCACCTGGGACCCTCCATGCTTCCTGGACCTGTATGTCCACCTCTTTCACAAAATTTGGGAAGTTTTTCTCATTTTTTTCAATTCTTGCTTCCTCATTCTACACCGGTTGACTGTTTTTTTCTTCCTTATGTTTCAAATCACTGATTTGAACCCCAGTTTCCTTCCTTTCATCACTGGTTTTGTGTGGGTTTTCCTTTGTTTCACTTAGCATAGCCTTCACTACTTTTCTTATGCATTTGCCATACTCAAGCATATCTGTCACCAGTGTTTGGAATTCTGCATCTGTTAGGTTGGCTACCTCCTCATCTGTTAGTTTGTCTATCTCCTCATCGCTTAGTTCTCCCACTGGAACCTTGATCTGTTTCCCCTTTTGGGCCATATTTCTCTGTCTCCTCATTCTGACAGGTTCCCGTGTTTGTTTGCCTCTGCATCCCATGTAGAGCTAGCACTCCTGTTACGTTGTAAGGGGCATAGCCTTAGGAATTCGTCAGTACAGGATGACCTGTTTCACCACCTTGTAGCACTGTATGTGGGGGATGGGTCCAAGAGGGAACAATGCCGCCTGCCCACACTTGCCCCTTTTCCAGGCACCTCTCCCACTTCCGCACTGGACTGGCACCTCTCTAGGTGCTGCCCTGGCTGTCGTTCCCAGAGTGGGTGGGTCTGCAGACGTTCTAGGACTGTGGGGGCCCTTTAAACAAGCGGATTCTCCTGAGACTGGCAGTTTCTGCCTCCACCCCAACCCCCACTGGTCTGCACAGTCAGAAGCAATGAGGCTTGATTTTCCCCAGTGCTGGGACCATGGGCTGTGAGGTCCGGTGAAGAGCTGGAAACGCTCCCCATGTGTCTCTCCTGACTTTTTAAAACGTGGGACTGCACTTTCTGCCCACCTACCACTGCCGCCGCTGCTTGCTGCTGCTGCCACCACTGCTACTGCTGCCACCACACCAAGTCCTCTCCGCTCCGGCTCCACCCCTCCTACCTGTCTGGATGAGTATTTCTTCTTTATATCTTTGTTTGCTGGACTTCCATGCACTTTGGTTTTCTGGAACTTCTGGCTGTTTCTAGTTTTGAGGTGATCGTTTTCCTCCTTAGTTTTGGAGGGAGATGCAGCCTGTCTGTCTACGCCTCCATCTTGGCCAGAAGTCGAAAAATGAAAATGTGAGTTTGTTTTCTTTTAATTACTGCAGTATAAGTTTATCTTGACACAGTCTTCCCTCTTTAAAAATATCCTTTCTACATTCTCTTGTATTTTATTTATTCCTCCCTTAAGAACTAATATTCATGAAAAAAAGAACCTTTATTAACTTTTTCACTTCTTTTTGATTCCTCAGTCCTCTTAAACAATTTCTGACCTCACTTCTTCATTAGAACCATTATTGTAAAAATGCAAATGACCTCTTAATTTTCACATCTGGTGGGCTGATTTATTGCCTTACTTGAATTCATATAGCATGTAGCACTGTTGACCTTGAGAAACTTTTTACGATACAATTCACTTCATGCTCTTTTTTCTTTCTTTTCCCTCAACTTTATGTAAATGTTTTTATAACACTGAGGAAGTTCCCTTCTATTCCTAGTTTGCCAATAGTCTTTATCATAGATGGGTGATGGATTTTTTCAAATGCTTTTTATGAATCTACTGATATGTTCATACCACTTTTCTTAATCTCTTGATCAAGAATTAGATTGCATTAACTGATTTTTAAATTTGAGCCAGCCCAGCCTTGCACAAGTGGGATAAGTCCCAATTCATCATGGAGTATAATTATTTCTATATATTACTAGAATTAATTTGGTGGTACTTTGTTGAGGGATTTTTTTTTTCCTCAAAAAAAAAAAAAAAAAAAAAACCATGAGAGGTATTGGGGTATAGTTTTCCTTTCTTGTGATGTTTGTATCTGGTTTGGAGATTACAAAAATGCTGGCCCAGTAGAATTAATTCAGAAATGTTCTCTCTGTTTCTATTCTCTGGAACACATTTTAGAGAATTGGTATCATTTTTTTCTTAAATATTTGGTAAAATTCACCAGTGAAATGACCTGGGTCTAATACTTTTGATTTTGGAAGGTTATGAAGTATTGATTGAATTTTCAATCATCAAAATGAGCCTATTCAGGTTACTTATTTATGTGTGAGTTTTGATAGATTATGTCAAATGCCTTGCAACTGGATGTCTTCCCAATAAGAGAGTCTTGCAGATATAGAGACTGATTTTTGGGTTATGTTGCATAAATTAACATGTGTGTTCTATTTTCATAGGGCATAAGCCTACGATCTCATTACCTAAGTGATTGTCTGTACATATAGGCCTCACTTAATCCTGTCTGCATTGCTGCCTCCTGAGACTCAACTGTTTGGCTGAACTAAGTGGCTGGACTGGTGAAGAATGGGGTGGTCTGTGGGCTTCACTTTAAAACTGGTTTCTCTTTTCTATCTAAAGGCTTGGACAGAAAGGGCCCAGAGGTCTGAGAGGGGGAAAACCTAAAATATTTCCCTCAGCCCAAACTAAGTATAATGGGCAAAAGGGTTTTGGACAAACCTTCCTCCAAAGAGCCTTTTTATCCTCCCTCATATTGGACATTGAAAAATTAATACCTGCCTTTTGTCATCTAGTGGTTATGGACTGAATGATGCCTTTTAACCCTGTTGCCAAATCTGTTGCCCCCAGAATACAACAAGGATGCCAGCCTGTTAAACCAAGCATGCCGTTGTCCGGGGACAGCCAACTGACCTGGATTCGGCAAGATCCTTCCCCTTGTGGGAAGGCCACCCTACTCTCCACACCCCCACTCTTATTAGGGATTTTTGGACCCAAGGGTAGGTAGGACGATGACCATGTCCAGCTTGAAGCAGCTAGAGGAACATGAGACCTTCAACCATTGTTCTTTATAAGATTATAAAGGGTCTTAAGTTTGAGAAAGGGGAGTTATTTTTTTATTGTTATAAAAAATTAATTAATTATTTATTTTAAAAAAAAAGAATATAGGAAAGGGTGAAGCCGAAGAACTTGTATGCACGACCCATGGTCATGAACTAAGGGGGGTGGAATTGCTGGGGGAAGAGGGGTACCGGGTGGAAGGGAGCAAAGGGGGAAAATTATTGGAACTATTTTAACAACATAATCAGTAAAATATACCCCCCAAAAAATTTTTTAATAATCAATGAGCTTATTCAGATTACTTATTTATGAGGTGAGTTTTGATAGATTATGTCCATCAAAGGAATTGGTACGTTTCATTTAAGTTATCAGATTCATGGGCATAGAGTTGACAATATTCCTTTATTCTATTTTTACTGTCCATAGAATCAATAGTGATACTTCCTCTTTAATTTTTGTCTTTTTTTCTTCTTGGTTAGCCTCACTAGAGATTTATCAATTTTATTAATCTATTTAAAGAATCATCTTTTTAGCCTCTTTGATTTTCTTTATTGTTTTCTGTTTTCAGTTTTATTGATTTCTCCTCTGATTATTATTATTAATTTTCTTCTGCTTATTTTGGGCTTAATTCACTGTTCTTTCTCTACTTTTATAAAATGGAAACTTAGATGATTGATTTTATAACTTTATTCTTGACTAATATATGCATTCAATGCTATAAATGTTTCTCTCAGCACTGCTTTCACTGTATCCTATAAACTTTAAGTTATATTTTTGTTTTCACTGAGTTAAAAGTATTTTTTAGTTTCTCTAAAGACTTAGACTCATGTGCTTTTAGATATGTGATGTTTTATTGCCAAATGCTTTTAATTTTTCAGCTATTTTTCCTGTTATGGATTTCTAAGTTAATTCCATGTGGTCTGAGAACACACTTCATATGATTTATATTATGATTTGTATTATTTTAAATATTTGGAGGCATGTTTTGTGACTCGGAATGTTGTCTATCTTGGTGAATGCTACATATGAGCCTGAGTAGAAGTTATATTCTGCTGTTGCTGACTGAATTATTCTATACATGCCAATTAGATTCAGTTGATTGATTATCCTGAAAGTTAGTCTGTTTTGGGCCTATCCCTAATAGGAACTCAATAAGCGCTTGTCAAATGTATGAGAAAATAAATAAATTAACAAATGGAGACTATTACATGTTATCTAACATAAATTATGTTATATTTCTCTTATTAAAGGACATTGAGGTACACCAAATTTCACACTATTAAAATCTATATGGTAATACATTTGTTTGAATAAATATTCTAATATAATCTAAATTCCACAATTTTATTGTATAAGAAAGTAAAATATAAAAATATTAGTTAATGAAACAATCACTTCTAAAAGCAACCATCTCTCAGATTTCCTTCAATGTTCTGTACCAGCATCTTTCCCTTCCCACCACATCTTTACTGTGTTTCCTGTTCATTAGTGGAGGCTGTATTTGAATCTGTTGTTTTGAAATATTATGCAATATTAATGTAAATTGATTTTTAAAAGGATACCACAAATTTCACATAAGGAAATGTGTTTCACGCTGAGAAACTGGAGAAATGCTAAAATCACAAAAAATTGATTACAATGGATATGTGACATAAT
Source organism: Furipterus horrens (assembly GCF_987537825.1). Classification (NCBI taxonomy): domain Eukaryota; kingdom Metazoa; phylum Chordata; class Mammalia; order Chiroptera; family Furipteridae; genus Furipterus; species Furipterus horrens. The sequence goes on from NW_028327175.1 coordinate 89,450,060, forward strand.
TAAACCAGTTAACATGGGCATAAAGAAAACTGGCAACCTGATTACATGAAAGATGTTTTAAAATAATCATTTTATGATTAAAGCAAAAAGAGAGGCTTTTGGAATGATTGAGGGTCTGTGATTTTGTTGCAAAAATCACAAATAAGGTATTCAACATCGTGCTATCATAAAAAGTTATTTAAGATGCTATACCAAAAATGTCTACTTTTGCTTCATGTTAGAAATCTTTAACTTTCCAACTTCCAGCCAAGATGGAGGCGTAGATAAACACGCTGCATCTCCCTCCACAACTAAGAAGGAATACAACTACCTCAAAACTAGAGACAACCAGAAGTTTCAGAAAATCAAGCTGCATGGAAGTCCAACAAACAAAAATATAAAGAAGAAATACAGTAGTCCCTTCCTATATCACGGTTCACTTATCACAGTCTCACTGTATCACAGGATTTTTAAAAATATTATATTTATTTATCTCGGATTTTTTGCTATATCATGAGATTTTGCGGTACTGTACACGTATGTTGTTATAGTTATGTAGGTTTAAGAGTGTAGAATAAATGTAAGGCTCCTACTATGCAGAGGGGTCTGGAACGTAATACCTGCAATAAGTGAGGGACTATATTCATCCAGACAGGTAGAAGGGGCGGAGCCGGGGTGGAGAGGACACGGTGTGGTGTTGGCAGCAGCAGTGACAGTGGCAGGCGGGCGGAAAGCACAGTTACACATTTTAAAAAGTCAGGAGGGACACCTGGAGAGCATTCCCAGCTCCTCACAAGACCCTGAAGCTCACTGTGCCAGCACCGGGGAAAATCAAGCCTCATTGCTTCTGGCTGTGCAAACCAGTGGGGGTTGGGGTGGAGGCAGAAACTGCCAGTCTCTCAGCACAGTCCACTTGTTTAAAGGGCCCCCACGGTCCTAGAACATCTGCAGATACACTCTGAGAACGATGGCCAGGAAAACAGCTAGAGGGGCGCCAGTTCCATATGGAAGTGTGAGAAGTGCCTGGTAATGGGGCGAGTGCTGGGCAAGTGATATTGTTCCCTCTCAGACCCCCTCCATCACACACAGCGCCACAATGTGGTGAAACAGGTCACCCTGTACTGACAAATCCCTAAGGCTCTGCCCCTTACAATGTAACAGGTGCAGTAGCTCTACCTAAGAAGCAGAGGCAAACAAACACAGGAGCCTGTCAAGTTGAGGAGACAGAGAAGTATGGCCCAAACAGGGAATGGATCAAGGTTCCAGTGGGAGAACTAAATGACGGGGAGATAGCTAACCTCATAGATAAGGAGATAGCCAACCTAACAGATGCAGAATTCCAAATACTGGTGATAAAGATGCTCACAGGCTTGACAGATATGCTTGAGTATGGCAAACGCATAAGGGAAGAAGTGAAGGCTATGCTAAGTAAAACGGAAAAAAAATCCACACAAACCCAATGGTGAAGGGAAGAAAACCAGGTTTCAAATCAATGACTTGGAACAAAAGGAAGAAAAAAACAGTCAACCAGTACAGAATGAGGAAACAAGAATTGAAAAAAAAATGAGGAGAGGCTTGGGAACCTCTGAGACAACTTTAAATGTGCCAAATCTGAATCATGAGGGTGCCAGAAGGAGAAGAGGAAGAGCAAGAAATTGAAACTTATGTGAAAAAAATAATGGAGAAAAACTTCCCAAATTTTGGAAAGGAAATAGGCATACAAGTCCAGGAAACACAGAGAGTCCCAAACAAGCTGGACCTAGAGGGGACTAAACCAAGACACATCATGCCAAAAGTGAAAGATAAAGAGAGAATCTTAAAAGCAGCAAGAGAGTACTGAAGAGATGCCTACAAAGGGGTGCCTATAAGGCTATCAGCTGATTTCTCAAAAGACACTTTGCAGGCAAGAAGGGATGGCAAGCAGTATTCAATGTGATGAAAGCAAGGACATACAACCAAGATTACTCTATCCAGCACAGCTATCATTTAGAATGGAAGGGCAGATGAAGTGCTTCCCAGACAAGGTAAAGGTAAAAGAGTTCACTATCACCAAGCCATTATTATATCAAATGTTAAAGAAACATATTTAAGGAAAAGAAGATCAAAACTATGAAAACTAAAATGACAACAAACTCACAACTATCAACAACTGTATCTAAAAAATAAAAACAAAATCCACCTCAGCAAACCAGAATAAAAACAGAGTCATAGGTATGGGATCATTTGGAGGGTTATCAGCTGGGAGTCGGAAGGGGGAGAAATGGGGAAATGGTGCAGGGATTAAGAAGCATAATTGGTTGGTACAAAATAGACAGGTGAAAGTTAAGAGTAATATACAAAAGGATGAAGCCAAAGAATTTACATGCATGACCCATGGACATGAACTAAGGGGTGTGGGATCGCTAGAGGGAAGTGGGGTGCCGGTCAGAGGGGAGCAAAAGGGGGGGTTGGAACTACTCTAACAACATAATCAATAAAATATACTTAAAAAAAAGAGAGAGAGAATCAAAGATGGCGGAGGAGTAAGTGGAAGCTACACTAACCTCCTCCCAGAACTAGTCTGGATTTACAACTTAATTTTGGAGAAATCATCTGGAATAACCACCGAACACTAGCTGGAGAGAAGTCTTATAACCACAGAGAGACAGAAAAGGCCGCTACATCACAACGTGACCGGTAGGGAGTGCAGAGATGCAGAAGGGCTGGCTGGGCTCCCATGGGTGGCAGCTGAAGGGACTGAGAAACAGCTCAGCAGCCAGGGCTTCCCCTGAGAAGGACGGGGCCTAAACCCCCAGGTGGGCTTCCCACCCTACAGCAACAGAGTGGAAAGTAAAATAGTATCCAGCTGTGAAAACCAAAAAGCCACAGGGATTCTTGCTAGCTGGAGAGAAATAGCGGGAGGAAAAGAGCTCTTAAGTGGATCACATATGAAAATATTTTGGCCTCCACTTACCCTGGGCTTGAGCGGAGGAAAGACAGAGAGGACTAGAGACACTTGGGGAGAGTTTGGTACGGTGGCTTTGAGGGGAGAACTGGAGGAGCAGCCAACCAGGTCCCAGTGCTGACTCATCCCCACACTGCAGGCAGACCATTCCCCTCCAAGTGGCGTCAGCCTGAGGGGAAGCAAAAGCCCTGCCCATAGGAATTAAGCTGCCACACCCATGGCCCTTAAGACTGACAGCTAATCACAGATTGAATAGATCAACAACTAAAGAAGTCAGACAAAGGCAGTAGATCCCTGGAAGTCTGCAACAGGCTGCCTAGGCCCAGACTGGTACAGGATCTGATGCCACCAAGGGCAGATCCAGGAAGTGCAGATCATTCTAAGAAGCACCAACAAACAATAGGAGTCTCAAAAATGGGGAGACCGAGTAACAACCCCCCATCAAAAGGAAAGGTAGAATCCCCAGAAAGTGTGCTAAATGAAATAGAGGGGAGCCAACTATCAGATATGGAATTCAAAACATGGATTATGGAGAAGCTCAATGAGCGCAGTGGAAACTACAAGGAACTTACTGAGAATTACACCAGCATGAAAAAGGACATAGAAGCTATCAATAAGAGCCAGGAGGAAATGAAGAATATGATCTCTGAATTGAAGAACACAGTAGAAGGAATTAAAAGCAGGCTAGAGGAAGCAGAAGATCGGATCAGCGAGCTGGAAGACAATGTAAACAAAAATTCCCAGACAGTGCAACAAAATGAAAAAAGCCTGAACAAGACTAAAGAGGCTCTAAGACAGCTGCAGGAAAACATGAAATGTAATAATATCCGTATCATAGGAATTCCAGAAGGAGAAGAAGAGCAAGGGACAGAAAACTTCTTTGAAAAACTAATGACAGAAAACTTCCCTAACATGAGGAGAGAACGAGTCACACAAGTCCAGGAAGCACAAAGGGTCCCAATGGAGATGAACCCCAACAGGCCCACTTCAAGACACATCATAATTAAAATGCCAACATTCAAAGACAAAGAGAGAATCCTAAAAGCAGCAAGAGAGAAACAACTAATAACATACAAGGGAGCTCCAATAAGGCTATCATCAGATTTCTCAGCAGAAACACTACAAGCTAGAAGGGAATGGCAAAAAATATTCCAAGCAATGAAAAACAAAGGCCTACAACCAAGAATACTCTACCCAGCAAGACTCTCATTCAAAATGGAAGGAGAAATAAGGAGTTTCCAAGACAAAGGAAGGCTAAAAGAATACATCTCCACCAAACCAGCATTGCAAGAGATGCTAAAGGGTCTGCTTTAAGAAGATAAAGAAACAGAAAGAGACAGAGAGGAACATGAGTACAAATGGGGAAAATGTCAATGAATAAGTACTGAAAGAAGAAGGAACTTCTACCATTTGCAACAACATGGATGGAACTAGAGAGAATTATACTTAGCAAAATAAGCCAGGCAACGAAGGGAAAATACCTTATGGTATCGCCTATTATGGAAACTAATGAACAACACAAACAAATGAGCAAAATTGAACCAGAGGTATGTAAACAAGGAATAAACTCACAGTAACAAAGGGGTAGATGGGAGGGAGAGAAGGGGGTAAGAAGGGGAAGGGTCTAGTCAAAGAACATGTATAAATGACCCATGGACACGGACAACTGGGTGGGGACTGAATGTGGGAGAAGGGGGGGCAAGGTGCAGGGAAGCAAGAGCGGGAAAAAAGTGGGACAACTGTAATGGAAAAACAAACAAAAATGTTTAGTGGGAGAAAAAATAAAAATATAAAGAATGGAAATGCAAGTTCAGTGAATATTAGAAGGACAAGGATTTTCCTTCACACTGTATATTTTTCTCCCAATCCGATCCCTCCATAGTTGGCATTCTATAGAAGTAAGTAAAATGACATAAGTTTCTTTGCATAAAACTAATAAGACCAGTTGTTAATAGAGGTTTTTTTTTTTACTAAGACTTTGACTGGAATTTCATGCCTAAAGGAGACATGCTTGGGCTCTGGTTGTTACCAAAAAGCCCTGAGGAACTGGAATTGACTTTGAAAGATAATAAAAGCCCATGAGATAAAAGGCCTGGTACCTTGGTTGGATGTGCGGTCCATGGCAATCTTTCCAGGGAAGGAATGAAGGTTGCTTTCCTGAAAGATGGCTAGAAGGGACCTTAAGGCACAATGGAAAACCAGAAGGACTTGGAAAAGACAGGTGTGTACAGGCAAGGCCGAATGCCAGGTATGTGGTTCTGCTTCTGTGCCCTGAAGGGCAGACTGAAGGTCACCCTAAATGTTTCTTGTGTAAGTTCCAGCAAAGCAGAACTAAAGATCATAAGTGATCATTTTCTGCTCTTGTTGTGTTTATGCAAATGAACAGGATAAATTAAAAATGGACTTAATGCAGTCCCTTTAATGACAAAGAGGGTAATCTCAGAAAGAAAAATCATGATTCAAGGAAATCACAATACTCAGTGGTAGACAATAAAGTAGTGCAGCTAACCATCTTTAAAGTTTATCTTCATTTAAAGTTTGTTTTGACTTGAAAATTAAACTATGTCCATGGTATTATCAAAGGTGTTTAATTTACAGGCAAGAAGAATGTCAAATGCCTTGCAACTAGATGTCTTTCCAATAAAACAGTCCTACAGATTTAGAGACTTGTATGTGGGTTATGTTCCATAAGTTAACATGTGTTTTCTGTTTTCAAAGGGCATAAGCCTGTGATCTCATTACCTGAGTGATTGTCTGTATGTATAGGTCTCACTTAATCCTGTCTGCAGCGCTGCCTCCTGAGACTCAATGGTTTGGCTGAACTAAGTGGCTGGGTTGGTGAAGAATGGGGTGGTCTGTGGGCTTCACTTTAAAACTGGTTTCTCTTTTCTGTCCTAATGGCTTGGACTGAAAGAGCCCAGAGGTCTGAGAGGGGGGAAACCTAAACTATTTCTCTCAGCCCAAACTAAGTATAACGGGCAAAAGGGTTTTGGACAGGTGAGATGTACCTGGCACACCTTCCTCCAAAGAAGCCCTTTTTTTTCCTTAATGTGGGACATTGAAAAATTAATACCTGCCTCTTGTCATCTAGTGGTTATGAATTGAATGATGTCTTTTAACCCTGTTGCTAAATCTGTTGCCAAATCTGTTGCCTCCAGAATACAACAAAAATGCCAGCCTGTTAAACCAAGCATGCCGTTGTTCAAGGACAGCCAACTGACCTGGAGTCTGCACGATCCTTCCCCATGTGGGAAGGCCACCCTCCCCTCCACACCCCGACCCTTATTAGGGATTTCTGGACCCAAGGGTAGGTAGGACGACGACTATGTCCAGCTTGAACCAGCTAGAGGAGCTCGAGACTTTCACCCATTGTCCTTTATAAGATTATAAAGGGTCTTAAGACTGAGAGGGAGAAATTGTTATTTTTTATTGTTAAAATAATTAATTAGTTTTTTAAAAAAGAACAAGAATATATGAAAGGGCGAGGCAGGAGAGCTTGTATGTTCGACCCATGGGCATGGACTTGGGGAGGGGGGATTGTTGGGGAAAAGGGTTGCTGGGCGGAGGGGAGCAAAGGGAAAAAATTGGAACTATTGTAACAATATAATCAATAAAATATACTTTAAAAATAAAAATAAAAGAAAGAAAGAAATCTTTAACTTTGCTTGTCCTTAAGTTTAAAACCAGACCAGAAGTGTTGCCTTGGGGCACATACACTGAAGCTGGAAAAGGCTCTGGGAAACAAAACAAAGCGACATCCTGTCACATAAAGCACTGAGAATCAGGAGGAGCAGCTCAGAAAACAGAAGTTCATCAGAATGGAGGAATCCTTGAACTTAAAAGTATACTGACTGATTTCATTCATTTAAAATACTTTAAAGGGCAATACTAACCCATAGTGGCAGATCAGAGGCCACCTGAGTCCAGGGACACAGCAAAAGGGGATGGTGGACACAGAAGGGGAGCTCCTGAAGGAGCAGGGGAACATTTGGGGGTGTTGGAAATTTTTCCAACTTAATTGTAGTTGTTGCACAAATTAAATTTATAAAACTGTACACTTTAAAAAACACCAAGTTTTAATTCATATCTTGTGCTAAGAAATAGCCCACAGAAGCAATTATAATCTTAATTTTATCATATAAACTTTTTTTAGTTTTCTCAAGAAAATTTCTTAATTAAATTAGGTGTATTATATTTGGTCTTCATTTAAGATAAATATTTATTCTCAAGTCACTAGGATCCTCTGGTATTATTCCAGGTTTATGCTACCTGGTTCCTGAGTTCCTTTGTAGAAAATGCACGAAATCTCCTTCCTGGTACCTTACAGGTAAACTGAATGCTAATACTTGACTGTCCTGATCACTTAGAAATAAGCAATAATGTTTATAGTATAAACTAATAAAAGTGAAATCATTAACTCTAACAGCAGGAATATTTTATGTTTTGACAGATAACAAGTATCCTAAATAAAAATTTAACAAATTATACCCTCATCAACAGTTGATAAGAATATATATTTTTTGTCCTTTGTCAAAATCTTAATTATAATTTTTAAAATCTTTTGTCAGTGTGTGACCAAAAGGAAGTATTTCAGGTTTATTTCATTTCCTTAACAACTAGTAAACTTGGATATATTTTCATATTTTTTTATTCCCTTGAATCACTTCTTTCTTGCCTTTGCTATTTTTTCCCAAATGGCTTATTTTAAATTTAACCTTTGCCTCATATAGAGGATGCAAATATATTTGTCAGCCTTTAGTTATACAGTTTTGCTAACTTTGCTTTTATTATTTTATCTTGGGGAAGATTTAAAATTTTCCAACATCAAATCAGTCAGTCTTTCATTATAACTGTTGGGCTTAGATACAAATATTACCCTATGTCCTCACACCCACACACACCTTTCAAACCAAGATTATAGAACATTACAATTATTAAATTTCTCCCCCCCCTTCATGCTTCCTTCTATAAACTTTATAAATTTGTTTGCTTACTTAGCTTTTAAAATAGCTGGTTTGTATACGTGTGTGTGTGTGTGTGTGTGAGCATAGGATGCAGTCTATATCAAACTCATTTTCCTCCTACTTCATTTTCAATGTCCCAATATTGTTTGTTTAGGCAATATATCATTTTTCATTGGAGATGCCATTTTTATTGCAAATAAAATTGTTACACATATATGGCACTATTTCCCTCTGTTTCAGTGATCTATTTCTTCACCAATATCACATTTGCTACAGTAGTAGAGTTTTATAGTTTATTTCAAATCTGGTATGGCAAGGCCTGTCAAATATTTTTCTTTATTTTTTTCAAAACTTAATTGGCTTTTCTTTATGTTTTCCCTTTCAGATGCCAAAACTATAGGCATATGTTTCTTTGTTTTGGTGGCAAAACTTTGAGTGCTGGAGACAGATCTACTGAATTTGAATCCTGGCTTTACCTCTTTTTTTTTTTAAATTGATTTGAGAGAGAAAAAGAGAGAGAGAGAGAGAGAGACGTTGATTTGTTGCTCCATTTATTTATGCATTTATTGGTTCCTTCTTGTATGTTCCCTGACTGAAGATCGAACCTGTAACCTTGGGATGAAGTCTAACCAACTACCCAGTTAGGGCTTGGGTCTACCTCTTAATATGAGTGATTGGGACAATTTATTGACCCCTCTGAGTTTCCTCAACTGAAATTAGAGGGGATGACACATGGAACCACTGTGAGAGGTCATTGAAATGATACAGTAGTGTCATATATATATTAAACAAGATTAAATACTATTATAATTTCCTCCATTTTTCATAAACAAAGAATACCATTTAAATAATGATTGGACTGTTATACATGCTATTGTTTATATATGTCAATAAAACATACATGCAAATGAATGTTTCATGTTTTACAATTGCTTTAGAGTGAACATAGCTTGTGATTTTTTAAAATCTTTTTTATTGTTGTTTTATTATAGTTGTTCGAGTTTTTCCCTTAGTTCCAAACAAATCTTCCTTCAGTGAGTATTCTTATAAGCAACAATGACTTGAAACCTCTTGTAATCCTTCTAGTGATATAGAATATTCAATCCAGTTCCCAAATATTTATTTAACATGTGGTATGAAAGTATTTTCACATTCAGCCATGATATGAAATGCCTCATAATCCTTCTACTGATGCAAAATATTCAAACCAATTATACAATGTTTAACATTTACTATAGTAGATGTTGCAGAAAGTAAAAAGAGTAAGACAGCACCACTGTCCTCGGAGGAATTCTGTAGTATGTGCGAGGGAGATGGGAAATGGATTTGACATTACATGGACGTAGGCATATACATTTTGCAAACATTGCAATATGGCTCTCATATATATTTGCTACTAAGTATATGCTCATCAAACTTTTACAAAAATTGGGCCAATTTTGCTTAGTGTATCGTCGTCGTCGGCAGCCATCCGTCTCGAGAGACGATGGTGTAGCTTCTTAAGTCTATCTGCACCGCCGAGAATGGCTGTGCAGTCCGACTCGGGAGTGACACGGTATCTGTCTCCTCCCGTGTTGAATCGACATCTTGTGATGACGCTGAAGCTACAGAGCCTGGGCAGGGTGATATGGAGGGTCTGCTGTTGCCCATGCAGCAGACCCCCCCTCTCTTCGCAGCTGAAGGGTCCAAGGGAAAGACGGAGTCAATACAGCTTGGCTTCAGGTGCGCCGCAGGAGTTGCCGGTGTTGACTACAACGTCAAACCGCCTTAGGGACTCCGGCTCCGGATTTTCTGTCGGGGTTTACTCCCTTAGCCTTTCCCCTGAAGAGGTATGCCGCAAGGCAGCGGAGGTTTTTTGGAGTCAGAGTTTTCCTTCTCTGATGTACCCTGACTGGAAGATCGAACCAGCGACACTTAGCTCGCAGGCCGACGCTCAATCCACTGAGCTAAACCAGCCAGGGCAGCTTAGTGTATAATCTCCTGGAAATGAACTAAAAACATATATAGATTAAATTTTGAGGACCTCATCAATCAGTTAAGAAATCTGAGGAATAAGAGGTTAAAAGGAGTCCAATATTACTTTGCCAGCTGAGAGGTAAAGCGAGATTCCTGTATGCCAATTAATTAGCTCTTTTGAATAAACACATGATATATATTGAAAAGTTGCACTTTCTCATTTACACAATTATGTTGTCATTTATTATTCTGTCATGGCAATTTATTTGGAAATTCTTATTTTCATTAACAAATTGTTGATTATAAAGTTCTTTTCTCAATTTTGCATAATTCATTCATTCATTCATTCATTCAATCATATGAGAAACTATCCAATAACTTTCTAAATTGCCTATTCCACTCCCAGAAAGTAGTTATTCCTTAAGGTCATATTCATTTTCTGTAAATGGGTTTTGTTCATCTGCCATATGAAATGCCTCTATATTTTTCCTAATCTGAAGACTTTATTTGACTTACTTTTTTATTAACCTTTCTAACAGTTTCTCTAAATAATATAAAGATTTTCATTTATTAATTATTTGAAAAAATCAGTGGTTCTTCAGAACATTTACTATAAATTCAGTTAAAAAAAGAATTCTTAAAAGGGCAGAAGCAAATGTAAACTATGCAGGTCAGCTGTTTTCTTCCAAATGGGAATGGTTAATGAGATAAAATCAATGATCCAGTTAGCTAAATATAGTAGAATCAAGACCATGTATTATTCAATCCAATCTAGTCTAGGTTTTTCTGCAAAGCTCTTACCCCAAACAGAATATACATGTCTTAAAATCTTGAGGGGAAGCAATTTCAAATAAACTTTTCAGGGGGTTGGCTCTTGTTTCTGAGGGATCAGGGTTATTAGAGTTGCCCAGGTTATCTACTAAACTTTGTTTGATATGTATCAGTTCAGGTCTTGAGAATTAGTTACCAAGAGATGTATAGGGAGAAACATCTGTGAAACATAAAGAGTTGTCAGCAACAGGAGGATCAATTCATGCAAAAGCAGTAAAGCTAGAAGAAGAAGGAGGGAAGAAGAGTCTCAAACAATAGTCTTAATTCTGAGAAAATCTGCACCAGGCCAGTGGACCATCTCCAAGCAAGTTTCCTAGTAAAGTGTGTTGAGCGGAATGGTCCACATTAGTAGCCACAGATTGTAACCTGGGAACAGCCCACAGAACACTGGTCTCAACACAGTGTTAGAACCAGAGGCAGCAGCCCAGGCTGTCGGTCATTCTGCTTCTTGCATCAGATCTGAGGGGCACATTTCCAATGACTACCACAACACATGGAAATGACAGCATATTATAAAACTCAGAAAAAAATCATTTCAAATAAATTTTCTTCCTCACCATTACTTCATTATGCTGAGTTGCATTCTGAAGAGAAACAACACCTGTAAGAATGTCTTATAGATAGGAAAAACCAGGGGGAAAATGTATCTGTTTTTATGCTTTCACTTTTAGTCTCTTGTTCTCTTTCAGGAGGCAAGGAGAAATTATATGGATCTCCTCCCACTTCTCACACAACTCTTTTGCCATCTTTTTTAATTCCTCTCCTTGCTTTCCAAATGTGTACACTTCACAAGAGTAAGATTCCAGCCTCCTGTTTTTCTCTCCCCGTCTCTGCTCAGTGAACTCTCATGACATTCACACTGGTGCCCATATAGCCACTTCCCAAATACTTTTCCTACAGCTCCAGCCTTAAGCTACCAACCCAACTCTCTCCAAGAAATGATGCCTTTGATATTTTCGCACAACTTTGACAGTGTTAAAAACAAACAAAAAACACATTATTTCCCTCTTCCAATAGGCTTCTCCTTTGACTTCCTTAATGTCATCAGTTACTTTTTCCTAAGAAACTCATGCTTGAAAGATTTGAGTCATCTTATCTCTGCATTGAGGATTATAAAGGTCTGTCAATTCCTTTTTATGAGAAAGCCTTCTAAATCCTCCCTTCATTTCTACCCACAGTACCACAGTCACCATTCTTATCATCCTAACACTGACATTCTTATCATCCTAATCCTGCCATTAATCTCACTCCCTGAAATAATAACAGAAGTGTCAAAAGCATCATCTGGGGTCAGTATGCCAGGAAGGGTAAAAAAATAAATAAACAAATGTAAAGCCCAGAATTCAGGCATTATTCTGGGTTTGGGTTGGGCGGGGGGAGGGGGGAGATAAGAGTTATTCTCCTGTCAGGCAGAAGGAAATTCAGTCTCTGTGTATATAATAATATCCTCTTAAGAGTGACCGAATGGTGAGCAATAAAGAGAAGCAATTTAACCATTCTGTGAGAAAGGTGTTGCATTTTTTTAAATCCATGACAACTTTTATAAGCAAAGAAGTATTCTTGTTCTTGTTACTTTGCTACTATGACTTTGAACTATAACAGGGGATTTTTTAATTATCTTATATGTAATCACTTTCACATATAAGAGGGTTTAGCTGGAAATTAAGTCTTAATTTCCATGTACGAAAGCTAGTCTACTCTCTTCTTTAAGGGAAACAAGATAAAACTCAAAATACAGAATTTAGCAATCCACAGGAAACTGTTAAAAAATATTACAACACGCTTTCAAGGTTATGCTCTGGTGAGAATGCTGGAACCATAGACACGTTTTTGGGGTTAAATAAAGCAATGTTTCTCACTGCCAGCAACCCAAAATGGTTGAGCAAGGGCTAGAACCAGTCTCAGGGCTACAGCCAAAGGTCACAAGTTCCAGAGTCCAGTCAAAGAAAAGCAAAAAGATCCCCACCCAGGCACTTTATTTTTCTCTGTTCTGAGACCTCCCTTAGAAATGTAATCAGAGCACAGCGCACACACCTGTCCATATAGCACCAGGAATCAACTCAAACTTTCCTCCAAAGGACACACTCAGAACCTAGAAGAGCAGAACATAACTTCCATCTGGAATCTGCCTGTTAGCCATATAATACATTTTCCTCCCTCCCTGGGAAGGATGTCAGCCTTCCCAGTTCTTCGTTGCATAACACATACCTTCAACCCAAACACTAGGGAGTTTACCCTCAGCTGGCCCTTATGCCAGAAAAATGAGACTGTGAATCATGCCTGCAAAGAGATGGCCAGCCTCCCCCCTCAGCCTAGTTTCCCTTCACTGTTCCTTCAAAAGTTGTGTGCCAAAATCAATGTGCATCAATTTTTTGAACATTGAGGCATCAGGTCTAAAAAATGCAGAGTAAAGTGTAGACAAGAAAAAATACGCTCCCATACACATTCCTGGTTAGTTGTACCAAGCTGACCAATTGTAGCTTTCCAGAAGAAATGCAACACATATACACTTAATTTGTTTTGTTGTTTTGCTTTGCTTTTTTTTTTTTTTTAATTTAGAAACATGTTGACAATTAAGCACAGGAATGATCTGAGCTTTTTACATCACTATGACCCTTTGCCTACTGTGACCACAGTCAGAACACATATTCATTACAGCAGGATAGACCTCCTCCTCAGAACTTTTCCTAACCAACTTCACTGTACTTTTCAATTTCTTAGGTGATAATATCACATATTCTTTTTTTGCTCATCAATTTAGCCATGTTTTCTGCTTTATGTTCCATTGCTTTAAAATAGCTAACTCGATGATCTTTGGTTTTGTTTTTCATTTTGGTAAATATTTTGTGCTCAACCACTCTTTAAGTAGAAAGTTTTTAGAAAGATGTTTTCATTCTTTCAAGTCACTCTCTAATGTTTAGTATCAGGTTCTATTTAAAGTATATACAATCTTCTCTGAGAGGAAAAAATAAATGAAATATACTTTTCTGGTATAAAGCAAATAGGAATGCTTAGTGATAAATAGGGTGACATACTCTTAGTTACAACGGAAATGGGTGCTTTTTATTTCCAGGTAGTATTCCTAGAAAGTAAGTGGCATTTTCCTCAGGACTTTCTTTTATTGTATATGATAAGAGATTTTACTAAAAACTGATTTTTTAAATATTTAAGATATTTTGTCTTGCATCTGAGAGAATGGAAAAAATTGATAAGAAATTTAGAAGTGCACACAAAGTTATTTGTTCTGAAATTTAAAATAATAAATCATTCCATTATTGAAACTAAATTCATTACTTGAAAGCAGTCAAAACATATTCAACCAAATTAAATGTGCTGCTATAGTATATTAATTTTACCTCATTTATATTAATGTAAGGCAAATCATCAAAGCAGAAGTGAAAATGTAACAGCATTTGTTAGTAAATTCCACTTAATGTTCTGGCAGTGTTATAGACATATCATTAATTACATTGTGCTAGTTGCAGTGCTAAATCACTTATTGAAAATTTTCCTCTTAATGTAGCCCTTAATTTTGGCCACTATCAAAAGAATGCTTCATCTTGAAGAGTTATCAAAATATTGATCTGAAACTCTGAGCCTAATTGGCTATTTCACAATTATATTGTCTAGGGGGAAAAAAATGGTTGCCAACGTTTGTCATTTCTGGACAATTATTCTTATAAGAATAAAGAAGATAAAGCTGCAGATCAATTACCTGTTAGATATCCTGAGTATTGAGTGATTACCTGTTTTATCAACAATTTATTTTCTCCTCAGAAATAGTATAGAGTTAATTCTTATGCCATACAAATGTGATCACAATTGATAAGGAATGTATGATATAATCATAAATCAACTTTTGTACTCTCTGTTCTCCTAAGATATATGATGAAGTAGAAAACACAATTTGTCATGTATCTTCAGTACCAAAAATGTAGATGTATTACCATGTTTTATTATTGAATTAGGCATATGAAAATACTCCAGGATATGGGGAAAAGACTATGATTTGGTTTTTTTCTCTCATTCTATAGAGGAAAGAAGTTTTGGTTAGATAAGTTTTTGAAAATTCAAATCAACCTATTAAAATGAGCACTTAATCATTAATCTTTTGAAATAAATATTGAGCCTCTTCCTTAAATACAACATTTTTTTATGAAAAAAAAAAATAAGAGAGAGAGAGATGGGATCTGAACACAGTAGTAATCAAATGACAAAACAAAGCCAAAAAAACTTATATGGCAAATTACCAATTCATCCTACAGAGATAAGCTGATAAAGAGAAAGGTAAGACAAGGTATACAGAGCAATAACTGGGCTATTGCTGATCACTATTGGAACTAGCTGATCAATTTCAGTGTTTGACTAAGAGAGACATATCTTCAGCTTATGGGAAGAGACCTGTGCAAAAGATCGTTTTTCTTTTGTTACGTGTATACTGGGATTTCATATCCTTGAGGCTCACTACTGCTGCTGCTTTCTTCAGAGCATGAACATAAGAATATTATCAATTCACAAGTATCTAACTTGCCTTACTGAGTATATTGGAGACCAAATCACACAACCGTTCCCCACAGCCTGTGAATTCTTTCATTGGGAAGTAATTTCCTGCTCCACTTGCCTACAAAAATACAAGAGTTCTTATAATGCTTACCCTGGGGGTTTCCATTTAATAAGTGCAGGGACAATCCTTTAGCTGAGGTTTAATTAACTCAAAAATAGTTCCTGAACATTCTCAGATTCTTTAGTTTGTTGATTAGGGAAGGATAAGTTAGGAATAGTTTTTGAATCACATTATATGTGATTAAATTAAACAGAAATGTGTGTTTTTCACATAAAAATCTGATGTTTCCAATCCCAGATTTCTGCAGGGACTGTGATACCATCATGCATCAAGGTGTCTTCCAGCTCACAGCTGTGCTGCCACTGGCCTGTCACCTTTATGTGCAGATTCCAAACTGGCTGCTTGAGCTCCAGCTGCTGCATCTGCACTCCCAACAGCAGTATAGGAAGAAAAGATGGAAAAATGTGTATGCTCTCTCTTTAAGGAGCCATCTTAGAAGTCCAACAGAACAGCTCTCCTTGTTTCTCATTGTGCAGAATTATCACATGGCCATACCTAACTCTCAGATGGCCCAGGAAATGTAGTTTCTCAGTGGCACAACAATTTGCTGAGCTAAATATTGGGATTCTGGTGAGGGAGAACAGATATTAAAAGGTAACAAGTTCATTCTGCTATGATACTCATTTTTCCTTTAATAAAAATTCCCAACATAACGAAAAAAGGAAGACTGTGAAATTTAACACTGCTCCTCAGACAATGCTTTAGAATTTAATGTTTCCCACTGAATAAGTGTGTAGTTGTAGGGCAAGTTTAAACCAGGGTAATTCTTTCTAGTCACTACTTGTTGCATAATCAGGGATCTAAACTGCAAGCTTCTTAAAGACAGTACCTGTACTTCATTGACTTTAACTTCAGTGCTTATCCATTATAAATGCAATAAATATATTCTGGCAATCAAATGAATAAGTTAAACGGTAAGGACAACTTGAAATACAAATAATGGAAGTAAAAATGTCTTATCTACTAAAACATTAGTTATGCAAATCGTCCCATCCATATTGCTACAATACCAGTGTGAGACACGCTTATACATCATATCTGGCATAAAGTACAACAGAGGCTTGTTAGCAGCTTCAATTTCCTGCAGGCTTGCATCTCCCCAGAATATTTTCCACGTAACAAACAGGGATTTTTCTTCACAATCCTAGTAGAGACAATCCCCTAATTAAAGTGGTTCAGTGGCTTTCCCTTTCTTTTAGGATCGTTTAAATGCCTTAGGATGGCCACGAAGCCCTTTATTACCTGTTCTTGAGCAGCTTGGGCTTGTGCTAGTCCTCTTCCCTTCCTCACACCCTTTTGTCCAGCCATAGCTAACTTCTTTCATCTTTTTTTTGTTTTGACTTTTTTAAAAAAGATTTCATTTATTTATTTTTAGAAAGAGGAAAGGGGAGGGAGAAAGAGAGGAAAAGAAATATCAATGTGTAGTTGCCTCTTTCACACCCTCAATTGGGGACCTGGCCTACAATCCCAGCATGTGCCCTGACTGGGAATTGAACTGGCAATCCACTGAGCCACACAGCTAGGGCTGTTTCGGCTTTTTCAACCTGTAATGCTTTCTCTTACATGCTTTGCTCTTGTTTTCTTTATTTTAAGCAATGTTCCACCTCTATCTACCTCTCCCACTTTTTCTCTTTATCTAGCTAATTCTTCTTCTTCATTCGCTTATCCTTAATCATTTCCTCTAAGAAACCTTTCCAAACCTTCACCCTACTCTTACTCAGTGAGATACCCCTGCTATTTTGCTCCTACAGTATGCTGTGCTTTCCTTATTGTGGTATTTATTAGTCTATGTTTATTTGATTGTTTAATACCCTAAACTCAGCCAAGTGTCATTGGTTCGATTCCCAGTCAGGGCACATGACTAGGTTGCATGTCAGGTCCCCAGTTGGGGGCGCGAGTAAGAGGCAACCACACAATGATGCCTCTCTCCCTCTCTTTCTCCTTTCCTCTCTCTCTAAAAATAAAATAAATAAATAAACAAATAATTTTTTTTTAAAAAAAACACCCTAAAGTCTATTGACTGTTAATTCCATAAATGCAGTGACCATGGTTGTTCTTCATATTTATTATAGTACCTGCTTGGTACACAGTAAGAACTTACTAAAGATAAATTGTATAAATTTCAATTAAATTAATCAATAGATATAATGGAGGCCCTAAAATACAAGAGAAAAACAAAATAAATATGAAGATCTGTATAATTTTAAGTATTATATTAAACTTTACTTACTTCAGTTTATTTATATTTTGCTATGAACTGAACTTATTAGATTTCAATCCTTTAAGCTTTAGAGTCCAGATGCCACACTCCTGGATCTGTTCCTACTTTTCTTATATCATAGATACACAATCTGTTCTGGCCTCTTCAAGCCTCTAGATCAGAACCAAAATCTCAAGTTTCAGTCTTCTTTTCATAAAAGAAGGGTTTATCTCTGGAGAATTCTGTGGATTAACTCCCAGCTCTAGCTGACCGTTCCAACCACTTGTCTCCAAGAAGTCGGCGGCGGCGGCAGCCGTCCGTCTCGAGAGACGATGGTGTAGCTTCTTAAGAGTCTATCTGCACCGCCGAGAATGGCTGTGCAGTCCGACTCGGGAGTGACACGGTATCTGTCTCCTCCCGTGTTGAATCGACATCTTGTGATGACGCTGGAGTGTCCTCTCCAGTGAAGCTGAAGCTACAGAGCCTGGGCAGGGTGATATGGAGGGTCTGCTGTTGCCCATGCAGCAGACCCCCCCTCTCTTCGCAGCTGAAGGATCCAAGGGAAAGACGGAGTCAATACAGCTTGGCTTCAGGTGCGCCGCAGGAGTTGCCGGTGTTGACTACAATGTCAAACCGCCTTAGGGACTCCGGCTCCGGATTTTCTGTCGGGGTTTACTCCCTTAGCCTTTCCCCTGAAGAGGTATGCCGCAAGGCAGCGGAGGTTTTTTGGAATCAGAGTTTTCCTTCTCTGATGTGCCCTGACTGGAAGATCAAACCAGCGACACTTAGCTCGCAGGCCGACGCTCAATCCACTGAGCCAAACCAGCCAGGGCTATCTCCAAGAAGTAAACTGGCTTTTTTAACAGGAAGATTTCTAAGAATTGTGTGACTCACTTCTGAAATGCTCTTTAGTTTTTCTCACGTGCTCTTCCTTTCATGGAAAATGAATTAGAAAATGTACCAGAGGGTAATCAATAAAGTTTTTTATCAAGTGATGATAATATCTATCTAATAAAAAATGATTCCTGTGGCAGCTGTACTTACTATCATTTCACTATACCTTAAATTTTCCTCTTCAATCACTATATTATTTAGATAGAAATAACCTTACTGGGATGAGACTCCCAGCACTTGTTGTTTGTAATTTGGTCTCTATAAGAGATATCTTAAAAATTATTTTCCCCTTTAATATTTTAAAGGTATTTTAAGCAAACTTCAGCTTTAGTTTAAATATAATGTTCTTTATCATATCAGAACTAAACAACTTAGTTGGACAGCTTCACTTTTCTATGGAAAGAGCTGAAGGAAATTTAACATGAAGATAATTCTGAGAATAAGAACACAAATTTTTAAAACTTACAACTTTGATTAAAAGTATATAACAGAAAGTACAGTGTAGAGACATATGGTCACACAGAGAGATATGGGAATACGTACTTCTATATTTTTTCATTAGCTGTCTCTTCTAAGGCGAATCTGTATCTTGGAAATACTCCTTTTTGCTCTCATGTTCCTTTAATTTTGTTCTTTTATTACTTTCAATAGATTAAATACAGTAGTCCGTTTATAACATGGTTCACTTATCGCAGCCTCACTGTATCATGGGATTTTTTAAAAATATATTTAACTATCGCGGATTTTTCACTAAATCGCGGGATTTTGCGGTACTGTATATGTATGTTGTTAAAGTTATGTAGGTTTAAGAGTGTAGAATAAATGTAAGGTTCCCACTTTGCAGCGGGGGAGGGGGTGTCTAGAACATAATATCCGCAATAAGTAAGGGAATACTGTATACTGTAACTTAAATATTTTGAATTTAAGATCTTTACATATAAATATCTTAAATATAATAGTTACAGCCAGCAAAGATAGTTTAATGGTGACAATCAGGTACATAATCTATTCTCTCTCTCTCTCTCTCTCTCTCTTTCTCTCTCTCTCTCTCTAACACAAATACACATTTAAGCACATAGATAATATTTATTTTTATAGGATACAGGGATATATATACACAGAAAATACAATCTCTCCACAAGCCCACAGACATACAATTAATAGTTTCCTATTATAAAACTATTAGGATCTAATATGTTTAAAACTGAGAGGCAAATTTGTATCACAATGGTATACTTATAAGACTTACATCTTATCTGTATAACTCTCTAACTAAAATCTAACAAAAAGTATTTTAGGAGAATCAAAACATAAAAGAATTGACAAATGAAAAAATAGCCATGAATGGACTAGAAATGATGAGAAATTCCTGAAAACTAGAAAGCAAACATAATTAAATGATATATGAATACAAAAGACTGCTTACAGCAGTGGTAGCAATGAACAGAAAGGGCCACTGAGGAAAACAATGGATACTTGATAGAAAACCATAGTCACAGCCACTGCATTGTCCCTTTCCCTATCCTATCTGAGCTGTGGAGTGGACCACAGTATTAACTACTAAAAGTTATATATGAGAGTAAGGAAATCTCAACATGCTAAGCATTTACCCAAAAAGTTACTGAATTCATAGGATATTCCAGAAAACCAACACCAAGAAGAAAGTTATGTTACACACAAGCAACATACTTTTTAACCAAAATTAAGAGAAGGTAGATTCTATCCTCAGAAGCTGCATCCACAGAGAATAGTTAAGAGTTCTGAAAACAAGAAGTTCCCCACCCCAAATTACCAAACTTTTGGAGAAAAGTTTAAAAAAAAAAAAAACACCATGAAAGGAAGGTACTAAGTTAAACTAACAGAGAAAGTCCCAGTTGAGGAGTCAATTAATAAAAGATATGAAATCTATATTGAAAAGCAAAAGAGTCCACCCTAAATATTGGAAATTTTTAATTTCATAGCATTTTTTAAAGTATGATATTTAATAGTATAATAAAAATAACTCAGGGGTAAATGAAAAACCAGGAACACTAAGAGCTTCCCTTAGAATAAACAAAAAAAGCCAAGGCATAGACAGCATGAGGATAGAGGGAAGTCAGTAGACATGGAAGATAGATTCATCTAATCCTAGTGAGTTGGGAACTCAGAATCTACTTAACAGGGATTCCAGAAAGACAAAGTAAACAAAGTAAAAGAAAAAATAAAATAGTATAAAATTTCACAGTTAAATAAAATGAAGAAATTGACAGACTGATTCTAAAATTCATTTGAAAATGCAAAAGACTCAGAAAAATCTTAAATAAAGAGGAAAGTTTGTTTCAAAACTTACTTCAAAACTATATTATCCCCTGGCTGGTGTGGCTCAGTGGATTGAGCATCGGCTTGTGAACCAAGTGTTGCTGGTTCAATTCCCAGTCAGGGCACATGACTAGGTTGCACATCAGGTCCCCAGTTGGGGGTGCGAGTGAGATGCAACCACACAGTGATGTTTCTCTCCCTCTCTTTCTCCTTTACCCTCTCTCTTAAAATAAATAAACAAAAAACAAAGAAATTAATTAATTAATTTTTTAAAAAAACTATACTTATCAGTACAGTGTGACACTGCCATTTGAATAGACATATATTTCAATGAAATAGAAAAATCCAGAAATAAATCTTAACATTTATGATCATTGATTTTTAACAAAGATACCAAGACAATTCAAAGGGACAAAGAATTGTCTTTTCAAACAATGGTGCTGATATCTACATGTAAAAGAATTATTATCTATTTCTAACTCACACAATACACACAAAAAATAATTTAATGTGGATCACAAACTTAAAAATAAGAGGTAAAAGCTACATAATTAACTCAACAACAATAATAACTTCCAATCAATCAACTTTTAAAATGGGGGGATAATTGTGAATAGACATTTCTTCAAATAAGATATACAAATATCCAATGAGCCCATGAAAATCAAAATCAAAATAAGATCACTTCTCATTCACTAAGATGGCCATAATAAAATGAAATAAAGTAGAAAATAAGTGTTGACAAGGATGTGGAGATTGGAACTCTCACATACTGTTTGTGGGAATGTAAAGTGATAGACACTGTGGAAAATATTTTGACATGTTCTCTAAAATTAAACAAAATTACTACATGATCCAGCAGTCCCACTTCTAGATAT
The DNA here is from genome assembly GCF_987537825.1 of Furipterus horrens. Lineage (NCBI taxonomy): Eukaryota > Metazoa > Chordata > Mammalia > Chiroptera > Furipteridae > Furipterus > Furipterus horrens. The sequence continues at coordinate 89,471,628 of NW_028327175.1, forward strand.
ATACCCAAAAGAATTGAAAACAGGTGTTTAAACAAAACCTTTTACATAGGTATTCACAGCAGTACTATTTACAATAGCCAAAAGCAGAAACAACCCAAATATATATCAATAATAGATGATGTGATATACCAAAAAGCGGAAACAACCAAAGTGCCTAATAAGGGACAAATGAATAAACAAATGTAGTGTGTTCATATCATAGAATATTCAGCAATAAAAATGAATGAAATATCAACATATGCTACAATGGGCATACATCTCAAAAACATTATCAAAAATAAAAGAAGTCAGTCACAAATGACCACATATTGTGTGGCATCTTTTGTATGAAATGTCCAGCATAGGCAAACCTATAGCTACAGAAAACAGATTACTCATTGCCCAGGACTAAGGCAGGGATATGAATGGAGAGTGACTACTAACAGGTCCAAGGGATAATGAAAATATTTTAACATTAGATCATGATGGTTGTTGCCCAACTGTGTAAATATATTCAAAATAAATAAATTCTAGACTGCAAACAGATGAACTTTATGTATATACTTTATATCTTGATAAAACTGTTAAAAATGAGAGTATTCAGATTAGAAAGACCAATTAGTGATAAGCTTTATCAATAAAAGAAAGATCCAAAACTAGACAAAATGTGGTGAAACTTAAAACACTGGTAGGGTTGTAAAACTATCCATTCAGATGAGAAAAAGTAAAGAGCTACAACCACCGTGTGCCACACACTCACACACATAAATGACAATCAAATTAGAATCAGATTTTTCAAAATAAGATGCTTGAATACAATTAAGTAATATACTGCAAGTGCTGAGGGGAAGTTATTTGGAATCCAGAAATGTATATCCAGAAAAAGTTGACTTCAATATAAAGAGCCAAATTTAGCAAGTGAAAACTTGTACAGTTTATCACTCACTTACCCTATAAGAAAAGTAAGTTACTAGAGGAAGATCACCGTATATATTTTGTCTTTACTAAAGGCTATAAAAACTTGATTTTCTAGCCTCTCTTGTAGCTAGACTTCACCACATGACACAACTGGTTAATGAGACTCATTTGGAATTCTCTTACTTTCTCCCTCTTCCCAGAATACAGATAATACAAAGCCTGCTAGTGAAAGAGTAAAAGCTACATAAAAGGGACGCAGAATAGGAAGACAGGAGGCTAGATCCTTGAGGCACTGACTAGCCATTCCGACTCTAAATTTTTTAATGTACGAGATAGATAAATTCTTAAGTGGTTAAGTTTCAATTAGTTTTTTTAGTTGTAGTTAACTGCATTCCTTAGTGAGATATTCTTACAAATGAAAATAAATTAACATAAAAAGAAATAACATGGAATATGAATGATTGCAATTAAAAATTCAGAAAATGTAAGTTAACTAAGTGAATTAACTAAATGAATATCCAATGGACTGAATGCTTACTAGAATACTTTTGGCAATATTAAATGGCGTAGAATTATTTTACCTTCTACGTGGCTCAAAGCACAATAAGACTTACATATAATATTATAATGGCTTTTATCTTTTAAAAATAAGTTTCTAAATAAAGTTTTGAAACTATTATTTTAAAACCAAATTAATGTTATAAGGCTTGATAATTTAAAAAGCAGCAATTAAGTTGTCAAAAGATGCATGTAAAAATTAGAGGACAATTGCAAGAATGAATAAGTACTCTAATTCTATCATTCATAGCAGGGAAGTCTATAGATACTGTTGGTAGATCAAATAGTAGTATATGACTTAATATAATGTAAACCACTAGAAGAAAGTAAAAGTTGCATAAACAAGTCAGAAATTGGAGAATGGGGGAAATACAGGAAGTTGTGTGAGTTGGTAATACATATTTTCTAGAGTAGATAAATCAAGAAATAGAGTAAATCTATACCTAATATATAGAGCAAACATATAAATTATATATGATTATATATGTAATATTTAATATATAATAAAAATAAATACTATGTAAAGCATACAAAAATGGTAAGATAAAGAACTAAAAAAAGGAATGAATAATGGCGATAAGGGGATTACTATTCTTCATTCTATATTGTTTTCTTAAAAAACATGTTGTAATGTACATCACTTCATTTTTTAAAATTTTATTGTATTTTTCCATTACCATTTAACCCCTCATACCTCCCTCCCTCCTGGAATCACCACACTGTTGTTTATGTCAGTGAATCCTTCTTCCTTTTTTCTCCATCTCTCCATTTTATAGACTTAAAAGTAAATTAAAAAGGACATTTTTTTTGGATAAAGAAAAACTTCCAGCTCTGATTTTCACGAATAGTAACAGGACAGAGTCAAAATGTCTCCATCAATTTTTCCATAAATAGATAGCACAGTAAATATAAGTGCATGGAAAATATCCCTAGGTAGCCAAAATTTTCAGTAGTTGCCCAAAGCTCATTCCTTAGTAACACTGTTTCTGAAGCTGGTAAATATTATGCAAAGCCTTTGTCTTAGTTTTTATATTTTTTCTGTGTTCTTCGTATTTCAGTATTTTCTAAATCACATGGTAATTCGGGGAGACATAGTTGAAAATATTTAATGATAAATGTTCTTGAATCAATGCAACTTAAGCCATGTTTTTTGTTTGAAGTGAACCTTGGTAGCCTTATGTCCTTCCTTTCTGCATGCTACTAATGCTTATACCTATTTTTTAATGTATTTATTCTACAAAAACAAAAAACAAAAACATAAACTGAAATGCAAAACAGAAATGAAGCCTTAGAAACTCAGGACCCAAGTGCAATACTTGGAGAGAAAAAAATTACCACCCCCCCCAAAAAAAAACCAAATCACTCAGACTTAAAACGAACAAGAGGTAGTACAGAACAAACACACAAACTTGAAAACAAGCATACAAAAGAAAAAGAAGTGGGCGGGGTTAGACAGTGTCATCTTCACAGATAACAGAACCAAAGTCAGAGGGAGTCAAGCTAGTCAGAAAACTTAAGACAAATTCTGATAGAAAGTGATGAAATAATGAGCTAAAAACAATGAGCATGATTTATAAAGTCAACAGAGAGGACCATAACAGTATATAAGCCAAATCAACTATAAATATTAAAGTATAAATGAGGACTAAATTTCAGAAATAGAAGTTAGTGCTATTATGAAAAGAGAAAAATTGTGAATTTGAAAATGAGAAAACAGAGTTATAAAAGATTTATGTCTGATGTCAAGGATAGGTTTGAGTAGATTTCTAGTAAAGGCACTAATGCAAGTTAAGGAATTATAGGTAACTCTAAACATAAAGTCAATATTGTTTATCAAATTACAGCATTAATAGCTTTAATTCCCTATGTATAATTTTAATCTTGATTGTGAAAAGATAAATTTTTAAATTATAATATTCCATGTAATCCCATTGATATTTAGTACATGTTTATTATAGCCTTTAATATACAAGTCTATAGAATGCTAAGGAGTTGTAGCCAGGATTTAAACATCTTAGCATTATTAAAAGAGCCAGAAAATAACATACTTCCAAGTATTTCTGCCATTAGTATTAGTACCATTATTTCTTAAATTTCTGGTCCAAGAGTGAAATTGAGCTTCATGATAATTAATTTTCTGACTGTTTTGTACTGAATGGAAAAGATCATAATGATGAAGACAAATATAAATGTTGATATTTAACAAAGTGCTGTAAAAGAAAATTTTATTATACTACAGTGGCTACTTACCAATTGATTTCTTAATAACCCAAAAGAATAAATGGACCTAACAAGTCTCTAAAATGCTCTTACAGAATAACTTCTATGGATATATCTTGCTTTTAAAGGTGATGAACTTACTCAACTGTTATCCTTGGCATCACATGGATGGTGAAAAATCATGAATTCAGGTTTCTCAAGCCCTTTATTTTTGGGTCAAAAAAGATTAAATAGGCTCTTGAGGTCATTATCAATTGATCATTGTTAAAGTTAAAATACACTTAGAATACGAACAGAGTTGAGCTCAGATAAAAGAGAACATAAATGTATCCACAGAGCTTGTAATTTTAAAAATGCTTTAAAATCATTTAAAGATGCAACATTAGATTTAAATTTATTATTTTTCACACTTAGAATGAAAATCTAATAGTACAGCATTTTATTTTTGTTTATAAATATAATAATGTCAAAATGATTCCTTTGATGTGTTGACCTATGAAATTCTCTTGGCATATGGTGGTATTCATTAACTGTAATCATTAAGTCTATAATAAATAATCCGTTTCTGCAGTTATTTTTAAAATACATCCTGATAAAGCCTAAAAGAGAATTATTCTGCCTGTATTTTGCACTAGAATGAGACACGCAATTAAAACTACAACGAAACAGTTATAACTTTATGAAGATGATTTGATAAGAAACTCAGGTCAAGAATGCTAGCTAGAAGAGTATTCCATTTGCTTTAGCTAGCATTCTTTTCAGACATCCCTGCTCCCAAAAAAAACAATACATGAAAGAAAAAGAGGGGAACAAAGATTCTTTGTAAACATTGGTGCTTAACTCTGTGAGGCAGATGACTGCTGACCCTGAGTACTCCGTAATTTCCTTATTCAACACTGCCTTGTCAGGTTGTAAAAGCAACAGTTTCTCCAGGGTTGCTCTGAACATAAGTTCCTATGCTCTTTTGTACATACTGAATACTGTGCCAGTATTTCTTTGTAATCTATTTTTAGTTTGTCTTTTTCCCTGTTTACTTAAAGTGCCGCAACGTAGGTTGGGGGGGCGGGGGGGGGGGTATCTGTGCTGTCATTTTTATACTTTTCCAAAATGTTAAGAGCCACATTTTATTATTACCCCAGTATTTTCTTAGTACAGATTTTGATATTTTAAAATATGTCCTTATGGAAATCAACACAAGTGACAGAGTTATGATTTGGGAGGTTGAGAGTTGTGGCATTTTTTTTCTAAGCTCAGTTTTTACATAATTTATTTACTTTTTGCATAGTTTTGTTTCCGCAGGGTAATCTAAAGATTGGACAAATTATTTCTCCCATCCTGTTACTGGTATTGATGTTTGATTTCAGATGTTGTAAAAATCAGTGTTGAGTATGACTAGGTTATTCATAATACAGCTTCTAATGAAGTGTGAACATGACTTGAATCATGAATATCCTAGCCCTTTAATAAGATTCATCTCAGGCTGGTAATAAAAGCCTACATTGTTTCTACAATCCAGTGAAATTTTACCAACGTCAAATTAAGACACATAAGAGCACATTCTTAAAGTGTGATTCATAATCCTTAGGAAATGACTGTAATTGATTTACAACAAACCAGCTGTACTGAGAACTCAGCAGCCCCAGGTGATTATAACAGTTTGCTTGAGTAAACCTGTGTGCACAACACGCTATTCTGGAATTTTTTATTTGTCAGATTGTAAAGTCTAAAGCTAAAACATGTGGTTAATGAAGAACTTCTAGCAAAACATACTGGAGAATAATCTTGCTAAGTTAAACATTTATTTAAACACATTAATAAAAATGTCAGACATTTAAAAATCACATAAAGAATCTATAGTTACCATGTATTCTAAAATGGAAGAATTATTTTCCCTTTACTTTTGTAGGTTCTGCCTAGTTCAAGCCTTTTCATAAAATTCTGGCATATGCAGTGTACTGTATCTGAAAATGACAGAGTGTGAGTCTCTGGTATAGTCTTGTCAATTACACCTGCCTTGTTTCATTAGCTACAGCTAATTATTAGCCACAGTGTTCTAGGCTATGAATTTAAATTGAATAAAATGAGTGGTCATTTTTTATGATTTCCTTCTAGTCATTTCTAATTCATCAGGCTACTTTTATTACATGTAAAAATACTAAAAATATAATATTCCAAATCTTTCACCGCCTTGTTTTATAACTATGCGTATTAAAGGTGACAAAGATAGATGGGATTTACTGTTTTATTTTTTCTTTCTTCTTTCTTTCATTCTTTTTTTTTTTTTTTTTTTTTTTTTTTTTTTTTGCTTGACGGCTTTTGCCCACAACATATGTTCAGTGCTATCAGGGTTATTACAGAGAACATAAACTAATCAGGTAGACAGATTCACAAACAGTGCCTGGAACACATGGTGGCCTCCCAGTGCTAACAAGGAATGTCCAAATCACTTGCAAACGTGGTCAGATAATACAAGGATTTGTCATTATGATTGTGGTTTTTAAAGCCATGGTTAAAATAATCATGTTGTCTATGGATTAATTATTCTACTGTACTGAAAGATGAAATGCTGGGACTTGACCTTACGGGCTCTGTAACAATTCTGATTGATTCAATCATCTATGTGTTTTATCTTTAAAAATAATTTGCAGTTAGGGTTTCTCCTTGAGGCAAAATTTCTTAAAGGGAAGTAATATAAAAAACCCTTTTTGTTCAAAAGTTTAAAACTATTAAGACTTCATTAATGGCCATCTTCTTACTAATGTCTTCTTCCATTAAAAGAAAAATGTTAACTAAATTGCAAAGATCATTCAGGAATTCAAATTCTGAGGTAATTTGGTGATTTTTGCTCATCTAATTTTACAATATTTAAATTCACTTGAAAACTGCCACTAGTCTCCTAGTAGTAGTACATCTATGTGTATCTGGGTATGTGTAATCCTATTTTTAAAAATTTTAACCTATCACATATTTTATGCATACACGTATTTTATGTCACTGCAATCAGTCTCCTGGACAACTAACAAGAGCACATTACTCTTTACTTGCAAAGAAAATCAGGATAGAAAAATTATAGGTAATATTTAGCTAAATGAAGTAATTTGGGAATTATAAGGAAAATTTTGTTGGGAAGAGAGCTCAGAATTGTGAGACTTCCAAGTAATGAGATCCATTAAGAAACTGGAGAAGTCTTCAAGGACAATAGCCAAACCAAGTCCTCAGGGGCTCAGCAATTATTCTACTGACTTCCCTTGGGTTTTTATAAAGGAAAGATTTCTCTATTAAAGTTTAAATTCTTGGGTTCATAGCTATCTCTCGTATTTTTTCCTCCACTGTTTATCATACTAAATGTCACAGGTAGTCATTATTGAAGTATGGAAAACATTTAAAAATTAGAGTTGTATGAATTTGAAGTTAAAATAGATACTATCATATTATCCAGTTAGCTTGGCCAAAGTTTGTAGTATTCTGCAAGTCCTATCCAAATAAAGCAGAATATTGTTCAAAAGTATAGGCTTTTGAGACACAGAGTTTTAGAATGTTGACTTTGATGTTATTTTGTAGATGTATGAATTTGGGCAAGTTGTTTAACTTTAATGAGCCTCAGTGTTCTCATCAGGAAAACATAAAGAATAATACAGTACCTCTTAAACAGGATTGTTAAAAGGATAAAAATAAAAGCTATTTTGGCAAAGCATTTAGTAGAGTATCTGACACATAAGAAGTGCTAAGTGGTGGTATCTATTATGTTTATGAGATAATAATCTTGGTTACTCCATTTGGAATTTTTAAGCCTGGCTCTAGGTTCTCTAATCTTGGTGGAGAATATTTATATTAGTTCTATCTATTTCTATATGATTGGCCAAAAGTCCATATGATTTTTTTCCATAAAAGACATATTTTTCATTTTCAACAATAATTTTATTGGCTTGGATATTTTTAGTATGCCAGCTATCTCCCATGTGGTATAACATTGCCTGTTCTCAATTAATGTCTCAATTTGATCATTACCGACTTCAACCTGTCTACCCAACTGTGAAGCATCGTCCAACAAGAAATCTGCAGCACAAAACTTCGCATATCACTTTTGACACATTCGATCAGTCACAGCACCTTATAAACTGTACGAATCTTTTTTTGTGTTTCAGCTGCATACCGACCTTTAGCATAATATGCCTAAAATTTTGTGTATTTTCTCCCATCTTCAATAATAAAATGGCTACACAAAAATTCATCCGTTTTGATGAGTTGCGTCACAACACAATCTAACAGAATTGTTTCAAATTAAGTTAAAGACCACTAAGTGCTACTAGAGCCATCTTACAGAAAAAAAAAACAAACTTTTTGGCCAACCCAATATTTGACAAAGAGGTTAAATTCCTCTCTTTTTTATCTACTTATTGAGAAATCATGACTATTTCTGCCTGGGATAGTGCTTCTCATTTGAAACTGCATTTTATCAATCACTTGAACAGATAACTACTTTGACCTCTACCATTCCTCCACCTCCAACCTTTATAGCATTAACATAACTGCATTCAAATCCATTTTTATATACCTCAGAGGAGAGGTATTTCCTTCCCCTGGTCCATAGTCACTTTCTAAAACTCCTATGGATCCTATTTTATCCCATTTCAACTATTATTTCATTCCTTCAATAACCTTTTCCCATTCATTCTTTACTTTCTCCAGATTGCGTTTTACCCACTTATGAACATGTTTCAGCATATATCATCTTAAGAAAAAAAATCATCCTCAACCCCAAGGCTTCCTCTATTTCTTCCATTCATAAATAAGAGTCTCAAATGTAACCACCCTTCTGTTCCAATTTTCCCACCTTTATTCATTAACTAAAAATTGCTATCGACTCCACCTTTCCATTAAAAACATTCTTCCCCAGTCACCTTGATCTCTTATCTGTAAAATCTAATGGACAATTTTTAGTCTTCATTTGCAATACTAGAAAATGTTGATCGTCTTCTCCTGAAAGTTTACCTCTCTTACTTTCCAACAGCATCACTCTCTCTGGCTACTTCCTGATATCCATCAGATCCTTTTCTTATACCTGTTTCTGTGATGTAATTATTCTATATTTAGTTCTCTTTCATTCAAAAAGTACACTTGTTGGTCTGACATACACCAATGATAATTACCTATATCTCCAGCTTAGCATCAGAATCAAGGTGCTGGTCCACAAAACCACGGCCTAAAAACCACTATTTGGACAACATTTCAAACAAAATTTGGTAAAAACAGCATAACAAGACCCCTCTACAACTCTCAAATCTTAATTCTCTACCTTGGAGACTTATACCATCATATTGTTCGTTGCCCAAGATGTCTAAAGGTTATTTTAGATTTTTCACTTTCCCTACATTCACTTCACTCCTTTTTAACATTTTGTCAGTTCTAACTTTGATATGCTTAACAACTTATTTTCTTTCTCTACTACCTCTACCTTTGCCTTATGTTTGACTCTCATCTTTTCTTACCTGGGTTTCTTATTTATCTTACCTTCTATTCTTCCTTCCCCCTCCCCCAATCTATTACCTACACTGCTGTCACAAGTGATTTTTCTAAAGTATAAATCACATCATATCATTCTCTAAAATCATTCCAAGTCTTCCTATTACCTTCAGGCTATAATCTACCATGAAATGCATCTTGCATGCCCTTCTTCCCTCACCACTTTCCTATATATACATGTGCTATCATCATGCTGAGATACTTGTAGACTCTGAAAGACTATGTACATGCTCATGTCTTGGCTCTGCCCATATTCTTCCAATTTCCCTAAAATGTCTTTCACATTATTTTCTGATTAATCACATTCTCCTGGTTCATTACTATTCAGCTCAGCATTCACCAGCAAGAAGGACTTCATCTCCTGGCAGGGTTAGATGTGCTTTCTCTGTGCTTCTGTAGCGGTTGGCAGGTATTTCTACCATAGCTCTTATCACCGTGAATTTTATTGGTTTGTGTTTTACTCACTAGACTATGAGATTCTCTAAGAAGAAAACATCACCCTCATTTTGTCAGCTGCACAGATCCTCTCGCCTAATGCATATTTGGCACTTTATAAAAATTTATTAAAATTACAACTAAACAGTCACCTCAATTCATGTTCTTCGATCTCTGCCATCAGCCCCTTTCGGTTGTTGATATGTATATACTCTGGTCTTTTCTCTCCATTTTGCTTTTCCTATTTTTTTTTCCTTTTCTGATCCCTGCTTTTCAGCTTTTTACAACAGGTAATTTACCTAAATATATCTAATATAAATCTCTATCTCTTCTTTCTGTGAGTTCTGATTTTCTTTGATATTTCTCACTGAAACTTACTTCACTAATTATAGGCTCTTATCTCTTCAGGATGTCAATACATCAGTAGCACAACCTGTTTGGCTAGGAGAGTGCATTCACCTCAAATGAAGTCCTTTACATCTCTCTCAAAAAGTTACTAATTTAAATGCCCTATAATATATTAAATTGAATTGACATACCATCTTGAAAAAATTATAGCTTTGATTTCTCTTAAAGTATGCAATATACTAAGGCCTAACATTCATATTTCAACTTATTTCCCTTTGAGATGTTATATCTAAATCAATAGTAACTTTTTAGGAAAGAGTGGTTTATTTACAGCCAGACTCATGCTGCAAGGATAATTATAAGTGAAAAGGTACCACAAAATATGTACTCAACAGCTATAAATTTACTGCAGACATTTCATAGAATGGGATTATCATTAAAGCCTCATCCTAACTAGAACCTATTTCGTGTTTTTATTTTTAAAAAGGGATAATGCTTTAGGGCAATGATAACAAAGGAATAACATTGATAAATGTTATATACTAGATGGCTAGTATGTTTTCAAAGCCTTATCTACATTATAATCTCAAAAAGTCACCATTCTTTCTTCTTTCTTTGGAGTCAAATTTAATATAGGGTCTTTAAATTGATTAGACTTTAATATACCAGGAGAATTTCTAAATATGTTTTGGCCACAGCATATATACACCAATGATGTGTTCAGCTAAACTTAATTTTGATCTACATTTCCATTTCAATATGTTTTCTTTACAAAACTGACTTTCAGGACCACTCCAACAGAGGTTGTAATCAAGAACAACTTTTTGGAGTGACCTCAGCAACATGGCTGAATAATACGTCCCTAATTTGCATCCTCCTCTCAACAACAATTTGGCACAGATGCACAAAAAGAAGGGGGGAGTGGTATTTGTAAGAGCTATCAGATACATTGTCTTGTGCCAAAGGACATGGGAAGTGTCTCGCCCACCCATGTGTAGGATACTAGGCATACAGTCGTTGGTCCTGGGTATGGACAGCGCAGTCGCCTATGAACCAGCTCCAGCTTCTCTCAGTAGTAGTCAGGGAGCCCATGGAGAACACTGTTTTAGATAATCACCCACAGACAAAGAGCCTTTGTGAAAGTCCAAGTTTCCAGTGAAGGTCTAGCACAAACCAGGAGCAAAAGAATATGAGCTGGTGCACTGGAGAGGGTAGAGGAACAATTTGGCTTTACCCACATTGCCCCTCCCCAGGTGACACATCTCAGTGACAGGAGAGATCTTTTCAGCCTGTGATTTCTCCCATGGGAGAAAGGGAGAGTATATGAAAGAGAGAGGCCTATTTCTCTCCTGCCCTCTCCAGAAGACAGAATCATAAGCTGTGTGACTGGAGATCAGGAAGAGCCTGTGAGCACAGCAGAGAAGACACTCAGAGCACATTAAAGAAAAACAAATCTTACTAACTGCATTGAAGACTCCTTTAGGAAGTCTATCCATAAAGGACTTGAAACACCTCACACACAGATCTCCCTCAACTGGCCCACGAGCACCAACATCCCAACCCTGTGGTGGCCTCTCTATGCACTCACAATAGCAACAAAAGTAATCTTTGGCAGATGGGTGCTGGGCCCACAAGAGAAGTCAGCCCGAAACTGCCAGCCCAGGAGAAACCACAAACTTGAGCTTCAGCTCCACCCTTGGGAAAGCCAAAAGGAGGCTGTGAGCACCTAGCCTAGTGTGTTGCAGAACTGAGAGAAGGCGTATACGTTTAACAATTCTACCACAAGAAAGAAAAGTAAAGAAGGATGGAAGGAAGGGAAGGAGGAAAGGAGGAAGGGTGGAAAGGAAGGAAGGAAGAAATCCTCGGAATCACTAGCAGGGCTGACAAAAATTTCTCCCCCAAACAATTTGTGAAGACTAGAGGAGGTGGGTATACTTCATATATGAAGACAGCAATGCAAGACTTCAAAGAACATGAAACATCAAGGAAATATGACACGTCCAGAGGTTTGCAATAATATCCCAGTAACTAACCACCAAAACATAGAGATCTGCAATTTACCTGAAGAATTCAAAATAGTCATTTTAAAAAGTTCAATCACCTGCATGAAAATATAGAAAGACAATTCAGTGAAATTAGGAAAACAATACATGAACAAACTGAGAAGTTTAACAAAGAGTAGAAATCATTTTTAAAATTCTGGGCCTGAAGAATACAATAAATGGAATGAAAAAATGCAATAAAGAGCATCAACATTAGAATGAATCAAGCAGAAGAGTTTGTAAATCAAAGATAGGACCTAAAAATTATCCAGTCAAAGGAGGACAAAGAAGAAATGAAAACTATGTAACGTACAGGATACCATCAAAAGAAACGATTTGCAAATTATTGAATTCTCAGAAGGAGAAGGCAGAGAGTTTATTTAAAGAAACAGTAGTTGAGAACCTCCCAAATCTGTGGACTGATTTATATATACTAGTTTACAAAGCCCTTAAGTCATCAAATTAAGTCTGAAGAGATCTTCTCCAAACTACATTATAATAAGACTTCAAAAATCAAAGACAGAGAATCTTAAAAACAGCAAGAGAAAAGAAGCTTGTAACTTACAAAGGAAGCTCTACAAGGCAATCACACAAACAAAATATCCACCACCCCCCCCAAAAAATTTTTAAATCCCATTTACAACAGCATCAAAACCAATAAAATACTTAGATATAAATTTAACAAAGGAAGTGAAAGATTTGTACACTAAAAGCTACAAGACTGCAAAGAAAGAAATGGAAGAAGATGCAAATAAATGAAAAATATTCTGTGTTCATGGATTAAAAAAATCAATACTGTTAAAATGTCCTTACTACCCCAAGCCATCAAAGATTCCATGCAATTCCTCTCCAAACTCCAATATCATTTTACACAGAAATCAAAAATACAAACCTGAAATTTGTATGTAACCATAAACTGAAGCAATCCTAAAAAGAAAAACAAAACTGAAGGTGTCACATTTTCTGATTTCAACCTATACTAAAAAGGTCATTAAATCAAAACAGTATGGTACTGGCATAAAAATATACACACAGACCAATGGATCAGATTCCACAGCCCAGAAATAAATTCTTATGTATATGATCAACTAATATCTGACAAGCAACCTAGAATACTTCATGAGGAAAGAATAATTTCTTAATAAATGGTGTTGGGATAACTGGAGAATCACATGCAAAAGATTGAAACTGGACCCTTATCTTACACCATTTACAAAAATTAAACTGAAAGCTTTAAAAACTTAAACTTAAGGCCTGAAACCATAGAATTTCTGTAGGAAAGCATACTAAAACAGCTTGATATTGGTACTGGCAATGATTTTTTAGATATGACACCAAAAGCACAAGCAACAAAAGCAAAAATAAGTGGGACTACATGAAATTAAAATGCTTCTAAACAAGAAAAGAAACAATCAACAGAATGAAAAGGCAACCTATAGAATGGGATAAAATATTATATACCTGATAAGGGGTTAATATCCAAAATACATAAGGAATTCACACAGCTTGATAGCAAAAAAAAAAAAAAAAAAAAAAAAATCAAATTAAAAAATGGACAAATAAACTGAATAGATCTTTTTCCAAAGAAAACATACACATGGCCAACAGGTACATGAAAAGGTTTTCAACATCACTAATCATCAGGGAAATGCAAATCAAAACTACAGTGAGACATCACTTCATACCTCCTAGAATGGCTGTGATAAAAAAGACAAGAAATAATCTGTATTGGTGAAGATGTGGAAAAAAGGAAACCCTTGTATACTGTTGGTAGGAATGTAAATTGGTGCTGCCACTATGGAAAACAGTATGGGGGGTCCTCAAAAAATTAAAAATATAACTACCATGTGATCCAGCAATCCCATCACTTGGTATATATCCAAAGGAAATGAAACCAGGATCTCAAAGAGATATCTGCATTTCCATGTTCATTGCAGCATTATTTATAATAGTAAAGGTATGGAAACATATTTACTGTATGTATATACCATATGATACCATATATATACTATATCTATGTACTGTATAACAGAGTAGATATGTATACTATATAACTGTATCTATGTGGAGATATATATAAATGATATATATGGGAAGTTTTTTAATATATATATACATATATACATGTATTATATATAAATATGTGTTTATATATAGTATATATATGGTGTGTTATGTAGATATGTGTGTATATAATGATATATACTCATGTAATGGTATATATATATATATATATATATATATATATATATACCATTCTTTATTATTCATTCATCTGTAGATGGACAAAAAGGTTGTTTCTATATCTTGGATATATATAAACATATATATCTACATAAAAACAAAATATTAATATTGAGCCAAGAAAAAGAAGGAAGGACCTCAGGAGTATTATGCTAAGTGAAATAAGTCAGTTATAGAAAGGCAAGTGGCTACCAGGTGCTCTGGGGTAGGAAAAATGGAGAGATGCTGGTTAAAGGACACAAACTTCCAGTTATGAGATAAATAAGTTCTAGGGATCCAATATACAGCATAGTGACTATGGTTAACAATACGTTAAATATATCAAAGTTGCTAATAGACATCTTAAATGTCTTTACCCAAAAAAATAAATAGTAATTATGCAAAGTGATAGAAGTGTTAACCAACCCTATCGTGGTAATTATTTCACAGTACTAAACTGTGGGAGACAGGCAGGCGTGGTCTGAAAGACTTTGATGACTGAGCACTGTGTGGAGACCCGCCCAAAAATGGGAACTTGGGACTTAACCAGCAGGTTTCTTATCTTTCATGCTTGCTCTGAATCCCACCTTCCAGGGGATTTTAAAGATAGAATAGGAATACAAAGTGACTTTTAAGAAAAAGGGAACCTGCTCTGTTTTTCTCTGTATAGCCTCAAATCCTTGTCAGTAGAATGTGAAAAACAGAACGATTAAGCAAAAGGAAATGTTTTTGACCTTGTGTAAAATACCTAGACGTTTCAACCCTGTATTGACCTGCATTTCCCTTTCACGCCCTACCATTTGGAGAAGGGCTGCATGTTTTCCTTATGCATTTCCGCATGTGGAAAGTAGATAAAACCCTGGATAATAAAGAAACGAGGGCGATTTTCCTCAGAGAAAACCCTCTCCCTTCTTTCCTCAGATGGAGAGTGTCTGAGTAGTTTCTTCATCCACTCCAAGGGACCCAGAGTCTCTCTCACAAAAGTGTATGAAATCATCACATTGCACACCTTTAACTTACACAATGTTATATGTCAATTATATCTCTATAGAGCTGAAAAATAAGAAAAGAAACAACAACTCTTCCCTTGATATACTAAAATAGCATGCATTTTGTTTGGATAGGTGTGTTCTAAAAGCCAAGTATGCATTTCGTTCAGTCTATGAAATCATGTTGATATCTAAGATTTACCAATAATTGGTGCAAACTATCATTATTTCCAAAATTGTAAGTCTAGCTGCCTACATCCTATTATATATTTTTATACTGAGTTTAAAACGGCATGTTTGATGTTAAAGCTCTAACCTTTTGCATAACCATAGCTACAAGTTCTTTTATTTTGACAAATAGAGGTAGTTTTTGGCACTTCTGAATTAACTACAGCTATTCTTTTTTAATGCGTGTATATATATATATATATGTATATATATATAGAGAGAGAGAGAGAGAGAGTTAACATGGAGGACTAAGGTAAAAATGACAATATCATCAAGAGAAAGATAAATAGTATATAACTATAAATGTTCGTCGGCAGCCGTCCGTCTCGAGAGACGATGGTGTAGCTTCTTAAGAGTCTATCTGCACCGCCGAGAATGGCTGTGCAGTCCGACTCGGGAGTGACACGGTATCTGTCTCCTCCCGTGTTGAATCGACATCTTGCGATGATGCTGGAGTGTCCTCTCCAGTGAAGCTGAAGCTACAGAGCCTGGGCAGGGTGATATGGAGGGTCTGCTGTTGCCCATGCAGCAGACCCCCCCTCTCTTCGCAGCTCAAGGGTCCAAGGGAAAGACGGAGTCAATACAGCTTGGCCTCAGGTGCGCCGCAGGAGTTGCCGGTGTTGACTACAACGTCAAACCGCCTTAGGGACTCCGGCTCCGGATTTTCTGTCGGGGTTTACTCCCTTAGCCTTTTCCCTGAAGAGGTATGCCGCAAGGCAGCGGAGGTTTTTTGGGGTCAGAGTTTTCCTTCTCTGATGTGCCCTGACTGGAAGATCAAACCAGCGACACTTAGCTCGCAGGCCGACGCTCAATCCACTGAGCCAAACCAGCCAGGGACAACTATAAATGTTATACATTACTTATCTACTAAATGTTCCTCCAAAAATTTGATATTTGTTTATATCCTCCACTCACCCAAAATTTATCTTTCACTAAACTGTTTAGACATTTTTATAATTAAGAGAAACATGTTACATGGGAAGCATAGCTTAAAATTTAAAGTAGTATTGTTCAAACTGTAAAACTGAGTTTAGAGGTATTGTTACTGAGTGGGAATCTCCAAAAATCCCCAGAGCCTGCAGGTTGGAGGATAGGGAAAAGGGAACAGCTTTTAAGCTGCCTTTGCCTGACTATGGCTAGAAGCTTAGTGTCTCAGTTATGCAAATGGCTTTGGTTCTTCCAAGGCCCCAAGGAGATGGGAGGGATTTTGCCCATGGAATGGTGCGGAAAGAGCACACAGAGCCTGCGCAAGGTTCTGTTAATGGTCAGAACTGGTTACCACACCCACTGCATCAGAGGACACAGTCAGGGGTCTAAAAATAGGTGGCAGACATTTTACCTAGGTTCTCCATGTGGTTTTGAGAAGAGGAGAGGAGATCCACATGGTTTACAGGAAGGAGAGGATCTCCATGTGACTTTGAGGAAAGGAGAGGAGATCCACATGGTTTGCAAGGAGGGCAGAGGAGAACTCTATGCGGCTTTGAAAGGGCAAAGGGAGAACCATGCGTGATCCAGTGAAACATGGCAGATGCTTTCCTGGACTGTTATATGGAGTCTGATGACATCGTACCCCAGATCCTGAAGGAGACAGCTGACAGACAAGGGATGGGGAACTTCTGGGCATGTTTTTGGCTTCTAGCCTTTTGGGGAGCAAGGGAAGTGCTGGGTCCCATGGGAGAACAGGGCTCTGAGCTGAAGTGCTCACTGTCCTCCCCAGGTTAGAATATTGTAAATAAAGACCTGTTTTCCTCAACACTAGTTGTTAGGTTTTATACCAAGGCGCCACGTGAAAGAACCCCCTTTTGCTCTGTAACAGTATCATCTCTACCATTGCTGTAAAACACTCTTCAAGGTACTTCACAAAGGTATCACCTGTGTTTCATAATTGAAGCAAATCATGAATTAGAGCTGACACATTTTTTTTGGTCAAGGTCATATAGCTAGAGACTATTTGGTACCGTAAACTTTGTCAAACAAAACATGGTCATTTTGCAATTTCCACAAATATAAATTAAAAGGTCAAAATTCCACAAATTCAAAAGCTAAGTGTTTTATATAACTGTCAGAAACTTGATACATATTGTAGCTTCAAAGGCTAAAATAGCTTGCCATAGCAGCATGACATGTGAATAATTATTTTCAAAATATATCTTAACTTCCAAAATGTGAGTAAAGAACATACATACAAAATTAATTAAGAAGCTATACAAGTAACTTATTAACATTAGAAAAATATTCAACTTCACAAAATAACCAAAGAAATATAAACTTAAATTAAAGAGCCAATGTGTTAGTAAGATTTTTGAAAAGCATGCACTTCTAAATAGGACTGATGGAATTGGAATTGATAAGAACCTTTGTGCAGGGCATCAGACAATAATCTAAAGAAAATCATACAAACATGTATATCTTTTGATTCTGAAATCTAACATATCAGAATTTATCCTAAGAAAACACTTATATATGTATGCAAAGATCAAGTTTCAAATGACATACACAAAAAGAAAAATTCCAAGAATCCAATAATACAAGATTGGCAAATTAATTATTTAATAGTATAGCATTAACAGATATTTTTAAATGCTGTAAAAGAAAAAAGAATAGCATTAGAAACATTTATGACATGTAGTTTAAATAAAAAAGGAGATTGAAATTATATGTACATATGATCCTGGTTTGGAAGTAATGAAGTTTTGTAACTAAAACCAGTTTAGAATTATAAATTACAGTTTGGGCTGTACCATTTTCTGTTCATTATATTTAATATGTTTATTATCAAATATTCATCAACATTTTTAAAGTGACAATTTCTCAGTGGTGAGGTTGTGGTCAGTTATTTTGTATATTTTTGGATTTTTCTTCAGTGAATTAATATAACTTTTATAATAAGAAAAAATAAAATTGTATAAGTCAGGTTAGGGTTGGGATTGCAGTAGTAATATCCAAACCTGAGATTTCAGTGGCTTGTTTCTCACCTCTGCAATGTCTGCATGAGTCTAGTGGCTTGCTGGGGAAGCGCGTGCCAAGCAGTGATGAGAATCTGTTTACATCATGAAGCTACACCTGCCTTCTAGATCTCCATAGAGGGGCAGTAAGCTGGAAGGTTCTCCGAGGCTTTGCACCACCTTTGCCTGGAGGTAACAAATGTTCCTTCCTCCTGAACCATTGGTCATACCAATTGTTTGGTCTTTCCCATCTGCAGTGGGGCTGGGAAGTATTGGGGAACATGCAAATATGTGATAAGAATTAAATGTCTCTTCCACAAAAAGTGATGGTTAAATGAAAAAATAAGTAAATAGATTTTATTAAAGTCAGAAGTATATTTCATGTGTTCACTTGGCGATTTTGACTTCTCTAGTCTTTCAAAGAGAGTACAAGTTATAGCATCTCTTTAATTTTTTTCCTAGACAGGCCTCCCGTAACAGCTACAGATGAAGAACACTAAGTTAAACTGGTGCGCCAGAATGACTATTTTAGGACTGGCAAATCAATAAATATCTCTGGCCTTCCTTTCCTTATTTTTAAAATGAGTGAGTTAAATACTATACTCTCTAATGTCCTCTCCAGCTAAAAACATGCTGCCTTCTTAAATCAACACGTGCCCATCAGCAGAAAGCTTTGTTATTACTCTAACTTCAAATTATTTAAGCAATCCCATCTTTTCATTGGTAACATTAGTGTCATAAACCAAAATTAAATGTCCAGTGATATTTATTTTTGGAGTTTTCTCATAAAATTCTTGGTAAAATAAAGACAAATAAATATATTCACAGGATGAATTGCAATTCCATGTCAGCTTAGCTCTTTTCAGCAAACTAGGCCTCTTAGAACATGTGTGTGGCAGGAGTGGGTGAAATTTACTTCACAGCTGATGCTTACAACTACCCTCAGAGATAAGTATGGTTATAGTCATTATAAATATAAAGATAAGAGGCATTTAAATTCACAGTAAGTAATCAAATTGGTTTTCGAACTAACTCAAGTTCCCAATCCAGGGCTTATGACATTTTTGTACATTTTGTACTCAACCATCCCACAGTAAAGTTGGGGCAGTAGGGGAAGCAAACTTTTACCTTGCTTTGGCTAGAAATGAGAATTAAATTGAGCTAAGCCAGATCACGAGGAGAAAAGCATACAAATGTATGAGAATTTAATACAGGTTTTTCTTGATACAGGAGACTGCATAAAGAATAAAGCCCCGAAGAAACAGCTGTCAGAGGGAAGGAGGCTGGGGCCTGGCTGAAAAGCTGACGGGATTAAGCAAAGAAAAAAACTCAGATACAGACCCAGTATGATGATTACCAGAGGGCAAGGAAGGTAGGGGAAGTGGAAGAGGGTAAAGGGGGAATAAATGGTGATGGAAGGGGACTTGACTTGGGGTGGTGAACACACAATACAATATACAGATGATTTATTATAGAATTGTACACCTGAAACCTATATAATTTCATTAACCAATGTCACCCCAGTCAATTCATTAAAAATTTTTTTTAAAAGAAGAAATAGCAAACCTACTTGTTTTTTATATTAGGTTGAATAAAGAGAGGCAATTGTGGAAAAAGTGACCAAACAATATGGAGAGGCTATACAAGATAAGAATGATTTTAACAAGGTGTGTATGTATAGAAATATCTGTCTCAAACTTCTTGTCCTTCATGATAAGAATGTAACTTGCCTTCTGATACAGGGAGGACATCTTTCATATAGAAATTTCATCTCCTACTTTTAAGAAAAAGGGAAAATCAGAGTACTTTTGTTTGCTGTTTTTTAAGTGCCTTTAACTCAAATAGCCAATATGCCAAAGCAGTATATTTTGGGGTGGCATGTTCTGAACTCCTTTAGGGCCAAGCTGGAACAGCAGTATTGCTACTTTATTTACTTTATTTTAGTTAAAGGAGATTTGGGAGCTTTCATGAACCATTCTGGGAAAAACTGGGCCATGTTACTATAGAATCTAAAATAACAATGTGGAAGTAAATGCAAACGGCAACTGTAACGACACCTGTGCCCCTATTTTATTTTTTAGCAAGTGGGTTCATTATAAAAATACAGGATTTTTCATATATATATATATATATATATATTCTCCAAAGATAGGGACCATTTGTACATCACTCACCACTCTCATAAGTTCCTAGTGGCTAGCATCTTAAAACTATTTAAAAGAATGAAATCATGTAGACTTTCCCAGCAGAACACAGTGAACTTTTTACATAACAAATCCTAAATATAGCTTTCTAAAGGGAAATTTATGACTTCTGTCACTAAAATAAAAAAGAAAAAAGAGGAAAAAAATCAAACTAGAGAGGCATCATCCAAAGTTGTGCTGCTCATAAGAACATGAAAAGCAAAACCATCCACTAATTAAATGAAAAATATCCTCCTCTGAGAGAAAGCAGATTGGAATATTGGCAAGATTCCTATATTAAATGATTTCAGTATGTCATATAATATCACTCGTTTTAAATGTTGAAAATCATACTACTAGATATCTCACTGTATATTTGGAAAGAACCATTAATGTCCATATAATACAATAGCTCTTGGTATAAATGTAGTAAATACAGGAAAGAAATACTTGGCAAATATATTTTTTAAATATTTATATCAAAGCCCATACTATGGGAAACTTTTTTAAAACTAGTAATTGTATTGTAAGTCATGATGTAGATTATGAAATGTGCACTGAAATCCATACTGATGAAGCACTTACATGCTAACAAAGCCAGCTGTCGTTCAATGAATAAAAAAGATCTGTGTGTGAATGTCAATCCTTACACTGTTTTATTGTTCTAATCAAGAATGCATTCCTCCTGATGTCAGGTTAGTACTGAACTATGGTGAAATTAATTAGATACGAAAACCAAACCTATTTATTTATGCATTTAGAATTGATACAAAATAACAAAAAATTGGTGAATTACCACAAGTATAGAAGCAGCCAATAGCCAAGCAGAACGATAAACTCAAGAGCATTTGTAATGAGTATAGACATACCTGTTTTATGGCATTTTCCTTTATTGCACTTCACAAATATTGTGCATCTTACAGACTGAAGGTCTGTGGCAACCCTGCATCAAGCATGACCATTGGCACCATTTTTCCAACAGCATTTGCTCACTTCATGTCACATTTTGGTAATTCTCTCAATATTTCAAACTTTTATTATTATTATATTTTTCAGGATGATCTGTGACCTTTGATGTTACTATTGTAATTGCTTTGGAGTACCACAAGCTTCACTCATATAAGATGGCAAACTTAATTGGTAAACATTGTGTGTGTTCTGACTGCTCCACTGAGTAGTCATTCCCCATTCTGTCCCTCTCCTTGGGCCTCATTATTCTATAAGAAACAACAATATTCAAGTTAGGCCATTTAATAAGCCTACAATGGCCTCTAAGTATTTAAGTGAAAGGAAAAATCACACATCTCTCAGTTTAAATCAAAAGCTAGAAATGATGAAGCTTATGAAGAAGGCATGTCAAAAGCTGAAACAGGTGGAAAATTAAGCCTCTTGTGCCAAACAGCCAAGTTTTGAATGCAAAGGAAAAATTCCTGAGAAAAATGAAAATTGCTACTCTAGTGAACACTCAGAGGATAAGAAAGTGAAACAGTCTTATAGCTGACATGGAGACAGTGTTAGTGGTATGAATAGATCAGCCATAACATTACTCTAAGCCAAAGCCTAATCTAGAGCCAAGCCCTAACTCTCTTTAATTTTATCAAAGCTGAGATAGGTGAGAAAGCTGCAGAAGACAGTTCTGAAGTTAGTGGAGGCTGGTTCATGGGAAAGGAAAAGATCCATCTCCATGACACAAAGTACAAGGTGAAGCAGCAAGTGCTGATGTACAAACTGCAGCAAGTTATCCAAAAGATCTAGCGAAGATAATTAATGAAGTTGGCTACAATAAACAACAGATTTTCAGTGTAGATAAAATAGTCTTGTATTAGAAGAATTTTCATAGTTAGAAAGAAGTTATTACCTACTTCTAAGCTTCAAAGTCCAGGCTGACTCTCCCATTAGGGGCTAACTGAGCTGGTTATTTCAATTTGAAGCCAATGCTCACTTACCACTCCAAAAATCTTAAGTCCCTTAATAATTATGCTATATTCACTCTGCCTGTGCTCTAAATAGAACAGCAAAGGCTGGATGACAGAACATCTGTTTACAAGTTCTACAGCTCATAAAAGAAAGATTCCTTTCATTTTTGTTTGATTTCATCTTTATTGTATTTTTTTCATTACCATTTAGTCCCCTTATATCCCTATCCTCTCAGCAATCCCCACACTGTTGTCCATGTCCGTGAGTCCTTTTTACTTTTTACTTCATCCCTCCACCCCCTAACAGACCCCCCCTACTAGTTGTCATTCTGCTCTCCATCTATGAGTCTGTTCCCATGTTCCTTGTTAGTACAGCTTTTTCATTAGATTCCACATATGAGTGAAATCATATAGTAGTTGTCTTTCTCTAACTGGTTTATTTCACTTAGCATAATGTTCTCGAGGTCCATCCATACTGTTGCAAAGGGTAAAATTTTCTTCTTTTTGATGGCCTAGTAGTATTCCATTGTGTAAACGTCCCATAGTAGTTTTATCCACTCATCTACTGATGGACATTTGGGCTGCTTCCATATCTTAGCAATTATAAATAACACTGCAATGAACATACAGGTGCTTATATTCTTTCAAATTAGTGTTTTGGGTTCCTTTGGATATATTTCAAGAAGTGGGATCACTAGGTCAAAAAACAGATCCAATTTTAATTTTTTGAGGTATCTCCATACTGCTTTCCACAGTGGCTGCACCAATATGCATTCCTACCAACAGTGCAAAAGAATTCCCCTTTCTCCACAACCTCATCAGCATTTGCTGTTTGTTGATTATTGATGATAGCCATTCTGTGGTTTTAATTTGTATTTCTCTGATGATTAGTAACCTTGAGCATATTTTCACATGTCTGTTGGCCATCTGTATGTCCTCTTTGGAGAAGTGTCTCTTCAGGTCCTTTGCTCATTTTTTAATTGGGTTGTTTGAGTTTTTGGTGTTGAGGTTTATAAGTTCTTTACACATTTTTGATATTAACCCCTTATCAGATATATCGACGAATATGTTCTCTCATTCTGTGGTTGTCTTTTTATTTTGTTGATTTCCTTTGCTGTGCAAAAACTTTTTTGTTTGATGTAGTCCAATTAATTTATTTTTTTTCTTTTGTTATCCTTGCTGCCTGTGATGTATCTGATAAAATATGGCTATGAACAATGTCCGAGATTTTGCTGCCTATGTTTTCTTCTATGATTTCTATGGTTTCAGGTCTAATATCAAGTGGGATTTATTCCAGAATGCCAAGTTGATATAACATTTGCAAATCAATAAATGTGATTCACCACATAAACAAAATGAAGGATAAAAACCACATGATCATATCAATAGATGCAGAAAAATCATTTGCTAAAATACAGCACCAACAAAGAGAGAACAGAGGGAACATGCCTAAACACAATAAAGGCCATCTATGACAAACCCACTGCCAGCATCATACTCAACGGGCAAAAACTACAACTGTTTCCCTTAAGATTGAGAACAAGACAGGAATGTCTTTCATCTCTCTTATTCGACACAGTACTGGAAGTCCTAGCCACAGCAATCAAACAAGAAGAAATAAAGGACATCTAGATAGAAAGGAAGAAGTAAAACTGTCATTATTTGCAAATGACATGATACTGTACATAGAAAACCCCAAAGATTCCACCAAGAAACTACTAGAACTAAGAAATGAATTCAGCAAAGTAGCAGGATACAAAATTAATATCCAGAAATCAGTTGCATTTTTATATGCTAATAACAAACAGAAAGGGAAATTTAGAAAACAATCTCATTCACAATTACTACAAAAAGAATAAAAAGCCTAGGAATAAATTTAACCAAAGATATAAAAAATCTATACTCAGAAAATTACAAGACACCGAAGAAAGAAATAGAAAAAGATACATTAAGTGGAAACATAAACCATGTTCATGGATAGGAAGAATTAATATCATTAAAATGTCCATACTACCGAAGGCAATGCAGAGATTCAATGCCATTACTAACAAGATTCCAATGACTGATTTCACAGAACTAGAACAAATATTTCAAAAACTTATATGGAACCACAAAAGGCCCCGCCTAACAACAGCAATCCTGAGAAAAACGAACAAAGTTGGAGGGCCCACACTACCTGATATCAAACTAAATTACAAGGCCATATGGGAAGAGGTCAAAACTTCAACATTATCAGGAGTGTGGAAGAAGTTGATTCCGACCCTCACGGACAGTTTTGAGGGGTTCAATACGCCGTGGAGGAATAAGTGCAGATATGGCGGAACTGGCAAAAGAACCAGAATTAGGAGTGGAGCTTCCAGATGTGACTGAAATGTGGCAATCCTAATGATATAACTTTAAAAGATGACTTGTGTCTTAGGGATGAGCAAAAAAAGTAGTTTATTGAGATGTGATCTACTTCTGGTGAAGATGCTCGGAAGAGTATTAAAATGATAAGAAAGGATTTATCGTCGTCGTCGTCGTCGTCGGCAGCCGTCCGTCTCGAGAGACAATGGTGTAGCTTCTTAAGAGTCTATCTGCACCGCCGAGAATGGCTGTGCAGTCCGACTCGGGAGTGACATGGTATCTGTCTCCTCCCATGTTGAATCGACATCTTGTGATGACGCTGAAGCTACAGAGCCTGGGCAGGGTAATATGGAGGGTCTGCTGTTGCCCATGCAGCAGACCCCCCCTCTCTTCGCAGCTGAAGGGTCCAAGGGAAAGACGGAGTCGATACAGCTTGGCTTCAGGTGCGCCGCAGGAGTTGCCGGTGTTGACTACAACGTCAAACCGCCTTAGGGACTCCGGCTCCGGATTTTCTGTCGGGGTTTACTCCCTTAGCCTTTCCCCTGAAGAGGTATGCTGCAAGGCAGCGGAGGTTTTTTGGAGTCAGAGTTTTCCTTCTCTGATGTACCCTGACTGGAAGATCGAACCAGCGACACTTAGCTCGCAGGCCGACGCTCAATCCACTGAGCTAAACCAGCCAGGGCAAAGAAAGGATTTATAAAACTGTATAAACTTAGTTGATAAAGTAGGAACAGGGTTTAGAGAGGATTTTCAATCTTGAAAGAAGTTCTACTGTGGGTAAAATGTTACCAGACAACACTGCGTGATACAGAGAAATTATTTGTGAAAGGAAGAATCAACTGATGTGGTGAACTTCACTATTGTCCTATTTTTAAAAATTGCCACAGCCACCTCAACCTTCATCAGCCACCTGCCTGATCAGTCACCATCAACATTGAAGCAAGACCCTCCACCAACAAAAAGATAATTTGCTGAAAGCTCAGATAATGGTTAGCATCTTTTTAATAGGAAAGTACATTTTAATTAAGATATGCACATTTTTTGAGACACACCACTATTTCACACTTACCGGACTACAATAAAGTGTGAATGTAACTTTCGTATCTGCCAGGAAACCAAAAAATCTGTGTGACTTGCTTTACTTCAATATTCACCTTATTGCAATGGTCTGGAACTGAACCCACAGTATCTCCAAGGTATCACTGTAGTTATTTTTGGCAGAATGTAAATGCCCTTCCTATCGCATTACCCTGGTAACTAACTTTCCACATTTAATGTGTTTATTCAGTTCCCCAAGCTAGAGGTTACAAATTCTCTTAAAGTCTTCTTGTAATTTCAATTCATCTCCTGACAAGTTGAGGAAAAATAATGCAAGGATGCTGATTCAAGCTGGCAGAGTCATTCCTTTCAAGAAGACACCCGTGTTTGACCTTGAGAGCTTGTATGGAGGTTATAGCGGGGAGTACAGCTGCTCGTGTGCCCTAGACCAAAGAATGGTCCTCTCCTCTAGTAGAGAAGGTTGTCCTCTTCCACCAAGTATGCAGCTTCTGGAGGGACGCACATGGATCGGTGAGGGAGGGAGGGGACGCCCACCTAGCCAGTCAGATCAGCCAAATCAACCCTAGCGATCAATGGGGTGACAAATGTTGTAGCCAGACCACCCTCACATCCTGTGAAAACACTCAAGTTTGAAAAAAGAAAGCAGAAGAATCCCTATTTCTAGGCTATGAAGTAATTCCTCCTGTTTAATAGCCCAAAGTATGTTCAACTTAATCTTTTAAAGGTGTGTTGGCAATGTGAACTATGTAATGATGAAGAAGAATACAAACTGTATTTAATTTAGTAAACAACCATCCAAAGGAAGTGGGTGTTTTTCAAATTAAATAACCTTCACCTTGCCTAAAAACCCAAAAAGCAATACTGGACATCTTATTATTAACGATTTTAATATGTCAAATAACCCTTCAGGCTGTTGCTAGAATACGGTTTTGTGGATACAGCCTCTATTCTTCTCCTGACAGAATAGCTAATTCAACTGTTTATGTAAATTAATTCAAGGAAAATGCTTATCTCATTACATTATCTTATTTTCTCAGATCTCACCAAATGGTCCTGGGGATATTCTACAACCCAAACATGTTTTCAGCTGAAGCATCCTATGACAACTCTGTTGGGAAAACAAAGGTACATACACATCGAAACATCAAATAACTGACAAAATTGATCACTCAAACTTATTTATTTTGAAAGAATAAGTTCTCTTTAGAAGTGGACAAGGAGTTGAATTCTAAAGGTCAAATATATTCAACTTATTTCTCTACCAGGAAAAGTACAATACTTGTTATATTAGTTTAAAAAAGAAAAGATAAGGAGAAAAGGAGAGAAGGAGGGAGAAAGGGAGGAAAGGAAGGAGAAAGGAGAAAGAAAGAAAGAAAGAAAGAAAGAAAGAAAGAAAGAAAGAAAGAAAGAAAGAAAGAAAGAAAGAAAGAAAGAAAGAAAGAAAGAAAGAAAGAGAAAGAAAGAGAAAAAGAAAAAGAAAAAAAGGAAGGAAGGAAGGAAGAAAAGGAAAGGAAAGGAAAGGAAAGGGAGGGAGGAAGGAAAAGAGAGAAAGTAAGTTAAACTAAAACCTATTTTTCTTATTTGGCTTTTTTCTAATAGTCAAAACAAGTTGAAAGCTTTTCTATTCAAATGAGATTGCTTTTGCTCCTAACACTGATAGATATTTCTTACCTTTTCCCCCAACCCCCTATCCCATTTCATTACAGGACACTGACTCTGGGTTACCTCCAGGCTTCTTCTTGCTGTGCTCAGGCAATATGATCTACACAAATCCAAAATTACATAAGCAGGCTGGACAGAGGCTAAACTCTACCCAGCCACACAGTGGGACTGGATTCCTTAATGCTCCATGAAACACCCAGCCCCTCCTTCCTGGCCCTTCTCAGAGATACATTCTCTCAGATCAACATTTTGTTTCCTGGACTTTTATTTTTCTATATCTCAACGCTCTCTCCTCTCAGCTTCCATATGTGGTTACCTTCATTCATTCCTTATTCTCTTCTAAAACTACCCTCAGAAGAAAGTGACAATAGTGCCCCCAGCCCAAGTTCCACGGGTGAAAGATGGGACAAAGGAAAAGGGAGCAGCCAAGCTATTGGGGTGGATCCAGCTTAGCTCTTAAACCATGCAGAGTTCACAGACAAAGGGAATGTAAGTCTCTTGCTCCCAGGCACTGCCTCCCTCGGGCAATCTGGCAAAATGGTGAAGAAATAAATAGACTATGAAGAACCTTTGTGGAGGGAAGAAAGTGAGGAAAGTGTTTTGCATTTGTGTTGTCCACACATTTCATGGCAATTGATTCAGCTTTGTCCCTGAAAAAGCTTTCAGTATAACAGACAACATGAAGCTTTTAGTGTTTTCTTTATTCAAGATTAACTTTTTACAAGTCTGATTTCCTCCCACTCATCCAGCTCTGCCACAGAGCTTTGGTATATAAAACATTCCAGAGCAAAATAAAATGAAATAAAATAAAGCTTCTATTGTCTGCTCCCAAGCTTGTCTTATTGGCATTTTAAAGCAATATTCAACTCTCCTATAGATGTAATTTTCTGTCAGTTATTCTGCCCCAGGGTAGAACACTAAATGCAGGGCAGAGGAGGGGAAGAGAAAGAAACCTGACTGGAATCACCACTCAAGGTTCATTTATGAGCGTCCCTTTCTCCTTACGCTGCGAGGGCTTTATTTCCTCCTGCAAACCTGACACGAAGCCAAACACTCCCAGTGCAGAAATATTTTTATTTAACTGTGCAAAGGTCAGACAAAAATGTGGTAAGAGCATTATTTTTCAACGCATATTAATCTCAGTTCTGCTCCCCCACAGAGCCTCTTGAAAAGCAGTGGAAGTCACTGCAGTGCCTCGATGCAGATCTCTGGCAGGCACAGGTCAAGGTTCCGCGGGGCAGAATTACACGGCTCAGAGATCTTCGCCCCTTCTTTGCTGCTGTCTTCTACCTCAAGTGTTTTCAGAGCATCTGTAAAGTAGCTAATTGTAACCTTAGCCCAATATGTGTTCCAATAACAATTCTACAATTTGCATTTGTGAAATGATGAAGATTAATGCACACAAGGATGATGGGTGAAATATTCAGGGAAGAAACTGTTTAAATCGTTTTTGTCAGGTTTTTTTAAAAACACGTTTTTAAAAGCTGTTTTCTCTTTCTTCCTGGCATAAGGAGAGAAAACGGATATACCAAATCTTTTTGACAAGTGAACTGTGGCTTTTTCTTCTGTTTTCCATGCTTGTCTCCCATGTATCTTGTTAAACAGCTTCTAAACATATTCTTACTTTCACAATCACAGCAAATTTTCTTTGGTGTTTACCAAACCAGATACATTACTGTGTCTTCCTTAAGTTTTGGCTCTACTGTATGAAGGGTTCTTTCACTTAAAACCAGTTATTGCCTTTCTTTCGGGCAGCAGGGAATTTGGCTGTGTACTCCAGTGATTAAACTGCCAAACCTGATCCAACCCAAAAAATAGTCTCTAATGACTGCTGGTTGAGAATAAGTCCTGGACAGAAGTCCAATAATAAAGGACATTAAACATATAAAAAGGTTATGAAGGTATATGACCACAAAGATCCATTTCAGTACTGCTACGATGCAATCTGTTTCCAATGCAAAACTAAACACCCTTCTATCGCCCTCCAGGTACTTCAAGCAAGTCCACCCGCTTAGTCCTAGGGGACAAAACAGAACAAAGGCTCCTATTAGATGAACACTCTTACACTTACATGGCCACTGAAGACTCAAAATACATTTGTACAAGAATTCTGCTTCTGGGAGTTACACTC
Source organism: Furipterus horrens (assembly GCF_987537825.1). Lineage (NCBI taxonomy): Eukaryota > Metazoa > Chordata > Mammalia > Chiroptera > Furipteridae > Furipterus > Furipterus horrens. The sequence goes on from NW_028327175.1 coordinate 89,501,333, forward strand.
TCCTAAGGAAAATGGAAATCCTGTTAGTGCTTTGAGGCTATGCTACTTTCATATCACATGCAAGAAAAAGCTTTTTGAAATCTTAGATAAAACATTTAGATTAACAGCTACTGTGTATAGTCTGGCCTTAAGGCAAAGGAGGATGGAAAGATTAGAATTTCTTTTTTATTTAAATCTTGCTGTGAAGTCATGGGAGCCAGCTGAGTTTTTTGGGGAAAATGTCAGGAAATAATAGAGCAAGAAATGTAAGTACTTTAAATTGACATCGCTTCATAAGTTCCCCTAAACCTGCTTTTACCAGACATTAAAAGTGGAGTATGTTTAGTAAGTTGTTTTCAATCTAGTATTTGGACTATGTTGAAAACTTTCAAATGTCAGTTGACTTAAACATACTTTTAAAGTTCCAAGGTGTATATTTAAAAAAGAATAAAGCCTTCTGAAATAGGATAAGTAATGTTTAGCAATTACACCTCATTTCTGTTTTATCTTAAGAAATACTTTAAATTCACAGCTCAGTGTTGTCCCTACTACAAAAACATGAAACATTATTTAATATCTGTAAAGTTTAGGTTTTCATTCTCTATCTTCTAGAAAAAAAGTGGAATTATTATTATTATTAATTCGTCGGCAGCCGTCCGTCTCGAGAGACGATGGTGTAGCTTCTTAAGTGTCTATCTGCACCGCCGAGAATGGCTGTGCAGTCTGACTCGGGAGTGACACGGTATCTGTCTCCTCCCGTGTTGAATCGACATCTTGCGATGACGCTGGAGTGTCCTCTCCAGTGAAGCTGAAGCTACAGAGCCTGGGCAGGGTGATATGGAGGGTCTGCTGTTGCCCATGCAGCAGACCCCCCCTCTCTTCGCAGTTGAAGGGCCCAAGGGAAAGACGGAGTCGATACAGCTTGGCTTCAGGTGCGCCGCAGGAGTTGCCGGTGATGACTACAACGTCAAACCACCTTAGGGACTCCGGCTCCGGATTTTCTGTCGGGGTTTACTCCCCTAGCCTTTCCCCTGAAGAGGTATGCCGCAAGGCAGCGGAGGTTTTCTGGAGTCAGAGTTTTCCTTCTCTGATGTGCCCTGACTGGAAGATCGAACCAGCGACACTTAGCTCGCAGGCTAACGCTCAATCCACTGAGCCAAACCAGCCAGGGCTATTATTATTAATTAGCTATAGCAATAAATATGTATTGAGAAATTACAGATTTCTAAATTCGATTCTTGTAAGTGCTAATATGAAAAGGAAAATACATAAGAGAGACTGATCCTCCCTAGTTAAAATGGAATCTCAAGTGTGACACATTACATTAAAGGGCTTCTTGCCATGTTTTCCAGCCTTGAGAATTGAGAATTGGAGAAGACTTTTATACAAACTTAAATATTTGTTTATTTACGCCTTTCAAACTTGAATTGTGAGAATTGATTCATGACTTTCAGAAGTCAGGGATTTTTTATGAAAAATCAAAAATATTAAGCTAAATGTATGCATTGAAACACTTTATTTAATAACCTTGAAGTGTTGCTGTTGCTTAAATATAGTACCAGGTTATTTATCTTTAGGTTTTGATGTTGAATATATTTATCCCAATGGCTAAAGTAATAGGGGTACTTTGAGTTGTGGATCTGGAAATTTTTCATATCCATTCTCTCAACAAAGAAGAGACTAGGAGAGATTTTAGTGTATATAATTTTTGAGGCAGCACAAAGATTTTACTCTGCTGCTGATAAGTTGCTTGACCTGCCTGAGTCTGTCTCACTTGGCTAGAGATGGCCTGTCAAATCTATCAAATACTGATTGGAATAGATTACTGAGTTGATGGAGCACCAGGATTAGACCTGTCTTTCTGCAAGAGAGTCTGTAATCATGATGAGAGGTCTTGTTACCTGGGAGCTCAAAAGAGACAAACCACTTTGCATGGAAGGATCAACTCAAGCTTTTTGTAATGCAACAAACGTTGAAAAACAATACTAGTCACAACATGCACCACTAAGCCCAGTGAACATCAGAAAGGTATGTTTAGAACTATAAAAAATACAGCTGGAACATTTAAACAAAAATAATATATTTATTTGGAAGATTTCCAAATAAACTGCATCTTTTCTTAAAACAATGCTTCTTTGCTTAATTGAAATTCAATGTTTTATTTCTGGCTTTTACACAGAGAGAACATAGTCTCTCCTAAGGCAGTATTATAATTTGATTATAAGTATATAATTATAATTATATAAATATATATTTTAAATATATAAATATTCTCATTAAAATGACTACATAAATTAGATACGTATATTACATAAGTATTGCTCAAGCATGGTGAATTTGGAGCTGAAAAAGCTAATATACTTGGGACTTTAGAGGGTTAAAAGCCAATGACAGAAGCTTTCCATAAAACCAACCTGGCTGAACGGTTTAACATAGAATGTATGATTCAGCTCCCTTTAAGGATATATTGCTTAAATAAATTGTACCAGCACTAAAATGCATGACATGAGGGTTAAAAAATACATTTTCACTGAACTATCATTAATGTGGCATTTTTCTTTTACTATGACTTCTAGAAAATCGACTCCATGTCTATTTTCTTTTAGTTCACAAATGAAACAGGGCCACTTAAAAAAAAAAAAAAAAATGAAGTCAGATACACAGCGAGGCCTGTGTACCTTAATTGAAAGAACACGTAAAATATGACATGTCCATAGAGATCTGACCTCTGAAATGTACAGAGCATGACTAGTAACATCTTTTTGTGAAATGTATTCTGATGATAGAAAAGCCAAAATGTTATTTTCTACATCATCAGAACCAAGGCTTAACTAATAGAAGAGATTCTGCTCGGCATAGGATTACAATAACTGTATTTACTTTTAACATGAGAACCCTGATCTTCCTTGTCATTCGCTCCATGTCCATTTTTCTTTTGTACAGAAGAAACTTGAAGTTCGTACATTAGCAAAATGAATACATTCTTCAAAATTATTTGTGGTCTGTAATTTCTAAATTTGAACATTTTACTATGAAAGGTAACGTGAACTATCATAAACATTACATAATTTGGAGTCTTTTAGATACACTCTAGGAGCTTTATATATATATTGGTTTGTTTTTTTTTTTTTTTGGTTTTTTTTGGTTTTCAAAGTCATTCTTCCTGAAGTTTTTTGAGGTAGACATTGCTATTTTTATTTTATAAATCAGGAAACCAAGGCTCAGAACACTTGTTCAAAATCACAGAACTGGTACGGAAGAGCTAAAATTCAGTTTAGTTGAATATAACTGGATGAAAATAACCAGATTTTAAAAATTAGAGTGCTTCTTGTCATTGCACTCCAAGCCATTGTTTTTATAAGTGACTAGATGTGACTGTTACATAGGCATTATTGAAAAAAAGAGAGTGAAATTACACCTACTTACTGCTCTGGTCCTGCCTCACTTTGTACATATCATACTGTATTATGAATGACTTCACGTCAACTGCCCCTTTAAAATCTAATACTAAGCTGTTCTCATCAAAATAACCAGGGTCATGTCTTCTTAAGTTTTGTATCCCCAGCACCTAACAGAATGGCTGGTTTACAGGAGAGAATATTTATATAAATAAATTAATAGATACATTATTATATCAAAAAATAATTGATTAATCTTAGAAGATGAAGAAAAAGGACTTATACAAAAATCCAATCCAAAATTATTTCTGGAATTATAAATAAGACATTAGCTACAGAGTAGTGACCACAGTGCATGTTAGCTTGCCAGGTTTTCAAATCTGTATTTTTGCCAGGTTCATGTCATCTCTACTCTGATTCTATATCTTTTTATACCAAGCAGTGTTCAAATCACAAATTTTGTTTTTTTTAAGATTGTATCTGAAGTATATAACAAATAAGAATCACTTTGAGGTCCTTCATGAGTTACTCAACCTGCACACATGCTTACTGAACACTTCCTGGGCCACAGGTGCTAACAATCGTATCGTATCGGCAGCCGTCCGTCTTGAGAGACGATGGTGTAGCTTCTTAAGAGTCTATCTGCACCGCCGAGAATGGTTGTGCAGTCCGACTCGGGAGTGACACGGTATCTGTCTCCTCCCGTGTTGAATCGACATCTTGCGATGACGCTGGAGTGTCCTCTCCAGTGAAGCTGAAGCTACAGAGCCTGGGCAGGGTGATATGGAGGGTCTGCTGTTGCCCATGCAGCAGACCCCCCCTCTCTTCGCAGCTGAAGGGTCCAAGGGAAAGACGGAGTCAATACAGCTTGGCTTCAGGTGCGCCGCAGGAGTTGCCGGTGATGACTACAACGTCAAACCGCCTTAGGGACTCCGGCTCCGGATTTTCTGTCGGGGTTTACTCCCTTAGCCTTTCCCCTGAAGAGGTATGCCGCAAGGCAGCGGAGGTTTTTTGGAGTCAGAGTTTTCCTTCTCTGATGTGCCCTGACTGGAAGATCGAACCAGCGACACTTAGCTCGCAGGCCGACGCTCAATCCACTGAGCCAAACCAGCCAGGGACTGTGCTAACAATACAAATATAAATAAAATATGTTTCCTACTAATTATAAGTTCACAGTTTAACCATTGGAGAAATATGCGAAATACCATTATACAATGATGTAAGCACTATAGATGTGAGTTCAAGTGCTAAAGAAGAAGAGAAGAGGAAATTATCAGAGAAGATGTGTGAACCGGGTCTTTGCCAAAACAAGGTGAGTAGGACATTCTAGGAAAAGAATTGATGACATTCATGTTATCTTCACACGGGTGGGCAGAGAAGGCTGACTGATGTGCAGACACATCCAAACCTGTCTGAAATTTGTATAAACTAGTACAAGCCATTCTCCCTATCTGCACCTGCTGCTCCTTGCCTTCCTTTCTTATAGATTTCAGAACTTTAATTTCTCTTAGACCAGTTCCTGACTTTCTATTGATTCCCATTACTGACATCTCTGTGATTCTATCATGCCAAAGCCTCTGTGACTAGAGACAAAAATTGACCCTTTACCCTGCAAGATGGAAACTTGTAACACTCCACTGGACATCTTTGCTCAACTCCAAATAGGAGGCAAGAGCTCTCAGTTGACTTTAGACAAGTCATCTCCCTTTCTGGAACTTGGTTTCATTATCTTAAAAATCATGTGTGTCAACTCTTTGCTCAAATTTCACCATTTTGATGAGGCTTGTCTTTATCATCATATTCAATAAGTCAAACTGCCCATGCCTCCACCCCCAATGCACACACTCCCAATTCCTTTTACTTGGCTCTACTTTAAAAACAAAAAAAATTTCCCTAGAACTTATCATTTTCTAATACTCACCACTCAATATAACAGACTTATAATTAGTATGTAGTAAAGAATTTATCCTTGAGCAAAGAGAGATCTTGCCTTTGCCCTCAGCTCCTGGGAGATAAACTTTTGGAGTATCCTGTCTCATCTTCTCACCTAAAGGCTCTGAGCCATGCCATATAGTCTAACAATGTGATTTATGGTGGAGACTTTGAGTCACACAGTATCAGCCCAACCTCCAGAGGGGCTGGAAACTGAAGTGAGCTATGTGGGCAGTTGACCATGTCTACATTATGGGACCCCCAAAGAGACTCTGGATACCAAGTTTCAAATGAACTCCTCTAGTTGGCAATATCTGTGATTATTATTACAGATCACTGCTGGGAAGAGTTAACCGTGTCCATGACTCCAATGGGAGACGATAACTGGAAATGCCACATTTAGGATCCTCCTGGACTCAGCCCCATGCTTTTCTTCCTTTTGCTGATTTCAGTCTGTTTCCTTATACTGTAATGAATCATAACCATGAATTTAACAGCTTTCAGATGATTCTTTGAGTCCTAGGGAATTATCAAATCTGAAGGTGTCTTGCGTCCCCCAAACTTACAATTAGTGACAGAGATGAGGGTGGTCTTGTGGACTTTCTCTAACTTTGCAGTTATGTTCATGTTTTAGTATCAGTGTCCTGCACTAGAATGTATGTTCCATGAGGGTAGGCATTTTTGTATGCTTTGCCCACTAATTTATCTCAAACAAGTAGAATAATGCTTGCAGAGAGTAGTTGCTCTATAAATATTGTGGAATTATTGAACTGAATGCATTCTACTGGCTGACTTCTGCCCTCTTTTTTATCTCTATTATTAAATGACACAAAATTTTATGATTTGGCCTCATTACAACATCTAGTTTTCTATTTAAACTTATTTAAAATAGAGAAATGCAAAATGGACATGAGCCTTCTTTTATTATTTTTGGAGAATGGAGCGGGAAGTTTAAAGAGGGCTTCTGACTCTTGTAATATTTATGGAAGTTGCACAAAAGCAGTGGAATCAAGAGAAGGCTCACTGCTCCTCTCATCTTTGTCTGACTTGCTGATATGTGAATCTTCCTTCACATCTAAATCATAATGAATGTACATAAATATATAGTTGCCAATGGGTAAAAATATCTGTGAAGAGAGTTTAGAGAAAAGAAAACAGATATAGGCATGATCATGCTACTCCAGCACCTAAACAAATGTTATTACTCAGAAAGGCCACTGAGAAATTTGCCCAAGGAAGATGAATGCTTTGGACCTTTTGATAGTTTTAAATTGTCTTTCTTTGTGCAGAGGTTTAGCTAAGCAGCTCTATAGAATTTCAAAAGAGAATGTGAACTTAAAAGACCAAATCAAAGATAGAACTGTTCACTAGTCTTGGTCTATTGATTTCATACATTCATAGAAAGGAGCTTTTTTTAAGCTGTTAATCTTCTTCATATTACATCAATAGTGTAAAGGCTGAAGAGAGCACAAGGGATGTTTAGAGGTCAATTCTACTATAACTAAATTACGCTGCCTAATAAAATGTCACAACATGTGTGCTTGAATGTGACCCCTGACCTCACCACTGCTGAGTCAATTAATGTGTTTTCTGGTTCATCTAAATCAATTTCCAAACATCTATGCTCTAAATAACAATTCTAACCAGCTATTTAGATAACCTATGAAAATAGAAGCATTTTAATTTGACATGATTATGGTCCAGAACTAAAAACACTACATTTTTTTCTACCTGACACATATCTATTCAACTATCTTATTCCATCTCTTTAAAAATATTACTAGTTTACCTTTTCACTGAGGCTAAAATAATACATAATCTTTTAAAAAAGTCAACCTTATACCTCATTACTCCTATTCAATAAATATCCTTTTGATTTTTATCTTCTAATATTTCTTGTATTTCTGTGCCCTCTACTCAATTCATACTGCCATTGTTTTATGGAAATCTTTGAGTTATATATACCTTCACTACTGGCAAGAAATATTGTTATTGTGATACAGAGGTTCTGAGCCTGGTTCCTTTGATACAGCTATTTTATCAGTTGGGAAGTTTTACTGTTACCACTCAGATATGGAAGTTTGGACTTGAAATATTTTGGGTCTTCTCAGTAAGCACAATTAGCCAACAAGCAGAAATCAACTCTCATCTGGAGATGCAATGGCTAGGAGCATAGAGAGAATGCAGCGTTCTGGCAGAAATGTGGCCTATCCAATCACAACAAACCACTGAAATGAGTGGCTGTCTTGATACTCTGGAGCCCAATTGGAAGGCAACAAGGCAGGAAGTGGGCAATGAACCAGAAAATGAAGAAACGACATGTTGACACAAATGACAGGAAAATCAGCCATTTCCTCAACATCCAAAGATCTGCAGCCCATTTTACCTGGTAATAAACCCAGTGAGGCTTTGGAGATGGGCTAGGGACATGGATTGCAAAATAATTCTCTGATGGGTATAGGTTTTAACAATGCAGGTAAAAAAATGTTTTTCACTCCAAAAGAGTTCTGCTTGGAAGTAAAGAAATTTCCAGAGTATAGAGTGCAAAATATACATGGAAATATCACTGGTTCACACTGCCCCTGTATATCAGAAGATGAAGCCTCGCAGAAAAGACCAGAGCTAGTGAGTATATTACAGTAAAAATCCTGACCATGTTTAAAAGTAGCTCTCTACTTTTCTTGTCAAGAAGTAAACATTGGACAAGAGTGAAAAATAAGACTTCACTGACTTTAATGAGACATTTTTATAAAATGGAAGTGCCTTTTAGAAATAAGACTTGATGTCAATGATTGGTATTTTTTTTATCTAAGGACAAGAAGACCACTTTCCTTGCCCACAGGAGAGAAGGAGCATCTCTAGTCACCCCTGAGTGAGTAGCAGCAGCAGCAGCTCACAGAAGCTTGATGATGCTAGGGCAGAGCAGTAGCCATCCTAAAAGCAGCTACAGAGAATGTATAAGATACAGAAGAGAAACTCTGCAAAGATCACAGTCATGTCATGATGGGGTGAGGTTGTCTCCGGTCTATTTTCTTAGGTTCATCAAGTGGCCATTTCTACCCTAGAAGCTTTCTGCTTCCTTGATCACTATCTAGAAAATTAAGCACATGATGTCTCTATACCTGAATCATCAAATCTGCCTGTTTTTCCCAATGCCAAGATAGAGCCTGAGTAAACTGAGTGAAGGGCTTCCTATTTCTAAGAACTATTTTTGTTGATTCCACTTCTAACATTCCAAGTCCCCATAGTCCAGGGTATTTATTTTAGTTAAAGGGGAAGGAAACTTTACTCTGAGTTGTCACATGTTTTCACAGTTTTGAGTTCCTATGATTTCAAAACCTAAACACGTACTCTGATTTTTGTTGTAACAATATTTTTCTAAGGTATAGATGTGGCAAGTCCTGGCTCCTGACCAAATGGGAACTAGGTCAGTTGTATAGGATATACAAAAGGAAAAGCCACCAGCTACTATTTCAAAAGTATTATCTCATTACAATATCCCATTTCATTGTCAAATGAAAATTAAAGCACCTATTGTCATAATGAAAAAATTTTGAGAGAAATAAAGCAGGGAATGGAAATAAGACTAAGAAGTATTAAGGTTTTAAATAGACAGCCAGAAAAAGACCTAACTTGAAATAAAAAATGTTTAAATAAAGACATGAAAGAAGTGAAGGAGAAAGTCATGTGTATTATATTTATAACAATGAAACAATTACAGGTCATAATTATTGATAATTCATTACTTGATTATTGATTGTGCTGAATTTTTACATGATTATGTCATTTACGCTTGATCAAATCTTTATCACCCAAATATTATTATTAATTCCATTCAAAAATGAGAAAAAAATGAGAATTTCTAAGCTAGCTTATGGCAGAGCTTAAATTTGAACACACTACTATCTGATATAAGCCTCTGAACTTGACTGAAATTCTGTGCACATAAATAATAGTTATTAAAGTTACTCAGTTAATTCCCAGAGAGTCCCCTATATCAGTCACTAATTTTCTTGAAATCAGATTATTGTGTTTAATATGTCTTTATTACTCTGTTGGTTCACCCCTCAATTTGTACAAAGTTTACCAAAGATCAGCTTCCTCAAATTCTTTTCATTTTAGCCTTCTTTTATTTTCCCTATTCTTAACTTGCCTTGGCCAAAGCCTTGGTTTCACCTGCTACCACCTACTGTTTTGAGGGCCAGCGAGACCCATGACACCCTTGTAATGAAAGACAAAAAAAATTGTTTGCTCAATGTTCTCACATTTTTTAGAGTGAAGTATTGCCCTGTTTCAACATAACTTCAGTGTATAATTAGATATAAAACCCCCCTCCCTATGAGGTGTAAATATACGGAAGATTTAATGGAAGAAAGAGGTCAAAGACCTAGATTCTTCCATATAGAGTAGGCAACTAGCAATTTGAGAGGAATTTGGAAGGTAACAACATTGTCTATAAAAGTCAATTGTTAAAGAGTAAGTACTTGGACTACATTACAAATACGTAACATGTATTGTTCAAGAAAATGGTCTCACAGTAGAAACAATGAAATTGTGGTACTCAGTCTAGAATTCTATTTTAACAAGTTCACTCCTGTCTGAGACAATTACATATTTCATTTACACATATATTATCTTAGATCTTCATGATTCAATGAATATGGTGTACCAAGTAAACTGAACAGTCTGAACTCACCAGGGCACAAATTCGAACTTGTTATATTTCAATTCGATCATTGTTTTCTCAGTCCTATTTCTTTTTTTCTTTTAAGATTTTCAGTTATTTCTTTAGAGAGAAGATAAGGGAGGGAGAAAGAGAGGAAGAGAAACATCAATGTGTGATTGCCTCTCTGGTGCTCCCAACTGGGGTCCTGGCCCGCAACCCAAGCATGTGCCCTGACTGGGAATCAACTGGTGACACTTTGGTTTGCAGGTTGGCATTCAATCCATTGAGCCACACCATCCAGGGCTCAGTCCTATTTCTTTTTATGACAAACATCCCAGAGATATACCAGCAATTTATCTCCTAAGGAGATATCCAACCTAAGAATGACCAGTTTTTCCTGCCTATAGTCATTCTCAATCTCTTTGGACTTCCCTTGTGATTTTCTTCCTTAATTTCAATGTTCTGCTACCCATATTCGGTCCAGTGAATATGTGGGGATTATTTGGTACATACTGTCATCAACTTTGGGACATTAGCCACAATTTTGAGACAACAATAAAATGTCCATTCCCAACTCTGAAGTAAAATTAATTTGGTTTCAGGTAATGGCAAAGTAGCTTATAGCAGACCGTCCTACCAATAACAATTTAAATTGCTAGACAAAATACTATAGATCTATTGTTTGAAAGGGCTAGAGACTTGGTAGGAGATAGACAAGTTAGAAAAGATGAAAAATAAATAAATTATATAGGATGAGATCCACATTTACATTTTTTGAGGAGTTTGCTTTTTTTCCCCCTTGAAGGGAGTCTCCATATCTGCTGAGTTTGACGATGGAACTCAAAACACAGTAGTGGTATTGAAATGAGTAGTTAGAGGCTAGAGTTCAAAAATTCTGGAACAGTAGGACATTGAAGGGGAAATTCTATAAAATAGGGATCCAAAAGAAAGAAGATCTAATATCTGAGTACATATAATTCTAAAACATTTAGCTAACTCTTGAACTATACATATCTGGAGACAAATCCTAAAAGGTCCACCGAGAGCAACAGCTAAAGGATTAAAGACGCTAAGTTTCAGAAGCAGCCTGCCACTTGGATCACAGCATTACGAATTCAATCAGAGTGACAAGAGGCTTGATAAACATCTTGATTCACACATAGAAATCCTATTAAGACCACACTTAGAAGTAAAGATTATGTCTCAGAAATAAGGGATATATCTTAGTACTAAAAGTGAATTTTAGAAGACCCATCCAACAAAGCCAAGCCTCCCTTTGACCACATGATCTACCAGTAATTTAATGGCCTATCATGCAAAATGCAGCATTCATCAGAAAAGATTTTTTTTAAAAGAACAGTTTACTACAGGGTACTACCCACAATATTTATTAATCAACTATTACTACATACACACACAAAACAGAAAAATATTACCAATATAAAAAAAAGAAAATATATACTACAAGCATATCTAAAGATGACTCATATTTTGAAATTATTAGGCAAGAATGTTAAAACAAATATAATACATATGCTAAAGAAAGAATAGAAAAACTTAGATTGAAGACATAAGAAAATTAAGGACAGATATTAAAAATGTAAGAAAAAAAACAATGAAAATCTTAGAGCTGAAAAATTTAATATCTGCAGTAAAAATATAATAATGTAATCAACAGTAGATTGAATACAAGAAAGAAAGAAAAACCTAAATGAGGCACAGAGAGAAAACAACAGAAAAAAATAAAGAGGCCTCTATGACTTAGGGATAATATTAAATGATCTACCATAGGTGTAACTAGAGTTTCAAAAAGAGTAATGGAGAATTAAACAGAAAGAAATATTTTAAGAAAAATTGATGAAGATTTTTCCATATATAATCAAAACAGCAGCCCACATTATTTGGAGCAGCTCAGTGAAAACAAAAATTATAAACACAAAGAAATCCACAACTAAGATCTTCAAAGTCAAACTGCTGAAACCAAAGAAAAAGAGAAAAACATGAACTATCTTGAAAAAAGAACCATTATATTTAAGAGAAATATAATAAAACTGATAACTGGAATAACATCTTTTCAGTGCTGAAAGTAAAATAAAACTATAAAGAAGTATATATCCAGTAAAAATATCTATGACAAAATTAAAGTAAACTACATTTTTCAGATAACCAAAAGCTAAGATAATTTATCAACAAACTGATCTGAGATATGTATGAGACGTATCAGATACTCCTATTCATAAAAGTATGGTAAAGGAAAATAATATCAGACAAAAAGTTATTTTAACAAATGTACTAAAAGGGGATGGGGTGGGTAAAATGGGCAAAGGGAGTCAAAAGGTACAAACTTCCAGAGTAGATGAAACAATTCTAAGGCTAGTACAAAGATTAAAATGCAAAAGTAGGAAGATCATGTGTAATTACAACAATAAATTAAGTGATACATGCACACACAAAGAAGTAAAAAATAATCACAAAAATATAAAAATGAAGTGGGTACATTTAAGAATGAGTTCATACTTAAGCAACCATCAACTTAAAATGGACTGCTATAAACATAGCTTGGTATATAGGAAGCACATAGTAACCACAAACCTAAAAGCTATGTCAGATATACAAGAAATAAAGAGAAAGGAATCCAAACATGATATAGAAAGTCATCAACATACAAGAGAAGAAAAAAAAGAAAAAAATAAAGGTACAGAGAAGAACTACACAATCAGAAAACAATTAATAAAAGGGCAGTGAACACATAACTATCAATAATTACTTTGAAAGTGAAAGGACTAATTACTCCAATCACAAAGCTTAATGGATTTTTTTAAAAGACCCATTTATATGCTATCTATAAGAGACCTACTTCGGATTGAAAGACACACATAGACTGAAACAAAAAAGATGGAAAACAATATTTTGTACAAATAAAAATTCCAAATAACTGGATGGTTGCTTGGGGGAGAAGAGTATAAGGGGACTAAGTGGTAATGTAAAAAATACAATAAAAATTAAATTAAAAAATAAATTAAATAAATAAACAGCTGGAGTAGTAATACATAATCATAAAAAATAGACTTTAATACAAAGGCTATAATAGACAAAAAAAAAAAAAGAAGAAGACATTTCATAATGATTAAGGGATCAATCCAACAAGAAGATATACCCCTTGTAAACATGTATGCATCCAACAAGGCACACCTAAATATATAAAGTAAATATCGACAGCCATAAAGGGAGAGACTGATGGCAATACAGTTATAGTAAAGGACTTTATCAACCCAATGACATCAATGGGTTTATCATCCGGACAGAAAATCAACAATCAAATAGCAACATTAAATGACACAGTACACCATATGAATTTAATAGATATTTTTAGGACATTTCATCACAAAGCAACAGAATATGGTTTTTTTTTTTCCAAATGCAATGTAAAACTTTTCCAGGATAGACCACATTAGGCCACAAAACGAGGCTCAATAAACTTAAGAAGACTGAAATTATACCAAGCATTTTTTATGATCACAAAAGTAGGAAACTAGAAATCAACAACAGAAAAAACTGAAAAAGAACATAAACATGTAGCGACTAAACAACAAACTGCTAAATAATGGATTCAAAGAATAAATCAAACAGAAAATCAAAACCACCTTCAGACAAATAAAAATGAGAACACAACTTTCTAAAATTTATGGGATGCAGCAAAAGCAGTTCTAAGAGGGAAATTCATAGCTATACAGGCCTACCTCAAATAAAAAAAAATCCAAAATAAAGAATCTCACTTTACATGAAATAGAACCAGAAAAAGAAGAACATACAAAATCCAAAGTAAACAAAAGTATGAAAATAAAAATTATCTAAGTAAAAATAAATGAAATAAAGATTTACAAAGAGAATAGAAAAGATCAATGAATATGAACTGTTGTTTATTTGTTTGTTTTAAAGAACTGCACATTTTTTTACTTTTTTTTTCTTAAGGTATATTTTTACTGATTATGTTGTTATAGTAGTTCCAATTTTTTCCCCTTTGCTCCCCTCTGCCCAGTACCATCCTTCACTCCAGCAATCCCACACACCTTAGTTCATGCTCATGGGTCATGCATTTAAGTTCTTTGGCTTCATACTTGCCTATATTATTCTTAACATCCTCCTGTCTATTTTGTACCAACCGATTATGCTTCTTAGTCCCTGCACCATTTCCCCATTTCTCCCCCTCCCTTCTCCCAACTCATAGCCCTCCAAATGATCCCCATACCTATAATTCTGTTCCTATTCTGGTTTGCTTAGTTGAATTTTGTTTTTATTTTTTAGATTCAGTTGTTCATAGTTGTGAGTTTGTTGTCATTTTACTGTTCATAGTTTTGATCTTTTTCTTAAGTAAGTCCCTTTGACATTTCATATAATAATGGCGTGGTGATGATGAACTCCTTTAGCTTCACCTTGTCTGGGAAGCACTTCATCTGCCCTTCCATTCCACATGATAGCTTTGCTGGATAGAGTAATCTTGGTTGTAGGTTGCTTTTCATCACATTGAATACTGCTTACCAGTCCCTTCCTGCCTGCAAAGTGTCCTCTGAGAAATCAGCTGATAGTCCTATAGGCACCCCCCTGTAGGCATCTCTCCACTTCTCTCTTGCTGCCCCCAGGACTCTGTCTTTTTCTTTCACCTTTGGCATCTCAGTCATGATGCATCCTGGTGTGGTCCCCTCTGGGTCCTGCTTGACCAGGACCTTCTGTGCTTTCTGGACCTGTATGTCCATCTCTTTCACAAAATTTGGGAAGTTTTCCTCATTTTTTTCAATTCTTGCTTCCTCATTCTACTCTGGTTGACTGTTTTTTTCTTCCTTATGTTTCAAGTCATTGATTTGAACCCTGGTTTCCTTCCCTTCACTATTGGTTTTGTGTAGATTTTCCTTCGTTTCACTTCGCATAGCCTTCACTTCTTTTCTTATGTGTTTACCATACTCAAGCATATCTGTCAAGCTTGTGAGCACCTTTATCACCAGTGTTTTGAATTCTGCATCTGTGAGGTTGTCTATCTCCTCATCTGTTAGGTCAGCTATCTCGTCATCGCTTAGTTCTCCCACTGGAACCTTGATCCATTTCCCCTTTTGGGCCATACTTCTCTGTCTCCTCATTCTGACAGACTCCTGTGTTTGTTTGCCTCCATGTCCCAAGTAGAGCTAGCACTCCTGTTACGCTGTAAGGGGCGGAGCCTTAGATATTCGTCAGTACAGGGCGACCTGTTTCACCATGTTATGGAGCTGTATTTGGGGGAGGGGTCCAAAATAGAACAATGCCACCTGCCCAGCACTCACTCCTTTTCCACACACCTCTCCCACATCCACACTGGACTAGCGACCCTCTAGCTGCTGCCCTGGCTGTCATTCCCAGAGTGGGTGGATCTGAGGACATTCTAGGACTGTGGATGCCCTTTAAACAAGTGGACTCTGCTGAGAGACGGGCAGCTTCTGCCTCCACCCAACCCTCACTGGTCTGCACAGTCAGAAACAATGAGGCTTGATTTTCCCCAGTGCTGGGACTGTGGGCTGCGAGTTCCAGTGAGGAGCTGGGAACACTCCCCAGGTGTCCCTCTTGACTTTTTAAAACATGTGACTGCACTTTCTGCCAGCCTGCCACTGCTGCTGCTGCTACCACCACACTGTGTCCTCTCCACCCTTGCTCCACCCCTTCTACCTGTCTGGATGAGTATTTCTATGTGTACTAGCAATATTTTCCTGAATAATATTCTCTTAGAGAAGTCTATAAATATTTGTTGAAATAAGTCTGATAAAAGTCAAAATACTTTTATTTTTATTATAACTTTTATACAGTATGTAGTTATGAAGTTAGAGTGACAATCAGAACATTGTATCTAAAATATAAAATTCTGATTGCTTCCTACAGTGTACACTGGCCAGTTGATGCAGCTGTCCATAACCTGTATGCAACTAAAATGGAACATATTTGAAGAACAAAGATGTTCTTCAAAGACACATTTGAAATTATTAAGAGCAACAGGATCTCATATCAGTCATTTTCATCTTATTTTCAATATGAATTAGTAAGTTAATTTCAGGGTTATTTCTAATGACAGAATGAGGGACTTTGTCCTCAGTTAAATTCATTTCAAGAACCAAAAGGAAAATGGAGAAGAAACCTTACTTACTACCTATTATTACCAATAATATCTATAATACTTTCATATAATCCCTCAGTTTTTCTCTCCACAGTAAAAAAAGATCATCTTGACTTACAGAAAAAGGAGCTACATCCTTCCCACTGGGAAGAGATAAGAAACAAATAAGTATGTAAAATGTATGTATGATGAATACTATGAAGAAAAAGAAAGGAGAGAAGAAGAATGGAAAGCTACTTGTAATTTTTTAATGCTCCAAAAATCTCCATTTTTATATAAAATCTCCTAAACTCTGAATGTTGACAAGTCATTTTTTAAAAAATAAGAAAAATTATGCAGGCCAGTACCACACAAGCCAAACAAAACCAGGCATCTCTTGACCAAATTTTGGCAAAGAATCCACCAGGGTATAAACTCTAGTCTGGTTGACATTTTGTGTGGTTTCACATTCTAATACTAGAAATTGGCCAAAACAGGAAATTTTCACTCTAACTGTAAAAGAAAAATCAGTGGATTGCAATTAGAGCAATCCTATTTTACAACTGCATGAAGAATCACAGATTCATGCTTAAGTGCTCAGAGAGTTGACCAGGGCACAAGCAATAGATACTCAACAATATGTGGAACTTCAAGTGTAAAGACATTAACAAATTTACCGAAGGCTGAAGTATAGCAGAATCTGCCCCTCCAAAATATGCCATTTCAATATATTGATTATCTTGAGCTGTAGGCACTTGAAAAACAGGCAAAGGCAAAAAAAAAAAAAAAAAAAAAAAAGGCTTTCTCCAATTTCCCCTTATCCCCTTAATTTCGAAAAATACATCTTCCAAAAGGAATTCAGTTGTCATAAATCTTGTCCCGCTGGGAGTTTTATCAACCAGGGAAGACTGACTCTTATCACAGGAAAGGACACTGGAAGTTGATGCCACTCCCAGACAAACATCACAAGCTATCAGACCTCCCATCTATTCCTCTAAAGGACCTTCATCTTTCTTTAAAAAAAAAACAAAACCATTTACTCTCCCCTGACGGGCCTAAATTCTCCTTCCCTTTTCCCTGTTTGGCTGGTACTCAATTCTGAATTATAAAGCCACTTCTTTGAGATATTCATTTTTTTCTGGGTTTCTCCCATTTGTAAGTACATGAGGCATACATGTAACTGAACTTCTATTGTTCTCTGTTAATCTTTTATTACAGGGCCTCAGACAAAAACTCACGTGGTAGAGGGAAAAATCAATGAAATCTCTCTGTAGCTTCTTATTTGCATAAAAGCCACATACTGATAATTATATTATTTTTGCTGATAAGAATTTTTTTGACCAGTTAAAACTTCTGACTTTTAAATACATCTGGGACACATATCTGTCAATTTGCTCAACCTGAGCAACTAGCTGTCTTATCCACAAAGGAGTTTCACACTACTGCCTTCACCACGAAGTTTTTTAAGCTTTACCACTTCACAGTTTACTTCTAATCAACACTTCACAGAGAAGGCAAATAGATTACCAGTCTTTTCTATGTCATCCCCAGTGAATTTTAAAATCAGCTTACTGACACTTCTTCAAGTCATTTGTCTGTCTTCACAGGTCATGATTTCCATCATGGGGTTGGGGTGGAGGGCTTGGAAGACCTCTTAGAGTTGGGCACAACTAGTTTTCTGGATCACATTGTTGAAGTTTTTATTAAAAACACACACAGAGATGACAGAGCAAGTAACCATCAATACCTTTAAAAACAGAAGTTCAGGTATAGTCTTCATCTTTTTTTGTTTTATTTCCCAGCGTGAAACATATTCTGTCAACAACCAAGTAGATTTCTTTGGAGTTACACAAGAGGTTTTTGCCCAGAACAATTTTAGTAATAATTTTTAATTTTCTAAACGGAATTCCATTGTTCTGTAAATAAGCAAGGCTCACTTTAAAAACACAGTCCTTGAGGTCATCAGATACAATTTTGCTTTTTGAGTCTTTGTGACGAGTGTCTTCTCAATATATTTCAATGTTGAACACAACTGCTACATCCCATCAAATCAGTGTTTCTGAAAAATAAATTCACCACACTCACCTTGGCTTCCTTTTCAACTGTCTTTCTGTAAGTTGCTTTTCCTTCTCAACTGCCACAGTGCTGTTCAGAGACCCAAAGAGCAGCAAACATACTTTAAAATAGTTCCAGATACCCTGGCCATGATAAAAACTGTATACAAAGAAATAAAATGTGTTTGAAGAAAATAACATTTAAAATCCTCTTCTGGAGTTGTGCCACTTACGTTAGAACAGGATTTTTTTTTTTCTTTTCTTAGACTCACTTTAAAATGTTATCCTTTTCAAATTTGATTAATGTAGCTGCTGGATGAAGGAGCTTTTTTAAATAATTGCCAAGAGAACAAAATAGGTATCAAAGTGTCAAATTCTCTAACATTATTTTGCAGGTAGCCTTAAATACTTCTTAATGCCTGTGAGAAATCAAATATTGGTAATCTGTCTCTGTCCATTTTTCTCTTCCCAGATAGCTAATGGCATGCATTGTACTTCCCTGACTATGTGTACCTTTCATTTCATGCAAAGCCTTTAATCCTTCTCTTTTTAGATAAAATGCCATAACCATAGTGTAGTAGGTTAAGATTGATTGACAAGTGCATATAATTATGGCTTCAATAGTAGAGTATGTTTTACAGTGAAAAAATGCACAACCTTGAAAATAAAGAAGTTGTGCCCTTTCTCTGGGATAAAAGGATCATATCAAATTGGTTCATTTCTTTGCTGGAATGAAATAAAAGATTTCCTGTAACAAAGACCACCACCCAAAAGGCTGCTAGAGGATCTTTCTTAACTAGATAATGCTTTGCCAATAAGGAAATCAAAAGAGATAAAAATGGAACTTTAGGAGTTTGTCTCTTTTACTTCATTTCCCATTCACGGTTCATACATAGTTGGGAACAAAGAGAGACAATAGCAGAAAGATGTAAGATTCAAAAATCTAACTTTATAAAATGTATGAAAGGATGGAGTTTGTAAATTAAAACCAAGGGTTATTATACTAGGTTAAACAAGCTTCTCTTACTTACTTCTGGCCTCAGACTCACAATAAATTATTGTTTTATTCCTTTAGTTTCAGTATTCTGTTTCAATCTATTAAATATAAAACTATTTACGGATTTAGGATTTTGTGTTAAAATGGGATTAAATGTACCATTTGGGAACCTTAGATCTGGATAGCCAGTGAGAAGAGAAAAAGTGTATGCATCCAATTGTAGTTATAGTAGCTGTGTACAGGTTTGTAGGCCTGGGTCATAGTTGCTCACTCATTTTTCAAAGCATTATCTGAGCACCCACTATAGACCAGATATCACAAGACTGAACATCAACTCTCTGTATTAATCTAATAGAACCTCACTGTGTCTTTTTTTGCTGGGCTAAGCACCTCTGTTTGCCTGATAGTACAATACTCCCACTTATCTGATCAGGATATGTTCTGAAATCCCCAGTGGATACCTGAAGCCACAGATAGTACCAAATCCTGTATATATATGTACTACTTTTTTTCCCTATACCTACATACCTATGATAAGGTTTAATTTAAAAATTAGGCACAGGAAAAGATTAACAATAACTAATAAAATAGAACTAGTATGACAATAAACCGTAATTAAAATTATATAAATATGCTCACTTTCGCTCTCTCTCTCTCAGAATGTCTGACTTTACTGTGCTCATCCTCCGTATTGTGATTATGCAAGATGATAAAACACCTACATGATGAAATGAAGTGAACGACATAGACATTATGACATAGCGCTAAGCTACTACTGCACTTTGGGGCCATTATTACGTAAAATAAGGGCTACTTGAACACTGTAATACCTACTGCCACATTCAATCTCATAATGTAGTCAGCAACTAAGTGACTAACAGACAGGTAGCGTGTACAGTGAGAAGACTCTGGACAAAGCGATGATTCACATGCTGAGTGAGATAGAGTGGAACCGTACAGAATTTTGTCATGCTACTCAGAATGGCAGGTAATTTAAAACTTTGAATTGTTTATTTCTGTATTTTTTTTACTTAATACTTTTGAATCACAGTTGACCACAGGTAACAAACTATGCTAAACAAAATCATGGATAAGGGGAAATTAGTGTGTAATTTTAGATGATTCACCATTTTAAACCCCTGAATATTGTATGTTAAGAGAAGAATGTATTAAGCCTAAGAGTATTTTCATCCTGGAGACCATTCTGTTACCCAAAATGTCTCAAAACCCATGAAAATATCATAATTAAGCCACATTGTGCCGTAAGAATTATTTAATGACTTGAAACATCTTCCATCTAATAAGAAAAGAGGGTATGTTGTAGAGTGGAGGGAACCAATAAAAATAGTTTGTAGCCTTTAATACTTTAATCTTGATTGTCAAAATCCTTTCTTGTCATATCATAAGTAAAAAAAGAGCATGCAGATTTCCAGTCAAGATGGAGGTGCAGGTAAGCATGCTCATCTCCTCATACAACCACATCAAAATTATAACTAAACTACAGAACAACAATCACATAGAACCATTATAAATTGAGTTAAATAGAAGTCTGACAATTACGGAATTAAAGAAACCACATCCATCCAGACTGGTAAAAGATGCAGAGACACAGAAAGGGTTGGTCCCACACCTATGTGTGCTGGATAAAAATTTAGGAGGGATATCTCAGGAGTAAGGGGTCCCAGCCACACACCAGGCCCCCCAGCCCAGGGTTCCAGGGCCAAAAGATAAGCCCTCATAACTTCTGGCTGTAAAAACCAGTATGGTTTGAGTTAGTGAAAGGAACTACTGTATTCCCAAGTGGTTCTTCTTAAAGAGTCCACAGGCAGACTTACTTAGACTCATTCCCTCTGAGCTCCAGCATCAGGGTGGTAGCTTGAAAGGCACCAATGGCTACAGGGAGGAACTGAAGTGTCTGGCATCAGGGTGAGAGCTGGGGGACAGCTTTCTCCCAGACAGAAAGGTGGAAAGCTCCACTGTTCCTTTCCTGAGCCCTCCCCCTGGAGCTAGCTGTCAGGGGGCATATCTGAGACTCCATCAACCTGGCTTACACAGTTTGTTCTGCCCTGGTGAATACGTGAGGCTCCACCCTACCCAATTTACAGCCCACCCAATCTGTTAACAATGACTTTTTCATATGAATGGCTAATCTCTGCTTAGGCTTCACATCTTTCTAAATTCTCTCAAACAAGCAACAGGAAACCTCAACAAGCTCCCAGCCCTCAATTCTCCGGTTAAGCAACCCAAGCCTGGCACTAGCAGCAGCCAGCTTGGATCACAGTTTGGCTTTGCCTGGGCAACTCCAGGCCCAGCATAAGTAGCAACCATCTGCAGGTTGCTTTAGAGCTCAGGCAGGGTGTACCTGGGATGGAACAAAGGTGGTGGCTGACCCTAGCATGCATCACCTGGGAAAGCCAAGAACCAGCCACAGACCACAACAGAGCACCACCATGCTGCCCCTGCACAGCTGATCCTCCACTGAGGGTAGAGGTTGGCAGTCAGTGATCACAGTCAGTCCTTGCACCTGACTGACCTGGGTAAATCCTTCCCATTGACCTTCCAAAAGCAACTGAGTTTCAACTACAAGAGGAGGGTGTACTCAGCCCACACATAGGGCACACCCTGAGTACCTAGCTTGGGTGATAAGGGAGGCTGTACCGCTGGACCCTACAGGACACCTACTACATTAGTCACACTACCAAGACGGGAGTCATAGCAGCTCTATCTAATATATAGAAACAAACACAGGGAGGCTGCCAAAATGAGGAGACAAAGAAACATAGCTCAAATGAAAGAGCAGATCAAAATTCGAGAAAAAGAGCTAAATGATATGGAGATGAGCAATCAATCAGAAGCACAATAAGGATGCTGAAATAACTTAGTGAGGAGCTCAACAGGATAAAAAAAGATCCAGGCAGAAATAAAGAATATGCTAATGAAAATAAATAAAAATTTATAGGGAATCAACAGTAGAGTTGATGAAGCTGAGAATCAAAGCAATGATGTGAAACATAAGGAACCAAGTAACAACCAATCAGAACAACAAAAAGAAAAAAAAATTTTTTTTTTAAAAATGAGGATAGTGTATAGAGCTTCTGGGACAACTTCAAGAGGTCTAACATTTGCATCATAGGGGTGCCAGAAGAAGAGGAGAAAGGGCAAGAAATTGGAAATCTATTTGAAAAAACAATGAAAAAAAATGTCCCAAATTTGGTAAAGAAAATAGACATGCAAGTCCAGGAAGCACAGAGAGTCCCAAACAAGATGGACACACACAGGCTCACATCAAGAGACTTCATAATTAAAATGTCAAAGGTTAAAGATAAAGAGAGAATCTTAAAAGCAGCAAGATAAAAGCAGTTAGTTACCTACCATAAGACTGTCGGCTGATTTCTCAAAAGAAACATGGCAGGCTGGAAGGGATTGGGAAAAATATTCAAAGGCACGAAAAGCGGAAACCTACAGCCAAGATTGCTCTACCCAGTGAAGCTGCCATTTAGAATGGAAAGGCAGACAAAGAGCTTCCCAGACAAGAAAAAAAACTAAAGGAGTTCATCATCACCAAATTATTATTACAGGAAATGTTTAAAGGATTTATTTAAGAAAAGAAGGTTAAACTATGAACAATAAAATGGCAATAAATATATATCTAACAACAATTGACTAAAAATCAAACTAAGCAAACAAGAAAAACAGAGACAGAATGGATACTGAGAGCATTTTGATGGTTGCCAGATGGGAGAGGGCTATGGGGGAATGGGTGAAGAGGTGAGGGGATTAAGAAGTACAAATAGGCAGTTACAGAATAGCCATGTAAAGTACCGTATAGGAAATGGAGCAGCCAAAGAACTTATACACATGATCCATGGACAAGAACTAAGGGATGGGGAGTGCATAAGAGAGTAAGGACTGTTGAGTGGAGGGGACCATGGGGGTGAAATAGGGACAACTGTTAACAGCATAATCAATAAAATATAATTTAAAAGAAAACAGCATGCAGAGGTAACCGAACAATGCTCGGATTAATCTGAGAGAAATAAGTGAATAATCCAGAATCCTAGACATCTGTCCAATTAAATCAAGACTTGGTAATATCTCTCAAAAAGAGGCAGAGGAGAACTGGAGGTAAGAGGGAGTCAGAGGAATGGAACATTTCCATGGAGAGAAAGCTGGAGTAACAACAAAAAGAGAAAGGATGTATTGGGGGGTGGGGGGAGCCAAATCTGGCTCTAAGAAATGTATTTGCCATAACAGCAACTGGAGGAAATGATGACTTGGTGATATTAGCACTTTTTTTATTAACTGCCAGTGGGTGATGATGAATAGGACTACTAACACAATTTGGCACTATTCCCTTGATTCAGACTGAGTCAGCAGTTCTATCCACTATTGCTTTTATAACCTAAGTGCAAATGTCAACATAGTGAAAAAGACAAATAATGCTTTAGTATCATTATGAAAAAAAGTTGTGATGTTTCTGATCTCCTGAAAGGGTCTCTCAGGGACTCCCAACATCGAGAGACCTCACTTTGAGAAATTTGGCGTCTATTTTATGTTCCACATGATAATCTCCTTTTCAATCTTCATTGAAAGGTGAGATTTCTCACCCTCCCCCAATTATGGCTTGCAACTGGGGTGCAAATGGCAAGGCAAGAGGCCCTGTTCCTGGCCTCTTTCTAGCTCACTATATATCCCAAAGGATAACAATTGTTTTTGGATGATGCCTTCAGAGCTAGAATGCCAGTGTAGTTCTTTTTTGGCCTGTCACAGGCTTAAGGCTTGCATGGATAACTTCAAGGATTCTTCGGGGACCCCATTCCTCATAGCCAGAGATTGTTTACCTGAAGTTCCCTTGATGAATCTCTCATGCCTCTGTTCTTGCAGGTCACTTCTTCCTTCTCCAACCTCTAAGATTCTAGTTAGCTTCAGCTTGTCGCTAGCCAAACTGTTTATCCCAGAATCTAACATTCCAGTTTGTTCCCCTTTCTAAAGGATTTGTTGTCCTGTTTCTGAACATTTCTTCATATATTTGTATCAAAATGAAAGAGTTCTGAGATACAATAGTATAAATGTTTAGCAAAACAAATGTCCATATAATACCAATCAATTATAAACTACATAAGAACAACATCATTATGCTCAGCTAGATATATTTTATTTAATCACTGCAAATGGTCTTAGAGTACTCTGAAGTAACTATTTACATATGCAACCTCTGACCTAGCCTACAGTATTTTGACTATCTTTTAATACAATTGGATAATCAACATCTTTTGTTAGAATGATCAAAATATTTAACCACTGTTTATGTTTCATCATGTTATAACAAGCCAGACTGTTTACATTTACATTTATGTACACATCATACATATTTTTTTTCACAAAATTATATTTATATCTACACATATGAGGGGAACCCCAAAAACCTAGAATTTATTTCTTAAAAATTGTGTATTTATTCTTACATGTTTAAACTTCAGTCACCTTCACAATATTCTCCATTTGCTGTGATATGCCTATCAGGACATTTTTTTCCACTGTTTAAGACAGTTTTTGAACTCATTGATTTTGATATCATTTAGTGCTACTGCCATTTTTTGTTTCACCTCTTCCACATTGGCAGAACTTTTCCCTTTGGGGAATTTTTTTATCCAGAGAAACAAACAAAAAAAATGTTGCTCAGGGAAAGATAGGGTAAATTGGATGGTGAGGCATGGGGGTCATTTTTGGTTAAAAACTGCTAAACACTCAGTGTGGTTTGGGCAGGTGTGCTTGTAAATCACCCGTCATGAAATGATTGAGTCTTCAAAAATTCACTGAAGCCGAACGCAGCCTCTCATAACAATGCCAGCTATTGCATTGATACAGATGGATTCCTACAACACACACTAGTGGGGAAAGCCTGCACTTCAAGGGGCCTGCCTTCCAGAAGATAATTTTGAGATTTGGGGGCCCCCTCATATACAGTTATTTCATATATGTACAGATTTTATGACTGAACCCAAAAGGTTTCAGCCTATTTTAGTGAAGTTTTCTCAGAAAAATTGTCTACATACTGAACTTGTACCAGAATCTCAAACAAATATTGCAGCAAGGTATATGAAAAGTGATTTTATACTTAAAGTAGATCAACCAGTAATGTATATTCATTGAAGTTAGTAATAATATAGATCCTTAGCCCTGATGGTATGGCTGAGTTGGTTGAGCAACATCCCACAAAGCAAAAGGTTGCCAGTTTGATTCCCAGTCAAGACACATGCCTGGGTTATGGCTTCAGTCCCCAGTTGGGGCACCTATAGGAGGCAACTGATTGATATTTCTCTCTTGCATTAATGTTTCTCTCCATCTCTCCTGCCCTCTTTTTCTCTATCTCTAAAATAAATAAATAAATTTTTAAAAATAAGTAAAATAGTAATAATATAGACACTTACCTTCTATAATATTCCTAAACCTCAATGGAGTGTTTTAAATGATGAATTTTACTTAAATTAAGATAAATATATCTCTTAACAAGTTTAATTTAAGTGCCTGTTTAAGACTTCATTTAAAGTCCTGCTCTCTAAACTGCATAGCCGGACCATACAAATTCTTAATGCCAGAAATGATTTCTACTTTAATATCCTCAGGGAAAAAAACAAATAAAAAGAAAAATGTATCAGCACATCCTTAGTAGCTAAACCGTTATTTACTTACTAGGTTTAGTACACGAGAGGGATATTGTCAGAGTGCTCACTGCTGTGATAAAATTAAATCACATGTCAGCATCTTTCACACCCGACAAAAGAAATATGTATTACATAGAGAACTGTACTTCCTTTTAAAGAAAAAAATCACCTTCTTAGCTCAATAGCTACCTTAATCTGGTGATTAAATTCCAAGGATGAGTGATCTTGAGCTGCCATAAAAATACAAAGTGTATCCATATATTGGATTGTATTAATCTTCTGATTTTGACTGTCTTAGTTTCATCCTTGGAATAAAACAGAAAAGTCCATTTATGCTAACATTCTAAAGCATAATTACTATGATTAAAAAGTTGTGGTAACTTATGAGCTGTAAACCTGGTAAATTATATCCAGCCTATAAGTAGAACTAATTATAAAGCTGTTGCTTGATTAAGGTGTTTATACTAAAGAGTATTAAAGGGATTAGTCCAAAGCTTTACATCCTGCAGCACAGAATTAATATGCAGGATTTAAACACTCAAATTAATTCAGGTGCAGCAAAAACAATTATATGAAATAGGAACACTCAACCCAGCTAATGACCACACTAGCCCACCAAGCTAATTTATAATCATGTACTTATTGACCTCTCTGCATGTTCACGAAAGGACTGTTCTCATGCTAATTCCTGCCTGCAAGCCCCTGTCATAGCCCTAGTCATCATAGTGATTAGTGCCAGACAGGAAGCATAGACTCTAGTCCCTACTATCATTGCAACTTCTGTCCTAATGAAACACCTCATCTTGCAAGACGTTACATGTAAATGATAAACCCTAGATCATCATCAACATCAAGATGAACCACCTAGTAAAAACTTACTGTGAATATTTCTAGTCTCTTCACGGGACAGTCTAGGTGTGCTCCAAACCTGACCTCTGTGATTTTTATCAGCTAATTGGGATAAATATGTTAAAGGAAAAAGACTGGGTCAAAATAACAGCTGGTCCAGTTTAAGGTTTAAGAGTCCTACACCAGACAATTAAGGTAGTCAAACAACATCCCAGTCCATTGCTTAGTTTTCTCTAAGATTCGTCCTGAGGTAAATAAATGCAGTCCAGGTTTGTTCATTTAATTTTTTAGCAAACAATTATTAAGCTCTACCTTCTGCAGCATGAAAGATTTTTTAAAAATCCATTGCTCCAAAGAAATAAGTAAGAAACATGTTCTTTTGCAGGAAAGAAAGATAACCATATTTTAACTGCATCAGATTTGAAAGAGTTTGGGCACGAGAGAGGCACAAAGAATTATGTGAGCTCCTACACAGAAAAGCTGATACCACAGACAGTGCAGGTGTCCTATACAGAACCCACGATTGAGAGCCCAAAGGCCTGGGTTAGACATTGAGTCATGCTTGTCATACTAGTTGTGTGCGTTTAGACAATTGCTTTAAGGTACCTGTGCCTCACTGATGAAAAAATTTATTTTTTATAGATCTAACTGTGGTCTCTGAGAAGAAATTTATTTTAAGTGAATCTCAAGGAGGAATTTATCTGCTGCAATGGACTCCCCATGGTCAACAGAGGGTCCAAATTTTATGAGTAGTAAGAGTCTAGCAGCCATTTGTCGACAGGGGCCCCTCACTACGCTGTATACCAGAGGACCTCAGACTGAATGCTTGGCTCCCCACACTATGTCCCGCTGGGTTATGCCATCTGAGTCAACCACTGCAGGGAAATTCCGGTTTCATTTTCCTACCAACCGACTGAGGCCTGCCCTGTCCAATCATAACCGCATAATTTGGATACCTCATTTACATAAATCCAACCTAATTGACAATCTGGGTAAAAATCGTTTCTATAAAAGACAGCGTCCCCTTTGTTTCAGTGGAACACAATTTAGGTTGCTACCTGAATCTGTCCCCCCTGGCGACAGCTCCTTTTCCTTGAATAAATGCTTTTTAGTCTCTGTTACAGTCTAAAATTAATTTTGGCTTACATAACAAAATTGTTGAATTGAAATGAAAGCTGATATCTTGTACACATATGAAAGACTGTTCTTGTTATCAATGGGTATCCCACCAAAGATGCAGCTAGCAAGGTCATCTACTAAGAGAAACTACAACCTGTCTCATTTCTTAACATTTCTTTTTTTATTTTGCTTTTGTTTATTTACCTATTCATTTGTCCATTTATTTATAGCTGCTTTGGCCAGAAACTCTTCTCTTCTGAGAGAGGGTAACACAGCAAGCAAGAATGAAACATTTATCTCCTCTCAGTGGAAAATTTTTATTTTTTTATTTTTAAATTTATTTTTCAATTACAATTTACATTCAATATCATTTTGTATTAGTTTCAGGTGTACACCATAGTGGTTAGATAATTATATATGTTACAAAGGGATCCCCTGATATTTCCAGTACCCACCTGGTACTGAACCTAGTTACTACAATTTTTTTTTTTTTAAATCACTGTGTGGTTGCCTCTCACTTGCGCCCCCAACTGGGGACCTGACGTGCAACCTAGTCATGTGCCCTGACTGGGAATCAAACCAGAGACACTTGGCTCGCAGGCCAACGCTCAATCCACTGAGCCACAGCAGCCAGAGTCTTACGATATTATATATAGTATAGGGAACTATGCTATATTTTATATCCTCATGGTTATTTCGTGATTACCAATTTGTACTACCTTTCAGCTTTTTCACTCAGTCCCTAAACTTCACTCCTTCAGTGGACAGTTTTTAACCATCAGGCCTCTTATTCTCAAGAAAGGGTAAAAAAAAGTGTTGCAAATATTCAGGTTTTTTTTTTTTTTTTTAATGCCATATGAAAGTAACAAAATGAAGTTTTGAGGATATAGCCCGAAAGGGAGAGTTGGAGTCTATCTGGAAAGGTATGAAGGGAAAGCAATAGAAACAAAGGATTCTCAGTCCAGCGTTCATGCCTGGCCCTGAAAATTGTCCAGTTTGTGGCTGTTGAAACACTGAGGCCCCTAGCAAAACCCAGGAGCACTGTAGGACCTAAAACCAGACTCCACCTCCCTGAGGAACAACGTTCGTCACAGGAAGGAGTCTAATGGCGAACTGACTATGATACAAATGAGGCTTACACTTCAGAGCCTCTTACCTGACACGGCCTCTCCAGGGGATTAAGATTATTTGAGACTTCCCACTCTCCTGTCCCCAGCACTTCCCCGTATGTTGCAGTGGTTCTGAAAGTATTGGAGTCTGGCTAAGGGGAGGTTGAATAGGGATACATGTAATTTACCCCCAATTAAAATGAAAGGCTTTATTATAGATACCTCAAATCATATTTAATACATAAAAGATGTCCAATAAACATATTGCTGAATAAATGAATGAACTTATAGTATGTCATTTCACCTCAGCCTGTAACTTAGCCTGGCAAAGCTCAACAGAATGTAGGCAAAGAACATTTAGAAGAGAAGAAATTCAGTAGACTTCTCTTTGGTGTTTCAATATCCTCCCTTAACTATTTCAGAAGATGTTAAGAAATCCTACATATCTGATAAGGAAGATTTACTTTTTTTGGTAGCAAATAAAGCACTTTTTATTTTAACTTTCCAGAAGCCACTAGAACTAAAAGAAATTTGGCATCTAGTCTAATAAATAGTTTCTCTGAGCAACCCTACAACAAGTAAGCCATACTAGAGTCACTCAGTAATTGAACTGTCTAATGGATCACCTAGCTCCGTGTATATTACTTAATTTTAAAGTAATAAGGAAACATAAATTTGCATTTTTTACATACCAAGGGTTTTTAATTATCAACAGATGAAAGCAAGGATTTGTACTGACAGTAAAAATAGAAAAGGAAGTTTTCACAATCTTAAAACTATATGTTTCTCAGAGCAGAAATGGAGTTTTCTCATTTTCAAGAATCCTAAAACCAGGTATGAAGTCATGGGCATAGTAAGCTACTAAAAAATTACTTATTTATAATAAACTGATAATGAGAATCAGTTGGAGAAGAAAGGACACAATTTCAGGATCTGTTCAAATGAAGGAATAGTCTGAGATGAGAGATGTGCTCACAGGAGAATCATATAGGCAAGTAAGAGAAACAGAAGAGGGCAAGCGGAGAGGTAGACAAAGATGTGGCTTCATGAGAAGTCTATCCTTAGCTTATTTCCATGAAAAGCTTTGAAATGGACATTTTCAGCACTGAGGTTCTCCCACTGGTGTCAAGGGTATGGGCTCTCATCTCTCACAACATTCTAGGGTCCTGCATTGCCTGATCCTGGGGGAGGGGATATGAATAATCTCAAGACATGTCAAGGTGGCTGTCAGTCAAGGGCAATAGTGGAAGAAGGACAGATGGGTGTTCCAACTAGTCAAGGGCCCCAGAAGAACTGCTGTAAAGTTATATAAGATATTATTGATCTGCATCCTAGCCTGGATGGCATCTTAGAAAAATAAAATGCTAGACCGAGTGAGAGAGAAAAAGTTTACCACTCCGTATAATTATTTTAAAGTTATAAAAAATAACTTTTTTCAACCAAATTTGCTAACTCTGTGGCAGGTACTAGGCTACACAATTTATAGACATTGTTTCCTAAAAACTTTATACAAAGTCAGTAAAGGAGATACTATTGTCTCAATTTTACATATAAAGAGACTGAGAGTTATACAAATCACATATCTATTAAGCGGTACATTTGAGAGTCAAATTCAGGTCTGTCTCAATTCAAAATTCATTCCCTAAACATTAAACTGTTCTAGCAAATTGTTTTTAAACATTAAGTATTATTATATCAGTAAAATACTGGTATGTTCCCTGAACTGACATGAAATATTTTCTTTCTAAATATACTTTTTGTGTATGTTTAAAGAACATAGAGAAGGAACCTACAAAGGGCTCCAAGACTGAGTTTAAGTTAATACAATGTCCACTGAAATAAAAAAATGTTTTGAGGATGTAATACTATAAAACAATGGTTGTTCCCTGGAGAAGAAAGAATCGTCTAACTAATACATGAATCAGAACTATTAGCAGCTTTCCCCAAGATGAGCACTGTGGAACTCTAGGGCCCTAAAATATTCTTCAAACACCAAGTTTTAACTCAAATAATTCAGGGAAAACTATGTAAAAGATCTGCCTCTTGATGAACCGCAACAACATTAAATGTTCCAAGTAGTCCTGAGTCAAGGTTTTTATTTAACTTTGTTAACTCATACTTTCCAAATTGACTTCTCCAAAAAATATTGTTTTGAAAAATTTTGAAACTTATTATTAACATTTTACAAGATACTACTTGCACATAGGCCACATTTTAGGGAACAGTGGTGCACTGTATATGCATGCATCTAAGAGTACTGCAAAAGGGGAATTATAATAAAATGTATAAGGAAACTAGAGTCTGGAAGTGTTAGTGAAAAAAGCGAAGAGTTTTGCAGTAATCATTTTCAGTTCTAATGAGGACATTATCAGAGGAAAAGACACTAAGAATAGGTGGAAAAACCCTCCCTACACATACTGACATGTTCATAATTTAGGGAGAATCTGTGCTTTCATGTACTTGGTGTGTAACAAATGTACACTTAACAAATATTCCAACAAAGAAAATCAGGAGATAAAAGTATACTTGCATTACACAGAGACAGACTCATGGGACACAAATTTAAGTATCATGACATGAAAAGATTAAACTCATGGCACAATAACAAAAATCTTTGACTACCATTGTACCATTCAGAGAAATGTAATATTCTCTCCATTGTGTTTCTATTTGTGCACGGAGAAAGGGCCTGCCCTTATTCTATTAGGGGATGTTTGCCCAGTCATCTACATTATTGTAATTTAAAAATAAGTAGACAGTTTTATAAATATTTGGTATCCTATGCTAAGAAATAATATAAACAATTTGAAGGATTATTTGAAAATGGCACTTTTTCTCCTAAAGGCATTTCATCTTTATGCTAATAAGTGCAGATGGGCAATCTTCAGTGGACCCTGAGATTCAGTTTAGATAAGTATTATGTCATCTCAAACTATATAGCATTTTAAGATAAAAATATTGCCCATTTATGTATTGATTTAACTCTTTTCCCCTTGTGAAGATTCTCTGAGCATTTGTGTCTCAGTTGGTTGGTGTGTTTTAGGATGAATGCTCTCAACTGGCCCGTCAACATCTCTTTGACTCGGGCACTCTTCAGCAAAAGAGCAAACCTGAGGGTAAGATAAGCAGGGTTAGTCGTATATCAAGTAGATACACATCTGTGAGCAAGTCAATGAACTTCAAGGTGAAAGTACAGGCAGAACATTTGGATGAAGATAAAATAAGCGGCAAACTTCAGCAACATTCTTATAGAACTAATCAAACATGTACCTGGACTTTAGAAATATAAAAAAATGGCTCCAGCTTATCTAGACAAATAGAAGAAAAAGATATAGCTTTCAAAACAGTTCCAGAAGCACTATCAGTAGTTACAAGGAACTTCATCTTTTTTGTAAATCTAAACTCAAGTGAGACTTCCGTGTGTCAGAACTACTGCTGTTTCTGGGTTGGGCACCTTATCATTTTCTTTTTGTTTGCTTATATCAGACACTTCCCTCGCCATGGACTATAATTATGGAACCACCCTGACTTACAAAGGAAGGTTTACATATGTTGAGGTGTTAGTCAATAGAGACTTGGATTTGAATTGACTGCATGATCTTTGTCCAAGTGATTTAGAAGCTACTGTGAAGAATTCATGGATTCATAAAAATGTGATCAATAAAAAATTCAGAGCTTATAATTAGGGACCTGAAGACTAACATTCATTGTATGTTGTATCCTATGCAGAGAAATTAATTCAGATCCTGTATGTTTTCTCCCTTTTTTGTGGGTGTTTTGTCACCAATTTTTAGATTGTATTGACCATTGCTTTGATGACTTTATTGTATACTTGTAAAATACTATATTACTAGAATGTCTGTTATATCCTTTACAGACTTGATTTCTTTTCTTGTCCTTCTGGTTATCTGGAATAATATGTCCTTCTGGTTATCTGGAATAATATGATAGGCATAAAAATGCATATTAATTTATTGTCTTTTTAAAGTGTCTACATATACACAATGGATAAGATGTATATAACAAACCAGTGAGTCCATAACTAAAATACTCAAGATGTGTAGACAGCATATATATATTTAAATGTTGGTAAAAAAGGAACTAAAGAAATAAAAGTACAGGGACAATTTCAGGCATAGAAAATGTCATATAAAAAGTTCCAGAAGAAAAGAAGACAAAAAAACGTTTTTGGCCTGTTGGGGCTTTTACTTCTATCATGTTTTAATCAGCCTTCAGGTCACGGCCACAGTTCCTATGTTAATAGCCCAGAGGACTGATCCTTAATACTTTTCATATACACAGGACTTGCTGTTGGATAAAATATGCTTCTGGATGCTTGTCTTAAAAGGCTGGAAGGCAAAATTATAGTTGCACATGATAGATCATATATGTCAAAACGAACATTATGTTTTATTTTAGTCATCTGTTAACATTTCCCTATAAACTACAGGGTTTTTCAATCTTTAAACTAAAATAATGAAGCCCTCTTGAGGTGTCATAGAATTCAAAGAACTTGGTTTAGCCAACAACTTCATGAGACAGATGCATTTATTAAACTTTACTAAAAATAATGTTACTGCATGAGTTAATATCTCAATGAAATGAATCTCATGTATAAATTACATAATTAAATTTTGTGTATCTTTATGTTTTAAGACTATGGTAGGAATTACAACACTGGTGAGTAAAAAAAAGAAAAAAACTAGTACTGCTTCTTGAAAATTCATCATTGAATAGCAGACTTTTGAAATGAATGTAATGTCCTCATATTTCTCCAAGAAAAGAGGAAGAAAAATGAGGGAATTAGTAAAGAGAGAAAATATAAAAGTGGAAAATAAAGGGTATGGGTTTCTCTCTGTTCAAAGATAGTACCCAAGACTCTCATTTCCCTCCTCCCTCTCCCTATCCCGCCTCCCTCTCCCTCCTCCTTCTCCCTTCTCCTTCTCCCTATTGCTTCTCCCTCCCTCACTCTCACCCTCTCCCTCTCTCTCTCTGGGTGGTATGTTCTGGTTTACTTGGGATCACCTTTGCTCTCAGGTGCCACAGCTTCCACTGAGCTTATAACTTAGAGGTCCACTCCCAACTATGCTGTCAGATCGGCTCTCCTCTCACCAAGTAGTCTCTAAAGCAGTATTACAACCCTCTAAAATCTTAACAGGAAGTCCTGAGTCCTCCCCATGAATTGCAGGATCCAAGAGCTACTCAGAACGCTAAATTCTGGCCCTCCTTCTGCCATATCACTCTATGCCACTGTCTACAATTGACAAGGTCATTTCCCAGACAGGCAAAGCTGAGGGGCAGCTGAAGATCATTCCTTCCATATTCCTAAGTATGAATGAGAAAAAAGCCTCTTTTCTAGGCATTCTCCCTAACATGTATATCTTAAATTGGGGAAATTGGTACTCACATACTCATTCATCCTCTGCTCTTGTCTCTCATTATTCCAAGTATCCCAGGGTCAAAACATGGTATTTCAACTTCCTTTCAGACTGATTGGAATCTCCTTTTTAACTTACATGGTTCACCTGACCTGGTTACTGACACCCTAACACAGGAGATATAGAGATTTGGGTTTGGGGAGGGGGCCACTTTCTGAAAAGTCTGGTTTACAATACAATTACCTTGCTGTGAATCTTATTTTGAATGTCTGAAGCAAAATAGTAGCTTTTTCTCTCCACATTCTGCCTGTAACAATCTCAATCCATCACTTCCATCTATCTCCCCGCTACAAGACTGATCAATAAATCTGGTTGCCAGGGAGAATGCCACGTGCACAAAAACAGAATGCAAAACAAATTGTATTCGTATCTTCCAAGCTATTCTCCCTGTTGAGGTTTGCATTCCTCTATTGGAGCAAAGAGAAACAGTGGAAGGCCCTCCTGTGGAGCCCCCTCCATGTATTCTTTTCTTCTGTTGCTTTCTTACTGTTTCTCCAAGCATCTCCTTAAGGCATCTCAGAGCTGGGAGTAGCTGTGCTGTTGTGAAGGGATCACTCATTACTAACCTTAAAGCAACGGTGACAGAGGTGATCCTGCTGAAAATATTCTTGCTCAGGAGTTCTGGCCTTAGTTCATTTCATGTGATCTTAGATTTTTGATCTGATCTGATCTTCAAGTACTATTTTAGAAACCACAGAATAAAGGTAAGAGAACTGTAGGCTGAAACCATCAAAGGCAATTGATTGTGGTGATGACAAAATGCCATCAAGGAGGGAGACAATGACCTTGAGCTCTATTGATCCTTACATTTTTGCTAAGTATACATTCATGAACAAATAGTTTCCAAATAACGCTGACCAAAAAGTTATTTATAATCATTTGGGCAACAATACTTCTCTGGCTATCTGTGCTTCATAGGTTTTCTTACTTTACTACTCTTAGTTGACCAGAAAGTAAAGTGTGAATGGATGAGACAGAAGAAAAGGTTCTGTCTCATCATATAATCCCAGAATGATCATTCTTGTGAACCTCTATCTAGACTCATTCTTTATTTATGAAAAGGTCTCCTTTGGTCAATTTCCATAGAGAAATTTTCAAGGCTCTGTTCGGTGCTACCAGTGTCCAGAGAAGAATGAATCAGGATCTCTTGCAACTTATTGGATTGGACTGTCAGGTAGATAACTATTTAAATACAAAACAATTTCATGAAATAAGTACAAAAAAACATGGAAGCAGAAAGGAAAGTGCAATTATATTCCAACTACTGAAGATGGCAGAGGTTTCAGAGAGAAGATCACATTCAGCTGAGCTTTGAGTAGGGGGAAGATTTCAATAAGAACGAGAATGGAGAATATATTAGATGACAATATAAGAGAAAATCTACACTTGGATATTTTGAGGCAGGAGTATTTTTAAATAAATTAGGAGTAACTCAATGCATTGTGCTATGGGAGGCAGAGGATGGAAAATAAACAGGGAGTTTAAGGCCAGGAAAATAGCTTGGGCTAAATTAGAAGGTGGCACCTTGAATGACAGTTCTAACTTTACTGTGCAAGCCACTAGCACAATAGCAGTGTAACAGTCTTCAAGCAGAACAGTCTTATCTCAAAGTAAAAGTAAGAATATAGGTCAGTGTGACTTTTTAAAATAAGGAGAAAAAAAATATTATGGCTAAGACTTAAGAAAATGTTCTCTTTCTGCTTGCACGTAGGTTATAATTTAAATTTATATTCTTTCTGCGTTGACAGCAGTTTTCTGAAGAATGAGTAAATCTCTCTCCGAGTGTATCACTGATGCTTTTTGCAGAGTGGTCTTTGAAATGAGTCTCCTTGATTTCTAATCTAGTCTTGAAATGTTACCTAGCAAAAAGCTACACACAGAAGAGTTCCTGACAAAGAGGTTCCTGTGCTAAAAACTTGTGTGTAATTTTTGAAGAAGGCTCAGGGACCTAACTCATCAAATGTATTTTCCGTAACTTACCATTCTTATAGAAATTCAGCAGTGCAGGCTGGTAGTTGGAAATGGGAGGTAAAGGGAAACTGATAGACTTGAAAATGAAGACAGTGGGCCAGGTGCAAGGCCCAGCAGACCCTGACTGTTTCATTAAAACAAAATGATTCTGTTGCCCTCTCTTCTATCTGACAAACTGCAAGAGCTGATTCATGATTCTTTTCCATGTGAAGAAGAGAACAGGTATTCCTCGGGCACTCAGGTTAGCAGTGGTGGGGGCAGCTCAGGATGGAATCTGGAGATGGCACAGCTAAGGACTTTCAGGTGTGCAGTCCCCCCCACCCCCACCCCATCCCCATCATTCAGAAAGTCTTGGGAAGAAGATGAGTTCATGGCGAAGACTCACCCACCTCTCTATATGCTGAATTTCTTATGCTAGAGTGGATATCCCTCAAAGTACCTGTGAAGTAATTAGTTGAGATTCGCTAATTTACTTCTTATTTGTGACACAATTCTTTTTAAAGCTGTACTTCTTGCTAATGATGTAACAGGAAAGAGACTTGCAAACATAAAGCATCTACAGATGGCAAATATTACCTTGGGAAATCTTTTTCACTGATTCCTGTAAAACCTTTATTGAGCTCACCTGTTCTCTACCTGTTGGGTAGAGAACATTTCTGTAGAAGTTTTAACTTCATCATGGGTTTTATCCCCATTGCTGTATCTGCCTAACAATACAGTGAGTTCCAGAGAAAAACAGAAACCCAGATGTTAAGTAATTCTCTGAAGTCACACAACAGTAGAGCCATAGAAGCAACTTAAGTCTTTTAAGTCTTAATCCTGTGTTTTTTCATCAGATGATTGTGAGTAGCTGCATTAGATTTTCTTCAGATGATACTGGTGTGAAGAGTCCTCAGACTCTAGACCTACCCTCCCAGTCTGCTGGTCTGAGTTTGAAATGCAGCCTTTTCATATAAGACTAAAACTAGTGTCATTCCTTCAGTCTCTGACTTCGAGCATCAAGATAGTCATGCTCTCTTACTTTTCTATTTATCAGATGTGTAAGATGCAGAAGCCATTGAGACAATGTCCTTTCTGGGAAATAATTTCCTTGCAATGATGTTCCATAGTATATGAGTTTCCCTAAGGGAACACGAAAGATCATTGAATAAATATGACTGTACTCTGAGTTAAGCATTAGTTAATGTATTTAGGTGTTTTCCCTGGCTCTTCCCGAGACCACCAAATCTCTCTCAAAAGAAAAAAATATATGTTATCCTGATTAGTCACTTGGGGGTTGATATTGAAAAGCTCACTCTTTTAGCAGACATGGCAGTTTTCCCTCAAATAATTCTATTCTTCTAGAGTGTCCATTTCTCTATTATTAGAATATTGATTGAGGTAATTAACATGTTCTATAGTAAATGTGGTACAATTCACTACTTCCAGGATTAAGTTGGATAATAATATTTACTTTGGGTTGGTCTTCAACCTGAATCTTGGAAAGTTTTCAATTTAATTCAAACAAATTAACTTGGGCTAGAAAATTGGGATACAAGCTATTTTTAATGGCCTTATAAAAATCATTTTGTGCACTTTGGTTGGAAATGCAGCTAATAAATGTTAAGAGGTAAAGGGTGGTTTGTTTGTTTTTTCTAAAATAAACTTTATGGCTTACAAGGGCAATAACAGTCACTGTGCTTGTTGGAATATGTGGCTTATAAACTAGGGAAGTCCAAAATAAAAAAAAAAAAAAAAAAACAGCTATTCATATATATGTGTACAGTACAGTACAGTAAACTTAAATATGAAACAATCCTTCTTGAAATCTATGACCTTAGACTATCAGTTTAAAAAAGATGATGAAAATAAAAAGAAAAGGAAAGCAACCTCAGCAAATATTTTCTCTGTTCTGTTTCCCTGCCTCTTCTTTCTGTTTTCTTGTCTCCTGGATTAATTCTTCATCTGCATTGGGTATTAAGGAAACCACATACAGATATAGTGTTAAACAGCTTCTTGCTCCTGTATTTATATATTTCCTGTACTAGTTTTGATATCTGTAATTCTAGTTAATGCTTTCTAAAGTAGAAACACTTATGGATGCAATGACATTTTAACTATCATAATGATTCGCCACCACCTAGCCAGCACAGTCCTTGGGTTACACTAACTATCAGGAGTGGTTTGGAACTTTGCTGCTGAATAACCAACCAAAGACAAGTCTTGACTTGCTGACTTAGATGAGCTTCCAAGAATCTTTTCTGATTATAACTCTGTAGTCAAACATCATACCAAACTCAAAAAGGAAGTGCTATTTCTTTAACATCATGTATCATACAATTAAATTATTTTTAAATTAATGTGGGTCTCTTCTTACTAGAATTTAGCTCCATGAGAGCCTCTAAAACTTGCCTATCACAGTAATTGCTTATTAATATCTGTTGAATGAGAGAATGGATGAATGAGCAAGCAGAATAAACCTTGCAATATTTCTGGACATTTTCAATCAAGCTAGAAGAATGAATGGAAAAGGAAAATAAGTGTTTTAGGTGTATTACTTATGACTATTTTTCAATTGCCTTTAACAACTATCACTTTATATTTTAATGATTATAACTTTTTCTCAGCAATTCATATCACTTATTTTTTGTTTTCACTTGTTCTAGAATTTTTGCTTTATGTTTTTATTGTTTTTAATAGTTGTTACTTCACTTTGACCTTTGATTATCCTAAATAAAAATATTTTATATCTTAGTCTGACTCTTCTTTATCAGAAACTTTATCTGGAGTTAATTTATGACCAATTGCTTTTTTTTTTTTTTTTTTATTCTTAGCATTATATGATTTAATAGATTTTGGAATTTTGATTTACATACTCATTTTGAGAAGGAAGTGTTGCTTTGCTCTTCTGTTTTCTCCAATCTTTTAAAGTTTACTGAAGCTTGTTTTATGGCATAGCATATAAAACGAGAGAGGTCCAGAGAATGTTTCATGTGCCATTGAAAAGACATGTATCCTACTGTTGTCTGAGTGGGTCATTCTATATAGATGTCAGATAGATCAAATTGGTTGATGGTGTTAGTCAAGCCTTCTCTATACTTCCTCATGTTCTGCCTAGTTGTTCTTTCATTACTGGGAATGGGTATTAAAATCTTCGTTATTGTTGAATAGTCTACTTTTCCTTTCAATTCCTTATATTTTTGTTTCATGTATTGTGAGGCTCTGATTCTAGGTGAGTACAAACTTATAATTGTTATAACTTCTGATATGTTGACCCTCTTATTGCAAAATGACTTTTTTGCCTCACGTAATATTTCTTGCCTCAAAATCTATTTTTTCTGATATTAATATAGTCAATATAGATATTATAATGTCATACAGAATAAATTGTTAAGAAAAATTGTTAAGTTTATCCAAAATACAGGAGTGGGCAAAAGTAGGTTTACAGTTATATGGTTACAATGACATAGACACTGGGAATATTCTTCTTCTTTAAGAATATAACAAATATTACTCACTGTCTACTATGTGCAAGACCCTGTGTGTAGCACTGGATATATATATGGATGTATTCAAAGAGTTTTATGTCTAGTTAGGTCTACAGGTAAAACATGATATGATACAGTCAGCCTTCGGGGGTAGGGGTGGAGCTGAGAAAGCTTATCTTGAATGACTAGTAACATATGTATTTAATGATAAATAGGAACTCTCCACATGAAGAGGAGGGGACATAAAAATGACCCCAGGCTGAGGTAGCGGTATGCATAAAAGATTGCAAGCATTTCCTCTAAAAATAACAGTTTATTTTTTTGTGGAGTGGCATAAGTGGAGGACTGGAGACAGATAAGAAAGATCTTACCATAAACCAAGGTGAGAAGAAAGATGGCCTTTTCTTAAGTAGTGTGAACAGACATGGAAATTGATGAATTACAGAGCTTTAAGGGAGAAAATTACATGACACACATTTTTCTTGAATATGCAGGCAGAAAGAGAAGAAAGTGAAGAAGATGATTCCCAGGGAAGTAGGTCAAGTAAGTAGATAAATGAAGTGCCATTTACTTGAATTAAAAAGTCAAGACGAATCATGTGTAGTTATTGGGGAGGGGGTGGGAAACAGGAATTATCAGGGTGGGTGCATGTAAGCAAGTTGATAAATTTGTTTTATAACATGTTAGTTTAAGTGGCTTCTAACATGTTAGTTTATATACTAAGAGATACTTAGTAGATATCTAGTAGTTAGATAAATTCATTCTGAGACTTAGGGAAGAGATCTCTGGTAATATAAACTTTTAAATCATCAGTTTATAGCCTAAAGCTATGGAATTATCCAGAAACAGCAGATAAAAAAGTCAAGGACAGACCTTGGAAAATAAATTGACAGTCTTAGGAAGAGGTGCCAGTGATAAGACTGGACAGGAAAATAGCTCTAAGTGTAGAAAGACAGGAAGGAAGCGCTAATAACCCAGAAGTCAAAAAAGAGTTAGCTACCAACTCTAGGAATGAAGGCATGCATTCTTTGTCTTTATATATTTGGTGACTTTAATAAAATCAGAGTCTGCGGAGGGGTTCAGTCTATCACCGTGTTACAGGAAACTGAGAATGAAGTATGTCATAGGGCGCTACTGCAGAAATTTCCCCTTCCTGCTTGAAATAAATAACAATACTAAATAAAATAATTGAATACTTAAGAGCAGAAGAACGTGCCACTCCAAAATATTCTCCGTTGTTATACTGGTTATTTTGAGCTGTAGGCACTTGAGCAAATAGCAAATGCAGGAAGAGCCTTTCTGTGAACTTCCCTTATCTGCCTAAAGACAGAAAATCCAAAAGGAACTCAAAAATCACAAATCCCCTCCCAGGAAATTTCTTCTACTGGAGAACACTGACTCATCACAGGAGAGGAGACTAGGTGCCTTCACCACTACCAAACACACTTTGTCACAAACTATCCAACTTCCCATCTATTCTTCTAAGAATCCATTCATCTTTCATAAAAATCATTTACTCTCCACTGAGAGTTCTACATTCTCTATTCCTTTTCCCTATTAACATGGTATTTAAACCAGAATTCTAAGCCACTTCCTTGAATTACTTACTTTTCCCTGAGTATTTCCCATGTATACATGAGTTGTACATGTTAATAAGTTTGGTTTTCTCTTGTTAATCTATCTTTTATTACAGAGGGTCTCAGCTAAGAACTCATAAAAGTAAAGAAAATAATTTTTCCTCCCCTACAATAATAAATTTAAATGTATAATCAAATTTTCAAGAAAAAAATATTGTTATGTACCAAGATTGAAGAGAAACCTCAAAGCCAGAGAAAAAAGTGACAACTAAATTCAAGTGGTTCACAGGGCCACTAGGAACCAAGATGCGCACTGGAGGCTGGTGTTTTAATGCCTGCTAGAGAATGTGAGGCAAGGCCTCGGGCCCAGGCATAATGAAGTTATCCGTTACCAGCTAAACTTTCTGAATAAATTCATCAAAAGTACAAATATTCAGATAGCTCAAGTGGACTCATTGTAAGAAAGTCTTGAAGGACAACGAGAAAAGCGTGCTCCTGGTCTCAGAAGGACAAAGAGGCCTGACAGGACTTGGCAGCAAAATGAAATCATGAAACAGAATTCCAAGAACAACAGTCCAACAACATGTGCAGGATAAAATGTAATGCATGGAAACTTTTAGCAGGAAAGAGACCATATAAGTCATCTTGTGTCTGGGAATAAGAAAGTAAATTAGGGTCCTGACCAATGGAAAGGAGAAGGAACACCACTCTGTGGGGAATTCTACACAAACAATCTTCCTCCACCTTGCAGATCATTCGGTTTTCATCTATACCGGGACAGAGTGTCTTGAAGACCTTATAACCAAATGCCCAATAACAACATGGCATTTGGAGAAATTCTTCCTGCATGGGCTAGATTAGGCAGCTGAGCTTTCTGGGC
Organism: Furipterus horrens; assembly: GCF_987537825.1. NCBI lineage: Eukaryota > Metazoa > Chordata > Mammalia > Chiroptera > Furipteridae > Furipterus > Furipterus horrens. Next base: position 89,543,546 of record NW_028327175.1, read on the forward strand.
CTTGGGTATCATGGTGCAGACTCTTTTTCCCACAATTGAAGGAGATTAAGGTCACCCATTGTACCAGTTCTCAGAGGAGAGTTTGACAGCAGCAAGAAATAGGGCACGGTAGAATGTAAATATTCTGTTCCCAAGGTAAAGAGCTGTGAGTTGGAAATGAAAGCTGTAGACCTTCTGTGTCTTGTTTAGTCACTCGGGGAAGGTTTGATAAAACTCTTATTTATATTTATTTTTACTGTTAAGCCAGGTTAACCAAATTGACAGGCTTTTTGAAAAATTTAGAACTACTATTACTCTTACCATTGTTTTCCTTTATTATTAATGTCATTAATTTTATTACTGGAATTGGATGGGAATAACAAAAATAACCTGACTGTTAAAGTCCCCAAGCCATATTTGACTACAGTTATAAAGTTGGTTCCTACTCAGTAACTTAGGAAATTAAAAACACTAAATCTAGGATTTTCTCCATTGGGACCTAATCCAGTCCAATTTAGAAGTTGAGGATTTATAAAGGCTTTTCTGAAAGAAATGGGAAAATGTCAGCTACAATTTCTTGCTAGACTTGAACTGAATCTATTAACCTTGCCCAGAGAATATAATGTTACAGTTATCTCATTTACAATGTTATTGTATATGATTTATGGCCACAGTATCAAGCCTCAGACTAGGTTTTGTAGTTTTAAGTTAAATTTACATGTCTGTACTACAAATGATTTTTTTCATGTTCAGATAAAAAGATATTAAAAACTGATTTATAATATTTTAGTTGCGTGGAAAATACATAACATGACTTAGTCTACTAACGGGAAAAAAGCATTAAACAGTTATTATGAATATGTACGTTCACAATGTTTAATGCTTCCCATCTTTTAATGTATGTCTGGTTATCAACCACTAGACATCTTTTGAAGCGTATTATATTTAGAGTACAATGAGATACAAATCTATATGAAAATAAGACTAAAAAGAACTACCAAAAGGACAAGGAAAAAAATGTACCTTCTATGCACTTCACCTAAGATCACAGATGCTAAAACTAACTTAGGTTTCACCAATTTTTCATGTCATCTACCCAACACCATATAATATCATGATTTTTAAATGTCACACAAAAGGATCTTTAACATTATTGCCATTATTAAAACCCAAGAAAATTTGGTTCATCATGAACTGTAAGTCTGAGATTTGACTTGGGGGTATTATGTTTCATTGGAAATAGTTGATATAATGCTACTTGAAAGATATCGTGACCTACAACTGAAAAGTCAGTACTAATTACAGACTAAAGACTTAGGAACACTTTTATAGTAAACAAGCAATACCCAGTGTCCTGTAAATTCAAATTAAGATGAAAAATCTCTTATGTGTCCTCAACATAGGTCATATGGCATACACAAATATTTTAAAATATGATGTCAAATAAATTTCATAATTTAAGAGTAAATAAAAGCCCTGCTGCTGAAACTCTATTTGTTGACAGTACATACATATTTATTGCTTCTGAGTGAAATGTACATGTTAAATTAATTTTATTCAGAATCATTATATAATCATTTAATTTTTTTATATTTGAACCATATCTGTTTATATTTGAGAGAGCTTTTAAAATCTTCCACTTTATCAAATTCCCTCATATATCAGTCAAAATTATATTGAGCTTCTAGTAACAGAGAGCCAAAATAACAAATTTATTTTTTTCTCACAGACCTGTGATCTAAAATAGGCACAACAGTATTATATATCAGTGGGAAACCTGGTATCTTCTATCTTTCTATTCTGAAATCTTTAGCAGATGGCTTTCATCTCCTGAGTCACCACACAGTCACAGCCACCTTGTCATTCTCAGGGTAATCTCAGTCACTTCATTTTCACAAGATAGCTGCCAGAGGTATAGCCATCAGACCCACATTCTGGTCAAGAAGAAGGATTAAGGAAATAGGTTTAGAATGTACATGCCATCTGAGTAGGCCCACCTTAAAGAATTTTCCCTGAAACTCCATCTGAATATTTCTGTTTACATCCCACCAAGGCTTTTAAGGGAAGCCAGAAAATACAATTTGTTCGCTAGATGCAAAGCTACTGGTAATATTCCAGAGAGGTTAAAATTTTATGTGTTTTAATTGCTTTGTTAGTTGTTAGATACAGGTTTATGAATACTATTTCTTTTTCACAAACTATCTTTATTTGCTGCTTTTAATTGTAAAGTACAATTATCTGATATTAATAGTAGTCATTCTGCCTTTTTGTATTTGTGTTTTGTGGATTTCTTTTTCCCAATCCTGAATGTGTAACTTTTAAAATGAGCGAGTGGAAGTTACCCATTTTTCTCTTGGGAGCACAAGATGTCAACACAAAGATATTTTTCTTTCTGAACTTTTATTTTCTTCAGAGGCAAAATCTCTAATATATTGCTCAGTAGATAGAAATGTTGCTAGTGTTACTCATGCATGGAGCAGAAATAGGGCGGCTGGGGTTTGATTGTTGTGCATATAAACTTGCATTTAATCCTCCTTTTTATTACTGTGCCTGACCCACACTCCCTGCCATTCTTACCATCTCTGGGTCCCAAGCCTCTTCTTTTTAAATTCTCCTGAGAGGAGACCTCCCTATACCCCACCGATCTTCATTTTCCTTATTTGAATTAACACAAAAGCAGCTAGTAGTAAACTTCTCTAGGAATAGGGTACTAGAAAAGTCAACTCAAAGTTAAATGATTAAACATTATTTAAAATTACTTTGCTGTTGGTCAGCAAAATCTCTCCTTTATTACAACGCAGTGTTACAATATTTAAATTGTGCATGTATTTTTAATTGTGCATGTTTAAGACTATTATTATCTTTATGGAAATGGTTTAATTGGACTACAAAGATGCACTGTATCATATGATTTGACTATTTGTATATTTCCTTTCCAAAGATAATTTTCATCATAACTAAAAATTCAGGTTAATCAAGTGAAAACTGAGTTTCACCAAATTGCCTTCAACTCTATTCAAGTATTATTTTACAGCTACTAGAGATACCATGAGGGAAACAGTTTCTTGAGTTGAACTGGAAACATAAGATTTAAATGGCTCCTTAGTTCTTAAGAAAATAAAATGTGTTTGTATGTCGATACTCATAGCTAGAAGAGTTGACCACTTCCAATTTCATGGTCAAATAGTCAGAAGCAGTGAACAGAGATCAATGTCATTTTAAGCTTTGAATTTGCTAGCTGCCTCTGATTCACCATAATCAATTTTAGTGACTAGGATATAGCCTACCTTGACTAGACAAGTATTCATTTGATCAAAATGTTGTCAGGCTCCAATAGAGGGGTGGGGTGGGGACTATGAATCAGGTTGGAATTGTGTATTTATATTTTTATTATTTTATGAAGCATAGTTATCCATTACCTATATGAATAGAATAGTTATATTTATTTTTCCTTATTTCTAAATGATTCAAGATGGATCTTCATGCTATGAGGTAATATTTTTAATTGCTAATATATCTGGCCACCAATGATCTTATTTTATTTAAATGATAAACCAATACATGGTAACTCTAAAAGATAAAGTTCTGCATTAGATTAAAAGTCTCCTACTCTCTGTTTGCCTCCTAATTGGGTAAGCAGTGTAGAACTGCTTAGGGGAGCTTAGTGGAAAATATTCTTCTTCAGTCTGCCTAAACTAAATCGGAGATCAAAACATTTGATATGGTTGTCATGTTTACTCTAGGGTGATTTACAGAAGAAATAAAAAGGGAAACTGAATCAAGAGAATGAGATACTTCTAACGAACTAGTTGTGTTATCTCAACTACTGATATTACTGAAGTAGTTACCAATAATATTTACAAGAATATCTTTAAAAATTCTCTAGAGCAGAAAAGAAACAGACCACCAAATACTCTGGTGGAAAAGCCAATACTTGGTAATTTTTTTAACTTATATGTAAGCATGAAACTGTTTTATGATTGCATTTGTTACCAAATACAATGTTTTTATTATAATGTTAAAACAATTAATGAGGATAAATGAAATATAAAGACCAAGTAATCTTACTAAAGCCTAAACTAGTAATTGATACTGAGAAGTTAAAGTGTAACTTGGCATAATGATTCCTTTAGATAATTCATTTCTTTGAATCATATACTTTTAGATCAGAAATGTAAATTGACTTCATTTAAGCCTAGAAATTCCAGCAATATTAAAATGTTTCCTATGGCCAGTGTACCTGTTAAATGAAAATACTCTGTGCTTCTTAAGAGAAGAAATATTTAGAAGAAAATAATTAGAGAAGCATGGCAGAAAGGGTAAACTTTATGGATGGACCTATACTCTGCCAAACACTGCATATGTTGTTTGGGTCGCTGCTGTGAAAATGTCTGTGAAGTTCAAAATAGAGAAATGGAAATTTTAAGAATCAGAAAAATTGTAAAAAAAAACAACTAATAATTAGTTACATCAAGATTAATAAACAGGTTTGTCTGATTCCAAAATTCCACTAATTTTTACTAGGTATTAAAATATAATTAATGGACTCTAAGTACAATGGAAAGAGAAAAATAAATTTAGGTTATGTTGTTTAAATCCTATTTGACTGCTTTTGGAGCTCTGATTCTCTCAAAAGCCATATCTGTGCCAAATTTTGCTGGGAATATTCTGAAATAAATAAAAGAACCAGATGTGATAATAGTGTGGGGAACTCTGTGGTAGATCCTGATCAGCTATTGTAAACTAAGAGTAGTATTTGCAGTCATATTTACATTGCCATTTCCTTACATAACTTAAAACCATATCATTTCTTTTAACATAAACAGATTTTTAAAAATAAAATCTGTGCTCATAATGTAAAGGAGTGATGCATGCATTACCCTTCATACCTGAAGTTTTGCTTTCTAAAAATCATTACTTTTAACTTTTTCAGATTTTTAGGTGATCTTAAGGACACATTTCTGACTCTAAAAAGTATTGCTTTGACAAGTTATCTGACATAAATTTGAAAAATTATATACAGAATCTCTGCTTTGAAAGATGAGTTATTAGATTACCAACATCCCATGTTTCTTCTTCCCAGTGTTGGTGAGTTATTATTTTGTTTTTATAATGATTATTTTGAATATGTGTGTTCATCTCATTTTATTACTGTATCAACTTTTGAAAGTCCTCTTACGTATCTCTGAATCCTCATAATATCATATGAAGCTATCGACACTCCTTTCTTGAACTCCACCTCTCCTTTTCTTACTCCTTACCTGTTGTGTCAACTGTACTTCTATTAATCTATTGCAAAGATTAAGAAAAGCCTATTTAGAACCATAAATAATAATTTTATTGTTAAAAGTTACAGTTTGATTCTCAAAGTTGAAAACATCCAGTGTTTGTATTGCCAGGACCATGTAAATATCATACACAAAAAATTAGTAAGTTAGTAATTAATTTGTCTATGGGTTACATGTACAACAATTGTTCTATTCAAAGATTCCTAATATAAACAGTATTCAACATTTCTTACATGTTGTTTCTCAAAATTGAAGTGTATTTTGAGGAGCTTCATATAAAAATAAGATATGAGTTTCTCTCCACGAATTTTATCATTGCTTTTTTTTTTCTTATTGAGAGAAGAAAAAATCCTTTTTTTACTTTATCATTAACATCATTCAGCATCCTAATTTTACAGAATCTATTCCATTCAAATAGAAAGCAATCTGCTTTAAATCAACTGATTTCTTGTTTACATTGTGTTAACCTAAAAATAAAAGACCATAGTGAGAGGTACAAGCATTATTTGAGATACAACAGAATACCTATTCTGGAAGCATTAATTCAGAAACCCACATACTGTTTCTATTAGGGGGGAAGGCACGATATTTTTATGAGAAACAGAAAGTTAAAAATAAAAAAGAAAGGAATTTCTATTGGTGTTAATGAGACAAGGAAGAAATTTCTATAGGTATAAAGGGCTAAGTTATTCTATAGCTCTACAAGGTGGCGCTAGGTCTAAAGAATAACTTTAATTTTTAGTCTGGGAGTCAGAATGCCTGCTTTCCTGTTGGATTTGTGAACAGTTGTTTGAAATATAATGTTGGTTTGGCCCAGTCCAAAGGCTATTTTGCCATTTCAACATCCCAAAGTTTGAAGACTAAAGTGTTTAAGGCAGTTCCTCTGAGGTGACAGTACCAAATTCATTTTGTGTGTGTATATATATATACACATATATATTTGCAATTAACTGAATGAATATATATACATATATATTCTTGCATTTGATTGAATATTCCTTTTTGTTTATTTTTGTAATATAAAGATATTATGTTCTACAGAACTTTCATATCTTTACTCCTTCCATTTTATTTCTCCATTTCTGTTGATTGCATCATTAGTTTTCTATATCCAAGATTAAATACACTTGCCTTCATTCAATAATAATGAAAGAATAATATACTTATAACATTTATAGATTTATACTTTAGAATCTAAAATTAACAAAAATATTCTAATTTTCAGCAGGTATTTTCCTTGAGATTTAAAAAACTAACCATAAGAACAGGTCTAAAATCCCAAGTTTTATTTACAGTATTGGCTGAGTAAGCTTCTATGAGACTTACTCTCGCAGAGCTAACTGTAAATTCTAGAAAACATCAATAAACAACTACGTGAGGGCACTACAGAATGAAACAAGCCAACAGATTTTAAAGGGAAGTCAAAACTTAGAAAAGGAAAAGCATGGTGTGAGCTACCTGTGCTTAAGACTTTTACACTGAAGGCAGAACACAGTGCATGCCTTACATGGTAGATAAAATCCCAATAGAAAACATGCAGTCTTACAGGGAAAGAGTATGAAGCAACTTCAGTAGTTTCTGGGAGGCGAGGGGGACAGGTGACACAGGAAAAGACAGCTAGGTGGTCTGTTATTGCACTCCGGGGGCATCCTACTACTAAGTATGCAAACCTATACCTGTACTTTGCCTTTACTTCTTGCTACATTTTGGAAACTGATTAAATAAACCATTTGATTCCACAGGGTTAATTTGGTATGCGAACCTCTGTTTTGCCACCTCTGGGGCAGCTTCTATGAAGGCTCCTGTTAAAGCAGATGATTTTCTACCATGCTGGCATGCTCAGGTGACCAGTTTTCCAAGGAAACTAACAAACACAAAGACTCTAGTTAAAAATGTGAGTAGCATCTCCTGATTGGATTTTGATTGATAGGTTGAAATTTGCTTTACGTCCTGAGTACCTAAGAATAAAATATAGGGATGAGCAAAAAGAGGTTTACAGTTGTGAGTACACAAAAGTTTATTCCTGTATCATTAATTATTATGTTTTATTATTTAACTATTACTAACCTACTTTTGCCCACCCCTGTATATTCACAGTAAAGCCTGAAAAAAGAAAATAAAAGTTGAATGACTTAAGCACATCATGTCAATTTTTTTTTAAGAGGTCTCAGAATTTCCTAGCAGTTGAATGATTTTATTTATTTTTTAAATTTTTTTATCTTCACTTAAGGACATTTTTTTCATTGCTTTTAGAGAAAGCAAAAGGAAGACAGAGAAACATCTGTGTGAGAAGCAGTGATTGGTTGCTTCTGGGATGTGCCCAAACTGGGAATTGGGGATCAATCCTCAACTAAAGTATGTGTCCTGATGGGGAATCGAACTCACAACCCTTTGGTTATGGATCAACGCTCCAACCAACTGGGCCACACTGGTCAGAGCGGTTGAATGATTTTAAGTCACATCAAATAAACAACAGAAGAAACACACAAATACACACATACCAGCAACATCTATATATATATATATATATATATATATCGTCGGCAGCCGTCCGTCTCGAGAGACGATGGTGTAGCTTCTTAAGAGTCTATCTGCACCGCCGAGAATGGCTGTGCAGTCCGACTCGGGAGTGACACGGTATCTGTCTCCTCCCGTGTTGAATCGACATCTTGTGATGACGCTGAAGCTACAGAGCCTGGGCAGGGTAATATGGAGGGTCTGCTGTTGCCCATGCAGCAGACCCCCCCTCTCTTCACAGCTGAAGGGTCCAAGGGAAAGACGGAGTCGATACAGCTTGGGTTCAGGTGCGCCGCAGGAGTTGCCGGTGTTGACTACAACGTCAAACCGCCTTAGGGACTCCGGCTCCGGATTTTCTGTCGGGGTTTACTCCCTTAGCCTTTCACCTGAAGAGGTATGCCGCAAGGCAGCGGAGGTTTTTTGGAGTCAGAGTTTTCCTTCTCTGATGTACCCTGACTGGAAGATCGAACCAGCGACACTTAGCTCGCAGGCCGACGCTCAATCCACCGAGCTAAACCAGCCAGGGCATATATATATATATATATATATATATATATATATATATATATATATATGAATAAGTATTGAATTGAGGCAGAAAACACTCAAGCCTGTGGCTCACAGAGATTTTAAGTAATTATCTGATTATCTCTCTTTCCTTTGAATAGAATTGTGGCAAACATTAAACACTTTAAGCCTCTCAGATTAGAATTATTTATAGAACCAAAATATCAGAACATTTTAGATTTTCTAAGTAGATGTGTTAGCCTAAAACACTGAGTAGTCTAACTTTTGGGAGGTCAGTTGTTTTTGGTTAGAATGTCTTTAATTCCTCCCATATAACTTAATATATCAGTCATTATCTATCTTCATTGTGCATCAAATCATGTGGAAAGATTTTTATAACAGATATATGAATTGCATACTAGAGATTGGGGTGAGAAGATCCCATATACTTACAGAATAGAATTTTGATACTTTGGGTCTCCAAAATGGTATAGAATTTAACAGAATTTGTCTTTTGCCATTATCAGTAGAATTATACAATAAATCTAAATGGAGATAGCCAGTCTGAGAGATTTTAGGTAATGTTTTAAGATATTCGGTACAAGAGGAAATCTAAATCTGGTAAGCATGACTGAAGAACAGAAAAGTCTAAACATTACATGATGTTTTCCATCCTTGAGTGCACAAAATGACTAAAACTAAGCCTAACCAAACATTTCCAGTTAAAATTCCTTGAGAGAAATTGATGAAATGATTAGATAAAAATGATTAATGCTTTGGACTAGCAATGATAGGAAAGGCAGAAAAGCACAGAAGTTTCTCGGACTCAAAAGCTTGAGTACTCCACTAAACAGCAATAATTTCAAATACATCTTTTAATTTCTCAATTCAAAATCTCATTTGCCTAACCTGTTCCTGGAGTGCTATTTTTTGAAGACCTTTCTGTCTAGGAGGGCCTAGTATGGTCTTCCACTACTACAATTACTCAATAGTAATCATAAACCACCCTGCTGCCTTCACCCGTCCCTCTCTCTCTTGCTGCTCCCTGACCTCCATCTTCCACCCCTGGATCCAAAGCTGGCGGCACTACAATTGTTGTTATTGAAACAATTTGGAGCTTTCACAAAAATCTCTGGGTTCTGGCTATAAGAAGGAAACAATTGTAAAGCAAGAATAGCCTGTGGCAACAGTATGTATCAGGGGACTCCCAGAGAGGACGGCTGATGCCTTTATCCTAAAAGCTCTTCTTGGCACCTGTCTGAATTGGTCTCTTAATTTCTGCTTCCTGAAATCTCATACTTTGAAGATTCTCAATTTCACTGTAGGTCACTGCTACTTCATTGTTAGTCACTAACTTGGGGTCCTAAAGTAGCACTGCTTTTTTACTTCCAGATTCAATGTAAAAAGGTTTGGTAAACGTGGAACATCACCTACCTGCCCTACACCATTTTTGATTATTCCTAACACCACCAATACATGTGTGAATGGCTGTAAAGGAGACTTTGCTAAAGAGATGCGGTTAATGTGTAATATAAATGTAGCCAATTAAAAATTACTTCTATAAGTGAAGGAAAAAAACATTAAAATGTTTAATCTTTCACTGGCAGTCTCCTTGAGGGTGCACACAGTCTTAGACGTGCTTCCTTGTCCTTGGTCTTGCTCCTTCAAGTTCTCTTTCAAATGTCCATTTCACAAACCACATCTCCACCTAGGGACCATCACCCATTCATAACAAGTCCCTATCATTGGAGGTCCCATCCCTCTTCTGCAACAAACCCTCCTCTCTATAATCCACAACACACAGTGATCCCACGCAGTTTGTATCCAAATCAGAGAAGATCAGTCTATAATAACATAATTAAGGGGAAGGAGAGACCCAGTTAGGAATAAGACTGTCCTAAGGAGAAACACCGGAATCAATTACTCCTTCTCTCCTGAGTTCTCCGTCTTTCCCTATAATCTCAAGAAGTACAAACATCTTTTTTTACTTTCTGAAAAAAGTATGAGAAGAACAATCATTCACTGCATGAATTAAGAAAATTTCACACAACAGACATCATTACGGAGAAGAGAAGTGTATTTTTGTTCACCTTCAGCAACTCTGTGTACATAACTATTTCCAGTTATGTATACTGTGTATGTGTGCTTTCAAGATAATAGTTTTTCTGAGGGAATCAAAAATATCGCCACATTAAATATATGCACATTAATACTAAGACTCGTTACAATTCCAAAAGTTAAAATGGTCATCTTAGACTATAGTTTATCAAATATTATACAGATACACACACACACACACACACACAGAGTATTCCCTCACTTATGGCAGGTATTATGTTCTAGACCACCCCAGCCCCTGTGATAGGTGAAAATCTGCGAAGTAGGAACCTTACCTTTATTTTAGTATTTATATATATTTTAAGGGTTTGTAACCCTTTCCCACACACTTATAACCCGTTCCTAGTCCCTTATTAACCTTTCCCACTCTCTTATAAACCTTTTCTACCTTTTATAAAAACTACTTACGTTCTTAAACATATTATACACTCTTAAACCTATGTAACTTTAACAACATACGTACACAGTACTGAAAAATCCTGCAATATAGTGAAAAATCCGCGATAAATAATTATATAATATTTTTTTAAATCCCGCGATACAGTGAGGCCGCGATAAGTGAACCGCGATGTAGAGAGAGACTAGTATATATATATGAAGAGTTCTTCGTTAACCAAATTTTATTCACTTTGCCCCAGAATCTGTTTTTCCTCCACTGACTCTCAGGGAAAACACAAAGTGCACGCAGTATAATGATCTAAGCCTCACAGCTTTCCGAGGACCCAGAAAATACCACTGAGGGTGGAAACTCTGGCTCCATCATAACCTCGTGTGAAAGGCATCTGAAATTGGAAATTTATTTTCATTTTGTAGTAAATTGGCCCATATAGACACCAAATATCAGATCAAATGAGAAGCCTGCCCCCAAACCACTTCAGTGTAATTGCAATTTCTGCCGATTTTAAGAAATCCTTAAACCATGTGTGTTGCTGACAGACTCTCCTGTTCCACCCCATGAATCCCAGCTTGCCAGGTGCACACAGATTTCATCAGGATAGGAGATTAATTTGTTTAAATGGTGTTCTCTACATTGTCTGTTTATTCCTTCTTCATATTCCTCCCTCTCTAAGTTCTTTGTTGTTGTCATTGTTGTCGTTGTTGTTGTTGTTGTGTGTGTGTGTGTGTGTGTGTGTGTGTGTGTGTGTGACTTTACTTTCGGGCACCCTTAAATTATTCAATACTTCAGCCACCCCAGCCCAAGGGACTTCACCCTGTAGACCATGCCTTTAACTGCATATCATTGCAGAATATTAGCTAGTATCTTCTGTTCAACAGTGGTATATGCAGTGTTTTGGAGCCACTGGAAGTGCTCAGTTATCTGTCCTTTCAGTTCATATCACACATCTGTTTCTGTGCACATGAATGTGTGTGTTTTAAAGCAATTTTGATGGCATGCTTGCCCAGAGGTCCTCACAATGCTATACCTTTCAAACTCTCTGAAATCAAATTTAAAAAATGAAATAGACAAGACCAAGAAAGCTAATGCTAGTGTTTGGGGGCTCAGAATTTGGAGGAAGATAAAAGTCAAGAGCTGGTCTTTAAAAGCAAACTTGGCTGTAAACTGAAGGCTACTTCCTCGTTTACCTGCCAGGTAAAACCAAAAATAATAAAGGAAGTCTAGATTATATTAACCATCTAAGTGTCCCTCAAAGTGCTAGCACTTCCCTCAAAAAATGATTTTTCTGAACTAAAAACAGAAATACAGGGACTTTCTTTCTTTTCGTTGTTGTTTTAAATGTGTAATTTTGTTTTCCAAAGATTGTATTTGTTTATTTTTAGAGAGAGGGAGAGAAACATCAATGTGTGGTTGCCTCTCGCACACTCCTAACTGGGGACCTAGCCCACAACCCAGGCATGTGCCATGACTGGGAATTGAACCTTCAACACTTCACTTCACAGGTTGGCGCTCAATCCACTGAGCCCCACCAGCCAGGAAAATACAGGGACTTTCTACGATATACATCCAACCTTCAATTCAGGAAAAGAATGATCACCTGTTGTGGTCAACATTTAGCATTGTTATACTGGCATGACAGCTAAGGACATCATGATCTCTTTCACAAAAAATGAGTATTTAAAAGTATTCTCAATCTTGCTTGTTAGTTCAGATTTCCTTGGCATGGCCTACTGTTCATGAATATTTGGTTGTATTTTTCTGGCTTTCCTTTTTGTTTCACCTTTCCTAACTGACTATTATCTGGGTTCATCTTCTCAACACAACCATATCAGCAATAGGGAAGTTCTTAGTGTTCAACTCTTAGTTATTGCAATATCCATGTCTAGTTGCTCCACACTCACAGTGAATTTATAATGTATGGAATTTCCTATTCTTATCCAGGTAGTTAAACATCCTGTATATATAACTTCTACTCTCTGAAGAAGTAATGTAAAAATAATGTTTATGTAAGATTATAAAAATTATGATATATATTCCCATCTCTGGGGAAATCTGTTTCTGCTGTAGCATGATGTTTGTCTACAAACTAGGTGGCAGAAGATACATTAATTCTCTTTGCATAAAAATAAATAGGTCATCACTGAACATATAAAAGATACTATACCTGTTTGTTGCATGGATTGCATATCCCCTATTCACAAATTTGATACCCTTTTCAAATGCTAAATGGGTTTTGTTTAAGTAATAACCATTAAATCCACTAAAAATTAAGTTTTCTATAAACTTTAGAAGTGTCACATAATTCTAAAGCTTAGTGATCTGACTTCAGCAAACATATTAAAGAAACCAACTAACAAAGATGCACTTATAAATTTGAGTTTTAAAAATCTATGTATTAAGACAAAGAAGAGCAGCTCACTCCTGACAAGTTTGTCAGAAGTTTGCTATTTCTATTCAACTTACAACAGAGTTTTTGCATTTCTGTGTACTCAATGATGGTGACCAAGACAGAACCCAGAAATTACACTGCATAAGCAAATAATCTACAATTTAGCTTTTGACCATTTTTATTTTTCTAAGTATATAGGTATACAATCTGAGTCTATATCTATGCTGGATATGCCAAAGAAAACGCAATAAACAATAGTAACATACTCTTTTTCTCTATGAAAACACTGAGGCTGCTTAATTTTGCACAGTGGAAACCTGGTATTAATTTATACCATAAAAACTTTCAGAAAAAGTCATCAATATTAATATCTTCAAACAATTATTAGATGACCAGAGGAATTCTTTAATCTCATTAATTAGTGTGCAACATCTTAAATTAGACAAATTCCATATGAAAAAGTATTTTTCTATGTTAAGTGACACACTTGGTAATTCAAGATTATTTTAGCTCTCAAGATATTTGTGAGGGTTCAATCAAGAACTTTACTTATTTTTGTATTTTTCACCAGTAAAATTGCTTTATTTCAGAAAGCAAAAATTGGCCAAGATAGCATTTTCAAACCACAAGGTAAGGAAGTATGCCAGAATAGGGAAAGACATAATATCCCCATCAGGAGACATAGTTTTAGAGTGAGGTTTTAATCTCACATATGCTTGTCCTCTATAAAACATTTGAGGTGGCTTGAAAAATATTTCACATTTCATATGAATAGAGAATATTTTTATTTATAGACCAAAATACTTTATATAATAATACTAAAATGAGACATGCTTTATATTCATTTTATATTATATATAAATATTCATTTTCTCTAAATGCAGTGTGTATGAGTTGGAACATGGTTTCTCAGAAACCAAATTGAGCAGCCTTTCTTTGAATCATGAATAGAGAGATAATTTGCCATCTGCATAGGAGTAGAGCAGTTTCACCTATGGGGAGAATGTATAATACCATGCAGCAATTCTCTTAGGATCCCAGGGAATTCTACATCTCTCCTCTATGGGAATTTATTTACACAAAATCATAAAATATTAAGATGGCATAAAACTTAATCAAGAAATACAATTTTATGATTTAATTCATATTAACATAACCCTATATCCAAACTCTAGAAAAGTTGATCAACTTATCTAAAAAATACATTTTATCTTACCAAATATATATTCCCTAAAAATTTGATGTCTTAAGACAAATTAGAAAATATTTTGAACTAAATATAATGAATATATAACATAAAAATTGTGAGATACAGTAAAAGCAGTGCACATATGAAATTTATATAATTAATGCTAGCACTAGAAGATCTCGAATAATAATCTATATTATTACCTTTAAAAACTAGCAAAAAAATTAGAATAAACTCAAATCAAACAGTAGAAAGTCATAAAAAGAAGAGCCGCAATGAATGAATTTTAAAACAAAAACAGTAAATATCAATAAAACCAAAAAGCAGTTCTTTGAAAACATCAATAAAATTGATAGACCTCTAGCATGTAAGAAAAAAAAGAGAAAGACCTAAATTAATAGTATGAGAAATGAAAGAGAAAATATCACTGCAGACTTCACAAACATTAAAAGAATAATAAGAGAATACTACAACCAACTAAACCCCGACAGAAAATCCGGAGCCGGAGTCCCTAAGGCGGTTTGACGTTGTAGTCAACACCGGCAACTCCTGCGGCGCACCTGAAGCCAAGCTGTATTGACTCCGTCTTTCCCTTGGATCCTTCAGCTGCGAAGAGAGGGGGGGTCTGCTGCATGGGCAACAGCAGACCCTCCATATCACCCTGCCCAGGCTCTGTAGCTTCAGCGTCATCGCAAGATGTCGATTCAACACGGGAGGAGACAGATACCATGTCACTCCCGAGTCGGACTGCACAGCCATTCTCGGCGGTGCAGATAGACTCTTAAGAAGCTACACCATCGTCTCTCGAGACGGACGGCTGCCGACGACGACGACTACAACCAACTAACACTATGCACATAAACCTGACAACTAAGATAAAGGTCCAATTCTCAAAAAACCACAACCTATTAAAATTCATCGATGATGAACTAGACAGCCTAAGTAGTCCTATAACTATTAAAGAATTGAATCCATAGTTTAAAACTTTCTCAGAAAAGAAATTTCAGGCCCAATTGTTTTATTGACAAATTGTACAAAATATTTAAGAAGAAATAACATCAATTCTACAAACTCTTCCAGAAAATAAAAACATCCATCTATGTTTTTCCAAGATTTATTTGGAAGTAATTTCTGCATGATCACATCAAATACTCAATATATGTGTCCCAAAAGTAAATTAAAAATATACATACTCATGTATAAATGTTAACATAGATGATTGAGAAATCTGCATCTGAGTTTTCTTTACTCCATCTAAATGAACATGAGCTTGAAATTTCTGTAGTCTCCAAGATAAAATCTGGCTATTTATGTTGGAATTAACTCAATGCATAACACAATTCATAAAATTAAGTAAATTACCTTATATAAACATTATATATGCATTTTTTATGTATCCAGAAGAAGAGGAGGACAGAAACACAATCAATGAGGAAACACACACACAGAAAGAACAATTAGTGTGTTTGACTCCCAACCACTCCACTCATTGACACATGCCCAGGAGTGAATTTTAGATAGGAAACATGGCTGCTTTTTTCTTAGTTGGCTTCAGTTCTTGAGTATCACCGATAAAGCAATCTCCTTTTGAATATGTTTATGTATTAAGTATAATATAGATATTACATATAATTCTATATGTATTACATACATGCACAAACAGGTATAGTATGTAATACTTAAGCAAATTAAGCCAATGGCTAAAGAAACAATAATCTATTCCAAACAAACAACAGATACACTGCATTTTAAGGTTGATTTAAAAGAATTTTCAAAAATAATTTTATTATAAATGATGTTTACCTTATCTGTCAAGTATAACACCTAACCTGAGCAACTGATGTAACTCTATTCTATGTGATTCTGAAAAGTTGTATTAATCAAGACACAGAATGCACATTTGAGCATTTATGTACATGATTAGATATTAACACACTTTTAAGAAATGAATGGTGCTCCTTTGAGAAACAGGAGGAGAAATGCTAATATGACATCAAAGAAATGACCAAATATAATATATTATATGACAATGACTATGGTCTGAGAAGATCAAAGAATGAGAAAGGCTTTGGAAATGAAAGAGCAAAACACAGTGAGACAAACAAATAAGTTGTGTTGAATGGAGAAGAACAAAATGCACAACAGGGCAAACTACTGATAAGGAAACACACTAAATGGAAACATTAAATATTTGCATGATGAATTTTTCAATCTACCCACTATCTGAGACAGCTTGTCTACTACACAAACTGCCTCAACTAAATATGAGAGTGTGATACTCCCATCAATGGGGGCTCTGATTAAATCATTTTTTAAGCAGTTCACTACAGCATATTTCAAAGAGTTTAAAAGTTATACTCATCATTGATCAATTAATCATATAAACATTTTAATCAAAAAATGCCTTGGAGAAAAACAGTTGATAGTTTTGTTTTAGGAACTTTCACAAAGCTGAAAATCACACAGAGGTTTATTCACTCCTTGTTCATTTTTTTCCCTTGAAAAACCAATTTGACATAGTGGATTACTTCTCCTTTTTGAAAACTCTCCTCTTTATTTCCATAAGACTTTAAATAAAATAATATATTGCCCTGGCTGCTGTGGCTCAGTGGATTGAGTACCGGCCTGTGAACCAAACGGTCACTGGTTCAATTCCCAGTCAGGGCACATGCCTGGGTTGCAGATCAGGTCCCCAGTTGGGGGCACACAAGAGGCAACTACACATTGATGTTTCTCTCCCCTTCTCCCTCCCTTCCCCTCTAAGAATAAATAAATAAAATCTTTAAAAAAGAAAAACTTCTGGTATGCATTTCTTTTATGTATTATTTCTAGTTCCATCTCTACACTCACCAAAGAAATTTAATACTATGTATTAGAGTGTAGCCTTCAAAATTTCCTTCCATTGTTATACTCTTATACATCCATAAAAATATATAAAATTATATTTGGGGGAAGAATTTGTACCCTGATTAAAAGACAAATTATTATGCAAGCTATTATTTTTAAATGAGATCTGAGTTCATAAAGTGATATAAAACTTAGCCTTTGAGTAATATCATGTATGCTTTTAGTTTGTGGACTTTTTCCTTTTTAATCTGCCTCTCTGTTTAGTATTTTTTTAGTTCCTGTAATTGGAGGCAATGAGTTATTGTAGGATTTTACCAGATAACTGAAGACACAATTCAGGCATGAATTAGGCACATGAATAAGTACTTGTCCCCTGTATGGAACTGCACAGAAGAGAAAATAGAAAGGATTTTCGGACTTGAACTTTCCTAAACATTTAGTTTCTACATGATGAGTGATTCTATTTATAGGCTTTAATATCTTTACGGAAAATAAATAATAAAAAATTCTGTATTCATCTTGTTCAAACTTAAGGATTTTGTGAATTGCTAGGAATGAATGAAAATGTAAAATTGTAAGTTGCTCATTGCATAACCTGCTCAAATGTGCTAGGTATAAAGCAGGATAGGACAGGAAAAGAACATTCAATCAAAATACAGTGTAACTTGGTAGTTAACTTAATGGATGTGAATAATGTGACCATTTCAGAGATTTTATTGTACAAAAGCAGATAAGCATTGCATGCAAGTCAGAACTGCCCAGTTTATCACTGATCCCGGACAACCATGTAAGAGTTGTGTAACCCGAGAAGCAATAGAGCAGGGGAAGAGAAGGACTTTCTGAGCTCCTATTGGTCTTCTGAGAAGAAGAGGGACAAGCCATATCTCTAATCTCCAATAGGTTTGGCTTTTCTGCCTAATTGCTTAAAAGAATGTATGTAAGCTTAAAAGTGATACACACAAACACATACACACATACACACACCCCTTGGGAAAGACAAATGGAAAAACCCTTTCTAATCATCCCAACTTAGTTTTTCCATAATAAAGGAGGTGCTAACAGTCTAACCAGGTCAATTCCATGTGACCAACAGAACTGCACTTACAAATGGATAATCTTAAAGTAGAACTAGAACTGAAAAGCATATGGCTTTCACTACACTTTTTTTTGCAAAACATGAGAAAAAATAAGAGCTAGGTCCTGCCTCACCTAGGTGAGCCCCAGATAGTCTCTTTCCTTATTTGTCATATGTGATGGTAAACTTTGTATCAACTTGGCTAAACTATAGTTCCCTGTTAATCAAATAAACACTAAACTAGGTGCTGCTGTGCATGTGTTTTGATTAAAGTGCATAATCAATTGCCTTTAAACCAGGGATATTATCCTTGAATATCTGGGTAAGCCTAATTCAATCAGGTGAAAAGCTATAAAGACAATCAGTGTTGAGGCTTCCCTGAAGTAGCATAAGTTCTGCTTGGGGACAGCAGCTCCAGCCCCTACTGAAGGGTTCCAACCTGCCCTTCCCAACAGCCTGCTTGGTGGACTTCAGATTTGCCTTGTCAGCCCCCCACCATCATGTAAACCTACTCCTTGCAATAAATCTCTTCATATATATAAATGGACTATAATCATCTTCAGTCATCCATAATCATCCTTTCAAGCCCTATGACTAAAAAGTAGGACTTTGGTATAAGGTTAGAAAGAGTTTCCACTGAGGGCTTAAGCTGAAGCCATGAGCTCCAGCCCAATTTCCCAGAGAAGTCTAACTGGGGTAACAAGCTACTATCGAACAATCAAGCAACACTACATTCCTTGTTTAACACCTTCCTTTATATTTATATCTCTTTCAAGAAACTCTGTAATAAGGGTAAATTGGCCAAAGCAGAAATTTGGCACTTCTTGATCTAGCTCCTATTCCATAATATCATCTTAGTATATAGTATGTCATCAAAACCTCACTCTCTCATGCACATGCACACACACACACACACACACACACACACACACACACACCGCTACAAATCACTCCTACCTGTGAGTTTGTGGAGAACAACTGCACGGCCATGTTTAGAGCATGCGGAATAATGTAAACAACTCTGAGACATGTGCAGTAAAATAATGTAAATTCTGAGACATGCGCATTAAGAGTAATGTAAACAACTCCGAAGCACACCCAGTAAAAAGGCAGGAAGAACACTCCCAAAGAGAGCAGGCACAGGAGGGATGTTTACCAAGCAAGAGCTGTTGAAAACTATAAGAACGCAGGATTTCAGCAACAGCTCCACACAGCTTCTCTTCTGGACAAGTCCAAGCTGAGAACATCTTGTGATTGGCTATCACCAGACTTCCTGAACTTGAGATTCTGCGTTGCAAGATGTTGACTATCCTCCACAGACACTTGGGACATTGGGGTTTGTTACCCACTTATAGATTGATATTAATGATGTGATATTCATTATTAATCCTGCATGCCTAATTGTGTGAATTAAAATGTGTTTAGCAGCATAGCATATTTGTATGTGCTTCTGTCATTCCTTACTGCTGGGGCAGTAAACAGCACCACATGGTGGCATGACTTGTAGGAAAGACTATATCATAACAGATGACGGTCTTGTGGGCATAATAATTCAGTTTGTTCACTGGAGATATGTTAACAGTGGTGAATGCGGTGGTTGGACCTCAAGGCCTAATTGACTGCTCACAACAGAATTGTCCAAGAACATGGACAACTTCCTCCATGAAGCACTGTGTCTCTGAGGTTCCCTGCCTGAGAGCTTCATTCAGTGCCATGGAAGCTTGTGGAAGCCTGTGCTGGGCAGCCTGTGATGCAAAGGGACCAAGGCCTTCAATAGCACCTTTCAGTCAATGAGGAATGAAAGTCACAGCATACTGCCAGGTTTTGCATTTCAATGTGAAAAAATTCTTGGTGTCTTCCACCTGGTTTCTCAGAGGGATATTCTCAATTAGGAATATTTCTCTGACTTGAATGTACTGTATGGATGAAATAAGGTCCCACCCCCTTCAACAGTCCATTAAAATTTTGTCTTTGTTTTGCTGTTATGAGTATTTTTCTCAAAAGAATGCATGCAAGTAGTGTTTGATATGCACTGGAGGAAGGCTTTTTAGCCCATGGCCATAAAGAGCAGTAAGGTTCAGGACAGAAGAGAATCATGTGTCTCTTTTGTCAAACTGGAAAGGGGCAATTTTAGAAGGGGTAATGGGAAAAAAGAACACTCAACATTTCTGGAGTTTCTTCCCATGGAATAGAGAGAAAAATATTTTTTAAAATCAAGGTTTCAATAAAATAAAAATAGCAATAACAGACACATAAATGTAAAGAACCACAAGAAATTAGCCTCCCAGTATCCCAGGCTATGTTTAAGTATTATTTTCATCAATAACTGGATATTTGATGTTAACAAAATGACATACTATTCATGAGCCTCGGGTTTTCATCTATAAAACAGGGCTAAAATATTCAACTTACAGGGCTGTAGTGATGACTACATGAAAAATGTATGTAAAAATGTTATAAACTTTAAAAAGTTATGCAAATGTTAAAAATTATTATAAAAGAGCCATCATTAGACATGCAAGAAAAGAATAAAATTACCATAATGCCAAAAGACTGAAGTTCTAAATCCAGCATTCAATTAACCAGCAAAATCCAGTTTAATTAACACAGCATTTCTAAGAAGGCAGGCATGCTACAGCATTGTTAGCAGCAAGTCTGCTCTCTAAATGCCATTGTTCAGTTACAAGTTTGCCTATTCAACTTGGCATCACACTTTGATAATCATAGAAATACATATCAAAAGCCTGTGTTAGCTAAGAGGTCATGGAGAACACATTCAACAGAAAGATAAAAGCACAGAATGAACTGAGCATGAAACAGAAAATAATCTATTTGAACAAAAAAACAATAATATTTGGCCTTTAGCTGGAAAGGATTTCATGTCCAAAGGATCTTTTGCCTTAAAAAAAATTGTACTGTATTTTATGTTTCCTTTTATTGGACATATAATATGGTAAATGAATAAACCAAAGATGTGATGGAGGTGACGGGTAGGGAAGCATGAGGAGGAAATACCTAAAACTAAAGCAAAACATCAGAACAATCATGTTGATTTTCCTTTTTTTAGAGGCCTAAAAGCATACCTTGTTTGCCCAGAGAGAATCCTCCTCAAGTCCTGATTAAGGGCAGTAAGAGTACTTCATTAAGCTGGCAATCTTGTCTAATTTTAAAACTATCATATCAAATGATAACTACCAATATTGCACAGCATGAAAATGAAGGCCCAATGCCCTAGTTTGAATGTTAAATAAGGTTCAGAATAAGTAGCTTTTAACATGGTAAATTTTGCTGATCTTAAGATAATTTACTCTAAAAATGTACTCCTAAACCACACAACAGGCTCTTTTCCAGTGTTTAGTAATAGCGATTGTTCTGCATCATTGAATTTCTTTTCTCCTAAGTTAAACAATGCCTTGGGCTGAGTACGTTACTGTCTACCACTATAAAGTCAATCCTGCAATGATTTTCTTCTCCTTCGTCCCTCAAAATCCACCAAAGAATTGTCCAAAAGAGGTCAACAATTTTATTAATAAAATTTTCTAATGTTAGTATTATGCATCACAATCAAAGAAGAAACTTACAGTTTTCCTATTAAAAGGTCCTCCTCCACATGACAGCAGCTATGAGGCCTAAGAAGGT
Source organism: Furipterus horrens (assembly GCF_987537825.1). Classification (NCBI taxonomy): domain Eukaryota; kingdom Metazoa; phylum Chordata; class Mammalia; order Chiroptera; family Furipteridae; genus Furipterus; species Furipterus horrens. Next base: position 89,565,491 of record NW_028327175.1, read on the forward strand.
CATTTTTGAATATCATTAATACTACAGTGTTCTGGGCTATCCTACAGTTTTACCTTCTTCATCAGCCTTATGCCAATTGTTAGAAAGACTGATGACTCTACCCCAAATATTTATCCCCATCAAACACCTGGTATTTGTAATCCTATGATTAGTGATAATGATATTGTTTGTATATTGTGGTTGTGGACATCCTGGCTGAAGAGAATGCAAACTGAACAGAGGGAAATCATAGTAAGTCATTGTTCGCCATTAACACCCACTTGTAACACCCATTTGTACGTTAATGTACCAGTTTAGGAAACAGGGCCTTGCTAAACTGAGACTTTCTAATAGTGGTGGAAGAAGCAAGTGGGCTAGGATCTGGAGAAGACTAGTTCAAGGAGACATAGTTGTAAGATCTGGGTGATCAAAGGACTTTGGACAATTAGATCCATGAACAGCATGCGAGGGGAAGATACAAAGGGGGAAAGGGAGCCAATAAATTCACTATCTCATAACTCTATTCCAGATTATCTTTCAAGTTAACTACCTCCACATTATCTGATACAAGCACCTTCATGGAAGCCCCAATATTATTGAATATTGACTCTGAATGGGGGTCTCAGAAATTGTGACCAAACACTCTCCCTCGGGGAAGTTGTAAAACATTCATTGTCTCCAACAGTTTTGAGAATAGAAGCTACCACTGTCATGGAAAAGCAGAAATGGAAGCCACTCAATATGCCCATGCAGGGGTCCATGTGTCTAGCTCACAAGGGAAGCTGGGCTCTGCTGAAGTAATCTTCTTTAATAGACAAGCCCAGAATACAGGCTTCCAAAATCCAAGGCTAGTTCTCCTTCTCAGGAACTACAATGATCTCTCAGGTTTGAATACTTAACAGCATTGTCCCTACAAATCCAAACTAAGCTGGAAATGAAGAAAAGAAGTGTTTACCCAATGACTTCTATATGCATGGTGGTGCTTATCAGAAGCCTGATTTAACAAAAACTATCAAATTCTTTCCATCTATTTCTAAACACTATGGTGAGTTTTAGATTTACAATTCTGAAATAAAAATAGTTGTAACAAGCCTTATGATTCTTCATACTACCTGCCTCATAAATCAGTATAATAAGGGGAACCTGGGTTAAACCATCTTTGTAAGGAGCCAACATGTCCTAAAAGCTTCATTCCTTTGCAGTTTATTTATTACTCTTTTATTCAAATAGAAAAGGTCATAGCTTTGATGAAAAATAGAATTACATGGACAAAAGAAATCATGAGAAGGCCCTTAATTTACCCCTGACATCCACAATGGAGTTCATCCTAGGTAGAATTATCTATTGCCTATCATCCATGTCCTTTCTTAAAAAAAAAAGAATCTCATAAAATTGGCTCAAAGTAGTTCTTTTATGTGACAGCACTTTTAAAAGTACTAAGGCATTATACAGATGTAAGAGATTATCACTCTTTACATTAAGGATAAAGAGAATTCAAGATGTCCCTCCGAAAAAAAGAGCACAATGTTTCTTTGACATTATCTTCTAGCAGTTCTTTCTCTCCTTATGCTAGTTAATCCATTTTCCCTATGTCTACTTACATTAATAGAAATAGAAAATAGAATCATAGGATGTCAGATTTGAAAAATACATCACCTAACTCATCTCTCTGATTTCATAAATGAAGATACTAAGAACAGTTATGGCCATAAACATAAATACTTCGAAAGGTTGGACAGGTGACATAAATAAGGAAATCAGTTGAGTAAGATCAGTTTCTTGGGACTGAGACAACCAACAGTGCAAACAGCAAAATAAATAGCAGCTGACACAAAGTTTCAGTGGAAGAGGCAGTGGGCGGTGGGAGACTATGGAAGCTTGGAGAGTGCAGGCCCACCTGAAGCCAACTGTGACCACGTGACATACAGGCCCATTGCCAGCTGATTTATCCAAAATCTGAAATCGGAATCTCTGTGTGAAAATCACTGATTTTAAAATTGTTGCATTAATTTTTAAACATTGGAAAATACACAAATAAAACTGCTACAGGCCTCAAAGTGCATGACTTCTCATCTTGGCCACATGATTTTTATCCCCTCTGTTTCATTTTCTGTTTAAGAGCATGAGGAAGAACAGCTTAAGACCACTCCGTGGTCGTTCCTACCTGTTCAGTAGCCTCGGCCGTGGGAGCTGCTATTCAGTCCTCAGGTGGCGGGCTGAGCGCTTCGGTCTCAGGCAGGAAACTGCCCATAGGCACAACGTGCACCTGCACACCAGCCTCAGGTTGAGTAGCAGTCAATTCGGGAGCTGGAGCAGTCAGTCCATTCACCCCAAATTTCCTTCCAGGTCAACGCTTTTTCCTCAGGAGCCTGCTCCTCCTTTTCAAGCTCCTCAGGACCTCCCTCAAGTGGAGTTCAGGTGCGGCCTCCCACAGTCGCCCTCGGCAGGTGAGCCATACACGCGCGGAACTTCCCAGGCGGCATCCCGCACCTTGGACTTGCGCAGTGAGCCCCTCGCATTGCACCAGGTGCAAATGTCTACACCGCACGGAAGAGGCTCTGTGTTACAGAGAGCGACGTAGGCAGGTTAACATGGAATGTCTCCGGGAGAGGCTTGGATGATCTTAGCGCTAAGACCATTAACCCGGGAAGTCGCAGCTCCCGGAAGGCAGCCTGCAGCTGGTTAGAGAAGGTTTCAGGAGTGAAGTGGCCGGCAGCAGGAGTGGCTCCAGTGGCAGCAGCAAACTTCAGGACAGCCCACTGGCCAGTACTCCTGGAGGATATGACATTGACATCAGGGGGGTTTTCAATGGCAACAATAGAATGAGCCACCAGCAGAAACTACTCCCATGTTCTCTTCAGATTTATGATGTGGACGCCATCACCTTTCCAATTGTAGATGAACCGTTCCGTTTGGAAATCATGGTTGGTGCCACCTAAGTGGCTTCCTGCTCTGTGGAATTTGAGGACACCCTCCTCCTTCATCTGCAAGACATCAAGTGCTCTGGACATTGTGAAAGTTTCCCTTTAAGATATGTCGGAACGGAAGACAATGCTGTTGGGACCCTTCTCTGTCCTTTGTGTTCACAATATGATCAATCTGCACATGCACTTCGACATTTGTATTTGTCTTTAAAATGTGAGTGTAATGTTCTAATTCACCCTCCTGCTATTCTAAACTTCACTAAGAATCAACCCTAGGAGATTGGTCTTTGGGGGTCTGGGATTACAGACAGATTGCTACAACAAAGCAGCAGGAAAGAAACTCAAGAGGAACCAGTGGTGGTCGTGCTGACTTCTTCAAGACCTGAACAAGAGAATCACCTGAGATTTTCCCCACAGGAGGATCACATTTTAAATCACCTGTTAGATCTCTCTTTCCTAGACAGAATACACCAATTAATTTCCTTTTCTTATTTATTGTTTTTCCACTTTTGTGTTGTTTGGCATATTCTCCTGCAAGTTCCTTCAAGATCTCTAATTTGTCAAAACCTGTTCTTAACAAAATGCTGGATTGTTGCTTACTCTACAGAGTGACTATCAAGCATGTCTTTCTCCTAGAAGGAAATAATATACTCAAATCAAATATTGTAGGGGGGTGAGTAGCAAACATTAACAGTTCATTATTCACCTCAGTACTGGATTAGGATAGAATTTGGCCTATTAAATGGACTTTGATGCTCTGTCCCCTACTGAAAAAGTGCTTCCACTCTTAGAAGACAAAAATTAGTTGGGGGTGGAGAGGCACACACTCTCTGCATAAAAATAAAAGCAATGCTCTAATATTAAAGGGAAAACACAGTGATAGAAAGAGTCAAGAAACAGTCTGGCAGTCATTACCCTGCTTATGGCTATTGAAAGCACAATGATTGAAGTTATTGTCTTAATGTAAGATTACTAAATAATGCATCCCATAAAGGAAAGACATTGTATTGGCCATAAAACAAGCATAACTGCAACAGAATTCATACTTATTTAATGACACTTTAGAATCAGATGGTAATTAAAATGAAACAGGAATTTTTAAAAGGCAAGAGAAATTCAAACATGTCAGTATATAAATTGAAACTCTTTGTTTTGCAAGCATATAAGGAAGTTTCACCTAGTTGGTTTTTCTTTTTTTTTCTTTTTTGGCCCACTGGGAATAGCACAATCTTGACTCCTCAGAATTTCCACTCCTAATTGCTAGGAGGGTTCATTATCAGCTGTCTAAAGTGCAATGCATCAACCTTGCAAAGCTGAGTTACAAAAGACGGTCACACATCTGATGGGCTGCTGTGCTAAATACATCTTAATTTGTGCTGCATCTGCTGTTTTCTAATTTGTTTATCATGCTGTGAAAGCTGCAGACTTTGTTAGTGCAGCTCCCTGGGTTTTTTAAATTTTTTTCTTTAAAATGCATCAATTCTTCATTTTAAAAAATGGCTGTCTTTCATCATTGTTCATCTGTGTCTTGGAATGCCAGAAACTCAGTTCTGTTATGCACATATATGTATGAAAAAATTCTCTGCATTTGAATATGTGCATGCATTATATTAGAATAAATTAACATATATTTGCATGTATATCAAGACAAGTACTTTGTTTCATCAAAAAGCAAAACAAACTTTCTTTAGCAGTTACCGGATGCACAAAGCAACAAACATGCCAATCTCAGTACTTCTGCATTGGATAAAAGTGTTTCAAGACACCAGGGTTTGGTTTAGATTCCCCTGCTACACGGAAGATATGGATAAGGGTGGTGCTCTCAGTTCAGACCCGACTAAGCAGCAGTTCAAATGTAAACAGACACAATTTAGTAGGATCCAGAATAAACCAGTTTCACATTAGGGAAGTTCAAATTCAAGTTGAGAAAGAAAACAAATACCACATTCTCAGGCCCATCCTTCCCTCAGTCTTTTTACAAAAATACAGTGTCCAAAGTGAAAACAGGGCCTGCTTCCTGGACAGTGACCTGTGCAGTCACACAAGGATCCATGTTTAAAAAGCTGAGTTTGGCTTAATGCTGTGCTGTCACTGTTTACATGTTTGTAATAATTTACATACAAGGGGTCCTGCATCCTTATTTTGCACTGGGACACACAAATCACATAACCAGTCTTAAGTGCAGAATGAGTTGTAGGAACACTGGTGGAACTCCTGGTGAATTTCTTCTATAGTATTGCAAGCTTTTTTTTTTTTTTAATCTTTAAGATCACAAAAATGTACACCTTGAAGAATAAGGGGAAGATAAGAGGAAGAAAGTAGAAAGAGAAGGAAGAAGGGAAGGAAAAACCCAAATAGTATTTATTTTATATTCATATAGTTTTATGGGGCATGAGGGATGGAAGGCAGCCATTTCTAGGTGATATTTATTAGTTCTGAGCACAGAGCTTCTTTAAATGAAACTGATAAAAAGAAAATGCCTTCTGTCATCAATTTTGGCTTCACTAGCCAAAGTAGTACTCAGTGAGTCTATGTTATTTAAAACATTAAGCTATACATAATTCTAATTTTTTCGCAATTTTCCACCACCGCCTTCTCTGACATATACACACACATAATTCAAATTATTTCAGGAAACCCAAGAATATTACTAGGGAATTCAGAGGAGTTGGAAACCTCGGAGGACTACCTGTAGCTCTTTTGTCACAGGCCACTCATGGAGTAGGGCTGTGAGCTGAGAGGCAGTGAGAGGCTGGCCCAGCGGCTGGTGTCCTCTGGGACAAGGGGTGCAGGGAGGCAGGTCTACACCCTGGCTTCTGCTAGCTGAACACCTTTCCAAGAGGGAAACACAGACTCCATTTACATAATGCTAGTCAATCTTCTGTGTCAAGGTTTCCCGAGAACAGGCAGAAGCGATGAGCAAGGCAGGCATTATGACTGCTGGAGTTACAGACAAATCAGGGCTTCCGTAAAGGAGTGTATTGAATCAATAAGGTGCACTGTTCAACCAGGGCTGAGAAAAACACCTCATAAAGTAACAGCATTTGTAAAGGTTAATCAATTCAGCTAATTGTAAATGCTCTCAATTGTCAGTCCCTAAGCAGTCCCTTCTCTTTGTAACTAATAATTCACTGTGGGATGCAGCAGCTCTACAGCAGGAAGAAGAGAAAGCGGGAAAAGCAGTCAAATTTCTCATTACTCTCTCTCCATGTTGTGCTCCCTCGGTGTCTGTAAATGTCAATACATTTGCCACTGAGAGAGAGCCTTTTTCCTTAGGAGCACTACTTGCCTCCTTCATTATATACAAAACAAAGGAAAGAGCCTAATTATCTTGGTTTAGGCAGATGGAAAGGAAATGAGGGTATTGATTTTGCTGGGCAGGTAAAGGGATGGTTCTCCATTCACAACTATAAGAAAAACACACCCTATTCACTGCCCAGAATTGACTCAGAAAACAAAACAAAACAGAAACTCCTTCAGTCTTTCCCTCCCCACTGTCTCTATATCCCCAGTAAGAACAAAACCAATGGGGAGGGATTTTTAAATGAGTGTCTATGGATGTTTGAAAAGTAAAAACAAATCATGTCAGGCAGAAAACAATGAGATAATTCTACCCTGAAATTATAACCGTGTTCTGGCAGTGAAAGCAAACCAATGACTTTCATGGAACCAGAAAATTCCTGTCTTTTCATGAGGCTTCATGGTCCTGGTAGCCCGTACTCCCAGGCCACTGATGGGTGTTCACCTGGAGACTCAGGATATAATTAGTCTTAGCAATGTTAGAAAAGTTCTAGAAAATGATGATACAGGACAAATGATGAATTCCCCTGAGAAAAGTCACTTTCTTTTGAACACCTTATACATATCCTTTCTGTTCTTTACTTTGTATATGTATATGGTATTACATTTCAGAAAGTCTTATTTCCTTGCCGTTACAGAAATGAATCTTCTGGGTTTAGAAAATACAGTAATATATAGTTATTTTCAAAGAATATTTATAGAAGCCAAAATGGATATGAGAATAACTATTTCAAATGTTTTGGGGCATGGTAATGTTTGTAGCAATGTTCAAAACAACTAATATTCACCCATGGATTATACTTTAGAATCCAATGATGTATATAATTTCCCATATTGAAACCTGTGGTGCTGAAACATAGTCAATTTTCCTTTATTTCATCTGCAACTTAATAAAATGCAAATGTCTTTTCCTTAGAAGTAAGGTTGTGAGTACATTTGGAAATGTACAAAGAATCACAGTACATGCAAGTCCCGAACCTCCAACCATTTGATGAAAGAAAATTTTATCTTTTATGTATTTCAAGTTAGTGTTATTAATCAGACATTGTAAAATTCTAGGTAGATAGATATATGAGAGGCCGTGTGTCCCTGCCAACAGTTTGGTATTTCAAATACATTGGGTAGTGCAGTCAGACAAACCAAGGGACTCAGTCACAGCATACCTCCATGTGGACCTGAACAGTATCAGCAATTAGCTGGAAAAGATGCGGAAAACAAGTTGTTGGAAGCTGGCACAACACAAGATATTTAATCCCCCAAATATGTAGGATAATGCTAAATCTACGTAGGACAGTAGCATGTTTAAAGTCAAATTAACTGACACACTGCAATAATAATGTTGTACCGTCAGAAAATCAAATCAAAGTGCTTCCCTACAGTTTATGAAAAGGGTTTTCTTCTTAACGAAAATAAGTTCATGTTACTTATGAGTACAATTTAAAATATTCCCTCTTTACCTGTGAAAAATGAGAAATTAGGTAGGAATGTCCAGTAGATACCTGACTAAGAAGTGGGGGAAGACCTCTTCAACAATAAACTCAAGCTTCCCACCTTTCCACTTTCCTCCCCTCCCCTTCCCACTCCGTCTCTCTCTTCCCCTGCCTTTCCCTCTCGCTTCCTTCTTTTCCCCCTTTTCTCTAAGATATACTTATTTCATCTAACGGTGCCATTTTCCCATGATTTCAGAAGAAATTACTTGACATATTTGAAAATTCTGAGAATCTGAAGTTCTCTAAATGCAGTTTTTTACCTTAAAGGAATTGAAATTCCTGTAGAGTTTCAAGAACTATAGCCTCAGGCAAGCAGTGAGCAAAGTTAACAAAACAGCCTCCCCTCCCCAGGCCTCTATTATCTCATTCCCTTTACTGGTTGTTCCTGAGCACTTGTCACCTTCATCTTCATATATATTCCTTTGGAGCCTCACCCTTTTATACATAATGTAAATTTTTTCCAGAGGATAAATTTTTACATCAGTTTAATAATTCCTTGAAGTTATACTGGAGTATTACTCAACTCACTTCTAAATTAAAGCACTTATTAAAAACTTCGAAGCATTCTCACAGTTTTAAATCACTGTGCACATAGCAATTTAAAATTATAGGAGCAGTTTTATAAGCACTTGAATTTGGAGGTGATCAGAGACCTGAAAATGTGCAATATAGAGTAATTTAAAATTATTAGAGCACTTCACATTTTTTTATAAGCTCTTCTGCTGGGAAGTGATCGGGTTCTAACATCTGAGCTTATGCGTACAAAGTGAAGTACTCCTCAGCCTGAGAAGATTCACTCTATTAAATCAAACTACTTTAATAATTTTAAAGTGATGTACAGTGAGCATGCTCAGATTTCCAAGTTCATTTTTTAATTAAAAATATTTTTCACTTCCAACCTACAAAGACACTTACACGATAATTTACCCTTTCAATTTTAGATGTCAAACTGCCCTGTCTCTTTTAGGGTAGTTACCCCTGGTAAAAACAAAATATTAAAACTATTTGTTCTTTTCTACTAAAAACTAAAAAGCACCATGCTATGAAAACTCAACCACGTAGCTATATTTAAAATATTTCCATTTTAAAGTAAACTTTAGTGTATTGTGCTTTGGGATATCACACTTTTACACCTTAAATTATGACAAACTAATTTTTTGAGAGGGTGTTTAATGTAAACACATAGGTAACATAGGTAATTGTCTTATGTAAGTATAACACCTAACCCACAGAAACATATGGATGATTCTTCACAACACGACAGCTATCTTGCAATTTGAAACAAGTTATACAGACCCTACTATATCTTCTGAAAATCATTGCTGATTCAAATGAAAGCAGGTTGTTGCAATAACATTCCCTCAACCTACCCTTGAGTTCAAAGAAAGAAAAACATAACAGAAGCATAATACTTGCTACATTAAATGTACATTGAGCAACCACAGCTCTCAATCATTCAAATCAGTTTATGTGATGTTTTTTGTTCTTGGGAAATCTTACCTGCACTATCTATAGCAAAATTATCAGGTAGAATTTTTGTCTGGATTATTTCTATTTATAAGCAAGATTTTAAGCAGGGAGAATTGACTAGTGGTGGTGAACACTGAATACAATATACAGAATTACACATCTGAAACCTATATAATTTTATTAATCAATGTCACCCAATAAATTCAATTAAAAATTAAATTTAAAAAAGATTACAAACCTGTTAAAAGGGATTCTAATCTCACAGCATCATGATTCAATTTATGGTATGTTTCATTGTAGTTACTGAGAGATTGTTGATATTTGCGTCAGGAATGATTTAGAACTTATTTTGGTGGAATTCTTACCCCATTTAAATATAATATCAACTCAAACAACTATTTGAAAGCTAAAAAAATTGTTCACTTTTTACTATGAAGTTCTGGAAGTTTCCCTTTTTCCACTTTGCCTTCCCTTTCCTTCCCTTCTTTTTCTCTCTCTGCCCCTCTCCCAAAGGTCCTATTCATCCCAATTCTACCTGCAATCAAACCGGATGTACTCGAAGCTAATCACTTAGCACCTCCTTGTTCTTTGATAATACTTAAAAATTTATCCTATAGAAGAATTGATCCTAACTAATGTGTTTATAATCCACAAGTGAACCAGAGTGGTTCCCGATAGTGATTTACCATCAGTGGAAAGTAAGCTTTAGCTGTTTCTTATGGCTCATCAGGGAATAAGGCTACAAAATATATATGTACTGCTCTATTTAAATGTCCCTTCTGGCTTGTAACAAAAATGTCCAGAGCTACTTCATCTTACACAACAGATGCTGCCTGTAAATAAGTCTCCTGGTCTTGAGGGGTGGGGGGAGATGGTGATGAAGTCTTTAAAAGTGCTCTCTCTTGCAACAAGCTCTTTCATTGAGAGATATGCCAATGAGACCCTTAAATTAAAGAAGTACACTTATTTTGAGGGTTGTTTCAAAGACTTTTTAAACTTCAGTTTAAATACCAGTCACTAAACACTGAAGACAAAATTAGGAAATATGGCTTCATAGCCTGTTATAGGTATAAAATAGAATTTGGGAGTTTGGCTAATAACAAAATTATAAACTCACTGAAGGCAGGGTGCACATATTGCCCAAACTCTCTGAATCTTCCCACAGAGAAATGCATGGATAAAATGAGCATCTAATGTGTCAGTGATAATGACAGTAATGATTCAGTAGACTTTTCATATTAAAATATTCATGTGCATAGTGATATCAGGGATATTAGCTTTGTGAAAATGTTTCTGAACTTAACCTATGAAATAGGTTCTGTTCTAACTAGCATATTAAAAACTTTCAGTAGGTTATACAATACCTGCTTCTATACAAAACCAATTTTAATTCTATGAGATTCACAGCTGTTATTATATTATGGTCAAGTTTCCTTGTTTTTAATGTTATATCCAACAAGAATTGTTCTGGAAGACTAAAAGAAAACTGTTCTGACAATCAAAATCGATAGTATTATATTTAGATGGTTTGTACGAGGTCTGTGGGATCTGTTATTTGGCTATAGTATCATAAAAGTATATATTATAACTACCCAAGAAATACAGTTGTGATCATGCAAAACCCTCTGTATATTCTTCTCTGCAAACTAAAATTGTCTTTCAAAAAGCTAAATAATCTAAATAAGTAATCATTAACTAGAAGTTATAAAGGGATGATTAATTAGTGTGTGCCTGAATTGAGGAAGAAATTTGGGTATAAACAGTAGAAAAAATCACAAGGGCATACGAGGAGGACCCCAAAAAACAAAATTTATTTATAAAAAATTGTGTATTTATTCTTACATGTTTAAACATCAGTCAACTTCAAAGTATTCTCCATTTGATGCAATACACCTATCAAGATGTTTTCTTCACTGCTCAAAACAGTTTTTGAACTTATCAGTTTTGATGCCTTTTAGTGCTTCTGTCATTTTTTGTTTCACTGCTTCCACATCAGCAAAATGTTTCCCTTTGAGGACTTTTCATCCAGGGAAACAAAAAAAAGTTGCTCAGGGCAAGATCAGGTGAATAGGGAAGGTGGGACATGGGGTTTATACCATTTTTGATCAAAACTGCTGAACACTCAGTGCGGTGTAGGTGGGTTTGCTCATAAACCACCCCCCATGAAATGGGCAAATGCATTGAAAGAGTCCTCAAAAAAAAGTCACTGAAGTCAAGTGCAGCCTGGTACATACAACAGCTCCAGCTGGTACACTGATACTGATGGGTTCCTAGAACACTCGCCTAGCAAGGGGAAGCCTGCACTACAAGGTGACCACCCTCCAGAAGATAATTCAAGTTATTTTTAGGTTCCTTCTCCTATGTAAGGGTTCTTCCATGTTGGAGAGAGAAGATAGTTAGAGGAACCTTTAAGAATTTGTTTCTGTAGAATATGAGTTGACAGGAAGCCCTAAACAAAAATTTTACTACAACGAATCAGTAAAAAGTAAGTCGGGCAATTATGATACAATGAATTTAAAAATCAATCTGGATATTTCAAACTAAGTGGCTATTAGACAAAAAGCAAAAATGTACTTATAAGACTAATACCAAGAAAGAAATTTAGATGAAAATGTAAAACCCACCCACACTGAACTATGTAAGTATAATGAAATATGACAGGCCTGGGACATTTGTCAATGGGTGTGCTCCAGATCTGTCACTGTATTTCACTGTAGTAATCACCACTTTTAAGGCCAGTATATAGAATGTAACAGAAGCAATATTGGGTGATGCCAATCTACGTATGAGCCTCTTATGTACAACTTCGACTTTAGGACTGAAACCAGGGAGATAACACTCAAAACCCTTTGCACAAACACTGTAAAAAGCAATGTGTATTTTTCAGATAAAAAATTTTAATTCTTTTGCATTTTACTGCAGCAGTGTGTAGATCCATTCACATGAGTGTATTTAACGTTATTTTATCTGAGAGCACTGCTAAATAAACAAAAATTTTATTAACACTGCAGTTATTTTAAGTAAATCTTTGCCTAATGATATAAAATGCTTTTTAATTCCCAGTACCCACTGCATGAGTTAATCCATTTAAATAAGGGAACATGTTTTGTCAGACTGTGTGAGTCTGACAGTTTTTTTGAACCAAATCAAGCCTTTTGAGAATTGAATTCCATTTGCTTCGCAGGCAAAAGAGTGACTTTCTGGTTCAAAGGAAAAATGCTTAGAAGCCATATTTGAAAGACTCATACGGGTCTTACACGTCAAACAGCTCTTAGAAAACAACATTCTGATGAGCCGAGTGTAAATTAATTAGAAACATGGAGATTGCTTTTCCCTGGCTATCCACATGGGTTTCAAAGTTGAAGAAAGAGTGTTTGATGAATTATGTTTGGAGTGTTCCTGACCCAAAAGCATAGTAAAGTAGTTCAAGATGTTTCTAAGAAACAAAGATACTGGTTTTCTTGCAGTGATGGTCCCAAACAAAAACCTAATTTACTCCTATGTAAAAGCATTGGGACTCATGCAGATTCTCCAATTTCAGTCCATCAAGTATGTCTTAAAAAGGATGTTTCCCTGCAAAGAAACCGATAAGTCATTATAAATGAATTCAAGCTTTGTAGTGCTCCTGAAAGAGAAACAAGTCAAATAAGAATTAAGACGTGCTCACTGCAAATTTAACCTATATCATGAGTTGTGGTAGGACACCATTTATGTATGGAATCTCAGGAGTGCACCGACTGCAGACCCAGGAATAGCATTTCTGTGAAGCTCCCCATATAATATCGAAATTTGATCCAGGTAATTTGATTATATGTCCACCCACCACTTGTATCCAATTAATAGGGAACTATAATTGGTCGAAAACATTAAAGCAAATGAACAATTGTACAAATGCATGCAGAAAGTAGTTCACTAGTACCATCACTAGAGAAAATACTTTAAAATGTTATCATTAGCAAATACTTATTGTAAACCAGTTGGTTATATGGAGGTGAAAATTAATGTTAGCAGAATTCCCAGAGTAAATATCTTAAAACCTATCACTAAGAGAAAAAGAAGAAGAAGAATGGAAAAAGAGAAAAAAGAGGGTTTAAAGGTATAAAACACAAGGAAGGCTTGGGGTTGGACCAGGGTGGTGGTGGTTGGGATGGTTCTGGAAGACGAAGCCCAAGAACTGATGGGGACCAGATCACACAATGTGGTCATGAGGAAGTGACAGAAAAATGATCTGACATCAGTGAAGCTGAGGAGAAATGGGACATTCCTGTTAGTTCTACAAATACCTATGGATTATGGTAGGAAAAGTGGAATGGATCACTGATATTGAGAAGTCAGTGCTGATAAATAATTTTCAAAAGAGAGGTTGGGTCCAGGTGACAAAACAAGAGGATTAGAATTTTTACTGGATAAGCGTGCAAACCATCCAATAAGTCTTCAGTGTCGAAACAGACTATCCACTCTCGGATGATCAAACAGTTAACCATTATCTGAACTATTATGAACTGACTGGGAAGGATCTGATGGTGAAGAATATTAAAAGATATAGGAAAGAGCTGGAGAAAGAAGGGAGTCCTCTGGTAGAAAACGATGAGGTAAAGCCCCAAACCCATCTAGGAAGAAAAGTAACCAAGTTCAACTACAGATGCTTAATTCCTGCCCTAATATAAGGGTTAGTTGACTCAAACTTTCAGTTTATCATAATGAGATGAGTTGTTTTTCTAAACTTTTCTCCAAGGGTTCTTAGGTACTTAGAACTTTCTGCCAATAATAACAAACTTTTGAAGAATTCTGAAGTTGGTTTTATATCAAAACCATACCATCACCACTTCAAATAATTGATAGGGCTGCTCAAGGCAAGAGTCAGCACCAAGCTAGCCGAAATATTTGGGATGAATTAGTTCCCTGGAGCCACTTGCATAGAATAGTATCCACAAAAGATTTTTTTTCTTTAAGTCTACTTTTTGAAGTTGATTTTGGAGTACCATTTCTTCAGATAACATGTTTGGCGTGCTGTAGTCCAGGGAAGACTTGGCAGCTCAGATATATTTACGATGTAATACCAGTTCTATATTCAGTCAGCATTTTCACACATCTGTTCTCTTGGCTTTCATTGCTCATAATTTCTAGTTTTGATTGTGGGATATTTGGATGAGAGAACTAACAATGGGATGAATGTTTGTTTTCCTGGGTCCTAAAGGCTGTGTGTGTTCAAGTGGATATATTTCATCACACATCCTTGCCTCAGAAAAACAAATTCATTGTTACACTGCCAGATATTTTTCAAGAAATATTTGTTGATGATAAGTGCCCCCCTTGCAGGACATATATAAAGGATCTTGCCATTTGTAAGCCAAACTTAGTAGTTCATTGAATTAAAAAGGTCCTCATGCTTCCATTTTTCTTTTCATCCTAAATTACCTCTTCCTTTCACTAAAATATTTCCTTTGCTCTTAAATGCATTTCAAAATTATATTGACTCTAAATCTTAAAGTAAAAAATTAGTATCACCATTTCTAATTTCCTAACTCTTGAAGCATTTACTATTAAGTAGATAGATTTACAATTCAAAACAAGTTCTCCCATAGAAGACCACAAAATGTATCACAAAATTGCAGTAAGGTACAAAGGTACTAATTCTGCCAGACATACCCATGTGGATGACATAGCTCCTGTCAGAAAATGCACTCTGTCCTCCAGCTAAGGATACAAGATCAGCCTCTGCTTGGCAGTACCTGGAGCAAGTAGTAAAGAAAAAAGGCAAAGTGGACACTTGTGAGCATCACAAATGTGATCAGTCCCTATGAGCACTTAAAATGTGTCCTTCCTAGAGGTTTCTATGGCAAATGAAGTTGAAGAAATTTTGGACATAGTTAAATTAAGCAGGTTTCTGTCCTCTGGGATTTTCAAAATTTTTAATGTGGGGCATCCTCTGTGAATCTCCAAGTAGGGGCTATAATGTGCAGGATTCCCTTGACTTTTAGAACCTCTGATCAGGGCTCTAGAGGGCTGTAGGTCCCCCTGAAATGTTCTGGTCACTCTGTTTAAGTGTCTTCAATTTAGGATTCAGGAGGATCCCTGTCCACACAGATGTGGGGTATTGCCTCCTTGCTTGAGTCTCTGCTGTCTCTTTTTATACATAAATCATTCCTAAATTGGGAATGACATGATCCATTTTTACTGGGCACTTCATAATGTGAGGATCTATGAATTAATGCCAAAAATATGAGGAAAATAACCATTCTACAATCCAGCTAATACAATTCTGTTGGCTTAAAAGTAGGATTAGATCCATTACAGAGAATACTATAAACTGTGCAGTAGATAGATGTTAATATTATTCCAACTATATGACAACTACCTAGAGACATGACTAAAACATACCATAGCAATCAACCTGTTAAGACCAACACTGTTTAAAGAAAGGGAAAATATTTGAATGAAGAGAGAAAATAAAAGAAACCTAGTTCATAATATATTTTTGTATTCACAAGGTACTTTACATATTTTGTACTAGACTTTGTAGACTATGCAGCATGGCCACAGAGTGAAATGCCAAGACGCTGGATTGCACCAGCCAAGAATGTGTTAGGGACTTCACATATAAGAAGCTTAGAGAGTCAATGAACAGTGCCATTATTGAAGTCATACATCCCTAGAAGTGACTTCCTTTCTGCCAAAAAGTCAATGATTATAAAACCCATCCATTGCTTCAATGCAACTGTTAAGGAGGTAGCATGAGCTGTGTGACTTACATCACAAGTAGATGTAGAGGAGGCAATTTGGGGCATTTTACAGATTATGTAGACCAGAGGAATGCTGATTGCCACCTGAGAAGATAGCATTTACAGATAAAAGGGTTGAAATATTTTTGCATCTGCTATAACAGTTCTGTTTTGAAGAAGCAAGTATTCCTACACAGATCAAAATGATTCACAAAGTACCTAAAGAGAATGCAGAATGAGGATTATGGTGATGAAGCACCAAGCAGGACTAGGAAATAAATACTTCCTGTAGAAAAACCAATTCTGCCGGTTCTTTCATAAGGAGAGAATTTGAGTACAATCTAAATCAGTGGTTCTCACATTTTTTAGTCTCAGGAACACCCTCACCACTTAAAAATAATTAAAGACACCAAAACACTTTATTTAGGTGGGTTGTAGTTACAATGTTAACTGTATTAGAAATTAAAATATATTTCTCAGATGTGCATGTTACAGAAACAGGGGTGTTCCAAAAAACCCCAGAGTTGGCGGCTGGGGGATGGGGAAAAGGAAGCAGCTTTTAGAATGCCTCCACATGCCTGAGACTGGTGGCTAGTGTCTTTTTTTATGCAAAATGGCTTTAATGCATCCAAAGCCTCAGGTAGATGGGAGGGGACTTGGACCAGGGGATGGTATGGAGAAAGCACACAGAGCCTGCGTGGGGTTCTGTGAATGGTCAGAACTGGTTACCGCACCCACTGCATCAGAGGACATAGTCAGGGATTTAAAAATAAGCGGCAGACATTTTAGGCAGGCTGGCTGTGCGGATTTGACTAAGGTTGAGGCTGACTATGTGCATTTGACTGAGGCTGAGACTGACTGTGCAGATTACAAAAGGACTAACTATACAGTTCACAAGGAGGCTGAGAATCCACGAGGTTCTGGATTAAAAGCTGGTGGACCCCATAACACAGACGAGGTCTCCCCAATCAAGATTGAATGACTGGCAGCTACTGGTAAAGCTGAACTGTGTTTGGAAAGTAGGGAAAGGGTTTCTCTGACTTTTCTAAAACTAGCCTGGTTTGGTAGGGAGGAGGCAAGGATATGTGTTTATGGGTGTTTTAAAGAACATAAGACTTAACAACAGAAATCCGCAAATAACTAAATCTATATAACTGTTAAATAAATAATTCTTTTTCTTTTCACTAAACTCTGGTATTGAGAGTTATAATTTTGGCGGCAGGCAATCGGGCCCCTAACTAAAGAGCCCGTGGGTTTGTTTTCAATTGGAGCAGCCCAGGGGTTCTGTAACATACATACAAATTTAGTGAGAATGACATTGTTTTTTTCCCTTTTTATTGAATGTATTGAGGTGGCCTGGTTAACATAATTATACCAGTTTCGGATTCACAATTCTACATCACATCATCTGTACACTGTATTGCATGTTCATCACCCCAAGTCAGGTCTCCATCCATCACCATTTGTCCCCTCTGGTGGGCCCCCCTCCACCTCCTCTGTGACAGTCACCACAGTGTTGTCCCTGTCTATGAGTTTTTTCTCTTTTTTTCTTTTCTTTTTCTTAATTTTTTGCTCAATCTCCTCACCCCTCTCCCAACACCCCTGACAGCTGAGGGACTGCTCTCTATCTATGAGTTTGTCACTATTTTGACATTGTTTAAAATTTACAACTTATGATGCTTAATAAAAGACAGTTAGATGCTCGTTTCTGCTTCTGTATCCAATCCCTGCAATGTCATGTGGCCCCTGGAAAATGCAACTGTACACTAAGAGAAAAATAGTGAAAATATAAACAAGGTCTTAGTACTATTAGAACAGCTTGATCTTGCAGACATCCTGAAATGGTGCCGGGAACCCAGAGGAGTACATGAATAGTACTCTGAGAACCAATGAGCTAAAAACATTGTATGTCCAATGTATTTACAGATATTTACATATATGAATATACTGCATATAGTCTTCTCAGGTTAACAACTTACTATACTGTAGGCAAATCATTTCATAGCATAAGTTCAAACATTCTAAACTGTTCATTTGTTTCAACTCTCTAAAGCCTGTGATACATACTGCAAGCCAGAATGGCAATAAAGATAAACAGATAACATACTAAATGGAAGCCTAGCAAGATGCATTTCAGGTTGTCAGTATTAAATGTTATATTTTCATGCGTGCTACCATTGTGCTCTAATAATGAGGTAGATGGAATAAGCATTATTCTCTTTTATAGATGAGAAAAGTGCACAGGGAGGGGTAAGTGACTTATCCAAGTGCCATAACTAATCCATGACAGAGCTGGGACTGGATCCAGCCCAGTGCTGCTTTAGGCTTATCACTGGGCCAACACACAGAGCCAAAACACATGGTAGAAAAGTGAAAATTAGGGCTGGAGTGTTATGTTGCCTGATTTGTTTCTTTATAATTTTTCACTTACTCTGCCAAATAGTTATTTTGGTAGATATGTGGTTGGTGCTTTGATATTATTTTGTTAGCTGCTCTGTTTTAATATTTTGAAAATATGTAATTACTCACTCTGGCCTTAATTTTCTCTACATGTAAAGTTTGGATCGAAATACCATGAAGGCTCCAGCAACGACATCTTTATCACAAGTAAAACAAGGGATATCAGGATCTAGGATTTAATTTCAAAAACAACAACAACAGTCCCTCATATTAGACAACTATATAAGAAAAGTACTTTTCATTTGCTCCACAATGGTGGATGGTACCAGAATTTTTTTGGAAGCCAAGGCAGGGGGTGCTTGACATCCTGTGATATTAGGAAAAATACTCACAATAAGGTCTTGTCCCCATGTCCTCACATAAGTTTGAAATGTCCTAGTGGATAGCCACATAGGTGAAAATCCTATATATAATTTTGTGAATCTGGATACCAGCTGTGTTTTACTTATAAATGCAAAGTACTATGGCAGAGCTTTAATACGTATTGATTTTTTCAAAGCTCAGCTACCATATAAAGTAAAGGAAGATTGTAATTTGTTTTGTCTGGAAGTTTACAATTCTCAGAAAACTACGCTGTGGTATTGGTGTTGCCATAGCAGCCCACATTTATAGCTGACATTTTCATAGCAATTCTACACATTGGTGTGAGCATCCTGCTTCTTCAACAGATCTAGTAAAGAGATAAATAAGCAATTATATACACATTGAAATATTTGACTATAAATCACTTTTCAATATTTCTTTCTTATATTATAATTAAGGCGTTTTTATCAATATTTTATTTAGCTATGTATAGGTAGATTATATCACATGTGTGCTTTTCACTGAAGAATAGTTTAGGGGTATTCCCATTTTTTTTAAAGATTTTATTCATTTATTTTTAGAGAGAGGGGAAGGGAGGGAGAAAGAGAAGGAGAGAAACACTGATGTTAGAGAGAAGCATTCATCGGTTGCCTCTCCTACACTTCCTAATCTGGGACCAAACTCAGGTATGTGCACTAATTGGCAATCAGTCCAGCGACCTTTCGCTTTGCAGGACAACACCCAACCAACTGAGCCACACTGCTCAGGGCCTCATTTTTTTTCAATGCAGTGTTATGGCTGGTAAGATCAGGAACCACTAGTTTAATTTCGCTCGGAAGTTTCAATTTTTCTTTTCTCAAAAATTTACTTTTGGAGTCAAGATTAATAAATATTTCTCAAAGTTCAGTTCCTTCTGAAAAGTTATTCATGGTTACTCCTTCTGTGTTAATAAAAGAGTGTGAAACAGTTTGTGTGTAATACACCTATCTGACTAAAGGGTTTGTTACACTGGGTTTGGGGGGAGAAGAGAATATCTTGGATCAGCTTCAGAAGAAGTCACAAAAGCTGGATTTGGTTACTTGATTATGCAGCCTCAGGTCCCTCTACAATAAAAAATCATGAACACCGCCACCACCACTGCCAGCACCACCATCGCCATCAAGTTCACACTTGAGATTTCCTCAAGCTCTCTCTGCTTTACCTACTAACATATAGAGGACAAATGTACGTCAGAGTATTATTGTTTAAATGAGGGATGTTGCTGCTTCTGCTAGTATCCAAACATTCTCTTGAATATTATTCTTTGCAGTGCCCCTACCATAGGCTCCAAAAGGAGTATTCTTTTCAAACATGAGTAATCTGTAGTGAGACAGTTCCAGATTAAGAAAAACTATCAAGAAAGAAAAGCAATAAACACGTGCCATCTACCCAAATTAGACTGAAGTAATTGAAAGTTTTTAAATACCAGCAAAGTCTTAATCAATGAATTCTACACAACAAATTATGATGTTTATTTTGCTACCAGTACATAAGGATTTTCTTAGCTGTTTTCCTAAGCTATACAGTTATGTGAAGATGTATTTCTCATGCTCTCTGCAACCTAAGATATATTTTTTTAATTGAAAAAAAAGAAAAAAACTTTTCTTAATCATGTTACTTACTATTTTAAAAGCTGCTCAAATCGATACAACTTTCTTGGTTAGGTAGAAGCCTACTTGTACATTAGGAGAATATGTACAGTGCTAGGAATAGCATTTAATTCTCTGGCTCTATTAGTTTTGCAGTAATGATTCATTAACAGCACACACCATTAATTTAGAGTGATCTGCACACTAATTATAACAATTGGTTTCTTTGTTTAATTTCTCTATAACCAAATGACACACATTACAATGAACCCCAAATTAAAGTCCCTTTGGGAATTCAGATTATATTACATCTCTTAAAAGAGGCCATGTTTTGATGACCTAACCCACTTGATATTTTTCTCTTTGCCATACGTAAAATATAAAAATACATCTAATTGCATTATTGGTATTTTAGTTAATATGTCTTAGGTAAAAGATTAATAAGCATTTCTAAAAACAAAAGGAATGAATCCACACATAAATTTCCCTTTGTACATCCATTTGATAATGAACTACCATGCAGAGCATATTTCCAGGTTTAAAAACATCATCTCCATGATTCTCTGTGGCCAAAAGCCAAGATTTCAAGGTGCCAACCAATCCCTCTGAATACATTGACCTTGAGCTAGTCAAACATTTTTTTTTTTTTTTGCTTTAACTTCCTTAGTTAAAAAACAGATTGGTAATATCTTGAAGTACATGTTTTACAACATACATTTTAATGAAAACATCAGTTGTCAACTAATCCAACTGATTACATCCCTCAATATGCTGTAAAAAATAAACTCTTGTTGCCGTTAGTATAAGTCCCAAGTGCAGAATCCCTGAATTCAAGTCCTCACCATGCTACTTATAAACTGGGTCACCTTGACCATGGTCATTTCACATTTCTGAGCATCTATTTCTGCATAAATCAAAAGCATATATGTATAAAATATATCATAATATATACTCTGCTTCACTCACAGGACACTTGAGAACATTAAATAAGAAAACTTAGATGATTTTCAAATGACAATAATAGGATGATAAATAAAAGGCACAAAAATATTTCAAAGACCATGATGTGTTTTTTGCTTTTTTGGAATTCTGGACACACCAAAATTTATTTCAAAATAACTAAAATAGTATGAATCTGAATGGAACATTGTACACTAAACCGAGTCACAATTATATGTATAACTACCATGAGCTGAAACAAGGATAAACTACATGTGCTACCTAACTACAGTAAGTCCCAAACAATTCAATCTCGTTCCATCAGCCATGGCTACAGCAAGGACCTAAATAATGAATATATGATTTTGTCAGAGCTTCCTCTCTTATTTTTAGTGCCTAGAATAATTTACTGGTGATTGGAGGCAAAAGTAGGCCCTGCACCTATGAATACAATACAAACATTCATCAAAATCATGGCTTTGATTATTATTCTATATGCAAGTCTCAAACATGGATTTATAGTCCCAACTTTTGTCCCAAGCTCCACACTAATAGTTTTCCTGTGTGTAATGCATCTTAAACTGCATACCCAAAGTCAAGTACTTCTACTTTGTAGTTAAATGCATTGGTGAGAGTTTTTTGTTTACTTTTTCTGTGTACTTCTTAAATAGTTTGTGCAAATTTAGTATAGAAACATATATCAGGGTGAAGGTGAGATAAAATAATAAGTTTGTATATTTCACTAATTCTTCGTAAATGGCCAAGATGCAAGTATAAAGGTGAACTTATACTAAAAGCTTGCCTATAGCCTAAAAATCAAGTCATTAAGAAAAATGTAATTGTAAATAAATATGCTAATACCAGTTACCCACAAATCATGCACCCAGTATAACCCTTGTATTTCAAGCAGAATATAAAATGAAGTCTAAGTAGAAGCCCACTGACAAATAGTTGTGCAGCATATTTGTAAAGTCCAAATAGCACCACAAAGAGACAATGGTTCCAAAATGCCATGATAAGTGGGATGTGAGTAATTAACAGATGAGACCATTTTTATTCCCTTCTAAGGGCAGAAGGAGATTAATTTGGCAGTTTGTAATAACCTGACTGATTAGTTAATTTTTAGCATCAAAATGAGAAGCTTAAATCTAATCTTCATGCTAACAGGTAACAAGTATATTTCTTGAGGGAAGAAGAAACATGTTCATAACAAGCAGCATGAGCCATTGGGCTGGCAGCGGAAGCCGGGTGTGAACAACGTGAAAAAAAAAGAACAGATCAGTCTCCTGTGGTGGTCCAGGCTCTGAACCACAGGGTGTAGAATTTTATGTTATTTTCTGACATATACTCTCTCACTTTACAAATATTTAGATGAGATGCTTACATTAGAACATAAATGTAAAAAAGTAATAAAATCAACAAACTTATCATTGACTTTTTATATCTTTGAAGACAGAATTAAAATGAAAACTTTTCCTCTTAACTTGAGAAAAGGAGACATAATACTGCTGTGCAATTAGTAAAACTTTATAACTTATTTTCAAAAAGGTACACGTCAGTATTAGATCATAATACAGGATAGCTAAAATCAAATGGGAGTCTATGAAGAAATACAAACATCTATTACAATATAAAGGCCATAAGCAATGTATACTTCTTGGGCTGGGCAGCGGTTACAAGGGTTTATGATTACTCACCTCACTATGTATTTGTATTTTATAAATTTTTATGTAAGTGGGTTGTATTTCACAATTTTTAAGAAATTAATTTAAAATATTTCAAGCTAAGTAAACAAAAAAATCCCAGTCATCACTACTCTGTGGCCTGTTTGCCCTATCTCAAAATCATGTCACTCAGTGGGTCAAGCTGCTAGAAGCATTTGTCAAGAAAGTCTTTTGTCATCACACAGATAAGATAATCATGTAGACAAAATAATAATGTATATGTTTCCTTAATTCTTAGGAAATGGCCTAGGGCAGGTATGAAAATAAATTCATGCTGAAATGTATCTATTTCCTAAAAAAAAAGTTGAAGCCTTGACAAAGACAATACAATTGTAAAGCAATTATTATACCAGTTTACTGCAAACATCAGAATGCATATTTAATATAGCTCTTTTATTTGAAATTTACTAGTGACTGCAATAACTTACTTAATCAAGTCAGCCACACCCTATGCTGAGGGGAAGCCAACTGCTGTTGGTCATGCCATCTACATAGCAACTCACTTCTCTGTTTTTCAAATGCACATCTGGCAATGTTAGTTCATATGTGATTCTGGTAGATAAAATGTGTAAATCTGATCCTGGTTCATTTTCCTAAGTCACAGAACATAATATGTTAGTACCCTCTAATCTGTGTGTTGGAATGAAAGGTAAATAAAGGCATGTGCCTGTATAGGGACAAGAGACCACGCTTACCTCATAAAAGAGCACGCATATGTAAAAGTTCTGTGAAATCAAGCAGTGGCCAAATGCAGGAATAAAGATATAGCATCTAATATTGTATCAAATAATGGAATAGTAGGATACAAATAAGAGTTGGTAATACAAGTTTTAAAACCTCAGTCTATACTGTTTTCAAACATACACTGAAAAAATGTCTAAAGAAAACAAGAATGTTAATAAACACACACATACACACTTGAATTGAAAAACTGTGATAGAAGCTAAAATTTTTATTTTAGACCATGAGTCCACAACCCTATGTTAATTTGATTTTCTGACATTTATAGCCACCAGATGGAGGGAAAAAAGGAAAAACATTGTGCAAAGAACTGGGGACTTTGGCTATTGGTGAATCATGCAATGTTATTCATTTTGAATATTTTAGGATATGATTGTCCCATGAATTCTCACTATCTTTTTATTCTTCTATCTCAAATATTTAATTCCAAAATCAAAGAGAGATTATAGGAAGTTACAAGGCACTGAATGGATCAGCAAAATACACATTTACTTATCAACATACCCTGTTTTATATTATATAACAAAAAATATGAAAACTGTATGTTAAATGAAAAAAATTGACCCTGAAAGCATATTTTAGGAAATAAGAAACAGATTTAAGAGGAAAATATGAGTAGCAGTGTTTTCTTTGTGAAAGGGATCATTAGCCAGGATGGTTAGGTACTGTCCTGTTAAATTTCTATATTCCAGCTAAGCTCAATTATTTTTAGTGTAAGAAATTACATTGGTGCAGTTATAATAGCAACTACAACAGATAAACCCTAACATCTCAGTAGCTTAATACTGATCTCAGTGCCTTAACACAAGTTCATTTTTGTCCTTATACATTCCAAATACTTTTCTTGGTCAAGGGTGTTTCTCTGCCACAGGTAATTCAGGGAATCAACAATTCTACACCATGGAAGAAGCACATGAACCTCTGGCAGGCAGCTAGCTGTCTCTTCCACAGGGACTATGTTTTCAGGTAATAGCAACTTATCAGGGAAACTCAAGTCATGAGTACTTACTTATACACCTGACTTCGGAAGGCTCCTTCTTCTATGTCTGTGAGACATCCATGTACAATAAATTATAAGTTTGAAAAGATCATAGTTTTGTAGTCAATGGAACATCAGAAAAATGGTAAAATTTAACATAGTACACAAAAAGGGACAAATGGTAAACCATTTTTATAGATCAAAGGAAATTCTGGTAGATTTAATAATAGATGTTAGGTAAATTATGCTATAAATGTGTCAATATATCTGATCATTATTCTACAACAACTCTAATGAACCATTATATTTATTTTGCTGATGTTTGTTTTACAACACATGAGAATAAAGAGTCCACCTGTACAGAGTAGACGGTGGCTTCAAGAGAAACACATTTTTCTGGATTCTCTACTGAAGTGGCAACAAAGGTCTGAAGATCAAGTGCTGTCATCATCACCCTTCTCCCCAGTGTTCTCAAACATTAGACAATATACTGTCTACTCTATTTTTGTCATCTTATATTCCTTAGATATATACTGAGCTATCAGTCACTGTGTATCCTTTTTGTCATAAAACATTTCACCATAACCTAATTGCTATGTAGAACCTAAGTAGTTTGGGTATATGACTGATATATTAATGGTGGGCACATATGAGACCAAATTTGTACTGTCATTGCCAAAAATGTGGAGTTAAAGCATGATGCTTTGATGTTGATGGGGCATAGGATTTTTTCTTTTTTCAAAAAAGACTAGAGATCTCTGAAGATGAACATATCTAAATTAGCTACAAAGATCACAGTGGCAGGCTGACTCTCTCCCCAACAGTGTCGTGTTGATAGCTGTTGAAGTTGGGAAATAATGGTAAAACAGCATTCAAAAGGTACGCCTCTGAGGAGGGGGAAATTCATTTGCGACAGGAATTCCATGATGCTGCCAATATCAAAAATCCTCAGAATCTATCATCAGATCAATCTCTGTCTTCATTATAACTTTTCAGGGCCTCAATTTATCACAAGTTTTACAAAAGAAATGCTAGCACATGTTAGAGTTGACAAGACCTTTCTAGTTACTGCTGGAAAAACTAAAAAGATTAACTCTCATCCTGATTCCTATATTTAGCTAAACTTATTGCAATTGTGCACCATTTTACTTATATAAAAACTACTCATCCAGTGTCGGCTATGAGCCAGACAGTGCTTGGTCCTACAGAGACAATCTTGAAAAACAAACAAAGACTCCAAAATATACCTCTCCCTTCATAAAACTGATATTCCAGGTAAGGAGACAAATAAACAAACATTTCCATAAATGTAGACATCAAATCAATAGAAGTCTTAGGACAGAAAAGACACAGAGCTATGAAGACACATAATACTCTGGGGGACAGGGGAGAACTTCCTTAGGTGGTTGGTTTCAACATGAGAATGGCAGGATATGCCAGAGTGACCTACACAATGGGAGCTGGAAGCAGAAAACTGTAACTAAAGCATAGAGAGCAAGATTAAATTATGTTAAACTAAATGAAATCATATTGTTGGATAGAAAGCTGATCACACAAAGCCTTATAAACCTCTTCAGATATTTCTACCTTGACACTAAAAGCAACGGGAGGACACTGATTTCATTGGACTTGTGTTTTACCAAATCCCCCAGGTTGAAGGAGGGGAAAAGTCCAATGGATGTGGTGAAACCCATGGGGAGCTATCATCACATTTGCTCTAACAGGTTTCCCTCATTTTCAAGCCAACTCAATTTAATTATGTAATGGAAAACAACTTCTTTATTTAAAAAAAAGTTGAATTTCACATGTCACAAATTTTCCTGATGTTATTGGGCAACATTAGATACAGATGTAGCTTCTACTTTTTAAAAATGCTGCTATTTTTCATATATATTCAATACCACAGGTAAATACACTGGAGTATACCTACAGCTTCTTGGGTGGCGATCCCTTAGGCTAAAGAAAGCCCTGCACTCCACTGCTTCCTTATTCTTTTTACAGATTCTCAAGATGAAGTTTTAGTAAAAATTATGTACTACTAGTTTATGTCCTCTTTCCCTTGTCTTTGAAATGCCCCTAGCAAGCAAGCATCTGAAATTTGTCACGATATAACTCATG
This sequence comes from Furipterus horrens, assembly GCF_987537825.1. NCBI lineage: Eukaryota > Metazoa > Chordata > Mammalia > Chiroptera > Furipteridae > Furipterus > Furipterus horrens. The sequence continues at coordinate 89,592,268 of NW_028327175.1, forward strand.
CTGTCACACACGAGAGTGAACCCTCAACCATCTGTGAACCAGAAATTTCATCTCCATCAGCAAATTCTCCCTTTCATGAACATCTTACCTATTTCATAAATGAAGTAATTTAGGAAATATTGCCCAGCACTTAGTCTGTCCACATTTCTGTGTATTACCTAAATTTCAGAATTTAAAAGAATTCTGTCATTGTGAGATCTGATGGTATCAGCAATATTACAATGTCAAAACGTCTGTTAAACATTTGTGCAAAACTTCCACGTGATTTAAACTCTAGTTCCTAAGATTTATTTCTTTCTGCTACTATTATAAAAAACCACTATTAATATGCTGTGAAATGAGACATCTACAGCATCCATAGTAAAAGCCTTTAAGTGGTAATCCTTCTGAAACCTTTCCTGTAATAGCTGAACATTTGCTGTACAAAACCAATGAAATTCACACATGCTGCTAAAGAGTAGTGGAGAGATTATTACAGCATTTTTTTCCTCCAAAGTACCGTAGGCTTTGGATGATTAGAGAACAGTCTTATGTTCTAAACTTCCTGCCAACAATGTGGCTTTTAGTTGCATTGGATTGAGGACAAATTGTAGTATAATGTATGTTGACAGTTTAATAACATGGGTTACTATCCTTGGTGTAGTTTATGATGTAATACATCCTTATAGGTGTCTCCAGAGAATTGTGCTATGATTTTCAAGGCACTGAAAATTCAATAAACTAAAACTGTCTGAGTAAGATTTCTGCCTTCTGTATACTTTGGACATTTTCCTAAAAAATAAATAGGTGCTACCCTTCTAAAATATTTGTCTGACATGACTTTTCTCTTTTTCTTCTCAAGCTGTAGATTTTAAGATTGGAATGGTACAATTCTTATTAAATTATACATTAAAAATATAAAAGTCTCTTTCTTTATATAATAAACAGTCTTTTTCAGGTCTCAGAGGTAAAGCTGCTCTTCTGTAAAAAGCTGTAATTGTGGTTTTCAAAAATCTCATTAAATATTTATATCTTTCAGAGCACAAGTGTTTTTTGTTGAGGTTTAAGCACATTTAGGCTAATTATTTCTAATGTTTTGACCATTGTACAAATACTTGTAATATTAAATAGCTAACAGCATAAAACAAAATAGCAAGTCTTATGTGCAACATTCATATAATTACTCCTGGATTTACTTTGTATCAAGATATTTCTGGGTGAAACAAAAATACCAAAACAATGTGTTTTAATAGTAATAAAATATTATTATTAAACAAATGCAATTTTAAGTACAGATGTTACTTTATAGAGCCTTACTCCTTCTTTGTTTGCATTTATACCACCATAAACAGAAGAAAATATTCAAGTTCTCATGCACACTAAACTTACTGTGATTCCACGATGGACAATTGCCTGGCATTTAGTGACGTACAGAAAAGAAAACGCACTTCAATATTCTAAAAGAAATAGTCTCTCAATACCACTTTATTTATTCTGAAAAAAAAAAAAGGTAATTTTATCGTATACCTACAAGGTGAAAAAGGGGCTAGAGAAAATGACTATAAATCACTATCTTCCACAACTAATAGATTTTATTCAGTTTTGTCTTTTTAAAAAGTTAGGTAATACGGGGAAGCAGAAGAGCATAAAGCAAATTTCCTTTCCTAAAAGTAATAAAGACATTTTATATTAAGTATTCCCAATGTTGAAGGGACTACATAAAATATTGACACACATTATTTACTTTACGGCTCCAAGCAACCCCAGAGGCCAGGTTCCTTGTTATTATCTTCATTTTATAGATAAAGAAAGAGGGGTCAGAAAGGTCACTGGTTTGCCTAAGATCTTAGAGCCAATAGATAGTGGAGTTAGGGCTTATAATTCAGAACCTGGAACATACTGCTTTCCTCACTGGCCAAACAATTGATTTAGAATTTTTTTAAATATACATGTGGGTATTTTAACAAAAAATAATGCAAGCCAATATAAAGAATACTAAATGAATATGAATTGTGTTTGTTTGAGGATAAAATAATGATTTGGGAAATCTATTCTGAAATTTCTTCATTTCAGAGTTCTCACCCAGGATAGAGCAACACCTCTGTCCCCAACAACTCATCAGTACAGCTCCTGAAAATATTTTGTTACTTAAATTGCTCATTGTTGCCGTTATTACAACATTTTCTAGTGGCAACTCAGAGGCAAACTACGTGTTCAAAGCAAACATATATATGAAGGTTCTATGAAACCCCTAAAAGCTGAGAGAGGGTGATGCAAAAAAACAAATTGGAATATAGAGTGTGAGGCTCAGAACAGAAAGAAGTTAATGATCCTGAATTCTAGCCTACATTGAACTTTTTGGTTCCAGCGTCTTTGTTGCTTTTTCTCATTTTACGGCCCACAGCTTGTGTGCTTTCTTTTTCCCAGGGGTTCCACCGAGCAGGCTTGGCTGGAAGAGATCCCAGTACAGAGCAGAGGTCTGAGGATTACTGAAGTGGTTTTCTTTTTAATCACTTATAAAAACAGAGACAAAGCCAATCGCCAGGCACGTGATTTGCTCTAAGTCACTGGGCCTCTAAGTTCTCTAAAGAAAGTCAGAACCAGTTCTTTCTCAACAGTTTTGTATTTTGAGTTTCTTTCACATTTGAGAACCATATTGCTCTGGGAAGCAGAGAGACGCAAAGAAAAAATGTTACTTGAACACATTAACAAAGTGGAGAAATTAGTTAAACTGTCGTGCTCAAGCATAGAGTACATGCCTTTGTGTTTCTACTCCTTTCCAATCACTTTGAAAATGTATGCAGGCTCTACTTCCCAGCTGATGTATCTCTTCTTCTCACAGCCCTCTATTTTTCTTCAGCGGTGCGTACAGTCAGAAAGCACTCCTTAGAAACTTAGAAGTAGAAGTTAAAAAGACTGAGATAAATCTGCATCGCAGCTTACAAAAAATTAATTAACTAGAATTTCAATAAATACTCTCTAGGCAATTGCAGGGAAAGGAGAAAGATTCTAAAAAGGAGCCACAACTTCAACACTCTAGTGGCTAAACATTCTTTGGAATTGTCAGTGGTTTCACAAGAAGTCTCCACCCCTCAAAACAACAAAATCCCTGATGATTAGCACAAAGGACTGACTTCATTTTCTTGTATATTTATAACTTTCAAGACTTTAGCCCAGGTGACAACCTTCATTCCCACCCTCCTCAACAAACCCACCCCCACTTTTAAATAGAAAGCAATCCGTAAACTCAGACCAAATGCTTTTCATTTTTTCCTCTCCCAGAAACATCAGCAGACTTAGTTGAGCTCAGGCGAAATGCCAGCTGCAGCAAGAAGACACGAACCCCAAGATGTGGGAGTTGGCTGTGTTCCTCTGAGGCTTTCACGGAATGCTATGAAAAGTAATGCACACACAGAGAGACCCTGCAGGGCACAAGGTGATTTGTGTTTATGCCTGGAACACTGGGTAGTAGCAGTTCTTCCAAATCTACATGTGCATGGTGTTTTCTGGTTTTGCAAATGTATTGACTCACTTCTCAGCATATCTGGGCCTCTTTTCCTTTCAACTGCCCAATCCCCTCATTTGAAAATCTGTGTCTGTCCTTTCCCTTTCTTTCCCCCAAACTTGACTAATCAATTTGATAGAAGCTTTCCAGTCTGTTTTTAAATAAAGTCCATCTTCTTGGAGTAGATGATGCCCAGGGTTGCATCTTGAGGTGATGCAGACAAGTTGAGAAATTTCAAATTCCATGGCACCTTTAAGTTATAGTTATAATACATAGGATTTAAACTAAATGTTTATTAATTAATGTATAAAATGTAGCTTAATATTACAAGTAATAAGTGCCTAATAGTTGCGCGGGAATACTCACAGTCCCCCAGACCACTGAAGAAATGCTGCACATATTATTCTGTGTTTCAAAATACTTATGAACGAAGTATACTAAGAGAATTTCAAACTAGAGAGAATCAACATGCCAACACTTACTATTCATTGAGACTTATGATTTTTGTCCAATAAGGAAATGAATGTGACTGCTTACTTTATGAAGAAAGGAAACAAAATTTAAATGGTGCTATAGTAACTCAATCGGTTTATGCCATCCAGTGATGTTTTATTTGCACTTCCATTTGGTAAGAGGCTCAGAAATTATATTATTTTAAACAGCTCGTAAAATAACAAGCCAACAATGTCAATAAAATTCCAAAAATCAAGGGCACCATGACAAACCTTTCCCTAGTAGGTAACTCAAATTAATTGAATAAATATATTGAATAAAATTGGAATATGTGTGCATCTACCAAACCTTTGGCCCATGACTGAATGATTTCCAAGTGAAATAAAATCTGTTAATAGAAGAAAATAAGTCACGAGAAAAATCACAGTCAGTACGTGGTTAACATTAGTCAGCTAAGAGTGAGGTTACTTCTTATTAAGGCCAGACTATAAAGCTATGATGATTTCTTTGCACATACTAGCCATATATCAAATAAGAAACTGATTCTGTTATAATTATAAGAGCCATTGCAAAACCCTAAATATATCATTGGCAGGGTTCCTTCAAATTGAAAGTGCTAATGTCCAATACACATCAGCTCTGGCTAGTCTTGTCTTGTTAGGTAAACAAAATGTGTCTTGCCTGTCATTGCCATAAAATATTAATGCACTGGAAGTCTCTAAACCTTGCTAAGCATAAGGCCTATTATCACACTTAAGAGCAAAGCAATCTAATAAATCGCTGGCTGTATAAAAACTAAGTCAGCTGGCAGAGACAGTAATCTCCCTAAGGGATAGTAAGAGCCTCATCTTCAACTACAGCAGCTGCAGTTCCAGAGAAATTATGTCTCTTTTGCTCACTAAAAATACATTTGTGCTGAATTCTGTTATTTAAACTCTAATGGAATCATTAGGAATATCCATACATTATGAGTAATAGAAAATTAACTAAGAAAATCATCTACAATGCTGTCATATAATAAGCACAGTATTTTTATTAGGCCTGAATTTTAGAGGGCTAAATCTGATGCAAAATCAAGCTACTTATTTATAATACCCATTTCGGAAGAGTATGAACCCTCAACTCATACATAAATAATTACGTGTAAACACTGAGCACTGAGCTGATATTCCTAATTGAAAGCAATTCACTTGTATGGCCCTGGTGCTAGGTACTTCAGACAGTATATAAACATAACTGTAATGCTATTGCTATACACCTCACAATTGCTATGTTGCTATTTTATGTTACACCTACTCAATCTCTGGCCCTGGCTGGTTTGGCTCAGTGGATTGAGCGTCGGCCTGCGAGCTAAGTGTCGCTGGTTCGATCTTCCAGTCAGGGCACATCAGAGAAGGAAAACTCTGACTCCAAAAAACCTCCGCTGCCTTGCGGCATACCTCTTCAGGGGAAAGGCTAAGGGAGTAAACCCTGACAGAAAATCCGGAGCCGGAGGCCCTAAGGCGGTTTGACATTGTAGTCAACACCGGCAACTCCTGCGGCGCACCTGAAGCCAAGCTGTATTGACTCCGTCTTTCCCTTGGACCCTTCAGCTGCGAAGAGAGGGGGGGGTCTGCTGCATGGGCAACAGCAGACCCTCCATATCACCCTGCCCAGGCTCTGTAGCTTCAGCTTCGCTGGAGAGGACACTCCAGCGTCATCGCAAGATGTCGATTCAACACGGGAGGAGACAGATACCGTGTCACTCCCGAGTCGGACTGCACAGCCATTCTCGGCGGTGCAGATAGACTCTTAAGAAGCTACACCATCGTCTCTCGAGGCTCTGTAGCTTCAGCTTCACTGGAGAGGACACTCCAGCGTCATCGCAAGATGTTGATTCAACACGGGAGGAGACAGATACCGTGTCACTCCCGAGTCGGACTGCACAGCCATTCTCGGCGGTGCAGATAGACTCTTAAGAAGCTACACCATCGTCTCTCGAGGCTCTGTAGCTTCAGCTTCACTGGAGAGGACACTCCAGCGTCATCACAAGATGTCGATTCAACACGGGAGGAGACAGATACCGTGTCACTCCCGAGTCGGACTGCACAGCCATTCTCGGCGGTGCAGATAGACTCTTAAGAAGCTACATCATCGTCTCTCGAGACAGACGGCTTCCGACTCAATCTCTGAAAACCATCTAAAAGGTATATTTCAGAATGGTCATACCTTTATCTACCCCTACTTCCTACCTCTGCTCCCCAACACACATTGAGTTAGTTAAATCAATATATTTCCAGTAACAGAAAAAAAGATAGACAGGTAAATTTTTTAATAGTGATAGCAAGTAATAATAACTGCTTTCACATATATTATTTAATTTTAACTTCATAATAACCCAGTATAAGCATAATAATATGTCTATGTCAAAAATGAAGAAATAGATGATTTGTCCATAATCAACCAGCTAGCATAAGGTACCATCAGTTTTTAAATCCTGATCAAAGGACTTTGAACACTAACTATGCCTCTAAAGGCAGTCCAGTTTTTGTCATTGTTTTGTTTTGTTTTTAAGTCTATGTACAATTTCATCTTGCCAGAGACACTACTTCAAATCTTGAAAAGCATTTAGCATACTAATACATAATTGCTACCCAGGGATTATAATTTGAGGTTACATGATTAATGAACCATGTGTACCTTTTATATGGCACTCAGTAATAAAATGTTGATGACCTACACACAGGAAAAATGTGAACTAATTTTAAAAACCCTGTTATATTTAGAAGTAATATTAGAAGTGGAAAATATATCTAAAGAGAAAGGTTGCTTTTTAATGACTCAGATATCATAGGCTTTAAACTTACACTTAGCATGAGTTCTGGACAAAATCCCTTATGTGTCTAGTCATGGTGCTTCAGTAATGAAACAAAATACTCTCCTGTGTATTGTTTATGATAATAACATTCTAAATATGGCTATGCCATTTTCTTTATGCTTGCAGTAACTTTGGTGTCAGAGAAGCTCAAAAAATTGTCATTATAATTAACTGTGCATTATTTTGTCACTTAGAAAGAACTAAATCATAATGAATCTAGAGCACAAAGATCTTCAGTCCTGTGAAAAATGGGTTTGAAAGCCAAACAGTTATCTAATGACACTGATCAGAACTTCACTAGACAGCAATATCAACATCTCTGAACTCCTAACTCTTATTTCATTCGTTCAATCAGTTCATATCTATTGATAACCTGCTCTGTATGAAGCATAATGTGAGCTGCTAAAGTTACAAAGGTGATTAAGATTCATGTCTATCCTCTAAGCATCTATATCTTTGTAAAGAAAAATTATATTAAATAATGCATTCAGCTGTGTTGATAACAGGGACAAAGTGTTCAGTGACACACACAAATGCAAAAAATATATATTTCTTAATCTTCTAAAATTATTGATAAATCTAAACTGGACTCTAAGACTTTATTTGGCACTCTTGGCAAGAAGGGAATTACCATCCATACTGGCTTCCTCTCCTTTGCAGTCTGGTCCCAGGAAAATAGCAGATCACCCTGAATATCAGTGCACAGTGGTCATTCTTGACATCATGGTTCATTCTGTTGCACTATGCTGATCAAGCACTGCCCCTCACAGCTGGGTCTCTTCTCTTTATTCCCCCTTCTCTGAACTTTGCCGAGACTTCCAGGGAACAACCAAGCACTCAATGGCCACTTTCTACCACTCCAAAGGGTCTTACCATAAAGTGCTACATCCAAATGAGCCTGCATTCTCTACCACCCAAAACACCTGCAACATTATTTGCTTGCCCCTCCCTTCTCTTCTCTATTGAGAATTATTCTATCATTGGCACTAGCTGCTCTCTCTTCCTCCTGTGTAAAAAATGTCCAATATTTCTCTCTTGGTTGCTTTCTGTAACAGCTGGATATAATGGTATACAGAAGTTCTGAATGACTCATGTGTCAGGCTCCAGACCATCAAACTAAAAAAGAAAAAAAAAAATCAATTCAAAGAAATGTAGTACCAGTCTCCTCTTCCCTAAATGATAAAGCCTGTTCTTTTATAGGCAGCAGAAAATAAATAACATGGTTAATTTGATGTATCATGCACTTTTAAATTATCATTATTTCACCCTGTTACATCTGTAACACAGGTGCTCAAAAAGGGTGCAAATGAAATGGTATCTAAGTCCTTCAGCTACACCATGCTCTCTCATGATCCCATGTCCATCTTTGTACATGACATTTTCTCTCCTGGAATGAAAATGCTGAATTTTCAAGGCTCAGTTCAAATGTCAACATTTCTATTAATTAATTTTCAACTTTCCATGCAAAGAAACGTCTTACTGTCTTCACTTCTATAGCATTTTAATGTCACTACTATAGTATACTTGAGATTATATTGTAATTATCTGTCAACTTGTCTCTCTATCCAACATTACTATCTCCTAGAGGACAAGCCCTATTTCTAGTTCATAACTGTGTTCCCAGTAGCAGGCAGTCTCAACTTTGGGACACTTAGGATGACAGTAACAGGAGGGCAAAGAGGGGATGTTAAGGCAAAAAATATCCACGATCAAGACATAAACTGAGCCAATCCTCCAAAATACTGGCTAATAATTTAAGTAATCCAATTCAGTAGGATTGGTGGTCTCAACAGGAATCATTTGGCAAGGATGAAACTTGGCATCAGGCTAATGGCAGTATTTAGATCTAAGGTGTTTTCCTGAGTTAAATCTAGACACCAGCTGGTTATAAGTAGTGCAAGAACTGATGAGAAGTGAAGGCAGCTAGTGTTCCTGCTGGGTAAATTAGAACAAGAGCCAGAGAGGAGCTAAGGAGAGAGCTCAGCCCTAGACTAAAAAAAGTTTTTCCTTTGCATTCCTTTATAATATCAATCATCAGTAACAGTAGTAGCAATTTTTAGTATTATGAGTAGTAGCACTGAAAAAAAAATATTTCTTGAAGTCTTCAACATACTTTTCCTCATATGTCATTAATCACAATTAGCTAAATAAAATAATGCACTCAAATATATTAATAGTGAGGATGAAATGGTCAGTGATCTCAGTGACAGAAATGCAAAAAGTTACATCTTTTAATTTAAAAAAAATCTCATTTGAACTCCAAGATGCCATTTGCCAGTGTTGATAAAGGGCACTCTCAGTCACATTCACTTTCTCCCTTGCTTTCTTTAGTCTCGAGAAATGACAGAGCATTGTAAGTCTTAAGCATTGTGCTCATTCCTCAAGACATCTGATCATTCCTTGTTCGTTGTCAATTGTGTTTTCTTGATTACTTTATTTTTTTAAATATGTTTTATTAATTTTGCTGTTACAGTTGTCCCAATTTCCCTTCCCTCTGCTCCCCTCCACCCAGTGGCCCTCCTCCCTCCAGTTGTCCCCCCTTTTAGTCCATGTCCATTGGTTGTACATATAGTTCTTCTCAACATCTTCCTGTCTACTCCATTCCCTCCTACTATGCTTCTTAATTCCTGTATCATCTCCCTCCCTCTCCCCTTTCCCCCTCCCTGCTGACCTCCCCCCAGTATGTTCCCCATACCTATAGTTCTTTTTCCACTCTTGTTGTCTACTTAGTTTGCCTTTGTTTCGATTCCCTAGCTTCCGTTGTTGGTTGTTGTAATACAGTTTTCATTTTAATGTTCATAGTTTTGATCCTCCTTCTTCTAAACCAGTCCCTTTAACATCTCATATAACAGTGGTTTGGATCTAATGAACTCCTTCAGTTTTATTTTGTCCTGGAAGCACTTTCTCTGCCCTTCTATTCTGAATGACAGCTTCGCTGGATAGAGTATTCGTGGCTGTAGGTTTTGGATTTTCATTACTTTGAATATTTCTTGCCAGTCCCTTCTTCCCTGCAGGGTCTCCCTTGAAAAGTCAGCTGATAGTCTAATTGGGACCCCTTTGTACATGATTCCTTTCTTCTTTCTTGCTGCTTTTAAGATTCTCTCTTTATCTTTAATTTTTGACAATTTGATTATAATGCATCTTGGAGTGGTTCTCCCTGGGTCCAGTTTTTCTGGAACTCTCTGTGCTTCCTGGACCTGTAAGTCTATTTCCTTTCCCAAGTTTGGGAAGTTCAGCTTCATTACTTTATCACATAATTTTTCAATTTCTAGTTCTTCTTGTTTGCCCTCTGGCAATCCTATAATTCGAATGTTCGATCTCTTATAGCTGTCCCAGAGGTTTCTGAACCTCTCCTCACTTTCCTTACTTTTTGTTTCCTTTTTCTGCACTGGTTGACTGTTTGTTCCTTCCCTATGTTCCGGTTTGTTGATTTGATCTCTGGATTTTATTTCCTCACCACTTGTCTCATATGTGTTTTCATTCGTTTCAGTATGAGTGGCTTTCATTCCTTCCCTGTCTTGTTCCAAGTCTTTTGTTAATTCTGTAAGCCACCTAATGACTATAGCTCTGAACTAAGCCTCTGAAAGGTTTCCTATTTGTTTGTCTGTCAGGTTCCTCATCTGCTGCCTGGTGAGCTGCATCAGCGGGATTTCAATCATTGTCTGCTTCATTTTGATAGATTTGTGTTTTGCTGTGTTTCCTGGGCAGGCTGTGGGGGGCAGAGCCCCATGTACTCATCACTACCCGGCGACCGGTGGTCATCGGCAACCTTTTTTGCTGCGCTGTGGTGCTTTGTGTGGGGGCGGGGGTCCAAGATGGATTCCTGCCATTATTCTCCACTGGGAGATTGGCATCCATCCCCCCACCCTCTGGGCCTCTCCATCTGAGGCAATGGGGGGGCTGCCTTTCCCAGCATTGGGGTCGCGAGCTGCCGGGGCTCGAATGCAGCTGGGATTGCTCCCCCAGCCACTATCTCCGCAGCTACCACAAACAGCTCCACCCGATCTTTCTGTTCTGGTTCCAATCTCACCCCTCCTACCTGTCTGACAAGCACCACTGGTTTATGACTTCATACGTTGGGCTTCTGTGTAGTTTTATTTTCTGGAATTTCTGGTTATCTTTTGTTTTGAGGTGGTTGTAGTCCTTTCTAGTTGTAGAGGGAGACCGAGTGTGTCTGTCTAAGCCTCCATCTTGGCTGGAAGTCTGTTTTCTTGATTACTTTAAATCAATAATGAAGTGTTCCCTGGGTCTGGACACATTGTCATACAAACAAAGTCAACAAGAAAAAGTGGAAATGACTGTTGAGTTGGTCACCAATAGTATGTACCACAAACAGGCTGAAAAGAGGCCCCCAAAACATCAAGAAGAGATAAGGAGATGGGAAGAATAAAAGAAAAGTTATAAAAATATTAAGAATACAAATAGAAGTGTCAACATAAGTTAATATATAAATTTTACAGGATAAGAATAAATATATCGAGGGAAAAACATTTTAGAATCAATAATTATTTAAAATATTCAGAATTAAAGAAAAATATAAGACCTAGGATTAAAAGAATAAATAATGGCAAACTGGATAAATTAGAACAAACTCACATCAAGACATATCATAGTGAAAAGAACGTCAAGTAAAAGTAAAAAGTTCTTTAATTTTCCAGAGAGGAAAATCCAACCTCTCATAAAAGGGTTAGAATCAGACTGATATTGAAATTCTCAAGAAAAGCTTGATAGTTAAGAAGACAATGGAGTCCCATTTTCAAATTGTTTAAAGAAAAGCACATTATACCAGAATTTTATATCCAATTAAATATTTTCTTTAAATGTTGCATGAAATAACATTATCAAGCACAAAAGTCTTTAAAAAGTTTATCACACAAAAACATCTTTGAAATATTCTTCAGCAAATAAAGAAAAACACCAGGGCCTGCTGCAAATATATGTGAATTAAGGAGGAATAAATAACTTAGGGAAAACTTATTATCTAAAAAGTCAATGACCATAAGAAAAAATAACTCTAAAAATCAAGAAAATATCCATAACAATCAGGAATTAAAACTTTAGGTGCTGTAGACATAGAGGGCTTATTAAAGTATTTAACTTAATTTAAGGAAAATTTATAAGTATTTATAAGCTTAGAAACTGATTTAAAAATAAACTTTAGTGTAAGTCTTAATAAAGGATAACCACTTTTCAAGCCAGCAGGAGAAAATTCACTATATTCAGTGGGTTTTAGGAAAAATAGGAGAAAAAAGAAAACAAACAAAAACTCTCAATAAATTTTAAAAGAAGAATACATTGTCAGAAGTAAATCCCAATAAATAGTAATTAAAGGAAGAGAAAATAGCTGTTATCACTAATCAATAGACTTTCTGATAGACATTAAGTGTTTAGAAATATTAAACAGAAAAACATATAAAGTGTGAAAGTCAAGGGATAGATAAAAATAACTACACACAAATATGGACCAAAAGAAAGCCAGAATCAGAAAAAAAATTAAAAATAAAAATAACTGTGAAGATGAAATTAGATAATATTATTGCTTATGTACAATTACCATGAATCTATGTCCATGTAACAGTAAAATTGAAAATATATAATAATTACTCACAGAACCACAGGGGAAAATAGATAACTCCACAATTGCAGTTGAAGATCATTAACTAATAACTACCAATAAATCCAACAGACCCAGAAAAAGCAAATATATTCCTTATGGATTTTTTTAAATGTAAGTTCTAAGTAACAAATTTTACATTAATGGAGACTATACATTTACTTCAAGCAAAGTTTTAAAATTTTAGAAAAAATAACCTTGCACAATGCCACAAAGTCTCAATAAATTGCTAAGAATCAATGTCACACAAACTTCTCTAAAAGCAATACAATTATAAATCAATGATAGAAAACTAAAAAATTTATATCTAGAAGAAAATAATGCTCTTCAACCCTTGAATTCAAGAAGGGAAATTATGACCATCTCAGAGCAGAAAGATAGTAGTAGTACTATATTCTAACATTTGATCATCCATACAGAAAACAATATTTTCATTCATCTACTAACTACTTCATTCCTGTATGTCCTAGATGAGTAATGCTCTGTGTAATAGTGAAGAACATGGGCACTGGAGCCAGCCTGTTTGGGCTCAGCTCCTCTCTCTGCCGCACAAGTGGTGTGAAACTTTAAGCAAGTTACTTAATTTGTAAAGGATGATAATGACACCTACTTTCTAGGTTGTGGTGAGGATTAAATAATAATGATAGTGATAGAGACAGAGAGAGAGATAGATCAATAATAATAGATTAAAATACACTTACAGATATATAGTGCCCAGGACAAAGACTGACCTACATGCTAAGTGTTAGTTACCACTAATGTGTTCCTGGTACTGGGTTAGATGCTGGAGACACAATATTGGGTAAGTGAAAAATAGTTTAACATCAAATCATACAGAGTATGATATGCCAAATTACAGAAGTCTACTTAATTCATAAGTAGCTGCTGAAGGATTTGAAATGGACAAGATACATGGTCACCTTTGCTTATATTAAAGATTATTCTGGTGGCAATGAGGAGAATTAAGTGACCAGGGAAGAGGGGACAGTTTTGGAAGAATCAACACAGGGATAAGTATAACGTTATTAAATGCCAAAAGAACATGCAAAGGAAGGCTCAACTTTTCTAATTGTTCTGAAAATGTGTGTGTGTGTGTGTGTGTGTGTGTGTGTGTGTGTGTGTGTAGTTTAAGTTGTGGTATGTATGTGTGTGTATTGTGACTAAATTTTTTGTGGATTCAACTCCGCATTTGGAGATGAAGTAAGTAAATCTCTGACCTTTGCAAAGTTTCTAAACCTCTCAAAGACTTAATTTTCTCTTTTTGTAAAATGTGGATGCACAGCATTTTTGTGAGACCTAAGTAAGAAACTCTACGTGAAAGGACTTCTGAAACCCAAAGCCCAACAGAAACATTCTAGTTGTCATAATTATGTGGTAGAATTGGAAGGGGAAACTAAATCTTAAGGTCTCTTCTAGGATGTTTATTTTACAAAAACGAGGGCATAAAGCATGAAACATGATATCACAAGGCAAGAAAAAGTTGTGTGATTAATATCTGCGGCTACAAATCAAGTTTTTCATCTAAGAATGTCCTTCATCAAGAATTATGTTTCAATGTTCCCTGCCTCTGACCAACTGTTTGTATGTATCCAGCTCACTCCCTCAGGACTCTGATTCCTACAATTTTTTATTGCACTGAAACATTGAGCCTAACATTTCTTTAGTTTTCTCTCACTACCCTCATGGCCTCACATCCCTCTTTAACCCAGATTAAATTTCATTTTCAATCAATATTATCATTCCTGCCCATCCACCTAACATACACACACACACACATACACACATACACACACACCTTCATCTTACTTCCTGGAAAATTCCAAACCTAGTTAAATTTAATGATCCACATACACTGCTCATGCCCCTGTGAGATGAATATATAAAGAAAAATAAAACCACATTGGCTGGGTTCATTTTATAATCATGACCACTAACTGCTGTCCTACTGCATTTCCCTAGTCTGCTTTCCCTCCCATTATCCTAGACTATGTCTTCAAATTGACCCTCTACCCTCCAAACTCCTACACTGCTTCCCTCATCCTTCTCTTCACCTTCCTTCCCATCTCACTGAGGAAATGGGGAATAAAAAAGAAGATGGCTTTCACAGACTTTACAGCTGTAGCTCCCATTATTGCTATCTGTGCCCATATCTTCAGTCTTACCTCTTGTCACTAAGATGAACACTTTGTCCAAATTAAAGCCAGACTCTGTTTCTGCACCAAATCCCAATCTTCTGACTACTCCTGGACATTGCACATTGCTCCTTTATTGTCCATTCCCCTCTTGCATCATGATCCCCCCGCAATGCTGTACAAAGCTAGACCACTGCTATCAACACACGGCCATTCTAAAATCTCTCAACTGCACCGCCCCCTTCACCCCCACCCTTCCCCAATTCCATCTACTTCTCTGCTCCACTGGAATTTGCCTTTCTCTCTCTCTTTCTCATCCTCATTCATTCACATTCTCTCTCTCTCTCTCTCTCTCTCTCTCTCTCTCTCTCACACACACACACACACACACACACACAGGCACACATTGCACATTAATTATTTCCATCAGTGTACAAACATCCTATTATTTTGCCTACTGCTAAAAGAAAAAGGAAATGCCCTATAACCCCATATTCCTTTCAACTAATGTTCTATTCCATTCTTTCTCCTGGAAGAAAATTCCCATGAGCACTGTTTGATATAATGTCTCCAATTTCCTTCTTCCTTCTTTTCCTTAGAATCCTTGAGCTTCTGCATCTACTACTTTACAATGTTGTTACTCAGTTTGCAATGATCTTCATTTTTGCTAAATCGAATACTCAATTCTCATACTACATAATCATATTCACAGTATTTTATACTTCTATATTTAGCAATTTCTTCAATCTAGAAATTTGGGGCTCAGTCCTTGTTTGAGTCCTCTTCTCTTCTGGTCACCTTGTTACACTAACCACCTGAATAAGACCACAACCTGCCTCCAACATAAGCACACACACAGGCACAGGAATCCACACAAGTGTGCATACTCAGACTCATAAGGTACATGCTATCCTCCTTATCCTACTTGGCATTTTTCCATAGCACACATAACCATTTGGCAGAATGCATAGTTACTTGTTTTTTACATTCCATCTTCCACCATTTGAATATAAGTTCCAAAAGGACAGGGACTTAGTTTTATTCACCATTAAATCCCCATAGTCTACAACAGTGTTGACGCATATTAAGCATTTAACAAGTTCTATTTGAATAAATGGATAAAAGTGAGTGAAATAAATGCTTAAATTTAAGAAATTTTTCAGAAGGTAAAAATAGTGGTTGAATTAGTGATGACAAATCAAACATGTTAACAAGCTAAAATATAAATATTCCATATATGTATTTATTCATTCATAGTATTTATAACTTGTTTATTCCCAAAACTGATTTGAGGCAACTGATATGTATACAGCTTTGCTATTTATAAGCTGAGTACAGAATATTCTGTTTCTTATAAAGGAAAGAAATGCTGTCTAATTTCCTTTGTAAGGAAAGGAAACAGACTAATAAGGCTTTTTAAAACAATAATGGGTGAGTGTTCAATTTTTTTATGTAGCTTTTTTTAAAGCACACATATGGGTAATGCTAAGGTTGGGAGATACTTGGGTTAATAGAAACCAAGAGGATTTTCTAATCCTCACCAGAGGGCATGCTTATTGATTTTAGAGAGAGGGGAAGTGATAGAGAAAGAGAGGGAGAGAAATATCCATGTGAGGTTGCCTCTTGTTTGCACCCCAGCCAGAGACCAAACCCACAACCCAGGCATGTGCCCTAAGCAGTACTCAAACCTGCAAACTTTCAGTTCATGGGCCGGTGCTCCCAGCAACTGAGCCACACCAGACAGGGCAACCAAGAGGATTTTTTTTTTTTTAAGAATGAAGATGTCAAAAGAGCCTTTACTCTCTTCTTAGATATGCCTATGCTCCTTTCCAGTTCTATTAGCTCAAAAGACAATTCTACATACAACAAATGCACCACTGAAATCTGCATATTGCAAAAAAAAAAAGTCATTTAAAAAATTTTACTGGTATAAAAACAGAGGTTTTTCCATAACCCTAAATGTGTAAATTAGTCAAGACATGTTAAATCTCTCTAATTATATTTTATTTGTCTAATAAAAGTTTTTGCTCACAAAAAGGTAAAGATATCTTTTTGTTTCTGGTAAGAAAGTAATTTTCATAATGAGATTGGCTAGAGTCTAGAACAAGTTTTCCTCAAAAGTGGAGAAGGCTTTGAAACTATTCAAATAAAACGATACAAAACAGTGGAATATGTACTATAGTAGGAGGGGAAATGCTGCCCAGATCCCTGGAGGCTGCAGCCGAGGGCTGAATAGGCCTTTTCAATCTCCAGCCATTATGATTCTAGGTAACTATTCTGAGAATAGATGAAAGAAGTGGTTTTTCTATCCATGTTGAGCTCCTATTAGCCCCTTGAGGAAATAAGGGTTTTACAGAAAATGTGATTTCTCTAAGTGTTACTGAAATGACCTTAACTCCTTACAAAAAAAGAATCTAATAATGACTACATTTTCTAATATTAACAAAGCTGCAAAGTTACTAGAATAATTTCCCTTTGCTTGGATAGCAAAATCCTTCAATGTCCTTGTCTCTCTTTCCCCAATAGTCTATATTTGCTCTTTAATATTTGCTTCCAATCATCCTGATACAAAGCTGCAATGTGAAGTTGAAAGATTCAAAAGGGAGAGAGAATACAGCTGCCACCCCACTCTGAGTGAGTCCACCGAACTGGAAGTCTACCCTGCATTTAATTACTCTACTAGACGGTGCAAGGATAAGGTCTCTGGAGTGTTGTACTATCATGAGTGACTGAACCTGCTTACTATAATAAGCTTTTCTACAGCTAAGCCAAAAGGTTAAAAGTATACATCCAACTTCAAGGCAAGCATTGTTTTTAAATAGCTGCAAAACCAAAAGAATAACAGAACCTTATTTTGAATGAATGTCTTGGTTTCAAAACCTTAAGTTGAACTAGGAGAGTTTTGTGGAAAGAACTGTTCCTTCACACAAACTGACAATTATTTGGGTCAGTAATGGGGGCAGAAGCCTGTCCTCCCCACACCAACTTCTCCCACACCCACAGCATCATTAGCTCATGTCGGTATAATGAATAGCAAAGATGATTGCACTTGTAAGATGAATCAGCAATTCCCAATTGGAGCAGCCAAAGAAGACTGTTTTCTTTCTGAATCATTGTGAAAGGCAAATGGAGAAGTGACAAACAGACTTTGTTCTCCATCAGTGACGGGAGGGGAATTCACATGGAGAGCCAAATTTCCAAAATAAGGCATACCGGGCTTGCCAGCAAAATTGTTCACACCCCCACAGAGACCACAAAACCCTGCAGCTGTAATTTCAGAAACACACATGTGTATAAATCAAGTAATTGCACACCTAACTATCCACTTGAGCCTGTGTGCCTGTGTGTGTGTGTGTGTGTGTGTGTGTGTTTTGCAGCTGCCCAGGGCACTTGTGCTATTTGGCTTTGAAAACAAGGTTTAGTTTAATTGACAGGATATTATCAAATTCAAGCTGGCTTGTATGGACAAATCTCAAAATATACGGGTGGTATACAGAATCAAGCAGCACATATTAATGTTCCATATGTGTGTACTACAAGGTCCTTGCAGCAGACTGAATTCTAAACAGAAAGAAACAAAATTTAAATGTCAGTTTAGTTCTAATTCACGAAATTCATGAAAGAATGCTTTCAGAGCATTCATTGAAGCAACATAATTTTGAAATATTCTTGCCATTTACAAAATGAGAGAGAGAAGAAATGAGCAAGTATCTTCTCACCTTATATAATGATATTCTTCAAAGGGATGAGGGGGTGCTTTGGGTCTATTGTCCAGAAGCACAAGTAGATCCATGTTTCCATGTTCCATCTGGCAGAAGCCCCAGAGGACAACCGTGGAGGAGGCTGTCGGCCCTCCAGAAAGTAGCCCTCGCCACAACATGGAATCTACCTGCAGGCTAAGCTTGTGCTCCAATCTCTCCAAGAGAAATTCAGGTCTGTGGGACTTCAGAACAGGTATAGCTGCTACCAGTCCTCTACAAAAGCTTGCGTGGTATAGCAAAGAATGATTAATGTGGAACCAGTTCATCCAAAAACTCTGCTAAAATTCAACACAATGCATTTCTACAATTGTCACCCTGAGAGAAAGAAAAACATGCATTTGTTTCACTAAGATCTAAACCACTAACCTCTCATTTATCCCCACTCCCAAGAGTTTATAGATTTGGGTATTTTTTAAGTACACATATACACACGAGTATGCAAAACACACACACACGCACAAATTTTAAACCAGCAAATTTTCAGTGGAACGATGTCCCATAAGGATGATTTTTTTTGAAACAAAAGTCAGTAATCAGCCAGAGCAAAGAGAATTCCATGCAAGTGTTTGTCCCAAAGATCTGCAAAGTCCCACTGATCCATTCGGGCAAAATTTCCAGTAAATCTTGTTTCACAAAGTTTTTATCAAAGAAACCCATTACGTTTGCATGTAACATTAGCCAAAAATAACATTTCAATATGACAGCAACAAAATTTAACCCTTTTTTTAACGACTTACAGATTTTATTATTGAAAACTTAAATCAAAGGCCAGGTTTTGAGACTTTTAGAACTGGCTTGCTCTCTTTGCTTTGTTATCAGGGAACTTGAAAATGTATAAGGTGTTTATGGCCTATTAAAGAACCATTAGGCCATAAAAATAATCAGCCTATAAAAACAGTGAGGGAAGGTAAAACGTCGCACTTAAACTAGAATCTGATCACTGTATAAAGGCCTAGAAAGAAAAACTATTGATTTCTTTTCCATTAAACAAACATTAAATTTCAGATGAAGTAATAAGTTAAAAAATAAACTTGGATCTAATACGATTGAAAGAGGGAAAGCAATATAAGAAAAACAATGCCCACAACCTACCGTACAGTTGAAATGATGTCTGTGTATATCGTGTGGAGGAGGCATGTGGGATTCTCATCACCAAACTGTTTATTTAGACTCTGCTGCATTCATAAGGGCATCTTTTGGATAGCATGAGGATTCATAAGTCTGATTTCTCAAATTCTAATAAGGTATTTAACACTTGCGTACTACAAAGTATAATTTCTGATATTGCAATGTAGCTTTCGATCAGCCTATGGGAAAAGGTTGGGGTCAAGACAGTGCTAGACCGGCAATAAGAAGAGCGAGCATGGGATAGAGAACTCAGCCTTGGGCAGACTGGCTGTCAGTCCTCACTACCCATGTGATGCTGGGGAAGATTCCTACCTTCTCTGCTTCTAAGTCCCCATCTCTTCAGAATGGGGGATAGTATTAAATTATTGAAATGTAAGGATTTCGTGAAATAATATAGCAAAAGAACTCTGCCTGACACAAAGAAAGCACTAAATATGTTTATTATCTGAGTCCCTAAACATCTCTAATTTGGGGCAATTCCCTCAACCTCTCTGACCTGTATCTCTTGTAATGAGGGAATTAGACTATGGTCAGGACCAGTCCTAGTCATCGCTGACTCCTGTTCCCTAAATTGAGTCAGATCTTGAACTTCTTGACAACCAAGTACCAGACTAAACTCCTAGGCCCACTGCAGGCCAGGATGGACTTCCTGACATCTTGCCTATATGGTGATAATAGACCCATTCCCTGGGAATTCCTGTAGGTTTTCTTTTCACTCTTCAAACACAAAATAGATCCCAAGGTAATCGTTCTCAGCTTTAGGGTACAAAACTGGTGAATAATAAGTATATGAGGAATATAACACTTTGGGGGCACTAGTTGTTAAATGAAAGTAATAATTACAGTTAAATCATTGATAATAATTATATTATAAAATAAAATAATCATATTATTATACAATATGATTATAAATTACTTTAGTAATAATTTTAAATTTATAGATTTAGAACTTGAAACTGACTTTTAAAAATACATTAGAGCAGAATTGAGATTACTTACCTCCTATAATATCACTTGATTTAAATTATGTAATCAAAACTTTTCTCATAAGAAACTTGGAAAAACCATAAATATTTCACTAATGTTAATATATGTATTAAATATTTTGTGGCAAAGAAACACATAAGAACTAATTCTCAAAAGGAAACTTTTTAAAAGGGCAAAGGAATCAATGTGTGGACCTGATATAACATTGAAACCATGTATACAATATGATTGGAAGTTAACTGAAAATGCTTGTTTGCTAAATTAGACTCATAGAGATAAAATAGACACATTCTAAATTTCTCTATTATCTCTGCAGTCCACATTCACTAAAATATTTTATTACTATATTTTATAATTTTTTTATTTCAAGATACTTCTTTAAAAGTTATGATTTCATATATCATATATATATGTATGTATATATATGTGTGTATGTTTGTGTGTGTATGTGTATATATGCTTCTCACCTTATTACTCAAGCTATTTTTACCTACAAACAATTCTCAGGTATTTCCTAAGTCTCCTTAAATAATACCTAAAATTATAATCTATAAGAAAATGGTACCTACGGAAAAAGAAAAAGAAAACTCAGGAATGCCCTACACAGAGAGATGAATTCAAAGGTAAGCTTCCTATTCTCGTTATCATTACTTTCCTTCATTCATATTATCCTTTTTATTGTCTAGTCCAGATTTCCAAGATAAGTCTTGGGAACAACCATCAGTGTTACATCATAACTAGTTAGAAATGCAAATTCTTGTGGAAGCAGTAATCTGTGTTGTAACAAGCTCTCCAACTAATTTGGATACATGCTAGCTGGAAAACCACTAATGAAGACCATATATTAAATCATACTATTTGAAGTATTGAACAAAGGGGGCAAAAAATAATTTCACATCCTAATTTTTGCCTGTACTGTAAAAAGTTATCATCCCATCTAAGTGTCCCCCGCAATAACAGGGTCATACTGAAAGATCACACATAAGTTTAACAACATATGTTGTGCATTGCATATAAAATGTAATGTGCATAGCCAATGTTCCCAAGATCAGCTTCTAGCTGCATGCTAATTCTTCACTAGCCTTTAAGAAAACACACTTTCCAGTGTCTTCTCACTGATGTTTTTGAATGGGTTTAATTATGAGAAATCCATTCATTAAGCAATTTCTTAATCATCCATGTGACCATCCAGAACTTCTAATCAAGTAATTCATTCAACATTTGTGAAACAACTACTTTGCTCAAACCTATGTTAAACATTTTGTGGAACTAGGGAACAGAAGAAAGAGGGAAATACCAACATGCATATAAAGTCAGTGTCTAATTGCTTCAGTTCTAGTTTAGGAATAAACTGGATAAATACATTGCAATCTACACATATGAAATACTAAGCCAATGGCTATAAATTCATTTCAGTTACATACAATGTGAATGAATCTCATCCACACAAAGTTAAATAGAAGAAGCCAGAAACAAGAGCACTAACTGTATGAATCTGTTTATATAAAGCCCAAGAGCTGTGAATTATGCTATTATTTTAGAAAATAAGATGGTGGTTACAATTAAGGGAAGAAAGATGAAGTTCTGAAAATATTGATTGCAAGGGGATCACAAATGAGCTTCTTGATGATATTACATGTAAGTGTCTACTTTGAGGAGAAACAAAGCTATTGGGGATACATCCATGCTCTGTGCACTTCTCTGTATGTATTTTCTACATAAGTTAAAAGTTTATAATTAAACATACTCTAACAAGGTCAAAACTATGTTTGTGCATCAAAACATAGATAAGCTGTAATCTCCCTAACATAGAAAGAACTGAAAAATATTGTAGAAATAAAGACCACCCAAATTAGAACAAGCAAAGCCCTTTTACTCAGCTTCTGCTCTAGTAAAAGAGTCAGCCACCATCATTTGTGTTCTGGCAGAAACTCAAAAGCAAGCAGACAAGCAGGAAAGCTTCATAGTGAAAAAAGGGAAGGCTTCCAGGATGCCCTTAATGGAGATTCCTGCAAGGGGAAACTGTAGGCAGGCTAACTAGATAAGGAATATCCTATGTGATTGGTTATGGCTATATTTTTTGTCTTCACTGTTTGGTCCTAAGTTGGAAGCTGGGGCAAAAATTAGGGAAGCTGTCAGTCGTTAATCGAGTCCTGGCCATTTGGGGATGATTGTTACAGGGATTATAATTTGGTTTCGTGGAGTGGTTGCTGCACGTAGTGAGTGAGAGTCCAGGCTCTGTAGCTTCAGCTTCACTGGAGAGGACACTCCAGCGTCATCGCAAGATGTCGATTCAACACGGGAGGAGACAGATACCGTGTCACTCCCGAGTCGGACTGCACAGCCATTCTCAGCGGTGCAGATAGACTCTTAAGAAGCTACACCATCGTCTCTCGAGACGACGGCTGCCGACGACGACGATATATGGTCTGCTGTTGCCTATTTGCATATTCAATCTCTCAATATCAATGAGAAAACGACCGACAATCCAATTTTCAAAGACAATTCTAAATGAAATAATTTAACATAGTCCACAGAAGGAAATTTAAATGACTTCAAAATTAATAATCTCATTCATAATAAAAGGTACATCTCAGTATTTTCTTCAGACCAATTTGAATAACAAACTTCGAAATTATCAAAGAGTTTGACAACAAATTTTGAGAAAGAATCTGATGAAACAGATAACTCTCATGCATGAATGATGGTAATTGGAATAACCTCTATAGAAGACAATCTAGTAATATCTATTACAATTAAAATGCACATACCCTTAAAGCCAGAAAGTCTACTTCTAGGAATTTGTTCTACAGATGCTCTTGCACATATGTAAAATGACATAAATAAGGTTATTGATTACTGATATTCTTATTAAGCAAAAAATAGGAAATTACCTAAATGTCCACTTATAGGGATACTGATTAAATATGACAATTTATAGTGGAACACTAAATAATTATAAGAAAGATGAGAAGGCATTTTATCTTCTGATATAGAATAACTTCCAAGATACTTCATTAAGTAAAAAACACAAGGACATATAAAATAGTAGGAGAATAAATAACACATATACATATACACTTATATGTTTGTACATATATTTTGCTTGTATATACATAAAATACATAAATTATATTTGCACAATTGTGGGAAATCTTATATATACATGAGTAATTAATAACAAGAACTACCTCTGGAAAGATAATTGCAATACCCAGTGACAACAATAAGAGATTGATTGCTCACTGAATAAATTTTTGTACTTCTAAAATTTTGAATTATTGAATACATAAGCTATTAAAATCTAAACTCGATTTTAAAATGGCAAGTAAGCTAAAAAGTATTAGCAACATAATGGCATAATCTCTGTGCTCAATATAAACAGAGCTTCTATGTATCAATATGAAAAAAATACATGAAAATATCAAAGGGAACACTTTGTCAAGAATATGATTACCTAACCACTGTTTTGTCCACCTGAAACTAATACAAAATAATATTCAATGTAAACTGTAACTGAAAAAAAAGTAAAGAAAAGTATTTTATTAATCAATGTTACTCCAATAGGCTCAATAAAATTATTTTTTAATTAGTGGTGATCACAATGCAGTATACAGATGCTATATAATAGAATTACCAATATATACTTAAAACTTATATAGCATAGTAACCAATGTCACCCTAATGAATTTAATTTAACAAAAAATAAAAAGATAAAAAAAGAAAATTTCAATAAAATATGATAGAAAATATTACAGAAGTTGAAACTAAAATCACCAATAAACATATACAAACATGTTCAACTTTATAATAGTTAATAAAAACATAGCAGATTATATTGTTTTAATTATATTGTCAAAAGCTATCAAAAGAAGTATCATCCAGGGTCAAGATTAAAGGAAAACATGCACTCATATTTCTGATGTATGTGAAAGGCTTAAAATATTTTTGTAATGCAGTCTAAAAATCTCTACTTAAATAAACACACATAAATCCTGACCCATGCATTCCATTTGGGGAAAATTGTACTATTAAAATAAAGGTGTCAGTATGTAAAGCTCTCTCTGTAAAGGTACTGATGGCAACATGACTTGTAGAGGCAAAACCACACCAAAACAAAAATGGTAAGCCATCTGAAAATCTAACAGTAGAAAAATATGAAATAAGCTAGAAAGCAGTCATACTATAGAATATAACTCAGCTTTCAGAAAAGATGCATAAGTCCTAGTAATACTGTTAAATGAAAAAAGTAATTTTGCCCATGCCAGCTAGTCAGGAGGCCTCCTCCATCTGAAAGTTATGCCACCTGGAATCTGGAATCCCTGAGTTTGCCACAGCAGTGCCTCGGTCCCAAAGTGACACACTCCCACTCAGGTTTCATTACCCAGCCCTTGTCATAGGAACCCAAGCTATCAGCAAGGGAGGTGTGGCTGGGAAACGCAGAGGGAATTTATTCAGCAAGCACTGATGGTCTCTTCCATGGTATATATGTCTGTAGCTTAATATGAACACATCAAATTATTAATATTGTTGCTCTTGAAGAAAGATAATAGATGGATAGAAATACACACCTAAATCTATAGGGAAAGCCTGCTACGTGATCCACGGAGAGGGAAAGTTTGAATGTGAGAGAAAGAAAAAGAAGAGTCAACCAGTGGTTTCAGGTTCCTGAGATGGTAAGAAGGGGTGGAGCACAATATACAAAATGAAAATCTCAATAAAAGATCACTTTTCTATTATAAATCAGAGAAAACTAATAGGGTAGAAAGGATACAGATAGAGGTGAGCTTGCATCTTTGATGTCTACAACATGAAAAAGTGTCTTTCCCGTTATTCCTAAATTCTGTATAAAAGAGGGGCCAAGTGTTTGACTAGACTAAAGTTAGAAATAATGGTTGTAGAGGTGGAAAAATAAGTTAGCCAGGGACACATATTGGTGTTACCAGTATATTAGACACAACTGTACCTCCTCAGGTTTCATCAACTGCTTTCTTCTTTCAGAACTTGCCTTCAAGACCACTATTCCACTGTCACTGTCACCACTGCTGACATCTCCAAACTGCCCGTGATGCTGGAAATCAAGGTTCCTAAACTGAGGCATGTCCTCATGTCTCTTAGTCCAGGTGTTCTATGACCAGAGCTGGCAAGCTGGACTTGCTGGCAATGACAGTCTTTGACTGATCAGGCCTCAGGATTTCAAGACATCCTGTGACTTAAAAGGAATCTTGCTTAGTACTCCATCTTCCCTGATGTTGACAAGGAAACCAAACAAAGCCAAGCACAGGTAGTGCTGGTAGTGCTTAACCTTGCGTGCTTTCTGTTAATGTTTAAGGAACAGTGTATCTGTTCCCATAGTCTTAAAAGAATAGATGATTGAATTCTTGTTTTTTGTTTTTGATATTAATCATTCTTTATAGTTTGTATATTAACCTCCCTTTGTTTTAATCCCAAGTAAGTAACTGTATATTGTAATCAAAATTGGAATGTGCCTGTGAGCTCATTCCTTACCCTCCCTATTGATTTCTATACTTGTAAAACTCAATAAAAGGAGAGGTCTTTGCGCCGCTCACTGCTGACCTGCCAGAGCGTGCGGCAGCCCTCCAACCGACTCATTCTCCTTGCTGGAATTACTTCTGTGCCCTCGACCACATTTAATACAACATGCCTGTCATCCACATTGAAACCCAAGGTCAACTCCACAGCTAGTATACATCACACACTGTTACCCATGCTTTTACCCCCTCCTATTCTAGATTTGGGTGAAACGATACACTTCTGGGCTAGGATGTGGTTTCCACAGCATCTACCAAGGAGCCAGGTGGGTAAGCCAAAAAGTTTAAGGTAATTATCTCCTGTGATGTGAAAATAAGAGATGGGATGCGTCCAGACAGATGAGGCCCTCTTCTTTCACCCATCTACTACTCAATGTGCAGTTTCTATTTGTAGCACATGTCAAGCAAATGTGCCTGCTGAGTGCCCTGTTGTGCCTCTTCAAAACTCATCATGAGTGATAGCCAGTGTGATGGTACCTCACATTGGATTGGTCTGTATGTATTTCTTTTGCTTACTTTTCTTTTTATTCACTCTTTCACCTGGGCTTGACTAGCACAGACACTCTGTACATTTACCTTTACCTGGGCTCAGCTTGTCAGAAGACCTGAACTAAAACAATTAGTGGTTCAGGAAAATAGATGTCCAGAGTGGGAACTTGATGTTGAGTTGTGTAACCAAAAGAGGCCCTATTGATGGCAGTTGGAGTGGTACTTAAGCTTTCAACTATGATTAATGAAGTGAAGTGCATGTAGAAAGCAAGGCATTGGAAGATCAGTGGCTGTGGCATTTAATCGGTACAGAAAATATATTAATACAAAATGTACATTAGGAAGGTTTCTTAAGACAGCCCTGGAGACTGCAAGAAAAAAAATGGCAGGTGCAGAACAATCAAGCCCTCTTCCTTTCCAAACAAAAAGGGGGACGGGTTTGAAAGTCAAATCATCTCAGTGGTGGCTTTACAAAGACCCTTATCTTCTGTATCTGCAGCAGACTGTACTGAAAATAAATCCTGGGATCTGGTTGTTTGGGTGACAGAACTACAATGGAGATTAAATGTGCAGCTTTCAGATATTTATGTTATCACAGAGACTGTGGGAAAGAAAAAGTGGAACACTGAGATATGACATGGAAATATCTTGATAGGTAAACCCTATAATCTTGAAAACCCAAATATACTGAGCCATCTTTGTGAGAAAAAGCAACTCCTTCCCGGGAAACTGAATAATGAACTCACATGAAGAATGTTCTTTCAAAGCATGGACCCATCATTACTTTTTGCCAACTGTGAGGACTATAACTTGGTTTCACTAACTCTCTTTTCTTAGTTAGCTAAGACAATAAGATTAAACGCTGCTTTGAAAGGGTCTGCGTAACTGACTGGGCTCTTAGAGGAGAAACAAGGGCATCTATATTACCACACACACAAAATAAGGGGCCTGGATAAATGGAGGTTATAAGAGGCTCTTGGAGGGACAAGTGGTAGGCGATAGCATACAAAACCCCTTTTCCCCTCTGCATCATTTAGGATTTCATTAAAAAAATAACTGGTGGCAATATTTGATCATATGCAATTGTGAACACTGGTAAAACAGTCTCTGTAAAACTGAGGGCAGGCAACAGAGAAGGAAATGGATGCAAAAGGGGAGAGCAAGAACTAACTGAAACCCATGAGGACAAACTAAAACCCAGCCTTGATAGAATCAGTGTCCTTGATGAGAAGCTGGCACCTTTCATCATAAAAGTAAATACAGTGGATAAACCAAGCACGCCGTGGTCCGGGGACAGTCAACTGACCTGGAGCCTGCACGATCCTTCCCCATGTGGGAAGGCCACCCTCCCCTCCACACTCCGACTCTTATTTGGGATTTCTGGACCCAAGGGTAGGTAGGACGATGACCATGTCAAGCTTGAAGCAGCTAGAGGAGCTTGAGACCTTCATCCATTGTCCTTTATAAGATTATAAAGGGTCTTAATATCTGAGAGGGAGGAATTGTTATTTTTTATTGTTAAAATAATTAATTAATCATTTACTTATTTATAAAAAAAAAAAGAATATATGAAAGGGTGAAGTGGGAGAGTATGTATGTACAAACCATGGGCATGGACTTGGTGCGGATTGCTGGAGGAGGGGGGTGCTGGGTGGAGGCGAGTAAAGGGGAAAAAATTGGAACTATTGTAACAATATAATCAATAAAATATACTTAAAAAAAAAGTAAATACAGTGGCACCTTGTTACATGTTGTTACTTCATTCTGGAATTCGTGATGAGTGCCAAAACTGACGAGTACCAAACAAGGGACAAGTGATGAAGCACTTTCCCTTGCAGGGCAGCTTCATGACTCATAGGAGTTCCAGGAAGTGCAACGAGTCCCCAGCAAGCACCAGCGCTGAAACATTTTTTCTTGTCAAAATGCAATGAGTACAGCATTTGATGAGTCCTGAAGCCGATGAGGACCGAGGTATGACTGTACACACTTGGCCCAGGAGCGAAGGTGAAGGGAAATCCATAGGAAGGTGGGAGAGTCACATGCAATGTGTTGAATCAGCACCTAAGCCACAGCAGTGAACTATTATATAAAAGCTCCTGCCCCAATCTTCTGAGCATAAAGATAAAATGATGAGTGCTTCACTTCTTTCTTTTCTATGTTATGTGGAAAAGTCCCTCATGGCCCATCTAAAAGGAAACCTGCAGGGAGAGGAATTCTGGAAAATGTAGTCAACAATGCCCCCATACCCTACTTAATTCCCTTGATCATTGCTTTTGTAGAAAGAACTTCCTCCCTCCTGTACCATCTCATTGGCACTGCTGTTGCCTCTGGGAAGCTTCTCTTCTGCCCATGTGGCTCCCCACCCACACACCAAGTCTACCCATGGTAAGCCAGCTTTCCACTTCTGGCCTGGAGTGAAATGCCGCACTGTAGGGCTTCCTGAACATCCACCAAAGGGCAATAAAATGCACCCCCAAAAGTCACAGGAAATGGGAGACAAGAAGGAACTAGGCATTACATTCCCCCTCTTTCTTCTTTTCCACAGCCTACTCTGAGATACATACAGATCTTCCTCAGAGCCCAGCCATAGAAATTCCCTCTGCCTGCTCAGAGAACACGCCTGCTGAGTCACTTCGCAGTCCACATGAAGCAGGTAGTCAGCACGAGAACTCGTCACTAACTGTGTTGTTTCACATTTGTTGATGTCTCGCTTCCCATTTTCCACATCCCTATTATCGTCCCCATTAAGAACAGCATATTAATCTTTGCCTCAAGCTCTGTGCCCTAAAACCTTAAAAAAAAAAAAAAAAAAAAAAAAAACACCACCAGGCCATTTGAAGATTCATCTGAGGCAGGGAATGATGAATAAAGATATGAAAGCTATCTACTTTGTTTTGATGATTAAGTTCCACCTTCTTGTTCAAGTAAAAACACAGAAAAAGAGGATTGTTTGGTTTATCCAGGGTTAAGGTTTTGTGAAATGCCTTAATGAGAAAAGACAAGAGGGCCTCATCTCACACCTGCTATCAGTGAGTGGGATTTGAGACAGCATTTTTAAAAACTATATCCTTTCCAAACATCCTGCCAGTAAAAACAAGCTTTGATGGAAGAGAAAGAGAAGTTCATTCTGAAAGAATGATTT
The DNA here is from genome assembly GCF_987537825.1 of Furipterus horrens. Lineage (NCBI taxonomy): Eukaryota > Metazoa > Chordata > Mammalia > Chiroptera > Furipteridae > Furipterus > Furipterus horrens. The sequence goes on from NW_028327175.1 coordinate 89,621,867, forward strand.
CCATGAAAACTAGGGGGCAGCACCTTGCTCTCATTGGAGAGGATGCTGATACTGATAGGTTTTTATAACTCCTCCTCTTTGTCTTGCCTAGAATAAACTTGGATACTAGCATAAGAATATTATTAATTTTTGCCATTTTCTTAACATTTAAACTGACTTCTGATTATATGCAGACCTTCTGTGGGATTCATTAGGGTTTTCAGATCCAAACATGCCATTGCAACAGATAACTACTTCTATGAGACGAAGAGGACTCCAGTCCACAAAAGAGGAGAAATAGTGAAAGGACCCTTCTCTACATTTTAATTAAAACAACATTTATTCGGCACTCCTTATAGGCCTCCTATAATGGACATCACTGAGTACATAAAAATGAATCAGGACCTTAATTTCAATATAATGTGATGAGTGCTGTGAGAAAGGAGACATCATGAGAGGAAAAGCATCTATTCGTGGGGCTTTGAGAGGACTTCTGGGGGAAAAGACAACTACCTGAGGTTTGGGGCGATCCAAGCAAAGGAGGAGCAGCAACATTTCAAAATGACCTTGCATATTTATTTATCATGCCATTTACTAAGTGGTTACATATGCTCCAAGAAAAAAAAATGTCTTACACATCCTCTCTCAAAGCTCATTTCTTTACCTACTTTACTCTTCAAAACAAAGAGACCAAAGAATACAATTCCTTCATTGGACTGGAATATAAGGACACTTGTCACAAAGCAAAAGTAACTAAACTTGAGGTTTTTCAAAACCTGAAGTGGGTTTTAAATTTAAATAAATGTATTAATATTATATTTCAAGCTGTTTTTCACAGATGTAGAGGGTTTTTTTTTTTTAAGTACACTTATTGTAACTCATTATTTCAGTAGCTAAATGTACTCTGGAAACCTGGTGAGGTGATATGAAGGATGGAGAGAAACAGTGACAGAGTGAATGATTTTCACGCATTTACATACTGAAAGGAGTTTTGCTTCAGGATTCCTGGTAAGTTATCAGCACTAAGTTATTGGGTTTTTTTGTTTGTTTGTTTTTTTCTTTAAAAATTAGGTCTTCTGAGTCAAACAATAACATCAGCCAAGCCATTGTTAAGACAGCAAGACACTTCCCACAGTGCATCGGGAAATGTCACATGTCCCAGTACTTCAGCACAGTTAATGACAGAACAGACAAAGGAAGCCAGTTATGCGCTCTTTTCTGTTCCTGAAAGCTCATTATTGTAACAAGTTATCTAAAACCAACTTGCTGAGACATGTCTTCTGTCTTATTTTTGCACATTCTCATTTTCATTTTCTTTCTTTCTTTATTTTATTTTTTTATTGTTGTTCTAGTACAGCTGTCTCCCTTTTTCCCCCATTGCTCTCCCCTGTCCTGCCCCCTTGCCCCCAGCTCCCAGTCAATCCCCACCCTGTTGTCTGTGTCCATGGGTCACTTACACATGTTCCATTTTCATTTCCTTGACGATGAACTATGATCTATTTTCCAGTATTTTCTCTAATTCCTGCTTGAACATCCACACAGGCAATTAAATGAATGCCTTTTAACCTTTCTTGAAATACATCTGAACTAAGTAGAAATAAAAAACCTTAAACTATCACAGGTTAAAAACCTCAGGGCAAGTCCTTGACCCAAGAAAGATTATTCTCATTTCTTTTCTATGAGGTCTACACATTAGATCATTCCTTTTTCTGCCTCTTTCCTCTTACACTTGATATATTTTTCCAGACAGCCTTTGAAGCATCTAGTCTAGGAAAAGATGATAATAGTTAGTGCACAGAGGTTAGCTTGGGCAGGGCAAGAGGGTAGGGAATGTGTACCACATCTTCTCAGATTCACACTTTCAGGATCAAAGTCAAGTGGGATCCTCAGATTTAAACAAGTTTTTAACAAACTCTTTGCACACCTCAACACCAAATTCTTTCCACCATTACATTGATCAAATGCTTTATCATTGTTCACTTCAGTAACCAAAAAAGCATCAGCTTAAACCCTAGGTCATCAGACTACCCACTGTCCTTCACTCTACTGATCACCCCAAAGCGACACATCTTCTTACCTGAAGACTTTACCTACTGCTCACCGGCCCTCTCTCCATTACTGCTCCATTATAAAACTATGGTCCCAGTTTTTCTTGTTCTGTGGTAATTCTGAACAGATCCACATTTTACTTTCAAAAATTTTCCAATTTGGACAATAAATTGTATAGTTATATAGTCACCTTGGTTATATTTACTGGTGTTTGCAACAGGCAAATATGATCCTATCAATCTCAATCTCTAACATCCCAACCCCTTATTTCTTCTCCTTCAATGGTATTGCTCTGTAGCCTACCTTGATTATTCATTCCCCAAATCCTACCCTAAATCTTCTCATTACCAAACCTTAAAACCCCTTCCCCGAAACCTTAATTTTAGTCTTCCTACTCTCTGACCTTTCCTATCTTTTCAAGTCACACACATTATTACTCCAAAAACAATAATCCTTTCTTCCCTTCATTACTTACAATTTAGTCTCCCATGGCCTTTCTTCCCCCCTCACGTTTGCATGTCCTTATTTTTCTATGTAGGCAGCTTACCCTGATCAGTCATTAAAATCCCTCCATTGCATATACCCTCAACTCTTTAGTTTCACGCACCCTTTACCTTATTCCCTTGACTAAACCAAAACCTTAGTTAAGTTTTATTTTCTGTCTACTTCACACTTGCTCCTAAGCAGTCAAATGAGATTGAAAATGGCTACACATGCACACATGTGCATGCACACACATGCATGCACACACACACACACACCACACACACACATCACTATTGTAAGCATGCTGATTGTACTTTAATTTGTGATCACTTTATTTATTTTTTAATTTTTTATTATATTGGGGTGACATTAGTTAATAAAATTATAGAGTTTCAAGTGTACAATTCTGTAAGACATTATCTGTATATTGCATTGTGTGATCACCTTAAATAGTCTATAACATTCTCTGGCAATTTTACTCTACTTCCCCAGACTATTCACTCTCCCACTCACTTAGATGATTCCATGCAGTGTTCCCTATAATCAAATTTTGAAATTTTCTTCTCTCCTCCTCTTTCTCAACTGATGAATGTACTTCCTATTTCACTAGCAGAAAGCAGCAATCAGAAATGAATTTCCGCTAAATCCCTCTCTCACATCTATCTGTCCCCTAAATTTGTGTTCAGATACACTGCTTTCTCTTGTTTTAACTGTACAAGCTTTAGAAAAGACGAAGTCCTACAATTATCCACGAGATCTCATCCATTGACTAGTAACACTACATCTCACCTATTCTCCTGGAAAAAGAGAAGGCAAAAAGAGAAAAAAATAACATTTTAATTAATAAAGGATGGACCGAGAAAATGTGACATGTCACCAAAAGCATCTGCTTCCAAAGTGATTTCAACTTTATAGCAACAATATGGGTTTGTTGTCCAACTAGATCTACTAGACTGTAGACTCAGGTCAAACCTCACATAATCTGAAAGTCTGAATAGTAGAGCATGGTAGCTATTTCATTGTTTGTTAGTTTGTTTTCATTAGGTTTCCCACAATCACTTAAGTACTACTAAAGATTCATGTGGTTCAGATTACTTCATTCACCAGACTGGTTTTGCTCTCTATTAGGGTAACTGGTTGTCTTTGCTTTTAATAGTTGAGCTATTAACTAAGCAATGAACTAAACTGCCTCTTGGCCTTTGCCATCCCATGGGTATTCCCTTGCCATCAGAATCATGGAGCCCATTTAAATTGCTGTGTTCCCACCAGAATTCCCACAACAGAGGGAAGAGCCAAGGTAGCACTTTGCAAAGATGTCAATGCTGGCATCATCTATGTACTTCTCACAGCTTAGGTAAGGAAATGTGGTAAGGCCTACTCAGCAAGGAGCAGGTGATATGTGATAAGTCCACACCAATAATTCTTTCTTCTACAATATGTCTAAGTAGAAGAACAAAATTTTATATGGTATTAGAAAGCTCAAGTATAAATCTTATTTTCAAAAAATGCATTAGTATATACATATTCAATTATTATCACAGGTCAGGGAGGTTATATTTAGAGGATTACTTTTCACAAAGGCAATAGCAAATTTAACCTCTTTGAGAGAGGAGTGAAGAAGCATAATTCTCAATGACATGCATGTTAACAAGTGTAGTTTTCCATAACAAATATAAATTATTTATAAATTAACAAGTAAGTGAGCACTCCTTGGAAAGCAACCATTAAACCAACTTCCAAATATTACAGAAAAAATAATTTTTCTCTTTGTAGTAAAAAAGTATAAAAATTCAACTTATGGTGACTTGAAAAAGAATAAGTTTGGATTTAACTTACATTTTATAATGAATGGTTGGCAAATAATCTCAAATTTCTGCCTTACCAAAAAAAGTGACTTTTCATTCCCAAAAGCACTAATGTCAATAATTTCACTGAGTGTTTTTTATTAACTATTCTTGAAATGTGTGGTAACAGATTTCAAATACTATTTTAACCATGGATAAATAATGAGATTTGTATATTTTAATATTTTATCTTACAAAAGTTAACTTCTAATTACTTACTTTAGTATGGGCACCAATGAGTCCAGTGTTCTAACAACAGCAGAGCAAATGGCTCCTTGAGCTAGCTATTGAATCAGAACTCTGTTATGTTGGTACAGAACTCTGTTATGTATATACATTGCTAAATTCTACCTGATATAAAATGCTGTTTCTCTCATCTTGGATGAGAAACTTCAGAATTAATTCCCATATATGAAGCTGTCCAGAAGGAATCTAGCCATGTAATATGAAAAACAGATATTTATTGAAGAAGATGCAAGATACAAGAAATATTGTACATAGGACAATGACACCTCAGTCCCCTTCAAAGTAGGCACCTTGGGATCTCACACAGTTCTCCCAATTGCCATCTGCTGCCCATCATATTTTTCTGATTCTCATCAATGGTCTGAAATCTCTTTCCTTTCAAAGGTGATTTTAGTTTTGGGAAAAGCCAGAAGTCACAGGGCTGTAGAGGGGTCTAAGTCACCTTAGTGATTTGATGTTTCACAAAAAACTCTGCTCAAAACATGATGTGATGCATGAGTGGACACATTGTCATGATGAAGCTGCCAATCACCAGTTGCCCATAGCTGCAGCCTTCTGAATCACTGAAATAGTTTTTGTGGAGGAATGTTCAAGCTTAATGCAAAATTTTACAGAGATTGTTACTCTACTCACTCAGTCATTTCGAACACAATGGCCACACAGTATACATGCTCACTCAACAGCATCTACTGGCCCCACTAACACAGTGAAGTCATCATTGTTCACACATGCACATTCCAGTCCACTCTCCTTGGCTGCCAAGTTACATCCATGTCATATAAACTGTTCTTTTTATATTAACAATGACTGGACTTTTTCTGGATAGACTGCATATATTACTTACATTTTTGTTCATATAAATTACCAAAGTTGTACAATTCTCTTGTTTGTCTCTCACTTTTCCCCATATTAGATGTTAGAGTTGGCCCTCTGGGCCCTGTTGGGATCTCACTGTACCAAGGTAACTCCCTTAGATATGGGAGGTATAATATCTTCAAGCAAGGAAGGATATCTCTCATCAAACAAGGGGAGAGTTGTCAATAAAGGCTCAGGGAGGAATGAGAATCCTTCAGTTACTCTAATTGTTCCCTATCTAAATTGTTGAGAACTACTCTTACCTAATAAATACCCTAAAATTTGCAAAACTGACCAGATGAAGCTGTGAATTCATATACCAGTGTATTTCAGCAATATGCAGCATCAACTATTTACTTTGAGTTAGTTAAGCCATCTTGGCTCTCTATAACTTAAAAATATGAAATTTCTATTAAAATAGTCATGGCAAATCTGTTGTTTTCAGTGCATGCTTTGTGACAAGAATTTATATATTTGAGTTTTGTTATTCACTCTTTAAGCTGTGCAGCATGATTAGAACTAGCTGTTTTGTTCTACATTCTTTGAACTTAACTTGCTTTTATAGTGTTATGTGACAACAGCAACATGGTTCCTCCTCTTGACCTAAATAAGCACTTCAGTCAAGGTGCCTGCTGATGATAATTTAATTAACTTCTGGGTCACACTGGGAGTAGGCTTTCAGAGCATCATCGCTGGATGTCAATGGGATTTTCATGAGCTTTGCCAAACCTCGTACAGATGACCAATCCCAAAGTCTCTATTTCCTGGAGGACTCACTCCTGAAACCCATTCTTTCATGCCAAAATCTATTCATCTAGTGTTCTGGATTATAAGAAAAGGAACAAACTCTGGTTAACTTAAATAGAAAAGGAATTTGTTATAAGGGATCAGTGGGATGCATGGAAACCACAGGCTTTGACATCAGGCAGTGTAGTGTGCATGGAAGGCAAGATAGTGGAGCACAGCCAAGATAACATAAGAATAATCACAGTAATGTCTCTGGAAGAGCTACCACTTAACACATGCCACCACAGTGATTTGAATTGATGCTTCCTTTACCAACTCCTCATTTTTCTTTAAATATTTAAATCATTTCCTTAAGAGTCAAAGTTCTGGGTGGGAGTGCCTAACTAGACAAGCCTATGCCCATATCTGCTTCTAGGGCTCAAACCAATTCTCCTTTAAATACAGAGGTATATAGACATTGTCTTGCCATGAATAGTAAAATCCATACTTATAGTAGCAAAATGCAGAAAAAATATATAGCATAAAAATAGTTTATTCTGTATAAACTAAAAACTAAAATATGTTTGAATAAATATAAAATTTACAGATTTTTAAATGTGGAAAACCACAAAATTTTACTGAATACCATAAAATAAGATCTGAATAAATAATCATATATGCCATGTTTTTAGAAGAGAAAATCTGGTATAAAATTACTTAAACTCTTATTAAATTTTATCTTTCAATCCAAATAAATCATAATAATTTTTTTATTTCTTTATACTAACCTTAGTAAGCTGATTTTATAATCATAAAAGGAAATATATAAAAATAGTCTGGATAATTTTGAAAAATGAAATAATGGCATGGGACTCATACTACCACATACTAAAAATAATTATAAAGATATAAAAATTAAAATAGCTAGCAAATTAATACAATAGGATATGGGTCCTGAAATGCTTATGTACCTATGGAAATATAAAGTCTAAAAGGAGTATTGCTTCAAATAAGTGGGAAGGAATACATGCTAGATAAATTCTAGTGGGGCAATCTGCTAACAATTTGGAACAAATTATTAGTTTTTTATCTCATACCATTTACAAAAATAAATTCTGCTTGAACATTCAAAAATCATATAAAAAATAAAATACTCATTTACATGTCTAAGAAAGTTCTTAAATAAGAAGCATAGCAAATGTGGAAACATTAATACATCTGATAACAAAATTAAAATTTCCACTTGACATGAGACATCATCGTTCACATTAAGGGAAGTGTTAGTCTCAGAAAATAATTTTTCTACCCAAAATATTAAAAATACATAAAGTGTGCAAGTAAAGAACAATGAAAAAAACAAAAGAACAATGAGTCTAACATAAAAATGAGAAAAATATATGAGCAGGCAATTCAGAGAAGAGAAAAATTCAAGTGATTAATAAAGCATATAAAAGATGCTTAATCATCTTAAAATCAAGAAGCTAAGATAGCAAAAGGATACCATTTTTCACCTACTATGTTGCGAAAATTAAAATGTCATCAAGGGTCTGGGCAATGGGGCCCTCACAGCATTCCCACAATATTATAAGTAAGTACATATTGAAGTCCAATTAAATACTATCTATTAGATTTAGTGTGAACTTCCTGAAAATCTGCTTCTTTTTTTTATCATCACCTGAGGACATGCTTATTGATTTTAGAGAGAGAGGAAGGGAGGGAGAGAGAAAGAGAGGAAGAGAAATATTGATGTGAAAGAGAAACATTGATCGGTTGTCTCTTGTACAAGCCCCATCTGGGCACCCAACCTGCAGTCTAGGCATGTGCCCTGACCAGGAATTGAACCCACAACTTTGTGGTTTATGGGACAAAGCTCCAACTAACTGAGCCATACCAGCCCAGGCGGAAAAATCTGCTTCTTAATATCAACTCTAGTGAAACACTGACTTATATGCACAAAGGATATAAATAAGGATATGTATTACAGCAATGTTTGTAATGTCAAAAAACTGAAAGTAATCTCAATGTACTTCTATAGGAGAATTATTAAATATATTACAGGACTGTTTAGAAGCATTAAACAGCAGATGTGCTGTTCAGTGAAAAGACAAGCTACAAAAGAACACATATATATTACAATATTTATGTTAAAATCATATACAATACAAAACAATATTTATATGTTATTATTTATATAAAAGTTGAGAAAATTATACATTGAGCTGATAAAATGGTTGCTTCAGAGAGGGGAATAGAAACATGTATGGTAGTTTAGGAGAACTTTAAATTTATTTCTGCTTTAATGTTTTTAAAATAATAAATTCATCTATCACCTATTTAATTAAAATTATATTAAATTTGAAAACAAAAAGCTTGTGGATTAAATTGTTGAAGGAAGTAGCAAAATTTATTAGTACAATGATGCTACAGTCACTGAGTACATGTACTTTTAAACATGTAAAGAATTGAGGCATGTATACAAAATTGTTTTTCTCAATGAAGTTAAGTGACCTTGTTTTTGATAATTGAGGGAAAGATTCTCACATGAATTTCTTTAAGTAATTGATAATGTCACTGAAGACCATTTGTGTTATGTGAAGCAGTTTACTAAAGGAGTAGATCTCAGCAATGTACTAAGTATTTTGCCTGGGCTGAACCTACAATTCAGGGCTAAAATAATGCATAATTTTTAATATCCATGATTATATGTTAAGATTTGTTTTTATCAAGACCAAACAGGGCTGCAAAACTTTATTCTCAAGAGCCTGATTTTTTCCATGTGATTATTTTTTCATACACTGGAGAAATAAATTTATGAAGAACTCAAAACCACATTTGGGAGGGGTTTAAAGTATATTTTATGGATTATGCTGTTACAGTTGTCTCAATTTCTTTTCCTTTTGCTCCCCTCTGGCCAGTACTCCCCTTCCCTCCAGCAACCCCAGCCCCCTTAGTTCATGGGTCATGCATATAAGTTCTTTGGCTTCACCCTTTCCTCTATTATTCTTAACTTCCCCCTGTCTATTTTGTATCTACCAATTATGCTTCTTAATCTCTGCACCATTTCTCATTTCTCCCCCAACCCCCTCTCAGCTGATAACCCTCCAATGATCCCCATACCTATGATTCTGTCCCTATTCTGGTTGTTTGCTTAGTTTGTTTTTATTTTTTTAGGTTCTGTTGTTGATTGTTGTGAGTTTGTAGTCATTCTAATGTTCATAGTTTCAATTCTCTTTTTCTTATATGTCCCTTTGACATTTCATATAATAAGGACTTGGTGATGATGAACTTCTTTAGTTTTACCTTGTCTGGGAAGCACTTTAGCTGTCTTTCTATTCTAAATGATAGCTCTGTTGGATAGAATAATTTTGGTTATGGGTCCTTGCTTTTCATCACTTTGAATACTTCCTTCTGGTCCCTTCTTACCTGCAAAGTTTCTTTTGAGAAATCAGCTGATAGTCTCATGGGAATTCCTCTGTAGGTAACTCTCTTCTTTTCTCTTGCTGCTTTTAAGATTCTCTCTTTATCTTGAACCTTTGGCATTTTAATTATGATGTGTCTTAGTGTGGTCCTCCTTGGGTCTAACTTGTTTTGGACTCTGCACTTCCTGGACTTGTATGTCTATTTCCTTAGCCAAATTAGGGAAGTTCTCATTCATTATTTTTTTTCACATAACTTTTCCATTTCTTGCTCATTCTCTTCTCCTTCTGGCACTCCTATTATTTGGATATTGACATGTTTAAAGTTGTCCCAGAGGTTCCTAAGCCTCTCTTCATTTTTTCAATTCTTGTTTCTTCATTCTGTACTGGTGGACTGTTTATTTCTTCCTTATGTTTCAAATCATTGAATTGAACTCCAGTTTCCTTCCCTTCACCATTGGTTTTGTGTGAACTTTTCTTCATTTCACTTAACATAGTCATCATTTCTCCCTTTCTGTGTTTACTGTACCCAAGCATATCTGTGAAGTCTATGAGCATCTTTATCACCAGTGTTTTGAACTCTGCATTTGTTAGGTTGGCTATCTCCTCATCACTTAGTTCTCCCACTGGAACCTTGATCTGTTCCCTCTTTTGGGCCATACTTCTTTGTCTCCTTATCCTGACAGCTTTCCATGTTTGCATCTGCACCTTAGGTAGAGCTATAGCACCTGTTATGTTGTAAGGAGTGAAGCCTTAGGTATTCATCAGTACAGGGTGACACATTTCACCCTGTTGTGGTGCTGTTTGTGGGGGAGGAGTCTGAGAAGAAACAATGCAGGTTGCTCAGCACTCACCCCTTTTCTAGGCATTTCTCCCACTTCCCATATGTGACTGGTGCCCCTCTAACTGTTGCCCTGGTTGTGGTTCCCAGAGTGGATGGGTCTGCAGATGTTCTAGGATCATGGGGGCCTCTAAACAAGTGGACTCTGCTGAGACTGGCAGTTTCTTCTGTCTCACCAACCCCCACTGGTTTGCACAGTCAGAAGCAATGAGACTTTATTTTCCCTGGTGCTGGAACTGTGAGCTGCGCGATCTGATCTAGTCTGGTGCTGGTAGTGCTCCCCAGGTGTCTTTCCCTACTTTTTATAATGTGTGACTGTACTTTCAGCCAGCCATCTACAGCCGCTGTCACTGCCTCACCACAGCCACCTCCACACCAAAACCTCTCTGCCCCGGCTCCACCCTTCCTACCTGTTCTTCTTTATGTCTTTGTCTGTTGGACTTCCATGCAGCTTGACTTTCTGGAACTTCTGGTTGTCTTCAATTTTGAGGTAGTTGTATTCCTTCCTAACTGTGGAGGAAGATGCAGCATATCTACCTACACCTCCATCTTGGCCGGGGGACCACATTTTTAAACTACAACCAAATAATGACACAAAATGTCATGAAATACATTGCAATGATGAATGCAACCAAGGCAGAGAGTAGCTGTTCACCCACTGGCTATCCACAGAGGAACAGTCAACCTTCTGACCTCTGCCTATGCCCCTTGTGAAAGCATCCAAAAGAGTTCTGGAGGCTGTTTTCAGTAAGAACTCACTCTATCATTCCTGAGTCTATGTTTGATCAAAATATTCATAACCAGTCGTCACATACCTGATACCATTTCAATGGCCTCCTGCAAATTAGGCTTCCTAGCTTTAGTAGAAATAAAAAAATAAACTATCCTAAATGTTGAATGTGACCTAAAGTTTAAGCATATCATCAAGCCCAATAGACAAATTCTGGTAAAAGGTTTGGAAGACATCATCTCTCTAAATTGGGGGCTGGAAAATATCTTTCCATAAATGGCCACATAGTTTACCTACACTTTGCAAATCATAATTCTTCTACTGTAACACAAAAACAGCCATATACAATACCAAAATAAATGTATGTGGCTGTGTTTCAATAAAGTTTTGTTTATGGAGCACTACATTTATTTTCTATGATTTTCATGTATCATGAAGTAGTATCCTTTTTTTGTTTGTTTGTTTGCAACCATTTAAAAATACAAAGCCATTCTTAGCTAATGGGTCATGCAAAAGCAGAAGACAAGCTACATTTGGCCTTGGGCCATAGTTTGCCTGCCCTTACTCTAAATTATAGAAAATGCTTACTGATGTTCAAACTATGATTTGCTTTTTTTATTACATTGCCATAATAGTTTTTCAATTTGTCTAAAATGAGTGATCTTTGTGTGGGCCAACTGACAAGTGGTTAGTGAAGATGAAAACAAATGCTCCTTGGATTGTGTGACTTTGGGGAAGTTTATTTCTAAAATTGAGATAATTATAGCATTTACCCCCACAGACCTTTCTGATGAATAAATAAGACAAAGCATGAAAATCATTTAGGAAAAGTGCCTGGTGCATAATAAGAATTCAATAAATGATAGATTATTGATAGGTTGCAAGTGTCTTGTTACACAGGCTAGCATATCCTTAATGTAAAAACAGATGCTGTAGCTACAGCCAGCAGATTTCTAATATCCCATCCCTTGCATTCATCTAGCTCCACTGATTCTGATTTCTCTACTCATCAGGAAACATCTAACAATGATTTAGCTGCTCATGCAGTCTAGTTTCAGATAGTCTCAGGCTCTACAGTATTAATGCGTTATTGAAAATATTCATTTTGGCCACTAATTGTGAGCTTCCTTCACGAGGGTACAACCCCAAAATTGAATCTGCTTCTGGATGGTATTCTAAAAATAAAGGTTCTGAGGCAAACGTCTGAGAGTCAGATCGTGAAACTTCATAAATTCACCAAGGTAATGAGAGGTCCACATCATCATCTAGATATCTTGCCCACCCCCTGCCCACCCCCTCCACCCCACCCCCACCCCCCACAGGTGCTGAATAAGCTGTTCTGGCTATGATTTCCTTCTGGGCCTGGGTGCTCACTGCACTCTGCCTGGGAACTAGAGGTTTCTATTTAAGTGCTAGGAAAAGTATTAGATGACCAAGTGAGGAGTCTTTTAGTAACCACATTGCCTTACAAAGCAGTTAACACAAAATTATAACTGGAGAGAATGATTTTAAAGGGGTGATAGAAGAAAGTAACTAGGAGGGAGCAAGGGCATTTTCTGCACAACAACATTATTAATTCTGCTTTTCTCAGAAACATATATTAAAACACCAGTAAACCCCTGCTACTTAAGATTTTTTAAAATACACTTTGTGTCCACACACTTAGTATGCAGACACAGGTGTGCTGTTCTAGGGTGTTATTAGTTTGTTGTCAACATAAACCTCAGATGTCTTAGGAGAATCATTCTAGATGGTGGGAAACTGCACTGCACTGACTAATGACCAATTTGTGGTAGAAAGTGGAAAGTTCTGCCTGCCTCACAGAAATGCTCATTAATGCTTTAATCTCTCTCCTTCCCCCTGATTGCATCTGTTAGTCTTCCTACCTAATGGATTTCTGAGTGGGCAGTGAGGATTTGGGGTAAGGCTTTCATTATGAATGGTCTCTGATATTTTTTTTCTTTTAACACACATATTTTTCCTCTTACATGCGAGACAAATGTATTTAGCCCGCAAGCAGAGCCAAGCGCTCTCAGAGTAACTGACTCATTTAGCGGTTGCTCGGCTTCCTGTGCTTGTCAGCGGCAGGTGACATTTAGCACAGGCTTCCTCTCAGTTGTGGTAATTACAGGGCTGCCACGGGCCCTCATAGGCAGCACAGATTGTTTTCAGCAGATGTAACCAAGCAACTCTGCTTTCTCCCCAGCAGTTTATCTGGCTTTCAAATCATGGCAGTCCACACAGACACACACGCGCACACCCATGCACGCAGACACAAATCGTTTCATGTCATTTTTATGGAAAGACTCGCTGTTGCTCTGACTATATTGATTTATGTCATGAGGTGGTGGAATGGGATATCTTCATTGTATGCAACTTCTGCACTACATGCTGTTAGTGAATTCTGTTAACAGAAAGGTTATTGTTATTGTAATGTATCTCAGCAGTGCACCAAATGCTACTTTAATGATGTAATTAATATGCCTGGATTTACCATTTGATGTTCTTAGGTACCAATTGTGTTACTGATGGGGTAGCAATGATTATTTTCTTTTTAATTTTTGAGAGCAGCGGTTTTTTTCTTAGAAAAGTTGGAATGAAAAGGTTTTAATAGAAGAGGTCAGTAACAGTCCCTAACAACGCTTGATTATTTGTGTCGGACATATCTTAGCAATGTGTCAACTTGCAAGCCAGTTCTTAAATTCAGACAATTGAATGTTATTTGTATCTAATCAGATTATTTATTCTGAATACCCAGATATGAAAAATAGCCTGGCCCTTTAATATTTTCAGTTTTAATTAACATTCTCCCATTTCCAGACTCTAAAATTACTCTGCTCAGTTAGTTAGCAATTATATTACAAAAAAATATATAACTCTCTAGAACCATAATTTAAAACATATCAATTGCATTATCTTTCCTATACATTATAACTATATAAATGTTCAAGTTTTCACTTAACCGATAGTATGACTAGACATCCTGTTGTTTAATGGATAGGGACATGTAGAATTACTAATAATAAATTACTACATTGTAGGCTTCCGCCCAAGTGGTCTGAGTGAAGCGATGCACTGACAGCAGTAAGTTTGAGAGAGGCTGAGGTCAGGTCAGGGCTGGAGAGAAATGATGAATGAGAACCTAATGAATCAGAGGAGTGTTGTTCAGTACTGCTGAGAGAGAGAAACACAGACTTTGGGCATACAACTTATGATATGGTTTTTTTTTTTAAGAAAAAAGAGGGAAAAACATCTCAGAGGTATTCCTGAAACCCTTAAATGTTATAATAAATGTTGGATGAATTGAGGTCGAGCCAGATGGTAATTATGCAAAATAAAGCTTTCTGTTAAGTAGAATTTCCATAAGAAATTTTAACCTCTGGCATTTTAATATGAAGGCAAGGGATGGGATGCCATCATGAATAAATGTTAAACCTGAGCAAGATGTGGACTTATCAAAAAAATTGAAAAGAACTTTCTAGCCTGCTCTCAAATTCCATCAAGGGATTAAATGTACTGTATGAAAGCCTCTGCCACTTAATATGCTGAGCAGGGATGTGAAATAAAAACACTAAGTGACAGTTAACTTCATATAGTACTTTTACTTCATTATGAAGGAAGCTGTTTTTTGATGGAATTCATCTGTTACCTTATGTAAGGCACTTTAAATGGCAGCTATCTTTTAAGTATTCATTTATTCATATACCATATTCAAACAACTAAATGTTGATTGGGATTAAAATTCCATTTACCCCACATAGACTGCTCCTATGTAGTGTCAAATGCCTCCAGTGCCAGGTTATTTCAAATTTTCTTGTCAACTGATAATTGACCTCATGATTTTAAGTGATGCTCTGGTCTCAGGTTCCCATCACAATGTTTTATTTACAATGCACAGAGAAGGGTAGCATCTGTATTGTTACTTTCAGTGTTTTCTCAGTCCAGAGAAACGAAGGAAACCAAATGGGCCAGACAAGGAAGGGAGAAAGAGGTTGAGTACTATTAAAATCTAAGTTCAGATGCCCAGTCTTGGGCTCCTTCAGTACAGAAAGTCAGTGCTGTTTGCCACTTCCCTCCCTTGCAGAGTAGCTAGCAAGTAATGCCGATGTGTCTGAAATCCTTACAGGGAAGCCTTGTATAAAGAGTTATCATTGAAGTTAAATCTCAGAAAATCTCACAACCATTCCCCTTATAAAACACCCATCCTGCTTGAAAAGTGACTTTCAAGCTTAACAAAAATCACCATAATAACAGGGCTGAAAACTGAATCCTTCCACTTCCTTAGAGACCACAAGGGAGACGCAAACCGTGCTGTAAGTATCCCCCCAGTGAGATGAAAGACGACAGACTTTACCCAGCCCAGCCCCCATCCCCACCGCCACCCCGCACACAGCCTTCATCAGGCCACCGACACGTGTGATCAATGCACAGTCGTAGGCTGGCTTTGGAGAGAGACCCTGTCTTACAGCCCGTCATTTAGAGGTCATAACATTTTAGTGGCTCTTCTCTCTGAACAGAATAAAACCTGCAGATAGTTAAAGAGAATGAAAGTTCTGTTTAAAGCAATGGAGTGGAAGGAAGGGTGAAAGGGAGTTGATGAGAACCAAATGTCTCCCATATGGTTCTGTGTAGAGCTGCTGGAGGGCCGTATAAAAAATTAATCCAACTCATATAATTCCGCTCAAAGCCAAGTATGTGCACATAATGAAAATGCAATTCAGATATGACACATCTGGATTTTTGACAACATTGTGGGATGCAGCGTTAACCTTAATAGCTGATTCTTAAGCTCACAATTTATTGGGTTTTTTTTTTGCTTTGGGTTTTTTTTACCTTACATTTTAGGACATTACATAGGAGTGGAAGAGATGTCTTTCCCATCTTAGAGAGTAAAAGGATTATGAAAATTTACCATCCCTCCAAGTGGTGATACCGATTTCTTATATGTGTATGCTTAGTGATTATAATGCTCAATGTTCTGAGAGAGAGGTAACAAAGCTTTGTAATCCATTAATAGGACATTCTGCAAAGTTCAAGCTCCATTTTCTGCCCTTTGTTTTCACCTAAATAGTAGGGGTGGCAAGATTTTAAAGAAATGTTCTTACAGATAATTTTAGTAAAAACAAAGGGCATGCAGAATGGGGCCTAAAAGAGATCAGATGTGGAAGCGGGGCAGCTCTTAAATGCTTACTAATCCCAATTTCATTTGTCTTCCTCTGGAAAACAAATGCGGAGTGAAAAAAATCAAGTTGTAGCATGAACCAAGTAAATAATTCAAGGTTTTTATGCCAAAATAGAGACTGCATAGGGGCACACACAGACATTGATTTATTTAACAGTAAAGTTTGTGGCAGTCAATGAGCTCTACAGATTTGTAACAAAACATGACCCTCTTCCCAAGAGGGACTGAGCTTTGCAGGGGAGTTAGCCTGTCGTCAAGAGGCCACAACTCAATATTAAATACTGGGTGTTCCAGATTATAAACATTTAAAAGTGTCTGACTAATCAGTCCCCATATTTGCTCCCTAACAATTTTATATGTCTCTATTAGAGCACTTTTCCCACTCAATTATAACTGTCTTTTTCCTTACTAGACTACAAGCATCTTGACATTACACACTGTTTTAGTCATCTTTGCTGCCTCAAAATTCAGCACAATATTCATGAGACAGTGGTACTTAATGAGTTAATCCTATATCTAGTACACCCCTATTTCAAAGTGTCTCTGGGTCTTGGAGATTCAGAACTGATAGGACCTGAACCCTGACTTCAGAGAGCTCACAGTCCAGAGGAGGCATGTTTGGGTTAATGAGCAATGCAAAACACTGTACTAGTCCACTTATAATGTCTGCACATAGTATCATGGGTGTACAGATAACACAAGGCATTCAGGGGTCTTTCATTCCTTACCTCTCAATGGAATAAACTCAAGTGGATGCAATGACTAAAGAGGGTCAAAAAAGGACCTGTTATTTGGCTCTGTGTTTTGATGATGCTCGTTCAAAGGGGAAAAGCCGGAATATACGGACTAATGAAGCATTTGAACATCTTTAGCTCAGAAGCAATTAAATTAATTGCTTATTAATTAATTAATAAGCCACAAACAAAAGTGTAAGAGCCTGAGAATGAGAAAAATTAGGAAACATCACTGCCAAGAGATTAGGCAGAAGACACTGTTTCTAAAGAACCTATGAAAGAAGACCAGAATGGTGCATAGACATTATAATGATTTTATAGATAGGGAAACTGTAAAACTGCCTTCTACTGTAGCCTGCACGCATGATTACTAGAAAAATATAAAGGTAAAAAAAAAAATCTACAAATACTGTAGCTCTAATCAGGCACAGGCTAGGTTGTAAAGCTGAGGAGCAAGAAATTTCATCCAGTGCTTTTGGGTTCCCATAGACAGTACCGCATTCCTGTCTCTGCAAAGATGGACCCTGCCTGAGCCCAGACCCATGGGCAGAGTTCAACTGACAAATAAGCTGTAGCTAATGATTCCTCAGGGGAATTTATTCACATGTGTGTCTATATAGGGAGACTTCTAAAAATTTAGCTTATATTCATTATTCTCTTCATGAAGCTTGAAGCCTACATTGACGACCATGGGGAGGACACGCAGAGGAGGAGGGCGCTGTGGGCCTCTGCCTGTATTGAAGGTGGTAGAGAGAGGAGGCAGGGGCCAGGGCTGAAGGAGGTTTTTCC
This sequence comes from Furipterus horrens, assembly GCF_987537825.1. NCBI lineage: Eukaryota > Metazoa > Chordata > Mammalia > Chiroptera > Furipteridae > Furipterus > Furipterus horrens. The sequence continues at coordinate 89,639,744 of NW_028327175.1, forward strand.
CTGGGCCTGTTTGTGGGAACTGAGTGGTGACTGGCTAGCCAATGGGTTTGTGAGTTCCTCTGAGGCAACTGTGGGATCCCCAGAAACAGGTAAGGGTATTTTCAAGGGACCTGAAGATTGCATTAACAGTAAGTGACAAAAACAAGTTCGGGTGTTCACAAGACTGGTGTGAACTGGTTACATGGGGCTTCATGGTATTATCCCCAATAACACGAGCTACACTGAACCTGGTGTCTTACTTTTCATCCCCTGGGATCTTATTCTCGTGTTTCCTCTCTGACTCTTATTTCTTCTTCATAACTCGGGATTTTCATTTATTTTTGCAGGTGGGAATATTTGACTCTGGGGGATCTACAAATTCTTATATGTATTTTATTCAGGTCAGATCTCAACTCATATTTTTCTTTATAAAATATTTCCATTTCTTTATGTTTTTGAAATGATAAAATAAAAACATGCTTATTGTAACAAATCAAGTAATACCATAAAAGTTGTAAAAAAGGCAATGCTAATCATCTCCCTCTTGCACGGGCTCCAAACCTCTAATCCCATTCCCTCTGAGATAACCAACATTAACATCTGGTGCATATTATTCACCATTTCCCCTTGCTCATATATATATATATATATATATATATATATATATAAACACATACACATATGTAGGTAATTTATTCATTTGTCTTACCAGAACAGAAGAACCGTGTGTGTGCGCGCGTGTGTGTATCTTGCAACTTGCTTCCTTTTTATTTTTAACTTTATTTTTACAGTTGATGCAGTTACAGATGTCTCCCTTTTTCTCCCCTCTGGCCACCTCCACCCAGCCCCCCCACCCCCCACCTTTCCTTCCCTCTGGCCATCACCACACTGCGATCTGTGCCTGTATATTATCCCTTGGCTAATCCCTTGACCTTCTTTCACAACTTGCTTCCTTTGCTTAACAATGTAATTTGGATATCCTTACAAATCAACAGATATAGATCTTAATCCATTTTTAATCTATTCATACACCATAGAGTATATTTCACACCACTGATGCTGAATTTAGAACTGTTTTATTTTAGATATTCAGAAAAAAAACTCACATTATAAATGTATATAGCCTAATCACATTATATGATTTGGGCTGTGTCCAGTTTGGGAGCTGGATCTAATAATCCTGCTATGCACCTCGAAATATGGAAGCCTCCCCAAAACTAGTCTCTTAAGTATCAAAAAAATAAATAACCTCTCTCAAAGCACTTGTTTCTACCACTGGTATCAAAAGTCTGTTTTGAAATTCAAAGTTGAAGTTTGAGTGATATGTTTCTTGACATTTCTGAAATACCAGGGACAGTGTGAGTGGAATGTTCTAGCTGCCCAGACTGAGAGCCGAAGCCTCGCGTTTCATGGAAGTGCAAGTGTGGAGGCCTGAAGGCTCCATAAGACACAGCCACAGCCCAGCAGCGCTCCCCCCAACAACATCCCAGCAGTGAAGAGTGGTGATACAAACTGTCACTCCACATCTCAGGATCCCAACTAGAGGCCAGGAATCCAACAGAAGTTAGAGTCAGAAGGACACAGAAAGACTTGTTGAAGAATTTCCATTTGCACAATAGAAGGTGAAAAAAGGCAAAGAGAATACGGATTTGGTGGGGGGGTAGAGAGGCAAAGTCTAAGAGGAGAAGTTGGAGCGGGAAATTTGGAAAGGGGATGAGAGATGAGTTAGGGACAGATAAAAGCACTACCAGATTTTTAAAACCTAGGAATGGTAATAGGATAAGGCGGTCAAAAGATACAAACTTCCAGTTATAAAATAAATTAGTTCTGGCATGTAATGTACAGCATAGTGGCTATAATGAACAATATTATATTGTATATTTGAATGTTACTGAGAGAGTACATCTTAAGAGTTCTCAACCTAAGAAAAAAGTTCTAACTGTGGTGATGGACATTAACTAAATTTATTGTAATAATCATTTCACAATGTATCTATATATATTCAATCATTATATTTTATACCTTAAACTAATACAATTGTATATATATGATGGATAATTCCAGTTTTAAGTGGTTTCCATTGCTTTGATTGTGCTACTTTCCATATCACCGAATACAGTTCATCTTTGTTATTTGCGGATTCCACACTTGCCAATCAACTACATGCTAAAATATATTTGTAACCTCAAAGTCCATAATAGAATATTTTAGCAGTCTTGCAGGCATGTGCAGAGCAGTGAAAAATTTGAGTCACACAAAGTGCACATTCCCAGCTGAGTGTGCACAAGGTGGACCCTCTGCCTTGCTCTCGTATTATAAACAGGTGTCCTTTTTGCCATCTATTTACCATCACACGTTCTCATTTTCATGCATTTTTGCTGGTGAGTTCACTGTTTAAAATGGCTCCCAAGCACAGTGCTACAGTGCTGTCGTGTGCTCCTAAGCACACGAAGGCTGTGATGTGCCTTCGGGAGAAAAATACATGTGTTAGATAAAATTTGTTCGGGCATGACTTATAGTGCTATTGGTCACAAGTTCAGTATTAATGAATCAAAAATATGTATTACATAATGTGTCTTTAAACAGAAAATACACAGAAGATTTGTACTGATGAGTTGGTAAAAATATTGTAACCAAAGGCTGACAGAAACCTAACCATGTATCGCCACCAAAAGTAGTATTTCAGAATTTGCTAATTCAACGTTCACAGTGACTATATAGAATATGAACTACTGCAAATAACAAGAATAGACTAGTTAATAAAATCTGCTGCATACAAGGGTCCTATGAGTGGAACTTTATACAACTGTGAATAAAGGCAGGGGTATAAATTAAGAAAAGAGATGAAGTTGTGTGTCGAAATTATGCTGGTGCAGCCAGGGACTGCTCTTTTCAGTGGTGTAATTTTTGAATACCATCAGTTGTGTGTGAGTAGGAAATCAGCTAGACCAGAACTTGATCCTGACAAGCAGTTAGAACATGCTTTTGTGTACTCAAATAACCTCTTCAGAATGATAACATCTTTATGTGGAAGAAGAACTGTGTACCATCTATCAATCTTGAGGGAATGTTGTCAGCACAAATGTGACACTATCTAGACAGTGTTAAGAATCTTTTTAAAAGAATTATAGTATTATGGACTCGTTAAATATTATTCAAGAGAATACAATAAAATAATGTTAAATTAAAATTTGTATATAACACGTTATATAAATTTCATCTTTGAAACCAATGACATAATTTATATCCCTAAGAGGAACATATAATTAAGAAAAAACTTACATTTCTTATTTTTTAATTACATAATTGGAATACACAAATAGCCAAGCACACAAGAGTAGTATTATTTCTACCAAGTTCTGCAAAAGCATGGAATTTAGTGATTATGCCATTAGCTTTGCTATCTCTTCAAATATAACAAGAAGGTCAAAAATAAAGTGAAAAGAACATAATGTATAAATAAAACTTCAGCATATGGTCAGTTCTGCCTCTGAAAAATTCATTATATTAGCAAGTTGTGGAAGATTTTTTTTGCTTGTTTTGCATCAGACTCAAAAAGAAATCAACAAAATAATATGCTATGATACTATTAAAGGAATGACTTTGCACATTGAATACCATTTAGCTTGAATCAGTGGTAGTACTATTAGTTTCTCCCTTTTTAATGCACACTTTAGCTAGCACATGACCCATACCACGAACATCAGTTACACCCCAGGGACCAGACATTAACAGCATGTGCTACGAGTGGTTTATTTTACAATTGCTGTGAAATAGAAGCTGAAGGAAATGAGCCACTGGTGAATTACTTGCCAGCGAAAACAACAATATTTGTATCACTGCTGAAAAACTCCCTCCCAAAAGGGGGTACAGCCAGAGGTTTTCTTGTATTGTTTACACAGAAACATAGAGATAGAGGAGGTTGGAGAAGTAAACAGTTAAATCTGTGAAGTTCTGCAGTTAAACAGAATATACTTAAGCAGCTAAGATCCTGTACCATAGCTAATTAAAGCATAATCGGGACACACATACACACAAAATCACACAAATAAAATAATAAAAATTATTTCCAAATAAACTACAGTCCATCAGTTCTTTTTCTCATGAAAGAAACATGATCTCAGTTTTTTGATGTAGGCTATTTTTATAGAGCAATAGGAAGGAAGAAAATTAAAATGTCACACCAGTTTTTCAGGGAACTGATTTATCCCTGTTTTAGTTTTTTGTTTTTTAAATTTAAGAACATTGCCTCTTGCATATTGCTTTTTTCTACTAAACTCAGTCAATATCAGAAATATTTATGTTCTCATAGAAAATATGCAAATAGGCTGTTATTTTACTTAACTTATAAAATATATAATTCTAACTTAATGTACTCCATACATAAAGACATTGTCTGCACTGGAAAAAATTCCCCTGATTTATTTAAGTACAATGCTCAAATATAATATCAATTACTCCCAGCTTCTTGTTCTGAACTGGATTTAATCTGTTAACCTCTCACCTTCCTTTAAAGATAATTGGAATGAGCAATAGACATGAAAGAAAATGGACTTTGCAAGAATAAAATGACACAGCGGTATACACTAAAAGCAAGTAGACCCGTTAATTATCCTGCTTACAGGTTTACACACACACACATACTTTTATCTATGATTAACTGGAGTGTACGGCTGTTGTTCCTTTTGCTGAAAGGTTTGACCTTTTACTTAAGTCCAATCTAACACAAGGAAATCATTATTCATTTCTCTCCCACTCAAAGTCTGGATGCAGATTTGAAAATGTTATTTATTGTCTGGCTGTTAGTCTTTAATGTGCAGCAGTTATTACTAAAAGAGACAGCTGGCTGCATCGACCTATCCTTTACTGCCCCCAAGGCCACGCATACCTAATTCAAGGATATCAGATAATGGTATGTGGCATGATTTACATGTAGAGAATTCAGAATTCATTGTGAACCTATTTATAACTACAGCACCTTCAATAGAGAAGATGATTTAATAGAGGTTGCAAGGGTTTTCTGACAAGAGGCATTAATATTAGAACCTTTTCCCAAGTGCTGCAAACAGTGCTGCGGAGATACAGCTTTCCTGAGCTATTTTTCATTGGCGACCCTTCCCCCATTCATTAGCACTTACATTCCTGGGGTTGCGAAGCTACTGTTTTAACTCTAATTTGTATGTAATGAGCATAGTCAATGCAAGGAGACTATCCTTCATTAACAAAGCCGAAAAAAAGCTGGTAACTGATGAAAAAGGACATCTAGTCTCATGGAAATTTAACAAGTTCGGTTTTTGCAAACGGTATTTGGAAAACCAAGGGTTTGATCTCTAGAGATGGTCAAGGTGGATGATAAAAGTTCTGTAATGTCTTTTCAAAAGAGTTAAAAACAGGCTGATGTCTTAGCCAATACATTTCCTTTCAATAAAACTAACTAATGGATGAGCCTGCCTCTGGCTATTGCTAAGAACATACACGCAGGTCTGTTTGCTTACATAGATGCTGCACTGCCAATTACTTCAGAAGGCATTTGGATATGGTTTGAGTATTTAAAACACACACACACACACACACACACACACACATAATATCATTTATGTAACATTAATGATATTAACCACACATTTGAAAATGCAGTTCACTGGAGCACATTATCAAAGAAGTCTTTATTAATAAGGTCTGTTTACAATAGATGAAACAAATGTGAACCTTTGGTGGTGCATTATATTTTTAATTTGAAGTGTAAAACCAGTGTTCTATTTCAAAGAGCAAGTTTCACATGAAATGCATCTCTAAAGACCAGAACTGGTTGGCATTTATTTTGAAAAATACATATATTATATCTTCAAGAGGCAAGTTTCATTTTGGGACAAAATATTTCCTTTAACTTACAATCAATTTAAATTCAAGCTCTAAAGACCCTAGATGCTATAATGAATGGCTGATATGTATCAGACTGGATTTTGTCATTTATTATATATATTTTAAAAAGATACTATAGTCTGAATTTGAATCAATACCTTACTTTATTTAATTTCTCATATTAATCATTCTAAACTATCTAAAATTAATTTAAAGTTTATTCATTATTTATTAAAGAAAAAAACTTCTAAGAAGTCCTCTAATAAAAATAAAGGTAATCAGTGGGAAATAATTTTCCTAGTATACCATTCTCCTAAATCCGAGAATATCCAGCACTATCTCTGTTCACTGTGCTGTTTCTTGATGTTATTATACTTATATATAGATGAAAGTCTTCATTTGGTTGCCTAGAATTAAGGCAGTGCAGATAAAGCACAGAATTCAGATGATAAGAGCCCTATTCTATTTAATCTAAAGGAAATAAGACACTCATTTCATTTGGCACATAACAATTGGTGACAATATGCCTTCCTGAAAAATCAAGAGTTGGATCTATTTCATATTATTTTTAAACTATCATTTCAATTGCATTTTTAAAGAGGCTAAAAGGCAAACTCAACCAAGACTATCAAAACTAAGGCAGATGGTATGATCGTGTATTCTTGGACTTATATCAAACCAAATGAAATCAGAATTAAGTTATTTTGAAGAACACAAACCCTATGGTGCAGATGAGTGAGTGGTTTCCTGTTTCCTCTTATTAACTTGCCATTAATCAATTTAAACTCAATATGTAGGACAGTGCCTCCTTTCTTCAGGTATTTTATTATTTTATTTTTTGTGTGGAGAGTGGTAGAGAGAGGAGGTCGAAGGTAGACCATCGATGTTTTCAATGAAATTAAAGAAGAATTGTAAAAATGTGTTCTATAATTTGTGATAAACATGCTATAAATTGAAAATAACAACTACTGATGGAAGGATAAAGGTAAATAGGATTGTAATTGAGAATTTATTTTCACTAGAAGAAAAGAATTTAGGGTGTTTTCCTTGATGATTTAAATAAGGTAGCCTGGTTAATTTTAATACTTACTGAGCAACTCCCATGTTCCCTGTACTTCTTAAAATCACCTCAAATGATATATATGAATGAAGGGATTTAGAAAACTACATTTTTCATTAGAAGTATGTGAAACTACTATACTATATCCTTTTCCAGAGGTATAGCAATACACCATAAATAAAGAAGTAACAATTACATTTCTTCCAAATTTATCAAAGAAATGCACTCTTGCAAATTAATAATTAAACTTGGGGATCTAAAATACTGACTTTCTAAGAGTTAATTTGAAGTCCAAGGAAAAGCTACCAGGGTCTTGGAAGGTACATGTTTCAAAAGTAAAATAAGAATGCATGTGCTATACTTGTGTGAAGTTGTGGAAATAAATTACTTTCATGATGTTTAGAAAAATGTTTTATGTTTCACATTACAAGAGCCTTATTTTTAATTCTCAAAAAAGATGACAACTGAGTTTTTCTACTCAAAGCTTGGCACACTAATTTGATCTACGCTGTTGATTAAAATAATTATTTTCAACTATATGGTGGTGAATTTTTTCCTTTTGCATTTAAAAGATCAAAAAGTTATTCATTAGAGAACCAAGTATCTAGCAGAATGGCTCTTTCTATCAAAAGATAAAATTCTATTCAGAGAAAAGTCACCTTACATTATGTCTTCAGACTTAAAAAAAAAAAATATTGCATGCAGAAAACAGAAACAAAGCAAGATTTCATATACACTAGTTCAGAGCCTCACATATATCGTCGGCAGCCATTCGTCTCGAGAGACGATGGTGTAGCTTCTTAAGAGTCTATCTGCACCGCCGAGAATGGCTGTGCAGTCCGACTCGGGAGTGACACGGTATCTGTCTCCTCCCGTGTTGAATCGACATCTTGCGATGACGCTGGAGTGTCCTCTCCAGTGAAGCTGAAGCTACAGAGCCTGGGCAGGGTGATATGGAGGGTCTGCTGTTGCCCAAGCAGCAGACCCCCCCTCTCTTCGCAGCTGAAGGGTCCAAGGGAAAGACGGAGTCAATACAGCTTGGCTTCAGGTGCGCCGCAGGAGTTGCCAGTGTTGACTACAACGTCAAACCGCCTTAGGGACTCCGGCTCCGGATTTTCTGTCGGGGTTTACTCCCTTAGCCTTTCCCCTGAAGAGGTATGCCGCAAGGCAGCGGAGGTTTTTTGGAGTCAGAGTTTTCCTTCTCTGTTCTCACATATATAGGGATATGATAAATACTTATTCACTCTCTAATTCAATAGTTCTCCTATGGAGGGAAAGGAGAGGTGCAGGGCACCATTTGTTTATCACACTTGGGAAAAAAACACAAGTGGGGGCGATAGATTTCTACTAGCAACAGCGAGTTGTATCTAGGAATTTTGCTGAAAACCCTACAATCCCAGGACAGGCTCCACAACCATGAACTCAGTAGTGTCAAGATTGAGACATTCTCCTTTAATTGCATGTAATAGTGTAGAGAACTGGGTGATGGGTTCGTGGAGCCTCTCTAATTTTTGCAACTTCTTGTGAGTCTCCTATTATTTCAAAACAAACTTTTTTTTTTTTTAATGTGTTAAGTCAGATAGAAGTGAGAACACTAAGAGGGAATGACTCTAGCCCAGGAGAGTGGCATTTACAGCAAGGAGAGTTCCGATCAACTCCCAGGCAGCCAGCGCCAGAGCCAGCAAAAATGTCACAAAGGAAGAAGCCACATCCGAGGAGTGTGATGTAATGAAAGTCAAAGGAAATAGATTTTCACACACACAGAAAAAAGTGACCAACAGTATCAGCTGCTGAAGGGGGAGGTATGGTTGCCTGGCATTAAAAATGAACGCTGAGCCAGGAGTATAGGAAGTAGGAGCAGCAAGTGAACTCTTATAAGAAATATAACAGAAAAGAGAAAGAAAAAGCCACACAAACAGAATAAGAGGAGACAAAGGGAAAAGATTTAAACTGGGTTTAGGATAGATTGATAAATACTTAAAAATGAGGCGTACTGTAGAGAGTGAGGGAGTTTGCATATTCAAGAAAAGGAGAAAATAAATGATAAGAGGAGATGCCAAAAAAGGGCAAAGGAAATAGTATCCAGTGTTCAGTTAGAAAGTTCTGCCTCCTAGAAACAATGTCTATTTCTAATTCACATGAATAAATATGGCTAAATGTGGCCATATCAGAACACCAATTTTTGAATTTTAGAAAGCATCAGAGCATTAATGATTACTATGGGCGTTATGATAAATAACATTTTTACAAAACAATGCAAGGCTAGATTAAATGAATCAAACCTGAAACTATGCACTATAATGATGCTTCACCTGAAGGCACAGAATTCTTATTTAAAAGTCTGGTGAAAGCAACTGCCTGCAGGCTATAAGGACAAAGCTTTTTGAACATTTGCTGACTGCCTTATAACCCTACAATTAAAAATGCTATGAATAATATTGCTTTCTTCTACATGCTTTTTCAGTCTGAAATTACTTAAAGTAAAACCTGTTTTATATTTAAAAGACATTAAAAGTAAGTAGGTTATTTATTCGTCTTTTAAAGCTAGAAATCTCTCTTTTGTAAAGAAGTTATTTAACACTAAGACTCATTCAGTAATTAAGTGATGATAAATTGCACTTTTGTGTAAAGCCAGACTTGTTGATATTAACCTTTTTCGAAATACATCAGTTGCCTACATTTCTGACATGTATTATAGACAAATGGCTGGTGATAAAACAAAGCAGTGTCTAGGGAATGAAAGCTGTGTCTTCTCTTGAAGCATTTGAAAGTCATCAAAGTACTAGAAAATAGCTAAAAATATCTTCCTGGCGAGAGGAAAGACAAAAACTTGAATGATTAGGAGAGAGGAGTCTTTCTTATTTTCATTTATTTGGGCCACAGCTTTGAACCACATTTTCTGCATGAGTTCATCTTATCTAGCATCAAATATAGAAGGGTCAAGTATGATATGGTAGAAAATATACAGGCATGAAAATTCATACAAAAGTTCTTGTAGGATACATACTAGAATGGTAACCACAGTTATCACAGAAAAGAGAGAAATGAAGGGTGGAGTCTGAGAAGAAATTTCACCTTTACTCCCTATATTTCTGTATCATTTTAGTTTCCTTTTCTAATAAGCATGTGTTCATGTTTATTTGTATAATTAAATATAGAATTTTAAGAAGAAATTTTAAGAAAAAACTATTTAACCAAATATTATCAGACCCACAAAACTGTGGTTAAAACTAAAATGGATTTTAGACCTCTGAGATTTGAGGTTGTTAGCTACACAGCTATAGATAATTAAGCTATGCATTTAAGGGTCTTTATTTTTCTTCTTTTCCTTATATTTTCTAATTTTTCTACAATAATCATGTAATTAGTTGGTATGCAAATAAATTATAAACTGGAGAAATTATGTTGGTCTAAGTGCAAAGCCTGAGAGAAGATGCATCGCTCCTAGTAGGAAAGCATTCCACAAAACAACTAATAAAGTTGGATATATCAATAGATAGACAGATAGTAGATCATAAGAAATAGGTAGATAGATAGATAGATAGATAGATAGATAGATAGATAGATAGATCTGTTAAATGACCCTTCTGATAATTAGAGGGCTAAAATTTTGTACAAGGGAGAAACTCTAAATGTTGAGCTAATGATTTGCAAGTTCTGTTTCCTGAGAAAATTGTTGATATTCAGCATGTGCTAGAAACTGAGAATCTGGGTGAAGTAGAGGTCGCTGCCTGGGGACAGTAAAACCAGAAGAGTTTTGGTGGTACTATGGGAATGGAGTAATAGAACTGGAGACTTTGAAGAGCCTCAATACACAGCTAGTTTTCCTCTCAAGCCATTTGCCAAATATTGGGGTAGAGTACAGTTGGATGCTTTAGAAAGATACTGAACATTTCAGAAAAACAGAGGAAAATTTTATGCAATCTCCTGATGCATAGAAGGCAATTCTAACCAAGATGATAATGCTTATGTACATGGCAGTTGAAAACCCTGGAGGAACAGTGAACAGACTATCTGAAGCTGCATTTTCCTTGGAGGTCTTTATCAATTCTAAGCATTGGCAGATTCTGAGAATTAAAACAGAGAAACCAGAAAAATGTCGGTGGTCAATAGAGCTCAGGTGAAAACTTAAGACTACATCTTCCATGTAAAGGCTAAATTTATTACAGAGGACAAAAATTGAAAATAAACTACATGCTGTTTCTAAGAAATATGCTTTACATATGAGAAAAATAAAATTGTAAAATAAAATGGAAAAATACACCATATATATGCTATCCAAAAGAAAGGTGGATCAGCCATACTAATATCAGACACTAATATCACATAGACATAAAAAAAAAAACCAAAAAAGGAACAGAAATATTTTATCATGATGAAATGGTCAGTATGAGGAGGGGAGAAGGGAGAAAAGAAGGGTAAAGGTCTAGTCAAGGAACCAGCATAAATGACCCACGGACATGGACAACAGGGTGGGGACTGACTGTGGGAGAGGGAGGGGTGGGGTAGGGAAGTAATGGGGGAAAAGGTGAGAAAACTGTAATCGAAAAATAAATAAATTAGGGAAAGAAAGAAAAAAATAATTCTAAATTTTTTTGTTTCCAATATCTTCAAAATACATAAAGTACAATCTGACAGAACATTAAAAGGAAAAATAGATATATTTAAACCTGAAGAAAGACATTAACAGACTTCTTGTAATAGCTGGTAGAACAGGCAAACAAAAACAATTCATAAGAATATAGAAATTAACACTAATCATATTAACAACATTGACCTATCAATACAGAGTTCAGCACCTAACATTGACAGGATTTACATAATTTTCAGAATGACTTTCATATGAATTTTCCTTTCAGTGTTTAAGCCTATAAGACAATACATAAAAGATGATATTCCAATGGCTAATAAACATAAAAGAAGGCTCAGCCCTAACTAATGTGGTTCAGTCAGGGTGTATACGGTATTGATGTTTCTCTCCCCTCCACTCTTTCTAAAAATAAAATATTTTTAAGAAAAAAAGGATAAATGTTTGGCTCATTAGTCACTCAAGAAATACAAATTAAAACTCAAATGCAGTGTCTCTGTGTATACACTAGGAGGGTTAAAATGAAAAAGATAGTGTCAAGTCTTGGTAAAGAAAAATGTGGAGCAAATGAAACTCACAGAATTTAGAAAATTGTTTGTTAGTATCCACTACATGAAACATATGAAAACAGTATTATTCATCAATTCTATCCCTAAGTTTACCTGTCTCATCCCCAAACCCCCAGCTACCAAAAGAAATGCATGCCAATATTCACTACCAAAGAAGGTATAACTTTTATAAAAGCACCATTTGTAATAACCACAAACTGGGAAAATAGCCTAATATCCATCAGCAATATAATGAATACAGAGTTGGTAGTATATTCACACAATGGAATACTATATAACAATAAGAATGAATCAGCTACAGCTACACACAACAGCATGGATAAATCTCAAAAACATAATGTTGAACAAAACAGATCAAACAACTGAAAGGAAATACTGTATAGTTCTATTTTTATAATAGGATAGACATAGAGATGCAGCACCCAGATACCCCTAAGGAGCACATGCTGTGCTAGCTTCTGGGAATGTGATCAGCAGACAGCCTTCAGCACTTTTCCCACATCCAATGACTGATGGAGACAAGGCTATATAGGCCTGGCAATTTGAGCCCAGTGTGGAATAACTCTGCTCAGCCCTGTTACTTTCAGAGCTCAGTGAGAGTGGGCTGAGGCTGGCGAGTCTACGTTAAGCTCTGCTTCTCCCTCTGCACCATATTGATGTCACAACAGACGAATGCACTTATGGTATCAGAAGTCAGGGCAGTGGATACCCTGGGGCTGGGGATAGAAGGAATTATGCTTGTTATATCTGAGATCTGTTTCACTTTGAAATTTTACCAAGCTTTATAATTATAATTTGTGCATTTTTCTATATGTATGTCATAGTTTGATAAAATGTATAAATACTTATTATACTTTAATATATAAATATGTATAAATGATAAAATATATAAATACATAAACTGTGTGTGTTTTATATATGTTATACTTTGATAAAATGTTCACCAAAATAGTACTATAACTCTGTAATTAATTAATTAATTAAAACACTGGATTGGAAATTTTTAAAAGATATGGAGTCAGTCATTCACTCATTCACTTACTCTATGACTTCGGGTAAGTGTCATAAATTCCCTGAGCCCACAATTCCTCAACTAAAAGAAACTAAAAACACAACCAACTGATATTTATCTATAAGTCGTTTTTACATGTATTTGCTCATTTTCCAATTTTATAACTGTTCTGAGTAACAGATAATTGAGTTTTGTTATCCCCATTTTTCTGATGATGGACCCACTGCTGCTTTGGCAATTTGCCAGAAGTTCCAGAGTCAGTGAGTGACAGAGCCAGCTCTAAAACCCAAGTTTTCTGGAGCTGGTAGCCTTCAACATCAAAGCAAGACAAGGTGTTCCAGAGAAGTATGCAATTAAATAAGATTTGCTACAGAGCAAATTGAGAGAAAAATGTTTAGGAGATAAGGGAAAAGAGAATTCAGACTTCATGATGCAAAATAAAAACTAAAATTACTCAAAATAAATAGCCCATTGGAATAAAAAGCCAACGATTAAGAGGGGAAGAGGCACTGAATGTCACTAGGTTGTGGGAGCTAAAATATCTGTGATACAAATCTTACAATTCAGCGTGATATCTTCGTCTTTTCATTATAATTATAAGATAAGATCCCTTCATAAGGAAAGGTATGCTTCTTAGTAAACTAAATGTCATTCTATTGGTCTAAAAATTCAGTGCTTTCCCTAATGACATAACTTCTACACTTTGTCCTTCTGGATAAAAACCATTAAGTTCTGTCCACATTCTCCCATCAAAACCATACAAACTCAAAAAAAAAAAAATCATATCTTCCCTTTTTCTCGAAGAAAGGTCCAATAAATTTAAGAAAAATATAAATTACACACCAACTTCCATCCAGCCTTCACCTTTGTGATAAGCCCTGACTTCCTCACTTTGACTTATGGGCACGTTGGTTTCTCTCAGGAATCTTTAAGGGACAGTTAGTTGGCCCAAATTCAACTCAGTCATACTGCTTGCCAAATAAGAACAGTCTCCAGTGTGTCTTTTTGTCTTTTGATATATATCTTCTTTTGACTATGGTATAAAGTTTACAATTCCTTAAGTCCTGAAAAATGCCCATCTCTTGCTGCACTGTCCAGCGACACTTCCTTCCTAAAATAGCCCTGGTTTGCCAATTAAATCGGTTAATTTGTAGGCCAATTCAATTAAATCAACCTGTCAGTGTTCTTAAATTAATTGAATTAGGTGTTTGGGATCATGTTGTACCAACAAAGAACAGGCTAAATCCAAAATCTTAGGCCTGAAGTAGGAAGTAGCTAAAGAAATTAATCATTAGATGTATCTTCTCATAAAACAATCAGATCCTATGAGGACAAAACCACAGGCAACTAGTGCTTTCTCCTCCATTCCTGGTGCCTCTCACCATCCTAAATATTTGGATTATATGAAATCCTTAGGTATAAACAGTAATTCTTCAAGAAACTATTGAATCACAGTGGCACATTCGTTTTAACATGTTTTCCACATAAAAATACTAAACAAACTGTCTATAAACTGAACTGAGAAACTTACCAATCACAAAGCCACAGTCTTTCATCAAAATTTTTAAAGGATTTATAGAAGTGGGTAGTTCTCAGACTTAGAAGGCCCTAATAATTCTTATGTAAAAACTTTAAAATTCTCTTTGCATCAGATTTTACTGATGTGCTCCCAATACTTCAGAGGCTGGTTAATGTCCCTGAAACTAAATTAAGCATTAACAATTTTCTTTCACTTACAATGTGTTTCTATTTCAAATAATTATTTGTACAAAAAAAAAGAGAGTAGGTAGAAAACAATTTCTTTGAACAAGATCCTTATAAATAATATTTCAACTATACCATCATTTAAAGTCTGACACTTTTCCTTTCCTTTTTAAATTTTTGTTGGCAAATCAAATAACTGTAAGTTTTATTACTCATCACTGCATAATGCAATGAAGTACAAAACTAGAGAAAGGAAAGAAGCTTTTTTTTTTTTACCAACAAAAACCTTTATACTAAGGAACTGATTAATAGAATCCTTGACAGAATTCTCTTCCCATCACCTCACCCCCATCACCCAAAACTTTCTACCTACTCTGCTGGCTCAACAAAATAAGTGGATAAAAAAGCCTTTTCTGTCAGAACGTCAGATAAGTCATGACTCATAGGGATCAGTGATAATATATCACCTTGAATATTAAGGGAGGCACATGACATAGATGAAGCAAAAAATGTATTTGATAAGACTGCAAAGGCATAAACTTAGACTTCAGGTAATAAGGACAATAAGAAGTCACCATGCAGGTCTAAAATTTAAGTATCATTGTGCTTATGACATGTGCTGTAATATTTGGTAGAACAGTGACAGATGATGCAATGCACAGTGCCTAGCGTGGCAGCAATGCACAGTGCCTAGCGTGGCACCCATGGGACACCTAGCACATCACACTTCTTTCCATAGCTGGGTGAAGGGCATCTTTCTAACATCCATTAAAGGAATTTAATAGAGTATAATCTGCAATGTCCTTGCTGGAGCAGTCTAGAAAGCATGTTGTAGTGCTTCACAGGTTGCTGCACTGTTATTGATCTAGAGCAAATGTTTGCTCATTCATGTGTGAAGTTTCAACATTTTTTCAATTCTGGGCTTTTTTGTGTGTGTGTCAGATCTTTCAGCTCATTACTCCAACTTCCCCAGCTGCAGAAGGCAGAGCAGCTGCATTTTGGCTACTCCAATGTAATGCCAGGATTTGCAGGGTTCTCTTCCCATGCTCCTGAGCAGAGAGATGTATAGATCACTCACCTCTGACACACCTTGTTTCTGTGCAGTTTCATTCTCATGGAGAGTTACAGAAAATGAGAACTCAGGAGATACACTCCTCCTTTATACACATTTGCTGCTTATGGTATTGGCAAGGACCCAGACAATATACATGATCTTGAGATGCTTCTCAGAAAAACGCACACACGCACACACACACATCTGTGTCTATAGAAACACTAAAATTACTATTGTTTTATAATAAGAACCCTAAACTATGTCTAACTTACTTGATCCACTAAGATTTGATCCAAATATGTATTATATATACCATACTTATTATATATATTATTAATCATAGCATACTCATTTTCCCTGGCTGGTTTGGCTCAGTGGATTGAGCGTCGGCCTGCGAGCTAAGTGTCGCTGGTTCGATCTTCCAGTCAGGGCACATCAGAGAAGGAAAACTCTGATTCAAAAAAACCTCCACTGCCTTGCGGCATACCTCTTCAGGGGAAAGGCTAAGGGAGTAAACCCCGACAGAAAATCCGGAGCCGGAGTCCCTAAGGCGGTTTGACGTTGTAGTCAACACCGGCAACTCCTGCGGCGCACCTGAAGCCAAGCTGTATTGACTCCGTCTTTCCCTTGGACCCTTCAGCTGCGAAGAGAGGGGGGGGTCTGCTGCATGGGCAACAGCAGACCCTCCATATCACCCTGCCCAGGCTCTGTAGCTTCAGCTTCACTGGAGAGGACACTCCAGCGTCATCGCAAGATGTCGATTCGACACGGGAGGAGACAGATACCGTGTCACTCCCGAGTCGGACTGCACAGCCATTCTCGGCGGTGCAGATAGACTCTTAAGAAGCTACACCATCGTCTCTCGAGACGGACGGCTGCCGACGACGACTCATTTTCTTTTAATCTGCTCTTGCTAACAGAAGGAACATAATAATGGTGTGGTTTCAGGGGCTTAGAGAATTTTTCCTTTTAAATATTTTATTCTTTATTCTATTACAGCTGTCCCACTTTTCCCTGTTTTTCCCCCACCACCCAGCCCACCCTCTATTCCCATAGTCAATTCCCACACCATTGTCCATGTCCATAAATAATGCATATATATCCTTTGACCACTCCCTTCACCTTCATTCAATCAGTCCCCACCTCTATCCTCCCCTCTTACAGCTGTCAGTCTGTTCCATGTTTCTACAACTCTGATTCTCTTTTGCTCTTTAGTTTATTTTGTTCATTAGATTCCACTTATAAGTGAGATCATATGGCATTTGTCATTCATTGACTGGCTTATTTCACTTTGTATAATAGTCTCCAGTTCCATCCATGCTGTCACAAAAGGAAAGAATTTCTTCCTTTTTTTTTTTTTTTTTTTTTTTTTACTGCTGAGTAGTATTCCATTGTGTAAATGTACCACAGCTTTCTCATCCACTCACATACTAAGGGGCACATGCTGTTTCCAAATCTTGGCTACTGTAAATAGTGCTGCTATGAACATAGGGTGCATATATTTTTTAATTGGTATTTCAGGATCCTTAGAATATATTCCCAAAAGTGGAATCGCTGGATCAAAGGACAGTTCCATTTTTTAACTTTTTGAGGAAATTCCATACTGTTTTCCAAAGTGGCTGCACCAGTCTGCATTCACACCAATAGTACATCAGGGTTCCCATTTCTCCACATCCTCACCAGCACTTGTTGTTTGTTGGTTTATTAATGACAGATATTTTGGTAGGTGTGAGGTGATGTCTCATTGTGGTTTTAATTTGCATTTCTCTGATGGATAATGATGTTGAGCATTTTTTTTCATGTCTATGAGCTATCCGTATGTCCTCCTAGGAGAAGTGTCTGTTCCAGTACTATGTTGAATAGATATAACAGCAGACAACCCTGTCTTGCTCCTGATCTCAAGAGAGAGTTTTAGGTTATTGCCCATTGAGTATGGTGTTGGCAATAGATTTTTCATATATAGCCTTTATTATATTGAGGTATGCTCCCTCTATTTCCACTTTGCTGAGTGTTTTTATTACAGATAGGTGCTGGATCTTATCAGATGCATTTTTTGCATCTGTTGATATGATCATGTGATTTTTGTCTTTCTTTTTGTTTATGTGATATATCACAGTTTATTGATTTGCAAATATTGTACCAACCTTGCATCCCAGGGATAAATCTCACTTGATTATGGTGTATGATCTTTTTAATGTATTGCTGGATCAATTTTGCTAATATTTTGTTGAGGATTTTAGCACCTATGTTCATCAGGGATATTAGACTGTAATGTTCTTTTTTTGTGTTTTACTGGTTTTTGGAATTAGGATATTATGGGCCTCACAAGGGGTTTGGAATACTTCCCTCTTCTTGAATTTTTTGGAATAGTTTGAGAAGGATAGGTGTTAGTTCTTCTTTGAATGATTGGTAAAATTCACCTTGAAGCCCTCTTGTTTAGGACTTTTGTTTGCTGGGAAGTTTTTTTTTTTTTTGTTACTGCTTCAATTTCATTAGTTGTTAATGGTCTATTAGATTTTCTGCTTTTTCCTGATTCATTTTGGGAAGGTTGTATATTTCTAGGAATTTGTCCATTTCACCCAGGTTCTCAAATTTCTTGGCATATAGTTACTCATAGTAATTTCTTACAATTTTTTGCATTTCTGTGTTACCAGTTATTATTTCTCCTCTTTCATTTCTGATTTTATTAATTTGGATCTTCTCTATTTTCTTTTTTTGATGAGTCTGGTTCAATTTTTATCAACTTTATCTTTTCAGCTCCTAGATCCATTGATCTTTTGAATTTTGTTTTTTAATCTCTATGTCATTTATTTCTGCTCTGATCTTGATTATTTCCTTCTGCCTACTCACTCTGGGCTTTTTTGTTGTTGCCTTTCTACTTCTTTTAGGTATAGGGTTAGGTTGTTTATTTGAAATTTTTCTATCTTCCTTAGGTAGGCCTGTAATGCTATGAACTTCCCTCTCAGGACTTTTGCTGTGTCCCATATGTGTGTTCATTTTCATTTGTTTCCATTTTTTCCTTGATCTCATTGATGACTTATTCTTTATTTAATAACATACTATTTAGATTCCATGTATTTGAATGTTTTTGAGGGGGGTTTTAATTGAAATTGATTTCTAGTTTCAAGCCATTATTACCCAAAAAAGTGCTTGATATGATTTCAAATCTTGAATTTGTTAAGATTTATTTTCTGTCCTATATTGTGACTTATCTTTGAGAATGATTCATGTGCACTTGAGAAGAATGTGTATTCTGCTGCTTTGGAATGAAATGTTCTGTAAATATCAATTAAATCCATTTGATCTCATATGTTATTTATGGTCAGCATTTCTTTGTAGATTGTTTTGTCTGGAAGATCTATCCATTGGAGACAGTGGGGAGTTAAAATCCCCTACAATGACTGTATTGCTATCAGTCTCTTCCTTAAAATCCTCCAAGATTTTATTTATATATTTAGATGCTCCAATATTTGGTGCATAAATGTTTACAAGGTTTATATCCTCTTGTTGGCTTGATCCCTTTTAGTATTATGTAGTGTGATCTTCTTTGTGTCTTGTTATGACCTTTGTTTTGAAGTCTATTTTGTTAGATATAAGTATTGCTACCCCATCTTTTTTTTTTTTCATTTCCATTTACATGGAATTTTTTTTCATTCCTTCACTTTCAGCCTGTGTAAATCTTTTGTGGGTTATGTGTGCTCTCCTATTGTATTTGGGTCTTGATTGTTGTTGGCCCATTCATTGGTGGGCTCTCCTCTCTGGCTGTCTGAATGCAAAGTTCAACCCCCACCATGCCTTTATGCTGTTGTACAGGTGCTGAGAGAACAAAACAAAGCAAAACAAAAAAAAACAAAAACAAAACATGATAAAAGAAGATCCCCAACAATAACATCAAAATAGCAAAATCAATGACAAAAGAGCAGAGAATAATAAAAGTGGATAAAAAAAATAGAATAGTGAAAGGAAAAAAAGAATATGGGAAGGAAAAAGGAAGTAATGATTATGAGAGGAGAGACATAAGAGAAACAATAAAAGTAAGGAATCGAAAGAGGAAATCAAAAAAAGAACAAAAAAAGGGTAAAGAATTCAAAATAAAGGAAACAAGAAGGAAAAACAAAGAAAATGAAAGAATAAAATAAGAGATATGAAAGATAAAAGGGGAAAAAGTTGAATAAAAAGTAATAATAATAAGGCTATGCAAACAATTAAACAACAAAAATATGAAAAAGAATGAAGTGGAATTTGCCTCAGCAGAGTTTAGTGCTTGCCTACTGTGTCCTCCCTTTGGATATATGGCTCTGGTGTTTTCGGAAGCTGGTGTAAGCCAATGTCAGATGTTGTCCACATCTAGCCCTTGGCAGTCTGTCTGAAGCTACAAGCAATCCATGGTTTGTGGCTATCTCCCCTGGGCTTCGCTGACCTGGATGGGCCTCGCTGCTCTAGGATGGGCCTCACTGAGATGTAAGGCTGGCTTTCATCTGTACAGGGCCCAGGTGTGTGTCAGCAAATGGCCAAAGCCACCACAGGATCCACCTCCACCTGCCTCTGCCTGCTGGTCTTCTGTCAGTCTTAGTCTAACCACTGACAAGACTGTTTCTGAGAGGGCTTCTGGCATAATCGGAATGATAATACCCCTGGATCTCCCATAGGAGGCACTGTTCAGACTTCAGGGAGGATGGTGGGTGTGTTCCCCCTTCCCTGTGCTACATGTCAGAGTCTGTCCCAGATTGTTTCCCTGAACTTGGCTGTGTGAAGCCCCTAGTAGGCAAGTGGGTGCAGCCTCCAGAGGTCTGCTTAAAACCAGGAGGGAGTTTCCATGGCTCTCCCCATGTGGAGCCATGTCTGGTTCCTGGAAAAGTGTATGGAATGGCTGCACCTTAAAGCCAGACCCTGATGCCCCCTGAGTATGCATATGTTTCTGTCTCCTCAGCAGGCGTCAAGATGTAGGGTGAGGGTAAGAAATAAAATATGCAGGATGTGGCAAACAGGATTCCAGATGGTAGGGCAAGTGGGGTTCCAGAATATGGGGTGAGCAGGATTCTAGAGGGTAGGGTGAGCAGTTTCCCAGAGTGGGGTAGTTGTTTCTCCCTTAGGAGGGGCTTGCTCTTCTCAAGAAAAATGACTGCTACAGTACTGAAGGATGTCCTGGCACAGGGAAGAGCAACCCCACATCACTCCCCAAAGCTCCCACTACAGACTCTTCTCAAGCTACTCCAGTCCATGCTACCCTCCCTTCACCTGAGCCCAGATGAGTGGCTACAGATAAGAAACTTGTGCTTTGGCCCCTTAGGAAAAAAAAGAAGTTGTGTGTTCCCCAGCTGCCTCTATCTCTCCTCAGCAGACACAAACCCTGAGGCCTGTCAATGCTGGATGCTACTTGGGTGGCTGACCCTGGAACTGGTGCTTGGGAGCCTGGTCTGAGGTCCAGGCTTCTGCAGCGTCCAGGCTTCACTTATCTCAGGGGAAGCTCCCACAGCCTTGTGGTGAGCTCAGCCTACCACTCGTGGGAGCAGTGCTGGCTGCTTTCACATCTCCGCCCTTTCTACCAGGCTCTAGGCGGTTTCTGTCTGTCCTTGGCTAAGAATCTCTTCAGGCAGACTTTGGTTGTTTATTACGGGGGGCTGTTTCCCTCTTTGTTTTTATTTCCAGTTTGGTTCTGGGAGGTGGTGCAAGACAGGTTCTCATACTCCACTGCCATCTTGGCCCCAAATTTTAGATTTCAATAATTTCTAGAATAACAGGTAATTTTAAGATATCAGCAATCAGAGGTCAGTATACTAATCATAGCTCTTGCAGAAATCTGAAGAAGCTGAAGATAAAACTTTGACATAAATTTAAGGACTGCTAAAAGTCCCATAGGCATAGAGTGTGGAGCAGGCATCAGAGTTTTTAAATTTTCTTCTAGGTGATTCAGACAGTGTGCCGCTCAGGCTAGCTGATTATTGATTCCAGAAAGCCACAATTAGTAATTAATTGCTTTGTTTAATGTTTATTTCCTGGTAGTATGTAAATTTCAAAATATATAACAATTAAGCTTTACCAGTCATTTTTTACTTAATATAAACAGGTTGATAAAAAATATACCCTTGAGAGCAGGTGAAAGGAGGCATAAAGAGGCATATTAACACCCTGTGTGGAGGACACTGGCTCTGGGGAAAGGGGCAGCACCTAAGCAGAGTCCAGATGGAGGTGGAAGAGGTAAAGGTAGAGGATGCTCATTTCATGGATTCTGAGAACAGTTTCTCTATGGTCACAAACGCCTTTTTTCAGACCCAGTAGTTTGTTGTCTGGTTGGAATGCTATGCATTATAAGCATCTCTGAAGGTTCTCGCAGGTTTCTCAAGGAGCTAACAGAACTGACTTCAAGAGTAGGTTTGCTGAATTCCCTCCTCTGCCAGTGAGACCAAACCCAAAGCTAGAGCTCAATACAAGGGGAAAAAAAATAGATGGTAGAAAGATGATAGATAATCAATTGCCTTTCAAAAATAACAGATCATATGTCTATGTCTACCCAATAACACTTAGGAATCGTGGTGATACAGGTGAAATCTACAAAGTGCAAAGCACAAATCCACAATTCCTCCTCCAGAACTGGGGATGTTTTTTTCCAAAGCATAACATGGTGCTGATACCAGATATGTGTAACACTGCCAGTAAAGCCTAGGGTAGCTCTTCATTATCAAACAATATAACTTCTTTCGTTAGATATATGGATGTTCATGAAAATTTGATTTTCAAATTAAAAAAAGAAAAATTATAAATAGCTTCATAAGAATTCAGGTCAGATTTTACCACCTAAAAAGTTTGTCACATTTCTATGAAAAAAAAATTGGTGTGGGGGCAGCTTTTGGCCCTTTTTGGTTTAAAAATCAAGGATAAATGATTGTATATTTCAACATAATTGTTTCTCTTATCAATTTTGGACTGAAATACTTAAGAATTGCTTTTATAGCATTTCTTTTTCTGTAGCATAGTAGTATCTAGTTTACACATATGTGTCAAATATATTCATCAGGGGAAGAGGATGATATGCAGGTAACTACTGTATACAGCAGTCAAAGTCTCTTAGCCAAGTACTTGCCAAAGTCAGAGTGAAGGAGGCTGGGAAGACAGCTTTACTTCTGCTGCTCGTCTCCGATCAGTATCTGAGGCAGAGCAGCACTGCCTCTAAGTTAAGATACCGTCATCACTCATGTGTGAGCCAGTGAGAAGGCTTGAAAGAAATGACGGACAGCACCAGCTTGCCACCTCTTGTCTCCACACCAATTGCCTTCAGGATCCTGCCTCTTTTCTGTTTAGATATAATTTTAGTCTTCCCTGCTGTGCACAGACATCATCTTTTCAGTTCCTGTCCCTGGGCACAGTAGCTTAGAAAGGGAGTTACAGAGCTGCTCATACTCATTCTAGTCCAGCCTTTTGTTCAGAATAACTATTCCCGCTTCATCTAATTATTGACTTTTTTTCATGGATTTACACATCTCAAGCTCTAGATCCCTAATTTCCTTCTTGGTGTTTTTCCTTGGATAATGTTTCCTCACTTCAAACTGAAACTGAGCTCATCATATTCTCCTTTGAATTGGCTACCTTCTGATCTTCTCTCTCCCACAGCCTACTAGGCTCAAAACATCAGAGGCATCAATGACGTCAAATCCCTATTTTGCCCCCAAATTGGAGGGGGCAGTGAGTAAGACCTGCCAGTTCTTCATTTGGAATACATCTCCACTCTTTCCCAGCCTACTTCAGAAACTCAGACCATTTCCATCCATGCCTCATCCACTGTGACGCTCTTATGCAAGAGAACACCCCATTCTACCTACGCCAGGCCAAACGACACACCAAAGTCTAATAAATTTGACTGAAGTACCTTTTCCATTTTACCCTTGCTCTCTTTAGTACATTATAGTGTTGCCAAAAATTAGAACATATATATTTTAATATGATTTCAGAGCCCTCTATAAAACAAATACAATTTACTTTTCTTTTATTATCTTCTAATCCTCTGCTACAACTTTTCTATAGACACATTGGCCTCCTCATTGTTTCCAGCGCATTACACAAACTTGTCAGCACCTTCCTGACCCCTTAGACATTTTCATGCTATTTACCTGATTCAGACCTGACTTCATTCATTTATCAAAATTTAGCTCACTACATCAAACTTAAGAGTGTCTGCTCAGCAAAAGAAAACATCAGCAAGATGAAAAGGAAACCAACCATATGGGAAAATATATTTGCCAATGATACCTCAGACAAGGGTTTGATCTCCAAAATATATAAAGAAATTATAAGACTCAAAACCAAGAAGACAGATAACCCAATTTAAAAATGAGCAAAGGACCTGAACAAATACCTCTCCAAAGAAGACATACAGAGGGTCCAAAGGCATATGAAAGAATGCTCAACATCACTAGCTGTCAGAGATGCAAATTAAAACCACAATAAGACACCACTTCACACTGGTCAGAATGGCCATTGTCAACAAATCAACAAACAAGTGCTGGTGAGGATGTGGAGAAATGGGAACCCTAGTGCACTGTTGGTGGGAATGCAGACTGGTGCAGCCACTGTGGAAAAGAGTATGGAATTTCCTCAAAAAAACTAAAAATGGAAATGCCTTTTGAACCAGCAATTCCACTGCTAGAATTATATCTGAAGAATCCCAAAACATCAATTCAAAAGAACCTATGCACCCCTATGTTCATAGCAGCACTATTCACAATAGCTAAGTGCTGGAAACAGCCTAAGTGCCCATCAGTAGATGAGTGGATCAAAAAACTGTGGTACATTTACACAACGGAATACTATGCAACAGAAAGAAAGAAGGAACTCCTGCCATTTGCAACAACATGGATGGAACTGGAGAGAATTATCTTTAGCAAAATAAGCCAGGCAGTGAAAAACAAATACAATATGATATCACCTAATACAGGAAACTAATGAACAACACAAACAAATGAGCAAAATTGAATCAGAGGCAAGTAAACAAGGAGCAGACTGACAGTGACCAGGGGGGATGGGGGTTGAGGGGGAGAAGGAGGGAAAAAAAGGGGAAGGGTCTAGCCAGGGAACTAGTATAAATGACCCATGGACATGGACAACAGGGTGGGGATTGACTGTGGGAGAGGGGTGGGTGGGGTGGGGGGAACAATGGGGAGGGGAATGGGACAGCTGTAATAGAAAAATAAATTTAAATATTTTTTTTAATTTAGCTTAAGACTTATTTGTCTGTAAAGACTTCTTTTATCATATAGGGCCATCATAACTGCTGATCAACCTTCCCAACCATTCTCCATTTTTCTCCATAACAACAGAAATCCAAGATTTTAGTCGAGCACATGAATATTCAGATGAAAGAGTACATTTCCCAACCCCTCTTGCAGGTAAGTGTGATATATGACTAAGTTGTAGCCAGTGGGATGTGCACGGAAATAATTTGTTTAAATTCCGGGTAACACAGTTGAGAGAAGCAGCATACCATTGTGGGCCGTATGGTTAAGAGCAAAAAGATTAGAATGACAGAGCACAAAAAGAGACATCCAGACATCAGATGACTTTGCAGAGAGAGGTTGCCATTAAGGCTTATGTCAGAGAAATAAGTTGTCTTGTTTAAGTGTTGTTGTTTTAGACTTCTATCACAGAAGGCAGATCTATATCTTAACTAATGTTACACCATTTGCTATTTGTATTATTCAATTGCTTATTTCTATAAATAACCTAGAATTGCTAGTTATTTTCTCACTTGTATACCTATTCTTCGCCCAATGTAAAGAGATGCCATGACTTTTTTATATACAAGCCACCTTCAATAGAGCCCCTCCCCTACACACCCAGGCCTAATACAGCACATTAAGAATTTAACAAATACAATCATACTCTGTTTTTCCATTGTCATTGGAGAATGAAGTGTTTTATGTAAGCACATTTACAAATAAAATTTAAATGTTCCTTAAACTTCAAAAATATTTCAAAGAGTTCTCTTGAACAAAACATCTGAAAATGTGTTTCACCCTTTGCTGACATATTTTTCTGAAAGTAATAAATGTCATTCAATTGGTACTTTGGTCTCAAGATCATAATTACCAATGTTCATTTTGTATTATTCTCTATCTATAGCAATAACAACTAAAGGATATGAAATACTTAAATATGAAGTACTTAGAAAGCCTTGCTGGGAAGCCTTTTTATAGCACCTTTTTAAAGTATATCCATAAAAGCAATACCTCATCATTGCAAAATATTTGGAACATATAGAAGTCTATGTAAAACATTCTAAATTCTTATATTGTACCAGTAATATTTTTCTTGTCTGCTGAATTATTTTCTTCCATTTTTCTTCATGCCATTAGTGTGTTGCTTCCAGCATTCCTTCCCTTCTGATTTGCTGCTTTTACTATCCTTATGTGATACTGTGAACTAAAATACAAGATGCTCAAGTTTCCTAGAATTATGCAAAGATATAAAAGCAAGTAGATCAGTGGAAAAACTAAAATGTCCTGCTCTAGGCAAAAAAGACTAATTTTCACATAAACCCATTACTTACTTCCTCCCCCTGCACAAACTTTGGGGGTAGGAGATATTAAGCCAGTCTCAGAATACTTCCTGGAAAGGAGGCTGTGGGGTGCAAGAACTGGCAACCCAACTGGGTTTCTTCACCCCCTTGGTTGCTAAGATGTCTAAACCAGCAAAGGCAAGAGTTATAGGGACAGAAGCAAAATGTTTGTGAATTACTAAATATTGTAGTGAGATGTGTCACTTATACTCATACCACTGGGTCATGTTTCTGTCTATTCCAGATTATAGAAATATAGGACATACATCAGCAATTAGTGCAATGCTATTGACTGGCCACCCTGGTCACCTGCCAGCCTCCTGAGTCTCAAGCCTGGCCTCCGTTTCTGGATATGGACACATATGCAGGAAAGCCTGAGTGTTAAACTCATTCATGGCCACTGTGAATAAAACAAAGTTTGGAAAATTGTAATGGATTATTGTATAAACCTCATCTGTGGCAAATTAAGATGAGGCCTCTTACTGAAAGGAAGGAGTATGTGCCATGGACCATGGTGTACAGCTGTTGATATAGAGGGGAAAATACACAACAGGACAGCAGTACATGATTATGGTCTTATATCAAGACTGATCAATTCTCTGACTCTACATCATAATTCAGCTTGTAAAAATTTCAGTCATCTCATTTTTCGTGTGATATTGTATTGTTCCACTACATTAACAGCATCTCATTGATAGGACTTGGAGGGGAAGAGGTAGCAGGTACTTAGATATCTTGTACTGACATATGTTCCAGAATTTAGGAGATAATTTTAAAGGAAGTCAAGACCTGCCATCATACTGAAGTTTCTATGAATCCGGAACTGACACATTTTACTGTCTCCTACTAAGGGGCACAGAAATGGAAAGGCCTTTTTGAGTTTTAAAAACAACATATGCCAGATTCAAGTATGCTGTTTGATATTATTTTCTGAGTAATCCAAAGGCTTATTAACACGGAGAACATCCCAGAGCAAGAGAAGGCTATCCAGTGCAGATAGTTTTGCTAGTTTTCCCTTATAACCATGAAGCTTCAGCTGTGCTTAAAGTATCTGAGGCTGATTGAAATACTGTATATAGCCTGTTGCAAAACTGAATAGAGGAGTCACAGCAGTGACACCGAGGTTTTGAAAGTTATGCTCTTTTCAACAAACCTTTTTAAATGATGTCTGGTTGCAAATAGTCCTACTAGAGACTGAATGCATATCCACAGGACATGAGCAAGTGGTAGCTTATATATCTGCACTAGTGATGGTAAACTAGGTATTACCTGATGCATCAACCCACAAAACTTTGAATGCCCAACAGTTTCTCATTAATAAGTAAAGGTAATATATGCAAGATGGGGCTTGAGTAGGTCATGAAAGCATAAATATTTTGCATGAGCAGAAGGATACATTTCAGTCAACATAATGTCTGTGTAGTTCATCCATGTTGTTGCATGAATTAACAGTTCATTCATTTGTGTCACTCAGTAGTATTTCATGGTGATATACTCAAAGAAATAAGGTAATCAGCTGGTAATCATGAAACTCATTGATCATCCAGAAGCTGGATCACCCAGAAGCTATAAAACAACATCTTGTAAATTTGGAATGTACTATTACATGATACTAAACATGCTCTGAACTACTGACAAATATATGTGAATCCCATATCAATAATACTCAGAAGCATGACTATAATAGACTGAATTTTGTCCCCTCAAAATTTATATGTTGAAATATTAATACAAGTATTTCAGAATGTGACTGTGTTTAGAGACGGAACCTTTAAAAAACTAATAATGGTAAAATGGGGACATATGGTTGGGCCCTAATTTAGTATGACTGGTGCCCTCATAAGAAGAGTAGATTAGAATAAAGAAGATATGGCACATACATACAATGAAATATTACTCAGCCATAAAAAAAAAGGATAAAATCTTATTCACTTATACTAAGTGAAATGAGTCAGGCAGAGAAAGACAAATACCATATGATTTTACTTATATGTAGAATCTAAGGAAAAAAATAAACAAAACAGAAGCAAACACATAGATACAGATAACAAATTAATGGTTGCCAGATGGATGGAGGCTTGGGGGATAGATAAAAAAGGTGAAAGAAATTAAAAAATACAAATTGTCAGTTATAAAAAATAGTAACGGGGATGCAAAGTACAACACAGAGAATATGGTCAATAATATTTCGATTACTATGTATGGGGTCAGATGAGTACTAGACTAATCAGGGTAATCACTTCATAAGATATATAAATGTTTAATCATTATGTTGTACATGTGAAACTAACTAATATAATATGTCAACTATAATTTAAGAATTAATTTTTAAGAATATCTAATCTTTGAGACTTCCAACCTAGATGGAGATGTAGGCAGACACGCTGCGTCTCCTTCCACAACTAAGAAAGAATACAACTACCTCAAAACTAGAAACAACCAGAAGTTCCAGAAAATCAAACTGCATGGAAGTCCAGCAAAAAAAGATATAAAGAAGAAATACTCATCCAGACAGGTAGGGGGGTGGAGCCACGGCAGAGAGGACTTGGAGTGGTGGCGGCAGCAGTGGCGGCAGTGTGGCAGGCCAGCAGAAAGCACAGTTACACGTTTTTAAAAGTCAGGAGGGACATCTGGGGAGGATTCCCAGCTCCTCACCAGACCATGCAGTTCACGGACCCAGCACTAGGGAAAATCAAGCCTCATTGCTTCTGACAGTGCAAACCAGTGGGGGTTGGGGTAGATGAAGAAACTGCCAGTCTCCTTGTTTAAAGTGCCCCCACAGTCCAAGAACATCCGCAGACCCACCCACTCTGGGAACAATAGCCAGGGCAGCAGCTAGAGGGTTACCAGTCCCATATGGAAATGGGAGAAGTGCCTGGAAAAGGAGCAACTGCTGAGCAAGTTGCATTGTTCCCTCTCAGAACCCTCCCCCACATACAGCGTCACAACGTGATGTAACAGGTCGCCCTGTACTGATGAATACCTAAGGCTCCGCTCCTTACAACATAACAGAAGCAACAGTTTAACCTAAGACACAGAGGCAAACAAACACAGGAACCTGTCAAGATGAGGAGACAGAGAAGCGTGGTCCAGTGGGAGAACTAAGTGATGAGGAGATAGCCAACCTAACAGACACAGAATTCAAACCCTGGTGATAAAGATGCTCACAGGCTTGACAGATATGCTTGAGTACAGCAAACACATAAGATAAGAAGTGATGGCTACGCTAAGTGAAACAAAGGAAAATCCACCCAAAACCAATGGTGAAGGAAAGAAAACCAGGGTTCAAACCAATGATTTAAAACATAAGGAAGTAAAAATCAGTCAACAGGTCCAGAATGAGGAAACAAGAATTGAAAAAAATTGAGGAGAGGCTTGGGAACCTCTGGGACAACTTTAAATGTGCCAACATCAGAATCATAGGGGTGCCAGAAGGAGAAGAGGAAGAGCAAGAAATTGAAAACTTATGTGAAAAAATAATGGAGGAAAACTTCCCAAATTTTGCAAAGGAAATAGACATACAAGTCCAGGAAGCACGGAGGATCCCAAGTGAGGTGGACCCAGAGGAGACCACACCAAGACACATCATGATTAAAATGCCAAAGGTGAAAGATAAAGAGAGAATCCTAAAAGCAACAAGAGAGAAGTGGAGAGTTTCCTACAAAGGGGTGCCTATAAGACTGTCAGCTGATTTCTCAAAAGAAACTTTGCTGGCAAGAAGGGACTGGCAAGAAGTATTCAATGTGATGAAAAGCAAGGCCCTACAACCAAGATTACTCTATCCAGCAAAGCTATCATTTAGAATGGAAGGGCAGATGAAGAGGTTCCCAGACCAGGTAAAGCTAAGAGTTCATAATCACCAAGCCATTATTGTATGAAATGTCAAAGGGACTTACTTAAGAAAAAGAAGATCAAAACTATGAACACTAAAATGACAACAAACTCACAACTATCAACAACTGAATCTAAAAAATAAAAACAAAATTCAACTAAGCAAACCAGAATAGGAACAGAATCATAGGTATGGGGATCATTTGGAGGGTTATCAGCTGGGAGGGGCAAGGGGGAGAAATGTGGAAATGGTGCAGGGACTAAGAAGCATAATCGGTTGGTACAAAATAGACAGGGAGAAGTTAAGAATAATATAGGAAAGTGTGAAGCCAAAGAACTTATATGCACGACCCATGGACATGAGCTAAGGGGGGTGGGATTGCTGGAGGGAAGGTGGGTACTGGACAGAGGGGAGCAAAGGGGAAAAAAATTGGAACTACGGTAACAACATAATCAATAAAATATACTTAAAAAAAAGAATATCTAATTTTTTTTTGAAAAGTAGATTAAGACACATACTCAGAGAGGGAAGAACATATAAAAACAGTGAAAGAAGACAGTCATCTACAAGCCAAGAGAGGTCTCAAAAGAAACCAACCCTAAAGACACCTTGAATTTGGACTTCTAGCCTCAAGAATTATGAGAAAATAAATTTCTATTGTTTAAGTCACCCAATCTGTGGTACTTTGCTATGGCAGCCTTAGTAGACCAATACAATGACTCAAATGATATGTCATATACTCTACAGCCTTTAATGACTCACAAAACGTTTGCTTCTGTCCCCATGACTCATGACTGATTTGTGAGCATTCGTACGGCAAGGGATGCTGAAGAACCACGAGTTCAGCAATCCCAGGCTCCTGTCCCTCTGTCTATGGCATAAATCTCCCCACTCCATGGGCTCATCTCACAGCAGAGTCAGGGGAGGATAAAGGATAGAGTAACCTGAGATGCTGAGGCTTTGTTAAAGAGACTGAAATCACCAAGAGGTTGGTTAAATTGTTAGCTAGCCTGACACTTGAAGATAATTAAACTTTTTTTTTTAACAGCAAACCTGACATCTTCTTTTAAATGGAAAATCAGAGGTGGTCTCTGATATAGTTCTAATATTGGTTAAACCTAATTTTCTAAATAGCACCATATTTTCATACAAAAAGCAAAACTTTCTTAGAAAAAAGGGTACATTTTTAATTTTTCAGGATAAAAACTAAATAAAAGAAAATGTCTCTTATTTTCTAAGACTTTCTTGACATCTTCAAAGGTTAACAATTTAAGTTATAAATGGAATTTCCTTCCTCTGTAAAAAACACTTAAAATGGAAGATAAATATCCTTTTCATGGGCTGTCATCTCAATAGTTTACTTTCCCAACACTGATTCAGCCTTCAGTCATGTCATTCAGGCCTACAGGACCTTTAGTTAGTTTGTCTCACCTTTGGATATCACAGCGCTGGTTGCAAGCTCTTTATTCAAAAGCAGAAACCCTCATATTGATTCAGTTTTTTACACTCATGTTTGTTCTGCAAATAAGGTATGACTTGGGCCAAGTAGGCTCTGAGCTACCGATGTAATATATATATGAACTCATGTTGATGAATTCATATTCTATAGCCAACCTCATCATATTGTAACTCTAAAGGAATTCACAAACATCCATCACAATTCGTCGGCAGCCGTCCGTCTCGAGAGACGATGGTGTAGCTTCTTAAGAGTCTATCTGCACCGCCGAGAATGACTGTGTAGTCCGACTCGGGAGTGACACGGTATCTGTCTCCTCCCGTGTTAAATCGACATCTTGCGATGACGCTGGAGTGTCCTCTCCAGTGAAGCTGAAGCTACAGAGCCTGGGCAGGGTGATATGGAGGGTCTGCTGTTGCCCATGCAGCAGACCCCCCCTCTCTTCGCAGCTGAAGGGTCCAAGGGAAAGACGGAGTCAATACAGCTTGGCTTCAGGTGCGCCGCAGGAGTTGCCGGTATTGACTACAATGTCAAACCGCCTTAGGGACTCCGGCTCCGGATTTTCTGTCGGGGTTTACTCCCTTAGCCTTTCCCCTGAAGAGGTATGCCGCAAGGCAGCAGAGTCCATCACAATTAGAAACTCTTTTTATTGATAGAGATTCCTAAGAACATTGATGTATTTAGCCACACAAACAACTATTAGATTTAGCTATACAACTATCAATTTGAAATGTAGATAGGATAGCTTAGAGGCCAACTTTAGAATTAAAAATTCCATTAATTCCCATAGAGAAAATCAGTGTAAATAGCACAAATAGCAATACAAAGTTTCTAAACAATTGAATCCTGTTAATTCTACTGCAAAACAAAAAACAAAAAAAACCACGTTCGCAGTCCTTAAATGCCTTCACTCAAATGAAAAGTGTAAGGTTTGGAATGAGGAAATGATTGGTTGAGGTTAATCAGAATAATTTCTGAGTCACACAGAGGTGAAGTGGGTACCTGAAACAGGGAACTGAGGTAGATAGTAAATATAAAAGAAGAAAGTAAATTTGGCCTTTTGATCAATTACTGAGTCAAAGATTAAAAATTGTTTTTTGTCTTGAATGGTCTTTAGCTGATTTGTCACTCAATAAATCAGGGAACACAGGAAAAGATGCTATTTTCATAAAATAGTACACAGAGATAGAGCTGAGAAATGAGAACCTGTTGTCTGCATTTACCAACAAAACATCTATGTTGTGAAACCCAGTATGTAGGGAGATATAGGGGTTGCAATTCTAATGTTAATCTCTGGTACACACTAAATTTTGGGCACTATCAGAAAGCATGTGGCTGCTGGAGCTATAGGAATAGGTAACACCACTGTGTAACAGTTTAAAAAATGAGAATATGTGAAGGTTAGAAAAGAAACTTGGCAAATATCAGCATTGAAGACATGGGCCAAGAAAGCATTGTCCAGAAAAGGAGATGAGCATGTAGCCACTAGAGAACAGGAAGTCAGGCGGAAGTAAGAGTTGTTACAAAACAGTCACCAGGATGTAAAGTACAGCATAGGGAATATAATAAATAATATTGTAATAACTATGTATGGTGCCTGGAGAGTTCTGGAAATATGGGGGAACACTTTGTCAAGTATATGATTGTCTAACAAAAAAAAGGGAGGACAGGACTGACTCCATCTTTTGTTTCCCTTGTTAAAATACAGATTTGCTTTAAAAAAAAGAAAAATAAAAAAGGGAGTCCTTAAGGAAGCCAAAAGAACAGAAAGTGTCAAGAAGATAAGGGTAATCAAAATTCACACATGTTCTTAATAGATAAGTAAGATAAGCACTGAAATTGTCCACAAGAAATAGGAAGCCATTAAATGCTGCTTGGACAAGGAAGACTTAGAGCAGTGGTTCTCGACCCTTTAATACAGTTCTTCATGTTGTGGTGACCCCCAGCCATAAAATTATTTTCGTTGCTACTTCATAACTATAATTTTGCTACTGTTATGAATCATAATGTAAATATCTGATATGCAGGATGTATTTTCATTGTTATGAATTGAACATAATTTTTTTTTCGTTTTGGTAGCCGTCCGTCTCGAGAGACGATGGTGTAGCTTCTTAAGAGTCTATCTGCACCACCGAGAATGGCTGTGCAGTCCGACTCGGGAGTGACACGGTATCTGTCTCCTCCCGTGTTGAATCAACATCTTGCGATGACGCTGGAGTGTCCTCTCCAGTGAAGCTGAAGCTACAGAGCCTGGGCAGGGTGATATGGAGGGTCTGCTGTTGCCCATGCAGCAGACCCCCCCTCTCTTCGCAGCTGAAGGGTCCAAGGGAAAGACGGAGTCAATACAGCTTGGCTTCAGGTGCGCCGCAGGAGTTGCCGGTGTTGACTACAACGTCAAACCGCCTTAGGGACTCCGGCTCCGGATTTTCTGTCGGGGTTTACTCCCTTAGCCTTTCCCCTGAAGAGGTATGCCGCAAGGCAGCGGAGGTTTTTTGGAGTCAGAGTTTTCCTTCTCTGATGTGCCCTGACTGGAAGATCGAACCAGCGACACTTAGCTCGCAGGCCGACGCTCAATCCACTGAGCCAAACCAGCCAGGGCCTTGAACAAAATTAAAGCATAGTTATTAATCACAAAAACAATATGTAATTATATATGTGTTTTCTGATGGTCTTACGCGACCCCTGTGAAAGGGTCGTTCGATCCCCAAAGGGGTCACGACCCACAGGTTGAGAACCGCTGACTTAGAGGATTGCTGAGGAAGAAGCCACAGTAGCAACCTGCTTGATCTGTAAACAGGAGGGACAAAGGAAACAGATCTACATGCTCCCTGGCTTCTCTCACCCCCTCAAAAATTCCTGTTTCCATAAGTTAGAGCAATGAGAAAAGTCACCTGTATTTATCAGGATCACATGAAGGGTAAACTCATGTTAAGTGGTGCAAATAGGGCCACCCATTTCCTACCAAGGATTGTTTCTCTTGCTCGAGTGTCTGCCTGCTACAGCCCAAGGCAGGAC
Source organism: Furipterus horrens (assembly GCF_987537825.1). Classification (NCBI taxonomy): domain Eukaryota; kingdom Metazoa; phylum Chordata; class Mammalia; order Chiroptera; family Furipteridae; genus Furipterus; species Furipterus horrens. Next base: position 89,674,424 of record NW_028327175.1, read on the forward strand.
AAGTTCACAGACTGTCCCTGGGCTAAGGCTGTTGTCAATTGCCTTAAGGCCATCATACCAAAGCTGTCTTTAGGGCAGAACTCAACATTTCCTCCTTGAGAATTTGCCAGCATTCTTTTTTATCTCCCTTTTCCAAAGTCAGAGGTAAAAATACATATGTCAAATGAGTTCATGAAATAATCTCACAGTTTCAAAATTTACAGAGTTCATTCAAATAATCGTTTTTAAATGATTTTACATGTATTGTTAACTTCCTTGTTGCTAATTAAATCAACGTTAAATAATGTAAATGCTAGCTTTTTGTGATTAGAAAATTATATGATTAATACGGCAAATTGGAAAAGATTAGAAGTTCTTTTAACTGACATCCACTTAACAGACTTACTAGATTAATTAACAATCTTCATTTTCTCTGGAAAACATACTGACTAATGCCCACTAATGCCCAGAATTTGCCTGTGGCTGGTGAGCCTCTCTGGTATATTTGCAATGTCTCCTCTCAGGAATTGAACTGTATGCTTACCAAAATAAGGTTATTTATTCACAAACTCATTTATGCCAGTTGTACCTATTAATGTGTTTATGGAGTTTAATTGTCACATAAACCAAGAAAATACAAGTACAAAAAAGTTATCGAGTCTATAAAAATAACTTGAATTCTTTGGAAAGACTTGACAAAGATAAGTAATTAAAATTTGCTGTTGAATTAACTGTGAATATAATAATTTTTTAATCATAATAATCTACATGCAGATTGGTTCCAAACCTCTTTCTTCTTTAAATCATCACTAAAGAAATCAAAGTGGAGGGTTGTTTATATAAGAAGAAAAAATGTGGGACCCAAGGTAACAGAACTTTACTTACAAAGAACAAAAACCTATCCTAGAAATAAATGAACATTTGTTGGTCAAAAGTTTAAATAAATTATTTAGATATTTAGGTATGTATGTATTTGTCTTTTGATTCTCTACTTTAAGAGTTTAAATTAGCTAATCAACTACTTAACAGAATCATGCTTAGTAACAATCATTCATAATTTAACCAGCAACAATGTTAACCTCTAGTCCTTTTTCTCCCATCTGTTTTACATGGATTAGGATTAGAGCATGCCATACACACAACTTTATAGCTCTCTTGTTTAATAACAGTATATAGCAAGAATTTTCCCCTATATAAATCATTTTTCTTTTCCAAACCTACTTTATTTTATAGTGTAGTATTATTATAACAGACTGTTTCATACACAATAAAAATGCACAGCTCAATGACTTTTGCTGTTTTTTATGCGCCCATATACAGAAAACTTAAATCAAAATATAAAACATAGCCATCATCACCCCCAGAAAGTTCCCTCATGCTCTTTTTCAGTCAATTACCACCATGACCACCACCACCTCAGAGGTATCAGCTTTCTGATTTTTATTACCATAGAATACTTTTGCCTGGTCTTGGATTTCATATAAATGAATGCATACAGAATGTACTCTTTTGTGTTTGGCTTCTTTAGTTCAACCTAATGTTTCTGAGATTCACTCATGCTGTTGGCTATCAGTAGTTTATTCCTTTTTATTGATTAGTAATGTTTTATTATATGAATATTTTACAGTTAATTTATACTTTCTCTTGTTGTGATGGACATTTGGTTGCTTCCAGTTTTTAAGGATGCTACAACCATTCTCGTACAAGTCATTTTATGAACATATGTTTTAATTTCTGGGTTATTAAGTAGTGTATATTTAGCTTTATAAGAATCCACCAATTTTTCAAAGGAGTTATATCATTTTACATTCCCACCAACAAAGTGTGGGAGTTTCAGTTATTATAGGACCTTACCTTATTGGGTATTCTCAATATATTTTTTACTTTATTCCTTTTTTTTTTTTTTTTACATGAAATGGTATCCCTTTATGGTTTTGATTTGATTTCACTGATGAGTAATGACACTGAGCCTCTTGTGATGTTCTGTAAACATTCTTTCAATAGCTGAGTTTTTTACATGTTGTACATAAACTGTATTCACCTTCTCAGCTAGATCTTTCCTGCCCCCCACTTAATATTAGGGAGACTTTCCTACCTCCCTAATATCTTGCTCCAGAAGAGCAACTCCATGTCATCATAAATTTTCTCATATCTATTTACTTGAATGTTTTCATGTTGCTTATATATGTATTAGTATATAAATGCCATGGAATTAGTAATTTAGTCTATCTTATTTACCACTATACCCTTAAGGCCAAGATCAGTGCTTGGCACACCAGAGAAGCACAATATTTATTGAATGAATTCTTTAACCAATAAGATATTATCTAATATTTCCCCTGGCATTTCCTGTTGCCTCTTTACAAACTTATTCCTTCTCACATGAATATGAACCAATAGGCACTTGGTATAAGTCCTCAGAGATGAAGATACCACAGAAATGCTTAGAGTCCTTCTGGCTTTCAGGCTTCAATGTAGTTTTTTTTAAACTCTTGGCAGAGAAAATAGGTCTCTTCATTAGTGCTTTTGTATTAGTATTTTTAAGTCCACTTTAAAACACAGTATTATATTACCAGTTCCACAGAAGAGGGTCTAGTGGGCTTTTTTTTTTTTTTTCGCTAAAGTATGGAAATAGGACCCTTTCTGCAGAAAGCTCTAGATTATCTGGACTATCAGGGCTTAAAAGCACAACAGGTCTAGAGAGAAAAGGTCAGAAATAGAGGCAAAGTCAAGCACAGAGCCAGAACAATGAACAAGAAAAGAGAATAAAACCCTGATTAGACCTGTAAATATCAAGTTCCTAAAATTCCATTCAAGTGTTGATAACAGGATAATTTCAGATGTCACATTATTCATGAATGGTAGCTCCTCTATACTTTTAGTAACTAGTTTGAATAGATACATAGTTAAAAGTATAGAGAGATGACTCCTCACATAGTTTACTTTCTATTCCTATAAACAGATGATTTTCCATATATCCATATATACCATATATATATTTATTAGATGGATGAGATAGATGATAGATAGATAGATCTAATTTTCTCCATTTCTACTGTGGCCATCAATTCTCACCACATCTTTTCTTACTCACACCACTGCAATAACCTCCCAGAGGGTGTCTTTATTTTTTCTATTACTCCAATACAATCTGCTCTGAACATATCTGCACAAATGATCTTAAGATGCCATTCAGATCATGGCATTTCCCTGCTTAAAGTCCTTCCTGGGATTCTCATTGCTCTTAGAACAAACTTCAAACTCCTTACCATTACATTTGAAGTGTGGAAATACACAGAAACCAACCGAATCAGAGAAATAAAACTGTTTATTCTGAACTTGCTATAGCATGGGAATAAGTCACCATTACTTGCCTTTGACAGAGATTCAAACAGGCAGAGGAGTGAGAAATTATAACGGAAAGAGGGAAGGCTTCTATGACTCGTTGAAGGCTGTGGGCATGGGGAAGCTATAGGCAGTCTAACTAGAAAGGAGATGTCCTATGCATGCTTGGCTTTTTCTCTGGTTGGCCCCGAGATAGAAACAGAGATGAAAAACAGGGAAGCTGTCAGTCAAATCCCAGCCATTGGTATTGTTACTAAAGTTATCATTTAGCTTCCTGGATTGTCACTAGAGGTAGCAGTCTGACTTCCTACAAGTCTGATTTATAGTACCTGGCTTCCTGGGATGTTCATTGTAAGTCAAGGGTTGGTTTCCTGAGCAGGTTGCTACACATTGTGGGGCGAAGTTCTATTTTTATATATGATCTGGTTACTGTCCATTTGTATATTCAGTCTCTCAAAAGCCTATTTCATGACTTACACACTCTGCTATAATGTTACCCCCTTCTACTCTACCCTTTGCTCATAGGTACCAAACAATACAGCTTCTGATAAAATTTCAAATTCAGCCCTTCCTCCCAGCCTTTTTATGTCTCAATCTTTGTATCTCAGGTTAAATCCAATTTCTTTAGAGAGCCTTTCGCAGACCACTCTATTTAAAATCAGTTTGCATCATTGTTACCTAAGTAAATACTAACCATTATTTGTTTTCTTCATTTCATTTATAATTTTCTGATTATTCTTATTTATTTTTCTATTTCTATTTCATCTCTCTGTTCCACTAGATTGTGAGTTTTAGAAGCAGGATACAATACTTGCCATTATAGTTCTAGTACCTAACAGAGTACCTAGAAGAGAACAGGCCTTCAATAGAAATTTATTAAACAAATATTTAGTCTGCCACTTCACTCCTCTTATTTGGTTTTTAAAACCACTAAGTTAGAAAGCTTTACATATGCTGTGAACTTTTGTAAGAATTAAAAATATCATAATGAATATAATTATTAATTATTATCAAACCAACAAGGCTAATATTTCAAATTGTAGATATTGTCATCCTATTGTAATGAATAGATCGTTATTTTTAAAATCTACTCTTCAAATAGTGTGCCTCTAACAAGATTACAACTCAAATCTATAAAGCATGCTGAAATTATTCTCTATATTTTGTTACTTAATAAACTAATCCAAGATTTCTAATGGAACAATAAAACCACTGTAAAGAAGAAACAAAGAAAATGCATTATAAATTTAGTTCTGATTCTGGTAAACTGATAAATACTAAAATAATACTGCAAATTATTAACAGATTGCAAATAAGTTATTGCTATTCATTACAAATGGAACAGTAAAATCCTATAGAGTGTTCTTTAGCAGTGTTTCTGTTTACAGTTTAGAAGCTATGTTAACACCTTCCAGTGATTTGTGTTCATCTTTAATGACAGTAGATGGAGAGATTTAGCTCCTGCTTCATACACAGAAATTTATGAATGAAGAAAGAGGGAGTTATTTTAGTTATTTGGAGACTGACCAAACAGGAATATATCTTATCATTTTACTTAAAAATGATTCCTTCCCTAACTTGTACTTTCCCATCAAACTGTCAGTCTAAGAGAGGATGAGAAAACCTGAGCTTTTCCCCTTTCATACAAATATCAGTTAGGAAACTATCCTTCTTAAATCCATAAATCAGAACACTGATGGACAACATGCAGAACCATTGAAAATCAGAATGCTGTACCAGTGTGTTCCCACCATTTCTTTTTCCTTCCAGAACCCACTGTGGACACACAATGGCGGTGGGGGAAGGGGCATATTATCTTTGCCATTATCCGATTGACCCAAGAGACAAGAAATCAAAATGTCTTTTGTAGTCATTCAAGGGGCTGGAGAATAGAGATTGGGGGGGGGGGAGCAAAAGCTGCTGCCTTTATCTTGACATCTTTTAAAACTAGGGAATCCATTTAATGTTGTGTGCATTATTCCAAAATGGTAATTTTCCTGAAAATGTATGATAAATACATGCTAATGAGATAAGCCAACAAGGGCAAAAAATCCACTTTAATAATGTAACCATAAGAGAAAGAGTTTTAGGTAGATATGAGGAAATTATCACAAATGTCAAGGCTCACAAAATGCAATAAAAAGGATTGATGTGTTTTATACATGCCAAATCACTGATGGGGATTTATTATGTACACAGGACTCCCAGTTGACAGAAAAACAGGCTCACCACATAACAGTAACTTGTAAAACATTACCATTTAATTTTACATTTTTCTCTCCTTTTACTCTGAGCTCATAAATCAAAAATACACCCATTCACTAAAAGGATATCAAATCTTTTGAAGGAGGTGTGAAAGTATTCTGTTACTATTTTCATTAAAATGAAACAATTAAAAAAGGCATTGGTTATTTTAATAAATATCACACCTATTTCTTTCTCTTTCAGGAATGAATACCAGTATCTCTTATTCTCAAGACCATAGTGAAAACTCATATGAAATCAGTATTTTCCAAGATAAAATTAAGTACAGGGAAGAAAAGGTTAAGGTGTATATTGAGAAATTTAAACAAAACTAAAAACAGACATTACTTAAGCTTGCTCAGGGGATGTCATTAGAATAACCTTGAAAGGGTGCATATGTTTTTTAGAGTTACTATTTTGTTTTCTTCAGATAAGTGCCCAGAACTGAAATTGCTGGGTCCTTCTTTATCTCTTGTTATAGCTTTTGTTTTAAGTCTATTTTGTCTAACATAAGTATTGCTAACTCAGCTTTTTTCTTTGTTTCCATTTTTATGAAATATCTTTTCTGTCCGTTTACTTTCAATCTGGAGTCTCATTCACTGAAGCATTACTTACAATAGCCAAGATATGGAAGGAATCTAGATGTTCATCAATGGATGAATAGATAAAAAAGTGAATGTGTACACACACACACACACACACACACACACATATACACAGAGGAATATTACTCAGCCATGAAAAAGAATGAAATCTTGCTATGTGCAATAACATGGATAGACCTAGAGGATATTATGCTAAGTGAAATATGTCAGAGAAAGACAAATACTGTATCATTTCACTTATGTATGGAATATAAAAAACTAAACACCCTGGCTGCTGTGGTTCAGTGGATTGAGCATCGGCCTGCGAGCCAAGTGTTGCTGGTTCGATTCCCAGTCAGGGCAAATGACCAGATTGCACGTCAGGTCCCCAGTTGGGGCCGTGAGTGAGAGGCAACCACACAGTGATGCTTCTCTCCCTCTCTTTCTCCTTTCCCCGCTCTCTAAAAATAAATAAATAAACAAATAAATAAATTATAAAAATAAATTTTTTAAAAAAACTAAACAAATGTACAAAAGAAACAAACAGACTCACAGATACAGAAAAACTGATAGTTGCCAGAGAATTGGGTGGTGGGGGTATGGGCAAACAGGTGAAGGGGATTAAGAAGTACAAACTTACGGTTATAACATAAATAAGTCATGGGGATATAAAGTATAATATAGGGAATACAGTCAATAATATCACAATAACTCTGTATGGTGATAGATAGTGGACTTTTTGTGGTGATCACTTTGTAAGGTATATAAATATGAAATCTCACTAGGTCACACACCTGAAACTAATATAATATTGTATGTCAAATATAATTTAATTGAAAAGAGCTTTACATTCCAGAATTAAAAATTAATTAATTAATTAATTAATTAATCTTGAAGGACGACAAAAGGAAATTAAACCAAGCAAGTGGAGAGAATTAGAATATGAGGAGGACCATAGCATTCTAGAGAGTTCAACAAGTTTCTGGAAGGTATAAATTGGAGGAAAGCATATTGACTTGAAAAGAGAGTGAAGGAAGTTAGGAATATGCTTAAGTGGAGGCTGCAATAGGGGTAGGATTCAGTCTTCTTGTTTTCTCTAGAGACCCCAAGCTCACAAGAAGAGTGAGAAACAGGAAGTCTAAAGAAGTAAAACTTGCACCATTTTTCTTCCCTCCCCATACGCAGAGCAATAGCAACCCACTGTGCTAATTTGTAGGCCAAGCAAATACATCAGAGAAACCTTCTCTTAACAGGTTCAGTCAACTGACTGGGAAAATCGAAGGCTGTTGGTATGTGTGTTGACTCTGTATCACATTTTTATGATTAAAAAAAAAAAGGAGAGGACAATATCTCAAAACCATGGAAAGTCATAAACCTATAGGCTAAAGGGGCCTTCTGAATGCCAAGCAAATTCACTGAAGAAAAAGTTATATCTTTTGCTTTTAGATTAAAAACTAAAATGTATTTCAGGTTTGAGAAGAATAAGTAAAGTCATGATACATTTGAGTTCTGGCTATAGTCATAAAAATGGATGACAGGCTGGTTCTGGAGCTGGTAGCCTGGGTTCAGTTGGGAGTTTAGGCTGTAGACTAATTAATACCTTAATGCTATATTTGCCTTTCACTGGTCTTCTCCAGCATTGCACTGAATATTGATATGTTGAGTGAAGGTACTCCAAAAAGAGCTAGTTCAAAAATAAAAATTATGCAGTCTTCAATTGACAAGACCACTCTTACCAGTAATCATCAAATATCCTGACATAGGGACTATGGTGAGTTCACAAAGCCAAGTCCAGAAATTCCTCAGCATGGTACCATTTGTGAGCTGGCATTTCAACGAGGAACATATAGGATCCAGACTATGGGGCATGCTGGCTAGTAGAAAGGAAGTTTTTGAGCAAAGATGAAAAAATGATGTCATGAACAAGTATCCTGCTATTAAAAACAGCAGCTCTTAGGCAATGAATTAGATGTTTTGTTTTAAATATCAGAAATTCAAAGGTTTAAAAAAAAAAAAAAAAAAAGGAGATCCTAAAAGTTTCCAGAGTACAATTTGGGAAAAGTGGTTGCATACAAAACAAAATAATAACACTCAAAAATAGGCATTAGACTTCTCATTTAGAAAACTTTATGCAAGAAGACAATGGGAAAATACTTTCAAAGAACAGAGGAAAATTATTTTGAACTAGATTTCCAGATCAATTATACTATCAATCAAATAAAAGTGCAAATAAAATGCATTTTCAAACATATAATGACTTATAAGAGTTTTTGCCAAGACAGTTTCCGAGTCACTTGTGAACATATTGAAATAAGCAAGCACAGTCAAAATCAAGAAATGGAAGATATGAGAGCCAGGAAATGGCAGGACTGACATAGAAATGCAATGAATATAATCTCACAACCTTTAAAGTGGAATAAGTACAAGACTCAAATGGTCAAAATTATATCGAGAAAACAGTACCAGAAAGGTCTTCAAAACGAAAATTTGTGAGGATAAATGCCTTCCATTGATAGAATAATTAAGACACTGGAAATGATATGGTGAATGGGTATTATTTTTCTTTCAACAAGAAGAAATGGAAAGGCAATTAGAAATTCCAGGGAAATACACATGCTCACACACACACACACACACACACAGAGTGAAGTCTACATGTTGGGCATGATTTTCAGATTCTGATTGCATGTAAGAAAAATGACTCATTTGGACCTTAACACTTGAGACATTCTTTTTCAAGATGTACAAGAGTCATACTTTTGGACTAGCTAAGAAAAATATAATCCTAGCATATCGCTCAGCTTTGTGTAGAATAATTATATAGGTAAAATAGTTAAATGCCATTTATTATCAGCTCTCAGAATCAAACTATAGAAAATAAAAGATAATTAAGAAAATAAAACAGAATTAAAAGCTATCATCCTTGATACTATAGAAATAAATAAAAGGTATAGCTGTCAACTGCAGGAGGCAAATTTGGAGCAATGGTAGTGGGAAAAAAATCTCAACTTACTAGGAAGTCAAAATCAACTGTTAACTAATAAAATAAGAAATTATGCTGTTGAGTTCAGTATTTAAAACTGCAAAGATACCAATAAAATAACTGAAAACAATAACAACTTAGAGGAAGAAGTAAAAGTAGTGCATAAATTTGATAAATTAAGAAATGATAAAATGTTTCTTATTTAGACCATTAAGACTAAACTCCAGAATAGCCAAATCAAGCACTACTTGTTCTTGTTTTCAAGCAACTGCATCAGACACCCTTTGTGCACACAGCATAACGGATTCTTGGCCTCGCCTCGGTTTCCAGCATGCCTATGGCATGATTTTGTGGAGGCTTCAGCTCATTTCACATGGATAGCTCCTTCCCTTAGGTACATGTTCCTTCCCTGGCTTTTCCTTTGTACACCAGGGCTTCCCTGAAGCTGCTACAGAGCACCACACTGGTGGGAGGCCCTCCCATGCATTGATGTGTGCAACCTGTGGCATATGGAAGTCCATGGTCAGAACTTCTACAGGCAACCTTGCACAGATCATTCTGAGAGGCATTCCATATATTCCTCATAAAGGCTTTGTACTAGTGAGCTGCAGTTGCTCACAGTGGGTACCAATTTAATAATACCCCTTTATAATAACTTTTCTTCTTTCCTTTTAAAATCGTCCCATCCTCTCTCTCCTCTGTACAATCACTTCATGAATGAATTACCCTTCTGGAGGTCCTTATCTTAGAATGGACCTACAAGGGGAACCCAGACTAAGACATTTCTTATGCATTTCTTGGTTTTGTTTGGGTTGTGTGCTTTGTTTTGTTTTTGCCATATATATGCATTAATTTTATTTTTTTAATTTTATGAACATTCACATGATTTGTTATAGATCATGCATTCCTCTCATAATTATCACATGCAAAGACAATTGTTATTATGCACTAGCCACTCACTATATGCTTAAAGTGATTTCTCATGTCAAGGAAGATGCTACATTTAGAATCACAACAGATAATAACAATGAACATAAAATTCTAAACAATGGAGTATCAAATTGGGAAGTACAAAGACAAAAATACAGTTTGGAACTGACAACATTCCTATGATGATTGAGCTTGAAACCCTTTCTTCTTTTTATAAAATAGCACAATAATGATTACTTCTCAGGAAACTGAAATGTGTTTTTAATGATTTTCAAGTACTTCTTGAGGGCTTGAGGGCTGAGATTTTATAATGTATCATATATTTAAACTAGTCACAGTTCTCCAAAAACTGAAGTGAATAGCAAGTGCCCTGAGCAAGGTGTCAGAAGATACAAATCCTTGATTTACCTCCACCTTAATATTGTTATAATATTTAGGCAAAGAATTTAAACTTTCTAAGCCCCAGTTTCCTCATCTTTAAAGTGAAGATAGCATTAGCTCTCTCAAATTTCAGGATTCATTGCCAAAGGTTAACGTGCAAATACGTGCAAGAACTCTTGGGAAATTATAAAGTACAATGTAAAACCAGAGTATTATTATATCCATGGGAAAGGGCATGGCAACAGTCACTGAGAGAGTGATAAGTCTTAAGAGAAGCCTAAATTGGATGGTCTTGAAACTGAGTCCCCATGGGCAATGCCTGGGTATTTTAAAACTAAGTTTACAAAATAGTTGTCCAGCAGCAGCAGCAGCAAAAGCGTATTGTTTGCTATCGTATTGGGTTTTGTTTTTTTTTTTTAACTATGAATCACTTACTAACACAAATATAAAGTAAGTTCACTAAAGACTCTAGACTTTCAGCTCCCCTGTGAAACTAGGAGATGTGGTCACTGGCCTGTGTTCTGGAAAGGCACTGTTCCCAGAGTTGAGTAAGCTATCATCCTCACAGGTGGGTCACGCTCCTCTACCCTGCCAGTCTCCACTGCTCCATTCCGCCTCATGCCTGGCCCACTCCACTTAATTTCATTACTATTTTGGTCTCTGTAACGACTGCATTTGAAGCCATTTTTCTAGCATTGCACAGAGAGAGATAAATGCCCTCCCAATTATGTAAAAAAGGAAACTTTGCAGGTAGGAAAATAAGGGATGTAGAGGTAAGGAGGAGAGAAGAAGGGAGATGTTAGAGGTTTCTGAAACAGAGTTGGATAGTAAAGCTGGAATAAAGAGAAGACCAGAGAAAATTCCCTGCTGGGTAGAATACGATAACAACTTCCAAGTCCAGGCTTACTAATGTTAAATTTCACATTGCCCCTTTGCTGTGCTAGGATGAGACATCCCTGTGCCAAATATGGTCCCTATAGAGAACACTGCTAACTGGTCCCCATATCATTTCCTCCAACATTATAAAGAACTTTTAGAATGTTCTGAAGTTGTTGTTTTTGTTTTCTTTTTCATTTTTCGCTTCCAGCTTTATTGAGATAAAATTGACACATAACACTGTAAATTGCTATAAATTGAATATACACAGTGTGATGATTTCATACATAGATATTGCAATATGTTTACCACAAGAAGGTTAGTTAACACATCCACCATCTCACATAATTATAATTTTATTGTTGTTTTTATGCTAACAATATTTAAATCTACTCTTTTATTAATGTCCAAGTATACAATATTGTTAACTACAGTCACCAGGCTCTACATTGTATCCCAAAACTTATTTCTCTTATAACTGGAAGTTTGCACCTCTTACTCCCATCTCCCCATTTCTAACACCCCCAGTCCCTGGCAACCACCATTTGACTTTCTGCTTCTATGACTTCGGAATTTTTAGATTCCACACATATCGATTATAGAGTATCAGTCTTTTCCTGTTTGACTCATTTCACTTAGCATAGTGCCGTCAAAGTTCAAACATGTCACAAATGACAGGATTTTCTTCTTTTTTGGCTGAATGATGTGTGTGTGTGTGTGTGTGTGTGTGTGCATCGCACGTCTTTTTTACCCATTCGTCTGTCAGTGGGCATTTGTGTTGTTTCCATATCTTGGCTATTGTGAATAATGATACAGTGAACAGGAGAGTGAAGATAGCTCTTTGAGATTCTGATTTCACATCCTTTGGAATATATAGCCAGAAGTAAAATTGCTGGGTCACATGGTAGTTCTATTTCTAATTTATTGAGGCACCTCCATATTGTTTTCCATAGTGGTTGCACCAGCTGCATTCCCATCAATGGTACATGAGGGTTTCTTTTTCTGCGCATCCTCACCACCACTTGTTTCTTGTCTTTCTGATAACAGCTGTTCTAACAGGTGTGAGGTGATACTCATTGTGATTTGGATTTGCATTTCCCTGATGATTAGTGATAGTCGACACCTTTTCATGTACTTGTTGGTCACTTGTATGTCTTCTTTGGAATAATGTCTACTCAGGTCTTTTGCTCAATTTGTCATCATACTTTTTTTTCTACTGAATTGCATAAATTCTCTATATATTTTGGATAATAACCCCTTATCAGACATATGGTTTGCAAATATTTTTCCTATTCCACAGGTTGCCTTTTTTATTTTGATTGTTTCTTCTGCTCTGCAGAAGATTTTTGTTAAAGGTTACTCCTACTTTGATTTATGCTTTTGATGCTTATGCTTTTGGTATCACATCCAAAAAATCATTGCCAAGACCAATGTCAAAGAACTTTTTTTTCCTCTGCTTTCTTCTAAGAGTTGTAAGCCTTCAGTGTTTATATTTAAGCCCTTAATTCATCTCTAGTTAATTTTTGTGAGTGATGTAAGATATGGGTCCATTTCATTATTCTGCTTATGAATATCCAATTTTCACATCATTTATTAAAAAGACTGTTGTTTCCCCATTGATTCTCTTTTTTTTTCTAGCTCCTTGAAGTATAAAGTTATTTATTTATTTATTTATTTATTTATTTATTTATAGGGAGAGGGGAAGGGAGGGAGAAAGAAAGGGAGAGAAACATGCCCTAAATGGGACTAAACCTGTAACTAGTCATATGCCTTGACCAAGAATTTAACCAGTGATCTTTTGCTTTCAGGATGATGCCCAGCCAAATGAGCCTCATGGAACAGGGAAGATCTTTTATTTTTTATTTTTTTTAATGCAGGTGTTTATCACTACAAACTTCACTCTTTGAACTGCTTTTGTTACATTCTATAAGTTTCAGTATATTGTGTTTCCATTTTCATTTTTTTTATATTTTCTTTTTTGATTTGTCCTTTGACTCCATGACTGTTCAAGAGTGCGTCATTTAATTTCCACATATTTGTAAATTTCCCAGTTTTCCTCCTGTTCCTGATTTCTAGTTCCATAGCATCATTGTCATAAAATATAACTGGTATGATTTCAACTTTCTCAAATTTGCTAAGACATGTTTTGTGACCAAACCTATAATTTATCCTGGAGAATGTTCCATGTGCACTTGAGAAGAATATGTATTCTGCTGCTGCTGGAGGAAATAAAACACTTGATTTTTATCCAGGAGTAATATTTCACAGTTTTACCTGCAGCTCAGCATGGCCATGGGTCTAAGTTCTAGCCAACAGAATCTAAAAGGAAGTAATATGTGTTACTTTGGGAATATACCATTGAAGGGAAGAAATATATATCATCTCTCTCCCACTATCCCACTATACAGATGCCCAGGATTTGACTTAAATAGCAGATTATCCTGGACCACAACAAAGTTAACAGATAATGGATGGTGAAGTCACAAGACAGAAGGAAGCTGGGACCATGAATGACCTTTTGAACAGATGCCAACATACCAAGCCTCAGGCCATCTGCCTCCAGATTGTTACAAAGCAAGAGAAATAAACTTTTTATAATATTTAAGACACTGTCAATGTGGGTCTCTCTTATAGGCAGCCAAACTTATACCCTAACTAATATATCCTAAAAATCTTCTGAAGAATCACAATCCCACACCAGACCACCAAGTCCAGGGTTCCAGTGCCAGGAAGATAAGTCCCCATAACTTCTGGCTGTAATAGCCAGTGGGGTTTGGAGCAGTGGAAGAAACTGCAGGATTCTCAGGAGTCTCATCTTAAAGGGCCCACAACAGACTTAGTACTTACACACTCACTCCCTCTGGGCTTCAGCACCAGGGCAGCAGCTGGAAGGGCACCAGTGGCATACAGGGAGAAGCTGAAGTGTCTGGCATCAGGGCAATGCCAAGAAATAGCTTCCTTAAAGACAAAAATCCAGAGGCCAGGCAGTGTGGCCTTGTCCCATTTCTGAGCCCTCCCACACACAGAGCCACAGAGCAGCAACACCATATCAGAGATTCCATTAACCTAGTTCACACAAGTTGCCTTGCCCTGGTGATTACCTAAGGCTTTGCCCCATCCAACTTACTGGTGTGCTTTTCTACAATAGGCCATGCCACTAAGACAGGGAGTCAAAGCAGCTCTACCTAATACATAGAAATAAACAAAGGGAAGCTGCCAAAATGAGGAGACAAAGAAATATGACCCAAATGAAAGAACAGAACAAAACTCCAGAAAAAGAACTAAACAAAATGGAGATAAGCAATCTATCAGATGCAAAGTTTAAAACACTGGTTATTAGGATGCTCAAGAAACTCATTGGGTACTTCAACAGCATAAAAAAGACCCAGGCAGAAATGAAGGTTACACTAAGTGAAATAAAGAAAAGTTTACAGGGAGCCAACAGTGGAGTGGATGAAGCTGAGACTCAAACCAATTATTTGGCATATAAGGAAGAAGATGGTGTAGCTCCCACATCTGTAAGAGCAAACTCACAGGCAGAGATGACAGAAATGAAAACCCTTCTATTGTAAATGCCTACAGATGCTGGGTATTCCACCACCTTTTAGACAGGAGTTTGAAATAAAAATGATTTAAATTTCAAGGACAAAGTGATTCAGTGTAATGGAGGTATGGGGACTAAGAGAGCAGAACACACTTATATGCTCACACACACACACACACACACACACACACACACGTACACATAAGATGACATCAATTCATAACAGAAAGAAAAACCTACTTCAGGACTGGAACATTTTTTTCAATAGCAAACAAGCTCAGAAAAAAATATTGCTCATAAAATGATATTATAACCTCCCTATTCAGTAACATTATTTTTTAAATTAAACTATCATTTGAATTCTATATTGAAATATAATTTTTATGAGTTCTAAAGCAAAAAGGAGCATCATAGCTGTAAGGACAGGGAATTCTACCTAATTTTATATTTTTCGGTAAAGATAATACTCCAGTGACTTTCAAGGGAAAACATTTTAAAATAATAAATTGAAGTTCACTGTACCTTATTAATTTGTTTTGCAAAGACAATGGAATCTGCTGCATTAAATTATTCATTAAATATATCTTACTTTACTTACTTTGCTTTGTATCTATATTACTTCTTAGGATGTTATCACTTTAATTATAAAAATATCCCCTGTGAGATTCATGGTAATTATTATCTCAACATTATATAGAACTGAAATTAAAATGTGGGTAAGGAAAAGATGATAATTCTTCCTGTTGTAACATCAATACTACAACAGGTCAATAAATGTAATCAGTCAAGACATACTTCCAGGCCATGCCTCATATTCACATTCCACTAAAAACCTGAACCATTTTTCAGACCATGAAAAAACTACATTATGCAACACAATGGAACTGTGGTTGGGCACAGTCTAGTTAGACTTTGGACCTTGAAAATTCACATTTCTTGTTTTATATTCTCTTATTGACATTTTTACTGTCTCCTCACTGGTATGTCACCCACTCTCTTCCCAACATCATTACTTCACAGATACACACACACTTGAGTGGCACTTTGAACAGTGGAGATCTAGAGAGATCAGTCTAGAAGGAGAAAAAGAGAACTGGCTGCTTGTAAGATGTTCTAGGTTTGAGATTCCCATAAGGTAGAGCCTAAGATCTTCATTGCTATTGTTCAAATAAGGACAGAAAATGAGAGAAATACTTGGAAGACAGTCTATTCAAGACCAAAGAAGAGTTCATTTGACAAGTACATTTCTTTTCAACCCTGTATGCTATTGGTGGGAATGTAAATTGGTACAGCCACTATGGAAAACAGTATGCAGTTTCCTCAAAAAAGTAAAAATAGAAATACCATGTGACTTAATAATCCTACTCTGGAGATAGGAGATGAAACCAGGATCTCAAAGAGATAACTAACACTCCTTCGTTCACTGCAGCATTATTCAAAATAGTCAAGATATGGAAACAACCTTAGTGTCCGCTGATAGATAAATGGGTATGAAGATGTGGAGATATATATATATATATGGATTATTCATCCATGAAAAAGAAGAAAATTCTGTCATTTGAGATTACATGAATGGACCTTGAAGGCATAATGCTAAGTGAAATGAGTCAGACAGAGAAAGAGAAATATCATGTTATTACAAACATGTAGAATTTAATGCTATGTGAAATAATCCAGTCAGAGAAAGAAAAATACCATATGATTTTACTCACAAGTAGAATCTGATGAACAAACTGAACTAACAAGCAAAATAGAGACAGACTCATAGATGGAGAGCAGGATGACAGCTAAGGGGGTGGGGCAGGGAGTTTAGGGGGTGGAGGGAGTAAACCAAAAGGAAAAAGGACTCATGGACGTGGACAACAGTGCAGTGATTGCTGGGGGGTGGGGTGGGGGTGTTATAAGGGGACTAAATGATAATGGAAAATATACAATAAAAAATAAGAAAATACAATAAATAAAATAAAAATAAAGTCAACAGTTTCAAAAAAAGAACCAAACTCATAGAAGTAGAGAATAGAATGGAGGCACTGGTCAGGGGTGAGGGTGAAAAAATTAGGTAGATATTGGTCAAAGGTACAAACTTGCAGTTAGAATATGAATAGAATCTGGGAATCTAATAGAAAGTACCATGGTTATTGTTAACAATACTTATTATATCCTTGAAAATTGCTGAGAGTAAATTTAAATGTTCTCACTACAAAAGAGATATGGTAAATAATATGTGATGTGATGAAGGTGTTAGCTAATGCTAGAGTGGTAATCATATTATAATATATAAGTGTATATACACCTTAAACTTGCACAATGTTTTATGTCAATTACATCTCAGTAAAGCTGGGGAGGAGGGAAAGAATATCCCTGGACCATTTGTTTTCTGGAAAGCAATGTTAAGGAGAAGTTACAAGAACAATAAATCCTAGCATTCAATGATTCTAGGATTTCCAAAACACTGCCTCCTTATACCAAAATCCAGCCTTAATTAAATTCATGTTCATATTAATGTTGTAGAGATCTTAACTAAAACATGAAATTATATACACTGGGGAAAAATAACTTTTAGGATCTCATTTGTATTTACACTGATAACAAAATATAGTCTCATAGAAAAAGGGAGATTTTAAAATACTTCTCAAGGAGTTTTATATGAAGGTAGAGTGTAGAGAACAGTGGTTGGAAGAGAGAAGTGTCAATTCCAATTTTCCATCCTTTATGTCTCTCATGACCTTCAAGCTTTAACTTCTGAGTATGCTTTTAAAACTTTTATCCAACCAATTTAATTTCTTTTACCACAACTATAATTATTCCTTCTCTTTTTTAAGTTTAAAAAATACTTTATTTAAGTATATATATTTTTTTAATATGCTTTATTTTTATGCTATTACAGTTGTCCCAATTTCTTTTCCCTTTCTTCCCCTCCACCCAGTCACCCCGCTCCCTCCATTTGTCCCCCACCTTAGTCAATGCCCATTGGTTGTGCATATAGTCCTTCTCAACCTCTTCCTGTCTACTTCACTCCCTTCTATTATGCTTCTTAATTCCTGTACCATCTCCCTCCCTTTCCCCCCTTCCCCCTCTCCACTAACCGCCCCCAAGAATGTTCCCCATACCTATAATTCTTTTCCCACTCTCGTTGCCTACTTAGTCTGCCTTTGTTTCAACTCCCTAGCTTCTGTTGTTGGTTGTTGTGATACAGTTTTCATTTTAATGTTCATAGTTTTGACCCTCCTTCTCCTAAACAAGTCTCTTTCACATCTCATATAACAGTGGTTTGGATCTAATGAACTTCTTCAGTTTTACTTTGTCCTGGAAGCACTTTCTCTGCCCTTCTATTCTGAATGACAGCTTCTCTGGATAGAGTAATAGTGGTTGTAGGTTTTTGCTTTTCATTACTTTGAATATTTCTTGCTAGTCCCTTCTTGCCTGCAGAGTGTTTTTTGAGAAATCAGCTGATAGTCTAATTGGGACCCCTTTGTACATAATTCTCTTCTTCTCTCTTGCTGCTTTTAAGATTCTCTATTTATCTTTAATTTTTGACAATTTGGTTATAATGTGTCTTGGTGTGGTTCTCCCTGGGTCCAGTTTTCTTGGAACCCTCTGTGCTTCCTAAACCTGTAAGTCTATTTCCTTCCCCAAGTTAGGGAAGTTCTGCTTCATTATTTTTTCACATAATTTTTCAATTTCTAGTTCTTCTTCTTCACCTTCTGGCAGCCCTATGATTTGGATGTTGGCCCGCTTATAGCTGTCCAATAAGTTTCTGAGCTTCTCCTCATTTGCCTCACATCTCATTTCCTCTTTCCGTGCTGGTTGATTGTTTGTTCCTTCCCTATGTTCCGATTCGTTGATTTGATCCCTGATTTTCTTTCCCTCACCACTAGTTTCGTATGTGTTTTTGTTCATTTCAGCAGGATTAGCCTTCATCCCTTCCCTGTCTTATTTAAGATCTGCTGTTAGGTCTGTAGGCATTTTTATAACCAAAGCTCTGAACTTAGCCTCAGAAAGATTTCCTATCTGCTGAGCCATTAGATTAGATATTTGCTGTCTGGTCAGCTGTGCCACTGGGATCTCTATCATGATCTGTGCCATCCTGACCATTTTGTGTTTACCTTTGCTTCCTGGGCAGGGCTGTCACATGTTCTATGCTATAGGGGTCAGAGCCCCGTGCACTTGTCACAACCAGGTAACCCTTCTCACCACACTGTGGCATTTTCTGCAGGGGTGGGGGTCCAAGAAGGATTCCTGCTGTTAACCCTCCACTGAGAGACTGGGAACCTCTTCCTCTGTCCCCACCCACTCCAGGCCTCACAGTCCAAGGCAATGGAGGTCTGCCTTCCCCAGCTTTGGAATCGCAAGCTGATGTGTCTGGTTTGCAGTGGGGGGGGTGCTCCCCAGGCGCTTCTTACCTCCCCCTAAAAACGGGTGTCTGTGCTTAACACTGTCCTGCCTCCGTCGCTGCTGCTGCTGCCGCGGACAGCACAGCTTGAACTGTCCTCCTTGGCTTTGCCCCTCCTACCTGTCCGAATGAGCACCACTTCTTTATAACTTCATACATTGGACTTCCATTTATTTTCTGGAACTTCTGGTTATTGCTGGTTTTGCAGTAGCTGTATTCCTTCTTAGCTGTGAAGTGAGATGAAGGGTGTCAGTCTAGGCCTCCATCTTGGCCGGAAGTCTCCTGTGTTAGTTTGCTTTCATGTCCCAGGGAGAGCTGTTGCTCCCACTACATTGTAAGGGGTGGAGACTTAGGTGTTCATCAGTACAGGACAACCTGTTTCACCACGTTGTGCCACTGTATGTGGGGGAGGGGTCTGAGAAGAAACAATGTCGCTTGCCAAGCACTCACCCCTTTTCCAGGCACTTCTCCCACTTTTGCACCAGACTGGCACCCCTCTAGCTGTTGCCCTGGCAGTCGTTCCCAGAGTGGGTGGGTCTGCAGATGTTCTAGAACCATGGGGGCCCTTTAACCAAGTGAACTCTGCTGAGAGACTGGCAGTTTTTGCCTCCATCCCAGCCCCCACTGGTTTGCACAGTCAAAAGCCATAAGGCTTGATTTTCTCTGATGCTGGAACAGTGAGCTGCTCAGTCTGATGAGGAGCTGGGAGCGCTCCGCAGGTGACCCTCCTGACTTTTTAAAACATGTAAGTGTGCTTTCTGCTGGCCTGCCACTGCTGCTGTTGTTGCTGCTGCCTCCACCACACCATGTCCTCTCTGCCCCGGCTCCACCCCTCCTACTTGTCTGGATGAGTATTTCTTCTTTATATCTTTGTTTGTTGGACTTCCATGCACTTTGATTTTCTGGAACTTCTGGTTATTTCTAGTTTTGAGGTAGTTGTATTCCCGCTTAGTTCTGGAGGGAGATGCAGCATGTCTGTCTACGCCTCCATCTTGGCCAGAAGTCTTCTATTTTAAGTATATTTTATTGATTATGTTGTTACAGTAGTCTCAATTTTTTTTCCCTTTGCTTCCCTCTGCCCAGTATCTTTCTTCCCTCCAGCAATCCCACCCCACTTAGCTCATGTTCATGGGTCATGCATATAAGTTCTTTGGCTTCACACTTTCCTATATTATTCTTAACATCCCCCTGTCTTTTTTGTACCAACCAATTATGCTGCTTAATCCCTGTACCATTTCCCCCTTTCTTTCCCTTCCCCCTCCTAGCTGATAACCCTCCAAATGATCCCCATACCTACGATTCTGTTCCTATTCTGGTTTGCTTAGTTGGATTTTTTATTTTTATTTTTTAGATTCAGTTGTTGATAGTTGTGAGTTTGTTGTCATTTTAATGTTCATAATTTCGATCTTTTTCTTAAGTAAAACCCTTTGACATTTCATATAATAATGGCTTGGTGATGATGAACTCCTTTGGTTTTGCCTTGTCTGGGAAGCACTTTCTCTTCCCTTCCATTCTAAATTATGGCTTTACTAGATAGAGTAATCTTGGTTGTAAGTCCTTGCTTTTCATTACCTTGAATATTTCTTGCCAGCCCCTTCTTGCTTGCAAAGTTTCTTTTGAGAAATCAGCTGACAGTCTTATAGGCACCCCTTTGTAGGTAACTCCTGCTTTTCTCTTGCTGCTTTGAAGATTCTCTCTTTATCTTTCACCTTTGGCATTTTAATCATGATGTGTCCTGGTATTTTAATCATGATGTGTCCTGGTGTGGTCCTTTTTTGATCTACCTTGTTTGGGACTCTCTGTGCTTCCTGGACTTGAATGTCTATTTCCTTCGCCAAATTTGGCAAGTTTTCCTTCATTATTTTCTTACACAAGCTTTCAATTTCTTGCTCTTCCTCTTCTCCTTCTGGCATCCCTATGGTTCAGGTGTTGGCACATTTAAAGTTGTCCCAGAGGTTCCTAAGCCTCTCCTCATTTTTTTCAATTCTTGCTTCCTCATTCTGTACTGGTTGACTGTTTTTTTCTCCTTATGTTCCAAGTCATTGGTTTGAACCCTGGTTTCCTTCCTTTCGCCGTTGGTTTTGTGTGAATTTTCCTTTGTTTCATTTAGCATAGCCTTCACTTCTTCCCTTATGTGTTTGCCATACTTAAGCATATCTGTCAGATCTGTGAGCATCTTTATCACCAGTGTTTTGAACTCTGCATCTGTTAGGTTGGCTATCTCCTCGTCGCTTAGTTCTCCCACTGGAACCTTGGTGTGTTCCCCCTTTTGAGCCATACTTCTCTGTCTCCTCATCTTGACAGGCTCCTGTTTTTGTCTGCCTCTGTGTGTTAGGTGGAGCTGTGCTCCTGTTACATTGTAAGGGGTGGAGCCTTAGGTATTCATCAGCACAGGATGACCAGTTTCACCACGTTGTGGCACTGTGTGGGGGGGAGGGGTCTGAGAGGGTACAATGTTGCTTGCTCAGCACTTGCCTTTTAATCAGGCACTTTTCCCACTTCTGTGTGGAACTGGCACCTCTCTAGCTATTGCCCTGGCCATTGTTTCCAGGGTCGGTAGGTTTTCAGATGTTCTAGGACTGTGGGGGCCCTTTAAATAAGGGGACTCTGTTGAAAGACCAGCAGTTTCTTCCTCCACCCCAACCCCCACTGGTTTGCAGAGTCAGAAGCAATGAGGATTTATTTCCCCAGTGCTGGGACTGTGAGCTGTGCAGTCTGGTCTGGTGCTGGGAGCACTCCCTAGTTGTCCCTCCTTTTTAAAATGTTTGACTGTGCTTTCTGCTGGCCTGCCACTGTCACTGCCACCACCACTGCCACCACACTGCATCCTTTCCACCCCAGCTCCACCTCTTCTCCCTGTCTGGATGAGTATTTCTTCTTTATATCTTTGTTTGCTGGACTTCTATGCAGCTTGATTTTTGAACTTCTGGTTGTCTCTAGTTTTGAGGTAGTTGTATTTTGTTGCAGACCAAGTGCGAGAACCAAACGGTCGGAGACAACCAAATTAGAATTTAAAGAGCCTTTATTAGCTGGCTAGCGACTGTCCACCCATCCACAAGCTGGACTTAGGGGAACAGCCCCAACTCGGCAGGTGCAGGAACTTGGACAGAAATACAGCTTGTACAAACAAAAATTTTCTACTATTCCCCAGGTCATTGCTCAAAGGAACAGGTCACTGCTTAAAGGAATAACAGTTAGGCTAAGTTCCCTGTTCTGCTGGTTGGAGCATGCAGCCGCAGGGGTCTGGTTTCCAGGACCCAAGTCCAGCTAATTACCCTACTGGCTAGACATCTGAAAAATACCCTCTAACATTTGTATTTTTTCTTAGTTGTGGAGGGAGATGCAGCATGTCTGTCTAGGCCTCCATCTTAGCCAGAAGTCTCTATTCCTTCTCTTAATGTTAAGAAACAAATATAATTTTAAATCATCTTTTAAAAGATTTTTAGGAGAAAATATAAGATAATCAATACAGAAACAATAGGTATAATATTATGTAGAGTTACTCCAGTCTCTTTTCTTTGTTATTCTCAATAACATCCTAGAATTATTATTCCCCCTCAAAAAAAAATAGAAAGAACGAAGTTTGTTTCAAATTATACATTTGTATTTGTGTGATAAACATAAAGAGCACATCTTTTAATTGCTAATATAACTCTTTCACGAATCTGAAATTTGAGTTGACACTGCTAAATTCAGTCTGTTCCTGAAAGATCTCTATATTTTTGTAAGAGATTAAAATGCCCTCAAATAGAACAAGCTGAATAAACATTCCCACTTTTTAAAAAAGTATAAATGAGGAGTTATATTAAAATGTTTTGAATTATAAATTCAGCAGTAATTTATTTTGATATCGTTAGCAGAAAATTTACATCTTATCAATGATATAACTAATGTATTTTATAACCAAGATCTAAAATTTTAAGTAAAAAGAAAGCCAAGTTATTCTCCTTTTAATATTCATTTATATTTGAATATAATAAATATTGAAAATAACTTTATTGATACAAACCTTGAAATAATTCTTTATCTTGGTATTTTAATTTCTCATTTGTATTAATGAAATGAATAGAGCATGGTAATCTCAAGGATAAAATTTCATCCCCAAGTTGACGTAGCAAATTTAAGATTGTCAAGTGGGGGGGAAAAAAGCAATGTACAAAAAAGATTGTGTATCAGAAAAGAATACTAAATGCAAATAAGTTATAGGAGAACTCAGGGAATAATGATAAAGAACTTGGAAACACATGTGTACTTTACCATTAAGTACAGACAATACAGCCCCCTGTCTGACACTCTTACTGCTTTTAGCATCATTCCTCAAGCTAAGAGATAGCTCTTTCTGGTCATAAAATCCTTAAGAGCAGGAACAATGTCTTTTTCGCATCACGTAAAACCCCTTGAGTAATGCCATCAGCCTCTGATAATACTATTCTTTTTGTGAAGAACTTACTTTATGTGAATTATCTCATTCAATTTTCACAATAACTCTATAAGGTATCACTTAACCCTACTTTATAGATGAGGGAATATGCTCTAAGAGCCTAGAAACTTTCTGCAAGATAACACAGAGTTAGTGAGTTTAAGGGCTGGGATTCAGTTTTAGATATGTGAGTCTCATGTCCCAATTGTTTGAAATAAGTATATTTTGTTCATTAAATATGAGATCCCTCTTCCTGGTTTGTGGGTCATTTGCCATCTTCTTGCTATATCCTCACATGGCAGGAAAGGAGAAGAGATATCTTGTGTCTCTTTCTCTTTTTATGAGGGCATTAATTACATCATAAGGGCCCCACACTCATGGTTCAGTCTAACCCTAATCACCTCTTAAAGGCCCCACCTCCAAATATCATTATACTGGGGATTAGTGCTTCAGCATATTAATTTGAGGAAGACACAGTCAGTCTATAATATTCTCCTTGTCCCTTCAAAATACCCTGAAAAGATCTTACCTGCACAAAAAAGAAGTAGGAGAAATTAGTTAAATTAAAGTCACTGATCATTGAATACCTAGCTAGGGTGCAAAACACTTTACATTCATTATTTTGATCCTTATACCAGCTCTGGGCCATAAAATTTCTATGCCTATTTTAGGGAAAAGGAAAGTGAGTTTTAAGCAGATTAATCCTTGTGTTAGGGTCACTCATCTCGTAAGGAGTGGAGTTAGAATTCAAACACAAATATGACTCGTGTTAAACACTAGGCTTTCTGGTGAAGATGACTGTGAGCCTTCCTCAAACTCTTCAAATGCACCACACAGGCATGCCCCATCCTTGCTCCTCACACATTGACTTAATGAACATTCTCAGGACATTAAAAACTCCTGGACTGTAAGAAGTCAGGAGTCTAGGAACTCATTCATGGTGAATCTCCCAAAACTGCATGAAACACATCAAGTGTGTGGCAAACACAGACAGCTCCCTAGTGGAAGGCTTCATGGGCCCAGAGAACAGTTATTCCATATCCTTGTAAGACAGCGATGAAGTAGCTGTACCTCTAATGTAACTGTAGGAAGGCTGGACACTGGGTGACCAATCCTCAGCCTCACCAATTATTTCCAGTGTCAAGATGAAAACAGAAGCAACAGAACTTTCAGGGCTTGAACATGGTTCCCTGTTATCCATGTGGGTCAAAGGTCAGAGAGCACTCCCTGGAGAATATACACCAGTCATTTCCCAGGTGGAAATATATTCCTGATAGTGCCATCTAAGTCTTAGATTTGTATTTAGTTGCAATTTTATAAAGAAGAAGGAGAAGGAGGAGAGCTAAAACATAGTCCATTTGTCAGTCTCCCCTACGTCAGCCACAGTAGTCAGCTAACCTGAGGCAAATGTGGTTAAGTCTACAATGCAGAGGGGTAACACTTGTTTAGGCTTTCACGGACTTCCCATATATTGTTTTATTACAGCTTCTATATGTCAGCTTGTAGGTTTATCTAGTCTCAAATAAAGTATCTTGCAGTGTGGTGAAATGTGATGGGGTGTGACCATCTTTCATATAATGTTATTTAATGGCAAAGTATTTAAAAGGGCCATCAAATTTACCAATAACTTACATACATATGTTTTCTACAAAAAAACACATGTATTTCAAATTTATTTACCTTCCCTCTGATCATAAGTGAATGTCAGTACTAAGCCACCTAGAAGATATTTTCAAATAAATAAACACTTTTATTTGCTCCCTCAAGGTAAAGATGACATTTTAGGAGTAGGGAAAAAGATGACTACATTCTGAACAAATTTTAAGCTATGGAGAGAGCATTTTGAAAACAGATTTTTAAAAATGGAAACATGTGCCTTTGCTACCAAAATTAAATAAGCTAATTATCTATTATGTAAAAAAGCTTTGTATCTTACCCTTTAAAAATTTATAAACATAATTTTCTAGAGTTTTAAAATTGTCTACACAAATAGTTTCACTGGATTTGAACCCACTGGTAAAAATGTAACAAAGGAAGGCCTTTGCATAAATGTGTAAAAGCCACTAACTGACATCATAGAACATGGAAATGTACTGGATAGATTTCAACCCAAACTTTCTATTATTGTATATAAAAAAAGGTTGTATTTTCACACGTAGAGTCAAGTTTGCCCTTTATCCACCCGAATTAATTTTTATTCTGGAGAGAGAGAGAAACATCAATGTGAGAAAAACATCGATTGGTTGCCTCCCACATGCACCCCAATTGGGAACCAAACCTGTAACCCAGGCATGTGTCCTGACCAGAAATCAAATCTTTTAGTCTATGGGCCAACATTCCAACCAACTGTGCCACATTGGTAGGGGCAAAATTACTTATCTTTTTTAGGTATCTTTTTAGCTTAGTTTTCATTAAAACCAAGTATAAAAATAACTTGACTTATAATCCAATGTTGGAATCACTGATAAAACCAAGATTTTCAAACTATAAAGTGAACTCAATCAAGTTTTGTTCACTAATAATTACAAATAATGACAAAGGTTTAGTCCATTAATATTTATTTTAATAAATATTGTATGTATTTACATTTCTATTTTTGTATGTTTTATAATAAATATGTTAATAGTATACTACATGCACAGATATTTTAGAGATTACTTTAAATTGTGTAAGACCATTGAGACACAAGTCCATTTTGGAAGGATGGGTAATAAATGAATTTAGTTTTCTTGCCACCCTCAAGGGTAGGAGTTCTGAGTCAGACTTAATTATATTTAGAAAAAAATCTGTATTTCTTTCACCAAATATTATGGAGGAAATACATATACTTTTTAATCTGTTACCTCTGCTCTGAATAATTTTCCTTTAACTATTAAGAGAGAAATCCACAAATAGAGTTCATTCACATTTGCATAATAACAAAAAGTCCTTTCTTCTACAAATCCAGATTAAACACAGCAAAATTTTAATCCTATTCGTCCCAACTCCTCATTTAAGACATCCCAAACCAGCCATCTTGATGAACACAGGAAAGGACTCTCAAAAATGAGAGGACCCTTGTAGATTGGAACAAATAAAATCTCCATCATAAAGAGCTGTTTTAATTTAAAATACACATCTGAAAAAATAAATAAAACTCAGTTTAAGGATTGGACTCCTCAAAGAGGAAGACAAACATTTTGAGATTAGCCTTTCCCTCCTTTATGGTATCTCCAGGTTGTACTTTGTCTCTGAGTAAAGAGTTTCAGATTACTCAGTCACTTGCCTAGTTTATTGCCTACAGCAACCAAAATGTGATCTTTCAAAGAGACAGCCCACCTCCATCACAGAAAGTTAGGTAAAAGCTCCAGGCAGTTATTCACCCACAGTGTAGTTAGCAAAAAAGATTGGCAAAAGAGGAATTTTCTTCCCCTCATCTGCAGCTAATCATCTTCCATCCTAAAGCATAAATTCTGATTGCCTAGATTATTTTAGCTTTTAGAGCCACAAGGGTTATTAGTGGTAATAAAATCATTCAGCCTTATAAAAAAATTTTTAAGATTCCAACCAACCACAATGTTTAAGAATCTGACCTCACAGCACATTATCCACCCACTATGTAATTTTCCCTTTGCTGTCAATGTGATTCTTTTTCATTTCTTTAGCTACAAAATTCAGAAGGAAAACAAAGTGATATGGCTGACCTCATCAGGGCAGAATTGTTTGCAGCCAAAAAGTGGGGTTTGTTTTGTTTTATTTGTTTTTCTGATAACTGTCCTATATGGATTCCAAAATCAAGAGCTTACCCTTATTCACACTGTACTTAAATCCAATTGAGAGAACCAAATAACGCAGGTGGTTCTTGAGCATGATCACTTGCTGAAGTAACAATTCTGTTCTTCTCTACATAGAACGAGGTGAAGTCCTCCCAACCCAGCTAATTCTGTCTCCTCACTACCTTGATGATGGTGGCTTTGAACCATTTCTCAAGGACTCGGTCCTCACTACCCAATAAACTTTCTGAAACTTTCCTTCCTTCAACTATCCCTCCTAAAATATGCATTAAAGTTCGTGTTTAATACTTGTTCATTTCTAATATCTTAACTTTCACAAATCAGTAGGCAAAAGTTATTTGCAAAAAGCATCTCACATTTCTAGGAAAATGTATATTGGCATATCTATGACATCTTTATGGATCCAAGTTTATCTCTGGAACAAGGGTCAGGTTTTCAAAGAGCTCAGTGACATATGGAGACATTCAAGCAGGCACTTAAAAAAGAATGGGTTTCAATGAAGCTACAAAAGTATGTATATAATATCACTCCATATTTTCTTTATAGCTGCTTTATTTTCATGTGGCAACTTATGCTTGGAAACTGAGTTTGCCTTGCCAGCAATTTATTTAAGGAAGGAATTTCACAAACCAATAGCATACAGTATACATCTCTTAATAGGACAATAAAAAAATAACAAACTCCAAAGAAATGATAGATCAATTATTCTATTGTTCCAGGAGAGGGGAGATTAATGAAGTCACAATATAGTTAAGGTGTCCCTTTTTATATAAGCAAACACTCAGGAGAGATGGCTTAACCAACCACAAGATGACTTCCAGCTGCCAGTGCAAAAAAAAAAAAAAAAGATTAAAGTCTCTTCACAGAACCACCTCTCAGTTTTCCCACCACCCATAAAGGGGTAGCCTTTCCCACAGCAGGAGCTGATGCCCCAAAGGTCTTCAGAGTATATTAGGCAAGTACAGTGCCAGCTTACCCAGACCAAAAACTCTAGAATTCGTCTCATAAACGTATCATATAAATGTCCCCTTGACAGAGCTGCTTCTTCATATTGCTTATCAACAAGCCCCCACAGTGTAGGTCATCAACTGTATTAACAACCGATGTGAGATGATTATGCCCTGACACAACTTATTCATTTTTATATCAAAACAACTCTTTTTTTCTTCTCTCTTTTTTTTAATTGAATTTATTGGAGTGACATTGTTAATAAAACCATACAGGTTCCAAGTGTACAACTCTATAACCAGAACAACTATTTTTGGCTTTTGTCCTAAACAAAAGGATCAAAACAACTTCATCTGGGTCACAAACAAGTGAATTTAAAATCATATCAAACCAATACACAATTTCACATTCAGACACTGGGAAACATTCGGGAATGAAATACTTCTAAACATTAGTAGTAGAAATACTTTTTCTTCTTTTTCCTTATATGCATCTACATTTCCTAAACTATTGATCACAAACTTCTTATTTTTATATTATTTGGAAACATATGAAGTAGGGGGCATATTCCTGTTGGTTCGAAGTATACATTATCTGAATTTTAGATGACTTATTTTTCAGAATTACTCCCCCAAAATAAAAACGTGGTATATCTAAGAAATAAATTAGTCTATTTCATATAAGGATTTCTTTTAATGAACCATATTCCCAAGTGCTTGAGGTTAGAGTCACTAAATTACTACTCTGCTTGAATTTTTCTTTTTTTGGTCATACCTAATCCAATATATAACAAAACAAGAAGGCATAGCAAAGAATTTTCATACATCAATTGCTTTGAGCATCTTCAATGGGGTCTTTTGAAAAATGTGACTTTATTTTTTATAATTAAATAACTCTAGTTATGATACACTTTTAACAAATAATATTCACATTCTTCTGTTGCTGAGAACAAGTGGATAATGCTAATATGTTTTCTTCATGTAAATGCAGAGGGACAAAAGTAGGTTTACAGTTGTTCATATGGAAAATAATACAATAATTAATCAATAATAACACAAGAATAAACTCTTTAATGTACTCACAACTAGAAACCTACTTTTGCCCCACTCTGTTAGAAGTTTTACAGGGAGGGGTACAGTGGGACCAAAAAGAAGATGAAGGAGTGAATCATTGGTTATATATGACACATATATCAAGGATGAAGGTGTAAACATCTTGGTTTTAGTAAGAAAAAAAAGATAATTTTTAGAGTTGTTTTGTTTTAAAAAAATACTCTATTCAACAGCTGAATTTGAAAAGCAGTTTACCAGTTGTTACAGTAAATATATTCAAAGTGAATCATATAACCACTAATTAGGTTTGAATCACTCAAGTGTATATTTGCTGTGACAAGAGTTTCCCTTTAGAGATCATCCCTCTATTTATAAAAGAGCTGAAAATTAACATTTCCTGCTTTTGTCAAACTGAAGCATCTTTCAATAGTTCTCAGCAAACATCTGAAGGATTCTTGCATCCTGAGATCATCTGGCCATTATGTTTTCAAGTGTTGTCTCTCTTCAAGTACAGAGCGAGACACAGAATAAGTGATTGCAGATTTTGTGTAAAATAGCAACAAGAACACAACAAAAATACCCGATGGAGAACAGATCATAGGTTAGCATTCCTGGCAGATGGGAATCAACATAAATTGACAGTGGAGGTTTTCATTCTGTTTTGCACATGACTAACCAACCACAAGTAAAGCCTGAGCCCTAGAGAAATAAAAGGCAAGATTTTGTAGCTGTGTTTTTAATATAGTGATTATTAGTAGATCCAGATTTAAACACATTTTTTCTCCCAATTGAAATAGTTTCTTGAAGAACATAGTTCAGATACTAGATAGAGCCCTATGACCACTCATTTTCACAAGAATCACTCTAAAAGAGGAACAGTTTTCTGGGTTAATTGTAATACTTCTTCTGCTCATCAACATCAACCACACTGTGATTCACTGCTATCTGGAATAAAACTTTTTTCTCTGGGACCCTCAGCTCAAACTGCTAAAAAGAGGAAAAATGGTTTCATTCTACTGTGGAAGTGATATTCTCTGCCCTCTGAAAAATAAAAGTGTTGTATTTCACTGCATATTGGGGAACACTTTAAGATCTATATAGCATAGTCTCAGTTCTTGAGTGTGATGTAATGCTTTGTCATAGGATTTACCCAATTCCCCCACTGGCAGATACACAGACAATTGTATAAACGTAAACTATATAGAAAATGTGTCCTACTTCTTTTTCTGAGCACATTTTTGTCTTCAATCTCTCTCCCGTCTCTTACTCTCCCAAGTTTTCTGGGGGGTTTTTTCTTAAAATTTCTACTCTTCCTCATATTCCCCATAAGTTCTCTATGATGTTTTTACATCTTTTTTTTTTGTAATTCTACTACAGATGTTTCCATTTTTCCCCCTTTGTCCTCCTCCACCCATCCCACCCCCAACTCCAACAGTCAATTCCCACACTGTTATCCATTGTCTGTGGGTTATTCATACATATTCTTCCCCTTCTTTCCATCATCATCCCACTCCCCTCTTCCTTCTGGTCACAGTAAGCCTATTCCATGTTTCCATGCCTCCGGTTCTATGTTGTTCATTAGTTTATTTTGTTCATTAGATTCCTCTTATAAGTGAGATCATATGATATTTGTCTTTCACTGACTGGCTTATTCCACTTAGCATAATATTCTCTAGTTTCATGTATGCTATTGCAAAAGGTGGGAGTTCCTTCTTTCTTTCTGCTGCATAGTATTCCATGGTGTAAATGCACCACAGTTTTTTGATTCACTCATTTACTGATGGGCACTTAGGCTGTTTCCAGCACTTGGCTATTGTATAAAGTGCTGCTATGAACATAGGGGTGCATAGGTGCTTTTGAATTCGTGATTCAGGATTCTTAGGGTATATTCCAAGCAATGGAATCACTGGGTTAAAAGGCAGTTCCATTTTTAGTTTTCTGAGGAAATTCCATACTGTTTTCCACAGTGGCTAAATCAGTCTGCATTCCCATCAACAGTTCACCAGGGTTCTCTTTTCTCCACATCCTCACCAGCACTTGTTTGTTGATTTATTAATCATGGCCATTCTGCCCGGTGTGAGGTGATATCTTATTGTGGTTTTAATTTGCATCTCTCTGATGGCTAGTGATGTTGAGCATTTTTTCATTTGTCTATGGGCCATTAGTATATTCTCTTAGGAGAAGTGTTTATTCAGGGCCTTTGCCCATTTTTAATTGGATTGTTTGTCTTCCTGGTGTTGAGTTGTATGAGTTCTTTATATATTTTGGAGATCAAACCCTTGCTTGGTGTATCATTTGAAATTATCTTCTCCCATGTAGTTGGTTCCCTTTCTATTTTGATGATGGTTTTAGTTGGGCATAAGCTTTTTAGTTTGATGTAGTCTTACTTGTTTATTTTTTCCTTTATTTCCCTTGCCTTTGGAGATATATTAGCAAATACATTGCTGCGTGGGATATCTGAAATTTTCCTGCCTATGTTTTCCTCTAGGTTTTTATGGTGTCACAACTTATATTTAGGTCTTTTTATCCATCTTGTGTTTATTCTGATGTATGGTGAAAGTTGGTGGTCTAGTTTCATTTTTTTGCATGTACCAGTCCAGGTATCCCAACACCACTTATTAAAGAGGCTATTTTTGCTACACTTGAGCCTCCAGCAATTTGCCTCTTGCAGCTCGGGTCCCTGCAGACGTCCTGTTCTGCTAAGAGAATATCTATAGTTATTTTTAAATGTGACTAATGGCTGTAGTTATAGAGGCAGCGGCCGGGTGGCCAGCTCACCCTGGGCAAGAGCAGCCAGAGAGGAAGACCACCGGGAAAGTGCCTAGTGGATCCGTGGATCGCTCGTGGAGGCAAGGAGTGAGTCTGAGTAGTCTCCTGGCCGCCGCTTCTGCCACCACCACGCCGTGTCCTCTCCACCCCGGCTCCACCACTCCTGCCTGTCTAGATGAGTATTTCTTCTTTATATTTTTGTTTGCTGAACTTCCATGCACTTTGATTTTCTGGAACTTCTGGTTGTCTCTAGTTTTGAGGTAGTTGTATTCCTTGTTAGTTGTGGAGGGAGACGCAGCGTGTCTGTCTATGCTTCCATCTTGGCTGGAAGTGCCTCCATTTATGTTTTTGCATCCTTGGTCATATATTAATTGACTACAAATGTGTGGTTATATTTCTTGGTTCTATATTCTGTTCCATTGATCTGTATGTCTGCTTTTATTCCAGTACCATGCTGTTTTGGTTGCTATGGCCTTGTAGTATAGTTTGATATTAGGTAATGTGATTCCTCCAAACTTGTTCCTCTTTCTCAAGATTACTCTTCCTATTCAGCATCTTTTGTGGTTCCATATAAATTTTTGAAATATTTGTTTTAGTTCTGTGAAATATGCCATTGGTATCTGGGTAAGAATTGTGTTGAATTTGTAGATTGTTCCCAATCTTAAGGAAAACATTTGTAGTCTTTGCCCATCAAGTGTGATGTTGGATGTGGGTTTGTCATGTATGGTTTTTATTGTATTGATGTGTGTTCTTTTTATTCCCACTTTGCTGAGAGTTTTTGTTATGAATTTGTGCTGTATTTTTTCAAGTGCTTTTCTGCCTCTATTGATGGGATCGGGTGGTTGTTGTCCTTCGTTTTGTTTATGTGGTGTTTCATGTTTATTGATTTGTGAATATTTACCAAACTTGCACCCCAAGAATAAATCCCACTTGATCTTTTCAGTGTATTGTTGGATCTGGTTTGATAATGTTTTGTTGAGTATCTCAGCATCTATTTTCATCAGGGATATTAGCTTATAATTTTCTTTTTTTGTAGTGTATTTATTTGGTTTTGAATTATCCTTAAAATTTTTAAAATATTTGTGGAGTCTGTGACTATCATCCTTTTTGTTTCTGACTTGATCATTTGTGTCTTCTTTCTTTTTCTTCCTGATCAATCTTGTAAGAGGTTGTAGGGAACCGCTCCTTGTGGTTTAGGGAACTGTAGCCCCAGCCCAAGCCTGACCTGCTGCCACACCCAAGCCTTCCACCCATCCCCCTCTGATCAGAATCAGGGAATCAGGTCCTGGAGGGGGCAGGTGGCTCAGACACCAAGTGGGCCATCTCTACTCCTGTAAAGCAGGAAAGAGGAAGGACATCTCTAAAATCAGAGAAGGAAAACTCTGACTCCAAAAAACCTCCGCTGTCTTGTGGCGTACCTCTTCAGGGGAAAGGCTAAGGGAGTAAACCCCGACAGAAAATCCGGAGCCGGAGTCCCTAAGGCGGTTTGACATTGTAGTCAACAACGGCAACTCCTGCGGCGCACCTGAAGCCAAGCTGTATTGACTTCGTCTTTCCCTTGGACCCTTCAGCTGCGAAGAGAGGGGGGGTCTGCTGCATGGGCAACAGCAGACCCTCCATATCACCCTGCCCAGGCTCTGTAGCTTCAGTTTCACTGGAGAGGACACTCCAGCGTCATCGCAAGATGTCGACTCAACACGGGAGGAGACAGATACCGGTTATAAGCTCATTCGATTGGCGAAGGAAACGAGCGTCAGGGGTCTCCTCTGACGGTGGGAGAGGTCATCGCACCTCACTGGACAGCTACCGCCCGCCTCAAGCTGGGCAGCCCCAGCCAATTAGGTGCTGTCTCGCCATGGCTCGCCTGCCCCACTGGGTGCGTGGGGATCAGAGAGGCGCCTCTCGAAAAGTGGGCCACAAAACACCCGCACCAGTTAATTCCAAGCAAACAACAAGAAAGAAGCCTCCAGCTCTTCGTTTCGCTAGCTGGAACATCAGGACCATGTGCCCCGGACTTACTGCAGACCTTCCGTGGATCAATGGTGCCAGGAAAACCGCTGTCATCGATAGGGAACTGGCACGACTAAACATCGACATTGCGGCTCTACAGGAGACCCGGTTGGCCGACAACGGAACTATCAGAGAAACCAACTACACCTTCTACTGGCAAGGGAAGCCTCCGGACCAACCAAGACAGCACGGTGTTGGGTTCGCTGTGAAGAACACGCTTGTTAACTCCATAGAGCCACCCACAGGAGGCACAGAGAGATTACTTACCCTCCGATTGTCAACAACTTTCGGCCCAGTCAGCATTCTTAGCGCGTATGCCCCAACCCTCTGCGCCACCATCGAAGAGAAAGAACAGTTCTACCATGCACTGGACGAAGCGTTATCCAAGATCCCCAGAAGTAACGCTCTCTATCTCCTTGGAGACTTCAACGCAAGAGTAGGAGCCGACCACATGGCCTGGCCCACCTGCCTTGGAAACTTTGGGAGAGGAAAGATCAATGAGAATGGTCAGCGACTGCTTGAGCTTTTGTGTCACCATGGCCTGTGCGTGACAAACACATTCTTCAAGTGCAAAGAGATCCACCAGGTGTCATGGAGGCACCCCCGCTCCCGCCATTGGCACCAGCTTGTCCTCGTCATCACCAGAAGAACGGATATTGGCAGCACCCTCCTCACCCGCAGCTACCACAGTGCAGACTGCGACACGGACCATGCCCTCGTGGTAAGCAAGGTGCGCATAATGCCGAAGAGGTTGCACCACTCCAAGATGAAGGGTCGCCCACGCATCAACACCAGTTGTGCCAGCAACCCAGTTAAGACCCAGCAATTCATCAACAAGATGGAAGATGCACTCGGCGAGGGAGTGGCGGCAGATGACATTATCGAATCCAATTGGCCACGTCTCCGCGACGCCATATACAACTCCGCCATTATTGCTTACGGGAAGAAAGAGCGGAAGAACGCTGACTGGTACGAGGCTCACTGGGAAGAAATGGAACCCGTGATCGAGGCTAAGAGGAAGGCCCTACTGGCTTACAAGGTCACGCCCACTCCCAGTACACTTCAAGCTCTACGGGCTGCCAGGAACAAAGTCCAGAAGACCGCCCGTCACTGTGCCAACACCTATTGGCTAAACCTGTGCAGAAGCATTCAGGAAGCCACCGATATAGGCAACGCACGAGGAATGTATGAGGGTATCAAGAAGGCAACAGGCCCAATCCCCTCCAAGATCGCCCCCCTTAAGTCCAAGACAGGTGAGGTCATCACTGACCAGGAACAGCAAATGCGGCGGTGGACCGAGCACTACCTCGAGCTGTACGCAACGAAGAACACCGTAACAGACACTGCTCTTAACGCCATCCCAGACCTACCAGTCATGGAGGAGCTAGACACCCCACCTACTGCGGCAGAGCTCAGCAAAGCCATCGACCGCCTCGCTTGCAGGAAAGC
The DNA here is from genome assembly GCF_987537825.1 of Furipterus horrens. Taxonomy (NCBI): domain Eukaryota; kingdom Metazoa; phylum Chordata; class Mammalia; order Chiroptera; family Furipteridae; genus Furipterus; species Furipterus horrens. The sequence continues at coordinate 89,710,104 of NW_028327175.1, forward strand.
ACCAGGAAGCGACGGAATCCCTCCAGAAATCCTAAAGAGCGGGAAACCAGTCCTGCTACAGCCGCTCCACCATCTACTCTGTCGCTGCTGGAAGGAGGGTTACATCCCCCAGGATATGAGAGATGCCAACATTATCACCATGTACAAGAACAAAGGAGACCGCAGCGACTGCAACAACTACCGGGGCATCTCTCTCCTCAGCGTCATCGGCAAAGTATTCGCCCGGGTCGCTCTTGCCCGCCTGCAGACCCTTGCTTCCCGCGTCTACCCAGAGTCCCAGTGTGGCTTCAGAGCTGGCCGTTCAACAGTGGACATGATCTTCTCCCTACGCCAGCTGCAGGAGAAGTGTCACGAGCAGCATAAACCACTCTACCTCGCCTTTATCGACCTCACGAAGGCGTTTGATCTGGTCAGTCAAAGCGGACTCTTCAGCTTGCTATGGAAGATTGGCTGTCCACCACATCTGCTTGCTGTGGTCATGTCCTTTCACAACAACATGCACAGCACGGTGTCCTACAACGGCGCAACCTCTGAGGCCTTCCCAGTCAGCAGCGGAGTAAAGCAGGGCTGCGTCCTCGCGCCTACGCTGTTCGGAATCTTCTTCTCCATGCTCCTCCAATACGCCTTTAAGGACTGCAGCGAGGGTGTCTTCATTCACACCAGATCCGATGGCAAGCTCTACAACCTGGCCTGTCTACGAGCCAAGACCAAAGTCAAAGAGGTGCTCATCCGTGAGATGCTCTTCGCCGACGACGCAGCTTTGACATCACACTCCGAAGAGGGACTCCAGCAGCTAGTCACTTGCCTTTCCCACGCATGCAAGGAGTTCGGACTAGCCATCAGCCTGACGAAGACGAACGTTATGGCTCAAGGCACGGGGACTCCCCCATGCATCACCATCGACGGATACACCCTGGAGGTTGTCAACGACTTCACTTACCTCTGGTCCACCATCTCGAGCTCTCTGTCAGTCGACCTGGAGGTCAACCGGAGAATCGCCAGGGCAGCCACAGTTATGGCCAGACTGAACCGGCGAGCGTGGAACAATTCCAGCCTCACTGAGAAAACCAGACTGCGCATCTACCAAGCCTGCGTACTCAGCACTCTCCTCTATGGCAGCGAGACATGGACCACCTACGCAAGGCACGAAAGGAAACTCAACAGCTTCCACATGAGGTGCCTGCGACGCGTCCTGCATGTCACCTGGCAGGATAAGGTCCCCAACACCGAGGTGCTGAAGCAAGCCAATATGAGCAGTATGCATGCAGTTCTTAGCGAGAGACGCCTCAGGTGGCTCGGCCATGTCAAAAGAATGGATGCAGGCCGTATCCCCAAAGACCTCCTCTACGGCGAGCTAGCAGAAGGCAAGAGGATGACAGGGCGCCCAAAACTGCGGTTCAAAGACATCTGCAAAAAGGACATGACACAATGCTCCATCAATCTCAACACATGGGAAGTTCAAGCAGACGACCGCCTAGCCTGGAGGCTCGCGGTCAGGCAAGGTACGTCACGTGCAGAGGCTGCGCGCAACGAGGAGGCAGTCCAGAAAAGATCGAGGCGGAAGCAGCGTCAACAGCAGCAACAACGGCCATCTGCCTTCACCTGTAACAAGTGTGGCAGGGATTGTCACTCCCGAGTCGGACTGCACAACCATTCTCGGCGGTGCAGATAGACTCTCAGGAAGCTACGCCATCGTCTCTCGAGACGGACGGCTGCCGACGACGACGACGATTTTTGCTACACTGTATGCTCTTGCCCATTGGTCAAATGTTAATTGACCATAGAGACAGGGTTTATTTCTGGGCTCTCTATTCTGTTCCATTGATCTATGTGTCTGTTCTGATGCCAGTACCAAACTGTTTAGATTACAGTGGCCTTGTAGTATAGTTTGACATCAGGTATTGTGATCCCTACTACTGTGTTCTTCTTTCTCAAGATTGCTGAGGCTATTTAGGTTCTTTTTGGGTTCCATATATATTTCTGAAATATTTGTTCTAGATATGTGAAATACGCCATTGGTATTTTAATAGGAATTGTATTGAACCTACACATTACTTTGGGTAGTATGGACATTTTAATGATGTTAAATCTTCCAATCAATGAACCGAGTGTATGCTTCCATTTATTTGTATCTTCCTTAATTTCTTTCTTCAGTGTCCTATAGTTTTCCGAATACAAGTCTTTTACCTCCTTGGTTAAATTTATTCCTAGGTACTTTATTTTTCTTGTTGCTATAGTAAATGAGATAAACTTTTCCCTAGTTTCTCTTTCTGATATTTCATTGTTTATATACAGAAATGCCATCGATTTCTGAATATTGACTTTGTATCCTGTTATTTTACCAAATTCACTTATTAGGTTGAGTAGTTTTTTGGTGGAGACTATAGGGGTTTCTATGTACACGATCATGTCATCTGCAAGTAATGACAGTTGTACTTCTTTTTTAATTTAGATGTCTTTTATTTCTTTTTCTTCTTTGATTGCTGTGGCAAGAACTTCCAGTACTATGTTGAATAAGAGTGAAAGAAGATACAATTGTCTTATTCCTGAACTTAAGAGGAAAGCTTTTAGTTTTTTCCCATTGAGTATAACATTGGCTGTAGGTTTCTTGTATATTGCCTTTATTATGTTGAGGTATGTTTCTTCTATTCCCACTTTTCTGAGTGTTTCTATCATAAATGGGTGCTGGATTTTATCCAATGCTTTTTCAGCATCTATTGATATGATCATGTGAATTTGTCCTTCATTTTATTTATGTGGTGTATTATATTTATTGATTTGCAAATATTATGCCATCCTTGTATCCCTGGATGAATCCCCCTTGATCATGGTGTATGAACTTTTTAATGTATTACTGAATCTGGATTGCCAATATTTTGTTGAAGATTTTAGCATCTATGTTCATCAGAGATATTGGCCTGTAGTTTTCTTTGTTGTGTCTTTACCTGGTTTTGGAATTAGGATCATACTGGACTCATAAAAAGCATGTGGGGGTCTTCCCCCTTCTTGAATTTTTTTGGAATAGTTTGAGAGGATAGGAGTTAGTGCTTCCTTAAATGTTTGGTAAAATTCATCTGTGAAGTCATCTCATCTAGAGCTTTGTGTACCAGAAGTTTTTTTATTACTGCTTCAATTTTACTAGCTATTGTCAGTCTCTTTAGGCTTTTTGCTTGTTCTTGATTTAGTTTTGGAAATTTGTATTTCTAGAATGTTGTCCACTTCACCCAGATAGTCCAATTTCTTGGCATATAGTTGTTCATAGTAATTTCTCACAATCCTTTGTATTGCTGTGGTATCAGTTGTAACTTCTTCTCTTTCATTTCATTTTTTAAATAATTTATTTATTTATGTTTGTTTATTTATTTATTTTTAGAGGGGGGGGGAGGAGAAAGAGAGAGAGAGAAATGTCACTGTGCGGTTGCCTCTCACTCGCACCTCCAACTGGGGACCTGACATGAAATCTAGTCATGCACCCTGACTGGGAATCAAACCAGCGACACTTGGCTCGTAGGCCAATGCTCAATCCACTGAGCCACAGCAGCTAGGGCTTCTCCTCTTTCATTTCTGATTTTATTTGGGACCTCTCTCTTTTTCTCTTGATGAGTCTGGTTAAAGATTTGCCAATTTTATCTTTCAAAAAGCCAGCATTTTTTGATCCTTGAATTGTCCTTTTAGTGTCTATGTCATTTAATTCTGCTCTGATCTTGATTATTTCCTTCCTTCTAATTGCTCTTGGCTTTGTTTGTGGTTCTTCTAGTTCTTGTAGAAGTAGGGTTAGGTTGTTTAATTGAGATTTTTCTATCTTCCTTATGTAGACCTGTATTGCTATAAACATCCCTCTCAGAACTGCCTTCACTGTGTCCCTTTGGTTTTGGGTTGTTGTGTGTTCATTTTCATTTGTTTCCAGATACTTTTCAATTTCTTCTTTGATCTCATTGTTGACCCATTCATTATTTAATAACATGTTATTGAGTTTCCGTGTATTTGAATGTTTCTGAGTTTTCTTGTTGAGGTTGGTTTCTAGTTTCAATCCATTGTGATCTGAGCACATGCTTCCTATGACTTCAATTTTCTTGAATTTGTTGAGGCTTGTTTTGTGTCCTACTATGTGATCTACCTTTGAAAATATTTCATGTGCATTTGAAAAGAATGTATATTTTGCTTCTTTGGGGTGAAAGAAGCAAAATATCAATTAAGTCCATTTGATCTAAAGTGTCATTCAGTACCACAATATCAATGTTGATTCTTTGTTTGGAAGGTCTATCCATTGTTGATAGTGGGTTGTTAAAATCCCTTACAATGACTGTGTTATTGTCAATATCTTTCTTGAAGACCTCCACGACTTCCTTTATATATGTAGCTGCTTCTGTGTTGGGTGCCTGTATGTTTACAAGGGTTATATCATCCTGTTTGATTACTCCCTTAAGTATTATGTGGTAACCTTCTTTGTCCCTTTTTATGGCTTTTGTTTGGAAGTCTATTTTGTATGATATAAGTGTCGCTACCCTAGTTTTCTTTTTGTATCCATTCGCTTGGAATATTTTTTCCATCCCTTCGCTTTCAACCTGTGTAGATCTTTCGTTCTGACATAAGTCTCTTGAAGACAGCATATATGTGCGTCATGTTTTCTTACCCATTCAGCTATGCTATGTCTTTTGACTGGAGCATTTAATTCATTTACATTTAAGATTATTATTGATAGGTACTTATTCATTGCCATTTTACTGCACCTGTGATACTCTCCCTCTCTCTCTCTCTCTCTCATTTTAATAGTAATCTCTTGCAGTGCTGTCATGGTGGAGATGTACTCTTTTAGCCTTCTCTTGTCTGGGAAGCAATTTATTTCACCTTCAATTTTAAAGATTATTGCTGGATAGACTAGTCTTGAATGTAGGTCCTTGCTTTTCATTACTTGGAATATTTCATGCCAGTCCCTTCTAGCTTAGAGTATTTCTGTTGAGAAATCAGCTGATAGCCTTATCAGAGCTCCCTTGTATGATACTAGCTGTTTCTCCCTTGCTGCCTTTAAGATTCTCTTTGTCTTTAAAATTTGCCATTTGAATTATGATGTGTCTTGGAGAAGGCCTCTCTGGGTTCATCTTGATTAGGATTCTTTGTACTTTCTGAACTTGTGTGACTTTTCCCTCACCTAGTTAGGGAAGTTTTCTGCGATTATTTTTTTTCTAACAGTTTTTTTCCCTTGCTCCTTTTCTTCTCCTTCTGATATTCCTGTGATGTGAATGTTGTTACATTTCATGCTGTCCTAAAACTCCCTTAAGCTATCCTCACTACCCCCATTATTTTTTAGTCTTTTTTCCTTTCGTTGCTCTGACTGGGTACTTCTTTCTACCTTGTCTTCCAGCTCGCTGATTTGGACCTTTGCTTCATCTAGCCTGCTTTTAATTCCTTCTAGTGTACTTTTCATTTCAGATACTGTATTCTTTATTTCTCCCCGTTCTTATTCATAGTTTCTATGTCCTTTTTCATGCTGCTGTAGTTCCCACTAAGTACCTTATAGCTGCCATGAAGTTCTTTGTAGCTCTGAGTTCCTGAGCATCCTTATAAGCATTATTTTGAATTCTATGTCTGATAGGTTGCTTGCCTCAACTTAATTTAGATATTTTTCTGGGGATTACTCCTTTTCTTTTGATGGGTGTTATTTCTTTGTTTCCTCATTTTTAGCTGACTCTTTTTGTGTCTGTATCTCAGGTTGCTCTGCTTTGACTCCCTGTCTTTGTGGGGTGGCCTTCTGTGGTAGGAATTCTGTGGGACTCAGTGGTGCAGTCTCTTTGATCTCCTGATCTGCATGCTCTAGGGTTTTCCTTTGTTCAGGTTATTTGGGTTCTCTTCTTGTACTTGCACTTTGATTATTGATGGCTCACTTCTTGTTGGGTTCTCCCCACTGGCTGGATGACTGGGAGTCACAACCCCCACCACATCTTGTATGCTGTTGTACAGGTGTTGGTTAACAAAGCAATACTACCCAGAAAACCAAACCCACACCAATTAAAATACTCCCCTACTACATTAGCAATATCAACAGCAATTAAACAAAGATTATTAAAGGTGGAGAGAGATAAGAATATTATAAGATAGGAAAAAGGAAATATGAGCTGACTAAATGACAGAGGAATGATTTTTGAGTGGGAAGAGGGAAGAGAAGTAACAAGAGTAGGGAATCAAAACAAGGAAAATGGAGAAAATAAAATTTAAAGCATAAGCAAAACAGGGAAGGATGATGACAAAATAAAAGAGTATAACATGAGGTTTGAAATAAAATTTTAAAAGTAGTGAATCAAAGGGAACATAATTGCAGAAAAACCACAACAGGGTCCATAACAATGAGTGCTAAGCAAAGATTAATAAAGGTGGAAAGAGAATAAGAATATTATACAAAAGAGAAAAGAGAATATGAGATATCTACAGTAAGAAAATATGATTTTGAGAGGATAGGAGGACAAATAATGAGAGTAAGAATAGACTCAGGCTAGAAAGGAAAAAAACAAAATTCCAAACTCAGATTCGTGTGGGCAGGAGGAAGGCAAAATGGAGTAAGACAGGGAGAGAATAACCCATGAGATTTGAAATTTAAAAAAAATAGTGAACAAATAGCAATACAGTTGAAAAAGAGCAGCAATAACCATAATATCCATGCCAAACAAGTCACAATTTACAAAGGTTGAAAGAAAATAAGAATATTCTAAGAAGGGGAAAAAGAATGAGAGGTGAAAAATGGAAGGAAGAATGATTTTGAGAGGCTAGAGGGAGGAGAAATAGTAAGAGTAAGGAATAGGAACAAGAGGTAGCATGGGGGAAAATAAAATTTGCAACGAAAATAAAAAAGGGCAGGAAGAAGGCAAAATGGAGTAAGACAAGGAAAGGCTACAATATGAGATTTGAAAGAGGAATAAAATAAAAAATAATATAAAAATTTAAATAAAAAGAATAAGGAATAAAAGACAAAGAATAGTGAATTAGTCAGGATACTATTGACGCAAAAGAAGAAGTCTTAAAAGGCTACACAAAAGGAAAAATAACAAAAATTCTGGAGTAATGAAGTAGAATTCGTCTCTGCAGAGTCTGGTGTTTGCCTTCTGTTTTCTCTTCTGGATCCGCCTCTGGTTTTCTATCAAGGTCCTGGTGTGGGTACTCCAACTTCTGGTAACACTGCCTGTATTACCTTCACCTGCCTATAGAGGGGGCTTCTCTTGCAATTGGACAGGTGTGGCCCCTGCTCTCCCTTGGAATGCATTGTTTAGTCTTCTGGGAAAGTTGTGTGTATGTCCCCCTGCCCATGCACTACCTGTCTTGGTCTGTCCTAACTTATTTCCAATAATGTATAATTTCTGATGAATTAGCTATCTGTTTCAAGGGAGGGACCAATCTGTGTAAGAGGGTCAACTCTTTCCTTTTTGGTGTAGACGGCAGCTCTGTGTGCTAGCGGAAGCTGGGCAGGGCCCTGATTCTCCCTTGCTGCACTGCTTTCTGATCTCTCCTACTTCAGTGGAATAGGGGCCTAGGAACCAGTGTATCTTGTCTCCTTGAGAAAAGTTCAAAATGGGCCCTTTAGGTATTTCTCTTTCTGTCTTTCTTTTGCAGATATGCACCCTGCAGGGAGTTCTTGAGCCTGTCCTGCTTGTAATCCTGCAGGAGGTGAGGGTTGGGTGTATTGTTCCCTTCCTGGAGTTTTGATCTCCCACAGGGTAGGTGGCTCTCTCTGGCTATAAATTATATCAGGTATTCCACCCCTGCCTGTCCAGTTCCCAGCCCACTGCATTGGTAGCAGACATAGTCCCAAACTCTCCACTCTGAGCAGCCTTCAGCCTGCTGGCTGCACTGGGCTGAGGCTGAGAAATCCCCTTGCTGTGCACTTTTCTGCTCTCTCTGCCCACCTATGCTCAGTAGAAGCAAAGGGTACCCTCAATCCTTTCCCCTTGCTGGCAGGGCAGCTGCGCACAGGGTCCCTACCCAGCACGCCTCAGCTCCCTTTTTAGAGTCTCTCTGGGCACTCCCAGTGCAGCATTGAGTCACTGTCCAGTTTTCCCCCATGCACCACCTCTCCAAAAAGCCAGTTTCTCACAGTCACGGCTGGCCACAGCCCTTCTCCACCCGACCCATGTGCAGATAGAACCCCCCTCTCTCTCTGGCACTCTCCTGGCTGGCGTTTGCTGCTGCAGCTGTGGGTGGGCTGCTCATTGTGTGTGCGTGCAGCCTGGATCTCCCTGACTTTGTGTATCTAAGCCACTCCCAGCCCGAGTCTGGGGGTTCTCTGCCCTGGGAGGGGAGGGAGCCACAAACTATGATTAATTGATTTCCTCAAGTTGAATTCCTGGCAACACATTATCCTGAAATTTATTCAAAATTGACACATTATTGTTACAGAGTGGGGGGTGTGTGTGCAAAAATCCCCAGAGCCTGCAGGTTGGGGGATGGGGAAAAGGGAACGGGGAACAGGTTTTAAGATGCCTTTGTATGACTATGGCTAGAAGCTTAGTGTCTCAGTTATGCAAATGGCTTTGGTTCTTCCAAGGCCCCAAGAAGATGGGAGGGGCTTTGACCATGGAATGGTACGGAAAGAGCACACAGAGCCTGCGCAAGGTTCTGTGAATGGTCAGAACTGGTTACCATACCCACTGCATCAGAGGACGCCGTTAGGGGTTAAAAATAGGCAGCAGACATTTTAGCCAGGTTCTCCATGCGGTTTTGAGAAAAGGAGAGGATCTCCATGCAGTTTTGAGAAGAGGAGAGGAGATCCACGCGCTTTGAAAGGGAAGGGGGATCACCAAGCGGCTTTGAAAAGGGGAGAACACCACGCAGCTTTGAAAGGAAAGGGGAAATACCATGTGGCTTTAGAAAGGAAAGAGAGAACTCCATGACGTTTACAAGGAGTCTGGGAACTCCATGCAGTTCTGCATTAAGAGCTGGAGGGCACCACAACACAGGCAAAACCTCCCCAATCAGGATCGAATGATTGGCAGCTGCCAGTAAAACTGAACTGTGTCTGGGAAGTAGGAAAAGTGTATCTCTGACTTTTCTAAAACTAGCCTGGTTTGATAGGGGGAGGCAGAACTATGTGTTTGTGGATGTTTTAAAGAAAATAAGACTTAACAGCAGAAATCCACAAATAATCTAAATCTATATAACCATTAAATAAACAATTACTTTTCCTTTCACCAAGCTCTGGTATTGAGAGTTATGCTTCTGGCGGCAGGCAGTCTGGCCTCTAATAACTGAAAAGCCCGTGGGTTCTGTTTCAATCGGAGCATTGAGTTCACTTACATTTTGAGTTCACTTTTTAAGGGAATGTTGATCCTACTCTTTTGATTCTCACTGCCATAATCGTTTCCTTCATTCCCTAACAATTTTACCTTCTGCAACACCCTTTGTATCTTATTATCAAGCTCATACTCTTCCTTGACCATGGAACATCCTTACACCTACCTTCATCCCTGTCAAAATAGTACTCATCCTTCAAGCCAAGACCTTGTTCAGATAACACCTCCTCCCTGTAGTTTCTCCCCATAATAGTTTATTTACAATTGAATTATATTTTGGCTAATATACACTTTCCTACCTGGAAAGTTTATCCACTGTAATAAGATTGCAAAGACACAAGGACAAAGAGGTAAAGGGGAAAAGAAATACATACCTAGCTAGCCAACTAAACCAACCTTACTAATCAATAAGATTGTCAATGTCAAAGCTAAAACACCTTAACACTTAATACCTCTCCCAAGGCACCCATCAGTCAGCTATATATTCTTTGTAGTTCTGGGTCTGCTCTCTTAACTATAATAGTATCTCCGAGGCTTATCAATTTCTGTAACTTAGTATCTGGTCAATATCTACTGCTTATGCAATGCTTAACAAATGTTGAAATAGGTTGAATTTTTGGAGTCTATGTATTAGACATAAAAGAAACATATACAATAGAAGGGAACCTGTGGAATTAATGAAAATGGCACTCGGGTAGAAGAGAGAGCAGACTTTGGTTCTAATCTGAATTCCTCCTCTGGTGTCACTTTGAGGATAAGGACTTCATTTCCATGCACACAAACCAGAGACCTAAAGGAACTTCTACAATGACTTTGAAGTGTTCTAGAATGTGAAACATAGTATGAATATCAAAGCATTTTGAAAATCCAATCAAAATGTTAGGTAACATCATCAACAGAGAGAAGAAAAATATACCATACTGTAAACCAATTAGGTTATAATTTTTCTTCTAAAATTAAATTTATCTTAGTTATCTTTTTGATCTTATAAGAGAGGAACTAATATGCAACCTATCTGCAATAATGGAAGGTCCCACTATGAGTAAGTCAATATCCAGCTGTTATCCATCTTTATAGAAAAAAAAAAAAAGATGATAGGGAATAACAGGATATTATTTAATGAAAGAGAGGTAGGGTTTTTTTGTTTTTATTTTTTGGGGGTGTGGTGGGGTGGTTTTGGTTTTGGTTTTGGTTTCTGGTTGACATAAAAGCATTTCCCAAAAAGAATGATTCCATCCAGTGGAACAGGCTTTTAAGAGTGCAAACAAACCCTGTCAATGGAAATTACTTTAAATGTCCTTGACCATCAATCATTATTACAAAATTTGACTAACAGCATTGCTAACAAAGGAACTCTATGCTAGAAGATTCTCTTTTGACATACCTTTCACCAAAGCCATAAAAGAATAGAAATTAAGTCTTAAGATATTTTAGAGAACAAAACAAGGTTACAAAGGAAAAAGGAATTAGCTTTAAAAATTAAGCACCAAGCACTCACAGACTCTGTGATTCTAGACACCATTCCCCACCCCCACCAAGGCATACCAGTTCAAAGTCGCTGGTATAAAGGAACAAAAATAAGAATTACATCTCACCTCTTTTCAGGAATTATGCAAGCAAAAAGAATGGGGTGAAATATTTTAAATGGTCAGAGAAAAAAACACCAACCTTAAATTCTGTGCTTTGCAAAATTATCCTTCAAACGTGAAGGGGAAATAAAGACAAATAAAAATTGAGGAAATTTTTTACCAGTAGACCTGTCTTATAAGAAATGTTAAAAGAAATTCTTTGGATAAGAGAAATAATATAGGTCAGAAACTCACATTTACGTGAAGTAAGGAAGAGCATCAAAGAAGTGAAGATAAAATAAAACTTAAGGGATATGTAGTTTTGTGTCAGTGTTGGCTGTCTTAGATAATACTTTTCTACACCTATGGTGTAAATTATAAGTAAAAATAAAACATATGACTATATAAAAGTAAAATACGTCCATAGAATTAAAAGAGGTTTTTTTTTTTTTGTGTGTGTGTGTGTGTGTGTGTGTGTGTGTTTTGAAAACGTCATTTGCCTATGGCTTTCCATTAGACTGAATGTAAAGGTGGAAAGAGGGTTTAAATGTCTCTCAAGAGTTAAATTCTCATCAGTACACAAATATTCAATAAGTATTATGATTACTTGAGGCAGAAAGAACAAGACATCAGGAAACTACTTCCCTCTCTTGGATTTTTGACCTTGTTGATTATGGTTACATTTAGTTTTATGCTGGTCAATATTTCACAACCCGCTCTCGTGGGCCAATATGACCTGCTCCAGCACAACATAGATTCCTCCTTTTAAGATGAAGGTGTTCAGCTTTCATCACTACCATTTTGCCTATTGTTTTTTCAACAATCTATTTACCAGGAGAGCCAAAGTTTTTTTAACAATGCATTTACCAAGAAAGTTTTCAACTTTGATGAAACACCTAATTAACTGTGATTTAATTAGGAATAAAAAATGATGGCAACAATGTTACTCTACTAAAATGGTGGTTAAGTTCCAGGAATTTCAGATCCTCAGATTTAAATCCTGTTACCAACTTTTAGAAGATATGACTTTGAGCTTTTTACTTACCATCACTAAACCTCTTTCAACATCTCTAAATTAAACAGAATACCAGGCCTCACTAGTCTTAAAAATTAAATTAAATAATCTATATAAAATGCATCCAGCAATCACTATATGTGCATGTCACACCAATAAAACACTCTATCAGTTATTTTTATTCTTTGACAAAAACAAGAGTATTTACAGTTACGAACACCCAAAGAATAACTGCTCTCATGTAAAAATGAACCCACTTTCCTGAGTTATTTATAGTGGTACTTTAAATTTATTTTCAAATGTGAACAAGTACATTTAATTTAAAATTAATAAGAGCATTATTGCGCATTCATTAAAATTTTGTGATTATTGGAAACATTTACAATGTATGCAATGAACTCATATGGAAGAGGCAATAATTAAGCCTTAATATATGGAATTTTAAATAATCACATATAAATATATTATTAAATTTGAGATCTCTTATTTTAAAATCTATCTATAAATTCTATTTACTAGAGACAGAGTAATAAATTATGTTTTCTGAACATTTAAATAAACAGAACTAATTTTATAAATAAAGGACAAAGAATAAGTCTCCTAGTCAGAGAGTCTTCTGCCTGCTAAAAAATACATAATGCAATCAAGATATTCTGTTGACATTCTTCTGTGTCTTTTTTTTTTTAACTACTCAAGGTCATTATTTAATGATGTCAGTGGAGTCTCCCATTTCTCCCTGCAAATGCTGATGACAAATGGCACATTTGTTCATGTGTTGTCACAAAGGTCAGTGTGTAATTGGCATCACTAATAATACCTGTGTGGTTTAATTTAATCAGCAGATAATTTGTCTCATTTTCTTTCATTTCCCCTTATTTGTGACTTTGCCAGGGAAACAGAAATGTTTAATGTTTCTTTAAAACATCTGGTTACTCAAATAGCTAAATCATAAATTCCACGAAGACACAATGAGTAGCTTGTTTACAATGTTTTCCCCAACTCCTAGCACAGTACCTAGAATATAACTGAAGTAGTATTTAATAAAGGTTTCCTAAGTGAATGAATGAATGAACAGAAGAATAAAGAAATGTCATAAAATTATCTTCAGAAATCACTAAAATTGCTCAGAACAGAGCTTTCTTACTTCTCATGATCTCTTTTAATTTTCTTTCATAATATTTCTTACACAATGAGGTCTGTCCAGAAAGTAAAGAGCCATGTAATATGAAAAATAGACATTTATTGAAGAAGAAATAAGAAACAAGAAACATTGTACATGGGACAGTGACACTTCAGTCCCCTTCAAAGTAGGCACCTTGGGACCTCACACAGTTCTCCCAATCATTATCAGCTGACTCATTGTATTTTCCTGAATTTCATCCATGGTCTGAAATCTCTTCCCTTTCAAAGGTGATTTTAGATTTGTGAAAAACCAGAAGTCACAGGGTGCCAAATCTGGGTTATAGGGGGGTTGAGTCACCTAGGTGATTTAATGTTTCACAAAAAAAATTGCACAAGACATGATTCATGAGTGGGTGCATTTTCGTGATGAAGCTGCCAATCACCAGTTTCCCATGGCTGTGGCCTTCTGAATCATCTGAATAATTTCCAAAGAGGAATGTTCAAGCTTAATGCAAAATTTGATGCAGATTTGTTGCTCTACTAGCTCAGTCATTTTGAATGTGATGGCCACACTGTACACATGCTTACTCAATTGTGTCTACCACCCCCACTGACTAGTACAGTGAAGTCATCATTGTTCACACATTCTCATTCCAGTCCACTCTCCTTGGCTGTAAGGTTACATTGATGTCATGCAAACCATTCTCATTATATTAATAATGGCTTGACTTTTTCCAGACCGACCTCATAGTTTGAAATTACATGTTTATAGGATTATCTGATTAAAGCCTGCCTCCCCTACTAGACCATTTCGTTTACAATGATACTCCCAACTTCCAGCACAGGACCTGGAGTGTTGTAGCACTCAGTAAATACTGACCAAGAAATTAATACATCCTGTTTGCGTAGCTTAGTTAATTAGTAGACATCAGAACTCTAAGACTTCTGCCCCATTTTATAAGATAAGGAAACTCTGCAATAAAAAAGAAAAAAAGCCTGCTCGATAATTTTTTTCAATGTTTATTACAATGATGGCATAATCCCCAAAATTTTGTCATCCTTTATACATGGGAAGTCTTTAAAGATGTAGTCTAATTTCACTCTCTCTGAATAAGCACAATGTGCACAGTAGTATTTATATCCCCAACCAGACACTTTAAAAATATGTAACATAAGCACTAGCAAATGTCTCAGCTGGTTGGACCATTGCCTCATAAACCAAAGGTTGCAGGTTTGATTTCTGGTCAGGGCACATACCTAGGTTGCTGGTATGTTCCCCAGTTGGGGCATGTACAGAGGCAACTGATCAATGTTTCTCTGTCACATGGATGTTTCTCTCTCTCTCTCTCTCCCTGTCTTCCCCTCTCTCTAAAATCAATAAACATATGCTCAAGTGAGGATTAAAAAATAATAAAAATAAAAATAAATATAAATATAGGAAGACATATACTTCATAACTTTTTGGAAAGTTCAAATAACCCTGACACCAAATCTGAAAAGATATTACAAGAAATATAACTGCAGATCAATATTGCTTATGGACATAGATGCAAAAATCTTCAACACAATATTAGCAAATCATATTTGGAAATATATAAAAAATGATAAAACATGACCAACTGGGTGTTATCCCAGAGATGCAAAATTGATTTACCATTTGTATAAATCAAAGTCACTCACCATATTAACTGAATAAAAAGGAAATCACACGAGCACCTCAATATATGCAGAAAATGTTTTGGCAAAATTCAGCATCCATTCATAGTAAAACAAAAACCTTTTATCAAACTAAGACAGAAGGGAACTACCATAATCTTATAAAAAGCACCTATTTCTTAAAAATATCTATAGCTACCATTACACTTAATGGTGAAACAGTAAATTGTTTTCCCCTTAATGCTATAAATATGCCAGGATGCTGAATTTTAACAGGTCTATGCAACATTCATTGTATTGGAGGCCTTGGCCAACAATTAAAGCAAGAAACCTAAAGCTATAAAGATTAAAAAAGAAAGGGTAAAACTTATTCACATGCAACAGTGCTGATGATACATAAAATCCTATGAAACCTATGAAAATATAGTAGAAGCATATATTGTGTATACTAAGATCTTGGAATTCAAGGTCAATATTGTATTGTATGTCTATATACCAGCAATAAACAAATTGAACATATGTTTTTAATTTTTATATCCTTTGCAACAGTCTCAATAAACATTAAATATTTAGAGGTAAATTCAACATAAGATGTACAAGACTTCTACATTGCAAAGTACAAAACATTGCTAAGAGATATTCAATGATGCCTAAATACATACCTAAAGATATACCATGCCCATGCAATTAAAGACTTAATGTTGTGCTCTGATCGGTGAATCTCAGTGGACTGAGTGCCGACCTGCAAACCGAAAGATTGCAGATTCAGTTCCCGGTCAGGGCACATGCCTGGGTTGTGGGCCAGGTCTCTCACTGGGGGCATGAGAGAGGCAACCATAGATGCATCTCTCACACATCAATGTTTCTCTCCCTCTCTTCCTCCCTCCCTTCTCCTTTCTCTAAAAAAATAAATAAAATATTTTTTAAAAAAGACAATGCTGTTAAATTGTCCATTCCCTCCATATGCAATCTCAACAAAATCTCAATAGACTTTGTGAAATTTCACACACTGATTCTAAAATACATATTTAAATGAAAAAGGTCTAGAATAGTCAAAGCAATCCTCCCAAACAAGTCAAAATTTAAACAACTTATTTTTTCCAATTTCAAGATTTATTATAAAGCTACAGTAATCAAGAAATAGTGGTATGGCTTAATAATAGACAAATAGTTCAATGGATTAGGAGAGTCATTTCAACATAAGGAATTAAAACAATTGGAGATTTTTATTAACCCTCCTTAAGTCATAAGCAAAAATTAATGTGATAAAGATTAAAAGTCTAGCTATAAAAGTCAAAACTATAAATCTCCTAAAGAAATAAGAGGATGTCTTTGTGACCCTCTCAGATAAGCAAATATTTCTTAGGACACAGAAAACACTAACCTGAAAGAAAATATTGCTCAGTTGGAGTTTATCAACAATAAGAAATCATTAGAAAATTATGAATCAAAACCACAATGAGACAGCACAACACACTGACAGGAATAACAAAATTTTTAAAGACTGATGACACCAAATATTGATGAGAATTTAAAGTAATAAAAACCCTCATACATTGTTGATGGGAGTGTAACCTGAAACACCACTTTGGAAAACAGTTTGGAAATTTCTTATACAGTTAAACATACACCTAGCTATGATTCAGAAATTCCATCCCAAGAGAAATGAAAATGTATTGCTGTTAAAGGACTTGTCCAAGAATGTTCACAGAGCATATTCAATATAGGCCAAAACTGGAAACTACTTCAGTGTCCCACAACAAAAGACTGGATAACCAAATTGTAAAATAGTATAATTATATTGTGGAATACTACTCATCGATAGAAAAACCAAATTCATTATACATACAACAACATAGATAAATCTCAAAAACTTTATGATGAGCAAAGAGAAGCCAAATATTAGTATGAACTATACAATTTCATTTATGTAGATTGGAAAAAAAGCAAAACTAATCTATGGCAAAAGATACCAGAAAAGTGGTTGGTTTCAGGAGAAGGGGAATTGGTTGAAGAAGAGCACAAGGAAATCTGGAGTAATAGCAATGCTCTATATTTTAATAGAGTTCCTGGTTATGTGGGTGTCTGCATTTCTCAAAACTCATTAACCTGTATCACTTAAGATTTATTTAACAACAATGTAAATAACAAATTTAAGTAGGGTACACAGAAATTAATAAATCAGGGAAAATTAATATGTAGTGGTAAAAGTCAAGAGAGTGATTACTCAAAGGTATAGAACTTTGACTTGACAGATATGAGAAAGCTTCTGCAGTATTAATAATGGTTGGTATCTTGACCCAGGTGCTTGTTGTGCTGGTATGCTTAATAATAGTTTGTGGAATTTCAAGTACACTGACAATATGGGCATTTTTTAAATACACTGCACTTCAATATAATTAGCATTTAAAATGTTTGATGCTAATTATTACAAAAGGCCTCTACAGCAGTTCCTATCTAGAAACACATATACTGTTCCATTGATACAATGGATGTAAGGAGGTTGCTAGCTGTATCAGTCTGTTGTGCATAATAACCTCCTACTGGAAAAGCTTTAACCTGTTACTTTGATGATGGTATTCACAGATAATAAATCATTTCCATTTAATTTGTCCAGTTGCTTTGTTATTAAAGATGACAATAGAGCAAGAGCAAGCATCACTACAGAAATCACAGCAATATACATCTGTCACATTATAATATGGTGGAATTGGAGATCATTCAGGAGTGTCACAACTGTAATTGCAGAAAACCAAATACTATGTATGTGATAACATCCTATTGTATTTCTTTAATTTGTTGCCTGTTTACATCTATTCATAACCAAAGCATTGCATGTCATTAAACACTATGTAAAAAGTTAGGTCTAAATGTGAAGGATCAGAAGCTGACTGGGAAACTTCAGACTCTGGGGCCAGAAGATTCTGTTTTAACAACATCCATCTGGTCCTTGAAGCATAGCCTAAGCATTTTGATAGACTCACCAAAATTCACCTAAGGGGGATAGTATTTTACCACAGATGAAACTATCTCCCAGGAACAGAGAACAGATTAATGGAAGCGTCAGTTAGGATTCTTTGGTTGCAATGTACAGAAATTAGTCTGTCTACCATATGCAAAAATAGAAAGCGAATTTATTATAAGTTGACTTGGGAATTGCTCACTGGGTTAACATGAGGAAGGACACCAAGGCTTTGGGGCTTTGAAAAGGGAAACTGATGGAAATGTGTATGGAGATCATTTGGCTCCACTTCACACCCTCTTGGGATGAATTTTCATCCCATTTATTGCTATAGAAAACAACTAGAGATATATGAAGTAACAGCCTTTTCTTTATAGGGCTCGTCTGCCACATAGGATGCTGGTGCAAGCCCAGTCAGCCATTTGGCACATGCACAAAATTATAGAAATGGAAAGGAGGTAGAATCTCCTGTGGCAACCAGTAGGACATGAGCCACTGGAAAAACATGACCATCTTCCATCCTGCAGCTGGACCATTTTGAGCTGCTTGGTGCATTGTTCTTCATGTGGTCCCAGCAAGATGACATCACTGCCTGAAACAGGGACCAGCTTGATGATGCAGTTCCAACTGGGCTCCCCCTCCTTCTGTTTTACCCTCCCCATCCTCCACAACTGCTGCTTGGAATCTTTTCCCAAAACACACCTCCTGTCCATAAGCCTTTGTGCTAGGCTCTGCTTTGGGGGGAGAAATCTAAGCTAAAACTAAAGATATATATGGGGTTCTGTGGCTGCCAGAGTGGATGAATTCAAATCCAGTGTGTCATTTTTGTTTCTCTGCTCATGACTTGAGTACTAGAAGAGAGCTTGCAACTTGCCAAGCTCAAGTCCCCTGAACACCGCTTGTATATGGGTAAGGGACAGCAGATAGTCTCTCAGAGAAGGAAAATGGTAAATCCTTATGTTACTTTTGTGTGTCTAAAATATTGCATTTAGGGAGATCTAAGATGGTGGAGGAGTAAGTGAAGCTACACTAACCTCCTCCCAGGACCAGTCTGGATTTACAACTTAATTTTGGAGAAATCATCTGGGATAACCAACCAAACACTAGCTAGAGAGAAGTCTTATAACCACAGAGAGACAGAAAAGGCTGCTACATCACAACGTGACTGGTAAGGAGTGCAGAGACGTGGAAGGGCTGGCTGGGCTCCCAAAGGTGGCAGCTGGAGGGACTGAGAAACAGTTCAGCAGCCAGGGGTTCCCCCTCAGAAGGGCAGGGTCTAAACCCCCAGCTGAGCTTCCCAGCCTACAGCAACAGAGTGGAAAGTAAAATAGTATCCAGCTGTGAAAAGCGAAAAGCCACAGGGTTTCTTGCTAGCCAGAGAGAAACAGCAGGAGAAAAAGAGCTCTTAAGTGGATCATATACGAAAATATTTTGGCCCCCACTTACCCTGGGCTCAAGCAGAGGGAGGGCAGAAAAGACTGAAGACACTTGGGGAGAGTTTGGTGTGGTGGCTTTGAGGGGAGAACTCGGGGAGCAGCTGACCAGGTCCCAGTGCTGACTCATCCTCAGTGCTGCAGGCAGACCGTTCCCCTCCAAGTGGCATCAGCCTGAGGGGAAGCAAAAGCCCTGCCTACAGGAATTAAGCTGCCACACCCACGGTCCTTAAGCCTGACGGCTAATCACAGATTGAATAGATAAACAGCTAAAGAAGACAGACAAAGGCAGTAGATCCCTGGAAGTCTCCAACAGGCTTCCTAGGCCCAGACTGGTACAGAATCTGATGCCACCAGGGGCAGATCCAGGTAATGCAGATCATTCTAAGAAGCACCAACAAACAACAGGAGTCACAAAAATGGGGAGATAGAGAAACAACCCCCCATTGAAAGGAAAGGTAGAATCCCCAGAAAAAGTGCTAAATGAAAGAAAGGAGAGCAAACTATCAGATATGGAATTCAAAACATGGATTATGGAGAAGCTCAATGAGCTCAGAGGAAACTACAAAGAACTCCAGGGAAACTACAAGGAACTCAAAAAAAAACTACAAGGAACTTACTGAGAATTACACCGGCATGAAAAGGGACAGAGAAGCTATCAATAAGAGCCAGAAGGAAATGAAGAACATGATCTCTGAATTGAAGAACACAGTAGAAGGAATTAAAAGCAGTCTAGAGGAAGCAGAAGATCGGATCAGCAACATGGAGGACAGTGTAGACAAAAACTCCCAGAGAATGCAAAAAAAAGGAAAAAAGACTGAACAAGACTGAAGAGTTTCCAAGACAGTTGCAGGACAACATGAAACGTAATAATATCCGTATCATAGGAATTCCAGAAGGAGAAGAAGAAGAGCAAATGATAGAAAACCTCTTTGAAAAACTAATGACAGAAAACTTCCCTAACATGAGGAGAGAAAGAGTCATGCAAGTCCAGGAAGCACAGAGGGTCCCAATGAAGATGAACCCCAACAGGCCCACCTCAAGACACATCATAATTAAAATGGCGACATTCAAAGACAAAGAAAGAATCCTAAAAGCAGCAAGAGAGAAACAACTAATAACATACAAAGGAGCTCCAATAAGGCTATCATCAGATTTCTCAGCAGAAAAACTACAAGCCAGAAGGGAATGGCAAAACACATTCCAAGCAATGAAAAACAAAGGCCTACAACCAAGAATACTCTACCCAGCAAGGCTCTCATTCAAAATGGAAGGTGAAATAAGGAGTTTCCAAGACAAAAGAAGGCTAAAAGAATACATCTCCACCAAACCAGCATTGCAAGAGATGCTAAAGGGTCTGCTTTAAGAAGATGAAGAAACAGAGAGAGACAGAGAGGTTCACTAGTACAAAGGAGGAAAATGACAATGAGTAAGTACTTATCGGTAATAACCTTAAATGTAAATGGATTAAATGCTCCAATCAAAAGACATAGGGTCGCTGAATGGATTAGAAAGAGTGACCCACATATATGCTGTCTACAAGAGACCCACTTTAGAACAAAAGATCTACACAGACTGAAAGTGAAGGGATGGAAAAAAGTATTTCAAGCAAATGGACATGAAAAAAAAGCTGGGGTAGCAATACTTATATCAGACAAAACAGATTTCACAGCAAAGGCCATAAAAAGAGACATAGAAGGACATTTCATAATACATAATGGAAAAATCCATCAAGATATAACCCTATAAATATATATGCGCCCAACTTAAGAGCACCCAAATATGTAAAAAAAAATTTGAAAGACTCCAAGAAAGATATAGACAGCAACACACTCATAGTAGTGGACTTTAACACCCCATTGTCAACAATGGACAGATCTTGGAAGCAAAGAAACACCAAAGATATTGAGGCACTGAACAACACTCTAGATCAAATGGACTTGGTCAATATATATAAAACTTTTTACCCTAAAGAAGCAAAATATACATTCTTCTCAAGTGCACATGGAACATTTTCAAAGCTAGACCACATAGTAGGACACAAAACAAGCCTCAACAAATTCAAGAAAATTGAAATTATATCAAGCAGCTTCTCAGATCACAATGGCTTAAAATTGGAAATCAACCACAAGGAAAAAACTCAAAAACATTCAAACTCCTGGAGAATGAATAACATGCCATTAAATAATGAATGGGTTAACAATGACATCAAGGAAGAAATCAAAAAGTTTCTGGAAATAATGATAATGAACACACAACAACCCAAAACCTATGGGATACAGCAAAAGCAGTCCTGAGAGGAAAGTTCATAGCAATACAGGCCTACCTAAAAAAGCTAAAAGAATCTCTAATAAAAAATTTCACCCTACATCTACAAGAACTAGAGGAAAAACAACAAACAAAGCCCAGATCAAGTACAAGGAAGGAGATCATCAAGATCAGAGCAGAATTAATGACATAGAGACTAAATTAACAATTCAAAAGATCAACATAAGTAGGAGCTGGTTCTTTGAAAAGATAAGCAAAATTGACAAGCCTTTAACCAGGCTCATCAACAAAAAAAAGAGAGAGAACCCAAATAAATAAAATCAGAAATGAAAGAGGAGAAATCACAACCGATACCACAGAAATACAAAGAATTTTAAGAAATTATTATGAACAACTGTATGGCAAGAAATTTGACAACCTAGAGGAAATGGACAAATTCCTGGAAACATATAGTCTTCCAAAACTGAATCAAGAAGAAGCAGAGAGCATGAATAGACCAATAACAACTGGTGAAATTGAAGCAGTAATCAAAAAACTCCAGGCACACAAAAGCCCTGGACTGGATGGCTTCACAGGTGAATTCCACAAAACACTTAGTAAAGAACTAACTCCTATCTTCCTCAGACTATTCCAAAAGATCCAAGAAGAGGGAAGACTCCCAAACTCGTTCTATGAAGCCAGTATTACCCTAATTCCAAAACCAGGTCAAGACACAACAAAGAAAGAAAACTATAGGCCAATATCGCTGATGAACATAGATGCTAAAATCCTCAACAAAATATTAGCAAACTGGATCCGGCAACACATTAGAAAGATCATACACCACAATCAAGTAGGATTCATCCCAGGGATGCAAGAATAGTTTAATATTTGCAAATCAATAAACGTAATACAACACATAAACAAAATGAAAGACAAAAACTACATGATCATATCAATAGATGCAGAAAAAGCATTTGATAAAGTACAACACCCATTTATGATGAAAACTCTCAGCAAAATGGGAATAGAGGGAGCATACCTCAACATAATAAAGGCCATATATGAGAAACCTGAAGCCAATATCATACTCAGTGGGCAAAAACTGAGAGCATCCCCCTTGAGGTCAGGAACAAGACAAGGATGTCCACTCTCTCCACTAGTATTCAACATAGTCTTGAAAGTTCTAGCCACAGCAATCAGACAAGAAAGAGAAATAAAAGAAATCCAAATTGGAAAAGAGGAAGTAAAACTATCATTGTTTGCAGATGACATGATAGTGTACATAGAAAACCCTATAGATTCCACAGAAATACTACTCGACCTAATAAGTGAATTCAGAAAAATAGCAGGTACAAAGTCAATATTCGGAAATTGAAGGCATTTCTGTATACCAACAATAAAATCTCAGAGATAGAAACTAAAAGGAAAATCGCATTTACCATAGCAACAAGAAAAATAAAGTACCTAAAAATAAACTTAACAAAGGAGGCAAAAGACCTGTACTCAAAAACTACATAACACTGAAGAAAGAAATTACGGAAGACACAAATAAATGGAAGCATATACCATGTTCATGGATGGGAAGAATCAACATCATTAAAATGTCCATACTACCCAAAGCAATTTATCGATTCAATGCAATCCGTATTAAAATATCAATGACATTTTTCACAGACCTAGAACAAATACTTCAAAAATTTATATGGAAGCAAAAAAAAGCCTGAATAGCCACAGCAATTTTGAGGAAGAAGAACACAGTAGGAGGAATCACAATACCTGATATCAAACTATACTACAAGGCCAGGGTAATCAAAACAGTCTGGTACTGGCATGAGAACAGACATATAGATCAATGAAACAGAATAGAGAGCCCAGAAATAAACCCATGTCTATATGTTCAACTAATATTTGACAAAGGGGGAAAAAACATCAAATGGAGTGAAAAGAGCATCTTCAACAAATGGTGTTGGGAGAACTGGACAAAGACATGCAAAAAAATGAAACTAGACCACCAACTTACACCATACACCAGAATAAATTCAAGATGGATCAAAGACTTAAATGTAAGCCGTGGCACCGTAAAAGTCCTAGAGGAAAAAATAGGCAGAAAAATTTCAGATATCCCACAGAGAAGCATTTTCACTGATATCTCCTAAGGCAAGGGATATAAAGGAAAGAATAAACAAATATGACTACATCAAACTAAAACGTTTCTGCTCAGCAAAAGAAAACATCAGGAAGATGAAAAGGGAACCAACCATATGGGAAAATATATTTGCCAATGATATCTCAGACAAGGGACTGATCTCCAAAATATTTAAAGAACTCATACGACTCAACACCAAGAAGACAGAGAACCCAATTAAAAAATGGGCCAAGGACCTGAACAAACACTTCTCCAAAGAGGACATACAGAGGGTCCATAGACATATGAAAGAATGCTAAACATCACTAGCCATGAGAGAGATGCAAATAAAAACCACAATGAGATACCACCTCACACCAGTCAGAATGGCAATCATCAACAAATCAATAAACAACTTGTGCTGGCGAGGATGTGGAGAAATGGGAACCCTGGTGCATTGCTGGTGGGAATGCAGACTGGTGCAGCCACTATGGAAAACAGTATGGAATTTCCTCAAAAAACTAAAAATGGAACTGCCTTTTGAAAAAGCAATTCCACTGCTAGGATTATATCCAAAAAATCCTGAAACAGCAATTCAAAAGAAACTATGCACCCCTGTGTTCATAGCAGCACTATTTACAATAGCCAAGTGCTGGAAACAACCTAAGTGCCCATCTGTAGATGAGTGGATCAAAAAACTGTGGTACATTTACACAATGGAGTACTATGTAGCAGAAAGAAAGAAGGAACTTCTACCATTTGCAACAACATGGATGGAACTAGAGAGAATTATGCTTAGCAAAATAAGTCAGGCAACGAAAGAAAAATACCTTATGCTGTCACCTATTACAGGAAACTAATGAACAACACAAACATATGAGCAAAATTGAACCAGAGGTATGTAAACAAGGAGTAGACTAATAGTAACAAGGGGGAGGTGGGAGGAAGAGAAGGGGGTAAGAAGAGGAAGGGTCTAGTCAAAGAACATGTATGGATGACCCACGGACATGGACAACTGATTGGGGACTGAATGTGGGAGAAGGGGGGACAGGGTGCAGGGAAGCAAGAGGGGAAAAAAGTGGGACAACTGTAATGGAAAAAAAAATTTTAGTGGGGGAAAAATGAAAATATGAAGAATGGAAATGTCAGTTCAATGAATATTAGAAGGACAAGAATTTTCCTTCACACTATATTTTTCTCCCTATCTGATCCCTCCAGAGTTTGGCATTCTAAAGAAGTAAGTAATGACATAAGTTTCTTTGCATAAAACTAATAAGACCAGTTGTTAATAGAGGTTTTTTTTTGTTGTTGTTTTTTTTTTACCAAGACGTTGACTGGAATGTCATGCCTAAAGGAGACATGCTTGGGTTCTGGTTGTCACCAAAAATCCCTGAGGAACTGGGAATGACTTTCAAAGGTAATAAAAGCCCACGAGATAAAAGGCCTGGTACCGTGGTTGGTTGTGCGGTCTATAGCAATCTTTCCAGGGAAGGAATGAAGTTTGTTTTCCTGAAATATGGCTAGAAGGGACCTTAAGGCACAATGGAAAACCCGAAGGACTTGGAAAAGACAGGTGTATACAGGCAAGGCTGAATGCCAGGTATGTGGCTTAGCTTCTGTGCCCTGAAGGGCAGACTGAAGGTCACCCTAAATATTCCTTGCGTAAGTTCCAGCAAAGCAAAACTAAAGATCATAAGTGATCATTTGCTGCTCTTATGTTTATGCAAATGAACAGGATAAATTAAAAATAGACTTAATGCAGTCCCTTTAATGACAACGAGGGTAATCTTAGGGAGAAAAATTGTTATTCAAGGAAAATCACAATGATCAGTGGCAGACTATAAAGTAATGCAGCTAACCGTCTTTAAAGTTTCTTTTCATTTAAAATGTTTTCATTTGAAAGTTAAACTACGTCTGTGGTATCATCAAAGATGTTTAATTTACAGACAAGAAGAATGTCAAATGCCTTGCAACTGGAGGTCTTTCCAATAAGACAGTCTGACAGATTTAGAGACTTGGTTGTGGGTTATGTTACAAAAGTTAACATGTGTTTTCTGTTTTCAAAGGTATAAGCCTTGATCTCAATACCTGAGTGATTGTCTGTACACATAGGCCTCACGTAATCCTGTCTGCAGCGCTGCCTCCTGAGACTCAACAGTTTGGCTGAACTAAGTGGCTGGGTTGGTGAAGAATGGGGTGGTCTGTGGGCTTCACTTTAAAACTGGTTTCTCTTTTCTATCCTAATAGCTTGGACAGAAAGACCCCAGAGGTCTGAGAGGGGGAAAACCTAAAATATTTCCCTTAGCCCAAACTAAGTATAATGGGCAAAAGGGTTTTGGACAGGTGAGATGTGCCTGGCACACCTTCCTCCGAAGAAGCCCTTTTTTTCCCTAATGTGGGACATTGAAAAATTAATCCCTGCCTCTTGTCATCTAGTGGTTATGGATTAAATGATGTCTTTTAACCCTGTTGCCAAATCTGTTGCCCCCAGAATACAACAAGGATGCCAACCTGTTAAACCAAGCACGCTGTGGTCCGGGGACAGCCAACTGACCTAGAGTCTGCACAATCCTACCCTATGTGGGAAGGCCACCCTCCCCTCCACACCCCCACTCTTATTAGGGATTTCTGGACCCAAGGGTAGGTAGGATGATGACCATGCCCAGCTTGAAGCAGCTAGAGGAGCTCGAGACCTTCGTCCATTGTTCTTTATAAGATTATAAAGGGTCTTAAGTCTGAGAGGGAGGGATTGTTATTTTTTATTGTTAAAATAATTAATCATTTCTTTAAAAGAAAAAATATATATGAAAGGGTGAAGTGGGAGAGCTTGTATGTACAACCCATGGGCATGGACTTGGGGGGGGATTGCTGGGGATGGAGGGGTGCTGGGTGGAGTGGGGCAAAGGGGAAAAGCTGGAACTAATGTAACAATATAATCAATAAAATATACTTTAAAAAATAAAATATTGCTTTTAAAAGCCTGATAAGCAGCCCTTCCCAATGTGGTTCAGTTGGTTGGACATCATCCTGCAAACCAGAAGGTCTCAGGTTTGATTCCTGGTCAGGGCACAGGCCTAGGGGTAGACTCAGCCCCCAACTGGGGCACATAGGAAAGGCAACTGATCAATGTTCCTCTCTCACATCTATGTGTCCTTTTCTTTCTTTCTCCCTTCCTTCCTCTAAAAAAGTTTTTTTAATTAAAAATAGAGGACCCAAGATATCAGAGGAGTAAGTAAAAGCTAGACTAACCTCTTCCCAGGACCAATCTGGAATTACAACTAAATTGGAGAGAAATCATCCAGAATAACCAACTCAGAACTAGCTGAAGAAAAGCCTTATAGCCACAGACAGACAGAAGAAAACACTTAGCCACAATGTGACTGGTAGGGAGTGTGATGGAGGTATGAGAGGACTGTCTGGGATCCAACAGGTGGCAGTGGAAATTCTGGAGGGATGTTTCAGCAGGAGGTGAGGTTCCCCCTGAGACGTGTGAGGCCTAAACCCCAAGCTAAGCTCTCTAGCCTATAGCAACAGAGCCAGAAAGGAACCCAGATAACATCCAGCTCTAAAAAGCCACAGAGTTTCTGACGGCCAAAGAGAGATGGCTGGATACACAGAGAGCCTCTTAAAGGGCCAACACACAAAATCTCATTTGAAGCCACTTACCCTGGGCTCTGGCAAAGGGAAGGCAGAAAAACAGGAGATGTTTGAAGAGATTCTGGGATTGGTGGTTCTGGGGAGAGAACTGAAGGAACAGCCACCAGGATACCTGTGCTGAGTCATTCCCCATACTGCAGGAGCCATCTTTCTCAAGCAGAACACTCCTCTCCAAGTGATATCAGCCTGAGGGAAAGCAATAGTCTTGCCTGCAAGAATTACTCTGCCCCACCCCGTAGATCTTAAGCTCTAATGTTTACAGTTTGATTGATTAACAACTGATCGATTTAATGGCTGATTAATTAAACAAATAAGGTGTAAAATACAAAGAAGCAGCCAAAATGGGAAGACAAAGAAACAGACCCCAAATGAAAGAACAAGAGAATTCTCCAGAAGAACTAGATGAAATAAAGGCAAGCAATTTAACAGATAGAATAATGATTATAAGGATACTCAACAGCATGAAAAAAGACATAGAAATGGTTTTTAAAAAGGACCAGTCAGAAATAAAGTATGAAATATCTGAAATAAATAATACACTAGAAGGGATAAATAGTAGGTTAGATGAAGTAGAGGATAAAAATCAGTGTTTTGTAAAACAAGGTAGAAAAAACACCCAGGTAGAGCAGCAAAAAGAAAAAAAAATTTTTTTTTAATAAGGAGAGCTTAAATATTTTGGATAACATAAAACATAACAATATCCATTTTATGGAAATACCAGAAGGAGAAGAGAGCAAGCAATGTATTGAGAACCTATTTGAAGAAACAATAAGCAAAAACTTCCCTAATGTGGTGAAGAAAAAAGTCACACAAATCCAGGAAGTTCAGAGTCCCAAATAATTTGGACACAAAGTGGCCTACACTGAGACACATCATAATTATGATGACAAGGCTTAAAGACAAGAAGAGAACCCTAAAAGCCACAAGAGAAAAGCAGGTAGTTACCTACAAGGGAGCACCTATTAGAGTGGCATCTGATTACTCAACAGAAGCATTTCAGGTCAGAAGGTAGTGGTGTGAAATATTTTAGGTGATGAAAAGCAAGGACCTATAACCAAGGCTACTTTACCTAGCAAGGTTATCATTTAAAATCAAAGAAGAAATATGGAGCTTCCCAGACAAGGAAAAGCTAAAGGAGTTTGTTAACACCAAACCTGTACTGCAACAAATGTCAAAAGGTTTGCTTTAAGAATAAGAAGAAAAAGAGAAAGAGGGGAAAAAAACAGAGAAAAACAATCTAACAATAAAATGGCACTACACAGTATCAATAATCAATAAATGGCTTAAATGTTCTGACCAAAAGACTAAGGGTAGCTGAATGGATAAGAAAACAAGATCCATATATGTGCTGCTTCAAAGAGACCCACCTCAGATCAAAAGATACACACAGACTAAAAGTAAGGGGTTGCAAAAAGATATTTCATGCAAATGGAAAAGAAAAAAGCTGGAGTATCAATACCAATATCTAAAAGAAATAGACTTTAAAACCAAGGCTATAGTAAAAGACAAAGAAGGATACTATGTAATGAAAAAGGTAACACTCCAACAAGAGATTATAACCCTAGTAAACATTTACATACTGAATAGGAGCACCTAAACATGTAAAGCAAATCTTGATGGACTTAAAGGGAGAGACTGACAGAAATACAATCATAATAGGGATATTAACACCCTGTTGACTTCAATGGATATATCCCCCAGGCAGAAAATTAACAAGGACTTAAATGATACTAGATAGATCAATTGGATTTCATTAATATTTTCAGAGCACTTCACCCCAAAGCATACTTTTCACATGCACATGAAACATTTCCTATGATAGACCAGATGTTAGGACACAAAACAAGTCTCAATAAATTTAAGATTAATGAAATCGATCAGACTTCCAGCCAAGATGGAGACCTAGACAGAAATGCTGTATCTCCCCCACAACTAAGACGGAATACAACTACCTCAAAACTAGAGACAACCAGAAGTTCCAGAAAATCAAGCTGCATGGAAGTCCAACAAAGATATAAAGAAGAAATATTCATCCAGACAGGGGGGAGGGGTGGAGCCAGGGTGGAGAGTATGCGGTGTGGTGGTGGTAGAAGCAGCTGCATGGGCAGGCCAGCGGAACATGCAGTCACACATTTTAAAAAGTCGGGAGGGACACTTGGGAAGACCCAGACCAGACTGCACAGCTCACAGTCCCAGCAGCTGGAGCAAATCAAGCCTCATTGCTTCTGACTGTGCAAACCAGTGGGGGTTAGGGCAGAGGAACAAACTGCCAGTCTCTCAACAGAGTCTGCTTGTTTAAAGGGCCCCCATGGTCCTAGAACATCCATAGACCCACCCACTCTGGGAACAGCAGCCAGGGCAAAAGCTAGAGAGGCTCCAGTCCCATACAAAGTGGGAGAGGTGCCTGGAAAGGGGGCGAGTGCTGAGCAAGCGGCATTTTTCCCTCTCAGACCCCTCCCCCACATACAGCACCACAACGTGGTGAAACAGGGAGCCCTCTACTGATGAATACCTAAGGCTCCACTCCTTACAACGTAAAAGGAGCAACAGCTCTACATAAGACACAAAGACAAATGAACACAGGAGCCTGTCAAGATGAGGAGACAGAGAAGTATGGCCCAAAAGAGGGAATGGATCAAGGTTCCAGTGGGAGAACTAAGTGAAGAGGAGATAGCCAACCTAACAAACGAGGAGATAGCCAACCTAACAGATACAGAGTTCAAAACACTGGTGATAAAGATGCTCACAGACTTGACAGATATGCTTAAGTATGGCAAACACATAAGGGAAGAAGTGAAGGCTATGCTAAATGAAACAAAGGAAACTCCACATGAAACCAATGGTGAAGAGAAGGAAAATGAGGTTCAAATCAATGATTTGGAACATAAGGAAGAAAATAACAGTCAACCAGTACAGA
Organism: Furipterus horrens; assembly: GCF_987537825.1. Classification (NCBI taxonomy): domain Eukaryota; kingdom Metazoa; phylum Chordata; class Mammalia; order Chiroptera; family Furipteridae; genus Furipterus; species Furipterus horrens. Next base: position 89,740,084 of record NW_028327175.1, read on the forward strand.
ATGAGGAAATAAGAAATGAAAAAAATGTGGAGAGGCTTAGGAATCTCTGGGACAACTTTAAATGTGCCAACATCCAAACCATAGGGGTGCCAGAAGGAGAAAAGGAAGAGCAAAAAATTGAAAACCTACATGAGAAAATAATGAAGGAAAACTCTCCACAATTGCAAAGGAAATAGACATACAAGTCCAGGAAGCACAGAGTCCCAAACAAGCTAGGCCCAAAAAGTACCACACCAAGACACAACATCATTAAAATGCCAAAGATGAAAGATAAAGAGGGAATCCTAAAAGCAGCAAGAGAAAAGCAGAGCGTTTCCTACAAAGGGGTGCCTATAAGACATCGGCTGATTTTTCATAAGAAACTACAGGGAAGAAGGGACTGGCAAGAAGTATTCAAAGTGATGAAAAGCAAGGACTTACAACCAAGATTACTCTATCCAGCAAAGCTATCATTTAGAATGGAAGGGCAGATAAAGTGCTTCCTAGACAAAGTAAAGTTAAAGGAGTTCATCATCACCAAGCCATTATTGCATGAAATGTCAAAGGGACTTACTTAAGAAAAAGAAGATCAAAATTATGAACATTAACATGACAACAAACTCACATCAACAACTGAATCTAAAAAATAAAAATAAAAAATCCAACTAAGCAAACCAGAATAGGAACAGAATCATAGATATGGGGATCATTTGGAGTGTTATCAACTGGGAGGGGGAAGAGGGAGAAATGGGGAAATGGTGCAGGGATTAAGCAGCATAATTGGTTGGTACAAAATAGACAGGGGCAAGTTAAAATAAGATAGGAAAGTGTGAATCCAAAGAACTAATATGCATGACCCATGGACATGAACTAAGTGGGGTGGGATTGCTGGAGGGAACTGGGGTACTGGGCAGAGGGGAGCAAAGGGAAAAAATGGGACTACTCTAACAACATAATCAATAAAATATACTTAAAATTTTTTTAAAAGAAACAATAATAAAATCATCTCAGGCAACTTTTCTGCCCAAAATGCTATGAAACTAGAAATCAGTCACAAGAAGAATACTAAAAAACATGCCAAGAAATGGAAGCTAAATAACATTTATTAAACAATAAATTATTTAACAATGAGATCAAGGAAGAAATCAAAAAGTATCTTGAAACAATTGAAAATGAGTACACAGCAATCCAAAATCTGTGGGACATAAGGGAAGCAATCCTAAGAGGAAACTCATAGCATTACAGATCTATCTTAAAAAAAAAACAAAAAACAAAAACAAGAAAAAGCTCAAACAATCTAACTCACATTTAATGGAACTTGAAAAAGAACAACAAACAAAGCGCAAAGTGAGTAGAAGAAAATAATAAAGATCAGAGAAGAAATATATGAAACAGTCTTTAAAAAATAATACAAAAAATCAATAAATCCAAGAGCTGGTTCTTTGAAAAGATAAATAAGATTGACAAAACTTTAACCAGACTCATTAAGAAAAAAAGAGAAAGGGCCCAAATAAATAAAATCAGAAGTAAAAGAGGAGAAATAACAACTGACACCAAAAATATACAAAGGATTGAAAGAAATATTATGAACAATTACATGCCAACAAACTGGACAACCTGGATAAAATGGATAAATTCCTAAAAACATACAATCTTCTAAAAATAAATCAGGAAGAATTAGAGAATTTGAATAGGCAGATTACAACTAATGAAATGGAAGCAGTAATTAAAAAACTCCCAACAAATGAAAGCCCTGGACCAGATGGCTTCACAGGTGAATTTTACCAAACATTCTGAAAAAAAAACTAACACCTCTCCTTCTCAAACTATTTCATATAATTCAAGAGGGAAGGCTCCCAAACTCATTTTATGAGGCCAGCATTATCCTAATTCCAAACCCAGATAAAGACACTACAAAGAAAGAAAATTATAGATCAATATCAGAAATGCTAAAATCCTCAACAAAATATTAAAAAACCAAATACAGCAATGCATCAAAAAGATCTTACATTATCAAGTAGGATTTAGTCCATAAATGCAAGGTTGGTACAACATTCAAAAATCAATAAATGTGATTTACCACATAAACAAAATGAAGGATAAACACCACATGTTCATGTCAATAGATGCAGAAAAAGCATTTGATAAAATCCAGCATCCACTTATGATAAAAACTCTCAGCAAAGTGGAAATAGAAGAAACATGGTTAAACATAATAAAGGCTAGTATGACAAACCCACTGCCAACATTATACTAAATGGGCATAAAGTATAAGTGTTCCCCTTAACACCAGAAAAAAGACAGGGATGTCCACTTTCACCTCTTATTCAACATAATACTGGTAGTCCTTGTCACAGCAGTTGGACAAGAAGAAGAAATAAAAGGCATCCAAATTGGAAAGGAAGAAGTAAAACTGTCTTTATTTACAGATGACATGATATTGTACATAGAGTACCCAAAGATTCCACCAAGAAACTACTAGAACTGATTAATAAATTCAGCAAAGTAGCAGAATCCAGAAATCAAGTGCATTTTTATATGCCAATAACAAACTAACAGAAAAGGAAATTAAGACAACAATCTCATTCACATTTGCTTCAAAAAGAATAAAATACCTAGGAATAAACCTAACCAAAGATGAAAAAGACCTGTACATGGAAAATTATAAGACACCAAAGAAAGAAATTGAAGAAGATACAAATAAGCGGAAACACACACCATGTTCACGGATAGGAAGAATTAACATCATTAAAATGTCCATACTATCCAACGCACAATAGATTCAATGCAAATCCTATCAAGATTCCAATGACATATTTCACAGAACTAGAACAAATACTTCAAAACTTTATATAGAACTGCAAAAGTCCCCACATAGTAAAAGCGATCCTGAGAAAGAACGAAGTTGGAGAACATGCTACTTAATATCCAATTATACTACAAGGCCTTAGTAATCAAAACAGCCTGGTACTATTATAAAAACAGACACAAAGATCAGTGGAACAGAATAGAGCCCAGAAATAAACCCACACCTTTATAGTCAGTTAATATTCAACAGAGGAAGCAAGCACATTCAATGGGCTAAAGATAGTTTATTCAATAAATAGTGGTGGGAAAATTGGACACCTATGTGCACAAAAATGAAACTAGACCACCTTCTTACATCACACACGAAAATAAATTCAAAATGGGTCAAAGACTTAAATGTTAAACCTGAAACCATAAAAATCCTAGAAGAAAACATAGGCAGCAAAATCTTGAACATTTCTCATAGCAATTTTTTATCAAATACATCTCCCCAGGCAAAGGAAACAAAGAAAAAAATTAACAAATAGAATTACATCAAACTAAAAAGTTTTTGCATAGCAAAGGAAATCATCAACAAAATAAAAAGACAACCCACAGAACAGGAAAACATATTTGCCAATACAGCTGATAAAGGGTTAACATCCAAAATTTATAAAGTCCTTATAAAACTCAACACACACACATACACAAACCAATTAAAAAATGGGCAAAGGATATGAATAGACACTTCTTCAAGGAGGACATACAGATAACAAGTAGACATATGAAAAGATGCTCAACATTACTAATCATTAGAGAAATGCAAATTAAAACCACAATAACATACCATCTCACACCTGTCAGAATGGCTATCACCAATAAATCAACAAACAACAAGTGCTGGCAAGGATGTGGAGTAAAGGGAACACTAGTGCACTGTTGGTGGGAATGCAGACTGGTGCAACCACTGTGGAAAGCACTATGGAAACACCTCAAAAAATTAAAAATGTATCTGTCTTTTGACCTTTCTGGGAATATATCTGAAGGCACACAAACACTAATTCAAAGAACATAAGCACCCCTATGTTCATTGCACTGCTATTTACAATCACCAAGATTTGGAAGCAGCCCAAGGGCCCATCAGTAGATGAGTGGATAAAACAACTATGGAACATTTACACATGGAATTCTACTCAGCCATAAAAAAGAAGAAAATTTTACCCTTTGCAACAGGATGGATGGACCTGGTGAACATTATGCTAAGTGAAATAAGCCAGACAGAGAAAGACAAATACCATATGATTTTGCTCACATGTGGAATCTAACGAGCAAACTGAACTAATAAACAAAACAGAGACAGATTCATAGATGGAGAGCAGATGACAGCTAGTGTTGGGGTGAGGGGTTGGGTTTGGAAGAACTGAGCAAAAAGGAAAAAGAATTCATGGACATGGACAGCAGTATTCTGATTGCTGGGGGGACATGGTTATCAGGGGACTAAATGATAATGGAAACAATACAATAAAGATTAAATTTAAAAAATTAAAAATAAATAAAAACCTGAGAAACAAATTTAGTAGAATGAGTTTTTAAATTAAATACCTAAATTAATAGCACATATAATACCATATTTACTATAAAGTTATTTTACTAAGTGTTTGAGATTATAGGTCACCTCTACTTAATGGTGATTAACTAAAAGTTCATCGAGGATATGAAGATGTTAGGTTAGAACCTCACATCCTACTCACCCTTTTTAAGAGTTTGATATACATTGCTTCTAGACTTTTAGACAAAATGGAGTAAGCACATTCCACGGTACTCACCTGACTAGTTTGAACTAAACATCCTAAACAAAATATATAGATAGAGCAACTATCAGAAAAGTATGAAAAGCAGAGGAAAAAGGCAGACTGGCTAGGGACCTGCAGACTCAATGAACAATGTTGTAGTGAGTTCCCTGATTTGGTTTGGTTCATCTCCTACATATCTTGGCCTGACACTAGAGGAACATATAACCCTGAAAAAACACAGAGATAAAGAGAAGAGGGGGAAAGACTGCTCTTGCTATTCAAAGCACAGGGAAGAAGGCAGCCCTTATGACAGAACCCTGTGACTATGCCTCCCCTACTCCAGGCAAACACTTCAAAAGGAATTGCCTTTCCCCCTTCTCACCAGACATTGCAGCAACTCTGGAATAAAGCCAAGTCAAACATCCCCACAAGACATTGACCAAGCAGAGGATGAAGTGCTCATCCCCCGCCCTCTCCCTTGGGTGCTGTGGATATTACGGGTGGAATCCTGTCAACCAGCCCCACCCTGCAATAGCTGCAGAAGAGGCCAAGTCCTTTCTCCCCACCCACCCATTCATCCAATAGCCCATCTTGCTTTACATGAATATAAACAAAAGCAGCATCCCTCCTTCTTCTCCATCAGGTACTGTGAAGACTGTATAAGGAGCCCTGTCCACAATCCCTGCCCTGCACTAAGGGAATATCAGCAAAGAGGAGACTTTCCACCCACTCCCAACTACATTGGGAAGATTAGGAGATTAGATGAAGAAGAGTAGGGAGCTGGGAAAAGGGATTCTTTATAGCTGAGCATAAAATTACAAGTGAACACCCCAAGCATTCCATGTGTGAAAATTACTAGAATCAATACAGCAAAAGGTTTGAAAACTGAACTATGGTATGGAATACCACTCAGGTTTCAAACTGGCCTCAGTAGCACACCAGCAGAGTCTTAGAATAGCAATGAAAAAACTTAAAAATTATGTTAACATTGGAACTACAGCCTACAAAAGTGGACTAGGTCATGATTTCTGAACCTAAACAAGTCTACTGGCTATTAAAATAGAAGATTAAATAGCAACCAGAATGTCATAACAGAATATATTGGACTTAAGTACAGAATGCAGTCCAAAATTATGTGTCATACCAAAAACCAATAAATTCTCAATTCAAATGAGAAAAGATAATCAACAGATGCCAACACTGAGATGATCCAAATGTTCGATTTATCTGACAAGAATTTTAAAGCAGTTGTCATAAAAAATGTTCCCACAAAAATTATGAACATTCTTGAAACACACAGAAAAATACAAAGTCCTAGCAAGGAAACAGAAAATATTAAAAAGTCAAATAAAATTTTTAGAGTTAAAAACACAGTAACTAAAATTGATAAACTCCCTAGATGAGCTCAGTAACAGAATGGAGGTAACAGATGAGGAAAAAATCAATAAACATAAAGATAGGTCAATAGAAATTACCCAATCTGAAAAACAAAGAAAAAATAGATTTTTTAAAGTGTAAGAAAGAGGTTGAGGCTGAAAAAATATTTGGAGAAATAATGCCTGAAATATTCCCAAACTTGACAAAAGACATACATCTATACAATTAAAAAAAATGAACAAATTCAAACAAGATAAACTGAAAGAAATACATGCCATGACATATCATAATCAAACATCTAAAAACTAATAAGAAAAGGAAGGAAGGAAGGAAAAAAGGAAAGACAGAGGGAAGGAAGGAAGGAAGGAAGGAAGGAAGGAAAGAAGGAAGGAAGGAAGATGTCTTCAAAGCAACCAAAGAGAAATAACACATTACCTATAAGGGAAGAACATTTCAAATTCCAAAGTACTTCTAATCAGAAACAGTGGAGGCCAGAAAGAAATGGCTCAATATTTTTCAAGTGCTGAGAAAACAAAAAAACTATCAACCCAGAATCCTATGTTCAGGGAAAATATATGGGGAATTTCAAGGGGAAAAATCATATATTTGGCTTCACTTGAAAAATCAGAATTGCTGGGCCTGAGTTCTCAGAGAGCAACAATGGTCTTCAGTCTTGCTCCCCTTAGATAAGTCGCACACTCTCTATTCACCAGGACCCATATCTATGCCTCTTTCCCTGAGTACTATTTTAAACATTTATTCTGCTTGCCTGGCTATTGTTGGCATTAGGTGATGGCATCCAGACCATTGGTTCTAAAGTTTTCCAGAGACTCTAATAAGTCATAGATCCAAAAAAAAAAAAAAAAAAAAAAAGTACCTATGTGAACAATTTTGCATTGAGTTTCAAAGAGCAGACCCCACCTTAAGAACTCTTGATCTATACCATCTAGTATATTATCCTAATCCCACACATAATGGAATTTTAATTAATTATCCTTTTACCTTTTTATTTTTAAGTATATTTTATTGATTATGCTATTACATTTTTCTTAGTTACTTCCCCTTTACGCCCCTCCACCCAGTACCCCCCCCTTGCCTCCAGCAATCCCCCACCTTAGTTCATGTCCATGGTTCGTGCATGTAAATTCTTTGGCTTCACCCTTTCCTATACTATTCTTAACATCCACCTGTCTATTTTGTACCAACCAATTATGCTTCTTAATTCCTGCACCATTTCCACCTTTCTTCCCCTTCCCCCTCACAGCTGATGACCCTCCAAATGATCCCCATATCTATGATTCTGTTCCTATTCTAGTTGTTTGCTTAGTTTTTGTTTTTATTTTTTAGATTAATTTGTCCATAATTGTGTTTGTTGTCATTTTGAGGTTCATAGTTTTGATCTTCTTTTTCTTAAATAAGTCCCTTTAACATTTCATATAATAATAGCTTAGTGATGATGAACTCCTTTAGCTTTACCTTGTCTGAGAAGCACTTCATCTGCCCTTCCATTCTAAATGATAGCTTTGCTGGATAGAGTAATCTTGGTTGTAGGTCCTTGCTTTTCATCACTTTGAATACTTCTTGCCAGTCCCTTCTTGCCTGCAAAGTTTCTTTTGAGAAATTAGCTGATAGTCTTATAGGCACCCCTTTGTAGGTAACTCTGCTTTTCTCTTGCTGCTCTTAAGATTCTCTCTTTATCTTTAACCTTTCGCATTTTAATTATGATGTGATTTGGTGTGATCCTTTTGGGGTCTAGCTTGTTTTGAACTCTCTGTGCTTCCTGGACTTGTATGTCTATTTTCTTCACCAAATTAGGGAAGTTTTCATTCATTATTTTTTCCCATAAGTTTTCAATTTCTTGCTCTTCCTTTTCTCCTTCTGCTACATCTATAATTCAGATGTTGGTGTGTTTAAAGTTGTCCCATAGGTGCCCAAGCCTCTCCTTGTTTTTTTCAGTTCTTGTTTCTTCATTCTATACTGGTTGACTGTTTATTTCTTCTTTATTTTCCAAATCATTTATTTGAACCATGACTTCCTTTCCTTCCCCATTGGTTTTGTGTTGATTTTCCTTCATTTCTCTTAGCATAGCCTTTACTTCTTCCCTTATGTGTTTGTCATACTCGATCATATCTGTCAAGTCTGTGAGCATCATTATCAGTGTTTTTAACTCTACTTCTGTTAGGTTGGCTATCCCCTCATCACTTAGTTCTCCCACTGGAACCTTGATCTGCTCTCTCTTTGGGGCCATACTTTTCTGTTTTCTCAACTTGACAGACTCCTGTGTTTGCCTGTGTCTTAGATAGAGCTGTTGCACCTGCTACATTGTAAGGGGTGGAGCCTTAGTTATTCATCAGTATTGGGTGCCCTGTTTCACCACATTGTGGCGCTGTATAGGGGGGAGGAGTCAGAGAGGGAACAATGCCACTTACTTGGCACTCAACCCTTTTCCAGGGACTTCACATACTTCCCTATGGGACTGGCACCCCTCAGCTGTTGCCCTGGTTGTAGTGTCCAGAGTGGGTGGGTTTTTGGATGTTCTAGAACCATGGAGACCCTCTAAACAAATGGATTTCACTGAGAGACCAGCAGTTCCTTCCACTGCTCCAAACCCTACTGGTTTTCACAGTCAGAAACAATGAGGCTTTATTTTCGTGAGCTGCACAGTCTGGTCTGGGGCTGGGATCACTCCACAGGTGTCCCTTCCAGCTTTTATAATGTGTGACTGCTCTTTCTGCTGGCAGGCCCCACTGCATTCTCTCCACTCTGGTTCCACACCTCCTGTCTTTCTGGATGAGTATTACTTCTTTATATTTTTGTTTATAATTTTGTTTGTTGGACTTCCACACAGTTAGATTTTCTGGTAGTTCTGGTTGTTTTTAGTTTTGAGGTAGATGTAATCCTTCTTATGGCTGTGGAAGGAGACAAAGTGTGTCTACCTACACCTCCATTCTTTTCCAGAAGTCCCTTTTATTATTTTAACATCAATGCCTCTTGCTCTTTTCTACATGAGAAATGCTTCTTGTATTGTCATACATGTTTTCTGTATTATTTTAAAATATTAAATTCTGCTATGGAGAATAAGACAAATGAGGAAAATAAATGACACTAAATATAGAAGCAAGTACTTGTGAAACATATTAGACACAGATAAGGCAGGTAGAGTCTACACATGAAGGAGTAGAAGGACCAGGTAGTCACCAAATATTCAGAAGGCACCCAACTGTTTCTGGCACATAATTTGTAGAATGAATGAATGAGTGAATAAGTGAATTACTGCAAGTCTCAGCTTCTCCTTTATATTACACTCCTCTTACCTCTAAGAGATTACTATTTTTTTCTATTCATTGGTGTGTCTCTTACTAGATCATAAATTTCTTGGAGATAAGGACCATAAATTATGTTGTGCACACACGACAGAAGTTAATAAGTATCTGAAAGCAGTGTCACATATAGCAGTGATTGTCAGACTCAAGGGTACATGACAATCACCTAGGAAGCTTGTTTAAAATGCAGATATCTAGCAACCACTCGCAGAAGTTTTTACTTAGTAATTTAGAGATGTGATACAAAAAAATCTACATTTTTACCAACATTCCCACTACTTTTGATGTAAGGACTCCATCAAAAACATAGTGAAAACTGGAGGGATTGAGCAAAAAGGATTCATGGACATGGACAACAGTGTGGTGATTGGTGGGGGGGGGGGTGATAAGGGGACTACATGGGAGTGGGAAAAATATAATAAAGGTTTTAAAAAGTACTATTGAGCTAGGGGTATAGAAAGTTTAGGGCAAATGGTAATCTCTATTTGGTCTCTTATTTTGATGAACTTCAGAGCAGCCTGAAAGACACCGGAGGAAAGATGGACCTAGCTTCTTCACTTAGTTGCTGTGATAGGGGGAGTGGCGTAGGGACAAGGAAAATGCACTGCTATTTGCATATGAGATGGAGGGAGAAGGGGAGGGGGAGGGAGACGTAGAGGGAAAGGGACAGAGGGAGCAAGGGAAAGAGCGAGGGAGGCCATCATAGAGAAAGAGAGAGTGTAGTTTTCTCCTTTTCCTTATTCTTATCCCTGCTGGCAGAGCTCCTGCCGTCTGCCCAATAAGCCGCCTTTTGTTATCATTGTGTATGGCCAGAGATGGGGAGAAATGAGAACCATAGCTTAGTTCCTGAGGCAACTGCCCAATTTTGTCACTCCAAGTTTGAATGGTTCTGCTTCTTCGATCGACTACATAATACTCATTCTTTCAACAAGTATTTATTGCACGCCCAGAGTTGAACTTAATAGTCCAATGTAAAATTTTAAATTAATATTTAATTTTTTAAAAATTGAGTATTACTTTTAGACAATTTCAGATTGAAGAAGCGCATTAAGGTTATCATAAAATTTTAAGTTGGAGGTTTGAAAATGCAGGAAGACTTTTCAAGTTGAGCAATGATTCTGTGTATGGACTCACAGTAATTGACATAAGTCATTTATTGATCTTCTTGACTTCTGTTTTACTTTATGAAAAGTTTGCGTAGTGTTTTTTATCCCCGCTACCATGTAACAATGGATTTAAAATCCTAACAAATTCTGGAATCCAACTTTCACATAAAGTTGTCAATCTAAACACTCACACTTTAATTTGTGGAACATTTAATAATCAAATTTGAATTCTAGATAATATATGTAATAATGGAATACATTAATTAACTAGGAAGAGTTCTTTTACATATCTCTAAATTGTTTATTTACTGTTCCATTGAACCTGCAAGCAGTTGGATAGAATTCCAAGCTTTTTCAAGTCATTGAAAGTCAAAGAAAACCATAAATAATCTAAAATACTATAAACATTTGTATGCTAAGTAAAGGCAATTGTTTTCTTGCACAAGCTCTTATTTTCCTGGATTCAAAACAGGTTCACAAAGAAACTGACAGCTAACTAATGATGGAGCAGATGGAACATTTACTGCCTCCTTACCTTACATAATACACCAAAGAAATAATAGCTGCAATCAACACTAAAGAGACGTTATAAACATCAATGAAAATATACAATAAGTATAATTCTCTGTTTACTTGTTTAGATCTTTCTTATTTGAAGAACACAGGTGACAACCCTAACATTTTGATTTTGATTTTCCATCCAATAAGAGAGTATACAAAAAGAAAAAGTGGTGAAGTTGTACTATTATTTAATACTGTATTGAGCTAGCACCTGGCAGCTATACAAATAAACAAACAACTGATCTAACACCACAAATCATTTTAGAGCTAGGCTGGGTGCTACAAATGAAAAAAGCTCCCACCAGTGAATATTAATCTCCTGCCTTATAGGAATCATTCAAAGACAATTACACACAGACTAACATAATCACCTTGGTTTCATATTATGTTTATTCTTTTATATTTACATAAAGACTAGGAAAAATAGTAAGATTCTCTTAAGTTTGCTATTAATATATAACATGAGAGGCATTTTTTTTCTGATTTTACCTTTGTTTACTTGATACAATTACTATTGTCTCATTGTATGAGAGTTTTATCATATCATAAGGGGTACTTGTTTTTTCAAATTGCTAAAGGTTCTAATTCATAATCTTTATTAAAGATTTTTAAAGATGTATTTAAATTTTTTTACATTAAAAAAAGTAATTTATAAATAACCCTTCAGTCACTTCAGACCTAACTCTGAGATATGTGTAACACCTGACCAAAAATTTTAAATCTCTTTTTTTTAAATGTTGCTCTACAGAAGAAAATAAAGACCCTAATGGGAAGCTGGGATATTGAAGGATTTTATTTGGAAAAAGTTAATCCTATTGGAGAAAAGATCTACAAAAAAACAAAAAAAGCAAAAAAAAACTTTAGTGTCCTCAACAAAAACAGCTGTTCAATCCATCACCCTTTTGTGAAACACATCCAATCACATCTATGGAGCTTTTAGATCCTGAAGATTAAGAATTTACAACAATAAGAGATCACTAAACATATGAAGGAACCTCCTTTATGAATGTAAATAAGACAGCAAACAAACCATACTGAGAGGAAAACAGACAAGGCAGGGAATAACATAATAGGATTAAATAAATTTAAATGTCCCTTTCATCTCTAAACTTTAATTAGGTAAGTTTGAGTGACTTCTGATAGTCCAATTATTAAGATCAGCCCAGAAGCCTGAACTGTTGAATAGACAGAAACTCCAGTTCAAACAAGGTTGAGAAGGGGGAGAAATGTATTGATTCACTTAGTTGAGAAGGCCAGAAATAATGCTGGCTCCATACATGATTGGATTTAGAGGTCCAAAGATGTCATCAGAACTTGGTTTCTCTCCAGCTTTTGGCTCTGTCTTCCATCTAGTTGGCTTCTTTCTCTGGCTTCATATAATGGCCCCTGACAGCTCCAGGATCATACTCTCCCAGGATTATCTCCAACTGGACTGTTTTGGCTGCCACATATAACCCTGAATCAGTGAAGCCTGAGGTTCATACTAAGCCCTGATTGAATTGTGATTTGCACCCCCACTGCAAAATTTCTGTCATTTAGAACTGAGTGCATTTTAACTAACACAGATTTTGATACAGGAAATGAGGCAGTGTAGAAAACATACTGGTTTAATAGAAGATGAAGTATATAGAATAGAGAAGATTCTCTATTTCCCCTACTCTTTCTCTCTGGAAGTCTTATACCATATCGAAAATGTTAAACTATGGCCTATTTTCTGCTGAAACTCAGTCAATGTGCCTTTGAAGGCTATAGCTATTAGGGACTAGGAAAGAAACATGTATAGAGGGTTTTTAACACTTCTTGAGCCTATCAATGAAGTCTTACAAGAAAATGACAAAACAGACTGAATGTGACCCACTATAAGCACAGAGGGAAGAAAAAAATAGCTTTATTAAGAAGGCCCCTTTTGGTAATCGAACATGATAGAATTTTGTATTTTAGAAAAATTGAATCATCTGCCTTAACAAATATTAATTCTGGTACAGATTGGGAGGTAGATAATTTGGAAGGATATAAAATTTAGGCACAAGAAAAACTTCAGACTCAGGCAGTTCCTATTAAGTATTCTCTGCCTGAAAAGGTTACAACATATTGATGTTCACCAACCCAAGGCTATTGCTTCAAATATCTTCCAGGAACAAGTCATTAAACTAAGATTCTAAGAAAGAGACATGTTGCTAGGAGACCAAATCTCTAACTCAAAAACCATGAGCCCACTAAAATCTTGTTTGGTACCACACAGAGAAAACTACAAATACTTATGGACTGAGCTTGACCATAAAGAGCTTTGATTTAAATCTTAAATCCCTTGGCCACCCACTAATGGAGAGTGAGCGACTAAAGCTAGCCCCACAAAGATCATACCTGATGTCTACCTCATATGAAAGACAATGGAGAAGAGCGATCTTCCCAGCAGGTGTCGCCATAAGAAATGTTCAAACCTATAGAGAAATTTTTTTGTTTATTTAAGCCAAACTGGTGACATATGCCAAGGAACAACAGTGAAATGCATGAAAGAGTTAACATTTTGCAGTTGCTTTTATGCATCTGAGATTAAAGAGGGAAGAGGAAGGTGGGAAAAAGCAAGGCAGAGACCGGATTACAGGATAGCTAAGGTTATGTGCTCTCTTGAGGATGGTCACATATCAGAAGAAGGGGTCTGAAAACGTGGTCACATATAAGGGAGGACCCCCAAAAAACTGAAATTATCTTCTGGAGGGCAGGCCCCTTGTAGTACAGGCTTCCCCACCCACACCCACACCCCCGCTAGGTGAGTGTTGTAGGAACCCATCTGTGTCAGTGTACCAGATGGCATTATTGTGAGAGGTTGTGTTCAGCTTCCGTGATTTTTTTAAGACCCTTTGAATGCATTTGCCCATTTCATGATGGGTGATTTATGAGCACACCTGCCCACACCACACTGAGTGTTCAGTTTTTTACCAAAAATGGCATGACACCCATGCCCCACCCTCCCTACTCACCAGATCTTATCCCGGGTCACTTCTTTTTGTTTCCCCAGATGAAAATGTCCTCAAAGGGAAACCTTTTGCCAATATGGAAAAGGGGAAACAAAAAACAGCAGAAGCACTAAAAGACATCAAAATTGAGGAGTCCTAAAGCTGCTTTGAGCAGTGGAAATAATGTCTTGATAGGTGTATTGCATCAAATGAAGTATACTTTGAAGGTGACTGAAGTTAAAACATGTAAGAATAAATACACCATTTTTCATAAATAAATTCTGGGTTTTGGGGGGCCCTTCCTTATAGTAGAAGGAGGCACTTCAAGGGTATGTTAACTTAGATGCACAGAAACAATGGACAGGGCTTGGTTATGGCAAAGATAAGCCTTTTACTAAAGAAGTTATATGGCCAGGGCATGACTGCCCAGTTAGGAATTTAGGTCAGGCCACCCTGTGAGGTTACTTTCCGTAGAACCCCTTTTTCCTCTGCAGTGGAGTGACAGAGGAAGACTGACAAGTGAGTTCATTCCAGAGAGCAGAATTAGACACTGCTATTGTGTAAAATAAGAGGTCACGAGTCTCTACCAAGTCAGAAAACTTACTCTTTCCAGCCAGCAGGCTGTGTTTTATGCTATGTACCAGTGAACCATGTGTGCTATTGCCCTTTTCCAAGAGAACTTTCATTGCATTTATTCAGTTCTTTCTCCATTACTTTTTAATATATATGTTGAAGGTAGATAACAGTGTTTTAGCCTTAATACAATGAGAAGATGTATGTATACGTGATGGGAAGAACAGCAACTCGACCATGGACCTAGAATCAAAACAATGGAGTCTTGGAGCGGTCCCATTTTGGGAAAGATTGAATGTATTTTATGCTACTGTGAGCATTATGAGGGTGTGTATTTATTTGAGGACATAATTTTGAATGTTGAGCAGTTCAAAGGGAATAACATTTGGTTAAATACTCAATATCCATCCCAAATTTTCTTCATTATATAATAGCAATAGAGTTTGACTACTTACCCCTGTTTAAGAAATAGTTCCTGAATTGATCAAACCAATGAGAATAATCTCTTTTCCCTTGCTGGGTGATTAGTTCAAAGCCCAGGGTCAAGCCAATCAGCAAATTCTTCTTATGCCAATAATTCTTTCAGGATGAGGGTGTGACCTAAATTGTCTCCATGAGAGAAGGTAAGAATTTATGTTGAATTTTTGGTGCAAAGTTGTCTTCTCTCCCACTGGACATGAATAGGAACTCAATGGGTAGAAGTCAACACAGATGACTGAGTAGAAAGAGGGAAAGTACATCAGAAAAGAGAGAGAGAAAGAGAGACTGTTTCTCTGGAGAACCTGCATCAAGTTATCCCCATCTCAGTGAATGGTACAATCACTTAGCCACTGAATGGCCCTACCACTTACCCAAGTATACCTGCCAATAACTAGAAATCATTCTTTATTCACTGAATTCATCAGCCCATCAACTTAGTACTTCCTTCCAATGTATTTCAAATCAATCTACTTCTCTTCATCTCCAAAGCCACCACTTTAGTCAAGTCACTGGACTCCTAAAAATTCTAACTGGTTCCCCTGCTTCCGCTCAGTCCTTTCCAATACAATTTGAATGTATATTTTAGAGTGATCTTTTGAAACCATAAATCAGATGTCACCCTCCTGCTCAAAACCTTCCAGTGGCTTACGATTGCATTTTATCTTATCATGGTCTACAGAGTCCCATAAAGTGATTCGTCCATACCTTTCCAAATTCACCTCATTCCCTCCTTGCTTACTTTCAACCACATCAGTCTCCTCTCTGTTCTTCAGATATACTGAACCCTGTTCCCTTCTGTAATTTTGTACTATCTGGAATGACATATTTACCTGCACCTTTTCATGCAGCTAGTTTATTCTCACCATTCAGATCTCCTCAGATTGGCTTTACTTATTCCTCCAGTCTTTCCTCATTTAATCATATAGTGCTTCCTAACAGTTCATCATAATCTATAATACCAATCTATAATTATTTTTTATTTAGTGTGTCTTACTTCCCAAATATAACATATGCCCCGTAAGATAAGAAACTAGAATTAATTGATATTTCTAGGTCCAAGTACAATGGTAGTTCTTAATCAATGCTCCAAAAATATACTGAGTGATTTCATTTATTCATTAAGCAAATATTTATTGAAGTCTTAGAAGGAAGTGTTCGAGGCAGAGGATAGTATAGCAATAAATGAAAGGACCAGAGTCACTGCCTTCATGGAGTTTGCCCTCTGCGGAAAGGCAGAGACTAAACAAATAGTATGTCATAAAGAGAATATTTTGATAAAAACAGCCCACTGGGAATTTGTTCAAAATATTATCTCTTTTGCAGAACTTAGACAAGGACTAGATGCCAAGAAAACACTAGGAAGCCTGGCATATGTCATCCCTTCCAAATCAGCCCTTAGAACTTGTGGATGCTGTCATATATACTGGAAACCACTGAAGTGTCCATTACCCTGACATACACACAAAAGGCTAATAACATCTATGGACCACTGGGAGGGGGAGCTGTTAAGTGCTTGTTGACTGAGATAATGAGACAGGCAAATAGACAATAGTCAAACTCACTGTGAAGATTCACAATTTTAATTACTCCAAGGCCCAACAAGTCATCAAGATGGAGTGTAATCTACTGACTACAAATGCCAAAATGCCCAACTAAAAAGAAGCTGAAGTGTTGAAAAGAGAAAAACAATAAATAGAATACCAGATTAGTTACCGCCTATCAGCAAAGCTGATGATAGGACTAGCTGCCAGCTGTGGAAATGCTGTTAACAAATGGCCTGCCATCCCAAGCCATCACATTCGTTCCCTGCCAAGGCTCCTGTCAATGCACAGCTGGGCCTCCCTGGCAGAGTGGTTGATATTCCCTCTCAATTCACTAGCAGCTGCCTCACTTTTGTTGATACCAAGGACCAAATAATTCTAACATTTTTCATAGCTGATAAAGTTAATTGCTGAATTTAGACTTTGGGAATTATTTTCCCCATAAATCCTAGCCCAAACTTAAGATGGTATCCATTTTCAATGTGACTGTTCACAAACCCTAATGACACCTGCAAGTCACACACTTCAGCCTCAGTGTTTTATGTGATACAAGAGGTTCTACTTGGCATCAAAGCCAAATGCAGGTGGAGGAAAATCTAAGCAAGTGTTACAAGGAAACCACAACAATAATGATAATAATGTTTACAAAGCTAACAATGATTAAGCCAGGCACTTTACTAAGCACTTCATTGTGCATTATCCCACTCAGTCCTCACAGCAGTCTTGTAAAATAGGTACAATTATTTTCCTTATTTCACAAAAGCAGGAAACAGGCAAGGAGGAGACACAGATACCTGAAGTACATACCTACTGCTATTTTGTAGGAGACAGGAAAGCAAAGTGAGAGGAAAAAGAGAAAAACAGAATAGCAAATAGTGGATTGACATCTTTGGTTTTCTTAATACACTTTGCCAGTATAGAGTTCAAATTGATTGTAAAGAAAAAAAAGCAGTCACTTTCTTTAAGAAATAATGGAAAGTGGTTTGCTATGCTTAGTAACTAGCACTTCTTGCTACTCCATGTCAACATTTACAAGAGTAGAATATTTCATCATCACTGCAGTGCTTTATCTTAACTTAATAATGAATACATTGATAAATTGTGAATATCCACCTGGGACCTGGGGGACTCTTAAAGTTTTAAGATATTTAAAGTGTACAATGTGATTATTTGAAATACAAATTCATAGTGAAAGGACTCCCCCATCAAGTTAATTAACATATCCATCAACACACATATTCACCTTTTTGTATGTGTAGAATATTTAAATTCTACTGTCTTAACAAATTTCAATTATACCATTAGCTGTCATCAACTACAGTTACCATGTTATACATTAGATCTTCAGACTTTATCTCATAACTAAAAGTTTGTACCCTTCTACCAACCACTTCCTATTTCCTCCACTGACCTTCTACCAGCTCCTGACAAACACTTTTCTACTCTGTTTCTGTGAGTTGTTGTTCTTGTTTTTATTTATTTATTTATTTTGTCTAGATCCCACATTGTATATACATACAATGGAATACTACTCAGCAGTAAAACATAATAAATAACTGATGTTATGAACATGGATGATTCTCAAAATAAATATGCTGTATGAAAAGAAATGCAAAACAGAAGAAAGTACTGCACAATTGCATTTATATAAAATTTTTGGAAATTGTGTATACTGACAAAAAAGTACATTAGGTGTTGCCTGTGAATGAGAGAAGACTTGCAAAGGACGCAAAGGAAATTCTGAAAGTGAGGAGTGTGTTTATTATCTTAATTGCAGTGGTAGTTTCACAGGTATATTTATGTATCAAAATACCATAGTATGTACTATAATGCAAGTAGGTTTTTGAATGTCAGTTATATTTCAATAGTTGGTTTTCTGAAGTATATTTTATTGATTATGTTGTTACAGTTGTCCCAATATTTTTCCCTTTGCTCCCCGTTTCCAGTAATCTCCTTCCCTCCAGCAATCCCACCCCACTTAGCTCCATGGGTCAAGCATATAAGTTCTTTGCATTCACCCTTTCCTATATTATTAACTTCCCCCTGTCTATTTTGTACCAACCAATTATGCTTCTTAATCCCAGCACCATTTCCCTATTTCTCCCCCTTCCCTTCCCAGCTGATAACCCTGCAAATGATCCCCATATCTATGATTCTGTTCCTGTTCTGGTTGTTTGCTAGTTTGTTTTTGTTTTTAATTTTTAGATTTAGTTGTTGATAGTTGTGTATGCTGTCATTTTAATGTTCGTAATGTTGATCTTCTTTTACTTAAATAAGTCCCTTTAACATTTCATATAATAATGACTTGGTGACAATGAACTCCTTTAGCTTTACCTTGTCTTGGAAGCATTTTATCTGCCCTTCCATTCTAAATGATAGCTTTGCTGGATAGAGTAACCTTGGTTGCAGGTCCTTGCTTTTCATTACATTGAATACTTTTTGCAGGTCCCTTCTTACCTGCAGAGTTTCTTTTGAGAAATCAGCTGTTAGTCTTATAGGCACACCTTTGTAGGTAACTCTTTGCATTTCTCTTGCTGCTTTTGAGATTCTCTCTTTATCTTTAACCTTTGACATTTTAATTATGATGCGTCCTGGTGTGGTCCTCTTTGGGTCTAGCTTGTTTGGGACTCTCTGTGCTTCCTGGACTTGTATGTCTATTTCCTTTGACAAATTTGGGAAGTTTTCCTTCATTATTTTTTCACATAAGCTTTCAATTTCTTCCTCTTCCTCTTCTCCTTCTGGCACCCCCATGATTCTGATGTTGGCAGGTTTAAATTTGTCCCAAAGGTTCCTAAGCCTCTCCTCAATTTTTTTCAATTTTTGTTTCCTCGTTTTGTACTGGTTGACTGCTTTTTTCTTCCTTATGTTCCAAATCATTGACTTGAACCTCATTTTCCTTCTCTTCACCATTGGTTTTGTGTGAATTTTCCTTCATTTCATTTAGCACAGCCTTCACTTCTTCCCTTATGCATTTGCCATACTTAAGCATATCTGTCAAGTCTGTGAGTATCTTTATCACCAGTGTTTTGAACTCTTCATCTGTTAGGTTGGCTATCTCCTCATCACTTAGTTCTCCCACTGGAACCTTGATCCATTCCGTCTTTCGGGCCATACTGCTCTGTCTCCTCATCTTGACAGACTCCTGTGTTTGCCTCTGTGTCTTATGTAGAGCTGGCACACCTGTAACGTTGTAAGGGGTGGAGCCTTAGGTATTCGTCAGTACAGGGCTACCCGTTTCACCATGTTGTGGCACTGTATGTGGGGTAGGTCTCTGAGGGGGAACAATGCCACTTGCTCAGCACTTGCCCCCTTTCCAGGCACTTCTCCCACTTCTGTATGGAACTGGAGCCTCTCTAGCTGCTGCCCCGGCTGTTGTTCCCAGAGTTGGTGGGTCTGAGGATGTTCTAGGACCATGAGGGCTCTTTAAACAAGCAGACTCTGCTGAGAGACTGGCAGTTTGTTCCTCTACCCCAACCCCCACTGGTTTGCACAGTGAGAAACAATGAGGCTTCATTTTCCCTGGCGCTGGGACCGTGAGCTGCGCGGTCTGGTCAGGAGCTGGGAACACTCCCCAGGTGTCTCACCTCACTTTTTAAAATGTGTGACTGCGTTTTCCGTTAGCCTGCCACTGCTGCTGCCACCACACCATGTCCTTTCCACCCAGCTCCACCCCTCCTACCTGTCTGGATGAGTATTTCTTCTTTATATCTTTGTTTGTTGGACTTCCATGCAGTTTGATATTCTGGAACTTCTGGTGTCTCTAGTTTTGAGGTAGTTGTATTCTTTCTTAGTTGTGGAGGGAGATTCAGTGTGTCTGTCTGGGCCTCCGTTTTGGCCAGAAGTCTCCAAAGTGCCATGGATTTTTGAATATTGATTTTGTATCCCACTCCTTTGCCAAATTTATTAGGTTGAGTAGTTTTTTGGTGGAGCCTATAGGATTTTCTATGTACACTATCATGTTGTCTGTAAATAATAACAGTTTTACCTCCTTTCCAATTTGGATGCCTTTTATTTCTTCTTCTTATCTAATCACTGTGACTAGGACTACCAGTACTATGTTGAGTAAGAGGTGAAAATGGACACCCTTGTCTTTTCCTGATCTTAAAGAA
This sequence comes from Furipterus horrens, assembly GCF_987537825.1. Lineage (NCBI taxonomy): Eukaryota > Metazoa > Chordata > Mammalia > Chiroptera > Furipteridae > Furipterus > Furipterus horrens. Next base: position 89,760,670 of record NW_028327175.1, read on the forward strand.
AATAAATAATTTTACTTTTTGCCCATTGAATATGATGTTTTCAGTAGGTTTTTTGTATATGGCCTTTATTATATTGAAGTATGCTCCCTCTATTCTCACTTTACTGAGTGTTTTTATTACAATTGGTTGCTGAGTTTTACCAAATGCATTTTCTGCATCTATTGGTATGATCATGCAATTTTTGTCTTTCATTTTGTTTATGTGATATATCACATGTATTGATTTGCTAATTTTGGACCAACCTGGCTTCCCAGGGATAAGTCCCACTTGATCATGGTGAATGAGTTTTTTAATGTATTGATAGAGTCAGTTTGCTAGTATTGGTTTGAGGATTTTAGCATCTATGTTCATGAGGGATATTGGCTTATAGTTTTCTTTCTTTGTTGTGTCTTTGCCTGGTATGGAAAGTAGGGTAATACTGGCCTCATAGAATTTTTTGGAATAGTTTGAGAAGCATAAGTGTTAGTTCTTCTTTAATTGATTGGTAAAATTTGCCTGTGAAGCCATCTAGTCCAGGAATTTTGTTTGCTAGTAATTTTTTTATTACTGCTTCAATTTCATTAGTTGTTATTGGTCTACTCAGGTTTTCTTCTCTTCTTCTTCCTAATTCAGTTTTGGAAAATTATATGGTTTTAGGTGTATCCACTTTCCTCAGGTTGTCCACTTTCTTGGCATATAGTTGTTTATAGTATTTTCTAATAATCCTTTGTATTTCTTTGGTATCAATTGTTATTTCTCTTCTTTCATTTCTCATTTGGTTCCTAGCTTTTTTTCTTGATGAGTCTGGTTAAATGTTCATCATTTTGTTTATCTTTTCAAAGAACCATCCCCTAGATTCATTTACCTTTTTAGTCTTGTCATTTATTTCTGCTCTGATCTTATTTCCTTCCTTCTATTCACTCTGGGCTTTCCCTGTCATTGTTTTTCTAGTTCTTTTAGGTGCATAGTTAGGTTGTTTATTTGATATTTTTCTGTCTTCTTCAGGTAAGGCCTGTAATATTATGAATTTTCCTGTCAGTACTGCCTTCTCTGTGTCCCATAGGGTTTTTTTGTTGTTTTTGTGTGTTTGTTTCATTTGTTTTCAGGTACTTTTTGATTTCTTCCTTGACCCATTCATTATTTAATAACATGTCATTTAGCCTCCATGTATATGAATGTTTTTTTTATTGAGGCTGATTTCTAGTTTCAAGCCATTGTGATGGGAGAAAATGCTTGATACAATTTCAATTTTCTAGCTTTTGTTAAGACTTATTTTGTGTCCTACCATGTGGTCTATTTTTGAGAATGATCCATGTGCACTTGCAAAGAATGTGTATTCTGTTGCTTTGTGGTGAAATGTTCTGTAAATATCAATTAAATCCATTCAATCTAGTGTGTCATTGCAGGTTGCTGTTTCCTTCTTGTTCTTTTTTTATTTTTTTCCTTTTTTTTTTTTTTTTTTTTTTTTTTCCTGGTCAGGAAGATCTATGCATTGGTGACAGTTGGGTGCTAAATTTCTCTACAAAGATTGTATTGTTGTTTATCTCTACCTTAAAGTCATACAATATTTTCTTTATATATTTAGATGCTCCTATATTGGGTGTATATGTGTTTACAAGGGTTATAGCCTCTTATCAGATTGCCATCTTTATTATTATGTAGTGACCTTTTTGCCTCTTGTTACGGCCTTTGTTTTGAAGTCTATTTTGTTAGATATAAGTATTGCAACCCAAGCATTTTTGGTTTTTTTCCCCTCCATTTGCATTGAATTTTTTTCCCATCCCTTCACTTTTAGCCTGTGTAAGTAAATCTTTTGTTCTGAGGTGGGTCTCTGTAGACAGAAAATTTTGGGTTGTGGTTTTTCATCCATTCAGCTACCCTATGTCTTTTGATTGGAGCAGGTAATCCACTTACATCTAGGATTATTTATAGTTATTATTTTCATTTCTTCCCTTTGTATCTGTGTTCCTCTCTTTTCACATTTCTCCTTCTTTAAGTAGTCCCTTTAGCATCTTTTATAATGCTGGTTTGGAGGAAATGTACTCCTTTAACTTTTTTTTTTTTTTTTTTTTTTGTCATGGATGCTCTTAATTTTGCCTTCCATTTTAAATGAATGCCTTGCTAGATAAAGTAGTCTTGGTTGCTTTTCATTACTTTGAATACTTCATGCCAATCTCTTCTAGCCTATAGTGTTTTTGTCAAGAAATCAGCTGACAGTCTTATCGGAGCTCCTTTACAGGTAACTAACTGTTTCTCTCTTGCTGACTTTAAGATTTTCTCTTTGTCTTTAAACTTTGCCATTTTAATCGTGATGTGTCTTTGTGTGGAACCCTTTGGGTTCATCTTGACTGGGACTCTATGTTTTTCCTCAACTTGTATGACTTTTTCCTTCACCAGGTCAGGAAAATTTTATGTCATTATTTCTTCAAACACATTTTCTATCCCTTGTTCCCGTTCTTGTCCTTCTGGTATCCCTATGATGCAAATATTGTTATGTTTCGTGTTGTCCCCAGGCTCCCTTAAACTATCCGTCTTCTTTTTAAGTCTTTTTTTTTCTTTTTATTTCTCTGTCTGGGCATTTTCTTTTTCTACCTTGTCTTCCAAACTGCTGATTTGGTCCTCTGCTTTGTCTAGCCTGCTTTTAATTCCTTCAAGTGTGTCTTCATTTCAGATATTGCATTCTTCATTTCCAACTGGTTCTTATTCATAGTTTCTATGTCCATCAAAAAGACATTTATTCTTTCTCTTTTTCATATTCACAGTTCCTAACAGTGATATAGATAATCAGAAATTAAGGTTATTTGCTGAAATATTTAATTTCCTATTTTTCGATTATCTTAATTTATTTTTGTAGGCTTGGGAATGTAAAATAGAAATGAGAAAAGGACTGAGAGACAGCTGGGGAGGTGTGGTCAGACCTACAATAACAATGGCTAAATTTGTTGAATGCTTACTATTTTCAAGGCATTAATCCCTTTAACAATGCCCTTTTCCATGTGGTTGGTTTTGTTTTGTTTTTTTTTTTCATTTCACAGATACCAAAATTTGGATTCAGCAAGATCAAGCTACTTGCCTACAGTCCTACTATTAGTAGGTAACTGAGTTATGAACAAAAGCCAGGTCTTTATGGAAGAAGCACATGTTATTTTCTAAGTGAGAAAAAATAAATTACAGAATATTGAGTTGAAACGTACACACTGTCAATTCTTATATAGAAAAATAAGCTGATTTCAATATGACCAACTTCTGAAAGCCTCATTTTTATGTCCTAAATGCATCTAAATTCTACAATCTATTTAGGGACACATCTTCTTTTCCCACATGGTCAGTCTGTTCATGAGGTGCCTACTTGTTACTTTCCTCACCGTTCTGTACCTAGAAATCAAATCTGAGAATTTGATTTTATATTTTTACTCTGTCCAGTGTTCCACTGTAGCTCTGAAAACAACCTTTGGAATACTCAGATTTTCGACAGGAGGATATGTAGATATAAGACCTCAGTCTGAAAAAAATGCTACCACACTATATTTAACTAAATACAAAACCTCTTTCATAAAGTTCAGGAACTCCCTAGTCATTATCCTTTTGGGTGATCTTTCTTAGCCACTTACAGACATTTAACTTTCTATCCTCATTCCATAAGATGTTCATTTATTTCACATGCCCACTGAACATTTTTCCATTCAATAAAAAAATATGGTTCTTTATTGTTTGGCTCTTCTTCAAATTGGATTATTGAAGAATGTTTCACAGTTAATGACTTTAACTTTATAAAATAAAACCTGCTCACTCACCTAAAAGAAAAAAGTCATGCACGCATTCACGTGCACATGCACATACACTTAAAAATCCCCCAATTTTAGACCCATATTCTGATATTATTATGAAGAAGAAAAATGTTACAAGATTACAAATTTAAAAGCCAAACTCACCATCAGCACATAGAACTAATACCACTAATATTATGGCAACTATTGGCCTGACACCCTTCCAGTCTTTTATGTATATTAATTCATTTAATCCTCAAAAGATAGATTCTATTATTTTCCTATTTAATGTATGACCAGAAACAGGGGTGAATTAATTTGTACAGGACCATTTCTAGTCAATAAAGACCAGATCCAAACTTAAGAGATCTAGCTCCAAAGTACTAGGTTTTTTTTGTTGTTTCTATAATTTTCTTCCTTTGTTACCCACTAGTACAAATAAAATCTAGAACTAACCATGGCAACCAATTTTAATAACAATTTTGATGAAGAGGTCTATAGTATTTCAAATTATCCACCTCTAGCTTAACTTTTAAATACCAGAAGTACCCACTGGAATGGGGGGATGAAGACCACCTGTAAAAAGTATTAAAGACAAAAAGAAACAAAAGATTTGTCTCCTTTATGTCTCTATTTACTCAGATTTCATTTCATTCTTTGGAAAATTTACATACCTGAGGCGGAAGTGCCTCACACACCCTAGGCTCAGTTGGAAGCTACTCTGTCCAGCAGAGGCTTCGTGACCACGGAGGAACAAACTTTTACCCAGGACATTTCATTATGTCTGGGGGAAGGAAGGTGACTGCTCTCTCTAGTGGAGAACAGCGATTAGACCTTCTTCCCTCATGCCTTTTATTGAGGAGGATACACATGAGAGATACAAGGTCAAGATTCATGAATCACCAGTAGTTTGGAGGCGTTAGGATTACAGTTGACAGTAACAGATTACATGTACTAGTACAGAGGGTACAGTGACCAGTCTGTGTCAGGGTCTATCAAACATCTTGACACCACACTGGCAGTAGGTACAAGGTTTCATACATTTCTTGCTAAAGATTGTTTATGTTATATTAAAAGATAAGCAGAGCAAGTTCTAAAGCATAATAAGCATTCTTTAAATCCAATTCTCACGGGAACCTTCTGAATGGCTTTTGGTTATGTCTCTCGCACGGCCTTATGTTGAGACTTAAAGACAAGTATGGCCAGAATGCTGGCAGCAGTCATGCTCAGGCTGGGGCTACAATTCCCTAAATCACGAGGAGCGGTTCCCTACACATGCCTACCAAACCCAGACCTAAAAGGTGATAATAGAAAAACTGTGCTGTGAATTACTTGAAAAAATTATTTTCAAGAAAATATTATTTCAGGGAGAAAATAAATAAGCTTGCTCATTTCAGTCCATCTGTGTTTCAGTCCACCTTAGAAGGTAATGTACAAGTTGAGCATGTATTTGCTCTGGATAAGTTGAATTCTTTCAGAGTAAGTATTGCCAATAAAAATCACAGTGAGATCTGGATGTTCTCAGCAAAGTCCATATAAATCCTTTGTGCTCTAGAAAAGAAACTGTCATCCTTGAGAACACACCTGGGTAAGATCACACCTGGCAATGCTGCCTTTATATATAGTTCTTGGACACATTTGTTACCTAGAGAAACAATAGCTTCTAAATATTCCATTCAAAATGCTTTTTTTACCTACACTAGTTTGTTTAATTGAAAGTATTCCAATCTAAAATCATTTATTTCCAATAAGGTAGTTTGTGTCTTAGTATCCCCACCATTAATTCAATGAAAATTCTGAGTACTCACTATGAGCATGGCATTACATAAGACATTAAAATAATAAATAACACGGTTTTAGCAATAAATCAAATACAACTTCTGTTGATGAACTCCAAAACTATATAATTCAGAATAAGGGCAAATTTTTTTAACTGTTATAGCAGAAAGGAATTCTTTAAATTTAATTATCATGATACAAAACTAGTTTAACTAGAAAGACGAAAAAAGAAACTTGACATAATAGTGCTATCTGCCTGACTTGGGGCTAGTCTCTACATTGGAGTTATGTATTCCTAACAACAAACCTATGAACTGTATCTCGTTATTTCCATTCTACACTTAGAAGATTATGTGAGTTGCCCTAGTTAATGCTAAGTTGATGGCTGATTCCAGTGGGAGGTCAGTCTCCTGGTCCCAGCCATGTAGCTTTTAACCTGCCACTACATTTTGAAGAAATCTTTGGAAGTGGTAAATGAGATAATATACACAGATGCTTTATCATGATACCTGATGAGACTGACTATTCCACAAGTAAAGAGTTGGTTACAGTGGCAGCAGCAGTAAATCAAGCCAGCACCTGAACTCTCCATTGCACAAAAAGCCACCACCGGGAAGAACCAGCCAACCTCTCCACATCATGCCTCTACTTCCCTTTCCACACAGAATGCTAATGGTCAGAACATCCCCATGTTTAGCGTATGTGGAATTGCTTGTAACATTGCATCTGAACCCTCAATATCTCCACTTAGCCACTGCCTCTTGCCTTTTCTTCCTTTGTCCCTTTCTTCACTATCATGTTATTTGCTTAAAACAAGTTTGTTCCTTCCTTCTCTCTACTCATCTCCTCCCAATTCACCTGATAACTTCTGTCAATAGCAACTGTGATATTCCTCCAAAGCTTACACAATGACAAACGGAGAGTTTTACAAGTACCTGGAGCTCAACAAGGTGGGACTCTTCTGGGACTTTTCTCCATTCACATTATTTTAAAATTCAGCTCCTGAACACAGCTGGAAATGTATCAGAAATTTGAATAAGTTTTATCAGCACTGGGTCTATCTCAAGTTTATTCCTTCAGTATCATACAGAAATTACTGTAGATGAAGGAAATATGATACAGAGAAATAAAATAATTTAGTTTACTTTTATGAAATTTCCTTGCTATTTTGGTTGATGGAGAATATCAATTTTCATATCAGAGTCTAGCTGTTGTACATATAAAATATTTCCTACAAAATGACCCCTCTTCCCCAGGATGCTAAGACACGGGATCTTACACCTGTATAATAACTATTGATTTAAAGGAAGTAACTAGTTCCTGCTTTAGCATTCATATTCTCTTGAGTTCAGTAACCCAGCCAGATAATATTATCTATTCAAAATGTAATCAGGACTCCTGAGGACCACTAATTTTTGCCTCCTTGTATAGGCAGGGGATCTAGATCTTGTAGTCAATACATAAAGCAGTGTGCAGAACATGGCAGTCCCTTGCAATCATTCAATTCACTGAATAAAGCAATTTGTGTCAGCTTTGTATGGCTTAGATTTATTTACACAGATTGAACCATTGAGTGTCATTTGATGTTCAAGCCTTGTTCAGAGGAGGGCACATAATTCAGGAATGCCGAATCAGAAGAGCCATCCCAGGGGACTAATTCTCAAGAACCAGGATAACATGTATCTGCTTTGTCGATTTCCACTTAAGCAGAATTAGAGGTTACCTTACCAGATGCTCTAAGCACTAGTAATGAACATGCATTTCCCCCTGTGAGTATTATAATAAATTCAGAAAAGGTCCAGTCCTGACATCCGAAGGGCAGCACCATTATGTCACTGACAGTACACTATTAGCAGTCATTTTCACTTATTACTGTTCTTTACGCTTCTAGTGAAGTAGTTTATGTTTTGCTTTATTGTATCTTCATAGCACTTCCCTAACTCAAGCAAAAGAGCTGCATTTTTATGTAAGCACTGTTAATTTTCTACACAAAGCATAACAATTGCTTCTCACAGACCCCATGCATTAAAGGACTCGACATCACACTGGAGTTCTGTCTTCGCAACCAATGACTGGACAGTATAGCAATAATCTCAGATTTCTATGGAATAGAGTTAAATCTTCATTGTCTTTTTCAAAGAGCTTCTCCTCAAGGGATTACCTAAACATACCTCATGGTCCACATGTCAATCATATGTTCCAACCCTACCTAGAGTACATCTGGGTTTTTTTTTTTTTTCAATATTCCCTTGTCTAAGTCTCTCATTTCCACTCCAAATCTTACCCAAGTTGTCTCTGTAATTTAAAAACAAGCAATAAAGTTTTCCTGAATTACTACAAATGCCTAAGTACACTATCATGAAAATAATTTATAAAGAACATTTTTTAAATTAAGGCTTAAGTGTTACAAGTCAATTGATAGCTAACCAAAGACAAGTAACTTTCTAACTTGTTTATTCCAAAGAATGATGAAGAGGAGAAAAAAAGGAAGGAAGGGACAGAAAGAAAGAAAAGAGGGAAAAATTTGTTTTGGTAGACATTGGAGGTGAGCAAAGAGAAATGGCTTTAATCACCTGGGAATGGGGAAGAGACACCCAGACCTCTGGGAGAGCTTCAACCTGAGGTAGGCTGAATTCAAGCACTTCAATAGAGAAACTCTCTGTTACAGAACAGAGTACAGTCATACCTCGGTATTCGTCAGCTTCAGAACTCGTCAAAACCTGTACTTGTTACATTTTGACAAGAAAAATATGTTTCAGCACTTGGCACTTGCTCGGGACTCATCACACTTGGTAGAACATGTATGAGTCACGACATCACCCCGTAAGAAAAAAATGCTTCATAGTTCAGTACTTGTCAGTTTCAGCACTCATCACAAGTTCTGGCACGAATTAATGATAAGCACCGAGATACCACAGTATTTGTCTACTAGACTGAATAAAAATGATACAACAAACATTTGTCATTTTTCAAAAGGCTTGTTTACATTTGGAGAATTCTCCCTTTAGAAGTCCTGGTGGAACTTATAGACAGATGCCTGAGCCTTTAAATTGAGGACATGTGCAAAGATGCAGGGCCTGTGGGAAGTTCTAGTGAGTGCTGCGGTTGAGGGAAAAAGAGCAGCTCCTTTGGCAACAGTAGCTACGGGACAAAAATGCCGGTCTCACTCAGAGGTGGCAGCAGCAGTTTTCTTCAGCAGTTTCCTGTCCTTGCCTGGCCTGTGACACTATCGTGGGCATTTCTTTTCAACTGCAAGGCCCCAAACTGGATTTTAAGCCCTCCTATTGATTCTGCGACCTACCAAATATTCTTCTTTTCTAATCCTCACCAAAAGATATGTTTATTGATTTTAGAGAGAAAGGAAAGGAGAAAGAGAGAGAGAGAGAAACATCACTGTGAGAGAGAATTGGTTGCCTCCTGTATGTGCCCTACTGGGGATCAAACCTGCAACATTGTTTGTATGGGATGATGCTCCAGCCAACTGAGTCATCCAGCCAGAGCTACCCAATATTCTTTAATTAAATTCCTTTTTTGCCTAAATCAGCCAGACGACAGAGTGTATAATTTTATATGAATGGGTCATCCAAACTATAATCTACAAACAGCATTTTTGGTTTTATAATGCATTACCTTAGAGAAACTAAATTATAGTATGTGATATAAATGAAATTATATATGAAACATATATACATATGAAATTCTCTACTCTAGTGTAACATATTTCTGTCAAATTCTTATAATGTTACAACTAGATAGAAGGATTAAGGAGATCACCAAGAGTCAACCATCCATTAGAGCAGCATGAGGACTAGAGTGATTTTTAGTTCAATGCCCTTTCCACCACACTGTGCTGATAGTACTTTGATTGTATAGAGTGTTACCATTGCTATGGATTGCTTTCTTTCTTTTTTTTTTTTTTTTTTTTTTTTAATTTGGCTTGGTTTGGTTTCAGTTTAAGAAAGAGCATTCTAGGATTCTTATTTGGTTAGCTGAGTCATCTGTATTTGGTTATCAGATAATTTTTTAGTATTGAGGCAAACAGACCAGGATGAGGAATGAAGGAAAGGTGGAGTTAACGGAGAGAAAGAGTCCAAAGGCCAGTGAGTGAGGATATGTCGAGTGACTTGATGTTAGAACACTCCCTGGGAAAAACATACTTATTAAAGCCACATCGTTCTGAGTGGCGCTGCTTAGCTATTTTTGCAGCTGTAGGTCCCAGAATTTTAATAGAACCTGGGTTACATAGAGATATCTATAATAGTCAGAATACTTCTTCAATCCTGAACTATGTAAAGAAAACAAAAGGATTTGTTGAAAAGAACTAAACTCAAAAGCATAGAATGAGAACTATCCACATATACAATTATTTTAAACATGACAATACATAGCAAACAAGGCTTTTCTCATCACATTCCAGTGTCAACTTTGTTCCCTTCATGTTTTGCAACAGTTTATAGTTCAGACTCTAGTTTGGATCATTTTTTGAAGTCTTTTTCTTCATGTATTGTCCCAGTGTTGCCGATGTCCATCTATACGCACATGCATTTTTTGTCCCTTGCTCCCTTGGATTCATATTGCCCTCGTATAACATAGCCATAATTTTTTTGTAAAATAGTGTCCCTCTCTAAATGTAATAAGTGCTGAAATTCTTTGTAAGATGCTGGTATTCCAACAGGATTCCTCAGGAGATTTGTTTCTCTTCAACACACTCTGCAAAATGCCTGGCACAAATATACTATCTCCCTTCTCTAGAATGGCTTCACTAACCTGAGCATTTTACATTTCAGTTCATCTATACCTTAAATTTTTGATTTTTCATTTTCTGGTAGGGTAAAAAATGGAAAGTCTGTCACACTACTCATTCTTTGACAAGTAGCCTACCTGTCTGGTTGGGCTCCGAGTTGAAATCAAATCCACCACTGTGCAGAACTATGGACTCATGGAAGTGCTCCCCCCCACCACCACCACAGCATGCAGTGTTTGCACCACACACACACCCATCCCCTTTCACATCTAGTATTGAGGGGCCTGCAGAGCCAAAACGCAAGCCTCCAGGACCACCACATACTTTATTCCCAGACGCTCTTGAAACTACCTTTTCCCTAAGCAGAAGGTATTCAGTGATATCTCCTCAAGAAATCCAATGCTAATGACTGCACTTTTTTTCTCAAAATGCAACCGAACTCTCAGTTCATTTCCAATATTTTTTAAAATTACTCCCAATTATCTACATTATGGAGGATCCACTGTATGGGTTATCCAAACCACAAATAATCTAAAAATGACACATCCTTGGTTTTATAATGCATTACCTTCCTGAAATCAAATTACAGTATTAATTATATTTGGCTTCGGCAAATATTAACATTTCTTTACATGTCCTAAGCCCAAACACCGAATGAAGAGACTTGAGTATAAGTGAGAATCAGGCTGCTCCCAGAGAGAGCCAAACTGAAAGTTTAAACTGCTAATAATAATCAGCAGAGCAGCTCATCCCCACAGGAAAGGTCAGCTGTGAGCCAGCGTGTGTCCTATCCTGGTCTGGTGTGTCTATGCCTTTCACCTCGACCTCGATGGCCTTAACTAGCCTTTCAGGTCTCAGTGTCCTTGATACATAGAGATGCATGAACTGCTTTTAATGATATATTTGGGGCTCTCAAAGTAGATAATCAAGATCTGGAAATACTATTATTTTGACAGTTGCAACACTAACCCTTTATGAGTGGTTCACTTTCTGTCTGCTTTGGACTGAAGTCTAAGGGTCCAAATGTTGAAAGTCTGGAAGGTGGGGGCTGTGGAGGCAAAATCATGTTCACAGCATGATCGCTGAAAACATCAAAACATTGTCTGTTCTTGCCTTTTGTGAAGTCAGCCCTTCAGCTATTTGTTCAGGTTTCCCTACCAACCTCCTGATGAATGAGGTTTTCCAAGGGCTTTTACACACAGCGCTGTTATTTCACTGGGGCTTGGTGAGTACTTTAAACAGATGAAGACAAAGAAAGCCAGTCATATAATTCAGTGTCTGATTGCTTTTCCACATGTCAGTGGTAAAACGCACAACTCTGCCTTGAGCAGCTCTGAGTGGCTGACTGATTGAATCCAGTAAAAGCTGATAAATTTTGGAATGTTCTTTCAACCCAAGAAAAATAGCTTCTAGATGGAATACTGCACTACAGCACTTTGCACCTTACAGAGAACCCTAGAAATCAGTGCTTTCCACCATTTGACGCGAAGAGGGGGAAGCTAAAAGGCATTCCCAGACTCTCCCAGTAATCACCAATATCAGGAAGACCAGAGCTGACCCACATATTTATTTTTAAACTTCCAATGACTTTTTGAAGTGTTAACTTCAATAATAGTATGTAAGCAACAGGTTATGAATTTAGAAACAAATTAATTTTCATAGTGAGCATTCCCAGAAGCAAAATTTTTACAAAATAGAAACAGAGGCATGGGTACATGGAACAGACTGACAGCTGTCAGAGGGGAGAGGGGTGTGGGGTGAGTGGAGGCATACAAAGGTGGGGAAAATGGGGGCACCCATAATAGTGTCAGCAATAAAAAAATTGTGCCCACTGCAAGAAATATTAACATCAGTTTCAATATATGAAAAGATATTTGATGGAGGGGATATGATGAATAGAATATATATTGACTAAGAAAAAAAATTTGAAAGGTTTTCTGATGAATTTTCATTATTTGTTTTATAAATAAACTTTCTGTTCAGTAAAAAAAAGAAAAGATATGGTGAGTAAAGAACAAATGGAGTTTATTCTTTCTTTATACCACATTTTCTATTCCTGAGGAAAGAAAATTCCCACTTGCTTTATTTCAACAACTTTCCCAGGACAGGATGAGAAAAAAAGAGGACTAGTAAGACCCACATGGGCCATGCCTTTTGTAACCACTCTACCTCCACAAGTAAGAAAATCCAATCATACTGGAGAGAGTTGACAAAAGAAAATCACAAAGAACAGAAACAAACTTTGGGATACAATTTAGTGTGAAGGGGAGGAGGAAAGTACTGGGCAGCAACCTCACTTCCATGACTACTTAGTTGCAGATACATTACCTCTTTTTTTTTTTACTCATGTATTTAATCAGAAAAAAAAAAAGTTCAAAAACCGTGGTTTCCTTTCTAGTGCTAAACAATTACTGCATAATATCTTCTTGTAAAAAATACAAGGCAGTATTATAATCAATATTGCCTCTGCAGTAAGAACTCTGCCCAGAACAGCCATGATAACTGAAAGAAAAGTTACCATTTTTTGAAATTACTACATCAAGTTTCAAAGGAATTCATCACTGCTAAATGATCCAGCATTACAATGACTTTTTACTTGCTACTGATCTTGACTGCTTTATGGAAAGACTAAAGCTAGATGAAACAAATCCATGAAAACTGAGCTCTGTCCAACTCATAATTAGGCTTAACACCTAGATCTGTAGTCAAAGTGACTTCAGGGTTCTTAGGATTATCTTATATCTGCTTTGCCCTGAAGCTGACATGGGAGCTGATGACAGATCTGAGCTGGTGTTCCCAGGGGCAAGTAGAGCAGCCTCCTGGCCTACTTGGCTGTATTCATCCTCTAGCCTCTCCAGAAAGGTTGAGGTGTCTAAGGAACCAGCAAAAGGGCCCAGCTGGTCATGCCACCCTTACCTGTGACTACCAATCATGGAAGTGCTGAAGAGGAAGAGGAACACCAGCATCATTCTGGTTTATCTGTCAACTCTGACTTAAAAACATGGAAACGTTAGTCATCAATTATTATAGCTTTGTCTTCAATGTTAAGAAATTGTGGCCATGACAGTTTCATGAAGAAATATTGTATGATATAAAATAACTACCTTTCCTTTATTCTCCCTTCCGATACTTCATTCTGCCTTAACTAGGTTACCAAGAAGTTTTCCACATTGTGGAGGATAGAAAATCATGATTTCCAATCTTTCAATTCTATAGGAATTAGACACATCACTTCTTCGTGCTTCAGAAACTTCCCTTGAGGGTAATTTTTGTTTATATATGGCTTTGAAAGAGTTGATGTAAAAGGCTTTAAGTAACACATCCATGAGTAGAAGCTTTTCCCTGGACTCCAGGCACAATATATTCCATACAGCTAAATAACAACACCTCACAGTAAAATTACACAAAATCAATAGTCTGTCCACTGATCCAAATACTCCAGGGGCCCATTTCTGAAGATTTTATTGTACATATATTTCAGATGTGAGTACAGTGGAGCACATCAATTCATGCACAGCTGTTTTTCTCTGGTTAGTGCATGATTATTTTCAAGTGTTTTACTAGAACAGATGTTGTAAGAGCATACCGAGTACATGTCTTCCCTCAACTGACACTTTTTTAAATTTACATACACAGCCAATTGCTCTGCTGCTGTCCTCTGGATACTGTGGGGATGGGGACAGAATCACAAAACAATGTCAGTTTTCAGCACCATTCTTCAGCAGAGGCACTTCTGTCTAGTCCCCTCCCTCCAAGCATTGCTAGCAGAGGACCTCTTACTCTCTCTCCCTCTGTCACTTGTTCTTTCTCCAATCCTGTCTCCCACCAGACTGCTTGAAGTGGGTTTTTCCACGCTGAGACTTTTTGAAGCCGAAGCAAACTAAATACACTAATGTCCTGTATAGAATGCAATTTTCTCTGCTGGGTTTGTACCTTCTCCAAACAGTTGAATTTAGATAACAGCTTATTTCCTGAGAGTCAATGTGTACTTCTGCTTGAACTTACTGCCGAGTCAATCCCACATTGGTGCTACAGATACCTGTTACCATGGAAAATAATATTCTGCCACACATTCATCAGAAGAGGCTGCAAACCTTGTCATTTTTGCAACAGCAGAATGCACATAGCCCTAAATGGAAAAGTTTTCCCACCTAAAGGACATGATTTCAGGTCCTTAAAGCATGGAATAGAGGTGGACTGGTGCCTTTAATAGGATGTCAAGTGATTCTCCGAAGTATCTCAGCAGACAAGTAAAGGCATTGTTCTGTCACTCTTTGCCAATTTACATACTACTTCAGGTCTAGCATAATTGTTCAAGTAACTTTAGAATTATTCTAAATTTAGAATACTTGGGGAAGCTAACCGGAGTTAAAAAGAGACTAATTATCCTTTTCAATTCCTCTCTGCCCACGTAGACATGACCTCCCTCTTCATAGTAGGTACCTGAATTTAATACAGCTTTATTCTTCACACAACTTCATCTTCAATTCAGGCCTTTAGGAATTGTGATTCCAGTGGCCATTTCATAATTATCTTCCTTCTGCAATGTTCCCTTCAGCTCACAGTCACATGTTCAATAAACATTTATACTCGTAGCATTCCAGTTATAATTTAGGTACTCTGCTATGTGCTGAGGACACTGGTGTGAGTAAAATATGGCCACTTTCTGGTAGGGAAGAAAGATATCTAAACATATTGTCAATGAAAAAAAGCCTTGTTCTGCACAGAGGACCAAGAGCACTAGGAAAATACTCATTTTCTCTCCATACAAATAAATTAACTCACTTTGTGTTAAAATTTATGAGGAAGGAAAGCTCTCCTTTCCCTTCCATTCAATTCAATATTATGTCTCACTGTGAAAGAATGACCAGCCTTGGTGAAAACAGATGTTAAGCACCAAAGCAGTGCAAAAAGATGTTAAATGGGACTTTTCCTGCAATTGTGGCATTTCAGCTGAGGCATCAAAACTGAGGGCAATCAGCACAGACTCTCCCTCTCTGGAGCATGCCCACTCCTTTCTTCCCTCTCAAGCATGCATCTTTACTTTTCTCTCCTAAACCCTAAAGGTCCCCATGAGACTTGCAACCAGGGGAGCAATGGGCAGTGGCAGCTCATCTGGGCTACCCTCTCTGAGCCTGTCTCAAAGCCCCTTTTCTCTGCCTTTCCAGTGAGCCAAAGCAGCCCCACCTAGACTTTTTCTCCTGTCACTTCTTCAGAAAAAAAAGGAAGAAAGAGAAAGAAAGAAAGAAAGAAAGAAAGAAAGAAAGAAAGAAAGAAAGAAAGAAAGAAAGAAAGAAAGAAAAAAGAGAAAGAAAAAAAAAAAACACTGAGGATAGTAGATAATGAGAAACTCTTCCTTCTAAGGAAAGATGTTAGAGTATTCTCATAAGGCTTATTAAAGGTGGCAAAACTAATCTATCAGTAACCATGTCCTACCTCCAGCCCACTTAAGAGTAAGCTAAAGATTCATTAGTGAGTTTATTTAAGGGGAACATATAGAGGTAGAGAAGGTGGTGTGATTGTGCTCCCCTCTGCCTCCCATGGGTGTTCCACCTCCTAGCCAAGTAAGGAAGACTCTCAAGAGAATCAACTAGAGATACTGGGAGTTGCTGTAGGAAATTCACTAGCAGATGGCTTTTTGTTGAGTACACCAGAGGCCAGCCCTATGTCACTATGGAAATGGAGAGCAAAAAATTCTTGGGAGAACTTAACACAAATTCCTAGATTTGGGTGAAATTCTGTAGGCAAAGACTAGTGTCAGCCTCAGGCTTATAGAAGCATAAAAATAGGAGGCCATCTAAGGCAAATGACAGAAACAATAATTACAGGGTGGGAAGGAAGCATAGCATTTGCTCAAACTTCAGTAGTAATATGTTTAAGGTTCCTGTGGCCAAGCGACACCTTGGAGGGTAGCAAGGCATGAAATGCCTGAAAGGGCCTCACTTACAACAGCTGGCTAGGAAAGTGCTCCCCAGCAGGAAGAACCTATGGGTGTCATGTTTGGGTCAGGGATATCTGCAGAAGGGTAATGATGTGCTTTAACCCATATGAGGGAAGAGTAGAGGACAGACAAGGGCACAAGGAACCTCTGTTTGAACACTTGTTATAATAATGGGTATCAATGGCCAGATTATGACAGCATCAGTCACATCAGTTTTTGTCCCTCTTTCTCTAATTCTACCCTCCCCGCATCACTGACTCTGGTGGAGACAGGAGCAGAACAAATAGGGGCGGGCTGGAGAGAAAGGAAAGCAGAGAGGGAGAGAGAGAGCAAACCTCCTTTCCCCTCTGGATCATAACTATACCTACAGCTTGAACAAGAGAGGTAGTCAGAACCTTATCACCAGATAAAAATTTGAGGTTTGAGATTGAACTAGGCTGGCTTTCGATGACCACTTTAAAATTATACTATTTCTTATAGCTGAAAAAGACCAGAAAGCTATAGATCCCTTCCAAGAGAGAGTCCAGAAAGAGATCCAAGGAAAGTTGCTCCAAAACAGTGTGATAAGAGAAAAAGAGAGCCATTCATGATTGAACCAATTCAGCCCATTCAATAAACCAATTACACTAGAGAAGTCAAGCATCTATACAACAGAAAGGTATACAGAAAAAGTGAAAAAAAACTGAAAACCTTCGCAGGTATCTGTGCTGATGAGTTTGGGCGGCCATAAGAAAATGCCATAGACTGGGTAGCTTAAACAACAGAAATTGATTCCTCACAGTTCTGCTGACTGGCAAGTCCAAGACCAAGGTGCCTGCCAGTTTTGTGTCTGGTAAAGGCTCTCTTCCTGGCTTGCATCTGGCACCTGCTCACTGGGTCTGCACATGGTAGAGAGAGAGAGCAAGTTCTCTGAGGTCTTCTTATAAGCGTACTAATCTGAACATATCAGAGGGCTGTCCTCATGACCTCATCGTCACATTGATCATCAGGGCTTCAGTGTGTGAATTTTAGGAGGACACAATTCAATCCATAGCAGTTTTCTTTTTTTAATCATTGGAAAGGCATCTATTGAGGAAAAATAGTAGGCAATCTATACCCACATTGTAGAATGTCTTAAAGGTAAGAAGTAAAAAATGATCTTGTGCTTAAATTTCTCTGAGCAAAAGAATTGCTATATTATATGTAAGTACAAAACATGTTAGAAGGAAAATTCACTAGAAAAGCAAATCACAATGAAGAAAAGAGGGGACTAAAGCGAGCTTGAGCTTATTGTGTATAAGAAATTCTATAATTAGCTGAATGCATGTGGAGTATATGGTTGCTTTATGATGAGAAATAAATTTAAATCTAAATGTCATGTTAAAATGATGGAGGATCTTGAACTTTAAAACTCTGAGTTCAAAGAATATATAAGTATGTAGAAAATTTTAAAATAAAACTGGCTTGAAGAAAGAGAAATTAGAGAAAGTGAAAATTAAAATGTGTACTTATTACATTTATAAGAACCTGAATATAACCAAATATTGAAGGAAAATTTGTTAACTTGCTTGGAAAAACTGAAGAAAATTTAAAAACACTAGATAAATATGTTGGTTCTTTATTATAAACTTATGTAGCCTGGGGTTTTTAAAGGAAGAAAAATCAGTGAGATATGAATTTAAAGTAATAATATTCAAAATGGTAGATTCAGCGTATGTCTCTTCCACTTCTCCTTTGAAACTCATTAAAATGGCAGTTAAAAAAGACACAAGGAAGAAAATTCATAAAAGCACTGAAAACATATGGGCATCAATGGACCAGATATTTTTGCAGATTTCTAGGTGACAGAGTAGGGAATAGAATGGTACAATGTATACAGGAAAGCAGAGGGAGCCATCACTCAAACCATGGTCAGAGGAAAGAGGGTTGAAGTGGGAAATTAATCATGGAGTTCTTCAGAAAGAGCTAGTAAAAAGAGCAGGAGAACCAATTGCCAAAATGTTTAAATGTAATAAAATGGAGAAAAAATATAGTTTAGACATCTTTTAGAATATAGAGCATAAAAGACAAAGAAATTGAAAATATGAGCAAAAAGATAAGAAACATATAAAAGTCGATCCAAGTTGGCCAGTATCTGATTAACAGAAATCCCATAAAAGGAAAACAAGAGGTACAAGAGGAAGGATTCTATTTTATCTTGATGAGTAACCTGGGGAAATGTGATAAGAGTCCAGAAGAAAAGAAATAGAACCATAGCGAACCACATGCCTCAGCAGTACAGATAATTACATACTTATAATAATATAAACATTGATTATTTTTACCTCAAAAGCAACAAACATAGACAGAAAGCACAGAAATTATGACTACAACAATATAAATGTTATCAACCTTGACAACAGAAAAGCAAAGATTAAACTGAAAGAAATGGGAAGAGAAAGACAAGAGAAGAGACAGAGGAAGGTTAGAGCCGCTTATGTTTTTATCTTAAAGCAAAATCAAGTCAATTGACTACAGTAAACAAAAAATAGAATTATTGATATATTTTCTAATGCTATGATGAGAACCAATAAGGAAACAAAAATAATGATGTAACTATCAAAGTTTAGGAGGAGATGAGCGTTGAGGGTGAGTGAGCCAAATCTTCATCTTTCACAGTAGGGAGTAAGTAGAAACTGTCCAGGGTCATTGAATCAAGAAATAGTCGTTGATGAATTTTATTCAGATAACTACCCGAATTTTTTTATGGTGAAAATGAGCCTGAGCTTGTGAGGGACAGGGCTGGAGAGTTTCATTTCTCATCATAAATAAGCTCTTCTGAATTCCTGATTTCTTACCTTTGGTATGTATTACTTCTACAAAACAAATAAACAAGAATGAATTCACTGAAAGTTACGTATTATGAAATGCCAATTGTCTCTGTTTTCCAAATGCTAACTGAAGTCAAGGTTACAGCCAGGGTGGAAAGCAGATTTTAACCTAGCAAGAAATTGAAGAATAAAACAGCCAATGTAAATAACTCAAGTAGAAGTGTATAGGAACTCAAACAAAAGAAACCTCTTGCATCCTCTCCTTTTCTCTTTCTGTCTCAAAAACACACAGCCCACAGAACTGGCACATGTGATTGTCCCTCAGCAATCTGTTGGCACTCAACACAAAGTAGTAATGGTTACTTCTTCACAGATTCAAATGCTGTGATAAATTCTTGGATGAAAACTAATTCATTCTAGGTGAAAAAAAAGTGTATGTTCAAAGACACAAAATGTGTAACAAATGATAAACACCTTTCTTATCAGCTTCCCAAAGATAATTATCAAAATAGGCAAATACCCCAAAAAGTCTACACCACCAGCACCCTTGATTCAAGCAAAGCATGGTTTGGGAAACTTTTCTGCAAAGGATTAGATAGTAAATGTTTTAGTCTTTATGGATCATACTCAACTCTGCCATTGCAGCATGAAAGCTACCAGTGATGATACACAAACAAATGTGTATGGCTGTGTTCCAATAAAACTTATTTATAAAAGAGGATGTGAGCAGTATTTGGCCCTGAACTAAAGGGTCAAGGTCATTAAGACATTTTTTAATAACTAAAAAGATAGTATATGCTTAATAACTTAAATCACTCGCACTAGTATTACAATGTCAAATAGCATACCATAAATTATTACTATATGTAATTCCTATATCCAAATG
The DNA here is from genome assembly GCF_987537825.1 of Furipterus horrens. Taxonomy (NCBI): domain Eukaryota; kingdom Metazoa; phylum Chordata; class Mammalia; order Chiroptera; family Furipteridae; genus Furipterus; species Furipterus horrens. The sequence continues at coordinate 89,780,555 of NW_028327175.1, forward strand.
CCTTTTGAATAAGATCTGGTCAAATATGAATTAAAGCATACCCATTTAATTCCCCTTTTCTTCCCATGATAGAGACAACAATAAAAATAATGATGAATTCAGCCCCTTTTAGATAGCTAACGTATTTGATCTCCTATTTCTTTATCAAAATGAGATTCCTAATAGGTTCAATTATATATTCTTTTGTTATATTTTGAAAATAATGTCAAGACACCAACTTGTGACACTCTCTCAACAGCATTTGATACAGATGACAACTAGATTTAGGATGGCTCATAAAGGATGTGTAGTGCTTCAAATAAGGGACATAAAGATTAGCATTTGGCAAAAACATTCATGGCTTGATGAAAAATGTCACCTTAGTTATTATTATATCGTATTTATTAAGCAACTTGGTGCTCCTGGGGCCTAACTGAGCACTCTACTAAGACATTTTTTAATGAATTGGCTGTGTGGATGAAAAAGCAAGATTCAAAAATCAAGTCAGCTTCTACATCAATGTCCTAATTATATTTGTGAAGGCTGTGAGCAAAATATGGTTCTAAATAAAATTTTACATTGTGTTAGCCATGTGAGAAAAAAAGGGATGAAAGAAATCACAAGTAACAAGGAAAAGCATTTGATATGTGACCCCCCCCAAAATAATAATAACAAAGATTATCTTACAACTACCTGAAAAAGTCCTTAGGACTGACCTGGGCAGTTCATATCACACAAAGCGGGGAGAAAACCCAAACCTTACAAATTACAGTATATCCAAGGTTGGAGAAGATTGACAAAAATAACCCCTGGCACATGTACAAAGACTTTAATTTTAACAAAAATGAAGGCTTGTACAACATTAAAAGACATGTCTGGGGAAGGTCTGGTTTTGTTTCATTTTGTTTGGTTTTGTTTTTGCAGCTGTATAGAGGAAAACAAGTTCAAGCACCTACCTACTTCATACACTCCTGGGCATATGCGAGCACACACAGAAACACAGCTAGGAATGCTATTTGAAACTCACTGAAGAGATCTTTATAATGACCAGTTCTCCCTCCAGCCACTGCAAGTCTTTCAAGGCAAAGAATACCTTTTAATTCTAACAAAAAATATATACAAATGACCCATAAACAGAGCTTATTTATTCAATTCCTGTCCTAGTCTTCACAGATATGTTTTAATCAACATGCTAATGAGGCATGTTGCTCTGCAAAATCGTTGGTTCCTTATTTAATTTTAACATTAAAATAATAATTGGCATCTAAAGACTATTTCTTAGCTAAAAAACTTTCAACATTTACAAACTGTATGTAGCACTATTTAGCTGAACAGAAACATCCTTTACAAGAAATAGAAAAGACCTCCATTATCAAGGAAGACTTATTGTCCTAAGAAAAAAATACAAAGTACCGGTATGTCTAAAGAACCGTCCGGTCTCCTTTCCCACCAGTCCTGCCTTTGCCCAGTTTGTCCAGATCCATCTTCTTGATATCTCTTGTTGCCTGTCTTGTGATCAAAACTGCCAATTATCTAAGTCCTAATTAGGTAATTGGCTAAAAACCTGAGAAACTATTTCAACGAAAAGTATCAATGACAATTAACGGAAAGTGAGTGAGCCTTTCCCAAATAACAAATATTCAGTACATTTTATCATGAACTTTCAGTGTTTGGGCTCGTGGGAATTCTGTTTCTATAACTGAGCAGATGAGACCAATAACTCAGGGCAAAGGGGCCTTAAGCATCTGGGGAGTTACATCATCCAGTCAACTTTCTCTTTTATCTACAATAGGCCAACAATGCCCATTTGAACAGACTCATCAGGAAATGTAAATTTTGTTTAGTGACTTAAATGTTGATAATTAAGAGGGCTGAAGAAGTGATTTCTCCATGACAGAGAAAAATCTGAAGCAGATAAACTCATTCTGAAGAAACAGAGCTCCTTGGTGAACTGGCAACTTTAAGCGCTCTCAAGTGTCAGTTTCAAGTTCACTGTTTGATCCACAAGGCTATAAGTGCCTGCTTTCTAAAGCAGGTTAACTGATTGATTAAAGGTTAATGTTTGAAAAATAGGAGCAACATAATAGATTGGCAATGGATAGATGACAAATTTCATATACCTATATATTTACATTATATTATAGAGAAGAGAACAAACCCAGTATTTCTCAAAATATGATCCAAGAGCCACCTGCATTTGAATCATGGGCTAAACATTTTAAAATTCATATGCCTGATAGAATTCCTGATTCTGAATCTCTGGAAGTGCCAAAACATCAGCACTTTCAGCAGATTCACTAAGTAATTTTAATGATGATGATATTCCCACAGAATCCCATGTTATAGTTTATTGCTTACAGGTCATATTTTCTTTATGATGTCAAACATCATAACAGCAAGCAAAATATCTTCAGAAGTAAGATAAGAATTTAATGATCAACAATCTGAAAACAGAGTCATCTCCTCCTGAGACCAGCAGGATACCTTCTATCAGTGACAATAACGGCATAAGAAAGCAAATGAAAACATGTAATGTCTCTTAAGGCCTCTACTCAAATCTGGTATATTATCACCTCTTCCTTATTCTATTGGTTAAAGAGGCACATGGCCAAATCCATAGTCACACAAAACAGCATTTTTTTTATTTTATAAGGATATATGCATATCTGAAGACATGTATCAAACACATTCAAGTAAGTGTTGACAAAGTAGGCAGGAATCAGGGTGGGGTTCTAAGATGAAGAGGAATTAAATGAGTAATTAAAACAGAAACAGAGCCTTGTACAGCCCAATGAAAATAATGTTCTATAAACTGGGTAATTAGAGTAACTCAGTATTCTGCAAGTAAATTCTGCACCCACTCCCCAAAAAAATGAAAAAAGAAAAGAATCATCTTCAGACTATTGAAGTAACTTACCCAGGTGACTAATTTCTCTAGGCTAAGTTACTTATCTGCCAATTACAGCTAACCTTGGGCTAGAAAGCATCCCTTCTCCAGCTACACCATATGGATTCTCATCTCTAAAATAATACCCATCCATCTTGCAACTAACACTAAAATTACTATTGTCTATTTTTAAACTTAGTTAATTTTTATTTAATAACATATTAGTTGGGTGCTTAAAACACTCCCAGTCTTGGAGTCTGATTTGATGTGCCTTTAAGAAGCTTATGTTGGAAACTTAGATTGGAAAGATAAGACTTAAATACATTGGATGGATAAAGAACATATCATTTATATTTAGTTTAATTTGACAACTACCCTTTTCATTGTAGCTTGTGTGCTAGGCTCTGCAAAGGATGTAATTAAGAGGAAGAGGGTCACACAGAAAGGACCAGAAGAGAGATACAAAGTGTGAAAGATTCAAAGAAAGAAAATACCACATTAAGGAGATCAGGAAAGTTTCCTAGAGAAAGCGACACAAATAAGCTTTTTTAAAAGATAGGTAAAACTTTATTCTGTTCAGATCTAGAAGAAAAAAGAGAGAGGAAAATTCCAGGTGGCAAGAACAACATGAACAAAGATAAGCAGGAAGTAATTAGAATTGTAAGTTTTGAATATCACAACACAGAGGTTCAAACAATCAGCTTACCAAACCTCTCACATGATTTAGCCACTCTGTTTGGTGCTAAGAATACAAACATTAATACAGCACGGGTCCCTCCCTTGGAGAGCTCACAGTCTGGTTACGTGTGCTGAGTTCCTGGTGTGAAGGAGCTCAGGAGAAAAGCAAGGGAAGAGCAACCCTCAAAGCAGGGAGGGCAGAGTCATGGAGCAGGGCCCCAAAGAGGGGAGAGCGAAAAGCCAGGTGAAGAGGTTAGAAGGGAAGGGCCTGTGAAAAGACATTTGCAATTTACATCAATCTCAAAGATCAAATACTCCTTATACATAAAGAGCTTACAAAAATTGACACTAAAAGGATCAACAATGTAACAGACAATGGACAAAAAATATGGTGCGTTTACAAAAGAGGAAACGGAAATAGCCCTAAACATAACAAGATGCTTGAACTGGCTCTTGATAAGAGAAAGCTACACTGAGATATTATTTCTCTCAAATAAGACTGACAAAACCCCTTATGCGTAAGGGGCCAGAGTACTGTTTGCAAGGGCCTGGGGAAATGAGTGTTCTCATACATTGCTAGAGGGAATGCAAAAGACTACAATCCCCATGGAGGAGAATTTAACAGTATCTAGAATATTTTTAATTACATATGTGGCTTACACTATATTTTTATTGGACAGCACTTCTTTATAACTAATCACTAGTTCACAAAAAAAAAAAAATTGAAGGACAGAAGGACATAGTGAAGACACACAAGGATTCAATCAGTCAAATCCAGTATGAGGAAAATTCTAACAGACAGCTGACTTATATTCCAAAATAGATGGTATGAACAAAGGGATTAAACTCAGACTAACTCCTGAACGATCCTTAGGAATTATCATTAATGCTTAGGTGCCATCGAGGTTATTTTATGAGTCATAGATACATATTGAATTATTTATAGTTCAAATGATATGCAGTTGGAGATTTGCTTTATTTCCTGAAAAAATAAAGTATGTGGACATAGATAAAATCAGAATAGCAAAGTGTTGACTTTTACTGAAACTGAGTGATTCATTGTATTATTTTTTCTACTTATGTATATGTTTGAAATTTTTCATACTTAAAAATGTTTTTAAAAAGGAATTACCTGAGATATAACAGTATCATCTGGAGAGCGCCATGTCTTCAGTGCTAAGAGGAGGGAAAACTGAGCATCAGCTTCCAGTACTATAGAAAGATCCGGAAAGAGAGCACTCAATTAAACCAGTGGGCTTATCAATTTCTAGTACAATTAGTCTGAAGAAAGGTAATAGATGTAAAAGTCAGACTGTAAAAGTCTGGAGGAAGTGATTAAGTATAAAGTGACAAAATATATATATATAGACAATCCTTACAAGGTTTTTAGGCCATCAAGGAAAAGAGAGAGATTTGATTTAGAATTAAGAGTCACAATGATTAATAATTAAGTATCATAATAAGTATCACTAAGTCAATCACATATTTCCAAAAGTCACTAAATCTTCAAAAGTATTATAACATGAAGATGGCACAAGTTTAAGAATCAGAAGATCTAACTTCTAATTTCAAACTGTGAGAGCACATTCATTGGTGAATAAAAGTAGTTCTAAAAATGTAAAATGAAAGGAGTATGACTCTGGATCATCCTTCCCCGACGTACCTAAAAAAAAATATGTGGAGAGAATTAGTAGAGAAAGGAGAGCTTGGGGAGTGAAATGCAATGTCTTGTCCAACCAATGGGCTCAGGACAGAACAAGTGTGTGCTTTGTAAATGAGCAGAGAGTTGAAGGGATCCTTCAAGCCAGAAACAGAACATGTAGCCAGGCACAGTCTGACTCTGGTTACTGCAAGGAAGTAATTAATTACAGTCGGGCTACAGGGAAAGTTGGCATTGACTTGGTCCACAGGTCCCCTATGAGGAACTATCTCCAGATGTTAGCAAGAACTGCTGAGCATCATCAAAAAGTTAAACAAGCCTGAAACATCTAGTGAACAGGCCTGAGGCAATTTCAGGAAAAAGGTCAAGTGTGAGGACAGAAATTCCAAGAAACTCTAAGCTCTTCCATCTGACTCCAAATAAGTTCAAAACAGAAAGCAAATCTTCAATTCATTTACTCAACAAATACTTATTGAGACCAAGCATGCATTAGACTCCATGCTAGGTGTTAGCGATGGACAAGTGAATGTTATTCACCATAATAGCACTAACACTCTAAACAGAATAAACACAGTTTTGAATGCAAGAGGGTTTTATTTACAGGTGAGGAGGACCAGCTGAGGCTCAAAAGAAGAATCTTTATGAGCCAACATGAAAACATCTTTCTAACCCCGAAACAGCTGATCCACTTACCCACACCTTGGGAGATAAGCAGAAAGCCGGTTTTAGTATAATAGAAGGCAATTATGAATAAAGCAATTGCAACTTGTAAAGTAATACGGAGACAATAATAATTTAATTTAAAACCGATAGAGAGGTAGGCACAGAGGAATGCAAAGGAAAACAACTACACAAAAGGTCATTTACTTCATCAAAATGTTCCATTGAGTAGGAAACAACTTCCACTGGTCCAGGCAAGAAATCCTGGATGGGATTTAGAATAAGGGGGTAGTTAAAACGCGACCTCCCTTCATGCTAGAAGTGGAATACCAAATCTCATCTGCAACTAGACAGAGTGTGGATCAGAAAATCACAAGTATATGCAATTCTATGCTCTTGTACGTGCTGGGATATTTTCTCTTGGCTTTATGGGGTGGGGGGTGATTGTTTGCCTTTTTGTTTGTTTGTTTTCAAAAAACTGGGGAGGCATAAATTGTTCAGAGCTTGGTCAAAATGGCTAAAGGAATACAGAATGTGAGTCCCTACTGCTTCTCAAAAGTAACATCCTGGTATTGGACTAGCTCAGAATTTGGCCAGAGTAACAGGGCTTAATTAGAAGATTTGAATCAAAGAGGGATAATGTAGGACTCTCCTTCCAAAATATATAATTTCCTTTAAAATTCCCCCTATGATTATCTTGAGCGGGAAACTCCTTGTTCTACTGCTCCTTTGCCATTCCACAGAGTAATTTTATCACACAGGTATATAACTTACATACTTCACAAGTACTCCTACGTTTCACCTTATTTGATGATTGGTTTGTCAAACAATACCCCTACTTGACAGAAGAGGGCAGTGTGGAGCTCTTGTTTTGCACAAATGCAGCCCCTGTCATGTGCAGTGTAACAATTTGAATACAAATAAACATGTGTTTCCTTATCAAGAGGTATGAAATTGAAAAGAAGTTTGGCATTTGAAGAGCAGAAATAGGGGAGCACTGATGTGGAAAAGAAAGAAGAAGAATAAAAGCATTTGAAAGCATTATGAATGTAGGGGTCATGGAGGTGATAGAAAGAGCAACTCAGCCACATAGTATTCTGTCTCAATTAACCACATGTTCATGTGCATGTTCCCTGAACTTGCTATAATAATGTCATTTGTCCATCTTCTGTTTATTTCACTTCATAAGCTTCTTGTCGTTTAATTAATGCTTTTAAATGAAACATGAAATTTCCTTATCAACTCATTTTGAAAATATATTCTGACTTGTTCATATCTCTCTTCTTTAACCAGAAGACTTCTATAGTGTCTATTACAAGAAATGACAAGGGCAATTATCATTAAAAACTTAGCAGAACAAAGCTATGGTAATGAGGAGTGCTACAATTCATTCACCAAGGTGATAAAAGGATAAAATGAACCCACCTCTCTCTTCCTGATAACAAAGCAATTACAACTTGTAAAGTAATACAGCGAAAATAATAATTTAATAGAAAACTAAGAGAATGGTAGGCACAGGGAAATACAAAGAAAAACAACTATGTGCAAAAGATCACTCACTTTATCAAAACTTCTCATTATGAGCAGAAAATGACTTGACAAAAATGTCAGGAAGCATGGCAATATTTTCCCCAGAAAAAAAATAATTTTTTCTTACTAGTGTTCAGAAGGTTGCTAGTAGAATGCTACAGTAAAAAAAATTCAGTCTATCTTTGAAAATAGTAAGCAATTCACTGACTGGCATGGCTCGATTGGTTGGGCGTCATCCACAAAGCAAGAGGTTGCTGGTTTGATCCCAGGTCGATGCCTGGTTGAGGGTTCAGTCCCCGGTCAGAGCACATACAAGGGGCTACCGATCGATGTTTCTCTCTCGCATCAATTTTTCTCTCCCTCTCTTTCTCCCTCCCTTCCCTTCTCTCTCAAAATAAATAAAACTTTTTTAAAGAAACCATTGTAGTAAACAATGCAGCACAAGAAGAGGTAAAGAATAGTAAGATAATATACACACATACACATGAATATACATACACATGCATATACCCACAAACATGCACACATTGTACACGTGCATACACATACATGCCCATACACCGACATGCACGCACATTAACACAAAAATATATAATCACACACGTGAATACATATACACATTCGGGCATAAATATATGCCCGTGTATACATGCATATACACATACATGCATGACAGAGACATGCACATATATACATATACTTACACACAGAGAGACATACACACATACACAGAAACATACAACACAGACACACTCACAAACACTCAGGCTTAGAGTAGATTCTAAGGAAAAGAATCACAGAACTAACATTTTGAATGAGCCACTGCCATTTGAACAAGTGAGAGACGGCAGCCCCGGTGACCATCTGAGATATTTGGGAACGCTCCAGCTGCCAGGACAGTGTCTGCAGCTCCTGTGCAATGCCAGGCATGCCCCGACTGGCAGAAAGCACATCTGTGGACCAATTCCAGTTCAAGAATTGCTGGTGGAAAAGTGTTCATCAAGGAACTTAAGCATAAAACTGACAGCCAAGGCATTTGAGCTTATGTTTGTAGCCCTGAAATTCACTCCCAGAATCTTAAATCACTTCCACTGTTTCCTCTTTAAATTGGGAATGGCACTGCTTACCTGTCAAGGATGCCGTGAAGATCGGGTAATGATTATAAAGTGCTCTGGAGCTAAGTATTAAACATTACAAGGCACAACACACGCCAGAATCTGGCCTGTACGGCTGACACTGCTCCCCACTGCTCCTGTCACCAATCTTGTCACTCTCCCAGATGTTACTGATTGCAAAAGAAAGAGCCTAGAAACCAGGCTTCACTTCCCACATTTAGGGAAAATTGTATCTTCCCACAATAGCTGTGATAATGGTGCCAAAGTGGATACAAAGAGTGAACATCTTTTATAAATAAATAGCAAAAGCTGAACACAGAGGAGGGTGTTCTGTTTCTCACATGCAGATTGTCTCTCTCTCTCCCTCCCTTCCTCCCGCCCCTTCTCTCTCTCTTCACTCCCCCTCCCAAGCTCCCTTTCTCATTCTTGCTTCTTCATGCTCTCTTAGGCACACACTTATTCTTAACCACAGCTTCTCAACTTTAATATTAAGCAAAGTCAATGTCACATTTATGCATAGTATAACCCACATTAGCCCTGAGTGGCCTATGGTGACCGTGAGAAACTATAAACCTACAAACGAATATGTGATAATATAGTCAATCCCTCATCGGAGGCCTGAATCCCCTCAAATGCCTCGAGTGCTGATAAGTCACCCTACTTGCAGCCCGTTCCATTTATGACGTCCTAATTATTTGGAATTCATTTTATATAGTGATCTACAACCTGCTTCCCGGTAGTTTTCCTCCCTCTTTTAGTTCTGCACTAGGCAGTCACACAAATATCTAGTCCCTCGCCTTCATTTCAGTTCCATAAATATCTGAGAGCAAACATCTGCCCCACCAAAACTCTACAGAGACTACCGGGCAACGCTTCCAAGTTTCGCTGTTATCAGCACACAGAAAGTTTATTTGAGCTTTTTAGAGGATGGACCAGCTTTGACAGCCTCAGGAATATTTTTAAAGGCATTTGAATCTTATTTCAATATTAAGGGATTAATCAACGTGTGCTACTTTATCAGGCACGGTCAGACAACTGAGGATAACAGAAGAGGGTAGACATTTCCAGGTGAGTCATGGACAAGCAGGGGGACGTGTGTGTGTGTGTGGCCGATAGCAAGCTAGCATGTGTCTGGGCTTGAGCAGGGAGTTGCACTGTGGGCTGAGACGTGCAGGCTGGTGGGTAGAACTGGAATAGATATCAAGGGAGGTGCACAGCTCAGAAAGGGTGTGAAACTGGTGAGATGAGCAATAAAAGTTGTAAGTGTCTGATGGAGTCAGCTTTCACATATTTTTGAGGTTTTAGATACCATAAAAGTCATTAGTTTGCCAAGTATTTAAGGAGTGTTTATTATGCACTTACTATTTTGCAGGCACTGTTCTGGACCCTGGGAACTCAGTGGTGAAAAAGTCCGATCTCCTCATAGAACTTACATTCCAGTGAATGGCACAGACAGCACACAAATCAATAAAGCCATTTTGCAGATGGACTATCTTATATCTTTTTAGCCTCTTGTATCTTCAGTTTTCTTTGCTCTGAAATGTGTATTATAACAGTCCCTAAAACATAATACTGTTTGAAGAACTGAATTAAGTAAATGCTGATATAGTTCCCAGCACAAAGCAGTTGCTCAACTAATAGCCAAGGTTATTATGTAACCTTGGCTGTCCATTTTTTTCCTCCATGACAGGTTTTTTTCCCTCAGCAGCCCGTGAGGAGGTAGAAGTCGAGAGATAGACTTTACTGACTCCCCAGTTCTGGCCATTCTGCAGCCAGATGAGTCGCGTGCCAGGTTACACGCACTAAGGACAAAGCTGCTGACCACCCATGTCAGCAGAAAGGAGCACAATGAGTACTGAGGTTTCCTCCTTCCCTGCCTCTACTCCTCATTCTTCAAGTTTCTGACTCCCTTGGGAAACCACCCTTCCCCACACCCAGGCCACTTATTAACAAGGGAGCAAATTCAGTAGGAGAGCCAACTCTGCTATTCTTTAGGTGACCCTCTGGGGCATGGCCCCATGAACAGAACCTTAGAGCCTGCTGTGCAGCTCTCAGGAATCAGCATATGTTTTACAATGGACTTGAAAGAGCATGAATCTGAACTTGGGCCTCTATAGGGGCAGAAGAGAAGGAAGAAGAGCCAAAAGAGGAAGGGAGACTTGGTCCTGGTGAGAGATTTGGGCCCCCTAAAGTCACATCCAATGCCGAGGACCTACACATCCCCTTTTTATTGAAACCAGTTTGAATTGGAGCTTCTGGCAGTTGAGATTGAAAAAGTTCTTCTATCTGTTTAGTTACAGTCTTACCAAATCTTTCTATGGTGAACATGGTCTGGACTTGGATGAAAGCTTAAATAGTTCTTAAAAGACTTTCAGTGATTGTTCCAAAATTATGCAAAGTTCAGTGTGGGAGTGGCTATGGTAGAGGAAGGGGAGAATCAGGTGTTTGCCTCTGGTCAGCTACTTTGCGGCTCTCCATACCAACCAGGACAGACCTCAAGGGCTGGGCTTTGCCGTCCGACACAGACGCTCTCCAGACTGCTCAAAGACGTTTCACCCACACCATCTTCATTCTCTGCCTCTCCTCTTCTTTACTTCCCACAGCCTTTCCCCGTGCCCTTATCTGCCCAGCTCCTCCCCCTCCCAGAATCTGCCAGCCCTCTCTGTGCCAGAGGCTCTGTCCTGCAGTTCTACCACTTCCCGCTTTGAGTGGCAGTGGCTTCTTACAAACATAAATCCACCTGTTAGCAGTGGAAATCCCTATACCTCCTTTTAACATAAGTTGTGGTGTTTTTGTTTGTTTGTTTGTTTTCTACGTAATACTTTATGGCCTTGCTATGTCTTCTCCTTGACCCCTTCCCTAAGCCTCCTCATCAAGCATTCTATAACCCAAACTGCTTTTCTCTGATCCTTGTGGGCGAGGGGGCACAGGTTTCAGTTCGCCTCTTCACACTGACATTATTGATTTCTCTTCTGTGCGATAGGAACTGTCCTCCAGACTTTTCTCTGGATGGAGGGAAGTGTTCTTCACAGGGCTCACTGCCCTTTGTTCTGATACCATGCTCACCAGAAAATCACTGCCCCTCCTTCAGATTCCCTGGTTTTGGGGGTGCCCAGAAATGGATACATTGTGGTTCCTGCAAAGGAACACCCACCACTGTCAATGCATAAATTGACATTCTGCTTTACATTCCTGCCCCGTCATGAGTTTGAATGGCGTGAGTAAGCACCTGGAAAGCTATCCACTTCTGAATATTTTGCTTGATAACATTTCTGGATCAGCAACACTAGAATCAAAGCTTAGATGTCACCAACACACCATTTCCCTCTGCTTCCCCTGTTATGTAATCCAGCCAGCAGCTCTATATTTATCTGTACATTTCACTCTCTAAATGCATCACACAGTGGTGAGGCTCTGATGTTGAGAGAGAGGGGGAAGAATCGTGAGAAGGCAAATGACTAAAGACCAATATAAGTGCTCACAGGCATCCTGTAGCTCTCTGTTGGGACACTCAGGTGAGCTTTCCCTGGGAACCCTTTGTCACAGGCACATTGGCCTCAATCACGCCTGATGTTCCAGAAGAGCCGTATACCCGGGCTTCCCTCTCCCTTCCCCTGCATAATCATTCTCAGAGACACCCACTGGTCTTCTTTGTTGTTGTTGTTTCATTTAAGCTCCTATCCTTGGTTTCCCTTTCATTTATTTTTCTACTTGGATTGAAGGGGAATTGCTCCAGTGGATACAAATGCATTCTGATACAATCCAACAGCTATTTAACGTAAGATAGATAAGACACAACACCTTGATCCCATCCTGGGGAAAGCCACTGTGCACACCCAGAGGGAGGGAGGTTGGATGGAAAGAGGAGCCATGCAGCTCTGTGGAAACAGTGAGGGGATAGACCCAGCAAAGGGAGGAACTTAGGGATGTGTGGTGGGTATAAGGGCAGAAGGAAGCCAGAGTACTAGCAAGACTTCCCAGCTGGTCAAAAAAGTTATATTTTAATAGCTGGATATTATGTTGGATTACCAACAGAAAAATGAGATCATGATAGCTCTGAAAGTTTTGTTTTGAAATGTATATCCCACTGTCATAACAATGGAAACCAATTGCGAGTTGTTGAGAAAAGAATCAATAAACTGCTATTAGAAACAGGAGGGTGGCAACACTGAACAGGAGATGTTGGGAAGGAATGGGCCTAGCGTAGGAGCTGTTGCAGTAATACAGATCCCAGTCTCCTAATGGCAGAAATAAATGGTGTAATTTTTTTTTAATATTTTAAATAAACAATTACACAATGTTCAACTATCTACGAGAAAAAAAAATCAAAGATTACTCTCATTACTTAAACCTAGAACACTGGATGAATGGCCGGTACTACACAGCCCGCCCACAGCACCAGCCAACATCACCAAGTGGGGCTCGTAGAAGTTTGCCAGCGCACTGAACTCAGGTATCAGTGCAACTGCTTACGTTAATGCTTAGCAGCATTCATGCCTGGGTCAAAAGTCAATTAAGATATCCCAGAGTCTCCAAACTAGCTGTGCCCAAGAAGACTGGACTCTCAGATGGGCATGAATGGACCATACCCATGTAGAGCATTTCACTTGCTCTTTTTAAATGATAAACCCACTTACAGAATGTGAAATAAATGTGTTAGTGTATCTATAAATAAAGTCTGTGTGTTCTCTTATAATCAAATGGGGGTCAGGGTGATTTCAGGTCCTATGTACTATTTAGACATTTTCCGTGTGTCATCTCTATAGCTATTTTTTAGACTAATCTGAAAGAAAAACTGCTTGAAAACTAACATTTCACTAAAGGGTACATTTTTTTCTTCTTCTTGTCAAGAGTGTTAAAATAAACACTATACTTTTAGCAGATAAATAATCATTCCAAGAGACAGAAAATGCTCTTGACATTTTTACAATAACAGGTTATTAATATAATTCACTCTGGCTGATAGCATGTAGAATACATTTATAATGCAGCCTGAATAAAGGTTAAGTATATTTTGTGTTTTATTCTGCATCAAACATAAACATCTGTCACACCAAACCGTAGACATAAGAACTCTCTTAGAAATCTATGGTTCTCAAAGGAAAATGAGCAATTGGAAAAAACTCCTCTTCTCTAGATAAATTCCCTATCAATAGACCTAGAAAACAGCACTAAAAGAAGGGAAAAGAATCACGGTCTCCAGGGTATGTCTGCAAAGTGTCATCCTGGAAGCCCAACAACACAATCCCACAGTTTCAGAAGTGCACTGTGGCCACACAATTACATTAACTCCTGGAGAATAAGTAATCGAGGCAATCAGTGCTGGCTCTTCCCACAGAGACATCATTTGTTTTCTGAGCAGCTACTCAAGAAGAACATGAGAAAAGGAACACGCATATAACGAGAACTAAAGACACCTGCACCATTCTCCCGAAAATATTTCCTTAGAATTCTCAAGAAGTTGTCATGTCCACTTGAAATGAAACCAGAGATTGTTTATATCAACGAGCTTTCTAAAAATAAAGAAGATGACGCAGGGACGAGACCTTCCTACTAAATATTTACAGACCCAAAAATATGAAGGGAAGCTGTTCTTGTTTTCAAAGGAACTTATTTGCGTATTGTGGAACACTAAGCATATATGAATATGCATGTTTCTCAGTATAGTTGTGCCCTCATCTCATCCACTGAATGAGAGATTTACACAAAGTATTTGTTTTCCAAAAAGAGCCTGTAGTTTATAAAAAGGACGCATTACAGGTTTCTTTTAAAAAGCATACTCCCTGCTGTGTTTAAAATTAGTCTATTTACAAAAATGTGAATTAGCCACAATTCTCCAGAAATGCATTTGCTCCCTAAAACAAGGCATCCCTACTGACAGCTGCAGGTCTGACTGTTAGTCCCCAGGAAAACCTGTCAGGCTCTTCAGCAAAATAAAACAGCACTTAGAGTTAATAATCGCTGCATTGTATTACTAACCTAGCATAAAGCAAGACAACTCCTGAAATCTTCAATGCTCCTTCTGCATGCACTGGCTGCTCCCCGCCATTCACACCATAATCCACCTCTTTAGGCTACCCTAGAATACAAAAAAAGGCAGACCTTCCCTTTTCTAGACATTTTTTGGCTCCTTCAATAGGACGTGCAAGTCCAGCCACGCCCCACCTGCCTCCAGTTATCCCAGTCCAGGACTTTCCCACATCACCTCCTGTTCCCTCCAGCCCTCTCTCCACAGCCCCTTCCCTTTCAGCTGCCAGCTCCCTTCTTCACTGATGCGATTGACACCCCCGCCCCCCCCAGACTAGGTCAGTTCCCATGCGCGCTCTCTCACTTTTCCTACATAGCATTTGTCCAGAGATTGTATTTAACTAACTGGGATGCTTTGATAATATCTGTCGTCCCTATTCCAGGTTTCATGGGGCAGAAACTATGTCTGAATATTTTATCCCATTGCCCAGTGGCAAGCATAGCACATAATGCACTGGAAGAAAAAGATTTACTGAATGAAGAAGTGAACCCTGCTTTCTCCTCAATTTTATTCACTATTTTTATCCTTTATCAGTAAAACTTTATTAGAACACACACATCTGTTATAAAACACACTTCTCCAAAGAGCTGTACCCTACTGTATACACCCATTCCTTTCTGAAGTCTTTTCAATCTCTTTCTACAGCTACGGGGCTACTGAAATCAGGCTCCCAAGGTTTGCCAACAAACCTCTCCTAAGAGACAAATTCACTGGCCTCCTCAAGCTTCATCTCCTTTCACTTCCCTTCAGAGGATGATGCTGACCTGCCCACCTTCCTTTGTTTGCTTCCAACTTACCATTTCCTGCCTCTCTCTCCCTCTCCCTCCCATCTCCCTTTTCTGGCATTTCCTCAAAATGATCTCTGTCCTTCCCATTCCAGCCCTTCCTTCTGACCTCTCTACCTCAGTTAATAATACTACCGTTCTCCCAGTGCCCAAGTTTTAAAGCTGTTCTTCCCAGACATTCAGTTCATCAATGCCATAAGCTCCCTCCAGGGAAGAGTCCTACTGCCAGAGCTCCAGTTCAAATTCTCCATAAGACTTACTCCAGGACCATTTCAATTTGCTCCTCACTCTGGTCTGTTCTGCACACCATTGCCTTCTTCAAACAGAGCCCAACAACATCATCCCTCCTTCCCATTGCCTCAAATACCAAATACAAACGCCTCAGCTTCACTCTCAAGGACAGCATGACACTGACCCCTGGAAAAATGAGCGATTCCTAAACACACCTCTCAGTTCCCTACTCCCATGCCATCAGTCATGAACCATTGCCAAACCATTACCAAGTAATAAAATAAATAATAAAAATGGTAGAAGTTTATGAAGAATTCAAAAAAATGAGATTATTTTATGACAAAATTTAGTTACAGGAATGTTTTCACATTGGTTAAGATAAATACTGAAAAACAAATCGAGACAGAACAAATTAGATATCTGCAGTACAGGACTGATGGAGTAAATTAAAGCCTATTTATATAATGAAATGTGCTTTAGGCACTAGATATTGGAGGTATATTTCTTAACATAAAAAGTTGTATTAAAACATGAGTAAAAAAGTTCAGTATAAGATCTATGATATAGACATCGTCGTCGTCGTCGTCGGCAGCCATCCGTCTCGAGAGACGATGGTGTAGCTTCTTCAGAGTCTATCTGCACCGCCAAGAATGGCTGTGCAGTCCGACTCGGGAGTGACATGGTATCTGTCTCCTCCCGTGTTGAATCGACATCTTGCGATGACGCTGAAGCTACAGAGCCTGGGCAGGGTAATATGGAGGGTCTGCTGTTGCCCATGCAGCAGACCCCCCCTCTCTTCGCAGCTGAAGGGTCCAAGGGAAAGACGGAGTCGATACAGCTTGGGTTCAGGTGCGCCGCAGGAGTTGCCGGTGTTGACTACAACGTCAAACCGCCTTAGGGACTCCGGCTCCGGATTTTCTGTCGGGGTTTACTCCCTTAGCCTTTCCCCTGAAGAGGTATGCCGCAAGGCAGCGGAGGTTTTTTGGAGTCAGAGTTTTCCTTCTCTGATGTACCCTGACTGGAAGATCGAACCAGCGACACTTAGCTCGCAGGCCGACGCTCAATCCACTGAGCTAAACCAGCCAGGGCAAGATATAGACATATTTATTAATATATGTGATATATACGTATTTATTAATATTTGGTAAGACAATACACCAAAAGTGTAATAGTGTTCACTGGGTGTCATAAATTATACATATTGTCCTCTTTTTATGACATACAAATTTTCTATATTATTAGATTTTTCTACAGTGAATGTGCTTTTTTTTTAATGTTCTCTATATTAAAAGGAATGAATGATACCAATACTCTTTTAAAAAATATGGAAGGTGAGGAAAGGAAAAATAGGTATATTTAAAACAAAGACTAATTAAAATTACAGCTGCAAGACTTTCTGTAGTGCACAAAAGAGAATAATATTTCAAGGGAAAGATGATACTTATCATTATGTAAATAATTTTTTAAATATTGTCACACCAGAATTTTTAGTAAGACACTTCAACAAGAAAGCAAAGTGTAAAGAGTCAAAGAGTAATGAAAGCATAAAGAGGATAATAAGGTGGGGGCTGGGGGTTATCTCTAGAAAAGAGAACATAGAACAGTCCACAATCAATGAATTAGTACAGTTCCCAAGTATTTCCCCCCAAAACTCACTCTCTATTACAACCTCTGTGAAGTCTTCACTTTAATCTCACATAGCCCATTTTCACCAATGAGGATTCTGAGACTCAAAGAAATCAGGTAACTTGTTTGGTGATGAGAACTCATAAAGCCAGGTTTGACTATGAATATGAATACAAGTTCTTCTGACACCACAGTGCCATTCACATGTCGTTTTTGATCAAATTAATATACATGAATAAACCTCAGAGGAAAATATATTTTCTTGGAAAGTAAAAGTGTATTGCAAGTTGGAATACATTTTGGAAATAAATGGAATAATAGAATGACATCAATAAATTAAAAATCTAATTTATCATCTAGGTGAGAGATAATCACAAGGAAAGCAACATTAATATAAGAAAGTTTACCTTTAAACTTGACTTTAAAATAGATTTAAAGTAAAATTTTAAGGTACTACAACTACTGTAGTTATTTGTAATTTATTCAGGATCTATAAGATAGCATTTTTCAAGTTCTATATTCTGCTTTTTGCTTATTATGATGTTTTGCATCAGAAAATTTGTTATGAAAAAATATAAGGTAACACTATATCATAATTTTTCCCTGAAAAAATATATATTTATACAGAGTAAGGTAAAAGTAGGTTTCTGTGAGTACACAAAACATAGTTTATCCTTGTAGTATTATTTGTTAATTATTGTATTATTTTCCATATGAACAACCTATTTTTGCTCCACCATATGTATAAAATGGATGTAATAGTGTGTTAAAATACTTTATATAAAATTAATATTAGCAATTTATAACATGACAAATAAAATGTTAAATAGATAAGCTTTTGAACAATTCCATAAGCATTAGAAAATTCTTACATAGCTACTCTTTTAAAAAGCCATTTGATATATTAGTACAAAAGAGCATTCAATGTCTTAATTACCCTGACCTTGGTAATTATTCCATAATGTATATGCATATCAAATTATCCCATTGCAAACCCTGGCTGGTGTGGCTCAGTGGATTGAGCGTCGGCCTGTGAACCAAGTGTCCGGGTTCAATTCCCAGTTAGGACACATGATTAGGTTGCATGTCAGGTCCCCAGTTGGGGGCGCGAATGAGACGCAACCACATAGTGATGTTTCTCTCCCTCTCTTTCTCCTTTCCCCTCTCTCTAAAAATAAATAAACAAATAAGTTATTATTTTTTCATTATCTCATTGCAGACTTTAAATATATACAATTATATTTGTCAGTTACTCCTCAGTAACATTGGGGGAGGCATCTCAACACACTAGAAGTCAAATGACCTGAGCTTCTCGTTTTCCAGACAAGGTACAAGGACAGTTGAATTGAAATCATCAAGAGGGTCCATAAAAATGCTAAAATTGACAGATTTTAATGGACTGTAATTTTACTTTATTACATTTTATGCATAATGTTATCTTATTTCAAAATTTACATAGGCCAGTCCTTTGTAATTCATTTAAAAAGCTATGGGGACAGTAGAAAAGATATTAGTTCTGAATGGGTAATGGTGGGTAGACAGGGGGGCCTGAGCAAGGAAGTGGAACAGAGCAAATAGATAAATACATGAAGAGAAACCACATCACAAATCAGGAGACAGCAGGGTTCCATCCAGCCCTTCCAACCAAAGCCCTCAGTCAAGCCTTCAAATATTCAGATTCTGCCCTGGCTTAATCAGGAAGGGATCAACTTGTGCCTCAGGTCGCTCAATTACAATGAAAATAAAGAGCTAGTCAAGTCTACTACACCCCTTAAGAGATACAACCTATCCAAATTATCTGCAGAATCAATCTTAATTTGCATAAAAGATGAAGAAAGGTATTTTGAATTAACATTGATTGGAGCAAGCATTTTCATTTCAAAAATAACTAAAAGAACAATGTTTTCATTGCAATGTGCATATAAAAATTTTTGACTATATTTTCATCTCGTAGGCTATTTATGGAAGAAGCTATGTGGTGCCCTAGACAAGACCCAAACCTGGCCATGAACAGCCCTAGCAATGAAGGGGTGATCTACCACTGACCAGACACGTGAACTTGAACAGTCATTTAGCCCTCTGAACTTTGCCTTGCCAATTTGTATTTTTCTTCCAACCCTTATATTGTATACTGTTCAGGATAATGTGACTATTTTTTAAAAATACATTTGAAAAAATTATAGTACCTTTACTTTTTAAAAAGGTGGGGTATGAGAGGGCATGGTCAAATATTATATGTGTAAAAAAGCAGTTACCTATCTTTAATCAAAACATGGTGAGTTGGCTGGTTCAATTAAGACAGAAAATAAAATTCCCTGTTCTTTAACAAAAAATTCCAACTTTCAAATAACTCTAAGCTTATCATAAATGTATGCCTAAAGAGAAAACAAAAATATTAGCATAAAATACTCTGCATTGAAAGGGTTAATAAGTCATTCTGGCATCATAATCAAAGAACTGGACTGGTTTTAAGACCAAAATTAATCAAATTTCTGAAATGTGCTACCTGCCTAGCTTGAACATCTCCTTAGTATTGAAATAGAGAAAAGGCATGAGATTGAGAATCACTTATATGACTAGTTTGTAATAAATACTGTTTTGAATTAGATGTGATTTAATTTGCCATGACTGTTTCATCTCCAGAAACCCAGTAGGAGCTTAGCTGTTAAGATGAACTCAAGCATGGAGTTCTTTTGTTAATCATTAATGGCCCCATTTCACCAAAATTACATTTCCACAGCTGCCAACCACAAGTTCGGTTGTCTCCTGAATGCTAGAGTCTGATCCAATAATGAACCTGTAGCTCACTTTCCGCTCTGAACAATCACTCAGAGTATGTAACCCTTAACCCTGCTGTTAAATGGATCAGAACTCACTGACCAAGGATAATGGCATCAAGAAATCTACTCACATGATTTTGTTACAGCATCAGATTATCAAACACATTGATTATCTTTAAAAGTTATGAAAGAAAAACAAAAAATCTCTCTCCTTTCCCCATTATCTCAATCCCAATTCAGTTTTCTAATTCAACTTATAAACCTAGTCAAAATATAGTCACATTTGATGACAAGGAATTTATAAGAGTTAATATCTATGTAATGCTTTTATGTGTTGGATACTTGACATGTACTTTTTTATTTAATCACCACAACATATCTAAAAGTAGGTAATTAAAATTAAACTCATGTAATAGATGAAATAATTGAACTTTCCAAATTCACACAACCAGAGCTGGGATTTGAACCAGTCTGACCCCAGAGCCCATGGTTAAGAACATATGCTCTAGTAGAACATGCATTATAAACATAGGAGGATTTCGTTTAATTCCTTTAAGTGAAAAAAAATTTTAAACAACATGATCGTACATTTTTTTAAATCTATATGTGTACTTTTATCCATAAAAAAAAGACCTGAAACGATATATCAAAGGCATTAACCATCTTTATTTCTGAGAAATGCAATTATAAGAAAGAATTAATTTTTTATCTATGCTTTTTTTCTACCATTATTTGTAGTTTTGATATCTTATTTTAATAGTTTAAAATAAAGTACATTATCAGAGATGGAAATTATAAAATAGACATTTTAATGATTAATTTAATTTTAAAATATACAGAAAAACTGAAGGCCTGGATGAAAATTTAAAGTCTGAAATAGGTATGAATTAATAAAGGTCACACTAGAAAAGTCTGTAGTTATATTTGAAATAGTTAAATATACCAATTGAAGAACCCAGTATTTTCTAAGGAGTTTAAGGATCAATTTCATTACAATTCACAAATGAAAGACAAGAAGTATTATTATGCTGGCCAGGCTAAGACAAGAGTCCATTCATCTTAACAAGAAATTAACATTCTTTAGCAAGATTGATCATAGGGTCTGACCTCTCCCCTCCCTCTGGAAGGAAATTATATGTTCCAGACTCCTCTGTCTCTGGATAACATAACATTAAATCAAACAGCTGGAAGTAAGGAAAGACAGTATCTCTTATAGGAAACTCTTTGTAAATCTAAGAGTAAATCTCCATAGCTCCACAAACCTATCAATTTCACACTATCTTCCTGAAACCTCTATTCTTTTAACTGCTTGATTTTATTACTGACTGAAATTTGTATCAGTTATGGTCATAATAAATATCATATCATATAATTCATATATAATTTTAATAATTCAGTCTATGCCATTGCCCACATATAAAAAAATTCCTAAAAGAGCATAAAGGAATGGAAATCAGAGATATTGCATTTTTGTGCTTAGTTCCAGTCTTGGGTGCACTGACCATTTTTTTCTGAGCATGCCATCTCTCAGAGTGGGGTTTTGAGTGGCTAATCCTTATTCCTTTGGCCTTTCTGGGAGGTCTGAGAGAGTGAGGATACAGTCAGAAAGCACTAATTCGTGAGTGAGGTTTAGAGGTAGAAATCACTCAACATCTCCCACAGGGCAGAAGAATGTGCTACTAAAGAAAAGAAGGGACCAGGAACTTAGTCCCCTGAAGGATCGGTGTGACCTCTTCAGCACCGTGGAAAACTGTGTTAAAAGATAATTTTTTAAAAGGTAAGCTCATGATTCTCATACAAATACAAAATAAGTGCATGTCAAGATTTTAATTAACTCATTATTTAATGAAGGAATCAGTAAATTGTCTAAAACAATTCAAATGAGTATTTGAAGAACTCATATATGAGGTCTGTCCGGAAAAAGTCCAGCCATTGTCGATATGATGAGAATAGTTTGCACGACATCGATGTAACCTGGCAGCACAGAGAGTGGACTGGAATGTGCATGTGTGAACAACAACAACTTCACTGTACTAGTCAGTGGGGACAGTAGACTCTGTTGAATGAGCATGTGTGCTGTGTGGCCATCACATTCAAAATGACTGAGCTAGTACAGCAACAAATCTGCATCAGATTTTGCATTAAGCTTGAAAATCCCTCTGTGAAAACTATTAGGATGATTCAGGCCACAGCTGTGGGCAACTGGTGATTGGCAGCTGCATCACGTCTCATGCAGAGTTTTTTGGCAAAATATCAAATCACCCAGGTGACTAACCTCCCTACAGTCCAGATTTAGTGCCCTTGGACTTCTGGCTTTTCCCAAAACTAAAATCACCTGTGAAAAGGAAGAGATTTCAGATCACCGATGAGATTCAAGGAAATACAATGGGGCAGCTGATGGCAATTGGGAGAATGGTGTGCGGTCCCAAGGTGCCTACTTTGAAGGGGACTGAGGCGTCATTGTCCTGTGTACAATGTTTCTTGTATCTTGTACCTTCTTCAATAAATGTCTATTTTTCATACTAAGTGGCTGGCTACTTTCTGGACAGATCAGGTACGGGCAAAGCTGAAATTAATTTGTTAATAGATGCAAAAATGGTCAGTATACAAGGGCTATTAAATGTACTATTTAGAAGCAACTTGAGGGGGAGGAGCATCAAGTACATGCTATCCACCTGACAAAATGTATTTGCATCTCATTGAACAGGGACCATTTGCTTTACCATGAATGTCAAACCTCTACGTCACCCAGTAATCTTTGTGTTCATTTCTGAGTATTTCACAATATTCTCTAACATTAGTATAATCTGGGTGTCCCCAAGTTCACTTTTCTGGGTTTACATTTTTCTGCACTATCCAATTTAATATCCAAGCTTTGGCCCCTAAACCATAGGAAATCATGTGCCCTTCAGGATGTAGTGAACAATTCCCCTTTCCTTACTCCCTAATGCACCACTAACAGAAGGTTGTAGGATTTAACAGATTCCTCCCAAGGGTTTTGGAATAAAAGACAGGAAATGACAACAGCACAAACAACACCTTAACATTCCTAAAATTTACTGGACTATTGCCATTCACGGGAATTTCTCCCTGGCTGCTTTTGTCTGTAGATCTTACCCACTTGCCACGTCCCTGCCCCCTTCCTTGCTACCTTCACTGATGGTCTTTTCTTTCATCTCTCCTCTCCTAGTTCCAGGAATACCTAAATGTGCAAGGGACATACAACCCAACAGAAGAGCAGTAAAATTTGACAGAGCACATTAGCCCTTTTCAACCAAGCCTCCTCTTCTAGTGAGGGCGACAGTGGTGGTGGTCAGGGCCCTTGCATTTCAGAACCTAAAAAAGCCATTGTCATGGTTTTCTGAATAACTCAGTCATCTCTCCTGGATTTCCATCCTTACCAGGGGAAGAACCAGCCAGACCTTTGAAATTACAATTTTCCTTAACATGCTAGTGCTCCATCCATCACAAAAGTATAGAAGAGGAAGCAACAGCAAAATGTATGTGTTCCCCATTCCTCAGCAAACCACCTGAGTAATGTCATTTTTTTCCCTGTGATAGCATACATAGTGTACATAAATTAGGCTCTAAATACTTTTTAAAGTTTAGTGCAAAATATAAGATACTAATATGTAAATCAAATGTATCAATGTTATTAAATCACCAATTAAAGAAACATTTTGTTCCAAATATTTCTAAGAACCACAATTACAGACTTTAGAACATTTAAGAGGTAGACAATAAAACAGTAGCTTATTTTAAAATACATTATGTATACTTCCAAAAAAGGAATTAAGATGGCTTAAATCAATGACATATCATCAAATGACATTAATCATCAAAATCATTAAAACAAGGCTAACAGGACAAGAACAAAATTGTAAAGGAAAATGAGAGGAGGAAAATCTCCCTTTTGTTTATGATTGTTATTATTACAAAACTCTCTCAAGAACAGCATCTCTTCTGATCATCAGCACCTCTCCCTCGGAAAAGATGGGAGCCATGGCAATACTACCGTTTACAAACAAAATAACTCAGGCATACAGAGGCTGGATGATTTGCCCCAGTCCAGAGAGTCTGAAGAAGCAAGTCCAGATCTGGAAATTACATCATCTGACTCGAAGCCCAAAGCTCCTCCCTTTCCACCATGCCACTTCGAGAACACAAAAAATAATTTTAACTTGTAATATAGGTATGACTAACAATATATTTTTAGAATTGTCTAGCCAATGCAATACCTTTAAAACTTAGAGCCTAGATTTCAAGTTGATTAGAAATTTACCATAAAACCTCAGCACTGCTGAGGAATATCCTAGAACTACAAAACCAGCAGCTGACAGAAGCAAAGGGTTCAGTAGGCCCTGTCTGCCTTGTACCCATGGTCCCTGACTCAAAGCTCTCACCTCCTCACTGCATTTCTACCCTAAGCACTTGGTCTTGAATTGTCTTACTCTGGAGTTGTGCAATCCAAACCCACCTGATTTGAGGGGCTATGATTGGTCCATCATTTCTCCCATTTAATTTACTGCAGCAGAAGAAATCTTGAGGCCCTCCAGGACCTTGATAACCTAACAGCTAAATCCTCTTAACTGCACTGCTCTTCAACCCAGGAACATCCTTACTTCCTCCTGGGCTATCAGCCCACGCCATTTCCTTTCCAAATTGCAGCTACATTCCCCCCATCCCCCTACTCCCCAACCCCCCGCACACCTTCCTATACAGGATCAGCTCATAGTCAGCCTATCTGCAGTATAGGAAACAGCCCACAGATAATGAAGTTTAGTGGTATCACACAATAACTGTCAATCATAGCAGCTCCATTACCCTCATGCCAGCAACATAAAATAAATTAACACATTTACTAGTGTTCTCATAGTTTGTGTTCTTTCAATACTTTGTTATTTTTTTTTATCATGGTTATTCTTGTGATATACTGTATATATTAAGAGACAGTACACACTTTCTCAACTTCTCTCATGGTGAGAATTACTTATGATTATACTCTTGAAAAAAATAATTTTTGCTGAATTATTTGGTACTTACTGTTGGAAAAGAATTTATTCTAAAAGAAGCTAGTGCTTTGGAGAGAAATTGTCTGCTTAGAGTGTCAAAGGAAAGAAGTTTTCTGAGGACACACTCTATTTTTTTTTTTTAGTTCTTTTTCAATATCCCCCGAGTCAAAAAATCACAATAGAAAAGTAATTTCAACTTTCACTTAAAGTCAACATGAAGATTCAGCTACATATTTTTCAAACTTCCTTTATATCTTTCAAAAGTATCGAATCCCGTCCCCTCAATGAGAGCTGCTTCTATTGTCTTGCCATAATTCTTCAACCATCAAAGTCTCACAGATTTGGGGCTAAGACCAAACATACTAATAGAGAACAATTTTGCATCAATTTTAGATAAAGCATATTTCTGTGTTATCATATGGAAGCAAGGATACTTTATTTCATGAAATTAAATATCTTCAAAAGTTATTATATTTAGATATTAGCATATCTGAACTATGAAGCGTAAGTAAGGAGCCCTCACCTGGTGTGCCCCAGGCTTGTCCATGTGACTCCGAGCTCAGAGAAAATATTCAAATAAGTACCTGAAAGAGAGAGTTCGATGCATGTCAATTCACCAGAACATGTCTTTACATAAAATAAATAGTTTGGGTTTTTTTCCTTTAACAAACAAGTATGTGTGCATGCATATCAAGGTAAGAATAAGCAAAAGTAGAAACTGGGAGAAAGAAACAAATCTGCCAAAAAGGAGACCCCACTTGTGTTAGATAAAATTCACCCAGAACAAAAGAAAAAAAAAAAGACATTGTAGGAGAGGTCTAGAGTGGTGAAATCTGCACTTTTTAAAAATATATTTTATTTATTATTTTTAGAGAGAGGGGAAGGGAGGGAAGAGAAGGAAACAGACATCAATGTGTGCTTGCCTCTCGCACGCCCCCAACTGGGGACCTGGCCCACAACCCAGGCATGTGCCCTGACTAGGAATCGAACCAGTGACCCTTGGGTTCACAGGCTGGCGCTCAGTCCATGGAGCCACACCAACCAGGGCAAGTTTGCACTTTTAGGTGTATTCCATGTGTAACAGTGGTGCCTGCTCGCATAGACAGGAACTGATGTAATCCACCCTCTAACTACAGGCTCTGAAGCACTTGTCCACCCCCACAAAAGGGATCCAGAGCTCACACAGGGTCCAACAGGTGTTCACAGGACATTACTAGAAAGCTTCTTCACTGGGCATCCACAGAACAGGTGAGCTCAGTTTAAAAGCCCAAGTCAAGCCCCTAAATTACTTCTGGACTAGCTGCAAATTAGATGACCTGGACCAAGTAGAGCAAAGTTCCCTGACCAGTGTGACTCAGTTGGTTGGTCATCATCCCACAAAGCAAAAGGTCACAGTTCAATACCTGGTCAGGGCACATGCCTACGTTGCAGGTTTGGTCTCTGGTTGGGGTGCATGCAAGAGGCAACCAATTGAATGTTTCTCTCTCACATTGATGTTTCTCTCCCTCTCTTTATCCCTCCAACTAAAACTGTCTTCTTCAATTCTACTCAGCTCCTGGGTATTCAGCCAAGCCCATGCCTGACTGCGGCCTCTGCCACAGCCCACTCAGGGTACCGGGTTTTTATCCTAGGTCTGGCTCCAGGCATTCAGCTTTTTTCTCCTTCCTTCTCTCTTCTCCCATATCTCCCACTTCCCGTCTGCAGTGTCTGTATCTAGTCACCCCAAGACCCTAAGAGCCTATTCTCCTTCCCTTTCATGATAGCATGAATGACTCCCATGGATGGCTGGGGGGCAAGGGACAAAGAGAAAGAAGATCTGCATGGCTCTGTCATCAGAAAACATTACTGCATGATCCTTTTCCCCTAAACCTCCTCTTCGACTTACAGCAAGAATCGTACAGAAAGGGAAAAAGTTACTATTGCCATCAAACTACATCTAACATTCACATTCTGCCATTAAGATATTCCAAACATGCACCACACTCATGAGCAACAGTTGAATCTGTACTTTGTGTACATAATTTCAACATTTTTTCACTTTCTTACAACAATACAGTGGTGGAAATTAGTGAGATAGCAGGAAAATACAAAGAGAGAAGTGAAAGAAAAAAAAGAAGAAGAAAGGAAAATTACCATGCTGTTGAACTACAAATGGTGTGTCCAGATCACAAAACTCCAAAGATTAAAAAAAAAAAAAAAAAATCTGTGATACAGGAAAGCAATGGAAGGGGAAAGGAAGCTGAGAGAGCTTTCTGTGTGAACGGAAGGAAGCAGTTTTTCTCTTTGAAAAGCACATGAAGGTTAAGCCTTTGGGGAACTCTGACTGATGATTTTCTTTCATGAACCAGCCCACTTTAAACACACTTCCCTTGAGAAGTGGCATCACCATTTCATTTCATGTTCAAGGTCACTAAAATGCTCCAAAAATAAGTTTGAAGCCAAAGCAAAAGGAAGAAAACAAAAAAGCAGCTTTGACAACAAAATGATTATGTGAACAGGTACACTGTGCCTGCCCCTGCCCCTGTGGGTGTGGCCTTGGTGTCTCTTTTTTCCCCTAATGATTCAGCCTGTTTGCAGTGGCCGCACGCTCAGGGGAAGAAAGACGACAGAGGACATGTGCAGTGATCAGAGCAGTTAGTTTGGGAAGATCACATAATACTGATCCAAAAGGACGCACACCATTCAAAGAAAAACTGGAAAGCTGGTGTTCATTCTGGGTCACTGTCGGAGGCCCTGGACAAGGGTGACAGAATGAGCCTGGACTGTTTTAGGGAGCACGAAGGAAGTGGCCCAGTCTGTTAAATGCAGCAGATCACCGAAGTCAAACTTGGGGATTCTCTGGATGTTATTTACTTCTCAGTCTTTAATTCATACCAAATCCTGTTCTTTCTTTCCGGAAGCGTCATGGATAACTATTTTTACCCCTTTATTTGATTTCTGTCCAGGCTGCAGTTCTCTGCTACCTGCAACAACTCCCAAAATGGTCTTCTGGCCTCTGGTCACTTTCAAAGGTCAGTCTAGTCTGCATTCCATTGCCAGATCCATCTTTCTAAACCATTTATAAAACAACTTGTTCCACTGATTATTTTTCTGGTTTTAAATTAAACTGTGCCTCTCCTTTAGTTCTTTCCTGCTAATGTAAAATATGCTTTGGTTTCCTCTTATTCTAACAACAAAAGTCTGTTCTCTTAAGCATATAGTCCTCTCCAGCTACCACTGTACTTACCTCTTTTCCTTTGCCATCACGTATTTGGAGAGCATAGTCTTCGCTCAGCAGTTCACATCCTCGACTCCCTTCTACCCTTAACCCATTGCATACTGGCTTCTACTCCCTGTACAACTGAGGCTCTGCCTACCAAAACCACCCACATCCTTCCATGTGTTGAAACCAGTTGCAGAAGTCTCATCCCTCCCTGTTAGTATTTTAGTGTGACTTTCAACACTGATAACCAAGCACCCCTGAAAACTCCCCACTGTTAGCTTCTGAGATCACACTCCTCATTTTTCTTCCCCTTAGATCTTTATTTTCTGCCTTCTTCTCTGGCTTCTCTCTTCTATCCCTCAAACTTAAGTGGTCACCAGGTTCCATCCTGGTTGATACTTTCATCTGCCTACCCCCAGTGCCCAACCCAATACTCCCCCTTAGACATATGAGCCCCTTAATAAATGCATTTTATTGATTTACAGATTTTTCAGATGAATTGGGTCATTTATCTGTCCCAAAGTTCCCCACTGCTCACAGGATAAAATTCAACTTCTTCAACCCAGAATTAAAAGCTTTCCACAATCTGTTCCTCCATTCCTGTTACACCTCCCATTTCTGTTTTTCAACACAAACCTCCCCCCAGGAATCCCATCACACTCTCACTGTCTCAATTCTGGACTCTCAGACTTCACTCATGTAGCTTATTTGTTCTGATATACACTTACCCCTGCCCCCACTCCCTTATGCCTATACAAATCATACCTACCCTCTGTGATCTGGTTCAAATTCCATCTTTTCTCAAAAGCAAGCTGAACCATGCCAAAGAACAGCCATCTTGCCCTCCGCCTATTTTCCATCAATATCCTTCTGCAAAACTCATTTGGCTGCATACCTCCATGGTTACTGAACTATTTGAGGAGGGTTCTGGAAGGAGCAAGAGTGTATGTGTACATAGTAGGGATGGTGATGAGGGGTGTGAAGAAGTGTAAGTGTGTGCATCCTTGTGGGCCTGTGGGAAGTTTCCCCAGAAGACAGGCAGTGCACTCATTAATTGCTTATGGATACCCCCTACAGTCAAATACAGCAACAGATACCTACTTGGGGCTCAATAAAACTTGGTAGAAAGTGATTTTAAACTGCCAGTCTTTATTCTATGTGCTCCATACTGAAGGTATTATAATTCCATTACTATGGATTGAATATTCGTGTCTCCCTGAAATTCAGATGTTGAAATTCTAACTCCCAATGTGATGGATCAGGAGGTGGGCTCTCAGAACAAAATTAGGTCATGAAGATGGAGTCCTCGTATGCAGGAGCAATGCCCTTATAAGAAGAGACGAGAGAGCTTGCTCCCGCTCTCTTCTTGCTCTCCACCATGTGAGGATACAACAGAAAGTCAACAGTCTACCACTTATAAAGGGCTCTGACCAGAACTGAAACACACTGGCACCTTGATCTCAGACTTCTGGCCTCCAGAATTGTGAGAAATAAATTTTTGCTATTTATAAACTACCCTGTCTGTGGCATTTTGCTTTAACAGCTCAAACTAAGACTCTATAAACAATTGCGTACTATTTTGCAAAACAAAACCCTGGGTGTGCTGTGGGTGGCATAAGAGTCCCTGAGGAATTAGGAAGGGAAACATCCAAGAATTCCCTCCCAAAATCTAACCCAGGCTCCACCAACAGATGAGTGGATAAGTAAAATGTGATATATATACACAATAGAATATTCAGTCATAAAAAGGAAAAGAAATTTTGATATATGCTTGAATATGAATGAACCTTGAAAGCACTACTTAGAGAAATAGGCCAGAAACAAAAGGATTAGTTGTATGATTCCACTTGTATGAGATACCTAGTATAAACAGGAAAATTCAGAGTTGGAAATTAGAATAGAGGTTACCAAGGGATAGAGAGAATGGCAAGGGGGAGTTATTATCAAATGGGAAAAGATGACAAAAAATTTGTGGTATAGGATGGTTATACAATGTTGTGAATGCATTGGGTTAGCCAGAAAGTCCATTTAGCTTTTTCTGTATAATAAATGATACATTTTTCATTTTTGCCAATAATTTAATTGATTTGGATATTTTGAATAATGTCGGCTATCTCCCACTATTGGCTTCTAGAGGGTAGAGGCCAGGGGTGCTGCTGAACATCTTCCAATGCATAAGACAGCCCCATAGCAAAGAATTATTTGGGCAAAATGTCAATAGTACCAAGAACCTTCACAAACCACTTGTGACATGTTCGATCAGCCATAGCATCTTCTCCACACACTGCACAAATCTTTTGCATTTCAGTAGTGTTTTTACCTTTCTTAAAAGAATAAAGCATAATACACCAAAAATGTTGCATATCTTCTTCCATCTTCAATATTAAAATGGCTGCACAGAAATTCACCAATTTTGATGTTTTTTTAAAATACACACTGATATGACAGATGTCACAATACGATCTAAAAAAAATTGTTTCAGATGTAGTTAAGACTACTAACTACTACTAGAGTTATCGTATGGAAAAACTAAATGAACTTTTTAGCCAACCCAACACTTAATGCCACAGAATTAATACTCACAATAGTTAAAATTATAGCTAATATGTATATTTTATAACAAAAAAAAATTTTAATGTCACCCAGGCCCTCTGATGAGCAGACTGGAAAGGCAGGAAGTCCTGTTGGCCTTGCCTGGCAACCCCCTTCCTGTGCGCCCCCTGGACCGAACACTCACAGATGACCACACCAGCTGAGAGGCAGGAAGTCTCACACTATCTCACACCTCCTCTGGCATCTCCATCAGTAGACAATTTCTCCCACACAGAAAACATACCAGACATTCAAAATGCCCTGGAGTATCTCAGCAGCTAAGCTTTTGTGCAGAGGAAATGGAGGAATTAGTCACTGGGAGATTTTAACCTCTCTCTTTAGTAGTATGCCACACTGAGCAAGAATCTTCCACCTTCTGAGCTTCAGCCTACGTACAGTCGCACCAGAATGCAGGGCTGTTGTGTAGCTCAAATGGTATATGGCACATAGAACACTTGTAATGGTGTCTGGCATAAAGCAAACCCTCAACAATGGTAGCTAGTGTTGTTGTTGTTAGTTTAATATTGTTTGTTTTTACCAGCATTGCACCTACCAGGAATAGAGTTGAGATAGTTATTCTCTCAAACATCAGGAAAATTAAAACTTGTTCCCATTGCTTAATCCCCAAGAATAAGGAATTGTAAATTTATCAGAGATTTGGCAATAACATGTCAAAAAGAACATGTTGCAAACTATGGACTGGCTTTGGCAATTACAGACAGTGACAAAGGTATGGACATACAGAGAAAGATTCGGGACTACTGAACCTGTAGGCTCACTGAGTAACAAACTTTCCTAGACACTCAGGCTGTGCCTGTCTCAGAATTTCTCAAGAGTAACTTTGTTACTGTCATTGGTGACACCACAACTAAGTCTAACATAACGTACCTGACAAGTGACCCCAGATGTGAGGAAACGACATTTGTGGTGCACTTGAGACTCAGCTCTTAGGCGGAAGAAGGCCCTGTCTCTGTCCTCCACTTGCATCCTCAGGCCTGAGTGTGTGTGCAAGTAACTTCAAGCAGAGATAATGATGAGAATTAGAGACAAGAGTATTACGAGGTCAGCAGGCCCACTGCAATATTAAAGAAAAGGTAATTGAGTCTTTAAAAATGAAAAATATAAAACAAGAAGAGAAGATGTTGCTCCGTGCTGAGCACTCACAGAGGAAACGAGAGTGAAACACATATCCTTAAATGAGAAGAGTCAGTCTTAGGGTTTTAGGGGAAAACATCTAGGAAATTTTTCATCTTCATGAGGAAAGAGCTCCTGGACTTTCCTGCGCCCATCTTGTTTTTGCCCTTCACCCAAGCCACGCTTAAGCCAAACCCTAGTTAACAAAGAGAAAAACAAGAACCTTAGAGAAATGGTAGTTAACCACCTGGCATGGGAAAGAATCATTTATTGAAGTCTCCAAAGAACACCGAAGAGGCAAAAGTTACCATGTAGAAAAAAAAAAACACCTTCTCCATAAGGGTAAAGAACAAAGATTTCATGTTCACGTTTTATTATGTTGTCTGCTCACCGGAATATCCATATGGAATAGACACATGGAAATGCCCAGACACCATCAATTACATAAACACACCTGGAAGATTCTGAATGGGTCATTCCAGCACTTAAATACTCTCTCTCCTTAGAAAATATTTGAGAATGAAGTGAGAGAAAAGGGGTAATCAAAAATTTTTAAAGCATTCAGCTATATATATTTCCTTTGATAAAGATTCTACTTTAAGATTTTATAAGATATTCAACACATATTTGGTTATACAGCAATTTCCATACAACCAACATTGGGAACAGGGATAAGACACACATAGAAACATTGAATATACTTCAGGCTTATCAATGTCTATTTCTACTACATGTTATTTATACACACAAGTATATGCACACATATAGTGCATATATGTACACACTGTGGAGAGCAGAACCAGTAAAATGGCATCAGTCTGGTCAAGATAGCATAAAGTATATAAAACAAAATGGAGTCACTCATGTCAACCAAGATGGCTACCAGTCAGCCATGACACTTTATACCTAAGTTACTTTAGACACATCTGGCAAGGAGACACAGCTAAGATATCTGCACTTGTGATCAGAACAGCCATGTCTGCAGAATGAGACCACCCATATTTAGGCTCCTGGGGAAATTCCACACTTGGCATCAGGGGTGCCAAGACATTTATTGAAAGGACCCAGAAGGGTGGAGTACACCACTTTACAGGTATAACTGAGGCAAGTTCCACACCACTGCTGAGATAGCTGAGCTCCACATGCCAGAGTGCTGCTCCATGCCACATTGATCTCCCTTGGCATTGGCTGCCAGAGGTTCTGCCTTGCTGGACTGAGGACTTCATCTGCTCTGATGCCCACCTGGCTCTGGAAACCCTTCCTTGCAAGACGTTGACAACTCCCTTGCCCATCACGTTGTATGAGACTCTGGAACTTAGGTTCGTCATCCCCCATTGGTTGCTCTGTGTGTGTGTGTGTGTCTGTGTGTGTTATAATTCTCTTAGATTGTTAAGAGTGTGAGTAGGATATTAATGCATGCTGATTTTCTACTTTAAGTGAAACTGCTTTGAATAAGAGTTGAGTGAATAGCATAGTTACTGTGTGTGACTCTTGTCTGTTCCTTGGTGCCAGACTGCTCAGCAGGCAGCTAGCGTAACAGTTATCTGGCTGACTTATAGGAAAGACTATATCATGAACCTACACTCGTGACACACATTCACATACATATACATATAATAGAAGTTAATACTTATTACAGATCCCTTATTAGCCAAGCATTTCTAAATTCTTTAAATGTATTAACTTATTTAATCCTCATAACTCCCATAAAATAGATACTAGTAGCATCCATATTTATACCAACAAGGAAGCTGAAACAAAAGTTTAGTAACTTGTGCAACATTTCCTATAGAGCCCATTTAGAAGACAGACTCCAGAACCCATGTTCTTAACCAACAGAAAAAACAGACACATTCAAATGCACATTTATCCACAGGTACAGTGCTTCGACCTGGGCATTCTCATGTCTAAATTAAGCACCTACTGGGCCTTTTATTATTCACTGGACACACTGAAACAACTGCAATAATATTTTACATGATTGAAAAAAAATAGTTCCAAACTGAAACTCTTTTGGAAAATCTGGAGGAAGATAATCCACTGAGGTTTGAACATACTGTGTTGAAGATTTTTTTTTTTTACTCTTGTCTTTAATGCTGTTTGGAGTTTTCATGAGCTGTGAAGACTCAAGGGAACATGTCAAAGTATCCTTGCAGAAATTCCGAATACCGCTAAAACTAGCTGTCAACCATAAATCAGTACTTAGCTATTTTCCAACCTATTTATAAAAGTGTAGCTGTGAAATACATCTGAAATACAAATCTGAGTACATTTATCTGAAGATGGTACTTTTACCAATAACCTTTTCAAACAAACAGATGCTGTCTGTTAAAAGCAAAGTAATTGCATTGTGTCAAAATGTTGTGGGGTGGAGTACTTAAGTTACCCATGTAGCTTGTATGATAAATAGTGGAATTTCACCAATGTCACATTCATTCTAGCTACCTCAGGGCTTAATGCTAGCACCAGCCCAGGTCTGGTTTTTATTGGAAGAAGAAAAAATGTGTCTGAACCAAACAGTGTTTCTGGATTTCCAGTGAATACTCTCAAAGGTTCTAACATTTCATGCTCAAGATGAACCCAGTCTCTGAGATTTACCCTAGCATATGTTCCATATAATATTCTGAATCAATTTTCTTTTCAGAGGTATTACCCTATTGTCCAGGAAATTAGACAAATGCCACATATTTCCAATGCCCCTTTCTAGGCTCATTCTCAATGACTGCCCATTAGTTTTATTAAACAAAATCAACCAGGAAAAATTGATACAAACAAGAATTTTCAAGCTCTTTGAAGTTCAAGGTTTATAGAAAAGTAGACCCAGGCCAGAACCATATGAGGCTCTGAGCAAATGCAGATGTCACTTACTGGTATTGTTTCATCTGAAAACCGCTTTTTGATCACCAATTCATTGTTGTATATGTTCAACTAGGAAACATCCAGAATTTTGTTTAATTATAAGCAACAACCTGATGCCTATAGAAAAATCTGAACTCTATTACAACTCATAGTTCTTAAGTAGAAATTTTGGGTAATCTAAAATAGAGACAGATCTCTGAACTGCTTTTAAGGAAAAAAATGCCACATTGTGTTCCAATTTCTATGTACAGAAAAATTCTCTGAATTCTAGTTCTGTTCAATCATTTCAGCTAAACAAAGTCCTTCTTTCAAGTCATAAAACATGACCTCGTTATATATACATATATATGTAATCTAGGTGGACAGTCGTCGGCAGCTGTCCGTCTCGAGAGACGATGGTGTAGCTTCTTAAGAGTCTATCTGCACCGTCGAGAATGGCTGTGCAGTCCGACTCGGGAGTGACAGGGTATCTGTCTCCTCCCATGTTAAATCGACATCTTGCGATGACGCTGGAGTGTCCTCTCCAGTGAAGCTGAAGCTACAGAGCCTGGGCAGGGTAATATGGAGGGTCTGCTGTTGCCCATGCAGCAGACCCCCCCTCTCTTCGCAGCTGAAGGGTCCAAGGGAAAGACGGAGTCGATACAGCTTGGCTTCAGGTGCGCCGCAGGAGTTACCGGTGTTGACTACAACGTCAAACCGCCTTAGGGACTCCGGCTCCGGATTTTCTGTCGGGGTTTACTCCCTTAGCCTTTCCCCTGAAGAGGTATGCCGCAAGGCAGCGGAGGTTTTTTGGAGTCAGAGTTTTCCTTCTCTGATGGACAGTAGTCTTCTTTTAAAGAGGCAACTGAATATCCATGTTGATCAGTAAAGATAATTTTAGCATCATGCTATATTCCAATGCAGAAAAAAAAAAAAATTTCTGTTATAAGCAAAACCAAAGAACTACTGTTGAACACAACTTTATTCTGTGAGTCATTGAGTTATGTTACTGTAGATTTTCAAAATTCACTTTGTAGAAAGGCATTAAGGTACAATTCATAGGCTTTAGGGCACTCACTGTGCAGAAGTCTAGACAAACCTGTCTGTAATTAGTATTGCAACATACTGTTTACTGAGTCATACCATCTAGTGTATTGGGTGCTTTGCATATTGCTTCTAATCTATGTTGATCAGTAAAGATAATTTTAGCATCATGCTATATTCCAATGCAGAAAAAAAAAAAAATTTCTGTTATAAGCAAAACCAAAGAACTACTGTTGAACACAACTTTATTCTGTGAGTCATTGAGTTATGTTACTGTAGATTTTCAAAATTCACTTTGTAGAAAGGCATTAAGGTACAATTCATAGGCTTTAGGGCACTCACTGTGCAGAAGTCTAGACAAACCTGTCTGTAATTAGTATTGCAACATACTGTTTACTGAGTCATACCATCTAGTGTATTGGGTGCTTTGCATATTGCTTCTAATCTTGATAACAACCCTTTCAAGTTAAAAAACTAAGGCAAAAAATTGTATACACTTGCCCCAGAGCCAAACAATGCTATAGAATGTTGGCAGGCCCAAAGCCTAGATCTGACTGTGAAGCTGGCCTCTTTCTTCTAAATCATATTCCTCCCAAATGTTCCATCCTAATGCAAACTACTCAATACAGCTTAAGTCTTCATTTTGTAAAGCCATAAAAAGGTGTATGAGGGTGTTAACTAGACTTATGGTGGTGATCATTTCACAATATAATAACAAATATTGAAACATCTGAAACTAATATAATCTTATAGGTCAATTATACCAATTTTTAAAGGTGTGGTAAAATTATATTACAGTTAACTTTAAATTCCTGGCAAAAATAATAAAGTCTTAAAAATATAATAACTTCAAAGAAGTATGAAACAGAAACCAAAGTGTTACCCACATCATTTCCCCTTACCATTACAACCAAATACCATATAAAAACTAAAACTATTCTAGTAAAAATTTCAATTTATTTTGAATTCCCTTCTCTTTGTTTAACCAGGAATTTCCAGTAAGAGAACTGTATGGAAGAGGTGATTTATTTTCTAAAAGTGACAGCAGTTCCTCTCTGTTAATACAGTCAGCATACCAATCACTCGATTCATTTAAATGATTTATTCATTTAAAAAAATGCATGTACCTTAGAAAACAGAAAAATACATTCAGTAGATCTATGCAGCAATGTGAAATGTGTGTTCATGTTTAAAGAAATGGGGTATTAGATATATATACATATATAAGTTGATTTTATATAGTATATAACTTAAAATTTTAATAATGGAAATTTTTTAATAGTAATGTTTATTTTATTCAATATTTTCTCTCAGGAAAGTGAGTTATTGATTCATTTGGGTAAAATATATACATGATTTATATGCAGTTACTTTGAGATGTCATGAAATTTTCCTCTAAATTACAGTAATTCCATTATTTTTTCATTGTACTATTTTCCTGCATGATTTTAAATCAAATGGTAAAAAAAAACTGCATGTCTTTCTAAGAAAATGCATCAGCAAACCTGGATGAATTATCTGGCTACCCTCTATCACCTGGTCCTTTCAGACCTTGTTTATTTTTTTGTTTTTTGTTTTTGCATTACCTATAAAAATATGTCTCCTCATCAAAACCACACACTTTGAATAAATTTAGGATTGTGCTCATAAAGGCAGTTCCCAAAATCACTCAGCACCCAATGGAGAATGTTTCCAGTGGCTTGAAAAATCAAAATGAACAATGAATCACTAAAGATGGTGGTTGTGCCGAAGTCTACATATCTGCGCTGGATAGTGTCAACAACTCCACAAAATAAGTGTTCATGAGAGGTTTACAGCTGGCTTCACTGATGTACAAGTTATCAAGGTTTAAAATTGCACAAGGAATTTATAAACATCTTGTATTTGTAAAAACCTCACCAAACAACCCCAAAAACTCACTCCTAGGATGAAACCCCAAGGTTTCAATTTCACAGCTGTTATGTTAATCACAACACAGGGCCTCCTCCAGGAGAGATATGTGGCAGTAGAGTTATAACTGACAGGCTTACTCTTTAGGAGTAATCAAAATGCTCAATAAATGGGAACTACTTGTTATTATTACCTTGTTGTGAGTTTTAGATTAGCCTGAGCACTTTCTTGTTACCTTTTAAAATAATAACATATTTTTGTAATCTGGGCTAGGAGTTGGCACTATCTATGTGTGGGGGACTGCTCCTTGTGGTTTCGGGAATTGTAGCCCAAGCCGTGAGCCAGCCCCCCACCTTCCCCCACAGCCCGCGGAGGACTCTAAGTCTCAACAGAAAACTGGAAGGCTGAGGCAGACAGGACCGAAGGTCACTCACAGGGTTTCGATGGGAATTGGGTTTAAAGAATATATATTATGCTTTAGAGCTTGTTCCACTTTTATTATCTCTCAGCAAGGAATGTATGAAGCCTTGCAGCTAATGTTAGTGTGGCATCAAGATGTTTATAGACCCCAACACAGACTGGTCACTGTGCCCTCTATATTGATATCTGTAATCTGTAACTGCCAACTGTAATCCAGGTACCTAAAAGCTATTGATGATTTATGAATTTTGACCTTGTATCTCCCACATGTACCCTTTTCAATAAAAAGCACGAGGGATGGAGGTCTTGCACTTTCTCCACTAGAGAAAACAGCCACCTCCTTTCCCCTCCAGATAAAATACAGTGTCCTAGATAGGTTTGTTCTGCCGTGGTCATAAAACCTCTGCTGGACAGAGTGGTTTCCAACTGAGCTGGGGCATTGGAGGCAGGACAGCCTCATCTATGTGGACATTTGGGATGCTGCATAACATCAATGGGAACATTCAGAGTCAGAGAAATTCAGATCTACAGCCTGCAGAGATCGAACTCTGTTGGGTAGGTAGTCACATACTTTACACAGGAAAGTTATAAGTATTTTATTAAGAAATACCCTTCAAAATTAAGTAAAGTTAGTTAATACTTTTCTGATTGTTTTCTTTCCTAAATTCAGTTAAGAAATCTCATTTGAACATGGATTTTGAATATTGAGTTTACTTCACATAAGAGGGTTAAGATTAGGAAGTGAGAATAATAGTTACTCTAAATGACTAAACGTATATTATACATATACATATATATAACGTATTATGTTTATAATATGTATATATACCTCCACCATTTGCAATTAACTGTTCTAATCAGTTTTTTTGTTGTTCTAATCACTTTACATTTATTATTTCATTTAATACTGACACAATCCCTGAAAGGCTTATTCCTATTTAATTGTTGGGAAAACTGAGTCTTAATGAAATGAAATGACTTCCTTAAAAGCATGTCGCTCTTAAGTGGCAGAGTCAGAATCAGAATTCAGTTCTCTCTTCCTGCAAAGCTGTTGCTCTATGCTCTATTGCTTCTCAAAAATATCTGAAGGTATAGCTCATCAAGTCCCTCATCCCTTTTTCACCTATATGATATGTTTAAATTGGAGGAATTCTGTAGAATTTTACCAAACCTCCAAGCTTAGGGAATAGAATTTGAATTTGAAACTATAAATGCCACACAAAAATATAAATCTGTTAATAGCCTAAACTGAAATCTAGACATTGCTTTCTAGCAAAAAGGAGGAGGAAAGGGAGAAAGAAAGAAAGAAAGAAAGAAAGAAAGAAAGAAAGGAAGGAAGGAAGGAAGGAAGGAAGGAAGGAAGGAAGGAAGAAAGAAAGAAAGAAAGAAAGAAAGAAAGAAAGAAAGAAAGAAAGAAAGAAAGAAAGAAAGAAAGAAAGAAAGAAAGAAAGAAAGAAAGAAAGAAAGAGAAAGAAGACAAAGAGAGAGAGGAAGGAAGGAAGGAAAGAGAAAGAAAGAAAAAGAAAGAAGAAAATTTTTAAAAATCCACATTAGCCATGAGTCACCATCCTACATCTTATTTTGAAGTCACTCAGGTAATATTAACCTTGGATAGAGATTTTGACTCTAAGAATGTGACAGCCTGCAGTGGGCATGTGAAGACATAAGCTACCTTTCGCTGAGAGCCATCTCCAGAAGAGGA
Source organism: Furipterus horrens (assembly GCF_987537825.1). NCBI lineage: Eukaryota > Metazoa > Chordata > Mammalia > Chiroptera > Furipteridae > Furipterus > Furipterus horrens. The sequence goes on from NW_028327175.1 coordinate 89,820,348, forward strand.
CCACTCACTAAGCCTGCCCTTTCGGAACAGCTGGCTACACCGGTGACAGTAGGGGAGTTGTACCCCCACTGTTGTGCCTGGAAAATTCTGACAGCAGCAGCCACGGCATCCATCTAGTAACTGCCTCTGTCCTCTACCATCCATAATAAAGTCTTTCCTTTCCTCAGGACCAGTTACAAAATATGCAGGGTTCAGTGCAAAGTGAAAATGCCGAGCTTCCTATTCAAAAATTACTAAGAATTTCAAGAGAGCAACAGCAGAGCCTTAAAACAACCATGGAGGCTTCTGAGCTCCCACGAAGCCAGTCCGGCTTCTCCTGAACACACATTTCTGTAAACACACCCCATGTCCGCTGAGTAACTTTTATTCCCTTTCAATTCCTACTTTGATCCTTCTTTTGTTGTTTTTTTAACTGAGTAAGCAGTGTCAGCAAGCATGGGCCCCCTAAGGGCAGGCTTGGCGCTCCTCAGCAGCAGACACTGGGTCGGGGGCTCTCCTTCAGCGGGCAAGGCCAGGAGCTCTTTCTGACACCACAAGCCCTGTGCAACACATTATTCAGAAGCTGATGATCCTTTGTAACTCTCTAAACTAAGAACTTTAAACTGAGCCCCTGAAGCTAACATGGTGTTTCGTAAGGCCCAATCTAACTTAAAACATAGCTGATTCACAAGGATGCCTTTTGTTTGCTTGGTTTCTCAGAACAAACACTTTTATAACAAAAGGTATTGCTGCAATGTGCCCATTAATTGTCCTCCTTTCCTAACTTCCAAAAATGCCACAGCATGTCCTGTTTACTCCCTTCCTGTGTTCCAAAGCCTTACCCACCAGCAGAGCCGAGTGCTCATCTGGGCCATGTGGACATGGGAGAGAAAAGCATTATTACCCAAGCTAATGCTGACAGTGTTCTATTAAGAAAGGAAGCAACTCGTCAGGGAAAGGTTATGCAGAGTAGCTGCTGCCAAAAAACTCACTGCTTCCTTCTCTTTCTGGCTCTCTCATTTGAAATTCATGAGGATGAAGTGCAGCTTTTGTTTCCCATCAGTGAGATGAGCCTTAATACACTCTTGCCAAAAGCAAGCTAAGGCGGAGTAATTGTTTTCATCTAAATTGCATGTCCAACCTGCTTAGCCTTCAAAGAGCAGAGATGCAACAGCTTTGATCCCCAACTGCAGAATGACAAAGGAGAGGGCACAAGGCACGTGGGCACGATGAGAATGTTTAATAACCACCTATCTGTCAGCAAGCCCTGGAACTCTGGGGCAGTAGGGGACAAGAAAAGAGAGGAGATTATTCATAAGGTAGATAAGGCTCCATATTTCATTCGAGACCAACTCTCTCTCTTTTTTTAAAAAAAGGGGAAAAAAGTGATTCAGAGGGAATTAAGATTCCCCAAGGTGTTTCTAATCTCTTTCACTCCAGGGCCAGGTGCCTCTCCTAGCACTTAAAAGGATTTCAAAAATGAAAGTAAATGCCTAGAACACAGAAAAGAGATATCCATCTATACAAAGCATCTGCCTTTGTTTAAGAAAAAAAGTCATTCCAGCTTTATAAACTTCACATCCAGACATTTTATAATTTTGATGCTTTAGTTCTTACAGACTCATTCTCTGTGTACACCATAGCCAATAGGAAAAGAGGCAAAAGTCATGAATATCTTTTTTTTACATATCAAACCTCCTTTATGTCAATGAGTGAGTTCATTTAATTGCACATAAAGGCAGAATGTTTGCAAGGAGGTCTGTGTGATGTGAATAAAAAGCATCCAAAGGAATGGAATGCTCAAACCTGCTACCAAGATGACCTTCAGCAGGTAGAGATGCCACCAAAAAGCTGTACGGCTTTTCTCATTGATCCCTGGGCTTCATTGTGTAACCAGGTGCTGAGACAAAAGATTTGATTCTGTTTATTGTGTTTGTTCTGGTTAATTTAATTCTTCTTGCCTGGTTTAAACTTCTATTTCCTAATTACATTCCTAAGCTCTACCGAGACTGGAGTGCTTGCACTAATTTACTGTGGGCATCAACAAAATTATTTCTGTGGTTGATAGTGCTACTGTCATCCAAACATACGTTTCTGACCCCAGACAGCCCAGTAATAGAAAGTGTCTCCTAGCATGCTGCCAAGTAAGAGAAGGAAATCTAGCAAATTCATCAGGATAAGAAAGTCAGAGCAGGGGGAAAAGCACCATTGGCAACACAGGTATATGACAACTCCACAGCTAAACCAGCTGACTGCTAAGGCCATGTCACCCAAACCCTTTGAGTCTCCCTGTTACCTGTAAATTGAGAGTCTTGGGTGCACCTTTAAGGTTACTCTTTCAGTGCTAGAAGTCTACTATTTCAATCTCGGCACTTCCTTTTCTAAACGCAGAATCCATTTCAATGTTGGAATAGAACTGCTTTTGGTAAAGAGAAAGTTTTTGCAAAAAAACAAATAAACAAACACTTTATTGACTATGGCTTTTACATGAAGGAATTACACTACAATCATTAATATATTTTTAAACACTAGAAAACATTCACATTACCAAAGAACTTTGAAAATAAAATGCCAATTTACAATGTTTATACTGCAGATCCGGGTTTGTCTATATACAAACTGAAAAATGAGGTGGAGAGGAGAGATCTTAGATATCGATCTTTACTGGAGACTCATTACCTGGCCTTTTATAACACAGGTAGAAATACTCTAAGAAATTTCTGTGAAACTATTTTATGACTCAGGGGCTTAACACTCTAACCATCAAAATCTGAATATTAGCCAGGAAGTTGAGATTCTTGGTCGAAGTTTTAAAAATAAAAAAAAAGCCAATATAAGTAAATAAATAAATTTCTTCATTTATATAACTTAAAATTTCAGGTTATTATTAGCTCAGGCATGGCTAAAACCAGCTACTTCATGTTGCCATAACTTGGTCTCTCTCTTTGCATCTCTTGGCTCTGTTTCCAAAAGTGTTTGCTGCATTCTGGGAAGGTTTTTTGGATACGGTGGCAAACATAGCCCTCTCTAATCTCAAGGTTTGACTGGAGCCTTAAATGGAGGCTAGATTATGATCTCAATATCATAGTTCTTCCTTCTGTCTTTATGTTGTTGGGAAGAAAACTTTTTTCCTCTACTGCTCTAGCTTCTTCTAGCTGGCCTGAGAATTAAACTGACATAAGACAAGTTAACAGGAGAAAAACAAATTTAATTTCATACATCTGGAGGCTCAATAGATATAAGACCTAAGAAGTGACCTAGGCAGGCACTTTATATACCTTTGTAGATGAAGAAACAATTATTTGTAAAAATTGGACAAAATAAAAGGGATCTGGGCTTTGAGTAGCAAAGTAATGAAGTAACCAAGATTGATTATACAGCTTCTTCAGCCTTGAACTCTATCTCTGGTGATAAGAATGTCGACTATCTCCCTGGTATAAGGAGGATACCTGCCCATGGGAGATTTATTGCCTGCTTTCAAAGAAGTTCAGAGTGTTTTTCTTGTACCAACTGTCTCTCAAGTAACTTGAGTTCAAAATAATCAATATGCCAAAGTGGCATATTTCGGTGTGGCCTGCCCTGCACCTCATCAATGTGAAATTAGAATAACTGAAGCCAGTTGGTACTATCTAATAGTGATTAAAGAGCCAAGCTGAAAATTTCTGAAGAAGGCAATATCAGCGTGATAACTCTATAAAAATAGTGCCTCCACTTGGTCTCTGTCAAAATAAATTATTTTATTTTAATACCAAGCTCTCTTTGGCCTGATGCAATGGCATTTTTAATGAATATGGTCACAAAATTTCTTTACTTTGCCTCAGTTTGCAGAAGGACTTAGACTAGAGGTCAATAAATACAATGGGAAAATAAAAGAATATTTGGAAGACCAGGATTCTAGTTCTGACCCTAGAAGTTTGGACAGTCATGTAAACTCTCAGTTTCATCATCAATAAAATGAGAGTGCTGAGTGAAGTAATTCTGAAGCTTGTTTCAAGTTCTGAGATGTGATGAATCCATGTAGAGCTAACCTTGCTGTTATACTGTTGCAGTTTTTATTTTTTGCTTTTTCGATACTGTTTTTTGCTCAAAAAGGGAGTCCTATCATTTAGAAGCCTGAGAAACACTGACCACTAAGTAGGTCAGAAACATTCTGCCGGAGATAAAAGCATCCAGGAGTTTTGCGAGACGCTGGTAGATAAGCCAGCGGACCATTATCCAGAACACTTTGGCTTCCACAGGAAAACAAACGAGCACAGGACACAGTCAGCCCAGCTTCAATATGAGCAGAGTGCCCACATATTGATCTTCTGTCTCACTGGGTCACCGGGGTGCTGGTGTACATTAAGTAGGGGAAGAACTGAAAATTACATTAATTCAAATGGCTAAATCAATATTTAACAATGCAGTTAGTGGTAGTTGACCTTAAATGCACCTTTAATAAAACAGAGGTGATTCAGGCCAGTCTCCAGCATATGCCATTCAGAAATATGAATTAATGCAGAATAAATATGATTTTTTTTAAACCTAATGCAGACACCTTTTCAGATTGGACCAATGGCAAAAAGAAGGTCGAGTTGCTCTCTTAACAGAGGCAACTTGAGTTTTATTCATATGATGATGTGTCTTCATGTATCACCTTTCTCCCTGTCTCAAGAACTGAACAGCCGTGATCTCAGCATATTTAAAAGTAGAAAAAGGATTTCTATACTATTTCTCCCAGTAAATAATAAATCTGTAGTAATAGCTTTGTAACCTTAAGCACTTTCTTCATGAGCAAACAAATATTACCAGTTGTTACTCTAGGAACTCTGTTTTACTGTAACATGATTGGCATGTGTTTGAATATAAACATATAAACACTGTACTCCACTTGCATTAAGAATTACTGAAATATGTTTGCTTATATTAAAGAGAATGCAAAAAAGAAAACTAAATAAGTGATAAATAGAGGCAATCCCTTTAAGATATCAGAGAACCATCACAGATGTTATTGGCTATCAGGCTCAAGGATGTGAGACTTTTAAATTGCCTTGCTACCCATAAAAATACCTTAAGCTACAGAGCATTATAATTATCACTACTAGGAATTGGTGATAACTCAAAGGAAAAGGTCGATCTAAGAATCTATTTCCATATAGCTTAAGGCAGCAGGTGGCTCTAGGGAATTTCCAAAGGAGTACAGGCAAGTTTCCATAATTTTGTGACCTGAAGATGCCAGTGCCCACAGTGCCATTTCCCTTGCACTCTGGTTTGGCTGCAAGGACAACAGGTGTGATCACTTGAAATCTCCCCTGAGACACTTTTCTTTGATCTGCTTTGGTGAGGGCTACAGTCCTTCTGCAGCCTTGCTTCTCTCAGGATTGTCTGCTAGTTACCATGGCAATGTGGCTCAGTGCATCCTGTGAGCTTAATCAGCATTCTGCCCCGTGGAAGCTACTGGCAGTAGGACTTCACTGAGAATTGGACAGCAAGTTTCAAAGTAGAATGTAAAAACCAATTGCTGGGAAATATGAACACACACTTGAAAGGCAGAGGGGACATTCTACCGAAGGAGACCACAGTTTCTTTTTGTCATCAAGAACATGAAACAAATTTCTAATCTCCCACAGGGACAGCCAGGAGCGCTCTGGGCAATAAATTGTTGGCTCTGCAGCTAATGCTGAGACATGAACACAGTTGTTTATGACAATATGAGAGCCAAGCAACAGTTTTGCTCCTAGAATTCCTTCTACCCAGGGCATTCCACATACAAACCACTAGGCACACGTACCTTTTCACAGAGCCTCTATGTCCAAACAGTCAATGAATATAAGGACAATTGTAGGAAGTTCATAATGATAAATGCCTACATCAAGAAACAAGAAAAAAGTTTAAATAACGTAACTTTGCATCTCAAGGAACTAGGGAAAAAAAGAACAAGTGAAGCCCACAGTTAGAATGAAGGAAATAGCAAAGATCAGAGTGGAAATAAATTAAATAAACACTAAAAAAATTAGAAAAATTGATGAAGTCAGAAGCTGGTGTTTTGAAAAAAAACAAATTTGACAAACCTTTAGCTAGGCTCATCAAGAAAAAAAAGAAAGAACATTCAAAATCAGAAATGAAAGGGGGGACCCTACAATGGGTATCAAAGAAATACAATGATAATAGACTAATATGAACAATTATATGTCAACAAGTTGAACAACCTAGAATAAATGGGTAAATTCTTAGAAACATATAATCTACCAAGACTGAACCATTAAAAAATATAAAAGTTGAACAGACCAATTATTAGTAAAGAAATTGAATCAGTAATTAAAACTTCCCAATAAACAAAAGGCCAGGGTCAGATGATTTCACTAGTGAATTCAACCAAATACTTAAAGAAAAATTAATACTAACCCTTCTCAAAGTCTTCCAAAAAATAGAAGAGGAGGAAACATTTTCAAACTCATTTGATGAGCCCAGCATTACCCTGACACCAAAATCAGACAAGGACACCACAAGGAAAGAAAATTAGAGACAAATTTCCTTGATGACATAGATGCAAAAATCTTCAATAAAATATTAGCAAGCCAAATTCAACAAAAGAATAAAAGGATCACACTCCATGATCAAGTGAAATTTATTCCAGATATGCAAAGATAATTCAACACTCACAAATCAATCTGATACACCACATTAACAAAATGAGGGATAAAAATCATATAATCATCTCAAGATGCAAGAAAAGTCATCTGACAAAATTCAGTTAATTACATTTTTTAAAAAGACTAGATAAAAACTTGAGTGTCAAAACATGGTCAAGCTTAATTTAGTTTTGTACTTTTCTGATAGATTTATTTTGAAATAAGCTTATAGTTAGAACAACTGAAACCTAAGAAAATGTTGAGTACTATATTTCTCACCTCCTAGCAATGATGTCTAAAATAGTTACAAATTCATAATTATTTATAGACCTGGCTAATATAATCACTTAAAGAAGTCACATGGTCATGTTAATTAAGCATATAAATTATGAACGCATATAAATTGTTTTTATTGTTTTTCCTTTATCAGACCTACTCAACAACCCAAAAACCTCTACCAGAGACCTTATCAGGGAGGCCTTGGTCTCTAGGAGGGTAAGGAGAAATGGATTACTGCAAACTGAACAATATCAGAAAAACAACTCAAAGTTCAACCCATAGTATCATTTTCATAAGCAAACACACCATTTTTTTGAAACATTTGCCAAATAAATATCCATATCTGAGAATCTGATTAATCAAACACAAAACACATGCACTTGTTAAAAATAAGCAATGTGGGATACAGAGAACAGTTCTCATCTCTGAGAGATGTAGAAGTCATATTCAAAGTATAGAATTTCATTTCAGGATGCAACAAAATTTTAATAGTATCAAGGAAACTCCTGCTTCTGTTTAAGATATGGAACAAGGGTTGGCCAACTTTTTCTGTAAAAAGCTAGATAGTAAATAATTTTGGCTTTACTGGCTATATGGTCTCTGTTACAACTACTCAATTTGTAGCCACAGAAAATACATAAACAAACAGGCATGGTTGTGTTCCAGTAAAACTGTATAATGGTCCCTCTATCTAAAGGGGATACATTACAAGACCCCCAGTGGATGCCTAAAACTGCAAATAATACCAAACCCTATATATACTCTTTTTTCTTATACATACATACTTACGGTGAAGTTGAATTTGTAAATTTGGCACAGTAAGAGATTAACAGTAACTAATAATAAAATAAAACAATTAATATATACTGTAATAAAAGTTATGTGAATGGGGTCTCTCTCTCTCTCTCTCTCTCTCTCTCTCTCTCTCTCTCTCTCTCTCAAAAAGATCTTATTGTATTACACTCATCTTTCTTCTTATGATAACATGAAATAATGAAATGCCAACATGATGAGATGAAGTGAGGTGAGTGATGTAGGCATTGGGACATAGCACATTGGGTTACTCTACAGGAGGAACATCTGCTTGCAAGTGATCCTGAATTATTGAGTCATAACAGTGTCAAAGGTTGGATGTTGGGAGTGGACAATGTCAATGGTTGGGAAAATTTATTATCTTCAGACCACAGTTGATGATGGATAACTGAAACTGCTGAAGGGGAAACCAAGGATAAAGAGGAAATAGGTGATGGGCAGGATTTGACCCACAGGTCAAAGTTTGCCAACACCTAATGTAGAAAATCACAGGTGAATGGTACTCTCATCCAACAATGAAAACAAGTTGGCTAAAATACGGACAATTTTTGAGCCCATCAGAGAGTTAAAGTCACTAGGTAAACTATGAACTAAAACTCAAAGACTGACAAGCTTTTTCAAGAAGAGACAAGAGCCACTAACTAACTCACCTTTAACAGGGCAGTAAGAAGAGGAAGAACCTGCCTTGGGTGCGAGTAAGAGGTGGAAAGCTGAAAATTTAACAAATTCCTGAAATCCAAATATGGGTCAATATAACCATTTTGTATCCTTGGGAACCTCAAATACAGAAAGACTATACCTTCTCATCATCTCTTTCACGGGCCTAAACCAAGTGGTCATGAAAAAGATTGGAGTCAAAGCAGGAAAACAGGCAGAGATCTCCTCTGGCATAGACAACGTACAGGGCTTGTCTAAGTCAGAAGACGAAACAGGTCAGCAAGAGAAACTTTCCAGATCTTGGGATCCTGCATAAGTACAGTACAGCCAGTTTACCACTGGGGAGGGGTGGAAATGCTGAGAGAGACCCATCACTGAGTCACAGGCACACTGGGTCTGCTAAGTCAAGGGCAGGAGAATTGAAAGAAACCCTTGGGGACTCCAGACCTCACACTGAGTAGGAAGCAGCAGCATTCAACTGCTGGGGGACTTGGAAGCATGTGCTGCACCAGCTGGAACTAAAGCAACAACAAAGTCCAATCCCAGTTCACTAGGGACTAGATTGGCCCAACCCAACATATTAATTGCCTAATAGAAAATACGTCATCTCCAGAAAATAACCATTATTTACCTCAGTCTCAGTGTTTTTACACACTCAAAAAAATTTTAAAAGAAAATATGACCCATCATCAAGAGATAAATAATAAAACCAGATGCAGCAATGGCACAAGTGTTTGAATTATGAGTCAGGGACTTTAACACAATTGTCAAAATAATAGAAAATAGAAATTCTTATTTCTGCTTCACCTGAGAAAAAATTCATTCTTATTTAAAGAAGCTTTAATATAATCTTAATACATTACCCCTAATTACTATAAGAGTAGATAAGATACTGCTAGATGAGTATGTCATAATTGTGAACATGAAGCTTTTCTGGGAAAAGTTTAAATAGGTTGACAATGCAATATACTATTCAAGACTTGAACACTGTTGATAGTAAAAATGGTACTAAAAATAATTGTATGTTTTTTGGCATAGCTAATGGCCAAAACATTGGCTTTGTTATGTTAATAGTCCTATAAAACATTGTTATCAAAAATTATTCTGAAATATAAAATTATTTCTAAAAAACTTAAGATTACACACACACACACACACACATATATAGTGCTATGTACAGCATGGGGCAAAAATAGGTTTACAGTTGTTAATACAGAAAATAATGCACTAATTACTAAATAATAATACAAGAATAAACTCTGTGTTTTGTGTACTAACAACTGTAAACCTACTCTTGCCCCACCCTGTATATTAAAGCACGTCGTACATATTAACTTTGTCCTATTTCTTGGCCATATCTGGCTATAATAATACCATGCTATTTTTCAATCTAAATAATGTAGTTTTTAGAGCCTGGCTGCTGTGGCTCTGTGGATTGAGCATCGGCCTTCGAATCAAGTGTCGCTGGTTCAATTCCCATGAACTAGGTTGCACGTCAGGTCCCCAGTTGGGGGCACAGGTGAGAGACAACCACACAGTGATGTTTCTCTTCCTCTCTTTCTCCTTTACCCTCTCTAAAAAAATAAACAATTTCTAATGTAGTTTTTAAGTATATTTTATTGATTATGTTGTTATAGTAGTCCCAATTTTTCTCTGCTTTGCTCCCCTCTGCCCAGTACCCCCCTTCTCCCAGCGATCCCACCCCACTTAGTTCATGTCCGTGGGTCGTGCATATAAGCTCTTTGGCTTCACCCTTTCCTGTATTATTCTTAAATTCCCCCTGTCTATTTTGTACCAATCAATTATCCGTCTTAATCCCTGCATCATTTCCCCATTTCTCTCCCTTCCCCCTCCCAGCTGATAACCCTCCAAATGATCCCTATACCTATGATTCTGTTCCTATTCTGGTTTTCTTAGTTGGATTTTGCTTTTATTTTTTAGATTCGGTTGTTGATAGTTGTGAGTTTGTTGTCATTTTAGTGTACATCGTTTTGATCTTCTTTTTCTTATGTAAGTCCCTTTAACATTTCATATAATAATGGCTTGGTGATGATAAACTCTTTTAGCTTTATCTTCATCTGCCCTTCCATTCTAAATGATAGCTTTGCTGGATAGAGTAACCTTGGTTGCAGGTCCTTGCTTTTCATCACCTTGAATATTTCTTGCCAGTTGCTTCTTGCCTGTAAAGTTTCTTTTGAGAAATCAGCTGTTAGTCTTATAGGCACCCCTTTGTAGGAAACTCTCTGCTTTTCTCTTGCTGCCTTTAAGATTCTCTTTATCTTTCACTTTTGACATTTTAATTATGATGTGTCTTGGTGTAGTCCTCTTCGGGTCTAGCTTGTTTGGGACTCCCTGTCCTTCCTGGACTTGTATGTCTATTTCCTCCACCAAATATGAGAAGTTTTCCTTCATTATTGTTTCACATAAGCTTTCAATTTTTTGCTCTTACTCTTCTCCTTCTGACACCCTTATGATTCAGACGTTGGCACATTTAAAGTTGTCCCAGAGATTCCTAAGCCTCTTCTCATTTTTTCAATTCTTATTTTCTCATTCTGTACTGGTTGACTTTTTTTCTTCCTTATATTCTAAATCATTGATTTGAACCCCGGTTTCCTTCTCTTCACCACTGGTTTTGTGTGGATTTTCCTTCGTTTCACTTAGCATAGCCTTCACTTCTTCCCTTATGCATTTGCCATACTCAAGCATATCTGTCAAGCCTGTGAGCATCTTTATCACCAGTGTTTGGAATTCTGCATCTATTAGGTTGGCTATCTCCTTGTCACTTAGTTCTCCCACTGGAATCTTGATCCATTCCCCCTTTTGGGCCATACTTCTCTGTCTTCTCATCTTGACAGGCTCCTATGTTTGTTTGCCTCTGTGTCAAGAATGTATTTTTTAAAGTGAGCTTATTATTTTTAATTTTTTGTAAAATTACCTGTAAATCTTTGTTAAATTTGAATTTATGCCTAATGCTTTTAAACTTCTTTACACCTTCAAATGACTCTTCCATATAGAGCATAATATTTTTTTAATTGAGACTATAATCTCTCTCAAGAGGCTGACATACCTGGTAAGTGCAGAGCAAATTCTGCTAAGTGGAAGAAAGTCTAAACTCTAATTTTTCCTATTTAAATGAATTGTGTAAGTATTTTAGACCAAATATTTTCAAAGGTTCTGTTGTTTTTACAAAGTACAAATTATTTCTTCTGTTTCTGATTCACTTAAATGTAGTATAACATAGGCCTTCTCAATTTCATTCCAATCCAGAGTATGTAAAAGTAACCCGGTGAAAATAGAGCTCCATTAAAATTCTTTCAATAAATTGACATATTGTCAATTATTATTACAAAATTTCAAATTAAAAATTGAAACCACTAGCTTTGATTAAGTTGTTTAGTTATTCTCTTGCTTTTTAGGGATAACTTTCAATGTCTTCCTGTTTTTAAGTGTTGTTTTCAGTTATTGCTTAAAAAGCTGAAGTTTGGGTATTTAGGTATTTAGTGTGTTGAATTTTTTGCCTGAAGAATTTTAACTGACTTGGAATAATATGCAATAAAAGAGTACTTATTTATAGAATGCTTCATGTCATTGTGAGACATGTAACTTGACTAAAAGTAAATGCTCAAAGGGTCAAACATTTCCACAACCTGACTAATGATGGGCAAGAGAAAGAGGAGGAGCTATTGACTGTCTAGTATTTTGTTTTGTTTACATCAATTTTGTAACAATAGTTCTGTTATTTTCTTATTCTATCCTTGTGTGATAACTACAGCTCTTTTAAATTTATTATTTTACTTAGGAAATTATTCAGGGAACTCAGCATTGGTTCTCCCCAAACTGGAAAAAAAGACATTGCCCAACAATTTAAAGCATGCTGCTCCATCAGAAGCATTGCTTTAATCTTGATAAGGGTATATTTTTAAGACTGGAGGTTGATCTCTTCATACACCTGCTAGTTAAAGTCTTTTCCTGAGTGATATTTGTTTGCAGAGATTGTTCTGTGAAAACTATTTTTCTTAAACTAAACTTTTGTTGAAATATAGCACACATGCATAAAAGCAAACATATCATAAATTTATAGCTCGATGAAGTTTCACAAATTAAACACACCTGTAAATAGCCCCTGGATCTAGAAATAGAATAGTACCAGCACCCCAAAAGCTTCTCCATATTCTTTTCCAGTAATTACATTCCTTCCTCTATTCCCCCACCCCTGTGACCAAAGTAACCACTACACTAACCTTTAACATCTTAGACTAGCTTAGCCTGTTTTTGAACTTTCTGTAAGTGGAATCAAACCATATGCACATTTATATGTCAGCATTATGTTTGTAAATTCCTTATATTGCTATATGTAGCTGTCATTTGTTCATTTTCATTGCTTTCAAGAATTCTATTGGGTGAATATACTAAAATTTATCCATTCTACCTTTACTGGGCACTAGGGTAGTTTCGAGTCTTTGTCTATTACAAACAATGTTTCTATGAACAAGAACACATATGCCTTTGGTGGTAATTATACATTTCTGTTGTGTATATACATAAAAACACACATCTTTTTTGATACAATTATGAGTTATGTGTTTACCACAATTAATTCCAAGTATATTCCTCCTTCATACATTTCTTAATTTAGTAAAATTATTTTATTTTAACCCTGCGCACCACTAAATATTTACATTCAGTTTATCAATGCAAAAACAAAATTTTTGCCCTTCAATATTGAACTTTGTGACAATTTTACAGTATCATTCCAAGAAGTTCAATTGCTTTACTTTCAACAAAATGAAGTCTCAGTGACTTTAATTCCATAAATTAAAAAATTTTTGAATCACTATCGGAATTACTGATCTCTATTTGTAACACTTGATGACACAAATATTGGTATAACAGAACTGTTTGCAAAGTTGCTTTGCTAACAGAGCCAACACTGTCATAGTTACGCTTTACTTTCTTATGTGCAAAAGAAAACTTGGAATTAAAAATGAGCAAAACTAATGTAAAAGAAGACTCATTTGCTCTAAAGCAATGTCATACCTCACAGAGTAAATAAACTTTCTGTAGCTGCACATGCTAAATTGCTGCCTTTGGGCACAGTCTTCAAAACTACTAACTTTTGAAGTAGTGGCTGATGATCCTTCAGCAGATCATTGTCTTCTTGCTTTCTTTTTTTAATACTTTACTTGTTAGAATAGTTTTAAGGCTCACAGCAAAATTAAAAGGAAGATTATGCATATCCCTGCCCCCACACATGGTCAGCCTTCCCATTATCATCATCCCCAACCAGAGTAATACCTTTGTTAAAATCAATCAGCTTACACTGATCCATCATTATCACTCAAAAGACCATTGTTTATATTAAGGTTCACTCTTGGTGTTGTACATTCTATGGTTTAAAAAAATGTATAATGACATATGTATCATAGAGAGTAGTTTTATTGCTCTAAAAATCCTCTGTGCTCCACCTACTTATCACTCCCTGCACCCAGCCTCTGGCAACCACTGATGTTCTCACTCTCTTAATAGTTTTGCTTTTCCAGAATGTCATATGGTCGGAATCATACAGTATGTAGCCCTGATAGATAGGCTTCTTTTACTTAGTAATATGCATTTAAGATTCCTCCTGTTTTTTTATGGTTTAATAGCTCATTTCTTTTTAGTGCAGAATAATATCCCATTGTCTGTCTGTACCACATTTTATCTATCCATTCACCTACTGAAGGCCATCTTGGCTTCTAAGCTTGGGCAATCCTGAATAAAGCCGTTATAAACGTCGGCATGCAAGTTTTTGTGTGGATGTAAGTTTTCAGCTCCTTTGGGTAAATACCAAGGAACATGATTGCTGGATCATATAGTAAGAATGTTTAGTTTTATAAGAAACTGCCAAGTTGCCTTCCAAAGTAGATGTACCATTTTTATTCCCACCAGCCATGAATGTGAAATTCCTGCAGCATTTGGTGTTCTCACTATTCTGACCTTTGGCCATTCTAATAGGTAGCGGTATCCCATTGTTTTAATTTGCACTTCCCTGTCTTCTGGCTTTCATGTGGTCAGTGGTATAATACTTTATGGTGCCGAAAGTGGGTGATAAATATCACCCATTCATTATCAAGCTTAAGAATATTTTTAGGCGGAACTTCCTGGGTCCTGCGCGTTAGCGGGAGCTAGTGCGACAGCGAACAATGGCCAAGAACAAATGAAAAGGGCAGAAGTCCAGGAATGTATTTCACATAGCCAACCAAAAAAACTTTACGGCTAAGAGTAAAGCAAAGCCAGTTACCACTAATCTGAAGAAGATAAACATTATGAATGATGAAAAAGTTAACAGAGTGAATAAAGCTTTTGTTGATAGACAGAAGGAGCTTGCTCACTTCTCAAAAGGCCTTTCCCTCGAACCTCTGCAGAAACAGCTTATTCCTCAGCAGTGTCATGAAAACAAACCTGTTAATGCTGAAGAAGCTATAAGATTAATGGCTCAGTTGTAGTGCACTGGTGATGCAGGAAATTCCCCTGAGCAACAATAAATTAAATGTTTTATACAAAAAAAAAAAAAAAAGAATATTTTTAGGATTTAGTTTTTACTATGCATGTACTTCCATCCCATTAAGATCATTATTGACTGATAGGTCACTAAATTTCTTAAAGAATTATTAAATGAATAAGAGAGTTATTGTAGGAGACGTCAGTGTCCTATAAGTATCCCTCAGATCTATCCGTCCGTGTCCTCTAGCCAACTTCCTGCCAAGAAACAGCTCCTTCCTCGACCCCACCTTGAGAACTGGGACAACCATGCTGCCTGTTTGTACACAATACTAGAGTGCTAAGCAGTTAATACCTCCCTTCCAGGGGCAGCCCCCAACTAACAGCTCTCCAGAGTAGGTATATAAATACCCCCCATCATTACGCCCCTTCACTGGAATAATTTTGAAATGTGTGTTTTGTACCACGTCCCAGAGTTCCTCCACAGGATTAGACACCAGCCTTGTGCTGTGGTAATGACTCAACTGTGCCCCCTATACCGGCCCTTTGTCCTTCCCCTGATTCCCTTCCTCACCACCCGACTGATATTACCTTCACGAGTAAAGTATTTCCACTCTTACCCTTGTCCAAGTTCTGCCTCTGAGCGAACCAAAACTAATACATTTGTAGATTTATATCACCAAGTGAATGATAAAATTACTATGCAAGAGCATTCATACTATTCTCTCTGTGCACATCCTCTATTTCTGGCACCCGTTCCATGAATACCTAGCCCATAATTTCCCACTGATCCCACTGATCCCACTGAATGACAAGCTACCAGCTTTATGTGTTTCAGGCTGATGTACTGTCCACTGCACAGCCGGCTTGGATACCAAGTGGCTGAAAGAGCAGAAGCACCAAATATTTCTCCCACCACTGCTCAAAACCGGGAGGAGTTAGCTTTCCCTCATCACTAGTGACCAAGGGCACTTCATTTTTATCATTGAGCGCCCTGTATGCTGGGCTCAAAATGGAGATATTGGTTACATTGCTCACTCACTGCGCGTAGGTCTTACACAATTTCAGACAAGGCCACGGAAGACTCTGGATATACAAAATGGAAATCTACTTAACACTTCCCAGCCTATTTTAAGGTAACTAACAATAATATTTCATCTTAAACCAAAAAAAAGATAAACAGCATGTGTTAAAATGGATGGGACACCAGGATATTAGGACTAAACCAGGTCTGTCTCAAGCAAACAAGTAGCTGTTCTCCCAAACTTAATGAAATTGAAAAGTCACGAGGGCCGACATTTAGTGTTGACCTCACAAAAGCGTTCACAGCTTCCATCTCCCTTTGCTTTCTCAGCTCCTCAGCTGGAAAATTAGAACCCTTCCTCATGCTCCCTGTACCTATGGGTGGCCTCTTGACCCAATTCTATCCAGTGATCTATAAGCAGACGCTACTGGGTGGGACTTCGGAGAAAGCTTCTTAAGAGGCAGACGGACATGCCCCTTCAGCTGCTGATCTTTCCCTTTCTACTTTCTTGTATTCAAATGCGATGGCTGCAGGTGCAGTAACCATCTTCCAACTGGGAAGAATGAGGAAACATGGCAATAAAGATGCCTGTCTGATGGTATTGTTGGTATCACAGAGCAGCTGCACCAGCTTTCATTTGCCTTTCTCTAGACCTCCGATTATACTTAAAAAACAAAAAAACAAAAAACTACACACACATAAAGAAAAAAATTTAAATATTTTTTCTATTCATGTGGCTGTAGTGTGGTTTACATCTGTTTGCAGTGAAACACTTTTCTAACTGAAATACATCCAAATTCTTTCAGTAAAAATACCCAACATTCATTGTACCTATAGAAGGACTTCCTTCTCTACTAGTCTTTGTTAACTCTAAAATGGAACTTTGAGGGCTTATGACTGATACACATTAGATAAAAAGTATCATTTGAATTCCGTAATTTAGAAACACACAGTAACAATCATACTTAATACATTTACTTTCTTTTCCAATTATTGAGCACTTAATTTCTATTGGCTGCTTGATATTTAATTTTATGCATATAAATAATCACAACTTTACTGAAAACTCCTCAAGGACAGAAGTAGGATCATAGAGTTTGGCTGACCTTATGAAATTTATCAATAATTAATTAGAAGCACTTTGCACATGCTTTCACTTTCCTAATAGCAGAAACTGTTAGATGTTTTCTTAAAGCTTTATGTTTTAAAAAGCTCTACAATTTTTCTCTAATTCCAAGTTATTCCAAAAATTATGTTGAAAAGCTTTCCCTTCTTTCTTAAATTAATGTTAAGTAAACTAAATTTTATATCCCAATTTAAATTTTTTTAAGTTGATTGGCAAGAAGCCACCTTTCATTTTAACCACCTTATTTAAAAAATAAAAAGGTAAATAACTCATTTCAATCCCTTCAAAAAAGCTATTTTCTACTTCTCTTAGATCTGCTTTAAATGAGATTATTGTAAGTCACTCTAAATTGCTAAGAGACTATGCTATATTGTTCCCCAAGATGAACTTTAGGAGGCATCTTGTGATATATATATCTGTGATCAAAATAAAGGCAGCCTGATACATTTACTGGGGGAGCCATCTGCATATCAATTTATGTACTTAGTCAAAGGTTAGGTATAAACTGTGGGAGAGGAATGAAGAAAACAGAGTACAACAGGCCCCCTTCTCCACAGGGGATGCTTCCTAAGACCCCGCAGTGGATGCCTGAAACTGCACGTACTGAACCACAGTGTTATATATGTCATGTTTTTTCCCATACATAATGCCTTTGGGTCTATGATAAATTTTAACATATAACTTAACTACAGTGAGAGATAAACAATAATAATAATAATAGAACAATTATAACAATATGCTGCAAAAAAAATTAGGTGAATGTGGTATCTCACTCTTTCAAAATATCGCATTGTACTGTATGTACAGGCAGCGGGGATGTGCCAGTTAAATGGAACTAGAAAGCACCATTTGCTAAGAACTGTGCCAGGAACTGCTAGTTCTCTGCATGCCATCCCTTAATCATCATCGCAGCAACCGCTATTACTATCTCCATTTTAGAGATGAAGAAATGTTAAGCACAAGGTGGGGACTCAGATTCAGAATTATATAGGGATTGACCAACAGATCTGATTCACCTGGGATGAGGACTCAGATTCTAAAATGCAGGACTTTCAGTGTTAAAAGTGGGACAGTCCTAAGCAAATTGGGGTGGTTGGTCATTCTACTTACAGAACCTGTGACCTCTCATGAACATCTTCAGTACATTCATTTCACTGAAAGGGACCAGTGAGAGAGAGAGCGGCTGTCTTGGCCCAGTGGTCAGAAGCTTTCCTCCCACACACACATGCCC
The DNA here is from genome assembly GCF_987537825.1 of Furipterus horrens. Taxonomy (NCBI): domain Eukaryota; kingdom Metazoa; phylum Chordata; class Mammalia; order Chiroptera; family Furipteridae; genus Furipterus; species Furipterus horrens. The sequence goes on from NW_028327175.1 coordinate 89,838,548, forward strand.
CACTCTGCCCCAGTCATGGCAGAGCTGGGTCACAGGGAGCTGCTGAGAGGAAGGGAGAAAGGGAAGGAAGCCCTAACTGGACTGTGGACTGGGGAAAATCTTCTCACATCTACTCCTGGGGGGCATCCTCCCCCTGAGCTTAACTCGGCCTTCTCAGAGGTCTACACACCAAGTTTTGAGGACTTTGATGGGAAAGTGGGTACTAACTATACACCTTCACTCTCACTCCCCACAGGAGAAGCAGAACAAAATGCAGGTCTTTGCAGAGGTTCAAGATGCTGGAGAAATACAACATTTTACCCAAGCTCCTGACTGACCAGGTCAGGTCACCCAATCCCTTCAGACCATCAATGGAAGGCTTAACTCCTCTGGAAACCCTGACCACTCTAGAAACACAGACCCAATGCCGACAAATTTGTACACCCTGACAAGTGCCAACAACAACCATTTGGCATAAACTGACCACCCAAGACCATCTGCTCCAGATAAACAGACTGCCACCCAGAAGCATCCCAGATTGCCAGCTTGTCCAGTCAGGCCAGAGACGGACATTACCTGGAACTTCAAGGCTAGTGAGTAGGTTTCCCCACAATTCATTTGGGCCTGATTATATGTGATGACTTGAGCTCAGTGGTTCTCAATTCTGTCACCACCTTAGAATCACCTGTGGAGATTTTAAACCTACTGATGACCTGACTCTTACCCCAGCCCAATTAAATCAGGATGGCCAGAGTTAAAGCACAGGTGAATCTGATGCGCAACCAAGGTTAAAACTCACTGCTCCAGCTCAGTGTCATTGCTCTAGCTCAGTGACTCTCAAAGCACTGTCCCTGGACCAGCATCATTGGCAGTCTGTTTTTATGCTAACAGGTAAAATTATACTATAGGATAAAATCAACTCTGTACTTCTGTTGACTTCTAGTATAACAATAGAGATGTCTCTGTGGGAAAATGATCTAAGAAGCAGTTTGCGCAAGATTTAGTAATAATGACTATGTATATAGAAAGTGCTTAATTAAAATAGAAATATGACTTCCTGATACTCAAGCCATGGGATTTCCTCTCTATCTCCATTTTCCTTCATTGGATCCACCTCTGTCTTTCTTGGTTTGCTAGCACTCTCCTAAATTTGGAGGTCTCTTGAAGGAGCACTCCCAGATTTCAAATTCACCTTCCCACCTTGTCCAGAGAGTTACCTCTAATGAAGCTACACTGTTTCCACACTCTATTCCTAGATGTTTATCTCACAGTCTGAGAAGTGCTAGGTTTACCTGCTGCTTATACGGAAGCCACCAAGTCTTTAGTTAAGCATTGGCCTCCTGTTTACACTTGTTAATTTGGGCCCAGAAAATTGGTTTAAATTTCAGGATAGTACTGCTTTGTTAATTCCAAAAATTTATAGGGAGAGAAAAAAAATTATTGAAATGATACTCTGAAAGTGTTGTAGTCTGAATTTTCTAACATTTACTTTTTAAAAATTGTCTTAATCACAGTCATTATTTTTTTTTTTAATGTTACATTAAAAGTGGCAGTTTAAAATGTTGAACAGGAAGAAGATATAATTTAATGAAGGGCATCTTTCTCCACATTGACATGGATGTTAAATCTTTTTTTTTTTTTTTAAGATTCTAATGTGGTCTAATTACTTTAATTTAAAATTCTGGGTATGCATGTTTTATTCATGACTTTCTAGATGATTGAGAAAGTTTTGCAGCTCCTTTGAAGCCCTAACTTTGGAAATATAACAAATAATGAAGCCATCATATTTTCAAAATGCTCAGATAGAGGAGACTTTTGAAAGACAGTGTAATTGTGAATCAGAGCTTAATCAGCTGCTGTGAAATGAGTTTTTAATTATCACATTGCTCCTGGTATGCTGGAGCCACCAAGGTTAAGAGAATGACCTCGCACTCATTTCCTCTGAAATGGTAGATTTTTTTTCCTTGGCAGCATATCACCTTGAATATTCAGAGACTGCGTTATTCTGCTTCCCATGAAAATACTCCTCAGAAACAATTTTTCACACTAACCCTTAGCTAATCTCACACAAGACATGGAGAGTGTCACTCATTTTTCTCTTATTAAATGCATGATTTCTGCAGGACCTAATGGCTTCTGAATCAGAATACCCATCCACTTCCACTGAAAAATTCACATCTTCCAAAGTAGTTTGTAAGTTTATTTAAAAGAATATCAAAAAGGTGGCTCAACACATAAATCTTTACATTTCAGAAGTCTGGATCAAAAACTGGTTTTATGTCAAGTGGCCAAAAATAATACAGATTTTCTAAACTGGGGAAGTGTGTGTTTGCATGAGGAGGCTCTCTCCACACAATCAGGACCTGATGCCACTTGATGTCAAGTTCAGTTTGAATTTTCATTTTTAGCAAATAAGGAGACATGGTATGAATAACTTCTCAAACTTCCTGCCTCAAATGTAAACATTTGTGTCTTTATTCCCCTTTCTGGTCACTAAATAACTCTAAGAGATCAGAACTTAAATGTTTTAAAGCTTTCTAAGACTCGGGGTGGTGAGCACACAGCACAGTGCACAGATGATGGGATGTAGAACTGTGCACCTGAAACCCGTATAACTTTGTTAACCAGTGTCACCCCAATAAATTCAATAAAGAGGAAAAAATCTTTTTAAAATAAAATTTCTTAAGAATCATAAGAAAAGTTACATGATCACATGTCCAAAGCAATATCAAAAGACTTTCAATTTTAACTCTATTGCCATATTTTTCCTTTAAGTTTTTTTTTTTAATTGCTAAATGTAATTTAGGTTCTGCATAGAAATCAGCACTAACATTTTGACCTCTTCTAAAGTACTGCCTACAAATGAGTTTGAACTGTGATTCCAATGCAATTTTTGAGGGGCATTTAACACATCAATATACATATGTATTCAATCAAATCAAAGAAGTAGAAATAGATGTTATATCAAGAATGATTCAGAGTTCCTATTGACAGTTTTCCTTTTTGTGGAATGCACACAACCTCGGGCTCATTAAATGAGATTAAGTCGGATGCAGAAATAAGTATTACTGGTAGGAGTGTTTTCATTAAAATGCTGCACCAGGGGTCTGATTTGCATAAGATCTGATTACATTTAGTAGCTGTTCACGTATCTGTGCTGAATCAATGTCACTTCATCAACACACAGGTTATCTTTTCTGCTCACTCTAGAATGGTCTCAACTTCTGATTGAGAAGTAGAGCATTCCACATTCCACATGCCCCTCTGTCACATGCTCTGCAATAGTTTTTGGCTAAAAAGGGAGATTAGTCAATTCTTATATAGCATTTCTAAGGTTGAGCAAACCCCATGTAAAAATTTCTTTCTTGGAAATGCTATCTGTGAAAGCATCTGACATCTCCGCCATTGGGGGACGTGACAGAGAGCCAGCACACTTACTAGAAATAACAACTAGTATTTATTGAGCAATTATTAATGGCCAGATCCTAAGCTAAGTGCTGCCCAAGAATTTAATCTATGATTTAACCTTCTGCCTGCTACTGTTACTAACCCCATTTTTCCAGGTGAGGAAACCAAGGCTTAAAGAAATTATTACTTAACTTGCCCAGTATCACAGGCTCCTCATTGTTGGAGTGAAGATTTAATTCTAAAGTCATTGCTCTCAGATCTACATTTCCCAGGTGCTGCATAACCAATTTTCTAAACTTGTGCAAACACAAACATTAAATTAGAGCTCTGCTCTTAGTGGCACTGTCAAAAATTGAAATTCCAGAAGCAAGTCCACTTCGTTAGGACAAAAATCATTCAGAAGTGTTATTGTCCTCTCAATGACACTAAGCCCAGAGTCGGATTTGAGTCTCCATCCACACTTCCCATTACTGACTGCATCCAGGTTGTTCACATCACTGGCACTACTTGCTCCAGACCTTAACCTCTAGCCACAATGATAGAATTTAATCTATCATTGATTTGGGCTTTCCTCCAAATCATGTTGTCACAAGGAGGAAAAATTGGCAGAAAGCTATAGTGATGTTTTTTGTAATGCAAGAAAACTCTGTGTTAAGAATTTGTACTATAGACACTAAAAACATAAGAACTGGTGATGATATTATAAGCTAGTAACAGTAATAGAACTAAAGAATTCCCAAAGTTTATTGTTAAGCCATATTGAACACACATGCAATTATATGGACAGTGCTAAACAAACATGTTTTACCATACACATGTTTGGTATACCTACATACATTAACATGAAAGGTAATGAAGAGCTTCACAATGAGAAATTGACCAAGAAGCAAATGGAGGGCTTCTGTTGTACATGGCTATGGTCCCAGTTCCACCCACACTCTGTTGGAATACAAGCATTACATTTGTGCCTATTATACTTCTCAAAGTGGCATTTTAAAACTCAAGTACTGTGAGCCCTAGCTGTTGTCAGATTATAGAGGCTTCCTTTGCCACAAATTCTGAATATGGTACTAATTTAAATTGCTATAGGCTGTGCCTTGCTGAAACACACCTGTTAAAAAAAAAATCCAGATTAAAACAAGAGATCATTTTATGTAATTAAGAGATATTTGTGTGGCTAAATTAGAAACATATCTGTTCATAAATAACAAACTATATTCCACAATGAAGACTATTACTTCTGCATGTATTTGCCAATCCACCGGATTAATCTCCCAACAACAATTTCAGCCTCCAATTGCACATCCTTGCAGGCAGAATAAAATACAAAGCCTCTTACTATGGTATTTTAGTCTCTTCACTTCAAGGCCCCTATGCAATTAAATGACCCCTGTCCAGGTCATTGTGACAACTGAAAGCATGCCCACACACTTCCCAACACAAGGAAGGAGACAGCTTCTCCCCAGAGAGCCTTAGACAAGCCTCATGCCCCTCTGCACATGCACGTGAGCAAGTCTGTTGTGGTCAAAGGCTGGGTCTGTTTCTAACCTCGTCTATACGTACTTTCCTGGGATGTGTCTCACCTTAATGGAAGCACTAAGACACTAATTCTCACTTAAGTACATTTTTTTCCGAAGGCACACAAATTAACAGGAGAAGACATAGAAGTATTAAAAAATTTGAAAAATGTCAGGATGACATAGGTTTCCCTAAATTGCTAAGAGCTGTGCAGAAGAGGATCCTCATGTGAAATGTACATTACTAGTCCTATTTTCCCTGAAGCCAAACTAAAAATCATTATTCTATAAAAATGTAAGTAGAGCAGATCCTGGCTCTGCCTTTTCCAAACTTTCTAAATTTGATTAATATTCTTTTCTATTCTACTCATATCTTTATTTTCCAGATTTTTCTAAAGCTTGAGGATATTTTACCTTTGGTAATTTTGAAAAATAACACTACTTCCTGGAAAACAATGCAATATAATGCACTTGGAACTCTTTGAGAGTAAACATTTTAATTTATACTTGTAGCTTTGTTTTCTAGCCAATTGCCTGGTCATGATTACAATAAGAACAGGATGGGAAAAGCATGCTTGCTGTGGGAGGCGGGATTTTAGCCCTTCATCTGTTACCTACTGACAACATGATTTGGAGGAAAGCCCTTAACCTACCTGAGTCTGAGTTTATTCAGCTGCTAAAGAGACATACTAATATCACCTATTTCACAGGATAGTGTTGTGAGGCCCAAAAGAGATCATGTATTACAATGTGAGTTGTATATGATAAGCATTACATAGTATTAGTTATTATCATTCCCAAGTATGAGCTTAAAATCATAGTGTAGAACAGAAGAAAAATTAAACAACTGCAAAACAAATATCTTCTCAGCAGCAGTCTCACTAAACATGATTGATTGACTGATTGATTGATAATTGAATTTAAGAATTCCATATGTGAATGTAATAGCAGATTAAAGAGAGCAAAAGGATCATGAATAAACTAGAAGACAAATCTGTAGAAATGTCCAAATTTAATCATGAGCAGAAAAAGGGAAGGAAAATACAAAACAGAAGAGACTGAGTGACACATGATTAAATGTTCTAACATGCATGTAATTGGAATCTCAGAAAAAGAAGGGGAAGGATGGGACACAAACAATATCTAAAGGCACAACTTACCAATGTGAGAAATGAATTGGAAGCTATTCTTACAGATACTTAAAAAGATAAGAGGAACAGCATAATGTACATCAACTAGTCTCATGGCTGTAAATATATCATATGTCTCCAAATTAATCTAAAAATTCATGCCATCATAACTGAAATTTCAGAAAAGATATTTTGTGGAAATTTAATGAGGTGACTTAATATGTATAGAGAAAAACAAAGGGCCAAAAGTAGCCAAGGCAATTATAGATAAGAACAATTTTGGAGGACTGAAGACATGAAGACTAACATAAACTTATAATAATTAAAATAGTGCATTATCAGCACTAGGTATGACAGCAGATCAACAGGACTGGGTCCAGAAACTGATGCACACATCTATGGCCACAAAAGGCCATTGCAACGGCGCTTTGAACAATCATTTGTATAACTAATGTTGGATCATTGGATAGCTATATGAAAAAAAAAAGTTACTGTTGCCTTTCTACTTTATACCATACATACACAAAAAATCAGTTCCATAGATCTCAATATAAAAGGTAAATAATAAAACTTCTAGAAGTTAACAACAAGAAAATATATTTGTGGACATACAGAAGGTCCATAGACATATGAAAGAATGCTAAACATCACTAGCCATCAGAGAGATGCAGATAAAAACCACAATGAGATACCACCTCACACCAGTTAGAATGACCATCATCAACAAATCAACAAACAACTTGTGCTGGCGAGGATGTGGAGAAACGGGAACCCTGGTGCATTGCTGGTGGGAATGCAGACTGGTGCAGCCACTATGGAAAACAGTTTGGAATTTCCCCAAAAAACTAAAAATGGAACTGCCTTTTGAACAAGCAATTTCATTGCTAGGATTATATACAAAAAATCCTGAAACACCAATTCAAAAGAACCTATGCACCCCTATGTTGTAAATAGCAGCACTATTTACAATAGCCAAGTGCTGGAAACAACCTAAGTGCCCATCTGTAGATGAGTGGATCAAAAAACTGTGGTACATTTACACAATGGAGTACTATGTAGCAGAAAGAAAGAGGGAACTTCTACCATTTGCAACAACATGAATGGAACTAGAGAGAATTATGCTTAGCAAAATAAGCCAGGCAATGAAAGAAAAATACCTTATGCTATCACCTATAACAGGAAACTAATGAACAACACAAACAAATGAGCAAAATTGAACCAGAGGTATGTAAACAAGGAATAAACTAACAGTAACAAGGGGGGAAGGCGGGAGGGAGAGAAGGGGGTAAGAAGGGGAAGGGTCTAGTCAAGGAACATGTATGGATGACCCACGGACATGAACAACTGAGTGGGGTCTGAATGTGGGGGAAAAGAGGGACAGGATGCAGGGAGGTAAGAGGGCGAAAAAAGTTGGACAACTGTAATGGAAAAAAAAAAATTTTAGTGGGGGAAAAATTAAAATACGAAGAATGGAAATGCCAGTTCAGTGACTATTAGAAGGATAAGGATTTTCCTTCACACTGTATATTTTTCCCCCTATCTGATCCCTCCAGAGTTTGGTATTCTAAAGAAGTAAGTAATGACATAAGTTTCTTTGCATAAAACTAATAAGACCAGTTGTTAATAGACTTTTTTTTTTTTTTTTTTTTTTACCAAGACATTGATTGGAATGTCATGCCTAAAGGAGACATGCTTGGGCTCTGGTTGTTACCAAAAAGCCCTGAGGAACTGGGAATGACTTTTGAAGGTAATAAAAGCCCACGAGATAAAAGGCTTGGTACCATGGTTGGTTGTATGGTCCACAGCAATCTTTCCAGGGAAGGAATGAAGGTTGTTTTCATGAAAGATTGCTAGACGGGACCTTAAGGCACAATGGAAAACCAGAAGGACTTGGAAAAGACAGGTGTGTACAGGCAAGGCTGAATGCCAGGTATGTGGTATGAAGGTCACCCTAAATGTTCCTTGTGTAAGTTCCAGCAAAGCAGAACTAAAGATCATAAGTGATCATTTGCTGCTCTTGCTGTGTTTATGCAAATGAGAAGGATAAATTAAAAATGGACTTAATGCAGTCCCTTTAATGACAAGGAGGGTAATCTTAGGGAGAAAAATTGTTATTCAAGGAAAATCACAATGATCAGTGGTAGACTATAAAGTAATGCAGCTAACCATCTTTAAAGTTTCTTTTCACTTAAAATATGTTTTCATTTGAAAGTTAAACTATGTCTGTGGTATCATCAAAGATGTTTAATTTACAGGCAAGAAGAATGTCAAATGCCCTGCAACTGGAGGTCTTTCCAATAAGACAGTCTTACAGATTTAGAGACTTGTTTGTGGGTTATGTTACATAAATTAACATGTGTTTTCTGTTTTCAAAGGGCATAAGCCTATGATCTCATTACCTGAGTGATTGTCTGTATGCATAGGCCTCACTTAATCCTGTCTGCAGCGCTGCCTCCTGAGACTCAACGGTTTGGCTGAACTAAGTGGCTGGGTTGGTGAAGTATGGAGTGGTCTGTGGGCTTCACTTTAAAACTGGTTTCTCTTTTCTATCCTAATGGCTTGGACAGAAAGGGCCCAGAGGTCTGAGAGGGGGTAAACCTAAAATATTTCCCTCAACCCAAACTAAGTATAATGGGCAAAAGGGTTTTGGTCAGGTGAGATGTACCTGGCACACCTTCCTCCAAAGAAGCCCTTTTTTTCCCCCTAATGTGGGACATTGAAAAATTAATCCCTGCCTTCTGTTATCTAGTAGTTATAGATTGAACGGTGTCTTTTAACCCTGTTGCCAAATCTGTTGCCCCACAGAATACAACAAGGATGCCAGCCTGTTAAACCAAGCACGCCATTGTCCGGGGACAGCCAACTGACCTGGAGTCTGCATGATCCTTCCCCATGTGGGATGGCCACCTTCCCTTCCACACCCCAACTCTTATTAGGGATTTCTGGACCCAAGGGTAGGTAGGACGACGACCATGTCCAGCTTGAAGCATCTAGAGGAGCTCGAGACCTTCGCCCATTGTCCTTTATAAGATTATAAAGGGTCTTAAATCTGAGAGGGAGGGATTGTTATTTTTTATTGTTAAAATAATTAATTAATCATTTATTTTAGAAAAAGAAGAAAAAGAATATATGAAAGGGTGAAGCGGGAGAGCTTGTATGTATGACCCATGGGCATGGACTTGGGGGGGGATTGCTGGGGGAGGGGGGTGTTGGGGGGAGGGGACCAAAGGGGAAAAATTGGAACTATTGTAACAATATAATCAATAAAATATACCTAAATATATATATATATATTTGTGATCTTAGTGTTAGGAAAGATTAGTTATATAAGGCACACAAAGAGCTAACCATGGAAAACAAATTGATAAATTGGACTTCACTACAATTAAGAAAGTCAATAAATCAAAAGATAGCATTATAAGAGTGAAAAACAGAAGCCACTGAGTGGAAAAAGATATTTACAATGTATTTTTCTGACAAAATTTAATACAGACAACTCAATTTTCAAATATTGGGGGAAAATTCTGAACAGGTATTTTGAAAAATATATATATAAATATGTGTGTGTGTGTGTGTGTGTGTGTGTATCAAACTGCCTGTTACATGAAAAGATGTTCAGCACTATTCATCATAAGGAAAATGAGATACCATTACATAATCACTAGAATGACCAAAGGTATTTTTTTAATGACAATACCAAGTGTTAGTGAAAATTTAGATCATCTGGAGCAGTAGGAGTTAATCTAGTACAACCACTCTAGAAAACATTTTGTTGGCATCTGCCAAAGCTGAACATATGCATCTCTATAATCCAACAATTCTACAACATAAAAGTATAACAATATGCCCAAAATACATGTGTAAGAATGTTCCCAGCAGCCTTATGTATAATTTCCCCAGACAAAAACAACCCAACATCCAGTAGAACAGATAAGTACAATAGAACACTATGCACCAGGCATCAGCAAGTTACAGCCTGTGGGGCAAATGGAGGCATGCCCATTGACAGTGTTGTCTATGGCTGCATTTCCACAGCAGTGGCAGAATTCAAGAGTTTCAACATAGACCATATGGTCTACAAAACCGAAAACATTTACTATCTGGACCTCTCCAGAAAATATTTGTCAACCTCTGCCATGCCACAGTGAAAAAGAATGAGCTCTCACTACTTTCCTAGGATATACTATATAACAAGAGCCCAGAGATATAAAACTGGTAGGAAAAAGTCAGACATGAAAGAATGCATGTTGTGATTCAATTGATGTAAATTTCAAACACAGGCAAAATTAATAGAAGTCAAATAGAAGTGGTGATAAGGGTCAGAATGGTGGTTCCATTTAGAGAGACATAATAACTTGAAAGAGCAATGGTGCGGTTGATCACTCTTTCTAAACTTGACTGTATCGTTTAAAAGTAAGAATGAAACAAGCAAAGCTACAGTAAACTACACACACCTGACTCCACCCTCCCCACCACACCACAGATGCCATTGGCAAAATGCTCAGAGCATCAGATCACTTTACAGTCTTTGGAGTTGGGAAGACAAAAGGAGGCAAAATCAATGATTCAATAGGCAGCTGGGCAGGTTAGATAAAAAACCTATCACAAATCTCCTCTGATCCCTATTGGTTTTAATTTCTTTGTATTTGACCAGAAGGAAAAAATGAATTACAACAACCTAAACTAAATAGAGTGTTTTAATGTCAACTAAAAGATTATGTCCACCCCCAAATCCACCTCCTTATACAGATGAATAAGTGGAATTGCCTGAAGCTCATAAGAGTATTGATTTTGGAACAATAATTAAAATCTAATGGAGTTAATCAGTTTCACATAGAACTATAAATTTCATCCAAGGACATGATAAATTGCTGAATAAGAATATTTGACTGCTCATCTACTCTATTTTTTTAAATTCAGATTTCATTTTCTGACAATGTTATTCATTTTAACTGAGAGAAACATTCATACTATCTGAAGTGCTGGATATTTTATTCTAAGAAGGGGAGGGAAAAGAGAATCATTTGGGTTTTTTTTTTTAATGGGGGTCAAATTATACATCAAATAAAGTATGAAGGTCCTTCACCAGATACATTTCATAAAGTTAAATCGTTCTTTCAAGATTATGCTGACAATAGAGTCTTCAGTCTTTGTTATAATATAGTCTACAACCTCTCTAATAAGGATAATAACGTATCATCAGAAAATGCTGCTAATTGAAAACTGTAAGTCTAATTAACCAGAGATGTGACCATGCATAATATATTATTAACAGAATGAAAAGATTGCATTACACCAATTGCTACCCAGGAGAAAAAAACTACAAGGACAGTCCAGCAGTTCAAAGACTCTTCACATCCATTTTGGCAAAAGTTACTGATGATATTTTCCTTTCATTAAACTGTAGGCTTCATAGTAAAATGACTTAAAACCAGGAGAAGAAAGTGAAGCCAGATTTAAAGGATGGGTCACAGGGCAGCTGCTAGGAACCCAGTCTATAAAGGGCCCTGAAGCACAGCTAGAAGACATCAGAAATACAGCGCCAATTAACACATTCATGTTTCCACGTGAAACTCTTTACATAATGGGTAAAATGTAAATCGGTCCCACTCCCAGTGAATTAGTTCCCTCCAATGAAAACTATAAATACTCTGTCCTAGTGCTCACCTCTTTCCATTGAGTATTTTGTGATGTACACACGCACATTCAGAAAGCTGGGGGCCACAGCAATTCCTGCAGTCAACAACTATGGCCAAGTAAAATTTCAACACCAAGAGAACATGTGGCACTGGACTAACTCTAGAGAAAAATGGATCTATTTTATTATCTAAATTTTAAATTCTATGCCCCCTAAGAAGTTAACCTACATCAGGAAAAGCTTTTTAAAAAATCCAAAACAGCACTACAGGAAAATGGAACTTATTTTGCCGACATTAAAAGAGTATGTTAAATTCTCCCCCTCTCAGCAGCTAGCAATTAAAATGATAAATTAAATACAATGGATATAGACATAGAGATGTCAACATATATATTTGTAGTTGAAGACAAGAAAATTAAATCCTCATGTGTTAGAAATAAAGAAGAAATCAGTAACAAATAGATACTTAAGTCTCAAGACACAAAGGAATTTGGATCTGGGTTCTAGATATGGGGACTAGAGCCTCGGTGGACTCAAGGGATTGCTATCACATATACCATACACAAGACAGGTGGCTCAGACCAGACTATCCTATTAAAAGCTGGGAACTGGCCCTGGCTAGTGTGGCTTCGTGGATTGAGTGCTAGCCTGTGAACCAAAGGGTCACCAGTTCAATTCCCAGTCAGGGCACGTGCCTGGGTTGCAGGCCAGGTCCCCAGCTGGGGGAGTGCAAGAGGCCAACCACAGATTGATGTTTCTCTCCCTCTCTTTCTCGCTCCCTTCCCCTCTCTCAAAGAATAAATAAATAAAAATCTTTAAAAAAAAAAAACAAAAAAAGCTGGGAACTGCTTGACCAAAAACACCTCTGCCCACACGCACACAGTTGTGGCTGGAGAAGAAACAGAATCTCTTACAGATCACAGAACCCAGTCCCTATCCCACATAGAGAGAACTAAGCCTGTGTTCACCCTAGTAGCACCAAGCAAGATCCCATACTGAACCAAGAAAAGATCCACTCCATAGGGCTTACTGATGGAAGGGTTTTAGGAACTTACTGAAATCCAAGGTGACTCCATTCATTGACCTAGAGATAGGTAATTTTGATAATTTTAAAATAAACAATAAATAATAAAAGAATGAAGAAGTTTCAGAACACAAGGAAACCAAAAGTACTTTAGTTGCCCTTTATTCTCTATCATCATGCAATAAGTAAGCAAAACTCATATATTAACCATGACTTTAGCCCACTGTTTGTGAGATGCATTCTGTTTCAGATTTTTTTTTAATAGTTGAAGTGGACTCACATAGCCATTCTATATTTAAATACCATAACCAAAAAAGGTCTTATCCACAACCAAAAGATAACTCCAAACTGGGCTAGTGTTCTAACTTGTTTTGTAATCCATTCCAGGGTAGGGACACTTGAGCAATACCCTTGTCCTTGTATGAGGCATTTCCAGTGAAGATGTCTCTCTCTGTCCTATAGTATCAAAATTAAATAGCAACCTGGAATCATTTTTGGAGAGAGGTATTTCTTAATGGAAAGTCTGAATTCACTACATGTTTATTTTGTTGCCATAAATATTTTATTATTTTATTTCTGATAAAGGTATATATAAATTTTAGTGTGATTAGCACAAGCAAAAGAAACAACTGTAACAAATTGTTGAACTTATTTGCTTCCCACAAGAAAAAATATGTGAAGGTTGGAGGGCTTTACTCCTTTAAACAAAAATCTGACTAAAAATATTCTAAAGCAATCCTCTTTTGATGCATTATTTTGGTGTTCTTTATTGTGTTCAGCAAACGCACAAGATTTATTTGAGACAAAAATACATATTTTATTTATAGCAGTTAAATAAAGATAATGGTTGATAATGCATTAAAAAGAACTTTTAAAGTAATTAAGATCCTTAAAGATGTAGAAGTGAGATTAGGGTTCATAAAACAAAATCAAGAGTTTTGAAGCAAGAGATAGTTAGAAATGAAGATTGCAATCACTGAATTTTAAATGTTCAATAAATAGACTATGAAGTGTATTAGACACAAAGAGAAAATTACTCAAGTGCAAGATTGAATTAAGCAAATCTCTTAAAGCATAACATCAGGAGACAATTGCAGAAAATTATATAAATTTGAAAGGAAGAACATGAAACCTCAGGTTGAAAAGCCCACTGAGTGCCTAGCAGAATATATTTATTTTAAAACTCCATGCCTAGGCATATTGTTAGTAAAACAAACAAACAAAAAGTAAAAAACACAGTGAAGTTTCTAAAAACTTCCAAAGAGAAAAGTCATTATCTACCAAAGACTGACAATCAGATCGACAATAGATATCTTATAATCACAACATCAGAACAAATTTCAGTAACAGACGTCAATGGAGTAATATTTTCAAAGGTGTATAGGAAAATAACTATGAACAAACTAATATTTTAAATTGAGGGCAAAAATAACACTTCAGGTTCAGAAGGCCTCAAAAAACTTTATTACCTAGAGAACTTCATTGGAAATGGATAGTATAAACCAGAAGAAATTTAGAAGTAGAAATAAGAAATCCATAAAGTTAGAAAAGAAACTGATAAAACATATGGGCAAATTTTAATGTGTTGACTTTAACAATAACAGCAACAACATTATGTAATCTTTTAATGTTGAAAATTAAAAATTTATACAACAATCATATAGAATTTGCCATCAAGTGACCTGTGAAAGTCAGCTAAAGCTTTTCATTATCTTCAGCAGAGACTGGAGATGTTTATTTAGAGTTTGTTAAGAAATATATATATATTTATGTATATATACACACACCCCTGGCTGGTTTGGCTCAGTGGATTGAGCGTCGGCCTGCGAGCTAAGTGTCGCTGGTCCGATCTTCCAGTCAGGGCACATCAGAGAAGGAAAACTCTGACTCCAAAAAACCTCCGCTGCCTTGCAGCATACCTCTTCAGGGGAAAGGCTAAGGGAGTAAACCCCGACAGAAAATCCGGAGCCGGAGTCCCTAAGGCGGTTTGACGTTGTAGTCAACACCGGCAACTCCTGCGGCGCACCTGAAGCCAAGCTGTATTGACTCCGTCTTTCCCTTGGGCCCTTCAGCTGCGAAGAGAGGGGGGGTCTGCTGCATGGGCAACAGCAGACCCTCCATATCACCCTGCCCAGGCTCTGTAGCTTCAGCTTCACTGGAGAGGACACTCCAGCGTCATCGCAAGATGTCGATTCAACACGGGAGGAGACAGATACCGTGTCACTCCCGAGTCGGACTGCACAACCATTCTCGGTGGTGCAGATAGACTCTTAAGAAGCTACACCATCGTCTCTTGAGACGGACGGCTGCCGACGACGATATACACACACACACACACACACACACACACACACTAATTTTAATTTAAAACAAAAATAATAGAAGAGGGAAATTTTATACTAACAAATATACACATTCCCACATACAATCCAAAACAATCTTTTCAAACACCTTTTGCACAATCCATGTGAGTCTTCTACATGTACTCCATATACTCCCCAGTTAGGAGTAATTTCCCAATCTTGATTGAAAGGCAGTTCTGAATAAAATAAAATCTTATATTTAGTCCACATATCAAATCTCTGGTTTTTAATATATGGAAGTATTTTATATGGGTTTTAAATGAAATAGTTTTTGAATATTCATGTTAAAGAATACTGGGGCAACCTCAGCACCAGATATATGTTACCACTATGTTTCTCTTAATTTCTTTTGATTACTTATCTATTTAAATAACTCTGCTAAGATGCAGTTATCCCCTTTCAACTGTCAACTGAAATGATTTTTTGCTTAGAATCATGAGTCAAGACTGATTTTGGTAAACCCCCTTTTAAAAATGTCTAATGAGTTTTCTTTTAGAAAATATGTAAAATGAGTCTGTGTATCAGATTACAGCCACAAAAAAGAAAAAAATCTTATCTGATACAATCCACATTTTCTCAATAAGCAATAGCAAGGCTCAATTTGCATTCTTGTCCTACTACTTAAAAGGTAAAACCCTTCACCATTCTCCTCATATCCTAGCCTTCTTACTAAACTTACTACCTAAACTTACTAAGCTTATCAAAATTCTTAATTTCAAGGCCAGAGTGCTTGATGTTGAATTGCAGAAACTTATAATTACTATTCCTACATATGCACAGTCATGCAGAAGAATAATTCAAAGCTCTTACAAGCCATGAATATTACCATTCTTTGTGAAGAATTGTTCCCTGGGATGAATTTTCCCATTCTATAAAACAGGGATTTGAATATAGGAGAAATAAAATGAATGTTCACTTCCTACATCACACAGCATGGTAGCAGTAAGATGAATAGCCAAAGAAAGCTCAAAGCTTTTGCATGTTAAGTGTCTTGATATGTTGGACACATAATAGTACACAGACAATTAAATGCCCTATAGAACACATAGGACATATTTTATTTTAAATTAAATTTTTTTAAAAAGAAAATAAAATGAGAAGCATGTTGAACTCTTTGTATAAAGCAATTGTTAACAGAAAAACTCAGCAAAGCCAGTTTTTCACCTTGGAGAGAAAGATTGTAGTTATGTATTTTTTAATTTTTGAATAAGCTCTTCCACCTGTACTGTATCTGTGCTTCAGTCTAATTGAAAATGAAAAATCTTTAACTTGGAGAAACACAGTGACATTCAGAGCTGAAGGCTTGAATCACAAAGTAATTCCACCAGTAATATTTTTAGGGTTGCAGAAAGTAGAAAAACACATATTTTGTCTTGTAGTATTAAATTTAATTAATAAAGTTTAATAGCAATACTTCTGAGGACAGAGAACAGTCAGCTTTCAGTATAATTAGTTTAGAAAAAAAAGATTGCTGTTGCAGAAATTTCCTACTCAAAATTTCAAGGTATAGGCTTTTGGGTTCTGAAACAGGAAGATATAAATGGTTTATTATATATCACACAGTGCAAAAGTATCAAAAGATTTCCTAAGCTCACTATTGCTACCTAAAAACAAAGAACAAAATAAGATAACAAAGAATGAAAGTTTTCCTGTTTTTATTAGTTCTACTATATTTATGATAAATTAATAGGATTCCAGCTTTTCCAGTTTCCTAAATAGACATTATGAGGTCCATAAAAGGGGCTTAGAGACCAGCCCATTTTCCAAAGGAATATGTTTTAATGAAAATAAAGGGGAGAAAAAGTCTTGGTTTATGAGTACATGCACATATATATCATTAGAGGGGTTCTACAAGTACAATAGAAACCGCTTACAAAGATCAATCCACATTCTTTCATTGTTACCTGGCCATGTGTTAGGGTTCTAACCCATTTGAGACTGTTATGTTCATTGAGTGAGTATAGAAATGCAGAAAACTTTCCCCAAAGAATATAGGAAATGCACCATCTTGTTCACTTTAGTACTTTATATCCAGTAGGGTAAAATATTGAAAGCAACTTTAAAGGCTCAAGGAAGGACTTCAAAGAGGGTTTGCATTTTGCATTATAAAATACAACATCTGCAATAAAATAACAATATACTTTAAAAATACATTTAGTGAGGAAAATAATTGCATTTATAATTAAAATAAAATTCTGCAATTTTTTATTGAGGTATAATTAACATATTACTACAATTCTTCAATTTTTAAAGTAGTATAATTTTCCCATGATCTCATTCCAAATTGTTCTACATTTTCAGAAGCCTAGCAAATATTTCACTTTATTAATGGCCCCTAGTTTTCAGCCAAGGAAATAGCACCTGCCAAAGAGCTTTTCCTCACTGTCACCATCTTCAAATTCCTTCATTTGTCTGCTGTTGTTTTCAATTAACAGCAAGATTTCATAAACAACAATTACTAGTATTTCAGTCCTATTAGGTAATAAATATTTTAAATATGATGTGATTTCATCAAATAAGTTTGCAAAGGCATAAATCTTATTAAAGAATATCTTCTACACAAATAAAAACAGAAATGTAAACATTAAAAACAACTGAAAAATTTGTTAAAGGGGTATTCAAAAATAGTTGGTTTCATCATGATTTTTTTTCCAAGTCTTTAATAAAAGGATATTTTGATTCTATTTATATTTTTCTAAGCCGTAAGTAAAATTTTCATGGAGCCATCATAGGACTGATATTAAACTTAAGTATAGCATAAAAATAAACTTCCAATATATTTTTTATGATTGTATATGTACAGGTGCTAAATTAAATACTAGCATATGAACTCAAGAAGTTTTAATAGAATATTATGTCATGATCAAATAAGATTCTTATCAGGAATAAAAGGATAATTTGATGTTAGAAAACTATTAGAGGCAATATCTAATTATATGTAAAACATATGATTATATATGTGAAAACCCAAAAATATTTTTTGAAAAAGATATTACTATGTGTAAATTTATAGAAGGCATTTACCTCAACATAATAAAGGCCATATATAATAAGCTCACAACTAACATCATATTCAATGGTGAAAAGCTAAAAGCCTTCCCTCTATGATCAGGAACAAAACAAGGGTGCCCGCTCTTGTCACTTCTATTTAACATGGTACTAGAACTCCTAGCCAGATAAATGAAGCAAGAAAATAAAATAAAAGGCATTCAAATAAGAAAGGACAAAGTAAAACTGTCTCAATTTGCAGATGACATAATAAATATAGAAAATGCTAAGGATATCACCAAAAACTGTTAGAACTAATAAACAAATTCAGTAAAGGTGCAGGATCCAAGAGATCAAGGGTGAAGTCATAAAGTCTTGTATGACTTAGTCTCAAACACTGGCATTTCCATCACATTCTTTTTTTAAAATATATTTTATTGTTTATGCTGTTATAGTTGTCCCAGTTTTTTCCCTTTGTCTGACTGTGCCTGCTACCCTCTTCCCTCCAGCAATCCCCTCCACTTAGTTCATGTCCATGGGTCATGCATGTAAGTTCTTGGGCTTCACCCAAGATAGGATTTAGGAAGTTGTGAAGCAGGAGCAAAGCACAGCCATTCATATGGAAAAGTAGCTTGGGTGGGCCTGTGTGTTGGGTGGGGTAGAGTCTCTGGGGATCTTCAAGGAGGGTCAAACAGGGTTAGCAAGGTTGATGGAGTCTCAGATGTGGCACCAGCTTGCCAATTCTGTGGAAGGAGGGTTTCAAAAAGGGACAATGGCCTCTGCTCGTCTGATGCCAGACACTTCCGTTTCTCCCTATGTACCACTGGTGCCTTTCAAGCTGCTACCTGGGTGCTGGAGCTCAGAGGGAGTGAGTCTGCGCAGATTAGTCTGTATGGGTGTTCTTTAAGAGGGACGGCTTGAGGATCCAACAATTTCTTCCACCAATGCAATCCCCACTGGTTTTTGCAGCTAGAAGTTGTGGGGATTTATGTTGCTGGTACTGGAACCCTGGGCTGGGGGGCTGGTGTGCGGCTGGCACTCCTTGTTCCCAAGATGTCCCTCCCAAAATTTTATCCACCCCTTGTGGGTAAGAGATCAGTGCATTCCGTGTCTGCGCCCCTCTTGCCCATCTTGATGGATGTGGTCTCTTTAATTCTGTAGTTATCAGGCTTCTATTCAACTTGATTTCTGCCAGCTCTGAGTGATCGTTGTTCTATATTTTAGTTGTAATTTTGATGTGGTTGTGAGAAGAGGTGAGCCATGTCTACCGATGCCACCACCTTGACTGGATCCTCTCAGTACCTGCCCACCACAGTCTATGCTTTAGAAGTAAGCTACTAAGTCTGCCCCACACTCAAAGGGACAGTAATTAGGCTCCGCCTAAGTTAATGCCAAAGAATTAGTAGATATCTTAAATATTTTAAAATCACTAGAGGCAAAAACTTAAGTATCTATTAATGAAAGACTGGTTCAATGTAGTGTAGCCATTGACTGCAAACATTTTTTATAGCACACCCCTTCAGTAAAAAAAAATATAAACACACACTCCTAATATGAAAACATAAATTACATTCCTTTTCCAATTATATATATATATATTTCACTAATATAGTATACCTGTTACAAAATATACACAGAATGTTTCTGATTTTAAATAAAAATTAGAAGATCTAATATTTTGTTCCCACACCTGTTGAAGTGACGTAATAATTTAAGAGACACTAGAATATATGCAGTCCTGAACAATGAAGTAGTCTTATGAACACAAACAAGAAAATGTGTCCAAATAAGAAAAGCAAAATTCCAAACACTATGTATAAGTTGACCCCATATTTGTAAAGAATGCACACATATATGCTTGTACATACACATAAAATTTACCTAAGACTATAACAGAAACTCTTAGAAATAGTTATCTCTATGAAGAAAAAATAAGTCAGGCCAGTAATAAGAAAAAATTTTTTATTTATCTTTTTATTCCCTTCTATAACTTTTGAACTTCATATGTACATGTTTTTATTTTTATAATTACATATTTCATTTTTATTATAGTTTTTCATTACCACTATCCCCCTTACACCCCTTTCCCTGTTCCCCCATAATGTGGACACTGCTGTCCACATTTTTTAAAAAATATGTGCAACTTAATATAAAATAAAAACAACTCAATTAAAAATTAGCAAAAAACATGGGAAAATAGTAATAATAAAAAGAATTTAAATGTTTCTTAAATGTTTTTTGAAATGTTCAACCTCCCTTATAATAAGGGGAATGTAAGTCAAAACCACATAGAAAAGCAGTCTGACAGCTGTCAGAGTGTGGAGGTTTGTGGCTGAATGGGGGGCAGAGGGACTAAGCAAAAAAGGAAAAACTCATGGCCACAGACAAGAGTGTGGGGATTGCCAGGGGGAGAGGGGCGGAAGAGGGTATGGGGGTGGTGGTAATGGTGATGGATGGAGATGACTTGGGGTGGTGAACACACAATATAGAACACAGATGATGTATTGTGGAATTGTGCACCTGAAAGCTGTATAATTTTGTTAACCAGTGTGCTATCCCAATAAAGTCAATATATTTTATGAAATATTAAAAAAAAACAACTACATAGATATACCACTTTTTCCTTACCAGTTTGGCAAATATCCCAAAGTTTGATAACACAGTCTTCTCAGGGGGAAAAGTCACTTTCACTCATTGCTATTAAGATTGTAAATGGATATAACCCTTTCATAGGCCATTTGGCAATATCTACCAATATTTAAAATGCACATATCCTCAGCCCAGTAATTCCACGTCTAGAAATTTATCCCACAGACATATGCAAATAACATATGTCTAAGGTTATTTGTTGCAGTATAGTTTACAATAGTGAAAGACTGGTATCAGCCTAAATGTCCATTAATAGGTATCAGGTAAAATAAGTTATGGTAAATCTAGACTACATAGTATTACACAGGTATTAAAGTGAATAAGAACCTCTTTACATATATGTATATAAGCTTAAAGACATTATTAAGTTTTTTAAAAAAAGCAAAACACTGTGTATGGTATGTTACCATTTAGATAAAAAGGAGGAAAGATATATATTCACATTTACTTATGTATATATAAAATTACCGAAAAGAGATAGAAAAAAATAACTACCAATGTGGAGCAAACCTGGATGGTTGGCACTTAGAAGAGGAAGCAGACTTTTCTACACTTTCACTTTCATGCATTTTGATCTTGGACCCATGCTAAAGTATTATTTTTTTAAATAAGGAAAATAAGATAGTACAGAACAATGGTATTGAATAGCACTTAATAGTCACTTGCCTTGTGCTAGATACTCTACTGTTTTATATATTTTTGTTGTTGTTGTTGTTCACACATTTTACACATAAGGACTCTGAGACCCAGGAAGACTAAGAAGGAGCCAAAGACCTATTAGTTGTCAGGGGTGGGGCTAGAATATAATCCCAGAAGCTATGCCACCTCTCGCAACTAACAGGGGATAATAGCAGCAGTTTGTTAGAAGACATAGTTGTGATCATTCCCTCTCTCTAACAATCAGCAATTATCAATGAAGTGATTTTTTTTTCAGTGACATTACCTTAAGAAACTTAACAAATGACCTTCAAATGAAGTCACCAGAAATGAGTGAGGACAGCAATCAGGAAATGTAGATTCTAGCCTGACTGTGCCATAACTTTAATTTGTCATGGCCTTCATTCCTACATAGAGAAGATGGAGTAAGGAAAATGTTTTTGTTTCCTTGCAAAATCCAAACCTATTATGTGACCCATGTCCCTGGATGATTACAAGTTCTCCAGTGTTGAGGGCTACTCTTCTCAGTAATGCAAGTCAGGTGGTTTATGTGCCTACTCCAAGTCATAACAGGGTCTAGCCTCCCTACCTCTCCCCTCTTCCAAAGGTCATGTTCCTAATGTGGCTAGGAGTTGTTTTCCCACTCCACCCCCAAGCCACACCACAGGGAAGCCCACTTCTCTGCTGCAGCCAGACACCCAAGCGTGCTGCGGTCAGCTTCGTCCCTTACTGGTGGCCTCTGCCCAGAGCCCGGGAACTCACACCTCTCTTACTGTATCACCACAGCACCACTAATGCAATAACAAACATTTTCTGGCATTACCAAAAGAATACAGACCAATACAGAAACAGTTACCAGTCAATAATGAGGGAGTGCCCTACTGCCTACGCAGTGTTTGAATCACTTTGCTGCATGAGGGGTTGGGGGCAATGCCTCATTCTAATAAAGAAACAGGAGAAACTCTAGTTTTTCCCCCTTTTCCAAGTCCACCACTAAAAATAAAACTCCCTTTAGAAAAGGTGCAGTAATTTGTAGTTATAAGAGAGAGTTGTAAGCCAGAGAAGTTTAGTTTTAGTCTGAGCAGATGTATATAGCCTCCAAATAGTGGAATGTCTGAGGAGGTGACTACCTGGGAGGGTTCATGAGCTTTCTTATATTTCATCACCCATCCCCTGAAGGTCATCAACTCAATATAGAAAGAAAAAACAGCTCCCCTGTTTCTCCTGATTAAAACATCATCTCTGTAATAGGTGAAAGCAAAGCCTTCACATTCCAAGTGATTTAAAATCCCTTCTATCAAAAATGTGGCAGAGCAAGAAAATTAACACACCCTTGGGGCAAAACAGTAAAAATATATTACTGTCCTGTGCAGGCAGATGCAAATTACTACTGTGAATTTTTTTATAAACAAATGCATAAATAAATGCTTTGGCCAAATATGTTATTAAATATTATAGGGCATATTGGACATCTCTCCAGAATTAAGTGGGGAATTTCCATCATTCTTCTCTTTGCTCCCATTATTCAGATCAGCAGTTTAGAAGGATGGGGGAGTTCATGATACAAATAAAGCAAATAGATTCCTTCCTTCAATGAACTCTGATTTTTACTTCCAGAGCCTGGCTGGAGAGCAGTCAAAGCCCCTTCTTAATAAGTACTGAGGAAGACTTTCAGTCAAGATGGCAGCATTGGTAAGCACAGCTCACCTCCTCACACAATCACATCGAAGTTACAACTAAACTATAGAACAACCATTACTCAGAGCCATCATCAATCAAGTGCAATGGAACTCTGACAACTACAGAATTAAAGAAACCACACCCACCCAGGCTGGTAAGAGGAACAGAGATGCAGGATGAGCTGGTCCCATATCCACATGTGGTGGATAAAAATTTAGGAGGGATATCTCAGGAGTAAGAAGTCCCAGCCCCACACCAGGCCCCCCAACCCAGGGTTCCAATGCCAGGAAGATAAGTTCCCATAACTTCTGGCTGCAAAACCAGCAGGGATTGAATCAGTGGAAGAAACTTCTGGAGTCCCAAGCAAACCACCCATACATGGACTTACAGTCACTCTCTCTGAGCTCCAGGACCAGGGTAGCAGCTTGAAAGGCACCAGTGGCATACAGGGAGGAAATGAAGTCTCTGGCATCAAGGCAAGAGCTGGGAGATAGCTTTCTTCCAGACAGAAAGGTGGGCAAAGGCCACTGTCCTTTTTATGAACCCTCCCCCACAGAGTCACAGAGCCAACAGGTAGGTGCCATATCTGAGACTCCATCAAGCTGGCAACCCTGTTTTCCCTGCACTGGAGATCCCCTGAAATTTTGTCCCACCCAACTTATGAACCCACCCCCTCAAGCTGTTATCAGTGACTTTTCCATATGAATGGTTACTCTTAGCTTATGCTTCACAACTTCTTAAATCTTCTTAAGCAACAGCCAACCTCAGTGAGCTCCAGGCACTGTACCTCTCGCTAAGTAGACCCAGGCCCAGCACTAGAAGCAGCCTAGATTAACAGTTTGGCTTCACCTGGAAATCTCCAAGCCCAGCACAAGTAGTAGCCATCTCAGATTGCTTTATATCTCAGGCAGAGTGGCCCCAGGAAAAACACAGGTGAGAGCTGACCTTGGCCTGCACCACCCAGGAAACACCAGAGCCTATGCACCCAGTGGACAGCTATAGACCACGTCTGTTCCTGCACAGCTGATCCTCCATGGAGTGCAGAGGTTGGAGGTCAGTGGTCACAGCCAGTCCCTGCATCTGACTGGCCTAGCTAAATCCCTCCCATTAACCTTCCAATAGCAATCAAGACTCAACTATAAAAGGAGGGTGTACTCAGCCCACATGAAGGGCACACTTTGAGTACCCAGCTTGGGTGATAGGGAAGACTGTCCCACTGGACACCTACAGGATTCCTACTAAATTAGGCAACACTACTAAGACACAGAGTCAATGCAGCTCTACCTAATACAAAGAAACAAACACAGGGAGGCTGCCAAAATGAGGAGACAAAGAAACATGGCCTAAATGAAAGAACAGATAAAAACTCCAGAAAAGAGCTAAACAAAATGGAGATAAGCAATCTATCAGATGCAGACTTCAAAACACTGCTTTTAAGGCTGCTCAAGGAACTTAGTGAGGACCTCAACAACATAAAAAATTCCAGTCAGAAACAAAGGAAACACTAATTGAAATAGAAAACAATTTACAGGCAAACAAGAGTAGAGTGGATGAAGCCAATGATTTAGAACATAAGGAAGTAAAAACAACCAAGAAACAAGAACAAGAAGAAAAAGAATCCAAAAATATGAAGATAGTGTAAGCAGCCTCTGGGACAACTTCAGGTGTTCCACCATTTGCAATGTAAGGGTGCCAAAAGGAGAAGAGAAAATGCAAGAAATTGGAAATCTAGTTGAAAAAATAATGAAAGAAAACTTTCCTGATTTGGCGAAGGAAATAGACTTGCAATTCCAGGGAGCACAGAGAGTCCCAAACCAGATGGATGCAAAGAGGACCACTCCAAGACACATCATAATTAAAACGGCAAAGGTTAGAAATAAGGAGAGAATCTTAAAAGCAGCAAAAGAAGTTAGTTACCTACAGGAGAGTTCTCATAAGACTATCAACTGATTTCTCAAAAGAAACTTTGCAGGCTAGAAGGGATTGGCAAGAAATATTCAAAATCATGAAAAGCAAGGAACTACAGCCAAATTGCTCTACCCAGCAAAGATATCATTTTTAATTTAAGGGCAGATAAAGAGCTTGCCAGCAAGAAAAATGAAAGGAATTTGTCATCACCAAACCATTATTATATGAAATGTTAAAGAGACTTATTTAAGAAAAAGAAGATCAAAACTATGAACAATAAAATGGCAATAAATACATATCTAACAACAATTGAATCTAAAAAAGAAACTAAGCAAACAAGAACAGAGACAGAATCATGGATATGGAGAGCATTTTGATGATCTGTTGCCAGATGGGAGGGAAATGAGGGAAATGGGTGAAGAGGTGAGGGAATTGAGAAGTACAAATAGACAGTTACAGAATAGCCATGGGGATGTTAAGTACAGTACAGGAAATGGCGTAGACTAAGAACCTATACACATGACCCATGGACATGAACAATGGTGTGGGGATTGCCTGAGGGAGGGGGCCATAAGGGGGAGAAATTGGGACAACTGTAATATCATAATCAATAAAACACAGCTGATCATCCATGGAGGGTTGAGGTTGGAAGTCAGTGGTCACAGCCAGTCCTTGCAGTTGTCTTGCCTGGGTAAATTCCCCCCATTGATCTGCCAATAGCAACCAAAGTTCAACTACAAGAGAAGGATGTACTCAGCCCACACGGAGGGTGCACCTTGAGCACCCAGCTTGGGTGATAGGGTAGGCTGTGCCACTGGACCCTACAGGACACCTACTACATTGAAGCATGGAGGTCTAGCTGTTCCCTGTCACTGTCTGTGGAACACGGGACCACTCACTTACAATTGCCCTCAGCCTTGGGCTTGCAGACCAAAATCATGAAACAACAGAAAATATCTCGTTTGACATCCTATTATATTTACAGTTTTGTTCCATTGACTTCTTCAACTTCCAATGTATTTGGAAATTCCTGGTCATCCACAAAAATGTCAGTAAATCTATACACAATGAAAGAAAAAACACTGAAGAGTTCCTTCAGGGGTCCACCAGCAGGGAAATAGCATAGCATGGAGCATTAGGAATGGCCACTAATCAAATTTTACTAAAGGCAAGTTGTCTTGACTCAGAACTTCCCACAAAGAGTAAACAAGAAATAAAACTGACTCTGTTCATTTCGGCACCCAACAGATAGATTTTGGTTTATTTTCCTTTTGTCCTACAGAATAGTGTGTTTATTTATTTATTTATTTATTTTTAAGCAAAGAAAAAATTAGATGGAAGGGATAGGGCAAATCCCAGGTCAACTTTTAAATAATTTGTCTGCTTTGTTCAAAAGCAGTGCCAAGTTCACATCAAGCATAAGAACACTAGGATAAACACTAGAAAATCGAAATTTTAATCAATTATCAGTGCCCTTGAAAGCCACAGGGTGCTGAGGAACAGCCAACAGGACTCTGTGCAAAGCAAGTCCAGTCAAAATGCAAACACCCCCTCCTCTAATGGCAGACAGATCAAGGACAGACGATGGGTTTGCTCTTTACTTGGGACAGTTTGCTTGTTTGTTTCCTGTTACATACAAGCTAAAAAGAAACAATCAAGGCTGCCTCCAGCCTTAGGGTTTAAAATATACCCAAGCTCACACAATACAATAAGAAGTTGATTATCAACTATTATTTTAGAAAATACAATATCTTATGTGTTGCATTTGGGGTTTATCCATTTATCATTTCCTATACCAGATAGACTGACAACTCTCACTTCTGATAATTAAACAAAATTATAAATGTCTTATATGTATAGCATAGGTATCACTTTTACCTTAGAAAATACAATTCACCGCCTACATATTACCATTTTATCTGGCTGTTTAACTACAGATAATGATCCTTCATGAATCAAACCCACAACCTGGAGATTTTTTGATCTCATGTTCCTCTGGACCCTTGCAAAAACAATATAGAAAACCTGCAGTGTAAAATTGCCTAAACTTAATTATCTTGCAGCTGACTTCCTGAGTTTAATTAACTTTTCTGAGTGGTTTCTACTGCAATGAGGACTAGGCCCATTTTGTATTATTTAATGTCATAATTTCTCTCCTCTCTCAGTTCCAAGGACACCACAAGCTCCCTCCAGTCCTAATTGCCATGGCAAATGCAGAGATGAGAACTGAAAAACAGCTATACCAAAATTAAGAATGTGCTGCTGTGCATACTAATATTGGGATCGAAATCCATGAGTGTGCTATCTATAATCCCTTCCAGCTTCCAAATAAACTGACTTTAAATATTTAATTATACTGTTAAGTAAATTCAGATTATACATTCAAATCCTTGTCATTATAGATCGTGGAGCTGCTTCAGAGGAGAATAAATTGAGGCCAGGCCAACAGTCTTTCATAAACTACAACATGACACAGTTTATGATGAAAGCTGTCCTCCCTCTCCATACTATGCATGCTGCTTCTCTGGACTCAGGAAAGACTGGCTGTGACAAGACACTCTACCTCTAGAAACTGTCTGAACCACTTCCCCATAAGTAGTGGGGTACATGTGGCCTTTGGAGCTTAACAGATTGGAATCCATCCAGGCTGTAGCTACTGGCAAGATTCTAAGTCTCTCCCAGCCTCGATTGTCCTGCTGTTGAATGCAGGTAAAGGTAAATGCCCCATTGGGGAGTTTTGATTATGAAATGAGATAACCAATGAGCTCCCTGGCCTCCCCTTCCCCTTCTGTAAAATGTTTTACAGATGAAAACCATTTCTGTCCAGGGAGAGTTGGTAAGTGACCTTTAACATGCCAATATGTCAATGGCTGAGAGGGGATATGAACATGAAAATGGTCTTAAAAAGGAGGGAGCTTCTGTTGAGACAGGTAAGGATGGAAAATTAGATATAGATGCCTAAAGATGGCAGGGTAGGCAAACATGGCTTGCCTCTTTGCACAGCCACATCAAAATTACAATTAAAAAAAAAAAAAAAAAACCATCAGCCAGAACCATCAGAAATCAAGTGGAATGGAAGTCTGACAACTATGGAATTAAAGAAACCACATCCATTCAAATGGGTAGGAGTGCACAGACACAGAACAGGCTGGTCCCACATGCACGTGTGGTGGATAAAAATTCGGGAGGGATATCTAAAAAGTGAGGGATTCCAGCCTCACACTAGGCTCCCCAGCTTGGGACTCCAGTGCCAGGAAGATAAGTCCCCACAACTTCTGGCTGCAAAAACCAGCAGGGATTGAGTTGGTGGACAAAACTGCTGAAGCCCTAAGCAGTTCCTCTTAAAGAACCCACACACAGACTGACCTACTTAGACTCACTCCTTCTGAGCTCCAGCACTGGGGTAGCAGCTTGAAAGGCACCAGTGGCATACAGGGAGGAACTGAAATGTCTGGCAACAAGGCAAGCAGAGGCCATTATCCTTTTGCTAAATTCTCCACCCTCAGATCCAGCAAGCTGGTGCCATCTGATACTCCATCAACCTGGCTAACACTAGCACTATTTGACCTGCCTTAGAAATCCCCAGAAACTCCACCCCACCCAACTTAGGGGCCCACCCAAGCTGCTTTACCTTATGAATGGCTGGTCTTGGCTCCTGCTTCATAACCTCCTAAATCTTACCAAGCAAGCAACAGCTGGCTTCAGTGAGATCAAGCCTATCACTGTCAGCAGCCAACTTAGATTCAACAGCTTGGCTTTGCCTGGGAATCTCCAAGTCCAGCACAAGTAGCATCCATCTCAGATTGCTTTGTGGTTCAGGCAGGGTGCCCTGGACAAAACACAGGTTTGGGCTCACCTTTGACTGCACCACCCAGGAAACCCCAGGGCCAGTGCACTCAGTGGACAGCTACAGACCATGTTGGAGCACCACCACAGCTGAATAGCTGATCATCCATGGAGGGTTGAGGTTGAAAGTCAGTGGTCACAGTCAGTCCTTGCAATTGTCTTGCCTGGGTAAATTCCCCCCATTGATCTGCCAATAGCAACCAAAGTTCAACTACAAGACAAGGATGTACTCAGCCCACACGGAGGATGCACCTTGAGCACCCAGCTTGGGTGATAGGGTAGGCTGTGCCACTGGGCCCTACAGGACACCTACTATATTAGTCCACACTACCAACGCACAAGCTAATACTTAGAAACAAATGCAGGGAGTCCGCCAAAACGAGGAGATAAAAAAAAAAAAAACATAGCCCAAATGAAAGAACAGATCAAAACTCCAGAAAAAGGACTAAACAAAACAGAGCTAGCTAATCTATCAGATACAGAGTTCAAAACACTGGTGATCAGGATGCTCATAGAACTCATTGAGGATGGGAAAAGCATAAAGGAAGAAATGAAGCCTACACTAAGTGAAATAAAGAAAAATATACAGGGAATCAAGACTGAAGGTAAGGAAGCTGGGATTCAAATCAACAATTTGGAATAGAAGGGAGGAATAAACTTTCAACCAGAACAGAATGACGAAACAAGAATTCAAAAATACGAGGAGAGTATAAGAAGACTCTGGGACTTCTCCCAAAGGGCCAATATCTGAGTCATAGGGATACCAGAAGGAGAATAGGAAGAGCAAGAAACTGAATACTTAGCTGAAAAAAACAATGAAAGAAAACTTCCCTAATTTGGTGAAGGACATAGGTGTACAAGACTAGGAAGCACAGAATCCCAAACTAGTTGGACCCAAAGAAGATCACACCAAGATACATCATAATTAAAATGCCAAAGGTTAAAGATAGAGAATCTTAAAAGAAGCAAGAGAAAAGAAGTTAGTTACCTACAATGGAGTTCCCATAAGACTGTTGATTTCTCAAAAGAAACTTTGCAGGCAAGAAGGGACTGGTAAGAAGTACTCAAAGTGATGAAAAGCAAGGACCTACAACCAAGATTACTCTATCCAGCAAAGCTATCATTTAGAATGGAAGGGCAGATGAAGTGCTTCCCAGACAAGGTAAAGCTAAAGGAGTTCATAATCACCAAGCCCTTATTACATGAAATGTTAAAGGAACTTATTTAAGAAAAAGAAGATCAAAACTATGAACACTAAAATGACAACAAACTCACAACTATCAACAACTGATTCTAAAAAATAAAAACAAACTAAGCAAGCAACTAGAACAGGAACAGAATCATAGACATGGAGATCATTTGGAGGGTATCAGCAGGGTGGGGGAAGGAGAAGAATGGGGGGAAGGTACAGGGATTAAGAAGCATAATTGGTAGGTACTAAATAGGCAGAAGGATGTTAAGAATAATATAGGAAATAGAGAAGCTAAAGAACTTATGTGCACGACCATGGACATGAAATAAAGTGGGGGATTGCTGGAGGGAAGGGGGATACCAGGTAGAGAGGGGCAAAAGGGTAAAATTGGCATAATTATAATAGCATAATCAATAAATTATACTTTTAACAAAGAAAGAAAAACTAGAGAAAAAGTTATAGAGCCCTAAACATCATTTGCATAAATAAACAAACAAACAAATAAATAAAGGCAGTAGGAGAAGGAAGAGAAACAAAACATAAAACATCTAGGATATTCTGATATAAAGTGCAAAAAGGGGGCCACAACTTAGAGAAGAGTCTCTGACAAAAACCAAGGAGAATCCAGACAGAAAACAGGACCTCTCCTGGTTCACCTTCTAGCCTGCAGGTCCTACCTCCACATTTACCTATAATTTGGCTGCTGCTCTGCCCAGAGCCTGTCTTCACACCACAGGGCTACAGAGCCACCTTCCTGTTGGCACCAGTTACTTTGAGCCTATGAACGTCTGTACACATTTGCTCGTCTCTGCCGCTGGGCCAGTCTCACAGCCAAGATTTTCTTTGTTTTAAGTAGATTGTACATCCTCAGTTCTGTGATGGGGAAGAGTTCCCACCACAATCCCAGGTCAGAGGGGCACCTTGACTTGGCTCCATCCAGTTGCTCCTTGGTCGCTCCTTGGCTAGCCATAGGAAATCTCCCTTCCCCATCAATATCCATTTTTGAACTTCCAGTCTGGTTATAAGGGAAGGTAAAACGAGTCATGCTTAAGATTATTCTGAGCTATGAAAAGGGGCATCTCCACTCAAAGCAGACGGGACACATATTGATGTCAGTAGTGATGGGCAGACACTGGCCACTTGAGATCCTCATGTGACAGCAAAGAAAAGGACAATCACTGCAGATCTCTGGCTCAGGTGACATGCAATGATACCTTGGCTCACACCAATGATAAGGGTTGATACTTTCAAAGGTTGTTGCTCAAACTGTAAAACAATGAGCATCTGTGGAAACATGTGTTCCCTGTGCTAAAAACATCTGATATCTGAGGATGTTGGGGTTGAACTAAGCAATGACTTGGCCATAACTAAGACAATGGCAGATACTGAGGTCCTGGCATTTTTTATACTAACGTAAGGGTATATGAGGTTGTTATTAATATTCTCACTGTGTTTCAAAAAGGAGAAAGAATTCCCCTCTAGTCTTCCATATTATTGCCGTTTTCATAGAGAATTTTCAAATCTGCCTTGTTCAAAGAAACAATCTTCAAAGCTTAGTCTAATACCTGATTCCATTCTTCAAAAATGAAAAAATATATGTAATTGAATAATAGAGGGCCTATACTTTTCTCATATTTAGTTCATAACCTTGGCCATCACAGGCCCTCACAATCATGTACTAGTACTCATTTTACATTAAAATTAAAATACTTAGCCTTGAGATTTTACTGAGCCACAGAGGACTTTATACCACAAGTCCTCCCAGCTGCATCTGTTTCCCAGCCTCCCACACACTCCACTGCGCAGGCCTTAAATCATCCTGCACACCCTGCTCTTGTACCTGCCAACATCATCCACTGTCTAAATGCAGCTAGCAGCTGTTTATTTACAATTAGATCTGCCAGCTGGAAAGCAAACATTCTACATTACCAAATCAATCAATGTTACAGGGAGAGAGAAAAATCAGGTACAGCATGAAATGGAGGACAGGAACATTACATTATATTGCAGCTGTCCTTGTTCAATGCCATTATATGTTCTCAGCACCAAGAATTAATATAACTACAGTCTATGATCAGCTGTATGCTACTCACAGATGTGACATCTAAGAAATACAGCCCACTACAGGTAAAGATTTGGGCCTTGGCAGCCCATTGTTTTCATCTGATGACATGAAAACAATACTGTCCTACGGGTGGTTCTCTATAATGGAATCAGGGCTTCTGCCCTACACAGTGTTTACCGGTTTTATTTCCTCTTCTATTCAAGTAGCAGTTAGAGCTGAATCACACATATTGATATGGGGCCTTCAAAATAATATCATATTACCAGGTAGATTATTTGGTGGCACCCTATCACTTTGGAAAACTCATGTAATAATGAGATTCTAAAGATCACAAAGTGGCCCTGAGCAAGTATCCTCCCATTTTTATTGATTTATATACTTACTTATGTGCATGACCTTAATTTAAGTTTGACTACTAATTCACAAAGCACAAGTTAAAACACATTTGCCCGGTTTAGTCCTCAAAATTAGTAAAGCAAAAGAGTGTAACGGTATGACTTGGGCTTAAAAACAAATGCTCAAATTGGTGATGTGACTGATAAAATTCATGACAAGGAAGAAAAGGCTATTAGTTATAAAATTATAGAATCTCACTAAACCTGCGATTCCACCACACAACCTAACATTTTTATTCAACACAAATTCCTAATGAATGGGCTCATACTTGTCAGTGCTCCTAAAACCCACTGAAGTTTGAGCAGCATTTCAAGTAAATTATAAATGTCCTTCTCTGGCCCTACTGTGCTTTGAATTTGAAGGTTTCCCCTCTGTGAGCTGGCTCCTGATGGAAAACTCTACTGCCCTTGGTGTAAATGCAGAACCACCTGCTGTGGCCACTGAAAAGCTCATTGGAAATGCTCGGCCAAAGCTGCTGCACATCCCCTCTACCCTCATTAGAAAACATGCTGGCAGTCAACAAAAAGCAATGAAATGTGGAGAGCTTAAGGAATCAAGAAAAGATACGAAAGCCTGGAAAATAAATTAAATGCTCTCAGCCAGTCAGTGAGATTGGCTATTAGCAGATCCAGAGCCTTCATTAACAGCTTCCCATTTCCTATATCCAGGATTGGTTTCAAACTGCAGACCCAGACTCCACCCTTTTCAGCTAACAATCTCAATCCTAAGGGTGGTTGCCCAAAACGTTTGTTTGTTTTTCTTCCGTAAGATGGCCCTAGTAGCGCTGAGTTGTTCTTCACTTCATTCAAAACAATTTAGGTTGCATTGTGACAGCTGTCATACCAGTGTGCACTTAAAAAAAAACTTGTCAAAATTGGTGAATTTTTGTGTAGTCATTTTAATATTGAATATGGAAGAAAATAAGCAACATTTTCAGCATATTATGTTTTATTATTTCAAGAAAGGTAAAAATGGAACTAAAAAGAAAAAGAAGATTTGTGCAGTGTATGGAGAAGGTGCTGTGATGGCTCGAATGTGTCTACAGCGGTTTGTGAAGTTTCATCCCGCAGAGTTCTCACTGGATGGTGCTCCATGGGTGAGTAGGGCAGTTGAAGTTGATAGCAATCAAATTGAGGCAATAATTGAGAATAATCAATGTTCTACCACACAGGAGATAGCCAACATACTCAAAATATCCAAATCAATAAAGTGATTGGTGAAAATGAAAAATGTGTCTTTAATTTTATAGGAAAATCTAAACAAACTTTTTGGCCAATCCAATACATTTCTACTACCTGGGTCACTCAAGGCTCCAAAGTAGCCTATAAACCCTGAGCTTTCCAGAGTGCATGGGAGAGGACGCGGTTTATTTTCTTTCTTTTTTTATTATATTTTATTGATTATGCTATTACAGTTTCCCTGATTTTCATCCTTTGCCCTCCTACACCCAGCACTTCCCATTCCATCAGGCAATCCCTCCACCATTGTTCGTGTCAATGGGTCATAAATTCTTTGACTACTCCATTTCCTATTCTATACTTTACATCCCCATGGCTATTCTGTAACTACTTATTTGTACTTCTTAATCCCTTCATCTCTTCACTTATTCCCCTACACGCTCCTCCCATCTGGCAACATCAAAATGCTCTCTGCATCCACAATTCTGTCTCTGTTCTTCTTGTCTGTTTAGTTTCATTATGGATTCAATTGTTAATATGTATGTATTTTTGCCATTTTATTGTTCATAGTTTATATCTTCTTTTTCCTAGATAAGTCCCTTTAATATATCATATAATAATGGTTTGGTGATGATGAACTTCTTTAGTTTTTTCTTGTCTGGCAAGCTCTTTATCTGCCCTTGGATGGTAAGTGATAGCTTTGCTGAGTAGAGCAATCTGGCTGTAGTTCCTTGCTTTTCATGACTTTGAATGTTTCTTGCAAATCCCTTCTAGCCTGCAAGGTTTCTTTTGAGAAATCAGCTGACAGGCTTAAGGGAACTCCCTCGTAGGTAACTAACTTCTTTTCTCTTGCTGCTTTTAAGATTCTCTCCTTATTTCTAAACTTTGTCGTTTTAATTATGATGTGTCTTGGAGTGGGCCTCTTTGCTTCCATCTGGTTTGGGACTCTCTGTGCTTCCTGGAATTGCATGTCTATTTTCTTCACCAAATCAGGAAAGTTTTCATTCATTATTTTTTCACCTAGATTTCCAATTTCTTGCACTTTCTCTTCTCCTTTTGGCACCCCTATTAAGCAAATATTGTACCTCTTGAAGTTGTCCAGTGGTTGTTTACACTATCCTCATTTTTTTGGATTCTTTTTTTATTATTGTTGTTCTGATTGGTTGTTTTTTGCCTCCTTATGTTCCAAATCATTGATTTGGTTCTTAACTTCATCCATTCTACTGTTGTATCCCTATAAATTGTTTTTTATTTCAATTAGTGTATCCTTTGTTTCTGACTGGATCTTTTTTATGCTGCTGAGGTTCTCACTGAGTTCCTTGAGCATCCTTATAAGCAGTGTTTTGAGCTCTGCATCTGATAGATTGCTTATCTCCATTTCATTTAGCTCTTTTTCTGGAGTTTTTATCTGTTCCTTCATTTGGGCCATGTTTCTTTGTCTCCTCATTTTGGCAGCCTCCCTGTGTTTGCTTCTACGTATTAGGTAGAGCTGCTTGGACTTTGGATCTTGGTAGTGTGGCCTAATGTAATAGGTGTCCTATAGGATCCAGTGGCACAGTCTCCCCTATCACCCAACCTGGGTACTCAAGGTATGCACTTTGTGTAGGTTGAGTATACTCTCCTCTTGTAGTTGAATTTTGGTTGCTATTAGCAGATCAATGGGAGCAATTTTCCTAATCTAGTCAGCTGGAAGAAAGGACTGGCTGTGACCACTGACCACCAACCTCCACCCTCCATGGAGGATCAGCTATGCAGGGGCAGGGTTGTGGTCCTCCAACATGGTCTGTAGCTGTCCACTGAGTGCACTGGCCCTGGTGTTTCCCAGTGGTGCAGACCAAGGTCAGCCCCCACCTGTGTATTGCGCAGGGCCACACTGCCTGAGCTATAAAGCAATCTGAGATGGCTGCTACTTGTGCTGGGCTTGGAGATTCCCAGGTGAAGCCTTGAATCTAGGCTGGTTGCTGCTAGTGTTCAAACTGGGGCTCATTGAGGCCAGCTGTTGCTTGTTTTAGAGGATTAAGAAAGTTGTGAAGCATGAACCAAGACCAGCCATTCATATGGAAAAGCAGCTTGGGTGGGCCTGTAAATTGGGTGGGGTGGAGTCTCTGGGGATCTCCGAGGTGGGTCAAACAGTATTAGCCAGGTTGATGGAGTCTCAGATATGGCACCAGCTTGCCAGCTCTTGTGGCTCTGTGTGGGGAATGTTTAGAAAAGGTGAGCCTCGGCTCACCTTGATGTCAGACACTTCAGTTTCTCCCACTGGCCACTGGTGACTTTCAAGCTGCTACCCCATTGCTGAAGCTCAGAGGGAATGAGTCTGAGTAAGTGCATGTGTGGGTTCTTTAAGAGGAACTACTTGGGGTTCCAACAGTTTCTCCCACTGACTCAGTTCCCACTGGTTTTTGCAGGCAGAAGTTGTAGGGACTTATATTCCTGGCACTGGAATCCTTCCCTGGTGTGGGGCTTGGACTCCTTGCTCCTGAGATATCTCTCCCAAATTCTTATCCACCACACATCAGTGAGGGACCAGCCTATTCTTTGTGCCCGTCCTACTATTGTGACTGGATGTGATTTGTTTAAATCTGTAGTTGTCAGACTTCCATTCAACTTGATTTCTGATGGTTCTGAGTGGTCCTATATTTTAGTTGTAATTTTGATGTGGTTGTGTGAAGAAGCAAGCCATGTCTGTCTATGCCACCATCATGACCAGCAGAGGATGTGTTTTAAATTATAAGCAAACCCTGGGAGATAGCTAAGTTGAAGAGGTCTATATGTAAACTTACAGATGGGTCAGACTAAAGGGAAGGTAATCAGACCATTGCAGGACCACTCTGGGTATAAGAGAGTAAGATACCAAACTAAAATGAGATAAATAAAAATCGAAAGAATGGTCCCAGTGAGTGGGGAGACTATAATGGCTACAAACTGTGGGGAGTCATTTGCCTCCCTATTCATGGGACCAAATGTGAACATTTGTAGATTAGGATGAAGGTTTTTACTCTCTCACGACAGCTCATCAAGTACAAATTTTGTATGACTGACTCAACATCACTGCATCATTTTGGTGTGCTACATTTTCATCTTTTGTTTTGCTGCTAGAAAAATCCCTCTTTTTTCTTTTCATGTTTATACTCCCTCATGATATCCAACTAACAGCATTTTACTGGTTCTGGACTATTTTGTAGAATGCAACAAAAATTGGTTCTAACTTTAGCAAAAAATTAACTTTCTGGAAGGAAATGGGTTAGTACATCAAATGAAAGGGCAAGATGAGTGAGCAGATATCAGGGAGGATGAAAATGAACATAAAACTAGGAAAATAATGGACAGTCTCTTCAGAATCACGAAAAGGGGAAGTCAGGTCATTCTTCTCAGGATGCAATTTCCTAGCTTGAGATTCCTAAGGAAACCACGTGGAGTGAGGGAGGGGAAGGTCTCCAATGCTGGTACCCAAAGAAGGCAGACTGGATGCTGGGCAGGCATCCCCACTGGCTGTCATCACAGCCATACATGGATGTACTTGCACGTGCAGCAATGGCATGATGCCCAAAGGAAAAAAGTATTAGACTCGGCTCTTAAAAGCACAGGTCCATTCAACTGCTCTTTACATTATGGCTAAACACATTCTGCTCCACCACCTGCATTTGGTACATTTTATTCCTCCCTTTAACATAAAATATCTCATTTCAATATTTAACTTTCACACTGAACATTCACCTGGCTTTAATTCCCCACTCTTATTTCTGTTTATCATTAAGAAAAACCAAGGTAAGGCTACAGGAAATGTCTCCAGGGAGGGGGATGCATTTTCAACCACATCAGTGCTGCCCAATAGAACTTTCTGCAATAATGGAAATGTTCTATATGCAGGCTGTCAATACACTGACCACATGTGGCTATTGAGCACTTAAAATGGGACTAGCGAGACTGAAAAACTGAATTGTATTTAATTTCAATTAACTTAAATATAAATCTAAATATCCAAATGTGGGTAGTAGATACCACATTGGGTGGTACAGAATAGATATATACTCTCCAAAAAAAAAAAGTCGTATTCTATTCAATTGAAGTCTGTATTGCTGGTATGCACTGTAGCACTCATACGTTCCATGAATGTGGGATGTTCAAAGCTAAATTCAATGTTTTTCTGAGAAAGTTAAAAGCAATTCTGAACCTATTATATGAATAAGGCACATAAAAAAGGCACCTTATGGTTAAATAACTTGCATCAGGTCACCCAAAAGCTAACCCAGACCCAAATAAATACACAAAGCTCTGAGCTCTGGCTCTGGCTCTGCCTAGGCACATGACCTTGTGCACGTCCAGCTTTCTCTCTCATTTCTTGAAAAGAATGGGGCTAGACTAGGTGCTCTCAGGTCCCTCTTTCAACTCTAAGAGCTTCATTTTTATTTTCCTCCCACTAAAATCTAGAAGCTGTAGTATAGAGATCGCAAACCTAAAGGGTGGGACCTAG
This sequence comes from Furipterus horrens, assembly GCF_987537825.1. Taxonomy (NCBI): domain Eukaryota; kingdom Metazoa; phylum Chordata; class Mammalia; order Chiroptera; family Furipteridae; genus Furipterus; species Furipterus horrens. The sequence continues at coordinate 89,876,640 of NW_028327175.1, forward strand.
AGCAAATCCAACAATGTATGTCCCAGCCAGTCATACAACTGGGAATGTTAGTCCATCATGTGGAGATTCTGATTTTCAAAGAGACCTCAGCAATCCTTTTTTATCATTGGAGTCTAAAGCAATTTTTAAGAAAATCTCTGTGAGCTAAGCAAAATTCACCCACGGCAGAGTGTAAAATAGATTGCTTCAGACATATTATAACTAAAAACCTGCACACCTCAAATTCTGTCCTTTCGAGTAACCTCCCCCCGACCTTCAGGATTTTCTACATTCCTCCACACGCCCCATATTGCTCTCAGTTTAAATTTATATTTCTGAAATCTCCTTCTGGGATCCAAACATGATATTTCTTAAAATGCTGATTATTAGATAAAGCCTTGATTGTGAAGGTGACTTTGTTTCTATTAATTGAAAGAGAGAAAATTATCATAACATGTCAATGATAATTGACAGACGCCTATCTCTCATGGATCTTTCGTGATGCTATGAAAAGAAGTCAAGTATAATTGGAATTCAAGGTTTATGTGATTTGTCAAAAATTTTGTTTTATAGTAAATGTGTTTAATTTATTCTCAAATAAAACTGTGAATAATTACTGCCTAGGAAATTCTAATCTGTCACTGAAGCAGTACTTGTCAACCCCACAAATCTTACTGCAGTAAAAGAGCATAAACACCAGGTGGCAGCATTATATCATTAAAGATGCTCAGTACTTGAAGTATTTTCATTTTAAAAATTGTCTTGGCATAATATTAATCAAGCTACACTTCTTCTAGATCTCTTCTTAGCTGATTAATGTCATTAGAAGTTTTATAATTTATTATTATTATTATTATTAATTATTAGTGGAATGTTCAGAGTTATCAGTACCTCTGGGGTTAAGTGATGTAAAATTGCATAAGGGGAATTTTTAATGACTTTTTTAAAGTGGTGCCCTTGCTTATTATTAACCTATTTGTGTTATAGGCTCCTACGAATGATGAATCTGCATTTTGTAAGAGAAATCTTGATGATTAAGATTTGTGTCCTAGAATCCCAGAAGTACTATACAGTTGTAGCTCAGGCTATGTTAGATAATAAGCAAAGGATCTCTTTTAAAATCCAGGGATTGCACCTCCATGTACTCTGGAAATAAAATCCAAATTCAGATCTCAACTATAATGCTTAAAAAATCGGTCACCAGAAAACTGGGAATCGGAATCTCTTCCACCCACCCATCCAGAACTTTGTTCTCATTCTACCATGGGAAACTGCCCTCTCCTTGCAATTCAAACCAAAACATACCTTACTACAAAATAAATAAATAAATAAATAAAGATAATACGTGCGTCTGTGAAAATATGTGTTTATATGTATGCATGTATATAGCCATCTACCTAAAAAGTAACAATAATTCTTTAATACCATCAAATATCCAGAAAGGATTCTGATTTTCAAACGTTTGCTGGGAACAGCAGTACAAGGCCCTTCGCAGGCTTTGACTTGGGCGTCTGACCCTGAGGGCTCCCTTCCAAAACAGAAAACAAATAGCCTCCTCTCCCCTCCCAGAGGAGGCGCAGAAGCAAACCTCTGGCAATTTTAGAATAGCGATTTCTATCCCTGATCCCAGCAATCGTGAGTTGAAACAGAAAAAAGCCAGTTCTCAGAGCTCCCTGATACAAGCTTATCAATATTTTAATTGTAAAGAAGAAACGTATCTCTTTTTCTTTCCTTCTTTTATTGTCTTTTTATTTACTGAGACTATATTGAATCATTGAGCTCCTCTGGGACCCTTCCAGCCCTGTCAGACCCTTAGAAAACCTGAAGAAAGTCGTGGTCCCTCCCTCGGTAAGAAAAGTCCACGTGCACTGACGCAAATAGCCCACATTTTCACGGTGAAGAACCAGCGGCGCCACGAGAGCTGTGTGGGCATGTGGGTCAGTGCAGGAGCACAGTGCGGCCAGCAGAAGGTAGCCAACAACCTCTCTCTACCACCTGATAGCCACTCCCCAGCAGATTATTTTGGTGTGTCGTTTTATTTTGTACCGTTTTGTTTTCTCCACACAAGGCCCGTAGGGGATCCGAAGTGTGTCTGAGAGGGTTCTGGGTACTTTCGCCGTAGCATCTTTGCCACAACCATCTGCCACAAATATTTTCACCGCAAAACTCATTGGCCATAAGGCAACTTTACTGTAAAATAGTAAAATGAAATCATAAAAGAGAGATATTATAAAGGACATAAAATTTAAGATTTTACAGCAACACACGTTTGTAATGTGTTTGGTTTGTGGCGATGCTGTGCAAATAACTGATGTTATTTTGTGGATTGTACCTAAGCCTTTGTCTTCGTTCTATGGGAAATACGGGTTGAATTCTGTGCCATCAAAAAGGGCCTTTGGCCTCTCTCCTCCCACTGTAGTGTGTCTCAAGATAAGAAACCAGCTCTTGGGGCAAATCATTGGCACCTGGAAGAAATGCTAACTATTTTAAGACCACCACCACATCTGTTTATCTCTGTATAGAGCATTATGAGACCTAAGATTTATATATAATATAAAAACTCCCATTTTTATAATGTGAGAACTTTGTCAATGGAAAATGAAACCAAACTGACAACTAGTTTAAATACATTAAGTCAGCCGAAGGTGGTTGATTCATTGATAAATAAAAGAAACCCAACAGAAGTCAACCAGTTATTTTATTTTTTATGACAAACATGCCTTACAGCCAATTAGTTCTGCAGGATAGATGTTATGGTGAAAAAGCTGCATTGCAGAATGGTCTGAGAGCCATGGCAGAAAACCATGTTTAGGACAGCAAGTAAGAAAGTCAAGGCAAAGTGCCAGGCGCTTGGACTCGGCTGGTGGGTGAAACAAATGGGGCACACATTCTGCACTTCAAATCCCACACACACCGGGACCTGGTGACCCAACTTCTAGAACTTTAGCCTAAGGGAATAACTGTGACTGTGCAGGTGACATAGCCAAAGGGACAGTCATCAGAAATTAGAAATAAACTGTCTGATGATATTGGAAAATATCAAACCAGCTGTGGTGTGTCTATTAAACAAAGTAATATTCAGCATTTTATATTGGTTTGATATATTACATGGGAAAATAATATTCTAAAATAATCTATGTTATATGGTTATATTTTGATAACATTTCCTGAAATGATATACACAAAATGGCTAATAGTGATACCTCTGGATTATAGATTTACAATTGGTTTTATATTTCATCCATTTTTCTTTTGATTCTTATGTTTCCTCACCTGTGTTTTTCTACAATAAAAGTACATTGATTATGTAATAAATAAAAATTAATAAATAGGTTCCAAACATGAGTACAGTCTGAGGATCCTTACTCATTAAAGTCAATGGCCAAAAGAGACAGAAAAAATTGAAAGTCAGAGAGGTATGGCATCCGTCAAGCATGAGCATCCACAAGGGGACAGAAATCAAAGCAAGATCCACCCCAGTATAGCCAGAATTCAAGGTAGAGGCCAGCCCCAGAAGGAGAAATCCCAGGAGCCACAAGTCACATGAGGGACCAGAGATGCTGCAGGTAAACAGGGAAGGTAATACTGATGCCCACCCAAGCACTCCATTTTCTCCTCCTTCTAAAATGTTTCTTGATATATAAAGTTTCTATAGAGTTATAAAAAGATCTCCCAAAGTCTTAGCCTTGGAAAAAGAAAAATTTTATTTTCACATGCACAACCTTGCCCCAGATGAGAGAAAATTGTCGCAAATGTGGAGGAGAAAACATGGTCCATCCTAGATAAACAAGATTAATAATAGGCTCAAGATTTGCTGCCAATGGTGATTTTTAAAAAGGGATTTTGAACTTCTTTCTTTGTAAGTTTGATCATTTTTAACTCAAATATATATTAATAGCAGAATAGTTTCCTTGTATCTGTGAGCCTTGATTGATTTTCTCTTATAATCTAAGTTTCTAGTCTTGTCTGCCTTTCTACAACAGGCTAAAGTGTCCTAAGGCTATATCTCCAAAGCACGATCTCAACAGAGACACTTCACAAACCCGCCAATAACACTGTCTGTTTTTTAAAAAACAAGAATTCTTCATTTGCATGACTTAAAGACTATCCTTTATGGTAATATTATCTTGGATCAAAAACAGTGTCAATGTTACGGGTACAGTAATCTAATTTATATTTTGAGCTCCCATTTTTGCCAAGATGGTAAAAACTCAATTTTCATGAATTTGGAATTCTTTCCTTTCCATTGGTTGTATCCAAGTTGGGGGAGTTTATATAAAGCCAATGCCTTGAGACTGTGCTTGGTGGCTTTTGTCATCATCCATAAAGGTATCCCCCAGGTTGCACCCAGCTGCCCCAGGGCTGAGAAGATCCACACCTCTGTGGGCTGCATCACCTGGAAACCCTAACAAAGTGAGTCAAAGTGGTGAAGTTCACTCGCTTTGTGCCAATGGTATTTTTCTCCCGAAGCAAGCATTAAGTGGACTATCCAAGCCTGATGAATTAAATTGGTGAGAGTATTTCTGCCCTAGATGGGGGCGGGGGGGTGGGTCATTTCATTGATTCTATAACTAGTATCTATCATTTTCTTATGCATGTATTTATCCTAGGTCTTTTTGTAACAGAAAGCTAGTTATAACTTATCTTTATTCAATTCTCTTAAACCTCCCTTTTTGTTTTTACTTTTTAGTGTTTCTAAATTAGATACCATGGAATGTAATTAATTTAGATTTAGTATGTCCTTATGAGGCTTTAAGTCATTTTGGTCTATATGCCATCTTCCCAAATGGATGTATTATTTCCAACGTTAACGTGTGGTCTTTATAAGACATTTTTGTGCCTCTTTTCTCCTTCAATTCACACTGTAGTAGGTCCTCAATAAATGCAGGCCATCCTGTATTTCCCTGGAGAGGATGGCAGCAGTACAGCATAGCATCAAGAGCATGGGCTCTGGATCCTAAGTGCTGGGTTTGAACAGCAGGCCTCCTCTTACTAACACGATAATCTTGAGCATATTACTTGTGTTATCCATGCCTTAGTCTATGTTTTTGTAGAGTGAGGTAATAATAGTTTCTGTCACATTTAATAGTTTGAAGGAATAAATGACACAATGTATATCAAGCACATAGAAAAGTATGTGGCATAAATATAGGCCATTTTTAAGATTTCCATTAAATCAGGTTGTAAAGCAGACCATTGGAAAGTGAATCATGTTTTCTCACAATGTTCTATATGAGTATTACACATTTATATAGGGTTTTTTTGTTTGTTTGTTTGTTTGGGGGGATTTTTGTTTTGTTTATTTGCTTGTTTGTCCAAAAACTGACATCAAATGACTAGTTGCTAGACCAATGACATTCTATAGAAACAAAAAAAGGACAAATGTAAACCTTTGTAATTAATCAAAATAATAATATGACTCAAATTCTGTATTAGCACACCAACCAAACCTCTGTTTCTGAAAGCTTCATCTTAAGAAATCTTATTTATTTATTTATTTATTTATTGTTTTTCCATTACAGTTGTCCCACTTTTTCTCCCTTAAGAAATCTTACTTTTCTATACCTATTCTTACGAGATGGCAATGCTCATATATACAAAAGTGCCTAAATATAAAAAGACCCATATAAAGGAAAAGTCAAATAATGGTGCATGTCCTTGCTTAACAATACATCTCCAGAGGGCAATCTTCATGTATTTTCTATAGAGTTTACTGGCACAAGAGGAGGGATTACCCTTTTGACAAAGACCCTAAGGAATTATAAATTGCAAGATATATTCCTTTGGTATTCTGGATACTGAGTCTTTCAGGTTTGCAAGGTACAATGTTAGAAGTCTTTCTCTTCTGAAACCTCCTATGAAAAAGTCACTAATCAGAGACTAGCCAAGGGCTTTTGTGTTGATTTAAAATCCTTCTAAAGATAATGCTCTCTACTGTGAAGAGGCCTTCTTAGCCTTAGGCATTTCATTCATCATCCTTAGCTTTTACTGAAAAAAAAGTTAGCTATTCACCTCTCTCTAAAGATCAGATCCACTGTGTTCAAGACAAATTGCTTTCTTCTTAGAGCTTTAAAACAAAATATTTACTTCTTAGTCCTAATGAAGATATATTACTTCAAAAGCCACAAAATAGAGGTTCCAGATACAGTTTTTGAGTGAATCCCAAGAAAGGTCAGTTAGGTTGTAGTCATAAGAGGTGTCTGCGGTCTTGAATCAATCCCCTTAAAATGTTCCTACACATTCTCTGCAGTCTGTACCAATCAGCAGCCTTGGAGGGTCAAGGAAGGGCCATACAATGGAAATGACTTGTATCTCTGGTATAGCAAGAGAGCAATGACGTGATTATTTTTCCTTAAAGGAGAATACTTCTACATACCTTTCATACACTATGTTCAGAGGGGAAGAGCAAATGGCGGCATAAAATGCTTTCTACAAAAGATGCAATAATTCTTTACTCAGCCCTGAGAAGGGACATGGCTAAGAGTATTCTACCAGACAAGCAGATACTCAGAGAGACATCCAGAGGAGCTCAAACCTCCACTCAATCAAGTACAAAGACACTGCTTTAAAGGACAGATACCAGCTCCCTCTCTTCTCCCAGAACCTCAAGTGGTATACACCTCAGTCAGAGGTCTCCACAGCATCTTTATGGAGAAGTGAGGGGAAATGATGTATGGTGATGCTGAGCGATTTTCAAGACCACTCAGCAAGACAGTGGCAGATAAGGAAAACAGTTTTTCTGATTGATAGCTACATTTCAGTTTCTGCAACACAAGAACTCATCCTGGTGCCCAAATACGAGATGACTACAGTGATACAATTTTTTATCTTTTTTAGGAAAACCAGCTGAAAATGCAATGTGGAAAAGCAAAATATCATTTTAACAAGGGTCTTGATTGTCTTCAAGATATTCCAGGCCACAATAATCTCTTCTGGTTCTGGGGAGCACAGATTCAGGTCCAGTGGTTTTCATGCCTGGCTCTGAGGAGCCCCGTTAGAGAGCGCTGGCAGTGTAAGACCAGCCAGATGAACTTCTCCACCTGACTTCAACCAGAACAGTTCTAAGCTTATCTGTTTCAGGGGTCCATTATTTTTTAAATATATTTTTTAACAATCTAGTCTAATCCTACTCCTTTAAAAATGAGGGAATAGAAGCATAGAGAAGTTAAGTAACCAGAGAGAAGTACAGGTAAAAGAATGAGTGGTGGAAATCAATGTGTAAAACAAGCAGCCAATGTCTGGGTTCTAAAGAACCTGGATTGTCCCAGAACCCTGAGAATGAGCACTTTTAAGAGGTGATTCCTCATAAGCGCATAATACAAACCCAAGGTGGACTCTGTGGATTGACTTTACGTTGGCCCTCTTCCTTTGAATATCACTTTCTTTTGTGACAGTGAAATAACAAATGGCAGCATGTCTACTGATCTCTTTCATCATAAATACATTGATCATCCTGCAAATTAATCTCACTGATTCTTTTCCTTTTCTTCTCTTTCAATTTTAAATGTCTCCTTTCAGTGGCTACCTCTTCAAACCCCAAACCTTCTATGAGGCATTGTTCTGAATTAGTAAAATGAATTTGGTACCACACAATTGCATGTAAATTGTATTATCCAAAAGCATCAATTCAATCTTGCACCGGTGACCCATTTTGTTTTGTGAAAAACTCAGGAAAGGATACTTAAAATTAATATAAGACTGTGAGTTCCCTTCATTATTGGACCGGTGGAACGTGATGAGACAAGGAATCACATCTGAAAAGGTCCTCAAGAGGCCAAATGACCACTTTCAGAAAGTGACATCCTTAGTCTCTGACAGTGAGAAGCAATTGGAAAAGCATCCAGGGATCAGCTTTAATACACACTTTGAATAAAATTGTCCCCCTTCTCTTCTCAGTTCAATAATCCCATTTCTGCATTCTGTCCTCATATTTTTACTTCCTATTTCTCTTTGTTATCTTTTGGCCCTTCTCTGTACAGCTCTTGGCTCTGCATATCCCTCTCTCATCTTGAAAAGCCAGACTGTCCACTGGGTTTCCATAAGGGTCAGAATATGGGGAAAACATTTTGCTAAATTCCCACATACTATATTCCTAACTGGGCACCTCAGTTGTTTTTTTCCAAATTACCCAAAAGCCTACTAGCAAGTAAGTATTATTGTTACCATTTAGTGTACTGTATATTCTCTCAGTGTTGTTTCTACGTAGATGTATGGATAGAGATAGATAGATGATAGATATACCTTTATTCTCATGTTTTTATAAACATTTTTACATCTGTCTATATCATTAAAATCGATCAATATTATTGCTTCCAAGCTTTTACAGCACTCCATCATCTGAATTCAATAACTTATTTAAATCCAGAATGAATCCTGACTTCCAAGAGGCTGCTTCCTTAGGCTCGTTCCCAGTGTTGATTATTGCAACAATGGCTAACTGGCTGCCTCATCTGCCTTCCCCTCTGTAACCTAAAATCCACATCATGGTTGATATTATTTTCCTAAAACACAGGAAGGACCATGCTACTCCCCTTTCTACAATCCTTCTACTATTCTTCATATGAAATCCAAACTCCTTCCCAGACCCCCCAATACCTGACTCTAGCCCAGGTGTCCTGCTCCATTCCCAGCACCACCAGCCCACCGCCCTGAGTTTGTAACTTACCACACTTCTCACCATTTCCTGCTCACTCTGCAGAAAATCAAGCCTCTGTGCTTTCCCCACTACCTGCAATGCCCTTCCTCCCCTTGTCTACCTGGCAAATCCCCACTCCTCCTGTAAGGCCCTTCTCCATGGCCTTCCATTCCACCAGGAGAGTCAGTTGCTTTCTTTTCTCTGTGTGTGAAGCCATTTCTATATTTATATACAATGCCATTTATCATATTGGTATTTTTATGTCCATGTTTAACTCTCCCACAATTCTAGCTTTATCCCTAATATTTGGTAGAGTAACTGCCACTCAATAAATGTTTGTTCAGATGCATTCAATTCCTCAATCTGTATACTAGGCTTACAACTAGATGGAATAAGCCATTCGGTTCAGCTTAAATTCTGGGTCCCAAGGATGAATTGTACTTCCACCCGTCACAGGTGTATCCCTGATTCATCAGCAGCAATTGAAATTGCTAACCTATTTTTCCCTAATTTTCAGTTTGAAGGGAGCACCCCAGATATGCAGGGGATATAGTCTTAAGGACAGTGTCATTGATACTATTTCAATCCTTTCTACTGGTGGGAGGGAACAATGAATTCAGGCATTATATCCAGCAATCTATTACGGTCTACAAACCTCCTGGAAGAAGCACCAACATGAGAGCAGTTTGGAACTGTTACAGAAAACAGTAAAAATTTGCCAACAACATAGAACTAACATTTAAATGTGAATTTTGGCAAATGTGAACTATTTCACTGATTTTACCAGTCCACTTCCTTTTTCCTTCCCCTTCCAAAAGAGTACACACAATTTTCTGCTGAACAGAAACAACCAAGAAATATCAAATGACATAGTGTTGAAGGTGTTTCTGAGTAACAGAAGAAAAGAAAAAAAAGAGGGGGTACAAGCTATCTAGATAACATTGGCTTCAGTGATAACAGTGTGTACTTTTCAGTTTCCTCTTAGGGTTTCTTGGTTTAGTGGAGCATAATGATTCTTTTTCCAATAAAATATAGTCCTCCAGCCCTGCAATAATAATCGTGTTGTGTTTTGCTTTGTCTTGTATTGTTCTCCTTCTCTTTTCAGTTTGTTCATGGTCATTGCTATATAAAATCGCCTTTTGTTTTGTTTCATTCTGTTCCAGGAGCATCTAGACAAACAAGTGTTCTGAGGAAAGCAGGCTGAGACGTGGATCCCAGTGGCAGCATATAAAGGCTTCAGTCAAAAGGGAGAACAGTGAATGGGCTGACTATGTGAAATGGCCTGGAGTGCATTGGTAAGAAGCGGCTGTCTGGGGAAAGAGATGGAACAGTAAAAAGAGCTCAGTGAGATAAGCCAGAAAAAGTCTTGGAAAGAAATGCCGGGAACCGAGTCAGGGATCTTGCTTCAAAAGAAAATGAAATTGGGCCTTCTGAAGAGGTTTTAACTTAGGCTGGCTTTGCGCTCTTCCGAAAAATCTTTCTTTTTCTGCCTATGAAGTATTTGCCTTCCAAAGGCAGTCGGTCTGAAGGTGGCACCTCTGTTAGGAAGCAGGTCTTTTCACAGGTTGTACAATATCTACCAAACAATCCTCACATATAAAAGCTTGTGGCACTCTTCTTCTGCCTTTTTTAAACACAGGTTATCAGCAGCTCTCTTTGTAAGTTTTTGATATTTCCATTGCTGTGAACTGCCACTGCATGAAAGTTTATAACTTAGGAAAGTTTTGTTACCAGCCGAATCTGATATTTAAGACACAGAAAAAATTTACTAGTGCTTGAGAAAACTACCTGCATTTAAAACATAATTTTTTATAAAGATTTTTATTAGTGCAATTATCAAAATGATCCCAAAAATGTTGACTGATGCCATATTATGAAAATAAAAATGTCCTTTTCTTCCTCCTTAGAAAAACCCAAATTCACAAAGAACTTCCATTAATTTTTTAAGTATATTTTATTGATTATGATATTACAGTTGTACCAATTTTTCCTGCATTGTCCTCCTCTGGTATCCCCTTCTCTCCAGCAATACCACCCCCCACCCCCACCCGCCTTAGTTCATGCCCATGGGCCATGCATGTAAGTTTTTTGGCTTCTTCATTTCCTATAATATTCTTAATATCCCTTTGTCTATTTTGTTCCTACCAATTATGCTTCTTAATCCATACACCATTTCCCCTTTTCTCCCCTATCCCTCCCAGCTGATAAGCCTCCAAATTATCTATATCTATATCTATGATTGTGTTCCTGTTCTGGTTGTTTGCTTAGTTTGTTTGTTTGTTTATTCAGTTATTGATAGTTGTAAATTTGTTGCCCCTTTAATGTTCATGACTTTGATCTTCTTTTTCTTAAATAAGTTCTTTTAACATTTCATATAATAATGGCTTGGTGATGATGAACTCCTTTAGCTTTACCTTATCTGGGAAGCATTTCATCTGCCCTTCCATTCTAAATGATAGCTTTGCTGAATAGAGTAGTCCTGGTTGTAGGTCTTTGCTTTTCATCACCTTGAGTACTTTTTGCCAGTCTTTCTTGCCTGAAAAGTTTCTTTTGAGAAATCAGATGATAGTCTTATAGGAACCCCTTTGTAGGTAACTCTCTTCTTTTCTCTTGCTGCTTTTAAGATTCTCTCTTTATCTTGAACCTTTGGCATTTTAATTATGATGTGTCTTGGTGTGGTCTTCTTTGGGTCCAACTTGTTTGGGACTCTCTGTGTTTCCTTCACCAAATTAGGGAAGTTTTCTGTCATTATTTTTTCAAGTAAGTTTTCAATTTCTTGCTGTTCCCCTTCTCCTTCAGGCATCCTTATGATTTGGATGTTGGTACATTTAAGTTTGTTCCTAAGTCTCTCCTAATTTTTTTTAATTCTTTTTTCTTCTTTCTTTTCTGGTTGAATATTTATTTCTTCCTTCGTCGTCGGCAGCCGTCCGTCTCGAGAGACGATGGTGTAGCTTCTTAAGTGTCTATCTCGTCGTCGTCGTCGTCGTCGTCGGCAGCCGTCCGTCTCGAGAGACGATGGTGTAGCTTCTTAAGAGTCTATCTGCACCGCCGAGAATGGCTGTGCAGTCCGACTCGGGAGTGACACGGTATCTGTCTCCTCCCGTGTTGAATCGACATCTTGCGATGATGCTGGAGTGTCCTCTCCAGTGAAGCTGAAGATACAGAGCCTGGGCAGGGTGATATGGAGGGTCTGCTGTTGCCCATGCAGCAGACCCCCCCTCTCTTCGCAGCTGAAGGGTCCAAGGGAAAGACGGAGTCGATACAGCTTGGCTTTAGGTGCGCCGCAGGAGTTGCCGGTGTTGACTACAACGTCAAACCGCCTTAGGGACTCTGGCTCCGGATTTTCTGTCGGGGTTTACTCCCTTAGCCTTTCCCCAGAAGAGGTATGCCGCAAGGCAGTGGAGGTTTTTTGGAGTCAGAGTTTTCCTTCTCTGATGTACCCTGACTGGAAGATCGAACCAGCGACACTTAGCTCGCAGGCCGACGCTCAATCCACTGAGCTAAACCAGCCAGGGCATTATTTCTTCCTTATATTCCAAATAATTGATTTTAACCCCAGCTTCCTTCCCTTCACTGTTGGTTCCCCGTGGATTTTTCTTTATTTCACTTGGTGTAGCCTTCATTTCTTCCTCTATGTTGTTGCTGAACTGAACGAGTTCTCTCAGCAACCTTATCAGCAGTGTTTTGAATTCTGCCTCTGATAGGTTGCTTATCTCCATTTTGTATAGCTTTTTTTCCTGGAGTTTTGTTCTGTTCTTTCCTTTGGGTCATATTTCTTTGTCTCTTCAATTTGGCAGCCTTCCTGTGTTTGTTTCTGTGTATTAGGTAGAGCTGCTTTTACTCCCTGTCTTAGTAGAGTGGCCTATGTAGAAAAGGCACCTATAAATTGTGTAGAGTGGAGCCTTAAGAAATTGCCAGGAAATAGACTCAGTTTGGCAGTGGGAGGAGCTAAAATAATTTATGACCCTCTTTAATTTATAATAGTGTATTTTAGTGAAATGAACTTTGGGTGTCCTCTTATATCTGGGTTTGGTTTTAAAACTAGAATTCACTCCTACTCTCTCTTACTAGTACCCTGGTAAATATTGACTGCTTTCACCAATAGGATAAGGTGGAAGTGATGTGTGACTGACTCGGGCTTCAAGAGACCTTCCAAGTTGGCCCTCATGTTCCTGGACCTACTGCTTCTGTGGGCAAAAGCCTCAGCTAGACTTCTAGGGGAGGGCACTTCATGGAGCAAACACAAGCTAGCTCTCTTTGCTGGAGGTCCTGACTGTGGTTGTTAATTTTGTATGTCAATTTGACTGGCCTAAGAAATGCCCAGATAGCTGGTAAAACATTATTTCTAGGTGTCTGTGAGGGTATTTCTGGAAGAGATGGGCATTTGATTCAGTATATGAGTAAAGAGATCTGAGCACACCCATGTGGGTGGGCATCATGCCATCCATTGGGACAAAAAGGTGAATGAGGGGCAATTTCTCTCTGGGGTGTCCATCTTCTTCTGCTCTTGGGTATCAGAGCTCCTGGTTCTCAGCCTTCACAATTGGACTGAATTGCACCACTGGTTTTCCTGGTTCTCCAGCTTGCAGACAGCAGTTTGTGAGACTTTCAGGCTCTATAATTGTATGACCCACTTCCTAGATAGACAGATCAATCTACCTATATCTATATTTGTATCTTTATCTATATGTCTATCCTCTTGGGTTCTGGTTCTCTGGAGTACCCTGGCTAATACACTAACCAACAAATCCCCAGAAAATAAAAACTACATAAATATACCTCAGATAAAAGCAGCAGAAGAACTGCCTAGCAGAGCCCAGACCAACTTTATGAACAGATTGTTGATTTAAGCCACTAAATTTGAGGGAGGTTTGTTAATACAGCCAGAGGTAATGGAGAAAGGCACCCAGAATGTATTTAATTATGGAACATACCAATTCATTAAGGAATACTGGCTATTATAGCTGTGATTTTACTATCAAGTCTCCAGTTTTAAATTTCTACAGCACTTTTCAGCCTGGTTTAGGCCCAATTTATTTTGAATAAGGACAACTGTAACTGACTCCTGATAACTGTCTCTGCCCCCACTGCTTCCCACACCAAGCTAACCTCCATGTTACCACCAAAGTATCTAGGATCCTCATTAAAGTTCTCCCTGCCATCACTCTTTCCTTCAAACATACTTCTGCCTATGAGGTAAAAGCCTGAGCCTAGTGAGGCCCTGCCTGAAGTAGGAGAAGCAGGAGTATTTACCCATGGGGCACTCCCCCCAGAGGTGTTAACCTCCCCTCTAATTCCAAGCCGAACATATGCCATGGCCTAGAAAGTCCCTTACAGTATCTGCAGCACCAAAGGGGCATTAGATGAAGCACCTAAAGGGATACAGTGCCAACTTAGAGTGAGTGGAAACCTGCCCAGCTTCCAGAACAGCCACTGCAAAATCAGAGGGCAGTCAAGCACATGTGAATCAATGTGCCAGCTGTATCTGCTGTGCCAAGTCTGAGGTCATATTTGAAGATCCTTTTCCTTGAGAAGCCTCAGGAAGTCTTATATAAAAGGTCTCCTGGGTGATGCCAGGCACCCCTGGGGTGATTATGCAAACCCTGGATCTCCATGAATTACTGACATTCTCCTTTCAGACTAAATGTTATCTCACTTAGACTTCCCTGTAGCCAGAGTGTTCTTTTTAAGACAAACTTACTGCAAAACAACCACAAATATCTCCTTGAGAGCCACCTGATGTAGGATTATATTTTAAAAGGACCGAGGAGCTTTCCATAACCCCCAGTGACCAAAATTAATGTCATCAATAATGGCACAAACTGGCATCATGTGTCTTTGTCTGATGCACTGAGAAGAACACAAGTATCACCTCTCACTAAAAATGTGTAACCTGACAAACAAAGAAAGACTAAGGGATGTCACAGATTGGGAACTAAGAAGACAGGATATAAGACTTTGGCCAAGATGGAAGCGTAGACAGACAGGCTGCGTCTCCCTCCATAACTAAGAAGGAATACAACTACCTCAAAGCTAGAAACAACCAGAAGTTTCAGAAAATCAAACTGCATGGAAGTCCAGCAAACAAAGATATGAAGAAGAAATACTCATCCAGATAGGCAGGAGGAGCGGAGCCAGGGCAGAAGGAACGTGGTGTGGTGGCAGCAGCAGCGGTGGCAGTGGCAGGCTGGCAGAAAGCGCAGTCACACGTTTTAAAGTCAGGGGGGGGCACCTGGGGAGCATTCCCAGCTCCTCACCAGACCTCACAGCCCATGGTCCCAGCACCAGGGAAAATCAAGCCTCATTGCTTCTGACTATGCAGACCAGCTGGGGCTGGGGTGGAGGCAGAAACTGCCAGTCTCAGTAGAGTCTGCTTATTTAAAGAGCCCCCATGGTCCTAGAGCGTCCACAGACCCATCCACTCTAGGAACGACTGCCAGGGCATCAGCTGGAGGGGCACCAGTCCAGTGCAGAAGTGGGAGAGATGCCTGGAAAAGACACAAGTGCTGGGCAGGCAGCATTGTTCCCTCTCGGGCCCCCTCCCTGATGTGTAGTGCCTCAACGTGGTGAAATAGGTCGCCCTATACTGACGAATCCCTAAGGCTCCACCCCTTACAACATAATAGGAGCATCAGCTCTACCTGAGACACGAAGGCAAACAAACACAGGAGCCTGTCAGAATGAGAAGACAGAGAAGTATAGCCCCAAAGGGGAATGGATCAAGGTTCCAGTGGAAGAACTAAGCGATGAGGAGATAGCCAACCTAACAGATGAGAAGATAGACAACCTAACAGATGCAGAATTCAAAACACTTGTGATAAAGATGCTCACAGGCTTGACAGATATGCTTGAGTACGGCAAACGCATAAAAGAAGAAGTGAAGGCTATGCTAAGTGAAACGAAGGAAAATCCACAGAAAACCAATGGTGAAGGGAAGGAAACCAGGGATCAAATCAATGACTTGGAACATAAGGAAGAAAAAAAGTCAACCAGTACAGAATGAGGAAGCAAGAGTTGAAAAAAATGAGGAAAACATCCCAAATTTTGTGAAGGAGATGGACATACAGGTCTGGGAAGCACGGAGCGTCCCAGGTGAGCTGGACCCAGAGAGGACCACACCAGGATGCATCATGACTGAGATGCCAAAGGTAAAAGATAAAGACAGAGGTGGGGCAGCAAGAGAGAGGTGGAGAGTTGCCTACAGCAGGGTGTTTATAGGACTATCAGCTGATTTCTCAGAGGACACTTTGCAGGCAGGAAGCGACTGGCAAGCAGTATTCAATGTGATGAAAAGCAACCTACAACCAAGATTACTCTATTCAGCAAGGCTATCATTTGGAATGGAAGGGCAGATGAAGTGTTTTCCAGACAAGGTGAAGCTAAAGGAGTTCATCATCACCAAGCCATTATTATATGAAATGTCAAAGGGACTTAAGAAAAAGAAGATCAAAACTGTGAATACTAAAATGACAACAAACTCACAACTATCAACAACTGAATCTAAAAAATAAAAACAAATGGGGAAATGGTGCAGGGACTAAGAAGCATAATCGATTGGTACAAAATAGACAGGGAGATGTTAAGAATAATATAGGAAAGGGTGAAGCCAAAGAACTTATATGCATGATCCATGGACATCAACTAAGGGGGGTGGGATTGCCAGAGGGAAGGGGGTACTGGACAGAGGGGAGCAAAGGGGAAAAAAATTGGAACTACTGTAACAATATAATCAATAAATATATACTTTTAAAAAAAAAGAACAAGACAGGATAATCGAATACAAAATTCTGGATTGGGTTGCAGACCAGGAAAAGAGCATTCGTGGAACAACTGGAAAATTAAAATAAAGTCTGTGTATCAGGTAATTGTACTGTTTCAATGTTAGTTTTCTGATTTTGGTAATTGTACTGTGGTCACGTGAGGCTTTATCACTTGGGTAAACTGGATGAAAGATACTTGAAAATTCTTGGTATGTTTGCAACTATTTTGTAAATTTGAAATGACTCTTGTAAGTCTTCAAAATAAAAAGTTATGTTTTA
This sequence comes from Furipterus horrens, assembly GCF_987537825.1. Taxonomy (NCBI): domain Eukaryota; kingdom Metazoa; phylum Chordata; class Mammalia; order Chiroptera; family Furipteridae; genus Furipterus; species Furipterus horrens. The sequence goes on from NW_028327175.1 coordinate 89,893,293, forward strand.
ATTATTAAAGTCAATAGGCTAGAGGATGATGGACAACTGAAGAGGACCTTTGAAATTAGATTACAGATAACATCTGTCATTTTTAGTTGGATATTGGCTGATTAGAGCAATGACTTACAACACTGATTTGGGGCCACCCTGCCCCGTCCCCCACACACAAACGTTCTTGTCGCTGATTTGATTTGAATGTCACAAGATCCTCAGAAAATTTCTAAGTACTGATAGTCAAAATTCACTTTGATTTTAAGTGTAAAATATCCTGTGTAAATACTTTTCACAAAGGTGAAAGGAGAGGAGAGGGGAAGTCATATAAACAAGAGGCTTATTTCCAAAGACAGCTCTGAGCTTTAAAACCAACAGCTAAAGCAGAATCACCTGGGAAACTTGTTTTTAAAACTCTGATGTCCAGGCCCCAAATAAAACCTATGGAATCAGGATGTATAAGAGTAGGGTGTTTGTACAAGGTTACTAAGTGATTTGGAGGCAAACCAGGGAAACAGGAAAATAGTCTCTAAAACAAGACTCATGAACCACTAGGTGGTGCCAGGTTATAAAAGATGGAACTTTCTGGTAAACATGGCATTTCCCTTTCAGTATACAGTATACTCACTCATTTCCTTTTTTCTCTCTCCTCCACATCTACCCAGACTTTTTGAAAAGGCTTATATCACACCAAAATAAATATGTCACTCAGTATGAGTCTGGCAGTGTCTCCTTGAATTTATTTACGACAGACAGGCTTGTTTGGTGGGACCCAGGGCAGTGTATCAGCACCCTCCTTCCCTGAGCACCTTCCTTCCTGGCTGCAAATGTTGGAAAGTAGGATATCCACTGGAAGTAGTGCTTCGTCAGCAATGAATGTCAGATAAGAGAGAAGGAGGTGACAAGTTCCTGGAAGTCATATGTAATCATTGGTACTTTTGATCCAGGCCCTTTTCCAAAACTCCATGAGTTTAGAGATATACCAGAATCCTCAGTTCTTTCTTTTCCAAACTCCCACTGCTTCAGTGCAAAAGCATCTGACAACTTCTTTAACAATTTTATGCTTTCTTCTTTCTCATATATTTTTTTTCACATTAAAAAACATGTGTGGGTGATAATCTCACTTCAGAACTTTTCTGAACAGTGCATTTGTTTGAAATCTGTTTTGTATGCAACCTCACATACATTGTATTACTTTTTTTTAAATGTGCATTGAACAGAAATTGCTGTAAAGCTGAGCAAGACAAATAACACATTTTTTCTATTAATCTTACAAATATCTCTTGAGTAACTGTAGGTAGCAGATACTGTTACATGCTAGCATGGGGATACAGTGTTGAACAAAACAAACAAAGAATCTTTCATGCACCTGCATATGGGGAGAAAAAAGGAAACAAAAAAGTTAACAAAATAATGACACAGTGACAACTCCTTTTTAAAATAAAGCAGAGACCTCTCAGATCAAGCCCTCCAGACAGAGGGCTGTGGTGCAGGGGCCTGAGGTGAATGCAGGCAGTGGTGAGCAGAAACTGAGCAAAAATGAGCGAAAAAGGCGCCTGAAAATTGAGAAGAAAGTAGCCGAGAAGGATGCAAAGCAGAAGGAGCTCCATGAGAAATGACTAAGCCAGGCCAATGCTGCTGCCACAACTACGCCAGACGATGGTGTGGGTGCCAATGAGGAGAACCTGGACCCAAACCAACACTATGAGACCCGCAGCCAGGCAGTCCACCAACTACAGGTTAGGAAGACCAGCACCCAGACAGCTTCCATTTAGACATCTTGCTCTCTCACTTCATCCAGGAATATAGTCAGCTGCAGCCTGGGGACCACCTGAGGGACACACCTTAAAGGTGGCAGGTAGGACCCATGCCAAAGAGCTTCTAGGGGAGAGCTCATCGTCTGTGACCTTCAAAGAGAAGGGGTCAACTTGCAAGTCATGGTCAATTCCAGGAATTATAAATCAAAAATTGAATTTATTCATGTCAGTAACAAACTGCATCAGGGAGACATAACTGGGTTCCGGGGAAGACTGGAAAAACCAGGAAGGGTGAGCTGAGCATCATTCCCTTTGAGGTCACACTGCTGTCTCCTTGCTTGCATATGTTACCTCGTTTTCACTCTGGCCTCAAAAGCAAGGAAACACGATATTGTCAGATACTTGGACTTGATCCCGAATGACTTTGTGAGGCAGGAATTTATCATGCACTCTAAAATCATTGCATTTATAAGCAGTTTCTTGGATGAGCTGGGAATCCTAGAGACTGAAACTCCCATGATGAACACCAACTCCGGGGAGCTGGTGTTTGGTGGCATTGACCAAGCTTATGACATTGAACACCAGTTCCAGAATGAAGAAACTGATTTGACTCACCATCCTGAGTTCACCACCTATAAGTTCTATGTGGCCTACACAGACTATCACCATCTCATGGAAATCGAGAAGTAGATGATTTCAGGGATGGTGAAGCACATTACAGGCAGGTGTGAGGTCACTTACTATCTAGATGGCCCCAAGGGCCAAGTCCATGAGACTGACTCACCCAACCCTTCCAGAAAATCAGCATGTAGAAGAGCTGGAGAAAGCCCTGGAGGTGAAGCTGCAGACACTAACTTCTAAACTGAAGAAACTCGCAAAATTCTTGATATCTGTATGGCAAAAGCTGTTGAATGCCCTCCACCTGGGACCACAGGCATGCATGGAAGTGGCATGCAGCAATCCTACATCTATCTGTGATCACCCAAATACAATGAGCTCTTTGCCAAATGGTACCACTCTAAAGGGGGTCTGACTGAGCCCTTTGGGCTTTTTGTCATGAAGGAAATATGCAATGCCTACACCAAACTGAATGACTCCATGAGGCGGAGCAGCTTTTAGAAGGATAGGCCAAGGCCAAGGGTGTTGGGAACGATGAAGCCCTGTTTACAGACAAAACTTCTACACCACCTGGACTATGGGCTGCCCCCCACAGGTGACTGGGGCACAAGCATTGACTGAATCACTGTGTTGCTCACAGACTCCAATAAAATCAAGGAGGTGCTTCTGTTTCCTGCCGTGAAACCCAAAGACAAAAAGGAAAATGTAGCAATTGCTGATACATTGGACAGAGTAACAGCTGGGACTTCTGTCTAAAAAATAATAATTGCAAGTCACATAATTCAGGCAACTTGGCATTTCTGGAAACGACCAAAGACTGCAAGGGTATTCTTGTATGTTTGTTGCTATCCATTTGACTATCACAGTTTAATCACCAGAAGAGAGAAAAGGAATTAGGAATTCCTGTTCTACTCCTTGTTACCAAGTAAACTGTATGTCTCTAAAGAAGAAGGGGGAAGAGGAGGGGAAGAAGAAAGAACAAAAAATAAAAAATAGAGCATAGAGATGTGATAGTTTCTGTACAAGGTGAAATTGTTTTCAACACGGTGGTCAGGGAAGGCATCCCTGAGGAGGTGACATTTGAGCTGAGAGTAAACGGAGAAGAAGAGCTGGAGTGCCAGCCATCTAGGCAGAAGGTAGTGTAAATGCAGAGATCTAGGGGTAGGAGCAAGCCTGGTATGTTGCAGATCAGGAAGAAAGCCAACGCAGGGAAGCATCAGCCAAACAAGGTAGGCAACGTGAGCGAAGACTTGGTCAGGGCCATAGATCACAATTTAAATTGTATTTTTTGTGAAATGAGAAATCATCGTATTTCCAGGAGGAAAGTACTATGGCCTAAATTTTTTTTTTTTTTTTTTGAAAGATCATCTGGGTTCCTGATGGTACAGGGGACACAGCCTGAGTTTACAAGCTGTCCCTAGCAGGCTTCCAGGTGGATCAGATGTCAGAGAAGGCCTCAGGTCCCTGTATTTGTCTGAAGTAATACCCATGTGGTTCATGAAGAGTTGCCCAACTAATGGCTATGTTACATATTCATAATATGGAGTGGGAAGTAGGTTTATTAAGAAATTAGGCACAAATTAGATCATTAAACTGTTACTGTATTTATGACTTTGTCTCCAGTCACACGTGTGACTTTGGATCTGTTCACATCATGCAAAACCTCTGAACTTTCATTTCTCCGGCTGTTAATAATAAGGGCAGTAAAAATGAGGGTTAATATTTACTGAAGCTGTGACCCATAACTGTTAAGTTTTTAAAACCAGCAGAAAGTATTTTTACCAGCGATCAGAAGAATGTTGGGCTAACTTTCTTAAAAGCAATAGCTTCTGATTTTTCCTAATTTCTTTCCTCAACTGTAAGGTAAAAATGGAAAGAAAGAACAGAGCTTCGCTGAGGGCCTTTTCTCATCACCAGTTTGCAGAGAAGAAATCTGGAGTTCACGGACATTAAAGCCTCGGCACATTGGAGTCTAACACATTAGGCGTGAGGCAGGACTGGAAGCCAACTTTGTCTTCCACTGAGGGTACGCTCTCTCTTCAGTGCAGTCGATAGAGAGGTGAGAAGAAGAAGGACTTCCACACAGACCCGAGAAGAGTGAGTGGTGAGTACTGCTATAAGCTTTGCATGGGGAGGCTAAGAAGGGGAGAGGGAAGACTGAAGGGGACTCTGGAAGAAGGGAATGTGGAGATGCAGTGGCAATAGTTGGTAGTTCTACCAAATATAACTTTGAGAACTTTAGTCAATGTCATCTACCCAACCCTGCTGCTACTCTTCCTTATTTCTTATGATAACAGCCCTCTTAAACATATTAGGCTATTATGCCAGGAAGATTCCACTGTGCTCCCTAAATTCCCCCTGATCACTTACTGAAACTGAACACATTCTCAAGGTTCCAGTCATTTAGCTCAAGCAGTTGACAACAGTTCAAATGTAATTTCCCCTGGGAGGAGCTATTACCTTCTTACCCTATTAGTCAAATGAATGTATAGTAATATGAATATAGAATCTGAAGCAGTTAGCTTTTGCTGCATAACAAACCATCTCAAAACATAGGACTGTAAAATAATTGTTTATTATTTTTCATGAGTCTACAGGTTGGCAGGTAGTTCCACTGAACTAGACCAATTAGCCATGTGTCTGTGGTCAGATGGCAGGTCAACTGGGAGCTGAGTGGTCTCTGATCGATGAAATGATTCAACTCTGCTCCACGTGGTCTTGCACGCAGCATGCCCCTAATTCAGGTATGCTGTCATGATAACAACGGAGAAGCCAGAGAGGAAGCAGACACATTCAGGGTTTCCTGAGGTCCAGACTCAGAACTGTTACATTACTTTTGCCACATTGTGCTGGCCAAAGCAAGTGATAAGGCCAACCCAAGTTAGAGTGGGCAAAGACTCCAAAGTCATCAGGCAAAGGGGACGGATACATAGAGGCCATTAAATTAACTGAGAGCATTGATGCCTTCAATCTAACACAGAAGAGGAGGGCAAACTTTGATTTTAAGAGGAAGAAAGGGAAAGTTATGTGCATTCTTAATAATCTCATGCATGGAAATCTCATGTTCTATTACCTAGTTTTCACCTCAAGCAAATTGTACTCATCCTTCTCATTTGTAAATATTCATCCTAGTATTTCCTATCCAAGTAAATCATCTCCTCACATACATTTGGTTTTACAATGGTCTTGGATTAAAATTAATTAGATACTTAAAAACATGTAATCATTTGAGGTCAGCCAATTAGATTTTTGTTTGATACAGGGTAAGAAAATAACTTTAATGTCATTTTATTATTCTTCTAATTAATAAAACCAGCCCCTGGCTGGTTTGGCTCAGTGGATTGAGCGTCGGCCTGCGAGCTAAGTGTCGCTGGTTCGATCTTCCAGTCAGGGCACATCAGAGAAGGAAAACTCTGACTCCAAAAAACCTCCGCTGCCTTGCGGCATACCTCTTCAGGGGAAAGGCTAAGGGAGTAAACCCCGACAGAAAATCCGGAGCCGGAGTCCCTAAGGCGGTTTGACGTTGTAGTCAACACCGGCAACTCCTGCGGCGCACCTGAAGCCAAGCTGTATTGACTCCGTCTTTCCCTTGGACCCTTCAGCTGCGAAGAGAGGGGGGGTCTGCTGCATGGGCAACAGCAGACCCTCCATATCACCCTGCCCAGGCTCTGTAGCTTCATTGCAAGATGTCGATTCAACACGGGAGGAGACAGATACCGTGTCACTCCCGAGTCGGACTGCACAGCCATTCTCGGCAGTGCAGATAGACTCTTAAGAAGCTACACCATAGTCTCTCGAGACGGACGGCTGCCGACGACGAATTAATGAACAACTTTAGTGTTTGCGTGAATGACATGGTGAAAGAGCTATAAAAAAGGAAGAATAAAAAAGATCAACTTTGCTGTGAATTCACCAGTTTATCATCAGTAAATATTTACTGAGCCCCCAGAGTGAGGAAAGAACTATGATGAATAAATTATATTACATGTTTAAAAATAGCGTATTCTGATTTTAGCAAGCACAGATGAGACATGGATGATCAAATATTGATAATATCATTTGACAATGAATATCAAAGTTGTTGTGTTAGTTATGTTTAATTTAAATAATTGTATAGTCATGAATTTAAAGAAGTAACTAAAGACCATTTAGGGAAAGCTGAGGGGAACCTTTGAGGTAGCATATACTTACTGCCTTCTAAAGTGACAAGGACATCAGGATTGGAGTAAGACATAGGTCATCATAAGTAGGGGGTCAGTAAGTGATCCTGTACCAGCATCAAGCTAAGAGAAAGCTCTCAAGGCGAGAAGGTAATATTATCTCAGGAGGCACATAAAATGTCTTTGTGGTCATTTGCTGACCAATAGATGTGGGTTTCAGGTGTGGTTGATCCTGTCCCTCTGAGCAGGTTCAGAAAGAGAAACCTTCAGAAGAGAAGCAGGCCACTGGCTGAAAGGGCTGTCATTGGCCAGATCATGAGTCAACTTAGAGCTGCTTCCTGGTTCTCCCCAGAGTTTCTGGAAGAGCAGCTGGCCTCTAGAAGATGTGGAGAAGACAGCAGGCCCTGCCAGAAAAGAGTAATACCCAGCAGATGTTTCAAGCACAATTGATGCCCTGGAAGAACATGCGCCGCGAGGGGAAGAAAGCAAAAATAGATGAAGACCTGAAATCGTAAGTGACAGGTCTCAGACCTAAAAAAAAAAATTGGGACTAGAGTGCTGCCTCTTTGCTATATAAAAGGTCTTTCTGGTCTCTTATGAACAGAAAGTCTCTACATGAAAGAGGTCTTTGGTTGTCCATTGGGGGCATTTTTCCTTGTTTATCATCAAGAGTTTGAAAAAAAACAAGAGTGATCCCACATGCTTTAACGTACTCTGGAACCTGACACACTGCCTTCTGCTCATAGGTTTATTGCATATAAGAACTGGCAGAGTTTGAGGTTCTTCATGTCATGCAAGCTGAAGGAAGAGAACTCAAGCAGAGGGAGATAATGATCAATGCTAGCAAAGGCTTCAAAAGCATGGTTGCAATCTAGGACCCCATTTGCTCAGGAGAATTTAGGATTGCCCAGTCCAGAAAAAATGGGATTATAACACACTTGCACTGTCACGCTTGCTGTGTAGACAAGCTGTGGTTTTAAGTTCCTTTTAATCTTGGAAGATAGGTTTGGTTTTAGGTTAAATTCCTCTAACTTCCTTATAAACAGATACTGTGGATTAAGCTTTTGGTTTTTTAACTTTTGCTTTGTTTTCTAGTTTAAATTTTGTGCAACTACTAGCAGAGGACCAAATACATGTAGAGATAGTTAAGTTTTTAAAAGTTCCACTATGATTCCAACTACAATTGCTTAAGTATCCCTCAAAGAATCCTATCTTCAAAGGAAAGAAAATTTTATGGGAAGGTTACTCAATTCAACTCAGACCCAGGGCAATAAAGAGAAAGCCTCCAGAAAGATATATGAAGGCGTCACCATGCATACATGCGCGAACACTGGAAAGGCAACTATTGTGTGTGAGGCGTGATGGGGACAGAAAATATGATATAAAATGTGAATGGGCTGAGGAGACTAGTATCTGCTTTGCTTCTTTTGGAGAGAGACTGTGGATAACACTGGGAAGACACAGGGCTTGGGATCCTGCAGGCCTGCCTTTGAATGCCATCTCTGCTGCTGTTTCACTGAATGTGTAGACTAGGAAAAGAGACAATTTCTCTTGACTTTGATTTTTTTCATCTCCAAAATGATAAGAAATATACCTATCCCCTGAAGTTGTTAGGAGGATTAAATGAAGTTCCCTTCCACTCTTTATCTTCCTCCCTGAAAATCCACTAAGAAACACTGGAACACAGTCTCTCAGAGGAAAGATCTCTGTCTCCGTCCCCGAAGTTCCCCTGACAGCCATCCTGATCACCAAGCCCCACCCTACTCTACAGAGTTTACACAGGTGCAGAGGGCAGCTATCGAACTCAAACTCAGGTTTACCAGAAATCTCAAAGTAATACCTGACCTGTCTGGGCTATATGCTCCCCATGGCTGTGCAGGAGTTGGTAAGCTCCTATATCTGGGTTTCAGTCTCAGTTTGACCACTCAAAGCTGTGAAACATGGCATAAATTCATTAAACTCTCTGTGCCTCTCAGCCTTTTCTGCTGCAAAAATGAGAATAATTCCTTTATGAAATCATTTCCAGTATTGCGCACAAACATGACCTTTCAAAAACTCGTCCAACTTGCTACATGGTGGGGTCATTTTCTGCATGTCTGTAACTGGCAGAGAATACTTTTTGTTCAGTTATTAGACATGTGCATTTTCCTCTTCCATAAATTACATGCTTTTGACCTGACTCACATCCAAAAAGATCCTATGAGCTAACTCCTCAAGACGAAACTGTCATGAACAGCACCGTTTCAGTGCCCTCTTCTGAATTCAGCCCGCCCTCATTGCTTTCCACTGTTTTAAAAAAATTGCAGGATGATTGCTAAATTGGAGGAATATAATCAGCAAGAACATGAAAACATATTAGTGCATGAACTGTTTCTCTTCACCTATCTTTAAGAGATGATAGTTCATGCTCTTCTGAATGCCTGAAGATTTTTGAGAGAATCATCATTATTAGTCTTCCTTGTTTTTACCATTATTACAAACAGGTAAAATAAACAACCACCTAAAAAATGTGATTTCAGGATTATCAAGAAGATTAAAGGGAAAACACCAAAAATCTTGGTCCTGGACTTATGTAGACATGTATTAAATTATTTAAAAAAAAACACATGTCTTTAAACAGAACAGCGATGAATAAATTCATCAGTTAAGTTGCTAATTATATAGTTTAAAATAATTAGTTAGCCAGAAATAAACCCTAACATTTATGGTCAATTCATTTTTAACAAAGGGGATAAGACAATTCAATGGGAAACAAATACTCTTTTCAGCAATAGCACCCAGGACAGTGGCAAAAGAATGAAGTGCCAGGACAACACACAAAAGAATGACGTTGGACCCCTACCTCACAACACACACAAAAATTAACTCAGAGTGGATCAAAGACTTTATGCTTATGTAACTGCTAAAACTATAAAATTCTTGAAAACATAAGAATAAGTAAATCTTCATGACCTTTGGATAGGCAATTATTTCTTAGGTACACCACCATTAGCACATGTGATAAAAGAGAAGATTAATAAATTGGACTTTATCAAAATTTAAAATTTTTGTGCTTCAAAAGATACCATCAGAAAAGTAAAGAGAGAAGGAGGGGGGCGGTGACTGGATGAAAGAAGGTGAAGGGATCAGCCAAAGAACATATATGCATGACCCACAGACACAGATAGCAGTGTAGTGATGACCTGAGGGAAGTGGGGATAAGGGCTGGGTGGAGGTGGGCAAAGGGGGAAAAAATGGGGACAGCTGTAATAGTGTAAACAATAAAATTAAAGTTATAAAAAGTAAAGAGACAACCCACAGAATGGGAGAAATTATTTGGAAAGCATATATTTGATAAGGGAGTTGTATTCAAAATATATAAAGAACAAAACTCAATAGTAAAAAGACAAGTAACCCAGTCTGAAAATGGGCAACAGATTTGAACAGCTTTTTCTCCAAAAGATATATAAATTGTCAATAAGCACAGAAAATATGCTCAATATAATAAGTATTAGGAAAATTCAAATTAAATAATAATGACATACCATTCCATCCACTAAAATCACTTTAATGCAAAAGAAAAATAAATGTGATGGCAATTATATGAAGAAATTGGAACCCTCACCCATTGCTGATTGGAATGTAAAATGTTGTGGTAACTTTGGAAAACAGTTTGGCAATTCCTCAAAAAGTTAAGGACAGCAATTTTATTCCTAGGTGTATAACCAAAATTATTGAAATATATGTGCATACAAAACTTGTACACAAATTTCCATAGCAGCATTATTCATAATATGCAAAATTGGAAACAATCCAAATATCCATCAACTGAAGAATGGATAAATAAAATGTGGCATATCCATACAATGGAATATTATTTGATCATAAAATGGATTAAGTACTGGTGCATACTACAACATTGATGAAACCTGAAAGCGTGCTAAGTGAAAGAAGCTAGTCACAAAAGATCCCATGTAGTATAATTCTACTTATGTGAAATGTCCAGAATAAGTACCTTCTCTGTGACAAAAAGCACATAAGTAGATTAGTGGTTGCCTAGGGCAGAAAAAGGGAGGTCCAGGGGAGATGAAGAGTAACTCCTAATGGGTATAAAAGGTTTCTTTCAGTGAGATGAAAATGCTCCAAAATTAACTATAAATTGGTAGTCACAAAATAGTCCCAGGAATGTAACGTACAGCATAGGAAATATAGTGAATAATATTGTAATAACTATGCATGGTGCCAGGTGAGTACTGGCAAAATTGTGGCAACAACTTTGTAACGTATATGAATTGTCTAACCACTAAGCTGTACACTTGAAACTAATACAAAATGATACTAAATGTAAACTATAATTGAAAAATGAAATCTAAAAATAATTTGCTAGGAGGTAACTTAAATGTTCTTCCCAAAAAAAATAAATAAAGGGGAAATAATGTGAAAAAAAGAGAAAAATGTTCTAAAATTAGATGACAGTGGCTATGCAACACTGTAAAAATGTACTAAAAACCACTCAATTATAACAGTTTAAACTAGTAGATTTTATGTTATGTAAATATCTTAAGCTGTTTTTAAAACCTTCAAAAAACCAGTTATTTTAAATCAGGCCATATGATTTTATTATAAATGTTGGTAATAATGATGGTAACACCTCCTGAGTACTTATTATGTGCTAGGCAATATTCAAAATCTTTACAAGTATTAACTTTCCCAATAAACCTATTAGGTACATACTATTATTTTTTCCCATTTTACAGATTAGAGAACTAAAGCTATCAAGCGGCATTGTAAGAATTCAAACACAGAGTCTGTGTTGTTAAGTGAAATATGTCCTAGCCCTGGAATCCAATAGCAGAATATGGGGAGGAAATCCCTGAAATTCAGAGAACCGGGGAAAGTCTTAAATATTCTAATTCATAAGAGAGCCTATGAAAATTAATGCCTCAGAGTAAAAATATATTTGTTACTTCAATACCAGTGGAAAATAAAAGATTATAGATGGCATGATTGTGTCCCTCACTTGTCCTATATCAAGACAATATAAAACAAAGGTGGCCTGTTGCTGGGAGTCCCAGGTATGTTTGCATTCTCCCACAAGTTTCAGGCGGAGGAATTCTGTACAGCAGCATGGTGTGAACAGGAGCCAGGTTACCAGGCCAGGAGGGAAGAGAGAGGCAGGAGGGCAGCCCTGGCTCTGCCACGCATTATTTGTGTGACCTTCAGTAGGTCACCTAAATCCTCTGTGTTCAGACGATAGATCTATAACATAAAGTATCTTTATCAGATGCTTCCTATTTGTTTTTAAATTTCATCATCTACCACCTACTTTCTAGACTAATCTCAAAAACATCTTGGCTAGTGTTAGGTTTGCTCCCAAACAAATCTTCGTCAAACTTGTTTCATGATTTTTCCATATACATCTTTTCTGCTTTTCTTTCAACTACTCTGTTCCCTGGAGCTTCCCTAGGGAAAGAGAGAACAGAAAAATTTGTCTCTTTGTTTTTCTTTGTTCCTCACTTTGAATGGTAAGGCCCCTTGAAAATAATAAAAATCTATTTAGTAAATGTTGGATATATTTTCAGGATTATCAAACTATTTTGTCTACGCTTTAGGATAAAACATAATTTTGATAATGCTAAAATGTTCATTGTGATTATTTACGGGGGCTGAAAATTACAGATTATTTTGTAATTTTCTTCTTTACACTTCATGCATTTTGTTTTATAAACAAAAAAGTGTATGTTAAAAAATCTTATGGCACACCATTAGAAATGCAGTTAATGCCACTGAACTGTGTATATTTTACCACAATAAAAAAATACAAAGAAAATCCCCATGGGGACATTAAAATCATATGATATTCATAAATATTTCTGTGGAAAGAATCACCAATTTGTATAAAATCAAACAAAGGCACATTATACAATAACTACGATGTAATTTTTCAGAATAATGCTATTTAAATCAAAGAACACAGTTATTTCAGTCTGATAACTCTGGGATCAAATCCCTATGCTTTATCAAACACTGAAGCTGGGTGTTTAAATGTTTACAGTGATGTGAGGAAGTTGACTCATATTGGCTTAAAGGAGCTAATTATCAGCATCCCTTTCCCAAGTTATGTTCAGTGGTATCATGTTGGTAACTTAAAGTCAGCCATGCCGGGAGTATTTTCAGTCTGGAAATTGTCAAATACTACAAACCAGAACTCCCCCATCCTGGAAAACCAGTTTATCATCATACCACTGTTTAAATAATAAACATATCAATAGGCAGAAAAGTTACACTAATAGAATGTTTAAAATCAACAATCTCAACTAATTTTATACATTTAATCAAATGCCATTGAGCGCAGCGAGAAGAGTTGCCCAAATGAGTAGCAGGTCTAGAATAAGTACATGGGTCTTCAAATTCCTTTTTCCTTACATCACAAAGACCAAATTCAAAAAAGAAGGATTGCCTTAAGTCTAATATTGCCATGTTTACTAAAACTGCAGGATCAACTTTCCAATCTTTCTGGAGGCACAACCCCCTCTCCAGTCACCAACTGCTGCAGATACTAGTAGTTTTCCATCAAGGGAAGCATAGTTGTCTCTCTGTCTCCTCTCAGAGAAGAACCCACAACTTTAGGGGAGAAATTAATCTGCTCTTCCATATTTACTGGGAACCACAGAGTAAAGGAGACTGTGGCCAGAGGAAAGGACTTCAGATATGATCTAGTCCATCAATTAGATTGGAATAGCTCAGGCTGCTTGCTGGGGGCATTAAAACCAACGGCAGTTGTTCATCTTTGACCACCTGGTCTCTTTTCATTTTTACACATAAAAACGAAAGCTGTGGCAAAGGCTAGGAATGTCTTGGGCGGAGTTCATGTCTAAATGGTTGAGGGGGCCGAAATTGTTACACTCTCTCTCCCTCTGAGATTAGATCTTCCACAAGCCACATGCAGACACACAACTAATGTAACATTTAGAAAGGAAATCATGTCTTTCATCACAATGGCCTTTTGAGGAAGATAATATGATCATTACTATTTTTACAGAAGCTTAAAAAGGTTAAGTACCTTTCTAAAGTAACACAGCAAGGAAATAATGAAGGTACCCTTCCAATCCAGGCCAGCTGTCCCCCAAGCCCACATTCTGAAACCCAACATCACACAGCCCACTCCAGGAATGTGGGAACATTCACCCAAACACTGGTTTTCCACCTACGGCTATTTCATGATAAAGTCTGAATCCCAGGTCACTTCACCAGACCATAAGCTTCTTTGCCCAAATGGCCAAAGTATGTGCTTAGAGTATACAAATTCATTTTATTAACACTAGCTTGAACACAGCATAATCCAGCAGATAAATCATGTCACCTAACTGAAAAAGAAATCTAGTTTATTTATAAGTGGAAATGTATATATCCATGCCTCTGGAAAGCTCATTTTTGAAGCTCTGCTGATCTGGTGTTGTCAGTTTGAGCTTATGCCTCCACATCCAAGTCCTAGACCCGTAGCAGGAGGAGGAGAATCTACCGGCATGAATTTCCCACCCCCTACCTAGGCTAGCTAGCATCACTGGGTATATTAGTTCCTTATTTGTGGACTTCAGAATGGTTGCATATAATAACCAAAGATTATCATCATTGCACAACATTAAACTCTTGGAGTTATCTATGGACCTTGTTTCACTAAAGAAAAAAACATCTTCCAGTAAAACTTTAACAAGTGGGGTTTAAGGAAAGAAAATTAGAGCTAGAGAAGACTTTCAACATCACCGAGGCTAGGGATTTTAAACTAACTCAAACGCAGGTGAGGAGAACAAGTAAAGCAAGTCAGGCAGAGTGAGCAATGAGGGAGACTGCAGACTGAGGCGAACTGCGGGGTTCAGCCACGTCACAAGGGAGCGCTCCTGAAATACCAGCCAGCTGTTGTCAGCCATACTCTTTCTTGCCAGATATGATTTTCCAGGTGAGACCAGATGACCATGTTTCATATGAAATTAGTAAACAATTTCTATTTATAAAACATGGTAAAAGCCAAATAGAACATGTCAGCAGGTCAAACCTAGCCTAGGGTCTCTTCACTGGGTAGAAAAGGGTAAAATCTAGAGGTGTTAACTAAACTTACCGAGTATGGGAGCCCAACTTCATTATTCTCTTTTCTATGTCAGACTCTCTTTTACAATCTTTATTTATGAAAATGTAGCCTTGTCACTTATTGGTGAGCATCAGAGAAATGAGATATTCCAATCATTGATGGTCTTAACGTAAAATCGCCTGCTAGTTGTCAGATTTTGTCCTGTTTATGGTCTTTAATCTCTGTTTCCATGAAAGGATATAAAACATCTCAGCTACTTTTATTTTAATTGTATTTAAGTTTTTACCATTGATTATTCTTTTTTTGCTATTAATACGCTCCTTTTATAGCTATATTTACATAAATGTAAATATATTTGTTGTTGTTTATCTGCAGTTGTTTATCTTTGACCACCTGGTCTCTTTTCATTTTTACACATAAAAACGAAAGCTGTGGCAAAGGCTAGGAATGTCTTGGGCGGAGTTCATGTCTAAATGGTTGAGGGGGTCAGACCATGCAGCTCTGTGCCTGCTGATGTAAATTGCTACACAGCAGTCAGCTGCCATTCATCTTAAACATAAAGCAGTCAGACAGAATTCACATCTGCTTTCAGTGGTCGTGTGCCATCAGAATCTTATTCCTGTTTGAACATTAAGTCCAAACATAACTATTAGCAGATCTTAAAAGACTTAGCATAGGCAGCTCTACCAAGAAGTGAAATTCAGAGGGCAAGCCACAGCTGACTCCTGCCCGTGGACAGCTTGAGGTGGCCCTTCCCACCACCGTCAGTAGTTTATTGAGTGCCTCTAGGGAGGGCATGTGCAACGCTATTTTCTACCACTCTACTGGTATCTCTCCCCGTCTTGTGGTTTTACTTACCTTTCTGGCTCTTGAAGGCATTTGAGTTTGTGACCCCTGCTCTAGACTTTCAGCAATCTCATCTTTAACATAATTTTTATGATAAGGAATTAACATCTTACATAAGAGTTGAGTCAATACCCTTTCAGCTACTTGAGAGCTGCTTTTTCTAAACTGGTAGTTTGCTGCCTAAACGAAATAACTTTATCAACGGATGATTGCAGTAATGAGTCACCTCATCTCCTTCTGCCTCCAAAGCTTCATCCACATGGCCACCAAACTAATCTTTTGTCATTTTATTCCCATGATCTACAAGATAAAGCTTGCATTACCCACTGGCCTTCAGGGCCCTTCATAACTCAGCTACCCTCTAAATGACCAAAGCTGTTCCCCAGCCTTGAAACACAGCCTCTCCGCTCTCACACACACCCCTGGCCCATGCCTATTTATTTGCTCATGAGCCCTACTCCCTTCCCTTTCTGCCTTTCCTAAGGCTCCCCTCCACCCTTTTTTTTTCCCAATCAGGCTTTCTAAACCATTCCAGTCTCAAATGACCTTGCCTCCTTTTGAAGGTTAATGCTCAGTTAACATGTATTGAATGAATGAATGTATTCCAGCATGACCACATTCTTATGATCACTTAATTATGGCCAACTTGCTTAACCTTTTAAAGATATAGCTGTACCATCTGTAAAAGTGTACAGTAGTCCCTCCCTATATCGTAGTTCACTTATCGCGGCCTCACTGTGTCGCAGGATTTTTTAAAATGTTATATTTAATTATTTATCGCAGATTTTTCACTATATCGTGGGATTTTGCGGTACCATATACTATGTTGTTAAAGTAACGTAGGTTTAAGAGTGTAGAATATGTTTAAGAACATAAGTAGTGTTTATAAAAGTGTGAAAAAGGTTAATAAGGGACTGGGAATGGTTTATGAGTGTGTGGGAAGGGTTTATAAAGCCTTAAAATATATATAAATACTAAAATTAATGTAAGGTTCCTACTTCGCGGATTTTCACCTATCGTGGGGGTGTCTAGAATGTAATACCCACAATAAGTGAGGGAATACTGTACTTTGGGCAAGGATTAAATGAAATGTTATTATGAAATTATCTAGGGGGGGTGGGAGCTGGGTGGAGGTAGGCCAAGGGGTGGGGAATGGGGACATCTATAATAGTGTCAATAATAAGAAAAAATTTTTTAAAAATTATCTAGCAGAAGTGCTACACAGACTCAAAAGATATTAAGGATACAGAGACTCAAGAACTACTAGCCTGGTTTACTGCCTCCCTCCCTCTTTTATTGTTAATTAACTTTTCAAATATGTATATTGTCTCTTCCTAGCTACATTGTTAGAAAGGATCTGTTTCTTAAAATAGTTTTGTATCACTCAGTGCAGCTAGCATGGAGCCTTGCTAATAAAATACTATGATTGAGTGAGTAATAAGAAAGCTTCTCTGTTAAAAAATACACCCAGAGCCTGGCTGCTGACACTGGGAATTTCCTCCTTTACAAACATTTTGTTCTAAGTTAAGCACTGCCCCCAGTTAAAATCCAACCCTTCCTGGGAGGCAGTAATATATTATATTTCATAATTTATTTATATCTGTGCTGATTAGAATTTTTTGTTTCCCTTGGAGCAGAAACTGCCTTGCAGGTTGTTGCTATTATATGAAGTATGGTGATGAGTTTGTTTAATCTAACACTCTATTATAAACTTATTCAATGTCATTCCAACATAAATGCAATTGCAACATAGAAGTAAGGGAAAAGAGAAATACAGATATTGCACTATCAAGGAAGGACAAGGAGAGAAGCTGGGTGCAATATACCATCAGAATTGTAGCAAGACGGCACTGGGAACCTGTCATGTTTACCCCAGTGCTACAGGGATTCCTAGTATAGACAGCATTCATTGTAAAACCAGGAAAACCCTAGACACACTGGGAAAAGTTGGTCACCCTTTTAGACACCAATAAAATCTCACCAAAAGACGCTTTGTCTAATTTCAAAAGTGTGTTTAGAGTCCACTGCACACAGAGCAGCATAAACCTGTCCTTAGCTGGTTATCAGCTGGTGAGAGCAAAGTGCTAAAGAGGCCAAGGCTGAAGGTTTGATTTTCCAGTAAACTTTGCTCTCTTCCACAGCCAGAATCTGTGTACTCACTGAAGCCAATAATTCTCCAGTGTCATTGGCCAATCACAAGGGAAACAAGGAGAAAGTATAGCTACTTGGACCAAATCCTTCGACTGTTGCTAGTGCACTGGGGGAGAGACTCTGATGTGTTCCTTCTGCATGAACATTAAGTGATTGAAAAACAACCCATAAAGAAATTCATTTCTGAACTTCCTGCTTAAATGGGTTCTAAAGAAGAGCAACAATAATATAGGGGTGGGCAAAAGTATGTTTACAGTTGTGAGTACATAAAACACAGAGTGTGTTCTTGTATTTTTATTTATTACTGTATCCTTTATCATTATCATTATTAACCTGCTTTGCCCACCCCAGTATAGAGCTAATTTGCCAATTTCCACAACATATTCTCCGATATGATTTCACCGTAACCCTAATCCTGTGAGGTAGGTATGGCAGACACCAGACTCAGCAGGGCTGGCTTCCCCTGTGGTTACCCAACTGGAGAGCAGCAGCCAGGCCCTGGAGTCCTCGCCTCGGGAGTGTTTCATTGTTTGTCTCCGTTGTTATTTTGATACGAGCCACAAACTCCTGTAATGCAGCAAAACACACATCATTCAGGTTCCCTTGACTGTATCCATGTTACTTCCATAAGAACCCCAAACTCTTTGGTCCCAAGGAGCCAGCCACACAGCCTTATAGCTGCTGTGTATCTGCCAACCGTGACCTGCAGATGGGCTGGTCATTCCCCGAATGTCACACGGCATAAAGGCATCCACGTTCTTCACCCTGTTGCTCCAGCCCAGGGGATTAGAAAAAATACCTCTGCTTTTAATGTTTAGCTACTGCCATTCTCTGCACCTCATTGGTTTTGGGCGTTTTGTTTTGTTGCGGTAGCATATTTATATTGTAATTTTTCCATTACCATTTATCCCCCTACCCTCTACCACTTCCACTCACCCCCACCCCTGCATCTCATTGTTTTAAGCCTTTACTTTTCCATAGACTTTTCTGCCTAAATCCACATAATTGTCTGGCGTTGCTGTTAGTAAACTGAAAGCTGAAATTCCTAAACAGGTTTGTTTTTCCTTTAGAGCAAATGTGGGTAGGATGAAAGCCACCCTGTGTCATACTTTCATGTTACTCATTAACTAACTTTAAAAAAGAAAAAAAAAGAAAAAAGCCTCAGCTAGATTAGAAGCCATATGGGGAAAGAGCTTCCTGCCGCGCGGGAGCTGAGCAAAGCCAAAACGTAGATTTTCACGTTATTGGGGAGATTCAGAAATGAGCCTGTGAGCTTATTTTTTGGCTTGGCGATCGACAAGTGCACAATGGTGAAGAAAAGGCACTCTTCCAGCGACACGGTGTTCAGGTTTGAGGTTCCGGGCAGCCCCAGCAAAGCCGGCGCAGAGGTCCCGCACAGCTCCCCCGACAGCCCCGGCTCAGTGTTTCTCAGGTGGGTCCATCCCCTCTGTCCCGCTTATGGCTTCTGCCACCTGCCAGGTATTCCTTAAAGGGCTCCTTCTTCATTCCCTGAGGTAGCAAGGTGCCAAGGGGAAGGAGGAGGCTCGGCCTTGGCATCTGCGCCCGTGGATTAAAGGAATACAGAGCAAAGGATGTTACCTCCTCAGCAAATAAAACTTGAATGCTATTAAGGGAAAATAATTGTTAGTGCCTTCTTTAGGACTTCTTAGTACTTAGTAACTAATCAGTCATAGAATTCCTCAATTCCTGACTCACTTTCAGGTTCATAGGAAGTGAAGCCATAATTGAACTGAAAACCTTCAATGTCAAAATTACCTGTATTATTATTAAAATACCAATTATTAAAATATTAAAATAACTGCACTCTTTTTGACTTTTTACATTAAATATTTAAATAGTGCTAGCTATGCTCTGGCTCAACTATTTACTGTACAGTGATTTACAACAGCTTTGACCAGATTCAGAACATGTCCTTTTTAGCTGTATTATTAATATCTACAGCAACACTACTCCAATAATTACATAGTTTAAATGAAAATTCATGAATTGGCTCTGTATTCATTTTGCCTCATAATAATTATCTAGAACTTATAAAGGGTAGACATCAAGTGCAAGTGGAAATCAATTACAAGAGAAGTTTCTCATCCAACTTTGAGGTGAACTTTAATGTACTTTCACGTAAACTTCTCAAGTGAAGGCAGAAGAATGACCTCCACACCTGAAGTTTCTTGTCACAGCACCATATCCAGAAAGTTGATCATCTGTCTTATTTTTTAATCATTTAAAATCACTTACACAAAGAGGTGCTCAAAATTATAATGTTTAAAAATTAAATAGAAAACAAAGAAATCCTATTTTATTTAATGGTATTCATACATCAAAATACAGATTCTGAATACAAAGTAAATAATTTTAAAAAGAAGGTTTAGAGACCAAGAGTCTGAATTTATGCAAAATGTTACCTAATATCTATTTTCAAGTTAGCTTAGTTTTTCCATCCATCATTAAAATGAATCTACCTAACTTGCATTATTTTCATATTTTTGCTGAAATTTGAGTATTTCTCAAATCACTTGTGTTTGCTTAATCCATATCTTCTGTAGATTGTAATCTAAATTTTTCTTAGAACTCAAGCTGTAACCAGAGGAAATCAAATTAAATTAAAATGCATAAATTAATTAATTAATTGCACAAAGTATATATCTTTTGCCATTCATAATCATTTTTATTTTTCAGTTACAGTTGACATACAATATTATATTAGATTCAGGTGTAAAACTCAGTGACTAGACATTTATATAATGTACAAAGTGATCACCCCTAGAAGTCTAGTACCCATCTGACACCATACACAGTTATCACAATATTATTGACTATAATTCCTGGAACTATTTGGTAACTACCAATCTGTACTTCTTAATCCCTTCACCTTTTTTCACCCATCCTCCTAACTCCCCCTGCATCTGGCAACCATCAAAATGGTCTCTGTATCGATGAGTTTGTCTCTGATTTGTTTGTTCATTTATTTTGTTTTTTTGATTCCATATATGAGTGAAATCATATGGTATTAGTTTTTCTTTGTCTGACTTATTTCATTTAACATAAATAAATATATCACATATGAGTTAAATAAGTATAGATAAATAAATAGAATAAAATTTTTTTAAAAACCTGTATCAACCTAATTCAAGCCTCTTTCGAAAAGAGCCCAGGCCTATTTCACCAGCATATTTAAATATTCAACATAAAAGCTTTATATTAAAATTTATAAGTGTTTTTTTAATGTGTATTATAACCAACCTAAAAACATTACCCATATCTCCAGACAGTTTGGGCACTGGAAGACTTTTAGTCTAGTTGAAAGATCTATTTAATATATTGTGTATAGATCATTGAAAATCATTTGTAGAAGAATTTAAGGCACATGTTGGTTAATTACTTCAGGTCAAAAACAAGAACAGGTAAACACTTCTCTTGACCTTCTAAATAAATATCAAGAATTTATGTGGCAGTTGTGGTATCCATTGTCCCTTTGAGGAACAAGAGCTAATAAAATCTACTCTCAGATTAACTACAGATATACTTTATGCAGTATTTTTGTCAATCATTCAATTCAACAAAGATTTATGAGTAGCTATTACATGCCAGGCTATGTGGAAGGCACAGGGGATACAAGCATGAACAAGCGAGACCTAGTTTCTGCTCTCATGAAGGTTATTCATGTAGAAGACAGGCAAAAAAATGTATAAATACATGCACACATATATATTAATATAATTCAAACAGGAATACATCTTATTATAGGAAACAAACACAGGGCTTAGATAGAGGGTGAAATGTAGAAAACTAATTTAGATTGGGTGACAAGTAAGGGACTCTTAAGGAAGTGATATTTAGGCCAACTTACAGGATGAAAAAAGAGCTGACTGTGCAATGATCAGGAAGGAGCATGTTGCTCTGAGGTGAGAAGATCTTGTGTCTTGAGGAACCTGGGGACAGTGGCACCCAATGAAATTGTAGAGAAAAGCAGAGGTTGGAGGTGTTTACATCTATATTCTAATTGCCATGGGAAGCCACTGAAGGGTTTAGAATAAGAGCATATCAAATGTGGTGTTCCCTTTAGAAGGGCAGTCGGGCCACCCTCTGGCTTATTTCCAGTTTTTTACTCATTCAAACAATTCTGCATCTTGCCCATGTCTGTAAGGTATGTCCCTAGGAGAGGAATTGCTGAGTCACAGATTATGGACATGATTAACTTTACTCATTATGTCAAATTGTGTTCCAAAGTTTTGTGCCACCTATGCTACTACCAGCAGTGACTCCCCTGCCTTCAACAACAATGGCATTGTTAGCTTTTTAATTTTTTCCAGTCTGGAAGGTGTGAAATGGCATCTCGATGTGATTTTAATGTACATTTCCCTTATTGTTACAGGAGGACCATCTTTTCAATGTGTTTTTTGGTCATTTTTGTTTCCTCTTTTGTAAAACGCCTGCTTACGGACTGGTGGCCTTTTGGGGCAAAGAGTGGGGAGAGAGATTACTATCTTTTCCTTATGTTTAGATAGTTTTGAAAATACTCCAGATCCTGACCTTTTGCTAGTTGTATGTGTTGCAAATATTTATTCCAGCATATAAGTTGTTTTGTCACATTCTCTATCATGTTCAAGTTCTTATTTTTAATTTATCAGTTCATTAATTATGTTCTTAATGACCTGTAACTTGTTTCAGAAATCCTTTCCTACCCTGAGGTCATACGAATGCTCTTATGTATTTTTCCTAAAACTATGTTTCCCTTTCAAACTAGGATCCTATAAAGGATTTGGAATTTAGTTTCTGGTGTGAATTAGGGGGCATCATTTTAATTTTTTACATGGATAATAAATTGTCCCACGTTACTTATTGAATCATCTTTCCTTTCCCCATTAATCCGCAGCTAGCTCTGTCATACATCACTGTCTGCATGACTATTACTGTATAATAAAAGTGTTGTTATCTGATGAGACTCCTTACCTAGTTTAGAAGTGATTGACTACTCTTGACGCTTTGCTCTTCCCTTTAAATTTTAGAATCAACTTATGGAATAAGGCTATTTTTAACTGAAATGGCATTGACTCTGTTGCTCAATTTGAGGAAACTTAACATTTTATGATACTAAATCTACCTATTCATGCACATGGTACGTCTTTCATTTATTTGGGACTTTCAATAAAACTTTAAAATATTCTATGCAAAAACTTTACACATCATTTATTAGATTTATTCCTAGGTACTTCACACCTTTCTTACTATTGGAAATATATTTTAAATTGCATTTTATTTTGTTGATATTGTACTGAATGTAATTAAATTTCTAAATTGATTTTATATTCTACCTCCTCACTAAATCTTATTATTTTAATAATTAATCTGTAGAGTCTATGAAATGTTTTTTTGAAGACAATACTATTTGAAATAATAAAATTTTTGTTTTCATTTTTTATGATCTTTATTCCCTTTAAATCATTTTTATTTTATTACTCAAACAAGGAACTCCATTATAATGTTGAGTATCAGTAGTAATTCCAGGCATTCTTGTTTTGTTTTGTTCTTAATTTTTAAGGGAATGCTTTTAACATTTTAGATTTTATCAGCTTTTCTCAGATTAAAAAAACGTTCCCTTCAAACCGAGATTTTATAAGAAGTTCTTAAAACTGTTAAGCTTTCCTGGTCTCCTCTGAGATGATCCTCACTTGAAAATCTTCGACATTCAGGGTAGAGGAAAGTGGAAGAGGGTAAAAGAGGGATAAATGGTGATGGCAGGAGACTTGACTTGGGGCGGTGAACACACAATACAATATACAGGTGATGTGTTATAGAACTGTACACCTGAAACCTATATAATTTTATTAATTAATGTCACCCCAATCAATTCAATAAAAAAAGAACCTGTGATCTACAGAAATCTTTTTTAAAAAGAAAGAAAATCTTTGACATTCATAGTGAGCACAGTACCTCCACATTCAAAATATAGAGAACATCAGGAAGTCTTGAAAACCATAGATTTCTGTAAGCTTTATTAGCAGGCTGAAAAAAGGCTCTGGAGAATTAATAGTTTCATAAATTAGTCAGCAAACAAAAATCAGGAGTTTTATTGAATTACCTAGCTGGCTTTTAGAGAACTGTTATGCAAATTAGCCATTAGATCTATTGATTTTAATAAATTTGTTTCCCCAAAATATTTCATTAGGGTGTCCAACTCCCAGTGGTGCTAATATTAAGAATGGACAGTTATGGGCTTTGGGGCCACAAACAAGGTCTGAAATAGCAACCAAAGAAGTCAAAGGTGAGGCAGCCCTAAGCTGAAACAACAGATCAGGGTGGGACCAGCCCAGGCCTGCTCAGACTCCTTCTGTGGTCTACTTTGGGAACCACGCCAGGCTGTAGTCAGCAATGGCCTTGGCAGTTCTAAAGCAGCCGCGTAGTCCCACTCATGTCCCCACTTAGTGACTCCAATGAATCTGCGTCTACTCCTCTCCTCTTCCAGCTGCCACCGGTGAGTGGGAGAGGAAATGTGTGCTCTTCTTCCCTTCCTGGGAACTCCCCCCTCCCAAACCCACTTCTCCTGATTCTTCTTAGCCAAGCCCACTTCTGCTATTAGGGAAAGAGCAGCAGCACTATTTGGTACCCGAAGACCAAGAACACGTGGCTGCAGTACCATAATTCATTTCGCTAAGCAAGCATAAGGACTCAGCTCCTGTCCACTGGCACTGCAGAGATACGGGTGATGTTTAGAGGCTGGAGGGAGGCTGAATTCTGGGAAATGAGCTCCAGGAGCAGGGATGAGGAGGGAGAAGTCACAGAAAGCATGACTGTCTTAGGGGATATAGAACAGTATTAGTCCCGGGCATGGAGCAAGTTATTTCAGTGAGTAGAGTAACTTTTCTGAGGGGCCTAGGTCAGGGCAGCAGGACCTGTGAACTCTGTAGAACCTGGGAGAGGAGGGTGAGGGGCGGCTGTCAATAGGCAAACAGAATGGAGTGCGTCAGGATGTAGTGAAATGGGCCTGTAGATGTTAAGATGAGGAGGTGAAGTACAGAGGAGTAGGCCTCTTTGATAGGAGAGTTAGAATTTTCCCAGCAGGAGAGAAAAGAAGTTCCCAGCAGCTATTGTTGCCAGGAGAAGAGAGACCCTACAGTCCCTTTCCCCAAGTTCACCAGACACTTCCCCGCAGTCCACTTACACAAAACACTCAATATTCTCTCCATATATATGCTCTATCCTGTCATCAGGCTTTTGAACATACTGGAAGCCCACCTTGAGTGCCTGGAAAGTTTCTATTTGTCTTTCAGGATGTACCTCCTGAAAGGTTTGCATAACTTCCCTGTGGCTTCCTTCTTTCACCCCTCAGAACCAGCATCCTTTTCTTATTTGTTAGCACCATATCCCATCCTAACCACTTATCAGAATGTACAGGCATCAGAGGTATATTTATTATAAAGCCAATGAGGCTTAAGCTTCCACCCTCACTTACAAAGGCCCCTTCCAAGGCCCTGGAAGAGTCCCTGGCAAGTCATTCACATAGTCATACATTTTCATAAACTTTCCAAACAATACTTTAACTGCATTATGATTGCTATCTCTCAGCACTCCGATTATCGCTCTGCCATACTTTCTCTGCAGTCCGGGAGCCAAGGGCATTTTGACATTCTGAGCTAAGGGGGAGTTGTTTGGAGATACACTGATAATGGGGATTAGTGAAAGATACCGATGTGATTTACAATCATTTCTATGTGCACATAAGTTATTGCCAATCATCCTGACTTCCAGGAATACTCTTAGCACCCACTAAGCCCATCTACCTTGCTTGCTGACACAGAAGTGCAGATGGTTCCTGGTACGAGCGTGTCCCACAGGTGCCATGCTGCCGAAGCATGTGCGAAATGGGAGATAAACAAGACTGGAAATGGAGCCAGAATCGATTCTGGCAAATTCTTCCAGTCATCAGATATGTACATTGCAAGTGGCATTCTCATTAATGCCAAGTCAAAACAGACGTTCTCTCCTGTTAGAACTATATACCCAGTAAGGCAGCTCACATAAGTACAACAAAGATTTCTATGCTAAAATTGCATAATTTATCAGAATTCCTGTGTTTATGGGGCACAAACCTAAGGTAGTACTAAAAACAGCCATTGCCTCTGTGTGTCACATAGTAAATCACATCTTAGCATGCCATTATTAAGAACAGATTTAAATCTAAAAGAAAATGTCTACCTCACCAATAAAAAATAATGTTTTTTTCCGAAGAAAAGACTAAATTATCTTTGATTCACTTTATTGGCAATATTACAAAATTATTACCATATAAAGAGATCAATTAGTATCAGATAAAAATTGTAACAAAATATATATCAGGCAGTCAGTTCATAACAAAGTTGCATGATTTTTTTGGACTTGGAGATGTTTATGGAATTTGTCAGCTTTGATTTCTTTCTTCATTCTAAATAAATTTTTTTGTACCTAATGTTTTATTCATAGTTTTTCTCAAAACAGGGCCTAAAGTTGCATAAGCTTCAGGCCCACAAAACCTGGACTGGCCCCTGGTTCCAACTACTTCAATGCCTATGTTCTCCAACGGGTCTGTGCTTTTTGTACCTACAGAGCGTAGCAAAAGCTATGGGCTTAGCAGAGCTGATGAAGGGGCGGAGGTGATTCTGCCAGCTTGTAAGCCTCTGCCTGGTATCAGTCCCTCGCTTTTGGCAATTTTGAAAATATAGGAAAACTAATTTTACAAAAATGTTTTTGATCAGTGTTGACCTCATATTTTTCAGAACACCTAAAATTATTTTTATAGCACAATTTAATAACCTGTGCTTTAATCTTTGACTCCTTTTTTAAATGAAATTTTAACACTTCATGGAAATCTATTTTGGATGAGTTCGAAAGCCATTTAAAGTAACAGATTAAAAAAATCAATGAACTTCATTTACATGCCATCATATTCTCTCTCTCTCTCTCTCTCTCTCTCTCTCTCTCTCACACACACACACACACACACACACACACACACACACTACCAGGCAAGTGTAATTGAACTGAAAGCCATAGGAGTTGTCCCCATATGTAACTATGAGGAGCTACATGAGGGCAAATTAGGAAACCCTGCTAAGAAGTACATGTGTGATGAATGAGGGTCTCTATATAACCCAGCAGTAATAATAATAGCAATTTCTTCTATTTGCACGCTGGCTTACTCGTGGAACTTATTACAGACATGACCTTATAAACTTTGGTGGCTTTTCACTATAGTAGATGGATTACAGAGGTTATTCCCTGCACTGTTTAGGTAAGGAAAGCAAATAACAGAAAAGGAAAGTAATTTCCTGTTGTTGCTGTAGGGCAAAATTAAGACAAAATTAGTGCAAGTAGTGAATGCACAGCCAGAGACATGACCAAAATAGCATTATGCAACCCCACTGACCAATTGATTCACCTGGCTTGGTTTCAAATTATTTGAGCTATTTCCAAAAATCAAATCTACCTTCAAGAGTCATTTAATTCAGTTTCTTCATCTCATCCAGGGTGACTTTAGCAACCACAGAGGGGACATTGGTTTCAGAAGTAGTTATGCTACTCTGCTTGAAAAAGCAAGGCTAAAGAGACCTACCTGGGTCTCTCAATTTTATACTAGCTCATTACATGATTTTGTGGGTTTCATTTAAATGTATCTGTAAAGAGGCAAGGGCACTTGTCCTGTGTACTTTTGAGAAGTGGTAAATTAACAAATATGATGGGACCCTGGTAAGGTAGCTCAGTTAGTTAGTGTCATCCTGATACAGCAAGGTTGCAGGTTCAATTCCCAGTAAGGGCACATAAAAGAATCAACCAAAGAATGCATAAATAAGTGAAATAACAAATCAATATTCTCTCTCCCCTCTCTCTCTTTCTAAAATCAATAAATTTTTTAAAAAACGAATATGATAGGTAATTTCAGTTAACAAACAGTTATGGAATACTACCTAGAATCTCTGTATAAGGATGCTATGTGTAGGGAAGACTGTCTGCTGTATACAGCTGGCTTCATCACTTACTAGCTGTGTAATCTCTCAGTGCCTCACTTTCCTCAACTGCAAAATAGGGATAATCATTGAATTGTGGAAAGTATTAAATGAGATAACATACAAAGTGCTTGGCACACAGCAAATGCTCTAAAGCTTGCTGTGGTTATTATAAGGCAGTGGAGGAGAGCCCCATGTGGGGTAAATAAATGGTTGAACACTGAGCTTCTGCTTCCAGGGGCTCCAGTCTCTGACGGTGAGAGACACACACCCAGGCTGCTATAGAAGGCAGACAGTGTGCATGCACTTTAAAGATTAAATGATTATCCTAACTCTTCCAACTCTAATTTCCTATAGCATGTTTCCTGTTCATCCCCATGCCGCTCTACTTAGATCTAGAAATAAACTGCCCTTTTCAAGTACTAAGTGGAACAAAATAAACTTTGCCTAATGTGAAAAATTAATAGCTGCCAGGATGATATTAGAGAAAAAGAAGCCTTCTATTGTACCCCCTCCAATAAACCCACAGGGGCAGAACAATGTGCCATGAACAAGCCTCATTCCAAACATGCTCCAGCAAAGGAGAAAGAAACCTGGAAGCAGGAAGGGGGAAGTTATCGACGTGTGTCATTTATCTCACAGGGTTGTCCTTTAGACTCTAAGCTCAGAGGACTTTTGTGATCTGGCCGGCTCCTGGGTCCCATCTCTTGCCCTCTTTGTGCCCAAAGAAGATCACATGCCAGCCATGCACGTAGTTCCAGGCTTTGTACCTTCTTGCCTACAACGCTCTAGCAGAGTAAATTCTGAGCTGTGCTTCAAAACTAAACCAGGAATTACTGCCTTAAGAAAGCCTACCTTGACTTCCAGCCAAGATGGAGCTAGACAGACACTCTACGTCTCCCTCCACAGCTAAGAAGGAACACAACTACCTCAAAGCTAGAGACAACCAGAAGTTCCAGAAAAGCAAGCTGCATGGAAGTCCAGCAAACAAAGATATAAAGAAGAAATACTCACCCACAGGTAGGAGGGGCGGAACTGGGGTGGAGAAGATGCGGTGTGGAGGCAGCAGCAGAGGCGGCAGTGGCAAGCTGGTGGAAAACACAGTCACACATTTTAAAAAGTCAGGAGGAACACCTGGGGAGCGTTCCCAGCCCCAGACCAGGCTGCATAGCTCTCAGTCCCAGCGCCATGGAAAATAAGAGCTTTATTGCTTCTGACTGTGCAAACCAGTGGAGGTTGGGGTGGAGGAAGAAACTGTCGGTCTCTCAGCAGAGTCCTCTTGTTTGAAGGCCCCAGACGGTCCTAGAACATCCACAGACCCACCCACTCTGGGAATGACAGCCAGGGCAACAGCTAGAGAGGTACCAGTCCCATATGGAAGAGGGAGAAGTGCCTGGAAGAGGGGTGAGTGCTGAGTGGGTGGCATTGTTCCCTCTCAGACCCCTCCCACACACACAGCACCACAACGTGGTGAAAAGGGTCACCCTGTACTGATGAATACATAAGGCTCCGCCCCTTACAACATAACAAGAGGGACAGCTTACCTAAGACACAGAGGCAAACAAACACAGGAGCCTGTCAAGATGAGGAGACAGAGCAGTGTGGCCCAAAAGAGGGAATGGATCAAGGTTCAAGGGAGAAAACTAAGCGATAAGGAAATAGCCAACCTAACAGATGAGAAGATAGCCAACTTAACAGATGAAGAGTTCAAAACACTGGTGATAAAGATGCTCATAGGCTTGACAGATATGCTTGAGGACAGCAAATGCAAAAGGGAAGAAGTGAAGGCTCTGCTAAGTGAAATGAAGGAAAAGCCACACAAAACCAATGGGGAAGGGAAGGAAACCAGGGTTCAAATCAATGATTTGGAATATAAGGAAGAAAAAAACAGTCAACCAGTACAGAATGAGGAAATTGGAATTGAAAAAAAGGAGAGGCTTAGGAACCTCTGGGACAACTTTAAACATGCCAATATCTGAATCATAAGGGTGCCAGAAGGAGAAGAGGAAGAGCAAGACATTGAAAGCTTATGTGAAAAAATAATGAAGGAAAACTTACCAAATTTGGTAAAGGAAATAGACATACAAGTCCAGGAAGCACAGAGTCCCAAACAAGCTAGGCCCAAAGAGGACCACACCAAGACACGTCATAATTAAAATGCCAAAGGTTCAAGATAAAGAGAATCTTAAAAGCAGCAAGAGAAAAACAGAGAGTTACCTACAAAGGGGTGCCTATAAGACTATCAACTGATTTCTCAAAAGACACTTTGCAGGCAAGAAGTATTCAAAGTGATGAAAAGCAAGGACCTACAACCAAGATTACTCTATCCAGCAAAGCTATCATTTAGAATGGAAGGGCAGATGAAGTGCTTTCCAGACAAGGTAAAGCTAAAGGAGTCCATAATCACCAAGCCCGTATTACATGAAATGTTAAAGGGACTTATTTAAGAAAAAGAAGATCAAAACTATGAACACTAAAATGACAACAAACTCACAACTATCAACAACTGAATCTAAAAAATAAAAACAAAATCCAACTAAGCAAACCAGAATAGGTACAGAGTCATGGGTAATGGGATCACTTGGAGGGTTATCAGCTGGGAGGAGGAAGAGGGAGAAATGGGGAAATGGTGCAGGGATTAAGAAGCAAAATTGGTTGGTACAAAATAGGGGAAAGTTAAGAATAAAATAGGAAAGGTGAAGCCATAGAACTTATATGCACAACCCATGGACATGAACTAAGGTGGGGAGAGTGCTGGAGGGAAGCGGGGTACTGGGCAGAGGGGAGCAAAGGGAAAAAATTTGGGATTACTGTAACAACATAATCGATAAAATATGCTTAAAAAAAAAAAGAAAAGAATGTCTACCTTGACACCAGTCTCCCTTTTTCTGGGCTCACGTTGTATCTTTACCTCCATTTTAGCATTTATCACACACTCAATCACCCATCTTCGATCTGCCCTTTTTTTTCACTCTGCTGCCTTCTGTTTCCAACATGTTGCTCAGCACAGTTCCTGGTACAAAGCACGTACTGATCAATGTTAGATAGAGGACTGAGTGGTGGTGGGTGATGGATAAATAAAGAGCTCCCCTGCATTGACAAGCAAGGCTGACCCTGCTGGGGTGCTGCTCATTGCACCCCAGAAAGGCTGAAGTTCAGCAGAACAGTCAGGGCACACAAGTGAGGGATCTGCTCGATGCAGGGTCAACAGCTAGTGGCAAACTCAAATGACATCTTAGACTATTCTGACTCATAACCCAGGACCTTTTCACTGTTCCACAGCGATTTCTTATGAGGTCTTAACTGATGTTTGCCTTGCTGGGGTCTCACGTGTTTTATTCTTGCCATTAGGAAAAGGTAGGGGAAAAAATTATACAGCTAAAAGACTACAAGGAGCAATGCAGGCTGACATTAATGTTTCCATAAATTTAAGCATAAACTTAATTTTAACTTAATTTCACATTGAATTAAGCTTTAAAATAAACTTAATTGCTGCAAAATGGAATTAAACTAGATATGAAAGAAATAAGAATTTAATTTAATAAAGCATCGATTTTTTAATTATATTTTATTGTTTATGCTATTACAGTTGTCCCAGTTTTTCCCTCTCTGCCCCCCTCTACCCAGCCTCTCCCCACTCCCTCAGGCAATCCCCACACTGTTGTCCATGTCTATGGGTCCCACATACATGTTCTTTAGCTACTCTCTTCCCGATGCTGCACTTTACATCCTCATGGCTACTCTGTAACTACCAATTTGTACTTCTTGACCCTGTCACCTTTTTTGCCCATTCCCCCCAATCTCCTCTTATCTGACAACCATCAAAATGTTCTCTGTAGCTATGATTCTGTTTCTGTTCTGTTTGTTTGCTTATTTTGTTTTTTAAAATCAATTGTTGATAGATATGTATTTATTGCCACTTTATTGTTCATATTTTTAATCTTCTTTTTAAAGAAGACCCTTTAAAATTTCATATAATACTGGCTTGGTGGTGATTAAATCCTTTAGCTTTTTCTTATCTGAGAAGCTCTTTATCTGTCCTTTGAATTCTTTTTTTTGTTTGTTTGTTTTATTGTTTATGCTATTACAGTTGTCTTTTTCCCCATTTGCCTCCCCTCCATTTGTCCTTCCACTCTAAATGATAGCTTTTCTGAATAGAATAATCTCAGCCATAAGTCATTGCTTTTCATCACTTTGCATATTACCTGCCAATCCCTCCTAGCCTGCAAAGTGGGGTTTTTTTGTTGTTGTTTTTTCAGAAATCTGTCTTATGGCAGCTCCCTTGTAGGTAACTAGCTGCTTTTCTCTTGCTGCTTTTAAGATTCTCTCTTAATCTATAACCTCTGATATTTTAATTATAATGTGTCTTGATATGAGCCCCTTTGTTTAGGACTCTGCACTTTCTGGGCTTGTAAGTCTATTTCCTTCACCAAAGTTAGGAAAGTTTTCTGTCATTACTTTTTCAGATAGGTTTCCAGTTTATTGCTCTCTCTCTTCTCCTTCCGGCACTCCATGACGCGAACGTTGGTACACTTGAAGCTGTCCCAGAGGCTCCTTACACTATCATATTTTTTTATTCTTTTTTATTCTTGCTGTTTTGATTGGTTGTTTTTTGTTTCCTTATATTCCAAATTGTTCATTTAATTATTGGCTTCATCTACTCCACTGTTGATTCCCTATAACTTGTTCTTTATTTCAATTAGTGTATCCTTTGTTTCTGATTTTTTTTTTTTTTATGTTGTTGAGGTCTTCACTAAGTTCCTTGAACATCCTTATAACCAGTGTTTGAACTCTGCATCTGATAGATTGCTTGTCTCCATTTTGTTAGTTCTTTTTCTGGAGTTTTTTTCTATTCTTTTACTAGGGCCACGTTTCCTTGTCTCCTCATTTTGGCAACCTCCATGCTTTCATTTCTATGTGTTAAGTAGAGCTTGTGTGTCTCCCAGGCTTGGTATAGTGGCATAATGTACAATAGTAGGTGTCCTGTAGAATCCAGTGGAATAGCCTCCCTTAGTAGTCAAACTGGATACTCAAAGTGCACCCACCATGTGGGCTGTGTACTCCCTCCTGTCGTAATTGAGCCTTGATTGCTGTTGGTACATCCAAGGTCAACTCCCAACTGTGTTGTGTCCAGGGTCACACAGCATAAGCTACAAAGCAATCTGCAGGTGGCTGCTACTTTTACTGGGCATGGAGGTACTCAGACAAGGTCAAACTGTGAACTAAGGCTGGCTACTGCTAGTGCTGGGCCCAGGCAACTTATCAAGAGTTATGGGGCTTGCTGAAACCATATGCTCTTTGTTTGATAGAATTTAGGAAAATCTGAAACATTGGCCAAGACAAACAGTTCATATGGAAAAGCCACTGGAAATAGCTTGAGTGGGCCTGAAAGTTGTGTGGGGTAGGGCCTCAGTGAATCTCCATGGTTGGGAAAACAGTGTGAACCAGGATGATGGAGTCTCAGATATGGCGCCCACCTGTCAGCTCTGTGGGTCTGTGAGGGGAGGGCTCAGAAAAGGAACAATGGCCTCTGCTGGTACTTCTGTCTGGTGGAAAGCTTTCCCCCAACTCTCACCCTAATGCCAGACAGTTCAGTTTCTCCCCATATATCTCTGATTCTTTTTAATCTGTTGCCCCCGCACTGGAGCTCAGAGGAAGTGAATCTTAGTAAGTCTGTGCAGGGGCCCTTTATAGGAACTTCCTGGGATTCCACCAGTTTCTGTCTTCCAGAGCCTCAATCCCTGCTGGTTTTCACAGCCAGAAGTTATGGGATCTTCTCTTCCTGGCACTGGAGCCCTGGGCTGGGGAGCCTAGTGTGTGGCTGAGATCCCGTGCTCCTAAAATATCCCTCCCAATTTTTATCTGCCACATGTGGGTGTAGACCAGCCCATTTCATGTCTTCACCCCATTCTAACAGTCTCAATGTGATTTCTTCTTTAATTTTGTAGTTAGTTTCTTCTTTAATTCTTTAGTTGTAGGACTTGCATTCATCTGTTTCTGATAGTTCTGAATGGTGGTTGTTCTGTAGTTTAGTTGTAATTTTAATGTGGTTGTACAAGGAAGCAAGCTATGTTTATCTACAGTGCAATGTTGACCAGAAGTCCTCTCGATTTTTAATTTCATAAATAACCCCTCACACATGCCACACACTTTCATATCTTCATGCCTCTATGACTGTTTTATCTCTGCCTGGAATAAAATTTCCCTCAAATAAGACTTAATGAGCAGCATGGTGCATTTTTACAATATCCTGTTGGTTTCACAGGTGATCCCTGTGTGTTCAGTGTGGAAGGGAACAACGCAGGGTGAAAATACCAAGGAAGGGGGTCCTATGGGGCCCCCTCAGAGGCTGGTCATCACAAAAGCTGTGGGTGACACCAAAGCTACCCCATATTTCTAATCTGAAAGGTGGTACAGGTGATGGGGCAGTGTGTCACCTTTGTCCAGCTATGGAAACTTTCTAAACCTCAGTTTTCTCATTTCTAAGGTGGGGCAAATACGAATAATATATGGTGACTAGCAAGTAGGAGCACTCAGGAATTGCCGACTACTAGTATAGCCGCAAGGTAGGTGAAGTGTTAGCATAGAAACAAAGTTGGAAGTCATAATCCACACAACACTGTGTGAAACTCTAAGGGTTTTTTCTTATTTGTTTGATTATACCCATACTTCCTTTTATAACATAAAAATGACTTACTAAGAGCTAAACATGGGAGGAGAGGGAATGTGAAGCTAAAAAAAAGTTCATTTTATATATTTGAGACATGAGGACTTCATAATCCAAACCTGAAGAGTCAAATAGCTATCAAGCTACTTCATCTTTCCCATATGGTTAAAGTCTATATTATGGTGACCTTAAGGGAACACGAAAATAGGGAAAAAGACTCACTGGTACTGGGCTAAGTAGTTTTCTCAAAACTACAGCTCTTCTGAAAAAAAAAAAAAACAAACCTGTGATGATCTCTAGAAAAAAAGATAGGTTCAAATAGTCAAGTTCTGTCTCACATCAAAAATGAAACATTTTTCCAACAGTGCTACTGATGTACAAGGTTGAACAATGTTCTATACTCAGGAATTTGAGACTTTGTACTTTGTCTTTGTTGTAAATTTCTCCAACTTTTCTGTCTTCTCTGGCAAAATAAAAATAAAGACACTAAGACGAGAGGCTTCTTCCTACCTGACTCAAAATATTATTTCTTCAAATTTATATACTGAAAGTATAGTGGAAAGCACCCAGGCTTGCCCGTGACAGCTTCTATGACCTGGAGCAAATTACTGACCGTCACCTTTTCTTCACCTCACAAAATGGAACTATCTATTGTGAAAAGGATTTTTCTAGACAGTGGGAAAATAAAAAGGCGGGGCAGAGGGGGATCAAATGAGGGAATATACATAAAGCTTTCAATTATAAGCTCCATGTGGGGGAAAAATGAAGAACTCTTTTCAGGTACTATTTTATGATTATCCTTATGGTAGTTTTTTAAAATTTATTTTAGTTGCCTAGTGAAGTGGTAAATATACCACGAAGCTAATAAAGCTGAAATGTCAGGATCTATCATTTGAATGAACCTCTTATCATTGTTTGCACTTAATTTTGTATTGTTTTTCTTAAAGAAGCCCCTCATATTATATAAACTTCAGGCCCTATAAAATTGAATCTGCTTCAGTTGCTGTTGTTAACTTAAATATGCATTTTTCAACCAAGACCAATTTTCTAAACATTACCATCAGTATTTCTTATCAGGAAATAGGATATTATTTACTAACAGTTATCAAATCTATGCAAGAAACTGTTATTATGGTATGAAAGGCTATTTCCAAAATGACTGATTTCCAGCAAATATGGAAATGAAATTTATCCCTTACACATACATATTTTTTTTGGAATATCCATATTGTCATTATACAAGATGACTATATCATATAGACCATACAAACTGGAATATATAAAATATATTTAATTTAGAATTGAATTTCAGAGTAAAGCATAGATCAAGGTGGTAGCATCTTAATTTTATTTCTTAATAGAAACAACAAATACTGAGTCTTTTATTTACCTACATTATATCCTACATTTCAGAGACTTTTAAAAAATAGAGAATTCAGAAATCCAAAAGCTACTCTACCATTAATCCCTATTTGAGCTGAGAAATAGCACAGAAAAATAGTTGAGAACACCAACTCCTCAGCCAGACTGCATGGGTTCCCATCTCATCTAAGTGGCCTGGCATGTCTGTACCTCAGTTTCCTCTCCTGTTAAAGGATGAGTGGTAGCTCCTGCCTCACAAGATTGTTGTAAGGATTGAATGGGTGATCATACTTGTGAAGTGCTTAGAAAACTACCTAGCGTATATAAACACTATGTAAGTGTTACTTAAACACCATTGGCTGACTTCTAACTTGGGCTGTCATCTCACAAATTGCTTTATCAACCTGGGTAATGACTGACTTTTATTTCATTTTATCCCACTGTCATTTTCCCATTAGTGACAACATCTTGCTTCTGAATCACCTGTTGAATTGCCACATTTATAGTGGGAAAAATAATTATTCATTTTGTATTCCTCTAAGGTGCTCTGATCCCTAAGTGTTTGGCAGTAATGGGGGTGGGGTGGGTGGATTGCAACTTGAAATAGGAATAACAAAAATAGAAAACCACATAGCTTAAAGTAAATGTTTCACAGCATAGGATTAGGATTATTATGTGTTATTTTTCAGAAGGGTTTTTAATATTTGCTAAATTGTCCACATTAGGAAATATAATTATACCAATTACTGACCAAGAGTTTAACTTTTGATAATGAATAAAGTGGCTAAATTTTAGATTGAGTTGTTTAAACAAAAGGTTTTTAAATTATATTTTATTGATTATGCTATTACAGTTGTTCCAATTTTTTCCCCTTTGCCGCCCTCCACCCAGCACCTCCGCTCCCTCAGGCAATCCCCACACCATTATTCATGTCCATGGGTCATACATGTAAGTTCTTTAGCTGCTCCATTTCCTATATTGTACTTTTCATCCCATGGTTTTTCTGTAACTGCCTATTTGTATTTCTTAATCTCTCTTTTTTATAAGGCCTCTTTCTATTAAGTATTAATAAGCTTATCTCTATTGGAAAGTGCCTTGTTTATTAGTCCACCTGCCAAGCAGTAGCAGGTTTAACAGATGATATGACTTTGAACTTTCACCAATATCTAACTTTATAACAATAAAACAGTCTGTTTCACTGTGGCCCTAATCTATTATGTACCTGTGAACACCAAATGATAAGGTCATTAATATGAAAGTTCCAAGGTAATGCTGTAAACCATGGTAAATATTTAACTGAAATATCAAGTGGCCTTTCTTAAAGTCTTACTTCTAAGTGACAGGTAAGGAGTTTTGTTAATTTCCAAGTAGTTATATAAATAACCCTTAATATAAATAATAATAAGCACACACTGTGATGAAACATTCAATTATGCTAACACCAGTTTTTTGGACTAGGGCTCATTTTTGTATCCCAAAGAGCAACAGCATTGTTTATTCCTGAATTCAAAAGAAATAAAATCCTGCCCTGGCCAGATAGCTCAGTTGGTTGAAGTGTCAACTGGTACACAAAAAAGGTTGCAGGTTCGATCCCCTGTCAGGGCATGTACTGGAGGCAACTGACCAATATTTCTCTTTCACATCACTGTGCCAATCTCTCTCTCTCTCTCTCTCTCTCTCTCTCTCTCTCTCTCTCTCTCTCTCTCCCCCTCCCCCTCTACCCCCACCCTCTCTAAAAAAAATAAAATTAAATTAAAATACATATCCTTGGGCGAGGATTTAAAATAAAAAAGAAAGAAAGAAAATTCTTCTACTGTGTTCCTATCAGGTTTTTCCATGGTACCTGACAGCTACATAACCATAAGCAAAGCTCTAGTTTCATGTCATTTCAATAGCCTTTCAGAAATGCACACTCAGAAACAGAGTGATGACTTTAGTTCTGTTAGGTAATTCTTGGTTAAGCCCAGACTGGACTTCGCAACTTCTTAATAACAATGACAACTTAACATTTATTAGCTGTCCACTGTGTGCCAGGTACATATGAAGCTCTTTTCATGAATTTGCTAATTCAAACTTCACAATAACTTATGAAATAGCAACTGTAATTACCCCATTTTCCAAATAGAAAACTAAGCTTGGAAAGATTAAATATTTAATTCCCACGATAGAAAAGCTGGACTCAAACTTAAGACTCTAAGATTCATATTATTTATATCTTGCTCTACTCCAACTACTCCCACCCCTAATCTCCTTCCATCATGGAGTAATACATTGGGCTAGTGGAATTACACCTCCTAAAGTAAGCCAGGTGATTAAAATCTGACATGAGAGTAGGATATGACTCCAAAAGCATAAACTAAAAAATAAATAATAATTAAACTAGACCTCATCAATATTAAATACAAAGGATACCAATAAGAAAGTGAAAAAAAATCCACAGAATGGAAGAAAACATTGCAAATTATTTATCAGATAGAGGTCTACTAATTATATGATAAAGGTCTAGTATTTAGAATATATCAAATAATTCTTACAACTTGATATAAAAATACAACACATTTTAAAATTGAAAAAGGATTTGAATAGCTTTTCTCCAAAGAGGATATATGATGCCAATAAGATACAATATGGTGCACAACACTGTAAGTCATTACAAAAATGCAAATCAGAGATCCAAGACAAAGGCGGAGTAAGTGAAAGGCACACTAACCTCCTCCCAGGACCAATCTGGAATTACAAGTAAAATATAGAGAAATCATCCTGAGTAACTAACTGAACACTAGTTGGGGAGAAGCCTTATAACCAAGGATAGACAGAAGAAATCACTTCACCACAATGTGACTGGTAGGGAGTATGGAGGAGGCATGAGAGTGCTGGCTGGGCTCCCATGGGTGGCAGCTGAGGTTCCAGAGGGATATTTCAGTACCAGGGGGTTCCCACTGAAAAGTATGGGGTCTAATCCCCAAACTGGGCTCCCCAGCCCACAGTACCAGAGGCATAAAGGAACCCAGATAAAATCCAGCTATAAAAAGCAGCAGGGTTTCTGTCTGCCAGGGAATGCTGACTGGAAACACAGAGAGACTCTTAAAGGGCCACACACAAAATTTCAAATGCAGTCACTTACCCTGGGCTCTGGCAGAGGAAGGACAAAGTGGACAAGAGATGCTTGAGGAGAGTCTGGGAACAGTGGCTCTGGAGAGAGAACTGAAGGAATAGCTGCCAGGATCTTTGTGCTGAGTCATTCCCCATACTGCAGAGGCCATCTTTCTCAGGCAGAGCACTTCTCTCCAAGTGGCATCAGTCTGAGGGGAAGCAATAGCCCCAACTGCAGGAATTACTCTGCCCCACCCTGGGATACTTAAGCTGAGCTTTGGATTATAGCTTAAGGCTATATCACTGATTAGTTTAACTATTAAGGCAAAAAAATACAAAGAAGTAACGAAAATGGGAAGACAAAGAAACAGATTCCAAATGAAAGAACAAGAGAATTCTCCAGAAGAACTAGATGAAATGGAGGCAAGCAATTAATCAGATAGAGAGTTTAGAGTAATGATTATAAGGATACTCAACAGCATGAAAAAAGACATAGAAATTATATTTTAAAATGGGACCGGTCAGAAATAAAGAATAAAATTTCTGAAATAAATAATACACTGGAAAAAATAAACAGTAGGTTAGATGAAGCAGAGGATCAAATCAGTGATTTGAAAGACAAAATAGAAAAAACACCGAGGTGGAGCAGCAAAAAGAAAAAACAATTTAAAAAAATGAGGAAAGCTTAAGAAACATTTTTTGGACAACATGCAGCATAACAACATCTATATCATGGGAATACCGGAAAGAGAAGAAAGCGAGCAAGGGATCAAGAACCATTTGAAGAAATAATGACTGAAAACTCCCCTAATCTGGGGAAGGAAAAAGACACACAAGTTCAGGAGCTCAGAGAGTCCTAAACAAGTTGGACCCAAAGAGGACTACACTGAGACACATCATAGTTAAAATGACAAAGGTTAAAGACAGGGAAAGAATCCTGAAAGCCACAAGAAAAAAGTTATGTACAGGGGAGCACCAATTAGACTTTCATCTGACTTCTCAACAGAAACATTTCAGGTCAGAAGGGAGTGGCATGAAAAATTCAAGGTGATGAAAAGCAAGGACCTACAACCCAGGCTACTTTACCCAGCAAGGCTAGTATTTAAAATTGAAGGACAAATAAGGAGCTGCCCAGACAAAAAAAAAAAAAAAAGCTAAAGGAGTTTGTTAACACCAAACCAATAGAGCAACAAATGTTAAAGGGCTTGCTTTAAGAAGAAGAAAAAGAAAAAGAGAGAGAGAGAAAAAAAAAAAAAAAAGAGGAAAACAGTCTAACAATAAAAGGGCACTAAATATGTATCTATCAATAATCACCTTAAATGTAAATGACTTAAATACTCCAACCGAAAGACATAGGGTAACTGAATGGATAAGAAAATAAGACCCACATATATGCTGCCTCCAAGAGACCCATCTCAGATTGAAAGATGCACAGACTATAAGTAAAGGGACGGAAAAAGATATTTCATGCAAATGGAAAGGGAAAAAAAGCTGGGGTAGCAGTACTTATAACTGACAAAATAGACTTTAAAACCAAGGCTATAGCAAGAGACAAAGAAGGACACTACATAATGATAAAGGGAACAATCCAACAAGAGGATATAACCCTAGTAAACATTTATGCACCCAACACAGGAGCACCTAAACATGTGAAGCAAATCTTGTTGGACCTAAAGGGAGAAATCAACAGACACAGTCATTGTCAGGGGTTTTAACACCCATTGACTTCAATAGATAGATCTTCCAGACAGAAAATCAACAAGGAGATAGTGGCCTTAAATAACATACTAGATCAAATGGATTTAATTGATATCTTCAGAGCATTTGAGCCCAAAGCAACAGAACATACATACTTTTCAAGTGCATATGGAACATATTCTAGGATAGATCACATGTTAGAACACAAAACAAGTCTCAATAAATTTAAGAAGATTGAAATCATATCAGGCACCTTCTCTGACCACAAGGCTATGAAACTAGAAATCAATCACAAGAACACTGAGAAACATGCAATGACATGGAAGCTAAATAACATGTTATTCAACAATGAATGGGTCAACAACAAGATCAAGGAAGAAATCAAAAGATACCTTTAAACAAATGAAAATGAGGACACAACAATCCAAAATCTGTGGGACACAGGGAGAGCAATCCTAAGAGGGAAATTCATAGCATTACATGCCTATCTCAAAAAAAAAAGAAAGAAAAAAAGAAAAAGCTCAAATAAACAATCTAACTTTACACTTTAAGGAACTTGAAAAAGAACAATGAACAAAGTCCAAAGAGCATAGAAGGGAGGAAATAATAAAGATCAAAGCAAAAGTAAACAAAATAGAGTCTTAAAAAATGATACAAAAGATCAATGAATCCAAGAGCTGATTCTTTGAAAAGAGAAACAAGATTGACAGAACTTTAACCAGACTCATCAAGAAAAAAAGAGGGCCCAAATAAATAAAAGCAAAAATGAAAGAGGAGAAATAACAATTGACACCAAAGAAATAAAAGGATTATAAGAAAATATTATGAACAACTATATGCAAACAAATTGAACAATCTGAATGAAATGAATGAATTCCTAGAAACATACAATATTCCAAAACTAAGTCAGGAAGAATTAGAGAATTTGAATAGGCAGAGTACACCTAGTGAAATTGAAGCAGTAATAAAAAAAAGTCCCAAAAAATAAAAGCCCTGGACCGGATGACTTCACAGGAGAAGAACTAACACCTCTCCTTCTCAATCTATTTCATAAAATTCAAGAGGAAGGAAGGCTCCCAAACTCATTTTATGAAGCCAGCATTATCCTAATTCCAAAACCAGATAAAGACACTACAGAGAAAAAAAATTAAAAGCCAATATCCCTGATGAACAGAGACACTAAAATCCTCAAAAAATATTAACAAACCAATACAGCAATGCATCAAGAAGATCATGCAACATGATCAAATGGGATTTATTCCAGAAATACAAGGTTGGTAAAATATTCAAAAATCAATAAATGTGATTCACCATATAAAAAAATGAAGGATAAACACTACATGTTCATGTAAATAGATGCAGAAAAAGAATTTGATAAAGTCCAGCATCCATTTATGATAAAAACTCTCAGCAAAGTGGGAATAGAGGGAACATGCCTAAACATAATAAAAGCCATCTATGACAAATCCACTGCCAGCATCATACTCAAGGGTAAAAATTATAAGCATTCCCCATAAGACCAGGAACAAGACAGAGATGTCTGCTTTCACCTCTCTTATTCAACATAATACTGGAAGTACTAGCCACAGGAATCACACAAGAAGAAGAAATAAAAGGCATCCAAATTGGAAAGGAAGAAGTAAAACTGTCTTTATTTGGAGGTGGCATAATACTGTACCTAGAAAACACCCAAGATTCCACCAAGAAACTATTAGAACTGATAAATGAGTTCAACAAAGGAACGGGATACAAAATTAATATCCAAAAATCAGTCGCCAATAATGAACTAATAGAAAGGGAAATAAAGAAAACAATCCCACTCACAATTGCTACAAAAAAAAAAAAAAAAAATGCCTAGGAAAAAACCTAACCAAGGATTTAAAAGACCCAAACTCAGAAAATTTTAAGACACTGAAGAAAGAAACTGAAGAAGATACAAATAAGTGGAAGCACATACCATGTTCATGAAGAAGAAAAATTAACATCATTAAAATGTCTCTGCTATCCAAAATGATCTATAGATTCAACGCAATTCCTGTCAAGATTCCAATGACTTATTTCACAGAACTAGAACAAATATTTCAAAAATTTATATGGAACCACAAAAGGCTCCACATAGCAAGAATGATACTGAGAAAGAAGAACAAAGTTGGAGGAATCACACTACCTAATATCAAATTATATATACTACAAGGCCATAGTAATCAAAACAGGTTGGTACATAGATCAATGGGACAGAATAGAGAGCCCAGAAACAAACCTATACCTTTATAGTCAATTAATATTCAACACAGGAAGCAAGCATATCTAATGGGCTAAAGATAGTTTATTCAATAAATTGTATTTGGAAAATTGCACAGATATACATGCAGAAAAATGAAACTACACCACCCTCTTACACCACACACAAGAATAAATTCAAAATGGATTAAAGACTTAAATGGTAGGCCCAAAACCATAAAAATCTTAGAAGAAAACATAGGCAGCAAAATCTTGGACATTGCTCATAGCAATATTTTATTGGATATATCTCCCCACGCAATGGAAACAAAAGAAAAATAAATAAATAGGATTACATCAAACTAAAAAGTTCTCACATAGCAAAGGAAATCATCAACAAATAAAAAGTTAACCCACAGAATGGGGGTACATATTTGCCAATACATCTGATAAGAGGTTAATATCCAAAATTTATAAAGGATTTACAAAACTCAACATCAAGAAAACTAACAACACAATTAAAAAATGGGCAAAAGGCCCAAATAGACACTTCTCCAAAGAGGATATATGGATGACCAATAGACATATGAAAAGATGTTCGTCACTAATCATCAGAGAAATGCAAATTAAAACCACAATGAGATATCACCTCACACCTGTCAGAATGACTGTCATCAGTACATCAACAAACAACGAGTGCTGTCAAGAAGGTGGAGATAGGAGAACCCTTTTGCACTGTTGGTGGGAATGCAGACTGGTGCAGCCACCGTGGAAAGCAGTATAGAGATACCTCAAAAAATTAAAAATGGATCTGCCTATTGACCCAGCAATCCCTCTTCTGGAAATATATCTGAAGGAACCCAAAACACTAATTCAAAAGAACATAAGCACCCTGTGTGCATTGCAGTGTTATTTACAATGGCCAAGATATGGAAGCAGTGCAAGTGTCCATAGCAGATGAGTAGATAAAACAACTATGGGACATTTACACAAAAGGACACTACTCAGCCATAAAAAAGAAGAAAGTTTCACCCTTTGCAACAGTATAGATGGACCTGGAGAACATTATAAGTGAAATAAGCCAGTCAGAGAAAGACAAATACCATGATTTCACTCACATGTGGAATCTAATAAACAAACTGAACTCACAAGCAAAACAGAGAGAGACTCATAGATGGAGAGCAGGCTG
This sequence comes from Furipterus horrens, assembly GCF_987537825.1. NCBI lineage: Eukaryota > Metazoa > Chordata > Mammalia > Chiroptera > Furipteridae > Furipterus > Furipterus horrens. The sequence continues at coordinate 89,937,099 of NW_028327175.1, forward strand.
ACAGCTAGTAGGGGTGCGAGTTAAGGGGTGGAGGGATTGAGCAAAAAGAAAAAGGGACTCATGGACAACAGTGTCGTGATTGCTGGGGGGAGAGAGAGATGAGGTGACTAAATGGTAATGGAAAAAATATAATAAAGATTAAATTTTTAAAAAAGAAAGTGGACATTGCTCTCTTGTTCCTGATCTTAAGGAAAACACTTTTAGTTCTTTGCCATTGAGTATGATGTTAGCTGTGGGTTTGTCACATATGGCCTTTATTATATTGAGGCATGTTCCTTTTATTCCCACTTTGCTGAACCCAGTGACTGGATTCAGACCACATCAGAAATCAAGCCAATTAGTTCTACAAGTGGCACACCCAGTGGGAAGTCTCACAGGCCCCAGAGCCTGTGGAGTGACTGTTGCTTTGTGGGGTCAGGCCACCACACCCACAGCAGCTTGTACACTGTGGTCGAGGTCATTCCTCGCTGTCAACCAGCCTGAGGGTTGACCCCACCCATGAATGGACAGATAGCAATCAAGATTCAGCTACAACAGGAGGACTCACATAGTTCACACAGGGACACTCCCAGAGCTCCCAGCTCAGGTGATCAGGGAGACCACACCACTGAGCCCCACAGGACACCTACTACGTAAGGACACCTCACCAAGGCTGGGAGGCATAGCAGGTCTACCTACCACAGAGCAAATACAGAGGGGAAGCCCCAAATGAACGAACAAGAGAATTCTACCAAAAAAAAAAGAAGAAGAAGAAAAAAAAACCATCAACTAAAAAAAACCAAGGGAATGAAACGGAGGTAAGCAATATACCAGAAAGAGTCCAAAGCAATGGTTATAAAGATGGTCAAGAAACTTAGGGAAAGAGTGAATGAACTCAACAGAGATAATAAACTGAAAAGAACATAGAAACCATAAAAAGGAACCATTCACAAATAAAAAAATACAATATCTGAAATGAAAATACACAAGAAGGAATCAAAAGCAGATTAAATGAACTGACCGTCCTTCCACAGGTGCCCAGGGTTAAAGTGCCTGAAAATTAGATTTTTTGTGTGTGCTGGCCCTTTAAGAGGGCATCTGCGTTTCCAACAGTCTCTTGTTTTGCTTGGGGAAGATAGAATCCCCACTGATTTTCACCTCCAGATGTTATATGTGGGTTCCTCTTCCCAGCTCTGGTGCTCCAGGCTAAGGGTTGAGACCCCTTTCCTTAGAAAAGACCTCGGCAGCTGAGAAATCCCTCTGCCTGTGGGTGCAGTCGGCACTTTTTGTGTCTCCACCCCCTAACCAGTCCTCACATGGTTTCTTCTGTACATCCTTAGTAATACGTCTTCTGTTCAGCTAGTCTTCAGGTGGTTATCCAGGTTGATAGTTCTATCCTTTAGTTGTAATTTTGATATGGCCCTGGGAGGAGGTGAGTGTAACTTCCACCTGCTTTGCTACCGTCTTGGTTCCAAACCTGTTTCTTTTGTAAGTGGAAAGACTACAGTCTAAAATAATGATAAAAAGTCGTCGTCGGCAGCCGTCCGTCTCAAGAGACGATGGTGTAGCTTCTTAAGAGTCTATCTGCACCGCCGAGAATGGCTGTGCAGTCCAACTCGGGAGTGACACGGTATCTGTCTCCTCCCGTGTTGAATCGACATCTTGCGATGACGCTGGAGTGTCCTCTCCAGTGAAGCTGAAGCTACAGAGCCTGGGCAGGGTGATATGGAGGGTCTGCTGTTGCCCATGCAGCAGACCCCACCTCTCTTTGCAGCTGAAGGGTCCAAGGGAAAGACGGAGTCAATACAGCTTGGCTTCAGGTGCGCCGCAGGAGTTGCCGGTGTTGACTACAACGTCAAACCGCCTTAGGGACTCCGGCTCCGGATTTTCTGTCGGGGTTTACTCCCTTAGCCTTTCCCCTGAAGAGGTATGCCGCAAGGCAGCGGAGGTTTTTTGGAGTCAGAGTTTTCCTTCTCTGATGTGCCCTGACTGGAAGATCGAACCAGCGACACTTAGCTCGCAGGCCGACGCTCAATCCACTGAGCCAAACCAGCCAGGGTTGATAAAAAGTATAGTATAGTAAATACATAAACCAGTAACATAGTCATTTACTTTCATTATCAAGTATTATGTTCTGAATGTACATAACTGTATGTGCTATACTTCTGACATGACTGATAGCGCAGTAGTCTTGTTTACTCCAGCACGAGCACAAACACAAAAGTAATGCATTGCTCCACTTTACAGTGGCTACGATGTCACTAGACAATAGGAATTTTTCGGCTCCATTATAATCTTATGGGACCACCACAGTATACGCAGTCTGTTATTGAAATGTTGTTATGTGGCGCATGACTATATAGGCTTCGTTATACTCACTCCCTCCTGTGAAGGTCCACAGAGTGTAAACTCTTCCCTCACAGTGAAAACATAGCACCATGTTTCTGCCCAGGGAAACTAGGCCCATACTTAAAATCAAGGTTTTAATTGGAAACTGGTCACATAGCACCTTATGCTTAGTACAATAACCAAATTTAAACTCCCAGAAGAGAAGCACATTGTTTAATGTAAATCACATTGTTTGCACAGTCTAGGCTCAATGAACCACTGTTATCAGTTGAGGAATAGTGGGAACACTCCCAAAATCCAAGTTCCCAAATGCCAGCTAAGGGTCAACCTGGCAAACTGGCCTTTTAAGAATAGCAATCTCAGCCCTGACTGGTGTGGCTCAGTGGTTGAGTGTCATCCAGCAAAGCAAAAGGTTGCTGGTTCAGTTCCTGGTCAGGGCACATGTGAGAGGCAAATGATCATCAACATTTCTCTCACACGTTGATGTTTCTCACTCCCTCTTTTTCTTTCCTGTCTCCTCTCTCTAAAAATAAATAAAAATAAAAATAAGAATAGCAGTCTCAGACCTACTATGTTACTCTTTTCTGCACAGGGGTGTAAAATGAAGATCTCAGAACCAGTATCTAGTGAAAACAGATCCTTGAGGAAAAGAGTAAGAGGACTGAGAGACTCTGGAATAGACTCAACAGAATTTCGGGGCCAACAGGATACCTTACAAGGTTTGGTTCCCAAGTCAGAAGTCTACTGCCATGCAGGGCCACAGGAAGCTGGACTGATTCAAGGAATAGCCTTTGAGTCAGTTAAGCTTACATCATATCTATTGCCACCATCACAGCTGTCAACTCTCCAGCCCTCTGAGTGGAAATAAACCCTTGGTGCTTTCCTGGAATCAGCATGTCCTTTAGAGGAGAGATAAAGGAAGGACAGATGACGTGCAAAGCTTCTTTGACTTTTATAATACCATCTGCCCTGGCATTCAAGAAAGAATCTCATAGATGTACAGATGCTAAAATAGTTATCACCAAAGACAGAGTTCATGACACACCCCTGAACAATACTTACTAGCCCAGCTGTTCCTATTAGCCCAAATGCAATGGTCAAAGAGGTAAGCTTGGGAAATAAACTATAAGCAGGAGGACCCTGATTTATTCTTATTCTCTACTGCAAAGGCTTAGCAAGAATTACCATCTATTTCGTGGAAGGATAGAAAGATCTGTTGCTGTCTCAGCTCTTTTTGGAACCAGTAACCATCACATATCAATGAGAATACATATTAAAAATAAATTGTTCTTTTTCCCAGAACAATAAATTTTGGTTACAGCTCTGGCTGGTAGCTCAGTTAGTTAGTTAGAAAGCTGTCTCAGCACACCAAGGTTGTGTGTGGGTCCGATCTCTGGTCAGAGCACATACAAAAATCAACCAGGGAATGCATAAATAAGTGGAACAACAAATCAGTCTCTCTCTCTCTCTTCCCTTCCACCCCTCCATCCCACCCTTCCCCTATCTGTCTAAAATCAATAAAAATAAAAAAAAATAATAATAAATAAATTCCTGTTACATAAGAATTGTTTAACTTCAACCAGTGAGTTATAAAACATATCCTTAAAATGTATATAAGAAAACAGTTACGGACCCTGTGGTTGCTTAGGATTTCTGAGACATCCCACCTTCCCTGCCCCTCCCCATTGCAATCCCCCTTCCTTGTTCCCCTTTCCTGCTCTCACCCATCAGCTTCCCCCTCTGCCTGTCCCCTCTTTCCATCACTCCCATCTCCCCAAACATTTAGAAGCTGACTGTAATTTCAAAGGATTCAAATAACTAAAGCTGTTCTTTTACAAGTTTATTTCTCTAGTTACACAAAGGTAAGATATTTTGTCACTAGTAGAGTATTTCTAATAAAAAACCCCCCACATGTTTGCATATACATGTACCTGCATCTTCCACATTAATGATTTGATTTTTTTAAATTTCCTTCAGTAAATATCAAAGTTCATGAAAATCAATTAGTTCTTTTTGCTAAATTGTACCTTTGGCTCTATGAGAAAATACATAGCAAATGCTTATTTAGAAACAGCCTTAAAAAATCTTCAAAATACTGCCTTAACTATCAAACAGCCATACAGAGAAACCGTAGTGCCCAGAGTCAGAATTGGTCATCCAACAAGTGGCTTGACTGCCCTGGAAGAAACGTTAAGGGAGAGGACCTTCCATCTTACTCTGCAGGTTTAAGCTTCACAAAGAGTCAAATTATCTTAAAATTTACTTATCTAAATAAGTCAACTAGGAAACAAGACAACAAATGAACCATTATAAGGCTAAACCTACCTCTTAGATAATATTAATAAATATCTCCCAATTCACCTTCTGTTGAGGCAGGGTTTTGTTAAAACCAAAATAGAAGTTCTCTATGAAAAGTTTCTTTAAAAATCATTCCTTTTAAAACATAAAATGTTAGTTTACTAACAAATGGCATAAATAGACTCTAGAATGCATAAGTTGACAATCCCATGTGGATCAGGCCTTGCCTGAACCATCCCGCTACTGGGCAAAGGCGCTCATCTGGAGCATGCTCAGAAGTGAGTGTGTGAGAGAGCATGAGGGTACTCTCAGATCTATTCAGTTATGAAAGAACTAGGGATATGAGTCTGGAGAAGCAAAGCTCAGAGACCAGGTGGAGGGGATTAGGGCATGACAGTCAACTCAGATATGTGAAGGTTTGTCGTGTGGCAGAGCAACTCTACACGCTTACAGGGCTAAAATGGAGCAAGTGAGTTGGGAGAGAGAACAGACAGTCCAATCGTATGACAAAGAACTCTGAATAATCAGAAATGTCAGAAGGTGGACTGGGCCTCTTTGAATAGCAATGAGTTCCCCATAGCCAGAGATGTTCAAGTATTTGATAGATTCATTCAAACACTGAATTCCTTTATTAAATATCTACCCAGCAAGCTTAACACTGGCTACATGCTGGTGAGTAAAATAATCATGGTTCCTGCTCTCATCCAACTTAGAATCTGGTGGGGTGATTTGGTCAGATCTATACAAGAGACTCAAACATACATCCAGAGAGGCTATGTGAAGATTTTCCTAATCTCCAGAAACCAATTTTATGAAATAAAAGTCAGGGTTTTTCTCCATTTGGAGAGCCCTAAACATGTTTGTTTGTTTGTTTGTTTGTTTAACTAAGAATGAGACAGCCAAATTAATAACCCCTAGCTATGAAGCAGCTAAAGGTGAGCCTAAAGAATATTTAAATATTGCTGGGATCAAGGCATTAAGTTTTAACTGTGGGTCTGCAAAGTACATTAAAGAAAAAGCCTCAAACCTATTTTCCAAAAGTGAGCTATTTAGAATCATCCTTTTGCTCTTCGCTGCAGTTCTTACAACTTAGAGTTATATATATATGTATGGTTAGAAGATGCTTTTCCTTTGGAAACATGGAAGAACAGAATTTTGTAATTAGGAAAAAAACTCAAGGCTGGGATATATTTATTATAGCAAAGATACTAGGAAGGATTTTTTTTCTAATGGTTAACATTTAGTCTCATAATTAAATTCATGATGCACAAAGCTGATTAAGTACAATCTATTCTAGCTTATTAATTATAATTAGTGAAATTCATTTCCTAATCACTTTTCCTAATCAGCGCCCTTCAAAATATGATCACTTTACCTTAATCTAAATTTAACAACTATAATCTTAGACTTCAATCACATGATATTAGGAAAAATGACCCGTTGAGCTAAAAGACCTAGCTCAATAAGAGGAAAGAACTCTGGACAAATTCCAGGAGGTTAGCCTCACATGCAGCACGTGTGTCATATTACCTTTTGGAAATCCAAAAATGTCTCTGAATTCCATAACATTTCTGGCCCCAAAGGTTGTGGATAAAAGTCTGTGGATTTGTGGTAGCTTCAAAATTAGTTCCAGAGTTTTCCTTGACTATTTCCCTCAAGAAGCTGAGGTAATTATACAGGTTGTGTGGCTAAAAGGAGAGAGTCACATATAGAAATTAGAAGTCCTCAAAACTGAATAGGGAATTTAATGAGAGGGGAGTACTTTTATAAAGCCAGGAGTTAGGGCAGAGTCTCTCCTGAAGCCCTGGAGAAGGCCGTATTCACCCATTAGGGGCCACTTCCTCATCTCCCTTGGTGCCTTTGACTAATATGCACCCAGCAAGGAGGCTGCACAAACCAACCTTTTTTTTTTTTTTTCTTTTTGAGAGAGAGAGAGAGAGGGAGAATAATTTGTTCCACTTACCCATACACTCACTGGTTGCCTCCTTCATGTGCCCTGACTGGGAATCAAACCAACAACCCTGCATATGGCGACAACACTCTAACCAACTGAGCTACCCGGGCCGGGGTGAGGGAAACCTATCTTTGAATTCAGTGGAAAGTTCACCATACAATAAGAAGTGCCTTCCCTTTATAAATAAGTTTTAAAATGATGATTTGATCCCCACGTTAATCCAGATAAGTTTACTTCTAGAATAGCTAAAACAATGGAATTTTAAATATGGGATAAAATCATTTTTGTGAGTAAACCTAGGAATTTGAATTCTCTTCACATTATTCTTTATATGAGAAAATGTAGTCTGTATCTCAAATAATGAAATACAAAATGCCATTTAGAGCACAATGAGTTTCTAAGTTGCATTTTGTGCCTATAATATATAGTGTTTTTCTAATTGTCATCATTTATTGTTGAATAAATAATAGGTAATAGGAATAGAGGCTCAACAAGAGACAATAAACCATCCCTAACACAGCTTAGACATCAGGGGGAGAGACAGCAGGAAAACAAAATGTAATACAAGTTAAACTCATCTTAATGTAAAATTAAAGTTACATTTTTATTGTTGTAATTTTATACACCAAAACTCTTCTATAATGAGTTTCATCTTATTTTAAAGCAGCTTTATATTTCCTAATATAGAGTTTAACATACTAAAAGATTACCTCTGAGTAACATTAAAGTTTTCAAACCTTCACAAAGGTCGGAGAGACTATCTAAATATATATATTTATCCCCCAAGCTGGCTAGTAAGGGAGAGGCTTTCTGGGAAAGAACAATTTACAAAGTTCACAGTGGAATAACAACACCATTCTCCTAAAAATCAGACATTCAATAGTATCTGAATTTTAAAACAATAGAGCTGAAATTTGTCATTTAAAGGAAAACAAGTCTACACCCTTTCCAAAAGAAGAGGGAATGCTAACATCTGATAGCTGTAGTCCACATTTTTAGAAAGTTTGTCACAACACTCTATACACCATACTTTTGAAAACAGTGCTCTGGTGCTATTTAAGTCCCGAGGTGAAACTGTCTGAGTGGAAGTCAAAGCACAAGAGCTACTTTCCCTGAAATCAGGAAGTCTCAAGATTCCACAGTCTTAAGGCAACCCAAAGAAATGAAGCCTTATGACAGCAACATTTGATGGGATTGGAGGCGGGGAGGGGGTGTAAAGGGAAGCAAAAAGAGTTAAAAGCCTTACTTTTCTTCCTGAAGGTTCATAGAGGGAGTTGAAGGTCTCAGTGTTGATGGAGATGGGAAACTGAAGAAAAAGCACATATTAGAATCACTTACTTGTTAATTAGACTGGTTTGCATCAACCACATAACACCAAAGATAGAAAGTGAGCCCATGCTTGATGTTAATCCCTTAAAGGAACAACAAAGAAATAACTAATTCGCAAATCAAATCATGGGCACATGCAAGTTTTAGATCCCTAAAAACAATGAGGAATCTGAGGGGGGAAATCAATAACCAGGATCCTCAAGTAGCAGAAAAAGGTCTGGAAGGCCAAGATTCTATACTTGGAGTCATTAACTGGGAAAGTTTGGAAAATGTGGAAAATCATTAACTAGAAAAATGAAATCAGTCCAATTGGCCTTCTTCAGTGTCTAGAATTGTTAAGCATTGATCTTGGCACTGAGGGGAGAAATACAAAGATGTGCAAGACACCATCTCCATCTCACGGAAGGGACAAGCCTGTACACATGTAACTAAACCAAGAGAGAAGTAGTATGCAGCATAATAATAATAACTAATTACTAATAGTCATAAGACACTCATTACATATGCCACACCCTATTCTAAAGGTCTTTCCATGTTTTAAGTCACCTCATTGTCCCAACCACTCTATGAGATAGGTACTATTACTCACTCCCTTTTTTCAGTGAGGAAACTGCAGCTCAGAGAGGAACTTACCCAAGGCCACACAACTCTTAAGTGGTACATCAGGAATTTAAACCCAGTGTCCAAATGCTACTCACCCTCTCCCACCACACAGTATAGCGTGTAAAAGATTTTAATTCTGATTATGGTGGGTTAGGAAGGCAGGCTGAGGTGGGGATATGGGCAGAAGAGTAAAAAAGCTTCTAGGAGAAATGGCAATTGAGATGTACATTGCCCAGGCGGACACAGTATAATCTCCCTAGACCCTGTTTCCTTACCTCCAAACAAGTAAAATTGATGAGATTATCTCTAAAAAATTCCCTTTAAATTTTTTAATCACTTAAGAATTCACCTATTGTGACATCACCAGAGATAGCACAAAGAAGAGCAAGCTTTGGAAAACAATACAACAGAATTATTAGCTATGTGATCTTGGGAGAGCTGTTTACATTTTCTGAACCTTAGTTTCTTTATTCATGCAATGAGACAGTCCTCATAGGGTCGTCGTAAAGAATAAAGTACCTGGCGCATAGGAGGCACCCAGTTATTTTTAGCATTTCCCTCTCTTTTCTTTTTTTCCCGAATTCTATATAATCTCAGCTCTTGAACTCACCTAAACCTTAGGTCATTGTGGGGCTGGCTACATATTATAGAGTACACTTTGGAGCTAGATTGAAAAATAAAAGACAATTTGATCAAATATTTTCTAAAATATGTGAAAGGTTCTAATTTACAATACATCTATTTTATGTTAAAAACTGATTGCTTCTCTTGATCCTTTTAATCATGCAAGTCAACTACCTTATTAAACAGTCACGTGATAAACTGAAAACCAAGAGGTGAAGGTACATACTATTCATAGACCATGTTTGATATGGCTTAGGAAGCTTTTGATAAATATTTCATAGGTTATGTAAAAAGTGCATAGTTAAGAGTTAAAAACTTTGTAATGTTTTATACTGAAATATATATGTGAATGAAAGTGGGTAGAAAAAGTCCTCTCCAAAAACTGTTGTCATAATTTCAATTTTTATTATCAAAGGTTAAGACAGAGCTAATGAGACATATATCCGTAGAAGAGAATAAATAAAGGGAAAATGATCATATTGATATCGAAGATTACAAAAAGAGATTAAAAATTGTATGTAAGTAGGTGTTCTGTTTCTTTTTTCTCCACTTTATTAACTCAGAATACATTTTTTTAAACCAGCTTTGGCTAAAGGCATTTAAGGTTTTTCTTTTTTCACTTTCTTAAATTGAGGTTTAATTTAAATATATTAAAATGCATAAATCTGGAGTGTACTTTCCATAAATGTTTATATATGCATCCACCCATGTAACCACCATCCAGAGCAAGACACAGACCATTCCCAGCACCCTTGAAAGTCCTCTACTCTCTTGTCAATCTGCACCCACAAGGTAACTGCTATTCACACTTTTAAATAGAGCAGGTATCAAAAATAAAAATAAGAAAAAAAATTTTAAAGCCCTAAATGTGATTTTTGTGTGTGTGTGTTTTCTGTAAGTGCTAGAGTTTTCCATTACAAAGTTACTCATTGGCAGGTTAGGTAACCATCAGATACCCAAGGCTCTAAGAAATTAGCTCACTGGTAATAAAATGAAAACCAGAGCCCGGGAAGAGAAGCAGCCTCCAAGTTCTTACTGTACAAAGGTCAGATGCCCGGTGAAAGAAAGCATCTGGGGAATTAAACCAGGGTGTTTATAGTCTCAGAATCAACATAACTGTGACTCAATGAGGTCTAACCAAAAATTCTGCCTTATAATTAGCAAAGTCATTATAAATAATAACAATGAGTCACTTAGACTCAAACTCTTGATTGGGTCATGAAGCTATCAACTCTGTGTATAAGATGCCTCGAATTTGACATTAATGGAAGATGAGCTTTGCATTGTTTTTCAAGCAGTTGTAATAATTTGACATTCATGTGTGCATTTGTTTTTACTTCATTATTCTGTAACTTTCAGGTCATTTAATAAAAGTTGGGAGTAGATGAGTGACAGAAGGTAGCCTGGTAGACAGCAAGGCAATCAGATCCAGAAGTTTGGTTCATTAGATACCTAAACAACTGAGCTAATATGATATTTTAGTTTGGTCAGTACTATAGATTGGCTACCAGTAAATTTTACAAACAGGGACACATTTTCGGAACAAAAGGTGACTCCATTATGCTTATGCCAGAACCCAGGACTAAGTTAGGAGTGTCCCAAGCAAACCAGGATAAACAATCACCTTAGCTATCATAATCATCCACTCTATAAGGTTTCATATTGATTAACTCATGACTCCTTTACTAGTTAAGCTAAACTTTTACAGTGGCAAAGACATCTCAGAGGACAAAAACCCAAGGACACATGAGAATTATGGGTGAGATCAAGCAAGTTAAACATATCAATGCCACTGTTCTGAACTTGCAGCCTTGGCTTGTGACATAAAGAAATCGGCCTGCAGAGGACTCAGTGGGGAACAGAGGCTACATCTTCTATAGCTTTAGTAACTCCCTCTAGCATGTGACACATAGTACTCTACACACTGTGTATTGTCATTAAATAATGAGAACTGATGAACTAAGGGAGGGCAATCCCTCAATCTGTTAAAATATTATGCTGGTTAATAATAATGTGATGATAATCAATAGTTTGTGTGTATTGAGTACTTACTATGTAACTGGCATGCTATACTAATTTATTAGTTCTTTTAATTACCCTACAAAATAGATAGTACTGCTAGTCCATTTTTTCCCCCAAGAAAGGAAGAAATTGAGGCTTAGAAGAAGTAGTAAGATGCCTATTAGGATTCTCAGATCAGTCTGACTTAACCATTCCCTAATTTTACTCCCCACACTCCATCCCCCCCAGGTCAAGATTCATTTATTGCCAGGACAGTCACTCAGCAAGCTCAGGCAAGAGTTAGTTACTGAAGGATAGATACCACAGGCAATGCCTTAGACAGGGCCAGAAAGCAATTACCAGCAGACCACCTAGGGGTTTCAACTAAGAAGCTAGGAACCAAGGCCATTCCCACCAGCTCTCATCTCTGGTTCCTTTATACTGTCTACTACAAATGTATACAATATTTTCTCAAAACGGGGGCCTAGATTCTACAGGACCAAGCATTTCTAATGTCTGAATCTCCCTATACTATATTATGTGTTTCATTAAATATCTTCTTATATATTTTTTGCTATGGAGAAAAGATGGGCCTTTAACTTCATTCCTTTGAGTGACAACTAATGAAAATTAAATTCTAATTTTAATTGGTCCATGATCTTAACACACAGGGAAGCATTCTGTTTGCATCTAGTTTGCTGTTAAAAGTAGAAACTAACACAAAGAAGCACAAAGCCCTATAGAAAAGGGTAAATGCACTTAGCTTCCCAAGTGAATGTATTTCAATAATAACTCTCTCCAAATAAAATGTATTTAAAATTGCCATTTTGCAATTTGGTAAATGTAACATTTCTGTGTAAAAAGTTTGGGTTTCTTTATCTTATTTATTTATTTATTTGGCTTTTTTATTGTCTTATTTTCCATTACCATTTATCCCCCTTATATACACCCTGCCTCCCACAATCATTATGCTGTTGGCAATGTCCATTCTTATAATTAGTCTGTGTGAGGCAGAAAGTGATACTGCTGCAACCATGAGCTCTGGGGTCCTTGGCTTGAGGCCAGCATTCTGTTACTTAAATGCCGTATTCCATTAATAGATTCACATTCCAGAACAAAGCACAGTGCTTGGACTAGAGCCCAGCTCTCCTGACTTTCAGTCCAAGGCATCTAGGGATTTTTCAACAAGTTGTGCAGATGAGGGGTCAGGGTGTGGGTGGGGGGTGGGGGGTGGCTTGTGTGTGATCCAAAACAGAAAGAAAATGGGTGCATCATAGAGCCATTTCCTGCCCCTCCCCATCATTTGACATCATGATGTTACTTGGTCCAAGTGTCTTGTTGTGACATGTGAATGTGATAGTTTTTGACTCAAGTTCTGTGTATGTATGTTTTGTAAATATCTGTTCATTGAACTCTCGACCACTGGACTGAAAACTCACTTGTAGCAAGCAGGTGCTTTTTTATTTTTATCGCTCAATTACCCAGAATATAGCCTGGCACACAATAGGTATGAAAGAAAACAAACAAACAAAAAAGTGTTAATTGGAAGAAAAAAAGAAGGAAGGAAGGAAGAGAAGAAGGAAACATGGACAGGCTGTTCAGTTTGCCTCAAATGAAGGGTTTATTTATGATTCAACCAAAAGATACTGAAGCTACATGAGAAAAATAGAAAAACTTTTATTTGCCTGAGGTATTTTCTGCATTCCTTTCTCCTGTGCTCCTTCTTTGCCAGCTTACTTTTTGGATATATTTTTTTAATGAATAGTACTACATAGAGAACAGATGAGAAGAAAAGATAACAAAATGCTAATAGGAATTGTCAAGAAGGAATACTAATATGAAAGGATGTAAAAAGGAATGAAAAGTCATAAAAAAGCAATAAAAAGTATTCAATAGATGCTATAAAGAAAAATGTAACATGCAGAAACTACTTTAACAATAATTAAATATTAACTGCTTCAAAACAATATGCTGATCACACTGCACTGACTGAATTGTCAAAACACCTCATAGGCCTGGCTATGTAACTTAGTTGGTTAAAGCATCTTCCAAAAATGCCAAGTTGCAGGGTCGAATCTTGGTCAGGGCCCATAAAAGAATCAACTGATGAATGCACAAATAAGTGGAACAACAAATCGATGTTTCTTTCTCTCTCTCTTTCTTTTTCTTCTCCATCTCTCTCTCTAAAATCAATAAATTGAAAGAAAGAAAGAAAGAAAGAAAGAAAGAAAGAAAGAAAGAAAGAAAGAGAAAGAAAGAAAGAAAGAAAAAAAGGAAGGAAGGAAGGAAGGAAGGAAGGAAGGAAGGGAGGGAGGGAGGGAGGAAGGAAGGAAGGAAGGAAGAAAAAAGAAGAGAAGAGAAAAGAAAAGGACGAACTTAAAAAAAAAAAAAAAAAAACCTCACAGGGAGAAAAAAACATGCCTAACTATGGCGTGAGGAAAGAGAAAGGCCAGTTCTCATTGGACAGTGTGATCGTTAGTTTCCAAAACAAGGAAAAGAAGTAGCTATATGACTGTTTCACTAAGAAACCATGAGAGAGTCCATCCCTTTAAGTTGTCTGTGGGTTATAAACAGTGATTCTTGGACATGCTCTAGAGCTAGACCATCTGGGAGTCATAGGACCTCTCTGACCTGTCTGAAGCACTTGCAGTCACTAGCAGACAAGTGATAAGTAGCATGAGCCAAAGATTTCCTTTTGTAGTTGATGGGGTGTGGTGGAGGCACATGAGTTCTGTTTCTTTCTCATTCACTCTTTTTTCCTCCTCCAAGTTGCAAAAAGAGACTAACACCATTCAAGATTAGAACATCTCAGGTCAACCAGAGTTCCAGGGGAGTATGGTTGAGAACCACTGGTTGGAAAAAAAAACACCCAACAATTCATTCTTTCATTCATTCACTCATTCATTCATTCATTCATTCAACAAATGTTTACTGAGTGTTTTACATGAACCAGCACCAAGTGAACACGACAGACATGTCTCTTGTTTCTGAGAAGATACCACTCTTGTAGGAGAGGACAAATAATAAACAAACAGAGAAGATAATACTTCTCTGAGACCACCTCCCACCAACCTCTCTTCCCTCTTCATACTCCAGGCACAGTGGAGAACAGAGACCCTCTTGCTGCTCCTAGAGTCTTCCAAGCTCAGTCCTTCCCTGAGCCCTCCACACCCCTCCCTCTGGCCAGCCAGCTCTGCAATCAGACTTCTCATGGCTTCTTCCTTTCTCTTGTTCAAGTCTCAGCTGAGATGTCACCTCTCAAAAAGGCTTCGATCATCTTCCTGTGTGAAATAGGCCTTCTGCACTTTCCATGGCTTTCTGTTTTATTTTCTTTACATCTCATCTGTTGAAACTATGTCATGTGCTTACTTTTTAAAAATTTGGTGTGTCCCACTAGAACACAAGAGGCATGGCAGAATGGGTTTTGTTTATTTTGTTCACTTCTGTATCTCATGCATTTAGAACAGTGCTGTTAGAAATGGCCGTTTACTCACATGCCCAAGGACAAAGTACCTATAGTCAGAGGGCCTAATCTATTATATGCACTGTGGTAGCTGGTCTCCAAAGATGGTCCCCAGTGAACTATACTCCTGTAGTCACACCTTTCCTTGAACCTGGGCTGACCCTGTGGCTCACCTTTGGCCAACAGAATGCAACAGAGGTGAAGCTGCCTGGTGTCCAGGTCTATCTCATAGAAAGCCTTGCAGATTTTTACCTTGGTATCATGGAACGCACTCTCTGAAGAAAGCCAGCCTCCAAATAAAAAGTCTAACTACACTGAGACCACTGTGTCGTAAAGAAGCCCACGCTAGCCATGTGGAGAGACTAAAATGCCCAGCCAGGCCCCAGCCATTCCAGCTATCCCAGCTGAAGCACCAGACCCAGGAGTGCACATTCGGCCTAGCTGAGTCTTCAAATGACTCCAGCCCTGGGTGCCCCTGACTACTAGTGCATGAGAGACCCCAAGTGCGAACCACCCCACTGAGCCCCATCAATCCACCATACCATGAGAAAGAAAACAATTATTGTTTTAGGCCACCAAGCTTTGAAGTGGTTATTTACACAACAACGGAGAACTGCAGCATGCAGCCCCCAAAGACAACTCTAGATTCAAACACTTCTTTCCCCACAAACATTATATATGTCTGAGGGTCCTCGGGCTCCCCACCCCCCACACTTTCCAATAAGGCACGTTTCTCTGCCAGTAACAAACCTTGTTTTGCTGTGTTAATTTTCCTATACCTTTCCAACCACCCCACTAGAAGTCAGGAAAGCTGGGTCTTCATCCTCATGGGTCACTGTAATTTTAGCCAAGTCACTAAACTCTCTGAAGCTCAGGCTCTTCTCTGAAAAACGATGATGAAGATTTGATCTTTTAATTTTGTCTGGTGTGTGGCAGACAACATTTTTCCCTTCCCTCATGTAGAAACTATTACAGAACAGAAACATATGAAAGAGCTACAAGTGGGAGAGTTCTAACTGAAGCAGGAGAGGCTGTATATTGGAGAAGTGGTAGGAGGTAGGCAGTGGGGTCAGAAGACCTAAGTTCAAGCGCCAGCTCCTCTCCTCACTAGTTCGAAGAGCCCCGGGACTCCCTCAGAACCTGGTGGGGCGGTCACTACTGAGGCCTCCCCACTTCACATTTATATTACCATACAGAAAATAGACATGTATTTTAAAATTTTGCAGTATTCTTTAATTTGCTGTTTTTGTGGCATCATTCATTTATTTTTTACTATTGAAGAGTTTCAATTGTTTCTGCTTTCTCACAGAATCAGAGTTATACTAGTGTTTCCCAACTGCCATCTTCCCCTAGAGCAGTAGGTCTTTACCATCTTGCCTGTTCCTCTCAACACAGAGGCTAAGCTTAGTTCTTGCTTCATCCCTAGAGAGAGGAATAAAGTACATATTTCAGATTCCCCCCTCTGTGGTATAATTTGGCTTGGGAAATATTGGTGCAGAAACATTCTATTTGATTTTAACTATTTTTTTAAAGGCCTCTATAGTAGGAGATCTCATAGCCTACAGCAGAATCACATCCCAATGTTTAATGACTGTATTCATCAAGAAACTTTCTTTCATGTTTGACAGAAATTATTCAGTAATGGCACCCTTCACATAATGCTTCTCAACTTTCATTCTTACAATTTTTTTATAAAGTCTTATAATTAAGTTATTCGGAGTCACTATATGGCTCTCTTCTGAGCTGTCAATTTTTTCCCATTTCCTCCTTTGGATTATTGACCTTAACTTGGAAACAGGAATGGTATGACAAGTGTTCCTGGAATTCTTTAACTTACGACATTGATGTAACAAATATTATGCATTGTTAAACTATTACTGAACTTCCAGGTTCCATCTTGATAAAAGCATCAACACCTTCTAAAACGTGTCCTTGGACAATATGCATAAAATTACAAGCATGTGACAATACTTCACGTGTAGTTATATTGGCTAATAAGTACTAACCTACCACATGTCATAAATTAGGTAACTACCTGACTACACATTACGACCTTAGCTCTGCTCATATCTCCAAACACATATTTGAACTCTGCCCCTGGGACTATGGACTGATGCACAGTGTACCCGATAAATCTTAAAAAGAGAGCAACATTTGATCAATATTTTAAGCTACTGAAAGGAAGCCCCTACCATCTGAAAAGTGATGGGTTAGGCATGCATTTTCTACTGGCCTGCTTCAATAGCTGGAAAAAATATCGACTGGAACTACTCTTTGATGTTAGAAACAAGAAACAATGTTCCCAGTGGCTAGGATGAAAAGAAGTGAAGGTTCTTTTTATTAGAGAAAAATCAAAGAGCATCCTAAAGTATATTTTACACATAATCTTACGTCTCTTTCTTCTCACACTACAATGAAATCTCTCCTGTTGTTTGGCTACTCCATTCCGTTGTACTGTGTAATAGCCCCAAGAATAAACAAATTAGGAAGCTGTCTCACAATGTCTTTTAAATTTAGGCAAATCTCGCTATGTAAAACAATGTCGTTTACTTGCTCCTTTCTAATTCTTCCCCCCTTTAGGAAAGGACTATCTGCTATTTCCCCACATGCTCCTACCCCCAGCCCCACCCTTCCTTTCTCACTTAAGATCATACTATTGAAGTCCTCATCCAACACACTAAAGAGCAAGTTTCAGGGCAACTTGAGAGCTCATCCGTGGAGCTGGATACCCGTGCTGGAGAACACCTGACTTTCCTCATGCAGTAAGAAAGGCTTGACCATGGTTTTTTAAAGGTTAAACATAGAACTACCTTTATGGGCAGCAATTCCATTCATAGGTATGTACCTAAAAGAATGGAAATCAGGCACTCCAACAGATATTTGTACATCAGTGTTCATAGCAGCATTGTTCACAGTAGCCAAAGGGTAAAAACAACCCAAATGTTCATCCACAGATGAATCGATAAACAAATGTACAGTACATATAGTGGAATATTGTTTAACCATAAAAAAGAATGATGTGCTGATACATGCTATAACTTGGATGAACCTTGAAAGCATTATGTTTAGTGAAGTAAGCCAGACACAGAAGAAATAATATCATCTGATTCCATTTATATGACGTGCCCAGAACAGACAAATTCATAGAGACAGAAAGTAGAATAGAGGTTACCAGAGGCTGGGAGGAGTGGGGAAGGAAGAGTTATTGTTGAATAGATACAGAGTTTATGTTGGAGATGATTTTTTTAAAGTTTTGGATGTAGATAGTGGTGATGGTTACACACATTGTGAATGTATTTAATGTCACTGTATTGCCCAGTTACCAAAGGTTAAAATGATAAATATGTATATTTTACTGTACTGAAAAAAATTACTGGAGGGCTAGAAAAACCAGTTTTGGTCTGAGTTTTGAGGTGGGGGCAGCTTGGAGGGCACCTGAGATTTATGGAGAGAGTCACTACCCAGTTTGGGCTGGTGACAACCTCATCTGTTGTCCTATCCCATCCCAATCCCGAAGAGGGGGTTGGGCTAGAGAAAGGATGTGGAGGCCGAAAGATTAATGTTCCCAGAAAGAGCCAGCTATGGACACTGAAGAGCATCACTTCCAAGTTTCCAGGTCACCCAGAGCCTTCCCCACCCCACCCAGCTGGAGGGGTCAGTGGTCAGGAAGAAAACTACAAAACAAAACAAAACAAACAAAAAACAAACGAACAGGAAAATAGAGAATGCTCATGGAATTTTACATAAACATATTTCTTTTACTTATTTTTCAAGTGTCATGAGAATCAATTTTGGAGCATGCAGGCTATAAAAATATAGTTTCGTTTTCTAATGATATAAGCTAGTGGACGGAGAAGGAATAAGAAAACGTTGGAAAGAACATGAGTCTCCAAAATGTTTGAGGTTATTTAGAAGGGTAGGTGTTTTCTTTCATACACACATGTATATGTTCACATAAACACTACGGTTGCAGAGCCTTTGTAATTATTCTTAAATCTAATTTTTTTTTTCTTAAATGAAGGACTTGCAGCCCCAGAGCACAGAGTTAGTAACTTTTCTCCCAGCCATATCATGCTCCACTATTGCCACTTGTAATTGTTTTCAAGTAAACTTAGGCTTCCAGCAAGTTATTCTCCTCAGATACTTGGTAGCAAATTTGAAAACCCCCAACACATTAAAAGAAGCGAACGTTTCAAAGAATGCCTGGAACATGGTAGCCCTCAAAAAAAAAAAAAAAAAAATTGTTCAGTGAATAAATGGATGCTTCAAATGCAAAACTTCAGACAGAACCAGCAAGTCGAAGGTTCACCAAGAGATGGGTAGAAGAAGCGTTCATTTTATCGGTTGAGTCGTCGTCGGCAGCCGTCCGTCTCGAGAGACGATGGTGTAGCTTCTTAAGAGTCTATCTGCACCGCCGAGAATGGCTGTGCAGTCCGACTCGGGAGTGACATTGTATCTGTCTCCTCCCGTGTTGAATCGACATCTTGCGATGACGCTGAAGCTACAGAGCCTGGGCAGGGTGATATGGAGGGTCTGCTGTTGCCCATGCAGCAGACCCCCCCTCTCTTCGCAGCTGAAGGGTCCAAGGGAAAGACGGAGTCAATACAGCTTGGCTTCAGGTGCGCCGCAGGAGTTGCCGGTGTTGACTACAACGTCAAACCGCCTTAGGGACTCCGGCTCCGGATTTTCTGTCGGGGTTTACTCCCTTAGCCTTTCCCCTGAAGAGGTATGCCGCAAGGCAGCGGAGGTTTTTTGGAGTCAGAGTTTTCCTTCTCTGATGTACCCTGACTGGAAGATCGAACCAGCGACACTTAGCTCGCAGGCCGACGCTCAATCCACTGAGCTAAACCAGCCAGGGCGATATCGGTTGAGTGCATAACAAATAAGTCATTAGGAGATTTTGATGAAAGCTTCTCCCCCACAGTACCAGGAAGGGTTAACCAGACAACCACTAAAGACAGCCACCTCTCACTGCCATTGTTACTGAACTGCTGTGTTGTTTAAGGCCCCACGAATGAGTCCTCAACGAGGCAATATCCTTGCTTGAATAATTTAGGCTGGGGAACAGGCCAGGCCACGCAGCGCATCCGTGTGAGAAGCAGCCTCACTCAGTCGCATCCATTTCCTGTATCTACAGCTGGCTGCTCATTTTCCTCCCGTCTCGTTACAG
Source organism: Furipterus horrens (assembly GCF_987537825.1). Lineage (NCBI taxonomy): Eukaryota > Metazoa > Chordata > Mammalia > Chiroptera > Furipteridae > Furipterus > Furipterus horrens. The sequence goes on from NW_028327175.1 coordinate 89,956,869, forward strand.
TCCGGGTACAAAAAAGCCCCTCTTACCAGGAAGCTAAATACAGTGTGTGATGCCTTCTTAGGCAAAGGTTTCACCTGCTCGGCCAATTAGCTTCCTCTCCCAGAAAGACTAGTTCAACAGGTTTCCTTTTTCTCCTCCTCCGCCGCCTGGGTTGGGGAAAGAGGCTGTCACTTCGCTTCGGCCCTCCCCTTCCCTCCTTGGCGGCTCGGCCACCCCCGCCCGGACCAATCGCGGCCGCTCGAACGTGTCCAGGTTGGCGGCGGGCAGCGGCAGCCGGGCCTGGATGCGCGGAGCGGCGGCGGGCGCGGGGCAGGGCGCGGGGCAGGGCGCGGGGCGGCTCGCTGGGCCTGTGCCCCCGAGCCTGGGAGCCGCGGGCGGAGGACCGAGAGGCGGGACGGCCGGCGCGCGGAGGTCTGAAGGTGCCCTCCAGACGCGGCCCCGATGACCGAACTACAGCAAGATGTGGAAGACACAAAGCCTGCCAAAGTGCTCGGGAAGAGAGAGAGCAAAGTGGGCTCAGCCCAGTAAGTATTCTCAGCCGGGACGGTCCGCGGCAATGGAAAGCGCGCCGCCCAAGCCTCTCTCTGCCAGGGGCACGGTTTGGGGTGGAAACAGTTTTCTGAACTTCTCCACGCACAGCCTTCAGGCTTGAACGCTTTCTGCGGCGCCCGGTCTCTTTTTTTTTTTTTTTTTTTCTTTCTCAGATTCTGTGGTAGAGAAAAGGCACGGCTGCATTTCAGGAAGGTACGGTGGGATGTGAATTATTGGAGCCGAAAGCACGAGTGGCGTTTTGTAATTCCCGAGGGAGGGCTGGGGCACCCATTCAGATCTCAGCCCTGTCAAGAACAGAGTGCTGACATTTATTTCAGTTGTCCTACTTCTTAATGACGTGTGGGAAGATGCAGTTGTCTTGTAGATGTTATCTGGTCATCAGTTTCACAGTGATGTGTATTCCTCCTTTGCTTCAGACCTTGAGGGTGTGTTTCCCCCAGTCCCTTCACTGTTTCCTCTCAAGGGAGTGGAAAAGTAGTGGAAAATATGAAATATGCTTTATCTTTCCCCCTCCAAGACTGCCTGCCTGCTTTGGTTAGGTACTTAACACAAACTTGTTATACACTTTTTCTTTTTTCTTTTTTTTTTGGAGAGAGAGAGAGAATATAGGAGTGGGATCAAGGAGCACAATGAATATATAATAAAACACTTCAAATATTGGGTTGTGACTATCCTCTTAAAAGATTAATGTGCATAATAGGATTTGCGCATTGTTTGACCTATACACTCCTCTGGTTTAAGAAACTGAAAACTCATATGTTGTGGTCACAGAGATTTCTAATCTCTGTAAACTAATCTCTGTGAAATCTCTAATGAAACTTGTTTTCCTCTGTACTGCTTTTTCTTTTTCTATCCAGAAGCATGAGTATTTATGTGATTGTTATTCCCAAGCATTCTTTTGAAAAGGAAAAGAATCTTTCAGCATTTCCTTCTTTGCTATGACCATAACGTTAAGTGATGCTAAGATAAATATCTGAGTAAGATAAATATTTAGATATAATATCTAAGTAAGACCAATTCTTTATCGTACTAAGCCCTTGAGGTACCTAAAATGCTTTATTGATACTAATATAAAAAGATAAGTTATTTAAATGAAGATTCAATCTTCATCATTCATCATTTCAGCATTTATTGATTTTTAAAACTTACAGCCTGGTTCCACATAAAAATTTGGATTTATAAAAGAATTTTTCATCTGTGTGTCTGTTGGCATCTGGGCTAAAGTTTTGGAGGAATAGCTTTCTCAGCTGTTTCGATTTATTGTTTCAAAGGCTTTGGTCATATTATTGTCCAGCATCCATTCTCCTTGGCTGCTCTCTCCTCTCCCTCCCAGCATTGTCAACTTAAGCTGATGTTCTTTATTCTTTATGTACAAATTGATGATGGAGAAAAATTGCTATGACTGTAGCCCTTACAAAATGTTTTTTCTTGCCACCAAATAAAAACCTAAATGTATGCTAAAAATTCAAGTTCAAGAAAAAGACGAACTCTTAAATATTATCTGTTTCCTTTGCACTTAATCATTCTTGTACATACATTACTTCCCAGAAAAGGAGGTATTGTGGATAGTCTTATCATTATTTCATAGATTAAGTTAGAGGTGACAGGCGTGTTAAGTGGCACTAGCAAGACTGGAACCAGGACTTTAAACTTGTAGTCCAGAACTCACCCTCAGATAATATTTAGTTGTAGCTACACAAAGTAGAATGACTCACACCTACCCAACAGCTACTGAGTTGTGGAATCTTCACATTCCTAGTCATTTAGATATTCAGTTAAGGAGATTGTTTTGAATGACTGAAAAAAGTCCACTACAGCATTTGAACTAATTCTCTTAACTCAAAATGCTTTAGATTTTGGGAAAATACTTTTGTAGACAATAAGCATTGAAGCTCAAGGCCCCAACATAGACCTTCATTTAGAACAGCTAGATTCAGATTAATTTCAGGTCAACAAATAATGGAATGCCTACTATATGTTCCATAATGGTGGGGAATACAAGAATGTATATGATATGGTACCTGTCCTTCTAGAACCTCAAGAGGAGTTCTGAGGAGATTGAGGGCAGGCACTTATGTATATTAATGTATTTCTAGTGACATTTGTGGCCACTGTCACATATCATATAAACATGATGCTATTAAAAGTTTGGCCCTTAATCTCCACAATTAGGATGTTTATCCCTGTGGCAGTCTTTGTTAAATTTCTCTTGTTTATTGGGTTTTTCGTTTGTTTTTGCCTACAAAGTGGTACTTTCCAGGCCTACTGAAGTCATTTGTGATTCATTCTAAGATTTTAGGCATTCTTACTCTGGGCTCTTAAACTCTTGCTTTGGTAACAGGAGAGTAAATTTAAGAGGGAAGTAGATACATTATCACAGTGATATATTGGTGTGATAATTCCATATTTGAAATCATTTTTGAGTAGCTAAATTGTTACCCTTAGAAACTCAATCTAACTTCTCTGATTTGAACGTCATCATTTAGATTAATGGTCACTAAGCTCTAAATTGTTGAAGTTCAAGTGTCCCAATGGACGTTTTCTTCCAAGAGTGCTAGAATGGCTTGCTTCTCCCCATTTCCCTGGATCTGTAGCTACACCCACATAGGCCTCACCATCTAGAACCTAGCCTTCTGGGTAGTAACAGCTGGGATTTACTGAGAATGCTTGCTGTGTGATGGGCGGTGTGGTTGACCCTTTACATTCTTTTTCATACAGAATGAGGTAGACACCATTATCTCCACTTACAAATAAGAATATTGAAGCTCTGAGAAGTTAAGCAACTAGGCAGAGACGCAGTTAATAAGAGAAGAGCTCAAAGTTAAGTCCAGGTTTTCTAACTCTAGAGCTTGAACTTGAACACTTAATTTGTTCTCCTCTGCTCAAGAACCTGTGATGGCCCATGACCTACTCTAAAACATACACTCCTCTGCCAAGAATTTAAGACCCTTAAATATCTGAAAACACATAGACCATTTCAACCTCATTTCCTAATACTAGGCAGCATGCACATCTTTTATAGCCAAACAATCATACTAGCATCCCTGTTCTCAGGAGGTGATAATACAGAAGAAAAGGAACAGGTAGTACTGAATGAAGTTCCCTTCATCCTCTTCTCCTCTCCTCTATTCCTTTGCTCAAGTAGTTCCCTCTCTTCCTTCTCTATACTTCTATAAGTCAGCTTAAGTTTTCCTTCATTTAAAACCTTCCCTTATCACTGGCCATACTCGTCTCTTTCTATTAGTGCTTACTTTGTATAGTATGTATGTGGTCAGCCCCATAAAACTTAGCTGTGTTATTATACTGTCAATTAACAGTTACTATTTATTGAACATTTAGTACACAAAGTACTGTTTTAAGTTGCTAACATATATTAACTCACGTACTAGTCTAGTGTATATCGGTTAACTTTTCCTTAAATAGATTGCAAACTCCGATCATTTTTCCTTTTTTAATTTCTCAGAGGACACAACAAATAATCATTTTCAATCACCATCTCTTGGTGAGCTGGGGAGGTTGAGATGCCATTCCCCCTAATTAAGGTATATACTACACTTATAACCTGAAAGCTGTGGCTTAGTTATTCATCTTTGTGCCAGAAGTAAGGCTATAGATTTACTTATCACCAAAGTGCATTTTGATACTCCCTTTTCTTATCAAGAATTGGTAATTTAGCAGCCTATTTTCTTTTGAGATCCTAGATTTTCCCCACTTTCATTACCTTTTTGATTCTGAATTTTATGTTCCAAATACATAGACTACATAGACAGTTCTAACACAGCATACATTTTTTTGACATACATTTTATGAGATACTTCTTTTTTTTCTTAAAGTCTGTTATGGATGTGATTTAGTAATGGGCAGTTTACTTTTAATGAATTTCGGAAAGTATCAAACATGCTGGTACATTTCTGGGCAGAAGTTATTTTGATTCATATTTCAAATAACAAATTTCATTATATGGAACATACACTTGTAATGCAATATGAATTTTTAACATTTAAGTTTTAATAACTTCCGATATAAGAATTCTACGTATGGAAAAAGATATGGGCAACATAAACATTTACCTTGGAAGGAAGTTCTCTGGTTTTATCAAGAAGTGATAATGATTTTAGGGGCATCCTTTAAAGTAGTGAATTCAAGTAAAAATAAGTTACCTGCAGTGAAAACATTTATTATTCAACTATCCTATCTTTGTACATAACGTATTGGGGTTGAAGTTGGGAATGGATCTTTAATTAGAAGCAAGAGGAGCAAAGACAAATAATTTTTAAAAGTAGCTCAATTTCTTAGTGCTTGTTTAACTACAAACTTTGGAAGTGCCCATTTAGCAAGAGAATCTCTATAATATATATTGTGTATGTATTATTTATCTTTCTGTTTGTATTTGTAACATAACTTTTTTTCTTAATTTTAATTTCAGGTCACTAACTTTTACAGATTACCCTGTGTACTTTTCAATATAAAATTTGAGATAGGAAGAAAAAATTATAATATATTTAAAGTATAAAAATTAAATTGAAGTAAAACAATCTATGGAGGAGTTTGAAACAATGGAGAAAAATTGTGTGTTCTGGCTTACATGTTTTGGAAAGAAGTTCAATGAACCATATCAGTTCTAGAGATTAATATCATAGGAAATAGCTGACTTACAAAGGCAGTGCATGAGGTTGTGAAGAATGCAGGCTCTAGGAAACTAGGATTTGAAACCTGACTTTCTTATCTCCTAGAAGTGTGACCCTGGCAAGTTACTTAGCTACTCTAATTCTCAGGTTCATTATCTGTAAAAGGTGACACTTATGTCAGCTGTTTCATATAGGCTTGCTTTGAAGTTTAAATGGGAAATGAAGAAATGCACTTTGCCTAGTGCCTGACATGCCAGCTCTACAGAAACCATAGCTAACTTAGTCCTCACTGTTGAGCATCTGGGACATGCTGTGGGGTGGAGGTGGGAGGCTGACATAAAGATAATTGAACTAAATAGTCAAAATTCCAAAGGCCTGAACTCTGATGGTAGGTAGCATACACCAGGGTTCTGTCAAGTGAGCCTTCGTTCCATTTGTTCAGCTTGTGACAGCATCTGAGTGTTGCCATGACTCCAGCACGGCATCTTGGGTTTTATTTTATGCTGAAAGGATCTCATGCCGTAACTATGTACTAACCTGCCAGCTTATTTTTGTATTACATTATTACATCTGTTGTTCAAAACTTTTATCTATGATCCATAGATTTCCACATCCTGTCCTGGCACAGAGCTTTTCTCTCATGGCTCCTCATCGTCAAACATAGGTGTTTTTTTCCATTAGCTAAACTCCAATAGAACCTCCTTCAACATCTTTCTAATTTTTTAAATGCTCAGTTTTAGACACTGGACACATTTTGAAATTGCATAAAGCAGAGGTTCTGGAGAGAGACTCCTCCACAGCCACCTTAATAACCACTCTTTCTCTTTAAAGGAAAGAAAGCATTTTTTGCAAGCTTAAGTTTATTTACCCTTAGAAGAGAAGCAAAGCCAAGTTACACTGCGTTCCCTAAGATAAACTAGTTTACATGTGCTCTCTCATTGGTCACTCTGTGGGTGCCATAGGTCGCCACACTCATATTGGGATAGGATGTCTAAAGATGCAGATTATTTTATGCAGGTTTATTGAGACATATTTTACATATCATAAAATTTTTGTTGATTTGCTATGATTTGTTTTACCTTATTATGTTAGACTTGGCAAAATGAACTTGTCATTAGGATTAAATACGATCATACAGTACTTGGCTGCATACCATAGGAGAGCTCAATAAGGTGGACATTATTTTCATAAATCACTTTTTCCCCAAACCTCTTTACAGAATAGTTATCTCCCAATAAAATAACCCACATGATTTCCACATTGATGGATAAACAAATCCGTCAGGACACAACTTTGTTCGGGTGACCTCTGCAAAGTGAACTCAGAGTGTTAGATGGAGGGGCTGATGTCTGACTGCGCTGCTCTTACATTATCAATTCATCTGCATGTGTCTTGTTCTACTCTTCTAACCAGAGGAGCCTAGACAGTCCCCTAATCTGATGATGTAGTAATATCTGGGCCATCTATGAATAACGAGGTAGAGGTCACAATAGTGATGACCTGTTTAAAAAGAGATCTAAGTAGAGAAATGGAAATGTGAAATTTAAGACAATACGTCAGGGGATAAGGAGAGTAAAGAAATGAGTTGGAAAAAGAGAGGGAGAAATACTGACTTACATTGAAAAGAGAAAGAAAACAATACTAATTTACCCTTCGCCTGTATGATCTCCTGCTTCTATCCTGGTGGATGCTGCTCCTCCTCTCTCCTCTTGCTGTTCTGTGTTCTGTCAGTGAAGTTTCAGGCACTGAGATGAGTGGCCTACCGCCTCGTCTCCCCTAATGGAAATAGTGACCCGTGTACACATGGTGTTTCCTCAGAGTCAGTATCTATCAGGTGTCTGATTATACCCATATCTGTTATCCTCTAGATTTTTCAAATTATGCCTCCCATGTGTAGTGGGTTAAAGACTACAAAGAAATATGCTAGTTTTTGCATCTTTTACTATTAAAGATTACAGTTATCTTGTGATCCTACAGATTATTTTGAAACCCCCTAGTGTATAGTGCTGTAAAGAAGTGTACGGTAAATTGAGTGAAAAACTAGTTCATCATGACAGCTTTTATTACCACTCTGTTGTTTCTATAATTCATTGGAAAACAGCTCCTCATTTGATTCTAATAACTTAAATATTGTGCTAGATGCTTTATATAACAGATAATGTGGTGCTCTGAGAGCCTATAGGAACTGTCGAGAATGTGTTTCTTTCCCTCCCTCTCGCCCTGCCTGTCTTAATAATAAAGTTCTGTAGTATATGAATTTGGGCTACTTTTGACATGAAGTTGATAGGTTTCTCATGCTTTTCCTTGATTTCCTAAGAACCTTTTCTGAAATTTTTACTCCCCAAATCCTATTTTTTCTGAACCCAAATTCTAAAATCACAAAATATCAGACATATGAGAGAAGAATACAGTCATATAAGCTAGAAGAAGGGCTGTATTTAACAATTGATACTGACCAGAGAAATTTGTTCATGTTCTCAACTGAAATTCCTAAGTAGTTTTGTGTTAGGCTTCATGCCAAGTGTCAGCAATCTCTGAGATGAAGAAGATAAGGCCTTTACCAATAGGAAACTACAGTAGGTGAGAGAAATATTTTGTTTTGAGATTTGATCTTCTTTCAAAGAAGAGAGTAGGTAGCTCTAGAAACTAGATCAAAGCTCAGACAAGATGAGGTAATATTGCTCTAAACTATAGACAGTGTTCAAAGTGCTTTTACACACATACATGTAATGAGATAGGTATTGTTATCGCAGTTTATGTGTAACAGAGGCACAGTGACTTGCCCAGGGTCCTACCAGCTGTTGAAGTGTTGAGCCTCCTAAAATCATTCATATACAACCTCACTAGATTTAGGAAGACCGAAGATGCAGCGGGCAAAGGGGCTCCCCTAAGTGTCCACGCATCCTTGAGTAGATCTCTTAACTTGTGTGGGTCAGTTTTCTAAACTATAAAACTAAGACTCATTTCCATTCTACAGTTCTAACATTGAAAGGATTTCTCATGTTCTGTAGAGGACAGGGCAGCGAGAGCACCTTTAGCTGTCACTTGGGCTCTGGCCCTTTCTTTGTGTATTGTCAGTCGCAGGTGCCTCTCTGGACACCTCTGTATTCATCTGTGCTCAGACCTGACCGTAGGAAGCTTCATTGTTTCGGGGGCAGCTTTACGCTGTGATTTTCACAGCAGTCACTCATCAATCCCAGTTTTTAAAGACACAAAAATAGAGCACTTTGCACAAGTACAGAGTGTTTTTATAAAGTAATGTGAATGATTTGTTTCAGAAAACATGTGAATGCTGTCTCTCAAGTAGTCAGAGAATGAATCCAAGAACCATTCCAAAAATACTGCAGTTGCACAAAATCTTTTTGAAATTCTTGCAGAGTTACTTTCAAAGCCTGGAGCCCATTCTTTGAATAGTCTTAAGGTTGGCAAAACCCTCTTCCTTTGAGAACAAATTCAGTTTTGGAAACCTCCTAAAGCCAAACTGGGTGAATAAGGTGGAAAAGAACAGTTTAAGTACGTTTAACCACCCTGGATTTTTGATCAAAAACAAGATGTAACCATAAAGTCATAAGAGTTTCTGGCAATACTTACACATCACTTCTTATACTTCCATATTTAGGTTTGTTACTTTTTAACCTTGTTGTAAAGAGTAACATATAATAGTTATTATTCTGCCCTAAAATCATTTTTTAGTGTTTATAATATACCCAGGTGAGGTTGAACATATCATAAGCACTGAAAAAGAAAAATACTTTGAGGATGCAAATGTTACACATGGTAAGTCTTTTTCTTGAGGCATATATCCTATGTGTTATGGAAAACAATTTTTGAAAAAATTTCCATAAATGTAGACAGTGAAAGTTCAGCTATCACAATCTTCTTATACTATTTTCCACTTCGTTACACAATGTGGGAATGTATTTACCAGTTACATTTTTCCAGATCCCCTCTTCATATCATAGTGTTTCATTGTATGCAGGCCGTACTCCTGACTTGCCCACATGGTAGCTATCAGTTTCCAGAATGAAACTTTCCATTTTTGCTAAGTGTCACCTGCTAGTTAATATCAGCAAGCTGATTGGTCTACTACTGGTAAGTCCCTGAGTGTACCAGCTTGTTCAAGCATATTTTCCTGCCCTTGTTCTTGACGTTTGGTCAGAATAGATTTATTACATAGCATTTTTATCTTAGATCTGATTTTAGTACTGCATTGTTCTATGAATTTGATGTGCTATGTCTCCACTCTTTTCTAATCCAGCATAATTCAACAAGCATTTCCCCATTGCTTACTCTATCCTGAGAAGAAAGGCTAAAGAGATGGGTGCAATGTGCTTTAGGAGCTGCCAGTGTCGGGGGAGGAGCAGAACACACACACACACACAACTAATACCATGGGATAAGAATTTCACAGTAGTTTTCAGCTGCTAATGGGAACAAAGATGTAGCAGCATTTTTCCTTGAGGTGAACTAAGCAGTGATACTTGAAGTGAGGTTGATAAATAAGAAAGCATTTGGCCTCAGCTGGATAGAGGAGATCATTCCAGGCCAGGAAAGAACAAAGATAGGACCTTGAAAGTTCAAAATTGTATTTTTGATCCCTACCTAGGAGCCTTCTGTGGCTAGACTGGCTGGGGCAGGAAGACCAGCAGCAAGAACACAATGGGAAGGACGCGGAGCCCCCATTCAGAATTCTCCTCCTCACTTTGTTCTCTTTGCTTCACTTCCGGCTTTGGCTCTACTACTGATTCTTTGAAACTTCAGGGAAATCGTTCTGTCTGGTCTTCAATTTCCTCCCCTGTAAAGAGAGAGGGCTGACTGACCTGATTTGTTAGATCCCTTCCAACCTGAAGAGTGCACGCCTTTGAAGAAACTGCCCTACTTCTCTGCTCTCCTCTGTAGCCTTTGTGTAAAGAATTCTATCAGACTGAACAAACTAAGGAAAGCGTTTTGAATATGAATAGAATCCTTGCTTTCTTACTTGCTTTGGCCTCTTTTATTTTTTCCCTTTTATTTCTTTCCCTGGGTAAACCTATACCTGGTTAAGGCAGGACTGCCGAACATACCTCAACTCTCTTACGCATTTATAGATACACATCAGCATTCATGTGGCGTTCAGACAACCCTGCTTTGCCATTGGCCACAGGTGACAGGGCCATGGTGCCTCTGGACCAGTTATACTAGAAATGTCTAATCAAATAACAACGTAAACGTGTAATACAAAAGGGCACCAGACTCATTAACAGTAGAACTGCACGTTTCTCCAGTATAGTTCAGGTCTGAAAATAATCATATATTGCACTAGAATACAGAATACAATTGAAGGTTAACAAGCCTTTTTCCTCAGAAGTGAAGTCAGGGATACTAGCTTACCACTTCAATATAATAATTATTATAGCATTTAAAAAACACTTTATATTTTTTAAAATCCTTTTATTTACACCAGTAGTTGAATTTAACACACATTGTTTTTGAGGGCCTACTATTGTTAGGCACTGTGCTATGTTATAAGGATATTAGGATGTTATTAGGACATGGACCCTGCCCTCAAGGTCATCAGAGCAGATTTCACTGTAACTTAAGCAATATCTTAATATGACATTAAATATGAGCTTTAAGCTGTTGTGATAAATAAGAATATGTACAGGCATTTTTAAGAGAATAGTGGAAAAGAAACTAGCCTAGTGTGGGACTGAGTAAAGACTTCTTAGAGGAAATGATAATACCTAAATCTTGAAGGAAGAATAGGAGTTAGCCTTCCTCCCCCTAGAGAGAGAAAGAGACTGTGCGTGTGAGAGAAAGAATGTTCTGTCCTGAAATAATAGCCTAAATGAAGTGAAGTGAAACAGCCTTGTGACTATGAAGAACTAATATTACTAGAACATAAAATGTATGATACTGAATGCCAATAAATGAGACAGGAGCCATCGATTGGGAGGGTAGGTGGCCTAGTGATTAAGCTCTATAAAAACTCTAGAACAACAAGATTTGATGAGCAAATGAAAGTGCTAGGAGGACAGTTCTCCCAGAGAGCACACGAAAACTTCACAAGCCCATGTACCTTGCCCTACGCATCTCTTCCATCTGGCTGTTCTTGAGTTGTAGTCTTTATAATAAACGGGTAACAGTTAAGTTTAGCGTTTCCATGAAATCTGTGAGTCATTCTAGCAGATTATCGAACCTCATGAGGAGGTCAAGGGAACCCCTGATTTATAGTCTGTTGGCCTGGAACTTGCAGCTGGTGTCTGAGGTGTGGATAGTCTTGAGGGCCTGAGCCCTGAACCTGTGGGATCTGTGCTAACTCCAGGTAGTTAGTATCAGAATTGAACTGAATTAAATTGTTGGATACCCAGTTGGTATCTGAAGACTTAGAGAATTGGTTGCTGGTGTCAGAAAACAAAAGGTCAGAGCTCAGAAATAGATTTTGGAATTATCAGCATACAGGTTAATCATATAGGTAAAATCATGAGAGTGGGTGGAATTTTCCAATGCAGAGAAAAGTAGAGGACCAAAGTGAGAACTTAGGAGTGACCCTACATTGAGATGAAGGTCAAAAAAGAGACCACAAAGGTGGAGAACAAACAGCACAGCAGAAAACAAAACAAAAATTAAACAAAATGAAATAGAAATATGAAAAAAAGCAAACAAGGGAGGAGAATCTCAAGAGGGTTAACAGTGGCAGGTTCTACCAAAAGCAGCATCAAGAACTAAAATGCTCTTAGCATTTAGCAATGCAGGGATTACCAGTGAACTTTGTCTGAAAAATTGCAGTGGAGCAATGGGAATGGTGGCCAGACTCTACTGGACTGGGTTAATGGGAAATGAGGACGCAGACACAGTATGGGTAGACTGTTGCTTCAAGAGACTTGGCTGCGAAGTTAAAGGAGAGAAAGGTAACTAGAGAAAATGAAGTCAAAGGAAATTTTGGTGTTTAGATCAGAGAGCCATGTTAGCCTGTACATAAACTAGGAAGAAAAGCCAGATGAGAGGAAAAAGACGAAGATGTAGCACAAAGGTGGAATAACTGAACAAGCCCAGAGGTACCATAAAATGGGCTTGCACATCGAAAGGAAGGAGACCTTGTCCTTCTGAACCTGGAAGAAGGTACAGATGCAGGAGATGCAGACAGAGGCAGTCCTAAGTCAAGGGAAGTTGTGGCTGCCCTTGTCCGAATACTTCAACTTCCAATTTTCTTAGTGAACTTGTTATCTGGCCCCGTTCATCCAGAAGGATGAGCTGTGTTTGGTTAGGAGCTTGGAATTGTTGGAGAGGAAAAAACTTTTCCTCTTCCCTCCTAGCTTCTTCCAGCTTGTCTAGGGATTACATTGACTTGAAGCTAATTTAACAGGAGAAAATCAAGGTAACAGAGGTTCAGAGTATTCCTCTTGCACTGGCCGTTTCTCAAGTAACTTTAATTCAAAATAATCAACATGCCACCTTGGCATATTTGGAGGCAGTCTGCCCCACTCTCCATCAGGAGCCCCAAGAATGTTTGGAATACAAATTGAAGGACTAGGAGAGGAAGATGTATGAGGAATACTGAGTGCCCAGGCGACAGCAAAGACACCAATCACAAATAAGGGCTAATTTGTCCCCCTCACCAGTGCTGAGAAAGAATGCAGGGACTCGAAGTTATAAAGGCTCATTTTGAGCTGATCTTGTTGTGTTTGTGCTGAGTGCAGAAAGACTGGCATAAGTGGAAACTGAAGGAGATCAATCACATATATGGTGTGAGCTGCTTCAGGAAACAAATCCAGAAGGGACTGATAGGCTAGGAGAGCATGGAAACATCAAGGACTGTTGTCCGTCTCTGGGGCTGAAAGCACACGTGGTGGCATGCTGAGGGGTGGGGACTGGAAGGATAGGAGATTAGGGGCAGACAGTAGGAGGCCAGAGATGTCCGGGCAATCTGAGCAAGGACAAAAGCCAGGCATTGAGCATGCTTTATGTGAAGAGAAAGTAAAGGCCAAGTTGTTGGATGTCAACCCCACAGGTACAGAATGATCCAGGTATCAGAGTTCTCAAGAAAGAGAAACTGATCAGTAAGTTAGAGCATGAAGGCAATAAGGAACATTAAATGCAGCCAGGAAAAGAGTCACCCACAGGAGGTCACACTTTCTGTATGCTGATTATAGGTGAACATTGATTTTTTTTTAACTCAACTGAATTAATACAAAAACAATTAGAAACACAAGTATTCAATAAGATGACTGATTCCCAGAAATAAATCTTAAATCAGTTACCAGAAATAACAACTTTTTTAAAAAATAATAAATTGGAGGAAAAGGTACAGACAAGCAACAAAAATATATAAAATATCCATAAATAAATTTGATAGGATTTAAAGTAAAACAATATACATACTAAAAAGACAACCTAACTGGAGAGTTATACCTTCTTTAAAAAAAAAAAAAAAAAACTGACATTATAAACATAGCTGTGTTTCTTAAGTTCATAAGTTCAGTGGAACTAAACAAATCTCAGTGACTAAGAAAACATTATAGAATGAGTCTAAAATTCTTCTGAAAGAACAGGCATATAAGAATAGCCAGACTACATCTAAATGACAGAAGACAGGTTCATGATATATTCTTAAACTATAGGATTTAAATGTAGCATATTACCCCCAATCTTATCTTCAATCACCTTCTTTACCTGAGTATTTACATCAGTCATAATTTTGAAACAAACTCATTCAAAACCCTGTTTAAAATACATTAGCCAAGGTATATTCAAATTAATGCATTATAAAACTTGGAGATATTTTTGTGAGCCTCCTGTTTAAAACCCCTTCCTAAATGTTTACTTGAGATCTGCTCCAGTTTAGAATATTATGCATAACTGGTGTCTCAAACTCTAATGCCCCCTTTCCTTCTTCTCTTTTTAAAAGGACTTTTAAATAAATTAACATCTATGATTAGGAGAAGTCTGTTGTAATGTTGACAACTACAGATATTTTCAACAAATAGAACAAAAATCACCAGTAATTATACCTCCCAAAGAAAACTCAAATATGGTTCGTGTTTTGATTTTGGATAGTGCATTTAACTAATATAGACACGTCATTCTATAAGGTAGCATTATATAATCATCATTAAGGGGGATTACTTTCCCAGATGTGCTGGTTTATGCTGATAAATTTACCACTCTCCCCCAGCCTTCTTCATGAAATTGCTGGGTGAAAGAAACAAAAGTAATTGATTGGCTTCCCAGTTGGCCCAACTTTCTCGACTTGGTTCACGCTCAGATAAGTAGTTCCCATACTTCAGTGGATATAAGACTTGGGTCTTAAAACTGTCTGGTATAGGGTTAAGAATGGGCATTGTTACAAACTCCTCTTCCCCAACCCCCGGGTGGTTCTGTCTGACTTAGAGGGTCCTTAGGCCTCACTTTGAGAACCACTGATTTATGGAGTTCACAGACTGATCTTACCAGAAACCGTGTGGCACAAACACACCTAAATAACCCGTCGTGAAGGAGAGAGAAGTCCGTCAGCCTCATTTGTATGCTCAGTCTCGGTTCTGGTAAGTGTAGTTTCAGTCTGTGTATTTGTGTCCTCAGCCAGGGGCCCTCCAGGCAAAACCTTGAGGCTGTGGCACCCTCCCCCATCCTCTTTCACACCTTATCTCCTCTGTCTCCACAGACACCCTTTACCCAGGTCACCCACTACTGTCCCAGTGGCGATGGTGACACAGCTGGTCGCTTTCCTATACCATCCCTCGCTCTCCCTCAGCTGTGATGGAAAGATGCCACCAGCGACTGCATGCACCTGTGTCATTACATTCAGATCTGTAAAAGATACAGATGCTTTCCAGTACCTTCATCCCCAAAACTGATTCCGAAGGAATAGACATGGAACACTTTGGGGTTGGGGGGGGGGGGCGGGGGGTGGGCAGGCAGGAGTTGTGAAAAGGAAATTCGGGTATACTACAAAATCGGGGCCCTAGCCATTTTCTCCCAATGTTGAGCAAACCATACTATACAGATAGCTTAAAAATAATAGCTGGCCTTACAGCTTAGAAAAGACCTTTTTTTAGTGGCTGTTCTAAAGTAATCTGCTTGTTTGATACCTGAAGCCATTCAAGGACAGGGTAGGGCTTATTGTTATGTAAGAGCTTTTTCTGGTGAACAGAATTCTGTAGGTTTTTGTTCTACGAATTGGCAAGAACGTCTTGCAGATAAGGGGCAGGTACCAGTTGTGGCATATATTCATGATTGACAGATTCGAAGAATCTCATCTGTGGAGAGAGCTCATCTTTGCACATAGAATTTCATATTTGGTTTCAAACCCACATACTGCTTGCTTTTTAGGTCGGTGCAGAATTGTCACTTCTCTGTTCACGAGGTCTGACCTAACACTGTGAATTCTCAAAGGCAAGTGTGCACATCTGTGGGAAGCCCAGAGCACCTGACTGCCCGAGACTTTGTTGACACATAGTACTGATGGGCCAGAGGAAGTCGGCAGCAGAGCTGTCGCATCACTGCCTGTGTCTACTGCTGCTCTGGTTTCTGTCAAGACTCTCCCTTGGGTGTGAGCTAGAGAGACTGGAGTGGAGCAGCTGCGGTGGGAGGCACAGGCCAGATGCAGGTCTGGCTCCATCATCCCAGCTAGAGTCACAGCAGCTCATCCATTTGGATTCCTTCTGTTCACAATTACCACTAGCTTCATGTTGACCCATGTCATTGTGAATCTCTTTTCCTTCATCCCCAAGAAAACTTAATCTGGACCAAGAATTAAGATAGGGAATGCCATGTCTGTTTCTTCCTCTGCTCAGAGTAGCCAGAGCAGCTAGGCTCCCAAATAAAAGGAAATGGAGATATCAAAGTAGGTGCCTCCTCTGTGGAGTTCATGACCTCTCCCAAATCCCATACTGGATACTCCAACATCCAACAATGTGCCTAGAGGTGATTTAGTCCACTTTAACCCTAAATACTGGAGAGGAGGAAAATAATTTTTCCTGTACTCTTTTAAATTTTTAGCTGAGTCTCCTATAATAAAAGACAGATTAACAAGAGAAAAACAAACAAGTTTATTAACATGTATACCTCATGTATACACGGAAAATATCCAGGGAAAAATTAGTAATTCCCAGAGGCCATTAGGATTAAGTACTATCTTAATAAGGAAATGGGAAGGAGGATTTGGTCTCTCAGGGGAGAGTAAATGATTTTTAGGAAAGATGAAGGGCCCATAGACTAGATGAGAGGTGTGATAGTTTGTGACGAAGTTTGTCTGGAAGTGGCATTGACTTCTCAGCCCCTTTCCTGTGAAGAGTCAGTCCTCTCTAGTTGATGAAACTCCTAGGGAGAGATTTATGACAATTCAGGGTTTTTTTTGGAGGATCTGTCCTCAGGCAGATAAGGGAAGTTCAGAGGAAGCCTTTCTCTGTGTATGCTGTTCTTCAAGTGCCTGCCGCTCAAAATAACCAGTATATTCCAAATGGTGTCTTTGGGGTGGCGGGTCCTGCTCCTTTTCAGCAATAACACATAATGCTGATACCTCCCCTGAAGAGCAGCTAGATTTCACTTATATTTTTAATTCAGTTACAATCGTTAATCCTTTCCCGGTTTGAAATGGATATTATGTCTATCTGTTGTTCTGAAAAAGAAAGAATCCTATCTTCTAGAGCTACACACTACAATCATGAAAGATGCAAAGATAATGTGGGCATTTGCTTCTAAATAAATAGGAGGTGGGAGGAGTGGGCAGGGATACAGATGAAACAAGACTGGCCACGAGCATATAATCATTTTTCTTTGCATATGTCATAAATTATCAGAGGTAGTGGTTGGAAAGTTTTCTGATCATTTGTGAAAATAAGTGGGTCCCTTTAATTACTCAGTCAGCTGTTATGTAAATCAAGCATTAATCCCTCCAAAGTAGGCCAGTCTGAGTTTCCCTGATGAAGTCTATGACTGATCTTCAAACGCTGCTCCTGTTCCTCTTGTCAATACCACCTAGTTCCATAGGTCACATAGAAAATGGATCTAGGGGGGAGGGAAAGAAGGGGGTAAGTAAGGGAAGGGTTTAATAATATAAATGACGCGTGGACATGCACAACGGGGTGGGGATTGACTGTGGGGGAGGGGTGGGTGGGGTAAGGGTGAGATATGGGCGAAAAAGTGGGACAACAGTAATAGAAAAACAATAAATCAAAAATATTTTTTAAATGATTGAAGAAAATCAAGACTAAATATATTGTGATATCTGAAAACTATGCAATTCACATTTAAGTGTCCATATATAAAGTTTTATTACGATATTAAAAAAAAGAAAAGAAAATGCATCCACTCCTAAGCTCCTTTTACCCAATGTTTTTTAAATAAAAATTTTAAAAAAGAATATGTTTTCTGAACCCAAGTTTCACGTGACAGAGAGAAGCTGTGCCCACTACAGGTCTGTAGCACGTGCTGTGGGCGGCAGGACCTGGTGTGGAGGCGAGGAAGCCAGGCCCTTAGCAAGACACTGAAATATGATAAACATCCCTTGTGAAGACGCCACTCCCAGAAACCGTGCATTGGGCTAAGCTTACGAAGACAGATTCTGGACTAGATGATTCTCTTTAAGCTTTACCTGTGTCATTTCAGAGGCGTAAGGTGAAGGAAGGCAATCCTGCTTTCTTCCCATTTCTTGGAATCTACACTATTTAAGCATTGCCCTTTAAACTCTTAACAAAGTGAAGCCAGCTAAGGCCTGATGGCCCCTCCCAGCATTAATAAGGAGCTCATTCGGTCTTACTAAGGCAGACTCCACTACCTTTCACCCAGTTTCGCAAGGAGCAGCATTAAGGCTTCCTCAATGAAAATGTTTCTTCTTTACTGTAACCTTTGTGGGACGGATATATCAGACCTTTGTCTGGAAGAATTGGAAGGGTGAGCCACTGCCTTGCTAAAACTGCCCCTGACTAGTTCAGTCTAGGTTTGCCAGAACACGATCCAACCCCCAGTAGAAAATTTATCTGGCCTTTCCTATGCCAGTCTTCCCAAGTCCAGGAATTTCAAGTAAAGTGCATCCCTTCTTGTTGCTATTTATACTGTCTGGTGTAGCCAAAAATGGCTCTGGGCTGGAAATCAGAATGCCTGTTGCTGGTTTAAGGAATGTGGGAACTTACAGGAAATGAGGGGAACATCTTCCTGGAAATACAGACTCGTTGTTAGATCCAGACCCTGACCCGCAGGGACTTGTGGTCTAAGGAGGGGAAAGACAAGTAAACAGCAGCCCATTTGTAATTTTCAAGCAAACCCCATGTTCAAGTGTACAGTTGCCATGACTGTCACGCCTTAGAAGGCACTGAGGAGGAGCATCACAAAAAAGGAGGGTCAGTTCTCAGGGCACCAAAGAGGTTGGGGGAGGCTTCCTGTAGGAGGAGGCCCCAGCCAGAGCTAAACCTTGGAAGATGAACAGTGCTGTCCAGGGTCAGGGGACAGGTCTTGGGCAGCCCGAGCACAGGTTTGGAATCAGGGCAGGAGTTAAAAAGGCAGCAAGGGAGGTTTCAGCTTGCGGAGGGCCACCTGTCCTCATCTTCAGCTTTATTCTGCAGGCGCTGGAGAACACAGGGGTGTTTATGGGGTGAGACTAGGAGAAAATCACAGGGCAAAGTGATTTTCCATGTGGATGGAAGGAGGCGAGATGGGAAGAGGAAGCATCACGTATACTCAAGCGAGGTAGGGAGGTGCAGTGGTCCAGGTATGAGACATTGAGGACCCCAGCTAACCCAACAGGAGGGAGCATAACTGGAAAACATCAAGGAGGTAAAATCCACAGGTCTTGGTGGCTGGCTGGGTTCGGTGGAAGACAGTCAAAGTCTGAGAGTAATGGCGGTTCCAGTCACTCAGTGTTGTGTGGTCGGTCCCTCAATGTTCTCATCTTTGTTTGCTTATTTGTGAAATACCAATAACACCTGTCTTACATACTTGCCTCATAAAGCTGGCATGGGGCTGGTATGGTATCGTGGTGTGGGTGTGAATGTTCTTTGAGAACAGCGATGTAAAGGTAAAGTCATCTGGAAAATCCAGTAGGAAGGAGTGGCGAGGAAGAGGCAGAGGACAGGTGCTTTCCAAAGGAATATATTTTCAGCACAGGTAGAAATAATTGCATAGTTGTTGTGGGAGAAATTAAGGACAGGAAGTAAGGATGTTAGATGTCTCTTCAACAGCAGTGAGGAGTTGTTAGTTCTACAATTATTCCATATTTTGGTGCCTATAATAACAATTGCATAACAAATCATTGATATATGATATTTATATCATGTGTGATATGTTGTGATATAAATATTGAAGAATTCCATATCATTGACAATAATATGTAAAAAACACAGGGATAGATTCCAGAGAAAAGCAAATACAGGTAAGAGACAGTTAATAGGTTTTTTAGGTTACATTAACACTTTCAACCTTACAACGTGAAATAACCAAAAATGTACTTTTTTATTTGTTGCCATAGGATAGCATGAACTGTTCTTCCCTTGGGCAAGTGTATCTAATTTGGAAGTGTTTTGGTTAAACCAAAGCCTTTTATAGGAAACTGTTTTCTCTTACATGTACGTAACCTATTTTTAAAAAGTGACAGTACCGTTCTTCTCTAGAAGTTGAGTCCCATTAGTTTTTCATTAGAAGGGAACCTGAGTTTTAACAATACATAGCATGTAAGCAAAGAGGATGTTCATGTGTGCTAATGACATCCACAGGCCCCGTGTCCACTTTGATCGCTGTGGGTGGGTAGTGTGGCAGGAGGTGGAAAGCTGACGTCCGGGAAATTCCTGTGGGGCACAGACGGTCAGCATCCTGAGCTGTCCTCAGGCACATGCAATTCTGAAGCCAGGAGGCCCGGTGTGAGTGGGGTAACAAAGGGAAGACCGGCTTCTGGAGCATTCTCTGTTGCTAATTTGGACTCTTGTGGAAACTTTTAACTCTGCTGCAATACCCACAAACCTTGGTCTTTTAGCTCTCTGGCTTTTGATTTTTTCCCCCCTGAATGGAACAGAAAGGGTTCCAGAAAAATGGAGGGTATAAGAGGAAAGACAGCGCCTTAGTCATTACAAATCACAGCCAGGGAGGAAGGCAGGAGGCAGCTCATACCTCCAATACTTTCAGTTCAAATGCCTCCTCCACCAGCTGAGGGCCAAAGGAGCACAGCTCGTCTCCATGGAGACAGGGGTTCTCAAAACCAAAGCAAACACTCCTCTCTTCTCAAGTCAGCTTTTAATGGCCCTGGGCTTTTTAATACTTTTTTTTTTTAAGCCTTAAATGTTACTGTGCTATTAATAGGTAAAATATTTCCTGCTGGATAACTACATGTATTTCTGGCATGATATGTTTCCTCTCTCTCCAAATAAAAGTTATCATAGGTATGGTAACAAAAGAAATGAGATTTATTTCAAGAGGAATTTGTGTTGACATAAAGGAATGTTCTGCCCATGAAGTTTGCTAGCAATGTCTCTCTCCTGGGTGTCTCTGTCTCCTCCCTTCTCCCTTTCTCACTTACCGTCTGGTCCTCATTCCTTCTCTTCCCTGGACAAGTACCTCTCAGTCGGGTTCTCTGACATTTCTCTCTTCCAGTCTCCGTCTATCAGAAGACAGACAGTGATTTTCTCAGGAGTCTCATTTTTTATAAGCTGTGCCTCATCCATCTCAGGAAACCTGTTTTCCTCTCATAAATTTGAAACTCCTCTGCTCATCCACACCTTTATCCCTCCATCCTTGTAATTATGCTCACCTCCCAGGTTCTTATACTACAAACACCTCTCTCTCTCTCTCTTTCTCTCTCTCTTTTTTTGTATTCCTGATACACAAGTTACTTTTTCTTTCCTCTCTCCCTTCTTACACACTGAATTTTTTTTTATGACTTTTGCCTGAAGCCCTCATTCTCCCCATGTCATGTGATCCTTGGTCCTCTTTTCCTTTAAAAGGGGACTCCAGATTGAAATTCTCTGTGTTCTCAATAATCCAAATGGAGGCATTAACATTTTTTAGTCTGGATTTTAACAGGGTTGATGTAACAGTGAGTTTTGCTTTTTGTGTGTGCTTAAACTGTTTGTTTCAACTGTAAATCTATTGAGAACAGGGATAATCCTTAGTATCCAATTGGCTATTTATCTTGGGTGTAGGATCTCTTTAGAATACAGATGCTTAAAATTAGACCAAATTCCCATTTGAAAGTTTCACTTGTGGCCTTACACAAAGCTAGGTGAAAGAACTTTTTAGCCCCGGCTGGTGTGGCTCAGTTGGTTGGAACATCGTCCCATAACCAAAAGGTTGCAGGTTCAATTCCCCCATCTGAGAGGCAATGAGTCGATGCTTATCTCTCACGTGGAGGTTTCTCTCCATTCCTCTCTTTCTAAAAGCAATGAAAAAAATGTCCTTGGGTAAGGATTTTAAAAAGGGGGGGGAGGGGAGAAGTTCTTAATTATTCTTAAATTTTAGAGTTCCTACTCTGGGTAATAGGCACAGTTGTGAATTTGACCAGTTGCAAGTTCAGTTTATATAAACATCTTTCCTTCATTTTATCAGTCAGAATTGTCCTTAATTCCAAATGGCTATTTTGATTTATCACGTGGCATATTCTTTTTCTATATTACCTCCCAATTGCTGTCCATTATCTAGGTTTTAATTTATAGTTATTTCTAAAGTACCTGAGGTACTTCTCAATTCTATTTGATATTTATGATATTTAAATATGTACCATGGTAGCTGAAGAAATTAATATTATACTTTTTCTAAGTATTTTTTCCTGGATTTCATGCCCTTTGCATTTCTATCTTTCTGTCTTGGTAAGTTTTCCATTCTACTTTTAAAATCTAGTTCTTCCTCAAACACATCCTTCAGGCCAAAAGCTTTAATTAAATAGGTGTCCTCTAATATATCTTAGGTATATGAAAATTGGCATTCAGCAATTGCTGGTTTTGAAGCTGTTTTGAAGAACAGCTTCAAAAAAGGAGTGAAGGTAGAAATACAAAACAAGAATACTTAAAGACCCTGCCCCTGAGAAAATTATATTCTGATTTGAAGAATAAAATTTCTATTTTTAGAAACAAATTTTATTAGCAGTGAGCAATACAACATAATAAATAATGTTTACATGCTGAGGCTGTAAATTAAAAGGAATCACATCAGAGCATCAAGATACCTTTTCTGGGAATTGGAAAAGTCAATTACTGCCTCCTTGATACATTTTCTCATCTCAAAATACCACTGCTGAACATTTTTTTATTTGATTATTATTTCGCTTACAATTGTTTCTTCCACCAACAGAGACAGTGTGCTCAAGTTTCCACACGGTTTCAAATTATTGCTCACCTAACTAATGATCAGTTTGAAAACTAAGTTTGCACACGTGGTGATTTAGTGAAAGGGACCATGAAAAGGCCGCCTTATTCTCCCCTCTCCCACCTTCAGTGTGGCCCTCTTCCAAAAGAACTTGTAAATCTTGGGAAGGAGTTCACTATATAGGTTTTGAGACAAAATTCAAGCCCAAGCCCTGTATCAGATGCTGAGTGTTGTTCTGCACTGCATATACGTATACTCAGAGTTGTCTGGTCAACGAGTGTTAATTACACAACTTCTTATATCCAGACATTGGGGCCAATACCAGAAGGGTTGGTGACTGGACATGTCCTGGTGTAGTTAGGAAGGATCAGAGAGGATATTCCAGGCCAGAAGAACCAAGAGCCAGTGCAGAGAGGATGGAGCGTGATGTAAGGGAGGCCGTGGTGAGACCGATGCGGCTGGAATGCAGAATTCTTTTTGAAAAGTAGAGGGAGACTGCAAAACTCTGAAGGTCTTGGCTCATCTCCAGATGCCTTAAACTGATGCTAACTAGATAGAAAGCCATTGTTGGTTCTGGACCAGTGGCCTGGCATCATGGAGCCGCTATCTCAGGAAGATGAATCGGGCATTGATGTCCCAGCAGACATGGAGAGGGCGACCCTGGAGGTCACTGCGGTGTTGCCAGCGGTTGAAGGGAAACGTCTGCAGCTGTTTTCTACTGTTGACTCCACTTTTAAACCAGTGGCAGAAGCCCTTGTGGATGTGTCTTTTAAAATATAAGCTCATTTGAGTTGGGTTTCTATCCTCTCAGAATCAAACTGTCATTTAAACACTTGGGGGGCAATGTGAGTTGCCTTAGGCTTTGAAAGAAATGCAGTGGTTTAGGAAAGAGAATTGGAGAAGATACAAAGGTGGGAATGAATTGCATGATTGTTCATGGAGCGATGACTTGTCCGTGTTCCTGAGTTCCGAGGGAAGCTCAGTGAGACCAGGTGAAAGAGATGTGCTGGGGCCAGTTTGGTGGCCTGCGGCAAGCCGTTCTTCCAGCCCTGGTACTGCAGCTGAGGGTTAGGTATTGCTCCTTTGCCCTGGCCTTGTGCTTGGGCCTCAGCAGAAATGGTATCCAACTGGCAGACTCCTTCCTCTACAAAATCAGGTATTCTTTTTGTCCTTTCAGGCTGTTTTGGTTTCAGATGCAGTTTACCAACTGCTAACAGAGTACTTACTGAGTTTATTATACTAAAACTAGATTCGCAAAATCCCTCCCACCAAACTACATTTCCTCTTACATTCCCTGTAACTGTTCGTGGCAAGGCTGTCATCTTCATCCGCCAGATGAATAACCTTGGGGTTATCTTGGATGTTCTTACCCATTGCTTGCTCTCCGTACTCCTTCTGGTGTTATCTGTGGGTCACCTCCCCATTGCAGTGTCTGCTTCTTGCCACCAAACTTGTTCCCTCCCCCAGTCTGCCTCCAGCCTCCCCTCCCCTCCCCCACCATTCTCATACACTGATTCAGATACAGTCCTCCAGAAGCACCCGTCTCCTCAGCCCCTGCCCCCACCGCCACCACCGTGATCTATGTGTGGGAAAAGGTGGGCACTTATTATCCCATTGTTTCATTCCTTCTGTTTAAAAGTCTTCTGTTAATCCCTTCTGTGAACCAAATGAAGTCTTAAAAGTAGCTCTCTCTTTAGGAATCAAACTTCACAACATCCTAATTTCTGCTTCTTTCTGCTCCCTGTACTCCCAATAAAACCAAAGTGCTAGATTCCCTTGTGTGTGTGTGACTCTTCTGTGTGCCCTGTAGTTCTCATGCCTTTCAGTTTCTCCACAGTCCGGATTATATGTACCCAGCTCAAATGTCAATCCTCCCACAGCATGCTTTGCACAAATACAATGTTTCTTTAAGGTAGAGAGGTGGCACAGATGACTGCAATGTGATAATGGAAGGTTTCATTTTTTTTTTTCCATCCAAAGAAACTGTTTTCTTTTTATTGTTTTATAAGACAAATAGAAATATAATTCACACTTCTGGTTTCTACTGAAATGTATTCAGTAGAACTGCAGTTTATAATATTTGTCTGCCAAATTAGAAAAGACGTATTAACCCACCCCCACATAAGCTCATGCTAATACCCTCCACAAAACTTCCCTGTGTCTGCTCTTTACAATTAGAAGAGATTTCTGAGCTCCCAAGGCACCTTATGGCAGGTGTCCCTTACAACCTGTATTATGCTTGATTTACCTGATAAACGAAAATTCCCCCAAAAGACTAAGTCCCTTGCAAGCACAGCATCTGGCATTATATACACATAGTAGGAATTCAAACATTCGAGGAGAGTAAATCCACCTGTTTTTATGACCTACTCTGTATTTTACATCTTCCCTATGAGAATATTAATAAGTATGTTTTTATAAATGTTTATCAAAATAGTATAGTACATGGAAATTTCTAATGAACTCGATCCCCCTTCCCATTCTCTGCTTCCCAGTAGCTTCTTTTAAAACTACACCTGATTTTAGGTGTAGTGGTTACTTTATTAGCTATAAAAATGTGTGCATCCTGCTCCTTTTTCCTTACCAATTTTAAACCTTATCCCCCAACTTCCTGTTTTGATGGAACATAAGCATCAACTGACACTCATTGCCTGCCTCCCTCTTCCCACTCCCAGTTTTAAATAGGCATGTAGTTCTTTCTAGTTCCTATTTTTGTACATTTATCTCTTGGAAGAATACATCACCCTCAATCTCTTTTTAAATCAATTTGACTCCACACTTTTTAGGATAAGAAATTAGGAACCTCTGCCCTTCTTTCACTTTTACAGCTGATATTTTTTTCTTTAATAATGCCTCTTTTTTTCTGTTTAGAACTTACGTTCATTTGATATGAAAATGCCTGGCTTAGGCATGTCTTATTGTTCCCCCTCACTTTTTCTCCTTTTATATTTCTGTATCTTGATGCTATCTTTCAGCCCTTCAGTTAAATATATAGGTCTGATTGAGAAGGTAGCATTTGAGTTACAAAGGAGATGGGGGAGAAAGCCACCCGGTGGCATAGAGGGTGGAGCATTCCAGCGGGAACAGCCAGTGGGAGCGTGGAGTGACAAAAGGGATCCAGAGCGATCAGGATCCGGGATGTGGCAGGTCACAGAGTGCCTTGTGATCTGTTAAGGATCTGGACTCCCAGAATTGAGGAGTTCAGGAAGGTTCCCTTTTCCACAACATTGTGATTTGTGTTTTGTGCCCTACCTTCTTTCTCTGATGGTATTTATTATAAGGTTTGGGGGCTTCGTTTTTCTTGTATTGAGTTTTCTGTTCTCTGAAGTCCATTTCCTAAGAATTTTACTTTCTTCTTGGTTTATCTCAATCTTTTCTGTAAGACTTCAGATTTTCTTCAAATTATCTGCCATTGCTTTGTTGCCATTTCATAGCTAAGGGGGAGGGACTAGAGTAGCCTTGGAGGAACGTGGGCAGGGAGCTGGCCCTTCACCTGGAGACGAATGTATGGAAGAGGGAAGGATGAGAAGAGATTTACTCTGGGGCACTACCCTCAATACTAGATACCCTGGTTTTCTGCACCTGACCTGTTCAATTATTAATTGACACCCTTTCTGATATCTTCCCCACAGGGGCTAAGTATCTGATTGCCATTTGGGTCTGAGGATGGTGGTTGGGGGCCGGAGTGGATGGGAGAGTAAAAGATTTCTCACCGGAACACCTTTAACGTAACCCGATGTTTTCATCAGTTCCTGACTTCATCCTCTTGTAGCACCTCCCCGAACACCAACAAACAGATCACTTTTCTCTTCCATGGATGCTCATGTTCTCGGCAACAGTTTCCTCTCCTTGGCTGTAAGGATTAAATTGTACTTGACTTGCTACTTTCTATTTTCCAGACATTTGGGGAAATCACCCTTTTGTTGAGTTTCCCTCCAGTGTTGTAACAGGATTATTACTTCTTTTATAAAAACTTTTTTTTTTTTTTTAAACAGAACTCAGAAAGGAGGGGCGAACATTTGGGCTCCTGTTCTCTATCTTAAACTAGAAGCCTGTCAGGTTTCACTATAGGTTTTACTGAAACCAAAAAAATACTGTTTTTGACATTCCTTTCTTTTCTGCCAGTAAACCTATCAGGGAAAACAAAAGTTAATTTGTCATTAACATTTTATTTTAACATTATACTGCCCCTACTATTGGCTTAACTTTTCTAAACGTTTAAGATTATGTATTTAAAATATCAGTTCTAGAATATTGCCAAGCATCAGTGAGGCAATTATAAGAACTGTTTCCCCTAAATGTTTTAATCAACAGCCTACTAGAAAAATTGGCAACATGTACATAAAAACAGCTAATTCACAAAACAGAACACTTTTAAAAATCTTAAATGTATGAAAACAGTACACTCAACTTTACTCATAAGAGAAATGTATATATCAAAATTACAATGGGATTTTTTCTAAAGATTTTATTTATTTTTAGAATGAGGGGAAGGGAGGGAGAAAGAGAGGGAGAGAAACATCAGTCGGTTGCCCCTCACATTCCCCCAGCCAGGGACCTGGCCCACAACCCAGGCGTGTGCCCTGACCAGGAAGTGAACGGGCGACCTCTCTCTCGGTTCACAGGCCAGCACTCCATCCACTGAGCCACATCAGCCAGGGCAGGAATTTTTTTTTTTTTTTTAAGTTTAATACCTTGTGTTAGTGAGAATGTGTAATTACTGCTGTATATTGTGGGCGTGGGTCACAAACCCTGTACTGAGGGCAATTTAGCAATAACTATAAAAATTTTAAATTATGCACATTTTGACACAGTTCCATTTCCAGGAAATTATCTTATGGAAATATTCACACACATAATAAACTTACAAAGACATTTGTTGTAGTGTTGTTTATATTTTTAACAAAATTGAAATCTACCTAAATGCCTGTCAGTAAGCAACCGGTTAGATTCTAATTCACCCAGGAAGAATGAGGAAACTGTGTGTGGTGAGAAAGAAAGAGGACCAAGATACAGTAAGTTTAAAAAAAAAAATCCCAGTGTAGAATAGGAGGCTATTATCTGTGCTTAAAAAAATACACACACTCACGCACACAGACACTCCCTGGAAGACGCACAGGAGGTGGGACAACATTAGGCCCCCCGTGGATCAGAGGTGGAAGGGAGATTTGTTTTTCCATTTGTAACTTTTGAATTGTGGACTGGAGCTTCTAGTACCTATTTAGAAATAAATGTGTGATAAAAAAGTAAAATGTAAAGTTTCTAAACAAATGTATGTTATGTCAGAATTGCGGATGAAAGGCTATTCTTCCTAACTTACAAAAACCTAGCTTGGGAGATTGAGTTTACTCTCCAGTTAAAGAGGCCGAGGGGCTTGGGGAGGTGCTGGTCTCCATCCCAACCCCTGCACCTTCCGCACCCCATTCTGCTTCCCTGTTTTTGGTGAATGTGATTGATGTCCCTGTACTGTGGCCGCCGCCCAGCCGTCCCCAGAGCCTTCCTCTCTCCCTGTAGCCCATCTCGGCTTCCCCGGTGTTGCCGCCCTTGCCTGTCAGCCATGGAGCCACCGAGCAGGCAGCACACCAGAAACAGGGTCTGCGCGGCCCCGGGTCTCGGCGAGTCCACGTGCACCCCAGTTTTCAGTACGGGGTTTCAACAACACTAAACTTTCACGGACCCGACCTGAATGACGACGGTTCATTGGGAGGACTGCATCCTACGGAGGCCCTCTGGTGAAACAAAGCCTCTCTTCAAGTCCCTTCTAAACCTTTGTTGGTCAAGATTGTGGTTTTAGGAAATGGTGATCAGGGATTTTTAAAAAATGATCGCAGATGTAAAACTACATGAAAAATGTTTAGTGACATTTTTTCATCACTTAGCTTAGGCTAACAACTTGAAGGTAGACTCACACACAGGTGTTTGCCACTGCAATTGAAAGGAAAACAGCTTCCTGCCTGAACCACAGGGAGGCAATTGTTGTCATTGGCCTGAGATGCAACTTAATCATCCTTGTGCCCAGTAGCTACTTACTTTGACTTGCATGCAATGAAGTCTGAATACAATACATTCTCAGCAGGAGGGACAGGGCCGGGGACATTGATGTGACAGGAGAACCATAAACTCCCAGAGTCTCTCTCTGGGAGGAGTGATAGTTGACCCCACATAAGAATTATAACTCTGAATATCTGTGAAATCCAAATCAGGTTGTCATCAGACTAATAAGGTCTGGGAATTGACAAATATCAGACTGTGGACAGGGACTGTCTACCCTGTTTTTTATTTATGGATTGTGTGGCAGTGGATGGGACAGTGTCTCAGTGAAACTAGCACTTCCGACCTGGTGATGAAACTGCTGTCCCCTAACAGGTGAAGCCGGGCCTGGCTGGTGTCAGCATGACCCTCTGTCTCACTGCTCTGAAATTCCTACAGAAAAGCTGTTAGGGCCCATAACTGATGCTTAAATTGGGTTGGAGATGGGAGGAGAAATAACTCGCCATGGCCAGGTGAAGGTTGGTCCTGTGTTCTCAGCATCTACGGCTGCTTCCATAGCTACCTACTAATCCTCACTCACACCTGTCTCTCACTTGCCCAACCCTGAGGACCCTGCCCTGACAGCAGGGATTCTTCCCATGAACATGTGTTGACAGAGGAGAACGACCCAAGTGTCCTTAGAGGACTGGATAAAGAAGGTATGATCCATACATACAATGGATACTATTCAGCCATAAGAAAAGATGAAATACTGCCATTTGCAAGACCACATAGATGGACCTTGAGAAGACTGTGCTAAGTGAAATAAGTTAGTCAGGAAAGGAACCATATGACTTCACTCATATATGGGCTATAAATCTGAAACTCATGGACACAGATAACAGCTTGGTGGTAACTAGAAGGAAGGGGGTGGGGGGAGTAAAGGGGACCAGTTATATGGTGATGGAAGATGACTTTGACTTTGGGTGGTGGTCACACAGTACAATATACAAGTCACGTATCATCGAAATGTACTTCTGAAACCTATGAGCCTATGAACCAGTGTCACCCCAATAAATTTAATTTAAAAATTGTTAATGTATCCCAGAGAATGACAGGAAGGAAGAAAAAGAGAACTACTTTTTTTATTGTTTGTTTTGTTTCTTGACTTTTTAGTCAGGTCTCTGAAAGGGTCTTGCTTCTCGGTTGTCATCTTCACCGACAGCAACTTTAAAGTTACTGAGAGGCCTTGAGGAAGCATTCCATTTCGCCCGCCCACTCCCCGCATTCCGCTCACTCAAACATCGGAGTGGGTTCAATCTGCTGCTGACAAGACCTCCGGGACGTAGTGTGCTGTGGAATAATCTCTCCTGTGGTAGGAGTTAACTTGCTTGAGTTTCCATAGCATCTTCAGGTTAAAGTCAACAAAAATCTAAAAAATTAAGCTAGTCCATAGATGAATTTCACTTACTCTTGGAGATGTTACAGAATTAATCCCACATCAGTTGACACATATACATGACCCTGTGAACGAAATGCTGTGCTGAGTGCAGGGGGTGGGGGACAGAAATTCCCTGTTTATGAGCGATTTAGTCTAATAGTTGGATAAGTAAGCTATTTGGAAGAAAACAGCAGAACAAGGCATGCATTATTTGGGGCCTGGTGAGTTATAAAGCCAGCAGCAGCAGAGCAGAGACTACTGTGTTGGAAGACTTTGGAGCTGGTGCCTCTCTCTTCCACTCCCCCAGGGTCTTCAAACACAGAACCAAGTACTGGAGGCCAAGTGCAAGTTTAAGGAAAAGCAGGATGGAGACTATGTGAAGAGAAGCTGTTTTAACTTGAGCAGACCTGTCTGTTCTGTCATTAAGAGGCATTGCTTGTGGGGGGCTGGTACAGAGGTGTGCACTGTCTTCTCCTGCTGAGCCGGGGGCCCTGAATCAGCGCCCTGCACTGCACACAGTGCCTGACCTGCAAGGGGCACGGAGAGGCTGAAATCCAGCCGAGCTTTGCTTTCTTGCACCTTGGTGCTGGGCTCTTTCTGCCCAGAGCAAGAGGCGCCTTACCTCTGCCAGGCTGTGTACCAGGGCGGCTGCGTCCAAACAGAGGGGCACCTCTTTCTGAGTGCTTCCTAGTGGGGGTCACTCTTTGGAAGCACACAAAGGTGCTGTAGAGGACAGCGACAGCGACAGCTCTGCTCCAGGTCTTAATCTGGCCCTGTCCACAATGCAGTAAATAATTGAATGAACGCTGAGACGGATTATTGAAGTTCCACACACAGTCTCCCAATTTCAAGAGGGGCTCTCATGTGAATTTCTGCCTGATGCTTTTGAAGAACAGGAGTGCCTTGGGCAGTAGGGGCAAAAAGTAGAGATATGCTTGAAGGCCCCTTAACAGTTCCAAAATTCTTTGAGTCCATAAATTAAACTTGATGCTAAATTTAAATAAAATCCTCTCTTTCAAACCAAAGCAGTATTTTCCTATTAATAGTTCACAACTTTCCACACACCTTTTGTCACATAATACAACTCAGTTATGGACTGAACTTTTCATTGTACATAAGTGGTCTAACTACTTTGAAAAGAACTGAAGAAGTAAGGGGTTGGGCCTCTGTCCTCAAATACTTAACTATTTAGGAAAAGAGAAGTGTTAACTACAAAATGCGGTCATTGACCATTCGTAGGAATTGTTAATGGATTCCTTGTCTTGATTTTGACACAATGGAATTTTCATGTGCTGTAAAAAGTGGTAATTCAGCAACCACAAAGCTTAAACTAACCAATAACACTTCCTGCTTGAGCGTTCATTTGCAAGTAAAGATACCAAAGCGGTGGTAAGTTGGATTAAAATTAACTGAACTGTCATAGCAATGCTATTGAATATGTCTTCCCTTATGCTCCGTCACCGTGGGATTCTCTCATTCTCAGGGGTGTTTGTGAGTTCTTTGCTGTGCAGGCTGACACCAAGGAGGGTCTGAGCCGTGCATAACACCTGTATTCTCCCTTGCCTCATCCTTTCCTCTCCTTCCCATGTTGGAAATGGCTTCTTCTGTTCCTGAGGTTGAGGGGACACTCCTGTGTCCACCACACTGGTCAACTTCCATCCATAGTGTGCAGACCCTCTTGACTGACTTTTCTCTCTGGTCCCTCTTTACCAACGTCAAATCCAGTTTTCCAAAAGCCTGTTGATCATAATTATAAATCACCACTATCCTAGACCCTGTGGTCGGTATATTAATCAGTTAAATCCCCACCCCATCCTGGAGCTCTTGCACTGAAGAGCTACTAAGGGGGCTAGATGGATAGATAGGTGGTTGAGGGATGAGGGTATGGATGCATGGGGAGACAGACAGAGTGCACACACATGTACACAAAGGCCTTTCAGATGGACAGACCTGAGTTTGAATCCCAACTCAGTCAGATGCTAGTTCTGCATCTGAAATATTTAGTATCTGAGAGCCTCGAATTCCACACCTATAAACTGAGGGTAATAATCCTAACTAGCCTGGGTGGTTGTGCAGATAGATGAGACTGTAACTTGTCTAAAGAGGTGCCAGCTTAAAGGAACAACAACCCAAAGTGGGACCTATAGAACTACAACAAAAGGTGGTAAGTGGCACAGGACACCTGCAAACAAAGGGCAGCTGGGGTTCCCAGCAGGAAGGCTCACACATGGCTGAAGGCACGTGACCGTGACTAAGTGTGTGCAGGGGCCTCCCAGCCTCCAGGTGATCTGCACTCCAGCAGCCAGGCAGAGCTGAGCAGGGCCCCCAGGAGCAGACCTGGGAGGCAGCAGGTCCCCACAAAGTCAGATGTTTACCTGCAGAAGATGGCTGAGGAGTTAGAACGGAGATTCGGAAAGGGTCCCACTGCCCAACGTGACCTCAGCCTGCTGGTGGGGATTGAAGATCATTCCATTCTTCAGAAAGCAAAGTGACTTCACCGTTTTTTCCATCCACCCCCCGTCTGGATGTCTAAGGTGAAGCGATTTTCTCTCTTCTCCAGCTCAGAGGCTGAGAATGGTGTGGAGGAGAAAAAGAAGGCCTGCCGGTCGCCAACAGCCCAGTCTCCCACCCCGTCCAGCGAGGCCGAGTCCCCAGACCAGAAGAGAGTCATCTGCCTGTGGTGAGTCCTCATGTTGACTGTGTTCCTTTTGCTCTTTTTTGGAGGAGGGGCTGCTGGGAGGAGCCGGTGTTTCTGTATTATGGCGGTTGTAAAAGAGTGAGAGAGGACTGTCTCTAGGCAAATAACACCCCTGAGAAAGAAGTGGGGTGTTTTTCCTTGAAATCCGGGCAGTGGCGCTTGCCTTCCTTGCTAATCTCTTTTTAGGAATACCTTTCTCGCCTTCCCACCCCAGCCTTCTGCGGAATGTCTGCCCTTTTCTTAGAGCACTGACTTTGCTGACTGATAAAGCCAGGGTGGCCCTCTTTCCGGATTGGATTTATAAAGCACCTGGGAAGGCTGGCCAGGCTGTTTGTGAGGCCCGCCCAGGTTGGAGTGTCTGCTTAGCATCTGCTGTCTCAGTTTCCTGGCAGCCAGGGAAACCCCACCCGGAATCCCCAGGCAGGGTGTTCATGGGTGGGGGTGGGGGCGTTTTCTGGGGTGGGTGCTGGGACCACGGTTTGGTTGTGGGGCTGTGGGGGGAATGGGCAGTTTTGAGGTGTGGGGCTGTGGTCTCCATCCCTCTCAGAGGCACCAATTATGTGCTTTCCTTCGCATGGAAGGAAGAAGTAGGAGCTTAAGAATGACTTTTTAGCCCTTAAAAGAGAAAGGTAAAACCGATGGTCAAGAATGAGTAATGCGGTCATTGATCTGCAGGACTTGAGGAGTGACCGCTCCCCTCCCTGTTGGTAGAACTGTCAGACTGCTACCCTCTGCGCCTTTCGGCCTCTGCTTAAGGATGACTAAATAACTCCTGCTTTCCCTTCCCTCGCTACCCAGCCCATACCCTCTCTCCACATCTCTACTTCCTGCAGGACCAAGCGTAAGTCTTCACTGTTCCCCGAGATGTTCCGTCACTCCCAGTTATCGCTCCATCTCTGCTGCACGCCTTGATCTGATCTCTCCCTTTAGCCATGCTTTCTGTAGCCGTTTCCTGTCACGGCATCCTGTGTCACTCAGCAGATGCGTCCCTCCGCCTCGGCACAAAGCATGTTGTTTCTTGTGTCTTTCACTGCTATTGACTGGCTGCAGCATGCACTTGTGAAATGCATTTTACGAGTTGGTTTTACTCCAACTTCCCCAGGCTTGAGAGGAGATTAACACGCTCATCATCGGGGCATGCTTGTTAAACTTCACAGGGCGTGTGACCTGTGTAGTTGCAAAGATCCCAGCACTTGATTTTAAGGCTCTGCTCTCATTGTCTGGAAATGCTTAGTATTTGGTCCTGCTCATAGTCACTTGTGGGAGGTGAGAATGACATGGTTGAGAAGACCCAAAGGAAACAGCACTGTGTAAACATGCACCCCTCTCCCCACCGCCACAGAGACCAGTGCAATGCAGACAAGCCCCTTCTTTCATGTGCCATTTCCCCTCAACAAACAAAAAATAATATCATAAAACTTGTTCATGTATACACCTCTAAAAATCATACATGCATTCCACTTTGAAATGACTGGGGTGAAGGTACGTGCAGGTTCACAAGTCTATAAAGTGGAGAGCCTTTACTAGAATCACCTTAGAAGGCAATCCTGGACTCCAGCTGTTTTCCCACTCTGAGATGTTTTGTCTCTTTTCCTTATACCCAATCCTGCTCATCCCATGAGGCCCCATGTATTAAACCCACATTGTTCTATTGGCCTCCTTTTTCCTCCTGTTAGACTAACCGTCTCATACCTCCACCTAATGCCTGTAATACGTTTTCTTTTGGTGCTAAATCATGTACTGCCTTTCTAAGAAGATTTTTGTTTTTAATTTCTTTTTATTTTTTAAATTTTATTTATTTACTTTTTGAGAGAGGGGAAGGGAATGAGAAAGAGAGGGAGAGAAACATACGAGAGATACATTGATCAGTTGCCTCTCTCACGCCCCCAACCAAGGACCTGGCCTGCAACCCAGGCACGTGCCCTCACTGAGAATTGAACCAGCGACCTTTCAATTCCCAGGCCAGTGCTCAAGCCACTGAGTCACACCAGCCAGGGCTATTTTCATTTTTTTATTGAGATATAATTGACATATAACATTATATTAGTTTCAGGTGTACCACATGATTCAATATTTGTGTACCTTGCAAAATGCTCACCACAGTAAGCTTAGTCAACAGTTATCGCCATACATATTCCTTTTTTCTTATGATGAGTACTTAAAAAGATGTTTGATGTGTGCACAGGCTCTTATGTGTCCCAAAGCATTTGACACGATGCCCCACTTAAGTAGCACATTAAATGTTAATTGATTTCTGAAATAAAAGATATTTCTGATTGAACTATAGTTGCAATCTTGTTTAATAATTTGCCTCCTATACTCTTTATACTGATTAAAACACTTCTGAGATTATATCATTATTTTCACAACTAGATTGTTATTTTTCTCTTCTAAAAATTACCATTTCTTCAGTCTGAGATTCCACCCTGCCAAAATCACCCCAGTCCTGCAACATTTACTATGTAAATAAATCCACTAGAGGTAATTACTGATATCTAGAAGAGAAAAAACGAAGTCAGGTTTTCATGTGAGATGACATAATAATTGAGATTTATTATAATAAAATTAATGAGTATTGTAAAAAATTCATTCTATAGGCTCCCTGGATTTTCTTTCCTCAGGTCAAAATCCAGTTCTGACGGTGCCTCTTTAGCAAATGATAAGAACGACTGTAAAACAGAAAGCAAAAATGACTCTAAGGCTGAAAGGAAAAAGTCTTCGTCTTCCAGCCAGGTAATCGGGGAAGATGAGGTGTGTGTTTTCTCAGAAGGCGACGGAAGCATAGAGCCAATGGGAAGAAAGAACCCAAGTGTGCAGCTTTCTGCTCATCAGGACTAACATAAGCATAGATTTTAGGGTCGCAAAAAAAAAAAAAAGGCCCAGGCTGCAGATCCTTCAGTCGATTTTTCATCACTGACCTTTCAACGCACGTTGAATGGGCAGCGAGTCCCACCCTGTGGGATAACGGGCGGGCCCCCAGGCACCCCCAGCAGGGGCCAGCACCAAGCCGAGTGCTTGGCTAATCGCTGGCCAAGGCCAGGAGAGGCGTGGTGCCCTTGTGTTAAAATGAAAGAGTCTGATAAGGCGCCCATGTGAACAGAAGGCCACCCGACTGCACACAGGAAGAACACCTGTGAACAGGGTCATGCTTCTCCTCCGGAAATAATTCTGGATAGGTGCTGACGCGCAGTTCTGTGCCAGAGTGTGATGTCCTCTCTGGGCCAGCGGTGGGGTTTTTGATACTTCATCTCTAAGTACTTGAATATGTGTCTTCTAAGCACTAGTACAAAACACTGTTGGCACACCCAAGAAATTTAACTGAATAGTAAATATTAAAAATATATTATAAATATAAAGTCCATTTTCAAATTTCCACAATATCTGAGCAGTGAATATCCTTTATAAGGGTTTTTTGTGTCCCCCTCTCTAACATCCAATCAGGAGGCATACTGCATTTATTTGTCATATTGTTTTTTATTTCCATCAGTCCCACTACCTTTTTCTTAAATCCTTACCTGAGGATGTGTTCATTGATTTTAGAGGTGGGGAGGGAGTGCGGGAGGGAGGGGGAGAGAGAGAGAGACCTTGATGTGAGAGACAAACAGTGATCAGTCGCCTCCCGTACACGCCCTGACCAGGGATTGAACCTGTGACCTTTTGATGCACAGGACGATGTTCCAGCCAACTGAGTCACTGGGCCAGGGCCCCCTTACCTTTTTTGTTTTTTTTTTAACCTCTTAATACAATAATATGTTTGAAGAGTCAATGGCCCAGGATATTTTTAAATCAAGTGTGCACCCAGTGCTCACGGTAGCCACTAAAAACAAAGTCTCAGTAAAACCCCCACAGAACACCTGGCTTTAATCGAGGTGACTCCCTGGATGCAAAATGGACTCCCAGGAAGCAGCATAAGGTAACCTACCTTATATACTGGGTTTATCAATAAAATAGCTAATTCATGGCGGTCCATCTGTCATCAGCATGGCCTGATGACATCTTTACATCAAAACTAGGGTTGATTTTGCCGCTGAGACCACACCGAGATGGAGTATCTCTGTTTTGCTCCTAAGACTTTTTCATCAAAAGCATCTTCCACAGGCAGAGTGGTCCTGTGGAAGGAGGACCCAACTCCCCCTCTGAGGAGCTATGTGGTCCCCATCACTCAGTATCTCTGAGGCTCAGTGTCCTGATCCATGTAGCGGAGATGTCAGCTCCCAGGTTGCTGTGCAGGGTGGTTTGTGAAAGCATCCTGCAGAGCGTCAAGTGCGGTCTGTACATTGTTGTTACAGTTCTGGGAACCGATGCCTTGAAAATGAAGTGCTTTTCCACATTTCATACTCTTCTGCCTCCCTTGAGAAAAATCCTTCTCGTCTTGCCAGTCATCTCCCCTGACGTGAGGGAATGCCTTCCCAGCAATAATAGTGTTGGTGACAGTGTCAGGGAGTAGGTCCTTTGGCTGTCTTAACCCATTTAAGTCTGTGGCATCCCACTGAGGCAGGGACTGTTTTTGCCCTCTGGCACAGAAGAGGAAACTGCGGCTCAGAGCAGGTAAGCAACTGGGTCACAATCACATACCAAAGAAGAGCTGTAGCCAAGACTTAAAACTCGGGTTGATGTGACTACAAAGTTTTTAAGCACTGTCCTCTTCTGAGAGTACAACCTTCCCTGGTGAGATTCCTTAGACTCTCTTCTCATTTCCTATTCAGGGCATCCTTCCCTAGCTCCTCAGCAGAGGGCTGACCACCAGCTGCATCGTGATCATAGCTATCCATCCACCAGCAGGTCCCTAGTCTTGTTGGAAAAGGAAACCTTTGTGCCCTCCCTCCCACTGTTTTTCACCGAAGGGTTGTGTTGGAGACTGTAAGATCAGAGAGATGGAATTCCTGAAGATATATAATAAGGGAAGGAAAACATATTATGTAATTTAAGTGGAAGTTAAAATGTGTGATGTTTCACAGAAAAACTAAGAGCCGTGGCGTCTCTGTTTTGTTCTCACTGCAGTACAAGGCAAATATGCACTTTCACAAGTTGTTTCTTGATGTCCCCACTGAGGAGCCACTGAGGCAAAGTAAGTTCTGACCTGTTTGACTTTTTAAGCTAAATGTTTGAAAAGGTGCTAATTGATTTTGTGAGAGAAAGAGGGCATGGTCTGGGGATGAATCACAAGGGGGATTGGTTTCTGGAAGTCGTGCTGCAATAACAATGCCAGCTGCATTCAGCTCGCACCGAGTACCTTGAAAGACAAGGAGTAGAATAGGAAACTGAATCTCTACACGATAAGGAACCAATCCAAGATGACTCCCTCTTTATTGCTGAAATGCTTTGTGTTCGGATAGTCCTGAGATTCAGGATAAAGAGAAACCCAGGTCTGGTGGACAGACATGTGTTGATACCTGCATTTTGCAGAGCTTGGTGATCACACCTGGACCCCTTGCCCAGCATGCCAGCTGAGCACCTGCTGTCCGCTGTGGTTCCCCAGGGCCCAAGGCCCCAGGACGTTCTAATCAACAAAACTACTCGCCAGAATACTACTAGCTAAAGCCTGGAACTCAAAGGACTTATTCTAGCCCCTCTCAGTATACAGTGTTAAGGCAAGACACTGGCCTCCAGCTATGATCTCCAAACAGGAAGCCATGGATCACGTGCTCTTCCTGCAATTAGACCATCTACACTATTCCAAGGGGTGTCATTAGTGACAATCCCAGGGAAGGAGTGGCAGGAGTCTAACATTAGCACAAAAGTGACACCTTCCTACGTAAAGGAGGTTTTTGGAATGCCGTTCTTGAACTCTCAGTTGTAATGATAGACTTGCCTTTCCATTTTGAATTTCATACTAAAGTTTGTAAGACTTTGAATGTAAAAAAATAAATTCTTGTCTCCATGCTTTTATTTCACTGGAGATGATTGGAAAAAAGGCGATAGATCTTTTGAGTGAGTGTATTATCTCTGCCCATCCCTGAGTCACAGCATGTGTATAGAATTCCCACTGTAAATGTAAATTCTAAATGATGTTATACTTGTATATTTTTTTCTCAGGTTTTACCTGTGCTCTCCAGAAAGAGCTATTATACCAAGGGAAGCTCTTTGTATCAGAAAACTGGATCTGTTTTCATTCCAAGGTCTTTGGAAAAGACACTAAGGTTTGTATAATTTTTTAGAAAGAAAGCTGACTGTGCAGTTCGTGATATTTGTGAATATTGTTTTAAGTGTAGCAGTATTTGTCAATATTTGTGTAATTATTACAACCTTATACAAAGTCTCCTTTGTGGTAGCTTCAAGCAGTGCAGGTTGTAAATGCCTCTCGATGACATGTGTCTCCCACAATCCTGCCCTAAATCCTTCTTACCCAGGTGTCACCAGAGAATGCTCCAAGTTAGTCATATGAAAAATGTTCCATAATCAGTCTCAAAGATATACATTAAACCTAAACCAGATTTTTAAGGAAATACTGATTTTGCATTGTATTCATACCAGTTAGCCATCAGAAAGGTCTAGAAAAAAAGAGGCCTCTACAGAAGCTACTTATTAGAGCTCACTTTGTACCATAACCAGCACACAAGGAACGGAAATTGGGGCACTTAAACCTAGTCTGAGAGAGTCATAAACCCACAGTCCCCAGTGGTATATGACACCTGTTCATTCTCATTAAATACAGATCTGGGGGCGCAGAGGCCCTTGACACACTGAGCCATTAAGGAAAATAGCCTGAAGCAATTGGCAGTTCTCCCAAGGTACCGCCTTCTGAATAAAGGACCTTGGGACTGTGCCCTGAGAAAGGAAAAGCTAGTTCCATCCCATTTACATTCCTTCCTTTTGAGCTGTGCTGTCACATTCAGGCCACCAGAATAAGGAGTCAGAGAAACACCTTCTTGGGTTTGCGTGACCTCAGTGAGTTTTCAAGCATTCTGACTTGGGATGATGAGTAAGCATCATGAAGTAGCTGAATAAAAATTCTTTTTAAGTGGTAGGTATGTTTTATTTAAGTATTCTCCCTAAAGCCACTGGCAGTTTTATAGACAAAGACGACTTAACAAGTAAAACGGAGATTCTTTAGTTTGTTGGTGTTGAGTCAGCAGACTAGCATTCTATTTTTAGGTCACACGTGCTATTTTTATATTGTTCCTTTACTGTATAGAGTTGCTTAGATAAACATTTTGATGCACAGTACTAATTGAATCAGTATACTACAAGGCAATATGAAGCAGTATTCCACCATATTTCTAGATTTCTGGCTTCTAACAACTTCTTCACAGAGGAGGGAAGGAAACTGGGAAGTGCTGCACTCCAGCTCAGTGTGGTAAGGATGATTCTCAGGAATTCATAGCCAGCACCTTTGACTGAAGCAGCAGGGATGGAAGACATTAGTGAGCAAAGAATTAGTCTTTTTTTAGTAATAGGAGAATTCACAAAGCCAGTAGGTACAGCTTCATGCTAATATGATTGTGGTTTCAAAATCCGACTTCTACCTAAGAGAAAACTGACCCCCCAAAAAGGTAAAAGGAGTGATTTCTTTTTTAAGATGACACACTGGGACTGCTTTGGCATGTGCTCAAAGAGAAAAGAGGTTGAAAATTGGCGGACATAGAACCATGACAGTGACTTGTACATTGCTTCCCCTCGAAGGATGATGTCAAGGAGATTGGGGTTCAGCTCTGTGGCAGAACTTTCTCACTGCCAATAGACCCTGATCCAACACGATCCAATATGAACTTATGGTGACCAAACAATTTGCTGTTGGAAGGGGGATCTTCTAAGCACCCTACCCAGGAAAAATATTAATCAAGGGTAGTCTTAATTTAATCAGGTATTTTCAGATGATAGTAAAATTAAACATGTATCACATCTGTCTAGGCTCAAACTAAAAGGTTATTTCTGCTTTATTTCTCAGATGTTATCTAGTTGTCATTTTATACACATGAAGCAGTTGACCAAAGCTCTTTCTTAAGGGTGTTCCATGCCTTAGATTATGGGGAAAAAAATCCAAATTTTTAGCCCCACAATACTGTGTATGTTTTGCTCTTCGGAAACAAAATTAGACTCTTTTATATCACCATCTATCTGAGTGGATCTTAACTTCTTTGTTCCAGAGTTATAACTGGAGGGACAGTAGAACAATTGCATCTCATAAACCTAAATATGAACACAAATATTCAACATTAAAAGCATTTTTTCTTCCTTTAAACTGTTAGTACTAATATAAGGCCTTCCTCTTCCCCACTGACCTTGTCAGTCTCTTTCAGAATATATACATATGTGTATATATATGTATATATATATATATTTTTTTTTTACGATGGGTGTGTGATTCTGTTTTCAAGAATCAAAGTGATGTGATTATTTTTTAAATACACTTTTTGATTATGCTATTACAGTTGTCCCAATTTTTCCCCTTTGCCCCACTTCGCCCGGTACCCCCCTCTCCCCCTTAGTTCATGTCCATGGGTTGTACATATAAATTCTTTGGCTTCTCCCTTTTCTATATTATTTTTAATACCCCTTCCTGTCTATTTTGTACCAACCATTTATGCTTCTTAATCCCTGCACCATTTCCCCATTTCTCCCCCATTCTCCCCCTTTGCCCTCCCAGCTGATAACCCTCCAAATCATTTCCATATCTATGATTCTGTTTCTGTTCTGGTTGTTTGCTCAGTTTGTTTAGATTCAATTATTCATAGTTGTGAGTTTGTTGCCACTTTGATATTCATAGTTTTGATCTTTCTTTTAATAAGCCCCTTTACCGTTTCACATAACAATGGCTTGGTGATGATGAAATCCTTTAGCTTTACCTTGTCAGGAAAGCACTTCATCTGCCCTTCCATTCTAAATGATAGCTTTGCTGGATAGAGTAATCTTGGTTGTAGGTCCTTGCTTTTCATCACTTTGAATACTTCTTGCCAGTCCCTTCTTGTCTGCAAAGTTTCTTTTGAGAAATCAGCTGATAGTCTTATGGGAACTCCTTTATGGGTAACTCTCTTATATTCTCTTGCTGCTTTTATGAGTCTCTCTTTACCTTTAACCTTTGGCATTTTAATTATGATGTGTCTTGGTGTGGTCCTCTTTGGGTCCAACTTGTTTGGGACTCTCCGTGCTTCCTGGATTTGTATGTCTATTTCCTTTGCCGAATTAGGGAAGTTTTTTTTCATTATTTTTTCAAATAAGTTTTTAATTTCTTGTTCTTCCTCTTCTCCTTCTGGCATCCCTATGGTTCAGATGTTAGTACATTTGGAGATGTCCCAGAGGCTTCTTATACTGTCCTCATTTTTCTTGAATTCTTATTTCTTCTTGCTGTTCTGATTGAATGTTTATTTCTTCCTTATGTTCCAAATAATTGATTTGAATCCCAGCTCCCTCTCTTTCACTGTTGGTTCCCTGTAGGTTTTTCTTTATTTCACTTAGAGTAACCTTCATTTCTTTCTTTATGTTGTTGCCATACTCAATGAGTTCTTTGAGTATCCTTATCACCAGTGTTTTGACCTCTGCATCTGATAGGTTGGCTATCTCCATTTTGTATAGTTCTTTTTCTGCAGTTTTATTCTGTTCTTTCATTTGGGCCATATTTCTTTATCTCCTGAATCTGGCAGCCTCCTGTGTTTGTTTCTGTGTATTAGGTAGAGCTGCTTTGACTCCCTGTCTTAGCAGTGTGGCCTATTGTAGAAAAGGCACTTGTAAATTGTGTGGGGCAGAGCCTTAGGTAGTCACAAGGGCTGGGCAACCTTTGTGGCTCTGTGGGGGGGGAGGGGACAGTGCCACTGCCTGGCTTCTGGGGGTTTTCCCAACACTCACCTCATTTCCAGTCACTTCACCAACTCCCTATATGTGATTGGTGCCCTTCCAGCTGTTGTCCTGATGCTAAATCCCAGAGTGGGTTGGTTTGCATATGTTCTAAGGCCTTGTAGGCCCTTTAAGCAGAATCTCCTGAAAATATGGCAGTTTCTTCTGCTGCCCCAACCCCCACTGAATTTTACAGTCAGAAGTTATGGGGATTTATCTTCCCTGTGCTATAACCCTGGGCTGGGCTGTCTGGCCTGGGGCTGGGATCACTCACTCCCAAGGTATCCCTCCCTATTTTTTCTATCACACATGAATGTGGAACTGCCTGTTCCACCACTGCCACCTCTCCAAGCCACACAGCATCTCCTGTCCTCTCTGCCCATCTCAGCATATCCACCACTCGTACCCATCTGGATGAATGTGGCTTCTTTAAATCCTTGGTTGTCAGACTTTCATACAGTTCCATTTTCTGACAGTTCTGGGTTTTATTTGTTTTGAAGTTTAGTTATAATTCTCTCTGTGGCTCTGTGGTTGTATAAGGAGGCAAAGCGTGTCTACCTATGGCTCCTTCCTAACCAGGAGCCTGATTTTTTTTTTTTTTTTAACCAAACCTGGTTGAACGGATGTAACATAAAAGTATCAAGAACACTGATTATTCTTTGTGGTATCTGATACATTCTTGTAATACATTATATGAAAAAGAATTACATTGGGGATCAGATTTGTTCAGATTCTGTCTTTGTAACTTACTATAATTGTGACCCTGAGCAAGTCACATGCCACTCTAAACAAATGTCCTTATCTCCTAGAATATCTGCTTTACAGGAATGTCATAACTAAACAACATTCTCATCTGGTCGTTATTCATAATGGTAGCTGCTACAATTTTCCTTGTTATCCTTTGTTGTTTGAACAGGAAAAGAACTTAAGAGTTTTTTTACTTCACCCATCCTCTTTATATTAGGCAAATGAAAAAATGAATGACACTTTCAAGTGAGTGCTAGGCATTTTCTGTATATTACCTCATTTAATTCAGAGAAAATGCTAGGAAGTAGATAAGACTATCCCCATTTTACAAATGAGGAAACTAAGACCTAGAAAGGATGACTCGTATGGTAGAGTAGGTTATACAGGTAATAACAGAACCGAGCTGATAATTCAAGTCCCAGACTTTCTGTCCAGTAATGGTTCTGTTACACCAGTGCCTTTCAACATTTTTTCCACCCAATTGTGCCTAAAGAGAGAGGACAGTGAGATATGGGAGATTAACCCAAAGTGGATGACCACCAACACAGTAACTTCTTTAGAGCCTTGGGCTTATCTTTAAAATGAATGTAAATAAAATTAAAGGTTTTCCAGGAAGCCCTTCAGAAGAACTGAGGATCCAGATTTATCCTCTGACTTTGTTTCTTTTTAATTATTTTTTATTGCTTATGCTATTACAGTTGTCCCAGTTTTCCCCCCTTCGCCCCGCTCCACGCAGCACCCCTCACTCCCTCAGGCAGTCCCCACACCGTTGTTCATGTCCATGGGTCATGGGTATGAGTTCTTAGACTACTCCATTTCCTATACTGTACTTTACATCCCCATGGCTACTCTGTGACTACCTGTTTGTACTTCTTAATCCCTCCACTAACTTAAAGAGCTCAGTGACACACCCCTGTCACTCTTTAGGATGGACTATTCTTATGGATCCCAGAGACCCTGCTGCTGATTTTTGACTTCTTTGTTACCAGTTTTGTCTTTCTTTTAACATGAAAATTTGAAGTTTTGTTCT
Organism: Furipterus horrens; assembly: GCF_987537825.1. Lineage (NCBI taxonomy): Eukaryota > Metazoa > Chordata > Mammalia > Chiroptera > Furipteridae > Furipterus > Furipterus horrens. The sequence goes on from NW_028327175.1 coordinate 90,000,968, forward strand.
GTGAAGTCTTAACACAATGGTTAACTCACTGTTCTGTTTTAGATCTCTATTCCTGCTTTCTCCGTAACCCTAATAAAGAAAACCAAAACTGCCCTTCTGGTGCCAAATGCCCTGGTTATAGCGACAGTCACAGACAGGGTGAGTACACAACAGAGTTGCTCTGTCCTGCCTTTATCTTCCACTGCCTTAGGGGCCTCTTGCCGGGACCAAGACCCTGAACCATAAATATCTGCTACAGGGAATCAGCAAATATGCTGTAAGACTAACTTTTAAAATTCTACCCATTAGACATTTGTGCAGTGTTGTTTCCCCTCACCAGATAATTTATTCTAATATAATTGTTGCCAGTTTTTAATGTCCTGCTGACTTAATTATACTTGCTTGACCAAAGTAAAAAAAAAAAATTCCTTCCCAGCTTCCTTTTCTCTAACATCTGTTAGGTCAAACTAACCTGATGTTCAGTTTCTTTTAACATTATTTAAAACAACAACCATCACCACCTTGCTGACAGGGTACTAATGCGGAGTTCCTGGGTTAGGGGTGGGCACCTGCCACCAGAACCTCGGTACCTCTCCAAAGACATTCCAAATACATAAAAGTTGTATTTGCTATGCACATATAGCTCTGGACTAATTCCTGGCCCCTCTTTACTTCCAGGTTGCCTTAACTATCCCACTTCTATAAAGAAATTCTCAAGCTGTTGTTGACTGTGCAATCACGAATGTTTGCACTGAAAGGTGTTTATTTCAGCTTGGGAAGAGAGGAGGAGTAGAATATTTTTAGTTACCCATGTTTCACTTGAAATTATTTTTTAATATTTTACCTATTATTTCTGTGAAAGCATAAAAGCCACATTCCATCTCTGACGATACTGGATAGTTGAAGAGGGAGAAAGAAAGATAGAAGAGGCTATTCTGATGAGCTAGGAAATATGTTAATATCTAGTTTTTAAAAATTATTTAGATATACTAATGGCTAATAAGCATCAAGTACTTCTAGCCGGCAGTATGCTAAATACTGTCCTTATGTTTTCACATTTATCCCACACTACCACCCTCTAAGGGGCAGGTATTGTTAAGAAAACTGAAGCTAAGAGGGATTAAGTAAGCAATTTGCCCGATGCTGCCTACGCAGTGTCAGAGCCAAAATTTGCAACTGGGTCTGTCTAATGCCAGAACATATAATGTCAACTACTTTGGCATACAATACTTGTATTGTAGTGTAGTGTAGTGTAGTGTAGTGTAGTGTAGTGTTCCATGGGTGAATGAGAGGGGTAATCACAAACTTCGGAAAGTGAGTCTGGAAAGATTCTGTGGCTCACACAATTGGAGAAAGAATGAGTTCTAATATTTTCTCAACGTACTGTCTATGGTAAAATCATTTTTCCTAATGTCATTGGTCTCCAAGTCACTTGTCTAGCTCTGATTTTACTTCTTTCCCATAACTTACATATAAGTATCCATTACAAAAATCTCTATATTTGTACAAGGAAGACTCTGGAAGTGGCTTAAAAAGAACAAGCCCATTAAAGCTCCTGGGAAATTTTCAGTGGAAATCTAGGTCAGAGCAGAGAAAGCAAACTCTCAGGAATTGCTTAATACCTTTAAAAACAACAGAGGTAGGGAGACTTTAAAGAGGATCTGTTAAATATCACTAGCCTTTTTTTTTTTTTAATGTCCAGGTCTTTTCTTACTTGTGCATATTTGGGGCACCTTTTTATCAGGGTATTGGAGCCTTCATTTTTCTCTACATTTGTTTATTACTTAAATTGGGTTTGAGGGTGTTGTTGCTGCTGCTGGGGAATATATTTCTTTTATTCCAGGAATGGAATATAAACTGAACGTGTGGGTGAGCAGAATAAGAATATAGACTAGAGAATTGTCTATATCATTTAAAATGAGAAAAATACATACAAAATTTTAAACTTTGAATACTCACTTTTCATCAGGCAGTATCTGTTATTAATTACTCTGTTTTGTTTTCAGTACATATTTGTCTCCTTCCTCTCCAGAGATTCAACTTATAAACTACTAAAATCTGTGTGTGGACACTTGGAAGTGAGTACCCCATTGCTAAGCCTAAATTGTTGTCGGTATTTTGTGTTTCTTCTAGTTTCATGGTTAATGTGGTGTTTCATTTTGCTTCAATAATTTCAGAATACAAGTGTTGGTAACAGTCCCAATCCATCTTCTCTTGAAAACAGTTTCCGGACAGACCACCCTTCATCTCTGCCTCTGGTGAGTTGCCTACATAATTACCTACATGCAAACAAAAAGATATCATATGCCCGTAATTACACGTCTTGCACTATGACCAGGGTGCAGGAGGAACTTAGGTCCCTAATATTTGAGGCAAGTGGAAGAAACAGGACATTTCTCTCCTGAAGAAGAGGAGGACCCTAGGAGGTCATAACTTATTTTTAAGTAATTGAAGGGTTGTTCTGCAAAGGAGAAGAAAGACGACAGTGGGCTGTCTTCGTGATTCATAAAGTTTTGTTGCATTTGCTTGTCAGTGTTGTTTTAGAGGGAGTCATCAACCTCTTTCAGGTGGGGCATGATTCATCCCACAAATGGTTAAATGTCCCCTGTGTTCAAGGCACTGAGCTAGAGGATGCAAAAGCTATAACGCCCAAGTGAAAAGCGGAGATTCTTTGACTCCTTTAGACTTTGTTGACTATAGAGTAAATCTCCAGGGGGGAGTAACTACCCGCATCTGTACAAGATGTATACCTGTGATGGTATAAGTTGGCCCAGGAGACTCCTAGTCATATGATTCAAATAATTATTCCCAAGTTGATTATTGTTAAATGTTGAAATACCTTTGGTGAAGTGGTATGAGCCCATGGTTTTGACATCTACAAATCTTTTTATTGAGAGGTATTAAAAAGTAGTGGGATTAAAAATACATTCACACAAAAACTTCCATTCTTAATAGCCAAAAGTGGAAACAACCCTAATGTCCATCAATTGATGAATGGGTAAATAAAATGTAATCTATCCATCCAGTGGAATATTATTTTCATAACAAGGAATGAAGAAATACTGTTTCACACTAGAATATGAACCTTGAAAACATTATGCTAAGTGAAAAAAGCCAAACGCAAAAGGCCACAATATTGTATGATTCTTTTTATACAAAAATGTTCCAAATAGGCAAATCCATATGGATGGAAAGTAGATTAATGGTTGCCAAGGCACACGGGAGAGGGAAAAGTTGGGAGTGACTGCTAATGGGTAAAGGTTTCTTTTGGGGGGTAATAGAAATGTTTGAAATAAGATAGTGGTGATGGTTGCACAGCATTGTGAATGTTCTAAAAACGACTGACTCATACACTTAAAATAGTGAATTTTATGTTGTGATTTTTATCTCAGTTTTTAAAAAAGAACTTCATAAAAATCTTTTTTTAAACCTTTAAAAAATTGTGGAAAGCAGTACAAAATAGAATTAAACACATACGATTGGGAATCCGCCAAGCCTGGTTTCAAACTTGGGTTCCACCCAGCTGGCCTACCCCATCGGACAAGCTCTGTCACTGCTCTTACTCGGCTTCTTCACAATGGGACTGTAAGGGTGAAGTGCAGTGATGTAAGGAGCTTTGCCTTCTGCCTGACACAGGAGAGGCATTCAATAAATAATTATTAAATTGAAGAGACTTGAACTTTTTCCATTTTCTTCCCCTATAAAAATCTTGCATGAAACTGAAATGAATGTTGAAATGACCAAAAGACAGCTAGTTGAAGGTGAAAAGTTGGTCATTTACAAGATGAGTCTCTTCTTCATTTGACAGTGAAGTTTTAATGACCATTCTTGTCTCTGTAGTTCTTAAGCACTTTGGGGGAATGAGTGGAATACAAAGTAAAACATTCCTGCTTTTTTCCCCCTACTCCTCACTCCGTCATCCTTCTGTAATTTACATGTAATATCAATAATGCTGTTTTGATTAACTTAAGGAAAGGAAAAAAAGCTGAAATTTTCCTTTCAGGGTCTAATTTGTTAAAGCCATTTTCCCTGATCTGTTTCCAACATCCTTTTTAAAACTATAATGGAAGAATACCTTTCTCTGTTTCTACCTATTCAAACATACATTTAGATCTATTTTTTTCTTTTATATACATCTATTTCAGTCATTGTTTCTCATTACACAGTGCTAATTGAGCTTTCTGCAACTTACCCTGGAAGATTTTCAATAATCAGCATCCCAATTGTTTTGGTTTTTGAGACATTTATTATTTCAAACAAGTTGGCCACTGTTGATAGAATTCTAACTGCCCAGAAGAATCTGGTTCAGTAACCAGATACTCAGTGATCTGTTGGGAAAATCCCAGTAGTATGGGGTAACCCTTCCTTCTTTTCCATATGTTATAGGTCAGGCCTATAGGTCAGGGGTGACAAAGGCCTGCCTTTTTAATAATGGGAAACTGGCCCTGAGTGGTGTGGCTCAGTGGATTGGGCACTGGCCTATGAACAGAAAGGTGGTCAGTTCAATTCCCGGTCAGGGCACATACCCGGGTTGTGGGCCGGGTCCCCAGTTGGGGGCGTGTGAGAGGCAACTGATTGATATTCCTTTCTCCCTCTTTCTCCCTCCCTAAACTTTCCCTCTAAAAAACAAATTTAAAAAATGTTTGTTTGTGTTTTAAGGGCTGGGGGAATGGGAATTGGCCTCTCTTCACTTCATTATTTCCCTTCAGGATTTCAACGATGAATTCTCAGATCTGGATGGAGTGGTTCAACAAAGAAGGGAGGCCATGGACGAGTACAGCAGTTCCGGTTCTCAGACCCCTGAATCCGAGAACTCCAGAGGTCTGGGAAGTTTCTGTGTCTTGGCTAAAATTTAATTCTCCACAAACATCTTCATTCCACCCCTTAAAAACAAAACAAAACCAACAACAACAACAAAAAAAAAAAGCTCTTGTCTTCCTAGTTGACAATTGGAAAGGAAATCTGGGAAAAGGGGAGTTTGAAAGTTCCAGAAAACAGTATTGCTTATATGGTAAAAATCCATTTCCATTTATACATATTTAATAAAAGTCTCTTAAATGGATATAATATCAGGTTGATTGGAAGAGAGAAACATACAATGTCTCCTTCTCTCTTTTAATAATAGTATTAATTGTTATAGCTGAGTCGTCTTCATGAGTCAGTGGGATAAGGACACATGGTCCTTATATCATTTTATTACTTATTTGCTTTGATCATTGCATTTCAATCCCCAACTCAACCAACTTATGAGAAGATCCATTTATATACTTGGCCACTATGCACATTAAGAGCTTGATTTGCTGTTGTGGTTGATACTATGATTTGAGTGTTTTGAGGAGAAAACTTACCCAGCCCCATTTTGGCCTGATAGATTTCCCTGTGACAGAATCCCAGACAGTTCTGAATGTCTCCAAGGGAGAAGCAAAACCAACTAAGGCAGATGCCCATGTGAACAGAGTACCTGAAGGAAAAGTCAAGAGTCTCCCCGCACATGGTAAAAACAGATTGGGGTGCGGGTGGGGGTGGAGGGGCATCTGCTTTTAACTTTCTTTTCTTTTCTTTCTTTCTTTCTTTCTTTCTTCTTCTTCTTTTCTTTTCCTTTAAAAATTTTTTTTTTTCGCCTGTAACTTTTAAAGAGATTTTATTTTATGACTGCCTTTCATATTTCCTCCCCTCCCTTCCTGTTGTAGGTCTTTGCATATTAAATGATCTATTCATTCAATAAACATTACCCGGTCCTCTGCTTTACTATGGGGGATACAAAGGTGAATAGCCTTAATGGATGCTCCTCCAGTATTCTGAATACTTCAAGACTGTGATTCCAAAAAATGCTGTTAAAAGTGTTGAATGGATGATATCTATATGGTTCACCATTCACTCCAGCACAATGCTTAACACTGAGAAGGATCTCAGTAAACATGGATTGAATAAAAGGTTTAGAAGGAATTGTACCTACTGGTTAAAATCATGTCTGGAAGGCTTCAGTTAATGTTTTCTATGATTTCTATTACTTGAGAATAATTATCTCTTCTTTTTAATGTATTTTGTTTGTTTGTTTTATTTATTGATTTTAGGGAGCAGGAGAGAGAGGGAGGGACGGGGAGAGAGAAAGAGAGAGAAACATTGATTTGTTGTTCCACTTATTTATCCATTCATTGGTTGATTCTTATATGTGCCCTGACTGAGGGATCGAATCTGCAACCTTGGCATATAGGGACAGTGCTCTTAACCAACTGAGCTACCTGGCCAGGGTCTAATGATCTCTTTCAGGGACCTCTTCCCCATAGCAATATTGCAGGATGAAGGTGTTTTAAAACTGCCACTTTTCATTTTCCTCCCAGCAGGTCAATCAGAAACCATTGGAATCTTACACAAAGTAAAGTCTCAGAAATGTCCAACTTTCCACCATATTCTTATATTCTATGCAATCATGTAAGTAAATGAATTTACTAAAAGTGACTTAAGAAAACGATTCATTTCTTTAAAGGAATAATCTGTTCATGTTTCCAAGAGCCATTATATATCTCAGTTGTGTCTAATGTGACACAAATCTTTTCTGCAACAATTTTTGTTTCCTACTTCAACATTTTTTTCCTTAGGCTGAGATCACATTTTCATGTTCACCTCTATCTCATTTAAATAGTTAGAAGGGAGCAAGGAAAAGCAAAATGGTTGTGCCAAGTCCAGCAGAGGACTAAGTTTTGAGCAGATACTATTAGTTAGGAAATTATAATGAAGCATCTTTGTCCTTATTATTTTCCATCCAATCCATGTTCTCTGGATAGAGGCCAAACAACTTTAAAATGCCATCTGCTTTATTGAAACCTTCGGCATTGACATTTTTTAACTTCGCCCTCGGCTTCCAGTCTGTAATCAGTTGTTGTTCTGAAAATAGCCTGACCCAGTTCTAGACTGTTCCTCACAACCACGGAGGATGTACCCAGTTTGGTTTCCAGATAAAGTGAGGAATTTGTGAGTCACCAGAGAACAAGACTGGTTGCTCACCATCTGGGCCCTTCTACTGAGGGAGATGGCACCATGTGGAAGGAAGCAGCCTAGCTTGATAATCCTTCTTGGGTGTGGCCTCGAGAGAGCCTATTAGAGTTTCTTATAAATTGAGAAGCTTGAGCTAAAGGATTTAAAATCCCCTTCTAGCTCTAAAGTTTTGTGACAAGCATCAGCCTATTGACTAAAGGTCTTTTTAAAGTCTCTTTGGCCCAGTTGTTTTAGAAAATACCCTCCCTCAAATGTGCACTGGCTCTGAGTTTATTATTTCATAAACATCTGGGGCTGGCCATTAACCACTGAGATTTCCCTTTTATTCCTTCCCAGTGTCTGTGCACTAATCATCTCGACCTTCTACATGAGATATAGAATTAATACTCTGGAGGAGCGGCTGGGATCACTGACCTCCACTGTGGACAGCCATCATGCTGAGTAAGACATTTCCCTCCCGTGCCGTCATCTGCTTGCTATTCAGATTAGTGTGGTGTTTGACCTGAGCTTAGCAACCTTCATGGCAAATGTTAATTAAGGATACATTTTGTATGAGACATTTTAAGTGTATATGTGGGAAGAGGTAGGAAGGTCCTAGACATAAATAACCTGATTGTGCATGTTCTTGAGTGGCTATAGTGTTGTCAGTGGTAAGGCAAGAAACAAGCCTTATTTTACATTGTCTTGTTCTGTTAACCTAAGACTCAGTTGTGACCTTGGCCCATTTATTACAATATAAAAGTTTATCTTAGTAAAATGGCAAGGAGTCAAGACATTCAGAGGAAAGAAGTAATTCAAGTAACTCAGCACATTTCATTGCCTCTAACTCTATATTAGCCCGTTTATTTACAAAACTCTTGACTGTGAAAATTTTCCATCACAGTCATTTTTACATGCCTGAACTAATGAAACCTATTCAGACATCGCGCCCTTTCCTTTAAACCCATTTCCATGAGGTTTTTGACACACTGCCTAAAAAGTAAAGCAAGTTATCCCATGTTAGAAAACATACTTTTAGCAGAAGTTTTAAAAGTAGAGATATTCCTTTACAGAGTACATACCATGTGCTAGAGACTCTAGTAGAATGGATATATACATTCACAAATATAATTTTCTCTCATTTTATCTCTCTATATACCCCACAAGGTAACTATTAATCCCATGTTACAGATGAGGTAACTGGGACTGAGAAAGAATTTGGTTAATCTTTTCTAGTCTGAAATAGAATCAAGATTCAAATGTAGGTCTGTATGACTATGAAGACCAGAGGCTTCCCAGTCTACCTATGGCTACTTGGCTGTAAGCAACAGCCTAGGACTGGGTCAGGCTGTTTTCAGTGTGCTTCAGAATAGTTCAGGGGGCTTGTTAAAACAAATTACAGGGTCCATTCCCCAAAGTTTCTGATGCAGTGGATCTGAGTGTGGGCCTGGGAATTTGCATTTCTGTCAAGTTCCCAGTGATGTTGACAGTGCCAGCCTGAGGTCTACACTTGGAGAACTATTATGCTATATCACTCCAAGGCCTTTCTCTATACTCTAACCATTACCTAAAAGTCTTATTCTGTGGGTTAATAGTATTCTGGCATAAGGTTATTTTTGAACCATGAATATACACTTGAACCAGTAATACAGAAGCCTAAAGAATGATTTGGAATAGATTCATACCTTGCCTATACTTCTCTCCCACCTTGTTCAAAATGTTAATACACTTAGAATTAGGAGTGACTCTAGATTATTGCAGACTATTCTGTTCACTATCAAATAAGGGTTTATTTCAGGAAAATGTACACCGTGTGCAGTTACCACCGGTTAACTTGGTGATGATGAGTGGGAAATTCCACTAACAAAGGCAGATGAAATATTTATTCTACTATTTAAATAATCAACTCAAGAAGAGGTACAATCTAAAAAATTAATCATTTAAAGGAAAAGTCACAAAGATCATACATGACATGAGATCAGGGAGCCACCTATGATGAAAAAGTCTGTTAATAAAGTACTTTCACAGGACCTGAGCCTCCCCAGTATCTTTCTCTGTGGAGGGTAATTAATCCAGCCACAATGCTCAGGTTCCTAAATCCACATGCCTAATCTGGTTTGAATCCATACTTTGTACCAGCTTTGTTACTATAAGTATAGCCTATGGATTGTCAAGAGTTTTATGTTGATAAGTCAGTACTCTGGGTCTCAGATCCCTTAGAAACTGAAAAATTTAGATTCAATTTCTTTTTTTGGGATCTAAGATTTTGATAGTATGGATCAATGATAAAAAACTGTTTTAGTACTAGAAAATAAAAAACATCTGATTGCTTTCTTAATATTTAGATAATCATCAATAATTTACCAAGTGCCTATATCTCAAAAATGGATCATATGTAAAATATATTAGAACCATCTAAAAACTTAATGGCTACAAATAAATTACAACCAAGAAATACAGAGAAGCTATAGACCATGGTTCTTAACCTTAGCATGAAAATCAGATAAACAGCTTTAGATCATATCTCCAGGGGGGAAAAAAAATACATCTCTAAATTTCCTACAGTATTAGCTGCTATAGGGCCCCAGTGGACCCCAGAGTAAGAGCCCATGCCGTACATAGACTAATGGTAGATAATGAATACATCTGATACGTCATAAGACAAGAGCAAATTACATCTGTATGGCAAGTCTCAAAGAACTACAAAGGCTCACACTTCAACAGAAATTCAATGAAAGACATTTCTAAATGTTCTGAAACTTCTCATGTAAAGGCTTCCTGCTCCCCCCACCACACACACACACACAAAATATATATATGACTGAGAAGAGCAGTAATTCTTGCAAATTTATGCTGTAGTGGGGATAGAGAAGATACTGGAGACTAATAAAAAGGATTAAGAAACCACATGCTTGAGAATAATTGTATGATTTTTGTTAGGAAGCCGAGGCACAACACAGCCACTTAAACCAAAACAGCTGAAGAGGATTCTGGCTGAGCTGTTACGGTGAAGAACCAATCCCCCAGCGCATTTCTGCAGGGCCTTTCTGATGTTAACAAGTTCAATGCTCACTCTCTTCTATTATAACCTAGTTTTCTGTTCAGATACATTTTCAATGTGTTTATTCCACTTCTTTCTTTGCCATTCCTGCCCACAGTCATTCTTCTCTTTGTTCTTACAGGCAGGCAGCATCTTCCAGCCTGGGGTCACAAGTACCATTAAACGTGGAGGTCCTCTGCCGAGAGCTTACGGTTAACATACTGAAATTAGAAAAGGTGACTGATTTCTTGCCTGTGTTGGGGGCAGTCGCGGTAGTGCCTATCACTTGCCATAGATCAGTGGTTACACATTAAAACACTTCTGATGCAGCAGACAGCCTCCGTGACCAAACCCAGCCAGGGGATTATGTGGTCAATGTGAAAGACTGTTTGTTATTCCCACAAGGAAATAGGTTTCAATTTCATTTTCCTTGTTAGTCTGTCTTCTGCTTTTCCTCCTTGGTTAGAAATGTTGCTCTGTGCCATAGGGCCCAGTGGCAAGCGACCCCTGACACAGGGCTCAGGGGAGGGACGCAGCAGGGAGTGTCCCAGCCAGAAGGTGCAGCCCTACCTCCAGCCAGGCCAGTTGTTGCCATACGGAAAGCACTGCGTTCCTTCCCTGCTGTAACCCTGGGAGATGGGTGCCATTGTTCCCATCTGACAGGAAGAATCCAAGTTTCTATTAAATTGCTCAAGGAGACACATCTAGAAAGTTGGCAGACCTGAAACTTGAAGCAGGTCTGTGTGACTTCAGGTTCGTGCTTGGAAACCCCCTGCTTTACTGCCCCTCAGGATCCAGCCTTAGCCCTTGCTGATAAGGCTACTGATGTGCCTTTTACCTTTAAAGGTATCATCCTATAGGCGACGTTAGGGCCGACCTGTCCTTACACTTGTGGAACCCTTAGATCTCAATAGGAGAATGAACCAGAGTGAGGTAGGCGCGCCGGAAATACCCCAAAGTTAAACGTAATTCACATTTCTTACTCCTTTCAACATGTTTATCTCTTCCCATCAAAAACTTTGTTTCTTATCCTAATCCTTAAGGAAAGGGCAAGAGTTTAGTGTTCAGTTCCAACCCGCAAGTGCCCAGTAGCTTTCCACAGTAGTGCAGTTGTGCTTACTTGGGAAGAAACGTGAAATACAAATGAGTCACACTGTTTGTTTTGCTACACTAAATGTTATCTAGCATTTAACCACTGAAGTATTGAGAGCAAAGGTGTTTCCAGACTTCTGTTCTTAAACCAACACATGCCAGATAATTCCTATTAAATCACTGTATCTATGGGCTGACTTGAAAACTTTTTCTCTTTTAAATCCAAAATCAACCTAGAGAAGGTATGGGGTAGCAGCCAGAATTGTTTTGCCTTTCTAAAATGTTAGTTGCTGAGAATTTAAAATAATTTTCTTAACTTTTTTTTTGTAATGAAATGTTTACCAATGTTTCGCTTCCATGCTGACCAAGTGAATGAATAGAGGGATTTAAATTTTCCATTTTGCTCACTCTGGCATACACTGGTTTCTTTGGACCAGAAGCACACCGACTCCTGCTGCCTTTCCCGAATTTCTTCCCATCTTCCTGCTGGGCCTGGCTAGGACCCCACATTCTGTGATGAGGGACAGAAAAACAGGAGCTTGGAGCGAGCTCAACTACTCAACTAAGAGGCCTGTATACCAATAGAAACCTTCGTCCCAGAGCAGAAGCATCAGAAGTGGATTTAGGGTCAAAATGCATATGTTGACGTTCTACAAAGTTATATATTGCACACATGGCTCAAAGGAATCGAAGCAGAGAATGTTACCAGGCCTCCTCCATGTTCTTCTTGATTGGCCTGCCTCTCCAGCCAGAGGCAATCTGGCTGTGAAGCAGAACAACATGGTGGTGAAACCAGCTACGTGCCGTGGGGATGTGGGAGCCCTGTCTCAGCTCATTTTACTCTACCAGCAATTCCTTTCTGCTCTCCTTCCGGGATTCCTCATGTGCAATCCTCCTGATATGCCCTGCTTGTTACCACCCAGTTTCTGTTCCTGGCATCACGGTCTTTTCAGGGAAATCTAAGAATAATTTTTTTTAACTTCCTCCTTTTGACTCATCAGCTGAGAAGTCCTATGTGATCTATCTTCAAATGTCTCCTCAAATTCTCTTCCCATTGGCATGATCTTAGTCCCTGTTGGCTCCCTACTACCAGCCTCACAGTGGGAGATCGGATCTCATTATGGTTTTCATTTGCATTTTCCTGATTTCTACTGCTGGTGAACGTCCTTTTATATATTTATTGGCCATGTAGATTTTATTCGGTAAATTGCCTGTTTATCTCCTTTGTTTTATTTTTGCGTTTTTTGTCTTTGTAGATATGTTTTATGTATTTTGGATATCAGTCCTTGGTTTGTTGTTTTCTACCTTCCCAGTCCCACTTTTATCTTTGGTCCTGTGGGATTGGGGGGGCGGGTGGTACAAAGTAGAAATGTGGAGGATGAAGGCAATACCTTTTATGAGTAAAGAAGTAAATACTTTTTTCTTAGTACTGGAAATGGCAGTTATGGTGGAACAGTATGGAAGAAAGAGCATAAATTCTGGAATCAGACCTCTGTTCTTACCCCTACTCTGCCATTTACTGTCTGTGTAACTGCTCTTGTTCTGCAGCTCTCTGGCCCCCAGTTTTACGTGTAACGCCTGTCTCTGTGTGGTAGTGGCGGTGCATGGTTACGGTGAACATGCGTGGAGTTCCTGGCATGGACATGTGAGGTCCCCTCCTCTTCACTCACCCAGTGCATGCCTGCAGGACGTCACAGACTCTCCTTCCACAGGAACACAGTCTCTTTCTTTTGTTCCTCAGGGTTCCTTGCTCTGAATTCTTTAAAGTTCATTTACTCAACAAATATTTGCTAAGCACATTTTTCACATTCAACACTGTAGTCTTGCGATCCAAAGATATGGCACGGTCCCTGTCCCTGTGAACTTCACACTCTACTGGGAAATGTCGTATGATATCTAATAGGAGCATTAAACATTATTATGTGGTGTTTGTCTGATTCAGGCCATCCAGTGGGCTGTGTGAAGACCAGCTCCCCGTGTGTACAGATGCTTTTGGTCATACATGTTGTCTCCCATGCTGCTGTTCTTTTTCTTCCATCTGTTTCTCTTGGTCTCCACCAACATTTTCATCATTGTGCCACACTTTCTTTTCCAACCCTCTCTTTTTTCATCGTAATGTGGATTGTCAAACAGAGTTCTATTCCATTAAAAAGCATTTGTTTGCCTGATCCAAATTTAAGGCATGCGTAGCTTTTTTGAATAATCTCAAGCTTTACATAGGCCATAGCAAATATGCCTTTAATATGTTCCATTCTATTTAATAACAGGGACTTCTCTGTTATTATTTCAAGATACAGAATAACTTACAAAAGTTGCTTGAGAATGGCGACTGACCGACCAGGTTGCTTGGGCCAACATGATACCTCACACTTCCCTTTGAAGAAGGTGCTCCTGGAGGCATCCTGGTGGAGCGCTCCCTGCTGGCCGGAGGAGCGAGCGGCGAGGCATCCCCAGCCATGTTTGCACTTGGAGGTCTCCAGCTCAGGAAAGGGGGGAGGGGAAATAATTTTGGTTCCTGTGCAATAAAAGTTGACCTTGACTCTGGGGTAGTTTTCAGTGCTGCTGCCTGAAGAAAACACCCGTCTTGGGAGGTCTCAGGAAGGACCCAGTGGACAGTCTCTCAGATGACTGTGGTTCAGTGGCCATGGTGACTGTGTCAGCAAACACACTCCACAACACACCTTTTCAGTCCTCCCCACTCTCCCTTACACCCCAGCCTTCAAACTAAGGGACATATCGTGTGCCAACCGTATCAGGTCCTGTAAAGAATTAGTCGTAACTCTCCAAAGGCAGTAAAGAGATCTAATGGACAGACTTGCTTCAAAGAAAGAACACCAGCACTTTTTCCCTTCTACTGTTATGTTCTGGTTTAAATCATGCATGCATCTTAACTTCTCAATTGAATAGTGGCAAGAATATTGGGCAAAGCTGATAAACCATCCCATTTATGTTTTGTTTTATTCCTCTAATACTTAATTGTACTGATTCTCACCCACCCCAGATCAGGAGTCTGTGAGACATGGGACTGAAGTACTAAATAAACTTACTTTGAAACCAAAACTAATCTTTAAACCAAAAAAGTATAATGTGATTTGACACAGGATGAAAAACACCATATTTTTAAAGTGATAGTTGGACTATGTTACTTTTGAAAAAGGATGTCTGTATCGAATGTTGAAACCCATTTCAGCATGACAATAGCATGCTTTTTATCTTTTGCTGACTAAAATAAAGAAATAACTGGTGGTTTGCTAACTTCTATTTACAATATGGGTTGCCTGGTTTTTATTAATAATTATTTAGGTACCATAAGATCTGTAATATAAAAGGTATTCTGTTTCTATCTACAATGCATTTTACAATCATTTCTATGAAATGTATTTTATTTAATCAGATAAGCTAATAAGTGAATTGGTTAACATCATTTGTATCTGTTAGCCTACTGGACAAGAATTGTGCCTGGTGCACCTTGGCTATTAATAAATACTCATTGGTTAAAATGCCCTGCTAACACTGTACTTTGTTAATTTCTAAATTCTTTCAACTAAAACAATGTGCTTTTTAACTGCTGCTTCCTCTCTACTACTTCCAACTCACCTATACTTCTTTTTTCCTGAGTATTCATTTCAAAACTCAAAAACTGCGAGGTATTTAAATGGAGTTGCAATAATATAAGGAAAAGAAAATGTACTTTGAGATCAGGAAAACCAATGCTTGATTCCTAAGTCCATATTTTATGAGTTATGTGACCTTAAGCAAGATTTTTGACCATTTTCCCCTATTTTATTGATGAGGTTGAAAGGACCAACCAAAAATGTCACTGTGAGGATTAAATGTGATAATGTTGCTAAAGTATATCTCTGTGTCAGGCAAGTAGTATATTTCATAACAGACACTATATTCATTATTTTTTAAGAATGTTTTCGTGTATGGCATTCCAGTTTTATAAAAGTACTATGTCAATGCTTTATAGTCAAAACCTGTTAGATATTCAAAAATGGGTCAGCCACCACTGGAGAGAAATTTTACAGCTGTATGAAAAGCCTTTAAAAAGTTCAAATTTCAGGGTCTGGGGGAGAGCAATGAGGGAAAGAATAGGACAACTGTAATAGAAAAACAATTTTTTTTTAAAAAGGTTCAAATTTCACTGATTTAGTAATCTGCTATGTAGGAATTTATCCTAAAGCAGTAAACAGAAATCTAGTAAAAAATTTATATACAAGAATATTCTTTGAAGCTTTATGACAGCAAAATATTAGAGACTCAAAATACTCAATAGCAGGACAGTTAAATGATGTAATTATTTAGAAAGATATTGTCAAAGAATGGCATAGAAAACATTAAAAGGGTAGACACAAAACTACATGGTTTGATCATAATTGTATAAACTACATATGTGTGTGTGCACACATGTATGTGAAAGCACACCCATTGACCCCATATTCTCTAAATTTTGCATCATGAACAGTTCCTATGTTTTTTTAATGGAAAATTAGTTTTATTTTTGGAAATTGGAAAACAGTTATCTGAACAGAATGTGCATATGTATAAGTCACATTTAACTGCTGGCATTACTTTTGCCCCTTTTATTCAGCACGTATCATGTCTCATGTTTTAATTAGTAAGATTTAATATTTTTTTCATAAACCTGAATCATCTTCTCTCAATTCAGTTTTATTCTACCTTCATAGGGTACTTTATCACTGCCTTTTTATCCTTTTTATTGAATTTATTAGGGTGCCACTGGTTACCTTTTTTAATCAAATTTATTTAAAATATTAAGTGGTTCCCAGGGAATCAGATCTTACAACTGTGCACTTCCCCCCTCCCAACACGACTGATAGTTTTTAGTGTTTTTTTCAAACAATCAGTATAGTTCACTCTTCCGAAGAAAAAGTTCATCATTTCTAGATTTGGTTGTTAATGTTGTTATAATTATTAATACTACTTTGAGGATGTCGCTGCTTGTTTTGTTATAATTAGCTCCTAAGTCACAATCTGCTGCAAGTGGACATAGATGGTGATGCCCAGATCACATGTCTGCATATTAACTACAGAGAGGCATGGGAAATCTTTATGTCAAGAGAAAAGATATTTCTGATGTGCTAAACAAACCTGGAGGTAAATCTGCTGCATGACTAACTTAGCCATTGCAGCCAGTCACCTTCAAACAAGTGAAAAAGGAGGAGGAGGAGAAGGAAAAGGAGCAGCAGCAGCGTGGGAAAACAAGCATCTGGGATTTTCAGCCTCTATCACCAAGCTACAAAAGTAGGGAATTCTAACATAGGAAGGGGTTTCAGATGCTGAGTGGCCAAAATAATAGCAAATGTCCACCGTATACCTTGCCCTTTAAAACTTGAGTATTGGCCCTGGCCAGTGGTTCAGTTGGTTGGGCATCATTCCGCAAAGTGAAAGGTTGCCGGTTTGATTCCTGGTCAGGACACACACATGCCTGGGTTGTGGGATATTTTTCTTGCACATCAATGTTTCTCTCCCTCTTTCTCCCTCCTTTCCCCTCACTAAAAGTAAATAAAAATATTTCTTTCCCTTCTAAAAACCAAAAATAATAAAAAGAAATAAAACTTGAGTATTACCTTTATATAATCAGAAAAAAAGTTAACCTTAAAAAGATACTGGTTTAATGCTATTCCTATACATTCTGATATTTTAATCTATGATTATATACTATTTTGGTGAGTAGAAATTACCAGTCTCACATAAATAAAAAAAAAGCTATTACTGACTTCTCAAGCTTTGCAAATATTTGATAACTGTACATACACACCACAACACTCCCAAGACATTTCCTAGGTATGCATTTATGCAATTCTTTGAAACCATTCCACGCACATTTTTTAAGATGCACTTTCCTTGGCTTCCACAACTCATTCTAATTCATAAATTCATGTAGTCGGGTCAAAAAAATTTCAACTTTATTATGAATAGTCTCATACACTGCCTTGATATATGTATCCTGATAGTGAAATTCAGGAGATGTTTTCCTTGTTTATCATAGTTTCTGGTGATCTAAAAGGTCATGGGCACTAACATGTAATAAATGGCCCAGGTGATTTCACTCTCAAGCATTTTATTAAAAGTTAAAATTCTAAACAGTAACGCTTATGCCATCATTTGGGATTCAGTAACCTAATCTTCTCACAAAGGAGCCCAGTGATATAATATTCTTTCCATGTGCTTCTTTTAAGCCTATCCCTGCTGCTAATGATGATATTAACAGTTCTTAACTAAAATTTAAAAACCATATATTAAATAAAGGATCTTTGATCATTGAATTTCCAGCACTTCTGTGTTTTTTCCAAATGTGAAACCTTATCCAAGGCAATTTATAGATTCAATGCAACCACAATCAAAATTCCAATGCCCTTTTTCACAGAAATAGAACAATCCTAAAATTTCAGTAGAAGGAAAAAAAACCCAAATAGCCAAACAAAGCAATCTTGAGAAAGCACAAAGATTGAGACACAATTTCCCTGATTTCAAACTATTACAAGGCTATAGAAATCAAGTCAGTATGGTACCAGGATAAAAATAATCTCATAGATCAATGGGAGTAAGGAGCCAAGAAATAGACAAGTGTATATATGGTAAATAAATTTAGGATAAAGCCGCCAAGAATATACAATGGAGGAAAAACAGTCTCATCAATGAATGCTGTTGGGAAAATGGGCAGCCACATGTAAAAGAATAAAAGTGTACTACTATCTTACTCCATACACAAAAATCAACTCAAAAATAGATTAAAGACTTGAATGTAAGACCCAAAACCATAAGACTTGTAGAAGAAAACATGGGTGGTAAGCTCCTTGACATCAGTCTTGCGAAGATTTTTAGGATCTGATACCAAAAGTAAAGGCAATCAAGCAAAAATAAAAAGTGGGACTACATCAAACTAAAAAGTTTCAGCACAGCAAAGGAAATTACCAATGAAGTGAAAAGGCAACCTATTAAATGGGAGAAAATACTTGTAAATCATATATTTGATAAGGAGTTAGTATCCAAAA
This sequence comes from Furipterus horrens, assembly GCF_987537825.1. Lineage (NCBI taxonomy): Eukaryota > Metazoa > Chordata > Mammalia > Chiroptera > Furipteridae > Furipterus > Furipterus horrens. The sequence goes on from NW_028327175.1 coordinate 90,019,076, forward strand.
TACATGAAAAACTCATATAACTCAATAGCAAAAAATAACCTGATTTTTAAAAATGGGCAGAAGGTCTGAATAGACATTTTTCCAAAGAGGACACACAGGTGGCCAACAAGTACATAAAAAGATGCTCAACATCCCTAGTGATCGGGGAAATTCAAATCAAAACCACATGAGCTATCACCTCCCACCTGTTAGAATGGCTGTTACCAAAAAGACAAGAAATAGTGTTGGAGAAAAGGAAACCTGTAAGCACTGCTGTGGGGAAAGTGCAATAAATCAGTGCAGCCACTATGGAAAACAGTTTGAAGGTTCCTCAAAAAATTAAAAGTAGAACTACATTATGACCCAGTAATTCCACTTCTGGGTATAGATCTGAAGAAAATGAAAACAAAAAGATATATGGACCCATGTTAATGGGTCATTGCAGCATGGTTTACAACAAGCAAGATAAGGAAACAATCTAAGCGTCTATTAACAGATGACTGGATTTTTTTAAAACGTGATTGATACACACACACACACACACACACACACACACGAGAATATTCTTCAGCCATAAGAGGGAATGAAATTTTGACATTCACAACAACATGGATGAACCTTGAGGGCATTATGCTAAGTGAAATAAGTTAGAGAAAGATAAATACCATATGAGCTCACTTATATGGAGATTCATAAAGAAAAGAAATGCTCACAGATACATAGAACAGATTGGTGGTTGTCAGAGGCAAAGGGTGAGGAAATGGGTCAAGTGGGTAAAGGGGGTCAAAAGGTACAAACTTCCAGATATAAAATAAATGTTGGGGGAATGTAGTATACAGCACAGTGATCATAGTTAATAATACTGTACTGCATATTTGAAAGTTACTTAGAGTATATCTTAAAAGGTCCCAAGAAAAAAAAGAATTCACAACTATGTATGATGACCAACGTTAACCAGACTTACTGTGGTGATCATTCTGCAATATATACCCGTACAATACAAATACTGAATCATTATATTGTACCCCTGAAACTATTATAAATAGTATATGTGTCGATTATACCTCAATTTTTAGAAGAAAGAATTTCTGTTTTTAGCTAAATTTGCTAAGGTGAAATTCTTTTTGTGTCTGCTTTTAATCTCCTAAGTGGCTGTTATGAGACCAGTTCTGTCTTCCGGCAATGTGTACTTCCTCAAAGAACATTTTTTAAAGCAGCAAAGATATGTTCAACGGTATGATGATTGGTTAGAATAATCTGAGTACAAAATTATATGACAACTTCTAGGTAAAAATATTTACCCAGATAGACAAATCCCTGGACATACGCACTCATTTCTCTTGGGTAAACACCTAGGAATGGAACAGCTAGGTCTTATGGAAGGTACTATATGTTTAACTTGTCAAGAAACTGCCAAACTCTTTTTCCAAAATGTACTACTTAACATTCCCACCAACAGTGTATGAGAGTGACAGTTCCTCTAGATCCTCTCTTGTTATAATCAGTCTTTCAAATTTTCAAGGGAGTTTCTAATATAGCTGTGTTGTAGTGTCGAATTGTATTGGGTTGGCCAAAAAAGTTTTTTTTTCCCATAAGATGGCTTTAGCAGTACTTAGTTGTCTTTAACTTCATTTGAAACAATTTTATTAGATTGTATTGTGACAGCTGTCATATAAGTGTGTATTTTTTAAAAACATCAAAATTGGTGAATTTTGGTGTAGTCATTTTAATATTGAAGATGGAAGAACATACACATCTTTGCATATTATGTTTTATTATTTCATGCGTGGAGGTAGCAAACCTCCATTTAGGGATCGAGAGAGAAGTAAGTTGAAACTATTTAAGCTTGGAAGCTCAGGAGAGGGTGGAGCTGAAACGGAGCTTTGAGGAAGGGACACACCAGGTGGGGCTAATGCCTCAGAGGCAGCATGATGAGTCCGGTTCTGCAAATGTTGGGAGAACTGAAAATTGGATTCAGCTGCTGCTACAGGAATAACTGCCATTCATTGCCAGGGTGAAGAAGTGAGAATAAGGTGACACTCACTGGGACAGGAAAAATTTGAAAAGTTCTCAGGAAGAAAATAGGAAGGAGCAACCCCTTCTTCCCTTCCAGCCTCACAGGCTCTTGCTAGTACCTTGTATTAGCAGACTCTAGCAAGGAAACACTGGCAAAACAAATATAGTTGGAAGAATCTCAGCATTAGACCACAAAGTGGAGTCTAGAAGGCAAGGCTCGGAGCAAAGAGATAATAGTTTAATAACTGGCTACTACCCACTCCATTGGCTACTCGGCTGCTATACACACCCTTCTATACATACATGAACTCTCAGACGAGAAACACAACTATGTTTTTAATGAAACTGCAACTATACTGCATACAAAGGAAGACATTCTCATCCTTACCGGAAAATGATATGTGAAGTCCCAGCATTCATTGTACCCATCTCTGTGTAAAGAGACCTCTGCAAGCTGCGTGGAGACCTGGTCAGCACCCACCTGCAACCTCTTGTGCCTCTTCCAGGAGTTCCCAGCATTCCTTGAGCCCAGGTGTTTGGCAGGTGTTTTGTGTCAGTGATGCAGGAGCGGGAGAACACCAGGTCTGCCTCCACTTCGCAGAGCTCCAGCCGAAGGAGAAGGTGGGTAAGTAAACAGGTCTCTATACCCTGGCTCCTACAAAGCATGTACAAAGCCAACTGCCCTCAAATCCAGTGGTGGTAAAGCACCAAGGAAGCAACTGGCTACCAAAGCCGCTTACAAGAGTGCACCCTCTACTGACGGGGTGAAGAAACTCCATCGTTACAGGCTTGGTACTGTGGCACTTCGTGAAATTAAGTCCACTAGCTTCTGATTTCGCAAACTTTCCTTCCAGTGTCTGGTGTGACAAATTGCTCAGGACTTCGAAAGAGATCTACGCTTCCAGAGTGCAGCTATTAGTGCATTCCAGGAGGCAAGGGAGGCCTACTTGGCTGGCCTTTTTGAAGACACCAAACTTTGTCCTATCCATGCAAAACACGTAAGAATTATTTCAACAACATCTCGCTACCAGGTCACATAGGTAGAGAACGTGTTTAAGAAACCAACCACTATGATGGGAAACATTTCATTCTTTAAAAAAATTTAAAACTCTCCTTTCTCTTATTGGTAGATCTGAACATTATTTTTTCCCCTCATGGGGGGGGGGGGTCAAAAGGTACCCAATTATATGATTGCAAATGGAAAATATAGGAGAGAAATAGGTTTTAGCAGTTTTCCCATTTTCATTTGTGTGTGAATTTTATCACCACACTGCCCCCGCACAGCTGATCTTCCACGGAGGGCAGAGCGTGGTGATCAGTGGCCACAGCCAGTCCTTGCAGCTGACTGGCCTGGCTAAATCCCTCCCATTGACCTGCCAACAGCTATCAAGGCCCAACTACAAGCAGAGGGTGTACTTAGCCCACACAAGGGGTACACCTGAAGTACCCAGCTTGGGTGATGGGGAGGTTCTGCCACTGGACCCTACTACATTAGGCCACACACTACCAGGACGTGAAGTCATAGCAGCTCTACCTAATACATAGAAACAAACACAGGGAGGCTGCCAAAATGAGGAGATGAAGAAACATGGCCCAAATGAAAGAACAGATCAAAACTCCAGAAAAAGAACTAAACAAAATGGAGATAAGCAATCTATCAGATGCAGAGTTCAAAATATCGGTTATAAGGATGCTTAAAACTTTTATGCTGTTGAGGTACTTAGCGAGTACCTCAACAGCATAAAAAAGACCCAGACAGAAATGAAGGATATACTAATGAAAATAAAGAACAATTTACAGGGAATCAATAGTAGAGTGGATGAAGCCGAGAATCAAATCAATGATTTGAAACATAAGGAAACAAAAAAACAACCAGTCAGAACAACAAGAAGAAAAAGGAATCCAAAAAAATGAGGATAGTGTAAGCAGCCTCTGGGACAACTTCAAGAGGTCCAACATACTCATTATAGGAGTATCAGAAAGAGAAGAGAAAGAGCAAGAAATTGGAAATCTATTTGAAAAAAATAATGAAAGAAAACTTCCCTGGTTTTGTGAAGGAAATAGACATGCAAGACCAAGAAGCATAGCGTTCCAAACAAGATAGATGCAAAGAAGCCCACTCTAAGACACATCATAATTAAAATGCCAAAGGTTAAAGATAAAGAGAGAACCTTAAAGCATCAAGAGAAAAGAAATTGGTTACCTACAGAGGAGTTCCCATAAGAGTGTCAGCTGATTTCTCAAAAGAAACTTTGCAGGCTAGAAGGGATTGGCAAGAAATATTCAAAGTCATGAAAAGCACGGACCTACAGCCAAGATTGCTCTACCCAGCAAAGGTATCATCTAGAATTGAAGGGCAGATAAAGAGCTTCCCAGACAAAAAAAAAAAGGAAAAAAAACAAAGGAGTTCATCATCATCCAACCATTATTATATGAAATGTTAAAAGGACTTATTTAAGAAAGAGAAAATCAAAATTATGAACAATAAAATGTCAATAAATACATATTTATCAACAATAGACTCTATAAAACAAACTAAGCAAACAAGAAAAACAGAGACAGAATGGGTACCAAGAGCATTGTGATGGTTGCCAGATGGAAGCGGGGTGTGGGGGAATAGGTGAAAAGGTGAGGGGATTAAGAGGTACAAATAGACAGTTACAGAATAGCCATGGGGATGTAAAGTACAGAATAGGAAATGGAGTAGCCAAAGAACTTCTACTCATGACCTGTGGGGATTGCCTGAGGGAGTAGGGAAGGTACTGGGTGGAGCAGGGCAAAGGGAGAAAAATCAGGACAGCTCTAATAGCATAATCAATAAGATATAATTAAATATATATATATCGTCGTCGTCGGCAGCCGTCCGTCTCGAGAGACGATGGTGTAGCTTCTTAAGGGTCTATCTGCACCGCCGAGGATGGCTGTGCAGTCCAACTCAGGAGTGACACGGTATCTGTCTCCTCCCGTGTTGAATCGACATCTTGCGATGACGCTGGAGTGTCCTCTCCAGTGAAGCTGAAGCTACAGAGCCTGGGCAGGGTGATATGGAGGGTCTGCTGTTGCCCATGCAGCAGACCCCCCCTCTCTTCACAGCTGAAGGGTCCAAGGGAAAGACGGAGTCAATACAGCTTGGCTTCAGGTGCGCCGCAGGAGTTGCCGGTGTTGACTACAACGTCAAACCGCCTTAGGGACTCCGGCTCCGGATTTTCTGTCGGGGTTTACTCCCTTAGCCTTTCCCCTGAAGAGGTATGCCGCAAGGCAGCGGAGGTTTTTTGGAGTCAGAGTTTTCCTTCTCTGATGTGCCCTGACTGGAAGATCGAACCAGCGACACTTAGCTCACAGGCCGACGCTCAATCCACTGAGCCAAACCAGCCAGGGTCAAATATATATATATATATATATATATTATACGGACATAAAGCATTACTGAAAGTCAAAATGTTTCAGTGAACAAGTTTCAGCAGTTCAACTTAATAGCAGTATAAATTAACCTATTAAATTTTTCTAGACAATGCCAGAATTTAAATTTTTCTTTTTTAAACAGGTAAATTTTTCCTATTCATGGCGACTAAATGGTGTTTGTAGCGTTTTTATCACACAGTAGATTCCACCCATTCACTATGCTTTTCTAACTGAGTTGTACTACATGTAAGGACATGTTTTTAATTTTGTCTGTCTTCTGGGCTGTTTCTGTAAGTTTGCTATTACTATACATTAAACTGGTAAAAAAAAAAAAATTAAAAATACAGGAGCAGCGAACGGGGCTGAGAACTTGCTTTTCTTCGCTGTGCTCATCCTGGTACTGAACAGCAGTCCCCGCCCGACTCAAGGAGTTCTTTCAGGGTGGGAAGGTGACACAGCCCTGAAAGGTGTCCAGGGACTTGCACATCCTGCCACCCCCTCGGATGCCTTCACTGCCCAACGAGCCCTGGTTGCCCCGGCTGGTCCCCACGGAGAGAAGGGGCCTCAAGGAATTGGAGGAGCCCCCGCCATCCAGCCCTGCCCAGGAAGCCTTGGATTTTCTGTGTGTATGTGGGAGCACCAAGGAGGCGTCCAGTTTCCCTGCTGGAGACCCCTCACCGAGGCTCAGCCTGCCCTCCCTCTTGCACCCCTTCTTCAGGGAAGAAGGTGCAGGCCCCCGTCTTACCAGCGTAGGTGAGGTGGCAGCGATCCAGGCAGAATCCAAAAGGCTGGCCCAGGAACCCTGGAGCCAGTGGGACAGAAGGAGGAAGAGGAAGAAGAAAAGAGGAAGGAGGCCTACCCTGCCTATCTGAATTGAGCCCCAGAGCTCACCGAGGCCCCGCGGGCGAAGGCCTGCGCTTACCTATGAGATCTGCGCCGCTGCCCACTGCCCGGATGGCATGTACTCCCTGCTTCCGCGAGTTCCAGGTGAACTATCTCCGCCCGCAGGGAGGGTATGAAGCAGAAGGCAGCTGAGTACCTGAAGGGCCAGACGACATCCTGCACCTGTACCTGCACGTGTCCAAACTCCTGCCCTGACAGGGAAGGAACAGGTCCCCAGGACTCTGGCTCCAGCGCTGGCAGCCACCTACTCTCCTCACCCTAGTGCCAGACCTTATTCCTGCTCTTGTAACTCCCAGGACCATTTCTGTATATAACTGGACCAAGAATGGGGAAAATAATGAATTCAAAACTCCCTTTTAAAAATTTAATTAAAAGTAAAATAAAATCTAGTCACAGTACCAGCTAAATATTTTGTTCCCTAATGACTAAATTATAAAGTTAGCCTCTAACAAAACTTATATAAAATATTAAAGGGAAGGAAGAAAGAACAGAAAATTGTTACTATATACACATATATAATATACACAGCAAATTAAGCAAGGAAGAAAAATATGGGTAGCTACTATCATCTTTATTTCTGTAACGAATCACAAACGTACATTTATAACCTTCTTCCACTACCCATTTTATCTTTTCTTTGCCCTCAGAAAAAACCTCAGCTGATCACAATTCTGAGGTGAGGTGACCCAAATTTTTGTACATGAAGGGTCTGACTTCTCAGAGCCTCTCTTTCCTTCTCTCTTGTTCTTTCTTTCTTGTCCTTTTCTTTCTTTCCTTCCTTCCTTCCATGTTGTCATTGCTACTGCTGCTATGGTTTTTGGTTGCCTATTGGTTCCATGGCACTAATGGATATTTGGCAGTCTTACCTTCCAATTCAATGGAAATACGTCGTTAGGAACCAAAACCTCCAACCCAGCAGAGCTCAAAACTGCAGGGATGGGAAGCAAGAATCCCGCAAGCAGGTTATTAATTGTAATAATAACCTTCCCTCTAGAACCCATGGTTATGGATGACACATACATGTATACGTTGTCTTCTGTTACATTGCATCTCCTCCATCTTGTCAGATAGAGCCCCATGCTTTCACAGTACCTCTCCTAATGGGCAGTCTCACAGAGTCTTCAATAAACCACACCGTTGTTCTTTTAAGCCAGCAACTTCTGAGTGATGAAGTATGTGGTAAAAACCAGTGAATTCTATGGGCATAGCCCTCTGCTGAAATTCTTTAGTTGTGCATAGAGCTTGACCAGAAGCAATATGTTGTGGAGTGTGAAGTCACCATGATAGCGAATAAGGCAGAAACGTTATGAACAAGGAAGGAAGATCAATATCAAGAACACATATCAATTCCAAAGAAAATACCTCTCTTTCCCCTCCCCTGGAAGAGGTCCAATGTAATAGCCTTGCCACCAAGTGGCTCAGTGACTATCTCTGCTGTTGCCAGGTTAGACACTCAGCCAGGTCAGCCTTGCTGAGGGGAAGTCCGCGTCGATGAACCAGAACAAAACGTCATGACAGTCAACGTTGATTCTCTATTTAAGATAAAAACTTCAATGGGTTGTTTTAGATTGAATGTAGAGCAAGGATGCCAGCCTGTACAGCTGCACTTCCAAAAAAAAAGATAGGAGATTAAGATTCACAAGTTCCAGTCTGCCTCCCCATCAGCATTGGACTTGTTAAAATGCTATTTATTTAGCGAATGCTCAGTGAGGAAGTCAGTAAGAAGCAGTCAGCTATTGGGGGGAGGGGGGTGAAAAAATATCTGGGTTGCTCGCTGTTAAGTCATTTTGCTGACTACTTCAGGTGAGAACAGTGGTACGTAAGCAATCTGCATTTTCTCCCCCACACTCTCCCTCATTTTTTAAAGGCTGTGGCAAATTTGCATTCACCCACAGGAAATGAAGCCATTTCTTGCTAAATCAAGAAAGAAGAACGACAGTCACATGGTCATTCTGGGGTCCTGACACGGTTGATCTGTGTAACGTTGCATGGAGGCTATGATGTGCTGTTGGCTTTACACACAAGCATATTGTGACTCAATTTGTTTGCCAGGCAGTTGTTCCAGAAAGGTAGTTAGTTACTGACAGAGGAAAATTGAAGTTAGGGTGTTGATTGCACAATCAAAGCCAAGTGACTGCTGAACCTAATAAAATGCTACGTAAATCCTGAAGTCACCCTGGAGTAAAGAGAATTAAATAACAGAGAGGAAGAGGGATTCACTTGCAATAAAACACAAGGTGATCTCTACCTGCATTGCCCTGTCCAACAGTCACCTAGTGGGCTAAAGCCCAGTAAATTCATCTCTATCTGGGCTCAAATGTCTCCCTGAGCAGAATCCTACTGGCAAGCTTGGTAAAGAAGTAAATAAGCTTTGGGTCAGCATCCTTTAGCTGTCATTGTTTTTTAACTCTTAAGGGGAAACTTAAGATAGATTTCCAATTGTATTTTACATCCTCTGAATGATCAGTGGGTAGCATATGATATTGATGGTCTCCTCTAACACTAGTTTCTCTAACACTGCAACGTGAAATTCAGCTTAAGGCAGGTCTATCTTGCAGGCTTGTGATGGTATTGAACTTACTGCCCAAATGGATTCTGAATGAACTTTTATAAGAAAATAACACTATAAATGGACTCTTTGAGGGGCATGAGCCCACTCAAGCCTTCTGACCTTTTCCCTTGCGTTTTCAATGTCAGGAATAATGATTAGTTTCAAAGGGCATTTGATTTATGTCTCCTTTTGAGGGGCAGAGTATTAAACTGGGTGGGAATCCCCACTTTACATTAAGTTATAGTCTCCAAAAGAAGGATCTTGAAAATATACCCTCCCCTGATTTAGCCAGAGAAGAAAAGAACATGACAGGATTCAATCAGAACTAGAGTCTCCCATTTTTACACAGAGCCTAAATGAAGGTTAAAAGTTTGCTAAATGTTGTCTGGGGAAGTGGTAATAAATATGAATTAAGGGTACCTATTAAGTCCTTGAAGGTATAAAATGGCATAAAACTATACAATGATGATGGCCCTAAGAGCTTCATTTTCTCTGAAATGAATAACCATAATGGCTTGAATAGATTTGTGTGAAAGGCTGCCAAGTAAATACACCCACATGCCCACACCTACTACTGAGGCAGATGCATAGAATTGGAACATGGTCTTCCTGGAAAAATAGGAGGTGTGTCTATTTCTAAATCAATATTTTTATAGTCTTTTGTTCAGGTACTGTCAAGCTTTTTACATGTGGAGACTTCCTGACATTTGGGTAAATATTAACAAATCAACCCATGACGTTTATAAAGGACAAAATATGTCACTCCCATCCTCTGCTTCCGGCTTCACAAACAATACCTGAGAAGCGAGGTAAAATGGGTTTCTGGAGGCCAAGCAGCCAGGACTGACCAAAGGGGACTTGCTTTAAATGATTCTGCTTACCGTGAGGATGTTTTTTATTCATACATACCTATTCTACTTAGTCCCTCGTGTGAGGAAATGAACAAGCATGGAACTTAGGTTTTCTTCCCATGAATTTGGTTTCCATGAAGGATTCAGGATACTGTAGACACTTTTGTTTCATGTTTCATAATAGTATTTCTCTATTTGCGGGTACTTGGCACCAATGATCACGATAGCACCAAACAGTATAAAGCTGGACATTACAATTCCTTGATGAGACCCTAATTGAATCCGCTGGGATGAGAACACTGCTCCAGGTTGACACACTTGAATCTTTAGCTGCTCTTTTTCCCAAGTACAGTACTTAAGTTTCATCTCCCTTTCAAGTTGTCACAGGCACACTGCTCCCCTACTGACTCTGGCCCTGGAGAAAACACAGGCCTGCCACAACAAGATGATAATCGTCTGCCCCTCTTCCTGAATCTGAGATCATGAACCCCATCTGAGGAGGAATTCCCTGCCTGGGCCCTGCCAGTCAGCAACGCTGGCTTCCACAGGGATTAACTCGAAATGGGGTTAAAGGCATTGGCCCTCTCACCAAAACAGTGTGATCCAAGGGATGCCTACCACTAAACCCTAGGAAGATAGATATTTATTGAAACAGATTCTGAAACCCCCATAGGATCTCCTGAATTACAATTTCTCGTGGTGGGTTTGGAAACTTAGAGTCACTCACAACAGAGTAAAATGGTTAAATCCAACTGGCTGTGGCTGTAAATCATGAAGTCCTTGAGAAATGTAAAGGAACATTCATTATAAGCAAAACCTGAGGCCATGTGTTATGAGAAATAGGAAGAAGAAGCCAAGGTTACATTCAGCTCGGGTCAGGCCCTGACTTCTTCTTGGCCCTGAGGACATGACTAGGACTGGTCTCCATGGTTTGCACAATACACTGGTTATGCCTATTCCAGATTAATGGCTGGAGTAGGTCTAAATTATTATCATTAATACAGAGCAAGAATAAAAACATTCATTGAGGGATGCCAGAACACATTTCAAATCAGACATTTCCATTGATGTGAACTGAGTAGTGCACTTCTAAAGCGGACCATGAACTAAGAGCCTCCTGGGAGATGAGCAGTGTTTATGCTCCCAAACGGCAGGCAGAGTGCTTGACACCACATTGTCAGCTGCTAGGACAGGGAGGCTCTCATGCCTGGGTGATGGATCATGTCAGTTTGTTCTACTTTGTATTCCTCGCTGTTCTTCTGCACCTGAGCAAAATTTAAATAGACTAACAGCATATCAAAGAGAATAAGTTTCTTGGTGAAACTTAAGTCTTAAGAACCTTAAGATGTGTTCTCCTCTGGCTCAGAAATGAAAATGCACCAAAGCAAGAAGTCAGCCTCATAGTGGGGAGGGGGCCCCAGAGAAAGAGGGCTCAGACTTTTCTGGATGTACTCCATTGGGGGGACAAAAGTCCCTCCCATCCTGCCCACCATTCCGACTTTCCCATGAGGGAAAAAGGAAGCTGGATAACGAAGAATTAAGGGAGAGGAACAAGTCAGTCAAAATGGTAATAATGGAGCAATTACCCAAGCACTAAACAACTACCAAAGGAAAACTGTAATAATCATTTTACAAATACATTATTTAATACAAAACTACCCACACCTCCAGGTTACGGCCAACTTAAGTGGTGACTGACCATTGGGTAATGGCATTGTTTATCATCCATCCCATGACACTTCTGAGAGTAAAAGGTGGTTCCATTAATATTGGGTTGGCCAAAAAGTTCCTTTGGTTTTTCCCGTAAGACGGCTCTACTGGCACTTAGTTGTCTTTAACTTCATTTGAAATAATTTTGTTAGACTGTATTGTGACAGCTGTCATATCAGTGTGCATTATTTTAAAAAACACAAAAATTGGTAAATTTTTGTGTGGCCATTTTAATATTGAAGATGGAAGAAAATAAGCAATGTTTTTGGTATATTACGCTTTATTATTTTAAGAAATGTTAAAATGCAACTGAAATGCAAAAAAAGATTTGTGCAGTGTGTGGAGGAGGTGCTGTGACTGACCAAACATGTCAAGAGTGGTTTGTGAAGTTTTGTGCTGGAAGATTTCTCACTGAATGATGATGCTTCACAGTTGGGTGGACCAGCTGAAGTTGATGGTGATCAAATTGAGACATTAATTCAGGACAATCAACATTTTACCACGAGGGAGATAGCCGACATACTCAAAGTATCCAAATCAATAGTTATTGGTGAAAATGAAAAATGTTTCTTTTATTTTACAGAAAAAAACACGTGAACTTTTTGGCCAACCCAGTAATTTCACCAGGACAGCAGGCATAAACTGGAACTATCACAGGAGAGCCAGGACTGATGGCCACCCAAGTGCTGACTCACAAACAACACGCCCGTCCAGAGAAGTGTAGGCATTCCAAGCAGCTAGATGTGCAGGTGCTCATTAAAGACCTCACAGCGTTATTGGTGGTCAGATACTGAAAGCAAGGCCTCTGAGTTCTCTAGCAACAGGCTGATTCTAGTGTCCAAACACTCGTGACAATTTGAGCCTTCTGGTATCTCAGAGATTTAGGGTAACCTAACCTCAGTCCCTGAGGATCCATTTCTGCAATGCCTCCCCTCTCCTGTCATTCAGTTCCAAATACTTCTTAACTTGGGGTTCTTTTTAAATGTATGAGTTCTTTTTAAATCTAAGAGGTCTTTAGTAATGTTATTTGGCTTCCAGCACATGAGCAGTTTAAGCTTTTCTTCTGTTACTGATTTCTAATATTACTGACAATTGTGATCAGATAACAATCTGGATGATATTTTTTCTTTGGGGATTTATTAAAGCATCTTATATGGCCTAGTGCATTGTATTAGAGTTTTCCAAAGAAAGAGAACCAATAGGATATACAGATATATGAGATCTATTATGAGAATTGGCTTACATGTAATGAAGGTTAAATCCCATAATATGCCATCAACAAAGCTGGAGAACCAGAAAAGCCAGTGGTGTGATATAGTCAAGTACAAAGGCTTGAGAACCAGGAGCTCCAATGTCCAAGGACAGTAAGAGATGGATGTCACAGCTCCATAAGAGACAGCAAATTCACCCCTCCTCTGCTCTTTCTGTGCTGTTTGGTCCCAATAGATTGGATGCCCACCCTTCCCAGGGAGGGTGATCTTTGCTCAGAATACTGATCAAAAACTAATCTCTTTCCAAGACACCCTCAGAGACACTCCTAGGAATGTATACAGGTATATTGGCACCCCTTAGCCCAGTCAAGCTGACACAAAATTAACCATTGCATGCATGGCTTTTTTAATATTTAGTTTTTGCTCAGAAAGGATGTATTTTTCTGTCTGACAGGGTTACTGCTCCCGTTTTCCCTTCCTCATGGCACCTGTGTTGCCAAATGGGTGCTTGTGTCTATAGGTGCTACCTGGACACCAACGTCTCCATCCGTTTCCCCAAAGGATCTAGTACAGGCTCCTGAATGTATAAATGTACTGGCAATTTGAAGTGCCCTGAAGAGCATTCGCCATGCACTGTCCAACCTTGTGCTATCACTCTGCTCTCCCTCCTCCTTGCCCCCGATCTCTCAGAGTCTGCCCTTTGCAGAGGTCCATGCTCACACCTAGTGACTGTCCCTGAGTTTGCACCATAGGCAGCAGCCTCTCCTGCCAGCCAGTCTCCCCAGACTGGAAGCCTACCTCTCCATGCTTTGCCTCCACAAAGATGAAACCCTCCCTATAAGGGATTTGCTTACCATCTTCCAAGGGAATATTGTCTTCGTAGATTGTACCAGGTAGTGTAACTCTAAATATCACATTTACTGGGTACCTCGAGAACTTAGTACTCAGTCAAACATACTCAAAGGATCATAATATGGCATGCCAAAATATGCCATTTTAGCACAAGAATTATTTTGAGTTGAAGCCATTTTAGTCCCTGAAATCCCTGTCTACCTAAAATTAGATCCTCCCCAAAAGCTCAATTGTCATAAATCTCCTCCCTGAGAAGAATGCCAAGCTAATCACAGCCAGACAGACATTATCACAAGACTAGCATATCTCCATCTAGTCACTCATAAGTGCATTTTCTCCCTCCCTTTCTCCTGCTAAATTAGGTATATAATGCTCCAAATATAACTGCTTCATTGAGGTTTTTACCTCTCTTCAGCAAAGTCCCTCATGTATGTAAAATTATAAACATCAACACAATCTGTATACGTTTTCTCCTATTAACCTGCCTTTTGTCAGTTTGATTCACAGGCCCCAGTTACTAAACCTAAGAAGGTAGAGGAAAAGTTTCTCCTCTCCTACAATATCAAGTAAAGCCCATGGAAATTTGTGCCATTCATCCATTAGAACAACAACAAGAATTTTGCATTTTCAGATCCAACTCAGTCCAGGCAAAGGACGTTGATATTCTCAGGAGTTCTGGAAGAAGAGGTGCTCTCTTAAAGACAATACATTTGTGAGCTCAAAGGCAAAGTTATCACATATTGAGAGCATGGATTCTGGAACCAAAACCTCTAGATTCGGATTTCTCTTCTGTGACTTACTAATGGTGAGGTTTGGCAAAGTTCCCTGTCTTTGTAAGCACTGTCACGTCTCCTGGGGTGGAGATAATGACTCACAAATCTGCAAGCAATGCAGCGATGCAGTAACAGTATCCCCAAGTGCTTGTTGAAGGACTCATGGGAGGAGTGCCTTAGCCTCACCTACCAGAAATGTTGTACGCATACTTCCCCTTTATGCTTTTATTTTTTCTTTAGACTTGGTTAAGGATCACTTGTGCTGAAGATGAATGGCTCATAGCAGAATGTAATGAACAAATCTGTGCTTTCTTCTTATGCGTGACAAATTATTACATAAACAGTATCTTCCTCCTACAAATAATAACAGGAATTTGTTACAAAGTCCTTTTTAATACAATCTGCCTTCAAGCCACAGAAAAATTAGTTAAGCAAATAATTCAGGCCCATATTAGTATGAACATTTTACAGATGAGGAAGCTAAATTCTGAGAAGCGAAGTGGCTTACCTGCCCAGGGGACTCAACGGCAGGGAGCCCAGGTGTTCTGATTCAAAAGTCCATCTTCTCCCGCCCACTCTCTATGTCTCATGAGTTTGTTCTAAATCCAGAGTATAGTGCTTTGAAAAAGCCTCATAACTAATAGGAAAAAAAACTTACTTCAAAGGACTCAAAATTATCCTTATTGTAGGCTACATGTTAAATCACATTTCATAAACCATCAAACATATCACAAACAAGCTATTATTATATGGGCAAGATGATTACGACCATTCTTGAAATAACTAACTCAATTTGCAATTTTTATTAGATACGGCAGTAGTAGCCCAAGTAAATTTGCTTTGTTATTATTTCCCTCAAGTAATGCTTCTTCTAAAAATGCTTTATATATATATATATATATATATATATATATATATGTATGTTTATTTATTCATCTATGTATATATTTTAAAATATACAGTACATATAAATTTATATATTAATATATCTTATGTATATTTATAAGTATAACTTGGTGGAGCAAAAGTAGGTTTACAGCTGTTTGTATGGAAAATAATACAATAATTAATAAATAATAATACAAGAACAAACTGTTTTGCAAGCTCACAACTATAAACCTATTTTTGCCCCACTCTGTATATATAATACTGTATACTAAGTACAATGAAGAAAGTAAACTGAGTGATATGATAAAAAATGTTTGGCTACCTATTTTTGATTGAGCAGTCAGGAGGCCAAATGAAATCTGAAAACAAAGGCTCACCTCCAAGATATAGGACAAAAGAACATTTTATGAAGAGGAAATAGCTAGCGAAAAGGCTCTGAGTTCGAAACAATTGTTTATGGTAGGAGATCAGCAAACAGATCAACTGTGGTGGTAGCCTAATGAGCAAGAGCAGGGATGGTACAGAATGAATTGGAGCGGGGAAGGCTCTCTTATTCCTCACGGGTCTCTGAGATTCATAAAACGCACTGAATCGTTCAGGACAGTTTGATGACACCTCGTTGTGGCTTCTCTTTGATCCTTCACCAAACCACGTCTACTAGTTCCACTTTATTCACAAGTACTACTGTCTCTCTCAGAGAAGGAAAACTCTGACTCCAAAAAACCTCCGCTGCCTTGCGGCATACCTCTTCAGGGGAAAGGCTAAGGGAGTAAACCCCGACAGAAAATCCGGAGCCGGAGTCCCTAAGGCGGTTCGACGTTGTAGTCAACACCGGCAACTCCTGCGGCGCACCTGAACCCAAGCTGTATCGACTCCGTCTTTCCCTTGGACCCTTCAGCTGCGAAGAGAGGGGGGGTCTGCTGCATGGGCAACAGCAGACCCTCCATATCACCCTGCCCAGGCTCTGTAGCTTCAGCGTCATCACAAGATGTCGATTCAACACGGGAGGAGACAGATACCATGTCACTCCCGAGTCGGACTGCACAGCCATTCTCAGCGGTGCAGATAGACTCTTAAGAAGCTACACCATCGTCTCTCGAGATGGACGGCTGCCGCCGCCGCCGCCGACGACGACGAGCCCAAGAATTTACATTTTGCCTCATGTCATGCAAACCTTCTTCTGACACTTTGAAATAGTTTGATTTTAATCTTGTTGGGGCAACTCACCTTTGCTTAAAGGCAAAGTGATCGGTTCAGTAGCCTTTCAAAATCCTAGCATTGTAATCCTATGACTTTAATGAGACCTGAAGTTTAAGTTCAATTATAAATCAGTGTTCGTGATTACAGTTTTGCCACAGGTGATTTGCATCAGTATGAGGAAGTTTAATACACTTATAAGGCTGCTATTAAAGGGGGAACAAAATCATTTCAAAGTTATCTTCAATAAGAATTAATTTATGTTCATACAGTATTCGGAAAGTAGTATTCTGGATTTTAGGGAAATGTAAATCAACTAATGTATTACTGCTACTGAATATCTCATATGACTCTGGTCCTAATACATAAGATTTAAAACATCCAGATTCTATTCCAAGAATCCAAGTCATTTTGTTTTGAGCTTAAAAATTCTCTACTTGTCCCAGATAACAATGAAATTTCTCATTTGTTCCTTAGTTTCCACTCCTACATTATTTACATCACCTCAGTTATCCAGAATTCTCAAGCAACCTGACTACCTCAGAGCCTGAGAGTTCAAAGGAAAAGAAAGCAAAATAAACCAAACAATGAAAAAGAGAAACAATCCGAAGAATAACTGCAAACACAGCTCTGGAGGTTTGCCAGAAGTAAAAGAGCATTCTAGTTTTGTGATGACCAGGCCTGGCTTCTCTGTATGAACACCATAATGCAGTGGGGAAATTGAAGATGCTCAGAGGATAAGAGTAAGGCCATGAGAAATGCCTGCTGACAAAGAGGAACCGGCAGCATTTACTTGGGAGCAGAAAAGAGAGCAGAGCCATCCTGCTGAGAGAGGGTCACTCACCCTTGACCAGCTCTGCAAGTGCCACCACCAGACCACTCTGGGTGGGAGAGGTGCCCCACATGGGGTGCACAGCCTGGATGCCAACCCGTCCCCGCTGTCGCCTGGGGGAAACATTGGGAGACCCAAGTAACTACCCCTTAATGAGCACTTACTAAGTTCAAATCCAGCTCTAATTACATCTTTTACTCATTCAATTCTACCTATGAGGTAGGTGTGGTTATGAGCACCCTGTGTTAGTAAAGGTCTTCCAAGAATCAGACAGCAAGATGGCATTAAAGTTGCCCAGATTTTTTGCCAGTTAAAATGAGTCTATTCAAGTTAAAATACACTTATGATTTTATAATTATTTGTTATCCGGGATTCATATTTAACTGGACACCCTGTTACTTGCTTATTTGTCGCTTAATCCAATACCCGCACGTTAGGGGAAATGCCTCTGTAAGGGGTAAAAGGAAGGGGCTGGCAGAGGCTGGGAGGCCCCTCAGACTGGGAAGTGGGCCTGGGCCCAGCCAGGAGCCAGAGGGAAGGTTGGTGGAAAACCTCACAAAGGGGAGGTTAGGCAAAGCCATCAAGGGGTCCTCCAGCCAAAGTGGCGAAGAAGCAGCTCCATGTGGCCCTGTACTGGTTCTGCCTTAATATCCCACCACACTCAGCAGGCCAGGAGCAGCCATGGGGAGTAACAGATGTCATCAGAGCTGGATTTGAACTTAGTGAGCGCTCATTCAGTGGTCGTTAACATCCAGTCAGAGGGTGTGCCCGTGCCATACTGAAGGGAATCCTTGGGTCTCCCCACCTTCCCCCAGGCGGCAGCGGGGATAGGCTGGCACCCTGGCTGTGCACCCGGTGCTGGGCACCTCTCCCACACTCAGTGAGCCCTGCTCTCAGGGAACCCTGTGACACATGTCAGAGCACAGCGGTCAGTGGCCCTTGGTCAAATATGTTCCCTGCAGTTGGAGGTTTGCAAAGCACATCCTACTGGCCACATACCACCCCCAACCCCATTTCCCAGACAAGTTTACTTTTCCAAAGTCAGGCTAGTTACTGACTAGCCAGGACCTGGGGCTCTGGCTCAGGAGCCTCGCTGGTGGCTACTATGTTAGAGGCTGTCTCCTGTCTGAGCCCACACTTTCTGCACCTTCAGAAACTGATGCTCACCACAGCGTCTATAACAAATGACTGCATGTGCTTCATTTGGTATGAAGTGTTCAGAAAAGGAAGTCAGTAGTAGCATAAGTAGGTGTCCATCAAACCACCAAAATTAGAAGATGAATTCCAAAGCCTAGGTAACTACAGAGCAAGCTGAACAAGTTACATATCCAGGAGGACTTCTGAGCCCCAGTGTGGAATAATTGAGATTATTACTATTTCTTTTTAATACCACAACAGCATTAGTTAAGTACTATTTCATCAGGTCCCTCAGATCTTAGAACACCTGCAATATGTTTCTATTATTTAGCACCAGGTGAGGCCAAACTGTGAATGAGAAACCAAGTAAATAATCCCTAACACTGGATGAGGCTTTTCTTCACAGGCGTGGAAACATGTCTCAATGGCATAAGTTTATTTCCTATCCCACCTAAACAGACTGTCCTGGGCTTTTTGGTGCATTCAGCAGAGAAAATCCACAGACTCCTAACCATCCATCCAAATGCTGGACCCCAGACCACAGTCCTAGACCCTGAATCACAGGTGGCAGTATTCTTGTCCTCTTTCAGGGCTTCCAATTTGCTTAACAAAATACAGTTGATGTGTCTTCCTCCCTCCACATGTGGCAGATGACCAGGAAGCTTAAGTTTTATTTGAAGAAAAAGCTATCAAAAGTAATAACCAAATAGTACTTATTTCTCTTCCCTCATAATTCAGGAAAGCGAAGGCCAAGTGTAATAAACCCAAATCTTCTAAATTTCAAACTGGTCTGAATTTGCAGTGTATGTGCCCCCCACCCCCACCCCACCAGCCACTCACCCGCCCCAGTCATGGAATGTTCTAGACTCATGAGACTGAAGATGGAGACAGCTGTCACATCTCAGATCTTAGGTTTTACCAAAAAGTAGACAGACAGCTCGGTGTGGATGGAGTGGTTGGTTTTTTCCCCAGACTGGGTGTGTGATGATGAGGAGTTGTCTTTCCTCACTCTCAACCAAGCAAAGCTTTCCAATGCACAGGCCCAGAAAGAAGCCCTCCTTGTGGAGACCTGTGTAAATCTTGGGGAATTACCCACCAGCTATGAAGTCATCCCTGGCTGTTTTGTTCGCTTGCTTCATCTCAGGTAAGCCTGTTATCAGGTGTAGGGGACAGACAGACATGGGGAGATGTGGGAAGCAGACAGGCCTTGTTTAATAGACTGACCAGCTGTGCGGAGCCGCCCCCTGCTGGGCCCTTAGCCCGCAGGTTGTCTTCCAGGCCTGCTCTGAATCCCACCCTCCCGGGGATTTTAAAGATAGAATAGAAATACAAAGTGGCTTTTAAGGAAAACTGAATCTGCTCTGTTTTTCTCTGTAAAGCCTCAAACCCTTGTCAGTAAAATGTGAAGAACAAAACGATAAAGTAAGAGGAAGTGCTTTTGACCTTGTGTAAAACACCTGGATGTTTCAGCCCTGTATTGATCTGCATTTCCCTTTCACTCCCTACCACTTGGGGAAGTGCTGCATATTTTCCTTAAGTACTTCCACATGTGGAAAGTGGATAAAAACCCTGACTAATAAAGAAACAAGGGTGATTTTCCACTAGCGAAAACCCCCTCCCTTCCTTCCTCAGATGGAGAGTGTCTGAGTAGTTTCTTCATCCACTCCGAGGGACCCAGAGTCTCTCTCAGTCAGGGCCTCCCCAAATATGCCAAATCATTTTGCCTGTACTTGTCTTTCAAAATGTTGCCTTTTTCACTTGAGCCTGACATGTGATTTGTCAGGACTGCACCTTGTGGTTTGTAATGCTGAAGCTCTAAAAGCAACTCACGTACCTTCACTGGTATGTATCATATTCCCCGTGGCCATTCAGTGATTATCGACTGAAAATAGTGACAGTGACCAAAAAGCACGGGATGCAAAACATATAAGCTCTCTCCCCAAATGCCCCATTGATCCACCAGCTGGAGGGCAGAAGGGCATATTAATTTCTTAGAGAAGTCAAAGTGTTGTAGAACTCCTGGGCTGCTCCGATTGTAAACAAAACCCACGGGCTGTTTAGTTAGGGGCCCTATTGCCTGCCGCCAGAATTATAACTCTCAATACCAGAGTTTAGTGAAAAGAAAAAGAATTTTTTGTTTAACAGTTATATAGATTTAGATTATTTGCGGATTTCTGCTGTTAAGTCTTATGTTCCTTAAAACACCCATAAACACATATCCTTGCCTCCCCTCTACCAAACCCAGCCAGTCTTAGGAAGGTCAGTGTTAGAAATAGTAAAAACCAAAACCAAGGAAGCTGAGATGCAAGATTTATTAAGGGGAACCTGCCGGGCTCTCTCAAAGGAGAGAACAGCAGCTGGCGTACAGGCTGACAAGGTTTAAAAGGGAGGAATAGAGGATGACTGGAACAGGGTATCGGGGCGCCTACTGATTGGTTTGGCCTGGGGGTAACAGCAGGAACAATGGATTGAGTCTGGGGGTAACGGCGCGAACAATGGTGGGAACAACGAGGCACTTGGTGTTCTGTTGGGTATGTTGTTCGGGAGAAGGTACTTGGTGATTTATTGGGCGTGTTGCTGGGGAGAAGAATAGAATAAGGGAGTAAAAAATTTTCTACCTTCTACTGGTGCTTTGCAAGATTTGAGGAATTTTTCACTGGACTGCTCAATAGTCATTGTTTGTGGTTTTTACTTCCTAATTAACTTATTGGGTGGGGTTTTTTAAGGGTCTTACTGAACCTAAGAGTCAGAAACACCGTTTCCCTACTTTCCAAACACAGTTCAGCTTTACCAGCAGCTGCCAATCACTCAATTCTGATTGGGGAGGTCCTTTCTGTGCTGTGGTGCCCTCCAGCTCTCAATGCAGAACCACCTGGATTCTCAGCCTCCTTGCAAACTGCCTTCTTCCTGCAAACCGCATGGATCTCCTCTCCTTCTCAAAACCGCATGGCGAGAGCCTCTTAAAGCAGCCTGGAGACCCCTTCTCCAAGCCACATGGAATGAGCACACGAGAGCGAGAGCCAAAATGTCTGCAACTGCTTATATATATCCCTGACTGCGTCCTCTGACGCAGTGGGTGTTGCAAACAGTTCTGACCATTCACAAAACCTTACGTAAGCTCTGTGTGCTTTTTCCATACCATCTCCTGGTTCAAGACCCCTCCCATCTACCTGAGGCCTTGGAAGCATCCAAGCAATTTTGCATAAGAAAGACAGTAGCCACCAGTCTCAGGCATGTGGAGGCATTCTGAAAGCTGCTTCCTTCTCCCCATCCCCCAGCCACAAACTCTGGGGATTTTTGGACTCTCGGTTCTGTAACAAAAGTATTGCTCTGGCTAAATACCAAGTTACATTACGTGGGATTCTGAAGAAATAACAGTAGAGAGATAATGTAAATGTAGGTGTCACAATTTAATTAATGCCATTAACATTGTGTACAAATTCATTTTTATCCTCTGCCTGGGCTTCAGGGAGGGCAGAAGGCAGGTCAGTAACAAGAAAAGAACCTTTCTTGTTAGAAAAATGCCCTTTTATAGATTTGTACTCAGTCCCAGGGAAACTACTTTCATAGATGCATATACAGAGAAGTCACAGCGCCCCCCCCCCTCTAATTTATATTATGCTGACAGAAGTAGTCTAGTCCTCCTTACAAAAGCAGTGAAAGAGCAATAAACATGCCAAGGTTACCTGGGTAAGGGCACTTGCGCATCAAAAAGACTCTGGACCCGATATATGTCTTGATAATTAAGAAAAACAAGTTGCAAATAATGATGTACACAGTTATTCCATGTCTGGTTTTTAAAGCTACATATGTAATTAATGTCCCCAGTGGGGCAGAATTTCAGTTTTCTCCCAAATCCTCTGAAAGCATGTGCGCCTGTCGGCCCCTGTCCCCTGCCTCCCTCCTGCAGCCACAGTGGCCTCCGCTCCTCCTGTGAGGAAGTCTGTCCAAAGTGCTAACCTCCTTCCCGCTGGAGGGGTGGAGAGCCCTCTCCTCTACCTTCTCAGGCTCTGGGCCTGGGGCCTGGGAATTGAACTGATAAGACAGATTAACAGGGAACAAAAAGCATACAAATTTTATTTGATGTTAATATTTTTCCCTGGCCCTACGGTCTTCCTAGAAAGAAGTGAGAACTCCAAAGCAATGAGACCCCAAGGGCTAATGTACCACTTGCCCTAACAGAGAGGGACAAGTTTCAGGGGGAGAAGACAAAGGGAGGAGAGGTTTGGGCTAAGAGCAATAAATCGTAGGAAAGTGACTAGGAAATACATGGGAGAAACTAATGGGAAATAAGGGTCATTTTTGAAGGGTTTCTTTGTGCAGACTCATCCCAGGGTGACTCCCTGTCTCTGATGATTAGAATGTTCTCTCTTCCTGGAACAGGTACGGCACCTCCTCATGGGGGGACATGGTATGCCCTGCTTTCAAGTACAAAGGGGGAGGTCAGAGAGCCTTCCTGTATCTGCTATACTTTAATTGTCTTAAGCTCAAAATAATTAGTATGCCACAGGGGCATATTTTGGGGTGGCTGTCCTGAACCCCTGCACTGCCCTGACTGTAGCTTTGCCTGGACACTCAGCTCTTCATCTCTGACTACTTGCCATTCTTATCTGAGATGAAATGTCTCCTCCTCAACAAGGCCTTCTCTGAACCTCCCTTCCATCTAAATCAGGATATTTCCTGCTCTCTCTCACCCCATAATTCCATATCACAGACTAACCTTTAAAATGATACTTTGTTTCAAATATCTCAATTTTTAGTCCATGTATTTGTTGATTTCCGTTTATTGACTTTGGCTCCTCCAGAGCAGGGCAAAGACCATGCGCCTCCATCCCATCTCCCAGCACTCAGTGCGGTGCCTGCTCCACAAATCAGTGAGCACATGCAAGTGGTAACGGTGCTGATCCCCGGCTGGTGCGAATGTGGCAGCCACGTTTCTTCTCTTTTACCCACCTGTATCTTCAAGTTTTTTTTTTCAATGTCCTGTGTTCGTAATAAGAAAACAAGTTACAATGACTTACTTAAAAGCGATGAATGCCAATGATCACACCATGCTGCAGGGTTTCTTTAATTTCGAGGAGTAACATAATTATATAGAAGCTCAAGGCTTTCCAAGAGCTCCAGAATGAAAGAAGGTTCATTTCTCCAGTGATTACTCTCTTCTAAACTTGATAAAGGAGGTGACTACATTGAATACAAGTGAAGGGACAGTGAGCCTTGATGGGAAGGTCATGGGTTACAGGTTCAGCCAGATCCAGGTTCCCATAATGACGGTTCCCAGTTCTGTACACATGGGCAATAATCTCTCAACTCTCTGAGCCTTATGTTCATTATCTATAAATTACACATTTTTAACATATCCATTTTCTGCCATTGTTGTATATACAATATTTTGTTCCTCGTAATATTTATGCTTGTATTTTAAGAAGTTAACTCTTTGGGGGAAAAAACAACAGGAAAACAAACCTCATCTGCAGCTTGAACCAATTAAACTGCCAATTTGACCATTTTTAAAACTTAAAACAAAATGGTAATATGATATGATTCAGGATAATCAGTGTGTCTCAAGCTAGGGGCTTGGCAGGAGGAAGACTGATTTGGACTCTGTAGTGAGTCAAGGCTTTATCGAAACCAGGGGGACTTCCAAACGGCCCAACCTGACAAGACCCTCTGGTTTTTGATCCCTACTAGATCAGGGTCCATTGACATTCAGGGAAAAAGTTCTTAATGTTCCATAGCTCCAATTAGACTAATAAAGTTCTCAGTTTCATGACTGTCTGAGCTTAATAGGAATTCCTATTTAAAAAATCCTATCATTTACTTAAAAATGAAGGAAAAGAATTTTCTCATGAAGCCATAGCTCACAAACCTGTTCATCTTTTTTTGTTTTAAATTATATGTTATTGATTATGCTCTTACAGTTGCCCCAATTTTTGCTCCAGCACCCCCCACTCCCTCAGGCAATCCCCTACCATTGTTCATGTCCATGGGTCATGTGCATAAGTTCTTTAGCTGCTCCATTTCCTATCCTGTACTTTACATCCCCATGGCTAGTCTGTAACTGCCTATTTGTACTTCTCAATTCCCTCACCTCTTCACCCATTTCCCTCACTTCCCTCCCATCTGGCAATAGATCATCAAAATGCTCTCCATATCCATGATTCTGTCTCTGTTCTCCTTGTTTGCTGAGTTATTTTTTAGAGTCAATTGTTGATAAATATGTTCATAGATTTGATCTTCTTTTCCTTACATAAGTCCCTTTAACATTTCATATAATCATGGTTTGGTGATAATGAACTCCTTTAGTTTTTCCTTGTCTGGGAAGCTCTTTATCTGCCCTTCGAGTCTAAATGATAGCTTTGCTGGGTAAAGAAACCTTGGCTGTAGGTCCCTGCTTTTCAGGACTTTGAATATTTCTTGTCAATCTCTTCTAGCCTGCAAAGTTTCTTTTGAAAAATTAGCGGGGGGCCCTCCCCCACCCTGTATGTAACTAACTATTCTCTTGCTGCTTTTAAGATTCTCTCTTTAACTTTTGGCATTTTAATTATCATGTGTCTTGGAGTGGGCTTCTTTGCATCCATCTGGTTTGAAACTCCCTGTACTTCCTGAACTTGCATGTCTATTTCCTTCAACAAATTAGGGAAGTTTTCTTTCCCTATTTTTTCAAATAGATTTCTAATTTCTTGCTCTTTCTCTACCTCTGAAACCCCTATGATGTGAACGTCAGTATGCTTGAAGTTGTCCCAGAGGCTGCTTACACTATCCTCATTTTTTTGGATTCTTTTTTCTTCTTGTTGTTCTGATGGGTTGTTTTTTTGTTTCCTTATGTTCCAAATCATTGATTTGATTCTTGGCTTCATCCACTCTACTTTTGATACCCTGTAAATTTTTTTTTTTATCTCCATTAGTATATCCTTCATTTCTGCCTGGGTCTTTTTTATGCTGTTGAGGTACTCACTAAGTTCCTTGAGCATCCTTATAACCAGTGTTTTAAACTCTGCATCTGAAAAATGGCTTAACTCCATTTTGTTAAGCCCTTTTTCTCGAGTTTTGATCTGTTCTTTCATTTGTGCCATGTTTCTTTGTCTCCTCATTTTGGCAGCCTCCCTGTGTTTGTTTCTATGTATTAGGTAGGGCTGCTATGTCTCCCATTCTTGGCAGTGTTGCCAAATGTAGTGGGTGTCCTCTGGGGTCCAGTGGCACAGCCTCCCCATCACCCAACCTGGATATTCGAGGTGTGCCCTTTGTGTGGGCTGAGTACACCCTCCTATTGTACTTGAGCCTTGATTGCTATTGGCAGGTCAATGGGAGGGATTTAGCCAGGCCAGACAGCTGCAAGGACTGGCTGTGGCCACTGATCACCACCCTCTGCCGTCCCTGGAGGATCAGGTGTGCAGGGACAGTGTGGCAGTGCTCCACCATGGTCTGTAGCTGTCCAGTGGGTGTACAGGCTCTTGGGTTTCCCGAGTGGTGCAGGCCAAGCTCAGCCCATCTGTGTTCCACCTGAGTTCACCCAGCATAAGCTACAAAGCAATCTGCATATAGCTGCTACTTGTGCTAGGCTTGGAGGTTCCCATGCAAAGCCAAATTGTGATCCAAAGCTGGCTGCTGCTAGTGCTGGACCTGGGCCATTTAGCCAGATGTATGGGGTCTGGGGGTTGGCTGAAGCAGGTTGTTGCCTGTTTAAGAGGATTTAGGAATATATGAAGTCTGAGCTGAGACCAGCCATTTATACGGAAAAGCCACTGTTAACAGCTTGGGTGAGTCTGTAACTTGGTTGGGACAGAGCCTCAGGGATTCCCCAGGGAGAAGCAAACCATGTGAGTCAGGTTGATGGAGTCTCAAATATGGCCCCTGACTGCTGGCTTTGTGGCTTTGTGGCTCAGAAAAGGAACAATAGAGCTGCCCGTCTTTCTGACTGGGAGAAAGCTAACCCCCAGCTCTCATTCTGATGCCAGACACTTCAGTTCCTCCCCATATGCCACTGATGCGTTTCAAGTTCCTACTCCAGTGGGGCTGGAGCTCAGAGGGTGTGAGTCTGAGTAAGTCTGTGTGTGGGCCCTTTAAGGGACACTGCTTGAGACTGTAGTAGTTCCTTTCACCAATGTGAGGGACAGAGAAGCCAGTGACTCTCGAACCTGTAGGAGATAAATCATTAACAGATAAATCATGGAAAAGGGACCAGAAAATGACATTCTGCAACTCCTCACACATATCTCTGGGATCAAAAGGAGGAAGGTTGTTATCACCAAACAGGGAAGATGTAACTAAATAACTTTGCAAATAAGTTGGAGATAGACCTATAACTAGATTACCCTTAGTTAATCACACCCTGAGTTAAGTAGGGGAGCTAATCACATTAGGGAGGGAGAGCTAATCACATTAGTATAAAACCAGTTTTCTTTGCCTACTTTGGGCACGCATGCCTTTGGCTGGCTGTGCCCGGCTCTGCAGACCCGTGAATAAACAAACGCCTCGCTTTGCTGCTGAAGTCCTGTGTCCCAGTGTTTTATTGTGAGCATCAACTGAAACCCCACTGGTTTTTATAGCCAGGAGTTATGGGGGCTTGTCTTCCTGGCACTGCAACCCTGGGCTCCGGGGCCTGGTGTGGGGCTAGGACTCCTCTCTCCTGAGGTATCCCACCTGAGTTTTTATCCACCATACAGAGATGTGGGGCCAACCTGTTCGGTGTCTCCACCTCTCCTACCCCTCTGGATGAATGCGATTTCCTTAGTTTCATAGCTGTTGGACTTCCGTTCAACGTGATATCTGATGTTTTTGAGTGATGGTGGTTCTGTAGTTTAGTTGTAATTTTGATGTGGTTGTGTGAGGAGACAGCTGTGTTTACCTGCACCTCCATCTTGACTGACAGTCACAAACCTGCTCATCCTGAGGGATAGCTCACAGATCGCCCCCTCCCCACTGACTGCATGTCACCCACAGACACCACTCCTTTAAAAAAGACAAATTCCTTGCTTCTTTATGGTCTAGAAAGTAAGAGAAACATAGTTTAGACAATCAATGTGTATAGGAAAGGACCCGTTTAAGAAATAAACATTCACTGTCAAGAAAGTTCTTATTCCTGTGAGGTAAGTTAACTGAGGCAAAAAAGAAGTTTAAATCCTTTAAAGTAATCTATGAAACAAAAAATGGCTCTCATGACATAAAAATAATAGGGGGACATCTTAAATGAAAAAAAAAGCAATTGGTTGCCTTTATTTTTTTTTTTAAGAGAAAAAAATAGAAACCCACCAAAGTGGACACAACAAACCTCCTGCATTGTTGCCAGTTTCAGGTGCAGATATTTTCAGTTTAACAGGGTACATTAAATATGTCAATATTTTACTGCCCAAATTTGTCATTAATATTTCTAAGCCAAGGAGTAAGGTGGAAAAAGAGGACATGTTCCACATTAGTGAGTGGATAGGTATTAAATAAATTAGCAAAGAAAATAACCTCAGCTAAGGCTGTCATCAGGTTCTAAACTCCTCTGACAGTTTTTTATGGTCATCCCAGCTGGATTTAGGTTTTTAAACCCAATCTTTCCCTGGCCCTCACACATGCAAATGTTAAACAACATACCTATTATGATTAGGTTTAGCTGCAAGTAATAAACAGAACAGCAAAATTCCAACAGCATAGACAAGCTAGGCGTTCCAGGGCAGGACGCTTACCTGCAAGTCCTCAGGAAGGAAGCCTGCCTAGTTTTCCACACGGGCACACCTGACCGCACAGAGACTGAAAGGTGCTGTCTTTATCCCAGGCAGCCATCCGCCTGCTGGAAGAGAGGATACATGTTGGAGCAGTAAATTCTACCAGACACATAAAGGGCATCAGAATATGCCACCCCAAAATATGCCTCTTGGGCATAAGAATTGTTTCGAGCCAAACATAACTGAGAAAAAGCTAACACAGAAAATGCTCTCTGCCTTCCCATCTGCTTGAAAGAGCATAAGATAAACTTCCTTTGTGAGGGAGTCCCCTCTCGCACCTGAAAGGGACCGACTTTTATCACCAGAGGGACAGGGCACTGAGATGAGGTACAGAAACGAAGGCTTAGTAGATAACCATAAACCACTCCCAGAAGCCCACACCCTATTTCCTTTGCCTTGTCATTTCTCCACTATTTATCACCCTTTGTTTAAGTGATATGTAAGCGCATAAGCTTAATCATGTCTTTGGATCACTATTTTTATGAAGGTGTCTCTGTGTGAGTACAAAATAGTAATATCAAATAAATCTGTATTCCTTGTTAGGGTGGATGACGCAGGCTGTGGAAGAATTCACAGAGAGAAAGAAGTGTAGAGTGAAGATTTTATTCACTCTTCGAGAAAGGAGAGGGGCATGGTGTGGACAGATACACTAGCATTGAGGGGTGGGGGCTCTGAGCTTTTATGGGGTTATAATTGGATTTAAAAAGGGTGGGGGTTGCTGTTGTGTGGCCCCTGGGCTGTTGGGGTGTTGTAACACAGGCTACCGTTTGTTTCAATGCTATCTTCTGCCTGTGACTGTAGGGAGTGGTTGGTCCTTGCTTTCCAGTAATTTCCAGTCCTGGAGACATAAGCTCAGGAGAGTACACTAGCAGCATGTTTAACAAGGTCAGAGGCCAGCTGGGCAAACGGTGCCACACAGCACATGGCGCTGGCTCTGCCCTTTCATTCCTTTTCTCCTACTAATGTCTCTTCTTTCCCAGCTTAATTCACAGGTCTCAATCAAAGAACCTGAGAACATAGGGGAATTTTTTTCCTCCCCTACACACACAAAAAGGAAGCCCAAACCTCCCCAAACTATCCACTTATTTGCTTATTCAAGAAACACTGATTCCATACTATGTGCCAAGCATCTCACTACATGTAGAAGAGACAGAACTTGAGTGATCTGAACAAGGTCCTGACTTCACAAAGCTTTTATGTCGTGGGAGAAACTGACATCAAAATATCAGAGTGCCTTGTAACCAACAATCAGGGGCTAGAAGAGAGAAACCCTTGTGAGAAAGGCTCACAATAAAAACTGGGACACAGGACTTGAGCAGTAAAGCGAGGCCTTTATTCACGAGTCTGCAGAACCAGGCGCACCCTCACAGTCAGGAGAATGTGCGCACCAAGTAGACAAAGGAAACTGGTTTTATAGTCTTAGCTTCCCCACCCTGAAATTGCCACCCTAAAGTGAAATTGATTAACTTCCTCGCCCTAAAGTGAAAGTGATCAGCTCCCCCTCCCCTCTCCTCCTTCCCCGTTTCTCCATTACTGGTTACTCTGGAGTTACGATCTAACACGTTTTTTAAATGCCCCTATTGTGATTTGTAAATATGCTAATGCTGTCAACTCTCTTCTCAGAGATCCTCTAATTACATTTGCCCTTAAGACCCTTTAATTACATTTGCCCTTTGTTACTAATGACTTTCTACTGGTTTGGGAGTCACTATGTCCTGTAATGGGTTATTTTTTACTCTTTGCCATCTTTTGCGTTTTACCTCAGTGGCAGGTTATATTTTGCTCACGTATCCTAGCAAACTTGAGCCCCCTTTTGCTAGCTGACTCTAGCTGTTATCTGGCTACCCCAAGGACATGAGAATAGTGTCCGGCCAAGTATTTATCAGCTGAAGTTCCTTCTAAATTAGAAAGTGTGTATATATGTAGTTTCTGATGCCTGTGTATTTTTTTTTGTTGTTATCTGGCTACCCCAAGGACTTGAGTATAGTTCTTTTGCCTTTAAAAACCTTTTAGTCTGTAAGGCGGGGCGGCTCTCCCATCTTCTGCTTCTGTAAGTGGGAAGACCCGTCCCTGGCCAGGTAAATAAACGCCATAAATTTACTTCTAAATTGCCTCGTGTCCTCTTTGCTCGCTAATACTTCATAACAGTCCTTGTTTCTTACACCCTCAACTTGACTTTGTGGTAAGGATGGTCCTAAAAAGCTTCTGTACCCTTCCTTATTGTGATTAAAGGAGACACACAAGAAAAAGAACTAGCAAAGCAGAAGTAGACCTTGGAAGTCCAATGATAGCCCTGAAGCAAATTTCCGGTAGTGATTATTTGACTCTGAACCACAGTGCTGGCTGGAGCGGTGTGGCTCAGTGATAAACAAAGGTCAGCCAAAGGGACTTGGCTGGAGGGAATAGTTTGTCCAGTTAAAAAGCTCCTTTTGTTTCTGAAAGCTACTAAAAATTCAAGCCCTTCAAGCGGTTTAGGTAACTCTGAGGGAACAATTAGGCTTTTGCCTACTTCAGAGAAAACATTTTGCCCAGAAGCATCTGGCTGGGGGTGGCAGCTGCACTGACTAGGTTATTTATAAAGACAGGGGACTGAGAGGATGCAACTGGGCCATTTAACCCGTGAAGCGGGGACGCTGTGAAATCCCAGCGGTGGGTATTATGGAGCATTAGCGAGCAAAGAGGACACGAGGCAATTTAGAAATAAATTTATGGCATTTATTTACCTGGCCAGGGACGGGTCTTCCCACCTTCAGAAGCAGAAGATGGGAGAGCCGCCCCGCCTTACAGACTAAAAGGTTTTTAAAGGCAAAAGAACTATACTCAAGTCCTTGGGGTAGCCAGATAACAACAAAAAAAATACACAGGCATCAGAAACTACATATATACACACTTTCTAATTTAGAAGGAGCTTCAGCTGATAAATACTTGGCACAAAACTATTCTCATGTCCTTGGCTACAGCTAGGGTCAGCTAGCAAAGGGGGGTGGCTCAAGGTTGCTAGGATACGTGAGCAAAAAAAATAACCTGCCACTGGGGTAAAACGCAAAAACTGGCAAAGAGTAAAAAATGACCCATTACAGTGGGGACGCTCTTGGAGGCCACAAGGGAGCGCGGTCCTGGGAAGGCTGAACCAGAGCAGCCAGCACAGCTCAGAGCTTTCTGTGAAGGAGGATGAAACCAAATCCCTCAAGGAGGAAAGGAAGTAGTGTGATCCCAAGGAAGTCATTGTTAAATGTGTAGAGGTCAAAAAATAAAAATGGAGAAGAAGCCTGGAGGCCCTCAGCCTACCTTCGGTCACATGAAATGAGAAGGATTTGCCATTTACTTGGTGGCTGAGGCAGAGGGCAGAGGAAGAGAGCAGTGAGAAAACATCTTATCTTTGTCTGACTAGGAGAATAAAAATTCATTGAGTGATTGCTGCGGGGCCTATAGTCCAAAAGCTAAATAAAAATTCTTGGCACTTTTTCTTTAGAGGTTCTATCATTTTTTAAAAGATTTTATTTATTTATTTTTAGATCCTGGACCTGCCAAGTAGGAGCCTAAACTGCACTCCCTCCCTCCCCCTAGACTATGAGGCCTCCACTAGACTCTGTCTGCCAAAGGAATGACCTTTGAAGCAGGGGTGACTCCCATTTGTCCAGACCTGTGAGCCTCTCCCAACTATTCAATACATCAGTGCCCCTGTTACAGAACCCCTGGGCTGCTCCAGTTGAAAACAAACCCACGGGCTCTTTAGTTAGGGGCCCGATTGCCCGCCGCCAAAATTATAACTCTCAATACCAGAGTTTGGTGAAAAGAAAAAGAATTGTTTATTTAACAGTTATATAGATTTAGATTATTTGCGGATTTCTGTTGTTAAGTCTTATGCTCTTTAAAATACCCACAAACACATATCCTTGCCTCCCCCCTTCCAAACCAGGCTAGTTTTGGGAAAGTCAGAGAAACCGTTTCCCTACTTTCCAAACACAGTTCAGCTTTACCAGCAGCTGCCAATCATTCAATCTGATTGGGGAGGTCCTTTCTGTGCTGTGGTGCCCTCCAGCTCTCAATGCAGAACCACCTGGATTCTCAGCCTCCTTGCAAACTGCCTTCTTCCTGCAAACCGTGTGGATCTTCTCTCCTTCTCAAAACTGCATGGCAAGAGCCTCTTAAAGCAGCCTGGAGACCCCTTCTCCAAGCCACATGGAGAAGGCCCCTTCACCAAGCCACGTGGAGGGAGCACACGAGAGAGCGAGAGCGAGAGAGCCCGAGAGCTAGAGTGAGAGCCCGAGTCAGAGCGCCAGAGCGAGAGCGCGAGCCAGAGAGAGTCCGAGTCAGAGCGCCAGAGCGAGAGCCAGAGTGCCAGTGAGAGCCAGAGCCCGAACGAGAGCTTGAGAGACCCTCAGAGAGTCTGAGTCAGTCTGAGAGAGTCCCCGAGCAAGAGTCAGAGAGAGTCTGAGAGAGTCTCAGAGTGAGAGCACGAGCGAGAGCCAGAGAGAGTCTGAGTCAGAGCGCCAGAGCGAAAGCCAGAGTGCCAGTGAGAGCCAGAGCCTGAACGAGAGCTTGAGAGAGTCAGAGAGTCAGAGTGAGAGCACGAGTGAGAGCCAGAGAGAGTCCCAGAGTGCCAGAGCGAGAGCGAGAGTCTGAGAGAGTCTGAGCTAAAATGTCTGCAGCTGCCTATATATCCCCGACTGCGTCATCTGACGCAGTGGGCGTTGCAAACAGTTCTGACCATTCACAGAACCTTACGTAGGCTCTGTGTGCTTTCCATACCGTCCCCTGGTTCAAGACTCCTCCCATCTGCCTGAGGCTTTGGATGCATTAAAGCCATTTGCATAAGAAAGACACTAGCCACCAGCCTCAGGCATGTGGAGGCATTCCAAAAGCTGCTTCCTTCTCCCCATCCCCCAGCTGCAAGCTCTGGGGATTTTTGGACTCCCCTGTTTCTGTAACACCCCTAGGGTAGCCCAGGTCTAGACTAGCTCCACACACTCTGCAGAGGGCCCCACCACTGTCTGTAAGATCATCTGTGTGGTATACTTGATACAGAAAGGTTTTGCACTTGATGTTGCATTTGTATTTTACAGTAGTGTTAGGAGGGGAAGTATGATAGGAAGATTACTCTCTTTTCACAGAGGTTACTAGGTCTTAGAAGACATATATGACTCCCCCCATACCTCCTGTCCCAGAGTTGGGTTGGAGTCTAGCTCTTCTGATAGCCCCGATGCAATAGATCAAAAATCCACTCAGGCAGAGTAGAAAACAGACCAAAGACGCGATGCTGAGAAAAACTCATGTACTAGTTCCCAGCCTCACTTCTCCAGTTTCCACCTCCCTTCCACCAGCACTACCTTTTCCACTCTTTCCACTGGCCCATCAGCTACCCCTAGGGTTGCCTGCCTACCTGTGCCAACTCTGGCTCCAACTGTCCCACTTGTCCAAGCTCCTCTCTTCCATCTCCTACTCCTTCCTAACCAACGTTGACATTTCCCTGATTGGCTGCTTTGGGAAGCAGATTACTTCTATTTTTCTGCTAAGGGATGAATGAGGCTAGCCCTGGGGAGTGGTAGTAGAATCTAAATGAATTCTTAATTGGCAGATGATCAGATAGCATGAGGAAATAAAATCACATGCAACACTGTTCTTGCTGCTGGAAGCCTTTCCACCATCATGTGAACAAACCTAGGCTGTCTTCCTGGAGGATGAGACCACGTGCAGAGAAGCCTTAGCTACCCTGACGACCATTGCCATTCCAGCAGAGGCATGGACAGACCCTCAGGAGGGGATGCCTGGCAAATGAAGGTATCCCAAGTCCCTGGCAGTGTCTCAGATACACACATTGGCCAACAGGTACACCAAATGGAGTGGGTCTGCAATCAGCTCTATCAATGTGAATAAAAGCAAAGGGCAGCCTGGGCTGGTGTGGCTCAGTGGATTGAGCGCTGGCCTGTGAACCAAAGGGTCGTAGGTTCAATTCCCAGTCAGGGCACATGCCTGGATTGTAGGCCAGCTCCTTGGTTGGGGACGTGTGAGAGGTAACCACACACTGATTGATGTTTCTCTCCCTCTCTTTCTCCCTCCCTTCCCCTCTCTCTAAAAATAAATAAAATCTTAAAAAAAAAAAAAAAAGAGATAAGGGCAGAAATAGTTTTTATGTCTAGCCAGCAGAGCATCCCCAGGGAAACACTTTTCAGAATTACTGCAATATACTATCTTTTATCAAAGGTTTGCGGTGATTGAAATGTGCTAATAAAATTTCCTCTTGGAAAAAAAAAAAGTGACATGTAATAGAGGATATTCCAGACAAGTGAGCCAAGGAAGTATTTTTAACAAGTACTGTGGTAGAAGCTGCTAATTTCCCCCTAACTCCAAACTGTCCTCTCAACATAACAAAACACCCAAGTTTTGACTAGATACATGGCTCCCAAGAATAAAGGTTTGTTTCTAAACCTCTCATTCAGCTGTACATGTTATGCAACTAAGTTCTGTCAGTAGATGTGAGTAGAAGTGACATACCATATTTTTCCTCTCCCCAAAACTTGTAAAAAAAAACTGCACACTAACGTTTAGAGAAAAAGCACATAAATTTTTTTTCACATTTAGTAACTAAAATAGGTTGTGGGCTCAATGTTGTTAGTACTACTTGAAGTCTATATTTGATTTTCTTAAATTCCTTTAAAGAAACCTAACTTATGGTTTTGATTTCAGATTGCAAATATTTAAAATCGGCAGCAACATGGTATCATATAAGGGTTAGTAAAACAAGTACTATGTCCCTGCGGGAATAAGTAGAAAATAAAATTTATGTTTCTTAATTTAAAAGAAAAGACACTAATCTGCACTTAAAGCCAAACATTTGGGGGCTTATGTTTTACCCAAGAAGAGTAATCAACTGAAGCTCAGGTGATCTGTGTAGTTATCACATGGGAGAGAGGGAAGGCGGGTTACTAACGGTGCTGGAATGTAAAGCAGCTCATAGAAGCGAGGCATCTAGTTTAGCACGTCTGTCTGAATAGAAAAACCCTTTCCGTGGTGACTTCCTAGATACCTGAGTCAACACAACGCATTTTCCTGCCAAACAGAGTCATTTACTCTGACCAGCAGTGCCACCTACAGGTCAACACCGTAAAGGAATTTGATAATATCTGATTCCTGGTCAATTTCTAGAACTATGGAACTCCCAGGCTGAAAAGACCTTCAACCAGCAAATGGCTGAGTAGTTACAGGATGCTTGTTTTTAATTTCAAACCTAATATACCTTGGTAAAGTAAGTAGCCTCTTAAATAATTTGCACATAGAAAGACATCCCATTTAGTTACTAAAATCATAAAATACATATAAATAAACTTAAAAATTAAGACACTGCAGGAAATAAACTATAGAATTTTTCAAGAAATTACAAATATGAACATAACATATAACTAGATAAAAATACCTAAATACTATAAATTAGTTCTTTCCTAATTTATTTATAAATGTAAGGTGATTCCAATAAAAATCCCAAATAACTTTTCTTTCCAAAAACCTGAAAAACGCTTCTAAATTTCATTTAGGAAAATATGTAACACACCCTAATAACAATAGTCAATAGTGACTGAGCCCTTACCGTGTGCACTGCTACTTTCATTTTTCTCTGTAATCTTTACAGTTGTGTGGGACAAATATCATTACTGTCCCATATAGTGGCAATGCATGGTTTTAGCAGACCAGCACCTGTATTTCTTTCCTAATATCACTCTTGATTTCCCAAGCAAGGAATGCTCCTCCCTTGATTTCAGCATTAGAACTATTAATGCAGTGGTCCTGCTTCCACCCAGCCAAGGGACAGGTAAATCACCTCACATAAATGACCCATACTAGGTCAATAGCCTGCTGTTTCAAAATTTTAATTTTGAGTAAAGAAACAAAAAGCCTAAAAACGGTTCAAGTTCACTCATACTATCAGTGGTGTTCTGACAAGACAGTTGGTTATTACCTCCTACTTAGGAGGTAAGGAATATAGGGGGAAGGTGATGAACCCAGGAAGTACCAACAGAATGCCATTTGCACTTGCTGACTGGAGGGCAAGAAAAAGGAACAGTGTTGGCAGAATCCTGTGTCACCACAGCAGAGGGGACACTTGAGAAGGTCTGTGATGGTAGAAAAAGGAATAAAACCATTGACAGTAACGACCCAGGGCTGGCAGGGAGCGGGTGGGGAACTGAATATCCGACCTCTGTCTTCTCCGATTTTTTACCACAGGCCAAACAATCAAAAGCCAGAACACAAGGAAAGACCAGGTGACACAGTTCATAGAGGTCAGCCCCAAAGGATACACAGCAGGAGAGAGAATGTTGGCGAATGGATGTGGAGGAGCAAAGTGAGTCTGACGGCATGCTTTCCAATTTCTGCTAAAGGCAGCTTGTCTGCAGCTTACAACAAGGCAAACGGTTATACCTCCACATTACAGGTAAGAAGATTTTCAAAGAGGTTAGGTTACTTTCTGAAGGTCACATAGATAATATATGTAGTACTCTTGTGGGGGACAGACAGGCATAGGGAGATGTGGGAGGCAGACAGGCTTGGTTTAAAAGACTGTCCACTGTGCGGAGCTGCACCCCGCTGGGCCCATAGCTGGCAGGTTGTCTTCCAGGCCTGCTCTGAATCCCACCCTCGGGGGGATTTTAAGGATAGAATAGAAATACAAAGTGGCTTTTAAGGAAAACAGAACCTGCTGTTTTTCTCTATAAAGCCTCAAACCCTTGTCAGTAAAATGTGAAGAAAAAAACGATAAAGAGGAAGTGCTTTTGACCTTGTGTAAAATACCTGGATGTTTCAACCCTGTATTGATCTGCATTTCCCTTTCACTCCCTACCATTTGGGGAAGTGCTGCATATTTTCCTTAAGTACTTACGCATGTGGAGAGTGGATAAAAACCCTGGCTAATAAAGAAACGGGGGTGATTTTCCACTAGAGAAAACCCCCTCCCTTCCTTTCTCAGATGGAGAGCGTCTGAGTAGTTTCTTCATCCACTCCGAGGGACCCAGAGTCTCTCTCATACTCTAAAACAACTTAGATTAAATAAAGTAAATTTTAAAAGCTACAAAAATTAAATCAATCCAATATATATGTCTGCATGCATAAATAAACACAAAGAATACTCAATGTAAAAACATCCTGGTATCCTTGGTGTGCAGTGTGTTATAAGAGGCACTGTTACAGAAACAGGGGAGTCCAAAAACAAACCCCAGAGTTTTTGGCTGGGAGATAGGCAGCAGGAAGCAGCTTTCAGGATGCCCTTGCATGCCTGGAGCTAGTGGCTGGATACATTGTTGCAAAGATCCGCTTTACTTCCAAGACTCAGGAAGATGGGAGGGATCTTGGACTGTGGGCTGGTAGGGAAGAAGCAGACAGAGCCTAGGTAGGGTTCTGTGAATGGTCAGAACTGTTTGCAACACCCACTGTGTGAGAGGACGCAGGAGGAGAGAGGAGGCAGGGAGGAAGAGAGAAGAAGCTGCAGACATTTTTTGGGCTGGCCCTGGCTCTAGGAGGCTCTCTCTCTCAGGCTTTCTGTGGCCCTCACGCCCTCACTCTCTGGCTCTTGTGGGCTCCCTTCCATCTGGCTTGGAGCAGGGGTCTCCAGGCGGCTTTAAGAAGAGGCTCTTGCCAGGCTGCTTGGAGAAGGAGAGGAGATCCATGCGGTTTGCAGGAAGAAGGCAGTTTACAAGGAGGCTGAGAATCCAGACGGCCCTGCATTGAGAGCTGGAGGGCACCACAGCACAGAAAGGACCTCCCCAATCAGAACTGATTGGCAGCTACTGGTAAAGCTGAACTGTGCCTAGGAAGTAGGGAAACAGTGTTTCTAACTTTCCTAAGACTGGCCAGGTCTGGGAGGGGGAGGCAGGACTTTGTGTAAATAAACAATCCTTTTCCTTTTCACCAAACTCTGGTATTCAGAGTTATGATTCTGGTGGCGGGCAATCGGACCCCTAACTAAACAGCCCGTGGGTTCTGTTTCAATCGGAGCAACCCAGGGGTTCTGTTACAGCATCAGTGACAAAAGGAAAACTTAATTGTCAAATTTGGAGTGTGGAGAATTATTAACTATTTGAAGGGGAAATTAATTTAGATCAAATCATAACAGAAACCCAAATTCAAAATGGATCAAAGAACACAATGTCCCTACCACAAAACATTTGTGGGCCCTTACAATGCAAACAAAACAACAAAACATGGTATATTTCAAATCCAGATCCTATATCCAATCTTCCATTCAATCTGGGATAGAGTCCTTTCTTTTAGAAGAGTTTTCAAAAAATTCTCTCCAAAACACCATTCTTAGGAAGTTTCTGCAGGATACGCTCCAGCAAAAGAAGAGGAAAACACAGGACCAAGGAAACAGGGACTAACATAGAAGGGCAGCAAAGAGAAGTCCAGGGATGATACTTGTGCAATAGCCCTAGTGAGCAGCCAGCCTACTGAAGCAAATAGGACAAAGGGCACTTAATTCCAGGAAAAACAAAAATAAAAACTGAAGCCAATGAGTAATTGGAAAATATTAATAGGGATGTTAATTCAGGCATTTGAAAATCATTAGTAATACAGATTCTATTTATATGAAATATCCAGAATAGGTAAATCCATAGGCAGCTGACCAGTGATTGACAGGTACTGAGAGGAAGAGGAGAATGGGGAATGACTGCTTAGTGGGTATGGGGTTTCCTCTTGGGGTGATAAAAATGTTCTGGAACTAGATAGTGGTGATGGTTGCACAATTCGTGAAGGAACTAAATGCCACTGAACTGCACACTTTAAAATGATAAATCTTTTGTATTTTAGTACAATAAAAAGATACAGAGCAAATTAAGCAATAAGGGCAATTATTAACTCTGGGAGAATAAAAGTAAGTAGGTGTAATTCTAAGGCAGGATTAGGCTTGGTTGTCTTTGCATATCCACAATAATTAAATGATGACTATAGGTTTAACCAAAAGCTGTGATATTAACAAATTAGAGCTAAGAGAAGGTTTATATTTGGGGCAATGATAGTAAGGACATTATTCCTCACCTACCACCAGTCAACAGACAATGTCTACCCAACTGACGGAAGAAAAATAGCAGTATAAGCTTATTATTTAGAAATATGGAGGTCAATAACAGCACAAAAGGGGAGGGTGGTTTCTCTGGGGGCCGTGGGAGGGGCAGCAGGAGGGAACTGGAATGGCCAGTGTTTATAACAAGCATTCCAGCCCTATTCGAGTTTTTAACTGCATACATACAACTATCACTTCTTTACAACTACACTTAAACAAAACAATAAGCAGAGGGAAATATTTGTAACCTAATTTTTAAGTTAAAATTAAAAAAAAAAAAAAAACAGTGTAAGAACAGAGTCGCTCAGAAAGCCATCAAGACGCAGCAAGCAGGAAAAAAGTTTATTGAGGGAATTAGGAGGCAGGGAGGGAGCCGGGCCATGAGTGGCTCCGACTCCGGACTCCTAGGGAAGGAGGGGGTTGTTTTATAGGGTGAAGAAAAAAGGAACCATTGAATTCTGGTTATCTTGCAGCTGTAAGCCTGGTGGGCTGATCAAGGCCAAACGCAACTCGACTTGACACACCCTGCTATCATGGGGAACTCCCGGCCCAAAATATCACTGTCTTCCAAGCAGCTGCAGGCATGTGGGAGGAGGGCATGGGAGCCAAGGTTGTCAAAAAGATCAATAGATTTCATTATATGAAGAGTCCAAAAATTGAGTACATCAGAATGTATCCAGTTTCTGAGGCCGAAAAGAATGGCCTGTCACCTAAATCTCTTCACACATTCTCTTAAAACCTTTAAGGGGTGCTAAGCAGGGAGAGGGTAGAAATTGCAGCAACAGTTACCAGTGCAAAGGTCTACAGCAACCAGGCAGATAAAATAAATCAGGAAACAGGATAAACAAGTGGCCAAGCCAGGTGTAAGACAACGGGGTGTTGGGGACCACAGGAAGTGAAATGTACATGTCCCTTTCTGGCAATATTGAAATAGAAAACATTTTAAAATATTCCAAACCAGCTTCCCCGTTGGCAACCTTGTTAGAGTGAAGACACCAGAAAAAGGTTGGAAGTGGCCAAGGAAGAGCAGAAGAGCAAGGTCACCAGCCCCTCTCAGTCCTTCCCGCATTCCCAGGGACAGAGAAGGCCACCGAGGATGTTGCTGTGGTTGCAGAACAGAAGTGAGGCGGGAAAGATGTAATAGCACCCAACCGGCTTTGAGAAAACTGCCTCATCTCCACTGTGTGACGTCTTCATCAGGAGTGCTTCCCTCCCAACACGGAAGCCAAAAGGACCAAGTCTTCCTCGCCCTTCCTATGGAACCACAAGAGTCAGGATCCTAGGACCAGCTGACTGGATGCTCTCCCCAGGGACTGGAGCCACACATCAAGATCCTAAGAAATGTAGGGTTCACCCCAGTGGCAGAAGTTGGCACACTAACCACAGGTCCTCATGTCCCCAGTGTGGGCTGGGACCTGGCAGTATGCTACAATACCAGACACAGGCAGGGACAGGACAGTCAGCAGGGGCTCAGTATAATTAGTCATTAGCAGCACAGGACTC
The DNA here is from genome assembly GCF_987537825.1 of Furipterus horrens. NCBI lineage: Eukaryota > Metazoa > Chordata > Mammalia > Chiroptera > Furipteridae > Furipterus > Furipterus horrens. The sequence continues at coordinate 90,059,644 of NW_028327175.1, forward strand.
CTCTAACACCTCAGAATCAATGGCCAGGAAAAACACATACACATTTTAACTTTTGTGGTTGAAAATACTAGCGAGCAACTTCCACTTGTTAGGTCGAAGAATAAAGAACAAAAAGAGACAATTTAAAGGCAAACTTTTTTTAATAAACATTATGACAAACAATATCCTTGTTGTTGCTAGGAACGTGTATAAAAGTTATGAGTTAGTTTCAAAGAAAGCTTTCAGAATCAGTTTAACTAAACTTCTATGCCTAAGAGTAGAGCTGCCAGTCACCCCTCTTCCCAGTGTGCTGGGAATGATTGCCCCACTGTGCACAATGTTGTGACTTTAGCAGACACTCAGGAGGACGGGGAGCCTCCTTACACACCAGCTGCAAGGAAATTATAAATGAAAACTTTTTAAATTAAAGCAATCACTGATACAGCTTGTGTTTTGGAATATTTGTATAAAAATGTGTTGGGGAAAAAACAGGATATAAAAATATTTCAATAAAAAATAATCTTGCAAATTTCACAAAACAAAAACAGCCTATTATTACATGGTGCCTAAAATGTTTTAAATAATGCTTTACTTTCTTCAGACAGTATTAGTCACCAAATAAGACAGAGCTAGAATACTTAATACTTAACGCTGTGACCTAAAAAGAAAAACCAGAGTAAGATTTTGAGTAAATGCTCAATTTGCATGACTTTCCTAAGCAACCATCTATATTAAAATGCATATACATATCAATACAAGATAATCTGGCCTATTTCGGAACTTCTAAAAAATGGAAGAAAATCTGGCTTTCACTAGGATCATTTTATGAGATGATTAAAAAAAAAAAAGTCGCCAGTATGCATGTGCTCTGGGGAGTGGGAGGGAAGAAAGGACGTCTGGAAATGCAGCATTTAAGAACCTGATTTCCCAAGATCATTTTCTTTTTTTATTGGTTTAAATTTTTAATCAAAATTCTAGTCTTTTGATTTAAAACTCAAATAGCTCTACAAGACTAGTTATGAAAAGTAGCAATGCATCCCGTCTCCACGCCCCACTCTCCACTCGCCCTCCCCTGAAGCAAGGACTCAGAATTTGTCTATCTTTATAAGCCCATGTTCCAATTTAGGTATTATTGATTTTCCACTACAGAACATAAGGAACTGTTGCCTTTCTAACCTACCCTCACCCCTCACTTCTTCCTGCCAACATGCTCTCAAAAGGTACATCATCAGCAGTTGGCCTGGTGAATATTCAAGGCTGACAACTACACACCTAGGTGAACACTAGTTGCGGTGGACCATGGAACACAGTACCTTCCCTTCCTTGATAAACATATAATAGCTTAGTTTTTTTCATTTGCTTGCTTCTCTGTCATAATGACCCCTCAACTCTTTGCCAGTTGTGAAAATCTCTCCATGCATCCTGATGCATCAGGTCATCTACAAATGTCATCTTCAAAGCATCTGCCCCAGTCCAATGCGGCAGAAGTACACAGACTGTACACTCGCTAAGGCCCCTGCAGCCCTGACATTCTGGGACAGATGGCTGAAGTCAAGTCCAGCAGATACCCCACTGTGCCCTTCCCTTTAGGGAGAGACCCGAATGGATCCCATCCTAGAGCCCGCCACAGGGTGTGCTGTTGCTAAGGGCCATCTTGGCTTCAAAACAAAGAAGAACAATGGCAAGGAGAGGGGCCCATGACTGGAAGAAGTTAAGTGAGGGAGAAACCAAGTTAGTGGCTGAGTGTGTGTGTATGCGTGTGTCTGTGAGTGTGTGCATGTGTATACATGCATAGTATGAGAATTTATCTAGGTCTAGGCTTCTTTTCCATTTCTCTCGCCTTTATCTCTCACCTCTCTCTCTCTTGACTACCTATTTCTCCAAGAACATGATTAAGTCTCTCCCATTTTATTAAGAAATAAACAAAGCCCTTCTTCTGGTTTTGCAACTTTCTCTGCCTACCACTCTCTCTCTCCTCTCCTTGAGAATGGACCTTCTAGAAATAGAGGTCTCCACTCAGAGCCATCACGTCAACGTTCCAATTCTATTCTTGTCCTCCCTCAATGTGGCTTCTGCTTCCATCACTCCAGGAAACTGGGCCAGCTGCCTCCTACTTTCCAAATCCAAGGGGCACGCGCAGCCCCTGTCTTGCTTGATCTCTCTGGCATCTAACACACCATCCTCTCCGTGTTCTGCCTTCTGCCTGTCCCTTGTCGGGCTTCAGGTGACGCTAAATAACTGCCACTCTTGTCCTTTTTAATCTTTAGTTTCTAATTTTATATTTTATGTTTCATTATATAAACACATATATGTATATGCCATCCAAAATGTGTTACAGAAATAGATAAGGGATAGTCTAATTTTTTCATTGTCTCTTAAAACAATTTCCAGAATAAAATATTCTTTTAGAATTAAGTTTCAGAAAACTTGTTTTCCTTGAGGAACTAGCACATCATCTCATGAACAATGAAATTCAAAAAGTAATTCCCAGAAAGTTTGAAACAGGAAAATTTGATGTCAGTTTCCATGCAGACTGGAAATACCTACAAAGGGAGAGCCTGGGGTATGAATGATGTCCTATTTCTTGATCTGGGAGCTGGTTAAATAGGGTGTTCAGTTTGTAATAAGGTATGGATCCATGTAATTATGATATGAGAACTTTCTGGATTTGTTTTATATGTCAGTAAATTTTTTAAAGAAATTTCCATTTTCCTTTTTCTGACCAAAAAATTCTGATCAGATCGATGGCTCAATTATATCCCTTTTGACCTTTACTTGCTCATCCTATTTTTTTCTTACCTTGTTCTTCTATTCTAAATTGTATTTGCCTTAGTACAAAATTTTTATGCTTCGTTTATGATTATATATTTTATATTCCATTAAATATACACATCCAAAATGGTTTATGGAAGAAGGAAAGGTAGACATAAATAGATATCCTTTCAAGTAGGATAAAGTCTACTTTTTGTCTCTATGTCCTTCATGCCTGGCATATAGTAGTTATTTAATTAATGTTAAAAGAAAGAAAAGTTTATTTGTAAAGGAAAAGAGAAAAATCGGGTAAAAGGTCGGAGCACTTAGGAGGCAATGAAGGGTTGTTTGTAAGACCAGAGCCACCTGAGCAGGTCCCAGGAGAAGGGGGTTGATTTGAAAATGCGGAGGAAGATGGATGAATCTTGCTCCCAGGAGACAGAATGCAGGAAGGGGGCAAACTGTCTTAAACAGAAGAGACACTCTTCTTCAGTCTCCTCAATTGGTTTCACCTCCTCTCCTGAACCTGTAAATAGTTTTAGTGCCTTGGAATTCAGTCCCTAGTCCTCTCCGTCCCGAATCCACCTCCTGATGATCTCATCTGATACAGCTTTAAGTACCGTCTGTGCCCTGGGGTGGCTTCTATGGCTCCGTATCCAGCCCAGATCTCTGCTATGAACTCATGACTGCCCACTCAACATCTTTGCCAGGACGCTCGACAGGCATCTTGAAGTTAATAGGAGAAACACTGAGCTCCTGACCTCCCCCCGAACCTGCTCCTCCCCCAGCCGTCCCCATTGGAGGCCCAAGAAGCTTGAATCATCCTTGACTCATCCCTCTCTCACACACAACTGTCCACGCCATCAGCAAGTCCCATCGCCTCTGTCAAAAAAAGGAAAAGGAAAAGAAAGAAAACAGAAAATTTCAAAAATGCAGATTCCTAGCACTTCTCACTCCTCTACTGTGCCCCCTTGTCCAGCCACCACGCTCTCTCATGGGATTCTTCAGTCACCTCCTCATTGATCTTCCTGCTGACATCCTGGCCACCTACAGTATTTTTTTTTTCAACACAGTAGTTATGTTACAGAAACAGGGGAGTCCAAAAACAAACCCCAGAGTTTGCGGCTGGGAGATAGGGAGGAGGAAGCAGCTTTCAGGATGCCCTTGCATGCCTGGAGCTAGTGGCTGGATACATTGTTGCAAAGATCCGCTTTACTTCCAAGGCTCAGGAAGATGGGAGGGATCTTGGACTGTGGGCTGGTAGGGAAGAAGCAGACAGAGCCTAGGTAGGGTTCTGTGAATGGTCAGGATGGTGTGCAGCAGCCACTGCGTGAGAGGACGCAGGGAGAGAGAGGAGGCAGGGAGGAAGAGAGAAGGAGCTGTGGACATTTTGGGCTGGCTCTGGCTCTAGGAGGCTCTCTCTCTCAGGCTCTCTCTGGCCCTCACGCCCTCACTCTCTGGCTCTTGTGGGCTCCCTCCATCTGGCTTGGAGCAGGGGTCTCCAGGCTACTTTAAGAAGAGGCTCTTGCCATGCTGCTTGGAGAAGGAGAGGAGATCCATGCGGTTTGCAGGAAGAAGGCAGTTTACAAGGAGGCTGAGAATCAAGGCGGTTCTGCATTGAGAGCTGGAGGGCACCACAGCGCAGAAAGGAGCTCCCCAATCAGAACTGAGTGATTGGCAGCTACTGGTAAAGCTGAACTGTGCCTAGGAAGTAGGGAAACGGTGTTTCTGACTTTCCTAAGACTGGCCAGGTCTGGGAGGGGGAGGCAGGACTTTGTGTAAATAAACAATCCTTTTCCTTTTCACCAAACTCTGGTATTCAGAGTTATGATTCTGGCGGCGGGCAATCGGACCCCTAACTAAACAGCCCGTGGGTTCTGTTTCAATCGGAGCAGCCCAGGGGTTCTGTTACAGTTAGAAGAACCATTTTAAAACGCCTCTCCTGGCTCCCTGCAGTGGACGTGACTCTTGCTCGCCAGTCTGCCAGGGGCACACTGTTGGCTCCTCTGTCCCCAGCGTCAGAGCAGTGGTCCTGTCACTCTTGGGTTAGTGGCCAGTCTTTAGCCAAGGAGATCCTCAGTGAATATCAGGTGGCAGTGTTGGTAGGAGTTGTTACTATTATTATTATTTTATATATATTTATGAAATCAGTGACTCTGCCCAATAAGTAGTGGCTACACACAGACCAGCTTATTGATTAATTGATTGACATGTTGATTGACTTGTCCTACACACCAGAATGACTGGGTAAAGGACCTCTTCCCAACTAGGACTGTTTTCCCTTTTCAGAGCCTCTTCTCTTCTTCAGAGCATGAAAAAGAGAAAGCAGCACTTGATGAGGGGAGGCAGAAGTCACCTGAACACTCCTCAGCAACCAGAATGGCTCCTGGGACACTCCAGAAATCCACAGGCACCTGCTGCGGGTCCTTGTGCAGGAGAGTTTTTTTTAATTACAATCCACAAAAGGATATACTTTAGGCCAGATTTATTACAGTCACAGGACTCTCTGATCTGTCTGGCTCCGCTCTATTTCTTAAGTGAACTGAGTGAGAAGTGGTTCCGCTTCGTCATTTACAATCACCTGTGTGAAGGTCAAATGTCCGCAGCCCTTCGTGCGTAAATTTGAATGTAGTTGCAGCCCCACGTCAGGTCCTGCACTGCCCACTGGGGAGGAGAGAATAATGACCCGGCAGAGGTTTCCCCTGACCCAGAGGAGACAGGGTCCTACGTACGTCGTTCCATCCTTCATGTTAAAGTTTACTTAACAGAAGGCAGATGCCTTCACTGGAAGGAAAGACAAAAACTTCTTTCGTACCTGCTGTGTGCACAGACTTTAGCTAAATTATTCCATTAAATCCGGATGACTTCCCCATATTACAGATGAAGAAACTGAGACTCAAGAGACTACCTCACTGGCCTAGGCCACACACAAGTAGGTGGAACTGAGATGCCAGTGAAGATCTGTCATTTCCCCAAGGCCATGCCCTTTCCACTCCAACACCCTGGCAATGATGGGAACACACACTAAGGCCGTGAAAAGAACACCCATGGACCCCAGAACTGCAAGTTGCCAGGTCTAAACACACAGCACTGGGATCTATTTACAGCTCCTGGAAAGCCAGCAGCCATCCAGTAAACTGAAAAACAAAACACAATCACACATCATTAAGCTGAAAAGAAAAAATTGACACAAAGAAACAGTCTACTCATCTCCTTATTGTTCACAGGTCCCACCAGTCCAAGGCCATGATTACACAATAGTGACAATGGTGACATCTATCCTAGTCTGCTCCCTGCCCTAGGAGGGATTTTGTGACGCCCAGCTTTTTTTTTTTTTTTTTTTTTGGTGGAAGAAGGGTGTTGACTCTTGAGCAATCGTCCTGGAGAGGCAGAGGGCCCAGACATAAGGGTTGAGAGAGAAGAGCTATGAGAGGAGCTCCAGGGTTGGACCCTCTGTCTGTGAGCCCAGAAAGCCACCCCGCTTACCTTGGTCACAGTCCTACTCACATCCCCAGCTCCAGGAGCAAGCCCAACCCTCAGCGAAGCCATTCACAGAGCAGCTGGAAAGCAAAGCCTGGAAGAGAGCAGCAGACCCAGAATGCCGCCTCCTACAGGCCTCCCCTCGCCATTCTGCTTGGGGTTTCCCTCATCGTGCCTCCCTGGTAGCTTTTTGTTTGCAGGAAATATCTCTCCCTTCTGCCTCCCTCAGAGCCTCAATCCACCGATGGGCGCAGTGATCAGGCACTCCACCAAGTGCTTCATTTGTAGGCTTCGAATAGTCTCTCCTAACCGGACTGTTTTCTGCCACTGCTGAGAGTTTTATTTTTCTGAGAGTACGAATCACATTGAACCCATGGGGTCTGGGAGGCAGATATGTTGACTTCCGTGACATTCACCAGGAGAAAGTTCCCATCCTTTGCCGGGGGACTGGATGGGATTTAGCTGCACACACCACAACTACTGTTTGTGTAAACAGCTCAGGATTCAGCAGGTGATAACTCTGGGGGGAAATTCCCGCTCCTGTGAGCTGCGTTTTGGCTCAGAGCCCTCTCAAGATTTGAGAAGCAAAGTTAATCATCCACAGAGTGGTAAAGCCCCTGGAAAAATCAGTAAAAGTACTTTCCCTCCAAAGCTACTCTCCAGAGGGGGGGGGGGGGAGGCACAGGACAGGCAGGGGAGTATAGCTTGGAAGCCCCCTCTCAAGGCACATGGACCCCTGTTCCGGGCTCCTAGGAGCTGCTACTCAGGACAGTGAAAATGGCTCCCCCTGCCAGGGCCTGGCTTTCAGGGACATCTGTGAAGTCATGTCAAGCTGATTGAAAGGAAAGCTTTCCTTTGGGTATGACTTGAGAAGAACGTTTCACCCAGAAGGAAGCTGTGGGAGCAAAAACAAATCAATGGAGGATTTGCAGATAGATGTTCTCTGGGCTCAAGTACAATTTACAAAATGCAATGTAAAAGAAGATAAATCTCCCTCTCTCTGCCAGGCTAGAGCAGATTCCTGAACAAAAACAACTCTTTGCAACAGAACCTTAGACTCGTCTGGAAGTGAGTTTCCTCAAAAGGCGCAGGGAAAGGGTTATGAATTCCTGAAATCTTACAGCAAGCATTTTAATCTAGAAGCATTCAAAGTAAAGGGGAGGGGAGACCGGAGGACAGGTCCTCCTGCCAGGACAATGCCCGGAGAGCAAGTTGTGTGCAATGAGTTTTCCAATAACAGGAGCAGTCACACAGCCGTCTTCACACTGACCAAGGGGCAGCTCGTTGATTCAAGGAGCAAGTCAAGTCAGGGTTATGCCCTTTTAATTCTAAACTGAAGGAAGGGACCCATCCAGAAGGAAATGGTTTTGCATGATCCCGAGCTTGAAGAAACATGTTTCCCGGCTCCTCCAAGCCCCTTTGGCAGCTGGGTGAAGCCAAGAGCAAAGCAAATACATCGAGAGCTACCTTCAGACTCCCGACCCCTCCCCTTCCCCGAAACCCATGAAAACTTGATTTGCCTCAAGTAAACACAAGCTGGGAAATTGGAGAGGAGGCAGAGGGGAAGAGGGAGAGGAAGGGTAGCCAGGCAGCATCCATGCAGTCGGTGGTATTATTGATTTAGAGCCACATAAGCCCCAGATTGCCATCAATAAGGATCATACTTCCTGCTGATCTTGGGGGAAATTCTCCAAGATCCATGGCTGGGAGTTAAGGAGAATCTCTAAGCCATCAGGAAGGAGCAGAGCACTGCAGCTCCTCAGAATGATGGACCAGGGCGAGCTTTAATTAACAGGGTCTGATGCCTCTTCTTTTTTGGTAACTGAGCAGATTTAAAGGGCTAGAGTCCCAATTTGGAGGGTGCCAGTGCTGCTTCTGCTGCTGCCCTGGCTGCTGCTGGAACAGCGTCTTGCAGACGAGTTAGTTCTGCAAGGAGACGGAGCTGTGGAGGTGGCAAGGTGCTGCCAGGAATGTCGCAGGCTGCATGGTTTAAATCAGAACCACAGAGCATCAATAGTCCGCAGGCAGACTCCCAGACTAGGGAGAAAAACCGGGCCCCTGGTGCAAGTTATATCAGCGGCACCCTCTTCAGACATGGAGCTGGACAGACAATGTCCCAGGACTTGATTTGTCTTTGCTGTGTGCTCCTCTCCTGAGAGTGCTGCTGGGTGACAGCCACCATATAAGCTGCACACACACATGGCTGCCCATGAACACACATGCTCATGTACACACATGCCTGCCCACGCACAATACACCTATGCCCATGAATACACATGCTTGCCCACATACAAACATGTCTGCCCATGCACATACATCTACCCATGTATGTACAATGCTTTCCCATGTACACACACATGCCTGCCCACATACACATATCTTCCCACGTGCACACAAGCCTGCATGTGTGTGCACATGTCTTCCCACGCACACATGCGCATGCTCATGTACACACATGCCTACCCAGGTACACACATGCCTAGCAATACACATGCACCTGCCCAGGTGCATACACATATGTGTATACACATGCCTGCACATAGAGACACATGCTCACCTTCCAAACACCCAGATGCAGAGGCACATGGCCTGGAGCCAGCCAGATGACTGCTCACACACCTGTATTTTACAGGTATATCGCCAAGAGAAACAGTTGTGACACAGAGCATGGCCAGGAGGAAGCCCACATGTGTGGCCCTTCCCCTGCTGAGCCTAGATTTTCTCATTTGTAAAATGGAAGCTTTAAACTAAACCTCAATGCTCTTAACAGAGAGAGGAAGCAGAAGTTGAAACACGGGGACTTTAGAAAGCATGTTCTAAGCTTAACCAAATCTTGGCTGGTGGGGACAGACATAGCAGAAGGTGTGTGCTAAAAAATCTTTAGAAACACTTTGCAAAATCAGTTCCAAGGGCCTCAGAGCCAATGAGAGATGGAGTGGGGTAGACACACTCACCCTGAGCGCAGCCTGTGCTCTGAGAGACGGGGCCTACATGCAACCAACTCAGACCGACAAAGGTCAGAAAGAGAAGGCACTTTCTGGCTGACCTTGGACAAAATCACTGAGCAATACTGTCTCTCCCCACCTTTCCAGAAAATCCCTCTTTGTCCCCATGTTACTCTTGCCTGGCATCTTCCTTCCACCCTCAGATGCCAGAGCCCTCACACAGACGGGCAAAGAGTCTGCCATCACCCATTTAGACATCATTTCAATGTAATTTCCTGTCTCCTTCTTCCAGAGAAACTTGCATATGGCACTCTCTTGCATGCCTTTAAAAAAAGTGAGCAAGGAAAACAGTGAGGACAGGGCTGGGGTGGAGGTGGGAGACGTGTGCCTGGCATGAAGTGTTCCAAGACTTACAGCCCAGAGCCCTGTGTGACCTCATGGGAATCTCTGAGGAAGGTGGACTCTGGAGTCACTAGAGGCTGGCATAGCAGAGAGGTGCCCTAGAAGAACCACTTGACAAGAAAACATCTGGAGGGAAATTCCAAGCTCTAGCCCTACGACCTGCCCCCCAAATCCTTGGGTTCTCTTTCCCAGTTTTACTAATAAAATTAGGTCTCACAATTCTGAGACTGACAATGAAGAGAATGCTCACATGTGGAAGAACAATGGCCTTGTCATCCCTTGGCTTAGGGGTACACTTGGAGTACTCTCCCCACCTCACTGTAGCTAACACCGTGATGGCCTCGAGGGGCGCTGGGGAGCTGGTCCTAGGTTCCTCCATGGGCCTTCATGCCCCATAAGTCTTTCCTCAACTTTCTCCGTGGTTCCTCAGAACAAAGGGCTATGAGCCCAAAGGGTAGCAGAAAGCAGGGCAACCTAGACAGAGGCAACGGCTTACTCTGCTCTGCCCCAGCTCGTTGAGTAAGGTGGCAGGAAGTTTTCTGCACATCCGTCCACCAGTTCTCAGAGTTCAAACTGAAGAGACAACAGCCCAGAGAGCAGCAGGTGTTCCCTCCCCTCCAGTCTAAGACCTACCATTTCCACCTTTTCATCTCAAATAATGGCCTGCTTCTTCTCCAGTGACTGACATACGGGAACGTCCACCTATTTGTTCTTATCCGAAGAAGCTTAACTTTATTGGGTTTGTGCCGGATGCACTTATCAGGTTACAGCCCAGGAGGCCTAATCTCCGTATAAGGTAGGAGCGAGTGTGCGGAGCCTTGACATTAACCTGTCTACAAGTCTGTTTCTGTGATTCTGGTTATTCCTGTCAGCTCGGGCCACCCTCACACTGTGCAATGCTAGGATTGGGCTCCCCCGACCACTCTTCCCAGGTATCCCTGCCCGCCGGTTTCCTGTTGGTTCAGCCAAATGGGGACTCAGTGGGAGAAAGACAGGCCAGGAGGGAGAAAGCCGCAGAGGGACGCTTTGCTACTGCCAAGACCAGCCTCACCGCACCCCCTTCAAAAACCCAGCACCAGCTCTGCCCACCTGTAGGGGTGCCAGCAGCGGCTGGGCCATGACCCTCAGTGGTCAGACCACCTGCCATGCCATATTCCACCCCACCCCCTGCCCCCTCAGCCTGGCAGTCCTGCTGGCCTGATGCCTCCCTGGGGGTCTGAGCACTAGCCCCCTGGGGTCCTCCTTTCCTCTTGTTTCCCCAGCCCGAGGGATAATACCTATTCCTGCAATTATTAGTTCTTGGATTATTTCAGCTTTGCAAGTCCAGAGTAACTAATTCTCTGTATTAAATGCCATCTGTTTGAAATATGTAGTGTGGTTTTGTTTTCCTGACTGGACAAGAATTTTCCTTGGAGATCCCAAATGGGAGTGTTCTGAGAGTCATGATCAAGTCATAATCCGAACACTTTGGCACATATTATATATATTTTAATATAAATGTTAATAAATTAAAAGAAATATTGAGAGAGTAAAGTGTTAAGATCATTCTGCAGGTTGGAGCCCACTGGCACATCACTATATCATATATTTGTTATTTATCATACCACATTTGCACATACCAAAAAGAAAAAAATACTCCCAGGCTAATTTTAGATCTACTGAATTCATGGACAATTGTGTGGTGATTGTGGAGGGGAGGGGGAATAAGGGGGATAAATGGTAATGGGAAAAAAATACAATGGAAAAATACAATAAAAATAAGAAAGAACCATGGTGCAATTTAGGACATTGGCCTCGAGAGAACTGAACTGAAGGCCAGCCCCCTAGGGAATGACTCTGAGTGATATGCACATCGTCACCCTGCTTGTTCTTCAGCTATGTTAGGTGTGTCAGGTAAATGTTAGTACGTTTCACTACTGTTTTGGAACTTGGACAGTGTAGGATATTAGGCAATTAGAGAGCCTTAATTCATCTCTCATTTCATTCCCTCGGGGGTCTGCGTTCTGAGAACAGCCCACCAAGAATAGAGGACCCCTGGGCAGAGCCTGGACAAGTTTCCCTCGGCTGGGAGGTTCGAGGCAGGACCCTGTTGTCTTCTCTTCCACAATGAATGCGTGATGATGAGACCTGAGAGCAAGCCTTGGCCTGTCATCTGCCCAGACGCGCATAGAAGGGGGCAGCAAGGCCTATTGCGGGCAACAGCCTGTCCAGGTGGGCTACCTGCAGAGGCAGGAAGAGCCAAACAGTGGCCGTGCCCGGTGATGAACTTTCTGAGCACAGGGACCAGATGCTGCCTGCTGATCCAGGTCCAGTCTCTGCCTGGTGATGAGCAAGGCCTCCTCCTCTTGGGAGGCTGCTGTAGCGAGGGGATGCAGGAAGGCAAACAACGCATAGAGGAAAATTGTTCCCTCTTCTACAGGCAGGGGTAAGAAGGTGGGGAGAGTGGACAAAATGTGTTTGCAGTCCTTCACATCATCCTCTTTATTTCTTTCCACTCTTCTAAGATGCCACATCCAGTACAATCCAGTATGTGCTACCCCAGAGATCTGCGCTACGCAGGCCCCTCCTCTCCATTCCCACTGCCGCAGGCTTCACTCGAACTCTTATATCTTTCATCTGGTCTCCTACAAAAAATTTCTAAATGAATCCCCTACCTCCATCCATTCACAAATAGTTCCCATTGTACTGCTAGGTCTCAGAGATACAGCGGCAAACCATACAAAGCCCAGCCCTGGAGGAGTTCAGCAACTTGCAGAAAGCAAAAGTCAGACAATTGCAAGGGAGCTGAGGACCAAGAACAGGAAGTGCAGAGTGCCACCACCGATTCTCATCATAGGACTGACTTACTCTGGGGGAATCAGAAAAGGCTCCTGAGCGGTAAAGCTGGGACCTGGAAGACAAGTAAGTGTTGATGTTTTGATACAGGAGGGATAGCTCTGGAGAGACAGAACAGGCTCTAGGCATCAAGCAAGGAGGGAGAATGGAAGAAAGCCAGTGTTCATGGAGGAGGAAAGTCTAGTTCACAGTCAGAGGGAGAGGTAAGCAGGGGGCACTTGGGAGATTTGCAGACTTCATGGTAAGGAGAAAGGAAGCTGCTACTGGGCCAGATTGGATCGTGACATAATGAGAGAGGCACCTATACAAAAGATCCTTCATCTGTATGGGATTTCTAAAGAACCTGTTGTACAATCCGAGTAAACAGTGCAGGGAACTTGAACCAGAGTTTACAATTGGATCAGTCTTTCTAAAATACAAAATATTTGCTACCCAAGGTGCCTGGGATAAAATTAAACTCCTTAATCTACCTAACAGGTCCTTTCATAAACTGCTGGCCCAATCTACCCTTTGCCACCTCTCATCTCCTTCCAGATCCCCTTAAATCCACATTAGCTACAGCCACATGAAACTACTGGCAACTCCCATGGGAGGCCAGCCTTACCCAGAGGGGGTCTTCTCACGTGCTGTTCATCCAGCACGACTGTCCTTCTTTGCTACCTTAGTGAAATCCTACTTACCCACCAAAGCCCTACTCAGATATCACATTGTCTGGGAAATCTTCTACCAAGAACCAATTTTCCCCCTCCTTGCTTCAAGAAACCAGATAAATGTGACTGAGAATTGGGATGGTAATGTTGCCCTGAATCTGAGGCAAATATTTACTGTTCTTAAAATATAATTTAAGGAACCTGAATCTGATGTATAGAAAGCAACAGATTTTTTAATATGGCTCCAATATCTAGCATCCTTCCGTACCTTTTATTATTATTTTTTTATTCTTTTAAAAGATTTTATTTATTTTCAGAGAGGTGAAGGGAGGGAAAAAGAGAGAGAGAGAGGAACATCAATGTGCGAGAGAAACATCAGTTAGTTGCCTCTCGCATGCCCCCAACTGCAGACCTAGCCAACAACCCAGGCATGTGCCCCAACTGGGAATTGAACCAGTGAACCTTCAGTTCACAGGTCAGCAGTCAATCCACTGAGTCACACCATCCCTAAATTTTTCTATAATTACAGGGTTTTTATAGATTATTTTGAATTTTTATATCATCTGCAAATAATTCAAGTTCTGTTTCTTCTTTTTCAATTCATATACTTTTTTCTTATTTTATTACACTTTTTAAGACCTCCAGTGTAATGTAGAGAAGAAGAGATGATAATAGACTACTTTATTTCTCAATTCTTTTTTACTTCTCAAGTATTTTTTCTTCCATCTCTAATAATGGCAGGGTGTATCAGACAAAACCCGCTTGCTGATGACAATTATAGATTATAGACAAAATATTAGAACAACTGTACAATGTCCTTAGGGAGTAACCAAAAGCTATAAGAAATTAGAGTTATATAAGCCTTGGAAGTATGTAAGTAAATACTGTGAGAGTCATATTTAATGAGCTTTTCTCCTAAAGGCACTTCCCAATTTGCCTAGAGAATGGGCACTAAAGTTCAAGCAAAAAGTAGCAGTCTCGTTAACCTAAGAGTCAGATATGAGAGTTCAGAGCTACCAGAGACATTGGGAACATATGAAAAATAAGGATGTCATGATATCTGTATATAATCACCCCCTCAAGTACATTCTGACTTTGAAAATGCATATGCACAGAAAAAGACTCCAGTGAGCCCAGAGGAAAAAAATAACTGGAAGGTGGAAGATGCTGAACAGAAATTTCAATAGAGAGACAGGTTTCAGAGTTCAAGTCTCCCCAATTTAGAGGAGTTTTGGTAATGCATCAGGCTTTTCAACAAAACTCTAAAAGGTCCATGTCCTAGGATTAGGGAGTGCATCCCAGGACTAAGGGCAAAATTAAGACAGACTCATCCTAACAAGCCTAAAGCCAAGCCTATGCAAAATCCAGGGGTCTTCCAGCAGATCTTCTAGATTAGCTAGAACAAAACTCAACATTTTAAAAAAGTTATTTATTTTTAGAGAGAGAGGAAGGAAGGCAGGGAGAAAAAGAAGGAGAGAAACATTAATGTGTGGATGCCTTTTGCGTGCCACAACTGGGGACCTGGCCCGCAACCCAGCCATGTGCCCTGACTGGGAATCAAACCAGCAACCCTTCGGTTCACAGGCTAGTGCTCAATCCACTGAGCCATGCCAGAGAAAGATAACAGAATCCAGATTCTCCTCCATGTGTTACTATTCAATAGAAAAATCACAATACATGCAAAGAAATAGAAAATGTGATGGCAAGTCAAGATTTTTAAAAATAGTCAGTAAAGAAGATCCACTTTGAAGATTTAGAAGAAAAGGACTTTAAAATAAGTAATAAATATGGTAAAGGATTTTACAAATGAATGAAGAGATCGAGAATCTCAAAAAAATATGTGGAAACTCTAAAAAGTAGCAAAGAGAAACCCTAGAGAATCTCAAAAAATATGTGGAAACTCTAAAAAGTAGCAAAGAGAAACCCTAGAACAAAAAGCAGTTAAGAAATTAAGGATATAGAAGCCTTGGAAGAATGGAAGTGAGCTTCCATTAACAAAAGATCAGATGGGAAGGAGAAAGATTACTGATTTAAAGACAAATAAGTAGAATTAGTCAAAATTAATCAGACAGAGTCAAGTGCTTAAAAAAGATATGAACAGAACTGCAACATAAAATAATACCAGATAGAGCCATGATATCAAACATCCTAATATATGTGCAACTGGAGTCTCAGAAAAAGGGGAGCAGATACAGAATTTTTAAAAAATTCAAAGACGATTTCCAGACAAGATGGCAGAGTAGGTAAACACTGTGCCTGCCTCCTCCCACAACCACATCAAAATTACAACTACATTACAGAGCAACCACCCTCGAGAACCACCTGAAGACTAGCTGAACAGAAGGCCTATAACTAAAGATATAAAGAAGAAGCCACTTTGAGATTAGCAAGAGGGGCACAGACACAGAATGGGCTGGCCCGCCACCCACATGTGGCAGTTCAGAAATGAGCGAGATAACTTGGATTTGGAGATCTCCTCTGAAAAGCAAAGGGTCCCAGCCTCACACTGGACTCCCCAGCCCAGAGCTCTAGCGCCAGGAAACAAAGTCCACATAACATCTAGCTATGAAAACCAGCAGGGGTTATGGCTGAGTGAAACAAAGAGCTCCTAGAGTCCCAGGCATTCCTCTTAAAGGACCTGCACATAGTTTCGCTCACAAACTCACTACCTCTGAGCTTCAGTGAAGCGACAGCTTGAAAAGTACCGGGGACATCCTGGGAAGAACGGGATTGATTAGCTTCAGAACAAGGGCAGGAGGGGAAGGGTCAGAGAGGTTCTCTCCCGGGATAGAAGCATGGGCAAGTGCCATTTTTCCTTTCTTGAGCCCTCTACCCACACAGCTGGCAGGTGCAGGTGGCCACCTTACCTGAGCTCCTCAGGAATCTGGCTAAAATCATTCACCCCACCCTAATGATTCCTTGAGATTCCATCCCACCCAACTGACACCCCCCACCCAGGCCCAAACCTCCTCCAGCAGTTTTTCTACACAAATGGCCTGTCTCAGCTCAAGATGCAGGCTTTCCTAAAATCTCTCAAAGGACATTTTATAATAATAAAGGAATAAATCCAACAAAAGAGCACACTTTCATAACATCTATGCACCCAACATAGGACCACCAAAATACATAAAGCAAGTATTCCTGGACATAAAGGGAGATATTGATAGTATAGTTATAGTAGGGAGCTTTAACACCCCATGGTCATCAATAGATAGATCATCCAGATAGAAAATAAACAAGGGAACAATGGCCTTAAATGACTCATTAGGCTAGATAGATTTAATTGATATTTTTAGGACATTTCATGACAAAGCAGCAGAATATACATTCTTTTCAGGGGTACATGGAACATTTTCCAGGATAGACCACGTGTTAGGACACAAAACAAGTTGCGACAAATTTTTAAAAATTTAAATCATATCAAGTATCTTCTTTGACCACAATAATATAAAACTAGAAATTAATTAAAGGAGAAAACTGAATAACACACAAACATCTGAAAGCTAAGTAACATGCTACTAAACAATGAATGGGTTACAAAGGCATAAAGGGAGAAGTCTAAAGATACCTTGAGATAAATGAAAATGAAACCACAATGACCCTAAATCTGTGGAGCATCTCCCAAGAGGGAAATTTATAGCAGTACAGACCTACCTCAAGAAACAAACAAATCTCAAACAATCTAATTTTAACCATAAATGAGCAAGCAAAAGAAAAAACAAACAAAGCCCAAAGTGAATAAAAGGAAGGAAACCATTAAGATCAAAGTGGAAATAAAATAGTCTAAAAGTCAATGCTAAAGGTCAATTTAAAAAGAGCTAATTCTTTAAAAAGATAAACAAAATTGATAAATCTTTAGACAACAAAGATATAAGGAAATACTACAAACAATTCTATGCCAACAAACTGGACAGTCGGGAAAAAATTAATAAATTCCTAGAAACAAGCAATCTTTCAAGGCTGACTCAAGAAGAAAGAGAAAATTGGAATAGACAACTGCTAATGAAATCAAATCAGCAATAAAAAAACCTCCCAACAAACAAAAGCCCTGGATCAGATGGCTTCATGAGTGAATTTTACCAGACATTTAAAGAATTAATACCTATTTTCTCAAACTGTTCTCAAAAAATTGAAGAAAGGGAAATCTCCCAAGCTCATTTTAGGAAGCCAACATTACCCTGATCCCAAAACAGGCAAATATACTACTAAAAAATAAAAATTATTGACCAATATCCCTGATGGACATCGATACAAATACTCTCAACATTAACAATACATGGACATGGACAACAGGGAGGGATATGATTGCGGGAGAGGGGGTGGGTTGGGTGGGGGAGAGAAATTAGGGGAAAAGGGGACAACTGTAATTGAAAAACCAAAATTTAAAAAAAACAAAAAAAAAAAAACAAAAAAAAAACAATACATTACAAATATTAGCAAACCAAATTCTACAATACATTAAAAAGATCACACACCATGATCAAGTGGGATTTATTCCTGACATGTAAGGCTGGTTCAATATGAGGGTATACACAAATTAATTAACATATATACTACATTTAAAAAATGAAAGATAAAAATTATGTGATCATATCACTAGATGCAGAAAAAGCATTTGACAGAAATCCAACATCCATTTATGATAAAATCTCCCAGCAAAGTGGGGAAAGTGTGTATAGAAAAAAACATGCTTCAATATAATGAAGGGCATGTATGACAAACTCACAGCTAACATCATATTCAATGCTCAAAAGCTAAAAGCTTTTTTTAACAATCAGAAATAAGCCAAAGATGTCCACTTCCACCATTTTTGTTTAACCTAATACTGGAAGTTTTAGTAGTGTTTTTTTATATGTCTCCCTAGGCAACAGAAATGAAAAATACACCAATGAGGCTATATCAAACTAAAGACTTTTTGCAAGGAGAAGAAAGCCATAAACAAATGAAAAGACAATCTATTGAATGGGAGAAGATATTCACCACTGATACATCTGTAAGTGGTTAATCAAGATTTTTAAGGAATTTATTTAACTGAACACCAAAAAGGACCTGAATTAAAAAATAGACAGATGACCCAAATAGACATTTCTAAAATGCAGATATACAGATGGCCATTATTACTAATGCTCAACATCACTAATCATCACTGAAATACAAATTAAAACCACAATGAGATTACCTCACACCTCTCAAAATGGCAATGATCAATAAATCAACAAACAAGTATCAGTGACAAGGTAGAGAAAAGGGAACCCTTGTGCACACTTGGTGGGAATGCAGATTGGTGCAGCTACTGTGCAAAGCAGTATGGAGACACCTCAAAAAATTAAAAAAAGCCTTCGTTGGTGTGGCTAAATGGATTGAGTGCCAACCTGTGAACTAAAGGGTCACCAGTTTGATTCCCAGTCAAGGCACATGCCTGGGTTGCAGGCCAAATCCCCAGTTGGGGGCGTGTATGAGAGGCAACCATACGTTGATGTTTCTCTCGCTCTCTTTCTCCCTCCCTTCCCCTCCTCTAAAATAAATAAATAAAATGTTGTTTTAATTAAAAATAGAACTGCCTTATAATGCAGCAATTCTACATCTGGGAATCTATCAAAAGAAACCTGAAACACAACCTCAAAAGAATATATTCACCACTATGCTCATTGCAGCATTATTTAAAATAGCCAAGATTTGGAAGCAGCCCAAGTGTCCATCAGTAGATGAGTGGATAAAGAAAGCTGTGGTGCATTTACACAATGGAATACTACTCAGCCATAAAAAGAAGAAAATCCTACCCTTTGCAATAGCATGGATGGACCTAGAAAGTATTATGCTAAGTGAAATAAGCCAGTCAGAGAAAGACAGGTACCATATGATTTCATTCATATATGGAATTTAATGAGTGAAATAAACTAATGAACAAAATAGAAACAGACTCATAGAGAACAGATTGACAGCTGTCAGAGAGGAGGGGCATTGGGGACTGGGATTAAGCAAAGAAAAAAAAAAGACTCAAGGACACAGACAACAGTATGGGGGTTGCCAGAGGGAATGGCAGGGGTGAGGGGCAGGGGGGATAAATGGTGATGGAAGGAGACTTGACTTTGGGTGTTAAACACACAATACAATACACAGATAATGTATTGTAGAACTGGACACCTGAAACCTATATAATTTTATTAAGCAATGTCACCCCAATAAATTCAATACATTCAATTAAAAAATTTAAAAAATAAATATTACCAGGACCTTTCTCTTTCTCTCTCTCTCTCTCCCTTTTTTTTTTAATCTGCTGAAGACATTTTGTCTTTACTCTCTGCCACACCTTCCAAGAGTTTTGGTGACGCCAAATCAGGAGAATGGGTAGACAGACACCAGAACCGGACAGGTAAATGGCTTAGAGATAAGCTAGAATAA
Source organism: Furipterus horrens (assembly GCF_987537825.1). Taxonomy (NCBI): domain Eukaryota; kingdom Metazoa; phylum Chordata; class Mammalia; order Chiroptera; family Furipteridae; genus Furipterus; species Furipterus horrens. The sequence continues at coordinate 90,079,088 of NW_028327175.1, forward strand.
AGAGAGAATAATCAAAGTGTTCAATATTGGGTGACCTTGGAGTAGCTAGAGGTGAAAGGGAACTGCATGGGAAAGGACATTCTAAGAACCGTGGCTGTGGCTATAAATGGGTCCATTACAATACTCTTTAAACTGATGAAAGCAAACATTGGAATTACTTTTTAATTGCCAGCTATTGTTTCTTTGTCAGGACTTAAAGCCTCAAGATTTGCTTGAGTTACATGTTCATAAATTACTGAAACTTATTTTCCTGCTGTACTTATTATTGGAAGAAACCTTACAACCTTGGGTGGTGGGAGTTCTGAATACTACATTTTTATTGCTTAATTGCAGGTGGAATTATTTCATTTAAATACACTGATGGTTTGACTTTAGAATCTTCAGAATATTTTATGATTGATGTCTAAAATTAGGAAGTGTAAATTCTTAAACATCTGAGTGCTTTAACATATCTTCCAAACTGTGACATCCTCTCTATCTACTCCATATTACATGTGTATATACACATGTATTGTAATATCTATTACATATAATTATAATGCAAACACCTTACCATGTCTCTGTTAACTATTATATATATTCAAAACTTTAAAATAAATTTCACCATTCTCTATTCCTGCTGCAGAATCAATACTGTCACCATTTTGTAGCTACACATGTGTGTTTGTCTTTACATTATAGAATTGCATATTTAGCATATTATTTCTTGATTTGTTTTTAGTATTAACTATTGACTTCCTAATATGTTAGACGAGGACTTAAATTTCTCATAAATCTTTCCTCAGTCTTCCAATGTTGTTCCAGTATGATTTTTAGTTAAAGCAATATTCAGTGCTTATATAAATATTATTCATGTGAACCAAGTGTCACTGGCTCAATTCCCAGTCAGGGCACATGACTAGGTTGCACGTCAGGTCCCCAGTTGGGGGCACAAGTGAGAGGTAACCACACAGTGATGTTTCTCTCCCTCTCTTTCTCCTTTCCCCTCTCTACAAATAAATAAATAAATAAGTAAATAAACAAACAAACAATTTTTTTTAAAAGGAAAGAAAGCAGTTATTATGACTATCAGGCTGATGGCCACCAGGCTGAAAATTTTAAAATATTGTTTTGAATTAGCATCACTGTGTTATGGTATCTGCACCAATAGAAGTGCCTTCCTTCTATTGATGTCATTATTGCCCTTGCCTTTCTCGTAAATACTCATTGCTTTTGTCTCCCAATCAGAACACTATTAGGACTTCTGCCTGAATCAGTGTGTCCCAAATAGCTTTTCTTATTGATCTCAAATAAATGCTTGTTGCCTCTCACTTTGAAAGGCCTTTTATTTTTAGGTTAGCAAATTTAATGGTGTAAAAATATATTTCTTTGCTACCTATGATTAACGATCCCCACAAAGGAAGTGAATGTATAAATCTGAAGTGACTGTTACTGATCTTACATGGTGGTAAGTGCTGGCTCTGCTAGTTTGTCGTGGTGGATATTCCTCTTTTGATTAGTATTATCTTTCATCTACAGTTTCTCTGCAGAAGATTTTGAGGACACTTGTCCATCTTGTGAGGGTTCTGTCAGTTTAAACTAGACAATATAATCCATATATCTACTCAGCCATCCAGTGTCCAAAATGCAATATTCCACAATGTTCAGAGAGTGAATAACTGCGAGAAGGCACTCAGTACCTCTGAAATCCTTACTCCCATTCTTCCCTAAGAAGCCCTTCTGTGGTGCCTGTGGCCCATGACTGTCGGACACAGGCAGAAAGTCAGGAGGCCAGGGTTATCCATATGGTAAATACCAGTAGAGCTTAATTTTTTAGTTTCATAAAGACAGATATAAATAAAAGTCCTAATATTTTCTTCTCATAGGCTGGTGAATTGCCTAGAACTTCACCTGATGAATGGTTTTGGGGAGACCACCACTCTACCCTATTGTTCTTAAGCAAGGCATTCAATTTCATTTACCTTCAATCAGAATCTGCTTCTTCCCCCCCCCCATCCCCCACCCTACACACACTAAGCCAGATTAAACCACAAACTTACTTTAGGAAAAAATTAACAATACTTTTCCACAACTGCCACTGTTCTCTACTGTCTTAGGCCTATTCACATGTTCGAATTTTCTGCTCCTACTCCAAACTTTGGTTCACCCAGCATTAGCAAGGGGGTAAACACACTGTTTCCATGTGTTCTGCACATCTATTTATTTATTCAGGAAATACTGATTGAGCACCTAATACATGCTGGTCATTCTAAACACAGGGTAATAACCAGACAAATTCCCTGCTCTCACGGAGATTATGCTCTAAGTGAGGAGGAAGGCGATGGTGGTAAAATGAAAAAAATAGGAGAGAAAGTAGACAATGTCAGGAGGAGAGGCTCTTCTCGATCAGTTGTGCCAAGAGGCCTTTCTGAGAGGTCATGTTTGAGCAGAAATATAAATGAAGTGAGGAAGTAAGTTGTGTAGGTGTCTGAGAAGAACATTCCAAGCAGAGGAAGCCTAATGTGCAAAAGGCCCCCAAACAGGGATGTGCCTGGTGTGTTTGGGGCGTGGTGAGGAGGCCAGGATGACTACAGCCGAGCAGTCAGAGGGAGAGCCGTAGGAGAGGCCACCTAAGAGGCTGGTTTTTTATGGGAATCACATCCCGTAAAGTCTTGAACATGATGTTAAGGTTTGGATTTTATGATGACTGACATGGTGAGTCATCAGATGATCCTAAGTCTAGAAGTGATATGGTTCAACTTACTTTTTTAAAAGTTCACACATGGCTCTGTATACAAAATGTACATTGGGGTAAGGATGGAAAAAAGTAATCAGGTATCATATTTTATCAAAATTAACACTCACATTCTTTTCACACTTTAACTTTTCTAAAATCAATGTATGTCAACAGTTGAGGACTCTCAGTTGCATTAGTCCCATGGCAGAGAGAGCCTAGTTGTCCTGCCCTGAACACACTCAAATATTAAAAGTGCCTTCATCAAAACTTCCAGAACAAGAGTCAACAGCTTATAAGAGCCATCTCACAACACAGCCATAGAAAATAAAGGAACAAGGAGAGTGGACGGAAAGAGTAAGAAGTATTTACCAACATTCCCAAGAAGAATGTGGGGATTGTGGAGGGTGGAGAGGAGGGGGTATCAAAGGAACAAACAGTAATGAAAAAAACACAATAAAAATTAGGTTAAATTTTTTAAAAATGTGAGCTGGCTCAGCTGGTGTTTTTCGCAGAAAAAAAAAAAAGCAACTTATATTCAAATTCATATGAAATTCAAAAACATCCAGAACAGACAAAACAATCTTTAAAAAGAACAAATTTAGAGAACTTACATTCTTGATTTCAAAATGTCAGTAAGTGGTACTGGCATATGGATAGACAGATAGATCAAAGGAAGAGAATTAAGACACTCCAAAATAAATGTCTACATTTACACTCAATGGAGATTTTTTTTTTTAATGTGCCAAGAAAATTCAATGATAAAAGAATAAATAGTCTTTTCAACAAATGGTGCTGGAAAATTTGTGTATCACATAAAAAAATATGAATTTGTACTCCTACCTAACACTCTATTTTTAAAAACTCTCAAATGAATCAAAGATCCAAATGTAAGAACTAAAATTCTAAAGCTCAAAAAAGAAGGGCAACCCAAGATGGTGTAGGAGTAAGTGGAAGCTACACTAACCTCCTCCCAGGACCAATCTATAATTACAACTAAATTGTAGAGAAATCATCCTGAATAACCAAACAGAATGCTAGCTGGAGAGAAACCTTATAACCAAGGGCAGACAGAAGAAATCACTTCACCACAAGGAGACTGGTAGGGAGTATGAAGGTGGTATGAGAGGGCTGGCTGGGCTCTCACGGGTGGCAGCTTACAGCACCAGAGCCAGAAAGGAACCCAGAAAATAACATCCAGCTGTGAAAAGCAGAAGGGTTCCTATCTGCTAGGATGAGACAGCTGGAAGTGCAGAGAGTCTATTAAAGGGCCAACACATAAATTTTCATTTACAGCCATTTATGCTAGGCTCATGCAGAGGGAGGGCAGGACGGACTAGAGATGTTTGAGGAGAGTCTAGGGTTGGTGGCCACAGGGAGAGAACTGAAGGAACGGCTACCAGGATCCCCATGTGGAGTCATTCCCCTCTTTCTCAGACAGTGTACTTGTCTCCAAGTGACATCAGCCTGTGGGGAAGCAATAGTGCTGCCCACAGGAATTACTCTGCCCCACACTGTGGTGCTTAAGCCAGGCTGCTGATTACAGCTTGAGGCTATATCACTAACTAGATTAACAACTAAGGTGGAAAATACAAAGAAGCAGCCGAAATTGGAAGACAAAAAAACAGACTCCAAGTGAAAGAACAAGAAATTCTCTAGAAGAACTAGAAAAAATGGAGGCAAGCAATTTATCAGCTAGAGAACTTAGACTAATGATCATAAGGATAATCAACATTAAAAAAGACATAGAAACCATAAAAAAGGACACATCAGAAATCAAAAATGGAATATCTGAAGTAAATAATACACTAAAAAGAATAAACAGTAGGTTAAATAAAGCAGAGAATCGAATCAATGATTTGGAAGTCAAGGAAAAAAAAAAAAAACCAGACAGAAGAGCAAAAAGAAATAAGAATTTTAAAAAATGAGGAGAGCTTAAGAAACACTTTGGACAACATGAAACATAACAACATCAGCATCATGGGAATACCAGAAGGAGAAGAGAATGAGCAAGGGATCGAGAACTTATTTGAAGAAATAACAACTGGGAACTTCCTTAATCTGGTGAAAGAAAAAGACACACAAATAAATCATGGAAGCTCAGAGAGTTCCAAACAAGATGGACCCAAAGAGGTCTACACCAAGACATATCATAATTAAAATGACAAGGCTTAAACACAAGGATAAAATCCTAAAAGCCTCAAGACAAAAGCAGGTAGTTACATACAAGGAAGTGCCAATAAGACTGTCACCTTATTTATCAACAAAGAACATTTCAGGCCAAAAGGGAGTGGTGTGAAATATTCAAGGTGATGAAAAGCAATGACCTACAACCAAGCTGCTTTATCCAGCAAGGCTATCATTTAAAATTGAAAGAAAAATAAGGAGAAGACAAGAAAATGTTAAAGGAGTTTGTTAACACCAAACCACTACTGCAACAAATGTTAAAGGGCTTGCTTTAAGAAGAAGAAGAGAAAGGAGAAAGCAGGAAAACAATCTAACAATAAAATGGCAATAAATACCTATCTATCAATAATTACCTTAAATGCAAATTGCTTAAATGCTCCAACCAAAAGACGTAGGGTAGCTGAATAGATAAGAAAACAGGATCCAAATATATGCCGCCTCCAAGAGACCCACCTCAGATCGAAAGATACACACAGACTAAAACTAAGGGATGAAATAAAATATTTCATGCAAATGGAAAAGAAAAAAAAAAGGTGGGGTAGCAGTACTTATATATGACAAAATAGACTTCAAAACCAAGGCTATCGTAGGAGACAAAGAAGTATACTATGTAATGATAAAGGGAACAATCCAACAAGAGGATATAACCCTAGTCAACAATTACATACCCAACACAGGAGCACCTAAGTATGTGAAGCAAATTATGATGGACACAAATGAAGAGATTGACAGAATACAGTCATAGTTGGAGATTTTAACACCCTATTGACTTCAATGGATAGACCTTCCAGACTGAAAATCAACAAGGAGATAGCGCCTTAAATGACACACTAGAGCAAATGGATTTCATTGATATCTTCAGAGCATTTCACCCCAAAGCAGAATATATATATACTTTTCAAGTGCACGTGGAACATTTTCTGTCATAGACCACATGTTAGGACACAAAACATGTCTCAATAAATTTAAGAAGACAGAAAACATATCAAGCATGTTCTCTGACCACAGTGCCATGAAGCCAGAAATCAATCACAAGAAGAACGCTGAAAAATACACAAAGACATGGAAGCTAAATAACATGTTATTAAACAATGAATAGGTCAACAATGAGATCAAGTAAGAAATCAAAAGATACCTTGAAACAAATGAAGATGAGGACACAACAATCCAAAATCTGCAGGACACTGGAAAAGCAGTCCTAAGAGAAAAATTCATAGCATTACAGGCCTATCTAAAAAACAAGAAAAAGCTCAAATAAACAATCTATAACCTTACACTTAAAGGAACTTGAAAAAGAACAACAAACAAACCCCAACGTGAGTAGAAGGAAGGAAATAATAAAGATCAGAGCAGAAATAAATTATATAGACTCCAAAAAACTGATTCATTGGTCCATGAATCCAAGAGCTGGTTCTTTGAAAAGATAAATAAGATTGACAAACTCATAACCAGACTCACCAAGAAAAAGAGAGGACCCAAATAAATAAAATCAGAAATGAAAGAGGAGAAGTAACAACTGACACCAAACAAACACAAAGGATTGTAAGAAACTATTATGAACACCTATATGCCAACAATCTGGACAACCTGGATGAAATGAATAAATTCCTAGAAATACACAATCTTCCAAAACTAAATCAGGAAGAATCAGATTATCTGAATAGCAGATTACACTTAGTGAAACTGAGGCAGCAATAAAAAAATTTTTTAAAGCCAAAAAACAAAAGTCCTGGACGGGGTGGCTTCACAGGTGAATTTTACCAAACATTCTGAGAACTAACACCTCTACTTCTCAAAATATTTCATAAAATTCAAGAGGAGGGAAGGCTCCCAAACTCATTTCATGAGGCTAACATGATCCTAATTCAAAAACCAAATAAAGACACCACAAAGAAAGAAAATTACAGGCCAATATCCCAAATGAACATAGACACTAAACGCCTCAAGAGAATATTAGCAGACCAAATACAGCAATGCATCAAAGAAGATCATATACCATGATCAAGTGGGATTTATTCTGGGAATGCAAGGTTGGTACAAGACTCACAAATCAATAAATGTGATTCACCACATACACAAAATGAAGGATAAAAACCACATGATCACATCAATAGATGCAGAAAAAGCAATGATAAAATCCAGCACTGGTTTATGATAAAAATTCTCAGCAAAGTGAGAATAGAAGAACATACTTAAACATAATAAAGGACACGTATCACAGACCCATTACCAGCATCATACCCAATGGGCAAAAACTACAAGTGTTCCTCTTAAGACTGGGAACAAGACAGGGATGTCTGCTTTCACCTCTCACATTCAACATAGTACCAGAAGTCCTAGCCACAGCAATCAGAAAAACCAGACAAGAAGATGAAATAAAAAGCATCCACACTGGAAAAGAAGAAGTAAAACTGTCTCTACTCACAGATGACATGATACTGTACATAGAGAACCCCAAAGATTCCACCAAGAAACTATTAGAACTGATGAAAGAAATCAGCAAAGTAACAGGATACAAATAAATAACCATAAATCAGTTGCATTTTTATATACCAATAATGAACTAACAGAAAGGGAAACTTAAAAAATAACTATCCAACTCACAATTGCTACAAAAAGAATAAAATACCTAAGAATAAAACTAACCATGGATGTAAAAGATCTGTACAAGGATAATTATAAGACACTAGAAAAGAACTTGAAGAAGATACAAATAAGTGGAAGCACATTCTGTGTTCATGAATAGGAAGAATTAACATCATTAAAATGATCATATTACCCAAAGTAATCTATAGATTCAACACAGTTCCTATCAGGACTTCAATTATGTATTTCACAGAACTAGAACAAATATTTCGAAAATTTATATGGAACTACAAAAGGTTCTGCATAGCAACAGCAATCCTTAGGGGGGAAAAAGTTGGAGGAATCACAATACCTAATATCAAACTATTATATAAGGCCATAGTAATCAAAACAGCATGGTACTGCATAAAAACAAACACATAGATCAATGGAACAGAATAGAGAGGCCAGAAATAAACCTACACCTTTATAATCAATTAATATTCAACAGAAGAAGCAAGCACATACAATGGGCTAAAGATAGTTTATTCAATAAATGGTATTGGGGAAATTGGATTGATACATGTGGAAAAATTAAACTAGAACACCTTCTTATGCCATACACAATAATAAATTCAAAAGGGATCAAAAACTTAAATTTAAACCTAAAACAACAAAAATCATAGAAGAACACATAAGCAGCAAAATCTCTGACATTAATCATAGCGATATTTTATCAAATATATCTCCCCAGGCAAGGGAACAAACAAAAAAAATAAACAAATAGGACTACATCAAACTAAAACGTTTTGTGCAGCAAAGGAAATCATCAACAAAGTTAAAAGACAACCCACAGAATATAAGAATATATTTGCCAATATATCTGATAAGGGGTTAATATTCAAAATGTATAAAGAACTTAAAAAACTCAACACCAAAAAGACAAACAACCCAATTAAAAAATAGACAAAGGACCTGCATAGACACTTCTCCAAAGAAGATATACAGATAGCCAACAGAAATATCAAAAGATGCTCAGTGTCACTAATCATCAGAGAAATGCAAATTAAAACCACAATGAGATATCATCTCACACCCATTAGAATCAACAAACAAGTGCTGGCAAGGATGTGGTTAAAGGGGAACACTTTTGCACTGTTGGTGGGAATGCAGATTGGTGCTGCCACTGTGGAAAGCAGTATAGAGATACCTCAACAACTAAAACTGGATATGCAATCCCACTTCTGGGAATATATCTGAAGAATCCAAAACACTAATTCAAAATAACATAAGCACACCAATGTTCATTGCAGCAGTATTTACAATCGCCAAGATATGGAAGCAGCCCAAGTGTCCATCAGTAGATGAGTGGATAAAACAACTATGGGACACTTAAACAGTGGAATACTACTTGGCCATAAAAAAGAATAAAATTTTACCCTTTGCAAAACTATGGATGGACCTATAGAATATTATGTTAAGTGAAATAAGCAAGTCAGAGAAATACAAATAACATATGATTTCATTCATATGTGGAACCTAATAAACAAAGTGAATGAATAAGCAAAAAGAGATATACAAATAGATAAGAAGGAGGATGACAGCTAGTTGGGGGTGGGGGGTAAGGGAATGGAGGGATTGAGCAAAAAGGAAAAAAGACTTAGATGTGGACAACAGTGTGGTGATTGCTGGGGAGAGGGGGTAAAGGGGACTAAATGGTAATGGAAAAAATACAATAAAGAGTAAATTTAAAAATAAATAAAACTCCAAGAAGAAGACATAGGAGAAAACCTTCATGATCTTGGATTAGGCCGTGGTTTCTAGGATATGACACCAAATGCACAATTAACTAAAGAAAAACTAGATAAATTCACCTTCATCAAAATTAAAAGGGTTTGTGCTACAAACAGTACTATTAAAATAAAAAAGGAACTATGAAATGGGAGAAAGCTTTTGAAAATCATATCTGATAAGGGACTTGTATCCAGAATATTTGAAGAACTCTTACAACTCAATACTAAAGAGACAAAAAAACCAAATTTAAAAAATGAGCAAAACGTCTGAATAGACATTTCTTAAAGAAGACATACAAATGGCAAATAAGCACACAAATAGATGGTCAATATCACTAATTATCAGGGAACTACAAATCAAAACTGCAGGCAGACTATTGAAGTTGGCAGACATGCGGGACAGGACAAGGCTACTGTCCTGGACGACCTTTAGATTGTACCTGAATTTGTGCCCTCTTCCCCTTTGTTCAGCATCCTTCACTGTGGGCTTGAGATTCCTCCAGAACCCCAATGAGCATAGAGCTCCCCCAATAGCAGCTCTCAGACCAAAGCTGTAGAATTCCCCAGCAGTTTCTCAAAATTTCTGGTCTCCTTAGGTTTCTCCCCACCTCTAAATCCTCACCCAATGTACATGTCTTCTTGTACTTCTTTATACTCTCATTTAAAAGGAAATTTAGGAGGTAGGAAAGGCAAATGTGGGTTCAGTCTGACATCTTAAACAAGAACACCTTATACTTTTCAAGGAATAAATAATGTTAATGATATATGGAAATGAAAAAGAAAATAAGAGCTCTGATAACAAAATCTGGGGTGGAAACATTGGTCAAGATGGAAGCATAGGTAAATATGCTTCGCTTCCTTGCACAACCATAGAAAGAATTACAACTAGACCTCAAAACAAATAACACCCAGAACCATCAGAAAATCAAGCTGTATGGAAATCTGACAACCAAGGATTTTAAAAAGCCACATTCATCCACACGGGTAGGAGGGATGAAGACACAGATGTGCAGAGAGAACCAAAGATGCAGGGTGGTAGAGAGAGGCAGCAGCGGCAGACCACATGTGGTGGATAAAAATCAGGAAGGCTACCTTGGGAGCAAGTAATCCCAGCCCCAGGCCAGACCACAGACCTCAGGGTTCCAGCACCAGATGGATAAGTCCCCATAACTTCTGACTGTAAAAACCAGTGGGGGTTGAGGTGGTGGAAGAAACTGTCAAATTTTCAGGAGACTCCACTTAAAGGGCCTGCATAGACTTAAAAAGTACACAGATCCATCCCCTTTGGTATTCGCCACCAGGGCAACAACTGGAAGGGTGTCAGTCACACAGGGCAAGTGCCAGGCAAACCTCCAGAAGCCAGGCAGTGGCATTTTCCCCTCTCCAAGCCCTCTCCCCCTACAGAACCACAAAGATGTGAAGCGGGTTGCCCTGCCCTGATGATTACCTAAGGCTCCGCCCCACACAATTTGCAGGTGCCTTTTCTACAATAGGCCATGGATTTGGAGTCTTTGTGTTTTCATTTACATTCTGAGTGAGACAGATCTAAGGACAAAAAGAACCATAGAAAAATCATAAGTAAGTTAATATCATTAGGAACCAAGATGTTCTGAATTAGAGAAAAGAGATATAAATATAAAATTTTAAAGTGAAATAAAAACCCTGACATCTAATTTGAATGAGAACATCAGTATGAACTCAGATTTTTTTTTTTTCTTTCAAGAATATGCATGTCCCAGGTCTGTCTCTGAAAAGGCTTCAAAGTAATAAAACTCAGTAGCAATGAACAGCACTAGCACTCAATCTGTGGTCTCTAAATACCATTTCCAGCTATAAATAATCAGCTCCAAAGGAGGAAATGTGAAAATCTGGGACTTTTTGTCAGGCTCAAACACAGGTAAGCTTCCAGTGATGTCAAGTGACACAGGAATCAACTTGAAGACATGTCGAATGGCCAGAAATGGGACGATTCATTATTCTGAAAATTGATATGATACAACTGCTAAGACATCAACTAATTATTCTTTTTAAATGATAAATGAAAGTATCAAACAATTACCCTGCATTTTCTTTTTTTAATTTTTATTTCTCAATTACAGTTGATATTCAATATTATATTCCTTTCAGGTGTACAGCATAGTGGTTATACATTTATATAGTTTACAAAGTGATCCTCTAGTAAGTCTAGTACCCAGCTGGCTCCATACATAGTTACTACAATATTATTGACTATATTCCCTATGCTGTACTTCATATCCTCATGACTATTTTGTAACTAAAATTTTTCTATACAGATTTTATTATAAGGTAACCAAATAGTTGATAAGACCAAGTTCTTCTTTACAGAGGAATCACATCTAATTAATTAACAAGAAAGAATTAGAACATCACTATTTTGCTATCTCTAATAAAACAGTAGATCTAGGTTATGACCACCAATGCCTACTAAAATCATGAGGTATAAGGTTGATAGAGAACTTGATCATGGATAATATCACGCTGGCAGAACCTCAACCTTAATATGAATGAAGTGGGGTAACCAAGTAGTAAGTGCCTTCTCATTTGAGGTAATAGAAAGCACACAACACAACCTAAAAGTGTCCTTTATATAAAGAATAGAATATAAATCTAATCAGGTCCTCAGATTTAAATATAGGGTCATAAAAGCATAGAGAAATATGTTAAACAACACACAAGAATTGAGTAAGCCAAAACCAGAATGTGGGAAGTCCTACAAAACTACTTATACCATTTCTGTAACAAATAAGCAGCATGGGAAGAAAAGAAGGGCATTGTTATGGATTAAACAGTACTAAAAGAACTATCAGTTGTGAGCTATGGACTTTATTTGAATTCTGATTTGAATGAACTATATATTGAGGCAACAAGGAAAACAGAACATGGAGATGATATTGAGGAATTATTGTTAATTCTGTTAGGAGTGATAATGGTATTTTAGTTATATTAAATAAAAGTTTCCTTATCTGTTAAGAGACACATAGTGAAGTATTCACATGCAGAATTATATCTTATATTGGAAACATAAAACAAGATTGGAAGAATATTATTAATTACTGAAGTTTGTGTTTGGATACATGTAGTTTCATTATAGTAGTCTTTCTATTTTTGTGTATATTTGTAAATTCCCACAATAAGAAGTTTTTTTTTTTTAATGGTTAGAAATAGAACTTGGTGAGTCTGGATCTTGGCAAGGTAACTTGTATGTAAATTAAAGCAAAAGAAATATGCTTCAGACACATATGCTCAGTATTGAGTTCAAGCGGGGGTTAAATTCAATAGCGTTTGCTAAGATGAGTGGTTGGGAGGTGGGGAGGCCAGGTTAGAAACTAGGACCCAGGACAGGGGTCTCTTCTTAGCTCTCCGAGGCTAAGATGGCACAGGAGGGTTTCTGCTGCCCTTGCTGTGACCATTGACCTGGTAGCTAAGCTTGTCCCTACAAATATGTTCAGGTCTCGGAATTCGTAGACACCTAGTAAATGTTTGTTGAATGAGTGTCAAATGTTATTAAGTCAACTATCTACAGAAAGTGCTGTGATGCATTCCAAACAACCTGACCCCACTCAAAATTATCCTTCTCACACAAGCCAATCACAATAGCTGAATTTCTACAATTATAGACACTCCTTTGGTCCATGGCATTGTTATTAATAAAATTGTTTTCAACAGTGGTGTGTCATAATTGGTTATAAGTGATAAGTAGGTTGTTACTAATAATAGCAAAGCAATTTAAGAGAAGTATATTATTACTGTATATAGAAAACCCTAAAGACTCTACCAAAAAACTACTAGAACTGATACATGAATTCAGTAAAGTAGCAGGATACAGAATTAACATTCAGAAATTGGTGGCATTTTTATATACCAATAATGAACTATCAAAAAGGGAAATGAAGAAAACAGTCCTATTTATAGTTGCAACAACAAAAAAATAAGGTACCTAGGAATAAAGTTAACCAAGAGGTGAAAGGCCTGTACTTGGAAAATTATAAGACACTGAGGAAAGAAATTGAGGAAGATACAAATAAATGAAAATATATACCATGTTCATGGATAGGAAGGATTAACATCATTAAAGTGTCCATACTACACAAAAAAATCTGTAGATTCAATGCAATTTCTATTAAAATACCAATGGCATATCTCATGGATCTAGAACAAATATTCCAAAAATTTATATGGAACCACAAAAGACTCCAAATAGCCATGGCAATCTTGAGAAACAAGAACAAAGTTGGGGGTATCATGCTACCTGATTATCAAAGTATACTAAAATGTCATAGTAATCAAAACAGCATGGTACTGGAATTTTTAAAAAGCAAATAGATCAATGAAACAGAACAGAGAACCCAAAAATAAACCCATGCCTTTATGGTCAATTAATATTTGACAAAGAGGCAAGAACATACAATGGGGTAAAGACAGTCTATTCAATAAATAGTGTTGGGAAAATTGAACAGCTATGTGCAAAAAAATGAAACTAGACCACCTCCTTACACCATATACAAGAATAAACTCAAGCCTTGGCTGGTGTGGCTCAGTGGACTGAGCACCAGCCTGCAAACCAAAGGGTTGCCTGTTCAATTCCCAGTCAGGGCACATGCCTGGGTTGTGGGTCAGGCCCCCAGTTGAGAGCATATGAGAGGCAACCACACATTGATGCTTCTCTCCCTCTCTTTCTCCTTCCCTTCCCCTTTCTCTAAAAATAAATAAATAAAAATTTTTTATAAAAGAATAAACTCAAAATGAATTAAAGTCTTAAATGTAGGCCACAAAAACTATAAAAAAATCCTAGAAGTAAATGTAGGCAGTAAAATCTCAGGCATTTCTCATAGCAGTATTTGTTTTCTGATATATCTCCTTGGGAAAGGGAAACAAAAGAAAAAATAAATGGGACTATATCAAACTAAAAATTTTTGCACAGGAAAGGAAGCCATCAATAAAATGAAAAGATGACCCATTGAATGGGAGAACATATTCACCAATGATACATCTGATAAAGACTAACATCCAAAATTTCTAAAGAATTTTACAACTCAAGACCAAAAAAAGCAAACAATCCAATTCAAAATGGGCAAAGGACCTGAATATACACTTCTCCAAAGAGGACATACAGATGGCCAGTAGACATATGGAAATATATTCAACATCACTAATCATCAGAGAAATGCAATTTAAAACCACCATGAGATATCACTTCACACCTGTCAGATGGCTCTCAACAAACAACAGATGTTGGTGAGGATGTGGAGAAAAGAGAACCCTCATGCACTGTTGAACCTGGTGGGAATGCAGATTGGTGCAGCCATTATGGAAAACAGTATGGAGATACCTCAAAAAATTAAAAGTGGAACTGCCTTATGATCCAGCAATTCCACTTCTGGGAATTACATTTCTGAAGACACTGGAAACACTAATTTGAAAGAAATATGCACCCCTATGCTCACTGCAGTGTTATTTACAATAACCAAGATTTGGAAGCAGCCCTAGTGCCCATCAGTAGATGAGTGGATAAAAAAAGCTGTGGTACGTTTTCACGATGGAATACTACACGACCGTAAAAAAGAAGGATACCTTACCTTTATTGACAGCATGGATGGACCATGAGAGTATTATGAAACTGAAATAAGTCAGACGTAGAAAGACAAATACCATGATTTCACTTACATGTGGAATCTAATGAACAAAGTAAACTAACAAACAAAATAGAAACAGACGCATAGATACAGAGAACAGACCTCCTTACACCATACACAAGAAGAAACTCAAAATGAATTAAGCTGTCAGAGCAGGGAGGGGATTTGAGGACTGGGTGAAAAAGGTAAAGGGATTAACGAGAAGAAGAAAAAAACAGACACAGACAGCAGAATGGTAATAGGCAGAAGGAAAGAGGGGTGGAGGAGGCAGAAGAAGACAAAGAGGGGTAAATGGTAGTGGAAAGAGACTTGACTTTGGGTCATGAGTGCACAATGCAGTGTGCAGATGATGTGTTATAGAGCTGAACACGTCAAACCTGTATGGTTTTATTAATCAATGTCACCCAATAAATTCCTTTAAAAGAAAGAGAAGTGTACCATTAGTCTTACTTCATAGTACAAGGACAGTAGCATAACCAGAGAATTCTGCATGGAATAGTGAGGAAGGAGGGGCATCTGTTGCCTTGCCCTGGTCTTGAAAGTCCTCAGTAGGTTCAACCTTGCTTAGGGTGCTAGTGTGGCTCGCAGGCCCAGCAGGGCTTGGTGTTCAGTAATTCCACCAGGCCTAGCCTCTGAGTTCATATTCGGGAGGCACTGGAGACAGCTCTGCTGGGACCCCAGCCTGCTCCCCACCACCTTAATCTCACCCACTCCCTGCCATCTTGGCCCCAGATCCATCCTTGGACCCCAGGGTAACGAGACTCAGAGTCGAATCATGTCCTACTTGCTGTGTTGGCATGGGTCACAGAATCTGGCTTCCCTTTATGCAAAGCCCCTTTGCTCTGATTCCCTCGTAATAAACACAAAATAATACCATATTTAATGAGCTCCAAGACTCATTATTTTCTTGTTTTAACATCACTGAAATCAGGGAGCATTTTACAATCATTGATGTCTTGAGTTGGGTGAAATGTCTAATAACAGTCGACACTAATTAAGAACTTCATGTCAGGCATACTTCTAGATACTTTCTATGAATTTATTCATTTAATCCTCCTAATAACGCTAGGAAGCAGTGACTGATATTAATACTTCAGAGATGAAGAAACTGAGGCGCAGAGCTGGTGAATGGTGGAATCAGAAACTGTCAGGCTGTGCTCCTGAACATGGCTCCTCACCTGATTTCCCTATCAGGATCCATGGAGTTTCTGCAAACAGGCTACAGGGGTACCTGGCTAGCAGTCCTCCCTCCAGTGCTTGGGGTTCACCAGTATATCCTGACAGGGTCCCTCTGGCCACCAGCAGCCTCTCTCCCTAGCAACGCTGTGCAAATGTTGTCACTTGCCATGTGTGTCATGACATGACATGGTTGGCAAATACGGCTCCCTACTGCCTCTGTCATGCATGTCGGAAACTCTGGGGACCAGGAGCACTATCGTTGCTTTTGGGCACTCGGTATTCTGTCACAAACCGTCTCCTCCACCATGTTCCTCTCACTAGGGAACCGCCCCCAAGGTACCCAGGCTCCCCTGCTAAAATTGGACACACTGGAGCTCCTCCCAGACAACAAAAAGTACTCCAATGGTTGCCAAATACGGACTCAGGATGCACACTGTCACCTGAACCCCACCCTGGCCCAGCCAGGTCCCAGTTGTCATTGGCAGCACAGATGAGCCTGCGTGCCCTTGGTTCCTGTGCCATCCAGGGCCAGCCACTGGATGAATCGACCCTGACCTCCTGTCCCCCTGCCCTTCCCCATTCAACCTGGTTTGGGAAAAAACAAACTGGCACATCAAAAATACTCCACATTCCAAATCAAGCCACACGCCTTGGTTAAAGCCCTTTTTACCCAGCCCTGGGAAAAGTTTCCAAAACCAGTCAACCATAGGACAGAGAAATTCCCAGTGCCCCCAACAGTCTCTGGGAGATTCCTCCCACCCCAAACAGAAGCTCCCCGATCATGGAGGCCACAGCCCCAGATCTGGCTTTCCAGGCCAGACAGTATTCATCCACCTGCCTCTTGCCCACAGAAGGTCTTGTTCCTGAGAATGTTCCCCGAAGGCCATGCAGGCTGGCACACAGAACTTACCCGGGGGCCACCTCATGTGTGGGGGGACCCTAACATCTGCTTTTGCACCGCTGATCATCCTGGCAGAGGTTGCTGAAGCGGGTTCTGCTTCACACACACGAACACACAGTTCTCCTTCTTTCTGCTGTCTTCAAGGCTTTCTGTTTTTTTTTTTTTTTTTTTTTAAGTATATTTTATTATGTTGTTACAGTAGTTCCAATTTTTCCCCTTTACTCCCCTCCACCCAGTATCTCCCTCCCCCAGCATCCCCCCCCAAGTCCATACCCATGGTTCGTAAAAAATAACTATCCCTCCCTCTCAGATATTAAGACCCTTTGTAATCTTGTAAAGGACAATGGGCGAAGGTCTCAAGCTCCTCTAGCTGCTTCAAGCTGGACATGGTCGTCGTCCTACCTACCCTTGGGTCCAGAAATCCCTAATAACAGTGGGGGTGTGGAGGGGAGGGTGGCCTTCCCACATGGGGAAGGATTGTGCAGACTCCAGGTCAGTTGGCTGTCTCCGGACAACGGCGTGCTTGGTTTAGCAGGCTGGCATCCTTGTTGTGTTCTGGGGGCAACAGATTTGGCAAAAAGGGTTAAAAAGCATCATTCAATCCATAACTACTAGGTGGCAAAAGGCAGGGATTAATTTTTCAATGTTCCACATTAGGAGAAAAAAAAAAAAAAAAAAAAAAGGGCTCCTTTGGAGGAAGGTGTGCTAGGCACATCTCTCCTGTCCAAAACCCTTTTGCCCATTTTATTTAGTTTGGGCTGAGGGAAATAGTTTATGTTTCCCCCCTCTCAGACCTCTGGGCCCTTTCTGTCCAAGCCATTAGGATAGAAAAGAGAATTCCGTTTTAAAGTGAAGCCCACAGACCACCCCATTCTTCACCATCAAGGCTTTCTGTTTTTAAGAGTCTCCTATTAAAATTAAAATACTCCCAAGAGCAATTAAGCTTTGGCAGCTAATAACTTAATGATCAGCTAATGCCATATCTTCTCATCACCCTCAGTGGGTGGCAAGAGTCGGGTAGAAGGCTGATTCACAGACTGTGGAAGAATGCAGATTCAGGGAGTTGAACAGGAGGCCTGGACAGTCCACAGCGGGATGGGGACTGGGCCAAGAGGGCTGGGTCCTTAATCGGGGATTAAAATGATACGCTGGCATCAGAAAAGCAACCTGTGAAGGAGACTGACCCAGTCACTTCCCAGTTCACAATTGGGAGGACTGAAACTCAGAGAGGCTGAGTAATTTCCAAAGATCACACAGCTTCTCTCACAGGCCAGAGGACTTCCTCATGCAAGACACCAGGGGCTCCTGTGGTAGGTGGTGGCAGGACCCTCATGCCACACTCCCCAATCCATCCACGGCTCTCACTGTCACCCCAGTACTGAAGCACAGGACCTTCCAAGATATAACTGAGTAGCAGAGTTTGGAAATGTCCGGTATGAACTGTCAGTAAGGACAGCGCAAACAAATGTTTGAGGGAGTATATCCAAAATTTTCCATAAAGTGTATCTCTGCTGGGACTGCTGAGAGGCAGGAGCTGTGAACCAGGGAACCTGTGCTCTGTGCCCCCAACCTTCCAATTGCCGAGTCCATCCTGGCCGCAGCATCCGTTTGTTTATTTTCCATTTTCATGGCATCCCTGGATGACTTGAAACTCCCAGTGATCCTTTACATTCCCTTCCCCACGGCAGTCCTCGTCTCCACATGTACATCCTGAATCCCAGGTATGCTCTGGACTGAACTGTACCCCTGCCCCAAATCCATAGGTTGCAGCATTAACTCCCAATATGACTGTATTTGGAGACAGGGTCTTTGACGAAGTGGCTAAGGTTCAATTAGATCATAAGGGTAGTGATCTAATGTCATAGGACTGTGTGTGGCCTTATAAGAAAAGGAAATAACCTCTCTCTCCTCCTCTCCCTCTCTCCCTCTCTCTCTCTCTCTCTCTCTCACTTTCAGCTTGGCATGTGAGGACACAATGACGTCACACATCAACAATCTGCAAGCCAGAAAGAGAGGCCTTATCAGCGCCCAGCCATGTTGGCACCCTGCTCGCAGGGGTCCAGCCTCCAGAACTGTGAGAAAATAAATGTTTGTGGTGCAGGCCCCTCCCCCCGTCAATGAAAGTCGGTCAGGCAGCCTGAGCTGATTGAGACAAGGGTAACATGCTTCCCCCGGGTGGGGCCCTGGAGTCTCAGCCACTCCGGTGTGGGATCCACTGCTCACATATCAGCATTGCCTGCTTCTTAATATAAAACGGGGTGTGGTGACTCAAGGGTCCACAGTGCCGCGCGGCAATGGAAAGAGGCAAAGAGCCCAATGTCAGTCCCAGAAGTGGCAGGAGACTGTGGCGGAAATCGAACTGTTATAAAAGAAATCAGCTCATTGTTAAATGCCGGCAACTACTTCAAAGTTGTAAAGCTCTTTGTGAGAAAACACCACCACCTGCGCGACAATGCAGGGCCGAACAACAGCAGCAGGGGGACGTTTTGTGGGCGGGCGCTGCCTGCGAGCCACCAGCAGCCAGAGCAGCGACCAGCAGCGGGGACCGGGCTGCGGGAAGAGCCCTGTCCGAGCGGGAGTGTCTGTGGGGCCTGGAACAGGCCTGACGGTGGGGACCTGGTCAGGAGGCGCAGTCAGGCTCTCACCTGCGGCTCCCTCCCAGGTGCCTGTCTGTGATGTATTCACAGGACCCCCCCCCCGCCCCCCAATGCAGAGGCCGCACAGAAACAGAGTCAGCCCAGACTCGATTTGCCTCCACGCTGCCCGCTGAGGCCTGCGCAAGCTCCTCACCCTGCCCTTGGCACTTCTAGTTCGCACTCAGCAGAGGGCTGGGCTGGGCCAAGAGGCAGCGAAAGGCAGGGCAGCAGGAAGAAGCCACGCGGAGCTGAACCCAAGGCCTTGGTCTCGGGCATGCTTAGCTAAAACCTGCTCCCGGTGCCCGGTCAGCTGCCAAGGAGCCTCATCTTCTCGGGGATTCCCAGGAGCGGCCTGGGACCCACCCATGCTGGAGACCAGGGCGTGTGCTCAGCAAGCACAGTTGAGGAAGGTCCAGGCCGGCATCTGGAGGCCAGGGATTGGGGAAGGACCAATGCTGTTTAGTCCCTTTCTTGGCAAGGCCTCCCACACAACAGGATTGGCAAAGCCACCTGTTCAGTGGACTTTGGCTGCCCAGGGGGTTGAGGGTCATGCTCACCAAGATGCCATAAACATTCTACAACCCTTTCTCCAGCTCTGCACACCAAGTGAGACAAAGCTTAAACACCAGACAACAAACTCAGCGCGCAGAACCACCACGAGTTTGTGTGGACAAGCCTGCATCAGGGTGAAGGCAGCAGATTAGGACCTAAATCCACACTGACAAGGAACTCAATTACACGCCTGTGAGGGGGCCCTCGCTCCCACTGCACTGCAGACTTGGGCTCTCGTCACCCCACTCTCAGTTAGCCGCCAGCGTCCTCTGCCAGCGTGTATTCATTATATTTTAATATGATTATGATCAATCCTGTAAAGTGAAACAGATTTATTCAGATGTATAATTAGTTTCCACGTGCTTATTATTCTTGGTGGTAGTGTTGGCAGAAGCTCTGAGAATGGAGAGAAGTCCATTCGTTTTTTGTATTCCTTGGACGTGGTGGCGGGGGCCTCATCAATGGCTCTGGGGCACACAATGCCCAAGTTCCACCTGGAGCTCTCCAGTCTGACTGGAGAACATGCCCACTCCTCATCTTAGGTAAGAGATGCCGCCCTCCCTCCCAGAAGACAACATTCCCCACACATTGTCCCCAGCACCTGGCATAGGGCTGTCTACAGCCATAACTTACCACTTCTAGACAACCATCCCGCTCAGCTCTGCTCCCAGCTCACCCAGGGCTCCTCCAGCTTACAGAGAACTTTCCACACAGAATACAACTCTTTTGGCCAACTCTTTCTGGATGGGTCTTTACAGGTTCAAGATCTTGGTATAATCTCATTGTAACTGCTGGGTGGCTTGGCAGGCCCTAACTGTGCTTTTCTTTGATGTGCCCTGCGGTGCCATCAGGGCAGAGCCTTTGCTCATCATCTTTAGGTCAGGGCTCCTGTCTGGATCTTCTCAGGTAATCCTTGGAGGTTGGGTTTAGGAGTGCGGGCTGCCTCTCTCAGTTCTGACGGCAGAATACTAGTGCCCCAGAGACCCACTACTTTCCCAGCTTGGAGTCATCCTAGGGACCTGCCTTTTTCCCAGCATTCCCAGGGTGGATGTGTAGATCACCATAGCCTGACCCTAGAGTTGTGTGAAGACAAACCCAAAAAGCAGCCTGGGAAAAGAAAGCAAGATGTAAACCAGACATGTAAGCTTCAGACACAACCACCACTCTGCACAGCTTTGCTCTGACCCACGGTGAAATAATTACCTGGTCTTGACCCACACCCCCACAGGAAACACCACCGGCTGCACCCCCAAACAGGCCTGCGTTTTGCTTCTCGTTAGGTAGGTGCTGCCTGAGAGGCTTCTCTTACTGCAGATGGAGACATGAATTTCAGGGCTCCTTTATCCCTTAATGCCCAAGGGCGGGGTGCCAGGATGCAGAGAAAGGGACAACCTGCACCCACCTGAGCACCTGGTCCCTGGGGGAAGGGACTTCCCTCTTAAACTCGCCCAGGAAGGGCACAGGTGTTTGGGGCTGGTGAGGCCTGCTTGGGCTGATCTATTTGCTGTGACCCCTGAGCATAAAAACCCGGCAGGTCCTCACTGCACTTCCCTTTCTGCCCAGCACCTTTGCAAAGGGACATGGGAACAGTGGGGAATTGTAACCCACCCCATCATTCTTTTGACATTGTTTCCATTAAGTGCTGACTCCGGCTTATATGTAGTTTGGAGATGAATATCATGTTTGTATAAGAATCCTAAGAACTAACTTCGAAAGATACAGACTCTGACCTTCAGGCATCCCAGTTCCAGAAGATTCGCTGACCTTCAACCATGGAGCCAGGATGACGTGAAGCCAGGATGACATTGTAACAGAACACCTGGGCTGCTCCGATTGAAACAGAACCCACAGGCTGTTTAGTTAGGGGCCCGATTGCCCGAGGCCAGAATCATAACTCTGAGTACCAGAGCTTGGTGAAAAGAAAAAGAATTGTTTATTTACACATAGTCCTGCCTCCCCCTCCCAGACCTGGCCAGTCTTAGGAAAGTCAGAAACACCGTTTCCCTACTTCCTAGGCACAGTTCAGCTTTACCAGTAGCTGCCAATCACTCAGTTCTGATTGGGGAGGTCCTTTCTGTGCTGTGGTGCCCTCCAGCTCTCAGTGCAGGACCACCTGGATTCTCAGCCTCCTTGTAAACTGCCTTCTTCCTGCAAACCACATGGATCTCCTCTCCTTCTCCAAGCAGCCTGGCAAGAGCCTCTTCTTAAAGCCGCCTGGAGATCCCTTCTCCAAGCCACATGGAGGGAGCCCACAAGAGCCAGAGAGTGAGGGCGTGAGGGCCAGAGAGAGCCTGAGAGAGAGAGCCTCCTAGAGCCAGAGCCAGCCCAAAAAATGTCTGCAGCTCCTTCTCTCTTCCTCCCTGCCTCCTCTCTCTCCCTGCGTCCTCTCACGCAGTGGGTATTGCAAACAGTTCTAACCATTCACAGAACCCTACGTAGGCTCTGTCTGCTTCTTCCCTACCAGCCCACAGTCCAAGATCCCTCCCATCTTCCTGAGTCTTGGAAGTAAAGCGGATCTTTGCAACAATGTATCCAGCCACTAGCTCCAGGTATGCAAGGGCATCCTGAAAGCTGCTTCCTGCTACCTATCTCCCAGCCGCAAACTCTGGGGTTTGTTTTTGGACTCCCCTGTTTCTGTAACAACATGATCCAGGATGACTAGACCAGGGTGATGCACGCCGGACCATCACCTGCCTCATTGAAATGGACTGTCCTCGTCTGCACGTAGAGAACTTTTCAACCCCCTCCCCTGATCTCTTTGTTCTGCTCCCCTCTCCCTCATAAAATCCTCTGCCTGCACTGATATGGGGAGATGGGCTTTGAGACGTGCATCCCCCATCTTCTGGTGGCAGGCGTCTGAATAAATCACCTTCCTTTCTATCAGCACCTGCCTCTCAGGTATTGGCTTTTGAAGCAGCAGACAGCCAGACCTGTGTTTCATTACAATGTGATTCCGGGAGCTGACATAAGCCCAGACCCCAGAGCCACCATGAGTCTTTTTCATTCTTATTTTTAATCCTTTATGTAATTTTTTTTACCTTTTCATCCTGTTTTTCTTTTTTTAAATCTGTTTTTAACTTGTCTTGTTGGCTTTATTTTTGACACCAATCTTATTTTTATCACTTCATCCTTATTTTTATGTGTTTGATTATTCAGAATTTGTATTTGTTTTATTCCTTTTTCTCTTCACTACTTATTTTTCCTTCAATCTCAAGTCTCAATTTTTCTACTTCCTACCAGTCCTGCATCATTGTACGCATGTGCTTCCCTTATTTTCTTTCATCTGCTCTTTGCTTTTTAATTTTTCTGAGGAGCCAAGGCAAGGAGGGCCAGGCCTCACACTGGTGAGGTAGGAGACCTTCTTCCTTCTGTCCACTCCTCCCATGGCTGGTTCTCCAGATAGCCTCACCCTGAGGACACCCAGGAAACACTGCCCCTGGGACGGGGTGGTACCTGTGACCTCCCTACAGGAGGTCCTGTACCAACTAGTCCAGCTTCTCTCTCTGGAAAATACATGCATACAAATTTGTGCCCTCCTGCCAGATGAGGGAGGGACCCGACTTCCTGACCCTGAGCAGGAGCCTCCAAGACTGGCCAAGTCCCAGAAAAGATGGCAGAGACACCAGCAGCAGCCTCTGTCCTGGGATGGACTCCAGACTGAGATCCCTTGTTTTGAGGGATTTTAAGAAGATACTTCTCAAGTACAAACATCCAGTTATAAAAATGTCACAGGATGTAATATTCTAATAACCATGGATCACCTTGTAAGTATACAAATGTATAATCACTATGTTGCATACCTGAAATTAATATCATGTTGTATGTCAACTGTAAGTAAAAAAAAAAAAAAATGCTTCTGCCTCTGTATTCAAGGATAAGATGCCAACTCATTAGCTCCAGCAAGCTGCTGAAGCAGAGGCCCAGCTTTAGTGTAGTGCCAACATCTAGGGCTCTTACATATTTAAAGTATTTTAAAGTTTAAAATTCCTAGAATTAGGGACCAAACCGTTTAGTGCCCTGACCTGACAGCTCTTGTAAATGGTGAGAGTTACTTTTGAACAAGCTAACCTCACTCAGCATTTCAGAAACACCTCGCCTCCAAAACATGCCCCGCAAAAATTAAAATGTGATAGAAAGCAGGATTGTTTCATTCCATCCTCCTTGTTTTCTACCTTTATTACCGAGGTCTGTGCTAGATGAGCTGTACAATTCTCCGGATGTGGGTAGGGCTGAGGCTGGGCCCATCTCTGAGGGATCTCTCCTGGGAATAAGGCCGCTGCAGAGCGATTTAATCAATCTCAGGCTCCCAGCCTCACTGGCATGGCCCATGCATTAGCATCTGTGTTGCTGCAGGACCTCAAGAGGAAAAGCTGGCTGCCATGCCCTGCCTCAGGGTCTGTCACATCTGCACAGGGAAGACCAGAACCAGCCTCTGTCGTGTGAAGCATTCCAGATTGAGACTCCTTGTTTTGAGGGATTTTAAGAAGATGCATCTGAAATACAAATGTCCAGTAATAAAAACATCACAGGATGTAATGCACAGAGCATAGGGCATACAGTCAGTAATATTCTGATCACTGTGTATGATGTCAGATGGGTACTAGACTTATGGCAGGGGGCTGCTCTTCCTGCTCGGTTTCTACCAGGGACTGTGACCATCAAGCCACACACGTCCATGGTGGCAACTCTTCATCAGTCATGAGCTCTAGCATAGCTCCCAGCACCTCTGGTCTGCATGACCTGTGAAGACATTCTCATTTTGGTGGTCGGCCAGCCTTAATTACGGAAAGTAGGATGTATTATCATTATTATTGCTGCAAACACAGCCTGAGTGCTTCCTATTGCCAAGTCCTGTCAAGCACTTTACAGAATGTTATTAGTATCTCCTCTGATCCTCACAGCAACCAACCCCAAGAAGCAAGGGGTGTTCCTATTCCACTGACAGATGAGGAAATAGGGATTAAAAATGTTCCAGAGCCCTGGCCACATGGCTCAGTTGGTTGGAGCATCTTCCCATACACCAAAAGGTTGCGAGTTTGATTCCTGGTCAGGGCACATACCCAGGTTGTGGGTTCAATTCCCGGTCAGGGCTCATGCAAAAGGCAAATGATTGATATTTCTCTCACACATCGATGCAGCTCTCTTGTTCTCTCTCCCTTCCTCTCTCTCTCTCTCTCCCTCTCTCCCTTACCTCTCTCCCTCTCTGAAATTGACAAACACATGATCCAATGAGGATTTAAAAAATAAGCCAACAGGTTGCAGAATGTGGCTAATAATGACACACCCAGAAAGTGGCAGAGCCTCTCTGTACACTGAGTTCAAAGCATGAGCTGCCCACTGTCTCTCTCAGCCCACGGGGAGACCACTGTTGACTTTGGGAAAGAAGTCCCAATAATTTTAACAGTCATCCTCTTTTTGGGGTTCCCTCCAAAGGAGCCAAACATGTCGAGAACCCCAGCGGAAAGGGAGCAAAATGCATCAGACCAAAAGTGAGCTGCTGTCCCAGTTGGGGTTTCTCTGTTGAGCTTTGCTGGCCCCCTAGCTTAGGCCAGGAAGTCAGGAGGGGTTTTCTGCTGTCATCTTTCAGAAACTGAAGGAAATGGGGCAGGATAGGAGGTTCAGACTTGAGTCCACTTACTCCAGGACTGACCAGAAGAGACCCACCTGGCTGAGGGACCAGAAGGGGTTGTGGGTGCTGCCCAGCCCAGCCTGACAAGGCTCTTGGCCCACTGGATGCCTGCCAGACCCCAGGCCAGGCTTCACAGAGAGACAGACAGGGCTGGGCAGGACTATTCTATTGTGAGTGGTCTCTTAGGAACCACTCTGTCAACCCCATCTAGGTCTTGGTTCTGGCGACAGTGACCAGAGATGGTCAGCGCTGACCCCTAACGCTCACCGCTCATCCAGACTCTACACTGCTCGGGCCACCACCCACCGTGGGAGGGGCCTGCTGTGGGCGCCACTCCTGCCCAAGCCTCCGTCTTCTCCCGCTAGTAACCACAGCAGCCTGCTTCCACTCTCGCCTGTTCTCTGCAGAGCCAGAGCAATCTTTTGAAAGTATAAACTAGATCCCATGATGCCTTGCTTAAAAATCCTCCTGTGATTTCTCATCCTGTGTTGACTGAAACACCAATGCTTCCCCACGGTCTGTGAGGCCCTCCGTGAGCCAGTCGTCACCCACGTCTCTGATGACTTGCTCTCTTGTCCCCACTGCCTCATCCCTGCCTCTCCAGCACACCGAGCTCCTTCCTGCCTCAGCATGTGTATACCTGATGCTCTCTCTGGGCACCCATGTTCAAATCCATTGACATCTGGCTTCTCATTATCATTCTGGTCTCAGCTCGACGTCACCTCCTAAGAGAGACTCTCCCTAGTCACTCACGTAAAGTACCCCCTCCACATATACATTCCACTTTCTATCCTGTTTTTTTTCTTTCACAGCATTTGTCACTACCTGAGATGATCTGATTTATTTATTTATTTGGTAAGTGTGGGAGGTCTACCTCTAATAATCACCGAGTAGCTCCTATTAGACCAACTCTCCTATGAGTGACAATCATAAATCCTGGGAAATATAGAAAAGAAAATGCCCAAAAGGCACTGGGGAGTGACCAAAAGCATGAAGAAAGTGAAGGGGAGTTAATGTGTGAAAGTTAGAAAGGCACTAGGTGATTTCTCATTTTTATGGTTTTCACCTGAAAACAGCTCCTTCTCACCCCAACTCCAACCCCTGTCAGTGACCTATGAGGCTAGAAATTGAAGTCTTACTGCTGAGGAATCAGAAGACAGAACTGAGTATCACCAGCAGCTAGAAAGTGTGAAGGATATACTGGAACTGAGAGAATCACAGAGGAGGAGACCCAAATATCGTAATTCTGCCAAACTTCTGGACAACTCTCAGGGCAAGAACTCAAGCAGCCCAGCTAAACCTCAGAACGGACACTTCAGCTGCTGTCCAGCCAAGTTAACCTCCTGCTAAAACAAACACACCAACAAACAAATCAATATTCTGCCGATCAATATTCAACATACCAGAACCCAAGTCTATGACATATCATTCACAAAGTCCAGGTCACAATCCAGAATCACTGGATATACAAACAAACAGGAAAATGTGATCCATTCTCAAGAGAAAGGGAAATTGATGGAGACCAACCTCAAGTTGATTCAGATTTGGGGATAAAAGACATATTTGCTGAATTTTTATCACCTGTCTTCTGCCACTAGAATGTGAGCTCTCTAAGAGCAGGAACCTTATCAGTTCTGTGCCTTGCTCTCTCCCCAGCACCTAAAATAGCAAATGGTGCACTGAAAGCACCCAAAAATGTACATGTGGTGTAAAGCAGAACTGTATTTTTTCCTCATTTTCTATCTTATAACTTGAGGTCCCTCCTAGACGAACTGAACACTGACAGAGAACAGAATAATCACTATTCTTTTTTGAACAGAGGGCACCATTTCGTGCTCATGAATTACTAGTGGCTGTTATAGACAAGTGGCTTTGATCTCAAGTTATGGCCAAAAAGGAAGTATGTAGATCAGCTATTTTGAAACCCAGTGTCATCATTTTTCAAAAAAATTCTTCATCACTGAACTGCACTGGAGTATAAAATATGTGTATGAGGTTAGCTCATTCCAGGACCTAGGTGTTTAATTTGTGGCCAGGTAACATCGGAGGAAATTATGATGTCGAAAGTTAAACATAATGGGTTTCTACAGGGAGGTTAATGACTGAGGTAGTTGTTCAAATTTTTCTAGATTAAAAGTTTTTCTGCCATGGCCAGAGTTAGGGGAGTTCTTAGACCCTTGGTCTGGACTCCGCATGGGACCCCTGATCCCCCCCGAGGAGCCTCACCGTCCTGCTCCAGCCAGGCTGATGCTCTGAAATGTGTAACAACCCTTACGGTGCAGGCACTGACCAGTCAAAATGGGTGCTGGTCGACCACCAACCCCTGAGAACAGATGCAAGTTCTAAGGAACTGGTCTGGCAGTAGCTGGATCCTGAACAGGAAGATGTCCTGGTCACCTCCTCGGTGCTCATGGGAGGATGTTTGGGCCACCTCCAGCTCCACCAACTGTTAAAGCATATGGAGTTGTACCTAACCAGCAGCCCAGGGATGCTGCCCTCCAAGTACTTGTCAAGAATTAGCTCAAAATTCATTGCCCAGTGCTCTCACTGTTGGGAAAACAATCACCCATTGAATTACATCTGTTTTCCTAAGCCATGATTTTTAAGCTGTTATTAATAGTGGGAACCCTTTCTTCCAGGAAGTCTTATGAGGAACCCCAATATGAAAAATTACAAGAACAGAGTTGAGGGCTTGGGGTATATAAACCCTCAGTGCACCCCTGTCCTTTACCATCCCCTACACACACACACACTCCTCAAACACTGCAGCAGCCTCAAACACCTCACCATGGACTCACTCATCATGAAATAAACCTGATTGAGATTGAGTCAGCTCTGGCCGGATAGCTCAGTTGGATGGAGCATCATACTGTACACCAAAAGGTTGTGGGTTTGATCACCAGTTAGGGCACATACCTAGGTTGCAGGTTCAATCCCTGGTCAGGGCAAACATAGGAGGCAACTGATCAATGTTTCTCTCTCACATCAATGTTTCTCTCTCCTTCTCTAAAAATCAATAAACATATCCTCAGGTGAGGATTTCAAAAAAAAGATTGACTAAGACATTGAGAGTATTTGGGGACAGCTCTATCTCCCTTCCCATTTCCCCTACCTTGAGGAATGCTCTTAAGCAGTAGCCCTATTAAACTCCTTGCCACGTGGACTGCAAGGCCCCTTGGGACAGTTAGTTGCAGCATATGTATCCTCTCTGTAAGGACCTAGGGGAATATTTCTCCCTGCCCCCAGCAACAGGAATAGCTGTGCCTTTTCTGAGGAGTTGCTTTGCTTTTATTGCCCGGATGCTGTGTCTGCAGTAAGGGACTGTTTCTTTCCCTGTGCTGGTGAGAGGAAGCTCAGGACTGCCCCAGAGTTCCCCCTCTAGCAAACGTACAGGGTCTGAGGTCAGAGATCTGTGTCCTACCCTCATTCCTGGATCCATTCTTGCTTTCTCTGTCCTATTTTCCCTTTGTCTTCTTTTCTTTGTCCATTTAATTTTCATTTAATTATGTCTTGCTGTGGGATATGTATCTGTGCAAACCACCTTGCATCTTTTCAGGGCCAATGTGCAAAATACATAAATGGATCCTAGCTGTGAGGCTTCTGCTATGCACCACGGGTCTCTTAAGTGGCCCACTTTATGATCAACTTCAGCAGGCGCCAGCTCTCTTATCGGCAATTTCACTGCCTTTGAAACCCAGGAAATCACTTTGCCAGGCCAAAGAGATGACACTGATGAACTAACTAGACTTCACTTTGTTACATATTGATGTAATCCTGTTACACTGTGTGCACCGCACAACCATGCCAAGGGGAGGTGGGAAAGTAATAAACCCATCACTCTATTAGAATCCAAATATTTGTTACTCTCCCTCCGCTCCCTGTGGACTATTTTTAGGCTTTGATGGGGCACAGGGGAGGAAAAGGAGAGTTTGGAGCATTGGACAGTCACTGGACCTTAGGTATTTTACATTTCTGCTGGTACAATTTTATTTTCTCCAATCAGTGGCCGGAAGGGAGAAAGCAATCTGCACCATTCAATAGTCTCCGCGTCCCACTCAGATGGTAGTCTGTTGTCCCAGGGTCGGAAAATGGATGAACTGGTGTCTCAACAAAAGCAGTACATGCGCAGGAAAGCAGAACCTCAACCCTGGGCTACCCCTCCCACTCTTGGTGTGACAGTGAACTCGGGTTCAGGTGTCAGCAGTGCCATATACACAGGGACTAAATAGAAACAGGCTGGCACTGGCTGGTGTGGCTCAATTCGTTGGAGCATAGTCCCAATAAACCGAAACGTCGTGGGTTTGATTCCCAGTCAGGTCACATGCCTGGGATTTGGTTCCCGGTGAGGGCACGTAGGAGAGGCAACCAATTAATGCATCTTTCCCGCACAGATCTTTCTCTCCCTCACTTCCCCTCTCTCTAAACTCAATAAGCATGTCCTTGGGTGAGAACTAAAATAACAAAAATACTGGAGGAGAACATCTGCCAGAGGGACTGTAGACCAAGGAAATATCCCACACTGGCTTTGAATTTTTCAGTTCACATGGACCACACAGATCATGGTGAGGCTGAGAGCCCCCCAAGATCAGGGCCCAGTGCCCCCAGTACTTTGAGACGGTGCCTGTGGTTCCTGGATGCTCTGGATGGAAATCCACAGTGCACCCGAGGGCAACTCCAGGGCACAGTGGCAGACACACAAGAACACTTCCAGCCTTGGTGTTTGGGAAACATTCTGAGCTTTTCTTCCCCACTTTTTCTTAGGCAGAGGTGTCTCCAGCTTCAAGTGAATTTACCGTCTAGCTGGTCTCTGGGTAGCAATAAGGACCCAGGGCTAACAAACAAACAATGAGGATATCACTCCAAAGAGCAAAGGGGGTTGGAACCAGGGTCAGCACAGCAACCCGGGACCTGATTCAAAATGTGCCTGGGAAGCACCACCCCACCCCAAGGTCACTACAGAGCATTTTCCTCTGCAACAGAGCAAACGTCATGCTTCAGCGTCCCACAGGGGAACAGGAGGGGAAACACACCAGCCTCATTTCTGGAGAGTGCCTGGGAGGCCTGCACAGCGCAGTGACCAGCTCCACGCTGGTGGGCCAGTCAGGAAACAGCCTTAGCTGAGCAGAGGAATATTTGGTACCTTCCTACGGTTCTCAAAAGGCAGAGTAGGGAACAGGCCTGAGGATACAGCAGAAGTGAATGTGGGGGAAGCCCATCTGCAGCAACTTTCCAGAGCTGGAACATTTGGTCCCAGGATCAGAGAGGGTGAGTAACGGGGCCTGCAAGTGTAAACAGTCTCGTGAGGCCCCGTTTAGGCACACCTCCCTCGGCTGGCCCCGGGCCTCCTTGACGTGGCAGGATGGGCTTCCCTCCCCCGGGATGGAGACCTGGAGAGCCCTGGGCATCAGCGTCAGAGAGGCCAGCGTGCTCTCCGTGAATTTGTGAATCTGCTGCCCCGTCGGGACTCTGGAGAATCCCAGGAGCCAGCTCCCGGCTCCCTTTGACAGGACCACTTTTCATCTCCTTTGCCTCCAGGCACAGGCAAACGCACACAAGCGAATATCAGTTAATAAGTATGCACATTTTATAATAAATTTTAACAATTTAAGAATCTGGTACGGCTTTATTATAGTTTTTATTTCACCACACTAATTCAGTGCATAATAACCTGCAAGAGACAGAATTCACTTGACATATGCTCTGAGCACCAAGCTAATGGAATATGTGGAAGAAAAACCTTGGGTCACACCCAGCAAGGCACTCCTCCTTTCCTTGGGGACAGGGGAAGGAAAGCAGCTCTCAGTCGCTGGAAGTGGAGCGTAACCTCTGAGCCCCAGCCCTGGTGCAACCAGCCGGTCTCCCTGTGACCCTCCTCAGGGACGGGGGAGGAATGCGATAGCCCAGACTGCGCTGTGTTTAACAACAGCCTGACTCCGCCAGGATTAGTCTCAGAGCGCAGCCTGCCCCACTGCATTCCTTGAATCTTTGGTGGCTAGAAGGTGGAATGGCTCATCTTCTCAGGGCTGGCAGCTGACCACCTCCACCTCGTTCAGGCCTCACCTCAGAGAAACCAGAGAATGCAGCCCAAAGGAAAAGCTCCTAGGAGCCAGGTCAGCTCTCCTCCCTCCCTGTCACACTCTGTGTCAC
The DNA here is from genome assembly GCF_987537825.1 of Furipterus horrens. Lineage (NCBI taxonomy): Eukaryota > Metazoa > Chordata > Mammalia > Chiroptera > Furipteridae > Furipterus > Furipterus horrens. The sequence goes on from NW_028327175.1 coordinate 90,111,044, forward strand.
TGCTGCCCACAGCCCCTTCTCAGCCGTGTCCTCAGAGTGCGGCCCCCGGACCAGCAGCCTCTGTATCACTGGGGAAGCTGTTAGAGATGCAGATTCTTGGCTCCTCCTCAGTGCTACTGAACCTGAAATTCTGGGGGGCGGCCCAGGGAATTTGGGTCTTAACAAACCCTGCAGGTGATTTGGATACAGGGAGAAATTTGAGAAACACTCAAGGTTGGGAGATCAGAGGGAGGGTTCTGGAAATGCCAATGGAAGCTATGATCGAGCAGTCTGAGGTCTGGGGTTCAGCTCTGCCACTGCTGGCTCCATGTTGACAGGGAAGCAAGGGCCTCAGTGTCCTCATTTGGAAAATAAAGTCCAGGGGGTGGTGGCTGCTACTCATCGGGGGAGCACAGACTGCCAGGAGGAGAACTACGTAAGCCAATCTGAGTTCCACAGGGACCCTGGGCTGAACCACTCCAAAGGCTGCTGGGCAGCTTCTCAAGGGAAGGAATCAGACTCTCAGGAAAGAGAAAGTCACCTTTGCTGAGTTCATTCTGCCACATGCTGCCACACACTGTGGAATATTCTCCAAGAAGAAACCCAAAGGCAACTGCAGAAGCCTACCAGCTAAAGAAAATGGCCTATGGCTGGGTAAGAAATCCAGAGACACTTCCTACAGAAATCTACACAGGCAGACACCATGGCAGGTGCAGGTTCTAGGGTAGGAGTATCTACATCCTCCCCACAAAATTCTTCTGTGGTGACATAAGCCATCATAAGCAAGAAGTCATAATGGTGATGAATACCATAGTCATAGTTAACAGAGCAAGTCATTCCACAGATATTGTGCTATATGGCCCCTTACATATAAGGAATACACTCCCTGTCAATAACACCCTTCCCAATACAGGCTAGAATAGGGTAATGCAGATCAACACTCACCAGAGAATTCTTTACTTGCTTAGGAGATGCTCCTGCATCTACTGAGAAGACTTCTATTTTCTTATCTGTTAGGTTCTGTGTTTTTCCAAATTCCTAGCATGGTATGTACTATTTTGTCTAAATTATAAAATAATCATAAACTTTAAAAAAATTAGTAACTACCAGTAACATAAAATCCATTTTTCTATCTTTTACTAAATATGGCTATGCCATGAAAATTTTATTTTTAAAAAAATGAGTCTCTTGATTTAGTCAGGACCTCAGGGGTATAAAGGATTAGCCACTGTCATACTCAAAATGATGCATTTATTCAGGGAAAATCTTAATTTTCTTTGTCTTCTTCAGAAGAAAGAGATGCAAGAATACCTAAAAGACTTAAGTAATGTCAATTTAAAGCACCTTTACTGAAACTTGATTCCTTGGGCCAGAGGAAGGTCCTTACTGTAGTTGATGGTACTAGGGAGAAAAAAATAAAATAAACAAAATTAAATGACGGATAGTACATACATAATACAGAATACTTTTATGCCTTTAAAAAATGTAATGCTCTATATATATTAACAAGGTGAAATGGCCAAGTTACAAGCTGGTAAAGAAAAAAAATAGGATATAAAACAATATTAGTATGAATCCAGTTTTATAAAAGATTAAAAAAGAGTAAAACACGAAGTCTGAAAAGACACATAGCATACAAGTCATTCAGAGTTATCAGGGCACAAGAATTTGGGGACTGTAACAATCTTCTTTATAGCTCTCAAAAACTTGTATTGAATTAGCAGAAAACATACAGATCTCATTTTGATTAAAAAAAAAAGTATACTAATTTAGAAAATAAAAGCTTCCCCATTAGTCAGTTATCTGATAATGATCTTTCTCTCCTAAGAGGAAAAGTGCCCCCATTAAATGGGTTCCCAAAGGCCAGAGCTAAACAGAGCTCAAGAAAAGTAAAAGGAACATAACTGACTTTGAACAATGTAAACCAGGCAGAGTGTGCATGTTTGAGACAGCAAGCCACAGCCAAAAGCACCTCAGAAATTTCTGTCAGCTATAAAGTTGCTAAGGCTACAAAAGCAGCCAAGGCTGAGAAACCCACCGAGGTTACAGAGCTGGTAAGAAAGAGTAAATGGGACAAGGATGGGTGTCCTTGGTCCCTCACCTTGTGCTCTTTCTACAACATAACACCACATGGGCCTGACCCACATACTGTTTTACTGCACTTGGGTAAAGCTATTTCTACCCAAGGTAGGGAGGGGGGACAGAATTCAAGTAAAGAAAAAAAAAAAACTAGTCAAGATCTCCTAGAAGCCAGCTCCCTCACCAACTACCCATGTGCTGGGTGAATGAGCTAATCCAACTGTCCACGCTCACTATTCTGACAACTGGTATCCCCCAGCCTGCTAGCCAGGTCCCTGGGCTCCCCGCCCAGCTCCATCTCCTCTTCCTTCCACAGTCTACAAGGGTGACAGCTACACCCAAACTCAAAAGGACAGCCTCTTCCACTTTACCCTGCTGGTTGACACCTCCCCCTCAAGCATCCTGTTCCTATGCCGTCTCTAGATAGAAACCACCACAAGATGGCTCCACAGCAGGGCACTGGGCACTAGCTGAAGCTTGACAAGAAGGGGCTGAAAAATACTAGTATAAAATGGATGCTCTGAGAGAGCCTGGAACATTGGAAAAATAAAATTAAATGGAAACACATAAAAACAGAGTAGAAAGGAGAAGAATGTAAAAACTACAACAGCTTTAAACCCAAACCCATCTTCCCAAAGCCTTCCCTTACCACGTGGACCTTCTCATGTACTGCTTCCAGGCATCACTGCCGGACTCCCTGCCACCGCCAGTGTGCTTTTCTCCTCCTAGAGAAACACAAAAGCAGCTCATACAGCATCTCTTGGGCTGTTCCCTTCCATGTGGGCTCTTACCAGTACCACCGAATGAAGATACCAAAAGGAGACCAGAGGTGCCTGAGCACTTCTTTTCCATTTAGCCCACAGCTTCCTCTACAAGCAAATAAATAAAAGATAGATACCAAAATAAACATAAAAATCAGAGGGAAAATGAAAGGAATTAAGAGGAAACAAATGCAGCAGCAGAAAACCTTAAAAAAAAAAACCTTACCATTAGACCAAGGTGTTAAAAATAGAACCTCTGGACAATGGAAATGTTTTTATTTTCTCATTTGTGCTTCTCTATATGTAATTTTCTACAATAGACATAATCTGCTTTTATGACATTTTAAATGTTAAATTAATATTCTTAGAGAAGTTATAAGAAGACAATGATTCCATGAAACAAACAAACAAAAGGATACTATTTAAAGTGTGCCATCAAAACACAAGAAATAAGTCTTGATGTTGTTTTTACTAAAAGCAGAGGAGAAAACACTTACTAGAAGGATTAGAAGAAAAATTTGAGGAAATTTCCCATATAAAAAACAAAAAAGCTAAACACGAGAAAAGATAACAAAATCAATCAATTTTTTTCATGAGATAACATTTGAATAATAGGAGTTCCAGAAATTAAGAGAAAATCAAAGGGAAAAAATTGTCAAAGGAACACTGCCAAAGCAAAATCAGAACTGAAAACGACGAGTTCCAATATTCTAAGCCAATCACTGGCCCACTGATTGTCCCACACCTACTTTTACAAAGATCTCCACTGAGGCATATTCCTGTGAAATTTCAGGACATCAAACATACTAGTAAATAACAGAAGCGATACTTTTTGAAACAGGGGAAAAAAAGATCAGAAGTCAAAGTGAATTGGGCTTTTCAACCACAATAGTAGAAACCAGAAAACAAATGTGTAATTAGCTTCAAAATCTGAGGAAAAACTATTACAAAACTGCAGAAAAGGCACAGCAGGTCCACCTGCGATGCTGTTGGCATCTGGGACTTGGCTGCTATACAATTCCCTGAACTGAGATAAAACGTTCCCTAAATGATCAGGTGGCTCACTGCGCCTGAACCACTTTTGTACAAAACACCTGCTTTCCTTCTGCGAGGCTGAGGATGCCTCTGCCATCAGCCCCCAGTAAAAGCCTTGGGTGCGGAGGCTCTAACGAGCTTTCCTGGCGGACTGCCTATGTTGTCACAATCTGTGGCTGAAAGAATTAAGCACATCTTTTGTGACTCCACTGGAGAGGACTCTTAGAAGCTGGTTCCTTGTTTCCTCTGGACCTCACCCCACACAAAAATGTCATATCACTTAAAGGGAAAAAGAGAAAACTTAAGAAGGTTAATCTCGCATAGCAGAGGGTCAACACATGTCTAAAGTTGTGAAGGTGCAGTTAAAATAAAGCACACTATTTAGAAAATTAAAAGTAAATTGAGAGGTGATTTTATGTTTTCCATTTAGTAAGAATCTCAAAGTAATTGCCTCCGGGAAAGAGGGAGGAAGAAGAAAGTGTGGGCAGCACGACTTTTTCCATCATAAGACTTAACAAAAAATTAACTGTGAGGACTGAGATGAAGAGGAGGCAATTGGAGAGGGAAGGCATGGGCAGGACACAGGGATTAAAGGGCTACAGATGGACAGACAGACACATTCGGGCCACTAAATAGTGGAGGACAAGGGTGAAGGGCTGAACTGAAGGCAGAAACCTTTTGTCAAAGTCTGCACTCTGGATAGTAATTATAGTGTTCGGTCTAAAATAGACGAAGAATGCCCCTCATTATTTAAGCTTTTACAAGTATTAATGATGTTTGTTTTGCTTCTTTATATATTTAAAGGCAATCTGTTTCTACTGTACTTTGCATTTTTTATTGAATTTATTGAGGTGACATTGGTTAATAAAAGTATACAGGTTTCAGGTATACAATTCTATAACACATCATCTGCATATTGTATGATCATTTTTAAGAAGTAAAACAGTACATGATTGGTGGGAAGACTTTTTTTTGTTTTGTTTTGTTTTTTAAATTATTGCTATTACTAGGTTTAACCACTAAGAACTCAAAGCATTAAAGAAAAAATAGCAACAGGGCTCAGTGAAAAGAAACAACTTAGTATTTTATCTAAGATAAAAGATAACGTTTAACATTTACTATGCCCACTGCACAAAGAAAAACCAGTGTTTTTCGGGTAAACTTTTCTGGCTTTAAAACAAGGGCTCTTAATCTTGTTTTGGGTCTGGAACCCTCTCCCCAGAAAACAGCTGCCGCCACTCCAGGCCCACACACCCGGGGTGAGGCCCTGCCCAGTGCAACCCTGCACGTGCAGCATAGGCTTTCTCAAGGTTAGACCAGGGAAGACTATTATTTCCGTTTCCTGGTCAAACTTCTCTAAAAGTGACCACTGCTTGTTCTTTACTGTCTATAATGAACTGAATTGTCTGCCCCCCCCCCCCCGCCACACCCCACCAACATGTTGAAGCCCTAACCTCTAATAACTCAGAATGTGGCTGTGCTTGGCCCATAGGGTCCTTAAGTAGGTAATTACAGTTAAATGAAGTCATAAAGTTAGGGCCCTCAGCAAATAGGACTGGTGTCCTTATAAGAGGAAGAGACACCTCAGGAGAAATCAAACCTGCCAACACCTTGATCTTAGGCCTCCAGGCTCCAGAACTGTGAGAGAATTAATTTCTGCTGTTTAAGCCACCCACTCGGTAGTATTTTGTTAGGGCAGCCTTAGCAGACTAATACACTGCCCAATGTGGAAAAGGAGAAATGATTCTCTACATACCGAAGGCGCCTCCGATCTCAGCCCCGCTCGTTGGAATATTGACGTTTACTATGCCGCAGTCCGATCCTTTTGGTCTGTGTGTAAAAAGGGGGGCATGGTGAGAGCAACGTATAGGAAAGCGAAAAGCAAAACCAATAAAAAGTGCAAACAAAACCTCTGAGACTCTCAATGCCAAAAAATGGATTTTCAAGTATGATGGTTTCATCTTTTTTTAAAGTCCATCACCACACAAGTCAAACTTACATAGGTTTTTAAAATAAACAAAGTTATACCCAAGCCAGCGGAAGATTCTGCCCAAATCCTTAGTAAAGATGCTACTTGAAAGTCCCTGTTTTACTTCATTATTCCACGCAAAGACTTCATCTTCATTCTAAAAGGACAGACATCAGAAGCTATTACATGATACAATGTTCAGGTCAAAGTTACAAATATTAAACTCATTTTATGAGATGTGCTGGTATACTTTTAGTGCAAAAAAAGCAAACTAAGGAACCTAATTCTGTTTTGCTTATACAGTGCCTTGTGGGGTTTTCTCCCTAACTGTACTTTTAAGAAACAAAGCTCTTTCTTCCATTCTTCTATTCAAGCTATTACATAAATAGCCAATATTTCTTGAGCTCTTATTATGTACCCTGACCTAAGCACTTACATGCATTTAGTGACTTAATCCTCACTCTACGACACACATTTTCTATCATCCCCAATTTACAGATTAGGCGAAGCAGGCGCAGAGCCTAAACTATTTGCTCAAGAGCTCACAGTCACATAAACACACCCTACAAACATGAAATTATACTTTCTAGTCACCATATGTAAAACAATAATAGATAATTTAAAGCAAGATTTAAAAAAATGCAATCATGTGATAGCAACAAGTTGCAACTCTCATGATTATTCAGCTGTTAATCCTGGCATGTTAGAACCTTGATTGAATCTCTAAATATTTTCTGGCATGGCGAGAGCCTGTCTCATGATGGGAAAGGAGACCCTCTAGTTCCCTTCCTCTGTTAAAACCTCCACAGCCTGCCTGTCCTTTGATGCAGATTGTCTAACTGCAGATCTTTAGGTTGCCCTGTATCTTTGCATTTTGTCTGCTGATACTTAGCTCTTAGGACTATCAAACTACCTAGTTTCTCTGTGTAGAAGCAAAACATGCAGCTCAGAATCAGGTGATACAGGAAATGAGGGCCATCTTCTCCATGAACGGCAACACGGGTTCTCTGCTCACCCTGGTTTCCCAGGCAGCTAGCTTGACATGCTCTGTAGTTTCAAGTGTTCATTCCATCATATTTTATCTGTAACCTTCAAATTTGTACTAATCAAAATGACTTTCTAAAACCTTCCTAAAGGTGGATCAAGTGAAATTTAATACACCTTAATTTTCTCCTAGTCTTCTCGTTTGTTTCAACATTAGACTAGAGAAAAGAAAGACATAACCCATTTTTACCATGAATTTAAAGACATAAAGAATCGGAGCAAAAGTCTCTGTGTGCGCAATGGATGCGTTGTGGGCAAGATCTGTCACAATTGTCGGTTCTACGTAATTTCCAGGGCGATCCATAACCTGCAGTGGAGAAATAGAATAAAAACAATGAAAACATTTTATTTTCTAGTACTTGTGGTCAGAGGACACAATCTTTACCTATATTTATGAGGAAAAAAAAACCCCAAAATGCTATGTTAGGTAAATTATTTCTGCAAAATAACTTCCCATCATGAATATAAATTTCGTCAGCCTCCTATTGGCTCTAACTTGATCAGAGAAAAATAGGACATAAAGAGAGATCAAGGATGGAGAGCTATGCCATTTGTCACAACCAAGTAGCATTGAAAAACAGTTACAAGTGATGATTGTAAAATTTATATAACTTTAAAATAGGTAATCTATATCCATTGTGTTAACAGCTACATTGTATCCCCCACTCCCAAATTCATATGTTGAAGCCTTAACCCACATAGTGACTGAATTTGGAGACAGGACCTTTAAGGAGGCAATTATAGTTAAATGAGGTCACATAGGTAGGGACTAAATCCCATAGAATTGATGTCCTCATAAGAGGAGAGACACCAGAGACCTCTCTTCAGGCACAGAGAAAAGGCCTTGTGAGGACACTTTATGCTAGGAATACAGGCTTCACCAAAAACCAACTCCGCCAGCACCTTGAATTTAAACTTCCAGCCCCCAGAACTGTGAGAAAAATATTATATTTCTGCTGTTTGAGCCATCCAATCTATGATATTCTGTTATGACAACCACAGCAAACTAATATACTTATACAAAGATCAAAAGCTCCAAAGGATATAGTGTAGACATTCCTAACCAACCTCCATGTAACCAGAATACTAGTTTGTGTCCAGTTAACTAATGCCTACTTTTCCTTCCATACTGAGCTGATGCCCACAGCCAGCTGCTCTGGCTGCTGGTCAGCCCTCCAGCATGCCTGTGGAATTCTGCTCTCACCCTTTGAGCTGCATGTTTACCAAGAGTCAACTCTCTTTACTTCAAATCCTGGGCATGGCAGCTGTATTTGCTTTGTTATGCTATACAATGTTGCATAATTTAAGGGAATATTACACAAAGGAAAACAGAGCTATTTCCATAAAAATTAAGTTGAATGTTTCAAAAAGAAACCAAAGTAAAAAATACATACATAAACATCTATACACATGCTGTCCAATGAAATGTTGGTGTGTCAATGGTTAAGATGAAGAGGGAGAAGGAGTCTTCTCTCAGCTTTGCCAGAGACTCAGTTCTCAGTGAATTTTGAAGAAAGTGAAACTAAATTATAGATAATAAATTATTGGTACAGCTTATGCAAGGATGAAGACAAATTCCTACCACACATGAAGAAAATGCTTTGACTCCATCCAAAGAATCAAATGTAGTTACCTGTGTTAAATCAAAATGTTTTTGGTGTGTATTTTCTTTGATTCCCTGTCTTACTTGACCTTTTAAAATAACCATTACATACAAATTCTAATTACTCTGAATACAAAGTCTCCTACTGTATCATGGAACGGGCTCCCCTCTACAAATTCTTAGACTCAATTCAAAGGCTACCATGGCTAAAATTCTTGTGTGTCCTTCCAGAAATTTTTCATACAGTTTATGCTGTCATTCTTCAAAACACGTATTTCCCCCTTACAAAAGGGAGGAGAGAAGACACCAATTGGAGATCTTTTGCTAATTTGCCCAGAACCCTGCTTGTGCCCAGAATTTTCATTACCTTGCCACCATAGACCACTGTGCCTCCTTCTTTCTTTGCTGCCTCCACTGCTCCAAGAAACATGCTCACTGCCTGTTTGGTGTGCAGTGGCCCATAGAGAACATTAGCTGGAGAGAAAAAGGAATGTTCCTCATTTTACCCTAAATAGCATCATTTTATTTTAATAACAGCTTTCCCAATGAACAGAGCAATCCCCTCATGTAGCCTTTCAGTTTAGAACAGGAGTCTGTAATCTTCTGTAAAGGAACAGATAGTAAATGTTTGATGTTTTGCATGACATATGTGGTCTCTCACAACTACTCAACCTGGCCACTGTTGTGTGAAATCAGCCACAGAAGACATGTAAACAAGTAGGTGTGGCCATGGCCTGATAAACTTTCTTAGATAAACAAGTGGCAGGCAAAATTTGTCAACCCTGGTCTAGATCAATTATCAGAGTGCTATGATAAAAACACAGCACCCGTTTCATTGAAGCGTGATCACTCTTGAAGAGCTTCACAGGCTCAGAAGCTGGCATGGAATTTACAAGGGAAAGGCTGATGTTGCCCTGTGTGTATGGCTGCCAGGAAGCAGAGCAGAAAGGTTACCCGGGGGAAGGAGGGAGGACGAAGACGTAGATAGGCCTCAGGGAGGAGGGGACCTTGCAGCAGGAAGCCTGTTGCAGGAAAAGCTGGGTGAGGAGCAATTTCCAGCAGACAGAGCAGCGGGACACAGCCTGGGAGCCCTGGAGCATGAAATAAGGTCGGAAAAGCTGCAGCTCAGGGAACACAGGGGCAAAGGTACACAGGAGGTCAGCGGGTAAAGAGGGGAGGCACGGAGGTCAGATCACGCAGATTGTGAGCCTGCTAAAGAGGGAGTAAAATAAAAATTAGGTTTTAGGTGAAAAGCAAAGAAAGTCACTTGAGTATTTAAAGTAGGAGAGTGAATTATCTAATCTAATAGCATTTTAAAAAATCACTCTGGTCACTGTGGAAGGCAGAAGTGAAAGCAGGAAAGCCAGTCTGGTGACTCTTGCAGCCTTCCATGAGAGGAAGGTGCAGGCTTAGACGAAGGTAAGAGTAGTGAAGAGAGAAAAACTCATCAAACTCATCCCACGTCAATACCATGGCCCAAGCTCACCCACCAGCCCACATCGAGCACTCAAGGTCCTAACCTAGAAGCAGACACGCCACCTTCAATGCCCTATAACCTGCTTTATATGCCCTCACTCCTCTCAGGAAAGGAGGAGAAAAGATCATAAACACTTGTAACATCAAATATCAAAAGGGAACACTTTGGAAATCAACCAGATACTCACAGTCCCAGGGGTTCCCGACCCGGATCTGTGCGTAGGCCTTTTTAAGTCTATTTACAACCTCATCATGGATGCTTTCATGTACAAACTAAGTGAAAAAAGAAATATGCAAGGGAATAGTCAAATAAATGTATAAACTTGTTAACAATGTACAATTTTTCTTAATAGTGATTTATAGTTCATAATAATTTTTAAACTGTGATCTCTAAAAATATGCAAATAGAAGTATGTTTATTTTTATTATATTGTTTCTAATTTTAACTCCATGAAGATAATTTTCTCTAGGTGAATATTAGAATAAAATCATGACAAGTCTTTTTATTGATTATGCTATTACACTTATCCCAATTTTTCCCTTACCCCCCTTCACCCAGCATTCCACACTCCCTCAGGCAATCCCCCACCATTGCTCATGTCCATGGTTCATGTAAATAAGTTCTTTGGCTGCTCCATTTCCTATCCTGTACTTTACATCCCCACGGCTATTCTGTAACTGCCTATTTGTACTTCTTAATCCCCTCACCTCTTCACCCATTCTCTCCCACGCCCACCTCTGGCAACCATCAAAATACTCTATATCCATGATACTGTCTCTGTTCTTCTTGATTGCTTAGTTTGTTTTTAGATTCGGTGTTGATAGATATGTACTTATTGCCATTTTATTGTTCATAGTTTTGATCACAGGTCAATCAATGGGAGGGATTTAGCTAGGTCAGTCAGCCGCAAGGACTGGCTGAGACCACTGACCACCATCCTCTGCCCTTCATGGAGGATCAGCTGCTCAGGAGCAGGGGGGTGTGCTCTGATGTGGTCTGTAGCTGTCCACTGGGTGTAGAAGCTCTAGTGTTTCCAGGGTGGTGCTGGCCAAGGTCAGCCCCCACCTGTGTTTTGCCAGGGGCCACCCTGCCTGAGCTATAAAGCAACCTGAGATGGCTGCTACTTGTGCTGGTCTTGGAGATTCCCAGGTGAAGCCAAGCTGTGAGTCTAGGCTGGCTGCTGTTAGTGCCAGGCCTGGGGCTCACTGAGACCAGCTGTTGCTTGTTTGAGAGGATTTTGGAAGTTGTGAAGCATGAGCCAAGACCAGCTATTCATACGGGAAAGTCATGGTTAACAGTCTTCGTGGGCCCATAAGTTAGGTCAGACAGAATCTCAACGGACCACTAGGGTGGGACAAAGAGTGTTAGCCAGGTTGACAGTCTCGGATATGGCACCCACCCACCCACCGGTTCTGCAGCTCTATGGGGTAAGGGCTCAGATAAGGGACCTTAATGGCCTCTGCCCATCTTTCTGTCTGGGAGAAAGTTGTCCCCCAGGGTTCGCCTTGATGCCAGACACTTCCATTCCTCCCTTCATGCCACTGGTGCCTCTCAAGCTGCTACCCCAGTTATTGTGATCAGAGGGAGTGAGTCCGAGTAAGTCCATGTGTGGGATTTTTAAGGGGAAATACTTGGGACTCCAGAAGTTTCTTCCACTGATTAAATCACCACTGGTTTTTGCAGCCACAAGTTATGGGGACTTATCTTCCTGGCACTGGAACCCTGGGCTGTGGGACCTGGTGTGGGGCTGGGACTCCTTGCTCCTGAGATGTCCCTCCTGAACTTTTATCTACCACATGTGGATGTGGGACCAGAATGCTCCACATCTCCACCCCTCCTACCAGTCTGGATGGATGTGGTTTCTTTAATTCTGTAGTTGTCAGACTTCCATTCGACTTGATTTCTGACAGCTGAGTGATGGTTATTCTATATTTTAGTTGTAATTTTAATGTGGTTGTCGAGGAAACGTACCATGTTTACCTATGCCACCATCTTTACTGTAAGTCCAAGACAAATCTTTATCAAGTCTGTAAGGACCTATTTGACTAACTTTACAAATCAATTATGCCTGTTTTTTTCCAGAGCATTCGACATCTTATGAAGCAGAAAACCTCAAGCACAACTATCCCACACTATAACTGTATGAGTCACGGTGAACACATACCACCACCATTTGGTCAGCCTACCTCTGCTACTGCATAACCATATGCTCTTAACCTCAGGTTGGGCAGATCTCCAGAGTGAGGCCGTAGTCAGGTGAGGAATGCACTGGACTCACTCCAGGTAGGTGTGAGCTCCATGCTATGTACCCAGTGGTGGAGGTGAACTTGTCAGGCCATCCATTCTCTTGTGTTGGTTTCCATGTGGGGAAGGCATTGGCACTACGAGAACTAGTTATGGGGAAGTCTACAGTACTGCAATGGGTTTTTCTGCCTATCACTTAACTGTTCCTGTGAAAATTAATTTGGGCAACAACTAAGAATGTCCTCTAGTTTTTTGTTTTTTAAGATTTTATTTATTTGTTTTTAGAAAGAGGGGAAGGGAAGGAGAAAAAGAGGGAGAGGAACATCAATGTGTGGTTGCCTCTCGCATGCCCCCAACTGGGGACCTGGCCCGCAACCCAGGCATGTGTTCTGTCTGGGAATCGAACCAGCGACTCTTTGGTTCACAGGTACTCAATCCACTGAGCCAGACCAGCCAGGGCAAATATCCTCTAATTTTTAACACTAAATATAAAACAGGGATATGTGTATTTGCTCTAAGACACAAAGGAAAAGGAAAAATTCACTGAATAGAGAAATGCTTCTTTTATGTCACTCCATATTTTGCCAACTAATTACGATTATAATCTTTTTTTAAAGAACCCATTTTCTTCTTAGCATTAATGTAATAAATTTTTAAGGTAAGTAAATTTAATAAATTATAAATACTTTATGAATACTATATCTTTGATTTATTTTTGAGAACTTCAACTAAGTGATGTAAAAAAGAGGAAAGATTAAGTTCTTATAAAATGCAAGAAAATTTAATATAAAATGTGATGGGAAAGGTAGACTTAATTTACATATATCTTTTATCTTATTTTTATTAATTTAGATTATGTCAACCTTATTAAGAATTTGTTCATACTCATTGTGGGTGACAATAAAAACCCAAAGCCAATTCCTCTGCAATTCAACTGCAAACTGCTTTTTTAATTACAGGAAGAAAACTCAATACTAATAATTTTAAAATGGCAAATGCAGCCAAATATTGTACCTAACCAAAACTTGTCTGGCTGGAGTACCCAGTTTTTCAGTACTGGGAGAGTCATGAAAATCAAAGCCGTATCTGACACAAAACAGATATCCAACCAAATCTAAGTATGGAGATTACACATCCTAAACTCTATACATGCTAAAGCTAAACAATCTCTTATTTATTTATTTATTATAAAGAGAGAAAACACCACATGCATAGAGTCATTTGCTTTTCAATAAACCATGTCATATCAAGTTAAATCTGAGACTTGATTTATAGGCCAAAAATTAAAATCTTTAAATGTTTTTATAAAAAAAAGTCAAGGCTATCTTTTAGCTGACAGTCTTAGAATTTTTCAAATACTTAGCTTGTTTTAATCTCTAAGTGAAAGTGGACTTTGTTCATATTGTTCTGAGTATGGATTTGAAAACAGCCTCATCTCCCAGTCCAAGTTCCAACCAATTAAGAGTGAGCCCCTGGTTAATTGGCAACACCTGCCATGAGCAGAGAAGAGAGAATAGGACCACATATTTGCCAACATATCTAAGAAGCACATGTTTCTAACAGTACTTCTATGACACCAACCCATATAACATGTTAAAAAGTGGTGTTTGAAGAGCAGGACAACCCCATGTGCCTACACAGACACACTCACCAGGCGCCTCGCAGTGGTACACCTCTGGCCGGCTGTCCCCACGGCAGCAAAGAGAGCTGATGGAACAACTAGGCTGAGGTCTGCATCCTCGAAAGCTTAGAGAAGCACAAACACACACCCATGAGTGTCATGAAGTAGGTAGACAAGGTACTTGCTAACTGGTATAAAATGAGGCCTTTATTATAGTACTTGCAGTAAGAGTATCAGAGCAATCCCTGTAAAATAAGCATGTTCATACCACAGAAGCCACTTTTCTTCCAGAGAAGATTATGTGCGAACAGCACCCTATGGTCTTCATCCAAGTACAGATGTACATGGAGGCTCTTGGTCCTCTGACCTCTTCATCTTTCATTTCTCAACGTTTCTCGTACTGACTAGGCCTCCTCTGTAGCCTCTTCTCTAAGACCCCATCCTTTTTGTCAGCTTTACTTGACTCCTGTCTCAACCCCAAGGCCCATTTTGACGCCAGCTTCCCTGGGCCCAGAAGGAGGATAATGGGAAGTTCTGATTATCATCACCCTCAGACACGCTCTCTAACATTTACACCCTCACCTGCATCTATCCATGCCTTTAAATGCCTCTTGTTGCCCCTCTACAGAAGCATTTCCAAATCTGTGAAACCCCTCGAGCTCTTTACTCCTGCACCAGATTATCTTACCGTACTTGGTTAAAAAGCCCAAAGTGATCACACAAAGGGCGTGATCACACATGAAGGGCCCGATCACACATGAAGGGCCCTTTCCTGCTTCCTCTGCTCCTCTGAAGAGATCAATGAAAAATCAAATTTCTCTCTACTTTAGTTCATTCGTTCCTATTCCTCTTTTGCCCTCAGAAGAAAAAACTAAGCAAAGTCTTTATAAAGTTAACCCTTCCATTTACATTACTTGTAATTTCTTCCTTTTTATCCCTTAGAGAAGCTTACAGACACAATTTCCTCTTAGATCGTCAACTGCCCCTTTTCCAATCTAACAGCATTCTCAGACTGGCATGCTGGCTAAGAAGGTGGTTTGTGCAACCAAACAGATCAGGACTCTTGTCCACTGCCAACACTTCTTAGTTGTGTTATTTTACCTTTTTAAGCCTCAAGTTCCTCACCCATAACATGGGATAATAATGTCTGGGGGACTGATGGATGATAGTAAGAAGTTAAGGAAAGAGCAGTGCTCTGGGGTCTGATTGCCAAGGTATCAATGCTGGTTCTATCACTTTCTGTCCCGTCACTTTAAACACATAATCACTGAGCCTTAGAATGTAACCTTCAAATGAGATTAATAATGATATCTACCTCATGGGATTATTGTGGGGATTAAATACACAATACATATGAAACAGCTGAGTACAGTACCTAACAAATACCCAGTGCTAAGTGCTAACTATTTTTAAATGAACTCTCTTTAACGAGATTAGAAGTTCATCTCGAACAAACCCTTTGCCATATACTTTTTAAACTTCTGGTGTATGCCACAAATATATAGGCATTTAAACACAATGATGGCAATACACAAATTAGTAAATTTTGTTTTTTATCACAAAATGTATACTTTTATTAAGTCTCAACCTACTGATGTTCATTACATTATCCAGTTACATTGCTATTTCCTTTTGTGCCAAATAATTGAAAAACAGAAGTAATGGCCAAGTCTATAGGTAAATGATTAAAATGCTTTAAGGATACATTCCTTCTCACTTATAAAAACACTAAATATTCCACTAAAGACCAACTAATGTTTTTGAAACCTAATGTCATCAGCAAGGCACATAAGAGTTACTTACTTACTCTAGAGACACACGTGGCCAGTTTTCGGAAAACGGGAGAAGGAAAAACAAGAAACAATGCCACGTTAGGAAGTCTCATACACAGGTTCGAAGCCCAGGCTACACTTTCCACACATGAACATCTTTCCTTCTTAGCTATCTGTCTTCAAACCACTGTGTCCTGCCTCACAACTAAAATTCTTAACCATGTGAATTAGGCCTTGGCACGTACAACATAGGGCAAATGAGTTCCTAAACAAGTTATATAGATTCAGGACACCTACTGAAGATGCTCTGAATGGAAAGCAAAAACAAAGGGCGGTCTTACCAATAATGGCATTATTTCCTCCAAGTTCTAACAAACTTCTCCCTTTAAAAACAGATAAACACAAATTAATGCCTATTTTAGTATTTAATGCACAATGATAAATGGCCTGAAATCATAACCTATCCCAATGTTTTAATTTATTTTCTGATTTAAAATGCAGCATGAACATTGAATCAATGTCAAATTTCCTGCTTTTAATAACTGTACCATGGTTAAATGACAGAATATACTTATTATTAAGAAATACACTGAAATATTTAGTGGTAAAGGAATACAAGGTCTTCAAATTTCTCCAAATGATTCAAAAATTATATGTAACCACAATGTAAATGTATATGTGTATGTGTGTTACTGGAGAGAGAAAATGATAAAGCAAATGGGGTAAAATATAAGTACTGGTGAATCTGTTTAATGGGTATATAGAAATTACTTGTGTATCTTACAACTTTTCTCTAAGTTTGATATTATGTCCAAAAAAAACCCCCTAAGTTAGTGTAAATGCTATGTTTTCCACTATGGGAAACTATATGGCAACTTCCCAGGAAATTAAAACACAGAATTACCATGTGATCAATCTAGCAATTCAACTTTTGGGTACATCACCAAAAGAAGTAAAAGCAGGAACTTGAACAGATATCTGTACACTCACGTTCACAACTGCATTATTCATAACACGTAGAAGCAACCCAAGTGTCCAACTGAAGGATGAATGGATTAAAAAAACATGGATATATATATAATGAAATATTATTCAACCTTTAAAAAAATGGAAATGCTGACACATGCTACAACATGGATGAACCTTGAAGACATTATGTTAAGTGACATAAAACAGTCACAAAAGGACAACTATCCTCTGATTCTAGTTATACGAGCTTCCTAGAACAGTCAAATCCATTGACTCAGAAAGTAGAATAGTATATTAGTTGCCAAGGGGCTGGGAGAAGGCAGAAATGGGGCGTTAGTTTTCTTTTTCTTTTCTTATCCCCGCTTAAGGACATTCCTTTAATGCTTTTAGAGAGAGGATGGGAGAGAGAAAAACATCGATGTGAGAAACATTGACCAGTTGCTTCTCAAACATGCCCAAACCGGGCATCGAACCCACAACTCCCTGGCTACAAGATGACGCTCCAATCACCCGAGCCACATCGGCCAGGGCAGGAGTTAGTTTTTAATGGATACAGAGTTTCAGCTGGGAAGACAAAAATTTATGGAGATGGATGTTAGTGATGGTTGCAAAACAATGTAAATATATTTAATGCCACAGAACTGCACACTTAAAAAGTTACAATAGTAAATTATATGTTTTATATATTTTACCACAACAGAAAGTTTAAAAATTATGTGCTCATTGTAGAAAAAAAATTTTTTTTAAGAGCAAAACATATCAAGCAGGCAAAAGCTATGACCTATAGAGGTCACCATGAAATCTCTCCTTATACTTTGCTATAGCACGCCTTCCAATCTGTTTTCCTGTGCATTTATATTTAGTTGAGATTATACTATTTAATTAACTTGGCCTTGTTTTCTGATATCTCATACCTTCTCCTTAAATTTATTAGGACCTGTTTTAAAAAAAAATCACTATACAGTATCCATCATGATGATGAACCATATTTAGCTACTTCTGTAGTGTTGAATATAATGACGTTTTAAAAAATATGCTTTATTGATTATGCTGTTACACTTGTCCCAATTTCTTTTCCCTTTGTTCCCCTCCACCCAGTGACCCCCCCACTCCAGTTGTCGCCCCCCACTTAGTCCATACCCATTGGTTGTGCATATAGTTCTCAACATCTTCCTGTCTACTCCACTCCCTCCTACTATGCTTAATTCCTGTACCATCTCCCTCCCTTCCCCCCCTTCCCACTGACCTTCCCCCAAAATGTTCCCCATACCTATATTTCTTTTTCCTCTCTTGTTGCCTACTTAGTTTGCCTTTCTTTTGGTTCCCTAGCTTCTGTTGGTTGTTGTGATAGTTTTCATTTTAATGTTCATAATTTTGATCCTCTTTCTCCTGAAGAAGTCCCTTTAACATTTCAAATAACAGTGGTTTGGATCTGATGAACTCCTTCAGTTTTACTTTGCCCTGGAAGCACTTTCTCTGCCCTTCTATTCTGAATGACAGCTTCCCTGGATAGAATAATTGTGGTTGTAGGCTTTTGCTTTTCATTACTTTGAATATTTCTTGCCAGTCCCTTCTTGCCTGCAGTTTCTTTTCAGAAATCAGCTGATAGTCTTATTGGGACCCCTTTGTACATAATTCTCTTCTCTCTCGCTTTTAAGATTCTCTTTATCTTTAATTGTTGACATTTTGATTATAATGTGTCTTGGTGTGGTTCTCCCTGGGTCCAATTTATTTGAAACTCTCTGTGCTTCCTGGACCTGTAATTCTGTTTCCTTCCCCAAATTAGGGAAGTTCTGCTTCATTATTTTTTCACATAATTTTTCAATTTCTAGTTCTTCTTCTTCACCTTCTGGCAACCCTATGATTTGGATGTTGGCCCGATAATAGCTGTCCCATAGGTTTCTAAGACTTTCCTCCTTTTTCTCACTTCTCGTTTCCTCTTTCTGCACTGGTTGACTGTTTGTTCCTTCCCTATGTTCTGATTTGTTGATTTGATCCCTGATTTTCTATCCCTCACCACTAGTTTCATATGTGTTTTCATTTATTTCAGCAGGGCTAGATTTCATTCCTTCTGCGTCTTGTTTAAGATCTTCTGTTAGGTCTCTAAGCATTTTTATAACCAAAGCTCTGAACTGTGCCTCAGACAGATTTCCTATCTGCTGCTTCATTAGATTAGAAATTTGCTGTCTGGTCAGCTGCATCACTGGGATCTCTATCATGATCTGTGCCATCCTGACAGTTTTGTGTTTACCTTTGCTTCCTGGGTGGGGCTGTCACACCTCCTACGCTATAGGGGGCAGAGCCCCGTGCAACCCTTCTCACCACGCTGTGGCGTTTTGTGTGGGGGCAGGGGTCCAACATGGATTCCTGCTGTTCACTCACCGCTGAGATGCTTGGAGCCTCCTCCTCCATCCCCATGCCCTCTGGTCCTCACAATCCAAGGCAATGGGGGTCTGCCTTCCCCAATGCTGGAATTGCAAGCTGACAGGTTTGGTCTGCAGCTGGGGGTGCTCCCCAGGCACTTCTCCCCTCCCCTTAAATACAGCTGTCTGTGCTTACCGCTGTGCCATCGCCGCAGCTGCCGGCGCCAGCACACCTTGACCTCTCCTCCCCAGCTTCATCCCTCCTACCTGTCCGGACAAGCACCACTTCTTTGTAATTTCATATGTTGGACTTCCATGTAGTAGCTTTATTTTCTGGAACATCTGGTTATTTTGGGTTTTGCGGTAGTTGTATTCCTTTTTAGTTTTGGAGGGAGATGGAGAGTGTCAGTCTAGGCCTCCATCTTGGCCGGAAGTTGTCTCGTCATCTTGACAGGCTCCTGTGTTTGTTTGCCTCTTAAGTACTTAGGTCAGGGCCAAAGGGCATGAATATTAGGGCTACTATATACATTGCCAACTTACATTCCAGACAAGTTATAGAGCTACGTATGGATGCCATTCTGACTTTACACTCCCCAGCATAAAGACTTAAAATTTATTTACCTCAATTTTAGAGGTTTGTTTACTGCATCTTTTGAACATACATTTATTTTTCCTTAAATGAACTTTAAAATCAGCTTCTAAGCAAATGCCTTTTTTTAATTTGTGACATCAGGAGTGAATGTGACAGCAGGAGAGCATGTTCTCACTTCACCACTCTAAACTAGATAAGCATCAAGTGACTGTTAATTATAAGAGAATAAGGCTGCTATTACCAGAAGTCACTGAATGCTACATCAGCTCTAGTCTCTGCAATAGTTGATTTAATGATGGCTTGCTGGCTACAGGAGAGCAGATGGAAAAAAAGGGGGAGGGAAACAGAAGATTCTACATCTAACGTCAGCTCCTCCTGCCTGGCTTCAAGAGCTTTGTGGCAGAAGAGAAGGAACATGTACTTCCTACATCCCTCCAGTTCTCTCTCTGCTCCCTCCCACGTGCCTACAGCCAGCAAATCCCATCCAAGAAAAGCACCTGTAACGTAAGACAGGCAAATACCTTTGAAAAAAATTAGAATCTTATTATTAGTACTACTTAAGAGAGACCAACAAACTACTGCTTTGAATAACAAAGGGACAGAAGGATGAGAAATCTGCTGTTTCAAAGAGGGGAATTAATGATCTTGAGCACTTCTGCCCATACTTATTGAACAGTTGGACATCTTCTTTGAAGAAGTATTGATTCAAACACTTTGCCCACTTTTAATTGGGTTGTCTTTCATATTATTGAATTATTAAGAGTTCTTTATATATTCTAAATATAAGTCCCTTATAT
The DNA here is from genome assembly GCF_987537825.1 of Furipterus horrens. NCBI lineage: Eukaryota > Metazoa > Chordata > Mammalia > Chiroptera > Furipteridae > Furipterus > Furipterus horrens. The sequence goes on from NW_028327175.1 coordinate 90,131,349, forward strand.
ATAAGATTTGCAAATGTTTTCTCCCATTCTACAGGCTGTCCTTTGTATTTAATGGTGTCCTCTGAAGCACAAAATTTTTTAATTTTGATGAAATCTTTACACACATATATGTAGCTATCTAGTTTTCCTAGCACCATTTATTAAAAAGACCATTCTTTCCTCACTGAAATGTCTTAGGACCCTTGTCAAAATGAATTGGCCATAAATGCAAGAGTTTATTTCTTAACTCTCAATTCTATTCCATTGATCTTTATGCCTATCTTTATGCCAGTATCACATAGTGTGGATTACTGTAATTTTGTAGTAAGTTTTGAACTCAGGAAGTACCAGTCCTTCAACTTAGTTCTTCTTTTCCAAGATTGGTTTGGCTATTCAGGGTTCTTTGCATTTCCATGTGATTTTAGGATGACCTCGTCAATTTCTACAAAGAAGCCACCTGACATTTTGAAAGGGATTTTATTCAATCTGTAGGTAACTTGGGCAGTGTTGATCCTAGGCAGTAACAGTATTTAGTTTTCCAAAAAGTGAAAATGGATGACTTTGTTTCTATTTAGGCTTTAATTTCTTTCAACAATGCTTTATAGCACCCTGTATGAAAGACTAACATGTTTTTTGTTGAATTTACTCCTAAGTATTTTATTCTTTTTGATGTTAGGCTATTATATGGAATTTTTTCATTTTCAGTTTGTTCATTGTCAATGTATAGAAATGTAATTGATTTTTTTATTGACCTTATATCCTTCCTGACCTTATTAGCTCTAAGATTTTGGTAAACTTGCTTTTTAAAAGCAATGCCCATAAAACAAATGCACTGGCAGAATACCTAGTCCAGTCTCCCCTTTTTAAAGTCTATATTAATAGCCAAAAACTGACAGTCAATATTGTCCTTAAAAACCTCTAATCATTCATAAAGTAGAGCACACAAAGCTATGTTTATATAAATGACAGAACAGATTTAAATTTTCTATTCCACATTCACTGTAAGTCCTATACTCAGTGATTCTGTTTAAATTGTGGGTTTTGTTTTTTTTAATTTGCCAAATAGGTCTGATAGAATTTGATAAATGTATTTGCTATGATTCTACTATAGTCATTTAGAGAGAAAATGACACCCTTTTCCAAACTATGCTATTTAAATTTGTGACTGCCCTAATATTAGCCCACTGATAACTGTACCCTTTTCTTTTTCTTGGACACTCAGATAAACGTGGCTGGTATCTCCATGGAAAGGGTCAAGAAAAAAAAAAAAAAAAAACCTTTAGATTTCAGATCCATACCTCTGAGGAAATTCAAATCCTCACTAGAAAGCCAACACTTACCAAACCTCTCCTGCACCATAAGGGCCACCTGTTTTCCCACCTGAGTGCTCCCGGTGAAGGACAGCAGGTTCACTCGCTCATCTTTGGCCATTGCTGTGCTACAAGGGAACAGACAGTGTTACGCAAGAGGATAGACCAGCAATGGCACCACCTAATGGTACTGGCCAGAAAACCCTGACATGGGCTCTTGGAAAGGCAAAGTTACAAAAGAGCAAGGGAAGGTCTTGAAAATGAACCAGATTTTCACAAGCAGAATCATGTAACAGAATAGGCTAACCTTCTCTGTAAGCTCTCTGCAAACAGAAATCCTTGTTAAGGAAGAAAGTCCTTCCTGTACTGAGTGGGTGGCTGGACAATATGACCTTTAGCATTTCTTTGATGAGCATCCCAGTTATTTTGCAGACTCTTAAACTACTAATTCCTTTAAGAACTAAAAATATGAAAACTATAAGGAAGCATCCTAAGTATCCCTCATGGAAGATGATTTATAAAGGCTGTGCTAGGATTGCCAGACACTAATGATTTGAATCTCTTTGTTCAGAGTTTGGTGCTTCAAAGAACTTGGTGTGGGCCAAGCAAGGTGGCCACAGCATCAGTCTAATATAGGGCATGGAGAGCTTGATGAATCTACCCATATAGGTTTCCCTAGGTTTAGCCCAGCAAACAAGAGCATTGACACCCGAGGCAGCTGGTCTGTAATGCACAACTACACACTAGTGCAATTATTTCAGCTACTCTAAGATCAAAGCCAAGAGTGGATACCCAGAGGGCAAAAACAAAGTTGGACAAAGGATGGAATACTCATGTTTTAAATGACATTTAGATAACACACTATGCATATCATTCACTTATGGAAAAAAAAAAGGAGTAACTATTTGCTCATTTTGGAGGTCACCTAGTAAGTAGAGTACTATGACAAAAGGGATAGAGGGATACTAACATTTTACAACAGGAAGGATTATAAGGCTTGACCTTTAGGACTTCCAATAAAGATGGCACTTAGACAGACATGGCTCGCCTCTTCGTATAACCACATCAGAATTACAACTCAAATACAGAACAACCATGACTCAGAACCATCAATAATCAAGTTGAAAGAAAGTCTGAAAACTATAGAATTAAAGAAACCACATCCATCCAGACTGATAGGAGGGGTGCATGCTGGTCCCACACCCATGAGTGGTGGATAAAAATTCCGGAGGGATATCTCAGGAGCAAGGAGTCCCAGCCCCACACCAGGCTCCCTAGACCTAAGATTCCAATGCCAGGAAGATAAGTTTCCACAACTTCTGGCTACAAAACCCAGCAGGTATTGAGTCAGTGGAAGAAACTGCTGGAGCCCCAAGCAACTCCTTTTAAAGAACCCACACACGGACTCACGTACTCAGACTCACTCCCTCTGAGCTCCAGCACCGGGGTAGCAGCTTGAAAGGCACCAGTGGCATACAGGGAAGAAGTGAAGTCTCTGGCATCAAGGCGAGCAGAGGCCATTGTTTCCCTTCTAAACCCTCCCCCCACAGAGCCGGCAAGCTGGTGCCATACCTGAGACTCCATCAACCTGGTTAACACTGTTTGACCGCCTTGGAGATACCCAGAGCCTCCAACTGACCCAACTTACGGCCCACTAGCTACTTTTCTATATGAATGGCTGGTCTTGGCTCCTGCTTAATAAACTCCTAAATCTTATCAAACAAGCAACAGCTGGCTTTAGTGAGCCCCATGCGCAGCACCAGCAACAGCCAGGCAAGATTCACAGCTTGGCTTTGCCTGGAAATCTCCGAGCCCAGCGTAAGTAGCAGCCATCTCATATTGCCTTACAGCTTGGGCAGGGTGCCCCAGGCAAAATACAGGTGGGGGCTGACCTTGGCCTGCACCATCTGGGAAACCCCAGGGCCAGCATACCCAGTAAAGAGCTATAGGCCATGTCAGAGAACCACCACCCTGCCCCAGCACAGCTGATCCCCCATGGAGGGCAGAGAGTGGTGGTCAGTGGTCACAGCCAATCGTTGCCCCTGACTGGCCTGGGTAAATCCCTCCCATTGATCTGCTAACAGCAACCAAGGCTCAACTACAAGAGGAGGGAGTACTCAGCCCACACAAAGGGTTCCCAGATTGGGTGATAGGGGAGGCTGTGCCACTGAACTCTGGAAGACACCTACTACATTAGGCCATGTTACCAAGACAGAGTCAAAGCAGCTCTACCTAATACTCAGAAACACACACAAGCAGGCTGCCAAAATGAGGAGGCAAAGAAACATGGCCCAAATAAAAGGACATATCAAAACCAGTAAAGGAACTAAACGAAATGGAGATAAGAAATCTGTCAGATGCAGAGTTTAAAACAGTGGATATAAGGATGGTCAGTGAACTTAGTAAAAACCTCAGTAGCATAAATAAGATCCAGTCAGAAACAAAGGATACAATAATTGAAATTAAGAACAATTTACAGGGAAACAACAGTAGAGTGGATGAAGCTGAGAATCAAATCAATGATTCAGAACATAAGGAAGAAAAAAACAACCAATCAGAACAACAATAAGAAAAAAAATGAGGCTAGTATAAGTAGTCCCTGGGACAACTTTAAGAGGTCCAACAATCGCATCATAGGGGTACCAGAAGGATAAGAGAAAGAGCAAGAAATTGGAAATCTATTTGAAAAAAATAATGAAAGAAAACTTCCCTAATTTGGTGAAGTAAATAGACATGTAATTCCAGGAAGCACAGGGAGTCCCTAACAAGAGGATGCACAAAGGCCCACTTCAAGACACATCATAATGAAAATGCCAAAGATTAAAAATAAAGAGAGAATCTCAAAAGCATCAAAAGAAGAAGTTAGTTACCTACAGGGGAATCCCATAAGACTGTCAGCTGATTTCTGAAAAGAAACTTTGCAGGCAAGAAGGGATTAGCAAGAAATATTCAGCTGAACTAAGTGGCTGGGTTGGTGAAGCATGGGGTGGTCTGTGGGCTTCACTTTAAAACTGGTTTCTCTTTTCTATCCTAATGGCTTGGACAGAAAGGGCCCAGAGGTATGAGATGGGGGAAACCTAAAATATTCCTCTCAGCCCAAAGTAAGTATAATGGGCAAAAGGGTTTGGGACAGGTGTGACATGCCTGACACACCTTCCTCCAAAGAAGCCCTTTTTTTCCCTAACATGGGACATCGAAAAATTAATACCTGTCTTTTGTCATCTAGTGGTTATGGACTAAATGATGCCTTTTAACCCTGTTGCCAAATCTGTTGCCCCCAGAATACAACAAGGATGCCAGCCTGTTAAACCAAGCACACCGTTGTCCAGGACAGCCAACTGACCTGGAGTCTGCACGATCCTTCCCCATGTGGGAAGGCCACCCTCCCCTCCACACCCCCACTCTTATTAGGGATTTCTTCTGGACCCAAGAGTAGGTAGGACAACAACGCTGTCCAGCTTGAAGCAGCTAGAGGAGCTCGAGACCTTCGCACATTGTCCTTTATAAGATTATAAAGGGTCTTAAGTCTGAGAGGGAGAATTGTTATTTTTTTATTGTTATAAAAAATTAATTAATTATTTTTTAAAAAGAATAATGTAGGAAAGGGTGAAGCCAAAGAACTTATATGCATGACCCATGGACATGAACTAAGGTGTGTGGGATTGCTGAGGGAGGTGGGGTGCTGGGCAGAGAGAAGCAAAGGGGGAAAAAATTGGAACTATTGTAACAACATAATCAATAAAATATACTTTAAATAAGAAAGAAATATTCGAAGTCATGAAAAGCAGGGACCTACAGCCAAGACTGCTCTACCCAGCAAAGCTATGATTTAGAATCCAAGGGCAGATAAAGAACTTCCCAGACAAGGAAAAACTAAGGAGTTCATCATCATCAAACCATTATGATATGAAATGTTGAAGGACTTATTTAAGAAAAAGAAGATCAAAACTATGAACAATAAAATGGCAAAAATGCATATCGATCAACAATTGAATCCAAAAACAAACACGCAAATACGAATAGAGACAGAATCATGGAAACAGAGAGCATTTTGATGGTTGCCAGATGGGAGGGGGTGCTTAGAGGAATGAGTGAAGAGTTTAAGAATTAAGTACAAATAGGTAGTTACAGAATAGCTATGGGGATGTAAAGTACAGTATAAGAAACAGAGTAGCCAAAGAACTCATACGCATGACCCATGGACATGAGCAATGATGTGGGGAGTGCCTGAGGGAGTGAGGGGTGCTGGGTGGAGGGGGCAGAGCGGGAAAATCAGGACAACTGTAACCGCATAATCAATAAAATATAAAGAATATATAAATAAAGGACCTGAGCTCTATGTAACCTCACCTAATCAAAGTCAAAGCCAGTAATAACAATCTCTTTCATCATGGCTCTGAGCAGTTACAGTCAGTTCCATCTTAAAAAGAGGCTGTGACCTTATGCTAAGTGAAAGAAGCCAGACACAAAGGCCACATGTTGTGTGATTTGATTTTATAAAATGTCTCAAAAAGGTAAATCCATTGAAACAAAGTAGTTTAATGATTCCTAAGGTAAGAGGGGAATGGGAAGTGACTGCCAATAATGACAAGGTTTCTTTTGGGATCCCCCACCCCAAAATATTTTGGAATAAGACAATGGTGATGGTTGTACCACAATGAATATTCTAAAAACCACTGAACTGTACATATTTAAAGAGAGAGTTTTATGGTATGTGAATTAAATGGTAGTTTTTAATACAATAAATTTGAAGGGTTCACCTTCTTGGTCAGCACTTCAACTGCAACTGGGTTTAGTTATTCTAGTAAAGATGAATCTAGTCAATCAGGCTGGCTCCATGTATTGACCTACCCAATATCTGCTCCACCACAAGTCAGGGAACAAATAGCACCAGGCAGCTTGTTGTCCTCCAGAACCTTGGCTATTATCCTAGAAAAGAAAAGCAATTACTACTAAGTAAAGGAGAAATTTCTTAGGATTTTTGATAAAGTAGGAATAAATTCCAACCACCTAACTTGTCTGTTTCAAATCTCTCCCTCCCCTCAATCATCCAGGCCTGGATTTCTCCTCATATAACAGTAATGAGGTTTTTAAATACTTAAGATTCCATAACAGAATCTTAAAGAGAAAATTTTTTAAAACCATGCAAAATAAACAAAAGAATAAGGCACTGGGCAGGCAGTTCAAGTGATCATTGTTTTCAAGTATCTTCTGCCAAACTGTGAGGATGTAGCTGATTCAAGATTCAAGATGGTTGACTGATCACAGGGCAATCTTTTTTTTTTCTTTCTGTCTCTCACTACAATTCCATTAAAACTAGGGTAAAGAAATAGAAAAAGGAATAATAAGGAATAAAACCTAGAAAGATGAAGGAGTAAAAGGGCACCCCCATCAGCACATCTCTGCAAAGCACAGCCAGCTAGAGAAGTGGTACAGGATGAAAACGGAAGGAGGTCCCCAAGCCCCGGGGAGGTCCTGAGGAGACACAGCAGAGGGAACTGGACCCGCCCGCAAAACTGTGAAGTTCAGGACTAGTGTCCGCTGGCTTCACGTCACACCTTTCATAGTCATCCTCCAGCTTAAAGCACTGCAGACAAGCACAGCTTGGCCTTAATCAGTCTCCTACAACGTATACTGTTGGTTAAAATGATAAATACGGTTCAATGCTGATTAAATCTTGTTTCAAGTTACAAAAATGGCTCCAGTAATGCTGTTTTCTCTGAAACAGCGTTCTTCACTTCAAGCCCCCTGAGGCACATGGGCCTAAATAGACCACAGGTTCTTTACATCAGTCATCCCAACTTGTTGGCTACTTTTTAACTGGTTAAATTTAAATCTCAAAAAAGATCCAAATACTACACCCACTTCCATTAAAAAAAAAAAAAAAAGATGCTATTGCAAATGCAAGTAAATACTCCAATTGTCCCTCAAAAAAATGTCCTTTATAGACAAGAATCATAGGACTTCACTCGCATGTGTAATAGAAAATAGAAATCAATAAACAAAACAACAAACTTACAGACAAACAGAAGGGTGGTTACCAGAGGGGAAGGGGTTGAGGGAGGACAAAGAGGGTAAAGGGGGTCAAACTTATGGTGATGAAGGGAGACTAGGCTTTGGGTGGTGAACACACAATGCAGTATATGGATGGCATGTTACAGAATTGTGCGAGAGAACCACTCGTGATTATTTGGAGTTTTCTTTCTAATAAATGCACTTCAATGGAAAAAAAAGAAACTTATATAATGTTATTAACCAATGTCACCCCAATAAACTTAATAAAAAATCATCCTTTATAGCAGTTTTCTTTTTTGCATCCAAGTAAAGATCACACACTACAGCTCTTATGTCTGAGACCAGGTGTCAGGCTGTACAATTCCAGTTCTTTCCAGGGACTTAAGAGTATATATCCCATCTACACAGGTAAACTGGTTAACCTTTATCATGGCTTTGTGGCCATGAGAAAAGATTAACGAAACCCTTTCCCCCTAATGCATGAGAAGCTAACCTTAGCTTAACTCTGGTTTTGTGCCCCAGGTTACCTGATAAATGTTGGTGTCAACAATGCTACCTACACAGACAACATGGCTTATGGTAAAAATGACCCAAATGGCCAACCACATCTGAACTAGGATAACTACCAGATAATGATAAACAGGAACCTCATATTTTTGGCCTTCTCTAAGTGCAGTGACTCTTGCAACTGCATGACCCTCACAGGCAGCTGAAAGCTCTGCTAATGGGACTGTTATAAGGCATTGCGGCTCCCGTGGGGCATTGGGATGTTAAGTCAGGGCAACCCTCACTCCTGTCCACCACAGGCCTCATCTCCTTTACTCTGTGTAAACTGCTATGAAGACACTAATTAGAAGAAATATCTAATGCTATCCTCCTGGCAAACTAGTATATCCAACAGAGGTATGACATGTGGCCTGGTGTTCATCTTAAGAGTCTGAACGTTCAGTTAAATTTTAGAATTCCTGTTCGGTATGGTAGCACCCTTGTTTAATAATGGCAAAATTTAGCATTATTTTACTTATTGTCTTCCATTACAAAATAAGATAATATTCTCAGTTACCTAAAATATCAGTCATGTTCCTATGTGAACATTTCAAATGTCTCAATAAATATAAAACAGCTCAAAGCAACAACTTAGAATACTTGATACTATTTTAAACCAGTTCCTTTAATTTGCAAAGCCAGTTCACCGTGACCACATTAACTATTTTAAGTTTTTTTGTGTGTTTTCTTTTTTAATTAAAAAAAATTGCCTGGGGAATCTCATCATTTTTATATGTCTTATATAGAGAATTCTATGTAATATTTAATTTGAACACCCTAACTTAAAGGATATATTTTTCTCAATATCACACATTCCTTTCAAGTAAATACTATTCTCTCTTTCAGCCCACTTTTCAATTCCTAAGCCAGTGTTCTTAAACGATCTTCTAATTTTAAGAACCCTCTTACACAACTCCACCACAAGCTCCCTCCCAACAACTCTGAAATCAGAGACTGCAAACCTTGAAATCAAGCACGGAGGATGCATCATCACCCCACACATACAGGCACTCTCAGGTGCACAATCCCTAAATTCTGGAATGATAATTAGTAACACTGATTTTATGACATAATCAGAGTGGTCAGGTTTTCAAATAAAAGTAAAACAAATTTCTTAATCAAAAGATAAAATACATTTTAGATAGTGTGAGAAGAATCTGTGGAATAATATACTAACCATTCTTTGTTTTGGTAACAATCTATTAAACAAAAGCAATAAAAAAATTAGCTGGGTAGAAATCAAAACCATCAACATGTTGAGTAGTTATAAAATATAGCTCCTAGATTGTGAGAAAATTTCCCCTCAGCTGGGTTTGCTTTTATTTTGCAAGTGAAGGTAATGCTTATAAGAGTTCAATCTCAACACTTGACTCAATATCTGGCATGTTTCCAAGGAGTTAAATGATGTAGCTCTGAAAGAGCTCTGTAAACCGCAAAACGATGTAAAAATGTTATTAAAATCAAAAGAGAAAGAGATGATGAGAATCCCATACTTAACATGACACTTCTACTTTGCATTAAAAATTCAGTGCCTGTCAATCACCTTTTTGAGCTTATTCTATACCCAGAAGAAAGCCACACCTCCACACATACTCACTTTGTGACAGCGACACTAATGAGGGAAGTTGTTGGAGCTCCTTTCCTTAAGAGGGTTAAAAAAACAAAAGCAATTTAATTTGGCAGAAATCATAAATATCTTTTATCAAGCAGAAGCAAAAACCTTTGTGAGAAAACTTCCTATTTAGACAAGTGAGCCTAGTAACTGAAATATTAATCTATCTTTCATCTTGGTGTCTGTTGAGACCTAGCAGACCATGAAACTTTCATAACGCCCTGGCTGGTGTGGCTCAGTGGACTGGGTGCCAGCCTGCAAACCGAAAGGTCACCAGTTGGAATCCCACTCAGGGCATGCGACTGGGTTGCTGGCCAGGTCCCCACTTGGGGTTTGTAAGATGCAACTGATGTATCTCTCGCACATTGACGTTTCTCTACTTTTTCTTCCTCCCTTCTCCTCACTCTAAATAAATAAATAAAATCTTCTTAAAAACTTTCATAAATATAAAAATGGCAAAAAGCAATTTTGAACCTGCTTGCTGCACTGATAATAGGAACTGTTACATGAATCTTTACCAATTATTGGAACTGAGTAAAATGGAAATCAATATGAAATTTTGTTGGAAGGCTCAGTGAGCTTCAGGAAAACACTATTCCCATGACAACATGATGCCAAATCATTAATCCTCCCAACGAGGCCTTGCTTTTATAGAGAGTCTTTGAGTAAGTACATTCAATCAGCTGCATTAAGAGCAATATAACTAGTGGTAAAATGCAAAACAGGCAAAGACAAATCCCCTGATTTTCCTGATCTAAGAAGTTCTTCCACTGAACATGAAAGCTAAAAACAAGAATTTTTATCATCTATAAGATACATTTTCCCATTGAACTTTTGCTATCAAATATTTTATAAAATGTTAAAATTTTCTGCATCAATGGGAATATTGGCCAAGTGCATCAGAACCATGTGGGAATTTACATATCAAATTTTTATTAAAGAAAAAAAAGTGTCAAACTTTAAAAGAAAATTGTGACTTACCACAAGTTCTTTTTTTTTCTCCTACTTGTTTACTTAGTTTTCCATTTGGGAAGGGTAGTATAATAAAGATTATTTATCTGGTCTTTGTTTCTGACACAGAGCTTCAAAACACCTCGGAATTCTAAATGACAGCAGTCTTTGTTACGCTAAGAAGGTGAGTTGTGGGGTCCCCTAGATAGCTTCAAGATGGGGGTTGGTCACCATAAGGACCAAACATGGAGAAGGGAGGAGGAACCAAGATTGAATTCAATCACATGTCCAACGATTTAGTCAATAATGCCTATGGAATAAAACCACAATAAAAAAAATCTGCACAAGCTCAGTGGAGCCTCCTGGCTGGCAGGGTGACGTGCCCCAACTTCACAGGGAGAGGGCATGGAAGCTCTGCAATCTGCGGCCCCTGTAGACCTTGCTCTATGTGTATCCTTTATAATATAACTATAATCATTAAATAGGGTGCTTTCTTGAGTCCTGGGGGTCATTCTAATGAATTATTGAAACCAAGGGTTCATGGGAACCTCCAACTTTGTAGACGGCTGGTCAGAGCTGCAGATGTTCTGGGGACCTAGGGGCATGTTCTAGGGACCTGGGGGCTCTTGCATCTTGCATCTGAAGCAGAGCCAGAGCCAGTCTTGTGGAGGATGGAGCCCTTACACGTGAGGATCCTGACACTAAACCCAGGAAGTTAGTGTCAGAATTAATTACAGTACACCGCTTGGGGTGGAAACAACTAGAAGGACTCAGCTACGTCAGAAAAATAAATTTTAAAAAATCAATTTTCCAATGGTAAAATACATAATAATTCAAAGCTGGTTTCACAACTAGCAGATGTGACTCAATGTTAATAGAAAGAGTAGTAGAAAACATTTCAATACATTTAAAACACTTGTACTAGTACCTAATAATGGCTACTTTTATCCTCTTGCTACTAGGTAAGAAAGTGAGCAGGTCTTACCAAAGGCAGGCATTCCCACAGATCATGGCAATGGCATTGTTCCAGCCATACACCGCCACAGGGAAATTGAACGCAGTGATGATTCCAACCAGGCCTACAGGATTCCACTGTTCAATGAGCGCATGGCCAGGTCCTGAGGACAGGGGAAGGCAAGGAACATGCTCACGCATGTTCATTTAATGCATGTCAAATCAATAAGAACAAAGTCTAAAATCTTTCATTTTCAGAACAAAGGTGCTCAGGACCAAGTGGGGATTCCAGATGCCTTGTGGTGGCTCACTTCACACAGTCGTGGTAAACTGTAACACTAATTAGCATATGACAAAACTGTTATTGCTACATTACCTTATAAACAAACTATAATAGACAATATGCCTCTCATCCTCCTAAGAACTGATTATTTTAATCAAGGGCACCCAGCCAGAACAGTGAAGAACCAGAGCAAGGAGCAATGGCTCACAAACCCTGGTGAAAACCACAAACCAACTGGAAAGGCAGTGCTTCCAGCTATCCACCCTTCAAGCTGTGCTCACATGCTAGGAACGGGAGCCGCTGGTGGCTGCACCCCACTGCCATGGCCTCTTCCTGGCAGGGCCGGCCTCTACTCTCCTGCCCTCCCTCCCCTCTTTATCCCTCCTCCCAGAGAGGCCAGTGCAGCCCTGATGATGTCACTCCCTTGCTTGCTTAAAACGCTTTGGTTGTCTGGATCACTACTGTAGCTGCCCTCCAGTAAAGTCCAAATTCACTATCCAGAAAACTTCTCTCCCCTCATGCTATGCCGTCCAGCTGTGCTAAAGCAACACAGTTCCCCAAATAAGCCAGGTCCTCCCATCCTAACCTTTCACTTTTTTCCTCCTTATTTAAAATCATGCCTGCTGTCATGACTGGTGTGGCTCAGTGGACTGAGCACCAAACTACAGATTGAAAGATTGCCAGTTCGATTCCCAGTCAGGACACATGCCTGCATAGCGGGCCAGGTCCCCAGTTGGGCATATGTGAGAGGCAATCAATCGATGTTTCTCTCCACATCTATGTTTCTCCCTCCACCTCTCTCTAAAAATAAAATATTTTTAAAATAAAATAAAATAAAATAAAATAAAGCCTGCCCCAGCACTCTACCCCTCTCTTCCTTGAAGACTTGAGTTATTTTCTCTGGGAGGCCTTGGATTACTTTCTCTGGCTAGCTTAGGGGCTCACTATCTTATCCTATACTCCATCACAGTACTTACCATGTTCTATTATAATTATCCCTTTACTTATCTCCCATTTGCCTCTCATTCTTAAATGTAAGGAATCTATAACCTTATAGATTCCTTGAGGACAAGAACTATGCCCTATTGATCGAGTATCATCTATTAGATCACCTGGTACCTGGCAGATACTCAATTAGCATTAGGGCATTAATGAAGTCAGTTACCCCAAAGCCTCTACATAGATGAATAATCTACTCTTTAAAAATATATTTAAAAAATTTTTTAAATGAATAAAAATAAAAGTACTATATATATTTTCACTCTGGCCAGGTAGGTTAGAGCGTTATCCCAATACATCAAGGTTGTAAGTTTGATCCCTGGTCAGGGCACATACAAAAATCAACCAATGAATGCACAAATAAGAGGGACAACAAGTTGATGTCCTCCCCCCTAAATAAAACTTTTTAAATTAATATACTTTTTTTCTTTTCTGATCATAAATGTAACATAATTCTCATCATGCACATTTCTGAAACAAACTGAAGAATAGAAAGACAACAATCAAACTCATGAACAATTCTGCCTTACTGGGATAACCACTGTTCCTACTCTGGCAGACTCCCAGCCCTCATATCTTCAATGCAGCCACAGTCATCTGTTTGCTCTATTAAAACTGCGAACATTACATATCACATAAGGCCTTAACCTCATCACTGAAACTTCCCAGAGTACAAGGTCAGTCCTTGCAGCATAGTGTAATATCAGAAGATTGAAAACAACCATCATTTGTGAACTGGTTAACTAAGTTACATATAGTACATTTACAGGAAATTGCCATAAAAAAAGATGAAGGAAGCACCTTAATGGAATAAGAGGACACAATTTCTAAGACCCATTAAGTAGAAAAAAGTATAGAACAAAATCTATAGTTTGCTAATGCTTATGTTTCCAAAAGACAAATATTACCAGTAAGTGAATAAAAGCTCTAAAAAGATGCACAAGAAACCAGAGACATTGACTGCTTCCATGGCAATACCATGTGGTATCCAGGGGGAATACTTTTCATCCTTTATTCTTTTATTACTTTTTAATTGTGTGATGTGAGTATACCATCCCTTCAAAAAATAACATTAAAATAATTTTTAAAAATAAGTAAAAACAACCTTCTCATAAAAGTATGGTGTTGGAGGAAGGCCATTCATAAATAGGATTTTTATTACCCACTAACAGATGGCCAAAATTAGCTCTACCTTTGCCTTATAATATTTAGGTCATTTTTCATGTTTCCTGTTGATACAACAATGAACATCTTTACATGGAAACCTTTGTCACATTTCAGATTATTTATTTAAATTAGATTCATGAAACTGGTATTAAATGTAAGGCTCAAATTGTTTTCCAAATGGATTGGCACTTCATGTTACTATAAGTCTCCATAAAAGAGTGTCTGTCTCACCCATGGACTTGCTGACACTGAGTTTCATCTTTAAAAAAATTTTTAGGGACTTTTGGCCAAGATGGAAGCATAGGCAGACACACTGCATCTCCCTCCACAACTAAGAAGGAATACAACTACCTCAAAACTAGAGACAACCAGAAGTTCCAGAAAGTCAGCTGCATGGAAGTCCAACAAAGATATAAGAAGAAATACTCATCCAGACAGGCAGGATGGGCAGAGCCAGGGCAGAGAGGACGCAGTGTGGAGGCTGCAGCAGCGACAGTGGCTGTGGCCCGCCGGGAGAAAGCACAGCCACACATTTAAAAAAGTAAGCAGGGACACCTGGGGAGTGCTCCCAGCCCCAGACCAGACCATGCAGCTCACAGCCCCAGAGCCTGGGAAAATAAAGCCTCATTGCTTCTGCCTGTGAAAATGAGTGGGGGTTGGGGTGGTGGAAGAAACTGCCAATCTCTTAGCAGAGTACCTTTGTTCAAAGGGCCCCCACGGTCCTAGAACATCTGCAGACCAACCAACCCTGGGAACCACAACCAGGGCAACAACAAGAGGGGTGCCAGTCATATACAGGAAGTGGGAGAAGTGACTGGAAAGGGGGCAAGTGCTGAGCAGGCAGCATTGTTCTCTCTCAGACCCCTCCCCAACATACAGCGCCACAACATGGTGAAGCAGGTCACCCCATACTGACAATACCTAAGGCTCCACCCCTTACAAAGTAACGGGTGTGACAGCTCTACCTAAGACACAAACACAGGAGCCTGTCAGGTTGAGGAGACAGAGGTATGGCTCAAAAGAGGAACAGATCAAGGTTCCAGTGGGAGAACTAAGTGACGAGGAGATAGCCAACCTAACAGATGAGGAGACAGCCAACCTATCAGATGCAGAGTTCAAAATGCTGGTGATACAGATGTTCACAGACTTGACAGATATGCTTTAGTACAACAAACGCAAGAAAGGAAGAAGTGAAGTCTATGCCAAGTGAAACAAAGAAAATCCACACAAAACCAATGGTGAAGGGAAGGAAACCAGCGTTCAAATCAATGATTAGAACATAAGGAAGAAAAAACAGTCAACCAGCACAGAATGAGGAAATAAGAATTAAAAAAAACAAGGAGAGGCTTTGGATCCTCTTGGGACAACTTTAAACGTGCCAACATCTGAATCATATGGGTGCCAGAAAGAGAAAAGGAAGAGCAAGATATTGGAAACTTATGTGAAAAAATAATGAAGGAAAACTCCCCAAAGTTGACAAAGGAAATAGACATGTAAGTCCAGGAAGCACAGGGAGTCCCAAACCAGATGGATGCAAAGAGGACCACACAAAGACACATCATAATTCAAATGTTAACGTTTAAAGTTAAAGGGAGAATATTAAAAGCAATAAGAGAAAAGAAGAGAGTTATCAACAAAGGAGTTCCCATAAGATTACCAAAAGAAACTTGGCAGGCAAAAAGGGACTGGCAAGAAGTATTCAATGTGATGAAAAGCAAGGACCTACAACCAAGATTACTTTACCCAGCAAAGCTATCATTTAGAATGGAAGGGCAAATAAAGTGCTTCCCAGACAACATAGAGCTAAAGGCGTTCATCATCACCAAGCCATTATTATATTAAATGTTAAAGGGAGTTATTTAAGTAAAAGAGGATCAAAACTATGAATGTTAAAATGATAACCAATTCACACCTATCAACAACAGAACATAAAAAATAAAATAAAATAAATAAAAAACTAAGCAAACAACCAGAATAGGAACAGAATCATAGGTACGGGGATCATTTGGAGGGTTATCAGCTGAGAGGGGGAAGAGGGAGAAATGGGGAAATGGTGCAGGGATTAAACAGCATAATTGGTAAGTACAAAATAGAAAGGGGGAGGTAAAGAATAATATAGGAAAGGATGAAGCTGAAGAACTGATATGCATGACCCATGGCCATGAACTAAGGGGGTGGAATTGCTGAAGGGAAGGGGGATACTGGGTGGAGGTGAGCAAAGGGAAAATAAATTGGGACAACTGTAACAGCATAATCAATCAATAAATATACCTAAAAAAATTTTTTTAAGTGTCTTGATCTGATGCTTTCACCCACTGCAACTTGCATTTCTGAGTAGAGAGTAAAGATATTTCACTCATTTACATGCCACTTACAATCCCTCTTTCGCAAACTGTTCACTGCCAGGGTACTTTCTGGAGCTCTCTGTATCAAGAGTGCAGAACTCTTAGCTTAAGTGACTTCACTGCTTACTTTCAGAAGGCAGAATGGGTCCCCCAATCATCCGTGATAGGCCGACAGCATAATCACAAATATCCACGTACTCTTGAACTTCTCCCACACCTTCTACTAAGATTTTCCCCATCTCCAAAGACACCTAAAAATACAAAAAGCCAACTTATATTTTTTCTAATAGAATTCATATTTTAAACATTAAAATAACAATGCAGAAAATGCAAAACATATTTTGTGTCTTTTGAAGGTAATAAATTTCAGAAAACCTGTTCATATTTTTCTGAAAGATTTTAAAACCCAAGAACAGTCTTCACTTTTTCCTGTCCATTGTGTTTATCTTCCTCTAGTGAAAAGACTTTTGAAATGTATAAATTTCTTTTCTTAAAAATCACATACTTACGCCCTGACCGATGTGGACAGTTGCTTGAGCATTGTCCCACAAAGTAAAAGGTTGTCAGTTGGATCCCTGGTCAGGGCACATGCCTGGGTTGTGGATTGACTGAGGTGTGTGCAAGAGGCAACCAATGAACATTTCTCCTCTCCCTTTTTCTCCCTCTATACCCTTCCTTCTAAAAATGAATAAATAAAATCTTTCAAAAAGCCATAGAAAACAAAAGAAAAAGCAGATAAATTGAATGTCATGAAAATTAAAAACTTAAAAAAAAATCACAATCTAATATACAGAAAGGCATGAAGGCCTTATTCAGCTTTAAGAGTTTATATTTGTACTACAGAAATACTTTACCAAGCTTCCTAGTACTTGAATCTTCTCGCGCAAAGCATCACCAATCTGTCTCACTACTTCTCCTCGCTTTGGAGCAGGAATCTAAAGAAAAGAATGGAATTTTAGTGTCTGATTCCAAGTGTAAACTTGTTGCCCTGGCTGGTGCAGTTCACTTGGTTAGGCATTGTCCCATGAACCGAAAAGTCACCAGTTCAATTCCCAGTCAGGGCACATGCCTAGGTTGCAGGTTTGGTTCCCTGTGGCACATACAGAAGGCAACCAATTGATGTTTCTCTCACATCAATGTTTCTCGCTCTCTTTTTCCCTCCCTTCCCCTCTCTCTAATATCAAAAATAAAATATAATATCAAAGTGTAAACCTGTTTCTCTAATACTGTATTGGACAAATGTGCTGAGAGAGAGCAAACTACATGCAAATGACTTTTTTGATCACATCGAAGACTGTGATATGGCAGCCTCCAAAGCCAAGACCAACGGCCCCGACAACATTCAGATAATAGGTTCATAGCGAGCAAGGAGCTGTGCCAAGAAGAGACAGAAATTCAGGGCTTGAACACAATCTTTTGGGATGACTCCAGAAAGCTTACAATACCTTAAAGACCTACAGGCCTTTATGAGTCCCAGCAATGAGTTTTTATGGGCCAAATGGCTTCATGCCCAAAGCTTCCTTATAAACTGGTATTCCATAATACATTCAAATCACATCATTTACTCACCAAATATTTTCCCAACACCTACACCGTGACAGGAGTAATAATAAGTACTGGGACTAAAATAAGAAATAAGGCATTTATGGAGCTAATTTCTATCTAGTGGGAGGCACAGAGATTTAAAAAAAAAAGGCTACAAGTAATTACAAATTGTCAAAAGGGTGATAAAGTTAAAGGAAATAAACAAACAGAGTGCTGAGATAGGGAATACGGCAGGTCTAGAGGATGAATGGGTAAATTATATAATCAAAGGTTGTTGGGGAAATCTCTAAGGAGGTGAGATTTAAGCTGAAACCCAAAGAATGGGAAAAGTCAACCACAGGAATATTCTTTCCGGGTGAGGGGAGTGTACATGTAAGAGAGATCCGGTGAAAACATAAGCTTGTCACATCTGAGGGCCTGATTGGGAAGGCCAGCATAGTTAAAGCTAGAAACTTTCAAAGAGTCAAAATCTTACCCAAGTGCAATGGGAAGTCTTTAACAGTTCTTAAGAAGCAAAATAAAAGATCTGCTTTACCCTTTAAGATTACTGTCTGATGAGCAGAGAATAAATTGAGGGGAAAAGAGCAGAAGTAGGGAAACCAACTTAGAACATATTAGGGGCCCTTGCTGAGTGGATCTGTTGGTTAGAACATCATCCTGTACACTAAAAGGTTGCAGGTTCAATCCCTAGTCAGGGCACATAAACTGTGGGTTCAATCCCCAGTCAGGGCACATATGGGAGGCAGCCAATCAATGTCTCTCTCCCTCTCTCTCTCTGAATCTCTCTCATACAAATTCTCAAATCAATAAACATATCTTCAGGCGAGGATTTTTTTTTTAAGTGTATTTTAAAAAGAATACATTATGAATTAAGAGTACAAATTAGTAGTTACAGAATAGTCACAGGGATATAATGTACAGTGCAGAAATAGTCAATAATAGTATAATAACTATGCACGGTATCAGATGGCTACTAGATTTATCAGGATAATCACTTCATAAGGTATATAAATGTCTAATCATTGGGTTTTACACCTGCAACTAAAATAATGGCAACAGAGAGAAATGTAATTTAGGGTGTTCAAGAGTTGATTGATTCTCAACCTTGGCTATACATTAGAATCACCACCCACGGAACTTTTGAACAAGATTCCAGTCCAGACCACACAAGTCTGGCATCTCCCCCCCCCCCCCCCCCGCCCCCAGCTTCCCAGATGATTTGCACAAATAGCAAGAGTTGACAATGCCAGGATTGGGTTTGGGGAAAGGGAAATGAGGAGGAAGTAGGAAACAAGGAAGAAAGCCATATCTCCCGCATGGCTTGCTCAGTCCTAGCGTAACAGAGCACCAATAACCTCAGACCCTCCTGTGGTGGGCAATAAGAGTCCTTGTCCCAGCACATTTCATCCATGAAGTCACATTAAGAATTAGCATCAAAGACAGCCATGTGGAGGACCTATGAACACAGAGGGATGTATTAGCTGAGGCTTTGAGGAGTAAATACAATGATACCCATGTTAAAGAGCTACCAGGTTATCTGGTATTCCTTTATTCATTTAAAACTAGCCCATTAACAAGTCCCCTGTCCTCAAGACAGGGAAGAGACAGTCCTAGTTAGTTAGTTAGGTAGCTCAGTTGGTTAGAGCATCATCCTGATACACCAAGGTTATAGGTTTGATCCCTGATCAGGGCACATACAAGAATCAACCAATGAATGCATAAGTAAATAGAACAACAAAAATATCTCTCTCTCTCTCTCTCTCCCCCTCTTCACCTCCCTAAAATCAACAAAAAGAGAGGGAGAGACTCTGGCTCTTCCTCACCAAAGATGGAGAGGAATAATGAAGATGCAGAGAAGATGCAGAGGGGCAGAAAAGGTGCCTTCTGAGCTAACACTGCTTCATGAAAAAAAGCAGCACTCAGTATTCCCGACTGGGTTCTCTGTGGTTAGTTCCAGTTAAGAGGAAGAGATTCATTTTTATAAAATACTCTCCCATATTTAAATACTTTGTTCCTTTTCCCTTCAAGAGAAATGTTCCCTTTGAAAAAGTTCAGGCTTAACTCAAATGAACTAAATGAAACAGTGGTTTGCCCTCACACAGGCAAGGCCAGCCAAAAGGATCATGGCCAATTAGGGGCTCCAGGCAAGTGAGGAGCCAAGAGGGAAAGTGTATAGGCCAGGAGGGATCAAGTTCTAATCTGTTCTTATTGGAGGCCCCAGTGACCTCTAAGTCACCGAACCAGGGACACCTAGTTATAAAGTCTCTGTCTCTTCCCTGAACTTTGAACTCTATTGCTTAACTCAAATTCTAACAAGTGGATTCCCAACTGACTCTACCATCAACCAGAAAAGCAACCTATTCCCACTTAGCAGCCCGCATTCTACAGGGAGGACTAAAAAGCATGGGAAGTATGAGAAAGAACAGAAAGCGCAGAGTCCGGCCATCGCCGAGTAAGAGCAGACTGCTAAATGAGGCCCTGAATGCAAAAACAGCAAAGCACAGCCCGATGTTAAAGACTGGCATCACAAGGTCAGCTGCCACCCCCAAGAGCAAAGACAGATTTAAAGGCCCGTTCAGAGGAAGAAAAGACCCTTAAATGACACTAACTCTTTTCTCAAACATGACTGTAATTATTCTAGGTAAACACATACACATATTAGATATTTCTGGTCAAATGTTTCACTGGCATTCAAAACAGCGTATACAAAGATTTAAATCCTAATGTAAATGAAGGACTTGATATATTTAATAATAATGTATCAATATGGGCTCACCAATTGTAAAAAATGTGTCACACTAAAGCAAGAAGTTAATACACTTGCTAAGAGTGATGGAGGAGAGAGAACTGTACTTTCTGCTCATTCTTCTGTTGTGGGGGCTCAGAAGAAGTCACCCTAGAACATGCCACTTTGACACGTAGATTACTTTATGCTGAAGTCACTCAAGACCCAGCTGACGCAGGAAAAGTATTTTACCTCCCCCTTAACTTCCTGAAAGGACTTAGAAAGAGGCGCTGTGTCAGGAAGAGAGCAAGTACCAGATAGAACATTTTATATCTGAGAGACTTATCTGTATAGCAGGGCAAACATTTGTTTACCAAACATTTGCTCTTTAAAGACCCAGACCCAAGTTCATTTCCTTCACTCAAAACACTATAGAAGCATCAGCTACCTGGTTGCCTTTCAGTTTCGTATCTTTGAGGGGCCCTGTATATATAAAATTAGAATTTGTTTTCTCTTAATCTGTCTTAGTCAATTTAATTATTAGACCAGCCACAGAACCTAGAATGAAAGTAGGTAAATGTTTCCCTCCCCTACACTATAAACTTAAAACTGCTCTAAAAATAAGTCTATTAATTAAAAAAAAAAGTACAGTGGTACCTCGGTATTATCAATTCATTATGCAACTCCTGACGAGTGCTGAAATCTACAAGTACCAAACGATGAAGCATTTCCTCTTGTGGAGCAACATCGTGACTCTTACAAGTTCTAGCAAGTATGATAAATCTGAAGCAAGCACTGAGTGCTAAAATGTTTTTTTCTTGTCAAAATGTGATGACTACAGAATTTGACAAGTTCTGAAGCTCATGAGTACCAAGGTATGACTGTATATGTACAAGAATGTAATGATGTTTAAAAATTCTGTAATAATTCTAGGCTGGTATATAAAATTTTACACACATCATACATATATACATGTACATAAAATAAACATAATTATGAAATAAACACATAAAACAGTGGAAGGAAATGCACCAAAACTTAACTCTAATAACCATTCTTTACTGAGAAGATAAGGGGATTAAATTTGGTTATCTTGTTTACTGCATTATCCAATATTTTTAAAAAGTAGGGAATATTACAGAACAGAACAGCCATGGGGATGTGAAGTCGTCGGCAGCCGTCTGTCTCAAGAGACGATGGTGTAGCTTCTTAAGAGTCTATCTGCACCGCCGAGAATGGCTGTGCAGTCCGACTCGGGAGTGACATGGTATCTGTCTCCTCCCGTGTTGGATCGACATCTTGTGATCACGCTGAAGCTACAGAGCCTGGGCAGGGTGATATGGAGGGTCTGCTGTTGCCCATGCAGCAGACCCCCCCTCTCTTCGCAGCTGAAGGGTCCAAGGGAAAGACGGAGTCAATACAGCTTGGCTTCAGGTGCGCAGCAGGAGTTGCCGGTGTTGACTACAACATCAAACCGCCTTAGGGACTCCGGCTCCGGATTTTCTGTCGGGGTTTACTCCCTTAGCCTTTCCCCTGAAGAGGTATGCCGCAAGGCAGCGGAGGTTTTTTGGAGTCAGAGTTTTCCTTCTCTGATGTGCCCTGACTGGAAGATCGAACCAGCGACACTTAGCTCGCAGGCCGACGCTCAATCCACTGAGCTAAACCAGCCAGGGCATAGTAAGCATTTTAATCCATTTAAAATTACCCATTCACACAGAAGGCACTATGTAAATATGTAAAAGGCACTATTCTAAGACTCAACATAGGAGATTACCACAACCCCAAAGAGCTCTCATTATCAGCAAGTGGACACTGACCTGCTCATCTGATGCTTCCTTATCTCACTGAATTACAGTACGTAATCATGCCATGTGCTCCATACTTACCTCTGCCCAGATTCTCCATGCTTCTCTTGCCTTCTTTACAGTTTCTTCATAGTCAGCTACACTAGCCTAAATTAAGAATTGGGGTGGTTGGGGCGGGGTGGGGATAACAAAAAAGAAATTAAAAGAATTAATAAAAAGAATCAGAGGGAGTCCTGACCAGTGAGGCTCAGTTGGTTGGGTGTCATCCCACAAAGCAAAAGGTCGCCGGTTCGATTCTTGGTGGGTACACACACCTAGGTTGGGGGTTGGGTCCCTGGTCTAGGCTCTCCTAGATTGATGTTTCTCTCCCTCTTTCTCCCTCCCTCCTCTTTAAAAAAAAAAGGTGGGGGGGTACAGGGGGTGATACTCTCCTAAGAACACACAGTTTATTTTTGGAAAAGAATTGGAAATCTTTGGGTAACCATAATAAGATTTGTGGTTTAGAATGATTTTCACAGCCTAGGCTTCCAAACACTCGCTGGAACCCAGGAAGACCCGTTAAGAGTCTAGCTGTGCTTTTTAAAACCTTGGTTCTCAAAGGAAGGTCCCTTAGCCTCATCTGGAAACAACACCTGAGGTGTATTAGAATAGCAGAATCTCAGCCTCCAGCACAAACTGAAGAGGTCAGAACCCTCATTCCATAAATTCCCAGGTGATTCAGAAGCAAGGCCTTAAAGGAACCCCCTCTCTTCCTAGTTTTCTATTGTGGTTCACTTTTTATAGGGCACATACACTTCCGCCCAAAGAGGGCACAGTTTCTCCCAAGAGATTCTTTTATTTTTAATAATTTATTTATTTGTTTGTTTGTTTTTAAAGAGAGGGGAAAGGAGAAAGAGAGGGAGAGAAACATCACTGTGTGGTTGCCTCTCATTCCCAGACATTCTTAAATGTCAATGAAAAAGAACGCATTGTTCTTTGACTTTCTAATTTGTATCTTTGACTTTCTAATTTGTATAGACTGCTCTAGGTCATGCCTATTAACTCTACATATGCTGTTTGCATGAAAAACAAAAGTACTTACCTGTCTGACTCTGGCGATTGGCTCATTGTTAGCAGGACAATAGGTCGTAATAACCTGAAAACAAAAAGATGACCACCATATGTAGAAAATGTAATCCCTTCCAAAATTGGAGGTACAGAGACGGTATGAGGGGAGAGAAAGAGGAAGAAGAAAAAAGACTAAAACACAATATCCACACTTGGAATCTTAACTTTTGTTACAAATAAGCCACTCTACAGAGCTTTTCATTTTGACCTAAACATTCAGAAACACCTTTCTGCAAAACCCATCCTTGCCATGTAAGTATTAGGTACTTTAACAAAAGTGTTATTTCAAATCTTTTTCCATTAACAACAGACCGAACTTCAGTTTTACTTATTATTCCTTCTCTCCCTTACTCTGGCTAGCCTCTAGTCAGAAGGTAAAATAGCCAAGGCCAAACTATGGGAAAGGACTGTGTCCACACCAACTGAAAAGGTCAATTAGCAACAAAATCAAGGCATATTTATTTTTAAAACTAGCCTTCAGGAGGAAATATTTTATCCAAGAACCGAATGATAAGATGCCATAAGGGAAAGCAAAAAAACAACAACAGAAAAACAAACAAGCAGGAAACTATTAATAGGGGGGTGCAGGGAGAGTATTAAAAGCACTTGCGTTTCCTACAGTCACCAAAAGGAAGGTGTTTCCTCTAACAAAGCAGGTTCATTATATAACACGCACAAAGTTTGTTGCATGTTATATAACATTTCCTTACAAAAGCTTTTAATGCAAATCTCAAAAAAATCTAGGTAACAATTACCTTATCTTTCTATCATAGTCTATAAAACGTTTTATTGAGCACAAACTGGGTGCTAGGCATGGTGTTAGGCTCTGGAATCTGAGAAATGCGGAAAAGCCTGTGAAAACCTGACAAGATTTCAGGAAGTCTGGGCTTGCAAACTCCAAAGGATTTCAGAAAAGAAGGCAATATAAAACTATGCTGTAGAACATTATCTGTGGCACATGTCACATCTGAGGAGCCACGATCACGAGCAAAATTAAGATAATTTCCACCGTTAAGCGTGCATTTCTCACTACAGATCACGTAACTCTGCCCCAAGGTAAGGTTTTAAGTAAGCGTGAAAAGTTTAACCCCAACCAGCTCCAAAATGACATCGAGTCGACTCTCCGCAGCACACCAGGACCTAAAACCTAGGCATATTTTTTAAGGGGCCCTACATGAGAAAACTTTTACTGTAGAGCATGGAAACTTCCCACCCAGCACAACCGCCTACAGCAGCAGTGGGGAGTCGGATTGAGCAGAGCCCGCCCAGCCTCCCGGAGCAACGTAAGCTGCGGAGATTTCCCAGGACGCCCGCGTACCTCTCCCCGGCCTCCCCAGCTTCCATTATACACTCCCTCGTTTTCCTCGCGGAGCCCCAGCTCCTTCAGCCAAGCATACTGGGGCTGATTGATGAGCAGAGTGGACATGAAGGCGGCAGGCCTGTTCCACGGTCCTAAGAGCTTGCTCCCCCTTGCAACGTGCACACACAGCTGGCGGTGTACGTGCCACATACTTAGCCCCCGACGCGCAACGCGCCTGCGGCCTGCGGAGCTGCAGAAATAGAGCCCCGCCCCCCAGCCTGGAGAGCCCATTGGGCAGGCCCGGCCCCGCCCCGGGACACGCCCCTCCACCGCCCAAGGTCTGCTCCGGTCTTCACCCTGAGCTTAACTTTGCCGTCTGGAACAAAGCGGGTGCCACAGGGAAGAAACGAGAGGGCGACTGCCACCTAGTGGAAGACGCCGGAAACCGCGGCACCAGCTAGACATTTCTAAAGTACAATAGGTTAGGCAGGGCTTCTCGGACTAGAATGTACATGTAATCACCAGGCCGTCGTGTTAAGTACACATTCTGAATCCGTGGTTCTGGGCTCGGGTCTGAGAATCGGCATTTCTAACCAGCTCCCTAGTGATGGTGGCGCTGCTGTTCCGTGGAATATCCAAAGGAGGAGTTTTGTTTGTTTGCTATTTGTTGTGGTGGAGGGAGGGAGAGGTTGTTTGTTTTCACTGCTTTGGTATATTACAAATTAAAGTTTTCTAATTAATGAATATGTTAAATTATGCTTCTTCCTTCTAAATATCCTACCTGAGAATATTCTTGCTTTTGAAGAACAAAGACAGTTTTGATCAAATTTCTTCATTCTCAATTGCTTCTATCCTTCTGCAATATCCTTTCCATCCCCCCCCTTTACCATCCCATTTCCCATCTAATTCCACAATAGTGGAGCCTACCGTACAGAGGGGAAATACTAACATCTCGATCACCATGATTTGGACATGAGTTAATACACACACTATCAAATCGATGGAATTAATAGGTGTTTCTGTGAGTCTCAACCTGTTTTTCAAAATATTATTTCTCACTACTTGACTGCAGCCTTTTGCATTGCAGCCAGACAGGAAAGTCACTTTGTGTTTCTATGTGAAGCCTACGTAGCCCTCCCCCGGTGTCTTTGCCCTTGCTGTTCTCTCCACCTGTCAAACACTTCTGTCCATCTCTGCATTCAAGCTTAAGCTTTATCTGTTTCACCCTTATGGCACAAATAACATCAGCAAATACTGGACATATATCAAGCATCTACCAAGAAACTGTAGTAAGTGCTGAACGATGCTTCTGTTTGTAAATGTTATGTTTTTATTTTTTTTAAGATTACTTATTTATTTTTAGAGAGAGGGGAATGAGTGAGAAAGAGAGGGAGAGAAACATCAACGTGTGGTTGCCTCTCACACGCCCCCAACTGGGGACTTGGCCTGCAACCCAGGCGTGTGCTCTGACCTGGTATTGAACCAGCGACCCCTTGGTTTGCAGGCTGGCACTCAATCCATTGTGCCACACCAGTCAGGGCCTAAGGTAATAGTAAAACAAGTTTGCAAAAATATGTTAATTGCAAAATTGGCTGCAGTTTAAATATACACTATCAGAGACTAAATACATAATTCTACCTCCATGCAGTGGAACACTAGGGAGTCATTAAAAAGGAACTAGGTCTTTGTATTTTCATATGTAGAGATGTCTAGGATAAATTGCTATTCTGTTTATTTCTTTAAAGCAGATTACACAATAGTAAGAGATACAAATAATAAGAACCACTTTACGTAAAAAATATATTCAATAAATATTTCTTGATCACCTATAATATACAAGCAGTCACTGGGCAGGACACTAGGGGAAACAACACTGAATATAACAGACATTTTAGTGGGAAACTCAAAGAATAAAACAAATACACATGTGACTGTTGATGCCATGAAGAAAATGAAAGAGTTAGAGAGTGACAATAGAGGTTCCTGTTTTGGAGTGGTTAAAGAAGCCTCTCTGAGTAGACAGCATTCAATCAGAAACCTGAAATGTGCAAAGAATGGGGTGTTCGGGGTGTTGGACGGGTCGGCCTGGCAGCGGGAACAAGTGCAAAGGCCTTGAGCCTGGAAAAAACAAAGATGCCTGAGGAACAACGTGGCCAGCACCACCGCGGCTGAAGAGCTGGAAAGCTAGAGGGGGCATAAGCTCGTGCCAGGGGTCCTGTTTGCCATGCTGAGGACCACCCTGGGAGCTGGGAGCAAGGCAGTGACCTCAGTAATAGCTTCCCAGGAAGCTACATGTAGATTGCGCAGGAGCAAGAATGGAAGTCGGACGTCCGGCATCCAGGTGAGGGAGTAAGGCAAGGAGGAATCCTGATCACCGCTAACCAAGCACAGATTTAGGTTTGCACGAAAACCGAGTTTGGAAGAGAACGCGCCAAAGTGATGGGGAAGCAGGGAATACATTTTCCTGGAGTAGTGCAAGTGACCAGTTTGTAGTGACCTTGCATATCCGCCAGCTTTGCGCCTGCATCCCAGCAAGACCCTCCCCCCACCCGCCCCCACAGGTCGCTGGGGCGGGAGCAGCCCCTGGGGGGGGGGGGGGGCGCGCTGGAGATGCCGCTGGGCGGACCTTCCCGCCGCCGCGCCGGAAGTGCTCTCCTGCCTCGGCACGCCGCGGGAACATGGCGCAGGAGACAGGCGACATGGAAGATGGACAGCTTTCCGACTCGGATTCCGACATGACGGTCGCACCCAGCGACAGGCTGCTGCAGGTGCCGGTGAGCGTAAAGGGAGGGCGGGTGATTCTGGGCTCGCGCGCGGAGCCCGGGCCGCGGGGGCGGCGACCTCGGGCCCTGAGCACCCTGGCCAGGCAGCTCGCTGGGGGGAGGGGGGACGCGGAGTGTGCGGCCTCTTAAAGGCAGGAGTGCGGCTGATTCTCTTCCGCCTACCCTGAGCTGCTCTTCATTTTCTAAACTCACCGAGTTCTCCCCCCCAGCAGTGCTGGGATGCCCCGGAGGGGACACCGCCCGAAACAGCATTCGGAGCTAATTTTCGCCCTGAGCATATAGGGAGCTTGAGGATTAGGAATGAAGTTCATTACCTGCTCAGGGGCCTGGTCTAACATATTCCCATCGGACCTAGATTTGTCAGGCGATAACGGGGCACCGTTTTCGTATTCGTGTCCCAGATTTCTAATGGGAGTTTGCCTTGATCCCCGTGCTGAATAGCAAGCTCTTTGAGAGGGCTTTGGTGCCAGGCTGGCCGCTGAGAATCCTAGCGCCGCCACTGGGGGACCTGGGGCAGGTTATTTAGCCTAATGCCCCCGTGTGTAGACTAAGAATGATAGTCCTACGCCATTGATAGGCTGGTTGTTAGGAGTCAGTGGAGCGTACAGCCTGAGAAACGTTAGTTGCCATTATGTATTTTTTGAAGATAGGAAGACTACCTAATGACATAAATCACCCCTACCATCATCTCTAGCAGGTGATAGCTCAACAGATACTTTAGTGTTCAGTACCAAAAGCAAAGGTGATACTTTTGCGTATAAATGATACCAAGGTATTTTGTTTTTCAATCTCTTTCAAGTTGTTCTACATAGATTGACCCACGACTTGGTAAACTTAATGCCATGGGCTCTGCTTTTTAAAAGTAGTATGTCACGGATTTCTACCCATAGTTGACTATCTAATCTGAAAGGTGTAAAGTCACAAAACTGAAAAGGAAGTTGATGTGTTTATATGAATGAAAAGCATCTTTGGAAAGAAAGAAATTCTATTTTAACTCCTAGTAACAATTAGTGTATATTTCATTTTCAAACATTCTGACAAAGACTGAAAATTTTCTAAAGGTGAGAACCGAGGGCTTTGGTAATTTTTTAGAAGGAGGACTTAGAACTAGGTTCTGCAATAGTTATAGAAATAAGACTTCATGCTTTTAAAATTGGAAATTCCATGTGGACCTTAGAAAAGTAGGGACTAAATTGGTTTCAGAGATATTTTTGAAAATCAGTTCTGCTTCGGAATGGTCCAGCTGAGTACCTAAATAATTTATTTTTAAATAGCACATGATGGGTGGGGTTGATGTGTTTTGCAGAATTGATTTACTTCCTTTCTCTTGCAGAAAGCACTAGGTGGGGAAAGTACAATCAGGCCCTTCCAGGGTGCTGCAGCAGCCTGTGCACCAGTATCCCATTATCGGACTGTTAAAGGTGTGGACTCAAGTGAAGAGAGTTGTTCTGATTCAGATGATGAAAGCTCTCTTTGGAAACGCAAGCGGCAGAAATGTTTTAACCCCCCTCCGAAACCAGAGCCTTTTTTGTTTGGCCAGAGCAGCCAGAAGCCACCTTTTGCTGGAGGGAGGAAGGTGAACAACATATGGGGTGCTGTGCTGCAGGAGCAGAGTCAAGATGCCGTGGCCACTGAACTGAGTATCTTGGAAATGGAAGGCACTATTGACAAAAGCAGACAATCCGAGACCTACAATTATTTGCTTGCGAAGAAACTTAAGCGGGAGTCTGAACATACAACAGAATTAGACAAAGAGCTAGATGAATACAGGCGAGATGGCATGAAAACAGGCTCAAAGGAAGAGGGAAATGGGCAAGGTCATCTCAAACGGAAACGACCTGTCAAAGACAGACTGGGGAATAGACTAGAAATGAACTATAAAGGCCGGTATGAGATCACAGAGGATGATTCTCAGGAGAAAGTGGCTGATGAAATTACTTTCAGGTGAGCATTTAAATTTTTAAGGAATGAACTCTATCTAGGCTTATTTGGTTGAATATATTTGAGTTTTATTAAATTTGGACACACTGATAGAATAATTCTGCAGACTTCTATGAACTTCTAAGCAACTCTTTCCACTTAAGTGCTATATATAGCTCTTCAGATAAAACCGTACCTTTTAAAATTGCGTGGGGTTTTTTTTAGTATATTCAAGTACTCATGGTTTTTGTTACATGATTGAGGCATATTGTACGTGTGATAATATTTACCATTTCAAGTGTTGATATTTTTGTAAATGTATTAGTTGTACAGCCCTTACTGTAAACCCTTTTAAAACATTTCCATCACCCCAGTAAGATCTCTCATACCCGTACGCCCATTTAAAGTTAACCCCTGTTTCCATCTCCAGAAAACTGCTAATCTACTTTCTGTAGTTATAAATTTGCACTTTCTGGACATTTCATATTAATAGAATCATACACTGCATGGTCTCCTGTGCCTGGTTTCTTTTATTTAGTGCAATGTTTTATTTATTGGGTTGGCCAAAAAGTTAATTTAGTTTTTTTCTGTAAAATTTTAAAAGACACATTTTTCATTTTCACTAATACCTTTATTGATTTAGATATTTTAAGTATGTCGGCTATCTCCCACTATTGGCTCCTAGTGGGTAGAGGCCAGAGGTGCTGCTTAGCATCTTCCAATGCATAAGACAGCCCCACAGCAAAGAGTTATTTGGCCAAAATGTCAGTAGTACCAAGACACTTGGCAAACCACTTTTGACATATTCGATCCATCACAGCATCTTTTCTGTACACTGCACAAATCTTTTTTTTGCACTTCAGTTGCATTTTTACCTTTCTTGAAATAATAAAGCATTATACATCAAAAATGTTGTGTATCTTTTTTCATCTTCAGCATTAAAATGGCTGCACAAATATTCACCAATTTTGATAAGCTTTTTAAAAATGCACACTAATATGACAACTGTCAAGATACAGTCTAACAAAATTGTTTCAAACGAAGTTAAAAACAACTAAGCGCCACTAGAGCCATCTTTTGGAAAAGAAAAAACATAATGGACTTTTTGACCAACCCAATATTATACACACATACGCATATCTATATTGAATGGCTGGCTATGCCACCTTTTGGCCACTCTGAATAATGCTGATGTGAACTTTCATATGCAGATCTTTGGACATGTATTTTCTTCCTTTCTTTTTAAAAAGATTTTATTTATTTATGTTTATAGAGAGGGTAAGGGAGGGAGAAAGAGAGGGAGAGAAATATAGATGTGTGAGAGATCCACTGATCGGTTGCCTCTCACATGCCCCCAGCTGGGGACCTGGCCTGCAGCCCAGGCATGTGCCCTGACTGGGAATCAAACAGGCAAATTTTGGTTTGAGGGACAACGTCCAGCTCATTGAGCCACACCAGTCAGAGCTGGACATGTATTTCCATTTCTCAGGTAAATACTTCTGAGTAGAATTGCTTAATGTAAATTATCATCTCACATATTTTCAACAACTTCACATTTTTTAAAACTTCATTAGCTCTAAATCACATATGAACAGTGACACAAGTTTGAAAACAAATATCGTTCAAGAGTAATATAGCTAGTAGGAAAACAAGTATTTACTTCCCAAGCAAGCCTGTCAACACTAGTACAGGTTTTTTTATATCCTGAGGAAGTTTGGAATTTGAGTAAACCAAAATAAACCAAAAGTCCTCACTTTATAGATAAGGAAACTGAGGCCCAGTAGTTGTGTAGCTTACCCAGAGTCACAAATTTAAAGAGTGTCAGACGTGGAACTAAAATTAAACTCTAGTCTCTTCGTTCCTAGTTTAATGCTCTTTGCCCTGCCTCCTGTTGAGAAGAAACACGGGAAGCCAGGTCTAGTTAGGGAGGTGGTAGGACTTCTGCAATATTAATCCTCCTTCATCTCTGTGGAGTGTGGGCTCCCAGTGCTTTTACCCCTGGGTGGTGAAGTGAAAGTAATAGTACCTGTTGCATAAGGTTGTTGAGAGAATTAACTGAAACAATGCATATAAAGTTCTTAGGATTGTGCTTATGCTGTAATAAGCCATTAGTAAATATTAGCTCTGTCCTTTGTTCTGAAGTAGGATGCCTGGGAGGGAAAAGTCCCATTCATCTTAACGCTCCCAGATATTTCTGAAGTTAGGAGCGCTAACTTTCAGGCTTAATAATTTAAAGCTAGTATATGTTTGTTTTACTCGTTTTGACAAAAGTGGACTGGTTTTATCTTTCGCTTTTAGGCTTGCATTCCTCTTGGTGGACATGCACATTTATTTTGAAATCACTGTAATCCAGTAAAGCAAAAAGGCCAGTTATGAGACTTGAGATGGAACTTTAAGGTTATTACTCCTTGGATGACCCAAGATAGGAATATTTCTATGTCATTGACCTCGAGGTTAAATATTGAAGATTTTGAAAGGCAAATGTTATTAGAATAGGATTTTAATTCTAGTTGAGGACTAAACTGAAGACTGAGGTAGATTTATTCAACTTTATACAACGAATAAAGAAGTTAATATTATTCTTTGTTTCTGATCAGGTTGCAGGAACCAAAGAAAGATCTGATAGCCCGAGTAGTGAGTATAATTGGGAACAAAAAGGCAATTGAACTTCTGATGGAAACTGCTGAAGTTGAACAAAATGGTGGCCTTTTTATAATGGTAAGACTAACAGCTTCATTGTTTCTACTTTAAATTGTGCTTCATGTGGTTTTTTACAAAATAAACTTGTCTCTGATTAAGTATTGTCTGTTTTAATACTTTCTTTAGAAGAAACATGTAAATTGCAGCCTGATAGTGTGCAGATAACACACTAACCTGGGAGCTCATAGTTTAAGAATATGGGTTTTGGAATTAGGGGGTCCTTGTTTTGAGTTCTGGGTCTGCAGCTTACTAGGTGTGAGGTTTGGCTTACTTATTTGGATTCTTGGAACCTCAGTCTCCTCGGCTGTAAAATGGGGATTAATCTTTTGTTGTGCAGATTGGATGAGGTGATGCATGTAAAGTGGTTATCACAATGCCCAGTACTTAGTTAGCAGTGGTGAACAGGAGTATTACTTTGGGTTCATGTAATTCACGCATTTTTGAAAATTGGTTCTTGGGGACAAAAAGAAAAAAAACTTATGTAAAAAGCACAACAGATACCTAGTATATCTATAGATCTGTGAGTATTAAAATTTCATGGGTGGTAAGGGTGAATAGGAAAAAAAAAAGTCCACTAGGCTACTGCGTCCGGGGAAGCAATAATGAAAAAAAGGTTGAAAAACACTTGACTGTTTCAGAATGGCAGCAAGAGCACTTCCAGCTGTGGCCAGATCACAGGCAGCAGCAGGTTAGCCCATAAAATGATTTTGCAGATCTCATATAATGCAGCTTTCACCTGCGGGTGAGGATGAAGTTTGAATGGCTTACTTCTTACTTGCTCCTCAGGAATCTGAATAGTAACATCACAAGAGAGTAAATCAATATTATGCTGTGGAAACCAATTAGAATTGATAGCATTGGCTGAGGAAAACTCTGTGAACATAGATTACTGAAGTCAAAACCAAAACAAATTACAATAGTCTTGAATGTACTGGCCCCCCTGTGTATGTCATTGTTAAGGTACTTTGATTTTCATTTAGCTGAGCACAAAGCTATAGGTTCATTGGTTTGTTTTTTTTTTTTTTAAGATTTTGTTTACTTATTTTTAGAGAAAGGGGAACAGAGGGAGAAAGGGAGAGAAACATCTATCAGTTGCCTCTTGTATGCATCCCAGTCCAGGGACAAACCCCCGCAACCCAGGCATGTGCCCTGACTGGGAATTGAACCAGTGACCCATCACTTTGTGGGACAATGCCCAACCAACTGAGCCACACCAGTCAGGGCGGTTCATCAATTTTTTAAAATTCTGTAGTAATGTAATAAGACTATATTCCAGTGAGCTAATGCAAATCTATTAAACGCCAGGAAGATGCAAGTCTGAATTCATTTTCTTTAGATGTATGCTGGTCACTGCTTTGGATACAGGAAGCTTATGCTGTGCTGGGGGTAGGAGGGAGTGGGAGAGAGATAGTCTATAAAAAACGAATCTAATATCTTCAAGTGTATTGGAAAGTGATAAGTGCTATGGGAAAAGAATAGATCAAATGTAGGTATAGAAGAGAGGAGGGCATGGCAGTTAAACTGGAGTGGTCAACGTGGACCTCATCACCTTAGGCATGTCCCTGTTTACCATACTTTGACCATTCATGGGTACAGTCGGTGCAGTGTATTCTTTCTTGTTTCTTTTTGTAGAATGGTAGTCGAAGACGAACACCAGGTGGCGTTTTCCTGAATCTCCTGAAAAACACTCCTAGTATCACTGAAGAACAAATTAAGGTAAAAGTGATAATAATATTCTTGACTTTTAAGATCCATAATAATTAGACTTCCTCTCAGCCTCTAGCTTCATTTTCTACTAATCTTCATCAACTGCTCTGCCTTAAATTGGCCAATTTTGTCACAATCTCATTTCCAGTGAAACTTGTATCTTTTGTAAAGTTCTGCCTCCTTTTTTTCTTTCCTTTCAGAGCCAAGATCAAGATTTCTTTTATGGCAGCTTTTCCTAATTTCTTAGCACATAATTATTTTTGTACCCTTCTATAATTTTTATTAATGGAAAAGTTTAAACATGCGGAATAAATGAAAGAATAATAGGATGAGTACTCATATATCTTCCACCTAGATTCAGGGGTTGATGATAGTTTGACATCCTTATTTTACTATACATTTTTTTTTTTTTTTGGTACCATTTGGAAATAAGTGACATTATAACACTTACCACTAATTATTTTAATAACCCTCTCTCAAATCCTACATAGCCATACCTAAAAGAAATAAAACAATTTTATAGTATCATTCAATTTTTTTTTAAGATAAATCCACTGAGAATAGTAATTTTTAAAAAGGAGCATTCTATAATCATGTGACTGTTCCATTCACATTGAAGCGCTCGAAATTGAGTTTTTTTAATTTTATTTTATATACAAAGAGCTAGCCATTCTGCAATAAGGTAGATGTCTCGAATGACCCAGTCGTGGGAAGTTCACTTAGACCAACTTAAAGAAGCCTGTATCTTTCGCATACTGATGGAAACACTGGCAGCACATATTAAGGCCATACTTCCGGATCAGGCCGTGCGGGTTTGAGCAGACGCAGCAAGAATGGAAACCGTGGCCGAATTTTCTCAGATGGCTCCGGTAGAGCTGCTGCTGACCCATCTTGCTCTCTTTTGGGCAACAAGGCAAAAGGTCATTCAATTTCTTAACCTTACTCCACTATCCTAAATTGTCCCAAGAATATGTTTTTAACCCTTTTCTCCCCCAAACCAGGATTCTGTCCAGATTTCACATTCCATTTGTTAAGTCTCTTGATCTTTCTAGTATCACATTTTCCTCTTTGATTTACACCATTTGAAGAGTCCAAGATGATTATCTTAAAGAATGTACTATAGACCTGATCAATGTGGCTAAGTTGGTTGGAGTGTCATCCCGTAACTGAAAGGTTGCAGTTTTGATTCCTGGTCAGGGCACATACACCTAGGTTGCAGGTTCAGTCCCTGGTCCAGGCGCGTACAGAAGACAACCAGTCGATGCTTCTGTCTTGCATCGATGTTTCTCTTTCTCCCTTCCACTCTCCAAAAGCAATGAAAAATGGTCTGCGGGTGAGGACTTAAAAAAAAAGAAGAATGTGCTACATTCTAGTGATTGTCTCCTTGTGGATTTTTGTTCATTTCTCTATCTCCAGTATTTCTTATAAACTAGAAGCTAGGCACTTCCTATCCTTAATCATTTTTGTGTTACTAGAATGTCTTATATGAGGATTCTATAATGTGGATGTTCTACAGCTCAAAATTTGTTATCTTTTAATTTGTTAATTAGGGAACATGATTTTCATTTTGTAGATATGATCAAGAGTTCTAACTTCTTATACTGGAAAAATGTGTACACGCAACACAGCTGCTGTATTTGAGAAGCGTATTCTCTGTATTATTAGAGTGGGTGATAAAAGTAATAGGAACATGTTTTAGTAATACTAATTACAATGCTGATGACATAAGTAAAAGCCACTTTTCTTGTGCTGATTGTGAGAATATTTTGCATCTGCTCAATGTTGTTTTCCTTAAATTTTCTGGCTATTCACTTTGAGTCACTTTTTAAAGATCTGTTATTGAAATTGCTACAGGAAATGTTACTGTTGTTGCACATTTGAAACCTGTAGTCAGTAACTGTTTTCTTATTGTAACAATTTTTTTGATAACATAAATTTATAACAATGTAAATTTCCTTAGAAGCACAGCTATGGAGTGGCAGAACAGTTTATGCTTTAATATTCTCCCACCTCCCCCAATATAATCCTGATAAATAGTGTACTTAGAAGGAACATTCTTTGTGGGTTTTCGTTTGATAGCAAAATGTCAGTCCTTTCAGAGAAATAGCATGATGTGATTAATGCAATTCTCTTAAGATTCAAAATCTGGGTTTTAATCTTAAATTTGCCATTTACAGATCACTTGCTGTCCCTTGGCCTCCATTTTCTCATCCATAAAGTGGGGACTTTAATATGTGCCCTGCCTATTAAACAGTGCTATAAAAGGATTAAATAAAATACCTAGAAAAGCTTTCTGTAAGTAACTAAACAAGAGGGAAGAAATAGCATTTATTCAACATTAGCCTGGCATTGGCCAAATATTTATATGGCTTAATCTATACCACAAGCTTTTAAAGTGGGTGTTGCCCTGTTATGCAGATAGAGTAATAAAAATGACATGTCTAGGATCACACAGAACACTGACTTCAAACCTATGTTGTTTTCACTGTATCACATTTCTTTAAAATTCAGTTTTTCTAACTCATTATAGAGAAGGGGGTTTTAATGTTAGGTTTTTATGTTAAACTACCAGAAACATTGCATTTTAATGACATAAAATAGAAATATTTAGAATATGTAATAGAGCAATGTTGAATTATAGGTACATTCTTTTTTCAGGGAAGGGGGAGAAATATCAATTTACCATTCCACTTATTTATGCATCATTGGTGGTTTTTTGTGTGTGCTCTGACTGGGGATGGGGCCCACAGTATCAGTGTATCGGGACAATGCTCTAACCAACTGACCTACCCAGCCGTGGCCTTTGGGGGCATTCTTAAAAGGACTGTGCTGTAGCCTCTATTTTTGTGAAACAATTTTAAGGAAATGAAAAAATGCAATAATACTGAACTTTTTTAGGAGGTAAAATACAATTTCTAAAGAAAAAGAGGCATGCAGCAATAGATTGGGATGTAAAACACCATACTGTTACCAATGATTTGGTCATTAGGGATTATAAATGTTTGGGCTTTTAAGATTTTTTTCCAAGTTTTTCCAAATTTTGTGTACCTTTGTTATTAGAGGAAAAGACCTGAAGGCAAATAGAATTTTATTGTAGGTAAATTCATATGCCCCCCAAATGATGATGTTATTCTAATCGCTATATTGCTAAAAATCATCAGAACTAAGCTGAATGGGTTTGCTTTCCCTTTTCCCATTTGATTTTGTTTTGTATGTGACCTTGTACTTTTAATTTTTGTTTTAGAAACTGCAAAGTTTGAGAAGAAAAAAAGCAAGAATAGTTAAAGTTAATTTCTTTTTAATAAAGAAGCACAGCTATAATGATCTCCCTCTGTAAATAGTAAATAGTTCAGGTTCATACCTCAGAGTTAAGTATATAGAGGCATGAATGGGAGGGAAAAGATGCTCTCAGGTTATCTGTTGTTTGCATTTGTTGGAACAACTTAAACAGCGAGTTACAACAATATTTCTTTGGGCCATCCCCCGAGTCTATTTCAGTTTATAACCCATGGAAGTGGCTTGCCATATTATGAGTGAAAGGAGACCTCGTAATTTTACTTAGTGTTGCCAAGCATTGTACTACTTGAAATTGTTTTTGTCAAGATGCTTGGATATGCTTCCACATAAAATGTAGCTTCTACTTGTAGCTTCTGTCTGTCCACTTGAAGGTAAGCAGAGGGTTGAAAAATTGTGAATTACCACATTTTTGTGAACGAAATGTAATAGGGTTTAAGTATATGGATTTGGAGAAATTATATATGAGTTAAGAGTCTATACCTTCACATGTTAACTCTGTAATCTTGTGCCTCACTTTACTCATCTGAAAAGAAGGATAATACCCACCTCTTAAGGTTCATGTGAGAATGTGAAACCTGTAAACTTCTTTGCATAATTCCTGGCATGTAACAGTGCTCATTCAGTAAATGGCAGCTAGCCTCATTTTCCGCTTAATTCGCCGTTTTTGTCCTTCCAGAACTTTTTTGCCACTTAAGTATCCTCTTTCTTCAGCCTCAGTTCCTCCTCATTTCTTTAGCAAATACTTTAATTCCTCCTCTTCATTAAAGCACTCATATTCTGAAGCTTTCCCTTATCCCTAACATCAGGGTTCCTTACTTTTTCCTCTGCTAATTGTGAGCATAAATTTTAGGAGAGGGCCCATTGTGTGCATTAAAAATATAGCAGGGACTGGCTCAGCTACAGCTTTTAGGAGTCCCTTCCCAGAAGATGATAGGGTGTCAGTGTGTCCTGCCTATACTAGCCGCTGTTTGAAACCTTTGAACTTCCTCTGTCTTAGCAAAGTCATTTTGGCCTTCTCTTTAGATCCCTGACCTTCTTGTTTTGGTACCCTCTGAAACCGCATTACCTATCTATGTCAAGGTTCCCAGATGTTATTTTATGTTCTCCACATACTATTTTAATGTAATGTATTTTCTACCTGAATAGTTCTTATCTACTGATAGTTTTTGCCTTTCAGAGGACATCTGGCAACACCTACAGAGATTTTTGCCTACCACAATTTGGGGGTTAAATGGGTGTGTGGAGGTGGGTAGAGGTCAAGTATGCTACCAAACAGTCTACAGTGCACACAGGCTGCCACGCAAAGAATTATCTGACTCAAAATTTCAGTATCACCAAGGTTGAGAAACCCTATATTAAAAGAATCTCACATTGTCATACTATAAAATCCTTATTCTGCATCCTGGAATGCATCCCAGTGCTGACTGTTATTTTTGTGCCTTGTGATAAAAGTTTTTGATGAAGATTTACATTGTCACATGTGAATTACAGTAATGATTTTTAAGGGATAGAATTGTTCTTTCATTGTGTAGATTATATTATCATATGTAGTCACACAATTCAGGAATGGCTAGGTTTCTTAGCATGTGCAATCACGTATGGTTATGATGGTATTTCAAATTAAATATTTATTCCAAAGACTTCTGTTTTGTGATGAATTATATTTCATTTAAGTCCTAAACAACATTATTTTTCTACTGTCTCTTTCCATTTAGAAATATTTAACTAGAGATGATGTGTTATGGCATAATATGCATGGGCCCTCGACCTAACACTAAGTTGAGTTTGAGTTTTAGCTTTATCCTCTTCTTGCAGTGGGGGTTTATTTAATATCTTGGTCTCTGTCTAATTATGAGTCTAATAATAATGGCTTGTTTTGTGAGAACTGGAGATAATGTAAAGAGTCTGCCTGGTAACAAACTTGTACTAAATGGTAGTTCTTATTTCCTAAAGCTGTTCCTTTATTGTAGGACATTTTCTACATTGAAAATCAAAAGGAATATGAAAATAAAAAAGCTGCTAGGAAGAGAAGAACACAACTGTTGGGGAAGAAGATGAAACAAGCTATTAAAAGTCTAAATTTTCAAGAAGATGACGATACCTCCCGAGAAACTTTTGCGAGTGACACTAATGAGGCCTTGGCCTCTCTCGATGAACCACAGGAAGGACATGGAGAAACAAAGCTGGATGCGGAGGAAGCCATTGAGGTTGATCATTCTCACGATCTGGATATTTTTTAGTACATTTTGAGGAACAAACCTTTCTAAATAATATTGTAATAAACCATTTCTGCTGAATTGCTTTGTTTAACTTTGCACTGATAAACGTGGAAATCTGGAGAGAAAGACCTGTATTCTTGTTTTAAATACAATTGAATATATGGTGAGACGGACGCAATTGAGAGAAACATTTAGAATTTTTCCTCGTGTCGGACAAAATACTTAACAGTAGCAGAGCATTTAATTTCTCAGTCTGTTGCATGTGCTCATTATAACTAACTGGTAATCAGTTTTGTCCAGGTCACCATAACACGCTATTCCAAAGTGTGTTTTCTTTTCCTGATTTGTCTTTGCAATGAATGATGACTGTTCTCAAAACATTCCATTAAAAGATCTTAATAAGACACATTAATTGTCCAACTATTTATTACGAATGCATACAAATTTAGTTTGTGTTCTAAAAACTCTTAGGCTCTTTAAAGGATAATGGATTAAAATTCAAATAGGTCTATATTGATGGTTGTTTCCACTCATTTATCCAGAAATAAATAGAAGTTCTTCAAAGATGTATTGATTCATAACTTTAACTTTGTTTTGTCTTTTTTTTTTTTTTTTGTCTTTTTCTTTTTTTGCTGTTTTTAATTTAACTTTATTTTTGACTTACCAACTTGGTCATGCTAAATACTGAATGTGATCCATACCTGTGGAATTACCATACATATTTAAAAATTTTTTCAATGGTGGCCTGCCTAAGACTGGTTTACCTTAATGTTAAGGAAGTATTAAAAATGTCACAACTGCATGTGTTTTCAAAATATTCATTTTTATTGAAGGAAGAATAAGCCTTCTAACGGTAGGTTACTTAAGATGTTCCAGGAGTTGACTATAGTTTACAAAATAAATTAAGCAAAAATATGTAGGATGAGATTACAAACTGTTCTTTACAGACAATGTACTTGAACTCAGTAGTTCCTGAAATACAGTCATTGAAGTTGGATTTAAGTGGGAAAATGAGAAAAATGGTTATTGATTGCAAAAATAAAATTAGTTTTGGCAGTCCTTAATGAGAGTCAAGTGACTCTTTTTCATCTCAAATATGCTTTCATGAAATTATAACCAAGGAAAGAAAAATATTTTAAATAAGTAACTGGATGTTGGCCCTGAGATTATGAGAGGTGATTTTGAAGGTATAGTACATTAGGAAGGATAATCATTCAGAAATCTGAATGCCACACACGTAAACAATGCTGATTTTTCTAGTGAAAGTTATGGTTTTTGAAGAGCATTAATGCCTGAGAGGCTACATCATTAAATGGATTGTTCCTATCCCCTCCACCCCCATCACCCTCCTGGTTCATTTTATTCAAGTTCTTTCCTTAATATTTGGAAACCACACAGATATCTGGCTTGTATTGCATCCTCATATTACATAGAGAAACCAGCGGTTCAATATTTAAAGTTCCTAAAGTTGTGTCTATTAAAACTACTTTTTTCTAAACCTCTATGTATCCAGATCTAGGGATAGGTATATAAACTTGCCAGGTTAAGTATTAAGTTAACACTCAACGAGCCATTCAGGTCATTTTGCAATGATTCTTTGCTCAGCCTAACATTTTTCCTACTTGCTGCCTAATAGGATTGACAGTAATAACCCCCCACGTCTCTTTTGGTCATCCAGGTGCCCATCCTCACTTGTAACTTTTCTTTATTAAAATGAGTCTTTGGCTCTGGCTGGGTAACTCAGTTGGTTAGAGCGTCATCTTGATATACCAAGGCTTTGGCTTGATCCCTGGTCTGGGCACATACAAGAATCAACCAGTGAATGCATAAATAAGGAAACAACAAAATCATCGTCTCTCCCTTTCTCAATCAATAAATTTATAAAGGAGTGTTTGTAATCAAAAATACAATATAACTCAAATAGGGGGTAAAATGGATTGGGTTGATTTGGGTTTAAACAAATTTGATTTACCTTTTTAAAGTGTGTTTCTAATTAATAGTTGGCTTAACGTAAATGGGACACATTGGCCATGTGCAATAAATATATAAAGAGGAAAATGAGGGGCCAGTAATTGGAAGACATCAGGAAAGGGCACGATGCTATCTGGGCTTTCAGATAAGGAGCCTGTCACAGCACTCAGGATGCTGATTGTTGCTCACACAAAGAACTTAGTGCTCCTCGGAGCCTGCTATATCCTAATTTCTAATGCCACACAGCAGACATAAGTAAACCAGGTCTTAAGCATAATCTTAGTTTAAGTGTCTCTTCAGAAAGCATCAGTAATTTATGTTTTAAAGCTTAGTACTCGGCTTAGAAACATAATGTACCCCACCCCCCACACACACCCAAAAAAGATCAAATAAAAGCAGAAACAATATCAGGGCTTAACCCTTTCAGAGAGCCACTGGACAGCCAGTATTTTTACTAATAACTTCATTTGAGCTTTCAGTGGTAGTTGATACAATTATCTTTTTTTCCTCTAATATCAGCAAATAGCAATATTTAACAAGATAATGCTCTAAAGATATAGTTGTTAGTATTAAGTAAGAAGTTATCTGCTACTTTGAGACTGGTCACCACTGGAAATTGCTTCATTTCATATTCAGCTACTTATTACCTAGTTTTTAAAGAAATGTAGAGCTGCTTTCAATAGCTAGAAACACTTAATGTGTGAGCACGCTATCTTTAAAATAGCCCCATATACAATTTCTAAAACAACATTTGGAGCTCTATCAGTCAGATATATAGACTAATGCTCTGTTTATCAAGCATAAGGATTGTGGAGCTTCCCTCAAGCTACTAAACCTTTTACAGAATTAAAAT
Source organism: Furipterus horrens (assembly GCF_987537825.1). NCBI lineage: Eukaryota > Metazoa > Chordata > Mammalia > Chiroptera > Furipteridae > Furipterus > Furipterus horrens. Next base: position 90,173,442 of record NW_028327175.1, read on the forward strand.
GTTGCATTTTCCTGCCCTGTAGATTTTACTGAAAGATTTCAGAAAAAGGCACTTTTATACTAGAACACCAGTGTATTTTGGTGTATATTCATATGAAGTTTTAAATGGGAATTTTTAAGTCAGGAAACTTCCTGCTTCCTCATTTGGGTGTTCTTCACCCCGCTCCCTCCCTCCCTTGTTGAAGATGAGGCTGTTTCCTACAAATTGTGTGAATAGAGAGAAAGGAACCAGAACTCCAATATTAGCCAACATATTCTGAACTGTTTTCAGTTCTACAGTTTATATCCTAGCACTCAAAATTCAGGGTGAAGTTTTAACAAAAGTGGTATTTAGTCATACTAAATACTGATAGTATTTTTATCTTATTAGTCAAAGTAAACCACAGGCATTTTTGGATATGTGCAAAAATTGAGAGATATGGTGATTCAAACCAATATTTTGCTTTAGAGAATGTTTCCTAAGCATAAATTTATCTTCCTAATTATGTTTAAGCAAATGTTCAATTTTATTTGCATTCCTTGAGAATGTATTTAGAGGGAAAAGCAATCCAGATGTGTATCTAAATATTAGAATCCAATCAATGATTTTAAAATTTCTTTGGATAACTCAGAATGAATAATTCAAATATAGATAAATGAGAGTTGGCAGTATATTAGTGATAATTTTGTATTTTTCAGAAAAAAAATTAAAGCAAATTTCTCTTTCTCTTTTTCCTTTTTATTGTAATGACCAGCCTTTGCCATTTCATTGTTACTGAGATATATTTTTAGAATAAAATTTTGTTCTCCAAGAAAACAAAAAAGAAGGGGTATAAAAAAAGCCACTGAAAATAGCTCTCAGACCTGCACTTTTCATCAGCTGCAAATTGGTTGCTATGAAGTGAGCAGGACATTGTTGCCTGAGGCAGCGCTGTCATCATAATTAGACTAGTGGGTGAGTGAAGTTCCAGATGAGAATTCCCATCCCTCCTGGTGGTGATGGCTTCAGGAAAAGACACTTGCCCTATCTCACCCAAACTGGCCAACAACTGCTGCGATGAGGAGTCATACAAACATGATAATCAGTGAGTACTGAAGGGTTTGCGGGCTTGGTTTTCTTGTTTGTTTTGGTTTTGGTTTTTTTGAAGGCAATAATGGTGTGCTTCCCCTGGTATCTCTATAGAAAACTTTATGTCCCAGAGGGAAACAATGTGTGTGTGCAGGGAAAAGAAAGTCTGGCCTGAGTGTAGAGCATGTGGTAAATTCAGAAGCTGCATTAGCTACTGTTGTTTTGTGACTAGCCAGAGATTCCTTTAGGCGATGGGTAGGCCTGAGGCAAATCATGGTGCTCTGCCTTCTCTCTGACAATCTGCTTAAATTGAACATGGTGAGCAAATTGTAAAGGACAGCAGGCGGTTGGGAGTACAGACACCCAAGCCTGACTCTTGATCTTGGTGATACTTAGGGATTCAATGGGTTGGTTTTCTATCAGGTGAGCTTCAAACAATGGCATCTGTCCTGCAGATGCGGGGGTCCCAACATCATGGGCAGGACACAACTGCTCCACTCCCTAGAGCAACGCTAAAATGATTGTATTGAACTCACAAGATAATCTTTTTTCTCCTGGCCTTCCCAATCTTCAGTTGTAGTGAGGTTCATTTGCCACGGTTTTCATTAAAGCAAGGGATGATCCCAAGACGTTACATTATGCCTTGGAAAGAGAGTATGGAATTCAGGAAGGTGAATCTGAAGGTAATGTCTTATAAATAGTTATAAAAAAATACTATGCTATTTAATATGAATAGACATAATAATTATACAAAAACTATTTTAAAGTTTGTACTTTTCCCAGCTTTATTGAGGAATAATGGGCAAAAGTAATTGTATATATTTAGAATGTACAATGGGAGGATGTGATATACATTGTGGAATGATTGCCAGGATCATGTAATTAACATATCCATCACCTCACATAGTTATATTTTTTTCTTTTGGTCAGAATGCTTAATGCTCAGCAACCTCCAAGTACACAATGCCATATTATTCATTGTAGTCACCATGCTGAATATTAGGTCCTCAGTACAGACTCTTCTTATAACTGAAACTGTGTACCCTTTTACCTACATCTCCTCATTTCTAAGCTCCTCCCAGGTTTTGGCAAATACCATTCTATTCTCTGACAATAATATTTGATGCACTTACACATAAACTTGCAAACCAAAGTTAAATAGCAATATCTGGTCAAGTAACCCAATTACTAACTTAAAAATACACCAAAAGATTTTAGAACTCTGTCTACCTTTTTCTCCACACAATTAAGAAGCTCATCAGAAGTAGGGCCCATTAATATTAAAGCTACAGTACAGAGCATGTATTTTTAAAGTTGTACTGCATATTTAGGTTGAGAGCTATGGGAACAGTTGGGCTAGATTTACAGATAAGACTCATTGCCCATTCCATGCTCCTATTCAGTTGGTAGGGTCAAAACATTTTCCAAATTCAGATTGACCATTCACTCGTTAAAAGGTAAATTGTTTCTTGCCCTGGCTAGTGTAGTTCAATATATTGAGTGCCGGCCTGCGAGCCAAAGTGTCGCTGGTTCGATTCCCAGTCAGGGCACATGCCTGGGTTGCAGGCCGGGTTCCCTGTTGGAAGTGTGGGGGAGGCAACCACACATTCATGTTTCTCTCCCTTCTTTCTAAAAATAAATAGTATAACCAGACTACAAGAGGAGATTCCAAGTTAGGATTCCTAGAAAGAAATGTGTATCAGTAATTTGCAAATTTCTAATAGATAAGCAATTAATGTTGAATAAGAATATGACACTTCTGGCCAGGATGGAGGCCTAGACAGACATGCTGCGTCTCCCTCCACAACTAAGAAGGAATACAACTACCTCAAAACTAGAAACAACCAGAAGTTCCAGAAAATCAAGCTGCATGGAAGTCCAGCAAACAAAGATATAAAGAAGAAATACTCATCCAGACAGGTAGGAGGGGCGGAGCCAGGGCGGAGAGGACTCAGTGTGGTGGTGGTGGTGGCGGCGGTGGCAGCAGCAGCAGCAGGAACAGGAACAACAACAGCAGCAGCAGCAGCGGCAGCGGCAGTGGCAGGTCAGCAGAAAGTGCAGTCACATGTTTTAAAAAGTCAGGAAGGACACCTGGGAAGCGTTTCCAGCTCCTGACCAGACCCTGCAAATCACAGTCCCAGAGCCAGGGAAAATCAAGCCTCATTGCTTCTGACTGTGCAAACCTGTGGGGGTTGGGGCGGAGGCAGAAACTGCTGGTCTCTCAGCAGAGTCCACTTGTTTAAAGGGCCCACATGGTCCTAGAATGTCCACAGACCCACCCACTCTGGGAATGACAGGCAGGGCAACAGCTTGAGAGGTGCCAGTAGAGTGGGAGAAGTGCGTGGAAAAGGGGCCAAGTGCTGAGCAAGTGGCATTGTTCCCTCTCTGACCCCTCCCCAACACACAGCGCCACAACGAGGTGAAACGGGTCGCTCTGTACTGATGAATACATAAAGCTCTGCCCCCTATAACATAAGAGGTGTGACAGCCCTTGCCCAAATCACAGAGGCAAACACAGAAAGATGAGGAGACAGAGAAGTACAACCCAGAAGCGGGGGCAGATCAGGTCCCAGTGGCACAATTAAACAATGAGCAGATAGCACGCCTAACGGATGAGGAAATAGACAACTTAACAGAAGCACAGTTTAAGGCATTGGTGATTAGGATGCTTACAACTCTAACAAAGGTTAAACAGGACAGGGAAAGAATGAAGGCTATCCTGGCTGAAATGAAGGAAAATCTGTATGAAACAAGTTGTGAAGGAAAAGAACCAGTGTTCAAATCAACAAATTGGAACGTAATGAAGAAACAAACAATCAACCAGTATAGAAGGAGGAAATGAGAATTAGAAGAAATGAGGAGAGGCTTAGAAACCTCTGGGACAGCTATAAACATACCAACATCAGAATCAGGGTTGCCAGAAGGTGAAGAGGGAGAGCAAGAAATTGAAAATCTATGTGAAAAAATAATGATGGAAAACTTCCCTAATTTGGGGAAGGAAATAGACATACAAGTCCACGAAGCACAGAGAGTCCCAAACGAACTAGACCCAGGGAGAACCACACCAAGACACATAATCAAAATGCCAAAGGTTAAGGATAAAGAGAGAATCTTAAAAGCAGCAAGAGAGAAGAGGAGAATTACTTACAAAGGGGTACCTATAAGACTGTCAGCTGATTTCTCAAAGGTAACTGCAGGCAAGAAGGGACTGGCAGGAAATATTCAAAGTGATGAAAAGCAAGGACTTACAACCAAGATTACTTTATCCAGCAAAGATATCATTCAGAATGGAAGGGTAGATAAAGTGCTTTCCGGACAAGGTAAAGCTGAAGGAGTTCATCATCACCGAGCCATTATTATACAAAATGTTAAAGGGACTTATTTAAGAAAAAGGATATCAAAACTATGAACATTAAAATGAAAACAGTACCACAACTATCAACAACAGAAGCTAGGGAATGGAACAAAGGTAAACTAATCAGACAACTAGAGTGGGAACAGAATCATAGGTATGGGGAGCATGTTGGGGGAGGGCAGCTGGGAGGGGGCAGGGGGAGAGGGAGGGAAATGGTGCAGGAATTAAGAAGCAAGGTAGGAGGGTGGGGAATAGACAAGGAGATATTGAGAAGAGATTTATGCACAACCCATGGACATGGACTAAGGGTGGGGGACTGCTGGAGGGAGGGGGCTTCCTGGGTGGAGGGGAGCAAAGAGAAAAGAAATTGGGACAACTGTAACAGCATAATCAATAAAACATACAAAAGAAAAATATATATACTTTGCCAAGACAGAGAAGAGATGACATTATAAAATATGACTATTGTATAATGTAAAAATATATATCCTAAAAATATAGCTCAATTATTTTCTTATAAAATGCACACATACAATGTAATAAATCTGCCATTTACCCTGAGATAATTATTTTATATGTATTTTATGTGATATTTTGATAACAAAGATAAAACTAAGGAAATGAAGACAAATAACAGACTCACACATCAAATTTATATGATTATTAAGACTTTCTACAATCTTAATATTATATTTCAACAATACTTAATAAAGTATTTCATGTACTTGAGCGACTTACTGAGTCATTTTCAATGTCCTAACTAGCTTTAGCGTAGTGACAATATCAGTACTGATTTTGTCTTTTTCATTTACTGGAACTACAGGGTGTAAACTTCAAGTTGAAGTCGATAATGAAGAACTGTTCTTAGTGCATCAAAACATTTTTTATTCTTAAACTTACTCTGTAATTCAGCATAATTTTTCATAGCTATTTCACTTTTACAATTTAGTTGACAATTTTCCTAACAATTTTTTAAATGTAGTTAGCGACTGGTATACAGAACATTCTACCTTACAGAGTAAAAGTGAAAATTAAATAAGAATTAAATGAAGCGAAGGTACACTGAGTAAATGCTAGCTGTGCTTTCCTTCCATTTATTTTCACCATTCTTCCTACGCAAGATTATATAACTATTTAACAACATGAAAATGAAAACACAGCATAGCAGAAATGGGACTGCATCCCAAGACCAGGCCAGGATACTGTTATTCAGCAGTATTGAAGACTCCGAGAGAGATGTATACATAAGACAATCACCTCAAGGAGCTGTTATTTATCCAGCCACAGTGACAGGAGCAGCAATGTGCTTTACATCTATTGAATATACTTAACAGTTGGCAAAAGTCTTTCCCTCACATGAATATTTTATTCAAAAGTCAAAGAACCCTTTAATAATTTCTATTTTATTTCTGAGAAAACTCAAGTCTCATGGGGGTGACTTGTACAAGGTCACATAGCAGTGAAGTTAAAGTTCAACAATCTGATTCCAGGTTTATCTTTTTTTTTTTTTAAAGTTCATAATATGTCTTTATTCTTTACTTATAAGCATTTAATTTGTCCTTCAAAATGGAATTATAATTGTTAACTGCTTTTCTCAGACATGTCGCTCATATCCGAGAGTGGAAGACTTTAGCCTTACACATACAAGGGGAGGAGGGGATGGTTTTAGTTTTTAAATTTTATTTTATTTTTATTTTAGAGAGATGGTAAGAGAAGGAGAAAGAGAGGGAGAGAAACATCGATGTGAGAGAGAAACGTCAATTGGCCCCCTTCCATATGTGCCCCAATCTTGGGACCCAACCAGAAACCCAGCCTTTTGTCGCTACCGGTGATCTTTGTGAAGGACGACCAACCAAAGGAGCCACATGGAACAAGGCAGAAGGGGATGATTTTAACTGCTAACATCATCCTGCAGTTACATTATTGCATAAAACTTCCAAGTTGGCTGTTCTTCCAGATGCTCTCTTCTGATGGATATAGTAGCTGACAGCTTGATATTTACACATTCCAAACAGTGTCTCTACTTCATTCATAAATTTGCAGAGGCTCCTGTAGCACCACACCCCCTTCTGTCATAGCACTCCTTAGTCGCTTCATCTTTTAAATACGCACAGGAAAACAAAAATACTGAGTCTGATCTGCCTCCCACAGAATCACTGCCTCTAAGCATTGTTCTGCCAGCACCTGGTTCTACTCTCACCAACCACCACATTTTTTGTACTGTAAAGGTGCTTTTAATAGTCCCAAAGTAGTGGATGTAGAAACTACAACCTGGCCATTATGATGCTCAGCAAACACTTCTATATAGTGCTAAGTCCTTATAACTCACAACCTGTGCCAGAACCCACGGGAGAGCTACAGTGTCCCCCGACCCTGCTCTTTCCTGGCCACAGCTAAGAGCTCCAGATTCTAGGGGTTCCAGTTGGTGAACCCTGGGGCAACAGCTTCATTTCCCAAAGGGTCTGCTTCAGGCTTCACCTCTGGCTTGGAACTGGTTGAGAGCGCTTTGAACCCACAGCTGGGAGTCCTGTAAACTGAAAATAACTCCCAGAATTGTGATCTAAGTGCCATGGCTAAGGGGATTATGGGCAAAGCCAAGGGGAAGCTTTGCCTCCTTTCCTCACCTGTGACCTCATGGCTCGCTGGCCACAGCAAGATTAATTCCTGTAGGTTTATCTTTATAGTCTGCAGTACACAGCACTCTTCCTGGTGATCGGAAGACTCTGGTGAAGGAGCATTGATTTTGAAGAAGGGCCGTTGCTCTGTCCATTAGACTTTCCTTCTCTACAGGGACAGTTAAAAAAAATACCAGATAACTTCCAGTCAAGATGGCGGTGTAGGCAGACATGGCCCGCATCTTCACAAACCACATCAAAACTACAACTAAAATACAGAACAACCATCACTCAGAACCATCGGAAATCAAGTTGACTGGAAGACTGACAACTACAGAATTAAAAACACCACATCTTTCCAGATTGGTAGGAGGGGCACAGACATAGAATGGGCTGGTCTCTCACCCACATGCAGTGGTTAAAAATTCGGGAGGACTATCTCAGGAGCAAGAAGTCCCAGCCCCACACCAGCCCCCCCCCCCCCCCCCAGCCCACGGTTCCAGTGCCAGGAAGATAAGTCCCCACAACTTCTGGCTGCAAAAAACCAGTGGTGATTGAGTTGGAAGAAACAGCTGGAGCTCCAAGTAGTTCCTCAAAGAATCCGAAAACAGACTCCCCTGCTCAGACTCACCCCCTCTGAGCTCCAGCACCAGGGTAGCATCTTGAAAGGCACCAGTGGTATACAGGGAGGAACTGAAGTGTATGGCAAAAGGGAAAGCAGAGGCCATTGTCCCTTTTCTAAACTTTCTCCCCACAGAGCTGGCAAGCTTGTACCATATCTGAGACTCCACCAACTTGGATAACATTGTTTGACCACCTTGGAGATTCCCAGACTCCACTCTGCTCACTTTATGGGTCCACCAAGCTGCTTTTCCATATGAATGGCTGGTCTTGATTTATGCTTCACAACTTCCTAAATGCTCTCAAACAAGCAACAGCTGGCCTCAGTGAGGTCCTGGCCTGGCACTAGCAGCAGCCAGCTTAGATTCACAACTTGGCTTCACCTGGGAATCTCCAAGCCCAGAACAAGTAGCAGCCATCTCAGATTGCTTTATAGCTCAGGCGGGGTGGCCCCGGGCAAAACACAGGCAGGGGCTGACCTTGGCCTACACCACTCAGGAGACCCCAGGACCAGTATACCCAGTGGACAGCTACAGGCCACACCAGAGTACCACCACCCTGCCCGTGTACAGCTGATCCTCCATGGAGAGTGGAGGTTGGTGGTAAGTGGTTACAGCCAGTCCTTGCAGCTGACTGGCCTGGATCAATCCCTCCCACTGATCTTCCAACAGCAGCCAAGGCTCAGCTACAAGAGGAGGGTGTCGTCAGCTCACATGAAGGGTACATCTTGAGTACCCAGCTTGGGTGATAAGGGAGGCTGTGCTACTGCACCCTATAGGACACCTATTACATGAGGCCACACTACCAAGACACGGAATCAAAGCAGCTCTACCTAATACATAGAAATAAACACAGGGAGGCTGCCAAAATGAGGAGACAAAGAAACACGGCCCAAATGAAAGAACAGATCAAAACTCCAGAAAAAGAGCTAAACAAAATGGAGATAAGCAATCTATCAGACTAGAGGTCAAAACGCTGGTTCTAAGGATGCTTAAGGAACTTAGTGAAGACCTCAGCAGCATAAAAAGATCCAGCTAGAAACAAAGAATATACTAGTTGAAAGCCCTGGCTGCTGTGGCTCAGTGGATTGAGTGTCAGCCTGTGAGCCAAGTGTCACTGGTTCGATTCCCAGTCAGGGCACATGACTAGGTTGCACATCAGGTCCCCAGTTGGGGGTGCAAGTGAGAGGCAACCACAGAGTGATGTTTCTCTTCCTCTCTTTCTCCTTTCCCCTCTCTCTAAAAATAAATAAATAAACAAACAAATTATTTTTTTTAAAAAGAAAATATACTAATTGAAATAAAAAACAATTTACAGGGAAACAACAGTAGAGTGGATGAAACCAAGAATCACATCAATGACTTGGAACAAAAAACAACCAATCAGAACAACAGGAAGAAAAAATAATCAAAAAAAAAAAAAAAAAGAGGAAAGAATAAGGAGCTTCTGGGACAATGTCAAGAGGTCCAACATTTGCACCATAGGGGTGCCAGAAGGAGAAGAGAAAGAGCAAAAAATTGGAAATCTATTTGAAAAAACAATGAAAGTAAGCTTTCCTAATTTTGTGAAGGAAAAAGACATGCATGTTCAGGAAGCACAGAGAGAGTCCCAAACCAGATGGAAGCAAAGAGGCCCACTCCAAGACACATCATAATTAAAACGACAAAGTTTAGAAATGAGAGAATCTTAAAAGTAGCAAGAGAAAAGCAGTTAGTTACTTACAGAAGAGTTCCCATAAGGCTGTCAGCTGATTTCTCAAAAGAAACTTTGCAGGCTAGAAGGGATTGACAAGAAATATTCAAAGTCGTGAAAAGCAGGGCCCTACAGCCAACATTGCTCTACCCAGCAAAGCTATAATTTAGAATCCAAGGGCAGATAAAGAGTTTCCCAGACAAGAAAACAACTGAAGGAGTTCGTCATCACCAAACCATTGTTATATGAAATGTTAAAGGCATTTATTTAAGAAAAAGATTAAAACTATGAACAATAAAATGGCAAAAATTACTTATCTATCAACAATTGAATCCAAAAAACAAACTAAGCAAACAAGAAGAGCAGAGACAGAATCATGGATATGGAGAGTGTTTTTGATGGTTGCCAGATGGGAGGGGGGCATGGGGCAATGGATGAAGAGGTGAGGGGATTAAAATTTACAAATAGGTAGCTACAGAAAAGCCATGGGATGTAAAGTACAGGATAGGAAATGGAGTAGTCAAAAAACCTATTCTCATGACCCATGGACATGAACAATGGTAGGGGGATTGTCTGAGGGAGTGGGGGGTGCTGCATGGGGGGCAAAAGGGAGGAAAATGAGGACAACTCTAATAGTATAATCTATAAAATATAATTAAAAAGAGAAGAAAAACTATCGGGCAACTTTCTTCTTAATTTAATAAAGAGATGTTCAGGGTCATATACAACAGGTTTTTTTCTTTCTCTTAGCATGCCGAAGCATGTGGGATCTATGCTGGCCCTTTAGAAGACACTCTGTTTTTGAATCACAGTGAACGGCTCTGCCATGGGGAAGATCGTAAAATTGTCTTGAAGAAAGGCCCACCGGAAATAAAGACTGGAGACATGCCTATGCATTCACCTCTCTCCAGATACCAAAGCACGGTGATCTCCCATGGCTTCAGGAGGCGACTGGTTTGACGAGAGAAGAATCAAGTGATAAAGTGTTGCAATCACTCTCTCGTCCTCATAAATATTTAAGTCGATTGTACATTTATATTTCACCTACACATTCAGTTTAAGGACTACAAGTCAATTGCATACTGTATCCATTATAAAAACTTCAGAATGGAAATGGGTTCAGAACATCTAAGGTGCAGTGTGTGAGCAAGAAAAACTGTCTCATTGAAATTCATTTCATTCCAAAAAGCTAAGAAAGGGTAGACTGATCCAGTCCTACTGTCTAACCTCACCAGACTCTCATCTTTCTCTCCTCTTCACTCCATCTTTGTTATTCATCCCCTCTAATCCTCACTGTCAGATGGGCCAGGCTGATAGAGAGCTGCAGGATGTGGAATTATTTTAGCTACTTTTCTGACAGCCCCCAAAAGCTTCTTTCTAATCCCTCTCGCCCAGGCCTCTGAACACCCGTAATTAATCAACATGGCAATTAGAAGTGTTCATTTAGCAAGGTTCTCTTTGACTGTGGACTTCCCTGATCACACCCAGCTGTTAAGCTCTTCTAATTTCAGACTGTTTGTTCTATTATCTTAAAAAATGTCTTAGGGAACGAATTTCTCCAAAGACTAATCCCATCAGATTTGGGCTCTTTTGAAGGAATAGTTCCCAAGGTCAGTGTGACTTGTTCTGACCCCAGGAGGGTTCCCCCTACCTCTTTCCCTGGTTTTCTTAGGTGAACTAGCCATCCTATAAAGTAGCCTCTATCTCCAATTGCCCTTCACCACAACCTTCTTCGTTGCTGAAATTAACCTTAGGCTAGAACTTCTCATGCAGGGTTGCAAACAAAGTCAGTTCCTCTGGGAAGAAATTAGGAGCTATCTGCTTTATGGCCTCCTTTTTCCCCCAGAAAAAACCTCCACGTCATGGCTGAAGGACAATGGCACAAAAGTGACACCCATCTAGAAGCTGATCATTCAGTGGAGGAGGGTGACAGTAGCCTCTGGTTTTCTCTGCTTGTCTCTCCCAGCATGGACCCACCTCCTTAAGATCTGGGGCAAGGGTGATTGAGGCCCCCATATTCTCAGTGGCTCTGTGCCCAGGGCAGAGCTTTTAACTCACAGACTGGGCCTGAGCAGAAGAGGGAGCTCCCACCTCTTGGCCATACCTGCTTGGAACTTAGAAACAGACAGCTGGGGTCAGGATGAGAACTACTGACATCCTGGTCCTCCTGGGAAGATAGCCCCCTAGTTGGAAGCTGGGGTGAGAGGAGCCCTGTGATCTGGGCTGCATCAGTCTGGAGGAGTGTTTCCATTGGGGGCTCGGAGAGGGAAGGAGTGGGTCCTAGTTCAATAACCTCAGTGTTCAGTGACCATTAGTAAATTTTTTTCAAATAAATAAATATTTCTTCATTTACTGTATGCACCCAGGACCATTTACAGAGACTTTATATGGTTGTACTTTTAGGAGGGGGGAACCTCCAAAAAAACAAAATTATCTTCTGGAGGGCAGGCCCCTAGTAGTACAGGGTTCTGTAACAGAATCTCTGGGCTGCTCCGATTGAAACAGAACCCACAGGCCGTTTAGTTAGGGACCCGATTGTCCGCCACCAGAATTACAACTCTCAGTACTAGAGTTTAGTGAAAAGAAAAAGAACTGTTTTTTTGCACATAGTTCTGCCTCTCCCTCCCAGACCTGGCCAGTCTTAGGAAAGTCGGAAACACTGTTTCCCTACTTCCTAGGCACAGTTCAGATTTACCAGCAGCTGCCAATCACTCAATTCTGATTGGGGAGGTCCTTTCTGCATCATGGGGCCTTCCAGCTCTCAATGCAGAACCACCTGGGTTCTCAGCCTCCTTGTAAACTGCCTTCTTCTGAAAACCGCATGGATCTCCTCTCCTTCTCAAATTGAATGGCGAGAGCCTCTTAAAGCAGCCTGGAGAGCCCTCTCAAAACCGCATGGAGAACTCAGCTTCTTTAATCTGCATGGAGAAGACCCCTTCACCAAACCACATGGAGGGGGCGCGAGAGAGCGAGAGAGAGAGAGAGTCCAAGTGAACCTGAGCTAAAATGTCCGCAGCTGCTTATATATCCCTGACTGCGTTCTCTGACGCAGTGGGTGTTGCAAGCAGTTCTGAGCATTCACAGAACCCAACGCAGGCTCTGTAGTCTCCTTCAGTACTATCCCACAGTTCAAGACTCCTCCCATCTTCTTGGGCCTTGTAAGTATCAAAGCCATTTTGCATAACAAAGACACTAGCAACTAGCCCCAGGCATGCATGGCGTCTTAAAAACTGCTTCCTTTTCCCCATCCCCCAGCCGCAACCTCTGGGGTTTGTTTTTGGACACCCCTGTTTCTGTAACAGCTTCACTCCTTTCCCATCTGTATCAGTGTACCAGCTGGCATTGGTGTGAGAAGCTGCATTTGGCTTAAGTGAAAAAAATTTTTTTTTTTTTTAGTGAAAAGAAAAAGAATTGTTTATTTAACAGTTATATAGATTTAGTTATTTGCGGATTTCTGTTGTTATATAGATTTAGTTATTTGTGGATTTCTGTTGTTTAGTCTTATGTTCTTTAAAACACCCACAAACACATATCCTTCCCTCCCCCCTATCAAACCAGGCTAGTTTTAGAAAAGTTAGAGAAACCATTTCCCTACTTTCCAAACACAGTTCAGCTTTACCAGCAGCTGCCAATCACTCAGTTCTGACTGGGTAGGTCCCCTCTGCGCTGTGGTGCCCTCCAGTTCTCAATGCAGGACCGCCTGGACTCTCAGCCTCCCTGCAAACTGCCTTCTTCCTGCAAACCACATGGATCTCCTCTCCTTCTCAAAACTGCATGGCGAGAGCCTCTTAAAGCAGCCTGGAGAGCCCTCTCAAAACCACATGGAGAACTCAGCTTTAATCCACATGGAGAAGGCCCCTTCACCAAGCCGCATGGAGGGAGCACCCGAGAGAGCAAGAGCCTGAGAGCGAGCGAGCGAGAAAGAGAGAGAGAGGAGAGAGAGAGAGAGGAGAGAGAGGAGAGAGGGAGAGAGAGAGAGGAGAGAGGGAGAGAGAGAGCAGAGAGGGAGAGAGAGAGAGAGGAGAGAGAGAGGGGAGAGGGAGAGAGAGAGGGAGAGAGAGAGAGAGAGGGAGAGAGAGGGAGAGAGGGAGAGAGAGGGAGAGAGACAGAGAGAGGGAGAGAGACAGAGAGAGGGAGAGAGAGGGAGAGAGAGAGGGAGAGAGACAGAGAGAGAGAGACGGAGAGAGACAGAGAGAGAGAGAGAGACAGAGAGAGATGGGGGGAGAGGGAGAGAGAGAGAGAGAGGGAGAGCGAGAGCGAGAGGGAGCTTAAGTGAAATATTTTGAAGACTCAACACATTTGCCCATTTCATGATGGGTGATTTATGAATGCAGTTGCCCACATCATGCTGAGTGTTCAGCAATTTTTGACCAAAAACGGCATGACCTTCCAGTTCACCTGATCTTGGGACAAGATCAGGTAAATTAAAAAAAAAAAAAAAGCTGGCAGTGCTGAATTTCTAAAAGCTCTTTAGGATAAGTCAAAGACTTTTACTTCCAGATGGTTACTAGACTTAATGTGATCATATTGTAAGAAATATAAATATCCACTCACTATGTTGTACACCTGAAACTAATATAATGTTCAATATCAACTAAAGAAAAATGATTTTTACTTCCTATAATCCCCTAATCCCATTTTACCTCTAAAATAGACCTGAGACAATTCATTTCTCCTCAAGAGTAAACATTGACAAGACTCTTTCTGTTAAATGTTTCTCCATTGTTTTCTCTCCATAGAAAACAAAGGCAAATCTGTCTGGTAAGGAGATAATTTTCAGCAAGGTCTTCAAGTTATAACTTAAGGCAATTCTTTGTGTTCGTACCACTTAATTAGGATTTAAAATCCAAGGTGACACCTGAAGCTTCACAGAGAAGCAGAGTGGGAAAGCTGCAGGACATAACAGAGAGGCTAATCTCTCTGCAGGGGCACCTTGAACTCTGGAAGCTCATCTGAGTAGGGTCTTGATGCATCTCTAGAACTAAACTGAAAAATATCTTGCTCTGGCTGGGTAGCTCAGTTGGTTAGAATGTCATCCTGATACACCAAGGTTGTGGGTTCAATCACTGGTCAGGGCACATAAAAGAATCAACCATGGAATGTATAAATAAGTGTAACAACAAATTGATGTCCCTCTCACTCACTCACTAAATAAATGAATAAATAAAGCAATGAAATAAAGATCTCAAAGCATTGAAGTGAACAATGTACAATGCTTGGTTCTTGGCCTATGAAAACATCTGAATATATTGTTCCCATCCAATTGTGTTAACCCCTTCACCCCTCTGTGAGGTCTGACTCAGTGACAATCTTATCACCCTATCACAGTGATTACTCCATCCTTTCACTTAATTTTCCCTTTGCTGTGACCCCTCGAGATACTTCTGAAATACCTTTCAGATAGTTCCTCACCTAATTTCTGTCTCCTAAATGTCAACGCTTTTTGGCTGCCTCCTTTAAAAGCTCACCTCCTCCATCTACCATGGGTTAGTTTGAGTCTGTACATTTCCTCACAGGAGAGCAGAATATTGTCTGCGTTTTAACCCGGGTGGATTAGTCCCGGGGATTGTGAAATCTCTGGGATTTCCAAGGTCAAAAATGCCAATGCATACATTTTCACCTACAGAGAATATTGGTGATTCTATTTGACCATTGCTAGGTAGCCTCCTGGCAGGCTGGTGGGGCTGTGAAGCCAGAGCCGGTGATAGGTGTGCCCCACACGGGGGTCTGGCGGAGAAGGTGAGCAGTGGTTGGAATGGGGCCAGCACTCCGCTCACCAAGCTGGTGCATCTCAGCGCGTTACCTGGGGCCCTGGCAGTAAGTGGTCCAGTACAAGATACTCACTGACATTTCTCTGGCTTGTAAATGATTTACCCTTAGCAGCCTGCTATCGGAGAACAGCGTTTTCTTCTTTTAAATTGAAAAGGTCAGAATGTACCCAGTTTTATGGATGAAAAAGAATGTATATAACCAGAAAACAGTGCTAGAAACCAGTGCATCAAGATGTATACAGTTTTATTTCTGGACGGTGGAATTATGAATAATTTTTGTTTACATCCTTGTACCTTTATAAATTATTTACAGCAAAGTTTTATCATGAGAAGAGAAGGAACACTTTTGCTAGTGCACACACTGCCCCATATGTGGAATGCACTCCTCTTTCTGTTCTGCTTGTCAGAGTTCCAAAGCCAACATGAAACTTATTTCATATTCTATTTTCTCCTTTACCAATCCACTCCATCCTAACTTTTTTAAAGTTGGTCCTCTGCTTATGACTTCTGCTTCTTGACCAGAAGAGGTCTCTGTTGCATCGCTCAAGGGAGGGGGGAAAAGTGAAAAGATCGTGTGCGCATTTGTGTGTGTGTAAAATGTTTTCTTTGTCTATTCTTTTTTAAATAAAAGGAAACTTCGTCTTTACCTGTTAGACATATTGTAATATTATAGGAGTTAGAGTAAAACATTCTTCATTGCCTCTGTAACTAACAAATTTTCAAATAGAGCATTTTTTCAACAAAGGGGAGCTAAAACCCTTTGGACTACCCTCATTAGAACCTAGCACTTTACTAAGCCATAGAGGAATTTTATCTGATATGTAAAAATTTGAAAGTGAAAAAGAGGAAATAAGAGGAAGCATATTGGGACAAATTAAAAACCATCAGTAAAGCGCTTCAGAGAGCATGGACTCGGGATTTATGCTGCGCTGGGGTCAAACTCTGACTCCACTACTTGTTATGCGGCTTCAAGGAAGCTCCATGTTCCATATGCCTCGCCCTGAGTTTCTCACCTGGAAAATGGGGCTACTTGTAGCAAATTCATAGAGTTGTTGTGAATAGTGTGTCAGATCACATCTGGAGTGCTCAGCATGACACTAAATACACTGCGTGTGTGAGTAGCCTGTGGATAGGCGAACCGATTGGGTTGTCAGTTATATTTTAGCTATACCACGGCTTAAATACAAAGTAGCTTTTTCCAAGAGAAAAGATACAGTGAATGCAGAAAATAGGAAGTCCCTAAAAATGGGAAGTGGGACCTTTTCATCCACCATCTTGGCTTCAAATATCACCACTAAGAGAAAACACAAAATACTCATCTCTCCTTTCTTTTACAGGCTAGAATTTCTCCTCCAAGCTACATGTTTCAAATAACTGTTTCACGAAGAATCTCCATTTCATCAGATGAGCTCCTCATCTTCCCCTCTTTCCTTCTATTCAGATCTACTCTTTCCTTCTGAGTTACCTGTTCCTAACCTTTATGTAACAGTGATAAATACCATCAACTAATAAGGTCCCCGTGTTCTCAGTTCTCTGGGTCTCAGAAACCACCTCAGACCCCTTGCGTTTTCCTAACCCCCACCCACCACCGCCCCCGAGCCATTCAATCACCTCTGTTTCTTGTAGGTAGGTGGTGGCAACTTTAATAGCTGTCCCCTCTTTCCTTCTCCATGAGGAACAACTCTCCTTGCACCAAGTTCCTTGCAGTAACGTCCTAACGTGGTCTCCGCTCCCTCTCTCACCTTTCCCATCAAAATGTGACTACAGCTCAATCCATCCTGCCTACTGGCACTAGAGGAAGCTTGCTAAGTGCCCTGTGATCCCTTCATCCCCCTGCTCAAAAATTACTCCTAAAAAGTTCTGGAGATGATGGTGGTGGTGACTGCCCAACAATGTGAATGTGCTTAAGGTCACTTCAATTAAAAAGGGTTAAAATAGTCAGTTTTATGTTATGCCTACTTTAACACACCCTAAAACCATTAATGATCCAAATTCCCCCAAATATAAATAGATAGATAGATAGATAGATAGATAGATAGATAGATAGATAGATAGATAGATATCAAAGGCAAACAAACAAAAGATACCAAAATTATCCAAACGCCCAGAGTGTAATGTTATATATAGGACCATCCAAGCCCAATCAGTCTTTATTAGTACAGTGTCTGGCATACTGGAGAGGGAAAGGATGAGCAAACGGTTGTCTTACTGTCCATGACACGGGTATGACCATCCCACATACTTGCCCTTCTCACACTCCGTTCTCTGAGGTGGTTTTCCTCCAAAGTCACCAGACATATAATACCTTGTGCTTTGTCCTGGATTTAGCCTTTTTTTCCCCCAAATCTGTCTAAATAACCATATACTGACCTATGCTTTCAAAGGACAGCTCAGCTGTATTTTGTGTATGAAGCCTTCACTCTTGAATCTCTCATGTGGAAAATGATCCCCTTTCTCTGGGCTTTGATGGCACTTCGTTTAACAAAAAAATTTTTTTGATTGATTCCAGAGAGAGGGGGAGGGAGGGAGAAAGAAAGGAAGAGGAACATTGATGTGAGAGAGAAATAAGGATCAGTTGCCTCTTGCACCTTCACCCTGACTGGGTACTGAACCCAGGCTTGTGCCCTGATTGGGGATTGAACCTGCAACCTTTTGGTTTGTGGGACAATGCCCAACCAACTGAACCAGACTGGCCAGGGCTCGATGGCAATTTCTATTGCTGTTCTGCCTATACAAACTGTGTGAAGGCCTGAAAGCAGGCCTTAATCTTCTTGGCATTTCCCCTAGATTTTACCTCAGTGCTGTGCAGAGAGCAGACCTTCAATGAATGTTTACCTTTTGGTTGAAGAGCAAGACATAAAGAGGAGCTGGAAAGCAAAACTGGGATCCTTGGGGAGCTGGGCACCACGCCTGACTTGTCATATTCCACCCCCACTGCTCACGCAACTAGTCACAGAGTTTTATATGCTTGGGGACAACACATTTTATTTTGCTGGGGTTTGGAAATATTAGTTTTTCTACTTTCTTTATTTTATTGACCACTAAATTTCAAATTATGAAATTTTATGTTAATTGTGGGACAAAAATATAGCAGATTCACAGTCAATCTCCCTTAGAGTTCCATTATACCCTGTAGGAAAGGAATATTCCATATCTCTAATTCCAATTAATTACTGGGTGTCCTGGCAGCTTTTTGCTATTGGGTGGTCTTAAGGACATAACTTCAAAAATAATGAATTGATCTTGATAAAATCGTACATGTTTATGCACCATTATTTTCTGAGTGAATTATTGCTGAGTAGTATTTTACCTTCCAGTAAAGTAACAGAAGTAACATTTTCATTATAAAGATATACTCCATTGTAAACAGTGTGTCTGGATTAACAGTGAACTGTGGACTTAGCCAAAGAAGAAGAGAGAGCCATTTTTTAACACTGGAGAAAAATTTAATTCTTAAACAATAAGAAAACAAATCCACACATACATGCACAAAGAGTTTTGATGGCATCTGAGGACTGGGTCCCTTGTTTAATATAACTGTAAATTCTTTATTTCAGGAAAGAGCATTCTTCTCACAGAAACCTTAAAATATTCCAATCAATTATCACACTTTAAATCTGTGGCCTTAAAACAATGAATCAAGTACAGTGAAGTAGACTTGCTTTTTTAAAGACCTCTGCTTTAAGCTATAACGACTGGAGAATACAGGACAGGTTGGCAACTGAGTATATATGAATAGCAGTAAGATTAAGTATGATGGTGTCTTTTATGCATGCCCTCACATTCATTCATACACTTATGTGCTTGTATATCAAACATTTATTGACTATATGCATGTATTAGGTGCCAGGTACTTAATTTGGGGTACTAATATTAAGTTTACTATTTTGTTTTGCTTTTAGAATTTTGGTCTGTAGTGGTACTTAAAATTTAGTGTTCATAAGAATAGCCTGAAAATTTTATTAAAACAGATTTATGGGCCTCATCTCCAGAGATTTTGATTCAGTAGTTCTGGGATAAGGCCCAAGAATATGCATTTTTAGCAAGCTTCCAGGTGAGGCTATGTGTGGGCCACAATCTTAAGTAGCACAACATATATGTGGGAAGTACTACTATACACCGCCCTGGCTGGTTTAGCTCAGTGGATTGAGCGTCGGCCTGCGAGCTAAGTGTCGCTGGTTCGATCTTCCAGTCAGGGTACATCAGAGAAGGAAAACTCTGACTCCAAAAAACCTCCGCTGCCTTGCGGCATACCTCTTCTGGGGAAAGGCTAAGGGAGTAAACCCCGACAGAAAATCCGGAGCCGGAGTCCCTAAGGCGGTTTGACGTTGTAGTCAACACCGGCAACTCCTGCGGCGCACCTGAAGCCAAGCTGTATCGACTCCGTCTTTCCCTTGGACCCTTCAGCTGCGAAGAGAGGGGGGGTCTGCTGCATGGGCAACAGCAGACCCTCCATATCACCCTGCCCAGGCTCTGTAGCTTCAGCTCCACTGGAGAGGACACTCCAGCGTCATCGCAAGATGTCGATTCAACACGGGAGGAGACAGATGCCGTGTCACTCCCGAGTCAGACTGCACAGCCATTCTCGGCGGTGCAGATAGACACTTAAGAAGCTACACCATCGTCTCTCGAGACGGACGGCTGCCGACGACGACGACTACTATACAAGACACGTACTATCTATAGCACTTCCTTAAACATAATAGTTTGTCCAAAGGTAATTGAAGCCACAGCACATAGCTGATAAAGATTTAGAGAATTTGGGTTACAAGGTAAATGGTTGTCACTTTCTATAAGTAGTGTTGATGCTACTGCTATTTCACTAGTTCAGGGTGTTTATAGTTAGTGTCAGTTCCGATTGATGAGTCTCAGTGCCATACGATGTGTTGATTATTGTGATTACTATCTCTTCCTCAACGTTTTCAAACCCGCCTTTTAAAAACATAACCAACTGGAAACTGTGAGAGGAGATCTGCTCTCCATCACCAAATACGGAGTGCTGAGTCTTCAGTGCTGAACCAAAGGCTGGTCATGGAGAGTGTGTTTTGGGACAAATAGAGACAACTCTGACATACAGAACTTGAAACCAGCAAAGATGGCTTAAACTGGATGTGAAGGCACTAACCACGGAGAAAAAAATTGAATTTTGGACTTCACTAAAATTAAAAACTTATTTTCATCATAGGACTCCATTAAGAGAGCAGACAAGAACAGAGCCGCAGGCTGGCGGGAGACACATGAAATATATGAGTCCAAAGACTTCCATTCAGCATGTACAAGAAACTCCTTCAAAACAGTGAGAAAAAGATGAGTCAGGGGAGGAAAGTCTTAACTGCTTTCATCTACCCTCCAGGTTCTTCTTTTGGAGTTCTGTAAACTAGACTGACAAAAGACAGATGAAGGAGGGAAAATAAACAGAAGTTGATTAACTCGTTTATCATGCATGTGAACAGGATTACTCAGCGATAAGTAACTCAAAACGCTGGTTAACTCTTCGGTTTATATAGCATCTTAACAAAAGAACAATAATTTTGTAGAGTTGACAAGACAAATGAAAGAACTCTGAGCTTCTAGAGGTTGCAGTTTGTGGGAAGGCAAATATATGGAGAAACTAATGGTGGATATAGGCTAGTTCAAGCAGCTTCCCCTGGACTGAAAAGGGTCTAGAGCTGCCTATGCTGAGTAACTTCTGTCCCCCCGGGTAGAGAGGGGTGATGGGGACACCTTTACACACACATATCCTGCCTTTAGACAAGTAGTGGGAAAGCAGAGATGTTTTCTTCTATCTGCTTCTTCTCAATTGCCTTCAGCTCAAAATAATCCTTATGCCAAAGTGGCATATTTTGTTACCCTTCACCAGTAATTCAATTTTAACAACGGGCAGAAGACAAACATAAGAGAGTCCTCTCTGCTCTCTGACAGGATGAGATGAAAGTTTATTCTTCCTACAGACTTCTTGTCACCTATGGACACTTTCTTTCCCCAAAATATGAACACATCTTGGGCAAATCTCTCTCTCTCTCTCTCTCACATACACGCACACAGAGTATCCCAAGGACACATGAGCAATGATTCTCAGAGATGAAGCAGTTTAAATCCAAAATAAGGGAGACAGACATTTTTCTAAAGGCAAAATAACTTCTTAGGTGACTCTTGCCTACAATAAAGTAATTTAGACTCTCTAGACCTTTGCATCACCAAGAAAATTCTATGAGAGGCTTTTCTTAACAAAACAACACAGAAAAGCACTTTACACCTAGTTCTCTCATCAGCAGCAGAGAGAATTAACAGGGGCTTTAAAATCACATGTTTTTAAAACCTAAAGATCACAAGAAAGAGAAAAATTTATTGTCCTCTGTCCAGCATAACTCCATGTGGAATCATTGAGGTTAAAAAAATTGTCTTACACCACACATACACACACACACACAGAGTTTCTTTTCTTTTAATGCTTTTACATTTTGACATAATTTAAAACTTACAAGAAATTGTGAAAATAATACAGAGTGTTCCCATGTACCCTGCACCCATGATAATATCTTACATAACCAGAGTAAATTGCCAAAACCAGGAAAATGTTTTTAGCAAACCACTATTAATTCAGATACAGTAGGTATAGACTTTATTTTGTATTTCATCAGTTTTTACTTGCACTCTTGTTTTGGTTTTTGGTGTATAGTTCTATGAAATTTATCACAAGTGTAGATTCAACTAACCATCTCCACCATCAGCACACAGAATATTACATTAACACAAAGCAATTCTCTTGTATTACCCTTGATAATCACACCTTTCTCCTGGATTTACTACTACTGATCTGTTTTCCATCACTATGATTTTGTCACTTAACAAAAAGCATATTAAACAGAATCACATAGTATGCTAATTTTTGAGACTGGCTTTTCTCAGTGTAATGCCCATGCAATCCACCCAGTTTGTTGCATGTCTAAATAGTTCATTCCTTTTTATTGCTGAATAGTACTTATTGTATGGATGTATCACAATTTGTTTATCTATTCGCTGACTGAAGGCCACTGGGCTTGTGTGTTGGAAGGTCCCCAAGCCACATCCAGGTTCCATAACTCACTGGGAGACTCCCAAGACTCAGTATATACAAGGTGGGACGAAAGTAGGTTTAGAGTTATGAGTATGCAAAACACAAAATTTATTCTTGTATTATCATTTATTAATTATTGTATTGTTTTCTATGTGAACAACTGTAAACCTACTTTTGCCCCACTCTGTAGTCATACTCATGGTTATGATTTCTTACAACAAAATGATACAGAGCTAAATGAGTAAAGGGAAAGGCACATGGGTGAAGTCCAGGGGACAGCCAGTACAAGTTTCTAAGCGTCCTTTCTCAGTGGAGTCATATAGGACATGCTTAATTCACTCAGCAATGAGTGTGACCACTCTGTTCTTTCTTTCTTTCTTTGATCAAGGTAATAAACCTGTTCATCCTTTGGTCTTTCTGGGCAGTTAAGAGAATTCTTTGCAAGTACAGCAAGGTCCACTGCCATCCTGATAGTGGAAGACAAAGATCATAGTTGTACTATAGTTTTCTCAAGCAATTGCATGTACATGTTATCCTAAGTGATTACTAGGTAACTGGACCTTGGCTGATGCTACTTTTCAGAAGAGAGAGAAGCTGGAGAGGTTGAAGGAGTCAGGCAAATTCTAGGAAGAACTGAACGATGAGTAATATGGGAGCCAATGAGACCTGGAGAGAAGAAAGGATAAACAGCGTCAACGAGGAAGGAAAAAGCTGCTGTGTTGATGGGATGGTGAGGCCAGCCTGGGCAGAACAGAAGTTTTCTGTTGGGGAATAAAAGAAGGTAATTTTAGCAAAAGGGATCCAGTTTATAAAGAACTTTAAATCCTCCAAACAAGTGACTGAAATAGATTATTACTATGGAGAGTTATGATAATGATCAAAATAGGGGTTGAGAAAAAATTGACCTGGTAACAGTTCAAAGGATGAATTAAAGATAAAGAGATAGGCACACTTGTTTCGAATTAAATCCAGGCGAGAAGCCTCAGATTTGGATCAAAGCTATGTGAATGGAGAATAGGGGATCCCGCACGACAGTTTATAGTGCTGTGAATTACATACACACGACAGGATTGAGCATGTGGAGATGGGATCCACCTATACTGCGAAAGAGTTCAGTTGCACCTGGTTGTTACTTTTACAAATGAGGTCAGTAAGGCAGTATTAGAGAAAGCCATTTGAACTTCCAAGAAAGTTTATAAAACACTTTCTACTAGAAATGATAATATGAAGGGATAAAAAAAAATCAATGTGTAGTGTAGGAAGTTGCAAGAGGTACAGTGCTCTTCTATTTTTTTAAGGAGAGTATTTTAAGAAAGCTATTTAGTGTAACTAGTCTGTTTTCCCTTTCAAAGATGGTTATTTAAATATGGCCTAATTAAGAAAGAATAGATAAGGCACCCAAGGTCAAGACTGAACTCGCTTTATCTTAAAAAATTCATGAATGCAGTAATATCTAAGGTCTGTTATATTCATATCTAAGATCTGATTCATTCAGAATGAGCCCTGTGCTGATACGTGGGTGTGTATTTTTAATGAGAGCAGGACCGACATTTCTAATCATGTCACCAACTCAAATTTTCTCAGTGCAAATCAAATTAACATTATAGCTCTTATTTCTCCAGTTATTAAAAAGAAGCAATACCCAGAGAGAGTTATTTATTTAGAAAACCAGTCAGCCCTGGCCAGGTAGCTCAGTTGTTTAGAGCATAATCCTGATACACCAAGGTTGCAGATTCCATCTCCAGTCAGGGCACATGCAAGAAGAAACCAATGAACGCATGGATAAATGGAACAACAAATTATTTTTCTGTCTTTATCCTTCTACCTTCTTCTCTCTCTAAAAAAATCAAGAAATTATAGCTTCTCCACTAAAAGGCTTATCTCTGCCTTAAGCAAGCCCTGTCCATTGTTTCTGTGCATCTAGGTTACCACACCTTTGAAATGCCCCCTTTCAAACCCCTCCTAATACCATCCTCAGGAGAGCACCTTAATCCAATCCCTCTGTGACTACCCTCAAGAGTTAACTGTGCTGTAACCCAATCCCAGAATTGCTTTCTCACATCTTCATCCAGTCTTTCTTATGTTCCCTCCTTAACCTCAAATGCATGAAAGAAACTGCAGGTGCTCTACCTCCCAGGAGCAAGCCTGCACCTTTCCCTTCCCCCTCTTCTTCCCCACAGGCATGCAGCTCTTAAACTCTAAGGGACCCCATGAGACCGGTAACCAGAGGAGCAATGGGCAGGGGCATCTCATCTCAGGGTAACACCCTGACCCTATCCCCAAGGCCCCCGTTTCTCTAACTCCTCAATCCTGCCTAGGTTCTCTGCTGTTGCTCCTTCTGTCCTAAGCCTTTCCTTATTTCAATGTCCCCAGCTTTAATAAACATACTCTCAAAATTAAGTAAATAAATAAATAAATAAAATTGCAAACTGTTATTCTCAAAAGCATTCTGTTGAAATCTTATTTTCAGGTATATCCTCTCTTTTGCTCAAATAAATTTTTATAAAAATCCTCTACAGCTTTGGGTGTTTTTACATTGACATTCTCATTATTCAGTTTTTTATTTTATTTTAATTTTTTAAAGTGGTTTTTAAAATTGTTTCCTTTTTATTGAACTTATTGGGGTGACACTGGTTAACAAAATTATACAGGTTTTAGGTGCACCATTCTACATCACACTATCTGTCATTATTCAGTTTTTTAAATCGAATGTCATCTCAGGGAGGTACAGCACCCTTAACAGGCTGTGTGCTCATCCCCCAGATGCTGCACATGTCAGCTGCCTGTGCCCCAGGCCTCTGTTCTTTTATTGAGGACTGCCTTGGCTGGCAGGAGCCTACTCACCCGGCAGTGGTCCTGGAGCTGATGGCTGACAGTTTTGTCCTCCACCCAGGGGAGGGCCACAGGCAAAGCCTAAGTGATGAAGGCATGTGGCAGCCTTCCCAGCTCTGTGTGGGACAGAGTCTGCGGTGTAAATCACAATTCAGGGCCTCCCGTGGTATAAGACTGAGACTAGATTGCTCCTAAAGTTATATATATTTTTAAAGCAAGTTTATTTTAAAAGTTACAGAGGCAAAAGAAGGGCCATTGGAGTTTAGGAGAGAGAAAGGTAAAGACAACCTGCCAGGTGGGAGGCGGGTGGAGAAATGGAGGCAGGGAAGGCGCAGCCGTGCTCCAGGGAGGGAGTCTAAAGTCATGTCTTTGCGGAACTCACCCCTGCTGTCTCCTACACTTTTCACTCCCTAATAGTTTTCTCCTTAAGACCACTTAACCAAAGCCTTCCCACCTCAGACTCCGCTCATAGGGAACATAACCTAAGACAGTTGATGACAAAAGTGGTCTTAGGAAGCTGACTAGATCCAGATTTTGACATTGGGTAACTCATCCACCAGATGGCAAGGAGAAGCCTGGCATTGGTGGCAGGTGAAAGTTTTAGTCCTTGACTTGTTATAGTGGTGCATTTGCTAAGATTTTCACCTGTAGTGAACTTGGGCAAAATATAAGTACAAGAGGCTGTATTAAATTGTGCAATGTCTTTGGTATTTCATATGTATGGGAAAGCAGTACACAGGGCCACTTGGACCATACAACCCAAAAGATTCTAGGGTACTAAATGTATCTGTGGTAAGGATGCTGTGTGAGAGGGTTGGGGGAGGCAGAAGAAGGTAAAGGGAGAAAAATGGTGATGGAAGGAGACCTGACTTGTTCTATGTTGACAATACAATGGACAGATGATGTATTGTAGAACGATGTACCTGAAACCTATATACTTTTATTAACCAACTGTGGAAGAAAAAGGGCTACATACTAAACCTAACATGCTCAGGGGAGGCCTGAGAGGCAGCCTTACAAACTCAGAGACCTAAAGTAACCACACAGGATGGTCTGAAATTAAAACTTATTAACTAAATGCTAGTCATGGTGGATAGTCTTGTCTTAGGTTGGTATCTATCCCTAAGAAAGGGTCATTTGTTATCTTAACTGAGTCTGTCTGTTGTCTTTTTGTATCAAAGATAACAAACCTTTGGAATGTCAAGATAGTTTCCTTTCTCTGGGTTCGGACACAATCTCTTGTCAGAGCAGACACCACCAGAGCCCCTCATTGTTATCTTGTTTTCCCAAATACCATGTCTATGGGATGGAAATGTTCACTGTTAACTATGGTATACCCGTCAATGTAAAAGAAGTATGTCTTTCCATTACTTTTTATCCAATCCCAGAGACTTCCCCACTTTGCTTTCTCCTGCCTCCCTAAACTATCACCAATGAATTTCATGTAACTCCTTTACGTTTCCTCCTTTGATTGTAAGTGTATAAAATAAGGTGTCAAACTGCCATTCTTGGGGGCATTTTGTGATCCACTGAGATTTTGCTTCCCAGCAATTGTTGTCAGTTTGGCTCAAATAGACTCACAAAAATTTTCTACAGGTTTGAATGTTTCTTATGTTGACACAATGTCACCCCAATTAATTCAATTAAAAAAATAGGATTTCATCAAAATGAATATATGCTCATGGACCATTGATATGTTGTATTTCTGGATTGCCAGACCTATTATTTACCAGTTACTTATTGTAGTCCATCTTCCCAAAGCTGCTGGGTTCCATCAGAAAGCATCTTTTCTGGCCAACCCAAATTACCTCTCCAGTCATCTTTGAGGAATTCCATTCTCGGAGGCACTAACTAGCACTTGTTTGCACAGGTCACTTAACCAAATATTACCTCAAAGCCCTGGTGAGGTAATATGAAGGATCACATGATAAAGTACACATGAATCTTGCCATCAAGGATATGAGAACATTTATGTATACCTGTAGTAATAAAAGTAAAAGTACTGTAGAATAATAAAGGTGGGAAGCAATCTGAAAAAAAATCATTGTATTATATCCCAGAAACTAATATATTATTATATGTCTACTATACTTTAATTATAAAGAACTTTATATTCCAGAATGAATTTTTTAAAATAAAAAGATGCTGTGTAGAAAACGTGGGAAGCCTAGTATGAGAATTGCAGGGCAGACTCCTAGGGTTTGGGGGTGAGGTCATGCCACCTGCACTAAAAAACTGCTTCTGACGCACTGTTGTGTCCTGGATGAGATGATCCGATCGTGAGACATCAAGTAATTATAAAACTAGAGCTGCCCACCATGAGCGCGGCTGGTCAGACCTACCAGGCCATAGGGTTGGGTACACCGGCAGCAATCCATCCTAGGATGGAAACAGTGCTCTGAAATGGACCTCCAGCAGGTCCCCAAAGCATAAGTAATCTGTACAAAAAAGTACTTCAGCATGACACATCTCTCACTACTCTTACATAAACACTTTTCCTTTGGCTCTTATCTATAGCCTTTGACGTTTCCCTAAGACCAGCCGATAGAGGAGGCATGCTCATACTGATAGAAAATAGACTGCAACTGCGCTATGGCCCACTTGGGCTGCAAGATGGCGTGGAAGCAATTCTCCACGTTGGTGGAGCTTCAGATGGTGCTCGTGGTTATCTATTTTATGTGGAGAGAAAATGGCCCCCCCAAAAGGTTAGACGAGTTTATGGACAGTCAGGGGCCTGGAAAGAGCAAGGTTGGAAAGTCACGAAGAAGTAGGCTGGGAGAAGGAGCATGTGAGTAGTGGAGCAGTGGGAGTGGACAAGGAGTGCTGGTTCATGTCCTCCAGAGAATATCTACCGCAGATGAGCCATCACCGACCAAGGGACAGGAGGAGTCACCCAGCAGATGCCAGCTAGCTTCTGGCCTCAGCCACGCCAGCCCTTGCACAACTGACGGATGAGCGGAGTAGCCACAGTGGCAGTAATGGGGGTTATGCATGGGTCCAACAGCACGGGCGCCTCTCCTCGGAGCGGATCCGGCTATCGCTGCTGCTGCATGTCCTGCCGCCAGAAACAAGGAGCCATACCGAGTCCTCCATACAGTACAACCCCCGAGAGAACCAACCAGCTACTCAGTGGCAACATGGTTCTATCAGACCCCCTTCATGCTGAAAAGAGCAACAATGTAACAGGGCATGATTGTGTAATATTTATTGTAACCTCAAGGTCCTGCAACAGTTAGTGTAGTAGTCTGTTCCAGCAACCCTCCTCTGTATAGCGCCTGAAATTGCACCAGCTAGAATCCTGGAGGACCTGCAACCAGATGGAGGGACAGTAACATGAGAAACAATTGGCTCTTAGTGGTACAAAGGGTAGGCTGTAGCAGAGGCTGTTGGTGTCTTCCTAAATCGCCTTTCCAGGCTAGTGCGCCAGTGTTGGCTGCTCATGGCTCACAGTCGTGTCTTCCTGAGAGGCTTGCATTTGGCTAAAGGGAGGTGCCTAAGTCAGAGATGACTGCGAGGCTAAAGTGCTTCCCCCTCCAGGGAGAGCCTGGGGTCAGCAATGGACTGAGGCAGGAGCATAGGCCCAGCTCATTGCCCTCCCAAGGGTTCGCTAAACGTTTGCACTCCTCCTTCCACAGTGTACAGAGGCAGCTGTCCAGCCACAACTACATTTCCCAGCCCCTCTTGCAACTAGATGGGGCAAAGTGCAATGTCAGAGGTGAGGTATGTTCTATCAAGACCAAGGTTAAGAAGACTTCTCAGGGACTGGGAATATGGAGGGAAACACTTTATAAAGTATATGATAGTCTAACCACTATGCTGTACACTTGAAACTAACAGAAAGTAATATTGGATGTAAGTTGTAATTGAAAAAAAATTTTTTTTAATTAAAAAAAAAAATAAAAAGCCTTTTCTACTTGTTCTTTCCCCATCCTTCTCCTGCATGCAGAGGACACAGAAGCCTAGGAGGGAGATCCTGGACTCTTGAGCCACACAAGACCATTTGTGTGGTTAAATGAGTGAGAAAAAAATACTGTAATTGTGTTTAATCACCAAAATTTGGGATTGTTTTGTCCAGAAGCTGGCATTTCTCTGTTAGATTCTCTACCTGTGAATGTTAATGGGATTACTGATATACTAGGAAATCAAATTGAATGCTTCTAAAGTTTCTTTCTGACACAGATTCTCTAGTATACTTCCTCTGAAAAATGGTTGACTTGTTAATGAGTTATTGTACGAAAGGTTGTGTTGTTTAATACAATAATAACACTTAATTACACCATAGTAAACATAGTAGAGTCCAAAATCATTGAATTCAGAGAACTAGATTCTAGTTCTGCCTCCTCTATCAGCCTGATACAGAGTCTGGTAAAATATAACTTTATCTCCATTAGCCTCAGTTTCACCAATTGTAAAATGCAAATAGATGTAATGTGAGAGAGGACAATAGGACCCCTAAGGTCCTTTCTAGCTCTTGTATTTAGTGATTCTCTGTATTATATTAAATTCAATCTCTTACAGCAACATCTCTTTACAGGCTGGGAGGAGTGGGAGCACAGAACTTGAGTGCATTAAATATTGCACTAAACTTAACCTATAATAAACCCTTCAATCACAGAGTATCGTTTATTATTGGGCTTCAACATTTGGAGATGAGTCAAATATATGAGGTTCTTTGCTTTCGGCTCTAGATATAGTCAGGTTGTGTCAAATAGCTATTTACTCTATTCAGTTCAGACAGTGATCGGTGATGATTTGTTTCAGAGCAGTGGGAAATGGGCCAGGCAAGTCCAGTGGGAAGGGACTGCTTGGCAATGCCAAGAGCACTCCCGGGCACCTGGCCATGACCGTGCCAGGCCATTCTCAGCCCATGCCAAGAATTAGTCCAACATTAAGCTATAGGCTGATGGAAATTTTGTTTCCTTTATGAACAGATAGGCATTGCTATGTTCCAATAAAATTTTGTTCACTGGTTTCAGTAATCATTTTTTAAAAATTAAAAAACCTACAGAAATGACTACTTAGAAGACACAAAATTATTTAAGAAAAAAATGCCATAAGCTGCTAGAGATAAAGCTATTTCTCTGGTAAATATAAAGTCTCCTGACATCCTGTGTTTCTGAATCACATAGATTATCTTCTCTCTCTCTGTACCGCACAGGGCATTTAACTAATCTCTTGATGTTTGTGTAAGAAGCCAAGGCCAAGTGTTGATAAGGAAAGTATTGCAAAAGATCTGGGGCTTTCTCTGAACTTTTTCTGGGCTGCCTTTGTCTTACCCATTGTATAATATGCATATTTTCATTGGGCTGATGTTTCCACAGGTGAGGATGAAGAACAATCCTCAGAGGTTGGAGGAGCTGCTGGATTCAGTTTAGGCTGTTGGATTATGCCTTCCTGAATAGCCATGCAAATTTTAGTCAAATTCTATAAGTCAGCTGCAGCTTGAGCTGAGGCTGTTCTGCCTCCAATGCCCTGGCTTGCTTGGAAACTGTCCTGCAGAGGTTTCAGGACCACGACAGAGAAACAATTTATCCAGGACACTGTATTTTGTCTGGAGGGATGGGAGGTGGCTAATCTCTCTAGGGGAGAAGAGCACAGAATTCCTACTCCCCGTGCCTTTTATTGAGAAAGGTATGCATGGGAGATACAATGTCAAAATTCACAAATCATCAATTAGCTTTCAGGCACTTGGATTACAATTGGCAGTTACTGATTACAGATATCAATACAGATAGCACAGTGATCAGTATGTGTCAGGGTCTACTAAACATCTTGATGCCACACTTGCATTAGGTGCAAGGTTTCATACATTCCTTGCTACAGATTGTTTATAGTTAACTAAGAGATAAGAAAAGCAGAGCAAGTTCTAAAGCATAAAATGCATTCTTTAAACCCAATTCCCATGGAAACCCTTTGAGTGGCCTCTGCCGGCTTCACAGCCTTCTGGTTTTCCATTGAGACTTAAAGGCCTTCCCAGGGGGCGGGGGCAGGGGTCTGGCTCACGGCTTGGGCTACAATTCCCAAAACCATAAGGAGCGGTCCCCTACATTGAGTAATGACATCCTATAAAGCACTTTGAAGGACAATGAAAGCAGATGATCTCTTCAGCCTCTTTACCAAGCAATTGGCTCCATTTAGCTCCCCACAAACCTGGCTCCTTGGTGTTGGGGCTGTTTATTTCTTATGCTCCTATTACTAGTAAATGTATACACACACACACACATATGCACTAGTATATATATATATACACACACACACACACATATATAAATATATAAATAAATATTACTCCTATAGTATTTATTAAAGTATAGTTGGCATATCAATTAGTATAATTGCTGGCTTTCTCTGCTGAGGATCTATGGAATAATCTCAAGTCTCCTTATGCATAAATAGAGGACATGGTGAAAGATCCAACACCTGGTTCCATAAGGCATCTAGAACATATTTTAAGGATTACCTGGACTTAAAATTTCAGCACCACCTGCCTCCTCCCTCTTTTATCTTTCGTCTATAACCTGTCATTTACCAATTTATGTTATTCATCGTACACAGGGTTTTCCATATCATCCCTTCCTAAAGTCCCTGTTACTCCCTTCAGACCCTCTCGTTGACACTGTAGCATTAGATGCTAAACCACCTTTCCAGCCTCAATGCATCTTAGATGTGCTGGTAGACTAAGCATTTAAAACGCATTTCCCATTATGTTACTTTCTTTTTTTAAAAAAAATATCTTATTTATTTTTAAAGACAGGGGAAGAGAGGGAGAAAGAGAAGGAGAGAAACATTGATGTGTGAGAGAAACATCAACTGATTGCCTCACATGTTCCCAACGGTGGACCTAGCCCACATCCCAGGCATGTGCCCAGACCAGGAGTTGAACCAGTGACCTTTTGGTTCACGGGCTAGTATTCAACCTTCTGAGCCACATCAAGCAGGACCCACCATATTAATTTCTGCTTGATTTTTCTCACTGGTTTCCTATTGCATATATAATTACATAACTCTGGCATCTCTTAAAACTAAACTCAAATCTGCATTTTCCAGCCTTAATTTCCTAGTACCTATTTCACACATCCAACTCCAATATAACTACCAGGAAAAGCTCAAACTTTCTTACATATGTACCTTATTTTATACTATACCTGATTCTCTTTTGAAACTTTTCCCAATCCAATAGGGTCTGCTTTTGTTTTACTTCACAACCTCCATTGTTCTAAGTGTAAAGCTGTTCACATAGCTTGTTTTCAGTACACTTTTGTGGAACTGTGACTTAGAAAATGAAGTTCCTTGGGCATAATTCAAGATCCATTCTATCACATTTAGTGACAGGCACTGCTCTAGGGCTAGGGATACAAAAGTAAACACAGCAAGAGAACTAAATCCCTGCCCTTGTGGAACAAAAGGGGGTCTCCTTGAGAAAGTCATGTTTGAACAGAATAAAGGGGTTAGGGAATGAATGTGTGGCTACTGAGGTAAAGCTCTATAGCCTTTCTCTAAAAAATTATTTTAACTGAATTAAAAAAGGTTTTTGAGCAGAGACAAAGTGCTCTCATGACACAAAGTCTTTTGAAAGAAAAGGAAATTAGCTTTAAACTTAATTCTTGCTAGGAAAGTTTTGTTTCTAGACTCCATTATGACTTTTATTGCCAAATATTTTACTGGTTGAATACATAAAACTTTGATTTTCCCAAATAATGTTGGTGGTTTTAATCTTTCCACAGCATTTTCTCCACACTTATTATGTAGTGACATTGACATTCATTCAGGGAGACATGTTTAAACAACAAGCTTTGATCAACATTCTGCTATTAACATATTTTAAAAAATAATTATTTATTTATGATTATAAAAGTAAAACATACACATTGAAAAATTTTTAGAAAAACAAACAGAAAAACACCCAGAAAAATATAAAGACCAAAATAAAGGTTACGTATAATCCCAGCTTCCAGAGACAACTACTATCATGTTTTGTGGCCTACTTCTCCCGATGTTATCCTACGTGTTACAGAGCACATATCCATGCCTTAAATCAGATGTACCAAACAATTAAAATGTGACCTTTTGGTGTAATCTTTGGAGTAAACTCAAGCATGGCAGATAGTGCTTTAGTTTATATTAAAAAAGCATCTTATAAATCTAAGAATTTACTGTTGGAATATTTTTTTTATAAATTACTAGGATTATGAAGATGCTACTAATCCACCTAGATTTTGATCTCTAGGTCAAATTTATCATCATGGACAAATAAGCCAGAGTTTACCAATTTGTTGGCTAGACTGTAGCTTTGCAAATTATGGGGTTTGATACAAAATCACATAATTTTACACACATACTGTGGTAAAAAAAGTGTTTGATATCTTCCAAATTAACCAAACGCGTTATGGCTCATTGTTTAGCTTACCACATTAATTATCTTTATCATGTGTTTCTCTGAAGTGTTCATCTAGTTACTCTCTGAACAGTTGGTCCCCTGAAGTTACCTCATTCAGGATAGGGTACTTAAGTAAGAAAATTATATTACAAGATAAGATCCTGTATTCCATAGGAAATGCTACAAAATTCTAAAGAGGAGGTAGATGTAAACAAAGTGTCCTCAGGTATACTGTGCTTAAAACAGAGAATGAAAGAGGCCCATACTTGAGTAAAAGAGGTTACAAGGAGAATAGAAGCGGTTGTTCCTGTATTTCCAGTTAGTAAAGGAAGACCTTTCAGAGCTCACTGGCTATTCAACTACCTGAGTTTTTTTGTGATAAATCCCAAGTGAATATGCCAGATTTCTCTACAGTCCAATCTTTCTGCAAGAAACTTTCGGATTACAAAACAATTGTGAAGCATCTACTACTTAGTATATTGAATGGCTTTAATTCAGACATTTGGAAGTTGCATTAAATCTTAAAGATGTAAAGTTTAGCCTAATCTAGTTGTCTATACAGTGATGGTCAACAGGGATAAAGCTCTACTCTAAAGTGTGTTTTGGAAATTCACTGTCAGTCTATTCCATGCCTCTGGTTCTATTTTGCTCATTAGTTTATTTTGTTCATTAGATTCCTCTTATAAAGTGAGATCATATGATCACTGACTGACTGGAGCAAGAGGCAGGAATTTCTTCTTTTTTCCGGCTGTGCAGTATTCCATTGTGTAAATGTATCACAGTTTTTTGATCCACTCATCTACTGATGGGAATTTAGACTGTTTCCAGCACTTGGCTATTGTAAATAGCACTACTATGAATATAGGGGTGTGTGGGTTCTTTGGAATTCGTGTTCTGGGATTCTTAGGGTGTATTTCCAGCAGTGGAATTGCTGGGTCAACAGGCAGATCCATTTTTAATTTTTTGAGGAAACTCCATACTGTTTTCCACAGTGGCTGCACCAGTCTGCATTTCCACCAACAGTGCACTAGGGTTCCCGTTTCTCCACATCCTCGCCAGCACTTTTTGTTTGTTGATTTATTAATGATAGCCATTTTGGCAGCTGTAAGGTAATACCTCATTGTGGTTTTAGTTTGCATCTCTCTGATGGCTAGTGATGTTGAGCATCCTTTCAAATGTCTATGGGCCGGACTTCGGCCAAGATGGAGGCTTAGACGGACACGCTAGGTCTCCCTCTACAACCAGAGAGGAATACAACTACTTCAAAACAAAGGATAACTAGAAATTCCAGAAAATAAAGCTACACGGAAGCCCAACATATGAAGTTATAAACCAGCGGTGCCATTTGGGCAGGTAAGAGTTAAAGAAGGCAAAGCTGTTTGCGGAGCGGCGGGCAGGGCGGCGAAAAATCCCGGAGGCAATCAAGCCCCTGGCGTGCGCGACTCCGGGCGCTGGGGAGAGCAGCCGCAGCATCGCCTTGAACAGTGAGGCCCAGGGGGGCGGGAGGACTGATCCCGGTCTCCTAGCTGAATAACTGTGTGAATCCATCTTGGACCCCCGCCCCCACAGAAAGCACCACAGGGCTGCGAAATAGGTCGCGGACAGGCAGGCGCCGGCAGGTCGCTGATTTGTGACGCTTACACAGGCACCGCCCCCGACAGCCAGCCCAGGAAAACAAAACGCATCTGTCAAAATGTGGCAGACAAATATAGAGATCCCGGTGGTGCAGCTCACCAGGCAGCAGATAGAGAACCTGACAGATGAACAGATAAGAAACCTGTCAGAGGCTCAGTTCTGGGCCATTGTTATCAGGTGGCTTACAGAATTCACAAAAGAGCAGGAAAAAGATATGAAAGAAGCGAAAAACTTTCATAACGAAAGGAACAAAACCACGTACGAGACAGATGGTGAGGAATCCAGAGTTCATTTCAACAAACTGGAATATGGAGAAGGAACAAGCAGTCAACCAATGCAGCGAGAGGAAATAGGAAGCAACAATGAGAGGATCAGAAACCTCTGGGACAGCTATAAAAGGCCCAACATAAGAATCATTGGTTTGCCAGAGAATGAGGAAAATGAACTAGAACTTGAAAAATTGAGTGAAAATATAATAAAGGAGAACTTCCCAGACTTGGGGAAGGGAATAGACTTGCAGGTCCAGGAAGCAAGGAGAGTTCCCAAGAGACTGGACCCAGGGAGAACCACTCCAAGACACATTATAATCAAAATGTCAAAAATTAAAGATAAAGAGAGAATCTTAAAAGCAGCAAGAGAGAAGAAAAGAATTATGTACAAAGGGGTCCCAATTAGACTATCAGCTGACTTCTCAAGGGAAACCCTACAAGCAAGAAGGGACTGGCAAGAAATATTCAAAGTAATGAAAATCCAAAACCTACAACCACGAATACTCTATCCAGCGAAATTGTCATTCAGAATAGAAGGACAGAGAAAGTGTTTCCAGGACAAAATAAAACTGAAAGAGTTCATTAGATCCAAACCACTGTTATATGAGAAGTTAAAGGGACTGGTTTAAAAAACAGAAGCTAGGGAGATGAAACAAAGGCAAACGAAACAGGCAACGAGAGTGGAAAAGGAACTGTGGGTAAGGGAAGCATAGTGGGGGGAGGTCAACAGGGAGGGGGAGTGGGGAGAGGGAGGGAGATGATATAGGAATTGGGGATCATGGTAGGAGGGAATGGAATAGACGGAGAGAGGTTGGGAGGAACTGTATGCACAACTAATGGACATAATCTAAAAGGAGGGGACAACTGGAGGGAGGGGGCCACCGGGTGGAGGGGAGCAGAGGGAAGGGAAAGTAGCACAAATGTAATATTTTAATCAATAAAACACATTAAATCTGAAAAAAAAAATGTCTATGGGCCATGTGTATGTTCTCCTTGGAGAAATGTCTATTCAAGTCCTTTGCCCATTTTTTAATGGAGTAGTGTTGAAACTGTATAATGGCATAAAAGAGTGGTTTGCAAATCTGTAGGTTTGTAGATCTGACAGCCCTGGTGTCAGACTTACCCTAATAATATACCCTATTAACACAACTCGTTTATTCATTTGTGGGAGTATCATATCTCCTCATTTTATCCACTAAGGCAGTATGTTATCTTGGCACATTATCCTTACTTCATTTAAATTTCTTTCCATTATTTTCTACAAACATGAATCACACTTGTTCTCCTGCTATTTCTTTCTTTCTTTTTTTTTTTTAATAGTAGGGCATTCTTTTTTTTTTTTATAATTTATTTGTTTATTTTATTTTTAGAGAGAGGGGAAAGGAGAAAGAGAGGGAGAGAAACATCACTGTGTGGTTGCCTCTCACTCATGCCCCCAACTGGGGACCTGACATGCAACCTAGTCATGTGCCCTGACTGGGAATCGAACCAGCGACACTTGGTTCACAGGCCGACGCTCAATCCACTGAGCCGCAGAAGCCAGGGCTGTTCTCCTGCTATTTCACTTTTGTTTTTCTTGTATGGAATAGCTTCTGATCCTCTCCTTTTTCTTAACTTCAATCCTATGGATTACAAATAGTGGCAACATTACTACTCAGAGTGTGGTCCAAAGGCCAGCAGCATCAGCTTCACCTGGGATCTTGTTGGAATTGCAGTCTTAGCCCCTGACAACCAAAATGCAACTATTGGTGCTGATAATATGCACAAACTTGGTCACAGCTGTTTATATCATTTTTTTTGTTTTGTTTTTGCATATTATTTTAAAGTGGGTTTTCTAATACAGTTGCCCCATTCCCCCCACCTCCCATTTCTCTCCCCTGTCCCGCTGTTTACATCATTGACACTTCAGATCAGTTATGTTTACATTGCTGGCTCTAGATATCTTCGGTTTAATTTCCATGTTAAATTTGGTTGAAGGATTATAGTATGCTCTGGCTTTGAAACTAAAAGTTATTGGATACACAGACAGGCTTGGAAACAAAGCAGAAAAATAAAATTTATATTTGGAAAGCAAATATTATTGATGGAAGAATTACTATAATTCCACATTTTCTTCCAAAAAATAACAATGAGTAGATCAATCTGTGTGACAATTTTTTTCCTGAGATAAGTGCAAGAGGATACCTTTTGTATACTAAACAAAGCAACCAAATTAAGGAGAAATTAACAAATTCCTCAAACTAGATGAAATAAATTTCATAACAAGCAGAGGATAGTGAGATTTCTTCATGCATTTTGCAAAGCTATAATGAAGGTATTGTCATAGTTTAATTAATAGCACCTTTTTCTTGTGTTTTATAATCCATGACAACATATTGATCAACTCTACCTTATTATGTTATTTCTGTGTATTTATCCTCACATCCTTTTGAAAGATGACTAGGTTATTAAAATCCCCTAATATAAGTATAATCTACTTTCTCTTTCTGTTCTTTAAACATTGCAACCATACTTTAAATGAATATATATATATATATATATATACATACATACATACACATAACTGTTATATCATCAGTGTGAATTGTATCATTTAATATCATAAGTAGTCCTACATGGTCTTATTTTATTTTATTTTTTAGAGACAGGGGAAGGGAGGGAGTAATTGACGGAGAGAAACATCAATCAGTTGCTCTCGCACACACCCCAACCAGAGACCTGGCTCACAACCCAGGCATATAACCTGACTGGGAACAAACTGATGACCGTTTGCTCCATGAGAGGATGCTCAACCGAGCAATGATGGCCAGGGATGGATTGATTGATTGATTGATTGGTTTGTTTATTTACTTATTTATTTATTTATTTAATATGAACTCCTATTGCCTGATATTAAGATTGCAATTCCTGCTTTCCTTTTATTTACATTTTACTAGATTACTTTTCACTCATCCTTATATTTCAACCTTTGTGAATTACTTTGTTCTAGGTGTGCTTCTTTGACATACTCTAAAGAACGGGGTTTTGCTTATCATCTAATCTAAAAATCTGCTTATTTCTAAACAGTATGTAAGCACATTTTTTTGGTGTTGAGACAGACATATTTGATGTTTTTTTCTGTCATTTTCTTTTATACTTTTCTGTTTTTATAATTTTTAAATTCTTTCAGGATGTAATTTTTCTTTGCTTTCTTGATGATTATGATATTGGAGAAGTTTGTGTCTTTTGTGATCTTCCTAATTAAAAATGGTTATTTTAGAAAATATATGCTTTTGCAAATCATTTATCTGATAAAGAAATCGCATCCAGAATACATAAAAGACTCATAGTCCAATAATAAAAAGAGACAAGAACTCAGTTTTAAAATGGACAAAGGATTTAAAGACACATTTTCCCAAAGAATACACATGAATTGCTAAATAAACACATGAAAGATGCTCAACATCATTAGTATGAGGAAAATGCAAATCAAATCCACGAGATACTACTTTATATTCCCTATGTTCTGAACTGAATATGTGTCTCTACCCAAAATTCATATGTTGAAGCCCCAACCTCCTTTGTGGCTATATCTGCATATAGAGCTTTTATGGAAGTAACTGAGTTTAAAAGAGGGCATAAAGGCAGGGCCCTAGTTCTATAGGATTAGTATTATAAGAAGCAGCTGTGGTCAGAGCTCTCTCTTTACACACATTGAGATCATGTGAGTACATAGTGAGATGTTATCCACCTGCAAACCAAGAATAGAGTCTCATCAGGAACCAAAATGGCCAACACCTTGATCTTGGACTTCCCAGCATCCAGAACTATGAGAAACCTTTCTGTTACTTAAGCCATTCGGTCTATACTATTTTATTATGGCAACCTGAACTAATACATGCTTAGATAGCTGCAATTAAAGAGACACATCATAAAAGGTGTTATTGAAGATGTGGTGAAATTAAAACCCTCATATGTTGCTAGGGGGCCTGTACAATGATGCAAACTATTTAGAAAACATTTTGTCAGTTAAACATTGACTTACTGTAAGACCCAGCAATTCCACTCCCAGGTATCTACTTGGAAGAAAATGGAAAACATATGTACACAACAGACTTGCACATGAACATTCATAGCAGCATTATGTATAATAGCCAAAAAGTGGAAGTAATCCAAATGTCCACCAGCTGATGAATGAATATACAAATATTGTATATCCATATAATAAAATATAATTCATCAATGAAAAGAAATGAAGTACTGGTACTTGCTACTACATGCAGGAATCTTGAAAACATGCTAAGTAAAATAAACCAGACAAAGAAAGACAAATATTGTATGATTCCATCTATACGTGGTTACCAGTAGCTATGAGCAGGAAGGGAGGTGGGAAGGATTGGTAATGGGTATAGTCTTTTGAGAGTGACAAAAATGTTCCAGAATTAGTTTGTAGTAATGATGGCCAAACTCTGTGGAAACCATTGAATTGTATACTTTAAGTGGACGACTTAATGGTATCTAAATTATATCTCAATAAAATTGTTAAAAACAAAAAAAAGTGTTTTTTACTAATTAAAAAAAATGATTTAAAGTTCCATACAGTTCAAACATGGAAAAATGAATACAAATAACATATAAAACTGGAGGAGCTATAATAATAGAAGATAAAATAGACTAGGAAGAAAAAAGCATTTCTAGAGTTAAAAAGAATTACTATATATTAATAAAAGGCTCAATTCAGGTATAAGATACACAAATTCTAATCTTTTGTGCATTTATTAACATTGTACCAAATGTACAAAACAAAATTGATTAGCACTATAATGGGAAATAGGCTAATCCACTATCCAAGAAGGATTAATACATAACTCTCAGTAAATAATCCTTCAAGCAGAAAATATCAGCAGAGGTATAAAAGACTTAAACAACACAATTAATAAGCTCAATCCAGTGGGCATATAATCAGACACACTCTTCTCAAGCACATAAGGAACACTTTTAGGATTTGTATATGAACTAGGCTGCAAAATAAAATACAAAAGTCTCCAAAAAAGGCCACAATCTCTGTCTAAAGTACATGAGTTAGAATTTCCGGCCAAGATGGAGGTGTAGACAAACATATTGCATCTCCCTCCACAACTAAGAAGGAAAACAACTACCTTAAAACTAGAAACAATCAGAAGTTCCAGAAAATCAAACTGCATGGAAGTCCAACAAACAAAGATATAAAGAAGAAATATTCATCCAGACAGGTAGGAGGGGCAGAGCCGGGGCAGAGAGGACGCAGTGTGGTGGTGGCAGCAGCGGTGGCAGTGGCAGACTGGTAGAAAGTAGTTACAAGTTTTAAAAAGTCAGGATGGACACCTGGGAAGTGTTCCCAGCTCCTCACCAGACTGCACAGCTCACGGTCCCAACACCAGGGAAAATCAAGCTTCATTGCTTTTGACTGCAAACCAGTGGAGGTTGGGGCAAAGGCAGAAACTGCCAGTCTCTCAGCAGAGTCCACTTGTTTAAAGGGCCCCCATGGTCCTCAAGCGTCCGCAGACCCATCCACTCTGGGAACGAGAGCCAAGGCAACAGCTAGAGAGGCACCAGTGTCATATGGAAGTGGGACGAGTGCCTGGAAAAGGGGTGAGTGCTGGGCAAGCGGCATTTTTCCCTCTCAGGCCCCTCCCCCCATACAGCACCACAATGTGATGAAAAGGTTGCCCTGTACTGATGAATCCCTAAGGCTCTGCCCCTTACAACGTAACAGGAGTGACAGCTCTACCTAAGACACAGAGGCAAACAAACACAGAAGCTTGTCAATGAGGAGACAGAGAAGTATGGCCCAAAAGAGGGAACAGATCAAGGTTCCAGTGGGAGAACTAAGCGACAAGGAGATAGCCAACCTAACAGATGCAGAATTCAAAACATTGATGATAAAGATGCTCACAGGCTTGACAGATATGCTTGAGTACGGCAAATGCATAAGAGAAGTGAAGGCTATGCTAAATGAAATGAAGGAAAATCCACACAAAACCAATGGTGAAGGGAAGAAAACCAGGATTTAAATCAATGATTTGGAATATAAGGAAGAAAAAAAACAATCAACCAGTACAGAATGAGGAAACAAGAATTGAAAAAAATGAGGAGAGGCTTGGGAACCTCTGGGACAACTTTCAACGTGCCAACATCTGAATCATGGGGGTGCCAGAAGGAGAAAAGGAAGAACAAGAAATTGAAAACTTACATGAAAAAATAATGAAGGAAAACTTCCCAAACTTGGTGAAGGAAATAGACATACAAGTCCAGGAATCATGGAGAGTCCCAGGCAAGCTGGATCCAGAAGGGACCACACCAAGACACGTCATGATTAAAATGCCAAAGGTGAAAGATAAAGAGAGAATCCTAAAAGCAGAAAGAAAGAAGTAGAGAGTGGCCTACAAAGGGATGCCTATAAGACTATCAGCTAATTTCTCAAAAGACACTTTGCAGGCAAGAAGGGACTGGCAAGAACTATTCAATGTGAAGAAAAACAAGAACCTACAACCAAGATTACTCTATACAGCAAAGCTATCACTTAGAATGGAAGGGCAGATGAAGTGCTTCCCAGACAAGGTAAAGCTAAAAGAGTTCATCATCACCAAGCCATTATTATATGAAATGTCAAAGGGATTTACGAAAAAGAAGATAAAAACTATCAACAAATGAATCTAAAAAATAAAAACAAAATCCAACTAAGCAAACCAGAATAGGAACAGAATCATAGGTATAGGGATCATTTGGAGGGTTATCAGCTGGGAGGGGAAAGGGGGAGAAATGCAGAAATGGTGCAGGTATTAAGAAGTATAATTGGTTGGTACAAGATAGACAGGGGGAAGTTAAGAATAAGATAGGAAAGGGTGAAGCCAAAGAACTTATATGCCTGACTCATGGACATGAACTAAGGGGGTGGGATTGCTGGAGGGAAGGGGCGTACTGGGCAGTGGGGAGCAAAGGGGAAAAAATTGGAACTACTGTAACAACATAATCAATAAAATATACTTAAAAAACAACAACACTATTTTAAAGAGATGGTTTAGACAGTATTGGACAGGTTTCATATCAATCTAAACAAATATAATAAATTTCTTAGCATGCTGAAAAAAAATACATGAGTTATACCTCTATATTTTAAAAAGGAATAAATCTCTAAATTAAAAAATTCTATAGAAGATTATTGGAAAAGAGGAAAAACTTGACCACCCTTTGGAGCTAGATCAAGAAAAATAAAAAAGACAAATAAATAATATGAATGAAAAAAGGATATATCAATATAGATACAGGAGAGATTAATAAAATGAAAAAATGTTATACTAATAAATTTGAAAACTCACAAAATACAGATTTATATAAAATGACAATAAAACAAATCAAGACAAAATAGTACAACTAGTCTTATAACTATTAAATAAATTGAGCCTGTAGTTTAAAATCTTACCCTGCCAAAAAAAAAAAAAAAAAAAAAAAAAATCAACTTGCTCCAAATGATTTTACAAGCAATTTTATAAAATATTCAGGTACTGCCCTGACTGGCGTGGTTCAATGGGTTGGGCATCATCTTACAAACCAAAAAGTTGCTTGTTTGATTCCCAGTCAGGGAACATGCCTGGGTTGTGGGCCAGGTTCTTGGCTAGGGACGTGCAACAGGCAACTGATCGATGTTTCTCTCCCTTCTTTCCCCTCTAACAATAAATAAATAAAATATTTTTTAAACATTCAGATACCAGGTAATTGCAATCTTATTCTAGAACATTGAAAAGAATAAACCCTTTCTAAATTATGTTATAAACTACTATAACCTTTATACTAAAAGGAAGTATCACAATAAAAGATATAATTTACCTCTCTTATTAACATAAGACAATAAACATTTCAAGAAAACTGTTTACAAATTGAACTAAACAATATACATATAACAAAGGTAATATCTCATAATCAGTCTGAGTTTACTCCAGAAATGAAAGGCTGAGCTACCATGAGACAATGCATTGAATTACTTCACCATATTGAAACATTTCAACATATGTGGAAATTTTTTTCCAGTTGCAATTCCAGATGAAAGGTAAAACAATAAAACTTTTAGAGAAAGACATAGAAGAATATCCTCTTGACCTTGGAAGAGGGAAATAGTTCTTAAATGGGACATAAAATGCACTAACAATAAAAGAAAAAATTATAAAATAAACTTTTATTATTCAAAATTTCTATTCATCAAAAGATACCATTAAAAGATGATGAAAGTCATTTACAGAGTAAGAGAAGATATTCATTATACATCCATCTGATAAAGAACTTTTATCTAGTATGTGCTCCCCCTCCCGGGAGCACACCTTCCCTCTCTTCTACCCCCACAGCCACACATCTCCCAACTCTAAGGGACCGAGGAGACTTGCAACCAGGGAAGCAATAGGCAGCTGCAGCTCATCCCAGGCTAACTCCCCGGCTCTGTCCTCAAGGTCCTCCTTTCTTTGACTTTCCAGAGAGCCAAAGCAGCCTATGTTCTCTGCTGTTGCTTCTTCTATCCTAAGCCCTTCCTTGTTTCACTGTCCCCAGCTTTAATAAACATAGTCTATAAATAAATAAATAAATAAATAAATACCTTGTATGCAGAACA
This sequence comes from Furipterus horrens, assembly GCF_987537825.1. Lineage (NCBI taxonomy): Eukaryota > Metazoa > Chordata > Mammalia > Chiroptera > Furipteridae > Furipterus > Furipterus horrens. The sequence continues at coordinate 90,217,330 of NW_028327175.1, forward strand.
GTGATTTTCAACTGTTGTGTTGCAAGAATTTTTGAAACATACAGTACATGACTATTTAGTCAGGGACGCTGAACTTTTTTCCCTTAGCTTTTCACCTTTAAAAAAATGACAATAGCCATCTGGTTTTAATGAATCAAAATTATACCTATTTTTTTCTCAGATCAGCAATAAATTTTTTTTTTTGGTGTGCCTCAGAATTTTAGTAATTAGTTTATGTGTGCCATGAGATGAGAAAGGCTGAAAATTGCTAATCTAGAATGTATAACAACTCTTACTAATCAATAAGAAAAGGACCAACAATCCTACCAGAAAAATAAGGATGTAATAAGAAGAAGAAAAAGAAGAAGAAAAATAGGATGCATTTTAAACAGATTCACGAAAGAGAATATCTAAATAGCCAATAAGCATATGAAAAGATGTTTGACTTTATTAGTAGTCAGGGAAGTGCAAATTAAAACTATAGTGAGATTTTGTTAACCAGTCTCACCTCAATAAATTTAATAAAGCCTACAGTAAGATACCATTGTCTACCCACAGAAATGGCTAATATTAATGGTGCAGTAAAACTGAGGATTGACAAGGCTGTAGAGGAACTGGGAATCTAAGACGTTCCTAGTGGGAGTGTACTTTAGTACAACAACTTTGGAAAACTTTTTGGCAATAGCTATTAAATCTGAACATATGCACCTCCTATACCGGAAATTTCACTCATGTATAAACCCAACAATAATTCTTAGATATATTACCAAAAGACATGCACTATAATTTCTATGGTGGCAGCACTATTTGTAATAGTCCCAAACTGGAAAGAATCCAAAAGCACATCAACAATAAAATGGAAAAAATCAACTGTGATACATTCCCACAATGAATTATCATACAGGAATAAAAAGAAAAGAAAAAAACAAAAAAACAAAAACAGGAGCTACTCACGTACCCCTTCTGAGGAGGCTACCAGAGGATGTGGCTTTAATTAAGAGAATAAATCAAGTCAGATGAAGAGGTTTTGAGAAAACAAAGACCCAACACAATAGACAAAAGGATTCTCTGGAAAAACGATGAACGGAGATCCTTACATATATTTATCTTCATTTTTATGGTTTTTCCCTCATCTTCCTAATGAATAGAACCTAGGGGAACTAGCCATATAAATATTTTTAGTTTGTTATGAATTACAGGTTATCCATTGCCATTCACTCTAAAGTCATTTGGTTGTAGAAAATGCCAAAGGATAAATAATATATAATCTCCATTCCTTCTTCCCCACCCTGCACTCACTGATATTCTTCACTTGTATTCTGAGGGCCTCTTCTAGTGAGCTAGATATGAGTTGTTCTTTGCTTTAGGGGGTGAGTTCCATTATTGGCATGCTGAAGTTATAAAGCCACTGATCTAGGTGAAGACTAAAAAATTCAGATACACATTTACAGTTCCCTGCCCACCTCTTCCCACCCACCCCATCTGACCTTCTGACCAAATTAAGATTCCACTGGAGGAAAGGAGAGAATGAGGGGAGAGACCACACAGGAAGGAGTGGGTGGAGAAAGGCATCAGTGTTCAGCTTGAACAAGGAGGCCCAGTGTCATCCGCGGCTTAGGTCCCAAGAAGCCATCCAGGCTCTAGGCAAGTGAGGACGGCTCACTGTTCTGCTGTATTACTGTGTTAATTATTCTTGTCTGATCCTTCTTCTTCCCCTCTGTCATGCCCAGAGCAGTTAGCATGCCACACACTACTTGTCTGTCTAGAGTGACAAGCCCCATTCCCAACAGAGGCTTTGCTGCCTCCTACCACACCAGCTCCGTGTGCTCAGCTGGCATGTCTGTGGCTTGATAGCCCTCACCTGAGCAAGGCTGTACCAGCAGGAAGTGGGGAGCCATCATGTCCCACTGAGTGGGCTGGTGGGAAAACACAGCTTCCATTGTGTTCACAACTGGGGTTGGGCCATCAGGAGGAGGCAGGACTTAAGGACAGGGAAGGATGGAGGGGGTCTGCATTTACATCTCGATTCACATTTCAAAGAACATTGCCTAATTCTATAATCTCCACCTCTAGAAATTGCACCCAGGACTGCTGGACTCTGGGTGAGGTGGAGAGGAACGGCCAGTCCTGAGTATACCCTGTCCATCTGCATGCCAGTGAGTAAAACATGCAGGGTGACTACATTAATGTCAATAGTTTTGGTCCATTGTTCAGTATCTTTTCAGCGAGTTTTCAAAACCTGTTTATGTAGTATATAAACACCAAAGCTGTCCCCAAATATTCTGTATTCTTCCCTTTAAAGCATGTGGGATAAGGTTACAATCAACTTGAGACCAAATGTGATTTAAAATACATATAATCCAAAGAATGATGAAATATGAAGTAATTTGTTTTGAACTAACAAACTAGCTTCAGTTGAATTATTTATAAGATTTTTAAATGGCCTAAATATGTTTTTAAAAACCTAGAGCCCTGACCTGTGTGGCTCAGCTGGTTGGGTGTCATATTGCAAAGTGAAAGGTCATCAGTTCAATTCCTGGTCAGGGCACGTGCCTGGGTTGCAAGTTTGGTTCCAGGCTGGGCGTGTGCGAAAAGCAACGGATTGATGTTTCTCGCCCTTTCTCCCTCCCTTCCCAGGTCCCTAATAAATAAATAAACACAATCTTTACAAATTTTTTTTTAAAACCTGAACTTGACAAATTCCATTTCCTATGCTAGACAGATAAGCAAGCACCACAGCTTTAAGCCCTGGAATCTCAGCACTGTGCTCTGCTTGTGACACCGACTTCTGAGGTTTTAAATACTTACCCAAGCTAAACTGAAATAAAAGGGCAACAGTTTGGTGCTTTGAAAAATCCTATAAGGTTTCCTAAACATTGCTAACACTTAATTTAATTTTAATATTTTCCCCCCAAAACCCTTAAAGACTAAAAAGGGAGTTATAATCATTCTTTTATGAAAAGGTACAACTTGTGACAGAAAATATTAGCTGGCCTTGAATCTAATATTAACAACATTAAATGGATTAGTCCTTCTGTTGCCAGAACTTATCCCTAAGTGCATTTGAGTCTCCCAAAAGCACAACATTGGTTAGCAAAAACAGGGTTTAGCGATAGCTCATGTGAAAGTGATTTAAGGAACATAGCCAGCAGTTATATCAGCATACACCCATTTTGAGGTTTCCACAAAAAAAAAAAAAAAAAATTTGGCTTCTGTGATCTTGGTCTACATTAATAGAAAAGCATAGATGGCAATTCCTTTCTGTCTACTCCAGAAGGATGACATTTGATTCAGGATGTCTTGTTTATAAAGAAGGGACAACTGCAAGCTTCTCCTGGAGAAAAATCAGTATGTGAAGAGCCTTGACACGTGTCACACAAGCAGCAGTGAACGAGCTAACCTGAGCATGTTTAGCTTTGAAAACAAACGTCTCAGGCTGCCTTCCCTGAAATTTCTGATGATTTAAAGACTGTCTTATTAAGGACACACCCGATATTTAAGTCTCTGCCAAGAGTTGTCTGGCCTATTTCCACAGATCTCAGGACTGGGATTCATTCATTTCTGAAGCACCTCATTATATGTTTGGGAACATTTAAAAAAGGTATTTTGGAGGTTAAGCCTAAATTTGTTCCATGTACTGTTTACTTTCTGGTCTAGGCTCTATACCCTGAAGCAATGAGGGCTAAGTCTGATCCATCTGCCAGGACCTTGTCTCTTATGACCAAGAGGTATATTTAGGTATGACAAAATGGGGGGGAGGGGGATAAGAAGAAGACGAAAGAGAAGGAGGAGAAAATAGAAGGAGGAAGAAGGGAGAAAAAGGGAGGAGAGGGGAGGAGAAGGGAGGAGAAAAAAAGAAAATCTGTTTCCTACATAAAAGAGAGACTGTTTGCTGTCCATTGCGGCAGGTGCACATTTTCTTCCCTTTATACACAAGACTTTGTTCTCAGCCCTGATTATTTTCTTAGGCCAAATCCCCAGAAGCAAACTGCTGAGACAAGAGGACGAACATTTGTTAAGCCTTTTAAGATATGTTAGACATATTATCAAGTTCCCCTGTTGCAGCTCCTTTGGCCTGGTTTGTGGTAATATCTCCTTAACTTGATTCAGGTGTTCTAATGGCCACTCAGCTAACCTTGCCCACACTGGTATTCACAGGTTTTGGTGAAATAAAAGTCATTTTCTGCCACCACCTTCTCCCTAAAAAAACCCTGGAGACTCCTATGGTAGGTGATCATAGAGATCACCTTGTACCACTGCTGGCTTTAATGGTACTGTTCCCGCAAATTGAGGGTGGCCAGATGGGATGGGTATGAACTGGTAGTTACAGAAGATTGATGAGTATGTAAAGTCCAGCATAGGAAGTAAAGTCAATAAACTTGTAATAAATATGTATGGTGCTAAATGAGTACTAGAATTATTGGGGAATCATTTTGTAAATTGTGTAAACGTGTGACCACTATGCTGTACACCTGAAACTAATATAAAATAGTATTGACAGTGGACTGTAATTGAAAAAAAATGTAATCTCTCAATACTTGGGAAAAAGTGGGAATGTTTTTGGTATTTCACCATTAGATATAATGGCTTGAGATTTCCACTAGTTACGTTGTTTGTTTGTAGAGAGAGAAACATTGATTTGTTGTTTCACTCATCCATGCATTCATTGGTTGACTCTTCTATATACCCTGACTGGGGATCAATCCCACAAACTTGGCACATTGGGACTATGCTCCAACCAACTGAGCTACTCAGCCAGAGCTACGATCTATACTTTTAATATCAGTTCAAAAAGATACGATATTCACCTTGCACTAGTCAAAATTCTTGGTTTCAAACATCCCAAACAGAATCTGGGTAACTTAAGGGAAAAAATAATTCTTCCCTGCTTCTTCACATTACCCGCTCCTGACTCAGAGTCCCAGGCAAGGGTCTCTGCCTGACCAGGTTGATGTTGGTGCATGTAGTGTGGCTTCCAGGGCCAGGAAAAGCAAGTGCCTAGCTTTTGTAGTGGGACCCCATGTCCCACCAAGGTTCACACAAACTCCACACCCCAGAATAGGATGCTCGTGCAGGCTTACCAAAAATAGAAATGGCAAATGTCTGCTACCCATCTATTCTGACTTCACTAAAAAATTCCACCAGCAGTCAATATTGATTACTTTTCCAGCATTTGAAATGGCTATAGGAATTTTTGCTTCAGACCTACTACTATAGTAACTATATTGATAGATTTAGTTGGACTATCCATTTTTGGAATAAAACTCTCTTGGTTATGATATTATATCTTTTATCATATAGCTGGGTTCTATTTGCTAATATTTTATTCATGATTTTCACAGTTACTTTATAGGTGAGATTGGTGTGCACAATCATTTTCAGGATTTGCTATTGATATTTTGATTCCATTATAAAATACTTTAGGTGATTTCCCTCTATTCTCTGGAGTAGTTTGAATAATTGTAAACACTTGCACATTATATAATACACACTTCTAAGTGTGTTACATGTGTGAAATCATTTAATTTCTGCAACCAACAACCATATGAAATAAGTACAATTATTTTCATTTCACACAAGAAAAAAATTGGCAACGTGGTTGAGTAACTTGCCCAAGGCTACAGTGTTAATCAGCAATAGAATGATAGGCACCTTGAAGATAGGAAGATTTTACCTGTGAAATATATCCAGGAATGTTATTTATTTGGATAAGAAGCTCTTTAATAATTAAAAAAGAAATCCTAGGATAGTGGCTCTGAGCATGTGGTCCTCCGACCAATAGCATCGGCATCATGTAGAAAGAGACCAACTGAATCAGAAACGCTGGTGTGGTTCCCAGAAATCTGTGGTCTCACAGGCCCTCCAGGTGTTTCTGATTCCCATTCAAGTGTAAGAACAAACGAGCCAGAAATATAACCATGTTAGTCAAACATTCTGTGAACACGGCTGCACCGAGAGGTAAGGGCAGATTTAAAGTTCAGGGTTGGAATCTTCAGGAATGTCTTTGGCTTTGTTTGCATAGTTCTTCTTCCTTTGGGGAATTAGTTCTCTCCCACAGCAATGCAATTGTATGATTTTGGTGGGGCTCTTATACCATGACCCTGTTCTGTAGTAGGCACAGAACATTCCAGATGTTCCTACTATCCATTTAACTGGCTTTAGTAGGCAAGGGCACACCACCTAAGTTTAGCCCTGGGCTTTTACATTTAAAGTTGGAGGGGAAAGTGCTTTTTTTTTCCTTTTTTTTTTTTTTTTGCATTATGGAGGTGGGGCAGATGTTAACTGGGGGATATTGTCTGATATTTTCCCTGCCATGTGGGAAAAGCCCACATGCACAGGAGAGAACAGTTCCAGAACAGTGACAAAACAAAGTTGAGAGAGAGCCCTGACAAGCACATCAGAGACACTGGATGTGTCATGCTAAAACCAGCCGACCTTGAATTTACCAGTTACACAAGCCAATAAACTCACACTCTTGAATATTTTGGATTGAGTTTCTGTCCCTGGAAACAGAGAGCATGCTGGCTACTACACCAGGGAAAGGGAGTATCCACAGGGTTTTAAACTATTTCATCATCACAGTATTTTAATTTTCAAATCCACTAGTATTTTGGCAACACCAAAGGGCTTATCTAAATTATGCTTTTATACTTCATACCTTAAACATGTGTAACTAGTTAAAGTTATTTGACTTTTTATGTTGTTGGTCATAAACTAGAACTTTTTCTTTTTTGAACCCAAGTCATCGCTTCCATCTGTCACCAGTAAGCTATGACACTTTTGTTTCCCCACAGCTGGCAGCTGCCACAGAAAACAGCAATTCTAATCTGCCGACTCCTCTGGCAGTCTGTTCACTTGGAAGGAAACAGAACAGGGCAAACCTTGGCAGCTCTCTTTCCCCTGTTTGGCTCAACCATAAGGAAAACCCTAGCACACAGCAAGCACTCAATAAATATTTATTGAATGAATGAAATCCAACCCAGGAGAAACTTAAAATTATAATGTAAAAAACACTGAGGATTTTATTTCAGCAGTTAAATCCAGAATCCATGTATAAATTTAGGAAATTGGCTCACTTTGGCAAATGGCGTTACAGTAACAGAGGCTGGTACTTGGAGTCTTTAAGCCTTAGGCAGGCCCAGCCAGCACACCTGTGCCACACAGCCAGCCCTGTGCCTGGGCTTGTCAGGTGGTAGGTGAGCTATGAACATGCAGGCAGCACTGCTTATCTCTGACCCAGCTTCACCCTCTCAGCTGTCCAAGTAGATTACTGTATTGTGTTGGCTCCTAGCCAAGGCTGGCTTAGATGTGTAATTCTGAAATGTTCATGACCAGTGGGATTCCAGCCTGAACGGTCGGTGCTGAGCACATGACTCTTTCGCGATATTGTCCCTAATGGAACAGAAACTCTAGTGAAAGAGCTGGCTCAGAGACAGACCTATTCATCCTGGTTGGAGTACTGTACTGGAAAGAGTCCCTCCACAAGTTGTTGTGGTTTTCCCTGTTTCTGGTGTTTTTGAATATTGGCCTTCTTAAGAAGAAAGTAATTGTTTCCTGGAAGTTTCATCTTTTTTTTTTAAAGCAAATTCAAATTAAGTATTTTTTGGCTACTTGAGTCTGAAAGTACATAGTACTTTAAGGGATTGACCTTTTGAAAAAAAATCCATAAAAGTGCAACTTTTGTGTATTCTTGCTGTTGGTTGTTCATCCTTTCCAGGCATTCTGGATATTCACGGAACAAAAAAGAATACGTGATGTTTTGAATCAATTTTTGAAGAATTTTGATGGATTGATGCTGTTACTAAATGAATACCTTAAATAATCTGCTTTTGTTGTCCTGTTCCCTTTGGGATTCCTTTAAATGTCCCAAGGTTCTGATGCTAAGTGGATCTGATTAAGTAACTAGGAAGCCAAATGCTTGCAAATGTGAAACCTATCCAATAGCCTTCAATGGTTTTCGTTGTATATAATTGGAATGGTCCATATAGTAGACCCTCGATATTGCAGAGTTGGTCCTATTTCTTGATTTAATCAGATTACACAAGTAGCTATCTATTTTTGAGGGATTTTCTGTAAATGTCACATCAGCACAGGCAAATTGGTCTAGTTGTCCAATGACATCTATCTTTCGTTTCAGAACAAAAGGAAATGCTGTAGATCTGTTTCTGCGGATTGGGTTTTTGCCTGAGTTTTGCTTGATTTTTTCTTGAGTTTCTCAATCACCTTGAGTGATTGAGAAATAAATAGAACCACATTGTTTCCTATAGAAATTCAAGTTTCAATTTGCCAAAATTAAGTGTCTAACATATGCCTGGGAGGTTTAGGCATGCTCTAAAGATGCTGTTTGCCTTCTCTCATTATACATTGACCAAATGATCATGCCTTTTGAATGATGTGGCAGGCACTCCCATTTGGGCTGAAACCCTTGGGAATGTAAACTAAGAAAACAAAACAACACCCCTTCTTACAGAGTATTTTATATAGGTAGGTACTATTACAAAACAGCAATCAGTTCCTTTTAAAAACTTTAAGAAAGTTGCATAATACCAAGGATGATGACAGAGACAATTTAAAAGATTTTTAAGGACAAAAAAAATTGTATTTTAAATACAAATATTCAATATCCTCACTTCTTGATCCTATACACCAGCTGTCAAGCTGAGTTCAAGACTTTCGAACCTACATAAACTCTACTTTAAAATTTTATTAGAAGTTACTGACTCAATCAGCTCTCACAAATAATTAAATCTTAATTTTTTTTTTTTTTGGTTTGTCAGAGCCATCTGCCTCTGTTCAATTCCATCCTGTTTTGTGACATCAACCTCAATCCTCTTTAAAACTTTCTTATTCCTCCTGTGTTCTATTTTGAAACATTCCAAAGCATCCAGCCTGACCAGACAACATTCTTTTAGTAGAATGTAAAGATCAGCTTTAGGCAGTTACTGAAATCTCTGAAATTGTTCATCTGCCCTATGGCACATTCCTCTTCTTATCTTCCCAGCATCTGACTCCCTGGCTTTGCACAGTCTCCCAACACTTGCCTCAGTCCACTTGCTTGGCTGACAATTCATTTTAGACACACTTCCCTGGATAGTGCTCTCTTGGTTGGATTGGATCCCTATACCATAGCTGGGGGTGAATGATGCTCCAGCGCCCTACCTGACCCCAAGGACCAGCAGGAACAGAGAATAACCACTCACTAGTAGTCAGCAGGCTAGCCCTTCCCAGCTCCTTTGGGATATTCTACCTCTCCCCTTAGCTATTTCTAATTAACTTTTTCAGGCTCTCTGTGAGATCTTACCTTTAAAAAAATAAGGTCCTCAAAATCACACAGTTTAACAACAACAACAAAAAAGTATAAATTTCTTGAAAATGTCTTTTTTGGTGTCAAAAAGAGCTAAAAGCTATTCCAAAAGGCATTTCATATATGTAAATAAAACTACTTTAAATTTCTTTCAACCTCTGAATTTCTTTAATTTTCCTTTTTTAGTTCACCAGGTTCTTATAAAGCCCAATGGCATGAAGATTCTGAAAAGAAGTTTTCAGATGTTATTAACCAAATGTGGAAGACAGGGGTTTTCGGTTCATGTGCACACCCTGTTTTTCCTTTTGCCCATTTTTTTTTTCTTTTACATGACAATGTCCCTAGAAGTTCTGTCATCAAAGTAAACAATTTTAGCAAGAGAGATGTTAGTTTTCTGCTTGTGGTTGCATTTGAAGAGAGAAGAAACCCAACCTGTCAACACCTTGATTTTGGATGTCTAGCTTTCAGAACTGAGAGCAAACTAATTCCTGCTGTTGAAGCCACCCAGCCCATGCTACTTTGTTATGGCAGCCCTGGCTATGCACTGTACGTCCCAGCAATTTCACTCCTAGTGTACAGCCAAGAGAGCTGAAGACATGTGACCACACAAAAATGTGTGCATGAATGTTAATAGCATTATTCATAATAGACAAAACCCAAAATGTCCATCAACTGATGAATAGATATGACTTACCCACACAACAGACTATTATTTAGTAATTGAAAGGAATGGAATACCAAGAGATACTACCACACGGACGAATCTTGAAAACATTTCCGGGGGGGTGTTCTTTCATGGCAATATTTTTGAAGAGTCCTAGTCAGTTATTTTATAGAATGTCCTTCAGTTTGGGTTACCTGGTATTTCCTTATGATTAAAATCAGATTAGGTCCTTCTGGCAGAAATTCCACAGAATTCCCAGTATCAGGGAGCACATGATGTCCATTTGTTCTCTATCTCTGGATTTTAACTTTGATCCATGCATAAGAAGGTGCTGCCAGTTTTCTACACCGTAAAGTAACTATTTCTCTCTTTGTGATTAAGAAGAATATTGTGTGGAACCCGCATGTCTTCACTACCAAGCCCTAGTTCCCCATCCACCGGGTGGGACTAACAAAGGCACGTTCATCGGACTCCAGATCAGCTTTGCATCTGCCCGCCCCAGCCTTTGCCTGAGTGGTCAGCGTGGCCAGCCTTCCCCGCCCACTCCAGTCTCAGCAGCCACCTCCCTTCCCACTCCTTCCGCGCCAGCCGGGCGGCCACTCCAACACTTGCTGGGCTGTGTCGTGATTTGTGCTTTTACAAATGATTAATCGGTCACCATCAGGAGACAGCATGCTTCCTGGGGGCAGGAGTGGGGTCTATGAGTGTTTTTGTTTGTTTGTTTTTTGTTTTCAAACTATGTTATACTGTTGCTTTTCGAATGAATGAGCCCTAGGTAAGGGGACGCAGTGACAGTGATTTCCTTGGATGGTGAGCTTTTGTCACATCGCAGGGGCGCTAGACCTACTGAATAATGAAATGCAAAAGAACCTCTTTTGAAAGTTAACAAGGAAGATGTAAATGCCTCTTGCTTTTAAATCGGTTTATTTCTGGAAGAGAACTTGGTGACCAGAAATTCCAATTCTGCCATTTTATAAAAGAAATTTAGGGGTATTGTATAAAAGAAATGAAGCAGAGCTGGGGCTAAAACTCAGATTCCAAGGCTTCCTCACAATGCTGAATTCCTTTTGGTCTGGTCCACCCTTTACAAACACAAAGCAGGAAGGACAAATTTATGACCTTGAAAAGATTATAATGGATAGCAAATTAAGGGTCCTCCACTTATTATTTAGGCCCTGGCTGGTTTAGCTCAGTGGATTGAGCGTCGGCCTGCGAGCTAAGTGTCGCTGGTTCGATCTTCCAGTCAGGGTACATCAGAGAAGGAAAACTGACTCCAAAAAATCTCCGCTGCCTTGCGGCATACCTCTTCAGGGGAAAGGCTAAGGGAGTAAACCCCGACAGAAAATCCGGAGCCGGAGTCCCTAAGGCGGTTCGACGTTGTAGTCAACACCGGCAACTCCTGCGGCGCACCTGAAGCCAAGCTGTATTGACTCCGTCTTTCCCTTGGACCCTTCAGCTGCGAAGAGAGGGGGGGTCTGCTGCATGGGCAACAGCAGACCCTCCATATCACCCTGCCCAGGCTCTGTAGCTTCAGCGTCATCGCAAGATGTCGATTCAACACGGGAGGAGACAGATACGATGTCACTCCCGAGTCGGACTGCACAGCCATTCTCGGCGGTGCAGATAGACTCTTAAGAAGCTACACCATCGTCTCTCGAGACGGACGGCTGCCGCCGCCGATGACTCATTATTTAAAAATTGAGCTAAAATTCACATAACAGAAACTTAAAACTATTAACCATCTTAAAGTGCACAATTCAGTGGCATTTGCTATACTAGATTTTTGTTTTATGTTTTCTTATTAAAAATTTTTTTACATGAGATGCTATTAGACCTGGTCCCACACAAACTCTAGATAAAGAATTATTTTCTGAGGCAGGATGAATGAAAGCTTGTGGAGGAATGAAGTCAGTCCCCCTCCACCCCCTCCTCCCACACAAACTCCTGGTAGGGAGAGATGTGTCGTTAAAATTCTTTGGTGGACACTTGCCAAAGATAATAAATGTCACTCCTTCAAGTGCACTATTTTATTGAAGAGGTTTTTGTTGTCTTTATTTCACCGTTATGCCTTAGGTGCAAAAGAACAGAGGGGAAAAGCCTAGCAGCTTTGATGACAGTTTTCGTTTGACTCATCATCCAACTGAAAAGAGTAGGGTGGTGCCCATTTAGGAAGCCCTGTGGGTGGTGGGGAGCGGTTGGCTTGCTGGTGTCTTTGCAGGCCCAGTGGGTCCCCCCCTCTCACTCGAGGCCTTTCTCGAAATCCCCAGTGCACCATGGTTTCTTCCTTCTAGCTTTTGGGGCTACTTATTGGGTTCCAAGCACAAAGCCCTGAGTGTTTTGAGTGATTGTTTTATGTACCTTGTTCAGGTTCTACAATTTGACTCAAGACCCTTTGTATTTGAAATCTCTTTGTATTTGCCGAACTTGTTACTTTTTCTTTAACTTGATACATATGTATTTAAAATGTTCAAAGGTTTTCCCTGGTGCATGAAATTTGTCTAACCTATGTGGAATCTAAGTCCACATGGTTCTTACGTCCTCTGAGAAGTAAATTCTAGTAGAAAGATAAATAAGTTATGCCTTGGCTGGTGTAGCTCAGTGGATTGAGTGCCAGCCTGCAAATCCAAAGGTCACTGGTTCGATTCCCAGTCAGGGCACATGCGTGTGTTGGCAGCCAGATCCCTAGCTGGGGGTGTGTGAAAGGCAACCAATCAATGTATCTCTTGCACATCAATGTTTCTCTCCCTTTCTTTTTTCCTTCCTTTTCTTCTCTCTAAAACTAAATAAATAAATAAAAATCTTAAAAAAAAACAAAAACCCTTATTTAAAAGAGACACAGTTGTCTGACAAAGTCATCAGGCAAATCCTGTTTAAAAAAGAAAGGGAAGATAAATAAGTTGTGCTTATTTGACAAATATTGATTGAGCTTCCTCATAGCAAGCAGGATGGTAGGTGCTTGGGACACAAAGAAGAATTGGGCAAGTTTCTGGCACCCAAGAACTCACAGTGTGGTGAGAATTGTCATTTTGGGCTGATAGTAAGACTTGTTCACTGAACTTAAGCAGGAATCCCCTAGGAAATGTTTGAAATTCTCATTTAGACCAGGGAAGATGTGGTCTTATGAGACATCTTCACAAAAATGTAGACCTAAGATTTCTTTCAATATTTTCTGTTACAAACAATTGGCTGATAAAGACCCCTAATTATTTGGTAGGAGGTGGGGTAGGAGTCAATGAAAGGATGTTCTAGTCAGTGACAGACTGAAAATCTAATCCAAGTCACCACATCTAATCTTACCCAACACTGCCTTCGGTTTTGGGCCATTTCTTTTAGGGTACAAAGGAGATCAGACTAATTTTATGGTGCCTACCTGTGGCCTGGATGGAGATTTTCAGGTAGAGCAAGATAATAACACTTTCAGAAGAGGGGGTGGGGGGTGCATGGGAGAGGCAGAACCATGCAATTAGTTTTCATGATAGAGATCTGGAATAAGAAACCAGAGTGCTCACTATGATTTTAGTTTAATTGGAAACACACCCTGAATGTTAGACAAAACCAAAATCGTTGCTTTCATCTGAATTTGAGACTTAGAGACTATGGGCCTAATTATGCTGCCTGCCCCCACATTACACAATATGCACCTATTAAGTTCTTTCCAAGGTAACTGGGTCTCTGAGACAATATAATCCAGCCCAATGAATGAGGCAGGACAGGATAACACATATTTTGTGACTGCTACTGCTCTATTTCCTGCTGTTTAAATTTTTTTAAAACCTCACTGTCCTATAATGACTCAGGACTTTTACATCCTGTGTAGGTCAGAGAGAACACTCATGCTGGTAGGTTCGAATGTTCTTGCTGACTGAAAAAGACTCTCTTTTGATGATGAGGAACTGAACGGCTTTTAGTGACAGTTCACAAATAGTCTTCTGTGTGATGCTGGGATTTTGCACAGAAGCCTAAATTAAGACTTTTTTTTTACTAAAAACAACAACAACAACTTAGTGTTTGAGTTAAAAAGACCCACATTTCCCCACAAATTCCTTAAATCATTTTCTAACACACTGCTTTAACTTACCTTCAAATAGCTCTGAACACATCAGCTGGGACTGCTTGAAGTTCTTCAGAAGGGACAGTGTTAGGTGGAAGATGACTATGTGATCTTCAGTTTACCACAAACCAGAAATTCCATGTTAGCACCGAAATAAGATCATATTAAGCATGTGTGTTGTGTTAGGTTAAACTGAATTTTCTTTAGTTACAAGTGACCAAAAACAAAGGGAGCGTAAGCAAAAAATAAACAAACAAACAAATAAACAAAACCAAGAGGTGGAGGCTCCTGTGGGAAAAGCCTGGCACATCTCTGAGCATGCAGGGAGAAGTGGGCACCAGGCCTGGAAAGGGCCAAACCAGGGCGTCTCTGGGGACCTTAGTACAGGGATTTTCTCCTTGCTGCCTCAAACATTCCTATGTCAAAATGGCCACTTCCCAGGGAAGAGAAAATGATTGTCCCCTCTTTGCTCAGGGTTCAGCTCTGGACCAGTCAGCCATGAGGATAGGGTAGAACCACACAACAGAAATGAGACCTGGAACAATCCCTTCATCTGGGCAGAATGGGAAGCTTTTAGAGGGAAGGGGGCTATCCACTGCCCACCAACGTTTACTTGGATACCAAAACCACATATTCCAATTAAAGGTAAACTTGTTTATTTTCCATAGTACAGTGATAAACATTAGATAATGTGTTATTTCCTAATATGTATTCTATTTTCAAAACATTTTTTTAATCCTCTCCCAAGGATATGTTTATTGATTTTAGAGGGAGAGGAAGGGGAAGAGAGAGAGACAGACAGACAGACAGAATCTTCAATGTGAGAGAGAAACATTGATCGGTTGCCTCTCATACACTCCTTTACGTGGGACCAAACCCACAACCTAGGATGGAGAATCAAACCTGAAACCTTTTGGTGTACAGGACAATCCTCCAAATAACTGAGCCACTCGACCAGGGCTATTTTCAAAACTTTTAAAAAATTAATTAAGGCCTAGTGCAGTGACATGAGTCAGAGCTGTGACCAATGCAAAAAACAGGATGAGTCTGGCATCTCTGTATGCAATTACAACTTGTAATCACTATAACATACTATAGTAAACAACTTGCAATTACTATAACATACTATCAGGGACTGATCTCTTATTTAGTTTTTAAAACAGAATAAAAATTTGTTAAGGTCCCAGGAAGCATCATTATTGTTCTATGCCATGGATATTAATTGGCTTCTAGTCTTGAATGTATGCATGTATATAGGCACATGTACATATACTTACATATTTTGATATCACTGTCCTTCTCATCCAAAAGTATGCTATCTGCAGCCTTTCTAAATATATAGATAGAAAACCATAATTAACAATGCCTAAATTACATACTTGTAAATATAGCTGTTGGAGTCACTGTTTTGATAGCCTGTCCTTCTTTGAAGTCCTACTTCTTTGTCTCACACGAATATCCTAGGTCCGTTTCCCACGGCTATATGATATGTTGGACCTGATACATCTAACATACGTCCTGAGGTGGTAGGCCTGGAAGGGGTTTCCTAGAAATTCAGAGAACAGCTCAGTGTGCCTGCTGCAGTGACCTCAGATTCCCACACTTCGATACTAGGAGGTGGCTTATGACTGCCCCTTTCCATCCGCAGCTGGCAGAAACTGTGAAATGTAGGCCAAGCATGCACAGGTTAGCTTCCTGTCCACTTAATAAATTAGCTTTATTTCTTGAGGCATATAAACAAATGTTTCTCCCTCTTTCAGAATACAGTATGTATATGTATATGTGGTGTGTATATGTATATGTGACATGTATATGAGACTCCTGGAAATTCTCACTCCAGACTGCAACAAACACTTGTATTTCATATGAATAAATGAAAATATCATCTCTTGAACTATTGATCTCCTTATCATCCCATCAGCTGGTATTTTTTTTTTTTTTTTTACACTTCTTTTGAAAACAAACTCTTGGAGGATATTTTCCTTCTTTCCATTATTTAGAAATGGAAAAGGTGCCTATTTTACTCCCTCTGTCAACCTTAGTCCACAGACTGTGAAAACACATTAGTCACCCAATTTACACTTCTGAGGGAAAACACCAAACAGAAGGGGGAAAAAAGTCTAACAAAGCAAACCCAGGATTCTCAGATCATCAGATTTTTCTAAGTAAAGTTTACAAGTTTGTATTTCAACTGCCAAACTGAAATCTCCGAAACCTGGGGCAATGACGCAGAAGAAAGGGAATGGTGCTCTGGTCGGATCTGCAGCATTCACGGGAGAGCCCAGTCATGGAACATTGAGCTCTGTTAAGTGGGTAGAGGGAATCATAGTATGGTGATGGATGGTACTAGACTTAAAGTGCTAATCACTATGCAGTGTATACAAATGCTGAATTATGTTAAATACCTGTGCTTGCTTAGGCAGCATATATAATAAAATCGAAATAATGTTCCACACCTCAAAAATATATAATGTTGTTTACCAATTTTACCACAATAAAAAAAGTAAGTAAATAGACAATGATGGATAGATGAAAAAATACATACATACATACATACATACACAAGGGCCCTGTGCAGAAGAATTGGGAATATGATTGACTCAGCTCTTTATTTTTGTATTTCTAAAAAAAAAACCAAACAACAACAAAAAAAACCCCATCATTTTTTACATGTGTGACTTTTAAAAGATTGGTAAGCAAGTGTTCTAGGCAATGCAAATGTTTTCTTGGAAGCCACGAAAAGTAGCAATTAATAGCATTTCAACAAAAGTTAACGTCAAACTAGGAGAGAAAAAAATGTGTATTCAAGATGTCTTTCTCATAATAATTACAGAAGAATGACTTGTAAAGGGAGGCCATTATTTTGAATGAAGATGTTAAGATGACTAGGTACATTACATGAGTATAAAGAATGCCTTCTTTGGTAATGAAAGAAGATTATTAGGTGATCTAGGAAGTCTACACTTGTAGAAGGATTCACACCACATGAGAGTGCTGGGGAGTGGTAGGCAGGGTATTTGACCCTTAATATTACTTTTCTGGCCTTATGCCTGCCAGCAATGAGATTCATGTAGGACACTTCTGATCTCTGTCCCTTACCCCTGCCTGATCAGAAATACCTGAGAACTGTGCCTGCAGTCATCATTTCAAAATTGATTTGTTTTGTCTTGAAGGTGACTCCCAGCTGGGTGCTAGGAAAGGGAGAGAATGCTATTTTGGCTGAACCTTGAGTGATTGGTAGGATTTGGACATATGTTGATAAGAGGAAAGGATATTCCAGGTGTAGGGAAAAGCATGATTAATAGCATAGAGATAGGAATGTACCAGAGCAAATACAGGACCTGTGTGGAAATAAAGAAACTGTGCTCTGTGCTATGGTACTAATACCTGGCAGGCCTGGGCCAGAGTCCCAGCGCAGCCCCTCCCAGCTGTAGTTGATTCAGAGATGGGAACTTTCAGGCGGACAGTCTTACACTGAGTGGGTCTGAATCTCACAGATTAATAAAATAAAGCCAATGACAGCCAAGTGTGGTTTTCATTTACACTTGATAATTCTGTTTTTTCTTTTTATTTGTTTTTTTGATGTAATCTTTATTGTATTTTTTTTTCCATTACCATTTAGTCTCCTTCACTTGATAATTCTTAACTTCCCACTGGCAGTGCTGCTGGTTTCTGTGTGAGAATGTCTGCTAGGTTCTTGTTATTCATCCCCTTTTATTTTTTTTCAACCATCAACCTCTGATGTATTCCAAGCCTGGGGATGTTCGTGTTTCTATTGTCCCTGATGTATGTGTTTAATGTATTATGAAAGGGAAATTGACTTGCTATCTGTTAGACAGGAGGAACAATTTCTCACTTCCCAAGAGGTTTCAGTGTTTAGCACCAAGTGCCAAATGTTTAAAAGTGAAGAAAGATCCTGAATGCTTAGAATATTTTTTACAGCCTGTTGAAATATAACTCACACACAATAAAATTCACCCATTTAAAATGTACAGTTCAAACCCTTGCCAGGTGACTTGGTTAGAGCATCATCCCACACACTAAAAGCTTGTGGGCTCCACTTCCAGTCAGGGCACGTGTGGGAGGCAGCTGATCCATGCTTCTCTTTCATATGGACATTTCCCTCTCTCAGCAATGAAAAAATGTCCTCGAATGAAGACAAAAAATTAAAAAATAAAACGTACAATTCAATGGTTTTTGGTATATTACAGTACATATTAATGTTTTTAAGTTGTGGTAAAAATATATATAACAAAATTTGCCACCTTCACCATTTTAAGTGTACGTTCAGTCAATGCCATTAATTATGTTCATGCTGTTGTCCAACCATCGCCACAACAATCTAGCTCCAAACTTTTCCATCCCTCCAAACAAAATGCTTAGAATATTGTTATGCCATACTTAGGCCTAAATTAAAAGGATTTTGTGTGTAAAAGAGGGTGTTTAGTATCCTCATCCTCTGCCCATGTTTCCCCAGCCCAGGCGATCTTACAATTCCCTGCTGCCTATTTGTACCCGAGCCTCGAGCAGCAGCCTCGAGGTGAATCCCATCATTACCTGCAGGCTCTGTTCCACTCTTCTCCTGTCTAAGCCCAAGCGATGGGCAGCTGGAGCTTCTTTCTTCAGGAGACCTCAGAGGCAGAGGAAATGACACAGGGCATGAGGGCCAGAGGCCAGGCTTCGGATATAAGCCCTGCATTTTGCACAAGTATATTCAACTATTCCCTTTCTCTCCATTCCCCACTCCTATTCCCAGCTCCCACAGGCAATCATTTTCATGTATTTGATGTACATTATTTTGTTTTATGTTCTTGTAAAAGGTACAGTAAATTTGTACTCCTGCATTTTAAGTTGTGTAAGTTATCAAGATCTGGACCTAGATAATGGGATAAGGTTTTCCTTCCCTGTTTCTGGACTATGACTGAAACCCGCCTTTCCCTGTACATCCTCCTAGACACACATGCACGACTTACATTAAGGAAAAAGACACACATACCTCTTCTTTAATGATCTTACCTCCCACTAGATGTCTTTTACAAGCAGTATATAGCTTATAAGAAAAACTATACTGCATTCCTGGTTCCTCTTTTTAAGAATCTCAGTCACTATTCCAGAGGCTCTGTGTCCTTTAGGGCAGGGGTGCCCAACCCCCTGGGGCCATGGACTGACCTGGTTAGTGACTTGTTAGGAACTGGGCCCACAGCAGGAGTTCATCTTCGGGCAAGTGAGAAAAGTTTCATTTGTATTTACAGTCACTCCCCATTGCTTGCATTACCACCTGAGCTCTGCCTTCTGTCAGATCAGCAGCAGCATTAGATTCTCACAGGAGTGTGAACCCTACTGTGAATGGTGTGTGCGAGGGATCTAGGCTGTGCACTCCTTATGAGAATCTAATGCCTGATGATCTGAGGTGGAGCTGAGGCGGTGATGTTAGCACTGGGGAGCATCTGCAAATACAGATTTCCATTAGCAGAGAGGCTTGACTGCACAGAGACCATAATAAATCAGTTGCTTGTACATTCAAATCAAAACCCTATCAGTGAATGCCAAGAGACAATTAAGCTACTTCTGGTGGCAGGCTTTATCATGGCAAGTGAGTTGATTACTTCAATTGTGCAGCTGCATCTGGTGGCAGGCTTTAGGTCAGAATCTGATACTTATTTTAGTCCATGTGTGGCCCACCCATTGTTTTATTTACCACTTCCATCCGTGCCTCATTCCTGCACTGTGCATTTGTCTTAGTCACAGTTTTGCTAAGCCCACAAGCTAACCCTAGCCAAAACGAGTAAAAAGCAAACGTCACTGGAGAGCTTCTTTGAAAAGGGGGAAAGACCCAATGATGAGAAGCAGAAGACTCTAAGACTGCCAACAAAAAGAAAGCAGCATTTAAAAGAAAATTCCGAGAGTCCTACTTAAATTACAGGTTCCTTGCAACAGGTGATTCACATTCTCCAAGCCTGTTTTGTATAATATGTGGCAACTGGCTATCCAATGAAGCCATGAAACCTTCAAAACTGCTTTGCCAAATGAGACCAAACACCCTGCATTAAAAGACAAGCCTTTGGAGTTTTTCAAAAGGAAAAAAAAGTAAACATGAAGAAAAGAAGCAATTATTGAAGACCACCACTTCATCAAATGTGTCTGCACTGAGAGCATCATTCTTAGTGCTAACTGCAGTGCTAAAGCTAAGAAGCCCTTTATTACTGGTAAAGAGTTGATCCTGTGGCCGCTGAGGATATTTGTTGTGAACTTTCAGGAAAGGCTGCAGTTCAAAAGGTGGCAGGTGTTCCTCTTTCAGCTAGCACCGTAACTAGATGAATTGATGAAATAGCAGAGGATATTGAGGCATAATAGTTATAGAGGATGAATGAGTCACTGTGGCATGCAGTCTAGGTTGATGAATCTACTGATATTGATGACAAGGCAACAATGCTTGCTTTTGTGCGATATATTTTTCAGGAGGACGTGCATGAGGATATGTTATGTGCATTTTTGTTGCCAACCAACATCACAGCTGCAGAACTATTCAAGTCTTCAAGTGATTACATATCAGGAAAACTGAATGGGTCATTTTGTGTTGGTATATGCATGGACAGAGTGGCTGCCATGACTAGACAGCTTTCTGGTTTCACTATGTGGGTCAAAAGGTCGCTTCTGAATGTGAGTCTTCGCATTGTGTCATCCATGGAGAAAAGCTGACTAGCCTAAAAACGTCACCTGAGGAGCAAATGTGACTTCCAGCCAAGATGGAGGCCTAGATAGACATGCTGCATCTCCCTCCACAATTAAGAAGGAATACAACTATCTCCAAACTAGAGACAACCAGAACTTTCAGAAAATCAAGCTTCATGGAAGTCCAACAAACATGTAAAGAAAAAATACTCACCCTAGGCAGGTAGGAGGGGCAGAGCCGGGGCTGAGAGGAAGCAGCATGCCTGTGGCTATGGTGGTGGCAGCAGCAGTGGCAGTGGTAGGCTGGCAGAAAGCACAGTCACATGTTTTAAAAAGTAGGGAGGGACACCTGGGGAGCTCCCAGCACCAGACCAGACCGCACAGCTCACATTTCCAGCACTGGGGAAAATAAAGCCTCATTGCTTCTGACTGTGCAAAACAGTGGGGGTTAGGGTGGAGGAAGAAACTGCCAGTCTCTCAGCAGAATCTGCTTGTTTAAAGGGCCCCCATGGTCCTAGAATGTCCGCAGACCCACCCACTCTGGGAACGATGGCCAGGGCAACAGCTAGAGAGGCACCAGTCCCATACAGGAGAAGTGCCTGGAAAAGGGTTGATTGCTGAGCAAGTCGCATTGTTCCCTCTCAGTCCCATCCACATACAGCACCACAAAGTGGTGAAATGAGTCACCTGCACTGACAAATACCTAAGGCTCCACCCTTTACAATGTAACAGGTGCAACAGCTCTACCTAAGACACAGAGGCAAACAAACACAGAAGCCTGTCAAGTTGGGGAGACAGAGAAGTATGGCCCAAAAGAGGGAACGGATCAAGGTTTCAGTGGGAGAACTAAGCGATAAGGAGATAGCCAACTTAACAAACGAGGAAATAGTCAACCTAACAGAAATAAAGTTCAAAACACTGGTGATAAAGATGCTCACAGGCTTGATAGGTATACTTAAGTATGGCAAATGCATAAGGGAAGAAGTGAAGGCTATGCTAAATTAAATGAAGGAAAATTCACATAAAACCAGTGGTGAAGGGAAAGATACTGGGGTTCAAATCAATGATTTGGAATATAAGGAAGAAAAAAACAGTCAACCAGTACAGAATGAGGAAACAAAAATTGAAAAAATGAGGAGACGCTTAGGAACCTCCGGGACAACTTTAAACATGCCAACATCCGAATCAGAGGGGTGCCAGAAGGAGAAGAGGAAGAGCAAGAAATTGAAAGCTTATGTGAGAAAATAACAAAGGAAGACTCCCCAAATTTGGTAAAGGAAATAGACATACAAGTCCAGGAAGCATTGAGAGTCCCAACAAGCTAGACCCAAAGAGGACCACACCAAGACACGTCATAATTAATATGCCAAAGTTGAAAGATAAAGAGAGATTCTTAAAATCAGCAAGAGAAAAGCAGAGAGTTACTTACAAAGGGGTGCTTTTAAGACTATCAGCGGATTTCTCAAAAGAAACTTTTCAGGCAAGAAGGGACTGGCAAGAAGTATTCAATGTGATGAAAAGCAAGGACCTACAACCAAGATTACTCTATCCAGCAAAGCTATCATTTAGAATGGAGGGGCAGATAAAGCGCTTCCCAGACAAGGTAAAGCTAAAAGAGTTCATCATCACCAAGCCATTATTATATGAAATGTCAAAGGGACTTACTTAAGAAAAAGAAGATCAAAACTATGAACATTGAAATGACAACAAACCCACAACTATCACCAACTGAATCTAAAAAATAAAAACAAAATCCAACTAAGCAAACCAAAACAGGAACAGAATCATAGGTATGGGGATCATCTGGATGGTTATCAGCAGGGAGGGGGAAGAAGGAGAAATGGGGAAATGGTGCAGGGAATAAGAAGCATAATTGGTTGGTACAAAGTAGACAGGGGGAAGTTAAGAATAATACAGGAAAGGGTGAAGCCAAAGACCTTATATGCCCGACCCATGGACATGAACTAAGGAGGGTGAGGTGGCTTTAGGGGAGGGGTGTACTGCGTAGAGGGGAGCAAAGGGAAAAGAAATTGCGCCAACTGTAATAACATAATCAATAAAATATACTTTAAAAAAATGTCACCTGAACTTCACAATGTTTTTCAGAATATGATTAAAATTGTCAACCACATAAAATACATGCCCTTAACTCCTGTCTGTTCGCACAGCTCTGTGAGGAGATGGATGCAGAACACACATGTCTTCTCTTATACACAGAAGTGAGATGGCTTTCTAAGGGTAGATCACTGGCCAGAGTTTTTGAGCTATGAGAGCCACTCCAGAGATTACTTTTAGAAAAACAGTCATCGCTGGCAGCACATTTCAGTGACACAAAATGGGTCACAAAACTTGCTTACTTGTGAGACATATTTAACCTGCTCAATGAACTCAGTGTGTTAATTCAGGGGAGAATGACAACTATGTTCAGGTCAGCAGATAAAGTGGCTGCAATCAAAGCCAAACTGGAATTATGGGGGCAACGAGTGAACATTGGGATTCTTAACATGTTTCAAACATTAGCAGAGATTTTGAAAGAGAAGGAGCCAGGGCCTTCTTTCTCCTGGCTGGTGCATGATCACCTGTCTCAGCTTTCAGAAGAGTTTGAGCATTACTTCCCAACCACAAAAGACACCTGAACTGGGAAGGAACGGATCCGTGACCCATTTGTGAATAAGCCAGATGAATCAACTTTATCTGTGCTAGAACAGGATCAACTGCTTGAGATTGCAAATGATGGTGGCCTTAAAATTATGTTTAAGACAACTTCAGATTTCCATACGTTCTAAAGTCAAGGCGGAATATGCTGAGATTGCCACAGAAGCACTGAAAAGCCTGCTTCCATTTCCAACAGCCCATCTTTGTGAAGCGAGGTTTTCTGCAGTGATAGCAATCAAAATGAGAGTACGGAGTAGACTGGACATAAGCAACACACTTCAGGTGTCACTGTCACCCATCCTCCCCAGATGGGACCATCTAGTTGCAGGGAAACAAGCTCAGGGCCCCCAATGATTCTGCACTGTGGTGAGATGTATAATTACTTCATTATATATTACAATGTAATAATAATAGAAATAAAGTGCACAATAAATATAATGCACTTGAATCATCCTGAAACTATCCCTGGTGCCCCCAGCCCCCACCCCCCATCCATGGAGAAGCAGTCTTCCATGAAACTGGTCCCCGGTGCCCAAAAGGTTGGGGACTGCTGCTTTATGGTTCTTGGCTGCGAGCAACAGATGCTGATTCTGACTTAAGGGGAAAGGGATGTACTGAACACATATTAGGTATATTAGGTAGCTCACAGAATTACGGGAAGGCTAGAGGTCCTAGGTGAAAATAGGCTATGTACTGGGGGGCCCAGAACCTGTTTGGGAAGGTCATTGTTGCTGCCAAGGAAGAGCAGATTCTGTAGATGCCTGCCTGCCCCCCACCAATGCTGCATGTAGGATGCTGCCCTGGCTCTGTTACCTTTGGATATTGCATGTGGCACCGGAATGGGTTCACCTCTCTTCCACTGCTTTGGGTCAAATTGTGGGGCTGTTGCATTTGATTGGCCAGACCTAGGCCTGCAAAAAAATGAGGGGGAAAAAAAAAGTGGAAAGCAGACCTTATCATTTCTCACTAAGACTCAAATGGTGAGGACTTCTCCAAACATAGGAAGATAGTCCAGAGGGTGAGCAGCCAAAAACGTTACAGATGTCTTCTATAGGTAGGAAGCATCTGCTGCTCTGTACACATTTGAGTCACAGCTTAATTTTATCCAACTTAGAAAAATACTTTAAGTGGTTTGTTGGTCTCCCTTTCCTTCTGTTATTAAAATAAAATAAAAATAAAACACTTGGATAACTTCTTTTAGCAAATTCTTTTAGTAAGGTAAAATTCTGATATCAAAACCTCACAGTATTTTTTTCTTTTTCAAGTTTGTATAGCCGTATTTGAAATATAACAATGGAGCAAGTCTTTTCATAGTAAGCTTAACTACAGCTTATCTCCAAGATTCTAATCAGATTCTTGTTCTGAGCCAATTTACAGTTTCTCAATTTGCAAAGTTTTTTTTCTATTGTCTTTCTTTCTTTAAATTGACACTGTTAAATTTTCTTTTAAAAAGTATGTAGCACTCTGGCTGGTGTAGCTCAGTAGATTGGATGCTGGCCTGTGAACCAAAAGGTCACTAGTTTGATTCCCAGTCAGGGCACACACCTGGATTATAGGCCAGGTTCCCAGTTGGGGTGTGTAGAGGCAACCACCTATGGATGTTTCTTCCCCTTTCTTTATCCCTTCCTTCCCCTCTCTCTAAAAATAAATAAATAAAGTCTTTTAAAAAATAAAAATAAAAAGTATGTAATTTGTATTACTACAAGGTAGAAAAACAGAAAAAAAAATAAGGCAGAACAATAATGAAGTACAGGGGAGAAATACTTATTTTTGTAACAAATCTAAGGTTAACAAGGATTTTTACTGTGAAACATTAGTTTATGCAGAGTGTATTATTTCTCAGGTATATAGAAAAATCATATTTCTTACATGTTAGTAACTACTCTGTATGTGTTTATTAGTTAGAAGTTTCACTCTTTTTATTCTGTGAAGTCTCAAAATCTTAGTCTGTCTCATTGATGTCCCATTTATCGGACACTGTTTTAATGAGAAATGGCATTTGAGCTGTCATTGCTGTTTCACTTTAAAGGTACCCTCTCACCACTTCCTGTGATTTTATGGTGAAATATATTATATTTACTTAATGATTTTGTATCTCATTTCTGTCCCACCCCCTAAACCTTATGAAACAGATGAGAGAGACTCCGTGTAGAAATTAGGTACTTTCCTACCATTAGACAACTGTCAATTACAAAACAGATTGGATTCCAGACCTACCAATATTTCTGGACAGGGAAGAAAAGATGTTTTAAGTATCAATGAAAGAGAGCATTGGTGGTGGGAGGGGAAGGTAATTTGTACAATTTTCTTTCAAATTTTAGAAATTCATGGCCCAGGGTGCTGAGCTGCTAAAGCCTGTTCTTATCTTGTCCTGGGACAGGCAAATATCTCTGAGGCCCTGAAGCTAGGGGATGCGGAAAGAAGCTGGTGTGGGAGCGGAGGGGAGGCCAGCCAGATGGTGGAGGCATGGGGGCGCGGGTAAGGGGTAAGGGGGTGCTAATTAGCTTTTCTTGCCTCACCAACAGCCAGTGGCAGCAGATGGCTGCACCCTTAGCATCCTTTTTCTGTCTAGCAGGCAGTAGTGGTTGATCTTGTGGTCATGCAGAAAGCAAGTACTTTTCTATTCTTTTCAAAAAGTGGAAGTGGTAGAAGGACCTACAAAAGGAAAATCTAGATTTAAGTCTTCTATGTCTAAAGAAAAATAGCTCTTCTCTCCTTCTATCTTTTGCAATAACTAGATGTCCATTCACATTTTGACAATGCCAGCTGGAAGTGACTTGTTCTTTCTATTAAAAAAACCAAACCAAACTAATCAAATTGTGTCTGGGTATCTAAAAAGTAATTGATAAAATGATCAAACTGGCTATGAAGTCTAAACTCAACAGCCATAGCATCTTGTATTCGGCGAGAGGTTGGCTTACAGATAACTGTAAAAAGACTCAGCAGAGCACATGTCAGAGCTACTCACTTGGGCTTTTCTTGCACAATATCAGTTTCTGTGGGGTGGGGACTGTGTCTTAATCATTTCATAATTTCTCTTGAGCTGGAAGTCTATTAAAAGAAATCAAAGTGTGCTGAGTTAATCATTACACGTACTACTCAGTGTATGTATAATTATTATTAACTTTATGCCAAGATAAACATTAGTGAGCATGACAAAGTAAAATAGTTAACATTTTGAAAATGCAATACTGTACCAGGCTCTGGCTTCACTGCTATAATGCTTTACATGTTAATTTAAATAGTAGCTTTCAAAATTGGAAAGCAAAGATTCTAATATCTATTTTTGTAGAAGAATGGAAAGTAATAAATGTTTGCTGGGGACAATGTACCAGACACACTTTACATACATTAATGTATTCAACATCCCTATAAGTTCGTTCCTTCTCTGTTTTTTACAGATAAGGAAATGAAGATTCACAGATATTAAGTACATTGCTGGAGGTCACATAGTGAGTGGCAAAGCAGGATTCACACTTGGGTATGCCTGATCATAAAGCCTGCACTGTCCTGCCTTTATTCTCCCTGAACTCCATATCTCCATTTGTCCCCAAGATATTGTTTTATTTGTCCAATGATTGGCCAAATCAACCCGTTCTATCTGCAAAGCATTCTCCGAGTCCTCTCTTGCCCCCAGCGCCCATGCACCCAGGGCTTCAACTGTGTCACTCTCCTGCCGTCAGACCATTTGGGGAACTTTCAAAGCCAAGTGGGAAGAGTGTTAATTCTGAGCCTAAACTGCAATTCTGTAATTCTCTTCTCCCAAATTCCCAACCTTCACATTTGCTAATATGTGATACATATATATTATTCTTGTATTTGATATTTATTCTATTGTCTCAGCATCTTTTAGATCTAACATGTCCAATGTTAAAAAGATTCCGTTTGGGGCAGGTGCAACATCTATGGTTCTCTTTCTCATTCCTTAGCAGGTCACATTCAATTCTTTAAATATGTATTTTTCATCAAGTAAATGCTTTTTTTCAATTTCTTCATCAACATTCATGATCAAGTTTGCTGGAAGCATTTGAGATGACACAGTAAACCTCAGGCTGAAGTCAGCTGCTGGGATTTAAGGAGAATAAGTCTTGCATCTTATGTTGCTATTTACTATATTTGGTAATATTTTGTTAGTAGATATTTAATAAAATAAACATTAGAGATCAGACCTTTATTTTCAGACAAGAGTAATAGAAAATAAGAAGTTTTCCAAATGGAATTCTTACAAAGTTTTTAAATAATTGAGAAGTTTTAGGAGTATCTTTTGACTCATGCCTACTAGAGTTCTTTGCTCAAAGGAAGTATACAGAAGTATCTGTTGATAAGGCAGACTCATTACAAGCATTAAGAGATTGGTGAAAGGTCAGGGTACTTAGGCTACCCATTGTTATAGATCGCTCTACTCCCATATGGGTGCCATGGAAGGAAAAGTGACAGGATTTCATAATCTGCCGTGTCCCTAAGGAAATTCTGCCATCTTCAAGAGTCTTATAATTTGGTTTCAAATGACTGCTATAGATGATAATGTAATGGGGGTTCATAGGAGGAATGACATCTTAATTATTTGGGGTTGAAGCAGAATTTTAGGATTCACTTCACTTTAAACAAATAAAAGCTGGACTCACCCCTGTGACTTCCCTTTTCCCTGTGACAGTTGAGACCTCGCTTCTCCATCCCTCACTCTGAGATCAACTCAACTTAAATCTCTTAAAGGAAGTATATAGTAAATGAAAAAACTGAGAAGTTAAGATTAGAGAAATGAAACCAATTTTTAAAAAATGACAACAGGTTTCTGAAAACCTTGTGCAGAAGTTGACTCAAGTTACCACAGGGTGATTTTTTCAAGTGAATGTCACAGTGAATGACAGAATTTTTCTGCAGTCATGGCTGCCATGGTGGATTGTTTGACCTAATTTCTTCTGGTATGTAATAGAATCTAGGCTTATATGGTTCTGGATGTAACTCAAGAGCCCCAGTGAGACTAAGGACAGGAGCTTTGTGCTTTACATCCTCTATGTTCTCCACAGCGGTGCCTCATAATTTTATCATCCCTGACCTCTTTTGATAAATATAAAAATCTCATCTTCCCTAAAAATCTGAGAAAGCGTCTTAGAAACAGGGAACTTTCTGTCTCCCCCTCCCCACCTCCACTACCCAGTTGAGAATCACAGCTTTTACAAAGCCTGTCTGGCCAAGAAGATTTAGTCAAACTTTTATTATTATTTTAAATTGATTTTTAGAGAGAGGAGAAGGAGAAGAGAGAGAGAAACAGTGATTTGTTGTTCTACTTTATTTATGCATTTATTGGTTGATTCTTGTATGTGCCCTTACCAGGAATTGAACCCACAACCTTAGCGTATTGGGATGATGCTCTGACCAACTGAGTTACCTGGCCAGGGCCTGAAGCTAATTATTTAAAAAATCCAAATCACTTACTGAAATAAATCTTCCCCTGCTTGGATGTCCAGGACAATTCCTCTTTTTCCATGATATCCTCTTATATTGTCCTGGCCTGAAGGGATCACTTCATTCTCTAAGTGTTTTTGAGACTTTTCATCAAATGTGACTTCTTTGGGGCTTTGTCACTCATGGCATAGTTGCTTAACCTATTTATTCACATGTCTATGTTTCATTTCTACACATACATTTATTGCAGGAACAAATCACATTTATATTTTAAGGAATTTATTTTATAGCATGCAATGCAGTGCTTTGCACACAGGAGTTAATAAAATTTCCTGCTTAATCAGTTTTCTATTTTTGTTTTGCTTTAGGCAAGGCACAACTGTTATTTTATGACTCAGCTTAAGTAATGTACTTGTTTTAATTATAATTTCCTCAATTTCACATTTTTCTTGGAAAATGTAAGCTGGGGCTAAGGTTAAGATCGGCTTCCCTTAACACCTTAGTAATTCCTGTTTTGAAGCACCCCCTGCACAGTGTGGCTTGAAATAAAAAGCACACCGCAAGGAGATTAGGGACTCCATCTGGGGTTTCTCTCTAATTCTCCCTGGGGGCTCTGGGTTGCCACTTCTAGGTCTCTGTAAAATACTGTATCCATTTGCCAGTCACTGGAGGCTGACATTCTTTGAAACCCAGCTCGGAGATATCTGGGGGGTTTCCTCATTTCCATTGCAGAGGACTGTCTGGGCCTTGGTGTATACCACTTTGTTCATGCCTCTTTTTTACTACCTGGCGCTCCGAGGCTGCTTTTATTTAGATGTATGTTTGCTTGTCCACAACTGGACTGTGAAGCTCCTCAAAGCAGGGATCATGTACCTCAGTTATCCCTGCTCTGCGATGCAGTAAGTCTTTCCCAAATGCTTGATGAATCAATGCATGGGTCAATGAATGAGCAAATGAATAGGAATTTTTAGGTATCCTAAAATCTTTAAGGGTTTCTATTTTAATATTAAAAAAAATGTATATCTATGGAGAATTTTAGGCCAGAAAAGGACCATTTAGGTTGATTCTTATATTCTCTTTCCATGAGGTAGATACTTGTTTTTTGTTTGACCAGCATCCCTTCATAACATTTAGGGATGTACTCCTCATTCTTGATGGAATCCCATCCTGTGTGGTTTGGTGGGGCAGCCTTGACTCCTGACTCTCCCTGATCCCTGCCTATAAAAGGGTGGATTTTGGCTTAGGCCTGGCCCATCAAAGTACATCCTAACCCTGGACACAGTAATTGGTTCAGGGCTGGGCAGGTGACCCAAACAGGCAAACCAGTTCTCCTCAGATTTCTTATGTTGTGGGCAAATAGTAGTATTTAGGCTTGGGGTGCCCAGAAGAGAGCCTATGTTGGAATAAAACCTACTGGTAGAGAAAAGCAGTATGAAGAGATGGAGAAGAAGAACATTTTGTTGATGGCATTGCAATCTCCCAATGGCATGGACCAGTTTAAGTTCATATTTCAATCACATTTAAATTTAATACGCTTCAAATTCTTCATCCTTCCTGTTCTACCTGAGGTTGAGTCTAAATCCACTATAGGGAGAGCCACCTGCCTCTTGGTTTTGCTCTGTGTCCATTCTGTGCTGGTCTTCTCTAGATGGGACTTATTATGGTTTCCACCTACATTGGCCTCTCTCATGTCTGTTCCCAATGCTTCTGCTGACTGTCTACGGTTCCACCAAGTAAGTCTCAAGTGTCCAAGTCATCCAGGTCAGTCCGCAGCTTCCCTGTCCCTTTCACTCACCTAAATCTGCTGGCCTTCCGTAGACCGTCCACATCCTTCTTATGGGATGGTATATTAGTCAGGCCACTCCAGAGAAACAGATCCAATGAGATGTGTACATACATAGAGAAAAAAAGATTAAAAAAAAAAAAGAAATTGGCTCATGTGATTACAGAGGCTTCGCAAGTCCAAAATCTGCAGGGTAGGCTGGCAGTCTGGAGACCCAGAAGTTAACGGTGCACTTAAAGTCTGAAGGCTGTCTGCTGTTAGAATTTCATCTTGCTCATTGGGGAGGCCAGTCTTTTGTTCTGTTCAAGCCTTCAACTGATTGGATGAGACCTACCTATATTATGGAGTTTAATGTGCTTTATTCAAAGGCTACAGAGAAGGAAAACTCTGATTCCAAAAAACCTCCGCTGCCTTGCGGCATACCTCTTCAGGGGAAAGGCTAAGGGAGTAAACCCCGACAGAAAATCTGGAGCCGGAGTCCCTAAGGCGGTTCGACGTTGTAGTCAACACCGGCAACTCCTGCGGCGCACCTGAAGCCAAGCTGTATTGACTCCGTCTTTCCCTTGGACCCTTCAGCTGCGAAGAGAGGGGGGGTCTGCTGCATGGGCAACAGCAGACCCTCCATATCACCCTGCCCAGGCTCTGTAGCTTCAGCTCCACTGGAGAGGACACTCCAGCGTCATCGCAAGATGTCGATTCAACACGGGAGGAGACAGATACCGTGTCACTCCCGAGTCGGACTGCACAGCCATTCTCGGCGGTGCAGATAGACTCTTAAGAAGCTACACCATCGTCTCTCGAGACGGACGGCTGCCGACGACGACGACGACGATTCAAAGGCTACTTATTTAAATGTTAATCGTATCCAAAACACCCTTACAGAAACATCCAGATAATGTTTGAGCACCTGTCTGGGCACCATCACCATGGCCCAGCTAAGTTGACACAGAAAATTAACCATCACAGAAAGTTAGACTCTTTTCCATGTGGCTACTCACATTCTTTGTCTTTTTTTTTTTTTTTTTTGAGGCGGCTGTCTTCCATGGTTCTGGAGAAGGCTTCTTTGGAGTCTGCTCTGCTGCACCAATGTGGAAGAAAACAGGGGACTTTGTTACAAGGCAGAAATCATCTCTAATCTTGGATCCTTGACCCTTTTTCTCACCTTAGCCAAGGGGTAGACAAAGAAGCATGACTCCCACAGTGCATCCGGCTTCAAACTCTCCTTCTTTCCCAAGACCGGAGGTTTTTATTGGGGTTGGGGTGGTAGAGACCGAAAGATGGGATGGATGGGACTGGTTCAGCCAGATTGCCTTTCTTTTTTTAACCATGTCAACTATGCAAATTTTGTATTTTCTGTTTTCCTCTGCTTTTTAAAACATTAAACAATTTTTTTATTGATTGATTGATTTTAAAGAGAGTGAAAGAGAGAGAAACATCGATGTGAGCTGTGAGAAACATCGACCAGCTGCCTCCTGTATGCACCTCAACCAGGAATCGAATCCATAACCTAGGCATGTGCCTTGACCAGGAATTGAACTGGCAACCTTTCAGTTCATGGAAAGATGTTCTAAACAACTGAGCCATGAGGTTAGAGCTTTTTCAAGACTGAGTTCCAGAAAGGAACCCAGCTGTGGGGGCTGGAAATGGTGCCCTTACTTTTCTAGATTGATCCAAAAGACTAAGTCTTATGGAGAAATTTAAGGCAAAATGAGAGAGGAAGGCTGGTGGGGAAGGAATTTAAGGCAAAATGAGAGAGGAAGGCTGGTGGGGAAGATATTTTAGGCAAGGAAAGTCTCACCTCTATAGTCTAAAAAGTAAATGCTTTAATTAAAGTGTTATTGGGTAAGGATAAACCATACACCAAGATAAATAAAATGTCTGACTAAAGTCTGATCATGAAAAATGAAAGCCCTTAACTCTTTGGGTGGAGTCAGTTCCAATCAGAGCAGAAACAGCCAAAGTATATGCAAACCTTCTACTTTGACACAGTTTTTATTAATATTTTTACCACTCAAAGGCAAAGATGTAGAATATAGGGTGAAGGGGTCTACCTTTGAAAGATTTTTAGAAACCTGTTAAAAATCAGGTGCATGAATATTAGGTTAAGCCCTGGCTGGGTAGCTCATTTGGTTAGAACATCACTCAGATATGCCAAGGCTGCGGGATCCCCAGTCAGAATCAGCCAATGAGTGCATGAATAAGTGAAACAACACATTGATGTCTTCCTCTCTCTCAAATCAATAAGTTAAAAAAATTTTTTTAAAATACTAGTTTAAGGATGGTTTAAAAGATTTTTAAAGAAAAGTTTTGTATGTTATGACCATATTTTGGCATACTAAAACTAAATGCAGGAGTGCAAAGTGTTTTCTCTTTTTGACAAAAGCATAGGCTATAAACTACTGAGTGAAAATAACTCCACCAGTCATTCTATTGTCAAATATCCAGATTTTAACAAACAATCTGGAAAGCAATTTTGAGTAGTATGTAAACTTTGTGGAACTATGCTAAGAGAACAATCCCATTGAGATGATAAATATACCTTTGAAACTGTTACGCGTTTTTTAAAATACAAAAATCAAAATCAGGGTTGGAAGGGATTCTGGATAGCCACTCAAACTTCTGAAACATGATTTATTCTTAACACTTTTATAGTAACTAGAAAAAGTGCTAAGTTTACAAAGTGTATTCGAAATGTGGCCTAGTAGACCGTGTATTAATTTTCTTCATTTACTCAGCAAATATATATTGAAGAGATATCGCTTAGTAACATATTTTTCTACATTTAGTACTGCAGCCCAGCTATCCCATTTGTTTGTATTGTATACTCAACTATCTGCCAGCTGTCACCCCCCTCTCCTGGGACAAAAAAGGGTTACTGCAAGCTCTCAGTCTCCCTTCCCCTGTCTCTGTCTCCCCACACCCATCTTAGTCTGGGCCCCTTTATGCCTAGATCTTATAGGTCTCCTGTATTTCTTTGTCCCAGCTCCAAATGACACACACAAAGTAGGCAAAGGTCAAATAAGTTCTATGTGGTGAGGTAGCTGCGTGTTGTGGGAGGACTCCTGAAGAGGGAAATGACATGGCAAGCTGAGGCTTGGTGGGAATGTATATGGCCTCTAACCACTAATCAGAACATGTGCCCTGACAAGTGGAGGTTTATAGATGAAACAAGGCAGAATATTTGTAACCACAATTGTCCTTGTAAGTGCAGAAGCAAACTTATATAGTATTTATTATTTCTCTTTTAATTCCTTGGGGAAAACATTGGCAGTGATGGGATTTCAGGAACTATTTAAACGAAGAGGGCTAAACAAACAGCATGAAAGAACAAGAAATAGGCGTTATTGAAGATGCAGAGCTAGGCATGGGAAAAGCTGAGAGAATAAGGGAAGTGTACATTTGGAAAAGTACCTGACCAAATGTTTGCATACTCTAATTCTAAGATTATGAGATTTTCCATTTTTTTTTCACTCCTTTTGATTGAGGACACAGGATTCCTATATGTCTAATACATTACATATTTTTCTTTATATACTTTTCCTATTTTATCTTTAAAGACCTCTTGTGAGGCAGGAATCACCCTCTGCCCCCCCATTTTCCTATGAGGAAACCAAGGAATAACTTCTATAAAGTTACAAAGCTGTCGATAGCAAATCATCATTTGTTTGACTTCAGTGTTCTTGTTGCAGATACTAAGATGTAATCTAAATCTCCTAAAAGAATCTGAGGGTGAGGGATTCTATCAAGAGAAGCTTTATGGGATTGAGAGCAGTAGAGATTGTGCCTGACTGAAATCACTTCACATACAGTCTTAAAACTTCAAAATGGACAAAAATAACTTTAAAATAAAATTTCCAAATAATTTTTTAAACTGTGAGGTAAAAGGGAGGACAGCGTGAAAAACAAACCAGTGCAGCAACAAGAGTGGATTCACATTCCGATTCTGATCCCGTCACCTTAGACCTAGCACTAACCTTTGTTAGGCTTCACTTTTTGAGTAATTTGGGTTTTCCAGACCCTTTAAAGTTACTAAAATTATATGGATCCTTATAACTTCTAACACCAACTTCAAAATTGAAGCTTTTTGATTCCTAACTCTCAAGAAGTCAGGGAAGGAAGGAAGTACGGCGGGCCCTAGAACAACACATCCACCCCATACAGTTGGAAACGAAAACCTAGGTGTTATTTAAGTTTGACTTCAGCACTTAAAAATTCACAAATGCTGACTCCCAACTCCCGAAAGGAAATACCGTTTCCTATCAGCAGTTGGTTGAATCTGCGAATGCGAAACCCAGGGATAGACGGGCCCATTGTATACTGATTGAAAAAAATAAACATTTAAGTAAACCTGGGCAGGTCAAACCCATGTTGTTCAAGGGTCTACTTGTATTTGAGATAACAGGGCAGGAAATAGAACCATTAATGAGGTGAGTATTACTCATACAGTGCCCAGAAATTCTCGGAGGGTGATAGGCAGCCTGGTGCCTGTCACTAATTCTTATGTCTATGACTTGATTAATATTTAAAGAACATCCTGGCCTTCATTTCTGCCATTATTAAAGTAACTACCCTGTAATTACCCTACAGATGTGTTCCTAATAGGTTGTGAGGTAGCCTTCTAAGTTATAGTTAAGGGTGAAGCTCTGGAGCCAATTGAAACTGCCTGGTTCAATTGTAGTCCTGTTGCCTGCTTGGGTTGCTTAAGGAAATTCACCTATAAAATGGATAAATTTTCATAAGGGATTAATACCCAAAATTTAGAAAGTACTTATAAAGCTCAATACCAGTTAAAAAATGGGTAAAAGACCTGAACAGACATTTCTCCAAGGAGGACATACTTATGCCCAATAGATGTATGAAAAGATGTTTAACATCACTAATCATCATAGAAATGGAAATTAAAACACCTGTCAGAATGGCTATCAATAAGTCAATGAACAAGTGCTGGAGAGAAGGTGGAGAAAAGAGAACCCTGGTGCATTGCTGGTGGGAATGCAGTCTAGTGCAGCCACTGTGGAAAGCAGTATGGAATTTCCTCAAAAAACTAAAAATGGAACTGCCTTATGACCCAGCAATTCCATTTTTGGGAATATATCTGAAGAAATCCAACACACTCATTTCAAAGAATGTCTGCACCCCTGTGTTTACTGCAGCGTTATTTACAATAGCCAAAATTTGGAAGCAGCCCAACTGTCCATCAGTAAATGAGGTACATTTACACTATGGAATACTACTACGTACTTGGTCATAATAAAAGAAGGAAATCTTACTTTTTGCAACAGCATGGATGGACCTAGACAGTATTATTCTAAGCGAAATAAGTCAGAGAAAGACAAGTATCATATGATTTCACTTATATGTGGAATCTAATGAACAAAATAAACTAATAAACAAAGTATAATAGAAACAGACTGGTAGATACAGGGAACAGCCTGAGAGCTGTCAGAGGGCAGGTGGGTTTGGGGATGGGGTGAAAAAGGTGAAGAGATTAAGAGAAAAAAAAGAAAGTCATAGACCCAAACAACAGCGTGGTGATTAGCAGAGGGAAGGGGGCAGGTGGTGTGCGGGAGCAGAGGGTAAAAAAAGGGGGATAAATGGTGATGGCAGAAGTGACTTGGGGTGGTGAACACACAATACAATATACAGGTGAACTATTAGAGAAGTGTACACCCGAAACCCATATTTTATTAACCAACGTCATCCCCAATAAATTCAATAAAAGTAAAAATTAAAAAAATTAAAAATAAAATGAATTTTCAGATAGAAATAATCCAGTTCCCACAGCACATAACGGTTTCGTGGACGGATCATCCATGGAAAGCCCAGTGCATGGCACACAGTAAATTCCAATCAACGTTAACCACAAAGTTAAAACTTTTCAAAGGGATTCATGAACAGTCTACTAGAATGGGTTTTCAGTTACAATTTAGGGGATTCCCCTTTTAAAGCAAAGTCATTTCTATTTAACTTTTCATATACTATTTAGATTTTGATACGTCGGATTTTAGTGAAGTATGAATATTAACAGCTTGTGCTATTTCCTCAATCATATCACTTGTGAGGTGGTTTTGATTTTATAAACCCTCAGCTTGTAGAATAAACGAATCAGGGCGCGCCCATCAGCAGCGGCAGCAAACGATTTAGCGTCAGGACTCCTGGTTTCTCCGTGGTATTCATCCGTCAGTTTCAAGACAAACGTACATCAACTTGACAGAGAGGAGGTGTTTTGATACAAGGTTTCCCACCTGAGAGAAAGATAAAAGCTTGCATTTGGAACCAGCATGCGGTGCGTTTTGCCTCTCGGACACCAGCGCCCTTGCCGTAACCTCGGGGCAGCCGGGCCTCGGGCCGTTTTCCGAGCCCTCTCCGCCCCGCCAGGATTAGGTTACGACGCCCGCGGCGAGCCCGGCCTCCCAGAGCTTTGCGTAGGGCTGTTAAGGACGTTTACGTTTGAATTTCCCTGACCCGCCGGGTGTGGGCGGCGGCACAGACCCGCCCAGGAAACCTCCGGGCCGCCGGCTTCTTCCCGCCACCCGCCGGCCCTGCCCCTCCGGGGGTCCTCGCGGGGTGTCGGGAGGGCCCCGCCGGCGCTGGGCCACAGTCGGCAGACGAGCAGTCTCAGGCGCCACTCCCCACCGCCCTCAGCCCTTCCTCTGCCACGCCCAGCTCCGGGCGCCGAGCGGACGATTGCCCGATTTTGAATTTACAGACCCGGCCCCCGAGCCCCAGGAGCGCTCCGCCGGCTCTCCGTTGGCGGGCGGCGGTCACGTGGAGGCTGTAGTACGCCCGCCATGTTGGGAATTGCTACACTCTGGCCCGCGCCGCCTCCGCCCCCCGCGGCTCGCCTCCAGCCCGCCCCTCCGCCCCGCCTGAGAGGAAACAAAGTGTTGCGGGCGGGAGACTCGGCGGCGGCGGCGGCGGCGGCGGCGCGCGGACCCAGCTCGGCACTCCTGGTCACCCTTGCCCCGTATCTTCCCTAGTGCGTGTGTGCTTGTGTGTGTGCGTGTGTGTGCGCGCGCGCCCGCGCGTGTTTTCTTACAAAGGGCATTTTACGACTGATTGATTCGCAGTCCACCCCTTTTGCCCTTTGTGCTGTAACCCGGCTCCCGCCGTCCAGGTGCTGCTTCCTTTCCGCGCCGGCCTCTGCGCGATCGCGGGTCGCGAGTGTGTGCCTGCGGTCCCGGCCTCGCTCCCTTCAGCCCGCTGCGTGTCCCCGCGCTGCCCGCGGCCTCCCCACTCCGCTCTCCCAGCCGATCGCCCCACCGCCCGCCATGGCGACCGGGACCCCCATGCAGTCGCGGACCGGCAGTCGCGCTGGCGGCCCCGCCACGCCGCTGAGCCCCACGCGGCTGTCGCGGCTGCAGGAGAAGGAGGAGCTGCGCGAGCTCAACGATCGGCTGGCGGTGTACATCGACAAGGTGCGCAGCCTGGAAACGGAGAACAGCGCGCTGCAGCTGCAGGTGACGGAGCGTGAGGAGGTGCGCGGCCGCGAGCTCACTGGTCTCAAGGCGCTCTACGAGACCGAGCTGGCGGATGCGCGACGCGCGCTGGACGACACAGCCCGCGAGCGCGCCAAGCTGCAGATAGAGCTGGGCAAGTTCAAGGCCGAGCACGACCAGCTGCTTCTCAAGTGAGTGCTCGCTTGGCTGCCGCGTTAGCGGGCGCCCGGGGATGGGGGGCGCACCCCGTGGCGGCCCCTAGAATCCCCCGAGAGGGAGAGCGAGGGTTTGCGGGCCCACGCCCTTCGGAAGGGGCAGGGTCTTCGTCTCCGGGAAGGAGAAAGGATCTAGTGTTTCTTAGCTAGCGCAGGGGTTGGGGAGGGGACTTGAGTAGTAGCGATGGTGGGACTGGTACACATTTGCTGATTCTGGATACCCAGCAGGGCCGGGCGATGTGCCCCCCTGGGGCTGCAGGCACGCCCGGCTTCGGGCCTCAGACCCCAGGATATAGAAGGGTTGTGTGGCGTGGAGGCCCCGCGGGCCCTAGGTGCGGAAAGGTGGCATCAGGGCAAGCGCTCCGTTGCGCGCCCTGGGTTCCGGCCAGCGCGAGACAAATCGTCTAGTGGGCTTGCAGTGCGGAGGTGGCGGGCCAGGGAGGACTTGCTACCAGCCTCAAGAATGAATGAGTTTTGCGCTGGGCGGAGGGAGGAAGGGGAGGGACCTGCCTTAAGCATCCCGATCTCCCGGGGGTGGGCCCTGCTTTGGCGCGCTTAGTCTTGGCCCTGTGACATTTTGTGATCGTTCTGCGCCTGCCTTGAGAGAGGAGGGAGGAGCGAGGTCTGAACTGCGCGCCACTGGCTGGTTGGGTTTTCAAGCTCGTTAGGTTTCACTGGAAAAAGATGTCCTTTCTGCAGAGACGGGCGGGGCCCTTGGGTGCTTCTGTGCATGGGACTCGCAGTCTGGGTGTTTGCTTGTTGTTGGCCACCGTTCTCCCATTTGTGACCCGCAAACCCTCCAGATAGCAGTTCCTTCCCGAGCTTTTACACCCCCATAATAATGGTCGCTCTTTCGGGTAATGGGAAGACCATGCTCATTCCCCACGTCTGTCATTGTGCTGACAGGCCAGGGCAGGTGAAAGAGTGTTGTGTAAATGTGAAGTGTTGGGGAGAGGGAGAGCTTGTAATTATTCCACCTAAGGGGCTCTGGGTTTCGTTGCTGTGCACAAAGGTGTACGTGCAAGCCTTTGCTGATCCTACCTTGACTTTCTGATGAGCAAAATGACGTAACTGTTATCATTAGGCAACTTAGTGTTGATGTCAGGCTTTAGAGATTTGCTAAATTTGAGTCCAGAATTCGTGCTCTCCATCCTCGTTGCCAACTGAAATTTGACAAATGAAGATCGATTTTTTGACTCTGTCCCTGGATGTTTTTCTATCTGTATCCATGCTAATGACCCTGTGTCAGTATCTGATTTTGTATGTGTGAATCTATACCTCCCCCTCTGTATACATTCTCGTAAAAACGGTTCAGAAAAATTTATGTGCACTTGGTAAAAATAAAATATGTAAAAATATTAAGACTGGTTTATAGTGGAAAAGGAAAATAGTCTCCTGCCTCTTTCCAGGATGCAATCATGTTTAGCCTTTTTTGTTTTTATGTAAGTAACTCAAAAATAATCATAAGGTTATGATCCTTGGATTTATCAGCCTTTGGAGTCATATTTTGAAATGAGTCCAGTCACTCACACTATTGTACCCCCAATATAATTTTTAATATCTTCAAATCTTAGATGCCTATTTTTTTGTATGACTTGCCACTGTTATGTGTATCACTGAGAAGAAAAAGAAACATCAGAGTCAATTATGTAGCAGCCATCCTGTTGGACCCATTCTAGTTTTAGATTTGTTAAAATGTAGCACTGATTAAGTATCTGTTACATGCCAGTTACTGCCTTTATGTTTCTCAGAGTATATAGTCAGGAGAGACACCCCACAATCATATAAATATTGCAATTTCATCTAATTTGAGGCATTTTGGTGCTGGTGCTTTTTAAAATCTTTCCAGAAGGTATCCATAGAAGGTTTTTAACCCAGTAACAAGACTGCCACCTGCCTGACTGGTTGTAAAATGCTGTCTATGGATTGTGATGTGAGATGCATGCTGGTTTCAGAAGGATTGAAGTGTGAAGCACTTTCATTTGAATCTATGAAATAATGTACAGTGTGTGATTTAATGTTGGATAATAACAGATGCCAGGGAAATAAAAATAAAGCAGGGTCAAGTGATAGTGTGGTTAAGAAAGGCCTGAGTGAGAGGTTGACAAATGAAAATAACCTGAGATGTTGAATAGCGACCTGGGATTATATTTTTCTTAAATCTGTACATATATTTTTATTGCCAGGATTATATGTACAGTAGTCTGCCCTTATAAGAAGGGGATGCATTCTAAGACCTCCCAGTGGATGTCTGAAACTGTGGATAGTGCCAAACCATATTTATATATAAAATTTTTTTCTTACAAGTGCATGCCTATAGTAAAGTTTAATTGGTAAGTTAGGCGCAGTAAGAGATTAACAATTGCGAATAATAAAGTAGAACAGTTCTAACAATATACTGTAATAAAAGTTATGTGAATGTGGTCACTCCTTTCAAAGGGATTCCTTACTGAAGTCTTTATATGTAGGCTCAGTACATTTGGGTGCAACATGTTGCCATCAGTCAGAACCTTTTGTGTGTCCCACACACAAATTTTAATGGTTTTTTCATCTTGTTGGAGAGCCTGCAGTTGAGCTAAGGGGTGCTGAACAGGGTCACATTCAAAGCTGTTGCACGAGTTAATCCCTCTATTTTAGGTCTGCCTCGCTATTTCCTGTAGTCCCTATGTGCATGTTCTGATATGTACTTATATCTATATTTCTTCTATAAATTTGTTAAAATGTCTGCTAATGATTCCTTTTCTATTCATTTTGGTGTTCTGGATCTATTTTGATGTATACTTTACTGCTTTTTTATTAGGGTCTAGTGAGTGGCTGTGCATAGTAAGCCATCTTGGAAATAAGTTAATTTTGAGCAATAATTGAAGTGTAATTTGTATGATGAAAATAAAGAAATGTCTTATTCCTCTTTGGGTCCATTTAGGTCCTTTATTTGCTTAAAAATAATTTTCTATACTTAACTTTTTATTTGAAGCCATCATTTAGGCAGATTTAGATTAAAGAAACAGTCTTGAGAATTACAGATTTCAAGATTAGTCTCTTTTCGGTTCCTCAGTACATAACATAGCTCAGGGACAGAAGAATTCATGGAGAAAGTTGATCTTGTTGGAGAGAATTTGACAACAGCCTCCACTGAAGGTGGTCTCTGGATCCACACGAAAACAGATCTCTGATCTAAGATACAGCTATTCCAATATAGTCCAAGTATAATTATATTTCATTGGAAGCTTTTTGGGGGGAACAATTTCCAAGAATAATGATGAATGCTATCAGCCAACACCTGAAACAAAAAAGTAAAGAATGATTGACTTATTTAAGAATTCCAGTATTAACTAAATATGCAGGAGAAAGTAGATACAAGAAAATTGTGTTGATCAGTCAGTCTTTCAATAACTAATCTTGTGGCTGCATACATTTCTTCCTTCAGTGTTACTGGTCCATGATATTTTATATATAAAACCCTTACTGCCAGATGTGTTTTGGAAGTAGAAGCAATTCCAATTTTAATAAGGTAATGTGATACACATACTGTATATAACACCCCCAGTGGGGTCTGGGTTAGCACTTCATCATGAACAGATATTAATAGTCACAGTAAGTGGAGAAAGACAACTAAAAATAGACTCACATCCATTCAGGTCTGGTTTTGTCACCAAATGAATTAATGAAAAATTTAAGTTTTTGAACTCTAAAAGTGCATGTAAAAGAGATGGTCATTTTGTGTTTGATTACTACTTATTAGGTTCACTTGACTCATCAGATTCCAGGAGTTTTCTTCTATTCCTCATTTGGTTTATGATAGATATTAAAGCTTGAAAAGCGGCAGAATTAACTGTAAGCTTCTTGTTTTGAAAATGATGAGTGAATTAGGAAAATGGTGATGGGGCTTACTGGAATATAATGTAATGAATTCTGTAGGATAATTTGAGATGCTGAGCAATTTATTGTTCCTTCACTAAAAAAAGATTTAAAAAAGATATCCCAAGAAACACAATTTAATGTCTCGTAGGTGTTAGACTTTAAAGCCAGTGTTTTCAAAGTATTCCTTGAGGTATTGTACTCAAATTTTGTTAGTAAAGCAGAATTCCACACCTTTAAAAAACAATTGGTCCTTCTTTTTAAAATATAGTTTATCTTATGAAAATGAGGGTCTTTTTCTCCAAATAGAATAAATGTAATGTTGATTGTGTTTTTCCATGGTACATGTGGACCTGAAGATTTGTAGACTCCTTTCCTCCCCACAGCATCATCGATTTGAAAAGGATGGGATGAGGTTGAGGGATCAAGCTTATACAGTATATCCCTTGGGGGAAACAGCATTCCTTTTATTTTATTTTGTCAATATATTAGGAAGGAAACTTCGATTTTGTTTTTTTAGTTTAGTTCTTTTTAAAGATTTTATTTATTTATTTTTAGAGAGAGGGGAAGGGAGGGAGAAACAGAGGGAGAGAAACATCAATGTGTGGTTGCCTTTTGCATGCCCCCAACTGGGAACCTGCCTGCAACCCAGGCATGTGCCCTGACTGGGAATTGAACTGGCGACCCTTTGTTTCGCAGGCCTGCGGCGCAATCCACTGAGCCACAGCAACTAGGACAGGAAGGAAACTTCTAATGGGAAAAATTGGTGTTTTGTGTATCCATTTAAAAAATGCGTACAGATGCTGACTTGCTTTATTAGGAAGTATGCTAGGGACAGTGTCTATCACAGTGGTTCTCAACCTGTGGGTCGCGACCCCTTTGGGGGTCGAACGACCCTTTCACAGGGGTTGCCTAAGACCATTGGAAAACATATAATTACATATTTTTTTTTTGTGATTAATCACTATGCTTTAATTATGTTCAATTTGTAACAATGAAAATACATCCTGCATATCAGATATTTACATTACTATTGATAACAGTAGCAAAATTACAGTTATGAAGTAGCAATGAAAATAATTTTATGGTTGGGGGTCACCACAACATGAGGAACTGTATTAAAGGATCGCGGCATTAGGAAGGTTGAGAACCACTGGTCTAACACAATAGTCCAGTGTAGGGTAGTAACAAGAAAAAGCATTACCTGAAGTTGCAACATCCTAGGTTTGGTATGGGCACTTAACTCTTTGAGGCTTCATTTCCTCATCTGTATAATTGGGATAAGGAGTAAGCAGTAGTTTTCTGAACCTCAGGAAGAATGAAAAAACTTAGACCTTTTTCTAGCTAGTCACTTACTTGTCTCAATAATGAATGAATTTTATCCAAGTTAGCAATCTGAACAAATTAGGAAGCATGCTGAAATGTATGATAAGCTAATTTTCCTTTTTATTTCTTAGTGGAGAGGGGGTGAGGATTTACTATCTATTTGGACTATATATTTATTCTGTTGGTTTTCTGTATATTTTGGTCGTTAATAGAATGAAATTTAGGAAATTCATATAGGCTAAACATTTGCAGGTTTGGTTTTTTGAAAAAAAAATTTAAATCAGTTTTTAGAGAGAGAGGGTAAGAGGGAAGAGAGAGAGCATGAGACAGAGAGAGACATCAATTTGTTGTTCATTCATTGGTTAATCTTGTGTGTGCCCTCACCGGAGTCCAAATCTGCAACCTTGGCATGTCAGGATGATGTGATGTTCTAACCAATTGAGGTACTAGGCCAGGGCTGCATGGTTGTATTAACATTGATATTTTTTATTTTCATATCTAAAATAAATGCTGATCTGCTTTAGGGAGTTT
The DNA here is from genome assembly GCF_987537825.1 of Furipterus horrens. Lineage (NCBI taxonomy): Eukaryota > Metazoa > Chordata > Mammalia > Chiroptera > Furipteridae > Furipterus > Furipterus horrens. The sequence continues at coordinate 90,261,213 of NW_028327175.1, forward strand.
TCTTTGTACCTAAGATAATTAATTGAAAAACAAATGCCTTTATTCTGTGTATTACTTGGTTTTTCATTTTTTTAATGTCCTGATTTTGCCTTGGTAGAAGCAGGATGACAATGATACCCTGGCCTTTTATATAAGAGCTATAAAACTTCATGTTAGATATACTTTAATTCTCAAAAAAGAACTGGAAGGATGAAACACCTAGAACTAGTGTTAAAGTCTAGGAAGCAGGTCCTGAGTAATTAAACTATCATGACACTTCCTTCCCATGCTTTCAAAGGATGTTTAGTAGAACACGCTATCTTTTGGAGTTGTTTATTTAGCCGAGGGCAGTGATTTTCAGCCTCTTTTTTTTTTTTTTATCACATGGCACACATAAACTAATTACTAAAATTCTGTGACATACCACAAGACAAATTTTTTGCCCATTAAAAAAATAGGCATAATTTTGATTCATTCACAGTGACCTGGTGGCTATTATTGTGTTGGCTGTTGTCATTTTTTATTTGGCAATCTAAAGGAAAAGAGGTCAGTGCCCCTGACTAAATAGTGAGGGTATTGCATGTTTTAAAAGTTCTTGTGGCACACGGGTTGAAAATTGCTGCCTAGCAGATTAGACAAGGTAATCTTTTGGTGTATCCAGATTCAAGGAAGTCAAGAAGTGAAAGAAAAGCACTAGAAAAGTATGCTAGTGAGCCTCAGTCTGTTACTTTGTTCTTTCTTTGGCTAGATGACATCACCTCTGAATGTCTTAGAGATCTTTAGACATTGATATCATCAGTGTAGGTATAGGTCTCTTTCATGCACAAATAGTGAGAATGAGCAGTAGGTGCCAGTTGGGTGATATGGCTCAGTATAACTCATCAAGATCTTAGTTCAGAGTTCTAAGGAAGTTTGCTCATCAGTTTTAACTACCCCCCTCCTTTTTTCCCCTCAGTGTAACTGATAAAGGGATTGTGTTTTAGCTGTTACATTTGGGGAATTTTTGAAAATTAACTTTTTGATTTTACTTAATTTTTAAATATATTTTATTTTTAAGTATACTTTGTTGATTATGCTGTAACAGTTGTCTCAATTTATATTCCCTTTGCTCCCTTCCACCCATACCCCCTTTCCCTCCAGCAATCCCACCACTCTTAGTTCATGTCCATGGGTCATGCATATAACTTCCTTGGCTTCACCCTTTCCTATACTATTCTTAACATCCCCTGTCTATTTTGTACCTACCAGATATACTTCTTATTCCCTGCACCATTTCCCCATTTCTCCCCCTTCCTCCTCCCAGCTGATAACTTTCCAGGTGATCCCCATACCTATGATTCTGTTCCTATTCTGGTTGTTTGCTTAGTTTGTTTCTGTTTTTATTTTTTTTAGGTTCTGTTGTTGATAGTTGTGAATTTGTTGTCACTTTAATGTTAATAGTTTTGATCCTCTTTTTCTTAAATAAGTCTCTTTAACTTTTCATATTATAATGGCTTGGTGATGATGAACTCCTTTAGCTTTACCTTGTCTGGGAAGTACTATATCTGTTCTTCCATTTTAAATGATAGCTTTGCTGGATAGAGTAGTCTTGGTTGTAGGTTCTTGCTATTCGTCACTTTTGAATAGTTCTTGCCAGTCCCTTCTTGCCTGCAAAGTTACCTTTGAGAAATCAGCTGATAGTCTTATAGGCACCTCTTTGTAGGTAACTATTCTTTTCTCTTGCAGCTTTTAAGATTCTCTCTTTTTCTTTAACCTTTAGCATTTTAATCATGTTGTGTCTTGGTGTGGTCCTCTTTGGGTCTAGCTTGTTTGGGACTGTTTGGGACTGTCTGTGCTTCCTGGACTTGTATGTCTATTTCCTTCACCAAATTGGGAAGTTTTCCTTCATTATTTTTTCAAATAAATTTTCAATTTATTGTTCTTCCTTTCCTCCTCTGGCACTCATATGGTCTGGATGTTGGCACATTTAAAGTTGTCCCAGAGGTTCCTAAACCTCTCCTCATCTTTTTCAGTTCTTGTTCATTCTGTAATGGTTGACTGTTTATGTCTTCCTTATGTTCCAAACCATTGGTTTGAACCCCAGTTTCCTCCCCTTCACCATTGGTTTCATGTGGATTTTCCTTTGTTTCACTTAGCATAGCCTTCACTTCTTTCTATATTTGCCATACTGAAGCATATCTGTCAAGTCTTTGAGCATCTTTATCACCAGTGTTTTGAACTCTGCATCTGATAGGTTGGCTATCTCCTTGTTGCTTAGTTCTCCCACAGGAACCTTGATTTGTTCCCTCTTTTGGGCCATACTTCTCCGTCTCCTCAACTTGACAGGCTCCTGTGTTTGCCTTTGTGTCTTAGGTAGAGCTGTCACACTTGTTATGTTTAAGAGGTGGACCCTTAGGTATTCGTCAGTGCCAGGTGATTCATTTCACCACGTTGTGGCGCTGTATGTGGGGAAGGGGTCTGAGAGGGAACAATGCAGCTTGCTTAGTGCTCACCCCTTTTCCAGTAACTTCTCTCACTTCTATGGATTGGCACCCCTATAGCTGTTGCTCTGGTTGTTGTTCCCAGAGTGGGTGGGTCTGCGGACATTCTAGGACCATGGGGGCCTCTAAACAAGTGGACTCTGCTGAGAGACCGGCAGTTTCTTCCTCTGCCCCAACCCCCACTGGTTTTCAAAGTCAGGAGCAATGAGGGTTTATTTTCCTTGGCGCTGGAACCATGAGCTCTGTGGTCTGGTCTGGTCTGGTGCTGGGAGTGCTCCCCAGGTGTCCCTCCCTACTTTTTAAAAATGTGTGACTGCACTTTGCTCCCGCTGGCCACAGCCACTGTCACTGCCAGCACAGCCTCCACATTGCATCCTCTCTGCCCCGGCTCCACCCCTCCTACCTATCTGCATGAATATTTCTTTATGTCTTTGTTGGACTTCCATGCAGCTCAGTTTTGTTGAACTTCTGATCGTCTCCAGTTTTGAGATAGTTGTATTTCTTCTTAGTTGTGGAGGGAGATGCAGCATGTCTGTCTAGGCCTCCATCTTGGGCAGAAGTCTCTGAAGATTAACTTTTTAAAACATAAAAATTATGTTCATTATGAGAAACTAGAAAATACAGATAAACATCAGAAGAAAATAAAAATTGCCCTTAGGTCTCTCTCTCATAAATATGAGCTCTGAAGTTTTTCTCTCCACATCCATATGAACAAAAAAATGGGTTTATGATAAGTATTGATGTGTAACATGTATTTATGCAACACTACTTTATGAACATTTTACATGTCAGTAAATGTGCTGTATACCAATATTGAACACATTTTGAAGATATCATTGATAACATTTATTGCCCACTGAAGTTTGCTGGGACCAAGGCTTAGTAGTAACCATATCTACCCAATTTCTCACAGGCTGTAGAAGGCCATGATTATCCTCTTCTCTCTTACTGACAGTATTAGTTTTTTTCCTCGGGTTAACTTAATGCTTAAATGTTAACTAATTTACTGGTTAAATGTTAACTACTGGATAAAGTAATTAAAATTTTGCCAATTTTTGATGCTTCTAGTAGCAGACGAGTGTCCATTTTCTATTTGGAATATTTTAATTTTAATTTCTGGAGGTTCTTTTGGGTTCTTGTTCATTTTTATTATGCTCATGTTGCTAGCATAAAGAAGTAAAATGATCAAAATTCAGGTTATAATCTTAGGTTTCTGCCACTATTTTTGATGTAGCCCTACATAATAACTGAGGTTTTTCTTAGCTAATATCTTTACTTGGGCCTTTTTAAATTCAATATTCGGCCTTCTGTATTTGAATTTATTGATCATAGATAGAATTACAGCACTTTCGCCGCTAGAAGGGGTTTGGGTCTTCACTGCATCCAAATTTATCGATGATAGAATTATGGCACTTCTACTGCTAGAAGGGGTCTTGTATCATCTGATCTAGTCAATTCATTTTATAAATACAGAAATTGAAACCTAGAGAGATTAAATAATTGTGTAAGATTCAGAATAAGAACCAACATTTATTTCTTGCTTATTGTGCTTGCAAGGCACAATGCTAGATGCTTTACAGACACTCTTTATTGATTTGAGAGAGATTTGTTGTCCACTTAATTATACATTCATTGGTTGATTCTTGTTTGTGCCCCGACCAGGGATCAAAACCACAACCTTGGCATATTGGGGCGATGCTCTAACCAACTAATCAGCCTGGCCTTGACCAGTTTCTTTTAAGCCTTATGATAACCCAGTTGATGAGTGAGGAAACTTGAGACTTAGAGTAGTTAAGTCTTTTGCATAGGATTGCTTAGCCGATAGGTAAATGGTAAAGTTAGAATAGATTCTAGTTTTGTCTTCTAGCATTGTGATAACGTTTTTACATGTATTGCATCATTTAACTTTTACATAAGTGCTGTTTTGCAGGCATTGTTCTGATTACCAACCTTCATGAAGCAGGTGCACAGTGTACTGTTATCTGTTTTTGGGACTTGATGTCTTACACAGGAGAGTTACTTTTCAGGTCCGTTTGTGTGCTCCTTTTGGAAACGGTACTAGATGTGTGTTTTTTTTATGGTGCTAGTTCGTAGCCCTTAGGGTCGTTATCTTGGATGTCAAGAGAGAGTAGTAATTGAAGCTGCTGTTTGAAATACTGAGGGTTTCATTTGCTAATTTGGAAAGGGTAAAGATGAATTACTGAAAGAGACCTCTTTTTCCCTTCTTAAAAAGGTACTTTCCACCCTGGCTGGTGTGGCTCAGTAGATTGAGTGCCAGTCTGTGAACTGAAAGGTCTCTGGTTCAGTTCCCGGCCAGGGCACATGTCTGGGTTGTGGGCCTGGTCCCAGGCCTGGTTCCAGGTTGGGGGCTTGTGAGAAGCAACTTATCCATGTTTCTCTTGCATATCGATGTTTCCCTCTCTCTCTTGCTCCCTCTCTCTAAAAATAAATAACTAAAAACATTTAAAAGTAAAAATAAAAAGCTACTTTCCTACTTTATGCTTTAATAATAATTTTAAAAGAAATTAAAATCTATAAATAAATCTTTAATAGCTATCACCGAAATGCTCTTTTCATTTTTATTGAGCACACGTTTGTGGAACAGGTAATATGTGCCTGACCTTGAACAGATGCTGGGGATAGAGAGATGGGACACTCAGTCTCTGCTATCAAGTTGCTTACAGTCTAGTTGAGAAGATAGAAAACAATTGCAGTACAGTATTGTGACACTTTAAATATGATACACTAATACAATGTAGTAAGTGCCGTGATAGCAGTAACCACGTAGTGCTGTGGAGAGATGGACTACCACCTAAGGCTGCCTAGGAGCCTTGTGAAGGTTTCAGAGACACCCCAGGGGAATTGGGGAGGTAGTGACATCTGAGCTGAGTGTCCGGAGGTAAGTAGGAGTTGACATCTAAAGGAAAACATTAGGAGAGGGTCCTGTCTTGAATGACAAATCGGTCATTGAATTAGAACCATATATATGTTAATATAAATATAGAAATAATTAATAATGCATGGTGGGGTAGGGTTGGCTTTTATGTAATGAGGAGCCTCAAGAATTTTAGGCTTAAGAGTGACATCAGTCTGGCTATTCTGTGGAAGATAAACAAGAATACAGGTGAAAACACTAGTAAGGACGCTTGGGGAAGAATGAAGTGACTCCTGACCTGAGGCAGGCAGTGGGAAAGGACCGAAGGGAGATTTGGGAGATTAGGGAGAAGAGAGTCTAGGTGACTGTTTGCATGCAGGGGGCCTGCGGTGGGGGTCGTGTTGCCTTTCATCAAGATTGATGGGGAAGGAACAGGTTTGGAGGACCCTACTCAGGGTTAGTGGTGTTTGTTGGAGTTCCAGGTGGAGTGTCAGCCGGCAATTGGGAGTACTTCTGGAGCTCTGGAGAGAGACTTGGATTGGAGAGACAGTTTTAGGAGCCTGGGTGACATATGGGGGTAGAGAGAGGAAAGAAAAGAGGGCAACGCCAGAGGCATGGAAAACATCTGCATATGAGGACCAGGTAGAGGAAAGAAAACCCACAATGGGGATGGTCAGTAATAGCCAGCGGGTAGGGAAAGAGTTGAGTCATGGAATGGTTTTGGTTTGATAAGGACTAAAATGTACCCCTTTGACTTGGGTGCTTGAGAGATTATCATAGACTGTGATGAATGCCTAATGCTACTGAGCGGCAGTGGGGTCAGAGCCGACTGTGATGGAGGAAGGAAAGGGAAGAAAGAGCTCAGGAGCTCAGGTCCCTTGATAGGAATGTTGGCTGTGAAGGGAAGGAGTCATTCTTAACATCTACTTAAAGTAGATTATTACTCGGTGCTTATGTAACAAAACATTAGGTAGGCGACCGGAACACCTGTTCCTGTAAGATTCTGTACTGAAATATGATCACATTTGCTTGAAACACTTTAGTAACGTCTAGGTTACTAAAATCCTCAGCATTAGCTAATAGTAGGGTGACCATATAGTTGAACACCCAGAGCTATTTTTGTGTGTAAAGCTGGGAGCGATTAATGATGCTGGCACAACTGGCATAAATGGAACTTGCCCTGGGCAACCTGGGACATAATGGTCGTCCGACCTGCGGAGCTGGCTTCTGTCTGCTCTCCCGCTTCAGTCTTGCTCTTTCCTCTCTGACCGCGAAGTCCTTTTATGTGCTTCCATTTACCGTTCTCCCTCTTAATGTGGGGCCTTTGCATACGGGGTTTCCTTTGTCCTCTCATCATCAGGTTAAATCCTCATTCCTCAGATATTCATTTACTTTATTTTAGGGAAGTCTTCCCTAGCTATCAGAGTTCTCTGATATGAGCCCTGAAAAAACAAACCCGTGACTGTCTAACAACGTGTTATATGTGTGCATAATTTAAGAACTCAGAGTTTTCCAAGGCTTCTCATGGAAAGGATTATCTTCAGCAATTTTCACAGTTCCCTTGGCATTTTTGCCTAAATGACATTATTGACTTTGTGCTGTGGAAGATGAGGAATTGGGTTTTTCATTCCATTCTCTATTACATGTTTTTCTTCCCCTTATCAAGTAGTCACATGTTACATTTTAGGTTGGATTGGTGTTTGGTATTTAAAGTATTAATTCAGTGTATTCTGCTACAAATGCTTCTATAACACCATCTCATGTGTGACTGGTAAATAGAGAAATGATATTATAATTAGAGGTCGTAGTGATTTACATGTGAACAGTAGTGGGGAGCGAGAATAGCAAGTGTTCAGGGGAAGTAAGCCTTTAGCTTTGCTTTCAACTCTATTTTAATAAAATTAAGAGTGAGTGCTGCCACCCAGAGTATCCTCCAGCTAAGTGCACCCCCAGCTTGGCTCTCATTGCTGAGCTGGTGTTCAGAGCTCTGCTTCTATCTTTTGTTTCAATCCTCCAAGCCAGCATGTCTCCTCTGTTGTTTGCACATTTTTAAGCATCTCTTGAGGCAGCTGTAGGCCTGGCCCACAACCTGGGCATGTGCCCCGACCAGGAATGGAACCAGTGACCTTTCGATTTGCAGGCCGGTGCTCAATCCACTGAGCCACACCAGCCAGAGAGTAAATCTTGTTTCACCTACACCCAATACACTTTTCACCATCCCCATTCTGCACTGATTTATTATGAAGCAGATCTTAGGCATATCAATGAATATATTTGTATTGTTCAGTTACAATATATCTTGCAAAGGTGGCTAATCTCCAGTAGTAGTTGTATTTCTAAAGAAACATCGATAAAGAGTACATATATATTGACAAAATAGTCTTAGAGAAGGAAAACTCTGATTCCAAAAAACCTCCGCTGCCTTGCGGCATACCTCTTCAGGGGAAAGGCTAAGGGAGTAAACCCCGACAGAAAATCCGGAGCCGGAGTCCCTAAGGCGGTTTGACGTTGTAGTCAACACCGGCAACTCCTGCGGCGCACCTGAAGCCAAGCTGTATTGACTCCGTCTTTCCCTTGGACCCTTCAGCTGCGAAGAGAGGGGGGGTCTGCTGCATGGGCAACAGCAGACCCTCCATATCACCCTGCCCAGGCTCTGTAGCTTCAGCTTCACTGGAGAGGACACTCCAGCGACATCGCAAGATGTCAATTCAACACGGGAGGAGACAGATACCGTGTCACTCCCGAGTCGGACTGCACAGCCATTCTCGGCGGTGCAGATAGACTCTTGAGAAGCTACACCATCGTCTCTCGAGACGGACGGCTGCCGACGACGACGACGACGACGAGTCTTAGAAAATATTTCCGAATGTCAAGTGAAACAGACCAGAAGAACACAGGTAAGCTTTTTGTAATTCTCAAACATGGTTATGTTTCAATGAGGCGTGTAACAACTGGTAAAAATGTTAGTAAATGAATTATATTTTATAGTTTCTTCTTATTCACATCTACTTTTATTTTTCTTTATTTTATCTTGTGTTTCATTTAAAACAGAAATTTCCACAGAAACATAATCATTTAGCGTTTCTAATTTTAAAAGATGTCACCAAACAGGGAAATGTCACCAGTGAAAACCCTGTTCTCCCATTATATTGTTTGGCAGCATTTGTCCTCATTGTGTTTTTTATCTGAGTTTGTTTAGCGACCCTCTTCCCACCTGATGTACAGAGGCTTGTAGTGTGTTGTCAGTTATTATGGTTTTTGGAAGACCTCTTCCAAGGATATTGAAGTCCTTTTTATAGTTGTCTTGTACACAAACGCAATGTTCATGGAAGAGCTGGTGCTCCGTTTTCTGTGCCAGCCTTTTCCTTTGCTGTTTCTGAGTTGGTTCAGTGACTGGGGTCATGCTTCCCAGTGCTCCCCGTTTTCAGGGGCGGTGGCTTTTCAGAGAAAGGGCCTGTACTCAGCCAACCAGGACCCTGGAGCACAAACTGCCCTGCCCTGCCCCGCTGTGACCCAAGGTTCGTTCGGACCCCACGCTGCGCTACTGTGAGCCCCCAAGGCTTCAGCTCCTGCTTAGTTTTGTATAATTGTGTAGAAAGACTCTGTAGCAGTTGTTAAAATGTCAAGCCATTTAGAGTCATGAGATTTTCTCTTTGTTTTATCCTTTAAAGAAATACATTTTTGGTGTTTCTTCTCTAGTCAAGGTGCACTGCATAAGCATTGATAGTCTGGATATAGAATTCTAACTTGTAAATAATGTTCAGGATGTTGAAGGCATGCCCTTTAGTTCTCTAGCTTTTGTAGTTGCTGAGAAGTACTGATGAGTGAAAAATTAAAAAGCTTGTAGGACATTTTTGATCCATTTCTGAAATGTAACAAGGATGTTCCTTGGTAGTGATGTCTCATCTATTGTGCTGATCATTTGATGGAAATTTTTCAGCCTGGAAATTGATGTTCTTCATTTCTTGGAAACTTTCTTAAATAACTTTATTGAAGTGTTCTCTTTTATTACATCCTCAGATGTAACTCCTGTTACTTATATGTTGAACCACTTAAATTGATCCTCTAGTTTTCTTATTAAAAAATGTTTTCCCTACTAGATGTTCTCAAACTATACCTTTAGATATCTAATAGGTTTTTTTATTCTCTTGCTATTTCTTTATATAATCCTGATATTGATTAAGTTTTATGGATGCAGTAGTTTCTCTTATTTTTTTGGAAGTCTTCATTTCCCTTCATAGTCCCTATTTGCTCCAAGGTAATTTCTTTTTCAGTTTGTTTAGGTCTTTGTATCAGTGCAGGAAATAGGAAAAATAGTAGGTATTTTAAGAAGAAAGGAAAACAACATGGGATGTAAGTGCTTAGAAAAAGTTATGAGGAGAGCTGAAAGAGCAGAAACAATACCTAGAACTCTGTAGAACTGATCTTCTTTGGGAGCTTTACTGTCTGAGCCGTGACTGGAACTACTGAGTCTAAGAAAACAACACAGAGCTACAGGTTAGGACCTGGGAGCAGCCACTGCTGTTGTATGAACAGCTGCCTCATGACATCCAGCAAACTGGAGAATGGACTGTTCCAGAAAAACTTTGAATATAGGGGCAAAAATTCCCACTAAAATGCTAACCAAAGCCACCAATGTGTAAAAGGATTATGTGCCATCACCAAGAGGGATTTGTCCTGGGAATGCAAGAGTGGTTCAGTCTATGAAAGTCAACAGTGTAATATAGTGTATTAATAGAATGGTGTACAAAAACTCTATAATCATCTCAATAGATGCAAGAAAAAAGCATTTGACAAAATATATTTTTGATGGTTTGAATGTAAAAATATTCAAATCATCAATAAAAGGGAACTTCTTGACCTGACAAAGGGTATCTATAGAAAACCTATAGCTAACATCATACTTAACGGTCAAGACTGTCTGCTTTCTCTATAAGATCAGGAGTGAGCCAAGAATGTCCACTCACCACTTTTATTCAATGATGTATTGGAGGTTTGAGCCAGCGCACTTAGGCTAGAAAAATAAATAAAAGGCATTTGGATTGGAAAGGAAGAAGTAAAATTACTGTATTTACAGATGACAATCTTATAAATAGGAAGCCCTAAGGAATCTGTTAAAAAAGAAAAAAAAAATCTGGAGCGCTAATAAACAACTTCAGCAAGTTTACAGGATACAAGAGCAATGTTTAAAACTCAGCTGTTTTTCTATACACTAGCAATGAACAGTCCAAAAATGAAATTAAGAAAATTCCATTTTTTAATAGACTCAAAGAGAATGAAATGCTTAGGAATAAACTGAACAGAGGAAGTACAAGACCTGTGCACTGAACACTACAAAATGTTGGAAGAAATTAAGAGAAAACCTAAATAAATGGAAAGACATTTTATGTTTATGGTTTGAAAGACTTAATATTAAAATAATAATTCTTTCCTTAACTGATCTACATGTTCAATGCAATCTCTATCAAAACCACATCTACCTTTTTTTTTTTTTTTTTTTTTTTTGCAGAAATTGACTGGCTGATCCTAAAATACATATGGAAATGCTTGGTACTCAGAATAGTCAAAACAGAGACTTCCAGTCAAGATAGAGGTGTAGGTTAATGCGGCTAATCTCCTTGCACAACCACAGCAAAATTATGACTAAAATATAGAACAGTCACCACTCAGAACCATTAGAAAGTCAAGCTGTATGGAAGTCTGACAGCTAGGGAATTAAAGAAAACACATTCATCCAGACGGGTAGGAGGGGTGGAGATGTGGAGTGGTAAACCCAGCTGGTCACAAACCTATGTGTGGTGTATATAAAATGTAGGGATATCTTGGGAGCAAGAGATCCCACCACCCCAACACCAGACCAACCAGCCCAGGGTTCCAGTGCCAGGAAGAAAAGTCCCCATAACTCCTGGCTGTAAAGACCAGTGGGGGCTGTGTTGGCGGAAAAACTGCAGGATTCACAGGGCCCCCCCTCTGAAAGGGCCCCACACTGCACATGGACTTACTCAGACTCACTCCCTCTGGGCTCCAGCACCGGGGCAGCAGCTTCAAGGGCACCAGTGGCATACAGGGAGGGAGCGAACTGTCTGGCATCAGGATGAGAGCTGGGGGACAGCTTCCTCCCAGACAGAACTGCAGACAGCGGCCATTGTACCTTTTCTGAGCCCTCCCCCGTGCAGAGCCACAGTGCAGTGGCACCATATCTGAATCCCCAACAACCTGGTTCACATGGTAGGTTGACGATTACCTCAGGGTCCACACCAAACAACTTAGGGGCCCACCCAAGCAACCCTCTTACTAGTAACAGTGGCTTTTCCATATTAAGAGCTGGGCCAGGTGCAGGCTTCAGACTCTCCCTAAGTCCACTCAAATAAGCAGCAGCTGAGCCCAGCTCCCCATACCTCTCGCTGAGTGGCCCAGGCCTGGCACTAGCAGCAGCCATCTGCAGATCACTTTATAGCTTATGCCAAATGGCCCCAGACAGAACACAGGTGGAGGTTGACCTTGGCCTGCACCACCTGGGAAATCTCAGAGCCCGCGCACTCAGCAAGACAGTTACAGACCACAGCGAATCACCATCCAGCCACCTCCACAAGCCACGGAGAGAGGTGATTGCTGGCTAGGGGTCACAGCCAGTCTTACCAGCTGCCTGGAGTGGGCAAATTCCTCTCATTGACCTGCTAGCAGCAATCAAGACTCATCTACAAGAGGAGGGCGTACTCAGCCCACAGGGAGGGAGCACCTTGAGTACACAGCTTGGGTGATAGAGGAGGCTGTGCCACTGGGCCCTACAGGACACCTACTACATTAGGCCACACTGCCAAGAGTGGGAGACATAGCAGCTCTTCCTAACACATTGAAACAAACATAGGGAGACTGCTGAAATGAGGAGACAAAGAAATATGGTTCAAATGATAGGACAGAACAAAATGCAGAAAAAGAACTAAACGAAATGGGGATTAGCAGTCTATCAGATGCAGAGTTTAAAACATTGGTTATAAGGATGCTCCAGGAACTCGGTGGGTGCTTCAAAAGCTTAAAAAGGATCCAGGCAGAAATGAAGGATAAAGAACACCTTACAGGGAATCAACAGTGGAGTGGATGTAGCTGAGAATCAAATGAATGATTTGGAACATAAGAAAGAAAAAGACATCCAGTCTTTACAGCAAGAAGAAAAAAAGAATCCAAAAATCGAGAATAGTGTAGGGAGCTACTAGGACAACTTCAAATGCCACAACATTCGCATCATGGGGTGCCAGAAGGAGAAGAGAAAGAGCAAGAAATTGGAAACCTATTTGAAAAAATAATAAAAGAAAACTTCCCTAATTTGGTGAAGGAAACAGACATACAAGTCCCAGAAACACAGTGTCCCAGATAAGATGGAGGTAAAGATGTGCACACCAAGATGCACTGTAATTAAAGTGTCAAAGGTTAAAGATAGAGAATCTTAAAAGCTGCAAGAGAAAAGCAGATAATTACTTACAAAGGAGTTCCCATAAGACTGTCAGCTGATTTCTCAAAAGAAACTTTGACCCTAAAAGGGACTGGCAAGAAATATTCAGTGATGAAAAACAAGTACCTACAACTAAGACTACTCTATCCAGCCAAGCTGTTATTTTGAATGGAAGAGCAGATAAAGTGCTTCTCAGACAAGGTAAAGCTAAAGGAGTTCATCATCACAAAGCCATTATTATATGAAAAGTTAAAGGAACTTATTTAAGAAGATCAAAACTATGAACATTAAAATGGCAATAAATACATAACTGTCAACAAACAGAGCAGAAACAGAATCATAGACATGGAGAACATCGGGATGGTGGGCAGTAGGAGGGGAGTCTGGGGGAATGGGGACAAAGGTGAAGGTCTTAAGGAGTACAAATTGGTAGTTACAGAATAGTCAGGGGCATGTTAAGAGCAAATATAGGAAATGGAGTTACCAAAGAACTTACATGCATGACTCATGGACATAAACAAAGGTGGAGGGGATCATCGGAGGAAGTGGGGGGTGCTAGGCGGAGGGAGGTAAAGGAGGAAAAATTGGAACAACTATAATAGCATAATCAATTAAAAATGCCTTACCAATAAAGGGCTTGCCCATAAGAGATTAAAAAATAGAAAACAAATTAAATTATAATCTATAGTGAAAAAAAAAAGAACAGTCAGAACAGTCATGACATAGAACAAAATTGGAGGGAGGACTCAATGCCTGATGTCAAGATTTACTATAAAGTTACTGCAATGTGTGTGGTATAGACATAGGACAGAAAAACTTCAAATTTTAAGGACCTTGCTTGTTAGCAAAAAATTGCACAAGGACCAGTGATGTGACCCCAAGACACTTCCTTCTTTCATATACTGTGGATGCATTGTTAGAAGACCTAATTTGCATTCATATTTGTGTGGGTTTTTGGGTTCTCAATTTTGTTTAATTGGTATGTTTTTGTTCCAATATGATACTGTTTTGATTATTATAGCTTTGTAGGATAGTTTGAAATCAGACTGATTATCTCCAGCTTTGTTCTTTCTCAAGATTGCTTTGGCTATTTGGAATTCTTGTGTTTGTGTGGACCCATACAAAAATTTTAGAATTATTTGTTCTAGTTCTGTGAAATACATCATTGGAATTTTGGTAAGGATTGCACTGAATTTGTAGATCGCTTTGGGTAGTTTGGACATTTTAATAATATTCTTTCAATTCATGAGCATGGAATATCTTTCCATTTATTTGTGTCTGCAATTTTTTCAGGGTGCAGATCTTTCACCTCCTTGGTTAAGTTTATTCATAGGTGTTTTATTCTTTGATGCAATTGTAAATGGGGTTTTTGCAATTTACTTTTGATTGTTCATTATTAGTGTATAGAAATTCCACAGTCCTGGCTGGGTTACTAGGTTGGAGCATCGTCCTGCACACCAAAAGGTTGCGAGTTTAATCCCAAATTGGAGCACATTCGGGAGGCAAGCAGTTGATGCTTCTCTCTCACATCATTGTTTCTCTCCCTTCCTTTCTGTAAAATCAGTAAACATATTCTCAGGTGAGGACTTTAAAAAAAAAAAAAAGAACCACAGATTTTTGGGTAATGATCCTGTGTCCTTTGACTTTACTGTATTCATTTATTCTTTTTTTTTTCTGGTAGAGAATAAGTTGGTTTTTTATTTTTAATGATTTTATTTATTTACTTTTAGAGAGAGGGGACGGGAAGGAGAAAAAGGGAGAGAAACATCGATGTGCAAGAAAAACATTGATAGGCTGCCTTTTGCATGCCCCCAACCTGGGGACCTGGCCCACAACCAGTCATGTGCCCTGACCAGGAATCAAACTAGCGACTCTTTGGCTTGCAGGACAATGCCCAACCCACTGGGCCACACCAGTCAGGCAAGTCATTTTTATTAGGACTCAAGCTGTAAGTGTCTATTCCCCATTCATGTGTGTATTTATATAAATCTTTTTGGTCAAAGAAATGGTTCTGTGGTCTAGTTTGACTCTTAATTTAGTATTTTTCATAATTTAATCTGATTTCAATTGGGGTTTGCAGATTTCTAATTGGCTTGTTGCTAATTTGTTAACAACTCAGTTTATTGAATATGTAGCAGAATTTTATTGCCACCAGAAATTCCACATTGCAGCTTTTGAGTTTGCAAAAATACCATAGTCTTTTTGCTTATCCCAGAGGAGGCACTTTTTAATTTATTTAATTTTTAAAAAATCTTTTGGAGGAGATGCATTTTTTTAAAAACAAGAATTGTGGTGCAGTGACTTTATGGAGATTTTGTGTGTTAAATTACATTTATCTTTGTTGCAGAGAAGTTCATTTTTCTTAGTAAAAGCATGCAAATCACATCCCTTCTCCCTTTGGAAGAGAAGATAATTTGGGGAGAGTATTGAAGTTGATGAGTGAATGTTCAAATGAATATATTTAAATATGCAGTTTGAGTTTATTATTATGAAACAGATTGTCTTAGGACAGGAAGTTTTTGTTTGGGCATATTAATAACCTTTATCTTAATAAAGTTTCAAAAATAAAGTTCCAGATAAGGCTTATTTTTTTCTTTAAAAGTCTGGACCATGACTAGATACTAAGGGCATGTTGATTCTGAGTACAAAGGGAGTGAGCCTGAGAAGCTATATTATCTGAGTCACTTGAATATAGTGTTGAGTGGTGTTCAGCTGTCACCAGACAGCTGTTCAGAAGAACCTTAAGGTAAATTAAAACACAGAGCTCAAACAGCTGGACCTAATTGGCCTGGCTTTCCATGTAGTAGAGTGGGTCTGTTTTGAGGGATTAAAAATTCCTTGTTTGTGGACATGATTAGAAATACTTTTACATACAATGGTTTCTGCTGCATCTGATTTTTGAAATCTAGTTTATTTCAAATATGTAGCTTTTAAAAGTTTACATTAAGTGTGTCATATCAATATTAAACTTTGGATGGATTTTTCCATAAGCACACATATCTCCAACAGATTTTATTCATTTTACAAGCGTTTACTGAATCCAAATTCTTGACCTTGTCCATTTTTATGTATATGCACTATCATAATCTTTGGCAGATTTTATGGAAATGATAACTTTACATAGCTTTTTCTAGGTATGTAAGTTCCATCAACTAGGAGATCATCTGTATTAGGTCTCCTAAATTGCTTAATGTAGCTCTTTGTTCTTACATTTCTGTATATGAAAATCAAAGAACAAGGACAGAAGTACTTGGGAAAATAGTGAAAATTATGCCACTTTCCAAAGAGGGAACCCAACCCAAGCGTGCATACAGATGCTATCCTGAACATGAACACAGATTCTTTGTTCATGGATACACTGTGGGTGTTTCATAGGCTGGACTCAGAGATTTCTTTTGTGGTTGTGCTACTGACCAAAGTAGGCATTTCATTCAGCTGAATATTTGTGATACAAACTGATGAAGGAAATGTTATTAGCAAGGTGATAATTTAATTGCTTGTTATGACTTGAAAGCTAATTTTGTTTATTAAGGGAGGAAATTCTCAATTAGGATAGAGTACCAACTTCATTTTATAAAACTTTTTCCTGACTGCAGTTGGAGTTTAGGTCCTTCTATAAACATCTATAGGCCCTGGCTGTTGTACCTCAGTGGATTGAACACTGGCCTGTGAACCAAAATGTCACTGGTTCAATTCCCAGTTAGGGTACATGCCTGAGTTGTGGGCCAGGTCCCTGGTTGTGGGTGTGTGAGAGGCAGCCCATCAAGGCTTCTCTCCCACGTAGATATTTCTCCTCCTCTTCCCTCCACCCGCCCCTCTAAAAAATAAATAAAACCTTTAAAAAAATAAAATGAACATCTACAGTAAATGGGTATGTTTTTTGACTTAAACTCAGTGTGCATATTTTTGGTGTTAGATTCATACTGAATTTATATGAAAACACAGAAAGGTCTCCTTATCTGGAGGTAGGAATACCTTAAGCATATCAGTAACACTGAACCAAATCAGTTAGGAAGTGTAGTCAAAGAAAAATGCCCACCAACCCCTAGATTCCTGTCTAAGTTACTCTTTGTTCTGGGGCATTGTCAGGTGTTACTTTGGCTTAGGTGAGAGCTGCAGCCAATTCTTGTGTGTGGTTTAGGATGTCAGTTCTGCATGTTTCTGCACTTTGACCATGTGCTAATAATTAGATCAGGACTTCTGCATCACATTCAATGGATGAAAAACAATAATACAGTTAGAAACTATGACAAGATTATTTCAAGAATGTTAACTTGGTACAGTCTTGGTATTGGTACCTAATGTTGGTACCTAATGTGGCACATAAAACTCATTGATTCATGGTTTCTGATCTGATGAAGACTTGAGTGTAATCTTAAGAATTTTTTCTTTATCCATCTAGCCTAGGAAGTTGGCAGACAATAGGGATGCAACTTTTAGAGATTATAGAAGTGTTTTGTTTTGTTTTTTTCTAGGAAAGACATGATGTGAGTATTTTACATAGCATTAAAAAAGGAGAATGAGTTTGTGGGGGGTGGTATATGGGAAGTTTCTTTAACAATTATCAAAACAGTCCTTATTTACACATTGTCTATGTAGAAAGTAAAGGGAATAAGTCATGACCCTTGATCTCAAAGAGTTCTCAGACTCCCGACGTAGCTAAGTGCATGCTCAAGCACGAATCTGTGCGTGTGCAAGATGTAGCCATAGTACCCAGCTTTCCTCCTCTTCCCCCTTGAGCCAGGATATGCGGGTTAGCTTTCATGTGTGGTTTTAAGCACATTTCAAATTCTGATTTGTATCTTCCTAATTTGTTCAGTAACGTGAAAGTTACGAAAGAATGTGTAATGGAACAATGTATATATTTTAAAAAATTGTTTTAAGTCCTCGCCCGAGGATATGTTTATTGACTTTTTTTTAAACAAGAAAGAGGACGGGAAAGAGAGAGAAACATTGATGTAAAAGAAACATAGATTAGTTGCCTCCTGTATGTGCCTCGACTGGGGACGGGGGATCGAACCCGCAACCTAGGTATGTGTCCTGATCGAGAATTGAACCCACAATCTTTTTTTTTTTTTGGTGTACGGGACAATGCTCCAACCAAGTCACACCAGCCGGGATGGAACAATGTATATTTTTACAAAATACAGTGATTTGTGTAACTAAGAATTTGATGTCAAATTTCAACTGGTACCATTGGGTGGCTCAAGGTATCGCAAATTAATAGCATATCCTGTACATCTCCTTTACTCCACCACTCCTTATCTTATCTGGTCTTGATTTTTGTTGAAGAAATCACCATATTCTAGTCATTAGGTGCACTATCTTAATTTGAGGCTTTTCCTATTTTCTATACTCCCAGATGTTGCACAGTATCTTTCACTTGTGGTTTAGTATTCTGAATTTGGAACCATGTACATTGGTTCCATTGTATTATCCATTAAATCAATATATTATCCATTAACATTATCCACTAAATCAATAAATCAAACACAGAGCATACAATAGCCTGTGAAGTTGGTGTGGTTGTGTGTGTGTGTGTGTGTGTGTGTGTGTGTGTGTGTGTGTGTGTGTGTTTGTGTGTTTAATTCAGTATCCTTGGTGGGCCATTTGGTTTCTGGGAAGCACGGGTTCACTCCCCTGCCATGAGGCATTACATCGAGAAGCACCGCATTATGATTTGAAACTAAATAATAGACAAAGGTGCAGTGGGATTTTTTGTAATTGTTAAGTAGTTTTGAGTCACTAGCTTTTATAAATATTGTGTAATACATAAACTTTTAAGAAAATCATATGCATTATAATATGTATTCCTTCCCAGCTCTCGTCGTTTATATAGTGGGAAAAAATAATAATTCCTCCACAAGCGTTGATTCTGTTCTATGGAGTTCCCAGCCTTAGGACCCAGCAGTTGTTGGAACTAAGCATTTTTTTGTTGTTATAAATTAATGATTGTATGGGATTTTTTAAAAAACACTCCTTCCCCCACCCACCCCCGAAACAAGTCTTCAGGGAAAGGCTGCCATCTTGTGGTTTTAAAAAAATAACAGGATTTGAGAAAAATGTGATTTGACTGCTGAGTTTTAGGTATGTAGTTATTTTATGGTACCAAAAATGAGTAAGAAGTAAATACTATTAAGTTTTCTCTTTAAATGACATTTGTTTATCCTTTGGACAGATTTATTCATTTTACTTTAATATTATAGATTTTAACATTTCTATTCATTAAGTTCTTCTTTTAGCCTGCTTTCAAATATCAGTAGTAGAAATACAGTATTCCCTCACTTATCGCGGGTATTACGTTATAGACCCCCCGCGACAGGTGAAAATCTGCAAAGTAGGAACCTTACATTTATTTTAGTATTTATGTATATTTTAAGGCTTTATAAACCCTTCCCACACACTTATAAACCGTTCCCAGTCCCTTGTTAATCTTTCCCACTCCCTTATTAACCTTTTCCACACTTTTATAAACACTACTTATGTTCTTAAACATATTCTACACTCTTAAACCTACGTAACTTTAACAACACACGTATACAGTACCGCAAAATCCCACGATATAGAGAAAAATCCGTGATAAATAATTAAATATTTTTTAAAATCCTGCGATGCAGTGAGGCCACGATAAGTGAACCACGATATAGAGAGGGACTACTGTACTCTTCTACAATTGCAGTTTTAATTAAGAACAGGTATTGAGATTTTGATATTAAGGCCCTTCCCGTGTTATTAATTAATGATAATAGAGTTTGTATTAAAAACATACTGTTTTTAAAGATGTCATTATTTGACAAAATATATCCAAAGGAAACTTAAGTTTATAATATAGAATTCTATTTAACAAAAAGTGATATTTAAAAGAAAAAGAAACCTCAATTTGGACCTCATGTTTGGGTAGTTAATAATATAAACTGAAATAATTAATTTCAAAAAATCAGTGAGGACCTAATTTATTAGTTAGGAAGGTCTTAAAATCATCTCTTTATGTGAGGAATGGAAAGTGCTTTCAAGCTTGGGATCCATTACTTCTAATATCAAGGGAGTTTCTTTATGATATCAAGTTAGAGAGAGACATTTTGGTTTATAATATTCATTGTATTTAAAAATAATAAGTGAACCCTGGCTGCTGTGGCTCAGTGGATTGAGTGTCGGCCTGCGAGCCAAGTGTTGCTGGTTCGATTCCCAGTCAGGGCACATTACTAGGTTGCATGTCATGTCCCCAGTTGGGGGCACAGGTGAGAGGCAACCACACAGTGATGTTTCTCTTCCTCTCTTTCTCCTTTTCCCTCTCTCTAAAAATAAAATAAATCAACAAACAAATAAATAAATTAAAAAAAATAATAAGTGTTTATTTCTTCAAAAATGTATTCTTAACAACTTATGAAATGCGTCTTTATAGAACAAGGAGGACATGTCTTCTCAGAAGACAACCAGGATTCTGGTACATTGATCCTATGGCCTTTTATGACCTGGCATCATGAGGAATCATGGAAGGGGAATCACTGGAAGAGAACGTTGTTATCCATGAAAACTCTAGATATAATGCTCCTGAATTGCTCTAATTTCCTTTAAAGATTTTATTGATTTATTTTTAGAGAGGGGGTAGGGAGGGAGAAAGAGAGGGAAACATCGATGTGAGAGAATAACATCAATCAGTGCCTATGCACCCTGACTGGGAACCCAACCTGCAACCCAGACATGTGCCTTGACCAGGAATTGAACCAGTGACCTTTTGCTTTGCAGGACCATGCCCAACCATCTGATCCACACCAGCCAGGGCGCTCCTCCAATATTAGTAGGTTATGGAAGATTTTACATAACTGCCCCCTCATCTCCCCCTAAGCATGGAGAGAGACCTCAAATCAAGGGTATAACTTGAAGTCTTGTGCTTTTTCAAATGTCTTACAGTTATGCTAAGAAAGAATCTGATTTTAATGGAGCCCAGATCAAGCTTCGCGAATATGAAGCAGCACTGAATTCTAAAGATGCAGCTCTGGCTACTGCACTTGGTGACAAAAAAAGTTTAGAGGGAGAATTGGAGGATCTGAGGGATCAGTTTGCCCAGGTAAGGTCACCTCTGCTCTTGATCTGTTTTGGCAGGTTAATTCCATCACCTGTCTTAATTGGCTGATTGATTTTTAAGTTTATTTTGTGTTTTTTATTTTAGAAACTGTATTAATTCATTATTTGTGGCTTATCTGATAGACTCGAGGTAGCTAATTATGAAAGCACCTTCACTCGTCAGTCATTGCACCTTGATTTCGCTCTTCTTCCTCTCTGTTGTGCTTAGACTCATTCTGTTCCTTGCTCTTAAAGCCTGTTTCATTATTCTGACAAAATGTGAGGTAGGAAAAGAGAAGGTGTCATAACAGTGCTCTGCACACAGGTAACAATGAAAGTGTGAGTCCGAGGTCTGTGCATTCCCTGTTGCCAGTTAGCAAATCTGAGAGCTGTGGCACCCTGTGGGCAGGACCCGCAGTTGAACACACAGTTAGGGATAAAGGTTATAATGAGGGGCTCTTATACATTTGTAGCTATATGGAAGTTGCAATACTTGATTGGATTCAATCCATAGGTATCAATTAAATTCATTGCTAAATGATTGCCATATAATTTTCATCAAGTCTTTTTCCTTATGTTAGTTGGAAGCCTCCCTAACTGCTGCCAAAAAACAGTTAGCTGATGAGACTTTACTTAAAGTGGATTTGGAGAATCGCTGTCAGAGTCTTACTGAGGACTTGGAGTTTCGTAAAAACATGTATGAGGAGGTAACTATATTATAATTTTATTTTTCCGAGGAATGGGGGTATCCTAAAAGGCTGTTGTAACTGTATATGTAAATGGGGGAAATTTTGTTGGTGAAATTCTTCAAGGTAGTGCTGCTAAAAGGCTGCATGTAAGAATTCAAGCTGTTACAGTAAACAGGTATGATTTACTTCATCTAGTTTATAAAGACTTGGTCACAGAAGTTAATTACTGTCCACTTGTTTAAACATTTGCATTATGTATTGCTGCCTAACAAATTACTCCAGAATTTAGGAACTGAAAAGCACAGACCTTTATTATCTCACAGTTTCTGAAGGTCAGGATTCCGAGAGCTGCTGAGCTGATGGTTATGTCTCAGGGTCGCTCCAGGGTTCCAGGAAGGCTTTCCCCCTGGGCTGGAGGAGCTGCTTCCCAGCCCGTTGGCAGGCGCTGTGGGTTCAGCCTGCGCTTCTCCAGGGGCTGCTCACTGTGTGGCTTCTCCCAGGAGTTGGGGTGAGGGAGAGAGTAAGAGCAAGACAGAGGCCTCATTATCTTCTGTAAGCTAATCCCAGAAGTGATGCACCTTTACTCTGGGCACACCCACCAGCCATGACCCAGTGCGAGAGGAGCTACACAGGGTGTGCCTACTTGGAGGCAGCAACCACTGGGGGCCTTCCTGAAGGCCAGCTACACAGAATGTTTATAGTTACAAGTGTGTATTTTAAAATAGCCATTTACAAGCTTAACTTCTGTGGTTAAGCCTTGGGGGTTGAAGGCAATAAGGGTTGCCAAAAAATAAGTAATAAAACTGGAGAAAGGGAAGTATATATGTCCTCAAAATGGAGGAGGGTTGGAATTAACCCAGAGTGAACACACAGTTAAATAATTTTGAAAGCAGTTACTAACAATGATTTGAAACTAGGCATTTTTTGTATACATTAATTTTTTAATTGAAAAATATTAGAAATCTGACCATTTTTATAATGATATAGTATTAAAACAAAATAGATATTGTTGGGGCAGTGTGCTCCTGAGCATTCAGACTTTGGACAACTCGAGTTGATTTTTTATTAAAAATGAAATACTAATACCTGCTATTTGTTTTTCAAGGAGCAGTGAGAATCAAAATAGAATATCGTGTATGAAAGCCCCTTGTAAACTAGAGCGAATGCTACCATATAATTACTGACTGCGGTTTTGCTTTAGAAATGGAGATATTTTATATTAAGATGACTGCATTATTGTTTTGTTTTGTTAAAGTCGTTTGTGATCTTCCACTACTCGATGCAGTGTGTAGACTCCTGCCTCTTCGCACCGTTGGGTAGCATCGTTTTAGTATTTGCCTTATCTGAGAATGAATTTGAAATTTTCATCTTAAGTTTTTTAATGGAAGTTTTAATTCTATTCAATAAATTTACCTAAGTTCTGTATTAGGAACAGTGAAGGGGGCAAGAATGGAAAGAGAAAACCAGGAAGATAAGGAAGGGAGGTAGAAAAGAGGAAAAATTATTATTATGTGCTCAGCATTAGTTGGAATAAAGCTTTCACTTGCATGCTTTTCACTTTCTTAAATAGATGTGAGCCCTGAGAGGTTAACAGCAGAACTGGAATTTGAACCTGGTTTTCTGATTCTCACCAGTGCATCCTCCTCTGTGAAGAGCTGTTAAAAGAAAGATGAGGAAAGGCACAAAAAAGCACTTGGAGTAGGATGACACAGAAACAGGAACTTCTGTGGGTTATACCCCCCTCTTGTGGCCTCTTTAATTATTGTCATTAAAGATAGCTGCTGTATCTTCAGAGCTGGAAGCTGGAATGGGAATTTTATTCTTGGACTTACGTTTCTAGCCATTCTAGTTTTGGATAGTTCCTTAAAACATAAAGCAAAGGATTATGCCTACATTTCTATTCTTTAATAGTGTATTTTCATGTACTCAAGATAGTAAAGTAGTAATTCTTAATATGATTTTTATGTCAATTGATATTGATACCTTAGCACTAGCTCTTAAAATAAGTCACATAAATTAGCTTGTTCTACCTACCATTGCAAATATTCTGGTTGAAGTTGTCCTGACAAGTTTAACTTTTCATGTGGATTTTTTCCAGAGGTGTCCTTAGAATCATCAATATGACAATTTAGAAAAACAGTCACTGTTCAGTATTCATACACAGCTATCCATCATTGCTTTAGTAAGTCTTCCAGGCTATTCCTTGCCTTCAGTGAAAGGAATAGCTATGCTATTGAAAAGAAACAAAATTCCCAGGGCTTGACATGCTACCATTTCTGTTACTAGTTCCATCTCAAAAATCTTCTCATTTGGAAACAAAGGCAAAAAACCGTATTCACAGGCCTTGCCCTAGGACAGGCATGAGGAGGTTGGTATGTAAAACTTCAGATGGCTCTGATGTCACTCAGACTTGCACCAAGGCAGCCGTGGTGAGTAACTTGGTTTTATATCCTTTCTCCCTGCCCCAGGAGATCAATGAGACCAGAAGGAAGCATGAAACTCGCTTGGTGGAGGTGGATTCTGGGCGTCAGATTGAGTACGAGTATAAGCTGGCTCAGGCCCTTCATGAGATGAGGGAGCAGCATGATGCCCAGGTCAAGCTGTACAAGGAGGAGCTGGAGCAGACTTACCACGCCAAAGTAAGCAGAGCAGCCTCCACTGAGCACTGGACTAGCCCCTCAGCTGTGACTCGGTCGTCTGAAGAATTGACTTCATGTCTGTGTGGTCTAGTTTTCTTAAGTGAATTCTCCTAGTCTTCATAAATATAGAAAATGGATTTAAAAAAAACAGCAGTTGTCTCTAAAGTAAATGTTACTAGAAATTATTCAAAGAAAATCCAATTATTCTAATTTTATCCAGGATGAGGGTTTATCTCTTTGTTCCATTGATATTCATTGTCATGTTGTAGTAGTAAAACCCGAGCCATCTGAAAGTCGTTTTTTTCCAACAAGAAGTACCAACCATTGCTGTCCTACGAGTGTATCCTCGCGACTAAACAAACGCTGGACTGTGTCTGCTCTGACTTCCAGATCATCATTGTTTATAGGTTGTGATCACCACACTGGGGGCTCTTTTGAACGAAGGTCAAATGCAAAGTCTGATATCTCTTCCTCTGACACTTCTTTTTTTCATTTAAAAAGTACTATAGAAACTTCCCACTTATATTAGCAGACTCTGCAAAAATTCGTAAAATCACCAACAAATACAAGCTTTCCTAGTAAATAATTTTACCCCCATGTGTTAAATGTTACATAATTTGATTAAAAAGCATTATTAGTAAGAGACTTAGAAAATTAGGGTGATAGACATGTTGAAAATAATTTCTATTGCATGACCTTAAACTGGTCACTTTGTGTAGCAGTAATTGGTTGGTGAAAGGGAGAGGTCTTTTAAATATTTCAATTCTCCAACACTTATCCTAGTGCTGGGCGTTGTACTGGGAAGTGGAGGAATGAAAGTAAGTGTCGGTCCATCACATAGTCTGTGGCCTTAGAGGGAGCCAGGGAAGAGTCGACATATGTAAAAATGTGTCTGAGACACGTGCAGAACAGAGTGTGATAGGCATTTGAAGGGACAGGATATGGACTCTACCTGAGGAGCTGTTTTTTGCTTCTGAAAGAAAGTTTCTGTCTGGTTTCAAATAATTTATCAATTTGTGCTTTCTGCCTGTTTTCTTTGTATTTTGTATTATTTGGTAGGAAAACAAACATCACCATGGTTAAATTGCTACTCTCCTGTCTCCTTATTAGCAGTAGTATCTGAGACATAGAGATGTAATGGGTGAAATATTGGAGTGCTTAACTTTGGGTAAAGACCCAGGTATATTAGCTCATGCATTGAAACACTTAGGTAATTTTTCCCATGTCAGCCAACTTCATGATGCTTTTCCTGTTTCATCAACCAGTTACCAGCAGGGCTTAGGTTTGAAATGAAATACCTTAAGATGAATCATACTTCCTCATTTGTTTGTTCTAACGCACTAGATAAGACTGAGTATGGTGTGCTTCTTTCAGCTCGAGAATGCCAGGCTAGCATCAGAGATGAATACTTCTACTGTCAACAGTGCCAGGGAAGAACTGATGGAAAGCCGTATGAGAATTGAGAGCCTTTCATCTCAGCTTTCTAATCTACAGAGAGAGGTAAGTGAGTATCTTCTCCTAAGAAGACTCTTCACCATGGTAATCTACAGGGCTTTGCTCTGACACTTTTTAGAGAAGGTAGGATTTTTCTGCACTTTGGTTTCGCAATGCTCCCCAGATTGTTTTTCATGTTGCATTGCTTCTTCCAAACAGAAGACTGTTATTCTTTTTTTTTTTAATGATTTTTTAAAGATTTTATTTAATTTTAGAGAGATGAAAAGGGAGGGAGGAAGAGAGTGAGAGAAACATCAATGAATAAAAGAAGAATACATTGACTGGCTGCCTCTTGCATGCCCCCAACTGGGGACCTGGCCCGTAACCCAGGCATGTGCCCTGACTGGGAATTGAACAAGTGACCCTTTGGTTTGTAGGCCTGCACTCAACCCACCGAGCCATACCAGCCAGAGCAATACTATTATTCTTAAATTAATAGATTACCCAGAGCTAACGGAGTTGTCCTTGAGGAAGCAAGCTGCTCATTTATTCCCTGGCCTTATCCCAAGACCCAGGTTTTCTGACCTACCCAACAGCCGCATCTCCACACAATGCTCTGCCCATCAAGCTCCTTTTTCATTGCATTGGAGCCACAATGAAGAAAAACAGGCAAAGACTCTGTGTGGGCAGTAAATGTTTTGTGTTTCCAGACAAGTTCTCTCTTGGGAGATAGCACTAATTTGTGTATTAAGTAAATTCTTAATGACGTTCATTCATTGGTGCACCTAGTGACAGATGACTGCGTTGTGTTGTGGTTGGGCTGTGTGGGCTCTTACCTGTACGTGATGACGTGCTCTAGGTGCAGCGTTAGCAGGCGTGGATGCTGCTTGAAACCTGTTTCAGTCTAGGATGCTGCTGTGGATACAAAGTTCACGTACAACCACGTAGTACTCGGAATGCTTCAACAATCTACTGCTCAACTTAGTTACTTGGAAAGGAACTTCAGCTTCTGTTTGCTTTAAGGGAGGAAGTCTTATTTAAAATTTTTCCTTTTTTTCTTTTTATTTATTTTTAGTAAAATCTTTTTCTGATTATAAAACTGAAAACATTTATTGTAGGGATTTAGAAAACAAAGCAGACAGTGACTTACATAAAATAGGGTGCTGTAAAAAAAACATTAAAATCGAAGCTTTTACATTGCCTCAGCGGGTACTTTATTACTCACAACATGAATATAAAACTTATTTTAGACCTGTTTTGTTCTGGTAGTACTTTGAAGTTTTCATGTAACAGTTAAGCTGAAAGGACCTTTGAGTTCACTCAATCCAACCACAGACGTAGATGAGTTTAATGACTTGCCCAGAGGCTGTAGAGTAATGAATGGGTTTCTCTCCTAGTTCCCAATTTTTCACTTTATACCTCACTCTCTTCAAATATTTTCTTTTAGGAATATAACAGGTAATCTTGTTTTTCCATTACAGCATCTTAACAGGTACAGTTCCCAGAGTAGGCCTCTCTGTTCTTACTCTGAGTTGACATTTAACTACTTTTCCTCCATTTAATAAATTACATTCCAGTTATCTTCCTTCAATTTCAAATTTCTCTCTCTTTTATTTATTTACTTTTTGACTGCTGTTTAAGCCACTTGGTTATGCTAGGAATAGAGGCTTTACAGATGAGGAGACTGAGACTTGCCTTGGTTAGGTAGTGGCGGGCTGTGAAGCCTGGTAGCCGTGTCTGCCGACTGCTTCCCTGCTTGCCAGTTAGTTATGTTTCCATCCTTCCAAGTTTTTTTGTTTGTTTGTTAACTTCAGGTTAGTGGATTTTAAATGATGTTAGGCAGGGCCCAGGGGTTTCTTGGAATGAACTGCTTAGGAAATAGGAGAAGAGCACCTCCTTCAACCAGAATAGTTTTAAATTTCTCTGTTGGGGGGCAGGGAGTGGAGATCTTGTCCTCTATTGATTACTGGTATCAGATCTTATAAGAAATAATACATCTTGAGGAATATCTTTATTAAAGTTTAGCCTTAGAAAGACCATTAAAGAGAAATAAGCCATTTCTCAATATTTTCGTATTGTATATCTTAATAGTATTTGTTGTTGAGTCATACCAGTTTCATCATGCTGCCTGTTAGGCCACAGAATTTCCTTTCAGTTATATGACTCATGTTAGCGAAGTACGTCTTAAATTTTACTTAAAATTGATATAGCCTTTAAAATACTGACTTGAGAAAATATTTTTAAATTCTAGGTGGTAGCAGTATTATGATGGTTTGGAATTAGGAATTTCATATATGCCATTTCTCTCTAGATCATTTTACTTTGGCCAAATTAATTGGTTGGTCAGTCCCTTTGGCTCCCAGGAGTTTCCAGTGGTACTCGGAAAGCATATCTAATATTTGTTTCTTTAGCACCCAGACTCTGGAAATTGCTATAGCAGCTAGAGCATAGTAAACTAATACAATAAACTATTATATACTATGAAATAAAAAAAACAAGACCATTAGAAGTCAGTCATAAAATGTTAGAGTTAGAAGTGGGATCTTACAGATAATCTGGCTGGACCTCTTCATTTTCTAAATGTGTTGCTGGTTTAGTGAGTGCCATGAGTCTCATATGTTGTTAAGGGCAGAATTGGGAAGAAGAATTTAGGTCTATTTCTCATGTTGCATTCTATGTATTTCATTACATAACAGATAGAGTGCAGCTATTTAAAATATAATTAAAATATTTCTACTTAAACTACAAAATAATTCAGGGTAAACTTTAGAACATTTTTATGCCTACATTTTGATTTTTCCAATTTAAAGACCTATAGCATCAGAGGCAGACAAATAGGGACATTTTGGGGTTTCTAAATCTAGGCTCAGGTTATCGCTAAACCTTGGGTAGTTTATGTCTTTCAACTCCTTTAGATTCCTCCTCGTTGCTCATTTTGTGTACCTCCCACATGGGACCTGCAGTGAAGAGATTGGCTAAAGAAGAGACATTTTGAGTTTATATATTTTTTCTTTTGGAGGAAAGAAAATATAAGAAACCTAAGGGGGAAAAATAGTTTAGAGCATGTTTTTCTGCAACTGCAGGTACCTGCCAGTTCTCAGGCAGGAATCATGTTTGCTATCACTCTTATGATGAGTGCCTGCTTCTGATACAGAATGTCAGATGCTGCTCTGAATTGCAGTTCACTGATTGACTGGTTATTTTTTAAACAGCTTTTTTTACTTCGGCATAATTCTAGGTTAACCCAAAAGTTGGAAAGATGGTGCAGACAGTTACCCCATCTCTCTCACCCAGTTCCCCCCATCGTTAGCACTTCGTACCGTGGTCAGAACTAAGACACTGGATTTCACCACATTTCCTATTACTCCCATTTTTCTGTTGCAGGCGCCACGTCTCCCTAGCCTCTTCTGGTCCATGACAGTTTCTCAGGCTTTCCTTGTTTTTCATGACGATGACAGTTTTGAGGAGAACTAGCCAGACATCCTGTAGACTGTCCCCCAGTTTGGTTTTATCTGGGTTTATCATGCTTAGACTGGGGTTATGGGTTTTAAGTGCCCTTCTTGTTATATCATATCAGAGATTACGTGACATCCATGTTACATCATTGGCGATGTTAACCTTTATAATTGGTTACATCCATGTTACATAATTGGTGATGTTGACCTTTATAATTGGTTATGATAGTGTTTGCAGGTTTCTTCACTGTCAAATTACTATTTTTCCCTTTCTATATTTTGCTGTTGAGAAACAAGTCACTCAGTCCAGCCCACTTTTAAGCATGGGTGAAGGGCAAGAATTCAGCTCCACCCTCTGAAGTGGGACTGTCTACACCTATTAAGTGGAATTCTTAAGTAAATGTTTATTTCTCCTTCTTTCATTTATAAATTTATCCATTTGTTTATTTGTTTATATCAGCATGGGCTAAAGGATATTTATTTTATACTTTGGGTTATAATCCAATACTACATTATTTTATTGGCTTGGATTGTTCCAGTTTTGGCCATTAGGAGTGCTGTCAGGTGAGTGACCATATCCTCCCATTCAGAGCACTTCTTTACTTACTGGTGCTGTTGAATATATGATGCTCCAGGCTCATCTTTTATTTTTTTGGCCCTCTTGCGGACAGGGCTAGGTAATACATGTATATATGCTAACCTGCATTTATATACTTATTTGTCTACCTATATTTATATTAAGCTACATGCAAGTTCATACTGATGTCTCTGACTCATACCCCATACCTCAGGGTTCATTTTAGGCTTTCCTTTCTCGCTTACCTGTAATTTTTCTTTCTGACAGTAAGAAACCTGGTTTCTGCTGTCCTGTTTACTTATTTGTTCAACCCCAGTATACATATAAAGCAGTTCCAAATTTTTTTTTTACCTTTACCCCTGTGAGAAATAAATCTATTTAGAGTGTAGTGTTTCTGCACAGTGTAGAGCTCCTCTTTTATCTCTAGTCTTCCAGGCTTAATTTTTGCAGTTGGTACCTTTTCTGACCTGCTCTGATGCAGCTGTTTGGGATTCCAAGGGCCTAAGCTATATCCATCCGTCTTTTTGAGTTGATTACCTTTGTCACTTTCTGAGGCAACTGAGATGAATTCTGCCTTGGAGAAATACAGAAGAATAATTACCTAGTGAGTCGCAAGGTTGCAGAGATGAACTTTCTGGTACAGGATTTGTAATTTCTCATTTTTTAAATAACAGATGGAAAGCTTATATATTTACAGTAACATTTTACAGACCACACTGTGATGTGTGGTTTTTGCATGCTGACTGAGCATGAGAGAGCACAGCAGTCCAGAAGGGATAGCACTGTCCCTGAAGGGATGGCCGGGACCCCTTTTCTTTGTTTCCTGAAGAGTTCCAGCAGGTCTCTAGAACATACCCACCTTTTTTTCTTTTGTCGATGAGTTTCTTTTTAGTTCTTGACTTTTGTTAATTTATACTTCTAAGCTCAAAGGCTTGTAAGAGAGCCAGACTTGACTTTTATTAAAACCACGGTTTAAAATTTTATTTTATTTGGCCAAATACAGAAAAATTATATGTACGTTTATAACATATCTCATGGATATATCTTTGTTTTTTTGGGGGGGAGGGGCAATTTTATAATCCAAAACTTCTCTGTGGATTGTATTTTATATTGGAGGACTTTTGGTTTTTAATTTCTTAAAATCAAAATCTCTTGAATTCTAATGTTAGCCATTCCTTAAGTTCTTTTTGTTTTCTAGTCCAGGAAATGGTTTATAGTTTAAAATAGCTGTCTCGTGCTCATGTGGGACTGTTCCTAGAAAGTAAATGTGTTCCCTTGAATCTGAAGTCTAGAGCATGTTTGGAGAGGATTCAAGAGTTGGAGGACTTGCTTGCTAAAGAAAGAGACAACTCTCGGCGCATGCTGTCTGACAAAGAGAGAGAGGTGGCAGAGATACGGGATCAGATGCAGCAGCAGCTGAACGATTACGAACAACTTCTTGATGTAAAGTTAGCCCTGGACATGGAAATCAGCGCTTACAGAAAACTCTTAGAAGGCGAAGAAGAGAGGCGAGTAACTTCGGTGTCACCCTGCCTCAGTCTCCTTTTTGCCCCACCCATTTTTATTTTAAAAAAAAAAAGGGATTGGGTTTTATTTTAAAACAATTAAGGCAACTTTAAATATTTTCTGTCATTACTTATAACACCTAAGTGTTGAGGTGTAAGTATATACCTCAGCAACAAAAACTCTTTCTCAAGCAGTCTTTTTGTTATTATTACTATTGTTATAATAAATGCTGAACTGTGTCAGGATGGAGGAGTCTTTCCCTTGGATTTAAAATGTTTTGATAATTTATGTTGTAAAATATCAGATTTACTGAAAGAGACTTTATACTTATTTTTCAAATCAGCTTAGCATTTTATCCTTTTAACACCTATTCTCAGAAAAAAGTTCCAAAGGAAAAGTATGTGATTTAGAATAAAAAAAACCATTCAATTCCAATGTTTATGTACATTGTGATTATGTCTTTGTAAAAAAGAAAATACAGGCATGACAATGTTAAGTACACTAAATCTGCCAGTGTTTATGACAGGGTGATGGGTACCTGGGACAGTTTCTTCCCCTTCTTTCCCAACCTTCTGCATTATGGTTATATTCTATTGTGGGAAAACCCCTTCAAATTACTATATTTTATTAAATAAAGTTGATGGTGGACATCCTAGCACAAAGAAGTTTATCTTAGTTAAGATGCATACCAGCTTTTGTCTAACAGGTCGCCAGTTATGTTTTCCTTTAGCAATGCCCCTGCAGGATACCAGTACCCATTTTCTTTAAGGTAGGAGGGGCATATATGTCTCATAAACTGAATGTTCTGCTTCTCCTGTATAGGTTGAAGCTTTCTCCAAGCCCTTCCTCCCGTGTGACAGTGTCTCGAGCATCCTCGAGTCGCAGCGTGCGCACAACCAGAGGAAAGCGGAAGCGAGTTGACGTGGAAGAGTCCGAGGCGAGCAGTAGCGTTAGCATCTCTCATTCCGCTTCAGCCACAGGGAATGTCTGTATTGAAGAGATAGATGTTGATGGAAAATTCATCCGCTTGAAGAACACTTCTGAACAGGTATAAAACCGACCCACTTTTTCCCCCAGTCAGCCTTTGCTGATTGGTGGATCATCTTGCAACTCCTCAGCCTTTACTTGGATTCAGTAGTCTTCACTTAAATTCATGAAGAAAATATAAATAAAATAGGAGGGGAAGAGGAGCTGGTGCTCTCAGTGGTTTGAAGATTTTCTTCATTAGCCCTTTACAAAAGATTCAGGGCTTTTTTTTTTCACTTCTGGTCCTTTTGTCACAGTGGCCTTCCTGGGGATGAATTATTGTTACTACCTGCCCTACCCAGATTTCTGAAAAATATGGAGTGTGGGTGTAAATGGTGGGTATTCTTTTATTTTTTTTATTTTTATTTTTTTTTTAACTTTTTTTTAATGTTTTTTATTGATTATATTGTTACAACAGTTCCAATTTTCTCCCCCTTGTTCCCCTCCACCCAGCACCTCCCTCCCCCAGCAATCCCCCCAAGTCCATACCCCTGGTTCGTAAAAATTAACTATCCCCCCCCTCTCAAATATTAGGACCCTTTGTAATCTTGTAAAGGACAATGGGCGAAGGTCTCAAGCTCCTCTAGCTGCTTCAAGCTGGACATGGTCGTCGTCCTACCTACCCTTGGGTCCAGAAAACCCTAATAAGAGTGGGGGTGTGGAGGGGAGGGTGGCCTTCCCACATGGGGAAGGATTGTGCAGACTCCAGGTCAGTTGGCTGTCTCCGGTCAACGGCGTGCTTGGTTTAACAGGCTGGCATCCTTGTTGTATTCTGGGGCAACAGATTTGGCAACAGGGTTAAAAGGCATCATTCAATCCATAACCACTAGATGACAAAAGGCAGGGATTAATTTTTCAATGTTCCATATTAGGGGTGGGTATTCTTTTAATAAGGGAAGGAAGTACGAGCCAGACTGAGATATATGCAGGAGTGTTTTTCTCTAAATGAATGAATGAATGAATGTTAATGATTTAACTGATATTAAAAATAATATTAAGCCCTGTCTTGAAATTACTTGTTTAAAAATAAACGTAAAATATTCTAGGCAATTCTGGAGTTTCGAGCTGGGGTTTTGAGTAGTGAAGGTCCACCCTGACTAGGCATCATGGAGCTGGGGCTCTGCAGGGTGTGAGCCGATGCTGGAGGCGCAAGGGCGTGAAAGCTCTCTTGCATGTGGATGAAGAAGTAATTTGGATGGGCAAAGGAGCACTAGCAGTTCTGATACTAAAGACAATAGGCTCTCAGCCTTCTCAGTCACAACATCAAGTGCTAAAGTACAGAGTAGCCACTGCTGCTCCATTGTTGTAGTTTGGCTATTTTTCCGAGCTGTTCTGAGGATGGCTGTCAGCCTGCTTTATTCTTGTCTTTGAGTTAGAGATGGCTGTGAGTCAGAGTAGGTGATTGCTCTTTTTGCTTCCTGGGCCTTCCCTCCCGTGTCCGGTGGTCTGGATCGCTCGGGGCCTGGAGTTGACAGCTGGCACTTGGGGCTGGCTCGTTGCATCACTGACCCTTTGTGAGCCCCCTTTAGGTAAGAGAGTTAAGTGTGGGCAGAAGCGGTATAGGTGCGAAAGAAAAGAGACAATTTCTTCCTTCTGTTTCTAAGCTTAGATTAAGCACGTGTTAGATGTTTATAATTATGATTATGGCAGATGTGTTGTAAATTTAAAAGACCCACCTGATCTAACAGAAAGACCCCTTTCTTCCAGTTTTGTCATCTTTAAAATTAAGTACCTTAATAATTAAAACTGCAGCATTCTCAAAGTTACTGTTTTGCTGAATAACAAAGCCATGTTTTCTTTTTACAATAGGAAAATATGAATCAGGGGAAGTCAACCATAAAGCTAGGTTAACTGCCTATATAGATTCATTTATTTGGTTATTCCATAACTGTATATTTGAAGTGACCTTGTTTTGTGAATAGGATCAACCAATGGGAGGCTGGGAGATGATCAGAAAAATTGGAGACACATCAGTCAGTTACAAATATACCTCAAGATATGTGCTGAAGGCAGGGCAGACTGTTACAGTAAGTAAATTTATTCATCATTTAACTTCAATGTCTTAGCTAACAGTTAAAGTAATTCAGGAACATTTTTGGCTTAAAGAGAAGCATTTTAGAAATGGGCATTAAAATGTCTTTGACATTATTAGGGAATCATACATGCTATTAAAGATTTTAAAAGTTTTGTGTTATTGAGAGTGGCAATTACCTATTAAAAGTGAAAGAATTGAACTATGAATTCTTTTTATTTTAGCTACACTACTAGATACAAAACAATGATCTCTTAACTGATAATTGTAGCCCAGGGTAATTCAGAAGATATGGCTTGGCATAAAGAACAGTTAGGAAGATAATCTGTTAATGCCAGTGGTCTGCCTTAAAGCGACAGGTTTTAGTCTTGGACGAGCATCAGAATCTGTAGTGTTTTGGTGTCCAGGCCCCAGCTTGCCCTTAGTCACCATTTCTAGTGTTGGGATAAGGATCTACTTATATTTTGTTTTTTTAAATTTTATTTACTTTTGGAGAGAGAAAGGAAGGGAGGGAGAAAGAGAGGGAGAGAAACATTGCTGTGAGAGAGAAACATTGATTGGTTGCCTTT
Source organism: Furipterus horrens (assembly GCF_987537825.1). NCBI lineage: Eukaryota > Metazoa > Chordata > Mammalia > Chiroptera > Furipteridae > Furipterus > Furipterus horrens. The sequence goes on from NW_028327175.1 coordinate 90,295,988, forward strand.
TGTATTTGCCCCGACTGGGAACTGAACCCGCAACCCAGGCATGTGCCCTGACTGGGAAATGAACCAGCGGCCTTTTGCTTTGTGGGACGAGGCCCAACCCACTGAGCCACACTGGTCAGGGCCTACTTACGTTTTCAGTGATAGGCACTGCTGTAAGGAGTCAGCTCTTCAAACAGTATTTTAGCACAAGTTACATGTATCAGAAAGATGGGCCATGTGCCATTCTGGTTCTATTTTGAGTTCTAAATGGTTTTCTTTGTGGTTCTGAAATACCACATCTTCAATAGTTACTAAATATCATTTGCTCATTTTTTAGAGAAGTATGCTTCATGGATCAAACACAAGGTTTCTTTGCTTTTGCTTAGTAAATAGATTTAGCAAACAATAATATATGTTAGCTTTGATAGAGATTTTAAAGAAATCCTATTTTCCTCCCTAAAAAGTGTAGAGATGACTGTCTTTTTATCGATTCTTTAAAAAGAATTATTAAACATGTTTTGAATTTTGATTGATATAAACCTTATTAGTGTATAAGATCATAGGCTCAAGAAGTTAGACCTTCTATTTAAAAAAATGGATTCATAGAGCTTGATGCCACATTGTGAAAGTATCACATGCTAATTTTATAATAATGCGTAAAAATGGGAACAAATATCCTACCTACTTTATCTTTTCTTCTCCTTAGTAATTACTATAGTGAGAGAAAATTGTTTAGCCTTATTATATGTCCTATGGAAACTGCATAATGTAGTGGAAAGTATCTAACATTTTAATTCAGAAGATTCAGATTTGAGCGTGCTCTGTATCTCTTTCAAGTAATGTGAAACCATTATGCCAGTCATCTGCGTTTTCCGCTGCATATGGTTCCTCGGGGACTAAAATAGTTATGTAGTCTATAGGGCTAGTGGAGAACTCAATTATTGTATAAAATAATGTAATGCGTTTGTTTCTCTAGTTGGTAGCATTAAATATGAAAAGTTCTTTGGAACATGGTAGTTGTGTTCTATAAAATTGTAGACGGCAATAGTGAAGATGAGCTTAAAACTCTAGAACAGAAATAAGAGAACTACATATGTAATTTTAATTTTTTTTGTAGCCACATTAAAAAACATGTGAAATTAACTTCAATACTACATTTTATTTAGCTCAAGATATCCAAAATATTATCATTTCAACATGTGATCTATATAAAAAATTATGTCAGATATTTATTTTTTTTTGAATTGCATCTTCCGGGCTTACTGATATCCTTACAGCATGTCTCAGTCTGGACCAGTCCCATTGCAGGTGCTCACAAGCCACGGATGGCTGCCATACTGAACAATTTTAGGTTAAATTGCCCAGTAAGATTACTGATATTTTGATTATTATTCATACTACTACAACTTCATGATTCCATGTGGACTAGCAACAAGTATCACTTGCAATTAGGGAAACACTGTCGGTCCATGTAATCTGGTGTTGTCCCAGGTCTAGTGCCTTTTTTCAGTTTTTTCCAGTAAGTGCTCCCTGGCCCTTTCCATCTATCATGCTGATGGAAGATTTGGAAGCTTCAAGTGAGCTAGAGAGGAAGGGCTCTCCTAATCAGGAATTCATAAAAATTTTTTTCCATTTAAAAATAGGCCTGCCTATATATACCATCCTCAGTCTTCTTTTGCCATCAGATAGCCCATTATATTGTAAAACAATTTATGGGGTAGAGAACTTTACCATTTTCATATGATCGGGACTGGTAGTAGTATCCCTACAGATGAGGCCATTGAAGTTCACAGAGGTGTCATGATTTGTCCGGGATTCAAACCTATGCTTTCTACCGTGACGTTTTCTCCACTTTACCCATACTCTTCTGCCAAGAATACATTAAAAACATGGCAGAATTTTTCATGCTACTGAGAAGGAAAATATAATTATTTTCTTTGTTTTGTCTATTTCGATAGCACTCATATTATCCATTGACTAATGGGTGACTTGTCCATTTCCTGTATTCTTTTTGAAGTTCAATTTCACACACTGCATGGTATTGTGACACCGTTCCTGGCTGGAGACATAGCAGTTTCTACGAGTGTTCTCCATGGGCTATCTGCTGCAGAGGTCTGAGAGAAGTTAGTCATCTCCTATAGGCAGCTGGAGGATAGGTACTATGGGAGGGGGTCAGAGGCTCCCTTAACGTGAAGGAGGGCCCATAAAACCCATAGAATAACAGAATGGTAACAAGGAGAGCTCGTGGTCATTGAGCAAGCCAGCCACTCCATGTGGCCAGTCACTTGTTCTTGATGACAATCTCATATTTCATAGGTGCCATTTCTGTTCCATGGTGGGGGAGACAAAAGTAAGGTAACTTTCTCAAGGTTAACTGACATGTCGAGGAGTGAGGATGTGAACGTAGGCAGCTTGACTTCAGAGCTCCGTGTCATCATTTTCATTTATCAGATGAGGAAGCTGCAGCCTAGATAAGTTCTGTGGCTTCTCCTTGACACAGCTGGTTAATACAGCAAGTCTGAAGCTAGGATACAGTTCTGAGACTTTTAGAATCAGTCCTACAAACTGTTCGACTCACATTATAATGTTGTTGCCATTGGCATGTGGGATAGCTGGATTCTGAGCAAACTGATGTCCTTTTTTCCCCCCAGATCTGGGCTGCAAATGCTGGTGTTACAGCCAGTCCTCCCACAGACCTCATCTGGAAGAACCAGAACTCCTGGGGCACTGGTGAAGATGTGAAGGTTATTCTGAAAAATTCTCAGGGAGAGGTATGGCCGCTTTATCAGGATCACTTCGGTGTAAAGTTCATCAAGCAAGTGTGATTGCTTTGTAAAACCAAATTGAAACACAAAGTAACTGATTTTTTAAATCAGACCAAGACTTTAGAGTAATTCCAGGTGAAACTGACTTGAGGAATGGAATGTGAGTGTATGACAGAGTACAGATTGTTACCACAGGCCCTGGAGTTGCTGCACATTGGCTTTGTGCCTTTGGGCACATTCCTTCACCTCTTGTTTTCTTTAAAACAGAGTTACGACAATACAAATGAGATAACATTGGTATAGTGAGAATAATATAAATGAGAATATCCTGGGAGATGCTAGGAACAGTATCTGGCCTCTAGTGAATGTTTACCTGTTATTAATCTTGTCACTAAGCTCCCAGTGTTTGTGAAACTTCGCATTTAAAGATTGTGGAGTTTGGAGATCTGCTTCATGTGTATGTTTTCAACATGTCAGTCCTAGAATTCTTGTCAAAGAACCTTATCTACCCTCAGCTGTCAGGTAAAGTCACTGGTGCCCCCAGCACACACGCACAGAGATGACAGTGTCTGTGAAGGAGGGTGTGGCGTCAGGTCAAACCACAATGTTCCGTAGGGGCTTCTTCTTCCGCAGGGCCCGGCGTAGGCTTGTGCCCTGCACAATCTCATCAGGGTGTCTGCTCTCACTAGAGTAATACTATATGAAGGGCAAGGACCTATTCTGATTTTTTTTCTTGCTTGCTTTTCTTTTTCTTTTTTTTTTTTTTTTTTTTTGGCAGTGTGTCTAGCACATAACAGACATTCAGTAAGATAAGATAAATCAAACATGAACCTTCACTAAGTTCAGAGAAATAAAGTAAGTAACAGCATTCATTATGGGGTCTGAGGTGTTTGCATAAGAAGTCCCGTGCCTGGCCCCAGTCCCATCCCTCCCTCACTGCAAACATGCTGATGATTAGACCGCTCTGCGTAAGGAGATCACTGAAGAACGAAGAGTGCCTCTCATCTCAGACTGAGGCTGTGGTGGAAATGGCATCTGATTTTTTTTCTCTGTGGACCTCAGTATAGTTGTGTGATATTTTTGGGTGCATTTGGGGAGTTCACCTCCAAACACCTGCTGGGTCCTCAGGGTGAGGGAGTGTTACACAATGCCTTCCATAATTCATAGACTTCAAGGTGCTGGATCTTCCTCCTGCTCTCTGTGTGGAAGCAGAAGCCCTTGCTGCTGCCTTCAGCACTGGAACCCTTCCCAGCTGTTGCGGGTGCTGCCACCTAAGTGCTAGAATTACTGTGGCTGCTCTGCTGCTAGTTTCCCCAATAACTGAAATTGGCAGAGTACACCAAAACATGGTTAGGAGTGGCGACTTGCTCAGATTGAAAAGCACTATTATAAGGCCGATGAAATAGGCTTTTGTGAGCCTTGGAATCTAGTTGCCATTCATACCATTTCTTTCTGTGTGAAAATGTGTTCCAACTTAAAAGTAATCTACATAGGAGGACATTTGGAATGCAGCAGGTTTAAAAGCCCATGCAACAGATAACAATGACGTGAATAAAGCAAATACCAAAACATGGGACGTGCCTCAAGGTAGTGTTGTCGATGACGTTTTCATAAAGCGAACTGAAGCTCTTAGTTCCCTTCGTAATTCAAACCAAGGCTTCAGATTAGCTGGTTTGTCTGTGTTAACGAACTATGGCCTCCTGCTTGCTAGGCTGTATTAAATGACCTCTGCCAGGAGCAAAGGCAGTATCACAATATAGTTATTTATTTCTGTAGTTGTCAGATGACTACTTTTGGCATCTTTTTATTTAATTCTGTTAGGACCATGTTTATTAGTAGGTCCCAGACCATATTTTCAGCCATCTATAATTACCACCGGAAACAACACTCTTGTAAGATGGAAGGTAATTGGCTTAAGTCAGTTTAATTTTCTGTGTGTATTTTCTTCTTGCTGAGTCGTTGAAAATATCAGAAAACCCAATTAAATGGGCTTTAACATAATGGGAACATGTGGGTTCATAAACCAAAGATGCAGAGGTAGCAGGCTTGACCTGTTGGCTCAACCAGTGTCCCCAAGGGGCTTTCTGTTGCTCTGCTTCCCGAGTCGTCTCCCCGGAGATTCAGGATCGCTGCTGGCTGCTCCTAGAGGCACATCATTTCAGGCTGGCCTGGGATGGGAAGGCATCTTCCCTGTGAGCTGCTTGTCCTGGGCTTCAGTCTCACAGTACCCATTTGGATCGCAGCCCCGCCTCACACCAGTTCCTGGAGTCAGGAGGACAGAGTCATCTGGGCCCTCCTTCCCTGCCATAGCTGGGTCACCCTCGGCTCCTTGTGACACGCGCCTCTTCTCTCCGCGGGAAACTGGGGACTCTCACTGAGAAATGGGGGAGGGGGCACTAGATGATTAAAAACAGCAAATGTCACCCCAATAAATAAAATGTTTTTGTATGAGGGAAATAAATAAATAAATAAAGCAGTCTCTCTGTACCTTTTAGAATAGCGGCAGAACTGGAACTTCTGCATGTGCAAACGATTACATGTATATACAGAGACATCAGAGTTTAACAGTCAGCTCCTCCATTAACAAAAAGTACCCTGATTTGTAGCATTTACTGATTTCTGTGGTATAACCACTCCCGCCGTGGTGATTTCAGGCTACCACCAAGCCGTCACGGAACACAGAGCTGTGAGGAGATAGATGAGCACACTAGCTGGTCCGAGCTGGCCTCTGTGCCCTGCTGCAGACACGAGTGTGCTTTTGTGTGCCCATGGCTCACCCTTAGTGCCCTTTATACAGAGACCATTCGTGTGTACTTGTCACTTAGAGGGTTGGGTGTCTAGCCAAGAGGAATTTTTTTTGGTAAAGACATTTATCTGTGAGCATCTTGAATAATAACAAAGTCCTAGACGTAAACCTAACAACTTTTGGTTCTAAATTTGTTCTATTATTTTTCTCTCTAAATTTTTAGACAGTACGTATTTAGCTCATTCATTTTCCATGCAGGTTTTCTGCATTAGAGTAACTGGTTTCTAAATGTCGTCAAAAGGAAAAGTGCTTAACTAAAGGCTTATGTTAAAAGTAGTTATGTTGAAGTAATTCGTAATTAATAAAGCTGGGCAAGGTGCTGTTTTCTGAGCTTCTCATTCAAGGCCGATAGTCTTGTTACATCATGGGCTTCAATAAGAGCCAGTGTTTCCAATGGGATGTGTTCACTGGCACTGGCTGCTAGAAGCTAGAAGGTGAGGAATCTAACAGATTTTGACTTTTTTCCCCTAATTTTAAGATGCATTGAGGAAACCTGGGTACTTTGAAAACTTTTTGAGAATCTTTTCTTTTATGTATGCTACCATTTCTCAATTGATGTCTTAGTTCAAAGAATTGTAATTGATCTACAGGTTCAAATGCTTTTTCTTTTTTTAGTAGTGCTAACTTGGTTAAAGCTGGCACATACTTGTGAAAATGGCGATTTGTATGTGTAGACATAGACTGATCTCACAGAATTGAAGTTTCTGGCTAATTGAGAGACTCAGAATGGACCATCTTCCCTGGCCCTGCAACAATGATCAAAATTCCCCACAAACTACTACTGCGCTAGCTTACTTTCTTCACAGATTGTATCCTTGGACATATATAAAATTGAAGTCTCATTTTTATGACGCTTTTGGTTTTCTTCCTCTGCCATTTTCAACTAGCTGGTCTGTGTTAAATTTCAGATAAGCTTTCACTGACATTACTTCAGCGTCTTCCTCTTCCTCTAAAGGAGTTGTCTTTCTTGAGTGACCTTAGCACACAGCACATAGCTCTCTGGGACACTCACTCACTTGCTGCCAGATCATCACGTTGGCTGTGGGCTTCAGACAAACAACAAAAACAAACAACACTGCAATCGTGTGAGTCGGCGGTCTCTACAGGAAAGTCATCTGTTTTGAGCCTTTCAGTGGCAAATGGAAGCAGTTACTTTCCCACCGTCAGGGAATGACAGGAGTCTATTTTATGTGTGGAATACATCGTCTCTAACTTCACTAGTATGTTATTAGCCCATAGTTCTCATTGGTCTTGTTGCCATCTCACCCAAGAGGAGCCAGTTGTGAGGAATGAAAGGTGCTTGTCCTTTTCATCTCCCTGGGCATCTGGTCCTGCTGCTGCCAGGGCCCCTGAGATCACAGCAGGTGCCTCCAACTTCATTTTATTCAGCATTTAGTTAGCACATCCTCTTTGCTAGGAGCTGTTACTCAGTATTCCTGTGGAGTGTTAAAAAATGTAGTGTGCCAGATCATTTATAGAATTCTTAGTGGCAGAATTGGGTAAAAAGCAGTGGAAACTGCTGCTCATCAGGCATTTTGAATTGGAAACCGGTAGCCCCTCTGCAGGGAATATTGAAGATCTAAGAACCGCTACTAATTATGCAAAAATTCCTGTTCGGCAGCTAAAGCTACTGATGAACCACTTAAAAAATATTTATCTGTGATGTAGGAATGTGATTTATTAAACTTAAGTAAAGATAAGGTTCCCTGCCCCTGCAACCTTGTTGATTTTAAGTGTCATTTTAACTTAAAGTCAAACTACTCTTATTTTTAGGAGGTTGCTCAAAGAAGTACCGTCTTTAAAACAACTATACCTGAAGAGGAGGAGGAGGAGGAGGAGGAAGTAGCTGAAGTGGCTGTCCAGGAAGAATTCCGCCAGCAGGTATTACTTTAATATATTTGTTTTAAGTTTTATTAGCAGGATTCCATGAAAACCAAACCAGTAGTGGCGTTTGTTTTTCCCTTGTGTTGATGAACCAGACCAGTGATTTACAACTGGGGTTTGTTTTCCTGAGGAAAGATTCAAGATGGTACATTAGGGAACTGCAAGAAAATGTTGCCTGCCTTTCAAAAACTTTTTCTCATTATATCCAATTTCAGTTTTGTCTTTTGTTTTTTAATATACACAATATGTTATGGTAGGGTATGCATAACTGTTATGAATAAGTATATATAAGTTAGACTGCTTGCTTAAAATTATTTACTTGAGGGCTCGGGGATTGAGAAGTTTACAACATTAGAGTAAGCATCTGCATGTAAACTTAAAAAAAAACAAAGAGCAATATTCAAATTCAGTATGAAACAAAATTGTTTCTGTATTAGGTTTCTAATCATCTAATTGCAAGATAGATTTTTAGCTGATGCTTGGGCTTTTGAGAGCCCTTGAAATAAAGAAGCTTCAAATTTGATTTTAATTAACTAAATTGGAATTATTAATAACTAATGAGCCTTCAGTTTATATTCTCAAGCTGAGTCTGGTCATTAATCAAAATTCCTGTCCTTCCTTATAAGACTTCATCTTTAGATTTATCACTGGTTGTTTGCTTTGTTAGTCCCAATCCTACTCCAAATGAACATCATCCTATGTGTTTAGTCCCCATGGTTGAGAACCACTTGAGGTGGGTTATATGAGGTAGAATGAGTTTTTGGTTGCACCACTTCATACATTTCAGGGAATATTTAAGAACAGATACCTTAGACTTGGCTTTTCTGAGAAACAAGCATGGGACAATTTCCTGCCCTTAAGGAAAAAGTTATAATGACTGGAAGTGAAATAGATTATGGTGTCAGACCAGTGGCTCAGACCAGGTGGTGTAGTAGGTCAGATACTGAAGAAAGCTCTCTGGGCCACCAGAGTGATTGAGGAGACCTCTGGGAAACATGCTTGTCCAGTAATTGGAAGGATGGGCAATTACTTGGGTATGAGAAGCAGATGATGGTGTTCTGAGGGAGTTTGAATTATTTGTTGTTGCACTAACAAATCACCCCAAAACTTAGTGGCTTAAAAGAATTATTTACTTCCCATGACTGGTTTGATGGCTCAGCGAGCGCTCTGCATGATGAAGACTGCAGTTACTTATGCAGTTGCATTCAGGTAGGGCTTGGCTGGGGCTGGAATGTCCCCCAAGTCTCTCTCCATGTGGCTTTTAATCATTCATTAGTTTAGCCCAAGCTCTACAACATGGCAGCTGGCTTCCAAGAGGGTGAAAACAAAGAACACAAGCTCTCTTAAAGGCTAGGCCCAAAACTGGCACGTTGTCCCTTTTACCATATTCTCTCCGTCAGGGGAGTTGTAAGGCCAGTTCCAGATGAGGGTGAATAGTCTCCACTCTTTCTTATGTGGGGGGTGGCAAAGAATTTGTGACAATCTTTAATTCATCATAGGGGATATGTCAAGACTTAAGCACAAGGTAGATCTCTGCACCCAGTTGTATTGCAGGGTGCATGAGATAAACGAGGTTGGAAGGTGGGTGTTAAATTGACAAAGTCTGGAATGCCTAGGCAAGTAGCTGCCACACACTTCTGAGCAGAGCAGAAATGGAAACAGTATCAGAGGCATTGACTAGCAGGGAGATTGCAGGAGACATTGAGGGACTATTTAAGTGGAGATTCATTAGGCATAGTGGCTGACTTTGAGGGTAAGAGAAGAAAAACAGAAGTTAAAGATGTGTCATTTTCAGCTTTTGTGATCAGAGAAAATAATGATACCAAGGTTCAGAAGAGGGAAGATGGAAAGGCAGATCAGCTAGTCTGACTTCACAGTGGAGAATGAATGCAGTGGCCTTGCGAGTTATGGAGAAGTTTTTATGGTGACCTTCACATTTGAGTGTGAACCCAATGCGGCTGCTTCAGGAAGTGAATGTTGATCCAGCCAGCGTGTTCTGTGATGTGGTTGTTCAGAACAGAGTCCACCCATCTCTTTCCTAAGTTAGACTTGTACAAGGAGGTTAGTGGACAGTGGTTTTCAACTTCAGCTGCAGGTTAGGATTACTTAAAATTAGGAGTTTTAAAAAATTATATAAATATGTTCTCATTAAATTGATTTAGGGACCAAGGATCTAAATGTGCAGCTGGAGTTGGCAATCACCGTATTGGCATTTGTTGATGTTTTCTGGGGAAGAGGTCCCTAAGAGACAGTTAAAAAGAATAATGAGAAATGATGAGGGTCCATTTGAACATACGTAATACAGATTTGTAGTATCTTTTATTTTAAAACACTGTGATCCATTTTCTTAGTACTATTTTTTCTTTCTGTTTTCCTCATCAGGGAGCCCCGAGAGCGTCCAATAGAAGCTGTGCAATTATGTAAACTTCTCAAGTCAATTGTCTTCCTTGAAGTAAAGAAGTATGGTAATCCTTATCTACATACAGTGCAGAGCCTTCTCCGAAGCACAGAATATTTTTATATTTCCTTTATGTGAATTTTTAAGCTGCGAATCTGATGGCCTTAATTTCCTTTTTCAACACTGAAAGTTTTGTAAAAGAAATCATATCCATACACTTTGTTGCAAGATGTGAATTATTGACACTGAACTAACTGTACTGTTCGGAAAGGGTCTCTCAAATTTTTTGACTTTTTTTTTTTTTTTGTATGAGTGTTTTTTTTAAGTTCTTATGAGAAGAGGAGGGGAGGGTCAATAAACCACTGTGTTTCTGGACATAATTTGAAGATTGCTCTTATAGATTAGCAATCTGCTCTTGATTATTCTCTGCTATATATAACGGTGCTGTGAGGGAGGGGAAAGTGTTTTCAATATATCGCAATTTTGTAATGAAATTTTTTGTAATAAAAAATCAAAGCTACAATTTTTTTTAAATAGAAAAGAGAAATTTTGTAAGATGGCAATATTAACCTAATCATGTAAGCACTCTGGATGAAGGATTCCACAAAACTTTGTTTTATGGTTACTTCTCTTACATTCTTAATTTTTGAGGGCAGTGGGGGAGGGGGAGAGGGGGAGGGGTTCTCTTAAAATGCATTAGTTATGTTTTTTTTAAGATAGTGTAACTTGCTTAAATTTCCTATGTGACATTAACAAATAAAAAGCTGTTTTAATATTAATCTACTGTCTTTTTTAACTTGTGCTCAGTGCTTTATGCCTTTTAGCTTATTTAACAATAAGACCTTTCAAAATGGGAACGTAGGACAGTGGGGGAAGACATTGAGGAAGATATTCCTTTTAGAGGAAAAAAATGGAGGTATTATTTCTAGAACCTAGTTTTACTGCCTTAAAATAGGGAAATGATACTGATTAAAAGACTTCCTTTAGAGGGTTAAGGTATGAATGATATGAAATATAGGTAAGCAAGTGCTGTGGTGAGTACCTTTGTTAGGTATGGTGGTAGTTGGGCTATCATCATTTGTTATGGGTTTTAGGAATTTTGTCTTGCGATTCCTGTAGCTAAGTGAGTTCATCTTGTAGAACTATCTGAATCATACCTACCAGGTGATAACATTTCAGAAGCTAACCCTGAGTCAGTGTTGGCTTTCCTCGTGAAATATTCCTGCAGGGAGCTGTGCCAAGACTACCAGCTTTCACCTGAAAATAACTCAGTCCCAAAATTACTGTGCTCTGCAGATTTACTGCGTACTCTGGTGCCGTCACAGACACAAGATAAATGCTAGCTTAGAAAGTCTGTCTGGTGAAGCAGATAAAATGATAACTTCTCAACGCAGATTTATCTTCAGAATGAGACTGGCAAGGCAGTGTGTGGCCATATTTGACTGTGAAAAATTTTGCCACAAGATGGGGTTCTTGTCATCAAAATACACTTCAGTTACATGATTGCTGGATAGATTAGGTGGTAGAAATCAACATTTTTTAATTAGTTAAGAATTAAGAAAAATAGGCAGTCATGATACTGAAAAGTAGTATATACCCTAGTGAAATTTCAAGTAAACATACAAGACTCAATTTTATGCCCCTGGATGTGTGGGCAGTTGATTGTTGAGTCAATTCAGGCTAACAAACGAGACTAAATTGACGTTTCTGAAAGCAAGCTGCACCCAGGAGTCTCCCCACAGAACGCTAGGGGGTCAGAGCACTTGCTACCTCTCTGTATATTAAATGTGTCTCCTTATCAACGGAGGCTAAAGAGATAGCATATAAAATTGCACTTCTAGATTATTGAACTTACTTTAAAACAAGCATGAGTCCCCGCCCCAATTTTGCATTTTGTCTTCACTTACTGTTCTTTCACCACTATTTTTACTCAAGAATTATTTTTATTCCTCTTGCTCAGCTCTCAGTTTTTCTTCACAGAAAATTCTGAATGTTCTCATTTTGTTGACTCCTATCTCCATTTGCTGTTATTCCCTTCTGGGATTCCTCTTAGACTGCTGTTGAATTCATCCTTTTTCATATGTTTTAGAAGTCTCTGTGTTGGATTCTCAGTAACTCCTTTGAATTTATCTCACTGATTCTGTTCTGAGCCTTGTAATCTGTTTGTTTGCTCCTCCTTTCAAGTTTCTGATTTCATTGACTATACTTTTCATTTCTCAAGTTGCCTTTGATTCTTTTGCAAACTTGCCTGCTCTTTTTTCAGCTAATTTTTTCACTGTAGTTTCTCTCTGTTAAAAATTATTGTAATTATATTTATTTTATAGTCGCTACTTCAATTTTTCTTGAATTCTTAGGGATGCTGATTTTTCTGTTAGCTGCACTTGTTACCTTCCCTCATGGGGTTTTTAGCATTGTGAACTCATCTTCAGCAAGGGTTTGTTGGTGAGTGGCCCATGTCCCAGGGTTTTGATGGTGTTGCTATGGAGTAATTTCGGGGTTTCTGGGCCAACCCCCTAGTGATTGTAGTGGTTTGGCCCTCTAATGTTGTGGTCATGAGAAACCACAATGACGCTGTGCGTGGGTGCTCTCTTTTCCAGGGGACTGTCCAGGTGCCCTGAGCCCCAGGCGCAGTCCTCCATCGCCCTGGGCTGGCAGGCAGCCTCCCGGCGGGGGCACACTTGAAGGCTCTGTGCTTTATTTACACCGCAGGCTCGTTCTAGGACCTCGCCTTGATCCTGAACTCAGTGCCCTGGTTCCTGGCCCTGGCTCCCTGCCTCCGAGGCTCGTTTTTCAGACTTTCACGTCAGTTCTTTGTTCCTTGATGGTACCTGGACAGTTTTTGTTTTCTTAAGCTTGGCTCTGTATTACAACAACAGTTTAGTTGTATCTTACCAGTTTTATAGTAGAAGGAGGAAAGGGTTTTCCTTGTCAGTGTAGACCACCACCGCACATAAAGAATATGTGCACCTTGGGACTTCCGGCCAAGATGGAGGCTTAGACGGACACGCTAGGTCTCCCTCTACAACTATAGTGGAATACAACTACTTTAAAACAAAGGATAACTAGAAATTCCAGAAAATAAAGCTACACGGAAGCCCAACATATGAAGTTATAAACCAGCGGTGCCATTTGGGCAGGTAAGAGTTAAAGAAGGCAAAGCTGTTTGCGGAGCGGCGGGGCGGGGCGGCGAAAAATCCTGGAGGCAACCAAGCCCCTGGCTTGCGTGACTCCGGGCGCTGGGGAGCAGCCGCAGCATCGCCTTGAACAGTGAGGCCCAGGGGGGCGGGAGGACGGATCCCGGTCTCCTAGCTGAATAACTGTGTGAATCCATCTTGGACCCCCGCCCCCACAGAAAGCACCACAGGGCGGCGAAATAGGTCGCGGACAGACAGGCGCCGGCGGTCGCTGATTTGTGACGCGTACGCAGGCACTGCCCCCTGCCCCCGACAGCCGGCCCAGGAAAACAAAACGCATCTGTCAAAATGAGGCAGACAAATATAGAGATCCCGGTGACACAACTCACCAGACAGCAGATAGAGAACCTGACAGATGAACAGATAAGAAACCTGTCAGAGGCTCAGTTCTGGGCCATTGTTATCAGGTGGCTTACAGAATTCACAAAAGAGCAGGAAAAAGATTTGAAAGAAGCGAAAAACTTTCATAACGAAAGGAACAAAACCACATACGAGACAGATGGTGAGGAATTCAGAGTCCATTTCAACAAACTGGAATATGGAGAAGGAACAAGCAGTCAACCAATGCAGCGAGAGGAAATGGCAAGCAACAATGAGAGGATCAGAAACCTCTGGGACAGCTATAAAAGGCCCAACATAAGAATCATTGGTTTGCCAGAGAATGAGGAAGATGAACTAGAACTTGAAAAATTGAGTGAAAATATAATAAAGGAGAACTTCCCAGACTTGGGGAAGGGAATAGACTTGCAGATCCAGGAAGCAAGGAGAGTTCCCAAGAGACTGGACCCAGGGAGAACCACTCCAAGACACATTATAATCAAAATGTCAAAAATTAAAGATAAAGAGAGAATCTTAAAAGCAGCAAGAGAGAAGAAAAGAATTATGTACAAAGGGGTCCCAATTAGACTATCAGCTGACTTCTCAAGGGAAACCCTACAGACAAGAAGGGACTGGCAAGAAATATTCAAAGTAATGAAAATCCAAAACCTACAACCACGAATACTCTATCCAGCGAAATTGTCATTCAGAATAGAAGGACAGAGAAAGTGTTTCCAGGACAAAATAAAACTGAAAGAGTTCATTAGATCCAAACCACTGTTATATGAGAAGTTAAAGGGACTGGTTTAAAAACAGAAGCTAGGGAGATGAAACAAAGGCAAACGAAATAGGCAACGAGAGTGGAAAAGGAACTGTGGGTAAGGGAAACATAGTGGGGGGAGGCCAACAGGGAGGGGGAGTGGGGAGAGGGAGGGAGATGATATAGGAATTGGGGATCATGGTAGGAGGGAATGGAATAGACGGAGAGAGGTTGGGAGGAACTGTAAGCACAACTAATGGACATAATCTAAAAGGGGGGGACAACTGGAGGGAGGGGGCCACCGGGTGGAGGGGAGCAGAGGGAAGGGAAAGGGGCACAAATGTAATATTTTAATCAATAAAACACATTAAATCTGAAAAAAAAAAAAAAAACTAAAAAAAAAAAAAAAAAAAAAAAAAAAGAATATGTGCACCTTTATTTTCTTGTGTAGAGAAATGTGATTATCCTAAGTCATGTTCCTCTTGGTTTCACTCTCTTACCCACCATCACTTTGATCAAATCTTAAATCTAAAAACAACTTATTTGAATGCTTCTTCTTTCCCTGGCCAAAAGACATGTTAAAAATAAAATGAGAAATTGAAAACAATCTTTAAATAATCCACACTCAGGGTCATTGGCTTCTAAACAAAATGCAGATCTTTTCTCTAGTTCTTTCACATGAAGGACTAGCAGCGTGAATGTGAATTTGGGGAGGTACCACCAGAGAAGAATGTGAGTTCGAACTTGACCCCCTGAAGTAAGGTACTGATATTTCCATGACATTTACTTGGCAAAACCCAGAATTCTGAAATAGGGACTGAATCTTCTTCCGCCCCTTACCCCTAACCGCCACCCCACCTGAAGAAACTAGGCACCAAAGGAGGCAATATTTGGGATTCTGTGTTTCTGCTATTTGCCTGTCTTACTGTAGCGACATTCAGAGCCAAATTGATGGGAACGAGGAGCAATATTCAGGCAAAATACATGCAAAACTCACAGAAGTCATATTTCAAGTTGCTGGAGCGGAAGCCTCATATTAACAGTGTTGAATGGGAAGAATAATTAATGAGGAACAAGGAGGGGGGTGGATGCTCCTTTGCTGTTTTGGAGGGTCCGAGGGAGGGCAGAGAGTAACAGGAGGTAGACTGCTGCCAGTTGGCCCTGGAGACATGCATCAGACCCAGTGTGTGAAATCACTTTACTTCCTACCTCCTGCCCCTCGCTTCCACAGTAATGTGTTTTCCCTCACTTTTAACGGCACAGTAAATCCTGTTTTCTGCTGACATTTCTCCAGAGAAGAAATGCACCTTTCAGTTTAAGGAGACGGCCTGTTCAGTGCCTTAATTACTTTATAACAATAAAACATTTGCCAAGATTTCCTACGTGAGTGCTTCCTCTACCAATCCGAATTGGAATTTTGGTTTAAAGGCCAGCCAAGTTTGCTCTCAGAGAAATGTAGCTTTTGTTCCATCTCAGTGGTTTTAATACTTCCTTTGGCTGTGTATTCTGTCTTTTGTATGTCATTTTCTTAAATGTTGGTGTTGATTGACTTAAAACAAGACAGTCTCTTGTCTCTCAAGCCTTCTGGCACAACCCACTTGGCCCACAGCTTGTGAACCTGAACCTCTGCCACGCAACATCTGCCCACCCTCCGAATTCCTTCATAGACCCAGCGTTGGGGGCCAACGTCCCCATACAACTGTGATGGCATGTAGGGACCTTCGCGGGCATTTTCCTCAGTGTTTGGGGACTCAATCTGGGTGATTCTTTGCAAACTGCCTGCTTTGGTCTGTTGAGCACATTTGGGTATCCACAATCCCTTCCATATAGTCCTGTGGCCCATGACTTAAGTTTAGCCACAGGGGCCAGCCTAAGTGTCCACTGTGTGACCACACCAGAGAACCAGCTCTCGTTGTGCCGAGTAGGTCTCACCTCTGGCAGAAACCGGCTTTCTAGCTCAGTGACTGAGAGTGATGTCCGAGGACTTGCTCGTTATGTAGTGTCCCAAACTGAGTTCCAGGTCACTGTTCCCTTTTTTCTTCTCTTTTTCTCCCTTCTTGACCTTTGAGCCAGGGGGCCTCCCAGCTCACTGCGGCCTTTCACAAGCACTGCTTTCTCTCTTGGCGCCCGGCTGCCGGTGCATTCTCTTCCGAAGCCTGGGATGGGGACCCAGCCTTCCTCTTGGCTACCAGCTCCCCACGCCTTTGTTCTACTGCCTTCCAGTGGGTGTCAACAAGGGACTGGACCAAACCTCTTTCTGGGGCCAAATTTTTCTACGAACCATTTTCCCAGCTGCCTGGTTAGATCATTTCCTCTCAAGTTTTTGTCCTGCTAACAGAAAAATTGTTAGGAAATTGGAACCTTGGAAAAAACAAGAACTGAAAACATTCACTGAGTGCCTGTTGCATAGTTCTCATCATTCTGTGTCATAAAATAAAGGCCTGGACTGCAATCTGGCAGGTACAGCCATGGGGGCACCAGGAAAAGTAGAGCTTATGTTTACAAATCTGGGAGGGGGCCTTTTGTGGAGAAGGAAGCCTTTGGGCGCCAGAAGGGGGTGCTTTGGGTGACTCAGGATGATCTCACACCAGAAATTCCAGTAGGAGCCTGAAGTTGTGTTCAGTACCTAGGGAACCTTTGGGAAACCAAGAAGCTGGATGAAGCAGGGTTCTGGAAAGATGGTGCTGCTCTGGCGCTGTATGGGGAGCACATGGTGTCACATGTTGGTCTCTTTTTTACAATTTATTTTTATTTTTTCATTTTTAAGTATACTTTTTATGATGTTATAGTAGTCCCAATTTTATCCCCTTTGCTCCCCTCTTCCCAGTACCCCCCTTTCCTCCAGCAATCCCACGCCCCCCTTAGTTCATGTCCATGAGTCGTGCATATAAGTTCTTTGGCTTCACCCTTTCCTATATTCTTAACTTCCCCTGTCTATTTTGTACCAACCGATTATGCTTCTTAGTCCCGGCACCATCCCCATTTCTCCCGTCCCCCTCCCAGCTGATAACCTCCCAAATGATTCCCATACCTATGATTTTGTTCCTGTTCTCGTTGTTTGCTTAGTTTGTTTTTGTTTTTATTTTTTAGATTCATTTGTTGATAGTTGTGAGTTTGTTGTCATTTTAATGTTCATAGTTTTGATCTTTTTCTTATATAAGTCCCTTTGACATTTCATATAATAAATGGTTTGGTGATGATGAACTCCTTTAGCTTTACCTTGTCTGGGAAACACTTTATCTGCCCTTCCATTCTAAATGATAGCTTTGCTGGATAGAGTAGTCTTGGTCGTAGCTCCTTGCTCTTCATCACAGTAAATACCTCTTGCCAGTCCCTTCTTGCCTGCAAAGTTTCTTTTGAGAAATCAGCCTATAGTCTTATAGGCACTCCTTTGTAGGTAACGCTCTGCTTTTCTCTTGCTGCTTTTAAGATTCTCTTTATCTTTCACCTTTGGCATTTTAATTATGATGTGTCTTGGTGTGGTCCTCTTTGGGTCTAGCTTCTTTGGGACTCTCTGTGCTTCCTGGACTTGTATGTCTATTTCCTTCACCAAATTTGGGAAGTTTTCCTTCATTATTTTTTCACATAAACTTTCAATTTCTTGCTCTTCCTCTTCTCCTTCTGGTACCCCTATGGTTCAGATGTTGGTATGTTTAAAGTTGTCCCAGAGGTTCTTAAGCCTCTCCTCATTTTTTTTTCAATTCTTGTTTACTTATTTTATACTGGTTGACTTTTTTTCTTCCTTATATTACAAATCACTGATTTGAACCTCGTTTCCTTCTCTTCACCATTGGTTTTGTGTGGATTTTCCTTTGTTTCATTTAGCATAGCCTTCACTTCTTCCCTTATGCGTTTGCCATACTTAAGCATATCTGTCAAGTCTATGAGCATCTTTATCACCAGTGTTTTGAACTCTACATCTGTTAGGTTGGCTATCTCCTCGTTGCTTAGTTCTCCCACTGGAACCTTGATCCATTCCCTCTTTTGGGCCATACTTCTCTGTCTCCTCAACTTGACAGGCTCCTTGTTTGTTTGCCCCTGTGTCTTAGGTAGAGCTGTCACTCCTGTTACATTGTAAGGGGCAGAGCCTTAGGTATTTTTCGTACAGGGCAATGTTGTGGTGCTGTGTGTGTTGGAGGGGCCTGAGAGGAAACAATGCCCCTTGCTCAGCACTCTCCCCTTTTCTAGGTACTTCTCCCACTTCGTATGGGACTGGCACCTCTCTAGCTGTTGCCCTGGTTGCCATTCCCAGAGTGCATGGGTCTGTGGATGTTCTAGGACCATGGGGGCACTTTAAACAAGCGGATTCTGCTGAGAGACCAGCAGTTTCTTCCTCTGCCCCAACCCCCACTGGTTTGCACAGTAAGAAGCAATGAGGCATTATTTTCCCCAGCTCTGGAATTGTGAGCTGTGCGGTCTGGTCTGGTGCTGGGAACACTCCCCAGGTGTCCTTCTTGACTTTTAAAAATGTTTCACTGTGCTTTCTGCTGGCCTGCTGCTGCCAACCTGCCGTTGCCACTGCTGCTGCTACCACCACACCATGCCCTCTCCACCCTGGCCCCACCCCTCCTACCTGTCTGGATGAGTCTTTCTTTTTTATATCTTTGTTGGACTTCTATGCATCTTGATTTTCTGGAACTTCTGGTTGTCTCTAGTTTGAGGTAGTTGTATTTCTTCTTAGTTGTGGAGGGAGATGCAGCGTGTGTGTCTAGGCTTCCATCTTGGCCAGAAGTTCCTGTTAGTCTCTTTCTTACACATGGAATATTTTCATTCTCATAGAGGAAGAAAGAAAAGCAACATAAGATCCAAAAAGAAGAAGGGAGAAAAGGAAGGATCAATTTACTAGATGTTCACAAAGTGGGGCACTCTGCTTGGGGTGGCCACATGACCTTAAAGCTTTCAAAACCGCACTGCATAAGTGGTATTCTTTTTTGCAGACAGGATCACTTGCCCAGAGGTTACATCATTTATTCACTCAATCATTCCTTCACCCATTCGCTGGGAGATTTGGTTTTGCCAGGCATTGCCTAGTGAAGAACAAGGAATAAAAGATCAGAAACCTATTCGTTTTCCTAGGAACTCAGTCTGATCACACAAGTCTATATCTTAAGACAACTATGCCTATTCTACTATCCCAGGCAGCTATCCAAAAAAAATTTACATTGTTTATAAACAAAAACAGTGCTATTCACTGTCAAGATGACAGGAACAATTCCAACTATCAGATAATCCTCAAATTCCTATTTTAAATCTCGGTTGTTTCTAGTGTTCTTCAAATTAATGGCAAATATAATAAATGTTAGTTGCATGGTGCAGTTTAGAAAATTCACTTTTCAAGACAGCATGGGTGGAACTGGAGAGTATTATACTTAGTGAAATAAGCCAGGTGGTGAAAGACAAATACCAAATGATCTCACTTAATACAGGAATCTAATAAACAAAGCAAACAAGCAAAATAGAACCAAAGGAATGGAAACAAGAAACAGACTGACAGTGACCAGAGGGGAGGGGGCGGGGGAGAAGAAGGGGAAGGGTCTAGTAAAGAAACATGTATGAATGACCCATGGACATGGACGACAGGGTGGGGATTGACTGGGAGCAGGGGTGGTCTGGGTGGAGGAGAGCAAAGGGAAAAATTGGGAAAACTGTAATAGAACAACAATAAAATGTTTAATAAAAATTAAGTAAATCTGCTTGCAGACAAAAAAGATTAGCCAATTTGTGCTACTCAGTCCTTAAACATGTGACTTAGGAGCAGACAAGGGATTCTTAAGCTCTTGTTCAGTTTGTGTCTTCCTCCCATGACGCTGCATTCTGCCAGCTCAGAGCAGTGTGCCTCAGCCGGTGGACGGCCCTTTCCCGAGCTGGCTGCCTTTCAGGTCGCACTTTCCTAAGTACGGGGGAGAAAAAGTGTTCTGACTAATGAAGTCTCCTGTGGGGGATAGTCACCATTGGGTAAGCTAAAGTGAGATGGTGGAGGACCAGGAAGGAGTTAAAAGCAGCTTGGGCCTCAGAGGAGCAGCATGTTAATAACATATCTGGGAATTGTTGAAATTGACCCAGAGGCGGTGCAAGTCCTTCCCAGCTATCTTAGTGGGCAGTGCAGGTGAGCTGTGGCTAACAGGAGTAATTGAAAATGGGGGATTCAGCTCTGATTAGAAAGGAGGTAAGAAAGTTTTATTTAAATGATAGAGAATTAATCATTCTTTAAAACATGCCAAGTAGTATAGTCATGGGTTATGTCCCAAACTTGAACTTGCCCACATGGGTTGGCCTTTTCCACAGACAGGCTGCAAATGGAATGAAGAGCAGCAGTTTCTGCCTTTGGACTAGCTCTGTGAATGGGAAGCCCCTGGTGAGAGCAGCAGTTAGTGACACTAAGTTGCTGTCACTTAGTGGTGTGATCCTAAAAGAGCTAACATTCCTGCAGTATGTTTCTTCATCTGTAGCTTGAGACTAAAAGTCCTATTATAAAGAGATGTTGGGAGCATTAAACGAGGTCATGTGGGGACACTATACCAACATATTAGGTCTGAATAAATAGGAATTTAAAACTGATGATTGCTTCAAAGTTTTTGATAGGGGAATTGGGAAGTAAGGCAAGACTTTTTATTATGAAATGGCAGGGTTGTCCATTGCTGTTCATGTATAGAAGTGCAAGTGAAAGTAGCGTTGCTCAGTTAGTATTTCTCCTGCTCAATTGAGTGGTTAACCAAGGGAAGCTATTGAGAATACTGAAAGCACCACATTTACTCATGTCATAAATAAATGTCAATTCAGCAAACATTTATTAAGCCCTTACTAAGTGCCATGCTGCATAGTAGGCACTGGCAGTAAAATGTAAAAGGAAAGGAAAAGGCAATCTTGCCCTGGTCTGATGAAGCTTGCAGCTCAGTGTGGCATCAATCAGACAACCACACAAACACAGAAACCTCCCCTGTGCTGAGTCTGCTTCTGAAAGGAAGGCACCATGCCTTGACCGGTGTGGCCCAGTGGGTCGACCATCGCCGGTTTGATTTGAGGTCAGAGCACGTGCCTGGGTTATGGGTTCTGTTTCTGATCTGGGCACATATAAGAGGCAACCAGTCAATGTTTCTCTCTCACATTGATGTTTCTTTCCCTCTCTTTCTCCCTCCCCACCTCTCTAAAAATAAATAAAATCTTGGAAAGGAAGACACCACAGACAGCAGGCTTCAGGGATAACTAGTCTCTCATGGGAAATGGTCATTGGGAAAGATTTGTCTAGTTGGAGGCTGAGTGTCAAAGATGGTGCTTCTTGCCTTGAAAGAACTCAGCTACACAAACGCCTAGAACCATGACAAGTGTGATTACACTGTGTTCAGATTCTCTGACTTCCTATTAGGATTACTTGAGTGTACTGAAAATGATGACCACCACCTTGCCCAGTATTAGCTAAGGGATCAGCAGGTGGTCCTAAAGGTCATTTTTCACTAGCCCTGGATCCATCATCCAGACCCCAGCCAGGGCCCCTTGGGCTGGTGGGGACAGGTGGTGGTGGGGAAGTGGGGTCAAAGTGATTGGATTCCTGGGGGAATCAACATGGACAATGGCAGGGCGCCCCAGGCCGGCAGCCCAGGCTATTTCCCTGCTCTCCCAGTGGTCCTGGACCTGCACTTCAGGGGTCCAGGTCAGTCAGAGTGCTTCTGTGGAACGGGAACCATGCCAAGGGCTCGCAAGTTCTTCATGCAGTCAACTGAGTGAATCCAGGGTCCTCCTGAGGTTCTCTGAGACATGCTCCTGCCTGCTGTAACTGATGGGACTTGGGCTGGAACCTGGAGATTAGGGGTTTCTGGGTTTAGAGGCACCCAAAGATAGACTATGTGTCACCTACAAAGAGAAACCCATACCTGAGAGGAGCTCATATGCACCTCCTTTCCCACCCTACACCTGATTAGAGACACACTAAAGCAACTCTCAGTTTGATGACTAGCAAGATTTGCTCCCCCCCACCTTTGAAAATTGAATAGTCTAAAAGGGAGGTTGACTATTTCCTAGTCAGATGCTTTGGGACATGCACGGGGATTTTTCCATTCTAGACAAACATCGGCTCTCCCATACGTCTCTATTGTACCAATTTGTTACAAATCATTTAACATTTTAGCCGTGTGGCTGGTTTCTACTGTGTGGAGGTACAATGTCCCTGTTGGAGCATTTTCTTTTTCTGGCAGGTAGGAGGCATTTGTGAATTCTGTCAATACTTGCCACAGGCTGGCCATGTTGGTTTGTCTGCCCCTGCTGTTTATTTTTAAAAAATATTTTATTTATTTATTTTTATAGAAAGGGGAAGGGAGGGAGAAAGGGAGCGAAACATCGATGTGTGAGAGAAACATTGCCTCTCACACGCCTCCAACTGGGAACTGGGCCTACAACCCAGGCACAAGCCCAGTCTAGGAATCGAACTGGCGACATTTTGGTTTGCAGGCCTGTGCTCAATCCACTGAGCCACACCAGCCAGGGCACCCCTGTTGTTTAAAACCAAAGATGACAGTGGTTGTCGAGGTGCCCCCCATGTGCTCAGGGCTCAGATGGGAAATAGAATTTCTGGAATATGTTTGGCAATCACTCCTGAGTTTTTCACTGAGACCCCAACACTGAGAAAATCTTTCGGCTTGTGCCAGTTGGCCACGATTCTCTTCCCACAGTTTCTCAGAGCTCAGGGCCTGAAGACTGCTGGATGGGAGCTGTCCCCTCACAGCTGGGCTCTGCACAAATGCTGAACTAGGACTCTGTGCTCAGTCCTGGAACTGTGATGGCAGGGTCTCGCTTGTCCTTCGTGATGTTTATAGGTTGACTTCAGGTTTTCACTTAAACAGATAATAATTCAAGCCTTCAGCTGGGAAAGGGGATGGGAAAGTGTCACTGGGCAGACCTCCGGCATACTAAAGCAACATGCAACCCAACTAAGGGGGCTTCCCTTCTCCCCACACTGGGTCTTTGGCAGGTCTTCCCCAAAGTGAATGATAGCAGGTCGCAAACACTGAATTATGAAGTAAAGGAAGGCAGTTGGGGTGCTTTTGGTCATCCTTGGCATGTGATCTTTACAGAATTGAGATCAGATCTCTAGTGGGGTCTCACATGGCACCTGGCTATTCTTGAGCAATTTGCTTTTCGGTGTGTTTTCTTTAGCAGATTCAGTAGGCAACAGCTGACCTGATGTGAGTGACTTTAGATGGTTACAACTGGGAAAGAAGTTAATGCTCATTGATACTGTCTCTGGGGGAAACCAGGAAACTGACAGGATTCCAGAAGGGTGTTGTTTGGAGGGGCTTGTTCAGTTCCAAGGAGAGATGGAAGAGGCAGGAAAGTGCACATATATGCTACCCATTAATTGATTTGTATCATATGGTCAATTGTCCCTGTCTGGGGCTTGTGACCTCTGTTATGTTCAGGAGACCTACCCTGAAGCTGTGGAGACAGATGTGTCCTCTCCTCATCTTTAATACCCTGACCCCAGCAGGGCATTTGGCCACTTATTCCCTGAATCCTTCCTGGGTCTACTTGTTGCTTCTCACAGCTGCTGCCTTGTTCTTTTCCCTCCTCAAGCAACACTGTTCCAGGCACCTCTCCCTTGGGTGGTGCTGAACTCAGCCACTTGGAGCTGTCCTTAGGAGTGCGGGAAGTGGTTTCAGAGGACTTTATCTTGAGATGCACTGATATTAACAATGAAAAGTGTTGACCTAGCCCTGGCTGTGTGGCTCAGTTGGTAGGAGTCATCCGGTTCAACATCTGGTCAAGACACATACCTAGGTTGCAGGTTCGATTCCTGGTCCAGGGGCGTACAGGAGGCAACCAATCAATGTTTCTCTCTCACATTGATGCTTCTCCCTCTTTTTTTCCTTTCCTCTCTCTCTCAAATCAATAAACAAACAAACAAAAGTGTTGCCCTGTCACAGTATTCTAAGGCCATGCATGTGTGTGGTGTGTATGTGTATGTGTTTTTTTAATGTGCATGCCTGCACACAGATATGTGGATGTGGGGTTGTTTTCTGGTTCAGAATAACGTTTTAAATAGGTAAGTTTTCTTCTAGGAGAACAACCCTATATTTGTTCCTTTATCTAGATATTTTTAATTCACTTTGGACCACAACAGGGTTTGATTCACAAAGCTTTCTCCTTTTTTCATCCTTTGGGTGGTAAATCTGTGTTATGCTCTGGGGCCTGCCCTCCTTGTCCCAGGTTGGGATGGATGACAGAGGATGTGCCCTCGTAGTGCTGCTCTGACTGCCTGCCAGGGGCATGCGGCGCTACTCCACAGTTGGGAAGTCTTTTATAATCCGGTGCTGAGGAAGCCTTGCCCAGCGCACAGCTGCTTGCCCATGTGCAGCTATCCGGGGACACTGAGAGCGCGCTGGATTTCTTGCCTTGATCCTATGACACATATAGAGAACACTGAGAACAAGCTGATGAAAATCATTTCTGTCACCACTGAACTGCAACCCACCGCCTCCAGATCCAAGCCAGGCATGAACACATGCACTGCATGCTTTATAGAAGTAGGAGCCAGGCTTCCGGGGAGCATGCGGCCACTTCTGTGTCCAGAGTGCAGGGGTTGCCTACCTGATTGGTGACAGCCTCATTGGCACCCTCCAATCTTGGCAGGTGCTGGGGGTTTTAACTGGCTGCTCTGAGGCCAGCTGGCCAGTCTTTAAACGTCCCTGGCAGTCTCATGATTTTTGTTTTTTAAATTTAGTTTTTCTGAATTGGGATCCAAACGTGTTACATTTATTCATGCTTTAAAAAAAAAAAGATTTTATTTAGTTATTTTCAGAGAGGGGGTAAAGGAGGGAGAAGGATAGCAAAGAGAAACATGGATGTGAGAAAGAAACATTGATTGGTTTGCCTCTCACACGCCCTGAACTCGGGACCCGGCCCACAACCCAGGCATGTGCCCTGACTGGGAATTGAACTGGCAACCTTTCCCTTCATGGTATGACACCCAACCAACTGAGCCATACTGCTCAAGGCTGTTCACACATTTTTAAGTCTTCTAAATGAAATTCCCAGCTGAAAGGATTAATAGTGCTGCTGTTGCTGTCATTTAACAATTTCTTTATCCCACTGATGCCTTTAAACCGATGGTTCAATAGCAGTGCTTGGTCAGGTTCAGGTTCTGTTTTTTGGCAAGAATATCTCATGGGTGTGTCTGTACTTCCTATCGCATCACGTCAAGAGGGACACAATATCAGTTTTCTTCTGTTTTGTCAAGTTAAGATAGATCTGTAAGTTTGGGTGTTGAGGGTCTGATTCTTCCGTTATAAAGTTCCCCATCAACTAATGATTTTAGCATCTTTTAATGATCCTTGGCAGGTGGATTATTTCATTTAGATTCTACATTATTTCTACATGTGTACTTCCTCTCTGAAGATCTTTTCTTCATCAATTATCCCCAAGGTAAGTGCACACAAGATATTTTTTAAAGCAGTTATCAAATAATGATTTGGTCCTTCAGTGTGCTCCAAAGATGACTGGTGAGATTTTTGTTTTTGGTCATTATAAACTCATGAATTCCAACACAGATGATGTGCAGTTGTTATTCTTTGTGATGCTCATATAGTTTCCATTTAGGCTGGTGGGAGCCTGTTTAAGTTGTACACTGTGTCCTTTGGACACAACCACATGACCTTCCTTGCTTTCTGGAGTGACAAGGTGCTCCCGATTCATCTTATACACTTCTTGTCCCTGACCTAGAGCTGGACATTTCTACAAGGAGAACCAATTCTTTTTAGCAGGAAAACAGTACTTAGAGACAACAATCAGGTGTGTGCCCAGTTTTTGAAGACTGCATAATAGCGATGACCTGTAAGAGATATGTGGAGAGGGAACCCCAGTCTCACACATGGGCATGGGCAATGGCCACTGCAATTTCATCAAGTGCATTAAACAAAATAAATCCCACTTGATCCCTCTCAAAATGGGTGCATGTTTTTGAAAGCACCTTAATCTTTGCAGACCTTGCTTGAGTCTGATTCCTAGTGTTCTCATCTGGGATGAAGCAGATTTACTAACAACCGTTAGGCTCTTTCCTCTCACCCTGCCAGCTAGCCCAGGTTTCTGAGGCAGGAGGTTCAGGCCCAGGATTCCGCAGCCTCCAGAGGTTGCTCCAGCCAGAAGCCACCCCCACACCGAGGCTTACTGTTCCACGAGTGCAGAGAGGCTGTGCCATCCCTCCCAGAGGGTATGTGTTCTGGGGTTTCTTCTCACACACAGACCTCCTACTTCAGGATTGCTAACCTTGTTGTAAGATGTTGCCCACAGGACTGAGTCCTGTGCCCTCACACAAAGATCCACATAGACAGCCTTAGCTTGCTTGCCTAGACGCGCCTCGTCTGTTTCCACGCTCTGGGGTCAGGGTTGCCGTGGGCCCCTCACGGCTGTGAGGAGCTGCAGAGGGTGAGCTCTGGCTGGTGTGCTGTGGACTTCAGGGGGCAGCCAGCACCCGCAGGGGCTGCATTGGAGGCATGGAAGGTGGCTGGCCCTACTTTTCCAAGCAGGGGCAGGAAAAAAAGGTAAAGAAAAGAGGAAAACCAGCCATTTTTGAGCTCTGTAGGAATACATATATATGTTAGCAAAGTTATTTGCAAATTTCCCCAAAGCCAGTGTAGTCTGAGCTTCCTGTTGTTTAAAGAGTTGGAAAACATAGTTGTAGTTGTTCCACTTTAGAAGTAATGGCGCTCACCCACTGTAGGGGGCGCCTCCTCGCAGGCCTCTCCGCGCCTCCGACCTCAGGGGTCTCCAGGGCGCTGGCAGGTCTGTGACGGGTGTTCCGCAGACTTGCTCCCACAGCAGACATTCTCTCACAAATCTCAAGACAGACAAAAATTCTAGTGTCAGCAGCTTATCTGAGAATAAAACGCAGTTCATGTGTCTAGCAAGTGTTACTTATTTGTAGCTGGGTTGGAAGTCCCAGATGCCTCCTTCCTGGGAACTGGGACCGGAGGGAACTCGCCGGGACAGCGCGGTTCCTCATTTTTATACAGGGCAGACCCCCGGGTGCAAGTCCTTTCCTGCCGAGCACCTGAGTGCCCTCTGCAAACACAGGGACCTTCAGAGCCAGGCAGGCAGGCAGATGAGGTTGCCCAGAACTTTAGAATAATAAAGGACCTAACAGACTTCAACCAGGTCTCCATTATACAGAGAGAGGTGAAGTGGCTGAATGGAGCTGGGGCACCTGAGCCACCGACTGGGGCTCCTTCCAGGCCCTGCCCCGCATAGCAACTCCAGGGCCCCAGAGGACTGTTTGAGAAGTGCTGCTGGCAGATGCTGTGGCAAACTTATCTGACTTTTGGCTCCCCTACCCTTCCCTCCCCCACCCTCCACTCCTGGAAGTGATAAAGAAGCTAGAGAATGGGTGGTGAATCTGAGGAAAGAATACAGAAACCAAGGAACACCCAGGTTACAGAGGTGTGGTGCAGGTCTGGATAGCACAGGTATGGGGCCGAGTGTCCTGTCCTTTTCTCTCTGCTGTATAGTACTTCTGAATGAGTCATTGTCTGTCATCACATCTCAGAACACAGAAAAGAGCAGAGCCAGTCCAGTGCCACCAGGCCAGTGGGGTAACATTGGGGCTGCATTCTTTCCACACGTGTGTGTGTGTGTGTGTGTGTGCGCGCATGTGCTCGAGGGCGTGCCTATAACATAAGTGCAGGCAGATCCCCCTCTTAAACACCCAGGGCTTCAAAAGCAAGCTGGCTGCAATCCAGGCAGATGGGATTGGAACATAGAAAATGTGAGCAGGGCAGTGTGAAGATGCGTCCTGAGGGGCAGAGTCACCTGCTGAAGTTGTCTGAGGTGAAGTCTACATGGCAGCCCAAGAACCCACCCTCCACTGGCCCACCAGAGATTTTACTCCCTGCATTGCAGATAGACACCACTAGCCAAGGCAGTCAGGATCCCCAGGAGAATATGATATCATGGGAAAAAATGATGAGACATGAAAGAAGATTGTAGATTAAGACCCAACATCATAGTAAAGTAAATGTAAATGGATTGAACTCACCAATCCAAAGACAGAGATTCTCAGATTAAATTTTAAAGAGTACTTAGCAGTATGCTATCTACAGGAGATATACAGGATACAGAAATGTTTAATATTAATTTAGACAATAGAGAGTTTTCAAAACATCAAATGGATAAGCAGGATTTTAGAATATTATATTTTGGAAAAAAGAACAATATATCAAGAAGTATAATGATAAAGATACATCTATAAATATTGCCTCAAATACACAAAGCACCTACCAATAGGACTAAAGGAAGAAATAACATATCAACAACGTAATCAGAAATTTTATATGCCCTTCTCAGAATCCTACAGCTCAAGCATGAAAAAAAGCAAAGATAGGAAAAGTATGAAACACACAATTAGTACATGGTAACTTGTATATATGTATATATACATGTGTATATATATTTGCAAAAAGTAACCATGTATTAAGACACACAAAATGCTATAATTTCAAAGACTCAACATCATTAAGACAATATAATACTAATTGAAATATAAAACAAAAGAATAATACTTCCGATCCCATGCTCATTTGCTGAAAGTTAAAAATCTCACTACAGATGACTCTTAAGTTAAATAAAGAACATAAAAGAAATTTTAAAATACTTAGAACAAAATTTGGACATTGAAAGTTTGCAAAAATTGTGAAGATAAAGTAGTACCTAGAGGACAATGGGTAGTTTTAATTCGTTTTTCCGGAGCCCCTTAATCTCCTCCCTACCCCCCAAAAACTGAAACAAGACTGATTAAAACAACAACAACAACAAGAAGGAAGGCAATAATAAAGGTAAGGCTAAAAATTAATAAAATAAAGGATAAAGCGGGTGAGATAAAAAGATTAAGAAAGTTCTAAACTTATTCTTAGTTAATTAATTTATTTCTTGCTCAGGGAAGATTTTATTTTATTTTTTATGGTGTATATTTTCTATTACCATTTACCCCTTTTATACCCCCCTCCCCCACAGTCACCACACTGTTGTCCATGTCCATGATCCTTTTTCCTTTTTGCTCAATCCCTCCACCCTCTACCTTCCCCCACCAATAGCTGTCAGTCTGCTCTCTATGACTCTGTCTCTTTTTTGCTTGTTAGTTCAGTTTGTTTGTTAGATTCCACATACGAATGAAGTCATAGGTATTTAAACTTATTCTTTAAAAAGATTAATGAAATACACCATTAATTCAGACTGCCTAGACAAAAGAATAAAAGCAGATGATGGAAACAAAACACCATGAAGAAGGAAATAAGTACAGACTGAGTGGAGATAAGGAACCTCGATTTCTGCACCAGACTCTTACAGGGATGAGGCAGGCATCTCCATGGAAGGGTGGTCTGGCATGGATGGCAGAGTGGAGAATGGGGAGAGGGACATCTACACAAGGAAGGAGATGGTTGTGGGAACAAGAGATTGGTTTCATGCAGAGAGATTGATTAAATAGTTTAATAAATTAAAGACAAGGAAAGCCAAGTTTCTTGTGGTAGAAAAGGGAGCTATAAATATGAAAATGGGAAAAAGAAAATGGAACTCTAAGGTATTGGATTGGAAGTGGTGGTGGTAGTGTGAACATTTTATTTCAATATAAATATAGAGAAGATATAGAAAATTTTAAGTGAGACTGAGACTTCCACTCAAGATGAAGGCATAGATAGGTGAGCATGCTTTGCCTCCTTGCACAACTACAGAAGAAATTACAATTACACCCCAAAGCAAATAACACCCAGAAATGTCAGAAAATTGAGCTGTATGGAACTCCGACAACTAAGGATTTAAAGAAACCACATTCATCGAGATGGGTAGGAGGGGTGGAGATGGGGAAATGGGTGGAGAGACATGGAGACGTGGTGTGGCACAGAGAGGCGGCAGAATGCTGGTCCCACATTCATGTGTGGTAGATAAAAATCAGTACAGATACCCTGGGAGCAAGGGATACCAGCCTCAGGCCAGAGAGCATAGCCCAGGATTCCAGTGCCAGGAACATAAATCCCCATAACTTCTGACTGTAAAAACCAGTGGGGGTTGAGGTGGTGGAAGAAATTGTCAGATTTTCAGGAGACTCCACTTAAAGGGCCAACATAAACTTAGAACTTACACAGACCCACCTCCTCTGGGATTCAGCACCAGGGCAACAGCGGGAAGGGCACCAGTTGCATAAGGGAAGTAAGTGAATTGACTGGAAACAGGGCGAGTGCCAGGCAAACCTCCAGAAGCCAGGCAGCAGCATTGTCCCCTCTCTGCACCCTCCCTGCACATGGAGCCATAAAGTGGTGAAGTGGGTTGCCCTGCCCTGACGATTACCTAAGGCTCCACCCTACACAATTTACAGGTGCCTTTTTTACAACAGGCCATGCTACTAAGACAGGAGTAAAAGCAGCTCTGCCTAGTATACAGAAACAAACACAGGGAGGCTGCCAAATCCAGGAGACAAAGAAATATGGCCCAAACGAAAGAACAGAACAAAACCCCAGAAAAAGAATTAAATGAAACAGAGATAACCAACCTATGAGATGCAGAGTTCAAAACACTGATTATCAGGATACTCAAAGAACTCATTGAGTACAGCAACAGCATAAAAAAGACCCAGGAAGAAATGAAGGTTATATTAAGTGAAATAAATAAAAATCTACAGGAAACCAAGAGTGGAGGGGATAAAGCAGAGATTCAAATCAATGACTTGGAACATAAGGAAGAAAAACGCATTCAGTCAGAACAGCAGGAAGAAAAAGGAATTAAAAAAATGAAAATAGTATAAGGAACCTCTGGACACCTCTAAACATACCAACATCCTAATCATAGGGAAGCCAGAAGGAGAAGAGGAAGAGCAAAAATTTGAAAACTTATTTGAAAAAATAATGAAAGAAAACTTCCCTAATTTGATGAAGGAAATAGACATGCAAGTCCAGGAAGCACAGGGAGTCCCAAACAAGTTGGACCCAAAGAGGACCACACCAAGACACATCATAATTGAAATGCCAAAGGTTAAAAAGAGAATCTTAAAAGCAGCAAGAGAAGAGAGTTATCTACAAAGGAGTTCCCATAAGACTGTTTGCTGATTTCTCAAAAGAAACTTTGCAGGCAAGAAGGGACTGGCAAGAAGTATTCAAAGTCATGAAAAGCCAGGACCTACAACCAAGATTACTCTATTCAGCAAAGCTATCATTTAGAATGGAAGGGCAGATAAAAAGCTTCCCAGAAAGGTAAAGCTAAAGGAGTTCATCATCCCCAAGACCTTATTATATGAAATGTTAAAGGGACATATTTAAGAAAAAGGAGATAAAAACTATAAACAGTAAAATGGCAACAAATGTACAACTATCAACAACTGAATCTGAAAAACAAACTAAGCAAACAACCAGAACAGGAACAGAATCATAGCTATGGGGATTATGTGGAGGGTTATCAGCTGAGAGAGGGGTGGAGGAGAATGAGGGAAATGGTGCAGGGATCAAGAAGCATAATTGGTTGGTACAAAATAGACAGGGGAAAGTTAAGAATAATATAGGAAATGGAGAAACCGAAGAACTTATATCCACCACCCATGGACATGACCCAAGTGGGAAGTTGCTGGAGGGAATGGGGGTACCAGGTAGAGGGGGTCAAAGGGGAAGAATTGGGACAACTGTAATGATATAATTAATAAAATATTATTTAAAAAATCTTAAGTGAGATTTATCCAGGAATGAAAGGATGACTCAACAATAGTGTATGTTACTACATGGATTAAAGTAGAAAGTTACACAAAATTTTCAACATTATTATTGTTAATTATATTTAATTGTTAATAATTAAACATATTTAAAATATTTAATTAGTAATAACTTATTGTTTCTAATTTTCTGTGAGTTTTATTATTAAAAATAATTATTGACTATTATTAATAATAAAACAGTACTAGAAATACAAAGAAAACAGAAAAACTCAATGAAGTTATACAAGGAAAATGTATAGTTGGTATCAATGGCAGAGAAACTTCGAACTCTCTTTAAGACCCTGTGAAATCAGTAAACATCCCCATAGCAAGGCTGCAGCGGCAGAGTGCTAGAGAGCCTGGCCCTACACCTTGACAGGAAAGAACAGGTTTAGGAGGGGATCAGCAAACTATGAGAACTAATCCAAAGTTCAGCAAATGTACTAGAACAGGATAATAAGTGTTCCTCAATGTCAGCACTAACCAGTGAGAGAATAAGATATCATTCACAATAGCAATGCAATTCTAAACTATTTATGAGTTGAACAAAAGATGCACATTTTATTGACAATGATTACAACTGTATTTGAGGACACAAAGAACACTTAAATAAATGGTGTTATACTATGATCATTACATGGGATTGCTAAAAACTGTAAAAATTTTTTTTTCATAAAATGAATGTATAAATTCACTACAATTCCAATCAAAATTCCATCAAGACTTTTCAAGTGACTTAACAAAACTATTCTATTACCCACAAGAATAAAAAGATTGTCCACAAATAACTCAGTCAATTTTGAAAAAATGTAGAGTGAAGTTAACAGGGGATTGGGGAGAAGTTGCTCATTTCATCAGATGTTGACATGTATTGTACTATAAAGCCGTGGTAAGTAAAACAGTGAGGCAACGCAGGAACAGCCAGACTGAAGCTGCGGACTGAGGGTGCAGAAACAGACCCAGGTACATGGCACTGGATATATGATACAGGTGACACCACAGGTGAATTAAGAATGGGGAAACTGTTAAGCAGCTGGTGGTGGAAAACTATCTTAGGAAGATAAAGTTGGATCCCTATCTTACTTACAGAGGTGAACTCCAGAGAGATTAAAGGCCTAAGGGTGACTTATAAAACCATAAAGCTAAAGGAAGAAAATGTAGGAGATTATCTTTGTGATTTTGAAATGAGAAAGGACTTCTAAAATTTAAATATGACTACCCAAAGTACATAGAAAAAAACCCCAGATTTGACTATGTTACAGTTAAGGATTTCTGTTCAATGAAATATACCATAGACATAGTTGAAATAATTGAACAAACAGGGACTTGGTGGCATGTCGAACTGTATAGAGAGATTGAAAAGGAAATGATAGCCAACCCAGTAGGAAAAATAAAGAAGTGTGAATTTAAACAGATACGGCAGTACGTTGTAGGTTTTATACTGTTAGATTGGCTAAACATGAATAGCCAGTGTAGAAAAGGATGCATAGGAACGGGAATAGTAAGCCACTACTATGTGTATGTGTGGGGGTGTGTGTGTCTAAAGTGCTCTAGTCTTTCAGGAAAACAATATGAAAATAGTGAAATTGAATTTGTCAGCATCCCATAACCCAGCACTCCCAGTGATGGATGCTAGTCCAGAGGAGCTCTCCAATAGGACCATGAGGAGCCGAGTACCAGGATGCCCACCATAGCACTGTTGGTGGGTCAGGGAGTTGGGGGAAACATTAAGGGAATGAAAAAGTGAAACAGGAACCCAAGCAGCCATTAGAAGCAATGAACTAGATATACAGCAGCAAAAATGTTAAAAACATAATGTTAAGTAGGGGGGAAGAAGGGGAAGAATGAGATTTATAGCATAATCACTTTTATGTAAATTAAGACTCACAAAACAATGTTTTCCATTTCTATATCAAACATATTGGAGTGGGTGCCTCGGGAAGGAAGGAGATTTGAGGTTAGGCATGAAGGGGAAAATATTATAAAACTAGAAGCTGAAAGGCATCACAGCATATACTCATAGTTAACAGCAGGGACTCCAGAGCCTGGGTCTGAATCTCAGCTCTGCCCCTTACTCTGTTACCTTGGGCAAGTAATATAACCTCTCTTTTTAAGTTTCCCCATCCATAAAAAGGCTCCGGTAGCTAATCTCCACAGATGGCCCCAAACAATTCTGCTTCTCCCTGTGTGTGCAAGCAGTTCCTCTCAACAGGAGGCAAATCCTGTAACTGCTCTGACCCACAGGATGTAAGGAAGTGACACTCCGGGACGTCCATGCTCCTGCATTAATTAGGACAAACGCTGTTTTCTCCATCTTGGAGACTTGAGCAGCCGTGGAAGGAGAGGGAACCTTGAAACTGAGATTTCGTGTGGAGAGGCAGGTCACAGGGGGAACACTGGGGCCCTGTGACTGAGACACCCTGGTGTGACCAGAAGAGGCTCTACCCATGGACACCGAAGCTGAGCCCTTGCCAACCCATGGAATAGAGATGCAATAAAATGGGTCCTTTAGACTACTAAATTTTGGGGTTGTGTGTTAGCCAGCAACAGATAAGGTCATTGCGATGATTGAAGGAGATGATTTTCAAAGAGCTGAATAGTGCATGGCTCAGGGGAAGTGTTTTTGGCACTTTATACAAATTTGTGGAATAAAATAGGACAGGGACCTCTGTAGGTGGATGGTGATAGAAATTGTATCATGCACTGAAATATAGGATTAACCCAATTCTTGCATCTGGTGTCCACAAGTAAGATAAAAAGAAGACCTCTGACAGAGTCCGTATACTGTATTCATTTCCTTGATAGAGTAACTATGGCCCCAATAGGCTCAAAAAGAAGAGTTTCTCAAAATGAAGCAGTCCTCCCCGAGCCGATCACCTTCTGTTGTCTTTGTTCTCTGAATTCAGAGCCTCCAAGAAGGCACTAGATGTATGAGATCAGTGATTCATGAATCCCTCGTTTCTGGGAACACAGACAACTGATGGACTATATTTGTTTTCCTCTGTAGCACTAGATTCAGAACTAGCAATTTTTTTTTTTTTTTGTATCTGTGATGAATTCTCAATTAGCCATAAGCTCCATTCAGTATCAGGAAATGCAAGGATAACTGAAATCTACACATAATTCAAAGATCTCAATCAAGTCAGTAATTTCAACCTCCAGAAGCATCTCTTACAGCTCTTTTTACTCCCAAGCACAGTGTACTCAATAAATTTCTGTTGATTATTTGAAATCAATCCTTCTTCTTCAAAAAAGGATTTAAAACTATTTGGTTGTGGCCATTCAAGTCATTTATCAAAGTTGTTCGTCAGAACTCAAGCTAAGGCAAAATAACTCAGACATCAGCAACAGCGGGTGGAAGGGGAGGGAAGGGCTGCCATTCATTCATGAACTACTGGGAGCTAAGCCTTACGAATCTTACAAGGGACTATCTGAGGTAGTTCTTATCCTCGTTTTACAGAGGCTTAGATGGGGGTGGGGGAGTCACTTGTCCACAACCCACAGCTGGGACCCTGCAGAGCGAGGCTTAGACCCAGGTCATCTGACTCAGGGCTGGTTCTCTCCCATCCTGTTGCCCTGCGAGGCAAAGAGCTAGAATCACCGCAGAGCAGCTAACCTCAAGGGGAAGCCAGTACGTCCCAAAGGCAACTCCCAGACACAGGGACTTTTGCAAAGCCAAAAAAGGTGGACTGTAGAACACACGTACCAGCCCGTGTATTTCTGCAGAGCCGACACCATTTTGGAGTGGGACTGCAGGTGCCCAGCGACCGCTGTCGGGAGCGCTGAGGTTCCTCAGACTCCACCCTCCGTGGCACCGCCTCAGCCGGCAGTCTGCTGCATCCTCTGTGCGCTGGGCTGGGAGGGGCGGCTGGTCCATCCTGGTCCCAACCTCTTGTCCTAAAATAATCCTGAACCACGTCCCCACTTGCAGGCCCACCTCTCATCCCATGCAAGGCTTCAGAATCTCAACCTACATTTATTTTCCAGCAGTAGGCCTACACGCTGT
The DNA here is from genome assembly GCF_987537825.1 of Furipterus horrens. Classification (NCBI taxonomy): domain Eukaryota; kingdom Metazoa; phylum Chordata; class Mammalia; order Chiroptera; family Furipteridae; genus Furipterus; species Furipterus horrens. Next base: position 90,331,808 of record NW_028327175.1, read on the forward strand.
GTGGCTGATCCTCAGGGAGCTTCCAGAAACATTTCAGATTAGAGTGGAAAGGAAGTACGGGCCAATTTCCCTTCTTTAGGCTTCGGGACAGTCCCTGGCGAGGGCAGGCTGCGGACGGAGTTTTGTGCGCGCCACGGTGCTCCGTATCTGCGTGGGTGCAGGAAGGGCCGAGAAAGCCGCGGGCAGAGGGGCAGGGAGCCCAGCGGCCACCTCGCTTCTGCTTCCTCCTTTGGCTCCTCCAAGCCGCAGATGAGTTCCTTTCTCTGAAGTGTGGCTGCAGCCCAGATGTAAGTGACAACCCAGGGCCCTCAGGACACGAGGAAGGGAGACCAGGACCCAAAAGAGAAAAGCAAGTAACTTCCAAGGCCTGCTATTTATTTTTCCTCAATTGGGTTTTACAGCTCATCTGAGCTTCCGCTCAGCTCTCTAAGGAGCTGTAGAAGTGTGTGTACGCTCGTGTTCTCTGTCCCCCACATGAGAGCACGTGGGAACACCTGTGTGCACACATGGGGCAGGTAAGAGCACGCTGGATGCATTTCAGTTGTTAGTTTCCTCCTCTGACGTCACTGTGACACACATTTGTCTCTGCCTAATGTTCTCAAGAAAGATGGTTAGGACCGGGGACGAGCAGCGCGGATGAGAGCGCTGTGTAAGCAGATGGTGGGTGAAGCAGTGAACCACCAAGATCCTTTACCTGCCCCTCCCCAGTCCTTTCCCCCCGCTTCATTCTTGATTCTTCAAAAAGAAAGAAGCAGAGTGCAAAGCTAGCAGGGCCACTGGTCACCCGTGGGGCAACTTGTGCCAGTGAGGAAGACACCTTTTCTTCCAGGCAGATGCAGCAAGTCTGGGTGACACATGCAGAGCCTCCACGGGAGTGTGCACCTGCGTCCCGCCCCCTGGGCTGGTGCCTTGTGCATCAGCCGCAGTGCCCTCTCTTCTCCCACCTTGAACGACCACAGGGTTAAAAGGCCAAGAGGGCATCAAGTGTCTCCTAGGAACTTTCAGAATCTCAGATGGGCCCTGATGCTGCGGGAGATCAGAGTTTCTCAAAAGGGGGTTGCAAGCCGATAGCCCAGGAAGGGAGGCGCTGATGCCCCTCTTGGCTTGCAGGTGTGTCCTGCCCACTGCCCCACATGCAGCCTACTCCTCGAATTTGGACTCTGCCTTATTTTCTCAGGCATGGCACAGCCACAGTACTAATGTGCCAACCCTTCCAGCCCAGGACCCGCAGCGAGCTCCCGGGACCTGCCTGCCTGTGATATTTTGCATCATTATATTTCATCTCACGAACCAAGACAGAGGGATTCTCTGCAGCCAACCTCAACAGGAAATGGTCCTGGGAATCTGTCGCTTCTTTAATTCATGGAAGAAGCAGGGAGGAGAAGGGGTATGGTCCTCTCATAAGTGTGCCATTCAGTGGAGAGGTGTCACTGATGAACCCGGCAGCTCAGGGGCCAAGGCTGTGCGGACCTCGTTTATCAACTATATTACAGGGCTGCGATTCACCAGCTACCACATCGGACTCTCGGCTCTGGAAATGTAATGTGTGACAGCTGCGTGCAGCCAGTGGTGTCCAGCATTTTAAAAAGGTCAATTAAGAAACGGTTGATGGTGGTGCCGCTAATGACAGCCCAGAGGGGCGAGCAGGGCTGAGTAAACAGAAGGGCTGAGACGTACATTACTGGAATTGAAGTGTCGAAGTGAAGCGTGGTGGGGAGGAAATCTATTGTCACAAGCCATAAAGCACATCTGAGTTTTGCAGCGGGAGAGCAGTACAGCTGTTTCCCTCCCCAGCGGCGGCGCGGGGGACAGTCTGTGAGTGGAGGCTCTGCAGACAAAGGCAACACCTGCATCGGCTTGATCAATCTGCAGACAAAAATCGTTACCCTCTTCGTTGCCTGTTCCTTTGCACTTTCTGTTCTCCCATGTGGGGAGCATAAGGCAGACGCTGGAGTGAAATTCAGAAAGTGGGTCATGCTCTAGAAATCCATAGTTTCAGTATTCCCCAAAGCTGGGCCCGCCTTCCCCGCTGCGTGTGGGTGGGCGGGCCGGAGGGCAGCAGGAGCAAGAGCTTTCCCAGACCACACATCTGCTCCCTGGCTTCAGTGGGCACACAGACGCAGGGTACAGTCTGTGCCCCTTACATTGTGATAGATAAAAGAGGGACAAAAAGTCTATTTCAGCCTGTGACAGACTGGCTCATGGTTGGGGGAAGGTACTGTGTAGGGCTCTGTCTTCTAGAATAGAGACAAAGGGGTCTTACAGGGCTAGGGCAGGCCTTTCTCTCTCTTTTTTTTTTTTTTTGCCACATCTACCTGTCAAGCTGGAAATTCATTAGAGCAATGAGAGTGCTAATTGATATGCAAAACAGGTCCAGGGTTCCTAGAAATGTCTAATGATCCTCCGAGTCCCTGTGAATGCAGAATTAAGACATGCACTAAATGGGACAGGAGTGAAAACACCAACCTTTTTCCTTTTTCTTATTAAAATCTACTTTGGGAAACTTTACAGGTTTTATAATTAAAAACAAAATATCGCCATCAGTAGGGTTTGTCTTTCACACACTGGATGTTTATTATTAGAAAATAGCTTCTATCAGCTGTCAGTACCAAACAAGTTGACAGGAGCGTGCTTCTCACCATATTTATTTTTTCTCTTTAATGAAATTTAAATAAACAGCTCACTGTGGGGAGAGTTGCCACACCTCTTTTTCCTTTAAAGTCTGAATGATTAAATGAGGTTTAGTACAAAACATCCTTCAAATCTGACTTGTTCTGCAGTCGTGATGCTGTCCCCTTGAGCATGGGACAGGAAAGAGATGAAGACCACTTAAGCTATCAAATGACCCCAAAGAATCTATAGCAGAAACTGGCAACAAATAAACTAATCCAAACAAAACCCATCCAAACCAAAAAACCAGTTTTAACATTGGCTTTTCCATTTTAATTATCATCTAAGTTTAATATATATATATATATATATATATTTGAAATAGTAATAAAAAAGGAAGAATTGAACTGCATCCTTAGCAGGACGATCTTCCTCATATGTTAAAGAGGTGTTCAGAAAATTCCATACAGTATCTGCTAAATAAACATGTTTGGCAGCTTAGCAAATATCATATGATTGCAGCATCCATGATTTGAAGTAAAACGGCATCTTCTTCTGGCAGAGTTCGTTGCTCAGGGCGATGTGCTAACATGGCTCTGGATGTTCTTAGACCCATGGGCATAAGGAAGGGTTGGAGGTGGCTCAGTGCATGGCCCCAGTGCAGAAACTTCCAAACCCAAACAACGAATGGATCAACCAACCACACAAATGTCAGACAATTGTCTCCTTTGAGTTCCTCTTGACAGAATGGAGACCCAGCAGGGATTGCTGGTTAGAAGGTACGTTGACAGACTTTGGAATGAGGAGAATCACCCTTTGATTGGTCCGACGCCATTCGTTGTACAATCGACAGTGGTACCTAAATGACACCTAGGGGTAGGCGAGGGAAAATAAGGGAAGGTTTCAGGTAAGCAGATGCTGATAATCAATCCAAGAAACAAACATGTCATTAAAAACTGCTCCAAACAGCTGGCAGCAAGCAGTACAGTGGGCGAGGACCCTAAGTGAAGCTGCTCTAGCAAGCTGAGTGGTGGGCCACTGGGCACCAAGCCAAGAGCACCCAAGTTAGAGCACATGGGAACAGCTTGCAGAGTGGCCTCCTTCATTCCTCCTGATGTTGGTTAAAATCAGGGTATCAATAGGGGATAAAGCTTCTTCTGAGTTTGGATTTATTTTTGGGATAGTGGTGTTTAGGCGCCAAAGTATCTGTGATGAAGGGGTTGGCTGGAAGCAGTGGGCAGAGTGGGTATAGCGCCAGCCCTTCCCCAGCTGTGGGACTGGACAATGTGCCTTTTTGGTCCTCAGTTTTCTCTCTGTGAAATGCACAACTCAAAGGACCCCAGTCACACCGACTGTGATAGGAAAGACATTTTTCATACTATGCTGGGGCTTCATGTACCCTTCTGCAGGTTAGACATTGCACAACTCGACCCTAGTCACACCGACTGTGATAGGAAAGACATCTTTCATACTGTGTGGTGGGCAAACTGTACTGGGTGCCCTGATGGGTGAGCCCCAGTTGCCTCCAGCCCCAGTATTCTATGGCTCCCAGTGGGGAAGCTTTGGCATGGGCACCAAACTCAGTTCTTCTTGAGCCACAAGGACTGGCGCCCACCTCAGCAAGGCATCAAGTGGCCTGTACGTCAGTGTACTTGCTTCTTTCTCCCTGGCACTAGAAGCATCTTGAGAGCAGGGCTTGTGCTGTTTTCATCTCTGCACACCCTGAACCTGTCACAGTGTCTGGGGTCAAGAAATTGCTTAGTAGTTCGCTGAGTGAAAGAATGAGTGAAGAAACATCCTATGCTTTCTAATTGCAACACTGCTTAAGAGTTAAGCCTCTCTTGTACATGCATAACAGTATGAACAGTAAACCCATGGTTAATTTTGACACAACTGTGACCCCAAAGTGCTTGCTTCTTATGTAAATATACTTGAATGAGATGATTACATATGTCGTTTGTTTTGGAGAAGGCTAGCATAAAGCATTGATGGACTTCCCAGGAAATTCAAAGAGTTTCATCTGTACTTTTGAAAATGTACAAACTGCCTTAAAAAAGGGACAGGATCCAGTTTGAGTGCATTCAGATGACTAGGTTCTTGGAAAGAAGGTGCCCATGAACTTAGGGTGACAAGTTATCCATGTATGGGTTGTTCAGCCCTCTGGAGTGGGTAGATTGTGTTGACCACAGCACAGGTCACACTGGCTGACCCAAAGGTCTGGGGTTAGCATTTGCAGAAGTGAAGGGGAATGCAGGACCTTGATAAGAAAGGGCTTGCTCAAGGTCATTTGCTCTATTTTCTGAGGCTAGAAAGCAAATGCCACAGGCTGAGTGCCAGACAGATTTGGGTATGAAAAATATAAGCTTTTAGACTCACACAGATGTGCTTTTCTCCAAAAGGCCCTGAACATGCCAAAGCGGATCAGGTTTTTTTCTTTTTTTTTTTAAAGCTTGATTTTCTTTCATCTATTCTGTCCTGCTGCTGCTTGGTGCTACTCACAAATGTAAGAGAGGCAGGTTGGAAACCCTGCTGTTCAGGGCCAAGGGCAGGGAAGAGGTAGAACGTAGACAAGTACTAATGAAGAGTTTTGGCAGTACAAGTCTAGAATCTGGAAATATTACAGGAAAGCTGCATTTCAAATCAAGAGTCCTTTCATTCATGATGTTAAAGAGCTTCACATGCTTGGCATTAGAAAGCAGAGAATAAGCTGTGGGTGCAGGTGGGCAGCACCTTCTTCTACAGGGTAGGGAGCAGGCCTTGGGCTCTGGGGCCAGGAACTTGGGGCTTGAATCCCCATCCTCCATTTAGTGGCTCCCTGACTTTGGGAGGGTTGCTTGCTATCTCCAAGTTTCAGTTCCCTCGTTTGTAAAACGTGAATAATGATTTCTGAGATAACGCATAAAAAGCACTTAGCACATGCAGCAGAGGGAATAGTCAGTAATATTGTAATAACTATGTATGGTGTCTTGTGAGTACTAGACTGACCAGAGTGATCACTTTATAAGTTATACAAGGTGGGCAAAAGTAGGTTTACAGTTGTGAGTATGCAAAACACAATTTATTCTTGTATTATTATTTATTAATTATTGTATTATTTTCCATATAAACAACTGTAAACCTACTTTTCCCCTAACCTATATAAATGTCTAATCACTATGCTGTACACCTGAAACTAATAATATTGTATGTCAACTGTAACTGAAGAAAAAATTTATAAAAGCACTTAGCACAGCACCTTACACACAGGTTAATGTCCTTGGCCTGTTATTTTTGATGTACAAAGTATGGAAAAGATGATAATTTTGTGACACTCCTTTTAGATATAGGAAATGGGGCAGGGGAAGAGGTTGGGCTATTTCCTTTACTGACGCTCTCAGTGTGGTGGTGGGTCAGCCTGTATCACCTGGGAGCTTGTTAGAATATCAGAAGTTTGGGCTCTGCCCGGAACTAAGGAACCAGAGCACGCCTCTTAACAAGCTCTCCAGGTGACTGGCATACACATTACACCCTGAGAAGTGCTGCTGCAAGGAATACAGGGAGCCCACAACTTAGTCTCCTGGTACAAAAATCAACTCACCTGTTCAGACAAACAAATGAGATCTTATTATGCATTAATCTATCTTAATTGCTATTAACTACTACAGGTTGCAGGCAAATCCAATTAATAAGAAGAAAGCCTCATATGCAGATAACTCCATATAAGGGAAAGTAAAGGAAGCTGGGCGCGGGGCAGAAGGGACCATGGTGGCAATTGCCCTAGGTAAATGCTGGCTCCCGTCTGTAAGAGCTCCCTCCCCAGAACGGAATAGAATAGGAAAAAAAAGGAGATTTGACTTAGAGAAGTACAAAGGCAGTGAGAGGAAAATAAACATAAACCAAAAGAAGCTATAGCAATAGGAACATTGGGAACTTCGTCCATATAGTTCTGAAACTTCCAGGGTTTTAAGGAGAGAGGAAGAAAGAGCACAGGGCCTCTATTCTACCCCGAGTAGGAGGGGCTTTTTGGAGCGCATTCATTTCTTATCCAAAGGGTGTTTATTCACCTCCAATCATGGGTAAGGTCTGTACATCATATGGATGGCACAAGGAGGGGCCTCCACCTCTTCCCATCACGTAGATGACAGGCTGTCGCTCGATGTTTGCTATAAAGTCACAGTAGGCTTTGGGAAATCTTACGCAATTCAATTCTGCCCCTTCTCTCCGGAGGAGTTCATTGTGTGACAGTGAGGTTATCGATGGGGCCAGAGCTTTGTAAGTTGCATTTTCAGAGACGGGCCCAGCTCTCGGAGCAGGGCTGCGTGGGCGCGTACAGGCGCCCGGAGAAACGCCCAGCGCAGGACCACACTGAACACCCCCGGCTGTACTGCCGCGCGCTGTTGGGGGTGTGTCCAAACCAGTCTCACAGAGAACCTTGTGGGGACAGTATTCTAGTAGAGGTTTTTCCTCTTTATGATGAGAATTTAAGTGATTAGCCCATGCGACTGGGAGTCAGCTAGGGGATTCAGAGCGTTCTTTTCCTTTCCTTCTGTGATGGAACCAAAGTTTCGGTGCTGGGCGCTGGTTGCATCCGTGAGTGACCCAGTGCATGGAAGGGCTTCCCGCGGTCACAGAACGGTGTTGCCTCCATTCTTGCACCTCTATGGACAATTGCTTAATGTGGACTCAGTTCTCAGCTAGCTTTCCTGGTGTCTGTCCATGGACCTCAAACAAACAGCTTGTGACATGAACAGTGATGTCTGGGCGCCCCCTCTCTGAGCTCTCAGAGCGGAGATGGCTGAAGCTTGGCCTCCTGGGTCCCAGATGCTTGTGTTTTCACACAGCAGGTTCTAGAAGGCAGAACTCCCCGAGACTGTGTCAAGGTGAGGCCCTGGCGGCCCTGTGAGCGGGCGAGGAACTCCAAAGGCACTTTTAGGCACACAGCGCAGATACGTGTCCCTTTTCATGGAGCCCTCGAGGCCCTTCCAGGAAGGCTCCTCTGAGGAGCGGGGCTGGGACTGACACAGTGTTTGTTTATCTAAGACATTTTCACAGCATATTCTCCTTAAGGTTGACAGCTTGTTTACAATGGGTTTCTGCTGGAGGGCAGTTTCCAAGTGCTGTCAGTTTCTGAATTATGGCTCTAGCCAGGGCAGCTCAGTACAGCATTTATTGGGGAAGAACTTAGTCTAGACTCAGTAAACCTATTGCTGAGCTGACGCTGCAGCACGGTGTTCACACCGGTCAAAGGGCCAGCTGCTCTGCCTTTCACAGAGGGCTGATGGGTGGAGCGGGCTGGGGGAGCAAGTAAGTCACAGGGAGAAAACCAGGGTGCCTGTGCTGGGTGCTCTATGGTCCCATGTTATCCCATCTAATCCTCACAATAGCCCATGCTCCCAGGGATTATCAATCATTTCCTCCAATTTTTTTTTTTTTTTTTTTTGCCTAAGAGGAAGGATCATCAGAAGGGTTAAATACCCTGTTTAAAGTTACATTCTATTAGGATGCTAAATCTTGGGTTCAAACACAGGGCCTTTGGATTCTAAACACATGCGCTTTTTACTAGGCTGGACTGGCTCCTGGAAACATTTCTGGAATGAAGTATATTATCTCTCTTCTGAAAGAGCCAAATTCGGGTACCCTTCCCACCCAAACCTTCCTTTCACCTAAAATGGGAGGTCAAACAGGGTCATGTCCATTTTTTTCTACATAATTTTTCTTTCTTTTCTTCCTTTCTTCCTCCATATCCCTCCCTGCCTTTCTTCCTTGAAGCAGATGCTTTACAAAGCTGGTTTTCAAAAAGGCCTTCAATTGGTTTGAAAGCTAGTATTCAAGTCTCTATCTTTATTTTAGGAGCTCTTCTAAGAAAAATGGTAGACAAGTAAACCTCTAATCATGGTAAAAAATTATTTTCCAAAGTATTTCCCCCTGCATTCTTTCAGTTAATCTCATAGCACCAGGGGACATTGGCAGGATGGTGTCATTACCATCCCTACTTCACAGGTGGGAACACTGAGGCACAGAGCAGCGAAATGACTTTAGAGGGTGCTATCTAGGCTCTTAAACTTCCTCTTTCTAACTCTTCCCATCACAGTATCCTTGTGAGTTCTAAGCCAGCTTCATTGCTTGATTCATTATGAATTAGGATATACTCTGGAAGCACAGGCTTTTTAAAGGGGCAATAATGGTTTTGTTTGGGAGCTTCACCCGGCTGGGAACAGAATGCCTGTATTAACCAGAGGACTCAGATCATGTCTGAAGCATCAGAACACTCCCTGTTTAGCAAGGCTTAAGTCAGGTCCCCCACTTGCTGTCTGAGCACTCTCACCTGAGGTGGGAGACAAGAGGGAAATGAGCAGGGGGTTGTGGTCAGTGTGGTAGAAGTGACCGCTGGCTGGTGGGCATGAATTGGGAGGTAACATGAGCAATGGAAGCTTCCATATGCTGACGCTGTGCTATGGCATACGGGAACAGTGCACTTTAGACAGGAAATACATATTGAATAACAATGAAACGTGTTCAGATTAGAAACAAGCAGGCACAGAAGAGGAATGCCGGGAAGAGGGGGCCCAGTTTCTGAAAATATTTTAGATAGTGATGTTTTTTCTCTGCAGGTCCCAGAGGGGAGCATGAAGAGATCCAATGCTGCACTTTGTGGGTGCTGCCAACCAGTGCCCGAGCAATCAACTTCCTTCTTAAGTTAAAGGAATGAAAACAGCAGAGATGTTTAGAAGTTCTTCCTCCTATACAGCAGAAACACTTATTGGGAAATGGTTTTTCTTTGGTGGCAGCTTCTCAGCTAGATAAATTAGTGTTTTATGCACAGGAGAGTCAATATTCCAACACACAGAATGATCATCAGGCACCAAGCAGCCCCACGCCAATAAAGACTGTAGGCTGGGATCAGGATGTAAGAAGAAAGTGACCAGCAGGATTCATAGTCTGTGCAGGCAGCAACAGCAGCAGTAGCCACGTGCATCACTCATAATACACTATGATCCCAGCAAAAGTGAGGAACATAAGCAAGAGAAGGAAAACGCCATGCCTTGTAACAGATGGAGCCTAGACTACCAGAGGAGAGAAGTGTCCAGGGCGTGTGTCTTTGACTGATGGGCTCTCAGAAGCTGGGGCTTTTTCTTAACTTGATCTGCTCTTCCCAGTAGCGTGTGTCTGCTCATGCATCACACACACACACACACACACAGACACACTCTCTCTCTCTCTCTCTCTCTCTCTCTCACACATAGTAACAAATCAAATCACACACTCTCGCCAGCCTGAACCAGGAGGTGAGACATGATACAGACGAGCTGTGCCAGCTGTGGGACTGCCAGCGCCAGCTGGCCTGAATCCCTGGGGCTGCGGGCCATACTTACTAGTGTCCAAAAGAGGTAAATAGTGAAGAGTGCGACAGTGAGTGCAATCAGTCCGACGGCTTCGAGCCGACTACTAAAGTGCAGGTGGTCCACGGCGCCCCGCAGGCAGAGCCAGCCTGAGATGGTGGCCAGGGGAGTTATGAATAAGAAGCACACCATGTCTCCAAACAGAGTCCGCTTCTCATGCTGGGGGCCTGGGTTTCTGAGCCACTGCCAAAGAGAAGGAGAGAGAGAAAGATAGGACATGGTTAAACCCCCAGGTGGAGTAGAGTCCCATTACTCTGAAATTGTCTTTATCTAGGAAAAGGCACTTCTGACTTGTTCTGAGATCACAAGGGAGCATTAAGGGCTCATTCCCATGCCTCCACCCCCTGAATAATAGTGATTATGATAATGATATGACAATAGTGATTATGATGATGATGATGATAATAATAATAATAATAATAATAATAATAATAATAATAATGTGTCCCTGCTGCAGATGGCCTGCTGTTTTTGAAAATAGTTCAATGGCTATTATTATAAATCACAATGAGTCTGTGTGGAAGGTGGAGAGGATGTTATTTTCAGAAGGTAATAATTGAGGTGCCAGAAGTGCTCTCATGTGGCCAAAGCCTTGCAGTGTCTTGATCCAGGGAATGTGAGCAGGAAGGGGTTAACTCAGCAGGTCTGGGTTGCTCAGTTCCTGCCCATTCCCAAGGAAGACCTGTTTTCAAGACTGGCTCCTAAGGGAGCTCTGAGTCCTTGTAATATTCTGCCTGAAGAGTGTTTTGTATGCCTTAGGCATTGGGCCACAGGGTACAGTGTAATCAGATAGTTTATGCCAACAATGTGATTTAGGCTGAACACCTATTTTTGCCCCGGGGGCTGGAGTCTGAGTGGCTGAGGTTAGTCATGCAGGCACTGCATGCCTATATGACTGACCCCAACAAACACCATGAACATCAAGGCTCTGGTGAGCTCCCCTGGCTGATAATGCTTTGTGTGTGTTGTCACAATTTGTTGCTGGGAAAATTAAGCACAGAGTAATGTGCGACATTACTGGAAGGGGACACCTGGGAGCTCGTGCAAGGTTTCTCCTAGACTTTGCCCCGTGCACCTTTTCCCTCCACTGATTTTAATTGGCATCCTTTTGCTGTAATAACTTGTAATCACGAATACAATAGCTTTGCTGTGTCCTGTGAGTCTTTCTTGAGAATCATTGAGCCTGAGGGTGGTCTTGGGGACCACCCACATACAGAGACTCACCTGACTCCATCCATGAACTCAGTAACGCCCACTCCCTCATGTTTTAGGACCCTGGACCTCCTACTTAGGACTGTCCCAGAGATTTTAATTATGCTACCATCTTGACTGACCCAACCCAAAAAAGGATTGGGAAAATCTTGTGCTCGTTTAACAGCTATAGCTGAGAATTCCTATGGGACAGGGTTGTTGTCCTCCCACTTGGGAAACTGCTGAGTATTTGCTGAAATGTTTTGCATAATCTATTCTAGAAAAAATCATGCTTACATATTGATGTCAGTGTATATTTCTACAGTGAGGCCTGGTGGCTTCAGATTAGTATTGAAGCATGTCCTCAAACAATTTGACATTTTCATATTGCTATCCCATGTAATAATGAGAGAGGCCATGAAGTCCAGAGAAGGAGTGGGGTCCAACACAGGTAATGGGGTGGGGGTGGGGAGAGACACTGGCAACTCTGTCTTCCATCCCATCCTACCAACAAATGGGGAGGCCTGCAAGTGCTGGGAAGACCCCCAAATTGGGAGCACTATGGGGTGCTGAGCAGATACCCCACATGACCATGGCAATGATTTCCACAAATCCACTGGTGGGAAGCAAAGGACCATGATGGAGAAGACACAGAGGGTGGGGCTGACTGGAGAGAGATTGGGAAGTCATGCTCAAGGGAGGAAGGAAGAGACCGAAGGGCTGCAAAGAGGGCAAGCAAGTTGAGGAAAGGCCGTGTAAGGCCCAGCAAAAGACTCACGGAGTGAGCACAGGAGACAGGAGGTAAAAGGTACAGAAGAAAGTTTTCTGGGAGATGCCCTCCCTTAAACGTTTGCCTGAGGCAAATACGAAATGGCCAGGAATGCCCAATGCAGCAAGCACTCTCCAATACCAACGCACCTTAAAAATGGGCTGAGATGCTGAGAGAAGTCACCTCAGCTCAAAATGGGCCTAAAGAAATATTTAAGAATAGATAATGGGGTGTTGACTTGCCTGTGAACATAAATAATTATAAAAATTTAATATAAATACCAAAATGATCAAGTGCAAATGTGTTGTAATGTTACCTCAGACATCCAGCAGCTTCAAAGGAATTTAAAAAACTCTTATTAATGAACATTTTCTTGCTTAAACACTAGGAAGTGAAGTAGAAACTGGGTATTTTTATCTAAAATTTACAGAGGCTCAGCAAGGTTAACCAATTGCTCCAAGTGATTCAGAGGTCAAACCGAAAAGAGGATCAGGGTCTTGCTTACTTTTCATGTTTTTCTAAAATGAATATGAATTGTTCAGATGTCCTATCAGTAAACACTTGAAAATGAAAGTTGTAAGATATTCAGAAATCCATATTCTTAAACAATTGTGCCCAAATTGCAGCAACCTGACTCCACTTGCAGTCAGACGGTCTCTAGAAGCAGATCTGGAAGCCTGGACTAATTTTCCTGTTGGAACATAGTAGGTTCTCAATAAATGTAACAGATTCTCACAGATGAGCTGACCTCACTGTCTAAGACTTCTTCCAATTTCTTTTGCTTGGGAATTCTGAATAGCTTTTATTAAAACTAATTTACCACTTTACTTAACTATGTGGTCTTTGACATTACCCAATAAAATAACTCAGGTATGGAAGGAGGTAATTATGAATCACTACTTACCTCTGTCTGATGTAAAGTAAATTGGAAAGGCCAATTAGAAATTACTATTGCTTGTTCCCAGTTTTCTTATTTTCTAACTTTTTTTTTTCTTTATTCCTGAAAAATTTCCAGGCCATTTTATATGTACAATATCGCCCAACAGCAAGGTTCCACACTATATATATAAATATATATATATATATATATATATATATATATATATATATATATATATATATATATTTGGCTTAGCTTACTCTTTGTGTTGGCCCTGGCTGGTTTAGCTCAGTGGATTGAGCGTCGGCCTGCGAGCTAAGTGTCGCTGGTTCGATCTTCCAGTCAGGGTACATCAGAGAAGGAAAACTCTGATTCCAAAAAACCTCCGCTGCCTTGCGGCATACCTCTTCAGGGGAAAGGCTAAGGGAGTAAACCCCGACAGAAAATCCGGAGCCGGAGTCCCTAAGGCGGTTTGACGTTGTAGTCAACACCGGCAACTCCTGCGGCGCACCTGAAGCCAAGCTGTATTGACTCCGTCTTTCCCTTGGACCCTTCAGCTGCGAAGAGAGGGGGGGTCTGCTGCATGGGCAACAGCAGACCCTCCATATCACCCTGCCCAGGCTGTGTAGCTTCAGCGTCATCACAAGATGTCGATTCAACACGGGAGGAGACAGATACCATGTCACTCCCGAGTCGGACTGCACAGCCATTCTCGGCGGTGCAGATAAGACTCTTGAGAAGCTACACCATCGTCTCTCGAGACGGACGGCTGCCGACGACGACGACGACGACTCTTTGTGTTGTTTGTTGCTGGGTCTTATCTTGGTATGAAGTTCTTTAAATAGGTACTATTATATTATATTAACATCTGGGACTTCTTCAGAACCCCAAGTGGCATTTATCTCTTAAACAAATGCAGTGCCCTGGAATAAGCCCAGTGGTGATATTTGTTATTGAGAAAAAAAATCACCCTGTGCCATGGTAAGAACCTCTGCTAATGTATCCAAGTAGGCTGATAAAGGATATTTATAAAGGAGAGTTTATGAGAGAATAAAATGTGATTACATCTCAAATTTCCAGCAATAGGGGATGGTTCTAAATAAATTATGGATTTGTCTTAAAATAGAATACCATAGAGTAATTTCAAATGGTAATGTGTGGGGGACAGACAGGCATGGGGAGATGTGGGAAACAGACATGCTTAGTTCAAAAGACTCTGACCACTGTGTGAAGCCCCCCCCCCACCACCACGGGCCCTTAACCAGCAGGTTGTCTTCCAGGCCTGCTCTGAATACCACCCTCGGGGGGATTTTAAAGATAGAATAGAAATACAAAGTGGCTTTTAAGGAAACAGAAACCTGCTCTGTTTTTCTCTAAATAGCCCCAAATTCTTGTCAGTAGCATGTGAAAAACAGAACAACTGAGTAAGAGCAAATGTTTTTGAACTTGTGTAAAATACCTGGGTGCCTCAACTGGTATTGATCTGCATTTCCCTTTGTTATTACTCCCAACCATTTGGGGAAGGGCTGCATGTTTTTATTATGCATTTCCCATATAGAAAGTAGATAAAAACCCTTGCTAATAAAGAAATGAGGGCGATTTTCCTCAGAGAAAACCCCCTCCTTTCTTTCCTCAGATGGTGAGTGTCTGAGTAGTTTCTTCATCCACTCCGAGGGACCCAGAGTCTCTCTCAGTAATGTATACTTTATATTTACTGACATGATATATTGCTGAGCAGGAAAAGGATTCTACTAAACAGAATGTATACTATGATCCTGTGTATGTAATTATATATTTACAGGTAACCCCCGTATAACACGGTTGTTAGATTCCTAACAAATGCTGTGTTATACAAAACAAAGAACTAGTACAAAAAGGGGGGTAAGGTTGAAAAATTTAAAAAAGCATACTATTATATTTTTTAATTAAGAGAAATATCTTTATTAAAGCAATTTTCATCAAAAGTATTATATATTAATATGAATTTAGCAGTGTTTTCTTCATCATCACTAAGCTCCAGTAACCAAATGCGATTTCTTTTTGACAAGACATCCTCATCCTCTGAACTTTCTTCAGCATTATCTTGATTTCTATGCTTTACTTTTTGTAAAAATCTGTTATTTTAGATTGCTTGCTTTTACCGGAGAGATCTTTATAAATTTCATTATATGGTGCTAAGTACTTTTGAAGTTCTCTCTTAAATTTAGTGTTCCTTTCAGTGCAAGGATCTTCATTTAAAAATAGGACTCTAGACACGAGACTTCCAGCCAAGATGGTGGCTGATACTGACATACTCTGTCTCCCTTCACAACTAAGAAGAAATACAGCTACTGAAAAACCAGAAACAACCAGAAGTTCCAGAAAATAAAGCTACATGGAAGTCCAACATATGAAGTTAAAAACAAGTGGCGCTCATCCGGACAGGTAGGTGGGGCGAAGCCGGGGCGGAGAGGTCAAGCTGTGCTGGTGGCAGTGGCGGCAGCAGCAGCAACAGTGGTGGGACGGTGGTAAGCAGACACCTGTATTTAAGGGGAGGTGAGAAGTGCCTGGGGAGCACCCTCGGCTGCAGACCAGACCTGTCAGCTTGTGATTCCAATGCTGGGGAAGGCAGACCCCCATTGCCTTGGACTGAGGCCTGGAAGGGGTGGGGATAGAGGAGGAGGCTCCCGGTCTCTCTGAGGAGAGTGAATGGCAGGAATCCATCTTGGACCCCCACCCCAACAGAAAATGCCACAGCATGGTGAGAAGGATTGCCCAGTTGTGATGAACAAGTGCACGGGGTTCTGCCCCCTATAGCATAGGCGGTGTGACAGCCTCACACAGGAAGCAAAGTTAAATACACAACTGTCAGGATGGCAGAGATCATGATAGAGATCCTGGTGATGCAGCTGACCAGACAGCAAATATCTAATCTAATGAAGAAGCAGATAGAAAACCTTTCTGAGGCATGGTTCAGAGCTTTGGTTATAAGAATGCATACAGACCTAACAGCAGATCTTAAATAAGATGGGGAAGTAATGAAGGCTAGTCCTGCTGAAATGAACAAAAACATATATGAAACTAGTGGTGAGGGAAAGAAAACCAGGGATCAAATTAACAAATCGGAGCACAGGGAAGGAATAAACAGTCAACCAGTGCAGAAAGAGGAAATGAAAAGTGAGGAAAATGAGGAGAGGCTCAGAAACCTTTGGGACAGGTATAAGCGGGCCAACATCCGAATCATAGGGTTGCCAAAAGGTGAAGAAGAAGAACTAGAAATTGAAAAATTAAGTGAAAAAATAATGAAGCAGAACTTCCCTAACTTGGGGAAGGAAACAGACTTACAGGTCCAGGAAGCACAGAGAGTTCTAAAAAAACTGGACCCAGGGAGGACCACACCAGGATACATTATAATAAAAATGTCAAAAATTAAGGATGAAGAGAGAATCTTAAAAGCCGCAAGAGAGAAGAGGACATTACGTACAAAGGTGTCCCAATAAGACTATCAGCTGATTTCTCAAAAGAAACTCTGCAGGCAAGAAGGGACTGGCAAGAAATATTCAAAGTAATGAAAAGCAAAAGCCTACAACCATGATTACTCTATCCAGTGAAGCTGTCATTCAGAATAGGAGGGCAGAGAAAGTGCTTTCAGGACAAAGTAAAACTGAAGGAGTTCATCAGATCCAAACCACTGTTATATGAAATGTTAAAGGGACTTGTTTAGGAGAAAGAAGATCAAAACCATGAACATTGAAGTGAAAACTGTTATCACAACAACCAACAACGGAAGCTCGGGAACTGAAACAAAGGCAAACTAAGTAGGCAACGAGAGTGGGAAAAGAATTATAGGTATGGGGAACATATAGGGGGGAGGTTAGTGGGGAGGGAGAAGGGGGGAAAGGGAGGGAGGTGATACAGGAATTAAGAAGCATAGTAGGAGGGAGTGGAGTAAACAGGAAGATGTTGAGAAGAACCATATGCACAACCAATGGGCATGGACTAAGTGGGGCGGACAACTGGAGGGAGGTGGGTCACTGGGTAGAGGGGAACAAAGGGAAAAGAAATTAGGACAACCGTAACAGCATAATAAATAGAGCATATTTTAAAAAAAAGAAAAAAAAAAAGAAATAAGACTCTGTTTGGCTAAGCCTAGGCCTTTCTTTATGCTTTTTAGAGTAAACTGTTTAACTTCTTCGTTTTCATCAGTGCTATCATCCCCTTAGTTATCTTGGCACATTCCAGATGTCATTTCCACCAAAATTGCTTCATCAGTTTCTTCTTCTACCTGCAATTCTTGGATATCTTCTACAGTCATATTGTGTTAGAGTGAAACCATGTTATAGAAGTACCATGTTATACGGGAGGTTTCCCCAATTCTCTAACCATGTTGGAGTGAAACATGTTATAGAAGTACTGTGTTATATGGGAGATACCTGTATATATACATTGACACTTACATTTTCATAGATGTAGTGGATACACAGAGACACAGACCAGCACACCCAGCAAAACTGTGGGTCTTCCTTGTAGCCACTATGGAAACCAGTATGGAGATGCCTCAAAAAATTAATTAAACATAGAACTATCTTATGACCCAGCAATTCTACTTCTTGTAATTTATCCAAAGAAATTCAGAATACTAATTCAAAAAGCTATATGCATTCCTATGTTCAGTGTAGCATTATTTACAATAGCTAAGATATGGAAGCAAACTAAATGTCCATTAATAGATGAATGGATAAAGAAGAGGTACATATATACAATGGAATACTACTCAGCTATAAAAAATAATGAAATTTTGCCATTTGCAACAACACGGATAGACCTAGAGGATATTATACTAAGTTAAATAAATCAGAAAGAAGGATAAATACCATATGACTGCCCTTATATGTGAAATCTAAACAACAAAACAAACAAACAAAACAGAAACTTACTGATAGAGCAAATTGATGGTTGCCAGATGGAGGAAGTTTGAAAAAGTGGAAGGGATTAATATGTACAAATTGCCAGTTATTAAAAACCATTACAGGGATGTAAAGGGAATTTAAACAATAATACTGTAATAACTATGTATGGGTACTAGACTTACTGGGGTGATCACTTCGTAAGTTATATAAATGTATAATCACTATATTGTACACCCGAGACTAATATAATATTGTATGTCAATGGTGGTTGAAAAATTAAAAATTAAAAAAAGAAACCTGTAACTATTATGAATGGTTTTTAATTTTTATCTTTTTGTATGTATTTTTTGTTTTTCTACAATGAACATGGATTACCTGTATAAATACATATTGTGTATTAGTTGTGTATGAAATATTGAGGGTGAGAGAGAGACAGGTCCAATATCTGGGTGTTTAATCTTAGCTATAGGAAGCCTGTCCAGAATGTATCCAGCCATGTACTATGAAAACAAGACGCTTATTGAAGAAGATACAAGATTAAAGAAACATTGTATATAGGACAATGACACCTCAGTCTCCTTGAAAGTAGACACCTTGCAACCTCACACAGTCCTCCCATTCACCATTAGCTGCTCTGTTGTATTTTCCTGAATCTCATCGACAGTCTGAAATCTCTTCCCTTTCAAAGGTGATTGTAGTTTGGGGAAAAGCCAGAGGTTGGAGGGCATCTATTCTAGGCTGTAGTGGGGCTGAGTCACCTGGGTGATTTGATGTTTTGCTGAAAAACTGCACGAGATGTGATGCATGAGTGGGTGCGTTGTCATGATGAAGCTGCTAATCACCAGTTGCCCATAGCTGTGGCTGTTTTGTTGTATTGCATCTCTCAACTGATGAAGAACACTGAGGTAGTACTCTTTATTAATTACTTGGCTTGGAGTGGTGTACTCGAAATGGACAACACCTTCCCAATCAAAAAACACAGTTAACATGGTCTTGATCTTACTGCAACTTTGCCTCACTTTCTTTGGGTGTGGAGAACCAGGTGACTTGCACTGTGATGACTGGGCCTTTGTTTCCATATCAGAGCCATAGACTCATGATTCATCTCCAGTTATGACCTTCTTGAGGAAGTCTGGTTCATTGGTAGCAGTTTGAATCAAGTAATCAGCAACTACAGTATGACGTTCTTTCTGCTCTGGTAATAGAAGCTGTGGAATGAATTTTGCCATGACATGTTTCATGCCAAGATCCTGCATCAAAACCTTGGACACAGTAGTTTTTGGAATCCCCAGATCAGCTTCTAGTTCTCACACTGTCAGTCGCCGATCATCAGCTTCTAGTTCTCACACTGTCAGTCGCTGATCTTTGTTGATTGCAGCCTGTACATGTTCAACATTCTCAGGTGTTCTGCTTGTTGTAGGCCTTCCAGAATGTGGATCACTTTCAACAGATTTTCAACCATCTTTGAAGCATTTGTTCCACATTTTATTTGCGCTGCACTCATTGCATCATCCCTGAAAGCCTTCTGAATCATCTGAATAGTTTCTGCGGAGGAATGTTTGAGCTTAACGCAAATTTGATGCAGATTCGTTGCTCTACTTGCTCAGTCATTTTGAATGCGATGGCCATACAGTACACATGCTCACTCAATAGTGTCTAATGTCCCCACTGACTAGTACAGTGAAGTTGTCATTGTTCATGGATGTGCATTCCAGTCCATTCTCCTTGGCTGCCAGGCCAAGAATGCACAAACCATTCTCGTTATATTAACAATGGTAGGACTCTTTCCAGACAGACCTCTATTATCATACATTTTGGCCTAATTCATAATTGATAATGTTCGCTCAATTATTGTTCAATTATATTTCTTGTTCATATATGTCACTGACCTGTCTTACCAGTTATACTTATTATACATAAAGCATTATATGCATTCTGTAGCAGTATCTTCTTTTCCCAAACATTTAGTGAAGAGTAGGCCAATGCAGAATGGCAAATTTGTGTGTCCATCTTCCCACCTGACCCAAGGAGAAACCTTATCCTTATATCACTGGCTTCTAGCACATCCAACACTCCATGTTGAATGAATGCCAATACTTAGGATATGCCAAATACTTTTTTATATTCTACATGTAGTAACTGATTTATTCTTCAATAATTTTTAAAGAGGTACCATTATTATTACCACCATTTTGTAGATAGAGAAACCAAGGTCTAAATTAAATATCTTGTAGAAGATTGGCCTTGGCTTTGGTCCATGTATTCTAGCTCCAAAGACTATGCTCCTAATTGCTCTATTATATCATCATTCTTAGTAACAAAAAGTGGTGGAGGGTTGAGGGGGAGGGAGCTGGGGAGTAGGTAGATGAAGAGGAGAGGAGTTGGACTGTACCTTAACTGTTTTATCAGTACAAGAAGAAATATTTACTTATTATGGGTCTCTAGTGTGGAATACCAGTGAATCTGTCCTGCCACTTGTGAAGAGCTTTTGCAACTAAAATATCATTCTTAAAGAACCTTTAGTTTTACCTTGGTCTGCAGCTTACACTTAGCTGTATTTTAAAAGCTGAGGTCAGTTGATTGAGAATATAGACTGGTATGACCTCTTTCACCTGGTGAGCCCACCATACTACTGCCAGGGGATCTCTGGGCAGTCCAGGGAACCCTTCCTATAAAGCATACCATATGACCCAGCAATTCCTCTTTTGGGAATCTATCAGAAAAATTTGAAAACATTTATTCATAAAGGTATCAGTACCTTTATGCTCATTGTAGCATTATTCACAGTGGCCAAGACATGGAAACCACTGAAATTCCTTCAATAAGTGACTGGATAAAGATGTGGTACATATATACAATGGAAGACTACTCAGCCCTAAGAAAAGATGAAATACGGTCATTTTAAAAAACATGGATGGACCTTGAGAATACCATGCTAAGTGAAATAAGTCAGTCAGAAAAAGTTAAGAATCATATGGTTTCATTCATACGTGAGATATAAAACTGAAACAAACAAACAAAACAAAACAAAATTTATAGACACAGACAACAGTATGGTGGGTATCAGATGTAAAGAGGGTTAAAGGGTGGGGGCAGAAGAGGGTAAAGGGGGTCAGATATATGGCGATGGAAGGAGACTTGACTTTGGGTGGTGAATACACAGTGCAATATATGATGATGTATTATAGAATTGTACACTTGAATCCTATATAATTTTATTAGCCAATGTCATCCCCATAAATTCAATACAATTTTTAAAAATTGTAAAAAAAAAAAAAAACATAAGCAGGCAGAGATGCTGTTGAGCGCTCTGGCAGTGGGCTGCCTATTTTTCTGTGGCGATCTCATTCCAATCACTAACTTGTTCTTGAACCATGAGATTGATCTACTCTTGGAAATAGGTACAAACACCAACCAACCAACTGACTAAACAAAACAGAAACCCGCAGTGATCAGCACCATAGGGCTTGTGACAAGAGGGTATTAGAACCCATTGTGCTGCCAATGACACAGCATCATTCACTGACTGTAAATGTGCATCCGAGCCAGGCATTAGCGATTATTTTCAAGGTGGGTCAACTGTGGGTTTGGATATAATTACAGTGTCAATTTGTTAAATCCCTTATTGGTGGGAGGGGTGAAGGGGGTGCATTGCTCGAGGACTTTAGATTCTGTCTCCCAGGCTCTGAGTTAATCTGCTTAAATCCCCAAGGTAGGCAGGACATTGTGCAGGTCAGTGTGTACTAGAACAAGATTACACTCGGGAGGCTACTAGCTCTGATTGATTACAACCTTCCCCATGAATCTCCTTAATAAGAAACCATCATGAGAATGAAAGAAACTGATAGAAGGGATAACGACTGATAGAACTATAGCAGATTCATGGAGCTGGGGAAAAGGAGGGCACGGTCTCACAGTGTTTACGCACTTGGGTTTATCTGCCTGAGTGCCTTCTGTTAGTCTGACACTTGGTAGGGTTATTAACCAAGTGCTTCCCTTTCTTGGGTTGGGTCTTATTTTCAAAGCCCAATACAAGCAACACTAAATTGTCTTGCTTGCTTGGGGAGCCTCAACGTGAAAGGGGCAGCGTGATGATCAGAAGATATGCGACAGGTCCTATGTATGATTTAAAAGTGAAGATGAAATCTAAAAACCATGCATTTCAGTTAACTTGAAGCACACCAGAAAAACAAAAACAAACTTCTACCAGAGTATTATATCCCTGAACTCCACAGACTACCAATGAATTTCCAGGACAGCTGAAGTCACACAGAAGGAAATTCTGACTCCAGGGAAGCCAAGAAGAGGCATGCTCCAGACAGCCATCAAAACCGGGTTTGAAGTGTTGTACCTCAAATGAAAACTTAACAGAGCATTTGCTTGTAACCTTAAAATGTCCATCGTCAGCTTTGGCCTGTCTCCAAGGCTCCAGATGTGCATACTCAACAGCCCACTCAACATCTCCCCGGAGATGACTAACAGACAATGCAAACTTAAATCTGTCCAAAACAGAACTCTTGATTTAGCACTTACCCCACAACCCCTTTTTCCTCCAAGTCTCCTCCATATCAGTAAATGACAACACCATCCACCCAGTCTCTCAGTCATCCTGTTTCCTTTCTGTGTCTGCCCCACACATCTAGCCCTTCAGTATGTCCTATTGGCACTCCCTTCAACATGTATCTGGAACCTGGGCACTCCTTTCCATCCCTGAACCAGCAATATCTCCAGCTTCCACTCGGGCCACCCTATAGTCTAGTTCCAAAACAACCGTCAGAGCGACCTGGTAAAAATAGAAATCAGATCATGCTACTCCTTCGCTTAAAACTTTCCAATGGTTAGGATAAAGGCCAAACTTTACCTGGGACTGCGAGAAGACTTGCCCTCATTCCTGCCTCTCTCTCTGACCACTTCTCCTACTACCTCTTACCCTTTATTTGCCCGCATTCTTGAACAGCTTGGTTCCTTCTCATCATTTAGGTCTCAGCTTAAATGGTGCGTTCTCATTGAGAACACTCCTTTCACCTGAAAACATTACCTGGCTATATATTTTACAGAGTCCATGACAGTCTCTGAAATGATGCTATTCATTTATTTGTCTGTTTATTTATTTATTTGCTCCCACTCTAGTGAGAGTTTCATGATGGCAGTTCATTCTTGTATGCCTCAATCCAAGAACAGAGCTGGAACAGTTATGTAATGAAAATGAATGAATAAACATCTGAGGTGCTGGTGGCCCTGACCAGAAATGATCTTACAATATTAGTTAGAAGAATTAAATCAATTGGTAAAGAAAAATTTTATTGGTGTGTAAATATCACATTGTCAAGTTCACTGCTTTTAGCCTTCTAGACCAGAGATAGCATTCCTTATGCATTGCTCTTTTTACATTTCCAAGAGAACTAACTATACATTGTTTTGTTCCTACAAGGTGAAAAGCCTGTTGTTTTTGTTCAAGCTTATTTTCTCCCAAGATGTAAATAGCCACAGAATACCATCTATTTTTCCATAGGTCATGAAATAGCATGAGAAATTGAATAAATTATTCAAGGTCCTTTATACTGTTTTAGCCACAATTACTATCTTTTTTTTTTCCTCTAGAGGAAAACTAGCCTGAAACATATGAGAAAATAACAATACCAAACATCTATTTAAAAATTACACAACTCTAGTTCAACCAAAAGTATGTACTTGAGTGCCCATTATGTGCTAAATATTTTTACTAAATTTAATAACACCAGCTGGTGTTATTATTGCCATCTTGAATTAGGATATTAGGCATCAGTGAGGTTAAGTTACTTGTTCAACAATACAAGGTGGAGGAGCCAGTATCTGATATCTTCAGCCTACTATTCTTTCAGATCTTTCCTTCCACTTGCTTTAGCATTATATAAACCTTGATCCTGATTTCTGTTTGCTCCTACAGTGGATAAGACTGGAGAAGGAGCATGGTGCAGGAGATGAAAACGTGGTCTTGGAAGCAGGAGACGAAATACTGCTTCCAGTTACTCACTGCCTTGGTTCCCCCAAATGCTGTGTGACCTTTTTCATTTCTTTCACCTCTTTTGGGGAGTAAAAAAAATGGGCACTTTCCTAAAAAAGTGAGGAAGGTGCAGCTTTAGGGGAATCAAGGACCCTCTCTAGCTGTTGTAAGTTCCTACTTTCGTTCAAAAAAACCAGGTTCAGCTGAAGAGTGTATGTATCAGCCGTCAACTCTCTTCTGAGCTCCAGGCTCATCCATCTTGCTGCTTACTAGATACTTCCCCATTTGTGCAATGAACATCTCAAACTTTACAAGGTCCGTGATGCAAGACTGGATTCACCTCTGCCACCCCAACTATCCCACAAACTGACTTCTCCCCCGGCTGTCGCACACCTGTATGTGGCAACACCAATACCTAGAGGCTCTTGTGAACAACCTCAGTGCCATCCTTATTCCCCCTCTCCTCATCCCCCTGGGCTCTCTATCCAGTCTATCAGCAGGCCCTGCTACTTCTTCTGGAATACATCCTGAACATGTTTACATATCTCTCTCTAGTGCCACTACTTTTTTCCCAGGCCTCTCTCATCTTCCATCTGAGCCAGGCAATAGGCACCTCACTCCTCTATTCCTGTTATCCTAGAATCCAGTAGCTATAAAGCAGCAAGATCACATCATTTCTCTTGTTTAAAATTCCTCAATGTCTCTGCATCACATTTAGTGCAACGCAGCGATTGTCAACCTTTTTCATCTCATGGCATCCATATGCTCATTACTAAAATTCTGCAGTGCACCGGTTGAAAATCGCCAGTCTAACGCCTTGCCATGGTCCACACAGCACTGCGGGATGTAGCCCAGGTGTTTGTACCCTGGCACCATAGACCCCCAAGGGTGCCGAGGATAGAATTTGTGAGATCTGTAATTTTTGGATGGGGGAGAAAAATGACATCTTTATACTTACCATCTCTAACTGAAATTCAGCATTTCATTGAGTTATGCAGAAAAGCTCAGGAGTGTGTGTAGTACCTGTGATGTTGTCACCAAAAGCAAGCACATATTCCAGGTCACAACAACCACTGTAAATATCTTGACGAAACTACTACTTCATAGTTATCAGATCTGCCACAAAATGTGTTACAGAAGTACTGACATTTTATATCACAACTTTGTCTTTTAAATAGTTTGATAAGACTTCTGGCCAAGATGGAGGCCTCAACAGACACGCTGCATCTCCCTTCACAACTAAAAAGAAATACAACTACGTACTTCAAAACTAGAGATGACCAGAAGTTCCAGAAAATCGAGCTGCATGGAAGTCCAACAAACAAAGATATAAAGAAGAAATACTCATCCAGACAGGTAGGAGGGCCGGAGCTGGGGTAGAGAGGACACGGCGTGGTGGTGGCAGCGGCAGGCTGATGGAAAGCACAGTCACACATTTTAAAAAGTAGGGAGGGACACCTGGGAAGCACTCCCAGGACCAGACAAGACCACAGAGCTCATGGTTCCAGCGCCAGGGAAAATAAAACGTCATTGCTTCTGACTGTGCAGACCAGTGGGGGTTGGGGCGGAGGAAGAAACTGCCAGTCTCTCAGCAGAGTCCACTTGTTTAAAGGGACCCCCCATTGCTAGAACATCCACAGACCCACCCACTCAGGGAATGACAGTCAGGGCAATAGCTAGAGGGGCGCCAGTCCCATATGTAAGTGGAGGAAGTGCCTGGAAAAGGGGTGAGTGCTGAGCAAGTGCATTATTCCCACTCACACCACCTCTCCTCACCACACAGCGCCACAACGTGGTGAAATAGGTCACCCTTACTGATGAATACCTAAGGCTCCGCCCCTTAAACATAACAGGTGCGACAGCTCTAAGACATAGAAGCAAACACAGGAGCCTGTCAAGATGAGGAGACAGAGAAGTATGGCCCAAAAGAGGGAATGGATCAAAGGTTCCAGTGGGAGAACTAAGCAACGAGGAGATAGCCAACCTCACAGATGAGGAGATAGCCAACCTAACAGACATAGAGTTCCAAACTCTGGTGAAAAAGATGCTCACAGGCTTGACAGATATGCTTAAGTAGGGCAAATGCATAAAGGAAGAAGTGAAGGCTATGCTAAATGAAACGAAAAAAAAAAAAAAAAAAAAAAGCCACACAAAACCAATGGCGAAGGGAAGGAAATCAAGGTTCAAATCAATGATTTGGAACATAAGGAAGAAAAAATTAGTTAACCAGTACAGAATTAGGAAACAAGGATTGAAAAAAATGAGGAGAGGCTTAGGAATGGCTGGGACAACTTT
Source organism: Furipterus horrens (assembly GCF_987537825.1). NCBI lineage: Eukaryota > Metazoa > Chordata > Mammalia > Chiroptera > Furipteridae > Furipterus > Furipterus horrens. Next base: position 90,357,804 of record NW_028327175.1, read on the forward strand.
AAACATACCAACATCCAAATCATAGGGGTGCCCGAGGAAGAGGAAGAAATGAAAAGCTTATGTGAAAAAATAATGAGGGAAAATGTCCCAAATTTGGTGAGGGAAATAGACATACAAGTCCAGGAAACACAGAGAGTCCCAAACAAGCTAGACCCAACGAGGATCACACCAAGGCACAACGTAATTAAAATGTCAAAGGTTCAAGATAAAGAGAGAATCTTAAAAGTAGCAAGAGAAAAGCAGAGTTACCTACAAAGGGGTGCCTATGAGACTATCACCTGATTTCTCAAAAGAAACTTTGCAGACAAGAGACTGGCAAGAAGTATTCAATGTGATGAAAAGCAAGGACCTACAACCAAGATTACTCTATCCAGCAAAGCTATCATTTAGAAGGGAAGTGCAGATGAAGTGCTTCCCAGACAAGGTAAAGCTAAAGGAGTTCATCATCACCAAGCCATTATTATATGAAATGTCAAAGGGAGTTAAGAAAAAGAAGATCAAAATTATGAACATTAAAATGACAATAAACTCACAACTATCAACAACTGAATCTAAAAAATAAAACAAAATCCAGCTAAGCAAAGCAGAATAGGGAAAGAATTACAGGTATGGGGATCATTTGGAGGGTTATCAGTTGGGAGGGGGAAGGAGGAGAAATGGGGAAATGGTGCAGGGATTAAAAAGCATAATTGGTAGGTACACAATAGACAGGGGGAAGTTAAGAATAACATAGGAAAGGGTGAAGCCAAAAAACCTTTACGCACAACCCATGGATGTGAACTAAGGGGGGTTGGGATTGCTGGAGGAAAAGGGGGGTACTCAGCAGAGGGGAGCAAAGGGAAAAAAAGTTAGTACTACTGTAACAAAATAATAAAATATACTTTAAAAATAATCAAGAAAAATAAATAAATATTTTGATAGGTGAATTATAATGTAATTGGTTTTCTTTCATTCCTATGTATTTTATCTCCTGTATTTAAAAATATGACACTGAGAAGGGATCCACAGGCTTCAACAGACTGCCAAGGGGTCCATGACAGGGAAGTGGAAGCACCTGGGATCCACCTCCTTTGACCTTTCAAACAATGCTTGTTAGCAGTGTTCTTTCCTGTTTCAGAAATACTGAACTGCCTGCCCCAGAGCCTTTGCAGTGGCTGTTCCTTCTGCCTGGGACTCTTCTTCCAGTGGCAGGTTCCTTCTAATCGGCCGTGTCTCCACCTGAATGTCACCTCTGCAGAGAGGTCTTCACAAACTACCACGCATTCTCTCGCTCCAGTCATTTTTTATCACAACAACTTGTTTCTTTCTTTACAACTTTTACCACTATCAGAAATAATATTTTTATTTATTTATTTATTTATTGAATTTATTGGGGTGACATTGGTTAATAAAATTATATAGGTTTCAGGTGTACAATTCCATCATACATCATTTGTATATTGCATTGTGTGTTCACAACTGCATGTCAAGTCTCCTCTCATCTAATCTTTTAATTCATGTACTTGTTTATTCTGCATCTTTCTCCCTAGCTGGTAAGCTCTATTAGTACACAACCATCTTCTGGCTTGTTCATAGTTCCATTTCCATTTCCTAAAATGTTTAATTGATGCTTAATAAATATTAGCTGAAGAAATATATAAATTCTTCCAAACCAGAGGACTGCTTTGGGTAGAAATCAGATGAGTTTAACTGATATATATATATATATATATATATATATATATATATATACACACGTATGTAAGTCTACTCACCCTGACTTCTGATCAAATACAATAAAGTACTTTTTGCTACAGAGACATGCTCAGCAGTGGCTCTGGCATTCAGAGTCATGATTTGGCTGGAGCATTAGTCATAGTCAAGGACACCTGGGAGGACTTAGGCCAATAAGCCAGTTAATGGGCTATAATGCTCCATAAATACTATATTTGTGTCTGGGACATTATATTTGGCTCTAGCATTATTTAAACACATGCTACACACACTCACACCAATGGTTTGAAAATTTTCAAAGGTAAGATTAGCTGCACAGCAGGATTAAATGGCAAAATAATTTTATATATGCACTTGCAACTGCAGATATAAACAACATGGGAATCATTTCTCTTTAATTATTTTATATCATCACTGTGTAGAAGTGATCACAACCAAATGGAGATTGCTTATCCGAAATATGAGAAGATGCTGCAGAATTAGGTGGCATATGTGATCAATGGAAAGCCAGCATCATAAGAGGAGATAAATAACCGAGAGAATGGAGAGCAAGAAAACAGAAATTTCCAGAAGAAATTGATAAATGTAAGATGCTGTGTCGAAAGTAGATATGATTTACTCTGGGAGGCAACAGAGTAGTACCATGCAGTCATCTATAAACAGGACCCAAGGAGCAGCTCCCAGTCCCCCGAACCCCGTTTCATTTCGGCTCTCATGGGGCCCCGACCCTCCAGCTGGTAAAGTTGCTGGTGTCTAACACACTATCTGCTGGCCTGCTGCTGGAGCCCAGGTTTCTGAAATTTTGAATAATTCCTTCCAGCAGAAGTATGGGATCACAGGGTAAAAGGTGCCAGGACAGTGTACCAAGAAAAAGCCCCAACTGAAACACTAGACAAAAGATGAGACTATGATGAATAACAGGAATAAGGATAATAAATTCTTATTTCGATAACTGGGGATGCTTAAAGAAATAGAGAGAAATCAAATTCAAAACCAGGTCCTCCAAATGGGACTACATTTAAAAATCTGCATCCCTCAGATGTAGTGAGAATGTAAGTATAAAAACTATTCAACCAGAGTGTGGTGGAAGGATTTTGATGAAATGTAAACTAGAGGAGAGAAGAGACACTCTTTCCAGGGCCTTGTACTCCCAAAGTAAGCAAGAATGGGAACCCTGTGAGAAAGGGAAAACTTTCTGCTAGATGGGAGAACTGTGAGAACAGAGGAAATGTGAGATTCACAGTCCTTACAGCTCACTGCCTTGCTGCCAGAGAGAACCCCAAATATTTAGGAGGCCTGGCTGATCTTGCTGACAATTAGACACATCCTAGCAACGAATGGATTTCGAATCTCTTAGGGCTCCACTTGAGGCCATGCCTTAAGTTCACGGGCTGCAGTAGTATTAGGTGATACCTCTTTATTTTTGTTCGACACTTTCCGCCCTCAGATTTCAAAGGGAGCCCGAAAGCATTCAGGCAATTTGGACTGTGCTATGTACTTCGTGCTCATGTTGTCTGAGCTGATCACGATTTTCAAGATTCCAAATATAACCTTCCCTAACCTCCTCACATCTAAAGTCTCCCCTCTTCTGTCCGGGCCAACCCAGCCACCTGTGTGTGGTGCTCCCCAGGGCTTTTTGCATATCTTTCATTAGGTATGGGACCCAGCCTGTCAGAACACCAGGTAAAAATATGCCACAGTGTTCTGTAAGGGGAAGGCAGCATTTTTCCATTTTACTGGCATTACTTCTCTAGAGTATGTTCAATATTGGTGGACCATTTTGCTACAAATCTCATGAAGCTGTCGTCAGGGAAGACATTCTTAAGGGGTAGGGGTAACACTCAAATGACATGGGTCACATGGGCCATGATATAAAGCGCTGATATTTACAGAAAGGCAAGCAGCAGGCAGTTCCTGTCCGTGGGAAAGCTCTGCTCCAACTGGGAGACACACATACATTTTTAGCCTGAGTGATCCTGAGACATGTGCCCCCTATGTGGCCCCAAAGCAGAATCAGGCCAACCATGGAAGAACCTAAGTTAATAACTAGCCCAGTCCTGCATATGTGCAGACGGAATCACTAGCTCTTTCTTCAAGACTCGCAAATTACATCCAGCATTGTGGCACCCACAGAATTATAATATGGCCTCCTTCCAGAGGAGGGAATTTGCACTGAAGTGTTGAAAAGTGTCTCTTACTTTCCATGCTTAAAACATTTTAAGGGAGCAGGAGACATTTTTTGAAAATCTATGTGCTTTGCAATTTATATAACTATTTTTCTAGATTAGGGGTCCTTGACTTAGGGTATAAAGCTTCAGAAAACCTATGACCCTTTTGAAACTGTATTTGAATACTGAATGTTTTTTTCCCTTTCAATGATATGTTTCTTTTAAATCAACATAGTACTTGACATACAACATTGTGTAAATTTAAGGTGTACAATATATTAATTTGATACATTTAATATTGTATGATTGCCATTATAGGGATGTCTAGCACCCCATCACATTACATAATTATGTTCTCTCTTAGCGGCTGGAATAATTAAGTTCTAGTCTCTTAGCAGGTTTGATGATTACAGTATAATACAGTGCTTGCTATTCATTATAATGAGCTCAAGCTTTTCTCAGATTCTCAATCATGCCTGCAGGGGAGAAGCACTGCCCGAGAGCATTTCTATAAAATGTCTTAAGACACTCCTTGGTCCAGTCCAACTTTCTGAGGTTTGATGAATTTAAGAATATGGGCAGTAGAGTCTCATCTTTGGAACAAAGTTTATTGTTCCCACATACAGTGTTCAGCATGCACACAGGGACAGGGGCTAGGCAATAGCTTTTAAGCTTCGACACCCATGTGTGGACAAATTAAATTCCTTAGCACCTGGGTCCTAGTTGTTTCATTTGGAGCAATTCAGGGGCAGCCAGCAGCTAGAGCTCTAGAGAAGAGACCCCTACCAGCATGGCTGGAGGGCTGAGGGGTGTCCTGGCCCACGCAGCGCAGTGTGCTTAGACAGAAGTGTGTCACTAGCTGGCATCACTGGCTTCTCTTACTCTGTCTTTGTTACAAGGTCTCAGCAATTTACAGAACTCTCCCTTCTTTCCTTCCACCTGTCATCTTTGCTTCTGAAATAAGAACTGTTTGTCTAACACCATGCTTAGGGAAGACATGCATTATGTGGTTGTAATCAAACCTGATGCTTTCAGATGGCCTACGTATATCTTCAGTGTGGAAAAGATTAAGAACAAAACAAATTCATCTAAACTTCTGGGCAATCCAGTTGACTTTTAAATGTAAGAATGGAATTCCAAACACTTAACACATTCAACTATATGACAGAAAGTAAACCCATGGATATGGTATTTTGTGAATGCTCTTTTAAATAAAAGAAAAACTTATGTAATGTTTTTAAAAATATGGGCAATAGGATTTGATTGCCTTTTGAGAATGCATCATTTCTCTGCAGACACTGGTTAAAAACAAAAAATTAACCTAGGGCACAAAATGTTTTATTTAAAAAAAACTGCATAGTTGTAGGGCAGCAGAATCAAGAAAGCAACCAAATCAAATTAATTGGATTAAAGGAAGAAAAGGACTCTCACTGAGCAAAGATGGCAGAAATTCAGACAATATTAAAAAATATATAAATGATTTCCATACAATAAAAGAGTAAAAAGAACAGGGTTTCATCGCAAAAACTGTGATAGGGAAAGCCCATTGGCTACTCTGCACCAGTTTCCTCATTTCTAAAATGGAGATGGATCCTGGCTGGTGTGGCTCAGTGGATCGAGTGCTGGCCTGTGAACCACAGGGTCACAGGTTCGATTCCCAGTCAGGGCACATGCCTGGGTTGTGGGCCAGGTCCCCAGTTGGGGGCGAGAGAGAGGCAACCACATATTGATGTTTCTCTCCCTCTCTTTCTTCCACCCTTCCCCTCTCTCTAAAAATAAAATAAAAAAATAAAAATAAAATGGAGATGGTTATATGTACAAATAGCAGAACAGTCAAGTACCTAGAACAGTGACACAGCATAAGGATTTGGTAAATGATAACTAGCAGTAGCAGTATATTAAGGTAAATAGGATGTTAAGAAGGGATCAAAAAATAAACAAAATTATAGCAAGGAAGGTTAAGATACATTTTCTGTAAAATGTGAGACTAGACCTTGCCAACATTATGGTAAGTGAAGGAAGCCAGTCACAAAGGCCCACATACTGTAGGATTCCATTTATAGGAAATGTTCAGAATAGGCAAATCCATACAGATATGAAATAGATTAGTGGTTGCCTAGGGATAAGGCATGGGCGGAGGTGGGGGATGGGAAGATTGCAGAGTGAGGGCTGAAGTGTGTGAGGTTTCATTTTAGGGTGATGAAAATGTTTTAAACTTGACTGTGGTGATGATCACACAACACTGTGAATATGCTAAATGTCACTTAATAATACACTTCAAATGAGTGAACTATGTAGTATATAAATTATCTCAATAAAGTTGTTTTAAAAATCTGAGACTGGAAAATTCCCCTTGGTAAAAATAAATTGAAGTCTCCTGCATGTCCCCCCACCCCCCCAAATCCCTCCATCTTGCATGAGTTCTGGTTTTCAGATACTTCCTTTCGCCTTGCCACGTCTACACCTAATAGGGTTACTTTTCAGATATACGACAAGTATATCTATCAGGTATGTCTTACAAACAGCTAAAAACATGTATATTTTGATGAATTAATGATTTCTGGGTTTCAACATTAAAGTCATAGATTTTAAGTAGATGAGCCAGTATTTAGAAAAATATTAGAGCCATTTTATTACTTCTATCTCTCATGCTTTCCTCCCATCATCTACCAGCTTTAATGCAAGGAGCAGGCCTTTGGAAGCAGGAGGGGTCACATTATTTTCTAAGATGCTGACTGTTCTCCCTTCATCTGTCATTTTTTGCTTTTACCGATTCTTCCCAGATACAAGTCCTTAAATGCCTGTAGATTCTATTTTACAGCTCCTGCTGCTGCTACTTGCCAGCGTTTCTCACGTGCTGTGTTAGCCGTTCCCCTCAGAGCCTTAACAGATTTTGAACCTCACAATTTATTCCAACTTTCTGATTCTAATAGCATTGTTGGAGGTGATAAAATAATGTGTAGAAAAGATTTCATTTTCTTCTTTTAATATGACCTTAATCTTCACAAATAAATCTACACATTTTCAATACGCAGCACACCTAAAAATGAGACTTGGTCTTCAGTATACTAAACTAAAAGCCTCAAAGCAGCTTTTTTCTCTTTCATGGTATATAAGCGCAAACATAGCTTTCCACTCATATACCCATCACAGTGTAAATTTACCCGCTCACTCTGCAATAATGGATTGCAAAGAAATAGTTTTACCTCAGACAACCTCACAGGGCCCCTATCTCTGCAAGAACGAAGGCAGGCAGTGAGGAGGCACAGCACAGAAACGTACACGAGGGGAACATGGAGGAGGAAAGAAAGCGCAACTCCCACAGGGGTCTTTCTTATCTTTTCCCAAGTTTGCGGCCCCTGTCACAAAAGTGCAGCAAAGAACTGAGGCAATTATATAAATAATTCAAGAGAAACACCCATGTTTTCCTTCATGAGTTGTAAAACCAGTTTAAGCGTTCTGAATGACCTAGATGACAGTCTTGAAAGAAGTTAACCGAACAAGAGTGTGTAACCATATTATGAGTGATTAACCTCCACAGCCATTCGTGAAAGGAGGGAGAGGGTTCTTTAACTATACTGAGTTCATCAGGCTCTCTAATAACATCTCTCCCTTAGGAGTAACCTCAGAAAAAATTGGTGGCATAATGACTCAGTAAAACAAAGACTCTAATGCAGAGGAAGAGCAACTGGATAAAAAGAAAAAAAAAGAAAGGGTACATAAAGTCCCTTGGAAACTGAGAAAGACTTTTCTGGCTTCTAACGGGACACTATACTTAAAAGCTTTGTTTCCCAGCTAGACTAGAGTCGGAAGAGGCACCGTGAAGTAATGCCATTCCTCTATCCCAGATTACAATCTGGCACAGCTCAGGGTTTTGCATTTTTTAAATAGACTTTATTTTTTCAGAGTTTAAGGTTCATAGCAAAATTCAATGGAAAGTACATTGTTGCCGTATACCTTCTGTCTCTGCACATGCTTGGCCTCTTTGATGATCAACTGCAGTAGTATGTTTGGTTACAATGGGTGAACCTACTTTTACACAGCATGGTCCCCCAAAGTCCGTAGTTTACATTAGAGTTCACTCTTGGTGTTATACATTCTATGGGTTTGGACAAATGTATAAAGACCATTATAATACTGTACAGGATAGGTTCACTGCCCTAAAAGTCCTCTGTGCTCCACCTATGCACCCCTCCCTTCCTGCTAACAGCTCTGGATTTAATAGAGGAATTCATTCCGTACAGCAAAAATGTTGTGGGTTCAATCCCTGGTCAGGGTTCATACAGGAGGCAACAGATCATTGTTTCTCTCTCAGTTTGTTTGTTTGTTTGTTTGTTTTTCTCTCTCTCTCAAATCAGTAAACATATCCCCTGGTGAAGATTTTTTAAAAAAGAAGGAAATCAGTGCTATAATCCACATTTTTTTCATTCGCCCCTTTCTGAACTACACATCTAGTCCCTAAAAAAGGTTTGCTATTAGTAAAGTAGTCGTCAGTTCTGTGTGTGCTTGCACATGTGTGTGTCAATGAACAAGTGAAAGAAAGTACTTCTGAGCCAGGAAAGAAGAAGTCAGGTGTGATAGACAGAACACGGACTATGGAGTCAGAGACCTGAATTCTGTCTTCTCCACTTACTAGGACTGTGGCTGGAAGTACTCAAGATCTTTCAAGAGTGACTAAACATCTCAGAGTCTCAGCTTCCTTATCTACAAAATGGAATCCTACCCATTATAGGGATACCCAAGACACTGAAATAAGATGGCTCTAGTGGGTGTATAGCATAGACAGTAATATTTTCCTTTTGCTTAGGAAGGTAAATAACGTACAAAGGAAAAACTTTGAGATCTGAGCATCTTAAGGATAAAAACAGAGGGACTCAAAGTGAAAATAATGCCACTGGATTGAATTGTCATGTCCAAAGCTGTGCCTCTTCTAGAGAATGACGTCCTTAGCACAAAGGGGCACTGCAGGGTGTGACTTAGTGAGTAAACGACCACTGATCTCCCACTGTCTAACTGAAGCGACTTCTCCACTTTGCTCATTCTAATACAATTGTCCATTAGGCAGCATTTCATCATAATCTTGTGCTTATCACAATATTTCACACCATTATATGTTTAAAAACGTGTATTCCTTCTTTGGAATTAAGTGTCAGTTGTTGACACAAAACTGAAGAGGCAAGAGGAAGGCTGGCAGAAGCCCTCAGAGGGGAGTTTGGTGCATGTTCTATAACTGAATCTGAAATCTGCACCAGGGCATCTGCAATTAATGTCTCCCTTCAGTTCATTATGGTACTTTGGACCTACACAGGGCCATTCCTGGAAGCTCACTGCTTTGTGACTTCAGCAAGACGGAGAAAGATGTTCAGCAACTGTAGTCATTCAGCGACATTTCACTGCTCCTCTATCCGAGGCCCCTGTACAAAGCTCTCTGGCCAACAGCCCAGGAATACCCTCATCTTCACCCCCACCACCAAACGCCCATGTAGTGATTTCTAAGTGCCTGCCGTTCAAAGCAGTGGAACCCTTGGTGGCCAACACTAATTGTGCTTTGTTCTTATATTTGGAATTAGTCCGAAGAGTCTGGAATCTTTCAGGATTATCTCTGTCTCATTTTGTTTACTTCCTCTTATCCTTGGTCCAGATGTGCTCAAGAAAAACATGGTGAATATTCACCTATATTTGAGACCACCTGAGGAGAATTTAGTAAAGACTATAGACATTTCTCTCTGTGGCTCTAAGGTGCTGGTCCTTTGAAAGGTTATGTTGCTCACAAAATGCTAACATTTGTTAATTCTAGGTGGTGGATACACACCTGTTTGCTATATTATTCTTTATCCTCCTTTGTGTTTTTTATTTTTATTTATTTATTTAAAGTTTTTATTTATTTATTTTCAGAGATGGGGAGGGAGGGAGAAAGAGAGGGAGAGAAACATTGAGGTGTGAGAGAAACATTGATTGGTTGCCTCTAGCACGCCCCCAGGTGTGGACCTGGCCCAAAACCCAGAAATGTGCCCTGACTGGAATCGAACCAGTGACCTTTTGGTTTGCAGGTTGGCACTTAATCCCCTGAGCCACACCAGCCAGGCAGGGCTCCTCTGTACTTTTTAAAAGCAGAATAATTAACATAAAAAAAGTTGTGTGAAACAATTCTTGGAGTTTAGCATCGATGTGTCTCTGTTCCTCAGATATGAAGAGGTAAGAGCAGCTACTAGTATTAAAAAAGGTCCTCTTGAGAACATGAATTCTAATTTGTATTTCAAGTTCACTGCAAGTACCAATAAAATAATAGAATCTGGTTGTGTAATTCTTCCTAGTCATGGACAGGATTTTCTCTCTGAAGTAATTCTTTACCATCAGTGGATGGGCTAAAAACACAGGAACCCAGCATTTAGCTCACTTCCATCTGCACGGCCATGTGAACACTTTGGCTGGCTTGCTTTTTTAATGAAGTGATTTTTAATGAAGCAAGCTGTGAATTTAATAGATACCTTAGAACAGCTTAGTTGTAACTAAGCTTTAAGTAACAAAGCAACTGCCAAATCAGCTACCTAAACCAAGAGAAACATTCAAGCCTGAATAGCTACAGGATCAAGGGTTGCTGGACCTCGGTCATCAGGCCTGTCATCTCAACAGCTGGCACAAAGGATGGTGACACAGTCCGTTTGGAGGCTGGTGGCCTGCCTGCTCAGCAACCTTAGCAGAGGTCACAGAAGCGCTTGGCCAACACTAAGGCACACTGCAAGTGCAAGATATTCGAACTGCTGTTACTCTCACCACATGTCTCTTAGTGATTCCTTCACCTTGTGATTGTGAACCAGTCCTTTCAGCTCACTCATTACATGGGGACAACAGGAAGGAGGTCATTAGCTTCAGTCTTTACTACCCTGAGAGAAAGATCTGTTGACAGAAGGCAATGCACATAGTATTAGAGAACTCTTTTAAGGTATTAGAGAAATCACCCAATTCTAGAATCTCAACTGTAAATAGTAGACAGGTAATGGCAGTGGGTGAAGAGGGCTGGGTGGATGGAACCAAAAGGCAAGGCCTGGAGAAACTGGAGAGTACAAGTCCCACTTAAAGGCATTCAAATTCTTAAAAAATAGTTAATTAAATACAGCACACCTGTGTGTAAGAAAAAGGTCACCAGTTTGTGAGGTCTGTTTTATTTCACTGGTGAGGAAGCTGATACATAAAGAAATGACTTGTTCAGGTTCTCACTGCGGGTCATGGTGGGCCCAGGCCAGGAATCCGAGGCTCCCTGCGGCCAGTCCCGTGTTCTTTGTAGAACAGTCCCAGAACAGCAGCCCCAGTCATGATGTGAAGCCTGGCTTGGGAAGGTCACTGGCCAGGGATTCACTCAGTGGGAGGACCTTTGTTCTGTTGCCCATGAAATAGATACAAGCCCCTCACAATCCCCTTCTGGTACTTGACATTTCCTTTGTCCTTCATGCTACAGCTCCTTACTTTGCTTTGTTGAGGCCTTGGCCTTGCCTGGACTGGGTGGCAAGGTGGCCTCGGGTAGTTGGAGTTGGAAAGGTGGGGCCTAATAAGCCTGGGTGGTAGAACAGGAAGAACCTGTGCCTGCCCACCCGCCCTCGAGTCACGTCACCACAGCTTGTGGAGCACAGGAGTTTGGGAAGTGGGAACTCCCAATGGATTCAACTAAATCCCTCCCGCATTCTACTTCCTGATGCTGGGGCCTGGCCTTCTCTTCCACTTGGTCCCTCCAAACACAACACAGAGTTGAGAGAGAGGCCTGAATGCAGGGCTAGGTGATCCTCTTAGTTTTTGTCATGGAGGGATACTGCCCTAACCTCACCACCATAAACTAGTTTCTTCATCTACCAAATGGGTAATAGGAACCCCTCGCCCCGCCCCAGACTGTCATGAAGTGTTTGCTTGTACAGTGCTTGGATTCCTAAAAGCTTGACAAATACCAGCTGGGCCAGAATTGTCCCCATCTGGCCTGATTCGCCCCACCCCAGCCACACTTCTCTAACTCAGGCCAGCTTTTCCCGGCCAAGCCCTGCACGTACATATTCTCCTCACTGGTTACAGTGCATACGGGGCTCCTCCCACCTGCCATTCCTTAAAACCAGAGTGAGGGCTGATGACTAGGTAGAGAAAGGATCGGTAAGAATCACTACATTCCTCTTTCCAACTTGGGCCCGGCATAATGGCTCCTGCAAAGAAGGGTGGTGAGAAGAAGAAGGGCCGTTCTGCCATCAACGAGGTAATGACCAGAGAGTACACCATCAACATCCACAAGCGCATCCATGGAGTAGGTTTCAAGAAGTGTGCGCCTCGGGCACTCAAAGAGATCTGGAAATTTGCTGTGAAGGAGATGGGAACTCCAGATGTGCGTATTGACACCAGGCCCAACAAAGCTGTCTGGGCCAAAGGAATAAGGAATGTCCCGTACCGTATCCGGGTGCGGTTGTCCAGAAAACGTAATGAGGGTGAAGATTCACCAAACAAGCTCTATACGTTGGTCACCTACGTACCTGTTACCACTTTCAAAAATCTACGAACAGTTAATGTGGATGAGAACTAACCGCTGATTGTCAAATAAAGTTATAAAACTGCAAAAAAAAAAAAAAAATCACTACACTCGCTGTGTTGATCAGAGAAGTGTTGCTAGTTTGTATTATATAAAAGCCCTTGTCCAACCACGTCTTTCTTAAACTGTAAGAGCAAGGGGTCCATTTTTTGACTTACAACCATAGGCCAAGAATAAGATATATGGCTTGTAATTGGGGGAGGGGAGATTCTCCATCCATTTATTTAATGAACAGGCGCTTCTTGATCGCCTATCACACGCTGTGATTATGGTCTAGCTGCCTTGCTCACTGGGCTGCGCTCAGGAGTTAGAATGAAGAGGAGAGCTTGCCTTCCTTCCTGCACGCGATGGAATGATAGGTGGCCCTCACACCCGGGAAGCTCCTCGAGTCAGTTCATGTCCCCAATGGTGTCATCCCCTAATTACCCCAATTGTACAAAGGCTTCCTGATAAAAATGAATACTCTGAAACTAAAAGCTTGTATATTTACTTAAGTGAATATATTAAAACAAAAGCAAGCCCGCCACACTAAGAGGTGAGCAATGTCCCATTTAAGTCTGATACATACATGTTAGGAGAGTTTAAGTGAAGTCTTAAACCTTTAAGTAGCAAGTCCAAGGTACAAACTGGTTTCTCCACAGCAGGGCCACTCTGCTCCCTGCTGTGTCGCTGGAGATCACACTGAATGCAGGGCACACTTTAGGACCATTTTCCTCCAGTGACTTACAAATAAATCATAAATAAAACGTTTGAAAAAAATCCCTAATCCTCATCTCCCTAGCTTTACATCCTATTATTCTGAGTAGCTGACATGTGTGAAAACACTCTCAATTTCAATTCAGCTAAACCTCTGATTCACAAGGAACAGCTTTTACATTGTTCATACAATTCTTATTGGTTAGCTGGGTTTGTGTAAAGGAAATAGAAGCACGAAAGCCTAATCACTCTGTGAAAAATCACCATGTCTCCCTGACTGGAGGAGGAGCAGATCCTGGGGAGCCTTGCCTGAAGGTTTCCACCATTTCTTGGCTGTTCCATTTTAATCACGACATGTGGAGCTGATCTATTACTTCATGAATTTCCCGAGCAAGGCTGGGTGTTACTGATACATGTCTTAGGAAAACCAGCAGATACTCCTATCACCAGAAACTGATGTCACAATAGTAAGATGCACTTCCTTGGCAAACTGCCCAATCAGATGTGCACTCCTTGCCTGCAGGATTGAGTCAAAGAGCACAGTTTTGGAGAACAAGTCATGGTATTTTTATTGGTTTGCTCTATTTTGTCCTTATAAAAGAAATGGTATCAAAGTTCAACTTAAAGGGAAATGTGGAAAACTAAAAATGAGCAGGAAGGTGACCATAAAACTACCGAGGCTGGTCATTCAGGGAATCCTTTTCTGGTCAGTGGATGTCTGTGGACTGCATTCTACCAGGTCATTATGCTTGGGGCTAATTCATCTCACAAACTGCCACATCATCAACAAAAAATATGTAGCCTTCATGAGAGAAGTGTAAGCTGTGTAGGTAGGAAACACATGTGTGTTATATCTGCTCTTCCTTCTTGCTATGTGCCGTCTGAATGCTTTCCTTTCGAGCTTTACCTGATTGGGCACAGACCTTATGAAGTTTATATAAGCTGGACTGTAGAGGAAATTTACCCACAGCTGAATAAACCAGATGATCGCGATGTAGCTCTTGGGTTGAAACTAGCTCTTGTTATACTGGCTTACTTAGCAACAAGAAAATATTTAGGGTATAAAATTGACAATGAATTTACCACGAGACTAAAAGACATAATTTGGCCACGTAGGGAAGCAGGTAACTAGACATACACACGCACAAACACAGTCAACTTATTACTGAGGTATAAACTACATACCATACAGTGTATCATTTTAAGTACAGAGTGCAGTTTTTCTTTTTTTTTTTTTTGCACAAGAACTTTCTAGCATTGGACCTTTAGCCTTATATAGCCTCGTACATAGAGACCAAAAATAATATGGAGCACTCCTAGCTCAGCTTCCTTCATACAGAATTCCTAGCTCAGAGAAACCGCACTATCTCACCCAGGTGGTCAGTGGTAAAGTGGGGAGGGGATGCTCAGTTTGGAGGTGCTAATAAAAATCAGCACATTGATTGGTCATTATGAACAGGAACTCACCCTTTTGTTAGGAGTGGGTAGAAAGAGGTTATGCAGAAGCCCATGTGTTCCAGCTCTGGGTTCCTGACCTGTTAAAAATGAGCATTTACTGCTGGCTGCAGAGGGTGAGGGAAAGGAAGTGAAGGAGAAGTGTCTTCAGAACAGTGTTGCTAAGGAGGGTAAAGACCTGTGTTGAATGAAGGATTGAGTTTACTGAAGAGTGGGAGTCTAAGGTGTTAAAAGTAATTCTGACCAATGTTAACGTCTGGGTGCTGACAAATAAAACTTATAAATGACTTTTTCGACTGCTTCCTCTATCAACAGGAGCTATTACTACCGCATTGATTTTGAAATAAAATATTCTGGAATTTTTTTGCTTTAATGAGAAGGCAGATCCAACTGGTAAATAAAGTAATTAAAAGAGTGAAAATGACAAACAAACTTACAACACCTATAATATGTAACCCAAATTGGCAGGTTTTGATGATTTACTAAAAAGATTCCTGTTTATCAGGAGGTAAATGCATTGAGAAGCAATGCTCACTATAAATAAACCCTCCCTTTGGTGAGGGGAGGAGTCGATTAGTAATGTCATCTGTTTAAAAATCTCCCTGCACCTGGTTCTCATTTGTCCTCTGGCTGAGAAACCAAAGACAACCTCTTTATTGCTTGTGGTCAAACAGCAAGTTCATTCCGCCACGGGATGATCAAACGACCAGCCTCCCCCAGCTTCGGAAGGTTTGCCTTTCACTTTCAACTTGTTCAATCATCATTAACTCTGAAAAATGTCACATTCCATTTGTGCAATGAAAATTTCACCACCAGAGACTGTTTGGGTGAAGCTTTTGCAGGCAAAGCCCTAAATTGTGCAGAGCACCTCACACATTCTCAGGGTCATTTGCCTTGTTTCCTTGTTTAATGACAGTTGCCTAAGACATTGGAGTCTGTCTGTGGCCTGACAGGCAACTCTGAAGAAACATCTGGGCATGGGTACATTTCCTTCTCTGAGAGTCAACGGGTTCACTGGGTGATATGACACGGGTATTATCTGAGAAAAACTAAGGTATGTGCACATGTGTGTACATACACACCCACACTCCTTTGTTTTATATTATCCACACATACACTGGGATTTTTGCCAAGCAAAAGTAAAAGTCTTCTTTATTAGGGAGATACTAATAAAGAAGACCCTTGGATGCAGCCCATTTAAAACAGGGTTTTCTTACTCTGGGAAGCCAGTTTCCCTGGGGAAGTTGCTGTATCAGTTTGGGGAAGTTCCAAAAAGTTTCTTTTTAACTGTTGCCATTGGGCTTGAGAAATCTTCATCTCCTTTGTTTATTATTTAATTATATTTCCCCCTCTGCAAGAAGTTCTGACATGTAAATCCCAGTGAATGTGGCAGAGGGCCAAATCTCTGATGGGCACTCTATAAATATGAATCTCTGAAACTAGCTGTCAAGCAGCAAGATGGCTAAATTAAGAGGTCACTTGATCCAGAGTCTTAAAAAAAGCATAGAGTTTATTGGGGCAAGTCAAATAAATTTGTGCCATTTGGCAAGTAAGTCATAGCTAAAACAGGCCTCAGTTATAGGTCCTGATTAAAATTTCAAGGTCAAATCCAAGAAAATATATATATACAGAGCTCTCTAGAGTCTTAAGTGCTGAGGCGCTAACACACTATTTTAAATAGTCTTCCAGAAGGGCTTCATGATTTCCAGCTTTAGTTTAATGCCAAAGTTTCACTGGGTCAGCTGCTGAAATAAGGAGGATGTTACCAGCAGGTCTGGGTTACGGCACAATCTTCTGGATCTCTTTCATAATGTATAAGAATATTTATTATCGCCAAGATACAATTTTTAATTGACTAGTAGAAATTGAGGGTAGAAGAGAGGGCAAAAAATAGACTAATGATTCAAGACCAGACTCTTGGTCTAAAGAAGAATCATGTAGCTCCTAAAACATAAAAGGGAATGTCCTGCCATTTTAATGGCTGGTTGACAACACCACATTTTAAGAAAAGAGATTCTAATATTAGGTTATTAGCTAACAAAAAAACCTGTGCATAACTTCCTAAGAGAGGCTTTTCTTTATACTGAAACACTTGTATATGTACCCAGTATTCTTCTAAGTGGTTTATAAACATTAACTCATTTAACCCTCATAGTACTTCCAAGAGGTGAAATAACCTAGCTAAGGTCACAGAACTATTCAAACCACTATGCAGCTGTATTTTTTCATAAGACCTCTCAGAATACGCCCATTGATCTGCTGCTTCAAGGTGGGCATATGGGGTGGAAAGAGAAAAGTGATCTGCTTGCTCTGCTCCAACAAGATAGAAAAACAGAGATCAAGTCTCTAACCCTCCCCTTCTCTTCACACTGATTTCTTCCCCTGTGTCCACCTCGTGGAGGTCAGCTTTCTACTGCTGCTCCTGCATAAGCTAGTGAGCTTGCTTTGTGTCACACATGCACACACACGTGTGTGTGGGTGCACACACAAACTCTCACACCCATACTCTCACACAGAGCTATTACCGTGCTTCAGTGAAGCTGCACGGGGTTTGTGATCTGGTCGTAAAAGCAGACATCATTTGCTCATTAGAGCTAAGTTTTCAGGACATGCCCCAATTACTGACCTCCACTAACGGCCTGGGTTTGCGCTCGACTGCAAACCTGAAGTGGCAGAGCTCACAGTAGCTGGTGTTTGAAGACGACAGCCAGTGCTCCAGGCAGCTCCGATGAATTGTCCCCAAGGTCCCCGTACATTCACATGGAGAGAGCAAGTCCTCTTGGCTGCTGCCCTCATGGCAGATCCTGCACATTGGCCGGTCATTGAAGGGGCTGCAAGAGAAGGAGGGGCACCTGCTGGTCACTGGGCTAGAAACCACTGCCATGCAGAAGGTTCTCTGGCTCGGTGTCCTTCCGACCCTCCCCAGTAGCAGCTGCTCAGAACAGACGCCTGCTTTAAAACCCTAGATCTACACTTGTACTTGGCAGTGGGAGCCAGTGCCATGGTCCTTGCACATCTACTTTTGCCAATACAAAGACATAGGGACTGGCCCACGGCCAAAAGTGAGTGAAAACAAGCACCATGTTATTTTTGCCTTGGGTACAGACGTAATTCAGGCAACCTACCAACTAAAAAATTAAAACCATTCCTTGCCATTAAGAACAGAAATTGTTTTGAAATGGCACTGATTGTACTTTCTAGACAAATTGTGTTTTTTGAACCTGCCCAGGACACTTTTCAATATCCAGAGGTTTCTCTCATTTCTCCTTTCAGTAGGGTGGGAAATGAAAAGAGGGAAGTTAACTGGCTGCCAACCTTGAAGCCGCCACATGGAATTGCCGTCTGAGCCACAGCAGAACGCTGAGTAGCAGGTGGGTCCTTTGAACTTTCTAGGATGCTCTCTGGGATGCTAAGGACACTAAGCTGAAAGCGAGTAATGAGTTTGTTTTATCAAGGTGCCTTCCATCTACAGCTCTGCACGTTTCATGAAGGCACTCTGTATAGCAGGTCAGGGTCTGGAGTCCAGCTGCCTGGGCTCAAACACCAGCTCTGCTGCTTACCAGCTGGCTAGCTTTGGACAAGTAACACCATCTCTCTATCCTTTAGTTTCCTCATCTCTAAAATGGGCACAAAGAATGGTGTCTTCCTCATACGGTGATGGTGAGAATGAGAAGATAGTCCAGATGAGAAGCTTAGGCTATCAGCATGCAGTAAATGCCAAGTTAATGCTGACTATTTTCACTCGATGAAAAATTCAGATCAGGGGAAATCAAGATGGCCATATATCAGTGGCCAATGGAAGGGTCCAATGAAAATGACCTCGCTTCTTAGTGTATACTGTGTCCTGTAAGAGAACTATCCTTTTCTGATGTTTGTGCTCTTATTATATATTGCTCGAGCTCTCCTTGACCAGGCATTAGATTTTAACATATGTCATCATTGCATGTGCCAACCTGAGGACCAACCTCTTTACTCCCTCTCCCCAGCCCCTTTCAGTCCCCCATTTTTGGTCCAAATGGAAACATGGCTATTTCCCATAGGCCTTTCTGGAAATGATCCTGAGAATGAGTGAAGGCTGAAAGGGGATTAAAAGAGAAAGGGACCTCCTTCTCACTCGCCCAAAAGACTCATTCATGCTCAGGGGTAGGAAAAGAAAGTTCAAAGAATTGACATTTTTCTCTCATTATCCCTGGCCTCCTTCATTCACATTAAGCCACTTGCATGTAAAATTTTAAAACCTTCCAGTTTACATTACTACATGGTAGCAGAACATGTAAAAACGCCATGCACACGCGAGCACAGTGGCTCACAACTCGAAGTCATTTTAGCTCTGCAGTCTGTTCTTCCTGATCAACCGACGTGTTTGATGGCTGCAAGGGTGACAGATGCACGTCAGTTATCTGTCTCAGTAAACAGATGAGCAATGATGCTCACTGCCGCATAGTACCTGAGTCCATACCGATTGTTAGAAGCTTTTCAAGAGGTGGAGAAATATATATCGACTTTTCCCCCTATTTCTCCCCTTCGTGATAGCACAAGTGTGTGAGTCCATGCCTGGTGGCACCACGTCTGGGCTGGGGCAACAGAAAACGCGGTGGTCCCCCGGCAGTCCTGTTGCAGGCACATGTTCAGGTCTGTGGACCTGCACCTGCACTGGATGGGTTGGCTAAATTGCTCAGAGCAAAGTAAGCAGTCAAGGTGTGAGCGACTGACCCAACTTTCAGGGTCAGAAGTGACAGTGCTGATATCAGGAGGCAAGTCCAGTGCTGATATACATGTTATGTTCACAGGTCAAAGTCCCACTTACTCATGTTGAAAGAAAGCTGGAGAAGCCAAGGTGTACTTATTAGCCAGGCAGCCTGCAGCTGTCAATCTGCCACTGGGCAGCAACAGCACAAGAAGAGACATCCAGGGACAAAGTGCTGGCCTCGGTAAGATGTCTCTGGGCTGTTGAAAGCCTTTAGCTTTGCTTTGGTTCATCAGTCAGGGGAGACAAGCTGAGGGAGTTTTAATAATAGTACATTTCATAGGGCAGGGTGTGTATGAAGGATCATGGGTGGGGGCCCATGGGAAGCAAAGGAGGGAGCAATGGGAGCCCCCAAGTGGGCATGTGCCAGAGAGGAGATTCACCCAGGATGTGGCCCTGGTCAGTGCTCCTATCAGGCAGTGCTGATTGGCATGCACATCAGGAATATCACTTCAAAAGTTTTGCCCACAAATCCAATTGCTTTGATTCGGTCATGTGCAATCAGGTGCCTCCTTCATTCTAACAAATAATTGCCTTTGTTAGTGCCTGGAGACAGTGAGTGTAATTACTGTTGCAATGTCAAAATAAATGTAAAGCAAGGGACCCTGTGTGTCTTGTGGGATCCTTCCCTGCCTGGCTCTCTGCAAGAGTGACTTGAAGTGGAAAACTGGACAATGAGAGTTTTAGTCTTATACCCTACTGCTGTAGAAACAGAACTTGCATAGTCTCTTTTTCCCCCCAGTACATCCTCTCCCCTGACACACAGACCTGAGCACTAATTACATTCCCCTTAGCAGTTCCCATTTGACAAAGAGTCCTCTGGATCAATTACAAATTCATTTATTTTAATTTTAAGTATGGTACTACCTCTGGGTGGCAAGAGTCCGCACTACTGTTGACAGCAGCTGCCCGTCCTTGGCCGAAACTTGCATGACATACTGTGGCTGCCCATTCACCAGGCTGCCACAATCCTCCACAGTCTTCACCACAGGCACAGCCGAGCTGGTGCAGTCTGGCAGCACTTCGGGCAGGTGACTGCAGCGGCTGGTTGTCATGGTAACAGACAGCAATTACTCTGCTAATGGCTCCCACATTCATACAGGATTTCCATCTAAGAGAGATCAGAAAACAGTTTAGTTGGGCAGGGTGGTCAATAGGGTATGGGGAATTACAGGCTACCGACATCAACGTGTCATTAGTTAATATAAATAACGGGTAGCCGAGATGTGGCCTGTTATCTTGTTACCACTTAATATGCACGTGCACACACACAGGACCCACAGGAAACAGCGGACGTGGTTATGAACAAGACAGCGAACATGTCAGTGTACATAAACATTTCGGGTCCCTGTGCTGGCAGAGGGGAGGGGAGGATGCCTCTAAAGCCAGATCTGAAGAGAAGATAAGCGGTTCTCCCTCTCTGCACCAGAGAAGCAATAAGTCTTTGTTGACACTCTCAAAAAGTTACTGGGATCATTATTACTGATTGCAACTATTTTTTCTTGTAAGCAACTTATTCGCCATGCAGCTTCATTCCAAGATACTAAGATTAAAAAAGAAAAAAAAGGGACAGAAAAAAATAAAAATAAATCTGCCCAAGCAGCACCGTACAGGACAATATTTGCCAAATACGAACATCCAATTAATGTACCACCATTTGACTTTTGTCATATCTGTGTTCATAATACAACTATCTACATATGTCTTGAAAGTTAACTTCCTTTAAAAACTTAAACTATTTTAGCATTCATTAAAGTTATTCATGAAGTGATGAGTTGGATGATCTTGTTATATTTTTTCCTAATGAACATTACAATAAATACACTGGTATTGAGTTTTGTTTATGTACTGCCTGAAATCCATGGACACTGCATTGTCATAAGGGAACATAAAGGAGAATGGAAGAAACTGATGAATAAAATCTCTGCTGCCTATTAAAAATAATCCAATCTTAATGACAGCCTTATCTTCCTACACAGTCTATCATGAAGACTGCCAGGAATTCTGTTTCTGATCTGTGTGGTGTGGGCTTGAACTTGACTTCAAAGTCAAAGCAGTCAGGCCCACTGGCATGAGGAACCCCAGTACATTCAATACTAAGTCCACATGTGATGTTTAAGAAATAGAGGCTTTATAGAAACTTGAAAGAGGAATTATTTACGTCCAAAGGTGAGATGACACAGTTTCATGGTCCATACAGGCCACTTCAGCTCAGTCTGCTCACCTCAAGCTCCTGAGCTCAACATGACCTAGACAGAGGCAAGATTGGTTGACAGATTGAATTCACGGTCAATACCAGACTGGATGGTCAAGGCTCCAAATCTAAACATTGGGTTGGTCAAAAAGTTTGTTACTTTTTCCATAAGATGGCTCTAGAAGTGCTTAGTTGTCTGTAACTTCATGTGAAACAATTTTGTTAGACTGTATTGTGATGGTTGTCATTTCAGCATGTATTTAAAAAAGTTATCAAAATTGGTGAATTTTTATGTAGCTATTTTTATATTGAAGATGAAAGAAAATACACAAAATTTTCAGCATATTATGCTTTATTATTTCAAAAAAGGTAAAAACACAACTGAAATGCAAAAAAAGATTTGTGCAGTATATGGAAAAGGTGCTGTGACTGATCGAATATGTCAAAAGTGGTTGGTGAAATTTCATGCTGGAGATTTCTTGCTGCACAAAGTTCCATAGTTGAGTGGACCACTTGAAGTTGACAGTGATAAAACTGAGACATTAATTGAGAACAATCAATGTTATACCACGCGGGAGATAACCGACAAACCCAAAATATCCAAATCAATGATGTTATTGGTAAAAATGAAACATGTGACTTTTATTTTACAGAAAAAACTAAACAAGCTTTTTGACCAACTCAATAAATCCTCCCTCCAACCCCAAGTGGATTTTTGAAATTCCCAAAGGATTGTTGCTCCCAGATATTTGTCTCTACTTATTATACTTTACTTGACTCCTATTGGTCTGGAAAACAGGATCTTTCCAACTTCCAAAAACAATGTGCATCAACTGGACATTTGTAGGATGAGACTGCAGTGTCTACAGTTTAAACTGAGCTGACACTGATCTTTCCAACAAGCGCATGTCAAGCAGGCCTGTCCACCAGAGATAACTGGATGGGAATGGAATCCCTTGTTGCTGAGGTGTCTGGCTCAGCATGCTCCCTTTTCTGTGCTCCTTGGCTACCACAAGTCCTCTCAGGCTCTGTGGTCTGGCCTCTCCCAAGAGCTTTTTGGAACCTCATAATGGGGAAGGCCTCTAACATGGGACAGAGGCAGGGCTGCCCCTTCCATGCCATTGCCACAACTCTGTTGGGCTTCTTAACCACCAGCTACTGAGCATTCAAGGAACACCATCAGATAATCAGATAGTATAGTTTTGCTTTTTAAGTAGGAGTTGTTGCTTTTTTGTTCTTTTTACATTGCAAAAGCAAGAGGCATATGTTATGGAAACTACAGAGAAGCACAAAGAAAACAATAAAACTCATAATCGGACCATTCAGATAATTACAGTACATTTTTGGGGGTGGCTGTCTTTTTAATTTTTGGCAGAATTGGCAGGTGGAGTTGATTTGCAGCTGGGGCCAGATAGCCATTTTTTTTTTTTTTTTAAACTTAGTTATTGTAGCTCTCAGACCACAGAGAAAAGGATGTTCAAAGACTGTCTTTCTAAAACTGTGTCTAATCCCCCTCCTCTGGCCTGCCCTTATAAAACCCCATTGACATGATTTTACATTCTCATAATGCCTCACAGTCCCAGAGTGCAACTTTCTGGCACAGCTCCCTTGCTTCACAAGGCAGCCATAGATTAAGAGCCAGGGGTGTCTTGGCAGGAAAAGCAGACACAGTGACCTTCTTGCTGCATGGAATCATTATGTCTGGGTGCACTTTGAGAGTCTATTTTTGGGTTTTGCATAATTCCAACTCAGAGGGCCAAATACTCCCTCCCTGCACTTGATGGAACTGGAAGAAGGTGGGGAAGGGGTGAACAGAGTGAGAAAATGAAACGGGGGTTGTCAGTAGTTAGGCTGCCCTAATTAGTGAAGGGACTGTCACTCAGATGCAAAATGTCTTCAAGTTCATTTACTTATAACCTAGACTAAGTCCTCATCAAAGGAAGTAGTTGTAAATGTAGAACCTAAATTTACAATAAAAATGTCTTTAAAATAATTCTAGAAGTAGAGTTTCCTTTAATCTTATTTTATATCCATAATTTCACTTCTGGATGATATACTTCAGTTCACTTCTCTTCTCAAAGTCAAAAGGGATGTTATCAGCCATCTGATTAGTTTAATCCATTCACAACATGTGCCAGGTACTGAGTTGCGCATAAAGGAATACAAGGCTCCTCTACTTTACCTTTTCCTGTGAGCAAGCCCTGGTTCTTTCCCTTGTGCATCTCTGTAGAACCTTGAACCCAACCTATTACCTGACTGAAATGAGACTCCAGTCCAGCACTCATTGAAGAACACACCATCATATCCATTGATTACCACACACCAGAATTACCTTGAGATACTAAGACTGGAATAGTAAGTCCCCATATTTCTTAAAAACCCATGTCTTGAGTTGAAAATGGAGCAGAGGAATCACACAGAGCATGGGCACCTTTGATCATGGTAGGAAGGGCAGAGTTGGTTCCAACCCCAGATGACCAGAAGAGTAAATCTAATCATCTACTCAGGTGGAGAAGCACAGAAGGGAGCGTATTCTCCCTAATCTCAGTCAAAAGGAAGCCCAGAGGCCTCGATCCAGATATGGGCAGGCGTGGGCTTTGCAGGATGCATGTACCAATTGGTATGAATATTGCACCTGGGGCAGTGACAAACGGCCCACTGCATTTCCCTGTCTCATTCAGAGCCACCTGGGAAAAGAGCAGGCTACTGCCATGGATGCTAAAAAGAGCTGAGCTGTGGGTTTGTAGCCTAGTGCTGGTCTCTCATTGATCTTTCTGGAAAATTTCAAGCACCATTTGACCACTTTCTTATCAATATTGCTGCTCTTGGGAGAAAATTGCTGTTTAGTCCACTCAAGAATTCTGCTCTCTGGGATTTCTTGGGACAAAAACATGCTGGGAGGGAGTGATATCTGTATAAACTTGAAACCTCAAATTGCACTGATAGGGTGGGTCCTTTGTTGGCTAGGCTTTATACCTTGTGTAATTTCTTACTCAGGCTGAGAATAAAACATAATTTGGCACTGCAAATTCAGTAGCACACCATGGGAATAGACAGATGAGAGGGAGACATTAAAAAAAGGAGGGAAGGTGCCCTGGCTGGGTGGCTCAGGTGGTTGGAGCATCGTCTCGTGCACCATAGGGTTGTGGGTTTGATCCCGTGGTCAGGGCACATGCCTAGCGTGCAGATTTGATCCTCGGTCAAGACACATATGGGAGGCAACTAATCGACGTTTCTCTTCCATATTGATGTTTCTCTCCCTTTTTCTCTCTCCCCGCCTCTCTCTCTAAAATCAGTAAACATAGTCGAGGGTGAGGATTAAAAAAAAAAAAAGGAGAGAGGGCTAAATAAATGAAAGCCTGGTTAGACAATTATTAAGACAAAAGGGACTGTCTGTTAAACTGTGATCCCTTTAAAGGGCAGAGTAAGGTTTTACGGAAGAGCAAGGACCCAACCAGGCTGCAGATAACGGTTGCTGTGTTTCTAAGCAGGCTGCCATTGGTAAGTGATTTCCATGGGAACACGTCTGGCATCCTGAGGATGCGTCCACAGGACAAGGGGGAAGGGAAGGGAAGCGAGCTCTGCTCACCTCTGCAGCCCTCTTACCTCAGCAGCACTTGCAGCCTCCATAAGGATCACGGAGTTAGGAGAGCAAGCTCTGTTTTCTGCACCCTGGCTTACTAGTCACGCGGGTACATCACTCTGTCTTTCAGACTGCTGAGATTTCTTGCACATTTGAAATTAGGGTACTGATACTTCCTAAGCCACCTCATCTAGTTGTTTGTGAAGCCTCAGATAATATAATACACGTGAACATGCTTTGTACATACAGTAAATTGGAATGAGCCATGTACCGAGAAGGCTGCATTTTAATTACTACATTAAGTTTAACTCCTATTCTTCTTCTGGCCTGGGCTGCATCTTGTTTCTGATGCCTCGTGGCTGGTTGACTTCGACCACACTGCGCCTTTTGGATCCTGCTTGAGCCCTGCCGATGAACCGCTCCATCTCTCTTAGAGGGGGAGCACAAATGGAGTCTCTTCCTTGCATACCTACTTCTCCTTGGCCTTGTCTCCTTTGTGTCCCTGTGCACAGGTTTCATTCGTCCATTAAAATGTTTAGTAAAGCCCTGACTGGAGTGGCTCAGTGGGTTGGCTGTCATCCCACAAACTAAAAGGTTGCCGGTTCGATTCCCAGTCAGGGCACATGCCTGGGTTGCAGGGCCAGGTTGTGCGAGAGGCAACCAAACTATGTTTCCCTCTCTTTTCCTTCCCTTTCCCCTCTCTCTAGAAATAGATAAAAAAAAGAAAAAGAAAAATGTTTAGTAAAGATATATTATGAAAAACTGCTATTAGGTTTGAGATACTTGGGTCAGTTATTACAGCAGCTGCCATTATCTTAGCTAATGTAACAGGTAATAACTACACTAGAAAATAAAACACAAGCCTCTCCCAAGTGCCTTTTCAGGCCTACTTCTATCAGAACTGTATTTTTAGTGCCAAGTCAACTTTAATTTCTTAGATGTAGGATAAGAAGGCTGTTTGGGGGAGGGATCTGTGAGGCTGGCATCTCTGTTGGATATGAAAATTACTCACGGGGTTTAAAGGTGAATATCACGGTGCGTGTCGGCTGGCACTGGTGTGGTCACATGAGCTGCCTGGGCGGTGGCCTGAGCAACCCACGCTTGGAAGGGCAGTCTGGAGCAAGACTGCACCTCCAAATTCAACTCTAATGCCAATTCCTAAGAATTTAAGAAGTAGGTTCCTCAGGTTCCAATATGTCCTGGAGGGGTGTGTGTTTCCTCCACATTCAGAGCTGATCAACAAAGCAAATCAAAGGAGCGAATTAATTTATTCATCTTCTGTCCTTTCAAAAAAAAATTTTTTTTCCGAACTTACTAGGTTTTCCTGGGAACTTTCTGGGGGTAAAGAGTCCAGCCATTTCAAGTCCTGCTTTATATTTCCCAAGTACAGGCCACCAAACAGCCTGGAGTGTTCCCCAGACCCTTCTGGGGCTGCAGAGCTGAGGACATGTAACTAGCAACCATGCCCTTGCTAATTCTGGGAAAACCACCAGGTGCCTTAAATCTGGGGGGATGATTTCTTGCTGCTCTCACAAAGGGACACATTATTAACTCTGGTCTAGGATTCAGAAGCCTGACCTTAGTTTTCCACGAACAAACCTGCTTCAGAAAGGATCTCTAAAATATCCCTTAGCCTTCTTTGAGGATCTGCGTATTCGAGGAGCAAGGCCTCCTCTGACAAGACCAATGAATGGGCGATACAAGTTTGCTGGTGATTGAAATGGGGAAAATATAGCAATAATGGTGTGTCCAGGAAATTTTCCCTCTGAGTTAGATTTTTAGACTTTGGATTCTAAGAAGTCTCTGAGACTAGGAACGCTCTTTGACAGAGTATTTCCTTGGCTTTTCAGGCATGTTATAACCAGACAGTGCACTGCTTGGCTGATGAAATGACTTAGAGTATCCTGAGTGTTCAGAGAAAATGAAGGCAGGCAGGAAATCACACACTGACCTTGCTTCCCAATGAAAATGGAGCAAATGACTAATTCCAAAACCATTAACATATAAAAGCGGCATATTTTTTCTGAGAACAGGGCACAAAGGCTCTCCAAGGAGATTGCTGGGACATGATTGCCAGCAACATTTAAGTTTTCAAAAACACGCCAAGGAGGCTATTCACTAAGAATGTGTAGCAGTGAAGTAGCTGCTTCATTAAACTTAAATAGCCGCGGCAGGGCTGTGCTTATGGACCCACGCTACCAAATTATACATTTCTTTTCTGGATGCTTCACTGATCTCATTATGTACAGCGGAGAATTTGTCATTCCAAATAAAGTGACCATCCAAGTCTTTATAAACATGTCCATCAGGGGCTTGATGAGTCTGCAAGTGAAATACTGGCTGGCCCAATGAATTACAAAAAAACAACAACAAAAAAACCCCAACTTTTTATTGTCTCACTTGTCTCTGCCATGTGTTACTTGTCACACCGAGCAGAATAAGCAGGTGAAGTGCCTGTTTCCGAGCATGAAGGAGGTTTTGATCTGGGGTAATGGCATTTTCTTGAGGAATGTGTAAACACCAAAGATGAATCATGGGGAGAAAAAAATCCAGACCAGCAGAAGGCAAGTTGGATCTGCAGAGTTACAATAACACATTCCCTGTGTACTATTTGAAATGTATCTAGAGATATTTATCATTTTCCATCCAGGTCATTAATTCTGATTCTCAGCCACAGAAGTATCAGACTAATCTTTTTCTTTTTTTATTTAACATTAATATATTTTCTTTTCAGTCAGGTAAAATCCTCTAGTTCTGCTGAAGGCAAATCAAGTAACAATTATCATATTTATACATATTTTCCTCCCTCAAGCAATACTCATAAAATTAATTCAGATTTTGGAAGCTACCCATTTTTTCATTTAATTTTAATTATATAGATGAAAATGGCAATTAAAAAAACCACAACAACCCCGTGTGTTCAAAGACGCAGCGACAGCTGAATTACACTGTAAATAACAACCGGCTCCTGCGCACAGAGCCCTGCGGGGTGTGGGGAACAGGGGCGGGTAGCAGAGCTGCTCCAGTGAGTTCTGGGAGCTTGGGTACATCAGAAATATTAAACGTTAAATTTAAAAAAACAGAGGAGACCCCCCTGGATGGTGTGGCTCAGTGGACTGAGCGCCGGCCTGCAAACCAAAGGGCTGATGATTTGACTCCCAGTCAGGGCACACGCCTGGGCTGCGCGCCAGGTCTCTACCTGGGGGCACGCAAGAGGCAAACACACATTGATGTTTCTCTCCCTCTCTTCTTCCTTCCCTTCCCTTCTCTCTAAAATAAATAAGTAAATAAATAAAATCTTTAAAAAAAAACCAGAGGAGAGCAGGCAAAGTAGAATGAAACGGTTATGGGACATTACTTAGAGATGAGAAATACAAGTGTATGTATTCTTCAAGTGATATTTCGTGTGTCCAGTGTCTACAGCTACCTGTCCAGCATAAGGAAAGGTATGGAGGGTATGGCATGCTGACCAGGACATCTAATAATCCAGGAGAAAAACACTTCAACTGCAAATGAGTGCTGAACATGCTTTAAGAACTAGAAGTTTCCAATTTGTCTTTGGGTTCACACACATTTTCTACTAGCGTGTAGTGAATGGCCCTCAGTAAAAAAAAGTTGATTTGGGGTTCAGTCCAAGTGGTACCTCACCCTCCCGTGCACTAACAACCCAGTACCAGCAGCCCAGATGTACTAATTATTAACCCCAGCCTTGCACTGTACCCTGGAATAAAGCCCGCTGCTGGCTTATTTTAAACCAGGGTTCCATGGGGCTTTCTCTATCTGCATCTCACCAAGACCATTCATTCAGAGGCTGCAGTCTTACCCTCTCACTGGGCACTGTCTCAGCTCTGCCTTCCACCAGGCGGGGATGGGGGAACCCCTCTGCAGTGCTTTCAGGCCTGTGAGGCCCCAAGAGACATTTGGCTGCGTCACCCTTCATATACTTGCAAGGATAACCAAAGTCACTCAGCTTGCCAAGGAAGAGTAAGGCAATGCAGAGTAAAGACTACAACTCTTTGGATCTTGCTTTTCAGTCCCATCTTTGGCATTCCAGACGGGCTCCCTATCCTATGTTACTAAAATCCACCAAACTTCATGTTCTTTCACATGTGGTCTAGAGCCCTGTCAGAGTCTTTGGGTGCTTCTGCATGGCCTTTTACATATTTGACTGGGACACAGGGGCCCCCTGGGAGCCTTTGGGGGAGAAGGGACACAGCCCTTGCTTTGGATCATGGAGTGCTGGCTTTGAACTGCTACCTGGAGCTTATCAATGGACCAGAGTTACTTGGCACCAAGCCAGATTTCCTCTTGACACTGAGGCGCTGTGGTAGGCATGTGCTTGGCACATGGAGGGCACTTGGTGCTGGCAGTGCTTAAGGCTGCAGTGTGCCAGAGTCACCTTACAACAGCTGGGGACCCAGTTGGGGAGGAGAGGCCCCTTCCGGGTCCTACCTCTAGGTCTGCTCACCTAGCCCACGCCTCTGCAATCCTCCTCACTAGTCTCCCATCTTCCCAGGCCAGTATCTTGTGGGGGCACAACTGCTGATATTTGCTTTGACAGTCTTGTGTAAACATAGGTAAAAAGCACAGATAAGCATTCCCTGCACCGCTCCCCCCCCCAAATTACTTTATTCCATCCCCTACACATACACACATCATAGGTTCTATTTATAGGTTTCCTAAAATTTGTCTAGACTTAAATCATCAAGATACCAGTAAGCACAGGAAGATAGTAATACTTAGCCAAGGACTGAGTTACCTGAGATCACTTTATCACTAACCTATTCACAGTTGTATAACCTGGATTCCTGAGGACCATGAAATCTGGGGTGTGGAGGTGTGGGGTGGGGGGCGTGGTTTTCTCACACTTACTACTTACCTCAGTACAGAGCACCTGCTCAATGCAAAGTACCTACTAACACCTTCAAAGGTACCACTGAGGTGTTACTTTTTCTAATCAGAGCATATGTCCCCCCACCCCCTTGCACTTGCTCCTTTGGCTACTTGTCCCACCTGACCATGCACCTTGACTTTGGTGATCCATTAATTCCTGCATCTTACTAGCCCCCACCTGTGGGAATGTTGGCTTTGCTGAACTTTTTCAGTATAGGAACAAGCCCACTCTCTCCCCAGTCTCCCCTTGACTTGGGGTGGTGAACACACAATACAATGCATAGATAATGTATTATAGAATTATACACCTGAAACCTATGCAGTTTTATTAACCAATGTCATCCCAATAAGCTCAATATAAAATAAAAAAGATATGCCCCAGTGCATTAGCTTACACAGAGAACTGTCTTCCCATCAGAACTTCCCCTTAAGTTTCTCAACCACTTTGAAAGAAGACCCTGAATCAAATACCTGGTCTGTTCATTTCTTTGTATACCCAGTTCTGCCAAAAATAATAAGTGAAGTTCCTTCACCTGATCCAACCTGTTTGATAAAAACAAAACTCTATATTGACATTGAATGAAATTATTATCCAACACAGAACAACCAAATATTATACAGAGGTCTACTTTTACTTTTAAATATGTGTCTGATGGTAGTTTTCCTTCAGAACAGATAAAAAATTACACTATTAACAGCAATAGTGTGAGTGTAGTTTTCTATTTTTATAGCACTATTCATTTTCTAGTCTCTAAGTGCCTAATAAATACAATGGGTCCCCACTGCCTTCCAGGGAGAAAATAATAGCTATGCCCCCATGGAGCTTTTGCTTTATGCGCTAAAAAATCTTTAGCATGTCACAAATTAACACAATGTTCCCAAGGACTGTGTTTTACTTTTGAATCTTCAATTTCACTAATAAATGTGAAAAACACATGTAGCGAGATAAATCCCTGGAGACCAGCCACTGCAGATGCTGAAGAAAGCAAGTTATTTCAGCTCAGATCAGCATTCATTTTCATGAAGTCTCCTCCGGTTGCTTGATGTATAGCAATGAAATTGGTTTCTAGTGACTACCCAAAAGATCTAAGAAAAGTAGTTGTTTTTTTTCTTTTTTAATTCTTGTTTATTCTATTACGGTTGCCCCAACTTTTCCACCTTTGCCCTCCTCCATCCTAACCCACCCCTGTCTTTTTAATAAAAAGAAAAAAAATCATAAAAATTTTAATGATCCGATAATGAACATTTTCCAGTCATAGCTCTAATGGCTCTCCATGGCCATCTCTGCAAGAAAACTGTTATTCTTTTTTAAAAAATATTCTTATCACAAAAAATTGCAAACTGAGAAAATACTACAGTCAACCTACACATACTCCATCATTGCCGTCTTATAATAAAAACTTTGCCACACTTGTTTCAACCCCCATTCCTTCCTTTCACTCTATTAAGACTTTAAAGTAAGTCCCAGAAATTAGGTCACTTTACCCCTATAAACTTCAGTATAAATTTCTAAAAACATGGACCACAAAGCCATAATCATAACCTAAAAAACAGTAATTCCTTGGTATCATTTAATACCCAAATTGTATTTAAATTTCTCCAACTGTATTGAGAAAATCATTTATAGCTGCTTTGTTTAAATGATCAGAACATGGTAGAACAGTTGGAAGTTCTGCCTCTGAAGTCCCTCTAATTTGCGCGCAGACACCTCTCTTTTCCCTCCATGCCATTGTCTTGCTGAAGAAACTTGTACAGGGCTCCTCATGAGCCTCATCTTGATAACCACATTCTTAATTTGTTTCCTTGTGGTATCATTTAACTTGTTCCTCTATCCCGTGTATTTTCTGGAAACTTAGTGATTGGTTTGATTAAGTTTAACTTCAACTCTTAGGCTGCAGTAGCTCATAGGTGGCCCTTGTACTTCTCATTGAATCACATCAGGAGGTACCTAACATGTGGCCATCCCACTCTCAGTGGGTTTGGGTGACAGCAGCCTGATTCCTCCATTGTGAAGTGCCCCATGAACATTTCTAATGGCCTAATGATTGAATCCATGGGTGACAGTCGTTTGAACCAATTATTTCATTTCAGGTCTATAAAATTATGCTTTGCCAATTCTGGCTTTCCTTCCACATTTAGTAGCTGGAATCCTCACATGAAGAACTCTCCTTCACCAACCAGTGCAATCTGGTTACCCTAAAATACAATATGCACAGAAAAGGCAGGATCACTGCTTAATTCTTTCCTTTGCCAATTTTCAGAGTAAGGAATTGGTGCCTTAATTATACCCTATAGTGACTGAATTGCTTTTGTTTATATTATTCTGAAGCTTCATCTGTCTTTATTTAAATAAAAAGCCATCGCCCCATTAATAATCCCTCCTCTTGAGTACAGAGAACTGGGTTTGTGGTTTAAAGGGCACACAGTCAGCCGAAGGCATGGTCCCTGCCACCTTGCAGCGCTCTCAGCAGAGAAGCCAGGTGCTGTTTCCCTCCCATTTGGGTTTCTGACTCTTGTCTTTATGGCTGATACAGTCTTTCCTTAGGCTGAACACTCCTTCTGCACTTACTGATTCCTTAGGAAAGTGAGAACAATTATAAAATATCCTCTCTCTTACTTATTGTGACACAGATCTCTTGGTGTCACTTGGCCCTTTAGACTTCCATTTCATATTATTTATTAGATGCATTTGAAGGCACCTCAAGCATGTGGGAGCAGGTGGGCAGAGCTACACCTTTTCAGAAGTTGAGGTCATCTGAGCTGTGTCAGCTTGAGCTTTGTCTGTGACCCATCAGGAAGCCATTCCCATCCAGTGACGTCTGCAGGTGCCATCTGGCATGGCCACACCCTGCTCCAGCACTGCAACGGTGACACATTAGCACACTGGGCAAGCTTCCACTAGGGGAAGAATCTGCACTGTGGGTAAAATCTCATGTGCATGAGAAACAGCTTCCTTTTCTTCTTCTCACTAATAAGGGTGAAAACATTTAGGCCATTCATAGGTATTCCCCACAGAGGCATTTATGTCTTCTTTAACAATGGCTGGCGAGTGTCTCAAGACTGACAGGAATCCAGGGTCTTTCTTTTTTTGCTCTCTAAAAGCAGAGAAATTTTCTTCCCATTACCGCCTTGTTTTACTGATAGGCATCTGTCAGTTAGACATTAAAACAGAGTGATAATCAGAAGATGATATGCAGCCTCTGTCCACACACTTCAAGAGGGAAGTACTCATGAAAAATATGTATTTTGGGAAGACTAGATGCTCCTGTGCTGGTCTACATTTCTATTTAGTTTGAAAGTCAGTGTAGAATCACAAAGCAGTGAGAAGAAAAATAAGAGAGATGGAATCAGAGGAGATTCCTAGATGGCCCTGTAGATACCAGTGTGGAAGTCGCTGCTATAGCAGGAGGGTAATGAGTTAAAAAATTCATGCCAAACCGCATGAGCAGGATGGAAGTCTTTCTTTTCAGGCTTTACTGGAACTCACTATGAGCTGCTGAACCAAGAATCTGGCAGAGACATCTTCCATAATTATAAATGGAGGACTTTCACACAGCCTGAAAGAGCACAAATACTCTCTTTAGAAATGGAGGTGAAAAGGGAAATGCATACTTTAAACTAATAAAAGCAATTCAACTCCTTCTGAGAATCCTTCTAGTAAATAGTTCTCTGTCAGATGTAATACTGTTAATGAGATAGCTGGACCTCCAGTTGTATTTTCGGGTCCTGACCTCTTGGCTAATGCAAATAAAAACGTATCTTCCAACACACGCACACACACACACACACATACCCCATACATAATGCCACCTTTTATTCTCACTCCCATAAAACTTCACCTTATTCAATACATGATTGTAATATAATGCCATATTTATGCTAACAATTCACCATAAATCTTACCATCCTAGACTTAGCCATGGAGCCTAGGGACTACTACAAATTCCTAATATGAGCACAGTAGGGAAGAAAATAGGTGCCACCACATCCAGTGGCAATAGTCAGCTCTGAAAGAAGCCAGAAATCACTAGCCTCACCAGTGAAAAGTGTTACAATTTTCTTTTTTAAAACCAAGTGGGGGAGTGCTATTTGTTGCAGTGATTCAGCACGTGAGCCGTGGAACTGGACATCTTTGGTTTGAATCCCAGCTTTTCCATCCTCTCAAGTTGGAGATAGATGATGCCCATCTCATATTTTAGGATTAAATGAAATAATGCATATAAAGTGCATTGCATGGACCTTGGCGACACAGAGAACACTGCTAGCTCAATTATTATGAGAGGGTCACAGAAACTTCAAACATCACTGGGGTACACTATTGCTTTTGGTATTTCTGCTCAAGCCAAAACACATTTATCACAATATTGACAGTAACGTAGAAGAAAACACAGTACTTTGAGAAGCAGAGTGGAGGAGCAGAAAAAAACATGAGCTTAGGAATCGGGCACATTGCTTCGAATACTGGCTTTTGCCACCAGTTACTGGGGTTCAATCTTGGATAACTAACTTAATGTCTCTGTGTGTCAATTTGCCAATCTGTAAAAAAAGACAGTGACTTCCTTACAGAGTCATTGTGCAATTAGCCCATAGGTTATGTAAAGTGTCTTGCCCAGTGGGTGCCCACTCAGTGGTATCTCTCATTATTATTAGAATATTATATAAGGCTCTGGAGAGGGATGGAAGTGGGCCTGATGAATCCTGCCACGAGATGCTGTGACCTTTAACTGGGGTGGAGGGGCCTGAACTTACCAGGGGAAACTTGGGGTGAGAATGAACACAAATACCCAGGCATGACTAAATAAATTAAGTTTTGCTGCATGAGGGAGTGTGCAGAGAATATTATCTTAAGACACAGCATCAGTACTATACAGAATAGAATATTATGTCCCTTTGTTTTTGCTAGAGGGTGAATATGGAGCTCTGAGCAGCCAGGTAGGCCGCTATAGTTCTTTGTAACTTTCTTTTATCCTCCCTGGATTTGCCTAAGGGCCAGGTACCATTTTGGCTCCAGAATGAGGTAGCAACTCCAAAGCACTTAGCAGGATGGATACAAATGAATGAATGCTGGATTCTTTTCTGGGGGAGGATACGTCTTCGCACTTTTTTAACAATAAAGGAGAAAACCAAACTGAGTTTGTAATTCCATTTCCATCTGTTGATGTCAACATTCTTAGAACCAGACACTCTCTTTATCTTGTTTACACAGTACTCAGCACGGGGCCCATTTGGTGTTTACTAGGCAGCTTAGGGAGAAATGCATGTTCTTTTAATAAAAAAGGGATATGTGGAAGGGGAAATTTACAACTTATTGCATATCTGGGTCATAAGGATATGAACACTTGAAAGAGGCCAAAATAGACTGTGTCATGATTTTTATTAAGTTCTATTTTCAAGGTGACATAAAATGTGTCCTGTATGCTAGGAGAGAAAATGCAACTAAAGCTAATCCATGATGACAACGTGTATGTATGCAAACGAGGGATGTTGATTTTTCTAGCTTGACTGGTTCAGAAACTGGACTCATTTCTTAGATTTACAAATGATGATCACTATGGTAAATTCAATAACAGAATTTTATGCTCTAAACACAGCACCCTCGTTAGGATCTTTGTAGAGCCCTTTAGTGCTTTTCATGTAAATTAAACTAAAAGCAGGCAGATTAAAAGTTACACAAATAATGAAGATGAGTTCCTAGGCAAATTACCCATTACTGTGGAGGTTTTGGGATATTTTCATTATAAAGAGTAAAAAGGCCATCTGCAGATGCTTGTGTATCTACAGATGATTGTAAAACCATTCTCTTTATTTCTTTCCAACTCCCAAAACACTCTTTTATTAGTTTCAAGGAATCTGCTTCAATGAACTGTATTATTTTTTAATCTACAAAACCATACACAATTTCTTTACATGAGCAATCTTCTTTAGTGGCAATGCCACCTTTAAAAGGTATACTTTATAAACCTCCCCTATACCTTCTAGCTCCTCTCTACTTTTTTAAAAAAACAATATGTTATTAAGATCACTGCTTTTTCACAAGAGGCTGGTACATAATGAGCACTTAAAAATATTTGTTGATTCACTGAATGAATAAATGAATTTGCTATCTTGATATCAAATTCTGAATTCAGGTTTAAAGTTACACAATCATCGGGCTGACACAGACCTCCCACTTAGAAACACAATGCCTTCTATAGAACTTAACTTCTAAGCAGTCTGGTATCCCCTCTGATATTTGATGGTTATATATATATACATATACATATGTATATATATATATAATTATATTTTATTGATTATACTATTACAGTTGTCCCAATTCTTCCCCCTTTGACCCTATCCACCCAGCATCCCCCACTCCCTCAGGCAATCCCCCCACCATTGTTCATGTCCAGAGTCATGAGTATAGGTTCTTTGGCTGCTCCATTTCCTATGCTGTACTTTATTTACACCCCCATGGCTATTCTGTAACTACATATTTGTCCTTCTTAATCCCCTCACTTTATTTTTCTTTCTTTAATTTGAATAATCCCTATGTTTCTTAACAAAGTAAAGATCAGGTGATCCTACCTACAGATCACTTAGGAAAATTAACAGGCAGGCCATGAATTTGAACTCTTAACCTAGAAATGGCTTGCCATTTCAAACAAAGAATTTCTAATTCCCCTCCCTACTCACCCATATGCACATAGTATCCTTAAATTGACATGGAGAATATTGTTTAAAAAATGAAAGGAAGAACAAATGGATGACTAAATGACTAAATGAATACATAAAGAACAAAATACTCCACAGAGATAAAGCAATTCCCATTTCCCCATCAATCCATAACACCTTGAAAGTTCAGGAAAGAAGAATCACAGGCTCAAGGGTCTTCTCATCCTATGCACCCAGCCCAGGTTCTTGCTTTGCTGTGTGGGGCAGAAGCATGGTGGAAACTGCATGTTTCTGCCACTAGATTTGAAAATCATTAATAGATTTTTACCACTCAAGATAAAATGGCTGGGAGGCCTAGAGAGACATGCTGTGTCTCCCTCCACAACTAAGAAGGAATACAACTACCTCAAAACTAGAGACAACCAGAAGTTCCAGAAAGTCGAGCGGCATGGAAGTCCAACAAACAAAGATATAAGGAATAAATACTCATCCAGACAGGTAGGAGGGGCAGAGCCAGGGCAGAGAAGACATGGTGTGGTGGTAGCAGCAGCAGCAGCAGCAGCAGCAGCAGCAGCAGCAGCAGTGACAGACTGGTGGAAAGTGCACTTACACATTTTAAAAAGTAGGGAGGGATACCTGGGGAGCGTTCTCAGCACCAGACCAGACTGCACAGCTCACAGTCCCAGCACTAGGGAAAATAAAGCCTCATTGCTTCTGACTGTGCAAATCAGTGAGGGTTGGGGCGGAGGAGGAAATTGCCAGTCTCTCAGCAGAGTCCACTTGTTTAAAGGGCCCCACAGTCCTAGAACATCTGTAGACCCACCCACTCTGCGAATGACGGCCAGGGTAACAGCAAGAGGCGTCAGTCCCATATGGGAGAAGTGTCTGGAAAAGGGGTGAGTGCTGAGAAAGCGGCAATGATTCCTCTCACACCCATCCCCCACATACAGCACCACAACGTGGTGAAATGGGTCTCCCTGTACTCATGAATACCTAAGGCTCCACCCCTTACAACGTAACAGGAGTGACAGCTCTACCTAAGACACAGAGGCAAACAAACACAGGAGCCTGTCAAGATGAGGAGACAGAGAAGTAAGGCCCAAAAGAGGGAACAGATCAAGGTTCCAGTGGGAGAACTAAACGACGAGGAGATAGCCAACCTAAGAGACGCAGAGTTCAAAACACTAGTGATAAAGATACACACAGGCTTGTCAGATATGCTTAAGTAGGGCAAACGCATTAAGAAACAAGTGAAGGCTATGCTAAATGAAACAAAGGAAAAGCCACACAAAACCAATGGTGAAGGGAAGGAAATCAAGGTTCAAATCAATGATTTGGAACATAAGGAAGAAAAAAACCAGTCAACCAGAATGAGGAAACAATAATTTAAAAAAATGATGAGACGCATAGGAATGTCTGGGACAACGTTAAACATACCAACATCTGAATCATAGAGGTGCTGGAAGGAAAAGAGGAAGAGCAAGAAATTGAAAGCTCATGTGAAAAATTAATGAAGAAAAACTCCCAAAATTTGGTGAAGGGGAAGACATACAAGTCCAGGAAGCACAGAGAGTCCCAAACAAGCTAGACCCAAGGAGGACCACACCAAGACACATCATAATTAAAATTCCAAAGGTTCAAGTTAAAGAGAGAATCTTAAAAGTAGCAAGAGAAAAGCAGAGAGTTACCTACAAAGAGATTCCTATAAGGCTATCAGCTGATTTCTCAAAAGAAACTTTGCAGGCAAGAAGAGACTGGCAAGAAGTATTCAATGTGATGAAAAACAAGGACCTACAGCCAAGATTACTCTATCCAGCAAAGCATTAGAATGGAAGGACAGATAAAGTGCTTCCCAGACAAGGTAAAGCCAAAGAAGTACATCATCAGCAAGCCATTATTATATGAAATGTCAAAGGGACTTACTTAAGAAAAAGAAGATCAAAATGATGAGTATTAAAATGACAACAAATTTGCAACTATCAACAACTGAATCTAAAAAATAAAAACAAAATCCAACTAAGCAAACCAGAATAGGAACAGAATCATAGGTATGGGATCATTTGGAGGGTTATCAGCTGGGAGGGGGGACGGGGAGAAATGGGGAAATGGTGCAAGGAATAAGAAGCATATCTGGTAGGTACAAAATAGACAGGAGGAATTTAAGAATAATATAGGAAATGGTGAAGCCAAAAAACTTATATGCACGACCCATGGACATGAACTAAGGGGAGTGGGATTGCTGGAGGGAAGGGTGATACTGGGCAGAGGGGAGCAAAGGAGAAAAAAACTGGGACTACTGTGATAACATAATCAATAAAATATACTTTAAAAAAAAGATAAATTGACTGGTTCTAGTTAAAATGATACCACTACTTCCATATTCAGAAACACTGTTAGGTGATTGGGCTTTTAAGAGCTGTTGTCAGAATCTAACCACCACATCGTGAGGTTTCTGTTTTTCACAAGTTGAGGAAACCTTGCCCATTCTGCTTCTAAATGATATCAGCTAGCAAACCCACTGGAAACATGTACTATTTTCTGTAGTGGATGGTTGGGATAGACAGGCAGGCAAAGGTGGTATAAGAGTGAAGGGTGTGATAGTTAATTTTCTGTGTCAACTTGACTGGGCCACAGAGTGCCCAGATATTTGGTCAAATATTATTCTGGGTGTTTCTGTGAGGGTATTTTTGGAAAATTTTAACATTTAAATTGAGAGACAGTAAAACAGATTGTTCTCCCTAATGTGTGTGGGCCTCATCCAATCAGTTGACTCTTCCCTGAAGAAAGGAGAATTCCTCCTGCCTAATTGCCATTGAGCTGGGACATCATTATTTCAGATTCAAACTGAAACATCGGCTCTCTTGGGGTCTCCAACCTGCTGGCCTATGGCCTAGAACTTACATCGTTGGCTCTCTTGAGTCTCCAGCTTGCCAACTCATGCTGCAGATCTTGGGACTGTC
This sequence comes from Furipterus horrens, assembly GCF_987537825.1. Lineage (NCBI taxonomy): Eukaryota > Metazoa > Chordata > Mammalia > Chiroptera > Furipteridae > Furipterus > Furipterus horrens. Next base: position 90,397,427 of record NW_028327175.1, read on the forward strand.
AATCTCCATTATCACATAAACCAATTGTTTACAATAAATCTCTTTCTATCATCTACCTTATCTATTTATCTATCTATCATCTATCTCTATCTCCTATCCTACTGGTTATGATTCTCTGAAGAATGCTGATTAATACAGCAGAAACAACCAAAGAGCTGATAACTTAAAAAGTACATAGATATAGATAGATATAGATAGATAGCTTTGAAATCCATGAAGTAAAATTTAAGCAAATTCCCAGTTACCTTTTTGGTGATACTCAGGCTATGTAAAAAGTAACCCATGATCCCTGATTACACATTAAGGGTGTAGATGACTGGGGTGTGCTGAGCAGAGATGACACAGGCTCTTCTCAGCCTGGGGACAAATCCTCACGCACACTGAAAAGCAATCTAGTGCTGTGTATTAATAGCTCTAAAATGGCTGTGCCTTTCCTTTTAGGAATCTATTTTTAGGATATAATGTTTGAGCCTTTTCTTTAAGGAATGTATTTTAGGGACATAATCAGAAACACAAACACTATTCCTTTCTAATAGCACAAGCCAATTGTCCAATAGCTGGGGAAAGGTTAAATATAGTATATCCATATAATGGATCATTAGTAAGGCCATTAACATACTTTTCTAATAAATGTTTAATGACACTGAAAAATAAAATATAAGGTTATGTGAAAAAAAGGGTAGGATATACAAATACTCATATCTATAATTTCAACTACCAAAGAGAAAGATGATGTATCCATATGTAAATGCTGGTTCTCTCTGGGTAATAAGTTATTCTTTTTTTTACTTTTATTGTTTTTTTTTCTGTATTTTCAAAATTTTCTAAAATAACAATTTTTTATCATATCTAGAAAAAGAAATAAATAACATTGCATAACCCTCAAATGGGGAAACATATTAAATCACCTCCCAAGACAACAAATCCAACCAAACCAGAGCAAGCCTACCAAAATTCAAAAAAGTACATACCATCATTATAAGTAATCCCAAAAGCAAGCAAAAAGATTTTCATAGGTGCAGACATGACATTACAGACATCCAGGGAAGAAAATAAGCAAACCCTCTCCAAGGCAGCCTGCTCCAGGAAATAGCTGGTTTAGTGGGAAGACCTAGGTTAGTGACTGAAACCTCTTGTAGTTTCTCCAGCCACCTTGGGGGCAGCCACACATGTCAACAGTGGAGAGACAAAATGACCCAGACAGGATTCTACTCTCTCTCTCTTTTTTCCCCACATAAATACAATGTGCCTAAATTCACATTTATTGGCTTTTTTCTTTTTCAGCAGAAACATGCCAATTGACATTAAAACTCCATATATTTAATGTGAGTCATATCCTTGCTAGAAAAGACAAATCTATAAACAGGAGCTGTAATAACTAGCCTGTTTGGAATTTATATATCCAAACTGCCTGGCCATCAACTGTACTTTGAAACCATGTGACCTTATGAGAATTGGTGAATATTTTCACTTCTGTTTCATAAACGAGAAAATCAAAGAAATTTTATGATTTTTCTCAGCACCCTAAAGTGAGTGGAAGAACAATCAGTCATTCTGGTTGGGGTGAGAGTGAGGTGAGAGAGAAGAATAAAGGGGAATAAAAAAGTGAAAAACCTATCTCCCCCCGAAGTTAGAGTTAACAAAGTAGGTGATTTCTCCAGTTACGACAAGCATATTCCCGAAAACTCCTGAGTTTCCTAATAACACTTGAGTACAATTGGATGCTTAAGGAAAAAGTAACATGTTCTTTTGATAAGATTCAAATTTTGAAACAGGAAGAATTCTTGGTACTTAATGATTTGGCAAGAGAGTGTAATGGCTGTAAGATTTCATGATTTCAGCGGCTATCACTGCCATTGACAAGTACCTTAGATTTTTTCAATTCACATTTTACTAATTTAGGGGAGACTAGAGCATAATTCTCAGCTCTGTTGATCTGATTCTATAGAACTTAATCAGCTTGCTTAGAATTCCCAAAGCCTCCTGTTGTGGATGAAACTTCTCTTCATATGTGTGAGTCACAACTCCTCTACTTCCCATCTTGTGCAATGCTTTTATTTTTCCCATGGCACTTTAGAACTGTAGACAAGAAAGTTCTGTGAGCTGTCCTACTGAATTACAGGAACTTAGAATCTGGTTTGAGGGAAAATAACTTCACATGTGCATTACTATGCAGTATTTTTTCAGTTTTGCAGAGGCTAAAATAAATAATTTTCCTTATTTCTTACAAGTAACAAGGAAAGCCAAACAGTGATCTCCTTTGCTATTAAAATCAGGTATTTTAGAAGTGGGGAAGTCTAAAATTGTTCTTTCTTGAATAAAAGTGAATTTTTTGGATATACTAGTCACTAAAGTTGCAAATGGCTCTTTTTCTTAGGAAGGTTGCCAGAGGGTTCCCCCTTTGTGGATAATGTACAATAACAGCATATGCACTAATCCCTGTTAATATCCAATTCTACAACAAACATAACCTTATGCTGGGGTTAATTATAGCAGATGACCCTCAACTTAAACGCTATTTTTATCATTTCTTCATTGACAACAGCATACCCTGTAGGACAAGGTGAGGATCAGCACCTCACCGATGTAATCTCCCATTTCATGCTCTTTCCCCATCATTTGAAAGGAAGACTTCACTAAGTGGTAAAAACTGTTTGGCCAGGGTAGATGAGAAGTTTCAAAAGCAGGTTGGATGGGAGAATATTATACTTACTAACACTCCCCCTGGCTACTACTTGTTCTTCATTTCCTTCTTATCCTCCACCTCTTTCTTCCTACATTACTTATGCTGGGTGATCAACCTTCAGTATGATTCCTTTTGGAACATGGTACAGTATTAATAAAATAGAGGACTGTAATTATATTGGAAGAACTGGAAGAAATTCCTGTTAGTGCTTTGAAAATAATTATAATTATGAAAAATAGTTGCAATTGTAATAGTCAGAGATGCTTCTGGTCTAAATGTATTTAAGCCCCAAATCTAAGACTTTACTAGAAAGAAAATCCAGATACAGCTGATTCCTGTTGTTTGAGGTGGTTATGTTCTATAAATTTCCATAAACACGGAGTTAGTAAATACTGACTTGATTAGTAAATACTGACTCCTACAGGAAATATAGGGCTAGGTTCCTGCAAGCCTCTGGTCATATTTTCATTAAATGATCAATACATAACCTTGCTTTACATGTGTTTCTGTTTAAAGATGCCTTATTTAATATATAGATGAGTCATTAACATTGAATTCAGGGCCAATAATGCTATATGTCATGCCTGAATGAAACTTACCTAACATCTACTCATGTAGGATAGATAATGAAACTTAAGTAACTTATACATTCTCCATACGGCACATTACAGCCTTCTTGTGCTTAGGAACGCTAAACAGCACTTCAGTACTATGCTTGGAGACCATTTTAAAGAGCAAAATTACTGACAAAATCCACAAAAATAGACTGTGAAAAAGATACTGGTTTTACAGGATGAGAGCTGAAACAAGAAGGCAGAGCATCAGCTGGAAATGTGTATGCTGGGTGACAATTTTCACCCCTCTGTACATGTCTGCAAATTACTATGAAAGCACTACAAGTTTTGATTTTTAGGTTACAACTATATTTCATCAAGTAGTTGAATTCTCAGATATGAAATCCACAGATAATAAGGATTGAGTGTAGAAAGTCTGCCTCTTATCCAATAGTAGATCATGCTTTATTTCCTTTTCTTTTGAACACTGGTATAGCCTCAATTAGGGTAAACCCAGGCTAAACAGTGAGAAATATTTTTATGTTAGATGGCCATTGTAATTGTAGTGCAACTGTGTATTATTTATTTTGCTTTCTTTTTAAAAGTAAATGGGTGTTAAAAGCTTTGCTTTTAGAAACTAAATGAACATTACTGTGGGTTGTGAAAAATATAAAAATACAAGTTCACAAAATCTCTTTCAATTCTTTGTTTTAGAAAGGAAATGGAGAACGTGTTGTTAACAGACACAGACCTTGATTTTTATAATTCAGGTAAAACTTCCATTAGTGCACTATAACTCACCTTGGTTCAGAAGAGTAATGTTTGGAGTTTGGTAGAATGATGAACAATGACTAAATACTCTGGAATGGGAGAGATGCTGAGCTGAACATGTGAAAATATGAGGCTTCTGTCCTCTTAAACCCTTTCATGCAGAACTACATTTCAGGAGCTTTCTAACCACTGCAGGTAAGATTAGAAGTTTAAACCTATCTTTTTTTAAAAAGATTTTATTTGTTTTTTAGAAAGGGGTTAGGGAATGAGAGGGAGAAGCCACACTAGCTGAGGCAAAACCTTTTCTTTTTTTAAGTTGTTTTCCTTTCTAAAATGTGGAGAAAAATCTTGACACCATCTATCGAACAAGGAGGTGTAATAAGTAGGGGGAAAGAAAACTATGTGGGAAAATTCACACTTGTTAGAAACAGTTTTCAGAATTGTGCTTCAGTTCCCAAAACTTAAGCCAAGGCATGTGTCATATGTGATAACAGTGTCCCATGGAGTGGAATCTGAATAAGACAGGACTGACTTGCATCTAGGTCTAGGCAGAGTCAGGGTTTGCATTTGGGCTCTGGCCCCAGAAGAGCACATTAATTTGTCCATTTGTTGGTTCACTGGTGTGAGCGCCACGGAAACGCCTCAGGGCCCTTCAGCTGGGGGAGCTGTGGGTAGTCACCCTGACCCCATCTCTACTATTACTTCTTTCCAAAGTAGACTCCCAGGCACTCAGCCTGTGAAAGAGGTCTGGGAAGGAAAGGAGAGTTAGGTCGTATAGGGTATAAGCACCCTATGAGGGTATCTGCTAATATCAACAAACAGATCTCAGTTAATCTTCCAAACTGCCCTGCGCAATATCAGTTATTATTGCTGATTTACAGACTCATGGTGCTGTCTGACACTCAGGGTTGCAGTCTTCTGTCTCATGCTTCTTGCCTAACCTGCATAACCCCCTCACCGCTGTCTTAAAGACGGAAAGGAAGTTCTTGAGCATTTTTAGCTATTTAATCACATTGTGGCTTTCAAAAACTGGCATATTTTCCACTGTTCCCCTGTGTGGTTTAAGAAGCAATAAAAACTTTCAAAGCCTCAGTATAACCATTGTAGTATTTACTGATAAAACCTTAACATTTTAGGGATTTACTAGTTATTCTAGGTCAGGAGTCAGCAAATCTTCTCTTAGAGGGCCAGATAATAAATATTTTAGCCTTTGCAGGCCAATGATCTCTGTCACAACTACTCAGCTCTGCCTTTGTAGCATGAAAACAGCCACAGACAATAGTAAACAAACGACTATTAAAAAACTTTAAATACACCCTGGATGGTGTGGCTCAGTGGATTGAACATGAACCTGTGAACCAAAGGGTCGCTGGTTCGATTCCCAGTCAGGGCACATGCCTGGGTTGCAGACCAGGTCCCCAGTTGGGGGCATGTGAGAGGCAACCACACATTGATGCTTTTCTCCCTCTCTTTCTCCCTCCCTTCCCTTCTCTCTAAAAATAAATAAATAAAATCTTTAAAAAAGAAACTTTAAATACAACTTTCTTTAGAGACACTGAAATGTGAATTTCACATAATATTCCTGCCACAAAACAATAATCTTTCTTTAGTTTTATTTTAAAAAACTATTAAAAAATATAAAATCTATTTTGTTGGTTTGAAAAAGCAAAGTGTCTGTCGTAAAGGAGTTTACCTTCTTAAGTGAAGACTGTGGACACAGACATACAAATAGAACACAGAGAAACAACTACACAGCAGACATGGTGAGAAGATGGTAGAGGGCTTGTGTTAGATGGAGTTTAATGTCTCTGTACGTTTTACTCATGATAGTACTTTGGAAAGCATGTCATAGGCATGCAAAGCCACTGGTGAATGTACATAGAGAAGGACATTATCAGAGCTTTCACTGAAAAAGCCCACATTGTCACTGGCTTTCCTGCTCAGTCTTGGCTCTTTCAGAGCAGTTCTTTGACATATTTGAAACTTCCTCAGAAACACTGAAACATTCCTGAGCTCAAATGCTGGGTGGCATTGTATCCCTACTCATATTAGCAGCACTACACTATTGGCAAGGTTTCCTTTTTCTTATGATTTACATCAATACAGGAGGCTAAATTACCTCAGTGTCTTATAGGAACCATCGGAGAAAGAAGAGGAATCAATAAAAGATATAAAAATAACATTGAGTGTTCACTCAACATTAAAGCACTGCTTTAAGCAATTAGCACGTATTATCTCATTTAATCCTTACAACAATCCTTTGAGGCAGGAACCACTTTTAAAAATCTTGTTATTAATAGTAGAAAATGATGGCTCAAGGTCACACAGCAAAGTGGTGGCACAGGATTTGAACCCAGGTATCAGATCCTTGACCCCCTGCTCTTAACTCACAATCCCACCTCCTAATACAGTTGGCCCTGCATATCTGCAGGTCCCACATCTGTGGATTCTAACAACTGCAGATATATATATATATATATATATATATATATATATATATAGTTACATTGTTGCTGACAATTACTATGTACTTAGGTCTATAATGGCTGCATCTGTATTGAACATGTACAGACTTTTTTCCTTGTCATTATTCCCTAAATAATACAGCATAACAACTATTTGTATAGTCCTTATATTGGGTACTATAAGTAATCTAGAGATGATTTAAAGTATATGGGAGGCCCTGATCAGTGTGGCTCGGTTGGGTGTCATTTTGCAAAGCGGAAAGGCTGCCAGCTGGATTGCTGGTCAGGGCACATTGCCTGGGTTGTGGGTTTGTTCCCCAGTTAGGTGTGTATGAGAGGCAACCGATCGACGTTTCTCTCCCTTTCTCTCTTTCTCGCTCCCTTACCCTCTCTCTAAAAATTAAATAAATAAATGCTTTAAGGTATACGGGAGGATGTGTATAGGTTATATGCAAATACTGTGCTATTTTATACAATGAACTTGAGCATCCTGGATTTTGATATCCTCAGGGGTCCTGGAATCAATACCCCAAGGATAATGAGGGACAACTATACTAAAGGTTCTTGTCATTTACAGCTCTGTCACTCACATGGTACTTTGTTTCCAAGAATCTGTGTTACATGTGCACATAAGCACATGCAACATTGATCAGGCCTGGAGAGTCTTTATCCTTTTCTGTGCCATTACCGTCGCTACTCCAATTCCTGCATATGTCCAAATATATGCTTTCACACCATCAGTAGGTATGTTGATATGGGAAACCACTGAGTAGCAAAGGCATGTAGGGTTAGAATTCAAGAGACCTTGGTTCTAGCTCAGGTGTGAACTCTGTGACCCTGGAAAGATCACTTTACCCTTGGGCAACACAGTTTCTTCACCTACTAAACAACACTTATCCTTATAATATTTTTGCAAAAATGATCAAATGCCACAATGTATATGGAAGCATTTTATAATTTAAAAGGAAGCGGTGATTGTGGGTTATTGTTTTTATTACACACAGCCTTCATCCTTTTGTCTCCAAGTCTTTCCTTACTCATTGTAAGGAAGCAATACATTTGTAACCTTAGTATTTCTCAGAATAGCAAGGCCTTTTCTCGCCTACCACTTCCTTCCTTCCTTCCTTTTTTTTTTTTTTTAATTCACCAAGGAGATATCTAGTGGTCATCAAGACAAAGATGATAGTTCCCCTTCCCCAGGTTGGAGAAGAAAAGATAAGAGAAACCCACTGCTGTGCTGGAGTCAGCTTGTACCATCTCATCGATTTCTTTCTAACTTTATGTTCAGTGAAGCCATATTGATGGCTTGAAAATGGCAACAGTTGGAAGTATTTTACACTATGGAAACCAGCAAATGCTACAAGTCACTCCTCCCGCCTCCCCTTTTCCCCAGAGAACTGGTTGTTGAACATTTACCAGCACATGGTTAGATATAGAAGCAAAATAATAAAATGGCACAGGTGCTAGAATGGAGATAGAAAAAGTCTAGTCTGGGAGCTTATAGGAAAGCACTTATCCTGGTTGCGGGGGGTAGGCAGAGGCATTCAGAGAAGGTGTCCTGGAGAACTGAAGTTTAAGCTGAGACCTAAATAATGAAAGGAGCTAGCCAGGCCAAGGGGAGAGGGAAGCAAGTTCCTCGGAGAGGAAAGACCCAGGCTGTTAGAGCAGCTGAAGGAAGTTCCCGTAAGGCTGTAGTGCAAAGTAGGGGGGAAAAGAGTAAAGCCAGAGAGATAAGAGGTTTAACTTGACCCTGAGAGCAATGGGTGGCTACCAGCGGGCTTTGAGCAGGCAGGGTCAGGGTTACGAGAGTGGGATTCAGAGTCAGGTGACATCTGAATTCTAATTCTGCCAGCTGGGGACCTCAGACAGGCTTCTTACTTCAGCTGAGCCTCATCTGTAGAAGGAGGGTCGTTATAGTACTCAGACCTTCTGGGGTGGTTGTGAAGCTGCAGGTGAAGTGCTCAGCACCATGCCTGGCTCCTCAGAGTTGGTTGGTAGGCATCCAAGCACTGGTTAACCACAGAGCAGATGCACATATTACACCACTACTCGGCTAGTTTAGGACAGTGTTTGTCATACTTTGGGTAGTGACCCATTAGTAGGTTGTGAAATCAATTTAGTAAGTCTTGAGCAGCACTAAAAAAAAGGAAAATAAAAAGACATAGAATTCAATGAAACTGGGTTTAAAAGAAAAAAACAGCACTGTAGTCCATTGTACGTTGCAAGGTTAAATTTTATTTTGTATTTGTGTGTACGGGTTGCCTTGTAAAATTAATACCTGAGGACTGCTGTTAAAAAGTGTGAAAGCCCCTGCTTTGGCTTCAACAGGAAACTTCCTGTGAGCTTTGGAGCTGAAAGTAGGGAGATGAGACAAGCCTGGCTGGCATTGCTTTCTCCTACTTTGGGAGATGAAAATATCTCAGTTAGGGATTTATTCCCCTAGGTTTCCAAGGCTTTATAGCTTCCAATAAAATCTGATGCTCCTTGGGCTAGGTAGGACCCTAGCCTTTATCTGTTGTCTAGCAGTCAGGGTAATTGACAGACCATGAAAGTGACCAAAAGCCAAAGGCCAGGAAGGGAGAGTGTTTCTTCTCAGTAGGGGTGTGTGTGTGTGTGTGTGTGTGTGTGTGTGTGTGAATGAGGGGGAAGGAGTACTAAGGCCCTCTGACTGCCCTGTTGTTACTAAGCTCAGTGCTGACTGTGAGTCAAACTCAGTCACTAAAAGTGTCCAAGGCAGGTCAGTGGCTTGGTGCATGAGGGAACCAGGGAGTGAAATTGACATTTAGTTTGGTGTGTCCCAGAAAGATCATCGACTATGTGAATAAATTTTAGTATAATTTATTTCCAGCATATGTCTAAACATATCCAATGTGCTCTTTGGAGTTGCAAAAACATTTGGCATTTCTTTTTTCTTTGCAATTTAAAAAATGGAAGGTAATGGCAGATGCCTGGTCAGTGTTTGGGAGGAAGAAAATACAAAAGAAAACGGGCGCTGCATCAAGTGATGATTGTTTCCTTGAGTTTCCACAGGCTCATTCCCCAGGCATATGCAATCGGCACTAGATTATCTGCCAACATTTATTGACAAAGGAATTAATCTTCCCCAAGGATGTTTTTTAAAGCCTGTTCTTTACAGGAAGTTGCAGCAGAACATCCAAGCTCATTCACTTTCCCTTTCCTCCCTTCCCTCCTGACAAAAGTGGCTAAAAATAACCTCTTAAGCCCTTGATTCCATTGAGGAAGGTGAGGGAGCAAAAGAATAAAAGAACATCTTTTCCCCTGTGCAGGCCCTCACATCCCCAGTTCAGGCAGTCACTGAAGTCACAACCATTAGGAGACCACCCATTAGGTGGGTTTAGGAGAATGTGTGTATGGGGATGGGGGTGGGGTGGGCAGCCAATGTGAGAACAGATACCCTAGATGGGACAAGTCTGTATTTGGTCAGAGAAGCCATCCCTATTGATACAGTATTCCCCCACTTATCGTGGGTATTACGTTCTAGATGCCCCCCGCAATAGGTGAAAATGCGCGAAGTAGGAACCTTACATTTATTTTAGCATTTATATATATTTTAAGGCTTTATAAACCCTTCCCACACACTTATAAACCATTCCCAGTCCCTTATTAACCTTTCCCACTCCCTTATTAACCTTTTTCACACTTTTATAAACACTAGTTATGTTCTTAAACATATTCTACACTCTTAAACCTACGTAACTTTAACAACACACGTATACAGTACCGCAAAATCCCGCGATATAGAGAAAAATCCGTGATAAATAATTAAATATAATATTTTAAAAAATCCTGCAATACAGTGAGGCCATGATAAGTGAACCGCGATATAGAGAGGGACTGCTGTAATCTGCAGTTACCCACTTCTTGGCTTAACTGCATTTTACTTTCATTCTCACTCATCAAATTTGTTTTTGGTGGCGGGAGAAAACAATAGACACTTCCTACGTCAATAAGACAATGCCGAGCCAAGAGCTGCCCACTTCCGTTCCCCAAACATAACGGAGAGCCCCTCTCACCTGACCCAGGTGGGCCACTGCAGGGCTCTGCAGCTGTCTTCAATGGGATTGCCCAGTTTCTCACTCTATCTGTTAACTGAGCACCCACTGTGCACACCAGACTAGGGCTTGCACAGAAACACACAAAGGAATAGAGAACATTTTGCCTCTGCCTCCATGCTCCTTGAAGAAATAATACATTGAATGAAAGAATACATGACAAGGTAGGTAGTTCTCAAGGAGACCCTGGAGGGACATGTAGCAAGTGCAATGGTTTCCCCTCATTTCCCTTCTGGTTCTCAAGGGAATCATGGAATTCCCAGAGTAATTCAAGTGCAGGTGTTATAGAGAGTTGAGATCAGAGAGGTAAAGGTATTTACAGAGAATAATTAGGTTGGGATTAAGTGATCTCAGAAAGAAGAGACCGAACCTTGCAGAAATTGCTGGGATCTCAGGAAGAAGCAGCAATGACTAAGCTACAAGAGGTTGCAGAGGTAAAGACGATAGCTTCCATAATCCTATCGGCTTATCTTACAAAGGGGTCAACTGGTTAAAGAAGCTCTGTACATCCACATAATGGACTCCTGTGTTATGCACTCACTCTGACCCACCACCTCCTACTTTTCCAGCTCACTCCCTTCAGTACCCCGACTCCAAGAATCATTTGATTTCCTCAGGACCTCCAATCCATTGCATCTAGAACTTTTCACTCTCCTTTACCCCCTAGTGTCCCTTCTTCCCTCCTAACCCAGTTTATACAAATGGCCCATCATCACAATTAATCTCTTGCATGTACCCACAACTCTTACCTCTCTTGCTTGTCTAGTCTCTTGGCGAAACCATGATCCAATTCTTTGCCAACCCTATTCCTGGATCCTTGCTGCTGATCACGGCTTGAGAGAAACACACCACTGCTTTGATTGAAAATTCATGACCACAAACTCATAAGCCTTCAATGCTGCCCTGTAATCATTCCTCACTCCATTCCTTTACACATTGTCACTCTACTTGACAATGATTTCACATTGACTTTTTCACCCTTGAACCTCCAACACATTCTCCCCTCTACTCATTCTCAATTGATGACCTTGCTTTCCATTTCATGAAGAACAAAGCAATCCTAAGAAAACATTTGCAGATTCCTACCACCCTGTCTACTGGAATCTGTACACATGGACTTTACCTCTCTACCTGTCACCATCAGTGAACCACCCGTGTTTTCCCTACTCCATCTGTGTGCTAGATCCCACCCACCTACAGGCTCATGTGCTTCACAGGCTTCGCTCTAGCAACTTTCTCCTCTTCAGCATCACCGATTTCTCCTACTGAACCATTACCAGCAGCACATACACATGTAGTTGTTTTTTCCACTTCAGAAGAAGATCCTTCTTTGGCTCCACTTCTTCTGTAGCTATTACCTCATTTTTCTAATCCCCTTGTGGCAAATTTTCTCACAGGGGAGTTTCTTCATTTCTTTCTTCCCATGATATCTTTTTCAGCTTACCCAAGAATGCACAAATTTAAAGTGCACAATTTGATCAGTTTTGACATATGTTTGCACCATGAGACCATTACCACAATTAAGATGATGAACCTATCCATTACCCTCAAGAGTTTCTTTCTCTCTTACAGCCAATGTAATTTTTGCCACCACCACTCCAAAGGCACTGCTCACCAAGGTCAGTTATCTCCATGTTGCTAGATCCAATAGTCAATCATCAGTCATTTTATTTGACTTCTCTGCAGCATTTGACCTAATTGTTTTCTTTTTCCATCTTGATGCACTTTCCTCACTTGGCTTCCAGGATATGACACTTGATTGGGTTTCCTTCTACCCCAAGGAGATTCTTTTTAGCTCTCCCCATTCTCACTATTATCTTATGCTAGAAAGCCCTGGGTTTAGTCCAAGGTCCACTTTGTCTCTGTATCTACACTCAGTCCCTTCAGAGTCCTCAACATGGCTAACCCCAAATTTGTATCTCCATCCCAGATCACTCTCCTCTAATCCACACTTCCATATCCAGTTGCTTATTTAACACCTCCTTGTGGCTGAGTAGAGATTTGTCAAATTTAACATGTCAAAGCTGAACTCCTGAACCCACCACGCCCAACAAAAACTGCTCTACCTATAGTCACCTTCATCTCAGACAATGGCATCTCCACCCTTCCAGAGACTCAGGCTGCCAAAAGAGTTGTAGTTTTTCTTGATTCTTTTCTTTCTCTTACCACTATCACTAAAATCATCAGAAAATCTAGTTGGCTGCACTTTCAAAACATATTCAAAATCTAACCACTTTCACTGTCCCCACTGCTTCCCCTCTGGTCTGAGCCATTGTTATTCCTTGCTTAAATCACTACAATGGTTTTCTAATCTTTTTTCCTCTATAGTCTATTTTCCACATGGCAGCCCCATTGATTCTTAAAAAAAAACAAAGCCAGGTCACATCAGCCCTCTGCTCAAAACCCTCCAATGGCTCCCCATGTCTCTCAGAATAAAAGCCAAGGTCCTTACAATGATCTAAAGGGCCCTCACATTCTAGCCTTGCCATCATCTCTCTGACTCCATTGTGGGTTCACTCACTCCATTTCTGCAACAGTAGCCTCCCTGCTGTGCTGCAGACATGCCTTTCACCAGCTGTTCCTTGTGCTTTATATGCTTTCTCCCAGGCACAGCCACTTTGGAAAACAATCTGGGAGTTCCTCAAAAAGTTAAATATGCAGTAGGTAGACATGCTGTGTCTCCTTCCACAACTAAGAAGGAATACAACTACCTCAAAATTAGAGACAACCAGTTCCAGAAAATCGAGCTGCATGGAAGTCCAGCAAACAAAAATATAAAGAAGAAATACTTATTCAGACAGGTAGGAGGGGCAGAGCCGGGGTGGGGAGGATGCGGTGTGGTGACAGCAGCAGCGGCAGGCCAGCAAAAAGTGCAGCCACGTGTTTTAAAAAGCCGGGAAGGACACCTGGGGAGCACTCCCAGCACCAGACCAGGTTGCACAGCTCATGGTTCCAGCACCAGGGAAAATAAAGCCTCATTGCTTCTGACTGTGCAAACCAGTGGGGGTTGGGGTGGCAGAAGAAACTGCCAGTCTCTCAGCAGAGTCCACTTGTTTAAAGGGCCCCCATGGACCTAGAACATTCGCAGATCCACCCACTCTGGGAATGATGGCCAGGGCAACAACTAGAGAGGCGCCAGTCCCATACGGAAGTGGGAGAAGTGCTTGGAAAAGGAGTGACTGATGAGCAAGTGGCAGTGTTTCCTCTCAGACCCCTCCCCCATATACAGCGCCACAACATGGTGAAACAGGTTGCCCTGTACTGATAAATACCTGACGCTCTGCCCCTTACAACGTGACAGGTGCTACAGCTCTACCTAAGACATAGAGGCAAACAAACACAGGAGCCTGTCAAGATGAGGAGACAGAGAAGTAAGGCCCAAAAGAGAAAGCAGATCAAGGTTCCAGTGGGAGAACTAAGCGACAAGGAGATAGCCAACCTAACATAGAGTTCAAAACACTGGTGATAAAGATGCTTACAGGCTTGACAGATATGCTTAAGTAGGGCAAATGCATAAAAGAAAAAGTGAAGGCTATGCTAAATGAAACGAAGTAAAAGTCACACAAAATCAATGGTGAAGGGATGGAAACCAGGGTTCAAATAAATGATTTAGAACATAAGGAAGAAAAAAACAGTCAACCAGTAAAGAATGAGGAAACAAGAATTGAAAAAAATGAGGAGAGGCTTAGGAACCTCTCTGGGACCATTTTAAATGTGCCAACATCCAAACGCAGGGGTGCCAGAAGAGCAAAAGCAAGAAATTGAAAGCCTATGTGAGAAAATAATGAAGGAAATCTTTCCTAATTTGGTGAAGGAAATAGACATACAAGTCCAGGAAGCACAGAAAGTCCCAAAAAAGCTAGATCCAAAGAGGACCACACTAAGACACATCATAATTAAAATGCCAAAGGTGAAAGGAAAAGAGAAAATCTTAAAAGCAGCAAGAGAAAAGAAGACTTACCTACAAAGGGGTGCCTATAAGATTATCACCTGAGTTCTCAAAAGAAACTTTGCAGGGAAGAAGGGGCTGGCAAGAAGTATTCAAGGTGATGAAAGCAAGGACCTACAACCAAGATTACTCTAGCCAGCAAAGCTATCATTTAAAATGGAAGGACAGATGAAGTGCTTCCCAGACAAGGTGAAGCTAAAGGAGTTCATCATCACCAAGCCATTATTATATGAAATGTCAAAGGGGCTTACTTAAGAAAAAGAAGATCAAAATTATGAATATTAAAATGACAACAAACTCACAACTTTCAACAACTGAATCTAAAATGTAAAAACAAAATCCAACTAAGCAAACCAGAATAGGAACAGAAACATAGGTATGGGGGTCATTTGGAGGGTTATCAGCTGGGACTGGGAAGGGGGAGAAATGGGGAAATGGTACAGGGATTATGAAGCATAATTGGTTGGTGCAAAATAGACAGGGGGCAGTTAAGAAAAACATAGGAAAGGGTGAATCCAAAGAACTTATATGCACAATCCATGGACATGAACTAAGGGGGTGGGGGGACTGTGGGATTGCTGGAGGGAAGGCGGGTACTGGGCAGAGGGGAGCAAAGGGAAAAAAAATTGGGACTACTGTAACAACATAATCAATAAAATATACTTAAAAAATAAGTTAAATATGCAGTTACCATATAACCCAGCAATTCTACTCCTATCATACACCCAGTAGAATTAAAAATGTATATTCTCACCTAAACTTTTACATGAATATTCAAAGTAGCATCGTTCATAATAGCCCATTAGAAATAAAATGTTCATCAACGGATGAATGGATAAACCAAATGTGGTATATTTACACAAAAGTTATTCAGCCATAAAAGAAATGAAGTAATGATACATGCTACAACCTGAATAAACCATGTAGACATTAAATGGAGGAAGCCAGACACAAGAGGCCACATATTACCTGATTCTATTTACATGAAATGTCTAGTACAGGTAAAGCACAGTTTAGTGGTTTCCAGGGGCTGTGGGAGAAGGCAATGGTGAGTGACTGCTAAAGGATACAGGGTTATTAAGGACGTGATGATAATGTTATGGAGTTATAGAGTGGTGATAGTTGCACAACTTTGTGAATATACTAAAAGCCACTGAACTGTACACTTTAATAAGAAAGCAAATTTTATGGTATGTGAATTATATCTCAATTTTATAAGAGCTTCCTCCCATGTTCTGCCTGGATTACTCCTTTAGTCCATCAAGGCTTTGTTCAAATGCCATTTTCTCAATGAAAAGTTCAACCACCCTACCACCCTTCTAGCTTTCCTGATCTCTTTATCCTGCTGTATCTTTTAATCCATGTAGTATGTATGTGTCAGCTCCTAATATAGTATATACTTCACTTACGATGTTTATTATTTCCCCCCACTGAAATGTAAGCTCCACAACTTCAAGAATTTTTGTCTGTTCACTTATGTAGTACAAATATCTAGAAAATGCCTTGTACAATAAATATTGGTTAAATAAATTAAGACCAAGCAGATATTAAAACTGATAATGCAGAAGAATACTGAATCATATGGAATAATATTCATTTATTCTTAAATTTAAAAGATTACCAGACACTATATAACATATGTGAATGATCCCCAAATTGTTAAGAAATTAAAAAAAAAATGTATCACACATAGAAGGTACATTGGGAGAATGAGATACATTAAAATACATCTCTGGGTGTTGATATTATAGTTATTATTTTATTTCTTCAAAATGTGCTCATATTTTCTAAACTTACTGGTCTTTGGATCAGTAATATTTAGGATCTAATCTATGCTCCTTTTGTTACTGGTCATGTAATTCTGAGCAAGTTATTCAATCCTCAGTGACTGAGTTCCCTCATCTATAAGTGGAGATAATAGCAGTACTAACTCATTAGACTATTTTAAAGATTAAATGAAATAATACATGTAAAACACTCAGCACAGTACTTGGCATATAATAGGCACTCAATAAAACGTTAGGTATTGTTAATCTCTTCAAATATGTACCTCCTCTTGTCTTTATTCTCATTTTGGAGCATTTATTTTTTAAAAATTATATTTTATTGTTTATGCTATTAAAGTTGTCCCCACGTTTTTTCTGAAGCATTTATTAATCAGAAGTTGGACTACTAAGATTGGGTGTCCCTGCTTAATAAGTTTTCTCTTGTGTATTTTATCTTCTTGTCTTTTTCTTGTATGGTTTCTGAGATTGACTTGACTTTTATTTTGATTTTTTTTAAGTATAATTTATTGATTATGCTGTTAAAGTTGTCCCAATTTTTTCCCTTTTGCTCCCCTCCACCCAGTACCCCCCTTCCCTCTAGCAGCCCCACCCCCCCTTAGTTCATGTCCATGGGTCGTGCCTGTATGTTCTTTGGCTTCTCCCCTTCCTATACTATTCTTAACACCACCCTGTCTATTTTGTACCTACCAATTATGCTTCTTTGTCCTTGCACCACTTCCCCATTTCTATCCCTTCCCCCTCCTAGATGATAACGCTCCAAATAATCCCCATACCTATGTTTCTGTTCCTGTTCTGGTTGTTTGCTTAGTTTGTTTTTGTTTTTAATTTTTAGATTCTGTTGTTGATTGTTCTGAGTTTGTTGTCATTTTAATGCTCATAGTTTTGATTTTCTTCTTTTTCTGGAATAAGTTCCTTTGACATTTTATATAATAAAAGCTTGGTGATGATGAACTCCTTTGCTTTACCTTGTTTGGGAAGCACTTTATCCGTCTTTCCCTTCTAAATAATAGCTTTACTGGATAGAATAATCTTGATTGTAGATCCTTGCTTTTCATCACTTTGAATACTTCCTGCCAGTCCCTTTTTGCCTGCAAAGTTTCTTTTGAGAAATCATCTGATTGTCTTATAGGAACCCCTTTGTATAGGTAACTAACTCTCTTCTTTTCTCTTGTTGCTTTTAAGATTCCCTCTTTATCTTTCACCTTTGGCACTTTAATTATGATGTATCTTGGTGTGGTCCTCTTTGGGTCTAGCTTTTTGGGGACTTTCTGTGCTTCCTGGACTTGTATGTCTATTTCCTTCACCAAATTAGGAAAGTTTTCCTTCCTTATTTTTTTACGTAAGTTTTCAATTTCTTGCTCTTCCTCTTCTTCTGGCACCCCTATGATTTGGAATGTTGGCACCTTTAAAGTTGTCCCAGAGGTTCCTAAGCTTTTCCTCATTTTTTTCAACTCTTGTTTCTTCATTCTGTCCTGATTGACTGTTTTTTTTTCTTTCTTATCTTCCAAATCATTGATTTGAACCCTGGCTTCCTTCCCTTCACCATTGGTTTTCTGTGGATTTTCCTTTGTTTCACTGAGCATAGCCTTCATTTCTTCCTTTCTGCATTTGTTGTACTTAATCTTGTCTGTCAAGTCTGTGAGCATCGTTATCACCAGTGTTTTCAACTCTTCATATGTCAGGTTGACTATCTCCTCCTCACTCAGTTCTCCCACTGGAACCTTGATCTGCTCCCTCTTTTAGGCCATACTTCTCTGCCTACTCAACTTGATTGCCTCCTGTGTTTGCCTCTGTGTCTTAGGTAGAGCTGTCACACATGTTACATTGTAAGTGGCGGAGCTGTAGGTATTTGTCAGTGCGGGGCTACTCATTTCACCATGTGGGGGAGGGGTCTGAGAGGGAACAATGCCACTTGCTCAGCACTGGCCCCCTTTCCAGGCACTTTTCTTACTTCCCATATGGGACTGATGCCTCTCTAGCTGTTGTCCCCATGGTGATTCCTAGAATGGATGGGTCTGTGG
Source organism: Furipterus horrens (assembly GCF_987537825.1). Classification (NCBI taxonomy): domain Eukaryota; kingdom Metazoa; phylum Chordata; class Mammalia; order Chiroptera; family Furipteridae; genus Furipterus; species Furipterus horrens. Next base: position 90,415,733 of record NW_028327175.1, read on the forward strand.
ATGTTCTAGGACTCTGGGGGCCTCTAAACAGACACTGCTGAGAGACTGGCAGTTTCTTCTGCCACCCCAACCCCCACTGGTTTTCACAGTCAGAAGCAATGGGGCTTTATTTTCCCTGATGCTGGAACCATGAGCTGCACAACCTGGTCTGGGGTTGGGATCACTCCCCAGGTGTCCCTCCCAACTTTTATAATGTGTGACTGCTCTTTCTGCTGGGCAGCCACAGCCACTGCCACATCCTGTTCTCTTCTCGCCTTCAGTCTGTCTGATGAGTATTTCTTCTTTATATCTTTATTTGTTGGACTTCCATGCAGTTAAATTTTCTGATAATTCTGGTTGTTTTTAGTTTAGAGATCATTGTATTTCTTCTTATTGTTGTGAAAGGTGGTGAAGCTTGTCTACCTATGCCTTCATCTTGGCCAGAAGTGACTTGACTTTTAAACACCGTAAATAAATTTTAAAAATTTCGTCTACCCTATTTTTTCTTTCTACTGTTTTCCCTTTACTCAACAGGTATTTATAAACAATCTACACTATTACTTTATGTATATTAAATTTGTACCAGAAGATACATATTCCAAGATCATTTTGTCTACCCAACACTGTCTGAAATCTATCCATGTTGATACATATGGATGTAGTTCACAGGGTGGGTCAAAAGTAGGTTTAAAGTTGTGAGTACAAGAAAGAGTTTATTTGTGTGTTATTCTTTATTAATTATTGTATTATTTTCCATACAAACAACTGTAAACCTACTTTTTGCCCCACCTACCCTGTATTTATGTTTAACTGTTGTGAGTGTTTCTCCATATATATTCATTTAAAAAATATTTATGTGCACCAACAATGTTCCTAGAACTGTACTGGCTGGTGCCTGGAAACACGGCATTGAAAGAAACAAAATATACACCTAGTATAATTTATTTTTTTTTCCTCCATTAACAAACATTACGTTTTGCCATGACAAAGAACGTTTTGGTGGGTGTCCTTATACAGGACTTCTGCTGCAAATGCTTCTTTAGGGAATATATCTAAGGATAAATTTCCTTCTTCCTAGATCACATTTTCAACTTTACCAGGCATTACCAACTTGCTTTCTAAAGTGGTGTGTAGACTCTATGTCCAGCAAGCTGAGGAAACTCTCTATTCCACTCCTCTTGCCCAACAGGTGAACAGTCATACTTTATTTTTGCCATTCTGAATGGTGAGGAATAATATCTCTGTTTTAGTAAGCATTCCTCTAAATTGTTAATAAGGCTAGCACCTCTTCTTATATTTATTGGTCCTTTAAATCTCCTTTGCCTACTGTCTGAAGGTACCCTTTGCTGTTCATTTTTGTAGTTGGTTGTTCATCTTTTTTATACTGATTTGTGAGGATTCTCCAACTATATAGTCTGGAAACCAACATATTTGCTCTTTTATGTGTTGAAATATATTTTTCCAGTCCAGGGTTTGTGTCTTAGTTTTATAGTGGCTTTTGCATAAAATAGTTTTACTTCTTAATGTAATCTTTCCCTTTATGAACTGCCCTTTTTGTGTACTGACTGAGAAATATTCTCTCCCCTGCAGACATGAAAGTATTCTTTTGTACTTCCTTCTAAAATTATCCATCTGTATGAGGTGAGGCATTAATCTATTTTTCTTTTTTCATAATGAGAGCTAAATCATTTATTAAATAATCTTTCCAGTTCTCACTTATTTTTAATGTCTTGTCTACCTTCTACCACATTCTTGTATATATTTTGGAGATGTTTCTGAGGTTTCTCTGTTGTTACAATGAGTAGATCTGGGAATTTATAGTCACATTCTTTTTAAAAATTCTCTTCTGGATTCTAATTTCTTTTCTTTCCCTCAATCTCACAAATTCTCCTGTCTTCACTTACACTGACCATATTTTTAAACCTATCTCTTTTTTTACAGATGGAGAAACAAAGATGCAGAAATTGTATACTCACTATTCAGATTCACATAGCAAGACAGTTAGCAATCTTGGACCAGGTGATATCTCATTGTATTTTTGATCTGCATTTCCCTGATGATTAATTGATGTTGAGCATCTTTACATGTACTTGTTGACCATCTGTATGTTCTCTTTGGAAAAATGTCTATTCAGATCCTCTGCCCATTTTTTAATCAAACCTTTTTTTGCTATTGAGTTGTATGAGTTCTTTCTATATTTTGCATATTAATCCCTTACCAGATATATAATTTGCAAATGTTTTCTCTCATTAAGTAGCCTGTCTTTTTATGATGTTGATGATTTCCTTTGTTGCATAAAAACTTTTTAGTTTGACGTAGTCCCACTTGCTTATTTTTGCTTCCGTTGTCTTTGCTTTTGGCGTCAGATCCAAAAAATCATCACCAAGACAGATGTCAAGGAGCTTATTGCCTATGTTTTCTTCTAAGAGTTTTATGGTTTCATTCTTACATTTAAGTCTTATTTTTTTATTCATTGGCACTTATTTACTTTTAATTAATTCATTAATTTTGACATACAATTATTATTTTATATTATTGTCAGCTGTGCAGCATAGTGGTTAGACATTTATATAATTTACAAAGTGATCCCCTGCTAAGTCTAGCACCCACCTGACACCAGATGTAATTATTACAATATTACTGACTATATTCCCTATGCTGTACTTTACATCCCTGTGACTATTTTGTAATTACCAATTTGTACATCTTAATCCCTTCATTTTGAGTTCATTTTTGTGTATGGTATAAGATAGTAGTCTGGTTTCATTCTTTTGCCTGTGGCTGTCAAATTTTCCCAACACCATTTATTGAAGAGACTGTCCTTTCCTTAACATAAATTCTTGACTCTTTTGTTGTAAATTATGGTAATTAACCATATATATATATGTATATATATATATATATATACATATATATATATATGGGTTTATTTCTGAGCTCTCTATTCTGTTCCATTGAGCTATGTGTCTGTTTTATGCCAATACTGTACTGTTTTCATTGTAATTGTAAATGTAATTTGAAATTAGGGGGTGTGATGCCTCCAGCCTTGTTATTTTTTTTCTCAAGACTGTTTTGGCTAATCAAGGTTTTTTGTGGTTCCATACAAATTTTAGGATGGTTGTTCTATATCTGTGAAAAATGGCATTGGGATTATAATAGAGATTGCACTGAATCTGTAGATTGCTTTAGGTAGTGTGGACATTTTAACAGTATTAATTTTTCCAATCCATAAGCACAAAATATCTTTCCATTAATTTGTGCATTCTTCATTTTCTTTCATGAGTGTCTTGTAATTTTCAGTGTATGAATTTTTTACGTCCTTGGTTAAATTTATTCCTAGGTATTTTATTCTTGATATAATTGTAAGTGGTATCGTTTTCTTAATTTTTCTTTTGTTTTTATTGAGTTTATTGGGGTAACATTGGTTAACAAAACCATACAGGTTTCTAGTGTACAACTGAACAAAATATCATCTGCAAACTACACGGTGCACTCATCTCCCCAAGTAAAGTCTCTTCCCATCCTCATTTATCCCCTCTTTGCCCTCTTCCACACCCCCTGCTCCACCTTTTCCCTCTGGTAATCACCATACTGTTGTTATGCCTATGTGTTATATATGTTATATATAACTGTCCAGGAAGTATCCAGCTATGCATTATGAAGAGCAGTGACATTTATTGAAGAAGATACAAGATACAAGAAACATTGTACACAGGACAGTGATGCCTCTGTCCTCTTCAAAGTAGCACCTTGGGACCTCACACAGTTCTCCCAGTGTCTCTTCCACTGTACGAAACACTCTGCAAAATCCTTTGTTGGAATCGCCATCAGCTGCCCTGTTGTATTTTCCTGACTCGCATTGACAGACTGAAATCTCTTTCCTTTCAAAGGTGATTTTAGTTTTGGGAAAAGCCAGAAGTTGCAGGGACCAAATCTGGGCTGTAGAGGGACTGAGTCACCTGGGTGATTTCATGTTTCACTAGAGAAACTCTGCACAGACATAATGCATGAGCGGGCATATTGTTGTGATGAAGCTGCCAATCACCAGCTGCCCATAGCTGCTGCTCTTTTTGCTGTATTGCATCTCTCAGCTGACAAACATTGAGGTAGTACTCCTTATTAATTTTTTTGCCTGGAGATGTGTACTTGTGATGGACAACACCTTCCCAATCAAAAAACATGGTTAACATGGCCTTGATCTTGCTGCATCTTTGAAGCATTTGTGCCACATTTTTATTTGCGCTGCACTCATTGCATTGTCCCTGAAAGCCTTCTGAATCATCCGAATAGTTTCCACAGAGGAATGTTCAAGCTTAATGTAAAATTTGATGTAGATTTGTTGCTCTACTTGTTCAGTCATTTTAAATGCCAATGGCCACACAGTACACATGTTCACTTGATGTCATCTACTGCCCTCACTGACTAGTAGAGTGAAGTTGTCATTGTTCATGCATATACATTCTAGTCCACTCTCCTTGGCTGCCAGGTTACATCAATGTCACACAAACCATTCTCATTATATTAACAATGGCTGTACTTTTTCTGGACAGACCTCATACATTCCAGCCTGAGAAGCACTGCTTCGAGGGGACACAGGGAGTCTGTGACTAAGTAGGTTTCCTAGTTCCTCAGCCAGGAAGTACAAAAATCAGCCTTCTTGTTCAGACAAACAAATGAAGTCTTATTTGTTATTAACTACCACAGTTGCAGGTGAATCCAGTCAAAAAGAAAAGAACATCATATGCAGATGAGGGGGAAAATAAAAGAAGTTGGGTGGTGTGCAATGCCAACTCCCTCTCTAAGAGCTCCCTCCCAGCAAGGGAGTAGAGTAGAAAAATATGAGATTTTTTTTGTTGTTGAATCCTTTCACCATTTTTCACCCAGCCCCCAACCCCTCCCCATTTGACAGCTGTCAGTATGTTCTGTGTTATCTATTCTTCTGTTTCTATTTTATTTGTTAAATTATTTTGTTCATTAGAGTCCACATATAAGTGAGATCACGTGGTATTTTTCCTTCTCTGTCTGTCTTATTTCACTTAGCATAATATTCTCCAGGTCCATCCATGCTGTCACAAAAGGTAAGATTTCCTTCTTTTTCATGGCAGAGTAGTATTTCAGTATATAAATGTACCACAGCTTTAAAAAAAAAATCTTTATCTGAGGACATGTCCATTGACTTTAGAGAGAGAGGAAGGGAGAGAGAAACAGAGAGAAACATCGATGTGAAATGGGAATATCAATCAGTTGCTCCTCAGGCATGTGCCCCAACTGGGAATGGAACCAATGATGTTTTGGTGTATGAGACAATGCTCCAACCAATTAAGCCACCTGGCCAGGGCACCACAGCTTTTGTTTATCCACTCATCTACTGAAAGGCTGTTTCCAGATCTTGGCTATTATAAATAATGCTGCAATGAACATTGGGGTGCATATATTCTTACAAATTAGTGTTTTGGGTTTAATTTCTCTTTATGATAGTTTGTTTTTAGTATATAAAAATGCAACAGATTTTTGTATATTAAACTTGGTCCTGCCACTTTATTGTTTGTTTATTACTTCTAACAGTATTTTTTGGGAGTCTTTAGGGTTTTCTATATACAAAATCATGTCTTCCACAAATAGTGACAGTTTTAGTTCTACTTTTCCAGTTTCATTGTCTTTTACTTCTTTTTCTTGCCTAGTTGCTCTGGTTAGGACTTCTGATACTATGTTGGGTAAAAGTTGTTCTTGATCTTAGAAGAAAAACCTTTAGCTTTTCACTCAAGTATGATGGAAAAGCTTTCATTTTTTCATTGTTGAATAAGCTGTGGGGTTACCATCTGTGGCCTTTATTATGTTGAGGTATGGTCCCCATATGCTCACTTTGTTGATAGGTTTTTTTTTTATCATAAATGGATATTGAATTTTGTCAATGCTTTTTCTGCATCTATTGAGATGGCCATATGATTCTTATCCATACTTTTGTTAATGTGGTATATCACTTTGATTAATTTGTGAATGCTGAATCATCCTTGCATCCCTTAATCATAGTCTATGGTCCTTTTAATGTATTGTTGAATTTTGTTTGCTGATATTTTGTTGAAGAGTTTTGCATGTATGTTCATTGGAGATATTGGCCTCTAATTTTCTTTCCTTGTGGTGTCCTTGTCTGGTTTTGGTGTCAGAGTAATACTGGCCTTATAAAAGGAGTTTGGAAGCATTCTCTTCTCTTCAATTTTTTCGGAAAAGCTTAAGAAGGATTCTTATTAATTCTTCTTTGAATGTTTGGTAGAATTCACTAGTGAACCCATCTGGTCCTGGACTTTCATTTGTTGGGAGGTTTCTAATTACTGGTTCAATCTCCTTACTAGTAATCAGTTTATTAAGATTTTCTATTTCTTCATGATTCAGTCTTAGAAAGTTGTATGTTTCTACGAATTTATTCATTTCTCCTAGGTGGCCCAGTTGGCCAAGCTGTTAATAATAGTGAAAGCTGGGTAGGAGATATATGGGGATTTTCTGTATTATCCTTATAATTTTTCCGTAATTATAAAACTGTTCTAAAAATAATCACACCTTATGTATATATAGAAACAATTCCTGGGTGTTCTTTTTTCCCCCCAGTATGTGTCTTTTATTGAATCTTTAAAATATCACAAGTAAGTCTGAAGAATCATTTGGCATCTTTCTTTTTCTATAGCCAGAAAATTTAGATCTTATTCATCAGCTTGCTGAACTGTTCCTTTTTCAGAAACATAGATATCATCCAAAATTTTTCTAATGTCCTTGTTTTTATCTGTTGTGGCTTGCTGCATTAAAGCAGCTGAATTTGATACAAGTTCAATGTTGTTTCCTTCAAGAATCAACTCATCTTTCTGGGCTTGAGATACTGAACATGCAACGCCTGACCTCATCCGAACCCTGTGGATGTATTTTTCACTCAAGAAATTTCTGATTTTAACAAGAGAACCATCCTCCTGTATAGTGATGTTGATGGGGAAGTGAGCATACACAGACCTCATCTTGTAATGAAAGCGCAGGGTAACACCCTTGAACATTTTCTGTATATGACTGCATATAATGTGAACAGTGGCCAGTGCCTTTCTATTGCCCCACTATTTGTCAACCCAAGCCTCTTCATTTTCTTTCCAAGGAGACTGAGTTCTACATTGATGTGATTCAAGTCCTTCTGCAGGGTGCCTCTGGGGCCCTTCACAGTAACTGTGCATCCCTTCAGAGAGATGTTGCTATTTTCTGGGATGTCAACATTCTGATTGCTGAGAACGGTCTTCATCCTCATCGTGTATGCAGCAAAGAGAGTTCCTGGGTGTTTTTAAAGCTGCAGTTACTATACCACCATGGAAAGCAACTCAGTAACTAAAAGACAGCTAGCCCTGTTTGGTATTCCAACCAGCATTGCTTCCTGGACTAATTTCCAATGAACCTTTGTCTCCTAGGTTAGTTATAGTTCTACAGGGGGTACTCAGTTATACTCTAAAGCCCCTCTGAGAAAAAAGCAAGAACAAATGGATATAAACTGCAGCAGGAGGGTCTTGAATGAAGAGTTTTGCTGTGCTACAAAGTCAAACTATGTGATATTCTTTGCTAATTATATTTTAAAGGGAGAACTGACCACATATTGGTTTGGTCCAGCCTGGCTTCAGCCCATCTTCGAGTACATCAGGCAAGAAAATGTACTTATACATTTTCCAGAAGTTCCTAAGAGTTTTTTATCTTAAGTAGAAGATTTCCATAAACTAAAAGTAGGAATAAGTGGTACCAATCACATAGAACTTGCTTATCAAATTGTCTATAGTCTATATGGCTATTGTCTATAGCCATTCTATCAACACATGATTTATTAACTTTGTTCCAAAGATCTGAGGTCAGGCAGCATAAATCATGAATAAATATTAGTTTAACAGTCACAGTGCTCCATGGGATAAAAGCCAGGTGAAGAAAACTCAAAATTGTCACAATGTGAAAATAATGACAGTTGTATTAATATTTGAAAATTTAAATGATATTCAATAACCTTTCCAGAGATAGAGTATAAATCTTATTTCTTCTTATTTTATGCACACTCTATAACTTAAAACATTTTTAATCAATATTTTCCTTTGTAAAAATATTTTGAAAAGCAAATCTAAGATCATCTGATCTGTCTCCAGCTATTAAGCAACTTCCTGCTACTGCTTTGATGACTTAAATACTTTTGAAAAACAATATAATACCTGGCCCCCAAGCCATTTACAGCAAAGATATTTACCATTTTCTTGTGCACACACACACACACACACACACACACACACACACAAAAAAGAGATAAAGAGAGAGAGAAAGAGAGAGAGAGAGAGAGAGAGAGAGAGAGAGAGAGAGAGAACTGTCTGTTGGTATGGCAAATACCAATCTTAATATTTGAAATTATATCACCTTGTGTCCACTGGTTTATTCCACCTGACTCTTTAACCTTCATGAGATTCTAATTGTGCACATACTCAAAAACATAATTGTGATACAGGAAAAGGACCAGACAATAAATACTGTGGTTAGAAGTTAAGTACTCAACAGAATGAATTAAAAGTGACTAGGATTAAGGAGAAATGGCTCATTATTCTGGTAACTCAACTTTATATTATTTATTAGTCTCATGTAGCTGATGGCATAGTTAGAACACACAAGAAGGCATGTCAGAGGTAAGTCCAGGTATGGCTTCATACATTCTATGACATCTCTTGTTATAAACATTTATTCCTATGTCTGAATTCTGGTTGTGCTGAATAAAGAAAAGGGAGAAATACAGCAAGCAGAATGGAGCAAATCCAAGTCCTTCCCACTAAATTCCCTCTCTACTTCACTAATGATATTTTGTTCGAAGGGTTTCAACACACTCGTTTTGTCAGAAATGAGGAACATTGATCTAGATGCAGGGTTTGCATAGAGGTTATCAGAATAAAATTTTAAGAGAATTGTGACAGGGCTGAATTCAGTATTTTAATTCTCTAATCAGAGATGGCAAAATCCAGTCAGACATCTGTCTTTCAGAAATGACCACCATAAGGCTGATGAAAGAGGGTTCATGAAAAGGTAAAATAAATAAATAAATAAATAATGCCAGAAAAATACAATTAAAAAATTGTTTAAAAGAGAATTTGTGTAATGGTTTTAGATAAATCATTAAAGCTATTTCACATAACAAAATAAAAACAAAAACAAAAAAGAAGAAGAAGAAGAAAGAAAGGATTATAGGAAGAGATGCTTTTCCTTTTTCCTCTAGACTTGTGATTTCTGCATATAACTCTTGGAATGGCTATAGCCAGGCTGCCACTAAACTGAGGATAAACATCAACCACGGAACTGTGGAAAGAGGGAAAGAATCTAGGTCCTTATTCATGTCACTGAAATCCTGAATAAACAGTCTGGAGCGCCCCCTCCCCCACCAAGTGCCAATGGTTTTTGATGAGCAATATAATCTGTCCCTTTTTAGTCCTACATTTTTCCCTATTTATTTGTATAACTACAGTTGAATTTATATCATTAAGTAGTATTGGGGAATGAATAAAAATTAAAATTCAAATAATAACTCCATCATGATGTAGTCTACCCTGGTATTCTCTGGGTCTAATAAAAAATTATGCCTCATCAAACACATATAATTTGGTTTGAAGTGATAATAGTAGGAAGCCAAATTTATAGTTATCATAAAGTTGTCTATGCTGGATATTTTCATTTTCGAGTACAATATGAATTGGGTAACCTAGGTCCCCAGGCATTCATTTAGTCATTCCAGCTCACTCTGGGTGGAGCTTGTTTACATCCTATAATCACACTCTTAACAGTCACTACTAAATATAAACACAAGGAAGAATAGTAGTGACTGTTTGACAACTTCAGTGGTATCACTGAACAATAATATTGACAGACTCGATGTTGACAACGTTAAAGCTACCATATCATATCATACTATATCCTGCCATATCATAACCCTATCTTTCTCCTCTCCTTCACTCTGCTATGCCTCATCCATCCTTGACCTGAAGTTGGAACTAACGCCATAGGGCAAAGGGCATAACACACATAAAGGCAAGGGTAACAAGATATGCCTTTATGTGGTATTCAAATGAGTAGTCACTTGCTGTCATGATGCTAGTTCAACCTGAGTTTCCCTGGCTGCTTTATTTGTTAGATATATATAAACACATTACACTTCTTAAATTAACTTATTTATTGGTATGATTCATTCACCTCCTGACAGATTGCAGTTTCTGGCTACTCCCTAAAGGCCCTTAAGTGCAGGTACAAAGAGAAACATTTACCAAATGGTTTTTAAATTGAAAGTCTGAGACTAGGTAATTTACCTTCCTTATGGTTCCTGTCTTTGGAAAATTAAACTTAAAAAGTGATTTTCTAGAATTTTAAGTTGTGAGTACAGTGAGTTTTTTCTTATTGTCGTACTGTGGTTGAGGCTGTGGTCCACATTGCAGATGCATCTTAATCTCTTAGTCCATGGGTTTGTTTGTCAGTTTCTTGAGCATGTGGGAGGTTAAGGTTGAGTTCTGGAAGGAAGCAGGAGGTTTCAGCATGAGATTAGTTGAAATAGCTGAGGCTTCTGAGCAGGTGAGCTAGACTGGAACCAGCTGAGAGAAGGGCGGTACCTTCTAGCCAACCCCAGCAGGAGTGAAGGGAAGGAAGGGAAAGACCTTGAAGAGGATGGGGCTTATTGGAAGCTAATGGAATGGAAGCCTCCCTGACTTGCAAGCAGAGAGAGAGAAGATGCTCCTGGTCAAATCAAGGAGGAGAGGGAATTTACATTCTAGAACACATCCCTGTTTTTCTCATGATGATTTCTTTCTTCAGTCACATTGGGACACATCTTTTTTTAAAGCTTCTGTTTATTGAGCAATAAATATGGACCAGGAACATTGCCAAAAGCTTTACATACATGAGATCATTGTCCTCAGAACAATCACATGAGGATGGATAACTAGGACTCCTACCCCCCAAGATTATACATGAGGAAACCAAGGCTTTCTTTATTAAGGAATGGGGCCATGGAAAGAAGCCAAGATTCTCATGCTGCTCTGACTGCCTCTTTAAGCTAGAGCTCTTTATCACTGAACTGTTCTTTCATGAACAGAGGCACTGACTTCCACACAAAGTCTACTTTCAAAAGGGTAAACCACAAAAATCACTAAGACATTGAATGGTCAAGGAGTCAATAATAGTCATTGCCTACTTAGTAGAAAGGAACATAAATGCTGTTTTAGAAACAGTTTTTAGCTATCAGTGTAGGAAAAAATATTTTGTGCTTAAAATTTTAGTTTTAATAACAGTAAATGATATACACTGTTAATTATGTACATAATTAACAGTATATTAACAATCATTAATATTAATGCTAATTGAAGCCTAAGATGTTTTGAAACTGTACTGGGAAAGGTGTACATAAATTCAAGGTGAAGCTCCTTAAGCAGCAGACAAAACAATGAGCCACTGAGGCATGAAACCAGTCAGAGAGAAAGAACACTTTCTCTTTACTAATTTATAAGTCAAAGTTTTGGGTGTTTACTGGCATTCTTATGCACTGCTATTGGGAGTATAAAATGGTGAAACTACTTGGGAAAAGAGTTTGGCAGCTCCTTATAAAGTTAAACATATATTTAACATATGGCCCAGCACTGGGTATTTACCCAAGAGAAATAGAAACATATGCCCATAAAAAGACTTGTGCGTTTTTATTCATAATAGCCCCAAACAGAAAGCAACAGATAAATGGATAAATAATTTTTGATATATTCCTATAATGAATACCGATCAGCAATAAAATGGAATAAACTACTAATTATATTCATTAAAATGGATGTATCTTGTAGTTACTGTGTTTAGAGAAGAAAACTGGATACACACAATTTATATGAAATTCTAGAGATGAAATTTAATAGCGACAGAAATCACATCAGTGGTTTCCTGGAGAAAGTCAGGTGTTGGGGTGTCAGGACTGACTGCAAAGGGGTACAGAACTCTGGGGAGGTAGAAACGTTACTTTACATTGATTGGGGTGGTGGTTACACAGGTGTGCACATACATTTGTTAAAAGCACTCAATTGATATGCTTAAAATATTGTATGTAAATATTACTTCGAAAAGTTGACTTAAAAAAAGACAATTAGCTTAGAAGAGATTATGCATTAAAACCCCCAAATTCCTCCATCTCTGTTTCCCTGTCCCCCAAAATGTTTCTGTCTGATGCTTGTTATATTTCCTCAGTTACAAAGTAGATTTTTGTTTATAAAACTCAAGTGGAAAAATAATTAAAAGACTTTAAAATACAGCTATGAAATACTTTAAAACTATCTTACCTAAATAATCAGATTTCCTCAATATCTGGGGTTTTACTACTTGAACATTTAACAAAAATTTATTTAGTTACTTATTTATTTATAGAGAGAGGGGAAGGGAGGAAGAGAGGTAGAGAAACATCTATTGGTTGCCTCTCGCATGCCCCCTACCAGGGACCTGGCCTGTAACCCAGGTGTGTGCCCTGACTGGGAGCTGAACAGATAACCTTTTGGTTGGCATGCTGGCGCTCAATCCACTGAGCCACATCAGCCAGGGCTGGACCATTCTTAAAATGCTATTTTCTAAAATGAGTATTTACCTCTATATGCCTTAACATTTACTGAACACAATTCAGTCCTCTCTGAATGCCTCCAGGTCTTCATTATTAATACCAGAAGTTGTGCTATTCTGTAATATAATGATGATTTGTTTCTACTAGCACATAGAATTGTTTGCTTCTATGCTCAGTGGCTTCAGAATATTGAGTTTTTTAAGTGTTCATATTTGCATCTTATTCTTTACCACCTTTCTTGTTGGACTGTAAGAAACTCCCTCCACCCTCTCTTCTAACCTTCTAAGGGGGTTAAATTAAGAAAATTATATACAGAACAGTGGTCTCCAACTATGGATTTTTCAAACCAGCAATTGATTGGTTTCAAAAGAATCACATAGAAACTTGTCAAAACTACAGATGCCTAGGTCCCATCCTTGATGATTCTAATATCTAACTCAGTATGCATGATACATGTTTTTTTAAAAGTATGGAAATAGGTTTGTGTATGTTTGAACATACACAAAAGTAGAAAAAATATAATAATAAAGCATCAAATACCCATCATCTATTTCAACAATTATCATCATTTGGTCAATCTTTATTATATATCTGCCCCTCCCTGCTTTTCACACTAGAACTGGGATTGTCCAGCTATGGCCCTGCAGGCAAAATCCAACTTGTTGCCTGTTTTTAAAAAAATTCAGATATAATTCACATACCATAAAATAACTCTCTTAAAGGTACAATTCAGTGGCTTTGTATTTCACAAAGTTGTGTGGCAATCACCGCAATCTATTTCCAGAGCATTATCATTACCCCAGTAGAAGCCCAACAACCATTAACAGTTACTCATTCTCCACTTTCTTCAGCCCCTTAGAACCACTAATCTACTTCCTATCTTTATGGCTTGCCTATTCTGGACATTTATATAAATGGAATCTTACAATAGGTGGCTTTTTGTGTTTGGCTTCTTTCACTTACCTTAATCTTTTCAAGATTCATCCATATTGTAGCATTCATCAATAATTTATTCCTCTTTTTAGTGAATAATGTCCTACTCTATAAGTATAACACATTTTATTTATCCATTCATCTGTTGATGGGCATTTGGGTTTCCAGGTTTTGGCTATTATGAGCAGGCTGCTATAAACATTCATGTACAAGTTTTTACATCTTCAATTCTACTGGGTGTAAACCTAGTAGTGGAATTGCTGTATTTTATAATAATTATAACTTCAACTTTTTTGAGGGACTACCAGACTGTTTTCCAAAGTGGTTGCAGCATTTTACATTCTAACATGCAGTGTATAAGGGTTTCAATTTCTCCAAATCCTTTTCAACACACTATTTGAGTTCAGCCATCTTAGTGTTAAGTGGCATCACATTGTAGTTTTGCTTTGTATTTCCATAATAACCAATGATGCTGAACATATTTTTGTGTGCTTATCAGCCACTGGTATATACATTTGGAATACTAGATTTTCTGGGTATATGATTTGCAAATATTTTCTTCTATTTTGCTGGCTGTCTTTTCACTTTTTATCTTGACCGTGTCCTTGGAAGTGTAAAACTTATTAATTTTAATTATCTATTTTTGCTTTGGTTGCTTGTGCTTTAGATGTCATATCTGAAAAACCATTGCTTAATTTAAGATTATGCAGATTTACATCTATGTTTTCTTCTAAGAGTTTTATGGTTTTAGCTCTTACGTTTAGGTATTGCACATCTGAATTTTTAAAAAGCGTCTCATAATTCTGAGCCACACTAATTTTAGAAAGTAAAAGGGAATAGATCCTGCTTGGTAGCCTCAAAGAGCTTAAAAAGATTATGAGCTTTGGTGCAGTTTTTGTGATGTATGTTAAATGCTGACAGGTCTTTTTTGTCTAGTTTCTGGCTTTTCCCTATATTGCAAATGGCTAAGATGTTCAGAGAGCTAATTCAGGAAAAGTGTGTATTACTGTCTTGGTTTGGTCCACGGTCAGCTCGTAGTACTAAAGAACTAAAATAGTCCAATAACTTTTGGGAGGAGCTCCTTAGAGTTCCACGTTTAAAAACAAAACTGTCGTCTTAAGTTAATTGCAATGTATGGCACCCCATAGCTTTGATCCAGGTACTGGGAAATGTTGTGCAGTCTCAGCGACTGAGACTTCCAGCCACACATCTTTCATTTGCAGGGAGGGACATCCAGGCACAATCACAAACCACTGATTGCTAGTTGATAGTTTGTTTCAGAGACCTTGAGGCCAGTTGTTCTCACACTTGAGTGAACATCAGAATCACCAGAAGAGCTTGCAAAAACCCAGATTCCTTGACCTCGCCCTCAGAAATGCTGCCACAGTAGGGTGGGGTAGGGCCATAAACTTGCCTTTCTCACGGGCTACTACATAATGCTGAGGATGCTGCCCTAAGACCACACTTTGAGGATAAATGTGTTGCCCACCCTGACCTATTGCTTCCTGAACGTTGATCAAGCAAACATTAAGCCAGGAGACTTGTCTGATGCTCCTCCTCCTTGGTCATAACCACGATAAGAGTACACTGAGGTAGTCACAAGGCTGTAAATATGGTTTTCAAATTTGGTTAAAATTCTTAGTCACTGTACAGTCTCATATCAGGTTCCAGGAGCATGGTCATTTGTCCAAACACCATTTGGTCACTTAGGAAAGTAACTTGGTTTTAATAAAATTATCAGGGATTGCCTAAATTCCTTTACTTCTCTGGTAGTTTTTGGTATCTGATCTTGCTCAATGCACGTGGACAACCACTGTGGTTAGGAATGATACTCAGGGACATCCACTGTATTTATGACAATGAATTTGACTTGTTGCCAAATGGTGCTCTTAAGAGATGTGGTTATGACTTTGGCAGATTGAACTAAAGTTAAATTCTGATGAACTGCAAAGGAATTTTATCAGTCCCAGGATATTTGCTAGCTGAGTTGGCAAAAGAGTAGCATTCCAAAATGTCCTGAGCAAGCCACATTTATTCTGCCACCTCTACTTCCAGTTTTCTCAAATGTCAGCTAAAACTTCATTTTCTTTCCTACTTCCTATCATTTCCAGGACCACAAGCTTAAATTTGAGAAGCAAATGTTAAGCTGCTGGGTTCCTGCCTCTTCCAAATAAGCAAGAACAGATCTCAGCAGCAGAAGGGAGTTTACTGTTTTGTTGATGGCACAGAGACAGAATCAGACCTCAGCTTGTTTGGCTATTCAGTAGAGAAGAAAAGGGGAAAATGTTTCTGTTGGTAAATTGAGAAGATTCAGGAACAGAGAAAAATCCGACGGGGCTGGTCACAAGAAGACATTTTGCATTTAGGTTCTTATAGTAATGCCTGAAGTCAGCTAATTACTTTTTGAGACAAGTGGAACATTTGCTTTAAGAAGAAGAAACAAAAGTTCTACGCTAACCCTGTCTGTAACATCCCTGCGACAGGCCGAGCTCTGCTCTACCTTCACCTGCAGACTCTTGAGCCCTCTGTCTCCCAGACCATCTGCAGAAGGGATTTGCTCCTCGAAAGCTCTTATCATACTCTGAGGAGGAAGGAAACTTTTTTTTTTTTTTAAAGTAGGTGGCAGCCCAACCCAAAGGAAAGGCAGTTATCTTAATATCCACATGTTCACAAGAGGAAAAAGTGCATGTAGCAGTTTAATCCCTGAGAGTGATGTTAGTCCTCTGACTTTTATTCCTCTCCCACTTCTCTAAATTACAATGGCATTAACTGCATTTGCACAGAAATCACCCTAACTGGCTA
Source organism: Furipterus horrens (assembly GCF_987537825.1). Lineage (NCBI taxonomy): Eukaryota > Metazoa > Chordata > Mammalia > Chiroptera > Furipteridae > Furipterus > Furipterus horrens. The sequence goes on from NW_028327175.1 coordinate 90,432,057, forward strand.
GCTACTTCATTAAATTATCACATGATTCCTATTTTATGGGTACAAAATAGTTGATCTCAGTGAACTGGCAACTTAGAAACTTAGGAGGCAGATCAGACAATTACTAAAAAATTATACATACAGTAATTAATGATTTGTCTATCACCTAGAAATAGAAGGAAAAATGCCAGCCTCCCTGGCCCTGCAATTCTGAACAGGTCTTTTCATTTTTTTCCTTTCCAAGACCAAAAGCTTTCATTATCCACACAAGTTCCACCATTACTGTTGTTGCTCTGGCAGAGTTCAACATCTATGATATAAAGTGAAAAATACAACGGTGGGATTTGCACTCCATTTGGAACAGAGGATTTGATGGCTTAAAATTGAAGGACCAACCCCTCCCCCGCTACACACACACAACCAAGAAGTGAGTTTCATGCCACCTTTCCCTAAATAAGGTCATAGAGGAAATAATGACAAGAGATAGGGACAAAGTATGTCCTCAATCATAATTACTATCCATAATCACTACTGTGCATTGTTTCTGGGCAAGGCATGTGAAGAAATTAAAGGAAGTTCTGAGTTATCAATCATCAGCAGTTCTGGGGGAGGTGAGAGTAGGTCAATTAATGAGATAAGATCTTCCTCTTCTGCTTGTCTCCCTGAGCCCTGCCATTCAACAAGATAGGCATTGACGTCACTCAGTAATTGAGGGCCAGATTCCTCCATCAGCATGTTCCTCCCACCTGGTACAGTCTTACCACCATCCACTGACATGCCCAGCAGGTTTCATCTTCTGTGGCTGCTGTCAAAATGTAAGTGGAGGGAGAGAGTGGCTTTTACAACTGTATGCTTGAATTTATTGTCACTGGTCTCTTGTTCAAATGAGAAAGATCTTGGGAAAAGGAGGTAGCAAACAGCACTGAAAAAAATGCTGCAAATTCTACAGGATTTACATACCAATTCCAAATATCTTCCGGCAATGGAGAAAAATTGTTTTCTGCATAATTTATATATCGCATTTCTCCTCGTGCCCAACACAAATTATATATCTATTTCTTTACATCACATGGTATCAGGTCAGTTTTAAAATATTTTCTCTCCTTTTACATTGACTATAAGTGATACCTTTATTTGTAATCTCATATTTGCATATTTTCCTTTTGCTTATAATTTCAGTATTTTTTCCCAGGCTCTTTATTTTAGTTATTTTTGCCATATACCTGCTTACAAGATCTAATTCCATGTCACCACATCTCCCTGAAGAATCACATGGCAAATATCTTCCTTGGGAAGTACAGGTGTTAGGGAGAATAAAGAGCAATCACATTCATTGTTTTCTACTAGTGCAATGAATAGACTTTAAAACAAAACCAACCTCCCTGTGAATTCCAATTGCCTTTCTAAATAACGACAGGCACTGTTTCACAATCTGACCTGCATATTTCCTTTGGGCTGCCATGGGAGTTGTGATTACCCTGTGTCCACATGTTGGTGTGCTAGGTCACACTAAATGAGTAAACAAATTCTACATCAGTTTGTCCTTTGTGGAAACCTGAGTGAGTGCAACCCAGTGAAATTCCATCTCTCTGTGCTCCTGCCAGGTATCATAAACCAGCGGAAGTAAGGCTTCCACTTGCAGGGGACACACTTGCAAACTTGGTTGCCGAGGTCACTCTGTTTCTGATCTGTGTGGTGTCTGAGCCTCTCACCTAGTTAGAGGATACAGCAGACATCCCAGGAGAACAGGAGGTGGCAGAGAGAGTTTGGGGGAACGATCCTCAACTCACATCCCCTTTGCCTAAAATGCATTATAATCACTTCACCCAGTTCAGTAGTGCTAGGAAAAAAAACTGGATTATTGCTTCTGTTGCAATTGTTTTTTGCTCAAACCTCTGTTACCAATGAAATGATTAAGAATCTTAAATGAGGGTTTTCAAATCAAACTCATTACATTGATCAAAGGTGACACCTTTTGAGCAGCGTTCATCTGATGAACTCATTAAAAAATAGATTTCAGAGAGTCCTAACCAAGATTTCAGATCACCTCATTAAATTTATGGAAACTGTGACTATTGAGGAATAAGAAAATGGGTCTCTTAGTGTAACCTATGCTCCATTTATTAACTTTTTACATACACAATCACTTCTGAGTATTATTCTATTCTAATAAATTAATTTTTGTCTATGACTTAAAAGTCTTAATGAAAAGCTATTTAAGTTACATGTAATAGTTTTCTATTACATTTTCATGTTTCCCCAGATGTAAATTAAAATTATATTTTCACTTGCATAATATTCTGGTAAAATTGTACCAGAATTATACCAGAACCTAAGCTGGGGTCATATTTCCTCATCAGCCACATTTCCCAATGCAATAAGCCAGACACCCTGGGAAGCTCTTATTAGCAGTTTGGAAGGATACAGAACGTGGGGATGAGAAAGCCTTTCTCCCAGGTATAGCAAGTAGAAGCAGAATCTATTAACAGACTGATGCGAAGGGCAAGTAGGCTTTGAAATAGTGGATCAGGGCTTAAGTGGGTGAAGTTAAAACCCAGATCATCTATACTGGCTAAATCTCATGATGATTCAAAACTCAAACTTTCTAATGGATGCACCAAAGGAATCAAGGAAATTTAAAGCCCCTTGAATAGATCAAACTCCTCTCATTGGAAAATGTATCTCCTTTTCTCCTCAAGCCACATCATATCCCCAATAGGGCTGTCCCAATGCCTCTTCTGATTTCTTTTACTCCCTTTGGAACTGCCTGCTATTCTTACATCCCTACTTCTGTTTTGGGGAGCCTGCATAGCATATACTCCCCAGGCTGATACTCAAAAAAGATGCCTTCAATCAGCTTTCCAGTCATTTTTTTTCCTTCCCCTTGCACACTTTCTCCTACTGTCTTCTACTTGGTCATCGAGGGAATGACAAAGGAAGATGTTTCCCCTTCTATATTCAAGGGGTGGAGCCACATGCCCTTAACTTTTCCCTCCTGCTCATGATGCATTCTTGATAAGTCCTCTACAGGACATGTCTAGATGGCCCTACCACAGTGTGGGTACCTTGTGGATAAAATTATTCACAGCTCGGTGGGGCTTGGACACAGAATCTTATGTGACTCAATCAATTTTGTTTTATATTCTGTAAGCCCTGACCCTCGGAGTCCCTCTCCTTTCTTGCTCATTTGCCTGCTGTCAAATGCAGGTCCAAGTCCAGCTCTCTCTGATAAGTCTTGGTGTCCAGTGTTATGCCCTCTGCTTTGGGTCAGAGTTTCCTTGCAGAGCCATCTGATCTTCTGCTGGGGGGTTCAGCTCCTTGGTGATTTCTGCAAAGCTGAGTCTCCTTTCTCACTATCTAGGGCTCCTCACATCCTCCACCTGCTCGCTGCCAGCAGCAGGGTGGTTGACTTGCCCAGTCTCCCCACCCAGCGCAGCTTACTCAGCTTGCGCCTGTCTCCCTCTAAGATCCAGAGCTGCAATGCCTCGGACCCCTTCAGAAGTTCATTCTTCGGCATCAACAGTTTGCACAGGTGGCCCCTGGCCCCTAGCTGCCTTTGGGGATCCTTGTCCCCAACCCTGGGGAGCATGGAGAGCATATCAGTTTGGCGCTCAGCCTGCTCACATAGCAGGAAGCCCACATGGCCTACCTGGGAATGCCCCTTAAGAAGTGTTTTTCTGACCTGGCTTACAGACTCTGGCCTGGATTTTCTTCTAGTCTCATCCTCCAAGGTAACTCACAGAAGCTTTTAGGAGAAAGGAAGGCCTGTGTGTTCAAGTGATGATGCATGCTCTGAATGCCCTGCTCTCTGGTTGCAATGGGAGGCAGGGAGTTGATTTATCAGTCTTGGCCAGGCTGCTCCCCATCCAACCTAATCAGCATGTGTGCACCGAAAGACAGGGCTCTGCTCTTGGGCAACATGTTTTGGTTCCAAAAACCAAAAGGGCAGATATGGGGTGCTATGGGGCTCATATGAGATCACACTGCTGAGGACCCTGTCTCACTGTACAATGTCCTGTGTATGAAGCCACCAAGCCATGGTTTTGTTTTTAGTCATGGATCCCGTAATGGGGTCAGTTTCCCCTCTTTGCATTGGCTGCTGGAGAGCTGAGGGCCAAACCTGAGGGTTGCCTGGGACACAGAATGAATCTGCATGGATTTTTACAACCTTACTCATCAGTCTATTTCATGTTTTCATTGTTTTCCAATCTTCTTTCCGATCTACCTCTAATTTATATTTTCCTGCCAGCCACCTTAAACCCTTCCTGAATCAAGGTGAGACATACATAAACAAACATATAAAATGAGGTAATTTTACAGAAAACTGAAACAGTCTCTTTTACACAGTTGGTTGAAACATAAATTTCTGGACAGCAATATCTACTAAATGTTATAATGCACATATTCATGACACAGAAATACCAATTCCAGGAATTTATTCTACAGTCACACAAGTATGCAATATTTGTTTGATTGTAACATTGTTTGTAATAGAAAAAAAGAAAAATAAGTACATGTCCAGGAAAGGTTAAATGCATCATGTTGCAAGTATACAAGGTTACACGTCACAGCTATTCAAAATGAGAGATGAGTTTATATGTTCTAACATCGAGGATGCCTCCAATGTATTAAGTGAGGAAGAGAGAAATTTGTGATTGGTGCAGGGAAGGAGAGGAGGATATATTTGTTATTTAAACTTCAACTCCACTACAAATAGCATGAATATTAAGGAGAGCTTGCTGCTTGTTGCATGGTATAAACAAAATCATCATCCTCAGCACAGAAGGTTTCTCTTACTTAATTCAAGGCAGTATTAAATAACAGCAATGAGGAGCAGAATTGCAGAAGCATAGGGAGCTACATTCTCTGAGTTAGCACAAGCTATAGAGAAGAAAGGAGGGGGTAAAGCAGAGGAAAGATGAGGGGGCTAGCCTCTGAAAGAGAAAAACTTTGGCAGTTGAGGGTTGTCTAATGGGAATTTTAATGTGAAATGCAGTGAATTTTCTTTTCACTTTGCCTCCCAAACCTTCAGTAAAACCTACTTTTTTCCAAATAATTTTGCAGTTGGATTTGTTTTCAAGTGACAAGCCCCATCTGAGTCACCAACAGATAACTGGATCCCCTGTGCCATCAGTTCTGTGTATATTGGGAACTTCAGGTTGAAGAGACCAAAAAAGACTAGAATACAGGGAAAGCACAATAAATTGAAGCAACACTACGTAAAAGATATTGTCAGGCTTTATAAATATTGAGATTAGTTTCCATATCCAGGAAGATAAGTAGAAAAAAACAATTGAAAAATTCACAGGAGAGAAGATAATTACAGAATTTAACATGTGTCAGAGTAGCCACTGATATACATGACAGATATATAAAATGCTAGCTTTGACTACATTAGTGGTTACAGGAATACCTTCTTTATCTGAAAAAAAATTTTTTTCTTAATGTTGTCTTCATTAAAAATTCCCCTCACTGCCTACTTCCCCCCTGTGTACCTCAGCCCCTTGCCCTCACACACAACTGCCCTGTCTGACTATTTCTATGGGCGGCTCTGTCTCTTCCAGAGCCACCTCCTCTACAATCACTGCTTCCACAACCTGTGCGACCAACCCAGTGAGGACCTAATGGAGCAGGCCCCATGGGTGGGCTTCAGGGGCTTCCAGGTCCCCAGAATGTTATGCATATCATTGCATGTGTACCTTTTTCTGGGAAGGAGGTCATGGCTCTGACTCAAGTATCAATGGGATGATCCCCTAAATGTCAAAGATCTCCAATTTAGAAGCTTGGTATGAAACTACTCTTAAAAAAATCTCATATTTTACCCTGGCTGGTGTGACTCAGTGGATTGAGTGACCGCCTGTGAACCAAAAAGTTCACCGGTTCAGTTCCTGGTCAGGGCGCATGCCTGGATTGCAGTCCAGGTCCCTTACTGGGGGTGAGGGAGAAGCAATGAATCAGTTTCTTTCCTTTTCTTTCTCCCTCCTTTCCCCTTTCTCTAAAAATAAATGAATAAAATCTTTTAAAAAATCTCATATTTCCAAGACCTGGCATAAAGTGTGGCAAACGGTACTTAATAAATGAAATAAAAGTTTACGATGTTTGAGTATACAGAGTACACCAGACACTAAGGTGTTTATTATTAAGACCCTTATTTTACAGATGAAAAAATGAAAGCCTAGGTGCAGATCCATGTTTGTAAGACTCTAAACCCTCTGCGTCAACCACTCTCTATGAGTGTTAAGTGAATGAATGCTAAATGAGCTCACAGGTGCTGGCTACTAACACTTCCATCATGCAGGCAAGGAAACTGCAGTCTCATCATGCGGGACAGGAGGTGCTTCCATTTGTGTGCTTTTCTTTATACTAATCCAATTTTGTTTGAAATAGCCTTTACTCCTCATTAGACATGAAAGTAAAATCCTATATCCTAAATTGAACTCATTTCACCTGTATCTGCATTCAGTACTCAGGCACCCATATGATGATATTGTTCATCAGTATATCAAATTTCATATTAGCAGGACTATGTCACCGCAGACACCTGTGAAGAAAGAAAAATCTTTCCTCTTTTGGGCTCCTTCTTTTGTTGGGGGTCCCAAACCCAAATGCTCACAGGGACTAGTAGGCAAGAAAAGTGTACAAGTGAGCTGGTGGGAACTGGGGCATCCAAGGAGGGAGCCACATCCAGTCTGAGGACAGATCTGTCCTTTGGCCTCAGCACATCATGATCACTTGAGAATGTTGGCCCAGGATGACCAGATCTTCAGAATTCTAAGAAAAACCAGAGACGTAGATTTTATGTGGAATTTTCTGATGTTTAGATGTTGACAACTCATTCAAATATTTTTGAAAAACACAGTACAGGGCAAATAAAACACATTATCTATGGCTAGGTGGAACTGTGAGCCACCAGTCTGTAAACTTGGTTTTTGTATGGGGAACATCCAGAATCATCTTCTGGCTCCGCCAGGCAGATAAAGGGTATGGAGTAGAGGTGAAATCGGTATTTTCAGTTTTGCTGCTTGTTAGCATCTTTACTGAAGATGTGATAAGGGAAGTGGTTAAAAGAGAGGCTAAAATTGTCCTTAGACTACCAGTAGATTTGAAATAAGCTATCCACAATCCAAAACTGAAAATCAAGCGTGGGTGGTAACAATTGTGTGTGACAACTCAAGCTACCAGTCCAGCTTTCTGTGGAATGAAGAGTTGTTCTGGTGTGCGCTGTCACATGACTTCAGCATTCTTCAAGCTGGTTGTTAACGGCAGTGCTCTGCTGAATCAGCAGAAGCATCCACGGCCCGCATGTCTTCTCGCATTGCATGAGTTTTGCAGGGCAGCAAATCAGCTCCAGCAGTGAACAAGCAATTGCTTCCAGGATATCTTTGGATAGTCGCTGTCCAGTGAGGAAGAAAAGCCTCTCAGAAGAATGGAACCTTTCCTAACAGGGGTCCCTACTTGGCCTTTTACTCTATCAAGGCTGTGCAAAATTCTGAATAAATCTGGATTCATTCAGGGGTCATCTGCTCTGGCACTCGAGCACCTGGGGCCCTCAGCCTCCTTCCCAGACAGCACTGCCTCTGAGGCTCTATGGAGGAAGCTGTACAAAATCATCACTTAGAAGACAAGACTGACGACCTTTAAGAATTAGTTCCCAGTCCAGATCTAAGAAGAGTATTTGAAGAAAACTTCCTCAAGCTTTCTTTTATTTAAATACATTAGTGAAATGGATGCAGAATATTAATGTACTTTGCAAGGCTTTGGGAAATAAGGGTAGTCAATGTTCTCTTCAAACTGAAGGTGCTGTATACATATTTAAATTGAAGAGAGATCTATGACGATGCGCGCACAGAATTTTCCACCCACACCAGCAAATTGAGGATTTTCCAACCTTTTTTCTTTCAACAACAAAAGAAAGTATCATATCACATCAGATACCTAGGCCAACAATAACAGAGGACTAAAGTGTGGACAATATCAAATATCATGTTTGGAGTGAAGCTGAATTCGCCACAGGCTGCCAGACATGCTTGTTTTAATTTTATAAGGAGAACACATTACTTGACTACTACAGTATTTGGAACCCCTATACTGAAGTATGCCCAAGGTTTTCCATGAATATTTAAGTCTGTTTCCAAAATAGCACTTCCTACTTTTGTTAATCCTTTCCTTTTTAAAAAAATTATTACTGTCCAAACATTTGTACTTTTCAGTTTTAAAAATTGTGAACCAAGATCAAATTCATATTTTAGTGCAAATCCCAGAGGAAGAATCTGTGTTTTATCTTTCCTTTTCTTTCCCACTTTTTCAACTCCTAAATATAAGAACCTGTATGTTAAATAGAGGCCAAGTAAGAATGGTTCTCACAGGGAACATACAAGGCAGCAAAGGATCAAGGATTTTTTCTCTCCTGCAGATAAATGTGGTTCTCTTAATAGAGAATTTAATTATTTGTTAAACTGCTCTTTCGTCTCCGAATTTACAGGTTTTTGTTTCTTGTAACAACATTTAAGGTAAAGTATGAAGGGGGGGCTGAATAAAGAGGTGAGTTTCCTCTGCATAAGTAGCCAAGGTGCCCACATATACTCGATTTAAATGTTGGGTATAATTTGGAATTCATTTTTGGTTTGGATTTTATGTTCAGTCAAGTAAATAATGACAATTTGAGCAGGATATATTTATATATCCTTATTTTTTTATTGAGGTATCATTCACATGCCATACAATTTACTCATTTAAAGTGATGTTTAGTATAGTCACAGGGTTGTGCAATCATCATCTTAAGCAATTTTAGAACATTTTCATCACCCCCAAAAGAAATGCCATACCTATCAGCAGTCACTACCCACTCCTCTCTTCCTCAACTCCTGGAAACCACTGATCTACTTTCTGTATCTATGGATTTGTCTATTGTAGACATTTCATATAAGTGGTATCATACAATATATAGTCTTTTGTCTGTTTTTTTTTTTTTTTAGCATAATGTTTCCAAGATACACACACACAAGAATATTGCTGGAATACAGTATTCCCTCACTTATCGGGGGTATTACATTCCAGACCCTCCTGCAAAGTAGGAACCTTACATTTATTCTACACTTTTTTTTTAATGTTTTTATTTTTATTTAAGTATATTTTATTGATTATGTTGTTACAGCAGTTCCATTTTTTCCCCTTTGCTCCCCTCCACCCAGTACCCCCCTTCCCTCCAGCAATCCCACCCCCCTTAGTTCATGTCCATGGGTCCTGCATGTAAGTTCTTTGGCTTCACCCTTTCCTGTACTATTCTTAACTTCCTCCTGTCTATTTTGTACCAACCGATTATGCTTCTTAGTCCCTGCACCATTTCCTCATTTCTCCCCCTCCCCTCTCCCAGCTGATAACCCTCCAAATGATCCCCATACCTATGATTCTGTTCCTATTCTGGTTTGCTTAGTTGGATTTTGCTTTTATTTTTTAGATTCAGTTGTTGATAGTTGTGAGTTTGTTGTCATTTTAGTGTTCATAGTTTTGATTTTCTTTTTCCTAAGTAAGTCCTTTTGACATTTCATATAATAATGGCTTGGTGATGAACTCCTTTAGCTTCACCTTGCCTGGGAAGCACTTCATTTGCCCTTTCATTCCAAATGATAGCTTTGCTGGAAAGAATAATCTTGGTTGTAGGTTGCTTTTCATCACAATGAATACTGCTTGCCAGTCCCTTCCTGCCTGCAAAGTGTCCTCTGAGAAATCAGCTGATAGTCCTATAGGCAGCCCCCTGTAGGCAACTCTTCACCTCTCTCTTGCTGCCCTCAGGACTCTGTCTTTGTCTTTCACCTTTGGCATCTCAATCATGATGCATCCTGGTGTGGTCCCATCTGGGTCCAGCTCGCCCAGGACACTCCGTGGTTCCTGGACCTGTATGTCCATCTCCTTTGCAAAATTTGGGAAGTTTTCCTCATTTTTTTCAATTCTTGCTTCCTCATTCTGCACTGGTTGACTGTTTTTTTTCTTCCTTATGTTCCAAATCATTGATTTGAACCCCAGTTTCCTTCTCTTCACCATTGGTTTTGTGTGGATTTCCCTTCATTTCACTTAGCATAACCTTCACTTCTTCTCTTATGTGTCTGCCATACTCAAGCATATCTGTCAGGCCTGTGAGATTCTTTATCACCAGTGTTTTGAATTCTGTGTCTGTTAGGTTGTCTATCACCTCATCTTTTAGTTTGGCTATGTCCTTGTCGCTTAGTTCTCCCACAGGAACCTTGATCCATTCCCCCTTTTGGGCCATACTTCTCTGTCTCCTCATTCTGACAGGCTCCTGTGTGTGTTTGCCTGTGCGTCCCAGGTAGAGCTGTCGCTCCTGTTACATTGTTAGGGATAGAGCCTTAGGGATTCATCAGTACAGGACGACCTGTTTCACCACATTGTGGCACTGTATATGGGGGTGGGGCCCAAGAGGGAACAATGCCACCCGCTCAGCACTCGTCCCTTTTCCAGGCATTTCTCCCACTTCCGCACCGAACTGCTGCCCCTCTAGCTGCTGCCCTGGCCGTTGTTCCCAGAGTGGGTGGGTCTAGGGATGTTCTAGGACCACGGGGGCCCTTTAAACAGACTCTGCTGAAACCAGCAGTTTCTTCCTCCACCCCAATTCTCACTGGTCTGTACAGTCAGAAGCAATGAGGCTTGATTTTCCCCGGTGCTGGGACTGTGAACTTCGAGGTTGGGTGAGGAGCTGCGGATGCTCCCCAGGTGTCCCTCCTGACTTTTAAAAATGTGTGACTGCACTTTCTGCTGCCGCCACCACACCACCTCCTCTCTGCCCTGGCTCCGTCCCTCCTACCTGTCTGGATGAGTATTTCTTCTTTATATATTTGTTTACTGCTCTTCTATGCAGTTTGATTTTTCTGGAATTTCTGGTTGTTTTTTGTTTTGAGGTAGTTGTATTCCTTCTTAGTTGTGGATGGAAACGCAGTGTGTCTGTCTACGCCTCCATCTTGGTCGGAAGACTCTATTCTACACTCTTAAACCTATGTAGCTTTAACAACATACGTATACAGTACTGCAAAATCCTGCAATATAGCAAAAAATCTGCGATAAATAATTAAATATAATATTTTTAAAAATCCCACAATACAGTGAGGCCATGATAAGTAAACCGCAATATAGTGAGGGACTACTGTATTCCAAAAGAACCAGGTGCACTGTTCTTGCTATCCACTTTCTCACCATCTTCAGAGGGTCTGCATCACATCTTAATGCACTTGGGAAACTGAGCAAGTCCTACTGTCTCTCGTTGCAAATTTTCACTTACCAGTGGACATCTCCATGTCAAGTTCTTATAACAGCTCAAACTCAGCATGTTCATTTACTTCTCCAAACACAATACTCCTTTTCATTTACTCCTTTTTGTTAACGATTAAACCCCTGCCCACACTAACTTTAAAACCTAGTCACTTTTACTTCATTAGAGTTTAATTCACCCATCATTGTGCTAGACACAGGTTCTCCCTGTTCTGCCCCCACACAGCTACTCCTGCCTGCCTGCCTCTTCACCTTCAAGTGACATTCCCTAGCCCAGACCCACATTGGAGCTTGCTGGCTCAGCTCTGCTTGTAGTCACCTTAAGCTCCAATTTTTCCCGCACCATGGCTGAGCCCTAAGTTGAATGAACTACAGTGAACAAGTTCATCTTGAGGGCAGAGACAAGGACAGAAGAACAAGGGAGCTAGTGGTTTTGCTGGGACCCATGCTGGGCCCTCAGAGGATGGTGAGGCAGGCTACCATCTCAGTGCTGGAGAGGAAGCTGAGTGCTTGCCAGCTCTTCCTTAGGTGCCCTGGGCCCCACCTGAGGAGGTTCTGACTTACTCATTTTCAAAATCCCCAGATGACTGTAACGTGCAGTTCTGGGACCTAACAGCCTGCCACAATAGCGCGGTATTAGTGGGAAAAGCTAGGGCTTTCCTGTCAGAAGACCTGGGTGCCATCCTTGGTCTACCAAAGGATAGCGGTGATACCTGGGGCATGTTAACTCTCTACCCTTGATTTTGACATCTGTAACATGGGCTAAATAGGCCTTCTTTTTGGACACACTCTGGGTGTTAATTAAATCAGATATGAAGTACAAAGTAGAGAGCCTGGCATAAAGAAGGCCCTCAGAAAGAGGGTGGAGGAGTGGGCTACAAATGCCTTGTTGTGGACTCTCTTTGTCACACTGCTAATACGACTGGGTGACAACTAAGAACCCTATGCTTGTCTCCCACAAGACCCCACATTTGGGTGATTCCTTTGATGAAAGGCAAAATGACTCAGATGGCTGAGGGTATTATGGACCTTACAACTAATCCTGACAGGTGCACAGCCGGGTCCCAACATATTGTGCTATTTTAATTTCTTAAAATGTGGGAAGGAGTGGTGGTGCATGAAGACAGTAGTACGGTGTGCAGAGAGATGATGGATTAGAAGTCAGGAAAACTCAACGTGCTATGTGACAGGAGGAAACATCCGTTATATACACATGGCTTTAGCTTGTTCTTGACACCCAATTCACACAGCCAACTAAACACTAAGCATAATTTTTTCTCCTTCCACTGGCCCTTTAGATAGATTAAACTGAGATACCTGGTAGCAGTGGGCACTAAAAGACTTTGCAAAGTCTCACTGGTGATTTTTAACCGTGAAAAAGGCAGAAGCTGTAGAGTCAGCTGTGCACATCTTCATTATCTTCCCTCTCCAGGAGGAGCACTAGATTAGGAAACATGCGGCGGAAGCACGTAGCTGGATGTGCATATTCCGCCCAGCAGCCCCCACAGGCCCCAGAGGGGAGTTGGCTTTGGCTTTCCAAGAGAGCCGCTTATTTTTCAGTAATGCAGGGACAGATGATCCCTTCTGCAACTTGGCCTCAGGTCAGGAGGGAAGGACTGCACAAGCAATCTAGCAGAGCCAGGGAGTCCCAGTCCCTAACTGACGACAGGAACTAGCCTGCTGCCGATGACCAGGCTTTCCTGTGAGCCCTGTGAGGCCACAGGCTGGTCACTTCTTCAGCTCTGGATTGTGTATCAGAAACAGCAACAAAGCAGCTCAGAACCGACTTAAAGCAGGGATCTAAATGTGGCAGGGCTTGAATTCTCTAGTTTGTATATATCAGCAAAGGCTATCAGAAGTGGTAGCAGGCTCAGAAAACAGACCTCATGGGGAGTTAACTTTGGGCTGGAACAGCAGTTTACTTGGGGCCCCAAATCCACCCTGACTGCCAACTTGATTTATGATGCTGGGGTCAGCCCACTGAGGCTCATGTGACCGAGGAGCCAGATCCCTCAGCTTACTTTCCCACTGTGCCCTGTCTGCATCTCAGACCCTTCATGGGCAGCAAGTCAGAAGGACCACAGGCTGCAAGGGCTGCTCTTAGATGTAACCTAAACTAAAAGAAAGCACTAGAAGTCGATGTTCTTTTATCTTTTTATGTTCTATCTATGCCCAGCTTCCTTTATGTTTTTCATATTTAATCATATTTTTTTCCAATTCTAAAATTGAATAATTAACCAGAAAATGTAGAAATGATTCTTATAAGACTAAGAGAGAGAGAGAGAGAGAGAGAGAGAGAGAGAGAGAGAGAGAGAGAGAGAGAGAGAGAGAGAGAGAAGTTATTACAGCGAGGCCGAAGCAAGGTAAAACCTGCTCATGAACTAAAGCTGGCTGTACTAGAATGGACGGGGGTGGAGGATATTCTATGATGTTAGTGTGGATCTTGCAATTTGAAGGGATTGGCAGGGAAGAAGACAACACCAGGATTTGGATTCTTCAGTGTACAGGGATGCTATTGGTCCCATGGGGGATGTGATTCCCTGGGAAGGGAATATTCCCCCGTAAGAAAGACAGTGGCTCTGATAAGCAGGACAGAGGGTTGAAGAAAAATTCTGGTGATTCTCTATATTCAGCAAATAAATCCTAGATAAACCAAACTGCAGTAAAGATGCTTGGCAAGTAAGTAGGACAGGAACACCTTCTACGTGAGGACAGGGTGATGTGGAAAGGAGTAGGGAAAGCCAAGCAGAGGTTAGGGCCAGCCTAGGGGCAGCACGCCAGAGAGAGCATGCAGGATAGGTAAAGCCAGCAGATCCGGGAAGGTGGACAGAGAAACAAGCTGCTTCTCAGGGTCTGCCCAGGCCGCACCTCAAATAAAAACAGAAGTAGGTGGTGGAAGCAAAAGGCCTCTCAGAGCCAGCCATGCTTCTTAAACATTCTTGGGTCTGAGAAAAACTATAGAGCCACTCCAAAGAAAATGCACTTGTGTTCCCATTATTCCACCTTTCCCTTCTGGGATCTACAGGTCCCAAGAGCAAAGTGACAGATCCGAGGTGAGGAACCCCAGACCCAAAGGATGCTCCTGCGTTCTGAAAGAAGTGATGACAGGAAATATGTACTTGAAGAGCTGTTGAATCTTTTAATCCTCTGGCTACCAGGGCAGAATAATATGAGACCTAGCCTGAAACTGTTCTGAACAACACATAATTTGCAAGAAAGATTAGTTAGGCACTTAAGCTGACAATATGTACATGAGTCCAGTGGAAAGTCAGGGACTGGGAGTGTGGGAGGAGGTTCTCACAGACAGACCTGAAAGAAAGAGGAATAAAGAAAAATTGGGAAACCAAAGATAAAGCGTATTTGGCAAGGAAACTATCCCCCTATTCACTTCCAGATGGTGGTGGGAGAAAGTTAATTCACAACGATGGGGCTTTGGGTTTTTTGTACGTTTGTTTGTTTTTTGTCATGCATGTTTCATACTAAATTAATGCACATGGTATTTCTTAAACAAGAAAATAAAATTATATATATATATGTTTGTGACAGTGAGCCTGTAATTATATTAAAATGATGCTTTAAAAAAGAAAAACAAGACATCATTACTTTTTATTTACTCCTTTAATTAAACCACAATTTGATTTTTGACAAGATTTGTCTGGGGAGATATGGGAGGGAAAGGACTGCAGTTCTGTTTGCTATTAGTAAATATGTGATAGGTTGAATTTGATGTTTTTGTATGAAAGAGTTTTTGGTGGTGGTAAGGAGGCTCTGGTTTTGAAAATACACATTTGCTGGGAGAGAGCCTGACCTTGGGAGCATTTTTCATGCATGACTCTATTTGGTCCATGGATATGGAACACGCAAGGACACAGTAGGGTGGATTGACTGTCCAAGGAAACGGCACCTTCTTGTAAAAGAAAGAGATAGTTTAGATCATTATCAGAACGTGCCCTGAGTGTGACTCCATCGCAAGCAAGCATATCTAACAGTACTAGGATTTATAGAAATATGTTCATTGTCTAATATTCCCCAAGGTTACGTACAGCATACTGAAACATGCATAATCAAGGGCACAGAATCAGGAGTCAGGAGACCTGGAATCAAGCAGATTCAGACCCTATAAGGTACATGACCATGGCAAATTACTCACCATTTCAGACTGAGCCCAAGTGTCCTACCTGTAAAATAAGACTCAAAATGCCCACTACCTCCTTACCCAATGAGTAGCATCAAGTGTGTGCAATGAATGCAATATCAGAACTTAAAGGACTTGAAATCTCTAAAGTACTGTATTACATTATGCCATTACTATACAAAGCTAAATAATTTTTGGAAAACTTAAGCATATTAAAAGATTTTTTTTGAGTTCCTACTTTGGACAAAGCATTATTCTAGGTATTGTGAATTACAAAGATGAATAAGCCTTTGGAGGAGCTTTGTTTATGATTTTAAAAATTAAAATAAGAAAGTTAAAGGTCATATTATAAAACTAAAAATTCATATTTTGGAGACTTTTCAAATATGTCAAAGTTGAATGGACTTACATCCAAACAAGCAGAAAAATAATTTCATTTAGATAGGTCAGATTAAATAAAATGAATATTTGAAAAATTCTAAATAAGTACAATGCAATTAATACCTAAGCATTAACAATGGTAAATCTGTCTAGAGTAATATATAAAGCAAATAAATTTCAGCTCCACCACGTGATGCCTTTAAAAAAGAATCTCAGTAGGATTGCTGACCTCTGCTGACACACTGATGTTTAGGAGAGGCACTGCATGAGCAAACAGGTTTTCTTTAACAAAGAAACTGGCTTCTTCTGGTAGAATATGGTGAAATGAACACAAGCAATTGTCTCCCTAGAATCTAATAAAAAGATATTAAAATGGGGACATAACAGTGAAGCAACATGATGGGAAAGAAACATCAGGGAAAGGAGACAGATTTTGACAAACTTCTGGAGATCAAGGACAGGATGGTAAAGAGAACAGAGTAGGTGATGATTAATTTTATGTGTCCGCTTGGGTAGGCTAAGGTGCACAGCTGTTTGAGCAAACACTAGTCTAGATGTTGCTGTGAAGGTATTTTGTAGATGTGATTAACATTTAAGATCCTTTGACTTTAAATAAAAGACATTACCCTTCTTAATGCAGGTGGGTTGGGGGTATAAAGGCTCATCTAATCAATTGGAGGCTTTAAGGGCAATAAGAGAAGTTTCCCAGAGAAGAAGATGTAGGAGAAAACTTTGGAAAAGTGGGAGAGTAGGAATGAGCTGCCTGGCAATGTACCAGTAACTCAGTAAAGCGATAAGAACTTAGGCTCACTGGCATCTGCAACAAAGACTGGAATTTTAAAGGGACATGAAAAAGAGAGAGGTTCGTTGAAATCTGCATAAGGTACATGGGTTGGTGAGCGCCCTTCATTCTTTTCCCCATCCCCCTGCCTTATGTCCATGCACTGTGCCAAAATCTTCCTTGTGGGCAAACTACTGGGGACTCTACCCATAAAGAAAATTTTTAACTGCCTGGAAATTAACATTAGGGGAAGTTGGGTGAGGGATATATGGAAACTGTATTATTTTTGTAACTTTTCTCTATGTCTAAAATTAAAAATACTAAAAGGCTAAAACAAACAAACAAACTCCAAACAAACAACCATCTGGAAAGAACCAGAAGGGCTAGAGTGTGTGTCAGCACTCTAGAGTGAAGTCCTCCTCTCAGGCATTTGGATCCCACTCACCCTGTGCCCCACACCACAGAAACCAACAGAAAATCTAGCGCCTCCTCAGTGTTGATCCTAATGTGAAACTACCAGGAGACAAGCCCCCCACAGCATCAGTGGCCCTTCCAATTCAGGGACAGCACTGAACAGGAAATCAGATCTACATACACAACAGCAGGGAAAACCCACACCGA
The DNA here is from genome assembly GCF_987537825.1 of Furipterus horrens. Taxonomy (NCBI): domain Eukaryota; kingdom Metazoa; phylum Chordata; class Mammalia; order Chiroptera; family Furipteridae; genus Furipterus; species Furipterus horrens. The sequence goes on from NW_028327175.1 coordinate 90,449,234, forward strand.
GCATTAAGAGAAATCAACTTAGCCCTCTGTTCATAAATATTGGTGGATAACAAAAGTTTACCACTTCTATTTAGAAACAAATCAGAGGTCCCAAAGAGAAAAGCCAAGTAATTTAAACATGATACCTGATTCCTAAAGAAACAAATTATTTAGAAAACAAGAAAATTTTAAAGAGAACTCAAGCTGTGTATTCTCTGGGATTAGTAATACTTTCAACTAACAGAAAGGACAGTCAAGATGTACTATATAAATACATGGGACAAAAAATAGAGTTTATTTTAAGGTACAAAGATTATCAATAGAAAAATTAAAAGTAACCATCAATTTAGGAAAGGAGAAGTGTAAAGTAAATGAACAAACAGCAAAGAGTCAACAGATAATTGACACAATGTATCAAAAACCAGTAGTGTAAAAATTATTCTTAAACATCAAGCAAGGAACCAACTGAGCATCCATTAACCAAGAGAAGAGCTGTCCTGGGGAGGGGATTGAGGGGTAGGGTGGGGACCGTGGCTTTTCAACATGAGCATTTTTGTGCTATTTTACTTTTTACTTGTTCCTGTGTCATTTTCACAAAAATGTAAAAGGAGAAAAATAAAGAAAAAGTTTCAAAAATATTCGTTTAAAAATGAGACCTTGTTTTTAATGTAGGCAACTCCCACTGACATCACTAACACATTTCATTGAAGAAAAATACATAGTCAAATACAACTTCAAATACATATTTAGAGGCTCAAGCAGCAAGACAATTTGGAAATTTCTGAACTGTTGTCTTTGTCAGAAAGCAAAGAAAGTTTTTAAAAAACATTTTAGTAGTCTCCCCCCACCCCCGGCACTGTGCATTTTGTCAGTACATGAGTGCCAGGCCACTGGCAATCTCAGTGTAAAAATGGACCACATGCTTCAGAGCTGGAGCCTTTTCTTGGCTAGGGAGTGAGATTTGTGGAGTGTTCAGTACTTCTGTGATCTAGTAAACCATAAATCATAACACATGTAGAGGAAAGGAATGTTTTACTGATAGCACCAAGTATAAATATATTAATTACAATACTTAGAGCACATCAATAATAATTATGAACAGTTTCATATTATATCATGCTCTGATCCTTGGTGTCTTCTGCAATAATAGAAACTTGCCTTATTAAGAATGAGATTTAACAGCATGACTACTTCTATTATTGAGTTTTCTTCTCCCTACATTCATTTTCACTGTATTCTTTTCCTTGGCAAATGTATTCCTCGGCCTGATGAAACGTCTAGCTTTGTGAACTCGCCATATGCCTAGCCAGCAAGAGTCCCAGAGATATTTCCACGTACCCACTGGCTCTAGGAACTGACGTATAGGGTCTGCCAATTGGGTCTTCTTCAGGCCATATGAAATGCATGAAGTTGAGCAATTCACTCAAGCTGAAAAACCTGGCAGCTCTGGGGAAACAATGTGCCAGACTATGAACGGGAAAGCCATCCTGTGGGTTTAGTGAATGCTGAGAGAACAGTCACAAAACTGCTGAGTGCCCCAGGGTACACAGTACAATCAAAATCTGTGATTGTGTCCCCTAACCCCCACCACCCTAGTTTCTCTTAAGTTCTTACATTCTGATACCTCAGCTCTAAAAAGTTCACCTGCGGTCATATCTGTAGCTGGAAACAAAACAAACCTCTTCCTCTTGATACCACAGGTATCATACTTATTGGTCTTTACTACTCTCTCCAAATTGGCATCCAGAAGAAAAATGTCAAATCAGCCGGAAACACAAGGCCTCGCTAATGATGTTGCAAAGCTTACGGGAGCACCTCTGAGGACGTGAGCTCAGGGAAGGAAGCAAGGGGAGCTTGCAGCTCTGCAGCTGATAGGCAGGCAGTGAATGGGCATTCCCCTGAAGCAAAATCAGATAGAAAATAATCCCTTCCTATGTGCTTTCCCATCTCCTTTCTACTTTGTTAAAGTGGAGTTGTGAGTAAAATACAAAAACCCCATTGAATTTAGTACTCTTGGCTGAAAGTTTTCCTTAGTCAAGATCATTCAGTTAACTCGTACTTCAATAAACACTTTGAGTAACTGGTTCCTGCAGGTTACTGGCCGAATTTCCAGGTCTAGGTGCAGCTATGGTTACCACAGAAGGTAACAAAAGGGCATCTGAGGTCCACATGTCACTGATATTTTTTTCCCGTGTTTGATACCAAGGTTATTCTAAAGCAGACCACCATGGGGGATGAAGCCTCCAACCCAAATAGCCTTTGAACTGATCTTCCTGTTGAGTATAAAGGCGATGACTGTACCACTAGGCAAAAGGCACAGATATATCTCTCCTGAATTAGGGCTGAGGTGCCAAGGCCAGGCGTAGAGGACAAATCCATAGTGCCCTATTTCAAACATAGGGAATCTAGATGACAAGAAGCCTTAGGAGCAAAGTATTTCCAATGGTCAGAATTAGCATTTAGGTGAGGAGCTAAAAGGAATCAGTTATTAGGAAACTGAGAATATGAATAAAACTTAGAACTATCACCCTTAAAAGATGTGCCATCTTCAGGTTTCCAATATTTGACACTATCAGATGCCATCAACACCATGCCACTGGTGATTGCCTGAATGGCCCAGGAAAGGACTTTGTAGCCCAGTAGATTTTCTGAGCTTATCTGCAAAGCTGCTCTAATCTCCCCTGAATACAGGGCAGTCTTGCCAAGCAGCTAAACTCTCACTTTAATCATTTTCAGACAGAAAAAAAAAAAGTTCTGCATATAAACAAAGAGCTTAACCCATTGAGATGGGGTCTACATCCCTATTACACTTCTCTCCCTTCCTTTCAACAACCCCCACCCTACTGAAATGATCTAAAATGGTGTAGATGTAACCTTAAGCTTAGACCTTTCTGTGTTAATATTATAGGAGTGCAAAACAGAACAGCCACTTTGCAAAATGATTTGGCAGTTTCTTATGAGAACTAAACATAAGCCTGTCATTCAACCCAGTAATCCTACACTTAGATATTTATGTAAGAAAAATAAAAACATGTTCACAAAAGTGGTATGTGAATGTTAATAGTGACTTTATTCATAATGACCCAAATCTGGAAACAACTGAAATGTGCTTCAACTGGTGAGGACATAAACTGTGGTACAACCATACAATGGAATACTACTCAGCAACAAAAAGGAACTAACTGATGATAAATGCAACAACATAGATGGATCTCAAATGCTTTTTGCTATGTGAAAAAAACCAGACTTAAAAGAGTACCTAGTATATGATTCTAATTATATATATAAAATAACCTGGAAAAGGCAAAAATATAGGGCCAGCAGTGGCCAAGGGGCTGGGGGTGGAAGGAAAAGTTGACCTCAAAAGGGAGTGAGAGAATTTTGGGGAGTGATAGCACTGTTCTATATCTTGATTGTGGTAGTAGTTACACAACTTTCTACATTCAGTGAACTGCATAGCACTGTACACTAAAAAAACAAGTGAATTTTATTGTATGTAAGTTATAACTCAATAAACCCAACATGAGAACAAAATCTCATCATAATATGCTCAATGATGCTGATGAACTTCTTACCTACATCAAGATCTGCAGACCTTCTCCTAAAGCTGGAGCTGGTAGCACTCAGAAGCCAGGCACTCAGTTACTCTCAGACACACAGTTTAAATAGAGCAGCTAATACACAAATCAATAGAGCTAGTGCACCAGCATTCTGCTGTGTGCGGTGTCACTCATTTAGGATGTTTTCAAGCCTATACTTCATGAGAACGCTTCTGACATTCTGGCATTAAGATGCTATTTATTTTTCAGGGTGCTGTATGTGTTCTTACCTTGCTTTGCCCGGAGTTCTAACTGCCTAGATATTGCTGCTTTCACAATCATTGGAGTTAAGAAATTATTTCAGCCCTGGCTGGTGTGGCTCAGTGGATTGAGCACTGGTCTGTGAACTGGAATGCTGCAGGTTCAATTCTATGTCATTGCTCATGCCTGGGCCAGATCCCCAGCTGAAGCAACTGATTGCTCTTGCACATGTTTCTCTCCCTCTATTTCTCCTGCCATTCCCCTCTCTTTAAAAATAAATAAAATCTAAAAAAGGAAAAAGAATTATTTCAGACTGAGAATTAAAGCCTGTCCTGTGTTTATATTTTCTTTGATGAAGCAAATTAATCTTTATTACTCCAACTGGACAAAACACAGAGAAAAGGAAATTCCCTAATTCAATGATATTTTTATAGATTACTTTTACAGAATTATTTTTGGCATCAAAATATTCATGTCCTGGGTATTCAATGATTGTTTAATTTTCCACTGGATGTCATGACCATAATATGCCATCTCCATTTTGAATGGCTGTGATTTGAGGCTAGACTCTATTCCCCCCATCCGTCTCCCAGTAAAAACATTTACTGAATATGGAAATAAATGCTAAAGGAAACAGAATGAGAATCTTGAAGGCCTAGACTTTCAACAGCCTTCTACAGCTACTCAAATACCTCCCATGCATTTGATAAACAGAGGCATAAATACAGTGCTAAGGCAGCAAGGGGGAGGGGAAACTGAAACAATCTGGGAAGGTAGAACTGAAGCTGGGTCCCTGCACGGCTGTGAAAAAGAAGGTACTCTTATCCTTTGTGATAGCAATGGATGGACCAAGAGAATATTATGCTAAGTGACATAAGCCAGATAGAGAAAGATAAGTACCATATGATCCTACTTATATGTGGACTCTAATGAACAAAATAAACTGATGAACAAAATAAAACCAGAAGCATGGACTACATGGAACAGACCGATAGATCTCAGAGGGGAAGGGGCATGAGGGGAACTGGAAGAGATTGGACAAAGAACATATATGCATATATGCTAAGCCTATGGACACAGACAACAATGTCGTGAAGTAGGAAGGGCTTAGGTGAGAGGGCAAAGGGGGGAGTAAATGGAGGACATATGTAATAGTGTCAACAATTTAAAAAAAAAGAGAGAATAAAGGATGAAGATGTGGAACTGCAGCTATTACAGGCTGAGGAACCTGTTTGTATAAAGGGCCTTGTGAGTGCAGGCTTGTTTAAATCAGTTATCATAGGCTGGCATCCTGGAAACCATGGGTATTTAACTTTTTTTTTTTTTTTTTTTAATTTCAATGCTTTTAGGCCTCAGGCCTCTAATATATATAGGTTACCTTCTTTGTCCATTTCAGCAGCAACCGTGGTTTAAGCACATTGCATGTGGCTGAGAATCAGGTTATAAAGAGTCAAGTTTAGAAAAAAAACAACAGGAAAGGGAGAAGAAGGCACACTAGTGGCTGGCTTTTGCTCCTCTAGTTGGGTATGAATCCAGGATCTTTAGTCCCTTTGAGAAGTGGCATTAGCAAAAAGCACTAATAACGAATGCAGGAGAATCTTTATTGCAGCATTATCATTACTAATTAGAAAATGGAAATCATCTAAATATTCATCAACAGGGAACTGCTTACTTAAATCAATAATTGATTATTTATACAATGTGATACTACAGAGCCAGTAAGAAAAAAAAAAGTGTGAAGAAATAGAAAGATCTCTAGGTTAAATTACTTAAGTTAATTAAAAATCAGGGTGCATAAGAATATGTATAATAGGCACCTGTTTATGTTTGCATATGCATATAGACTTCTAGTAGGATACATTAAAATTGTTAACATTGCACATGAAAAAATGCTCAACATCATTAGCCATCAGGGAGATGCAAATAAAAACCACAATGAGATACCATTTTACACCAGTCAGAATGGCCATCATCAACAAATCAACAAGCAACAAGTGCTGGGGAGGATGTGGAGAAACGGGAACCCTACTGCACTGTTGGTGGGAATGCAGACTGGTGCAGCCACTATGGAAAACAGTATCGAATTACCTCAAAAGATTAAAAATGGAACTGCCTTTTGAACCAGCGACTCCACTACTAGGATTATACCTGAAGAATCTTGAAACACCAATTCAAAAGAACTTATGCACCCCTATGTTCATTGCAGCACTGTTTACAATAGCTAAGTGCTGGAAACAACCTAAGTGCCCATCTGTAGATGAGTGGATCAAAAAACTGTGGTACATTTACACAATGGAATACTATGCAGCAGAAAGAAAGAAAGAACTCCTGTCATTTGCGACAACATAGATGGAACTAGAGAGAATTATGCTTAGTGAAATAAGCCAGGCAAAGAAAGAAAAATACAATATGATATCACCTAATACAGGAAACTAAAGAACAACACAAACAAAGGAACTAAATAGAACAAAGAGCAGAATAGCAGTCAATAGCGGGGAGGGGAGAGGGAGAGAAGTGGGATAAGTAAGGGAACGGTTTAGTCAAAGAACCCGTATAAATGACTCATGGACATGGACAACGGGGTGGGATATGATTATGGTAGAGGAGGTGGGTTGGGTGGGGGAGAGAAATTGGGGGTAAAGGGGACAACTGTAATTGAACCCCCCCCCAAAAAATAATAATAAAATGTTAAGTGGGAAAAAAAAACAGAAAAAAAAACTGTTAACATTGGTTACATTTGGGGAGAGAAAAATGATGAGACAGAGGTATTTTAATCTTCAATTTATACTCGCCTATAGTTAAGTTTATTTTTAAACCACTTGTGCATGTAATGATGATGATGATCATCACTTAAAGTATTAAAGAATACTTATAATACTTCCTGGGCTGACCTACAATTTACTAGGAGGACCAGAGACTAATATTGTAAAAGGGCCAATAGGTACTAGAAGTTTAATTTAACAACTATTAAACATTTTAATTTAATAAGTGGTTACTGGATATGCTATTGCCACAATTCTTGAATAGCTAATAATAGAGTGTAGCGACAAGTTAAGATGATGAGAAAGACAACAGGCATGATGTGAATGGGGTGGGCGATGTGGTGGAAGTCAGGCAGAGAAGACTTCCTGGTGGAGGCAAGCCTTAGGGCTTAGTTTGGTGAAGCGGAAGAAGCACAGAAAGGGCAACAGAATGAGAAAGAAAGAAGATAATATGGTGAGCCCTACACTTTCCAAATAGACATTTGCCATACTCAATTCTGTTTTAGAACCGATTAGTATTGGAAGCAAGAAAAAATTCCAAAATCCTAAAATCCTAACCCCTCTCAGTCACAACAGGAATATCTTTCCATCAAACACTTTAAAGACTAAAGCAACATGGACCAAGACCCATGAACTAGACTTGGGTCTATTCTTCAATGCTTGAAAATCTGAAAAGTAGGAACCTTACATTTATTTTAGTATTTATATATATTTTAAGGCTTTATAAACCCTTCCCATACACTTATAAACTATTCCCAGTCCCTTGTTAACCTTTCCCACTTTCTTATTAACCTTTTCCACACTTTTATAAACACTACTTATGTTCTTAAACATATTCTACACTCTTAAACCTACGTAACTTTAACAACATACGTATACAGTACCGCAAAATCCCTCAATATAGCAAAAAGTCTCGATAAATAATTAAATATAATATTTAAAAAAATCCCGCGATACAGTGAGGCCACAATAAGTGAACCGCGATATAGAGAGGGACTGCTGTAATGAGAAAACTTTAGGAATCCCTCCATTCACAGCCTACATGCATGCACTTTGAAACAAATTTTGATGCCTTTTGCTTTGTCAGAGTAAAAAGCTTTGCCACATATTTGAATAATGTTTGATTAGAGCAACCAGACTCCTTTTTAAAGGATTGTTGTTTATCAAATGTATTTGCTTAGTGCTCTGTCCTAAGAACCTACTTGAGAAATGAGGATGGGAGTTGGAAGAGGAGACTATTCTTCCTTATCCATAGGCTTGCTATCTTTGCCATACTGGTACCCAAAGGGAAAGGGCCAAGGGCCTCAGGACAATCTTTCCTGTAGAGTCAGGTCCTGTTTCTAATAGCAACAGTAGAATAAGCTATTCAGTTTACTTGTTAAAATACAGGCTTACCCAAGATGACTGGATACCTTATTTTTTGGTAAGACGATCCTTTTTTCATACTTCCTTCTTCTTTCTCTTGAGAAACTATAGTTAGATCAGCAATAATTCGGTGCCCATTTAGTACGTCTGGTCAACCTAGGCTTCCCTGCTACCTTTTTAGGAAATTAACTTGTGCTATAATATCTATAATGAAGAAATACAGCCAGTTATTTTAGGAAATGATCATAACCAACAATCTACTGACTGTTTATTGCTAGGGAAAAGTACAGAAGCACTGTTATTACAGAAATCCACTGGAGACTATTGGTAATCTAAGAACAACTGAGGAAATATTAAAAGAATAAAAAAGAATGTTATTTTATTCCTCAAAACTCTCCTGACTAGAATCATAAAATAATTTCTTCAACAGCAGGAAATAATATATCTTACTACATGAGAAATCTTAGCTGCAGCTGGATTTTTTTCTTTTATTCTGTGTAAGTCTCAAAGTAAATTAGGAAAGTTCATGTGCAAGGGAAAATGGGGATTGTGGAAGTACAAAAGCAGCAGCTTCCAAGTGGCCCACATAGCAGCCAGTGAGCCACATAACAGAAGTCAACCAGGCCAGGCTGGTGATCAGAAACAGAAAGTGCTGACTTATGATGAACCAGAATTCTGCTCTAGTGGCTAAGCATAAAACACAAACTTCCTGCTCTGTTTTCAAGCCACTCCTTGGTTTCCCTTAACTTGGAGAATGAACTCCAGCTTGGATCAGGGGTGAAGCTAGAGCAGCTACACTAGATGGGCACTTGGTTTCTTACCAACATGCTTGTTTCTTGACTTGGCTCTTGGTAAACCCAGTGCAAACATTCAGCATTCCACAGCTGAGGTCACACATGGAAGCTATCAGGTGGAGATGACCACAAATGTACTCCTTCACACTGGAAAGAACAGGCGGGGAAATGAGGTGGGAGGAAAACTAAAAGCAGGGTGGGGATAAAGGAGCCTCATGAGTGCTTTAAAATTCACACCAGGCATGCTATCCCTCCCGGGAACACACCTATGCCTTTCTTCCCCACAGGTGTGCATCTCCTAAACTCTAAGGGTCCCCACAAGACTTGTAACCAGGGGAGCAATGGGGAGTGGCAGTGCATCCTGGGCTACCCTCTCTGAACCTGTCTCCAAGACCCCCTTTTCTCTGACTTTCCAGTGAACCAAAGAAGCCCCATCTAGGCTCTATCCTGTTGCTTCTTCTATTCTAAGCTCTTCCTTGTTTCACTGTCCCCAGCTTTAATAAATGTACTCTCAAAAAACAAACAAACAAACCAACAAATAAAATCCACGCCAGGTGGACAAGTAACAGATATTACTGTGGATGTCAACCTGAGAAAACCCATCTTTTAAACAAGTCTTATTTGTTCCCCTGCACCACTCCCTCCTTGTCAATCCTCAAGTTATGCCAAACAAAGTGAAAAGGTGTAAAGATTTTTGGTTAAAAGAACAAGCTACAAAATATTTATGGATATTACCTACAGGGGTCCCGAAGTGGGGGACTGAAGAAAAACTGAGAACTGGAAGAAATATTACCACGTGCCACAAGACATTAGTAATAAAGCATACATGGCAAAAACCAGACAGGCTCCCAGAAAGTTACCTTTCAGCAACACTTCTCAAGGAGAACTAGCATATTGAACTTTCCACATAATTGCTTTTCAAGTCTGTCTCCCAAATAATCCCTCAGTGAATATCTAAGTCAGCAAAACAACAGGAATTTTTATATTGATCCTATAATACTGGCAGGTCCGTGAGCTATAGGTCTCAGTTGGGGCAAACACATAAAATATTGCCAATAAGGATAAGAAGTTTTTAACCTAATGTAGGTGATGCAGAAAATGGCTCTATTTTCTTCCTTTTTTCCAGATGGAAGACTTATACAATGCCCATTTTTAGGGCAAATATGTCCAAACCAGCTTTCAATGAGCCCATTAGAATCAGCCAGTACAGTATAACCTTCTGGTCATCCTGCATCTTGGGGACATTGTATCTATTTACAGGGCAAAGTCCTGGATACTTGACCTGAATCTTGGGCTTCTATGCTCCAAACTTCTTATAGGCTACTTTTTTACAGGCTATTCTCTCACTGACTTTCAGATTTGTCCCTGACTGTTGTGTTCCCAGGCATAAATTTACCTCACCACCATTACAGTGTCTGCCCATCCAGTCACCTTGCAGTAATATCTCCCAGCTGATTCAGCCCCTGGTACTCTGGCACCTGGCCACTTTAGGGAGAGAGCACCCTGCTCAAAGACAGATTTATTTTCAAAACATGCTCTCTTTCCAAATGGTCAACTTCTCTATACATCAAATATATGATCTAACTTATTTGTTCAACTAACATACCAAATAAATACCTATTACTGAAAGACTGTTAGAGTTGAAGGAATCAACACAATGAATAAGGCACTGCCCTCATGCTCAGAGAACTTACCCATTACTAATGTACCATGATGCATAGAAATCAACCTACTCCATCAAAGCCATATTGTGGAACCAAAGCAAAATAATAACAATGCCTCAGTCATTCTAAAGTTTATCATTTTTGAAGGGACTATTATATATATTTTAATGTTAAGGACCTTAATTTATGGTAATTTCTCACTAGTGAATTGAAAGAGATCCTTAACATCATTTAGTCAACTTTAGTCCTGCTATCTCTATTGCCCTCCCAATTAGCATACCCCTTTTGTTAATCTCTCTCTCCCCAAGACTTAGGAGACATCAGGCTTCCATTCCATTTCCTTTCCTACACAGTCAATTCATTATCAAGTCCTGTTTATTATGACATTTCTCTCCATCCCCACTGCCATCACCTTACCCAAGCCATCATCAGGTCTCATCTGAATTACTGCAGGAACCTCCAAGTCAGTTGCCTTGCTTCTACTTTTATCCATGTACAGTCCATTCTCCGTGCAATAGCCAGTGATCAAGGTGCTCACAGCATGCGAGTAAGTCAAGGTGAATTAGTTCCCAGCAACTTTTATTAGGCCTAGAACACTGGGCAGTGACATACCATGCAGGAGGATGAGGAATAATTTGGATCTGGCAGTGCCAGTGACCTCATAGCATCATTCCTCTTTGAAAAGGCAAGAAGGAATTACTGTATATAAGGCTCAAGGAAGACAGCTGTAATCATTTGGATGCATGCCACTTAAGAGACACGCCACAGAATGGACACTACACATAGTGACACATTCCAGAGGGTATGGAATGAGAAACAGAGGAAGACTGGGATGAATTGAGTAGACTCAGTGAAGAATGACACGACACAAATGGAGTTAAAGAATGAAGCTGGGAAGCCAATGCTACCCGGCCACCAGAAAGACGTTAACTCTATCACAAGTGATGAAACCAGTTAAGAATTCCATCCACACAGCATGGCCTCAAAGGTTAAAGATCTCACATTATCTCAGCCCTGATACCATTTGTCTGGTGATTATCAGAAGACTGCGCAATAGAGACAAGGGTTATATTTAAAATGTGTATTAGTTTTCAAGTTCCTTCCCTGCCTCTTGTTTCAAGTCTGGCCTCTGTACAACTGTTTTGTGACTGTGAAAGATGTACTGCTTGTCACTATTCTTAGTCTTTCATTGAAAATAAGCTGATGTTGTATTTGGATGGGCAGAGAGATTTTTAAGTATAAAAGTCCTAAAAGGAAGAGTTGGATGCAGGGATGATAAAAACAGTTTCAGCAGCTGTAAAGCGGAGTCAACTGTAGCCATGAATAGTCAGGGTTGGTTTGTTTGTCTCCTTTCTGTACTGATTTTAAATAGTTATTTTAGAGCCCCAGTGCTGCGCTGGCACTAAGGCCACCACATCAGAGTGGAAACTGTCAACAGGCCATTTCCCAGAACCTAGATAACCATGCCCTCAGGTGAAACACCATTACTACAGTATGATTAGGAGGTGGTTAGGCCCATTAGCATCCCTTTGGCATTTTTAACACGAACAGAATTCAACCTCTTCTCATATCATATTTCAGGATGGGTGATCCCTTCCTACAAGCCCAGTTCCTTTCATAAATCAGATGTTGCTGGGGGTTTATGATGAAATTAATTTCTAATGAACCAATGCTTAGTTATTACTAAAATGGAGTATGCTGGCAGGAAACTACTTGGAGGGAGTCATGGATAACTAGAGTAGAGAGAACAGGGCAGAGCCCAGACCGCAAGTCCCACTGGACTGAGCGACTTGAGGACGAAGATTCTGTCTTTTTCTCTTTAGCTCCAGAACCTCGCAGGTGCCCAGCACTCACTAAATGCTTGTTGAATGGAATTGACAGTTGTAAAAAAAAGAAAAAAGAAAAAGAGCTCAGGGTGGAAGCTTGGTGAGTGAGATAGAAAGGAAACTAGAAAAATAAGGGCCTGGGGGTATTAGAGGGGTAAATAATTCTGGCAGGAAATGAGTGGAGAGAAAAAAATGGACAAAAATTTACAAAAAAAAAAAAAAAAAAGGAATGAAGAACCAAATGTCAAAAGAGGATACCACAAAAACATTTCATTTTTACACAAATGTGCATCTGGGTACGCAAACATGGTCAATACCATGGTGTACCCAAGCATGGTCAATACCAATGGGGAACTAGAACTCTCCAGAGGAACTGAAGGGCAGAAGGGGTCTGGGAGGCACCCTGTTTGTTTTAGCCCCTGCTCCTGGGACAGGGGGGCGGCTGAGGGAGGCTGGGGGCAGCTGGTGGGCTCCACCAACCGGAGGAGGCACTCAGGGTAGAAGCATGTCCAAAGGCAATGCAGCCACAGACAATGAACTCCATGGAACACAACAGATGAGCCCCCTTCCCTAATTCAGAAGGAGATCACTTTCAGTTTTATTTCCTAATATAAACCAAAATTTACCTGACAATTCACCTTATTTTTTAATCATCTATATAAAAGCAATGAACGAGCCACACTCTATAAATAGGTTTGCAAAACTGTGCTTTGCCTTTTGCAAACATTAAAGTGGAAATGGCCCTGACACAGATCAATAATATTTACCTATTTCCCTGTGCTGTTCTGTTTATTTTTAGCCCCTACAGAGAGCCCAATATCTGTAAGAAAAACTCTGTATCACCTTCACGTATATTACCAACTAATGACCGAGGCAGAAAAAAAATTTACATTTATTTTATTCCTATCAGTTCTTTTTTTTTTAAAATTTTTTTTATAGGAATAAATTCAGACTCGGCAGGAATTTGTTATACTACCTCATTACATAGATTCAGGCCTTTGGGGAAGGAGATCATGAAGCTTATACAATTCCATGCCTCCTTTATTACTCCCTGTTTTCTTCCATTTGCCAATTTATCTAAGAGTTCAGTTCTCTATTCCACAGGCAAAGAAATGTACATTAGTGCACATAAATGCAGAGGGCTTTGGGTTGCTTAGAAATAGGAAGGAGTATGACCTCTGCCTCACCTCCCTTTACTTGTATATGATCGTTTAGCGCATGAAGGAAACAGAGCTGCAAACCCCAATGAGGCTCTCATGAGGTTCAGCAATATAAAAGATGCATTAGAAAAAGTACTGGAAGCTGAAGCAATTGGGACTTGATTCTCTATAAGGGTTGCCTTATCTGTCTCTGCATTTCCTATGGAGTTCAGCATAATGCCCTCACAAAGTTGGTGCCATTTAGTGCCAAACAAATAAACACATGTCTTCTAAACATAAATAGGATTGTGATTATTTGTTGCAAACTGGAGTCTCTGGTGAACTTGTGAATCCCTTGGGGGCCCAGATAGAGTTCCATCTTCATATCTGCATTCTCAGCAACCACACAAAAGCCTAGAATGACATATGATTAGGAAGTCTTGACTGAAAGATCAGATTATGTCACTGTGTGACCCTGGGTATGTCACATAACTCCTTAGGGCATTCATGTCCTCATCCGGGGGTTTAATGAAGTCCATGATAGCAGCCATCAGTGGGCATGTGATCGCTCTGAAATTCTGCGCAAATTTTTATTTGCTGGAATGTATACATAATTTTTCTGAGAAGAGGATACATATTTTCTATTATCTAAAAGACTCTGTGACTGTTCCTGTCCCCAAAAGTTTAAGAACCTTTGCCACCTGGCTGCTGTGGCTCAGTGGATTGAGCGTCGGCCTGCGAGCCAAGTGTCCCTGGTTCGATTCTCAGTCAGGGCACGTGACTAGGCTGCACGTCAGGTCCCCAGTTAGGGGCACGAGTGAGAGGCAACCACACAGTGATGTTTCTCTCCCTCTCTTTCTCCTTTCCCCTCTCTATAAAAATAAATAAACAAACAAACAAATAAATAATTAAAAAAAAAAAATCTTTGCCAACAGTCTCCAACATTATTTAATCAGGGATCCCAATACTAAAAAGCTTTTGAACATGCACACCATGCTCATGTACTAGACGTGTATACGTGAACTATATTAGATACATGACAAAACAAACATTAAAATGACAAAAGTACAAGGTAAATATGAAATAAACAACTTTAAGTACTTTTTATTTATTTTTAAAATTTTTATTGAATTTATTGGGGTGACATTGGTTAATAAAATTATATATATTTCAGGTGTACAACTCTATAGTACATCTGTATATTGTATTGTGTGTTCACCACCCTGAGTCAAGTCCGCTTTCATCACCATTTATCCCCCTTATACCCTCTTCTACTTCCCCTACCCCCTTCCCTCTGGCAGTCTCCATACTGTTCTCTGTGTCTGTGAGTTTTATTTTTATTTTTTTTCTTCATTCCTTCACCTTTTTCACATAGCCTCCCATCCCCCTTCCCCTCTGACAGCTGTATATGTGAATCTGCTTCTGTTTTGTTTGTTTATTTTGTTCATTAGATTACACATATAAGTGAAATCATATGGCACTTGTCTTTCTCTGACTGGCTTATTTCACTTAGCATAATACTCTCCAGGTCCATCCAAGCTGTTGCAAAAGGTAAGATTTCCTTCTTTTTCTTGGCCAAGTAGTATTCCATTGCGTAAATGTCTCACAGCTTTTGTATCCACTTAAATATTTATTATATTTAAATATGTCTAAGAGTACAAACCCATTTTATTTACTAAATAATCATTATTTTTATTAAGAGCAATGTGACTGAATATGCTTCATGTTTGAAAATCTAGATTTAATAATTTGTGATATTTTAATTGGAAGGTCTGGTTCTAAGTTCAACTTATTTTATATAGCAGGTTTTTAATGGTTGTCATAGTTTTAAGCAATAAAATCACATATAATGTAAACACTTCCAAACGCTTTTTAACAATGTTCTCTCTATAATAGGAGTTTCTTTAAAATTCAGTTATCTTCTTACTTATTCTCAGAAAGACAAATTAATTATGCTTTGTCTTTTTAAAAAATGACCTCTTGATAGTATTCTACATAAGTTTCTTATTTATCACAGAAAGTTAACAAAATATGGAAACCTTTCCTTTTTATAAAAAGAAAACTAAATATAAGTTATCTGTAAGTTTAAGAACTCTTGATTAAGTAACTTTCAACAAGACAAACAGTAAACCTCTGTGAGGTACAAAGTTCATGGTCACTTCTCAAACTAATACAAAATATTGTATTAAGTTTTCTACCATGCTGTATATTAAAGGTCTGTTTTTATAAAATTAACTATAAAGAAACATCATGCAGTATTTTGTTTACCTCTGGCTTCAACATCTTGGCTGCACTAGCTTGCTTATGAATGATGCAGTGAATGAATTTATCTCTTCTAACCCTACCTTAGAATAGAACAGCTGCTTCTTACAAGGCAACACTACTCGATTTTTTTCATAAAACATTTTCATAAAGATTGTGAATAAATCTCATCCAGTGGTGGCTCACCAAAAAACAGCACTTAGTATATTTCATTGGTGAGACAGAAATAAACAAATACAATAGATTAGATCTAACAACTTAAAAATGTAAAACAAGTCTTTTACCCTCCATAACTTGTTTTAATACAGTATTTGTTTCTTCAAGATTTCAATAATATCTTCAATAATACTTTCAACAGCATTTTCTGATGAAGAAACTCAGATAGATAATCTCCAACACATTATCTTATCTGGTCTTGTATTAAGTGAAAGAACAAGTGTTTCCTAAAGATATGTGGCTTTTAACTTTTGCAGACAAGTAACAAACTCATAAGAGGCTTCAAAACACTATTTAGTGAAATTTTATAAAGATTAGTAGGTAAATTTAAACAATGGATTTAAAAATTGCAGAGTTTATTCTCTATGATTTTTAAATCATGGTACCTTCATTATTTTCATTAGAAAATTTCTGAAGATGAAGTATATAATTCCTTCCAATATGTGCATTCTTAATGACAGTAGATGTATATCCTAATTTTAGTCATCTTGATAATTTTTTGAAGTATATCTTACTGATTGTGTTGTTACAGTAATTTCAATTTTGTCCCCTTTGCTCCCTTCTGCCCAGTACTCCCCTTCCCTCCAGCAATCCCACCCCCCTTAGTTCATGTCCATGGGTCCTGCATATAAGTTCTTTGGCTTCACCATTTCCTATATTATTCTTAATATCCCCCTGTCTATTTTGTACCAATTGATTATGCTTCTTAGTCCCTGCACCATTTCCCCATTTCTCCCCCTCCCCTCTCCCAGCTGACAACCCTCCAAATGATCCCTATACCTATGATTATGTTCCTATTCTGGTTTGCTTAGTTGGGTTTTGTTTTTATTTTTTAGATTCAGTTGTTGATAGTTGTGAGTTTGTTGTCATTTTAGTGTTCATAGTTTTGATCTTTTTCTTAAGTAAGTCCTTTTGACATTTCATATAATAATGGCTTGGTGATGATGAACTCCTTTAGCTTCACCTTGTCTGGGCAGCACTTCATCTGCCCTTCCATTCCAAATGATAGCTTTGCTGGATAGAGTAATCTTGGTTGTAGGTTGCTTTTCATCACATTGAATACTGCTTGCCAGTCCCTTCCTGCCTGCAAAGTGTCCTCTGAGAAATCAGCTGATAGTCCCAAAGGCAGCCCCCTGTAGGCAACTCTCCACCTCTCTCTTGCTGCCCCTAGGACTCTGTCTTTATCTTTCACCTTTGGCATCTCAGTCATGATGAGCCTTGGTGTGGTCCCCTCTGGATCGAGCTCGCCCGGGACCCTCCGTGCTTCCCAGACCTGTATGTCCATCTCCTTCACAAAATTTGGGAAGTTTTCCTCATTTTTTTCAATTCCTGCTTCCTCATTCTGCACTGGTTGACTGTTTTTTTATTCCTTATGTTCCAAATCATTGATTTGAACCCTGGTTTCCTTCCCTTAACCATTGGTTTTGTGTGGATTTCCCTTCATTTCACTTAGCATAGCCTTCACTTCTTCTCTTATGTGTTTGCCATACTCAAGTATATCTGTCAAGTCTGTGAGCATCTTTATCACCAGTGTTTTGAATTCTGCATCTGTTAGGTTGTCTGTCTCCTCATCGCTTAGTTCTCCCACTGGAACCTTGATCTGTTTCCCCTTTTGGGTCATACTTTTCTGTATCCTCATTCTGAGAGGTTCCTGTGTGTGTTTGCCTCCGCATCCCAGGTAGAGCTGTTGCTCCTGTTATGTTGTAAGAGGTGGAGTCTTAAGGATTCGTCAGTATAAGGGCGACCTGTTTCACCACGTTGTGGCGCTGTATGTGGGGGAGGGGTCCGAGAGGGAACAATGCCATCTTCCCAGCACTTGCCCCTTTTCGAGGCACCTCTCCCATTTCTGCACCAGACTGGCACCCCTCTAGCTGCTGCCCTGGCCGTCGTTCTCAGTGGGTGGGTCTGCAGACATTGTAGGACTGTGGGGGCCCTTTAAACAAGCGGACTCTGCTGAGAGACCCGTAGTTTCTTCCTAGACCCCAACCCCCTCTGGTCTGCACAGTCAGAAGCAATGAGGCTTGATTTTCCCTGGTGCTAGAACCGTGAGCTGCAAGGTCAGGTGAGGAGCTGGGCACGCTCCCCAGGTGTCCCTCCTGACTTTTGCTGCTGCTGCCACAGCTGCTACTGCTGCCACCACACTGCGGTGTCCTCTCCGCTCCGGCTCTGCCCCTCCTACCTGTCTGGATGAGTATTTCTTCTTTATATCTTTGTTTGCTGGACTTCCATGCAGTCTGATTTTCTGGAACTTATGGTTGTTTCTAGTTTTGAGGTAGTTGTATTCCTTCTTAGTTGTGGAGGGAGATGCAGCATGTCTGTCTACGCCTCCAACTTGGCCGGAAATCCCATTTTGATAATTTTGAGATTCAGGGGCTAACTTTAGGTCAGAACTGATTGTATTAGTATTTTTTTTTTTTAAACTCATAAGACGACTAACAAAAAGTTTGTCCTAGAATCAAAGTTTGTCCTAGCTCCTCCAGTTCATACTGTTCCCTTGTGCTTGCTTGTATAATTAGTGATAGCTTCACTAATTAATTGTTTTTGCCGGGATATTTTAAAGCTACTTTTCTTGTTTAGTTGATTGTTACTGAGGGCTAGTTTAACTGAAAGAAATTAATGTTCTGCAAATTAACTTGACAGGACATATACAAATACAATGCAACATGCTATAGGCAGGTGAGGGGACCAATGTCAATCCCTCATTCTTGAGTGAAACCTACTCCTCCCTCAGAACATTGGACCTTCTGACCTAACGAGTAACTCATATATACTAATAAAACTTAATTTCTCTCATTTTTAGGGTATTAAAAATAAATAAAAGTTCTGATATTTTCCCTTCAGACTCCAGTGGTTTATTTTACAAACAGAGGTTATCCTGAATTGGTGCCATTTACAATTCAAAAATTAAAAATTAATGGATGTTCTGCAAGAAGGGCCCTGGGGCTCTCATTGTCTGACTACTCAAAGAACTCCTGGATAGTCCTTAAAGTTCTGTTTCCTGGTAGCTCTGGAGAAACGTTCCATCCAAAAGCCCACTGAGTGAGGAATGCGGGCAGATTACCTGGATGAATTTTCTCCTGCTCTTACCTAGAAGGCAGTCAGGTCAATTCCATCTAGAAGAATTGGGTGAGGCTCACAAGTCTCTGTCTCCACGCTAGGCTATATTGACATACTCCTCAAATGGACTGACGGTTCTCAGCCTTAACAGACATTAGAACATGTGACTGTGAGGTGTCACAAAATTATTCAGCACACATGAATTTCACTTGGAAGCTTTGACAGCTGCAAGTGGGAGGGAAGTGATGGGGTCATGTGTTTTCATGGCTGTTTTTCTGGACAGTTCTATTTTGTGTGGGATGAAGAAACAAATTGTGTTCTCTTATATGGAAGGGAAAAATGTTCTAAATTTAGAGTCTTTTATCACCTGGATTATTTCCTTTGAACGTGGTTTTCTACAACTGCCACACTGAGGGGCAGGAGCTCAGGAAGTCCAATGTGCTTGAATGCAGCCAGTGCTAACAAAGTCATGTGCCCGGCAGCAGGCCAGACAACTCAGTCCAGTGGCCAAAGCCTATTTCAAGAGTCTGAAAGCACAGTCATAAACATCTGTAAGAAATTATGTTACCCATAAGTAAAATCTGTTATGGTACTAACAACAACATAGGTAAGTTTTAAAATACCGAAAGACAGGACCAAAAGGTGATCTGCAGAATTTGTTCAGTCAAATTTCCTCCATGAAAAAACCAGCTTCTCTCCTGTTCTTCAAAAACTACTAAAGAGGAGGTTTCAAAAATTTAGTTCCTTTCAGAAGTCAACCATTCTCACAACTAGAGAGTCTTTCACAAAAGCTAAAGGTAACTCACCCTTCGAAATTTAACTTGATTGGTTATGTCTGTGTTGGAGGAAAGGGAGGCTTAGAGAGTAGAGAAAAAAAAAGTTTTGTTAACAAAAAGAAAATGAACAAGAATATCTGGGTTGTTTTCTGTATTTAAGAGATTCTACCAACATTATCTGTCATCAGAGAAACTGAAGATAGTAAGAGGTTATTTGTATCTCAGTTAAAATTATAATAGCCTTTTCATTAGGCCTTTTAGAAAGTGTCAAGATGGCCCTTATAAATGAAGTTTTATTGGTGCTACCTCCTTGCACACAGATTTATAAGCACTGGTATTATATGTTCTATATGAAAGGGCAGAGGTTATTAACTGTGAATCATGGCTGGATTCCTGTTACTTGTTTGCATACTGCATTCCCTCTCTTTTTTTTCCTGTGAAACTAGATCATCCACACCTCACCAATCCCAACCACCCCAACCCTTGCCCCTCAAAAGTCTTGCTTCTTCTTACATGAAACCTATTGGTTACTCTTGCTCAGAAGTTATGATTAGACAAATTGTATTTGAGCCCTTCCATACAACACAGGTAAAAGAAACAGCCAAAATAGCAACTTGAGCAGCCAACTAGTGCCATGGTGAGTATTGGCCTCACAATGAAAAATTACCAACTAGAAAATTTTACATTTTTTTTCCCTACAAAAAGGAAAAGAAAATACAAACAGGCTTGAAAGATGAATCGAATCATAATTGTTAACGCTGGAATGAATCCAGAAAAATGATCCAGTTTTCTGTTCCTTTCCCAAGAGAGGAACATGAGGCTCAGAAAGGAGCCTGGAGACTCATTTTACTTCCACCTGTAGTCAGAGGCAGAGCCAGGACCAGGCTCAGGGTTCTGACTGGGGTCGAAGCACAATGGGGAACCTGGCCATTGGGTCACTCACATTGAAATCAAAGAAAAATCTCATAGCAGCAACTGAAATTAGATAGCCAGTTTCATAAGGTGGTGAAGAGTTACACAAGGCATAAAAAGATTTAAATATTTATTAGTTACTCATATATTTTTGAAACTAGAAAAGGAATCTTCCAAAGATTTTCAAAGCAAAAATCAGACACCCCTAGATATTTCCTAATGTTCCCACCAAGTGACATTCTCTGACAGAGACCTAGAAAATGAGCTGAGCCAACCAGCTTGCTTCACTATGGGCGAGAACCAGGCACAATCAATGGCGCAACTAGGCCCAATTGCCACAAGACTTGTATTTTCTCCAGGCAGAAGCCAACAGGCCTCTTACTGCCAATTAGAAACCACTCCCAGTATTTTCATTCCAGAAGATTGTCTGTGGGATCTGTGCTTCCAACCCCCTTTCCAACCTCCTATCCCGGAACCAGGCATAAAATCTAGGCTCTGTGTTTATGCTAGGGAAGAAATAAACACTAAAACACCATCAAAATGCTCCTTCCATTGAGTCTCCACACCTCCTCCTCTCTTGAAAGTTATAACCTGCATCAAATAATCCTAGTTCAAAGCAGAGTGTTTCCATCTGCACCAATGACCTCTGAAAACATGAGCCTAGAAAGGCCTCTGAGGTTCGAGCAATAAAACTATCCACACAGAGTACATGGATTCCATAAGCCAGGGCACTTTTCTGAAGGACTGTGCCGGAAGTGAATGAATACTTGATGCTCTAATGACAGATTCAAATTCAATCATCTCGGCAGGCCTCCATCTACTCATCCAAATAACTGCTGGCTCTTTGGGCTTGTGTTCAGCTGCTTAATCTAGTGTGCGGGGGATAGCTTCTCTCAGAATCCAAGGCTCTCTCTTGATCTGGTCCCCCAAAATAAGGAATTCTCTTTCATTGGGGAAGACACAGGAGAGCACTGCTTTTTAAAATCTAGCCCTTTCTTTAAAAACTAGACTGTACAAGTGTATGCAGATATTAGGTACCTTCTGTGGTGAAAGTCCCACCTATAAATAACAAATCTTCCTCATATTGACCAAAAGAGAAAAAGCAATGGTAATTGAATTCCCTAAAATTGTTCTTCCCCCCATATCTCTATCTCCCCTTCAAATATGAAGATAAATACAATTTTTATATATTTTATTTTTTCTTTAAAAAATTTTTTATTGCATTTATTGGGGTGACATTGGTTGATAAAGTCATATAGGTTTCAAGTGTACAGTTCTATAATTGTGTGTTTACCACCCAAACTCAGGTCTCCTTCCATCACCGATTATCCCACCTTTACTGTCTTCTACCTTTCCCTACCCACCCTACCCTCTGGAGGTTTTTTCTGTTTTTTCTCTTTTCTTTTTTGCTTAATTCTTTCACTTTTTTCACCCAGGCCCTAAACACCTTCCTCTCTGACAGCTGTCAGTCTGTTTTCTGAGTTAAATGAGATTTTAAGAGAATTCATTTTGACTGGTTGCTTATTTATTGTTAATGATTTCAAACACCAGGTAAATCTATAGATATAACTCTATATAGTTTATTAGTACTTCCATTTATACTTTTAGAACGTAAAGGCTACAATTTTAGTTGGTATTCAGAGGTCTGCCAATGTGCAAATCCAAGCAGTTCAGTTACTTTATCCACGGGGAACGTGAGTTATCTAGAAACAAAAGGGAATGACAGATTAAAAGGCCATCCTTGCTAATACTTTTGAATTGGGCTAAAGTTCATCATACCATGTTGAGTCCTTCTACTTCTTAGGATGAACAATGCGGCAAGCATGGCGAGACATATTGCTTGGGCCTCTAATCTTAGCTGTAACATTTCCTGTCTCATCAATAGTGACCTACTTGCTATATACCATGTGATTTTCCCACTGGGGGCTTTGATGCTCACACATGGGAAATACAATTATTTTTATATTTAGCACAAAGTGTAGCCATGAAACATTTCAAATGATTTCCAGTCAAGATAGCCACATTAATCTTATTTTGTAGTAATATTTTTTGCTTTGTCACGTAGAAACATAATAATAGTTATGACCCATTAAAAACAAAGCTTTCACTTAAAAAAAAAAAAAAGCAACCTGTGGAAAAAGCTACATTATGTTAGCATCTAATAAATTGAAAACCATCTGGCAAAAAGTGAAATAATCATGTCTAGTTACTTATCTTGTTTTGAAGAACTGAACAAAAATGACTGTTGAAAATGGTAGGAAACACTACTGCTGGTATTAGGTTTGAAATCCTTAGAAAAGTGAGAATAACTTATTAATGAGACTAGAAGAGTAGGCAAAAACTAACACTCAGAAATGGAATAGACGTGTACAAAAAAGGAAAACAGCAGGATTTGTTAAAACTATGAACAAAATAAAACTCACCAAAAAACAATGCACAGTAAGATTATGAATACCTAGCAAGAAAGCCTTACAATACAACAAAAAGTCTGAGAGTAACTCAGGAAATTTGATTTACCAAGCTGTCATACATAGTTTTCAAAATTAAGAAGAAAGCCATCATTGTAAATTTATCTATGTATGTAACATAGCAAATGACTGTTCAAAATGTTGCTTTTCTTATTAGTTTTGATCCACAAATGCTGAAGGGTCTAACACTCTAATGAAGAATACTTGTTCCATGTCTCTTGTGAATAAGTAAATTTCAATCATTCAACCAAATCTCCAAAACAGATGTCAGGACCCTGCAGTACACCTATTTAAGCAAATTTCTAAAACTCTATGGCTATACCAGCTTAAAAGCAGCTGCTTTTGTGAATCATAAAGAACCTTTCAAAGCACAGTGTTCACACATAGAAAAGCACATGTTCTATACTTTGCCTCTGCCAAGGAAGCCTCACTGCCACCCCCTCACCCCAAGTACTTAGGAAATATTCCAGCAATGTGTGTATGCCCATTAGGGATTCTTTCTCATTGCTACTCCTTTTACTATACATTTTCTATAACCTCATGCTGTTTCCCACCCACACAGCTTAGCAAGAAAGAAAAAAAGCCTTTTTGAGCCATAAAAGGGCCAATCTACTGTGCATGAAAACTATTCTACCAAAGGCAGGCTCTCAAGAGATTACATAGACCATGCACCTGCCTAACTTAATAATGATATACTGACCCAGCCCTTTAATTACCGATCTCATTGTTACCTGGATCTTGATGGGTTCTCCTCCAGTCACACCACCATATCTACCCAGATTATAGTGAGGAAGAAAGAGGTCCCCACTGGGATACTCAGGAAGAAAGTACAATGTGAACAACATCAAAACATCCTTTTCCCTTTTGAATTTTCCCTTCAATTTTTTTCTGACTTGTTGCTGATGGAAAACATAAAAACAATCCGGAAGGAACCAGATTAAAAATTACTCTTAAATATGGATACATTCTACTCACCATAAAATGTAGATCTACTTTTGGCAACCTGACACAGGGAGTTTAGCTGAGAAGTATATTTCATAATAGGCGGCTCTAACAGGTTTTTGTGATAGTGGGAACCTCAGAAGGCACAACAGGGTC
Organism: Furipterus horrens; assembly: GCF_987537825.1. Lineage (NCBI taxonomy): Eukaryota > Metazoa > Chordata > Mammalia > Chiroptera > Furipteridae > Furipterus > Furipterus horrens. The sequence continues at coordinate 90,473,352 of NW_028327175.1, forward strand.
AGCTGGGTTTAGACTGATAACCTGCACAGAGAAAGACTCTGCAGCTTGCAAGGTCACCTGGGAAGGGATCCAGGACAGAGGAGCAAGTAGGAAGGGAATGTGAAGTTCTTGTCAAAGTTGAAATGACGATTTATTTAGTTGAGTGGTAAAGTCACACAGCAAGTCTCAAAAAATAATGGCTCAAAACCTATTTAGCAAATGACCAAGCAATGCTCAGAATGACAGGAAAGAAATAACACGTAAGCACATACTTGAGTGGAAAAGGTCCTAAACTTAACGCTAGAGAAAAGGGACTTCAGAGAGGGGCACTCGTCTTCATTTGTCAATCCCTTCCAAATTTTTAAATTTACGCCCTTATAATTTCCTCAGAATAACTGAGTGTTAAGAATAAATCATCTTAGTAGATACATGACTTCAAATGAAAAATTATGCGTAAGCAGAAAAAACAATTTTATTTTAAGTGAATTTGCTATTGCAAATTATCATGCAGTTATAATTCTTCTAATTTACAATTTATCCTTTTAAGGGTTTATACCCAATTAAAGGAGTTGGCATCTTTAAAACTACAATCAACATAAAAACTAAAGTTAAAAGTATTGCTCAAATTTCCCTCTTGTGCCAAGCTCTTTGAACTCATATAATTCTACTGTAGTAAGTCAATCTTTTCTCTAAATAACTTTGATATTTTTATTTTATTTTACCCTCAAAGAGAGAGAGAAAGAAAAACATATTTTGTTAGTTTTCAAGTTTTACAGGAAAAAAAAGCTAAGGTACATATACTCAGCTTAAATGACAATTAGCATTCTACTTTATTCCTACTGTAAGTAATAAAGACTGACTCTAAATCATTAGATGTCAAAATTTCTAAATATTCATTTCTTCATTAACTTGCTTGATTGCTTGTTTATTCATTTTACAAATACAGCCAGGGTCTGTGTTTGGAACTTAAATACTAGTGGGGAGACAGACAAAACCAAGTACACAAAATAGGATTGTGACAAGTACCACAAAGAAAACAAAAATAGGGAAGAAACAGAGAATTGGGTTTGGCAGTGGAACCTCCTAAACAGATCAGATGGGGTAGTCTTGAGAGGTGCCTATAAAGAGGAGCCCTTTAATGGAAAGGATGTAGCCAGACAAACCAAGAATGTGTGTTCCAATCAGAGGGAACTGGGTCAGAGGTGAGAATGGAACTGGCTTATCAAAAAAAAAACAAAAAACAACAACAACCAAAAACAATAGGAAGCTAGTGTGACTGGAATGAGGTAAGAGGGTAAATAATGAGGTCACAGAGATGGGCAGGACTCAATCACTTAGGCCTTGTAGTAGTCTTGAGACTATCGTGCAAGGCAAAGGGAAGGCATGGAGAGCAGAAAAGGGACATGAGCAGATGAACCTGAGCCTAAATCCTAGCTTATCCATTCAGTAGCCATGTGACCTAAGCAAATTTCTAGCTCCTCTTGGATGCTAAGTTTCTAATTTATAAAAGAGCACTCAATAAATAATGGCCAGTTGCAATCATGAGTAATTATCATTATTTTTTAAAAGATTTTATTTATTTATTTTTAGAGAGAGGGGAAGAGAGGGAGAGAAATATCAATGTGTGAGAGAGAAGCACCAATTGGTTGCCTCTCCCACACCCCCAACCAGGGACTTGGCCTGCAACCCAGGCATGTGCCCTGACTAGGAATCAAACTAACAACCTTTAGGTTTGTGGAACAATGCCCAACCCAATGAGCCACACCAGTCAGGGCAGTAATTATCATTATTGTTAATACTATGATATGTAACAAAGTTAGTAAAAATTTTTACATTCAAATCGACATATATTAAAAAATAAAATATCAGAAATATAGAATTATTGAGAAATAAGCAAATTATTTTAATCTTTTTTATTCAGTAAAGATCATCTACTTATAGAATACAAATAGACATAAATTAATACATTCAAATTCATTAGGGTTTATTGTGGTTCTAATCAGAATAATTATTGATCTTGGCTCATTTCTCTGTCCTTAATTTGTCTTCATTGTGGCTTTTTTCTCTTTGTCAACTTAGCCTTGCCATTTTGTATCCAGGAATGTGTAGCTCATGCAGTTCATGGTACCCACCAACTATACAGCAGTCATAAGGGGAATTTTATCATTACTTTCCAAGTCACAAAATATAGTAGACACTTAAATTGCCTGCCAACATCTATTGCTCCTTCACTCCTACACACATATTGGTTGGCGAAAAAGTTCATTTGGTTTTTTCCATAAGATGGCTCTCATAGCTCTTAGTTATCTTTAACTTCATTCAAAACAATTTTGCTAGATTGTATTGATAGATGTCATATCACCATGCATTAAAAACTTATAAAAGTTGGTGAATTTTTGTGTAGCCATTTTAATATTGAAGATGGAAGAAGACATACAACATTTTCAGCATATTATGTGTTTTTATTTCAAGAAAGGTAGAAATGCAACCGAAACACAAAAACAAATTTGTGTGGTCTATGGAGGTGCTATGACTGATTGAACATGTCAAAAATAGTTTGTGAAGTTCCATGCTGGGGATTTCTTGCTGGATGATGCTCCACAGTTGGGTAGACCAGTTGAAGTTGATGGTGATAAAATCGAGACATTAATTGAGAACAATCAACATTACACCATGCAGGAGAAAGCCAACATACTCATAAAACGTGTCTTTTACTTTACAGAAACAACTATACAGACTTTTTGGGTAACCCAATACTTCTCTCTTACTGACAGAATCCTGAGTTTGTTCAAATTCACCTCCTCTACCTTCAGGCAACGATGGTTGCTCTTCTCACTAGTGACCAATTTAGATATAGGCATGTGAACCCATTCTGATCAGTGAGAAAGAGAAGAGAGGCCTACTCAGATTCTTCTTAGCAATGTTTTCATATTCTTCAAAAAGAGACCCTGGGAGGAGGTTTCCATTTTCCCTGTGCCCTAAATATTGACATGCCTGCAAGTGACATCTAAACAACTGTAGCTGTCTTGCAAACAAGAAAAGAACCAGTTTTAGGGTGACTGGTCCCTGAGGACAACAAACGCAAAGAGATGAGAGGAACCTGTATCCTTGATTGTACCACTGAATCAAACAGTCCTGCCCCCTACCCTACTTCTCACATAGATAATACATTTCCCTTACTGTTAAAGTTAATTTGAATTAGGGTCTTTCTTGTGTTTTGTGCAGAAGGTCTCCTAGCAGGACATTTCCGTTCAGCAACATCACTCTTTTTTTTTTTTTGTCTCTGGGAATGGAACTAGGATTTCTAACTCTAGCTCAGTGAACTCCAGCAATCCTGGAATGGGATGATACCGAATTTTAATTGACAACACTGAGATAGTCAACCAGAACAGCCCAAGGGGAAAACACCCTAGGAATCACAGCCAGAAGATGGTACTTGGGCATAGATAGCTGATACCAAATGGTCTCTCTGTCTTTGGCTTTCTTTATCTGTTTAAAAATTTTGACTTTCACCTCCTGCCTGCCTAGGACACCTGTTCACCACTTCCCAAGTCCTAAATGAAATACACCATTCATTGGTCTTTTGTTCTATAAGGCTACCAATTGTGAGGCCTTATCCAATTACAAGAAACTCAATAGAGATTGCGTAGGACTAGCACAGATCCCAGGCACAGGGCAGATGTAAAGGAAGCAGAAGCAGCTTCACATTCCACTCTGACAAGAGGATTAAGGAGCAGAAGCACTCCAGAGAAGAGTTGCAATATTGTAATTTGTAGTCAGGAGGCAGACATGCCTGAAAAAAAGGAGGGAAATATGATGGTCATCAAAGGACAGCGCCCTTTTTTCCCCCTTTTTCAGCTATGTAGAATTATTTTAAAGTTGAAAATATTAGGGGCCAATACAAAAGTCCATCTTACATAAAAAGCATATATAATAACTGACTGTGAAAGAAAGGAATGGAGTGGGATTATTGTTTGGGGAGTTGCCTGTCAGGGTTGGGAACGAAGTAGAAGAAAGATTACTGAAATGTCTAATGGTTCACAACAGGCAAAAAAAGCAGTATGGCTTGAAACTAAATTAACCATTCCAGTCTTATAAGCATTTTCCTACTGGAAAATTATAGAATTATGAATTTAGCACATAATGAAAAGCAGAAAACGTAATGCATACAGATTTCATAATTTTGTATAGTATTTGAAAAACATTACTTAGAAAATGGGGTGAACATTATAACAAGAAAATTTTCTAACAGACCATAATTAGGATATAAATTAGGCCTTAGTTCTTGAAAGGGTCACTATCAGAATTCCACTTAATGTCTTCATTACTAATCTTTAGCAAAAATGGAAATTCATTCAATGTGAGGCTGTATCTAACTGTGAGATGTTGTCAGGGGTAGGAAAGTGGTAGAAGAATATCTGGAGAGGTTAGAAACAACCCAACTTAAGGAGTTAGATCCCGAAAAGAAACCTGAAATACCAAAAATTAAATTAAATTAAATAACTGAAGGAGAGAAAGCTAAAACTCACTGGAAATAATTCTGAAGGAAAAGAAAAAAGTAGACAATTGCTACAAGGCAATAAACCCAGCCTCACAAGAGACATAGGCCATGGTTAATTAGAACAACAAAGTAAGAACTTATCAAGGAAAGGTACATTAATCCTCATGTTCTATTTTTAAAGAAATCAGGGTAGCCCTGCCCTTCTGTTCCCCATTCTGTGGGCACCTCCTTGGTTGTAATGCATATGCCTTGCTAGTAGAGACTTGTGATCTTGTTTCTTGATGATTAAAAAGTACACAGGGGGTGGTAAGAATGATTAGGAGGGTAAGGGGGATGTCTGGCAAGCATGGAAAGGCTGGTAAAAAATGAGGTTTTGTGATGCTAATTACTTTTGCACTGCCTAAGGCTGTCAGAACATGTAATATTCCAGAGAGTAGAAGCCACATTATTGTGATCTTTTTCTTAGCATTCAAAAAACACACTGAAATGCTGCAGGAAAGTCCTTCGAAAATGTTAAAAAATGCAGTTACTCCCACAGGGATAACATTAATGGTAATACTGATTATAATAGAGCTTTTATAAAGTAGAGTTCTTATCAGAACAGAAGGGAAGGAGAATGTCAAAGAAAGGAAAACATTATTGAAGGTGGGGGCTAAATGAAGAAGAAAAGTTGAAATTATGAAAACATAGAAGGTTAAGGGTGAGAACTTTCCATGACAATCTCTGTTTGTGTAACACAGTCGCCAAGTGTAAGAGGAAGAGTTGGTATCTGGGACACCTAAAAGACATGAGAAAACGCCAAAGCAAGGCACCACAAAGAGAACTCCCACTGGCTGCAGGGAAGGGGATGAGCAATGTATTCATATTCCACAGATATTTGCCACGACCCCTCACCTGAGCCTTCCTCAAGTCTTCCCAGGGCCCAGCTCCTAGTTGAAAGCAGAAGCCCTGGGATTTGTAGGAGCAGGTGCTCCTGATGTACAAGATCCAAAAGAAAGCAGTATTTGAGTCCATGACCTCATCTAGGGTTGCTCATCTTCTCTGTTGCCTTGAACATCTACATAACATTTCCTGCACTTTTAAAAAATGATTTTACTTATTTATTTTAGGGAAGAAAGAGAGAAAGAGAGAGGAAAAGAACCACTGATGTGTGAGAGAAACATCCATTAGTTGACTCCCCTTTGCATCTTGACCAGAAACCGACCCCGCAACCCAAGCATGTGCCCCAACCAGGAATCCTTTGCTTTGCCAGAGGACCCCCAACCAACTGAGCCACACCAGTCAGGGCTGTTTATTTACTTTTCAATAAGTTTAAATCCTTGAGGGTTACAGCATTACATGGATTCTATGTCCAATGGCCTTAGCAGGAAGGCTGCTTCAGAAATTAGCGTGAACCATGCCACTGTTTCCATGAGCATGAGTTATCTTTCCCCAGATGACTTTGGTTTTGTTTGGTTTACAACCAGGAGTCACTGTGTTGTTCTTTGCTTTGTACGTGTAAGCACATCTCTTGCCTAGATAGAATTCATCTCTAGCATAAACACCTTCAATGTTAAGAAGAGCTGCATGCTCCCTCTGGCTCCGGAGAACTGATTTATAGCCAGCAAAGATGGCCTTGGACCACAGCTTCCCAGACATATTTGTCGCTGTGGAAGTCCTGTTCTTGGCAGGTCCCAAAGTTCAGCAGCAGGAATTCAACTCACCTCTACATAACTTTTAGATGTAATCACTCAATTTTCTAATGATATTTTCTTGGCAGATATGAGAAGAGAGCACCTATGTTAAGTGAGGCTTAATCTCTCAGATGAGACAGAAAATAGGGGTCCTTGATCTCTAGCAGTCATTTAGAGTCTGTAGAGACCTAGCAAAAAAAGGCTATCCTAATGGTTCTGATCTCAGGTGGATATGCTTAATTCAGCTGATCCTTAAACTCCACCTGGTCACATGATCTGTACATGGCCTCAGTAACCCAGTTCTGAGTAGGAACTGGTACTTACCTAAGCCACCAGATTATGTCATAAAAATGACTACGTAGGAGGCATTTCCTGAACAAAAGGAGATTTATAACTGAAAAATATTACGAGAGTCTATGAAATAAAAATCTGCTGGAATCATTTTTTTAAAAAAACCTTCATGTAACAAATATTTCCCCATTATACTGAGCTTTGGGTATCAGCAGCCTCTAGGCTCAATACTATCTTGTTCCTCCAAGGCCCCCAACCCTCCTATGGCCAAAGCTAACTAGTCACCTCCACTAGGTGGTAAAAGGAACCAAGCCATCTGAGACTTCAAAAGATACGAGTGAGGATGTCCCAAGTCTCAACGCAGGGCCCATGGGTCGGTCAGCTGCTTTTGAAGACATGACAAGGGGTACGGGAACAAGAAAGGAACTGGGGGAGGTGGACTAGGCTAGGGAGATAGTTGGAGACATTCTTGAAGAAGACACAGCAGGGAGGTGGTGAGGGAAGGAGGCAAGGCAGGAATGAAGGGGAGGGACTTTGAAGATGGAGGTGGCAGAAATGGATGATACTTATACGAAGTGCTGAGATGGGTGCTGAACTCGAAAGTATGGCACTAGGATTCATTATTGCTACCATTCAAACTTTGGTAGATTCTTCTCCATATCTTTTTAAGGCCTTGCAAGTGTTCGTTTGAAATTCTTTGTAGTCTGTAGTACATCTAGCAACTACTTCTTGAGAAGCTTCAAGATGAAAGGTGTGGTCCCTGCCCTCAAGGAACTTCCTGTCTTCCAGAGGAGGTAAGGACTCTGCTGGCAGTATACAAGCAGGCCAAGGAGGGACATGGAAAAGCTTCCCAAAGATGCTAATAGTTGAATTGCATTTTGAGTACTACCCATGATAGTCTATTACTATTTATTAATTGACTTAAGTTCATCCTGATTGTAATGATTACCTCGAAGATCGTTAAAGGACTCAGATCTAGTTCTTATGACTAAAATTATCAATTAAATAGATCTTTTTTAGTGTCTAGGAGTATAATCTGAAAAAATACCTTAACTTTGGATGAGGTGGGGAGTGTACTCATAGTATTTCTAATTACAAGGCATCTTCTTTTTTTTAATTTAATTTTTGAGAGAAAGGGGACAGGGGAGGAGAGGGAGAGGGAGAGAGAGAGAGAGAGAGAGAGAGAGATCAATTTGCTGTTCTACCCATTTATGCATTCATTGGTTCCTTCTTGTATGTGGCCTGACGGGAGATCAAACCTGCAACCTTGCTGTATCAGGATAACACTCTAACCAACTGAGCTACCTGGCCAGAGCCTATGAAGCATCTTCTTGTTCAACTAATTTCATAGTAAAATGTTTTAAAAGATTTTGAAAAGATCACATTTTGCTCACTTAAAAAATGTGTGTGTGTTTTAGCATAAAATATACTTGGCAGCTGCTAACATAATTGGATGGCTATGCGTTGCAAAAACTTGATTTCTTTTTAATCAAATTTTTAGAACCATACTAGGTTTCTTGCCAGTGCTGCAATAGTGAGCAATAAATACATCATTAGATTAATGGTGTTCTGATGATGGATTGCTTAAAAGATAGTTCCAGCCAAGAAGAATAAGCCCAGAAGTCTCATTGTGCAAAGATTAATAAAATATTGTTTAAAACATAGACACTGAGTTAATACAACAGGGAAGAGCACAGCAAAATAGAAAGGAACAGCCAGGGTTTATAATGTAGCACAGTGATATTGATCACGGATTTTCCTAAGTACTCTAGAGCAGCCACACTATTATATATGCCTCTGATTAGATCCAGAGATGAGAAGGAAAAAGTTATAAAAAAAGAAACTAACCAGAGGAAGGCCTGATGCTATAATAAATTATTTAAAGTAAGCAGGGCAAGCGGGTTGTGAAGACAATATAAAACAGAATCAATGTGCCCAAGAATCCCCAAACCATCAGCACCTCTATAAATTTCTTACCACCCTGTCCGGCATTTTACTGGAGGTACTTTTTTCCCACCACTCTCCCCATCCCATCCCACCCCTGACCCTTCACTTTTTGCCAACTCCTTTCTCAGTGCTTAACATTTGTTTTTCTTCTGTAAGCCAGGATGCTGTCTTCAGTTATATTTCTCAGTGTGCGTCAGAAGAGTGTCTGTAAAGTCGCAGACGAGTGCATCTGTCACTTCACTCATCTAGATCTTAAACTTCCCATGGAAAGTATAAGCTGGGAATATCTAACGTGATACACTTATCAACATGACTTTAATATTATCCTTCTTTTTTATTTTTTCTTACCATTTTTATAGTTAAATCCACAAAGTTAAAGCTAGTGTAAAACTTCTATAGCTCAATGCCTGTTCTGTAGTAGATGTTATTGAACCCCAAAAGCCAAAGTGAAGGTAAGAGTTTGAGGAGACTTTTGGAGGAGAATTATGCTAAATTTTTAGTATTAGGAGCTGTTACAAGGGCAGACTGACTTGAAAAGTGAAATTTTTATAAGTAGATTTTGCCATGGGAATAAGAGTATGGAATGAAGGCTCAAAAACTTGAAAAGAACCTGTCATATTCTTTTTGCCACAAGTATGCCATGGACAAAACAAACAAATAAACAAACAAACAAAAAGGCCAGAATTGCAGAATTGTTTCTTAGGGGCTTGCAATGGCCTATGACCCAGTTCCAAGAAAAGTAGCATTCTACTGTCATTTTTAACTAGGCACAAATTAGTCCCATTGTATAATCAGGGGCTAAGATTTTACCTTGGGCTTTTACAATTTTCTAGGTCCATCCAATCATATGGAAGCTGGGCAAGTGAAATATAAACAACTCTGTCCTGCCAGCCTAAAAACATTATTAGCAGCATGACTCAACAGGCAAACAATACAGGTCTAAAATATAAGTCCAAAAAAATTCTACATATAGACTTTACTGCCATTGTGCTCTGCGACCTTTAGCAAATTATTTGCCACTGTGGGTCAAGGCTGGCTGGTTAAGGTCAGGGTCATTGAATCAATTATCATATATGGTTAGCTTTCTAAAGAAAACTGTTCCAAGGTCATATTCAATATAAAAAAAATTCAAAGAAAGGTAAAAAAAGAAATCTGTAGATGGTATAAATGACTAAGAATAATTTTATTATCTCACCATGGTGATAAACAACAACAATTCAAGACCCAAGGCCAACTTCTCAGTTATTGATGTCATCTTTGAATGTGAAAGACAGGATCTAAATATTATTATCCCCTGTGTTGGCACTGGCTGGTGTGGCTCAGTGGATTGACCGTCAGCCTGCAAATCAAAAGGTCACTGGTTCAATTCCCAGTCAGGGCGCATGGCTGGGTTGCAGGCCAGGTCCCCAGTTGGGGGCACAAGAGAGGTAACCACATATTGATGTTTCTCTCCCTCTCTTTCTCCCTCCCTCCCCCTCTCTATAAAAATAAATAAATAAAATGTTTAAAAATATATCATTATCCTCTCGTGGTTGCTCTTTGCTCATCTGTAACAAAGTGGGGAAAAATAATCATCATACTTAAAGGACTGTTAAGATAAGCGACCTATAAACATGCCTGCCAAGTGTTCCTTAAAACAGAAATTGCTCTGTAAAAATCCGTGTAATGATGCAGTGGCCTGAAACAATCCAAGTTCAGTTTCCCAGCTTACCCACATCCTTTTGCCATCTGAGAAGTAAATATTCTGGGCACTGCTGACCTCTGAGAAGTCATTTGGTTTTTTTTCAGGTACTTGGATGGTAGAAAGAGTGAAGGGCACCAATTTCTCATAGATATTTTTCTCTTTTAAACTTATTTGTACGTATTAAATTGAGAATTATGCCAGTCTGAAATGGGAGAACAGAATTTAAACATCAGTATCAAACTATAAAAAACAAATAGGCAATAATTAATAAATCGAAATTCACACTGATTTGAAAGGAGAGCGAGAGAGAGCAGTCAATTCTCAGCCCATCACTCTGATGCTGAGAAAATCTATGTACCCAATTAATTGGACAGCTCAAAATACTTCTAAGATGATTTTCTGAAAATAAGACTCCCTGGGCCTCTGGGTGTTGACTTGGGACACTCCTGACAGAGAGACAAACCAGCTACAGCTTCCCAAGAAGATCCTTGACCTTGGATAAGTCCATACTAGCCCTGCTGAAGTTCTAGCCCTGGAAGTGTCAAAAGTGGCTCCAAAGGACTAGGATTCTTCTACCATCCAAGAAGAAATGTCCAGCAATGTGAGTTGGGACTGGCAGTCACCTCAAAGCACCTCAGCGACCCACTAGACTTGGAGTAGAGAATGGAGGGGCTAAGTCTGGGGCAGGGTCTCAAATTACCTTGCTTCCTCAGACAGACTTCCCTAGAGTTGGGGCTAACATGGAATAAGGATAACCTAGGCTTCCAAACACTTCTGAACATAGGACAAAAGGTGCCATTGTTGAGGACAGAAAAAGAAAGCATTACCCATAAATTTCACAAGGCCAGTAAATGCCACCTGGAAATTTTGGAAAAGATACTTGTTAAATCAACTTACAGAGAATATACTGTTCTTTTATATCAAGAATAACTTGGGGGTGCTTGTTGAAAATGCAGATTCCTAAGTCCCACCTCAGGCTTGAATCCTGGAGACTGTAGTTCAGCCTGTGGAATGAATTTCTAAGGAACAACCCAGTTGACTCAGATGATCTATATCAATGCAAGAGAACTATTACGACTATGTAGTCCATAAGAAATTTAAAGACACTTACAGATTAGGGATTTGCATATTTTCCCCAAAATGTTTAAGTACCACAAAAATGAAAACAATACTTCTTGTAATGAGTTCTTAAGAACCATTGCAGTTTATTCTGCAACATATAATGAACACCATTATTAAAATATAATTATGAGCATAAAATTATTGGGAAATATCAACTATGCTTCACAAAATATTGCCTTTATTTTGTCACCAAAAATAATTATGATATTAAAGGAATTTATAGATTTTTAAAGTATCAGTAATTTGGATGCAGGAACTTGTTAAACTGTTAAACCCCTCCCATATCCTTTTACTCATCAAAATTTTTGTGATAAAGGTTTTTTATTATTTTTTAAACTATAAATTGTGAACCATTGCAACTGGTGATTAGGCTGACTATGACTTTACGTCCAAGTTATAAATTCCTAAAAATATGTTTCACTAGAATTGCTAAGACAGTCTTAACACTAATAGTTTAAATAGCCTCTGCTATAAGGCTCTGTTAACTTCTATTAAGGATTTTGTGTGTGTGTGTAAACATTTCAGTTGTAAAGCATTCTTTTAAGAAGCAAAAGAACACAGTTTCTGAAATACATGCTACTGCAAAGCAGTAAACCAGTGTTGCATGGTGATGTGCCAAGCACCACATTTCTTTTCTAGAGGGATTTTTTTCCTCCTGCAAACTCCCCCTCCCTAAATCATGGCTATAATTATTTCACAAAATGTAGTTTGCCATTTCCAAACAGTCAAACACTTTTTTTCTTCCTCACCCAAATCACAAGTTCAGGATAAATATTGAATAAAAATGGAACTTGAGAGGCAGGCTTTGTTTGCAGCCCGTTGTTTCTACTAAGGGTTGCCCCTACCCATGCTCCATCCTAGGGCTTCCACTGAAGTGTATGTGTTATGTTTTAACAGATGGGTTCGCTGGCAGCTGATGGTCTGTAAAACAGGAACGTGGAACCTGCACCGAGTGCTATTGAACTGAATGCTCATAAAGTTCATGGACACACACTGACCCAGACAGACTCGGCAGATCCAGACATGCTTACACACACTCATTACACACCCCACAGATCAGAGGCTCCATCTCTCCACCCAAGGGAAGTTCAAGGTTGTTTTCCTCTCCATATATTTCTACTTCATTCACCTATCAATTTTACACACACACATGCACATGTATACACACACACATATATGCACATCTACATATGCATATATATGCATGGATAACTGTATATCTTAACATTTTTATATATTTTCAAAGATCAAAATATTCCCAAATTCTGTACCCAAATCTCCAGCTCAAGCTGTCATTCATGTCAAATAAGAATTACAAGAAAATATTGTATTTAATTATATTTAGTCCACACAAATAAAAGACATGTATGTAACTGCTCTCAGAAAACCAGCTGGTTTTCCTCCATATCATTATGATTTAAAAAAAAAATCTATCCCAGACTGAATCACAAATGAAGCGTCAGATTTAACCTTAAATCCTGTTGTCAGTTTCTGTCACAACTTCATCACTTAAACACACAGGTGTTCAAGCAAACACCAACCGACCAGCTTGGTGGTTCATTTCATGGTCTGCTCTCACATTCTCCGGGGCTCAGCGCACTGGGACAGACAGCTCCCCCCCCCGGTCCTAACGAACTCCTCGGACACACCTTGCAGGTGATGCGGAGGTCCGAGCACCTCATAAGGGATGCGGATTCAAGTGCTAGTAGAAAGTCATTACTTTCCAAAGTTTAACATCCGTGCTGTCATTTCCTTTCAATAACTGCAGAGCGCTGAAGCCCCAGCTACAGAACCTTGCTGGTCACTTAAGTTCTCTGACTGCTGAACACCCACCCGAACCCGATGATCGCTTGCTCAGGCTATATAGATCAGACACGGATGCGAAGTTATCGCAGCTTACGGCCTCCGGTGCGGTTTTATTTTCTCGGAACCCGGGCACAGAGGCTGCCACCAGCGCGCGTGTCGCCGCCGCAGAGAGCCAGGGGACGCGTTCCTGGGCCCACCTAACGATGGCAATTACAACACGCCAAGTTCGCGTGATCTCAGAGTCGCGTCCCGGGCCGAGTGGCGAGGCTTTGAGACAAGAAGTTCGGGAGTAGGGATTCTGGCAAGAAGTAAATTCCTCCCAGCCCTGACCTCCCCACAGCGACCACCCTGCGACCGACAGACCGACGCGCTCCGGGACGCGTCCAGTCATCCAGCTAGCCAAACAGCTCCTAGAAGAGCCGCTCGCCCCAGCGCCGCCACTCACCCTCGTCGCTGAGTCCCGATCGCAGACCAACGCCTCGCTGAGGGTCCTGAATCCCAAGTTGCCCCTAAGCAGCGACTGCTCTCACCCTAGTGGACCGGGGCACGTTGGCTCAGGCAGGCACCTCAGAGGGAACACGACCAGCCCAGCGGCCGCCCAGCAAGGCAGCGGCCAGGAGCGCTCTGACAATTCAAGAACCTGCTCAGCAAATGAAACAGACGGCCCAGCTGAGCAGACCGGGCTCCAGAGGGAGGCGGGACCGGACGGGGTGGGGGTGGGGGGGGTTGGAGGGGGGGCCGAACCAGCCCGGGTAGGCCCCTCGGGCGGGGCGCTCCACCACGTGACTGGTTGATCCCGCAGCCAATCGTAGTGGCGCCAGGGCCAGGGGCGGCCGGGGGCGGTGCCGAGCATCCGACTCCGCCCCACCGCCACAGTCCAATAGCCGCAGCCAGAGGCTGAAGGGGAGACCTCCGCGGCGGGGAAATTGGTTGTGGTGAGGGGCCCAGGCTATCGGTGAGGCTGCAGAGGTACCTGGGATCCTCCAGAGGGAAGTGGCGGCTCCGGAAGACTGAGAGAGGCCTGGAGCCGCTGCGAATCTTTGCGCTGCGGAACGAGAAACGCAACCGCAGCGCGGGCTGAGACCCGATAGACAACGCCCACACCTGGCGCCTTCTGGAGGCGCGGAACTTGGCGGCTTCAAAGCATCCGCAGCAGACGGGGGAAACCAACACCCAAAGAGGGTGAGTCCCGTGCCGGATCAAGCAGCCACCCATGAAAGTGTGGGCCCGAAACTGGGAGCTCCGGGCTCCCTGGAAAACGTTCCGATTGCGGTCTGGTGGTTATGCCCGAAACAAAACTCTGACACCTCAAACCTCTCGGCAGGTTCTTCACATGTCCCCTCCTCACCCTTGCTCTCTACACCACTGGCAGCGGGGACCTTACCAGGCGCCTACCTTCCCTTCTCGACCCAAGGCGCCCGGGGCGCAAGGGAGGCTCGGGCACTGACGGCGCCGGAGCCCGTCCGGATGCCCTGCAGGGTGGCGGCATCCTCAGCGGCGGTTCCTACTGCTGTCCCTTGGGTCAGCCAACGGGGCCAGAACTGTTCATCCTTGAAGGCAGGAACGCAGCAGAGCGTCACATATGTCTAGCTCTGCGTGTCCTCGCCTCCTTCCCCTTCGAAAGTCCCTGGACCTAGCTCAGAGACTTCCATGGTGGGGGGCAGGGGGGGTGGGGAGAGCCTGAGCCTGCTGGGTGCGTTGCCGCTGAAGAGCCCTGGAAGAAGGCTTTTGGGCTCGGGCCTTCTGGCTGGCAGGCCTGGTCAGCCTTTCAACTGGTTTTCAGCCCTTACCTTGGCTGCAGCACACAGACGGGAGTGTGGGTATAGTCAGAAAGCAACGGGCTGGCTGTTGCTTTCCAGGCTGAGGCCTAGAATGTTAGCAAGCCCTGAACTATAAGCTGTGGATGGGTGGGTAGTGGCCTCTGTGTGCCCCGAACTGCACTTTCCATAGATCTGTAGCCCAACAATGTTAGTAAAATGAAGGTATGCATGGCAGGAAGGGGGTCAAACTCCCTGGTGCTCTGACACACACCTTCACCCAGATCACAGAAGTTCCAAAGGTTTAGTCTCTCAGTGTGGGTAACTAGGATATCACGTGTAAAGGAGTATGGACCTTCATAGGTGTTTACTTAAATGGCTGCCTGGCCCCCATAAGGACCTGCATCTAGCTCGCCTCTCATGTGCAGGTTCTGATGAAGGTCTTTGGCAAGAAAAAAGACAAACCATATGTGGCTTAAAAGGAGTGAAATGGTTCCTTCCAACAGTGAAGGGTACAGCTCTGAGGTGAGCTCTGGCCTGGACTGAGTTTCAAATTTTGTTCCTCTGCGCTTTCCCTGCCTCAATTTGGAAAGGTCTATAAATAAGGCAGGCTGTCAAGGGGTCAAGGAAATCAGAGTCTGGACTGTTCTTTGCAGGCCCTGAAAAATTGATTAGTGATGCAGAAATTGGATAAATTTAAACCCTTATCCAATGAACCAATTCACTGGTATAGGCAAGGGAAAACATTCAATTCCAGTGTTTGCTTAGCTGCTTAGTGTCCTTTGTCGACAAGGAATTAGATGTAGACCACAGGAGTGGAGTATACATCAGGTCTGTCCAGGTCAGGGTTAGCAGTTAAGGGGAAAAATAGATTTTCTTGGCTTTTTCCCTCTATTTCTGGGCATAACTAGAGAAAAAGTCTGCCAGCAGTGTTTATCATATAAACACCCTGTTGTGAGAAATAAACTTTATAGACACAGCTGCACTAGTTTATAGTCTACCACTGAGCATTGTGATTTTCCTCAAATCATGATTTTTCTCCTTAAGATTACCCTCCTTGTTATTAAAGGGACTGCATTAAGTCCAGTTTTAATTTAGGCTGTTCATTTGCATAAATACAAGAGCAGCAATTGATCACATAAATCTTTTAAGTCTGCTTTGCTGGAACTCACACAAAGAACCTTCAGGTTGACCTTCAGTCTGCCCTCTGGGCACAGAAGCTGAGCCACACACCTGCCATCTGGCCTTGTCTGTAAAACCCATGCTTTTTACAAGTCCTTCAAAAATTTCCCATTGTGCCTTAAGGTTTCTCTTAGCCATCTATCATGGAAGCAACCTTCGTTCCTTCCCTAGAAAGATTGCCATGAACCACACAATCAACCAGGGTATCAGGCTTTTTCCTCCTTGGCTTTCATTAGCCTTGAAAGTCAACTCCCATTCCTCAGGGCTTTCTGGTAACAACCAAAGCCTAGGCATGCCTCCTTCAGGTATGACATCCCACTCAAAGCCTCGGCTGACAAAACCACCATTAGCAACTGGTCTTATTAGTTTTATGCAAAGGAACCTAATGTCATTACTTACTCCTTCAAATTGCCAAATTCTGGAGGGATCAGGTAGGAAGAAAAATATACAGTGTGAAGGAAAATCCTTGTCCTTCTAATATTCACTAAAATTGCATTTCCTTGCCTTATACTTTCTTTTGTTAAAACCATACAAACTCCTAACAAACCTATATACCTTTCACAAACCTTCATTTTTATGCTTTACACTTTCTTTTGTTCCCTTTCCTACATGTGAAGTTTTAAATTTCCCTAGGAAACCTCAATTTTTTCCTTTCAGAGCATAAACACAGCAATAATTCAAAACACAGATAGCTAGGCCCTCTCTCTACAGTATGTCCACTGGCCTCCTAGAGAGACATGCCCTTGGCAGAGACATGCTCACTTGCCCAGGCTGGAGCACTCAGCAGCCCTGAATGACCCTTCCTGGGTCCTGGGTGGCAAAAGGAATTTTTGCCAACTGGTTTACAGAGAACCTTTCCTAGGTCTCATTGGTCAAAAACAGATACAGAGAATTCCACAGCAGAACAGAAAAAGGTACGCTTTTATAAAATCAGAACACAAGCAGCTGAGGTTTCCTTTTCTCAGGTTTAAAACTTCCATAACTTTCCTTTTTATCATTACAACTTTCCTCAGACCTTCTGCAACATTCACAAACTTTCTAAATACCCTTTACTTCTTTAGCTTTAACCATAACATGCTTCCAATCCTTGTTCTTTTCCACACGGTGAAGGACTATACTCAAACTCAGTATCTAGCAGCTCAAAGTTCCTAGATTTGCAGAGATATCCTGCAGCTTTTTGAAGTTCCTGCTTCTTCTCCTCTCTTCTAACGTACACTTTCTGAGCTTTCCTGAGGAGTTTTTCAATTGTTCTATCTGGCCCATTCATCTACCTTCTGCAATTTCTTACAAATATCTGGCCAGTTTCTGTTACAATTGTGACTTTTAAGAGTCCCTGTCCTGCAGTATTCTCTTGATTTAGACCAGAATACTTCCTCATCTGGTCCCTGAACTTCTGTAGGAATGCTGATGGAGCTGTATCTCGAATGCCTTGGAGACATTCTGTGCTTGGGGAATGGACTCCTTGATTCCCCTGATGATGAGGCTCCTAAGGTCTCTCATCTGAGCCCTATCCTCTGGCCTGTTATCCCTTTCAGGGTCTATACTGGGAAACTTTTGTTCGGCTGGCCAGGACAACTCCCTGACCAGGAGGATGTTCACTTTCCTGTATCCTCATAGCAGCCCGTCTGATCATTCCCTTCTCTTCCCCACTGAAGATATCTAGTATAGACATTAATTCCGTCCACATGTATATGCTGGGTCCAAGGAACCGATCTAATTGTTCTGCCAATCTAAAGGGGTCCTCTACCAAGAGCTTCATATCGTGCTTGAAGTTTCTAACTTCAGTGCTTGTTGAAGGAGCATGTGACATATCCAGTATGTCCTAGACCCATGGAGACCTCCCTAAGGGGAAACATTGGCTGCTCTGAGGGAATGGGGAAGTTCTTTAGGTCTTGCTTACATTGCTCTCATTCCTTTCTTAATCTAGAATAAGTTCCCACTGGCACCGTAGGTGTCATGGGGGTGGATACTGGTGGGGTATCTGCTAGGTGTTCGTGGCCTCTTCTGTCTGTACTGTCTGTCTGCGGTGCCTCTGCACAGTTGGCTGCTGGCAGGCCAGGGCTGTAAGGTGGTGGGAGACAAGACAGAAGGTCCCAGGCTTTATCTTTTTTTTTCATTTACAGGGAAGAGACCTGTAGACCTGCTGGTAGGATGCAACCAGCAGAGAGCATTTTCCTTCTCTTCCTTAGAAGCTGGTGCCTGATCACTCACATAAGACCAGGGTTTGACAAACCCAACAATCATCAGACCCAAATAGGGACCAGAAGACAGAGTTCCCCTTAATGGGTTCCTTTGGCCAAAGGAGATGACAGTATTTTACCATTGCCTGTTTTTCCTTACTTTTGGTCTAGGGATCCTCTCCCCAGTGCTCTAACATTCTCCCTAATGGACTGTTGGGTGGAATGTCTGCGGGGCCTTCCTTGGCCCCACCCCTTTTAATTTCCCTAGCCCTAGAATTTCTATTTCCCATCCTCAGCTGATTCCTGTGGCTGAATCCGGTTGTGTTCTCAACCTCCTTCACCAGAGATTTATTAAACACAGACCCCGTGAGCTCAATTGCCCTATACCGGAGAATTTCTACCCATGCCCTGTATACTCAACCTCCCTTACTGGAAGTGCCTTGTATACAGTCCTGTGTGCTCAACCCTCTTACAGAGACTTTGCACACAGCCCGAGATGCTTCGCCCATCTCTGGCCATTTCCCTCACGGGAGAACGGACCCAGCAGAGGGGCACTCCACACTCGCTTTGTGTCTAGAGACACATCCCAGTCACACACACAATCAGCTTCCCGAGGATGCCCAACCACTAAGGCAGTACTTAAGTCCAATTCTCTTACCTTGGCCTGTGCACGAGGTTGCCTGGTTGCCAAGGTGTTTGCTTTTGTTTCCCCCCTGCGTCCATCCGCTGCTGTTCCAACAAGAAGTCTCAGGTTGTTTCTGGACACTGTGAGGAGGGTGGGCCCTGGGTCAAGCGAGCTACGCAAAAGTGGGTAGGACGCGTCTTCCCGCCTTGGCTCAGAGCCCCTTCCCGCACACAGGCGGAGGATCCTGGACGAGCCCCCAAATTGTGTCCCAGCATTTCTCACACTGTGAAGGTTTTTTACAAATGCCAACAATTATTTTAAAAATCACCTTGGTAATGGGAACCAAACACCAGTTGTTCAGTATACTTGCTGTAGTACTGTATTTATGTTACGTGATGGAAAAGGATAATAGGAAATTTCTTTTTATGAAATAAGTTAGAACTAAACAAGTGATTTCCGTGTCTTGATTTCCAAGGTTTTCCATTTGCTTGTTCCATAGAGACATGACTGTTCATAGGCTCTTTGATAAGTAAGTGGTCTCATTTTCCCTTATAGAATGGATGGCATGGAAGAGAGAGAGCACATCTAAACTATGTTTATATTTCCACACCATCTTCTGTAGTAATTGGTATTTGACAATTACTGAGCTTAGCACTCAGACACAGACTTATTTCTTTGGTTGCTCTTGCCCCTAACAGTCTCCTGAGTTTGGGACATCCTCCTATTCCATGGGGGAAAATGAGATCTGTTGCTTATCTAAAAGCTCATTATAATCCTATCTGTGTGAAACAAAGAAAACCAAGGAAAACTAGATATAAAAGTCTTGTTTAGGTCTACCTATTTCCCTAGGGGAAATTTCCCTAAAGGAATGCGGAATTTTATGGAGTGGCTTGGGAATGAGAAGATTGAGGTGGGACCTTGGAAGCAGGGCTGGTCGCTTTGCATATGGTGAACAAATTTGCCTTCAGGCACTGTCACCCATCTCTGGCACTGAAACAAAATTTTGAAGCCTAAATTTCAATAGGGCATGACTGATAGGAGCCCTGGGTTCTAATTTGAGCAGCAGCCATGGTGTGTGCTTCTATCAGTTACTTCCTTGGCCATAAAACAGCAGAATGGTCCACTGTTTATCTGCCTATGGGGGACACCATGACAATAGTTACAAGGCATTTCCAATTCATGACATTTATAGCAGTACTGACTACTGAAAAGGAGAATAAAATGATGTTGAAATGGGAAAATAATGTGATTTGAACAATTCCTCTTTACGCTTGCAATTTCTATTTATTTTAATCTCATTGGATTATTGTCTTTTCATTCCATAAATGAAAATGAGGAAAAGCGGCTCTCACAGTCCTTATTCTTTAATTACCAAATGTTTTGTAAGTTTTATTTAAGTGAATAGTATTTTTCCTCTCTCCCATTTCCACCACCTCTCTCAACATACTATATCCACTTTGAAAATTATTCAGAATTTGAACAGGTTGAGCTAAAGACCTTAGCAAAGAAATGCAATCAAAAGCTGCAGATTCTAGTACCAGCTATGCTGTGGGTTTAATCTGAGACCTAGGACCAGCCATTAACCTTCCCTTCCCTTACTTTTCCTTCTATGAAACTACAGCGATACTTCTGATTATTAACTTCACAGAGATCGGAAAGATAACTCATGGTAAGGTACTTTGAAATACTAATTGCTGTATAAATTACAAAATATTATGTAGGTGCTTTTCTGGAAATTTAAGTATGGTCTTAGTTTGTACACCACAACAGGAAGATATTTTTGTGATAGATTACTCTGGCACAGTATCTGTAACCAGGATAATACCACTCACACAGCATGCCATCTCATTGCATTTGGATGACAATGCCACTGCCCCATATGAGGGTTATATTGCCACAGGTTCAACTAAACAAAAGTGGATGGGGAAGGGAAGTTCTTATCCCACAAAAATGCCCCAGAAGAAAAACTATTGTACATTGAACTTCTTAAATACGGGTGCCACTATGTGAGGACAAGTCTGATAAAAGATTAGGATGATCTTGGAAAAATGACCTGATATAAAAGTAGACAAATTACAAGTCCACCATAAGAAACCAAAAACACTCTTAATTCGTAACAAAATGAGTAACACTGAGGAATTAGCCATTTGGAAAAGGAAGATCAAGTGCTTAGGGAGGAAAAATTGATTCTTAACCTAAGTTAAAACTAAGAATAGAATGTTATAAGAAACAGGACAAATAATATGGGCTCTAGAAACACTAGACCGAGGATGGGACTTTCTTTTCAATGCTTTCTAACTTTGAGACCTTGGATAAGTTGCTTAGCTTCTCCCAGCCAAATGGGGTAGGAAGTAGAGAGTGATCAGGTTTTTCTCCTTGGCTTGTTATAAATCTGAGGCAAGAAGCTATATGTAACTCCTAGCACAGGGCTCATAGTGGGCCTTCTTCTGAAAATAACAACCTCTAACAGTTATTGAGCACTTACTGTGTGCTGTGCACTGTTCTACGCCTTTTCATCTAATGAGTCAGTTGATCCTCAGGACCACCCTATGACATTGCTGCTATCTCTTCTACCTCAGAGTTTCTGTCTGTGTATTGGGGAAAATAGCCGTGAGCTTTAATACATATAATCATTTATTACCCAAAATAATTTAGGTGCTAATGTGGATGGTATTGCATCTGTGAAATTCTGAAATCCACAACGGATTACAGGATACTCCAATAAAACGTAACACAGGAGGAAATGATTTTGATTATGTAACATTTATATATAGCATTTCATTTTACATTTTCAAATTGCTTTTCAGTCATTGGTTTATCCTTTATAGCACACCTGGGGAGGACATCCGTGCTGCTATCCTCTGTTCACAGCTGAGTCAACTGGGACTGAAAAAGGCCAAGTGTTTTTCCAAGAGCATAACAGGGGCAGAGTGAGAAATTGTGCATTCAGGAGTCTATCAGCACCTACTCTTGGCAAGGCACAACATTCTGTGGTGCACAGAGGTGAATACTGTATACATGGCCCCTGCTGTGCAGGAGCTTGCAGTCTGTTGAGGCAGTGAGTGGTCCATGGGCTATATCTCCAGGAGTGCTCTAGATAGCAAGGAACAGGGGTTGGAGGAGGGCAAGGTGAGTCTCTTAAGATTCCTGGAGACAGTGAGATTTGAGGCCCTTGAGAAATGGGTAGAATTTTGGCAAATGGAAGCTGAAGGTGGTGAAAATAGTACAGTCACAGGAAAGTGGGCAAATTCAAGATGTATTGGAGAAAGTTTGACTACAGCAGGTCAGTTGGGGGAAAAGGACTAGACAGTGGGAAGGAGCAGATCTTTATAAGACCCTGAATTCTTATCTAAATATATAAATTTTAACCTGTGGGCAATGGGGACTGGACTCACCTCTGATTTCTCCCATTCATTCATTATTCTAACATGTACCAAGGGCATACATAGTCCCTAGGTGTTTTCCCATACATTAGTTTTCCTAACCTTCATAGCATTCCAATGAGACACATATTATTGTCCCTCCTTAAATGAATGAAAAAACTAAGGCATTTAGAGATCCAGACTTGCTCACAATCATATAGCTAAAAATTGATAGATGTGGACTTCAAAGGAGCACTCTTGACTTCCTCATAGATACTTATGAGAAGAATCTGCAGATTCTGAACAGTGTATTAAGGACACCTGTCTAATAAATGCCTCTCACCCTAGCTTAATGTCTTTCCAAAAATAAAAGGTAAATCAGAGAGAAATAAAATTAATTTCTTAACATGAAAGTTATGTCTAAAGTTAGCTCCAGGTCAAAAAGAAAGACAACAGGTGTATTCTGTTTCCTCTACCCTAGAATTAACAATAAATGTCTTCACTTTGATAACTTTAGATTTGTAGCATTAAAAATTTTATTTTTCAAATTGGGGGGAAAAGGGGATAACTGTAATTGAAAAACCAAAATAAAAAAAAAAATAAAAATAAAAAAAAAATAAAATAAAAATAAAAAAAAAAAATTTTATTTTTCAATTTTCATTGGCATATAGTATTATATTAGTTTTAAATAGACAATATAGTGATTAGACATTTATATAACTTATGAAGTGATCACCCTGATAAGTCTAATACCCATTTAAAACTATCCACAGTTATTATAATATTATTGACTATTTTCTATGCTGTACTTTATATCCCCATGACTGTTTTTATAACTGGAAATTTGTACATTTTAATCACTTCCCCTTTTTCACCCTTCCCCTGCCATCTGGCAACCACCAATTTGTTCCTTGTATCTATGAGTTTGTTTCTGTTTTGTTTCTTAATTTTGTTTTTTATATTCCATATATAAATGAAATCATATGGTATCTATCTTTCTTTGTTTGACTTATTTCACTTAGCATAATATCTTCTAAATCTATCCATGATGTCACAAATGGCAATATTTTATCTTTTTTATGACTCAGTAATATTCCATTGTATACATGTACTGCATCTTCTTTATTCATTTGTCTGTTGATAGACACTTAGGTTGCTTTCATATATTGGCTATTGTAAATAATGTTTCAATGAACATAGGGGTGCATATGTCTTTTCAAATTAGTGTTTTGGATTTCACTGGGTAAATGCCCAAAAGTGGGATTGCTGAGTCATATGGTAGTTTTATTTTTAATATTTTGAGAAACCTATTTTCCATAGTGGCTACATCAATCTGCAATTCCTCCAACAGTGTACAAAGGTTCCCTTCTCTCCACATCCTCACCAGCATTTGTTTATTGATTTATTGATGATAGCCATTCTGACAGGTGTAAGGATATCTTATTGCAGTTTTAATTTGTATTTTCCTGATGATTAGTAATGTTGAGCATTTTCTTATATGCCTATTGGCTATCGGTTTGTCCTCTATGGAGAAATATTTATTCAGATCCTCTGTGCATTTTTAAATAGGATTGTTTGTATTTTTGGTGTTAAATTGTACACATTCTTTACATGTTTTAGTTATTAACTCCTTATCAGATGTATCATTGATGAATATCTTCTCCCATTCAGCAGGCTGTCTTT
Source organism: Furipterus horrens (assembly GCF_987537825.1). Taxonomy (NCBI): domain Eukaryota; kingdom Metazoa; phylum Chordata; class Mammalia; order Chiroptera; family Furipteridae; genus Furipterus; species Furipterus horrens. The sequence continues at coordinate 90,497,144 of NW_028327175.1, forward strand.
TCCTTTCATTGATTGTTTCTTCACTAAGCAAAAAATCTTTAGTTTGATGTGTTACCATTGTTTATTTTTTATTTTCCTTGCTTGAGGAGACATATAAAAAAATTATTACTAAGAGTGATGTCAGAGTTTACTGCTTATGTTTTTCTTCTTGGAATTTTATGGTTTGGGGTCTTACATTTACATCTTTAATTCATTTTTAGTTTATTATTATATGTGGTGTAAGAAAATGATCCAGTTTCATTATTTAGCATGTGTTTGTCCAGTTTCCCTAACATTTATTAAAGAGACTGTCTTTACCCCATTGTATGTTCTTGCCTCCTTTGTCATAGATCAATTGACCATACAGGTGTGGATTTATTTCTGGGTTCTCTATTCTATTGATCTATGTGTCTGTTTCTTTTTTTTTTCTTTGTTATGTGTCTGTTTTTATGCAAGTACCATGCTGTTTGATTACTATAACCTTGTAGTATAGGTTGATATCATGAAATGTGATATCTCCAGCTTTGTTCTTCTTTCTCAAGATTGTTGTGTATATTCGGGGTCTTTTGTGGTTCCATATAAGTTTTAGGATTATTTATTTTATTTCTGTAAAAAATGCCATTTGTATTTTGGTAGGAATTTCATTGAATCTATAGATTGTTTTGGGTAGTATGGAAGTTTTAACAATGTGAGAATTTTTAATACACTCTGATCTCAGATTAGTTTTTCCACTAAACCACAGTCTCTCTTTGGCGTTGGTCCATTCAGTTCCTAATTCCTCCCCCTTGTGATGAAACCTAACCCATTTATCTTAAGTGCCCTATGAGGTTTCCATCTCAGTTTGAATTTTGCCCATCAAAAAATAACTTTTTTCTCCCAAGTACAGACTACTAATTGTCATTTTTACTATTTAATCATCAGGGCTAAAATACAAGTGAAAGAAGTATTATTTTTAATCCCAAAATATTTAAAAAGGAAACAACTTAATTTAAAAATTTCAAGAAAGAATAAAGAGATGCTCTAAAGAGGTGGGTGGATACTTAGGTGATATAAAAATTAAAATAGTGAAAATTTTAACATCTACTAAATAGGGTACTTCTCATTGATCTGGTTTTGAAGAAGAGGTTTTTTTGTCTATTTTTTTTTTTTATGCCTATCCATGATCAGTCAAGAGAAAGCTTCCTCTTGAGCAAATATCTACCACAAAAAACAGGCCAGTGTCCACCTTCTGCAGGAAGACAAATGGGAAACTACAAAAGTGGGGCATTTCAAAATCCTAAATCCAATACACAACATTCTCAACCCTTGAGTGTTTGTTTGACTTTGACTAGATTGTATTTTATGTCCCAAGTCATAAAGATTCAAGAGTACATGGCTGAGTGTTTCTTCATGGGGGGGAGTTTCTTTCTTTCTTCCTTTCTTCCTTCCTTCCTTCCTTCCTTCCTTCCTTCCTTCCTTCCTTCCTTCCTTCCTTCCTTCCTTTCTCTTTCTTTCTTTCTTTCTTTCTTTCTTTCTTTCTTTCTTTCTTTCTTTCTTTTCTTTCTTTTCTTCTTAATTTGAAAGAGAGAAAGTAAAGTAAACATGTAAGAATGATAAAATTTCATCTAAGATTCTAAGATTCCCCTGTGAAAATTATGTAAAACAAGCACTTGGCCAGAAAATTGTACCTCCTTTCCCTTAAAATGCCATGTGATTTGAAGGAGAGCAATGAGCTGGGATGTGGTGGCTTGTGTTTCACTAAGGAAAGCAATAAAACTAGTTCATGATGTCTTGGCTTCTAGAGCTGTAAAACGCGGATGCTTACCTTGAGATGTGAAGAAAACAGGACTATGAAAGACTCAAAGGAAATCATACAACTTACAGTAACCATTTGCATCTCTTTACAGAAGAAAAATCCACAATGCATACTTCTGGGGATTTTCCATATTGATGGATGAAAGTTTTTGGGATACCTAAGTGAATTCCATTGAAGGCATGTATTAGCATTAATTTCTCCTTACTGTTGAAATGAAGCCACTGTGGCTCTTTCTCCCTTAAAGATGTTCAGCAAAAATACTTAGACTCTCAAGGATTATTGAGGTAGAAACATGCTGATCCCACTCAGTGCACATGCCTGGGTTGTGGGCCAGGTCTCCAGTTGGGGGTGCACAAGATGCAACTATACCTTGATGTTTCTCTCCCTCTCTTTCACCTTCCCTTCTCCTCTCTCTAAAAATAAATAAGTAAATTTTTTTTTTAAAGAGAGAAACATGCTGAGATTAACCTTATTTAAAAAACAATAACTATGCATAATAGATAATCTTCCCAACTAATGAGGCTCCCTGTGCTGAGGATCTTTTCAGAGGAGCTTCTGAATTCTGATGGAGGTCTAATGTGATATTGGGGGTAGAAAAATGTTGTGTGAAAAGGTAAATGACATTTCAATTTGATGTCTGCTGAAGGCCTGTCTAGGAGTCCCTAGGGAACTAGCATGTAACTGACCAAACCTTGGGAGTCTCTGTGGGGAGGTTGTTGGTCTTGACCTGACTTAAGGACTCAAGGTCATTGAATTATAGCAATCCTGTAAGTATCTCAAGAAATTTTTGGTAGCCTCCACAGTAAGCTCTAGAGTGTTATTTATAGATGTAAGTACTCAGTAAATATTTGTTTAGTAGCATTTAATTGTGAGCAGGTCCTGAGCTTAACCAAAGCAGACAACTGCCCTTGGGAGTAAAACCCAAACCCTCTAAAGCCCAAAGGAGAAAAACCATGATCAAGGTCAAGAAGCCCCAGAAAGGTCATGCTTGCTTAGGATTTATGGCTCAAATCAGCTATGGGGGGTATGAGGGCACTAATTCTCATTCACACTCACAGAAACCATTCACTTGTTGTAAGTGAAGTGGAATATGTAATTGGACCTGACCCTTGAAATTTTGAGGTCCTTTCAAAGAAAAATGGAAAAGAGGAAAAACCATGTCTGTTTTCTGACTCCTATTTCCAAGAAGCTGAAAATAGAGTGCAAATGAGCCCTTAGTTGTGGGTCATTGTCCATACAAGACTTGTCTCTGGTTCCAAGGTTGGAGACTTTTCCTCTGCCTTTCCATTCTGTTGCACCCCAAACTTGAGGTAGATCTCAAGGTTTCATTAGGACCACATATTCTTTCAACCACATTGGGGAGAACAGAAGAGGTTAATATAGCCATGTCAAAATTGTCAGTGAACTAGAAAACAACTTCAGGCTTAATATCAACAGCAAGAATGTAGCATCACCTTAGAGACTTGTATGAACATGCACAGGTGTTTTATAAGAATATTTTTCAGCAGAGTGTATTTACAGATATAATGTCTAATTGCACTATGAATGATAAATGAGAAGGTTAAACTATATTTCAGGGCTGCTTTATATATTTATTTGCTGCCACCTATTAGCTCTGTTTTCGTTGTGACTGCAGATTATGTCTGTTTATTAGTCTTGGAGCAAAGGGAATTGCTGGGAGAGAATCTTTCAGATGATGATGAAGGTTGTGGGAAGGCTTGTTTAAGAGTTTATTTTGGTATTTGTTTCATCTTAAAAGGCTGTGACTAGGACTTCATACCTGTCTAATAAAGCATGCATGTAAATTTTTTGTGTTTGCTGAATGCCTTACAGTCCTCCATTAATCTTAATTCCCCTTGAAGGTGGGTTAGTATTACCGCCTACTGTTTACATTTGAGGAAATTTGAGACACAAAGGGATTATGTGGTTTGTACACCCAGCATGCAAGCCTAGATAATAGAAGATGACTGCAAAGTTTTTTCCAAATAAAAAGTGCCTTATAAATGTTAGGTAGTACTAGTGGGCATGATCCATACAAGACTTGTCTCTGATTCCAAATAAAGTACTCTCCAGGAGTAAAGTGCTCATACATGCTCTATAAGATTAATTATTTTTAACCTCAGGGCAACTTTTGAAATCGGAATTCTTGAACCTAGCTGTGCATCAGATGCATCTTTATAGCTTTTAGAACATGTGAGCACCTGGGTCCTTACCCAAGATACAGAATCATAATCTGGGAGGTGGGACCTGGATAATTTATAACTTGAAAATCTCCATGGGGGATGCTGATACTCAACCAGGCTTGAGAATCACCACTCTAGACTGCAGTAGTAACCTCAGTCAAGTCAAGAGCACGAACAAGACACTGTGGAATCAATCTAAGAGAAAAAGTCTGGCATCTCTCAGGCTTCTGTCAACTCAGTGCACAATTATTATTAGCAAAGGAACTGCTTTCATGAAATAATCAACTGTAGTATCCATGTATGGAGTTTCAGAAAATAGTGCAAAGATTAAAGTTCATTTAAGAACCACCAGTGTTTGAATGTTATAATTTACTGGGTCTATTCTAATGCTTTTATTCTGAGTATTTGTATGATAACTGATAGAATAAAAATCTATAATATCTACCCATTTATCCATCTGTCAAACACTTATTGAATACTTGTTATGTGGAGGTTACAGAGTGAAAATGATGGTTTCAGTCCACAAAGAGGTTATAATCAAGTGATAAAATAAACACGGGCCAAACAAGTAAAAACCCTATAATACTGTCATACATATTAAGTGATAAAGTATATATGAGGCATTATTCATAACTGCTAAAAAGTTGAAACAACCCAAATGTCCATCAAAAAAATGAATGGATATATAACATGTGGTATAACCATACAATGGACTATTATTCAACAATGAAATGGAGTCAGGTACTGATACATGCTACAACATGGATGAACTTTGAAAAAGTTATGCTAAGTGAACGAAGCCAGACACAAAAAACCACATAGTGTATGATTCCATTTATATGAAATATTCTGAATAGGTAAATCTATAGAGATAGAAAATAGATTAGTGGTTGCCTAGGGCTGTGGGGGAGGAGGTAGGGAGGGATAGTTAATGGGTATAGGGTTTCTTTTGGGGATGATTATAATATTCTAAAATTGCGGTGATGGTTGCACAGCTCTGCGACAATTTTTTAAAATGTACATTTTAAAGGGATGAATAGTATGGTATATAAATTATACCTTAAAGTATATACATATAAACTTGGAGGAAAGAGTGATTAATTAATTTCCTGAAGGAAATGGTATTTGATCCGAGTCAAAAAAAAAAAGTGATTTTTGTAAGGAGGTAAGGCATGCTCAAAGATATAGTCAGAGTGCTGTTGCTTTCATGCAAGGGCAAGTTATCTGGACTAGACGGGATTTAGGATATATGAAGGGTGCAGTAGATGGGGGCTAGATGCACAGTTTTCACTGCCGTGCTAAGGTCTGTGGTTTGTTTTTCATTTCTGTAGGCAGTGGAGAGCCAGGATGGGTTTGTGAGTGGTCTGATCAGGCCCATGATTTGGAAGGAGGTGGTGATGAGGTAGATGAGCAGGGGAGACCACTTAGGAGGCTAGGCTTTTGCAGGTGTAGGCAAGAGGGGATGAACCCCTAAACTGTGACAACAGCAGTGACAGATTTGAGAAAATGTTGAAGTAGACTTATAAAACAGTAGTGAGAGAGGTAAGAAGACATGAGATATACGCAGCACAGTATTTTAGACCACAGAAGGGCGTGGGAGTTTTCGTTGTTGTTATTATTTAGAATCATAATGCAAAAACTATTGTTGAAATAACACCAAGTGGCCACATTGTAGCCACTTAATACCTCATCAACAAGAGTATGACTACAGAGACTTTTAACATTACAAAAGAATGTATATTGTGAATAAAGGGCTGATTGAAAAAAATTGCTGTCCCGCCATTTTGTGAGCTCTTTGGAATAAGAGCTTTTCTCATAGGAGATGAAGCAGTCATTTATGGCCTGTTGGAATGACTAAGTATTTACTTCTTGCTCAGATAGCTTCCCTAGAGACACTTCCTTTGGTGTGAACAACTTGGATTTACTACCAGGGCAACACGTCCCATCTCACACCCACGTTGCCTCTTCACTCACTCCTCACTGACAGGTGTTCATAAACGGCATTTTGTTTTGCTTCTAATAAGAGCACCATGTCTGAAAAGCATAGGATGAATGTAGCATACATTATAGCTTTCAGTTGCAAGTGGTCTTGTGGGAGAGATCTGAAACCATGGAAGTGTTAAGGATCAGGAAGACCAAGATTGCATTTTCTCTAAATCATGCAAAGCCACACCTATGTTTTCCATAAGAAAGAGGGGCAGCCAGATCTTGGGCAAGGTTATAAAATAGAGACAGTTTCTCCCAGTGCAAGGTAGTACACTTGCTGGGGATCTGTTATGGCTTCCTTTGTGGGCTTCGGAAGGTGTTGCAATGACCCTGCCTGCTGCTAGCAGTTTGGGAACAGTGTCCTTGACAAGTGCATTACATGAATTTAACCAAGCAGGGAACACCATTTAGAACACCACTTGCTGAGATGTGGCTCTTATCGGTGCCTGTCAGTGAACGATGACTACAACAAACCGTGTTTGTCAATCACAGCTGTTAGCAGAGCTAATTACAGCAGTCCCGGGTGGGAGGAGTCCCAGTGAATACCTCTAAGGGATTTCTATCACAGGTAACTAATGGAAACAGGCCTGTTGCGGGGACTTTGAACAACAGTCTGCAACTCTAAACATGGATCTCTCTTAACTCCACAGCTGGTGAGGGATCATGTTCAAAAGAGAACCACCAAAGGGAGAAGGAGGAAAGGAGTGCTTAAAGCCGGTAGGGTACATGTTCTGGGTTAAAGAAAGCAGAACTGGGGGGTTATTCGTTGGGCTGTCTTTGACTCACTGCATGACCTCATGTAGGTCATTTCCCCTTTCTGAGACTCACTATTCTGGTCTCAAAAATAAGGATAATATAGGGGGGTTGACGAAAGTAGGTTTACAGTTGTGAGTACATTAAACAATTTATTATTGTATTATTATTTATCAGTTATTGTATTATTTATTTGTATTACAACTATAAACTTACTTTGCTTATCCCTGTAATACTGGACCTATTTATATCACAGGATTGCTGGAAGAATAAAATTATATATAAATATATATATATTTAAAAATAAAAATTGGGGGAAAATAGAAAATCCTATATAACTCCATGTAGTTTGACTGCTATTCCTCTTCTCTTCTACATTTACCTGTAAATGATGAGAGGGAACAAGAAAAAAAATCTGCGCTGTTGTAGAATCTCAAATTGAATTTTCTGATTCCTCTGAGTGATTCTATAATTTGCTACTCTTCAGATTAGCCTCCCCTCCCCAGAGCAACAATTCTGGTGTAAACTCCAGTGTGAGGGGTGGAGAAGACCCTAGGAATCTGAAGAGGCAAGACCCTGTACCCATCTAGTCTTGCATCTTCACATCACCTGCTGCATCCCAAGTCTTGAGGCCTCCTCTCTCCCTTCCCTGGGACACCCGATTTGGGAGGATATCAGCCTTGAATGAGTCCCGCAGTCAAACTGGAACTTTATAGGACATCTCCAAGACAGACTCAAAAAGAATTTGCAATGTGTGCGGAATGTGTCTTAGTCTGGATCTGTAACTACCTTCTTGCTCTTGCTGAAAATCACAACACACTTTTAACCAAGCACAGCACGTTTACATATCTGATGGTGCTGTCAGTGATAGAAAAGGATCATCTTATAGATTTGGCAGGGAGAAAAAAAATTTATTTCTAAGGGTTGAAGATTTATCTTTTCCAGATATGCAAAACCAGTCAAAGCATTAAGAAATATCAGCAAAAAGTGATCATGTTTTGTGAGTAGGAGGAATCATTCTTGACTTCAAAATAATAAGGAGGATTTATAAGGATCCCAAATCCATGGTTTAAAAAAAAAGATTTGACAATAGGATGCCCACAGGACTATCAAATTCTTAACTATACCCTATGGTGAGGCAACAGCTTCATTTAAATTAATGCCTTACATTGAATGCTTAAATCTCTCCCTTTTCCTTTTCTCTTCCCCATCATTTGGATTTTTTTCAATGTTCAGCATAACTAAAATGTCTAAGTAGGGAATTGCACATAATTGTAGGCTCTGCACCACTGGCAAATGATGCTTTTTCCTAATCATTTGTAATCATTTGTTCCACTCTTCCTCCTCCTGAAAAATTTACTTAGAATCACAGCAGTGTCCTTTATTTCTCTTGAAGGCATCCTTTGTCCCTACTTTGTATAGAGGTTATAAAACATATCAAGAAATGCAATATTGTATTCTCCTTGTAGTCAAACATATACAAGTAAAAAACACCACTTTAAATGAATAGAGCTAATGGAAATATCTAAGTTATGTTTTATCTATTTAAGTTATTTGGTAAGGTAAATAAATAAAAAACATACTTTTGTAACTCAATGGCCATGATCATTCTGAATGTGTTGGCCTGCATCTGCCAGTTGGGGGGTTGTTTTGTGCTATTAGGTGAGAACTCAGTGGCATCCTTTGTTTGCCCCACCAACCTTTTCTTTATTGCTGGCTTAGAAAAATGTGACATTGCTAAAAACTCTAACTTGAAAATGGTTCACAGAGCAGGATCCTTGCCAAATTCAGGAATCTTGCTAGTTTGCAAGATGAGAGCTGTCATGCAGAACCAAAGGCTGATACCAGAAGTCAGGAATCACAGTGGGAATAAATCCCACAATCAGTAGTTTCTGAATGTCTTAATCTCCTCCAACCTTGAAAGAGTGATGGTGGCCTTACTTTCAGGATAACTTTACGAAGAAAATGTAGGGACAGGTGGAGTTAAATCCTAAAACAGTCCCACTGGCAGTTCTTTCCTAACTTCTAATGCCTCCCTTTTTACCCAGATTATGTATAGATGCCCATGTTCTCTTCTTAGCATTAAATTCCTAAAAAGAACATATAACAACACCTTCCTTACCTGGTCAAGAAATAAGTAAGTGCCCCTGAATAAAGCAGTTTCCCAGCTGATAGTTAAACTAGTCCCCTGGTGCAGTTGTGCACTTTAACTGAATTTTGAGGGAAGTGTTTTCTACAGTTTGTTTCCCTTTCTATTGCCTTTGTGGGAAGGGCATGTGCTGACCTTATTGGGAGGACTTGGGATCATTGCTGGGGTCTTCTGTACAATGCAGTACTGCAGTAAGGCCATCAGGATTTCTCAAGGTCATGTTGGTGCATTGTGAGTAGCACAAGGAGGCCATAGGCTGAACTTGCCTTAAACCTGTATCCTTTCTACTTCTTGGTGTTTCTGAATCATTAAAAAAAGTTCCAATTAATGTTAGGTCTATCCTGTTTCTGAAGGTAGAAAACTTTCTATCAAGAATAGTTTAAATAGCCTTGACTGGTGTGTCTCAGTTGGTTGGGGATCGTTCTGCAGGGTGAACAGTCGCTGGTTTGATTTCCAGTTGGGGCATGTGCCTGGGGGTTGTGCATTTGGTCCCTGTTGGGTGCATCTGAGAAGCAACTTACTGATGTCTTTCTCTCGCACCAATGTTTCTCTCCCTCTCTTTTCCCCTTTCTCTCTCCTTTCCTCTCTCTCTAAAAATAAATACATAAAATCTTTTTAAAAACAAATAGTTTAAATATAACATTTTGGGGTGAGGAAGGGATATCTTTGACACTCAGTGTGGGCCTATGACTGGATTCTTCTCAATTGTGTCTAATATATTGGCTGGCAATGCTCCTATGAGCTGCTCTTCTCCGTCTTTTGCATGATTTTAATACTGCCCCCTTTTTCCAAAGCTTATAACCTTCTAGATTTTAGAATTCAGAAGTAGTTTGGCTTTGGTAGTCATCCTTTTTGAACTTGAGAAGGTAAGTGAGATACAAAACATTAGTGCCTAAATTAAAGATTGGCCAAATGAGGCCATTCTCTGTTGGCTCCACCTCAGTGGTTGGCATGGATTTCGGTGTCAATGAAGAGATATAAGATCTGTTCCAGGAGCTGGATTTTGGGCCATAGGATCAAAGTATTCTGGTCTCTGATGAGAAATGGCTTTGGGTCTGTGTCTGTGGACTAGGACGGGTTGGTATGGTTTACTATCCAGTGTCAGAGTTGCTCTGAAAGCCTCTGAATTCTGCTGCCCAGTTTTTTAGCTCTTCTGAGACAGGCTGAAGATTATGGTACTTCCCCAACACTGCTTGTGTTTTGGGATATTGAGCTAATCAATTAATTAGGTCTTCAGCTCTTCTCTCTGATGCTTTTTCTTAGATGGTTAAACAAGATATGTTTGAAAACTTACTGAAACATGGACACTCTGCTACCTCTTATGAACCTTTCATCATCCAAATACAATTGCTTTTAGTCTAAGTCTTCCCTCTCTCCACCAAAATTGTTCTCATTAAGATCAAGTTACCATTTGTATTAGTTGTCTATTGCTGCTGTAACAAATTACTACAAACTTTGTGGCTTAAAACAACACATGCTTATTTTCTTACAATTCTGTAGTCCAGAAGTCTAAAATCAATTTCACTGGGCTAAAGTTAAGATGTCAGCAGGGCTTGTTCCTTCTGAAGGCTCTAGGGGAATATCTTTTTCTTAGCCTTTTCTAGTTTCTGGAGGCCACTGGTATTTCTTAGCTCATGACCCCTTTCATATATCACTCCAACTTCTTGCTTCCATTGTCATATCTCCTGCTTTCTCTTCTGTAGTCGAATTTTCCTCTATAAGCACACTTGTTATTACATTTCGGACCTACCTGAATAATCCATGATAATTTCTCCATCCCAAGCTTCTTAAATGCATCTGCAAAGTCTCTTTTGCATATAAATTAACATTCACAGATATCAGGGGTTAGAAACTGAATGTAATTAGAAACTGGTATTCAGTCTAACACAGCATGGATTTGCTGATTTTTAAATCCAATGTTGCTTTTCAGTCCTCACCCAATTCTCTTGACATTTGATACTGTCAGTTTCTCTGGGAAAAATCCCTCCTCTGACTTCAAGATAAGGATTATTTTCTATTGACATTTTTATTATTTGTCTCTCTCTCTATAGAATGCAAGGCCCTGAGTAGGGACCTTGGCTAGCATGTTTACTGCTTCATATACAGTGCTTAGAATAGTGCTGGTGCTATAAAATAATGAAAGGCATCAAATAATACAAACTGGATGATCTTTTCTCACTCATAGTTCTATTGTCTTTCATTCCCATTTCCTTCACTGGTCCCTCCTATACCCATGTGGTCAAGATTGGTAATTCCCAGGGCTTAGTCCTAATCTGCTTTTCTCCTGATATGTCAGATGGATGTAGTTCCAACCATGTTCTGGGAGCTCTCAAATCTGTACCTAAGCCCAGACCTCTCATTTCAGCTTCTAACTTTAATCTTTACCTGGATGTTCCATAAGGATGGCAGGGTCCCTATATGCCATCTTTCCCATACACCAAACGCAACCAAAAACTAACTTTCCCTTCCTCACATACTCTCTGTCTTAAATAGTAAATACCAGGATTTACCTATTAGCCACAGCAGACTAGGAGTCATCCCAGACTCCATGCTTTCTCTCTACTCACTCTTCCCTCACCTCTTCCTGCCAGTTATGAAGTTTTGTCAACTTTATTTCCAAATTTCTCCTGATATTGCTTTCTAATTCCCATTTCCCTGGTTCAAGTCCACATTACTCTCATGAGTAGGATATAAATGAACTTTTGAATATGGGAGAATGACATGCTCTTAAACTTTTTGGATGTGTGCCAGAGCCACTGATTATTGCCAGCCTTGCTTTTAGTCTCTGCTGAGTGGGCAGTGAAAATGATTTCTATACCGAATGACCTTGGTTTCCATAGTTGATTGGGCCAGGGATGGGCACCTGACCCAATGGTGGCTCTTTCTATAGGCTCAACTAGCCAATATGTGACTTGGGTGACTGGTTGTAAAATACTAGCTGAGTGAAATTCCTCTTTTGGGATTTCAGAATAGAGGAGGTGAGAGTCTTAGACCATTATGTACAGAAGGGTCAGCAGGAATGATGGGCAAGAGCAAGCTGCCATTGTGAGAAAGAAGATACTGTGAGTAAGCAGGGGAGCTGGGGAGCCAGGAGAGAAGAGTAAAAGACAGAAGCTGAGGAACAGTGAGAAGGGTTCTGTCTCAGGTTCTAACATTCCTCAAGAGTACTTCCTGAGGCCTGGCCCTACTATGATTCCTGTTGTCAGACTTCTGCAAGTTACTGCGTTATTTTAAACAAACAAAACAACCCTAGTCTGAGCAAACCTCTGCTTCCTGAGATAAACTGGCCAAAGAGTTACATGATCCAGGCAAGTGCTTATAATATTCTGATGAGACATCTGGAAGAAAGTAGCACTGTAACTAAGATCAGCAATATGCAGTTCCACATTCAATGTTTATTCCTCCTTTTTAAAACATCAGTTTAGGAAAACAAGGAAAGGAAAGGTTATATCACTGTTTCCTTTGGGAGTGGAGGAAAACTATGATGAACTTCTCAAAACCAGACTTTATATAAAAACAAATTGATCTGGACTTCCCATCAAGATGGAGGCATATGTAGACATACTTCACATCCTTGCACACTGCAAGAAGAATCACAACTAACCTCAAAATAAAAAACACCCAGAACTGCAAGAAAATTAAACTATATGGAAATCTGACAACCAAGCATTTAAAGAAGCCAAGTTCATCCAGATGGGTAGGAGGAGCAGAGACAGGGAGTTCAGGTAGAGAGGACACGGTGTAGCTCAGAGTGGCAGTGGCGATGAAATGGGCAGTTCCATATTCACGTGTGGTGGATAAAAATCCAGAGTGATATCTTGGGAGAGAGTGACCCCAGCTCCAGGCCAGACCATGCAACCCAGGGTTCTAGCACTGGGAAGATAAAGCCTCACAACTTCTGGCTGTAAAAACAAGAGTTAGGGCAGTGGAAGAAACTGTCAGTTTCTCAGGAGAGTCCATTTAAAGGGTCTGCATAGACTTAGAAGGTACACAAACCCAACTACTCTGGGATTCAACATCAGGGCAACAGCTAGAAGGATGTCAGTCATATACGGGAAGTAGGTGAAGTAAATGGAAATGCGGTGAGTGCCAGGCAAGCCTCCAGAAGCCAGGCAATTGCATTGTCCCCTCTCTGAACCGCCCTCTGCCTCCACAGAGCTACAAAGCAGTGAAGCGGGTTGCCCCACCCTGGTAAATACGTAAGGCTCCACCCCCTACAACTTAACAGGTGTGTTAAGACAGGGAGTCAAAGCACCTCTACCTAATACACAGAAACAAACACAAGGGAGGCTGCCAAATTGAGGAGATTAAGAAATATGGTGCACATGAAAGAACAGAGCCAAACCCCAGAAAAAGAACTAAATGAAATGGAGATAGCCAGCCTATCAGATGCAGAGTTCAAAACACTGGTGATTAGGATGCTCAGAGAATTCATTGAGTATGGCAAACACATAAGGAAAGAAATAAAAGCTACACTGAGTAAAATAAAGAAAAATCCATAGGGAACCAACAGTGAAGGGAAGGAAGCCAGGATTCAAATCAATGATTTGGAACATAAGGAAGAAATAAACATTCAACCAGAACAGAAAGAAGAATTCAAAAACAATGGGGAGAGTATAAGAACTCTGGGACACTCCAAAAGTGCCAACATCTGAACCATAAGGATGCCAGAAGGAGAAGAAGAAAAACAAGAAATTGAAAATTTATTTGAAAAAGTAAAGAAAGAAAACTTCCCTAATTTGGCAAAGGAAATAGACATACACATCCAGGAAGCACAGAGAGTCCCAAACAAGTTAGACTCAAAGAGGATCATACCAGGACACATCACAATTAAAATGCCAAAGATTAAAGATAAAGAGAGAATCTTAAAAGCATCAAGAGAAAAGCAGAGTCACCTATAAAGGAGTTCCCATAAGGCTATCAGATGATTTCTCAAAAGAAACTTGGGAGGCTAGAAAGGACTGGCAAAAAGTATTCAAGGTGATGAAAAGCAAAGACCTACAACCTAGATTACTCTATCCAGCAAAGCTATCATTTAGAATGGAAGGGCAGATCAAGTGTTTCCCAGACAAGGTAAAGCTAAAAGAGTTCATCATCACCAAGGCATTATTACATGAAATGTTAAAGGGACTCATTTAAGAAAAAGATAAAAATAATGGATGGTAAAATGACAACAAACTTACAACTATCACAAAATGAATCTAAAAAACAAAAACAAACTAAGCAAACAACTAGAACAGAAACAGAATCATAGATATGGAAATCATTTGGAGGGTTATGAGCTGGGAGTGGAAGTAAGAGAATGGGAGAAAAGGTACAGGGACTAATAAGCATAATGGGTGGTACAAAATAAACAGGGGGAAGTTAAGAATAATATAGGAAATGGAGAAGTCAAAGAACTTATATGCACGACCCATGGACATGAACTAAAGGGATTGCCAGAGGGAAAAGGAGTACTGAGCGGAGGGCAAAGAGGGAAAAATTGGGACAACTGTAACAGCATAATCAATAAAGTATACTTAAAAATAATAATAATAATTAAAAACAAAAACAAAAAAAGACCCAAATTGATCTCTGCAAACATAATTTCAGAAAAAGTAGTAGTTGCTACAAATATCATATGAAAATGACTATAATAAGTCACATAACACTGTTTGACGCTTATCAGTGGTGGTGTAATCAAACCACCTTTAAGATGTTGTGTTTCTAGCCAGCTGCCTTTCGATTTGCCAGCTGTTAGGACAAGAGGGATTGCTGAAGTTCTCTGGGATGTTTAGTAATATGAGATCACATTACTCTCTCAAAATTTATTAAAGATTTATAGGTAAGAAATATTAAGCACATGTAATTAATAGTCTGAATATAGAATACTATCAGACAGCATCTTTATTTATGACTCCCTGTGTCCCTATAAAATGTATTCAATGGGGGGATTTCTTACTCTGTTTAGAATAAAATTACAATCAGATAAGTGTCAGAACTCTTTTAGCATTTTCAAGCAATAGAAAGTCCCACGGTCACTTCAAGTTGTGTTATTGCATTTATTCCTATGTCATAATCAAAACTTAGAACTTGGTTTAAAATTATCACTGTGAGAAGCCATGGGCAGGTAGGGAGGTGTGGAAGGGGAAGGTCTTTCTCTCCTTGCTCCTGGAAGCTTCTAATTCTAGGGTTGGGATGGGGGAGAAGGTAGGAGAAGTGGGAGAGGCAGGAGTATTGTCTACTGAAGTTGTAAGATGGCCTCCAGCTTTCTGGGCCTGGTACATTTAAAGCAGACCTAATTTCAGAGAGGCTTTTGTGGGTTCTTAGGAGATTGCACTCAATGCTGGTGATGTCTCACATGCAGTTCCCTGGATTCAGGCATATGTGCTCTTCATTTGAGTAGCCACTTAATTCCTCAGCCCCTAGGAACCCAGTGTTTTCCTTCTGCTACCCCTGTTCTAAGGCTTGGCTGTATGTACCTAAGGCTGCCCACAGCCAGCCCTTGCTCATAATTGACCCAGATCTGACCCATAAAGAAACACACACACCTGTCCTTCCCCTTGTCATACTTGGAGCAACAGTAGCTCCCCTTCCATCTGCACCAGAAGAGGCTTGCTAGCTCATCTTTCACATGGTCTCCCAGAATGGAACTGGACCACTGTGTTCTTCCTATCCAGGGACATATATTAAACTGTCTGATGCGTCCCACTTATGCTGCTTTCTTTTGACATTAGGTGACCCTAACCTTTTACTTTGGTGGGAACTAAGGACACACCTTTCCTTAAAAAAAATCCTCCAAATATCCTCTCTTCAATATCCAACAATACTCTGTGATCTAGTCTTTCCTTTGGAATGTAGCACCTACTAAGGCACTGAAGTGCTGCCTCAGCCAACACTTTAGTTTTAACATCTTATAAGTATAATGGGTTTTTATTTACCTGTTTAAAATTCTAAGGTCAGAAATTTGTCATTTGGATGAAGTCCTCACACCTCCTATACACCATCATTATACTCAGGCAAGAAGTGCTCCAAAACCTCCAGGGTCTCTGTCCAGCCTTGCTTTCTGAAGGGAACTGATGGATTCTCTCCCCCTTAACTCAGGAGGCCTTGAAACTCTTGGAACTTTTCCAACTGCTGGCCCAGGAGAAGGACCAGCAACCCTAGGACACAGGTCACATAGCCCTCGTACTGCCTGGAGGAAGGAGGAAGGAACGCAGGGTGGCCAGATGCATGAGTGGGTGATCTTTATGGCTCCCTCTCCCTAGCTGCATTGAAGATGTGAATGTCCTGCAGGGCTACTAGAGGAGAGGACTGAGGTTAGTGTGCTTAAGGACTAGAAGGACTGAGGAAGCCTGGAGTAGAGAGGTCAGACATACCTGAGGGATCAGGAGCCTAAAGGGCTGACCCTAGGTGAGGCCAGGAGGCAAGGGAAAACACCACTGTGGGGGGAAAAGATCGCACATTTATTGAGGTCCTTCACAATGTAGACCCTAACAGACCTTGTCAGCCTCGTCTCATTCACTGCTCTCCCCTTCACTACAGCCCCACAAAACCAACTGCCATTTTCTAAATATGCCATGCCCTTCCACATTCTTTCCTTTTTCATGTGCTCTTCTTCTAGCATGGAATACTCTCCTCACTTCAAGCCCCCTCCATTGCTTCTAGTCACCCATCAAGACCTAGTTTGTCTAGTTTTCTATGAGGCCTTCCTGCCACTTTCCCATCTGGCTGCTGTACCACATTTTACACATCTCAGCTCTGGCTCTCATGCCACTTCGTTGCACTGCTTTATGAATTTGCCTCTCCCTGCTCTCCAAGAGTCACTGAGTGTCTCTAAGACAAGAACTGTGCCTTATTCACTCTTGTACCTCAACTACCTACAATTGTGCTTCAGTGTTGCAGGGACTTCTATCACTGTGTGACAAGTTACCGTAATCTCAGCAGCTTGAAACACACATTATTTCACAGCTTCTGAAGGTCAAAAGTCTAGGCATGGTGTGGCTAGATTCTCTGACCAGAGTCTCACTGAGCTGAAATCAAAGTGTTAGCCAGGGCTGTGATTCTCATCTGGAGCTCAGGACCCTCTTCTAGGCTGAATGATATTGACAGAATTAATTTTCTTGAAGTTGTAGGACTGATGCCCCCATCTTCCTGCTAGCTGTTGGCCAAGAACTACTCTCAGCTCCTATAGGCTGCCTACAGTTTCTTGCCATGTGGCCCTGCTGGGCAGTTCACAACACAAATGTTTACTTCCTTTCAAGCTAGCTGGAACATGTCTCTTTGATTTCTTCATCTATAATCAGCCAGGGAGAATTCTCCACTTGCAAAGGGCTCACCTGATTAGGGTAGGCCCAACCAGGATAATCTTCCTTTGCCACACAATCAGTGTAGCATGATCACAGCAGTGTATTTCATCATATTCATGAGTTCCACCCACATGCAAAGGGAAGGGAATACAGGATGAGGGTTCATTGGGGTCAGTTTTGCCTACCACAGAGCTCAATGAATATTTATAAAATCAAATAAGATGTGTTGCAGAAATATGTAGATTATAAACACTGCTTAATGATAAGATTTTTTTTCCTCTTCTCTTAGAAGGCTTTTAAAATTACTTCCTAATTTGTGTTAGGTTCAGAATGGTTGAGGATGCTCTATGTGAAATAACATGATACCCCTGCCATGAGCCCAGGTAGTGCTGGAAATTTGGAGTGGGTGGCCAGACCTGACAGCTGACTGACTGTGACCTCAGGTTAAGTCCCTGAAACTCTCTGACTGTCAGATTCCTCCTTATGTATAAAATGAGGGAGTTGGGACTAGATAATAAAAATCTAAGGCTGGCTAACTTTAATATTCCATAATTTCTAACCGTAAATCATATTGATCAAATTTAAATCTAGCCAAGGGACTCACAATATCCAAGTTCATTAAAATAGTTCACAAAAGAATTTCATTGTAGATGTGATTTTAAGAGGAAAAGGCACTTTTGTTTTTAAATGAACCCACTCTCATATTGGCTGAACCTGACTAAATATAAGAGTACACAATTACATTTTTAATATTTTACATAAAATGGTAAAGAATATTTTGTCTTTAGATGATATATCTGTCCAGTATGGTCAAAGTGAATTTTCCCTAAGATACTAAAACCTGATAAAACAACTGTTTTGTAATAAGCTTAATTAACTCAACTGATGATAACTGAAAAACCATCAAAGGCAGTCCTGTAATATTGTGAATCAACTCACTGACCACATGCCAAGCATGTGGAGATTCTTATATACATTTTGGGGGTTTAAGTCTTTCTTTTGTTTTTCTCAGTGAAGCCTCTTTGGATGAGATCATTATTTTCTTCTCCCCCCCAAAATGAGCTCTAAGTTTAAACAGGTATATTGAATTCCACCAAAATAGGTTTCATGCAGATGTGTTTGTTAAAACACCCCTTTATTGACTGTGCGCAGTTATTAACAATTCACATTTCACTTTATCTACTGAGAGGAAGAGCATTTTTTCTTTCATTAAAAAGTTAAGCCCTTAGGGCAAGCAGCAGGGATGCAGAGCCTTTTTTCTATAAAGGACACTGTCCAATGAATGTGTAATGTTTCCATATTAACAGAAAAGAGAAAAATAAATAAAACCAATGGGTTTCTCTTGCCCTCCACCATCCCCTCCCTGCCGATATACTCCTCTTATTTTATAAAATGCTGAAAGGTAAACAGTTCCCACACTGGGCCTTCCATCAATCAGCAGAGGAAGGTCAACATTTACTTGACACCACTAAGTTGAGGACATTGTTAGGGCTGTGTGACGGTGACAAAAGGGGTGCGAGGCCATGGTCATTTCCTCAGGAAGATGCCTTCCGGACAGTGAGGGGGAAAATCACGCAACTTTCCTCAGCCTCCAGTACCTTGCTGCTCAAGTTTCTGAAGCTGTTTTTCAAGTTTTGAGATGTTTACTCGATGCATCATCAGAAACTTGCCATTCAAATGAAAGACGGGGATGTCAGATTTATACCTCTCATGCCAAGTGGAGTTTTCTGGAAGTGTGATGTCCACCTCCTGTAAAATAAACTGAAACAGAAACTGACAAGCTTTATATTTTAGAGAACATGGAACAATGCAATAACTTCAGTGACAAACTGATCCCCAGACAGGTTCTAATGCTGAGAGGATTTTGTTGTTGTTTGTTTATGTGAGGACCAAAGTGATCTAACGTCCCTGATTTCCATGCCTTGATTGATTTCATTATATTCCCTAACTCCTGATTTTGCTACTTTTCTGTTTATACCTGTGATTACATTCAGCATCCAGGTACTACTCTGTTCCCAGCGAAATAAAATATGTCCCAACTGGGAAGCTTCCCGAGAATCAGGAAAGACATATCTTGTTTTCAAAATGGTTTGATACAGGAGAACATTTCCATGAAAATGACAAAATAAGTGAAAAGGAATAGGGACAAAAGTTTTTAAAAAGCACTAATACTGCACTTGCTAGTTAATTTTGACTCATATTAAGAATCACAGCAAGGAAACCAGTACTGCTCAGAGAAATTAGCACTAAAATCTCTCTATGAAAATTAAAAGGAAATTTAAATGAAAAATCATTTAATCTCTTTTCCTAGAGAAAGAATCCAGATACCTTATGTCAGATATACTACCCATTCCATATACATAAAGCCACACTTTATTAATTACCCTGTTTTTATAAGGTTCCAGAACTTCCTTAGCCTCATCACACAGGGGGCATGGATCCTACAGGAAGAAAAAATAAAGTCATTAAACCCAAAGAATGGCATGCAGCCTGACAAAAAAACCACAAGAAGCAGATTATACCTATTTTAAAGGACGTTTCTGTGAAGTTAATTATACTGTTTAATTTCTCAAACACTGTCATAGTATCTTATAAAGAGCCAGTATTTCATGGTGAATGGGCTCTCAGTATTTTTTGGTTGTTTTGTTCTGATTTTTCTCCATAAATCAATCTAGCTATAATAAATTTAGCTGCTTACATTTGTTACACACTGGTATACACACACACACACACACACATACACACATATATGTACACATCAAATGTATCTAACTTTATTAGATATGTATTATAGGTAGATATATAGATACATATATACTTTCACACATACACAATACATTTAGATGCTTACATTTTTTTGTTACTGGCTTCATCTAATGGGTATCTGGGAAGATTATTTTTCACCAATCTATACTCCAAGGAGTACCTTCCTGGCCTTGCTGACATCACCCGAACAGCTAAAAGTCTGTTTTGAATAGGGGGCACTGAGCTTTGCCAGCCTGTTTCTCCTAATCAATCTACAGGAATAAATCCACTGGGATGGAGTTAGATAGTAAGTCCCATCTTTAAAAGGGAAAAATATTTCAGATGATGATTGTACCAACTCTCTAATGTTTTGTCTGTTTTTCATTACAAATGTTTCTCAGATAATGCTCCACCTGAGAAGAAAGCAAGTTTTAGTGCCTGTTGTTGTTTGTACTCTAACCACGTAGTGAAGTCTGTCGAGAATACTATGGACAATTGGCTGATTTTAAAGGCTTCTCAGGTCTTGACTCTACAAACAGGAACTAGCTATAGGATCTGTTGCATGAGCTCTGAATAGACTCACCATTACTGATACTTATATAAAATGAAAGGAAATATCAGCTTTTATGTAAAAGAAAGGCCCTTCCTCCAGTTTAACTTATAGCTTTTTTTTAAAACCAAGATTTAATGTACATTTATTATTAACACATGGAACATATAAAGATTTCATACTGAATAAAAGATATTCATTAAGCCAAAAAAAGCAGGAATTTACATTTTTAGCTGCATTGTTTGAAATACAAATATATAGATTTTATCATTGAAGAAATTTCAATTGTGTTTCTTCATCAGCAACTTCAGCTGAACCTAAAACTTTTTCACACCTCCATTAGAAAGAAAACAAGATCCTTGGCTGGTATGGCTCAGTGGATTGAGCACTGGCCTGTGAACCAAAGGGTCGGAGGTTCGATTCCAAGTCAGGGCACATGCTGGGTTATGACCAGGTCCCTAGTTGGGGGCGTGCAAGAGGCAACCACACATTGATGTTTCTCTCCCTCTGTTTCACCCTCCCTTCCCCTCTCTCTAAAAATAAATAAAATCTTAAAAAAGAAAAAAAAAAAAAGAAAACAAAAACCCAGAAAAAGTAAACTATAAGTTGATTGGCTGCTGAGACAGCAAGGACTTTTTATAGAGACCTGTATAGCATCATAACAGATGGGGTGATGTCTGGTAAGAGATTGAATTGCTGTGCCTCGTTTTGTGCAGGTCAACAACCTGTTAACTCGCTGTGCTATAAATATAAAGGTGCAGCTGCGAGGGGGAACCAGACTGTGGGGATACAAGTGTATGTACAATGTACAATATCATCTATATATTTGTGTGTGTGTGTCCAAGGGTATGTACAATGTATAACACCATATATATATGCACACATGTCCAAGGGTATGTGCAATGTACATATTTATACACACACGTATCTAAGGGTATGTGCAATGTACATCATATATATACACATGTGCCAGTGAAGCCACTGAAGCTGAAGGTTAAAACCAGTTCTAAGAGGTGATCTTAGTGTTGGTTATTCATACAATCAAGGGGAAAGAAAGAGGTCAGAGTGTTGTAGGTTCACACATGATACTCTGGGGAAAAAGCCTTTTCTTTTTTCTCCTTAATGTCTAACTAAAAACATTCTTAAAAGCTTGCTGCTGACCCAGGGTTTTTCTCTTATCCATGTGAGACATTATTATTATTACAGTATAGTTAGTGTTAGATGTACAGTACAGCACATGGAAGGGTCACAACTATACAGCACAGGCCTCACAATGGATAGGCTCTATCCACACCTGCGAACTCGGCTCCTGCAAGATTGTGAATGTACAACAATACACCATACACACTTCAGCAGCCTACTTTAAGTCCTTCAGGTTTTGTGTGTGTGTGTGTGTGTTTTCTTCATTTTCTTAACTATTGAAAACAATTATAAAATGTGGTATCTTGTTGATGCAAGGACTAGGAAAGCCATTTTTATTTTATTTATTTTTCCCCAAGCTCACTGTAAACAACAGTAACTTTGGTTAAAATAAAAAGTCTTCTATGTAGGCAGAATTTTGTCTTTTCAAATAGGATGGTGTACTGAGACTCACAGCTTATTTTGAAATATGGACCTACATCATCAAAGGTCAGTTTTCCATCCTGACCAGTGTAGCTCAGTGGATTGGGCATCATCCCACAAAGCACAGGTCGCTGGTTTGATTCCCTGGTCAGGGCATGTACCTGTGTTGTGGGCCCAGTCCCCAGCTGGTGCATGTGTGAGAGGCAACTGATGGATGTTTCTCTCCCTTTTTCTCCTTCCTTCCCCCTCTCTCTAAGAATAAATTAAATTAAATTAAAAAGTCAGTTTTCCTTCCAAAGTGTCTTTCTGGCCCTAATTTCCTATTTCAGAGAATTAGGCTCATGTTATTACTACTAGCATTATCAATAAACAGATTATGAACAGCCTGTGATATGTTTAGATAATCATGTTGACATTTTCTGAGGAAGATTCAGAAAGTCAACAGAGGTTCTTAAAATAAGAACAAGCTAAATTGCAGAAATATCAAATTACCAACATTTTACTTTTATGATAAAAAACTTGTACAGCCTAGATCAGGGTTTTTGTTTGTTTGTTTGTTCTGTTTTTTAAAAGCTGGTGTCCATGGAAGTCTGTGCAAATTATTATGTGTGTTTATGAGGAATGGTTCATCAAATTTTAAAGGGTCTATAAACTGAAAAAAGGTAAGACCTGGTGGTCTGGACCATTTAAACATCCTTGTCTAGGATTTTCCATGGCACCAACAGAGCACTCACCCACTCTAGCCTGGAATTGTAGCGAACATCTGTTGGGTTGGCTGTCCACCACTCACTCCCACCTTCTGGTAGCAAGATGCTGTGATTTTGCCTCAGAGGAACTGCTCTCAGCATGTGATTGACTCCATCCCTGAACAACAGGGGTGGAAGGCCTGACTTAGCCTGAGGCAATCAGCGCATCTTATCATTTTGGCTAAACTGGAAGGGCTCAGGGATTACCTGATCAGAGCTAATAGCTATGAGGCTTTTGTTGGAGTTTCTGTAGATACCCAAGCTGTGAGATTTGGGGCTTGGGATCACTGCAGTCATTCATGAAAAGAAATAAAGTCAGGAGAAATTTAAGCAAGAGGATGTGGAGCTAAAGAGATTGGCAACTGCTAGTTTCACAGCAAAGTTACACCTGAAACCAGACCACCCCATAAAATCCTTTCTTTTTGTTTAAGCCACTCTGGGAAGTACTTTCTATTATTATTTGTAACTGAATGAGGCCTAGTACTATGCTTTTTCCCTCCCCTCTGGATTGTGAACTCCTGAAGGTGAGAGTGATATTATATGTCTAATGACACAGATCAAGGGTTCAGTACAAAATTTAAGCTGAATGGAAGACTATTGTGGCTTTTTTTTTTTTTTTTTTGCAAATGATTTTAGCCTAATTTTGTGTTGCTCAAACTGAAAAACAGTACAGAATAGTTAGGCTGTGTGGGCGCCATTTGCCTTAAGGGATTACTTTATTTTTCTAGTTAATTCTCACATGCAATTCTCATATACAGAGATGATGAAATAGTTCTGTTCCATAATTTCCAACAGTGCAATATATACTTATGGATATGAAAAATAGTTTAGAGTAACACTTCTCAAAGAGAAATTAATTTTAAAAAACTTCCTAAGCTTTGTTATTAGATAACCATAAAATACTTTCAAATTGTTAAAGTGCCTGAAATCTGAAAAATCTGTTAAACACAAGACTTCTTTTTTGGTTTGAATTACAGTGTTATTCACTAGTTAATTCTACTACCCTGTACTTTATCTTTTTTGATTAGAAGTCACACAGAGTAATGTTAATTAGCAAAAGAAAATCAGTAATGCTTATATTATAAATTTCAGGGGGAAAAGCTCTTAAAAATTTTAAACTACTTCTATACCTTGAAACTAGTGTTAGGAATAAGAAAACAAATACAGTCAATACTCATTGTTGTGGATTCTGTATTTGTGAGTTCACCTGTTCACTGAAACTTATTTGTAACCCCAAGATGAATACTCAAGGACTTTTTGCAGTCATTCACAAACATGCACGTGCACAGAGCAGAGAAAATTTTGAGTCACCTAAAGAGTACATTCCTAGCAGAGACTGAACAAGATGATGCTTCTTGCTTCAGTTCATATTTGTAAACAAGTGTCCTTCTCATGACTTATTTAGTGCTGTTTTTGCATTTTTGTGCTTTTTGTTGTTGATAGTGAAGTGCTGTCTTAACGTTTCAGCACAAGTGGGCTGTGATGTGCCTTATGGAGAAAATACCGTGTTAGATAAGCTTTGTTCATTCAGGCATGAGTTATGCTGCCTTTGGCTGTCAGTTCAATATTAATGAATCAACAATACATATTAAATAAAGTATCTTTAAACAGAAACATACATAAAACAAGGTTATATACTGATCAACCGACAAAAATGCTGTTAAGAGAAGCTCAATGGAACCTAAGCCTATATTTTCCCTAGGAGCAATGCTTCAGTTTTCGCTAATTCAGTGTTTGTGGTGATTTTATTTTATTTTATTTTCTCCTCACCTGAGGACATTTTCGTTTATTGCCTTGAGAGAGAGAGAGAGAGAGAGAGAGAGAGAGAGAGAGAGAGAGAGAGAGAGAAACATTGATGTGAGAGAGAAACATCAATTGGTTGCCTTCTGGTACATGCTCCCACCAGGGATTGAACCTGCAACTTGGGCATGTGCCCTGACTGGGAATTGAACTTGCCACCATTTGGTTTATGGGATGACACTTCAGCCAACTGAGCCACACCAGCCAGGGCTATGGTGACTTTATTGAACATAACTATCACAAATAACAAGAATTGACTAAGTTTCTAAGTGATACATTTGTAAATATCATTATAATCTGATATTTCTTTTAGTGTAGGGATATCAGATGACTATTAAATATATTAATTCATCCTCTAATTGTGAGAAAGTCAGGTATCTAGGTGGGAAGCAGAGTTACTACTATTGCTACAGAAACTGAAAAACTGAAGATCAGGCTGAAAAATATTTATTCCTTTCCTTTCCTTTCAACATTTTTCTTATTTTCTTCTATCAACAATTTTAATACTTCATATTTTTAAAGTAGTAATTTTACTTTTTCAGTCGGTACCTTTGTGAATAAGGTCAGCACAGGCAGAACAGTCTTAGAGGCAGAGAGATTTCTCAGGAAGGGTCGAAAGCAGTATTTGGCAAGTAGCATACTATTCCCTTGAAAACAGAGCATTTTACTCCTGTCAAAAGAAAAATAGACCAGTAAAGTTATGTGCCCTAGACTTTGTTCTTTATAATATGAACAATAAGCCACAGCCTGTGATGGAATTTGAAGACTTCAGAATTGCTTCTTGAGTATCAGAGTATCAGAGAGGCCCAGATGTTTAGCAAGTCTCCACCATGCCTCCACATTAACTGTATTCCAAACAGAACCAAATTTAGAATGGGAGGAAAATCCATGTTTATAGATTAGCTGTGCACCTAATCATTTGGTTTCTGTAAGCAAACTGCATAGGTTTGTTCTTTTGAATACAAAATTAAATCTCACCTGCAGATTTTGCCAGCATCCTGATGATCCCCTAAAATGTGGACGTTTTCCTGGGATGGTTTTTATTCTCCAAGATCTTACCAAGCATTCACCAATACCCATCCACTATCACCATAAAGAAAATGCTAAGTAAGCAGCCCAAGTCCCCAGCTGAAGATTAAGGCTGTCACTTAGGAGATCCATGCCTCTCCACTGCAGGAGATGGGGAAACAGAGAGTTGCACTTAGAGGAACTAGAGACTAGGGGAGAATCAGAAACAAAAATTACTCAACTCCTTAAGAAGCATTTTAAAAGGAGACTGCCATAATTTTTGAAAACATACACAAATGTGCTAGTGTTTCTTATTGGAGATATTCCAATAAGAGTAGTTTGATAATAGCAGCATGTCAAACATTAGAATTTGAAGCTCCCTTATCCTGGTTTGTTTGACATAAGATAGCCTACTTATTCCTAGTTATTCTACTGAAACTTCAGCTTTTTCCTTAAAATTACAAATATAATTTCACTTTTAAAACACATGCACACTGATGACTTTATCATTTACCAATATTCCCAAGATGAATTCATTCCTGGAATTTTTATAACTTCACTCTGCTCTCTCCAACTTCATCTATCATCTTCTCCCTTTTCTTGGTGAGTGTGGCCACAAAGATTCTCTTCCTGTTCCTTGAATGACCAAAGAGAATTTTTTCACCAGGATCCCTGCACTTGCTGTCCCTCTTTATGAAAAGCTCTTAAGTAGCTTCTCCTCATTTGGCCTGGGTTCATGCCACCTCCTTAGAGCTGACTTAGTGACTACTTTATAATTATTATTGGTCAGCCCACCGCTCTCCTTCATACCTTGCTAGTTTCTTTTATCCTTCATTATTGAATGTTATTTCTTTATCTATATGTTCCTTCTACTATAATGTGAGTTCTGTAAGAACAAGTACTTGTTCATCCCTAAGCATCTACAACTAACCTGGCACATAGTAAGTATTCAGATTATTTGTTTGAATGTTTAAAGTATTGAAGAGAGCCTTTCCTCCCCCACTCTTTAGACTCTCCTCTAACCCTGATCAGATACTCAGTGTGCACAGCAGTCACAATTTGGGCAGATCTCATATCATAACTAAAGGTTAGTGCTCCGCAGGTGCTGCAGCTGGTTCCAACCCCTTCACCGCCGCCTAGAATCTCCCCCTGCTTTGCTCCACAGCATGACTGTATTAATTCCATACTAATCCCTACTGGTAACAGACTTCTCAGTATAAGATTACTTTTAAACTCATTTCAGTCAATTATATGATGTTAGAGAAAAACCCCAATCCATATCAAACTAGAATAAAGACCATAGGACAAAAAGATTTTATTCTAATCCATGAAAATAATAATATTTCCTTTACTCTTAAGCCCTTAGTCTTCTGCTTCTCAATAAATCTCCCTGCTAACTAAATGATCATGATAACATATAAAAAAGGAATGTGATGAGAATTTTGCAAAGATCTGCTACCCAGCATTATTCCAAGGTGGAAAGTAGATCTAAATAATTTCATGGTATGCTGTGCCACTCTCATCTAAGTGTTAAGCCCTGATATACACATTTTCCATAAATTCAGCAGACTCAACAACTCCAAAAGGTAGGTGTGACTGGAGACAACAGATGCTAAACATAGCTTTGTCTACATAGGATATAAATGAGGGGGAGAAGCAGAACGTTAGCCATGTTTATACTAGGTAGAGATTTCTGCACCATTGGTTTGGGGAAGGCCCTATGCCAACAGTAGCATACCCTTGTAGGGTATAGAGTAAAAGAAGCTGTACTATAGGGAAGAGAAAGGGAATTAAAAATTAGTTTTGTTATAGTAAAGGCAGAAAGACAGCTCTTGGAAATGAGAAGGATCAGTTCCATCTATAATGGTGACACGAGGCTATACCCAGGACACTGAATTGCAGCTATGTTTCTGGTGGAGGGATTTAAGATTTATTGATGTCTAGCTGGTAAGGAAAGGAAAACATATTACTTTTACCTAGCCGAGTTGAGACTGAGGTGTTAAGGCTTTAAAAAAATTTTCACATTCACAATGAAAATCTGCTTCAGTATTTCCAATATGACAAAACACAGCATGTGGTCTTGGTTGCACCCAAGACAAATAAAGCCTGTCATCGTAAACAGAGTTGCTATTCATTCCAGATTTGCTGGAATATTTGTTCAGCCAACCCAGAGAGCTAAGTAAAGTCTTCAGTGATGCTACAACTATTCTGTTTAAAACTAGTCCTTTTTTTCCATTGTTCATCTCCACTTCTACTTTTTATACATGTATGTAATCACTTAAACATTGCATATCTGTTTACTGAGAAATGCATTAGCATTATGTAATTTTACTATCTGCATATTTTCCAAATGCCCTAAGGCACATGCATTTTACATCATTGTTCAATTAACTTATTTATTTACACGATAAAATTATATTAGAATCTGATATAAAGAAAAAGCTCCACATACCTCACCTAGGCAGAAATAAGACATTAAGGCTAAAGTTCTGAACACTGGAGTTCACTTAGTTCTAGAAATGAAAAGTAAAATGAAAAAACAATACACTCCAATTGAAACTCTATACTATTCTTTTTAGAATATTTTATTAACTCTGTAAACCCTGACACCATTGCTTTCAATGTCACATTCACCTAATCATGCCTTCTTCAAGTAAAATCTGAATATGGGCTAGTCTGTCAATGTGACATTTTCATTAGTTCTATTATTCTTGAACAGTATCTCAGCACTATAAACAATATTCTGAGAGGTGATGTCTGCCTGTTTGTTCATTACTGTGAGAGAACAACACCTTTTTGATTATGTCATTGAATTTAGTCATGAAATATGTGTCCGTACTACACAGAGACACAATTCTATCCTTTGTATTTTGTTATATGCCTCTGTGATATGAGCAAGAAGAGCTGTGTTCATAATATCAAAGAAGCACAACTGGGTCACCTTTGTCACAGACCAAAAAGAAAAAAAAGAAAAAGGCTTACGACTGGATTTAGAATGTGCCTAAGACAAATTGCACAGCCGAACAATAAAGACGGGGACTCCTGCTGTTTCAAGTCCACTACCCCTCAGAGGCACATCACCCTGAAAGAGAAAGGGAATGCTGGCTTTTCAACAAAACTGAGGCTGCCTTCAGTGGTCTTTATAGCAGAATCAAGTACAACAAGGGGGGAGGACTGATTGGACCAATTCCGCCCTCCTTGAAGCAAGAGGAAGATAACGTAACTTTATAGTGTTTTCTCTGTGAAGCACTGAAGACATACCATTAAAGCAACTGATTATGATACAGAAAAAAGCCAGGGTCATTTGAGCCTGTATTAAGGATTATTCCTTTCTTGTATGAGATGCTGCCCAGACTATGGGTGCACATCACTTATGGGGGGCTCTTAGATTCTTCAAGCACTGTGTGTGTCTGATTAGAAGGGAAATAACACTATTCTCACTTGAGTAGAGAAACTGACCTTCACTGACCAGAATTTTTATTCATACAAAAATCCTTTGGTACACCAAATCTCCAAGCTCACATAATCCATCGTCAGCAAGCCACAGTGTTAGTTCATGTGCAAAATCAAAAAATCTGTATAAGCCCAAGTACCACCTTGGTTATTAACAGGTAATATTGGAGCTTCTTCACAAGAGTATAATGTAAATTTAATGCTGAACTGACATTAACCAAACACTATTACCGTAGCTTTCACTGAACCTGAGTTCCATAAAGAGAGGCTCAGGGCTTCCATTTAGCCATTTGTGCCATGTGAGTTGTTAAGTGCTCATTTCACATTCATTACCATCTAAGTATAACATTCCTATTTTTATCGAAATGAATAGAAAGACGCATTCATGCACATATACCTATTGGGAACAAAACCCATTATTTTAGATTACTGAAAGTTTATGTAATAAGGTGAGGTTGCTCTTAGGGACTCATCTGGGTCACTGGCCTCTACCTAATCCAGGGAAACAGGGACAAATAAATAAATCCTCACCAGTGCTTGTATGTACTTTTTGGTCAGTCAGCTCTGTCCAAACATCCCTTTCCTCAAACAAGTGGGAGCCTAACCTGGGATCTTGGCAAGTGTGGAGCCAAGAGTGACAAGGAGAAGCAGCATTTAGGGATACAGTAAAAGTTGAAAATTGAGTAGATGCTTTGGGATGTCAATTCCAAGGGGCTAAGCAGGGCTAGAATGAGGCTATAGAACAGAAATAAGGAGTAGAGAGTGGAAGGCCTAACCTGGAGGGGGCCCCTCACTCACTGGCATGGGTAGAATCTCAGGTACTTTTCCACACCTCAGCCTCAGGAGTCAGGGTACCTGGCCAGGGCAACTACATAGGAGGTGGAGCCAACTCAGACAAGATGTTGCAACAAAGAGCTAAGCTGACCACACACCTATGAGCCCACTAGTACAGGGACTCATGCTCAGCTTCAGTCTTTTTTTTTTTTTAATTGAGGTATGCCATATTCCCTCACTTATCACGGGTATTACGTTCTAGACACCCCCATGATAGGTGAAAATCTGCAAAGTAGGAACCTTACATTTATTTTAGTATTTATATATATTTTAAGGCTTTATAAACCCTTCCCACACACTTATAAACCATTCCCACACTTATAAACCATTCCCACTCCCTTATTAACCTTTTCCACACTTTTATAAACACTACTTATGTTTGTAATCATATTCTACACTCTTAAACCTATGTAACTTTAACAACATATGTATACAGTACCGCAAAATCCTGCGATAAAGCAAAAAGTCCGTGATAAATAATTAAATATAATATTTTAAAAAATCCCACGATACAGTGAGGCTGGGATAAGTAAACCACAATATAGAGAGGGACTGCTGTAATTGATATATAACTGTATATTAGTTTCAGCTGTACAACATGATTGCAACATGATCACCCAGCCCTGAGGGAGCAAGAAACTGCCTTTCACGCCACACGTCCATGACACTGCCTGCAGCTTCTACTTCCAGATTTCAGTGCCAACACGTTCACCACACAGTGGGCCAGAGAAGCAAGCAGAGGATGTGTCCCAGAAATGACTGGTCACAGAAGTGCCTAGAGACAAAAGCCCTTTCTATTTCCCTTCAAATTATCACCATGACTGTGGGATTTCCAAGTATCTGGATGTCTCTGTTGCTGTTTGTATTCATTGGTTGCTATGTTTATTTATATTCAACACACCACTCTGTCAAAAAGTTCCTTAACTGTTTGAAGTCTGGGCCTTGCCTATCTGGTAAGATTATAAGTTAACCAATGGCATATAGCATTTACATATCTACCACATAATATATGCACTCTGCCCCCATATCTCACATCCTTCAAATCCTCAGTAAAATTAAACCATTTTTCCCCTTCATCCTGCTTGGTTTTTAGCAGGATACACTAGACACAAGCAACAAGAATAATGGAGAATTGTATTTCACTGGACTCAGGAGAAGAGAATTAAAGTCTTAACTGAAACAATATTAAGAGAGAGATAACAATAGGGACATTTAATGGACAACTTTAAATGTTATGAGAGAAAGGAAGAGAAGATTATTGTGGGCTGAGACTGCAAGTGCTTTCACAAGAGGAGGTTCCCAAATCACATAGGGTTTGGATACCTAAAAAAAGGGGAAGCATTCAAAGTTGGGGTTAGACACAAAGGCACTTAGTAGAAATACCATGGCCCATTAAGTGGGAGCTACTGAAGGGTTTTGAACAAGAAAGTGATGTGATAAAATCATTTTCAGAAGATCGATCTGGCAGCAGCATGCAGGATGGATTGTAGGGAAAAGGAGAATGGGTGGGGACTTCTGGCCAAGATGGAGGCCTAGACTGACACGCTCAGTCTCCCACCACAACTAAGAAGGAATACAACTACCGCAAAACCAGAAATAACCAGAAGTTCCAGAAAATAAAGCTACATGGAAGTCCAACTTATGAAGTTATAAAGAAGTGGTGCTCATCCAGATGGGTAGGAGGGGCAAAGCTGGGGCGGAGAGGTCAAACTGTGCTGGCGACGACTGCAGCAGGATGGTGGTGGTGGGATGGCAGTAAGCATAGACACCCGTATTCAAGGGGAGGCGAGAAGCGCCTGGGGAGCACCCTCGGCTGCAAACCAAATCCGTCAGCTCGCGAATCCAACGCCGGGAAGGCAGACCCCCCATTGCCTCGGACTGTGAGGGCTGGAGGGTCTGGGGATGGAGGAGGAGGCTCCAGGTCTCTCAGCGGAGAGTGAACGGCAGGAATCCATCTTGGACCTCCGCCCCCACACAAAGCTCCACAGCGTGGTGAGAAGGGTCGCCCAGTAGTGATGAGTGCATGGGACTCCGCCCCCTATAGCATAGGAGGTGTGACAGCCATGCCCAGGAAACAAAGGTAAACACAAACTGTCAGGATGTCAGGGATCATGACAGAGACCCCAATCACGCAGCTGACCAGACAGCAAATATATGATCTATCAGACGAGCATAAAGGAAATCTTTCTGAGGCACAGTTCAGAGCTCTGATTATAAGAAAGCTTACAGATCTAACAGCGGATCTTAAACAAGACAGGGAAGGAATAAAGGATAGTCCTGCTGAAATGAATGAAAACACATATGAAACAAGTGGTGAGGAAAGGAATACCAGGGATCAAATCAACAAATCAGAACATAGAGAAGGAACAGTCAACCAGTGCAGAAAGAAGAAATGAAAAGTGAGGAAAATGAGGAGAGGCTCAGAAACCTAAGGGACAGCTCTAAGCAGGCCAACATCTGAATCATAGGGTTGCCAGAAGGTGAAGAAGAAAAACTAGAAATTGAAAAATTATGTGAAAAAATAACTTATATGAAGCAGAACTTCCCTAACTTGGGGAAGGAAACAGACTTACAGGTCCAGGAAGCACAGAAAGTTTCAAAAACACTGGACCCAAGGAGAACCACACGAGGACACATTATAATCAAAATGTCAAAAATTAAGGATAAAGAGAGAATCTTAAAAGCAGCAAGAGAGAAAAAGAGAACTATGTACAAAGGGGTCCCAATAAGACTTTCAGCTGATTTCTCAAAAGAAACTCTGCAGGCAAGAAAGGACTGGCAAGAAATATTCAAAGTAATGAAAAGCAAAAACCTACAACCATGATTACTCTATCCAGTGAAGCTGTCATTCAGAATAGAAGGGCAGAGAAAGTGCTTCCAGGACAAAGTAAAACTGAAGGAGTTCATCAGATCCAAACCACTGTTATATGAAATGTTAAAGGGAGAAAGAGGATCAAAACTAGGAACATAAAAATGAAAACTGTATCACAACAACCAATGACAGAAGCTAGGGAACCAAAACAAAGGCAAACTAAGTAGGCAATGAGAGTGGAAAAAGAATTATAGGTATGGGGAACATACTGGGGGGAGGTCAATGAGGAGGGGGAAGGGGGGAAACGGAGGGAGATGGTACAGAAACTAAGAAGCATAGTAGGAGGGAATGGAGTAAACAGGAAGATGCTGAGAAGAACTATATGCACAACCAATGGGCATGGACTAAGTGGGGGGGACAACTGGAGGGAGGTGGGTCACTGGGTAGAGGGGAACAAAGGGAAAAAAATGGGAACAACTGTAACACCATAATCAATAAGGCATATTAAAAAGAAATAAACAAACAAAAAACCCCCACAAAGAATCAACCAGTGAATGCATAAATAAATGGAACAAGTCAATATTTTTCTTTTTCTCTCTCTCAAATCAATAAATAAAAATTAAAAAATAAAAATATATAAATAGAATCATTTAAAAAAAGAAAAGGAGAATGGGTGGGAAAGAGTTAGATGTCAATTATGACAATTTAGGTGTGGGATGAGTGAGAGCCATTTATTTATTCAAGTTATCTGATGTATCCTATGTATTAGATCCTATTCTAGGTGAACAAGAAAGCAAGATACCTGCACTCTTGGGGTCCATGTTCTAGTGACACTAAAGAGGCTCTTTAATGTCAGACAGTATCACATAGTGGTAAGTAGAGAGAGGGGAGGAAGTAAAAGAGAATGATATGATATTGACTAAGGCAGGCCCTTTCACCAGGTACTCTGAGCAGGTGTCCTTTTTGCTGAGACTGAAAAATGAGGAACATCTGAAGGAGGAATATTTAGGGGAGAGGGAACAGTAAGTACAAAGGCTCTAAGGTGAGGACAACCTTGACTTATTAGAAAAAGTAAAAAGGACCAATGACTGTTATGCAGTAAACAAGGGGAAGAGTGGCAGGAGACAACGTTCAAAAACAGTATGTGGAATTGCATCACCTAAGACCTTGTGGGCTCTGTTAGGGAATTGAGGTTTTAAGTACAGTTAGATTTAGATGAGGGAAGTGCCATGATTTCAGATACATTTTTAAAAGGTCATTTTAGCTGCTGTGTGAAGAATAATTGTTGAAGAACAAGAGTGGAAGCATGAGTCATGGCTAGGCAGCTTAGTTGGTTAAAGCATTTTCTCAATATGCCAACTTGGCAGGTTCGATCCCCGGGCAGGGCACATACAAGAATAAACCAATGAATGCATCAATAAGTGGAAGAACAGAGTGATGTTTACCTGCCTGTCTGTCTCTCTCTCCTTTCCTCTAAAAAAATTCAATAATAGAACTTCCGGCCAAGATGGAGGTGTAGGTAGACATGCTGCATCTCCCTCCAGAACTAAGAAGGACTACAACTACCTCAGAACTGGAGACAACTAGAAGTTCCAGAAAATTGAGCTGCATGGAAGTCCAACAAAGATATAAAGAAGAAGTACTCATCCAGACAGGTAGGAGGGGTGGAGCCAGGGTGGAGAGGATATGATGTGGTGGCAGCGGCAGGCTGGCATAATATGCAGTAACACATTTAAAAAAGTAAGAAGGGACACCTGGAGAGCGCTCCCAGCACTAGACCAGACTGCATAGCTCATGGTTCCAGCACCAGGGAAAATAAAGCCTCATTGCTTCTGACTGTGAAAAACAGTGGGAGTTGGAGTGGAGGAAGAAACTGCTGGTCTCTCAGCAGAGCCCACTTGTTTAGAAGGCTCCCATGGTCTTAGAACATCCACAGACCCACCCAGTCTGGGAACCACAACCAGGACAACAGCCAGAGAGGCACCAGTCCCATATGGGAAGTGGGAGAAAAGCCTGGAAAAGGGGCAAATGCTAAGCAAGCAGCATTGTTCCCTCCTCCACATACAGCATCACAATGTGGTGAAACAGGTCACCAGTACTGATGAATACCTAAGGCTACGCCCCTTAAATGTAACAGGAGCAACAGCTCTACCTAAGACACAGAGGCAAACAAACACAGGAGCCTAGCAAGATGAGGAGACAGAGAAGTATGGTCCAAAAGAGGGAATGGATCAAGGTTCCAGTGGGAGAACTAAGCAATGAGGAGACAGCCAACCTAACAGACATAGAGTTCAAAGCACTGGTGAAAAAGATGTTCACAGGCTTGACAGATATGCTTAAGTATGGCAAATGCATAAAGGAGGAAGTGAAGGCTATGCTAAATGAAACGAAGGAAAAGCCACACAAAACCAATGATGAAGGGACGGAAACAAGGGTTCAAATAAATGATTTGGAACATAAGGAAGAAAAAATCAGTCAACCGGTACAGAATGAGGAAACAAGAATTGAAAAAAAAATGAGGAGAAGCTTAGGAACCTCTGGGAGAACTTTAAATGTGCCAACATCTGAATCATAGGGGTGGCGGAAGAAGAATAAGAAGAGGAAGAAATTGAAAGCTTATGTGAAGAAAATAAT
This sequence comes from Furipterus horrens, assembly GCF_987537825.1. Lineage (NCBI taxonomy): Eukaryota > Metazoa > Chordata > Mammalia > Chiroptera > Furipteridae > Furipterus > Furipterus horrens. The sequence goes on from NW_028327175.1 coordinate 90,532,422, forward strand.
GAAGGAAAACTTCCAAATTTGGTGAAGGAAATAGAGATACAAGTCCAGGAAGCACAGAGAGTCCCAAACAAGCTACACCCAAAGAGGACCACACCAAGACACATCATCATTAAAATGCCAAAGGTGAAAGATAAAGAGAATCTTAAAAGCAGCAAGAGAAAAGAAGAGACTTACCTACAAAGAGATTCCTATAAGGCTGTCAGTTGATTTCTCAAAAGAAACTTTGCAGGCAAGAAGGGACTGGCAAGAAGTATTCAAAGTGATGAAAAGCAAAAAACTACAACCAAGATTACTCTATCCAGCAAAGCTATCATTTAGGATGGAAGGGCAGATAAAGTGCTTTCCAGACAAGGTAAAGCTAAAGGAGTTCAGGGACTTATTTCAGAAAAAGAAGATCAAAACTATGAACACTAAAATGACAACCAACTCAGAAGTATCAACAACAGAATCTAAGAAAAAAAAAATTAAGCAAACTAGAATAGGTATAGAATCATAGGTATGGGGAGCATTTGGAGGGTTATCAGCTGGGACGGGGAAGGGGGAGAAATGGGGAAATGGTGCAGGGACTAAGAAGCATAATTGGTTGGTACAAAATAGAGAGGGGGATGTTAAGAATAATATAGAAAATGGTGAAGCCAAAGAACTTATCTGCACAACCCATGGACATGAACTAAGGGGTGGGGAGGATTGCTGGAGGGAAGCGGGTAGTGGGTGGAGGGGAGCAAAGGGAAAATAAATTGGGACAACTGTAACAACAAAACCAATAAAATATACTAAAAAAATCAATAATAATAATTAAAAAAAAGAGTGGAAGCAGGGACTCAGGGGACTAGTGCAGTAGCCTGGGTGAGAAAGGTATAAACTAGGGCAAAAATAGGGCCAAGAGAACTTGACGATGGATTGGATATGAGGAATTAAAGATGATGGTAAGGACAATCCCAGTTTTGACCTTGAGCCTCCTGTGGGTAGCAGTGTCATTTACTAAAATGAGGAAACAGAGGCAGGAAGAGACTTGGAGATGATTGGGACTGAGCTCAGTTAGGGATAAGCAGAGAGTGGCATTGGCAAGTTTAGCAGTCAGGAGAGAACCCAGAGCTGAAGATAAAAATTTGAGACTGCATCAGTTTAGGATTTGTGTTTACAAGTAGGGAACTAGGTTAGATCATTGAAATAATATAGAAAAAGAAGAGGGCCCAGGACAGATCTCTGAGGAAATCCAACATTTAGAAGTTGGGTAAAAGGAGCCAGCAATGAAGGCAGAATAAAGGTTGGTGAGGTAGGATGAAAACCAGGAAAGTGTCATCACAGATGCCAAGGGCAGCAGGTGTTTCCAGAGTGAGGGAGTGGCCCATTATCAGAAAGGGCAGTGAGGACTTGGACTAGAGCAGGGGTGGTGAAAGAATCTGCCACTAATCAGATATGTCTGATGTTGCTGCAAAGAAATGAAATCTTCCAACCAATGCCTACCCCTAAAATGAAATACTTGCCTGGGTCTTGCCTAATTTAGCATCTTAACTAAGAGTAATATTTCTGATGAGAATGGAGGCTGTGGGCTAGGAGAGAAGAGTGAAAGTACAAGTTGATTGGGTGTCTTAAAAAGATAATAAATGTAAAAACCTTTGTATAAATTATAAAGCAGAATAGGGAAATAAGGCTTAATTGTTTATTACTAAATAATACTACAAGTAAGGTATTGTTAGTATTTATGATGATGATGAGTCTATGATTGAAATGTGCTTTTAACTGGCCTCAGAAGGAAGAGTTAAGTCACAAGAACAGCAGTCTCAGAAATAGGGAATTGCAAAACTGAAAGATATTTCAAATAGAAATAGTTGAAAATTTCAGATATTGGACATACTGAAATAGGAATTTCTAAGACAGGATAGATTACTGATTAAAGAACCAATATATTTATCTTCTACTAAGTATGTCACTAAGTCTGGGTAAGATTGACTAGCCCAGCCAGTATCTTGGCACCAGGTATTGGCTTAGGTACTCACGTATCACAGAATTATGGAATAGGGTACTGAAATTTACTTTACAAGGAATTGAAGTTCTGAACAAAGATCAGTTGCCTCCAGTTATTCCTTCCCAATGCTTGCCTTTATAATGGAAAAATTCTGTACTGCTATTATATTAACAATGACATCCTCAGCCTATGTATATCAAAAAAGAGGCTTCCCAGGATTTTATTGATCATCTTTAAAGATAAAACTTGTTCCAAAGTAGTTTTGAATAAATTGTGTAGAGATGTTAAAGTTAAATAAATACAATCCCACTAAATCATCAGTCAGGGGATTAATACACAAGTGGTATAATTCTTCATTTAGAGTTTTTAAAGTTCCTCTTCATATAGAGTTTCAGTTGGAATTCAGCATGTCTGAAACTCCATGGGTGCATTTTTTGGTGAGGATTTCATAAAAATAAACCCCAAAAGACAGGCAACTGCTGCTAAGTAGTTCAGAGAGGCTGGGCAATTCCCCATTTCTTTAAGCCTCAGTTTCACCTGTACTGTAAAATGGAAATAGCTATGCCTTGTGCTGTTCTCTTATTTATCAGAGACCTGGAGAAACTGTGCCCATAGGCTTTTGGCATTAAATGTCCTCCTGATCAAAGAAGGGGAAATCATAAGCAGAGAAAATGCCATGGCAATAGCCCATGACGTCAAAAGAATCGGAAGTAGTTTTAAAAGGCTAGGCCTTTTAAAGAGTCCAAAATTCATGTACAGACCCAGCCAGAAGTGTAAAGGCGCTTGCTTGCTCATCACAAAGTCACTTTTCTAGCTCCTCAAGCATAACTGGGCAGCCTTGGCATGGGAAAGGGCACAGTAGGGAAGTGAGGGAGGTGACATTAGAGTGGTCAGGCACTTGTCTTGAAACTGAGCATCTGAAATGGAAAAGCACCTTTGGAAAGGAAGACTAATGTATTATTCTTTCTTACTATCATTTTTTATTTTATTTATCACAATTCCTTTTGAATTAGGGATTGAAGTAACTCTTCCTAATGTCAGAAGTATTGGCGTCATCTGTTCATTAGTTATTTTTATTTTAAGAATGATTTTAATGACAGACCCTCATCATCTTGCCATTCTCCTCCCCATCCAGAAGTAATACTGTGTTTGCCTAGGCCTAGAGCAAGTTGACATATATGAAGTGAAAGGGGAAAGGAGTCTTTAGTGTAAGCAAGTTTATTTTGGAATCCTTGGACCTCAGTAGTCACACTTTCCAGATCATTGCTTCAAAGAGGTCTACTGGTTAATGGGGTTGGTGCACCTTACAATGTCAGGCAAGGGTTCACAGAAAAACATTCAGCTGAGAAAAATTAAATAAAGATACTAATTAAGAATAGTAATGTACTGTTAGTAGACACTTCCTCTAGCACCCAGGGGTCTAAAGGAGATTCTGGGCTAATTCTTGTTAACAAGCAGGGCTTGCATATATTATGCCCTTCCCCTTATCCTCAACCCCAAAGACACTGACTCAGCATCTGGCCTGGAGCCAGAGAGGCATAGTCTGAATTCAGAGTATGCAACGATGTTCAGTACAATTATGACATAATGGCTGCAAAGCTGTTCCTGAAAGCCAAGAAAACCTGAATAATGTGGATGGGTTCTATCATACATGAGGGCTTAATAGAGTTTAAAAACCAATTTGAAAATTTCTTCATTCCATAAAGATAGCATTAAAATAAGGGCAAAATCATTCTAGTTCAAGGGATGAGAACAAAGTGCATAAGGAATTATGCAGACTCCTTCCCTCATTATCCTTCTTAACTAAAATGACCCATTTCCTTTGAAGATATCTGATACTTAATACTGACCCAGAAAGAAGGCAATTTTCTTAAAACATCTTAGTCTTATTTGTACCCAGTTAGTAATGCTAGTTTCCTTATTATTTAAAAAGCACATAATCCCATTTCCAAAAACAACTGTTCGCATTTCAAAATCTGTCCATTCAGGCAATATCTTCCATTTACCGCTAACGCTCCATTTCCAACTCATCTTGCCTAAGAGGCAAAGTTATCCTCATGACCACACAAGACCTGAAAGATGTTCCATTCATTTTTAGCCATTTTGTAGCAAACAACTGTGGAATATTTGAATTACTAACTCTAACATTTCCTTGGACTTATGATACCAATAGTAGCTAGGCCCATGAAGTACTGTGCTCAATCTGAATGGTGGTAATTATCCACTTTTGAGGTCAGGCCCTACCAGCCCTCAGTTATGTGAGATTCTACAATCCTTTGAATCCAGTTCTGTTACTTAACAGCTAACAGTGATAAAATATTTTGGAACAAGAAAGTGACTTTGGAGATCCCTTTACTTTATGGATAAAGAAACTAATGCTTAACCAAAGCCTTCCACCTTGCATTTGTTTGTTCAGTTCTCTATATTTTCTCCTTGAACAATGGCCTATTTTATACATAACAAGATTAACACAGAATTTTCAGAATTAAAAGGGGTCTCCAAGTGCAGCCCCCTTTCTTTAAAAAAAAAAAAATCTCAAAAAGCTTTATACATTAATGTTCAGAGTTATTCCAAATAACAGACAAACCATTTGTTTAAGCCTAATTTAAGGATGGGGAGAATGAAGAAAATCTCAGCCTTAGACGGCAGAATTCTTTTACTATAAGAATGAGGTTCTGATCTCTAAATCTAAAAAGATTCAGATTAACTTCATTTTTGAACCTGGAGAAACAAAGGTGAATTTAGATTTTTTTTTTTCAGTCTTATATTCTAAGTTGCCTTAACATACTGATTTTCTATTAAATAACAGTACCTTTTTTCTTTGAAAAATTTCTTCATTCCATAAAGATATAAAGTGTTAAAAATCAAATAATCTCATGATCTTCCTCCTGACTAAACTAGAAGCCATTTCCCCATTATTTCATGATTAATATGAAAAGTACAGGAATGATGAGAGGAAGTTCATTTATTTCCAGTATTAACATTCTGGTTTCTGCTGCAATTCCACTGGCAGCAGAAGAAAGGAGCAAATACCACACGCTTGCCCAATTACAAAACAAAAAAACTTGACTTTGAACTACTCTGGAATGTTAGCAAAGTAGAAAAAATGAGGGTGGCTCTCCTTTAATATTATTTGGGCAACCTGGTCTTAAAATAGTGACCATACATAGGTCCTTTATCCTTAAGGGAGGACCAACCAAGATATTAGTGCCCTAGGTAAGCTAATAATTTGGTATATCTTCAAATGGAATATTCACTCAACAGGTGTTGGGGTGAGGAGTTGAGCACAGCGGGCTAGAGGGAGGGTGGATACAGCTTGCATATTCCATTCAAAACAACCAAGGCCCTGCAAATAAATGATCAGGCCAGATCTCCCTGTAAGGCAGTTTGGTGATCGTATCTATGAATTCTCAAATATTCCTTTCCCCATTCCAGACTGTTTATTAAAACATTAATAACTGCAGTATTTATCAGTTCATCTAGTAACCCCTTGAAGGGTAATTGTTTTATATTTTTTTCTTTACCTTGATTCATTCCCAATGACGTTTTCACAATCCTTGTAGGGATGCTGTCTTTATTTCTATGGTATATGCTGAGTGTCTGCAATGTGCCAGACACTGTTCCAGGTACTAGAAATATAAGTGAGTAAGATACTTTCCCTGCCCTTAAGAAACTCATACCTTGGTCAGGAAAAAGATTTACAAACAAATAATACAATAACACAGTGATGAAGCCTATAGCAGCAAAAATGGTTGTTACTAGATATTACTTGTAAAATGTTTTAAAATCCTTGGAGATGGATACTATCTTAAGAGAGCAGGTATTCTGAGTTTTGCCTCTTATCTCTGGAAACCTTATTTTAGGTAAGGATTGAAATAAAAAGAGAGTAAGTAATGTTTTTATGCCTCCAGTTCCCCGTGGCTATAATTGGGATGGGGAGTTAGAGATATGGAATAATACCTATGCAAAACTTAGCCAAAACCTTTCATTTTGCATATTCTTCCTCAAATGATTTTGTGCCCAAATATGCTATGTGGTAACTGGGGGAAGGATGAAGGAAGCTCGCCTAGACGCTGCTACCTGCGCAGCTACACATCTCTGGATCCAGATGGTTTCTCCCCTTCAAAATAATTGTAAACAAGATTAAAACTGCATGCAGGAAATATTCTAGCTGGCTTTTGGCTTCCTCTGATGTACATTCCTTGAATAAAGCAGTGGCAAGATTAGATTTAAAATAAGGAACATTAAAAAACCTCATACCAGATCATCTCAAGGTCCTGCTAACATGTGAAATCTGGAGCCTTAGCATTAGAGTAACTGAAAGCATAACCCAGATAGAGTATGTGCACATTATGAAATACAAATACTTAAATAATAAAAAAATAACTTATTTTGAAGGCATAGTTCAACATAGCTCTGGGTACTTAAGAATACAATAGAGTCGGGCATCTGGAATAAAATGTAAATACAGTCCAATAAATTCCCAAGCTGGAAAATCCTTATTTCTATTCTGCCATTAACCCATCTAAATAAAACCACATAGCCACATTTTCCTCTGGTGAAGGAGACAAAATATATATATTTATTTATTTATTTTTCCCTTGGGAGGAGGCTACTACTGACCACAGCAAGCATGAAGAAAGAAAATCTAGGGAGCCTGCCTGTCCAAAGTACCAGTGTCACCCATCTTAATTTTCATGACAGGCCTTTCTGATTCCAGGCAGTTCCTGAGCAGAGCAGGACCCAGTTTATTAGGCTCTGACATTTGACTATAATTACCTCAATACTACTATAATCATTCACTATTTCCAGGGTATACCTCTTTTTTCCAGGTGCTTTAAATCTCAGTGAATAGAGCTCCAAATACTGGTAGAGAGCTTCATATGCATTTTCATAAACCATTCCTCAGACAGTTACTAAATGAGAAGTATGTGGCCTCTAATAGCCGCTTGCAGTGTCCTATACACCGAGACATGGCTCTGGTGGCTATGTAGTTATAAGAGCCCTGCTTATGTTAGTAAATGTGCTAGAAAAGGTGAGGATAGAACAGATCCTAGACACTATCCCTGTGTTGGAGGAGCTGAGAATCTTGGGGTTAAGCTGGGCCATACTATGGATTTTTTAAAAAGTGCTCTAAAATATAGACCACTGTATAGAGCTTTCTATTAAAAAACAAGAATAAAGATCACCCAGGCCAAAAACTCCTTGTTAAAGACAGCCTTAGAAACGGGCATTTGCCTATTCATGCTAGTAATAATGTGGATAGGACTATTCTACCTCTGGGTTTATTTAAAAAGTGTATGAGCTGACATTTGTCGGGGGTAACTGACAAGGTTAAGTGTTTGTTGAGAATTGTACAGTCTCTGATTTATCCTTTCATTGTTCAGCACCCAGAGGGCTGCTTTTGCCCAATAAAGCAGAGAAGAGGTCCAGAGAGCATTGGGCTCACACCGTTCCCTATTGCATTTTTCAACCTTTTCAGCCCCAATTAAAGGTCAACATGGCTGCTCAAAAATATTTGTTTAAAAAAAGTCACCTCAAGAGAGGCTGCCAGTTTAGACTATATTGTCACTTCACGGAAGTTAATTAAACCCAAGGACGGGGAATCTGTGAATCACTGTAAATAGCATGAAGTTAAAATGTTTTCTGCTTTCTCTTTAAAAGGTGCCCCTTTCCGCCGGTTATTTCATTCACGTCCCAGAACGCCATCGCGCGCACCCATTTATAACCCCCTGCACCCCTTCCGAGTGGTTCAAGGATTTATGGCTCCCGGTTTAATTACAGCCCCTCTCGCAACAATCGAAATTGGCTGTGTGCGGCACAACCGAGGGCTCCTTGGCGCCCCTTTCTTGCCTGCTAGCGCGCTCTGCGCAGCGGCCCGCGCGCGCCCACCCGCCAGTGCCGGGTCACTGACACCCACCTGAGCCTCCCGCCGCCTACGTCGTCGCCGCTTCCGCCCGAGCTGGCCCACCGCCAACCCCGCGCCCGCACTTCCGCCTGGGCCGCCGCCTCTGGGGCTGGTGTCCTTGGCCCTGGCCCTCAGGACTGAGTGCATATCCGCTCTGAGAGGTGGTGGCGCCTGGGGCATTACGCGAGAAAAGCGGGACACAAAAATAAAGGCCGAAATGTTTTTAAAAAGAGGTGGGGGTTGGGGGAGGGCGCGGTAAGAAAAAGTGACCCGGTGTGTTTGGGGACTAGATAGTAACAAACGTCAGGTGTGCTAGCTTACTTTTTGAGAATGTGCAGTTCGTTCCGTAGTAGCCCCTTCCTGCATTCATTTAATGTCTACTTCTTCGCTCTGGGTCCGGGCCGAGCGAGGTTATGAGGAACACGATTATGAGTGACACTGGCAACTGTACCCTCCGCAAACTTAAAATTGTGTAGGCAAGTTAAACCTTAAGAAATGACCCTTTTAATAGGTCGTGCGGTCACTGAGCTTACTGCTTTGGAAGGGAAGGAATATGGACCTATGAAAAAAATGTGAATGTGATGTAGTTGAACAGGTAGCTTTTGGGTTGGGATGAATAGAGCCTGGCTGGTCAGGAATAGAGCTCTCCCGGCCTAGGAGGGGCTAGCTGAAGGGACACGGCCATGGGCAATGCGCAGAAGAGTGACAAGTATGGCAGCAGCATAGAGGCAGTGGGAAAGAAGTGCAAACAGACTGAAGAGTGTAGACAGGAGTCCGATCTTAAAGAGCCTTTCAAGTTTTTGCTTAGAGTAAAAGGAATTTTTGTTTTACCTTGTTTCTGTTTGTATGTGGGAAGGAGGTTGAACTGATTGCCTTTCCATTCTGAAGGGATTATTCAACTTTAAGATGAGAGGGCGTTGGGGTAGGTGAGAGCAATGTACAAGCAGGGAAGGCAGGAGGTGGCTAAGTAGTCCCGGGGGTAGGTGTGGTGGCTTGAACGGTGGTACTGTAAATAGTGAGAAAGTTACGAATGATAATAATAAGAGTAATATTCAAAGTTAACATTTTGATTGCTCACCAAAAACTTTACACTCATTAACCTGTTTAATCCTGGGAACAATCCTATTACATATTCTTAGTACCATTTTACAGATGAAGAAATGGAGGCTTAATAACTCGCCCTGGTTCTCAGATCCAGAAAATGCTAGAGTTGGGGTTCCATCCCATGGTGTCTGATACCAGTATCCCTGAGTTTACCACCATACACTCAATATGTTTTCAGTGAGTTTTTAAAGACACAAACCAAGGTCAGAAATAAATCCTTTAAACAAATCACATTGTTTATGTGACATTGTTAGAGGACACATCTAGAAAGTAGAGTTTTCAAATTCTTACTTTATCACTTCAGCATTTACTGATAGCAAAAAGGGATTTTGTGACTGTCAATAGACTACCTGTGATTATTTTTGAGTTGATACACTCTGAGAAGACCTAATCTTTCAGGGGTAAAAATAAGTCACTCCACTAAGTGCACTCCACCTAACAGTTGCTGATATGCCTCTAAAGATGTTATCTTGGGTCTAGTTATAAATACTTGGTGGAGCATGCATAACTCACATTATATGGAGTGATAAAAAAGCTTCCTACAAATGCAACTCCATATCAGCTTCCAAATCTCATTTCTTGTTGAAAAACAATGAATTGGATTCGTGAAACCTGATTTCATCCACTGAAGGAGAAGAATGACTTCACCAAAGGCCAACAGTAAAGACTTTTAGCATTGGTTATGGGTACATTTCTCTGAGGAGCCAAAAATTCACAAATTTTTAGAATTTGAATCTAATTAGTAAGAATTTCTTAGGTTGTTCAGGTGATGGCACAAAACTTAGTGCGTCCACATGGTTGTTTTGGTTGAGGGCTGAAGTCCCGTGAAATGGCTGGGAATCCCTGAGAACTCACTGTAGTCAATGTCCAGTCACTTCAGAAGTGCTTGGCTGAGTTCCAGGAGCCCAGAGGACCTTTTTAACTTGTAGGGACAGGACTCACAATGCTGAGCATATAAGCTGTGCTTGGGAAAATGTCTAGAGTCTGACCCGGAAAAATTATTGTGCTCAAAATAAACAAAGAAAACTGCTAAGCAAAATTAATAAACATTTATTAAATGGTCACAAATATAATACTGAATCAGCCTCATCAATTGCTGTATTTAGTGTTCAGTACAATTTCATTACATTTGAAAATAGTTTTTAGATGATATGCTCTTACTGAGTGAAAGTTCTTAAATATTTATGTGTTGAGAAATCATAACATATTTTTAATTAGTTACTTTAACCAACTAATTTCAAGAGCAAAATTATAAGCAAAATTATTAAATATGGGATATGTACACATTTTAACATGTTTCAAGTGAACTGAAGATGTTAGTATAGTGATGGGTTTTGCACAAGTTTGCTTACTCAAAACATGCTTGTCATAGGCATCGGACCAGCCCTCTAGGTCTGGACTCTAGTTCCCAGCCAACACTGGGAATCTGGGCAGGACTGGCGCAGGGGTCTCTGTGTTTGAAATGTCTGTTCAGAACTCACCTGGGTTGAATTTTTCTTTCAGATCTCAAGGTCCTGCCAGCTCTATGGTCAGTTCTGAGACTGAAGACTGTTCTAGAGAAAGCCTACTGGTATATAGTCTGGTCTGCAGTTCCTGAGATAATTCCAAGGGTACTTAGAGGACACATTGCATGTCCTTCCAGAGATGATCTGGAGTCAGGCTTCCCCCCTCCTCCTTAGGGCAGAATGTGTGATGTGGAGGGAGGCATCTTCACTCCCACCCTGGCTTTACTTCTGGGAGAGCAGGAATAAAAAAATGGCTTTTTTTTTTTTTTTTTTTTTTTTAATGTCACTGCTTTCCCTCAAGAATGCCTTATAAAAATAATATATGCCCGGATGGGTAGTGACTGTCACGCCAACTGTATTTTACAGTAGTAACCTGGCTCCATGCTGCCACTCAAAATAGATGTATTCTGAAGTTTGAGTAGGAGGGACAGTCCCAGTAATTGCCATAATTGGGTAATGTAATCTTGATGATGGAGGTATTTAGAAACCTGGTAGGTTTTATTCTTGGTGCTTATAGTGAGCTTATTTATCTCATGAGTATCTCATCTCCAGTCCTGCAAACTCTGCAGGAAATGATCTGTAAGGGCCAGATACTGTGTTATGTTTAAGGTCATGGAGAAAAACAGTGGCAACCTCCCAAAGAAAAGACAGGCTTCTGAGTCTGGATGTGCTGGGTCAGCAAGGTCACTGTTGACTCCCCCAGGCCAACCGTTACAGAAAACAGAATTATAAGCCTGTCTAACCAGGAGACAATGGACTTCAGAAGCCTAATTTCTATATCCCCCTTGACATTTAAAAAACTCCGCTCTTGTGCCAGACACTCAGAGGAGAGTTGAGAAAATTTTAAAAGGAGAAAAATGTTTATTTGTATTAAGTCTTGCTCAGTAATCCACTTATGCCATTTACATTAGTTAAAGAAGCTTTTCATGTAAACACCATTAATTATGTAGTATAAGAGCCAAATAAAAATGTTAAAAATTTAAAGTAATTGTAGAAGAAATTAGTATAGCTTGAGTGCACATATACAGAGAATGTAGACTTTTATATTTTATTAAAGGAAGTAGATTTGTTGTTTTCTATTGTTTGAGCTACTAGGATGGAACCAACAGAAATGACATTTTACAAATGGACACCAAAGCCATTAAAGTTTAAACTCACACTGGCAATGAAATTACAGTTTTCTCAGGGGCCTTAACTCATATGCCTTTGTATATCTGTCTTGAAAAGACGATGGGAAGAGATGTAGACTTTCCCAGAAGGTTTGTGGAAACAGGACCATTTCTGTCCACTCCAAAATCAGTAGCCTTCAACATCTTCTCAAGTGACATGTGTCTGTGCTAAAGGAAAATGAATGGCATACAGCCTGGCAGGCACAAAGAGGTCCAGGGACTGAAGTCGTTGAGGATATATGACATGGGATCTTGTAGCAACGATGACAGTATACATTTGCATCACTTCTTGTAGAATTGTATGTTTATTATTTAATTAGTATAGTGTATATTATTTAATTTGATCCTTCACAACGATTCTATTAGGTAAGACGTATTTTTACCAACCCCATTTTACAGACAAGGAAATTAAAGCATTGGGAGGGAGATCACAGTGAAGCAGGAATTGGAAACCATTTCCTCTTATCTATATATTTTTTTCCACTACCACATACATATTTCTTTTTACATGTAAATGAAAAGAAACATGGTTTAATTCATAAATATTTTGTGATATGTGGGATCTTTTAAGAATATTTGAGCACATTTACATCATTCCTCAGGGAAAGTTTTTTTTACCTAGAGAAGCAGAAAATGGAGTTGAAATGGGAAAAGTTTTTCATTTTCATGGATTGAAACCTTCTGTTATCTTCTGTAAGCCTAGATCATGGAGGAGGATAGATTTCTCACAGCATAAAGAGAGGAGAGAAGAGTGAGAAATGCCTCCTTCGTTTTCTGGTTCAGATCCACACCCATCCAGGGAGTCCTATTCAGACAAAAGAGGGGGGCTGGCTTAACAGTTGGGAAGAAAAGACACCTCTGTCCTCTGACATGTCCCAACATACTCTCTGGTCTGCCACGGTGTTGAGGTTAACACTTACTGCTCAGAAGAATTTTCAAAAATAATTCTATTACTGCTTTGAGCATTTTAAGGACTATGCTTAAATATTTTGCTATATTATCTGCTATGTCTGCACAGCACGAAAGAAAGGGAAATCATCTTTTATTCATTTATTCAGAATAATGCTTACTGAGTACCTACTATGTGTCACTGCTAGGCACTAGAACTCAGGTTGAACCAAACAGTCATACCCCTTGTAATGAAACTCACAATCGAGTGAGGGAGATGAATGTTAATCAAATGATCACATCAATAAATATTTACTATAGAAGACCCCTTCTCTAATGGGAGCAAGACTAGTAGCTGAGTAGGTAATTGTAAAATGTAGTTAAAGTAGGAGAGCATTAAAATATGTATTGTATGTGTGTGTGTATTAGATATAATTTTATTTTTTACTTAAAACACAAAAATGAACATGTGTTTGCCAAACGTGATATAGCCAAGGTGCTTTCTTTCAGGATCAGTCCAGTAACTGAAGTTTTATATCATTTCCAGTTTCAGACACTATAAAGTGGAGAGAAAACTTAAAGACACTTGTGAAATAATTTGAATTCATTTAGATTTTTATTATTTTTTTCTCCAGCCTTCCACACTTGTCTTGCCTAATTTAAGAGCAATTCACCCCACCCCTGCCAGCTTTTTCAAGTCTTTCCAGAGCATTCAACTTAGTTTTCATAGTAATAGCAACTCTCTTTTTATGCTCATATTTAATCAGTTTATATGATAGTTAATTAAACTACATAATTATAGTAGTCAAGTACAACTGCCATAAACAGGTTTGGGAACAAAAACAACCTCCTCTTAGTAAGGACAGAGCTTAGCTGGTGAGGGCAGGAGCGATGAGGGTACATGTTAGGTGGCAGAAGCCACAACCATTTATTATGCTCTGACCTATCAGTCAATACATTTTACAAATGGATTTGAAAACAGCAGTTAATTCCCCCCTGAGGAGCTCAATTAAAAGAGTTTTTATTGCAATTAAAAGCTAATAAACATTTATAAGGAAAAGCAGTGGGTGCCATAAAGGTCTGTAATTGGGGCATGTGACTCAGTCCTGAGGCGTCAGAAAAGGCCTCTCCCAGGACTTACCTGATAGTTGGGCTGAGCTCAGAGGCAAGGCCCCTGTTCTGAGGAATCTGGAGAAAAAATTTCAGGTGGCAGGAGCAGCAGAGTTGATGCTCTAAGGATGGAGGAAGTATGTGTTGAAAATGAGGAACTGAAAGAAGCCAGTGTGGTCAGAGCAAAGAGTGGATGAGAAAGAGGGAGGAAGAGGCCAGTCTACATGCCAGTTTTATAGGCTCTGATAAACCTGAAGGTCTTTGTCCCTCTTGACAATGGAAGCTGTCAGTGGTTATGAAGCAAGGGTCTGTTCATTTGATTCAGAGCAACAGCTAATTTGTTGAGTTTTGACCCCCAAATCTAATTTGGGCACTTGGATTGTTTATTTTTACAATTTGAACGCACCCTAGATAGTTGAGAAAAAAATATTTTCTTAACCTCTGCCACCAGAATTTCTCTTAAGGAAGGAACTGTCCTTGACTAGAAAAATACATTCTCTAGGCACTTATGGGTCAAAGGTGAGGATCTAGGATCTGAGGAGCTGAGGAGGGTAGGTGTCAAGTAATAAAAGAGATGCTAAATACCTCTGCGGAGAAAGTAGAAAGAAGGAGAAACAAAAAAGAGGTGGGTGTTTGTTAGTTTCTCAGGGCTGCCAACCAAGTACCGCAAACTGGGGGCTTAAAATAAGAGACATTGATTATCTCACATTTATTTATTTATTTATTTATTTATTTATTTATTTATTTATTTATTTATAGATAGATAGATAGATAGAAGGGAAGGGAGGGAGAAAGAAAGGGAGAGAAACATCAGTGTGTGGTTGCCTCTCATGCACCCCCAACCAGGGACCTGGCCCACAACACAGGCATGTGCCCTGACTGGGAATCAAACCAGCAACCCTTTGGTTTGCAGGCTGTTACTCAATCCACTGGGCTGCAACAGCCAGGGCTGATTCTCCAATAGTTTTGGAGTCTGAAATGAAGGAGTCAACAGGGCCATGCTCTCTCCATTAGGCTTTAGGTAGAGCTTTTCCTTGCTTCTTCCTAGTTCCCGATGGTGGCTGGCAATCCTTAGCCTTATTTTGCTTATAGCTGCATCAGCCTAGTCTCTACCCCTATGGTCATGACATTCTCCCTGTGTATTTTTGTCTGTGCCTCTTCTCTTCTTATAAGGACATCAATCATATTGGATTAGGTCCCACTCTAATTACTTTATCTTAACTTGATTATATATGCAAAGAGCTTATTTCTAAACAAGGTCACTCCAGAGTGCTAGGTGTTAGGACTTAAATATATTTTTTTTAGGGGGACATAATTCAACCCCTAATAAGTGTGACTGGGAAGAGGTGAGAAGGATGAGCAGAATTGTGAGAGGTTAGAGGGTTAGGGTGGCTACAACCTGTAAGAAATTGCTGGAGGTGGGACAGCCGAAAGGCCTGACAGGTTTTCAAGCGCTGTTCTAATAGTGTAAGACAACACAGCCTGAAGAACATCTTCCCCATTGTACCCATGTAGTGATTTCCTTTCCAGTGCCAATTCTGCTACAGTGTGTGCTGGTGCTCTGGTGGTGGAGGTGAGGGGGCAAGTAACAAGTAGAGTTACTGAGAAGGACTTGGGTCTCATGCTTGGGCCACTGGCATAAAGGGTGTGATCACAGAAAACCTCACAGAGAACAACAATTCAACAAAGGCTGGAAAGCTAAAAAAAACAAAAAATAACCAAAGTAATTGTGTGACTATAAGCACCACCCCCTCTCCCTGCCAGTTAGTTAGACGTATCTTGTATTTCCATGGTCTCTGGCATGGGGATTGGGTCAACCTTATTTTAGGGGCTAGGATGAAGGTTTCAAATACAATTATTAAAAATCTTCCTCTTCACTTTATTCTGTCAACTTTTGGGGGAGAGGGCGTAATGGTGTATGCTTTTAACTGAATTAAGAGTGTTTGCAGTTTGCTTTAAAAAATATTCTGTATTCTATATCTTTTGTCTTCCCATTTTCTCAATATAAAAATTCCAGGCAGACTACCACTTTGATGGCAGGAGGATGTTCTCTAAGCTCAGTTTTTGTTTTTTATCAATCTCCCTCCTTACTTCATAGAAGACCTTTCCATTTCATTTCTCCATCTGAGGCTGAGACACGGAAGCTCTCCATGCCTTTCACTCAGGTTTACACCCTAGCTCTCAAAGTGAAGGAACTGATTTCCCATCGTGAGTCCAGATGTTTGTGTTCAGCATTATCGCTATTAGCTGTCAAGTCTGAGAGTTGTACAAAATTAAATTCGTCCTTGAGGCCTGGAAGGGAAGATGATCTTGGTAATAGTTTAGTGTACTCAGAGTGAACTAGCTGAAATGGGGGAAGAACTACCATCTCCGTGAACTATGATCCTACACGACAACATTTCTGTGCTTCATTTACATTGGTATTGAACACAATGTGGTTTTAAAACACATGGAAGCCTCCTTAAAACTGAAGTAACTGGCAAAGGGTTAGAATACTTAATAAAGCAGTTTATCGCCCCCCCCCCCCCCGCCCCCCGGAAACAGCTTGAAGAGAATGAGAAACTTTGTAGTTGGCAAAGATATTATTTGTGGCTAGTATATTGTGTCTCTATGGAAGCTTTCCCCCATATTACAGGTACTTCATGACCCTGCTCAGGTGAAATGAAGCCAAAAGCAGAGCAATTATTCAGAGACTGTGAATATAATATGAAGTTATGTTTTGATATTTATGCAAGAAATCTCTAGGGTCTTCTCCCACTCTGTGAATCCTGCATGGGTTGTTGGTTGGAATAGCTGGATAGTACTCTTCTTTACCACTGAAGCAGTTGACTAACCCATCTGTTACCCCACATTATGCCAGGGAAATTATGTTCTCTGGCTGCTGAGGGAAGATGGGCCCCTCTTGGTGAACCAACTAGTCCTCCTCTTCAGCTTTCGAGAACCAGCCAGTCTTCCCTGAACCAAGCCATGTCTACATAATTCCTGCCTGCTAAAAGAAGATGTCCTCCTCCACAGAGCAAGCACTCATGGAAGGGCCAGAAGTCCCTAAGTGGCCCAGAGAATGCTGGAGGAATAACCTCTGAGGTTCAACCTAAGGCCCAGGCCATGTGCCAGGCTCTCTAGTTCTGTATAGTGTCCTTTTCCATCATTCCTGTGTGGGGTTCTATTTCCACAATTTCTGCTCTGCCCTTATTAGTCCTCATTACAACCCTTTAAAGAGTATATCAGCCATGTGAGAGATGCCAGTCTTCTATGACACCCACATTTTAAACACATCCTAAGCCCAAGACCATTTTCTAATAGCTCTATACAAACTTTCAATGGCTACGACATATTAAAAAGATTAAAGCAGAGAAAAAAAATTTCAGCATGAACTAGCTGTATAACTGCCCATTGGGGCCTGCTTCCCTGCAGGCATTAACAAAAAAAAGCATTCTTAAGTTTTAAATATTTCATTTTTTTAATAACAGCAAGTCAAGTTGGCCAGGATTCAGAAGAAATCTCTTGGAATGGTAATGAATATAAAAGGTTCTTTATAAAATCAAGCGTGTTAGCTACTTTCTGGGAACAATCAGGAAGACTGAAGGATAAAAACACTTTGGCAGATATGAATGTTAGAAAGAAAGTGGGGATCAGTTATTCCCATTAGTCAAAAGCTTGGTGGAATAAGACATTTAAGGAAAAAAGCTCATAAGTGCAAGGAAACTTTGGCATTGTCTTTTTGTACTGCTGGTGACAATTCAATTATAGTATAGTCATATTTCTTATTTTGTAATTGTTAATAGTTAAGACAGACTGTCTTTATGAAATTTCTCTCTTACTGTGTGTGTGTGTGTGTGTGTGTGTGAGAAAAAACAGAGACACAGCAGAGACATGTTACTAGCTCCATTCATCTGGGGGAAAGCTTGTCAACACAAACTTACACTAGAGTGAGGTTGATGGTTGTGTTAAAGACATCTACTCACAGTTTTATGCAGCCCTTCCCCCAACCCTGGGTCTAATTCTGGGGTTATTTGTGGCTTGGTTTAGCAGTGGCTTCCTTTCGATATCATCATTGACTCTCACATAAGGGCAGATGCTGTGGCAAAAAATCTAACCAAATGAAGTAGTCAGTTCATGTTTCATTGTATTTTCTCTGCCCATCACCTGTTTTAAAAGCTTATCTGATTGCATATTATCTTTCATAGCTTGCTTGGATGCCATTTTCTTCTTGGTCTGGAGATAGGGAGAGACAGAGAGAGACAGAGACAGAAACAGAGAAGTGTTTCAAGTTCTTCTTCATCTAATATCACCTGTACTCCTGTGGGTGATTTACATGCCACATGGTCTCCACCGTCTGTGCACTGTAACTCAGTAACTCAGTGGTAGCTTGACCTTCAGCAGCTGCTGAGCCTCTTAGTCTCTAAGTGGGGGCAGAGGAGACCATTATAAGTAAAGAAATAACATGTAGCTTTCCAAACTGCATGAAATTCATCTATTGTGACTAGATGAATTACATATTCATGAAAACTGTGAAACGAGAGACTACTCCGCTTGCCAAGTACTCACCTGGGCTGAGCACAAGGATGGGCAAACAATGCAAAGCTCTGGTGCTCTCATTTATTTGCTTTGCCCATCAACATGTGCAGCATGATTGCAGGTTTCTCCAACATGCCATGAAAGAAGGTTGCATTTCCAAGGAAAAGCAAATTCCATGATGATTACATTTTTAGTTCATATCAACAAATATTTATTGGGTGCCCATTGTTCTAACATTATCCTAATAAAATTATAATATTGTATTATTAGGAAAGGAATTTACCACTCACAAGGTGAGTTTCTGCAAATAGTATGGATTTCCCTTCCCCCATTAAATAGAATATCCAGCTAGTGTGTGTGAAACCACTTGCACCATGATGATGAGTTTTGAAATTTCTATTTCTTATTAATTCCTGATTTATTAGCTGAGAATCATGACAACTTCCTATTTTACAGGTGGAAAAAAAATGAAGCCATAAATGTTAAGTGAGTCCCCCGCTCTCTCCCCCTAGGGAACACTGTAGTGGCAGAACCAGGAAGAACATTGCTGTCTATTGACTCTGAGTTCATATTTACTCCACCAGAAAACTGCACACGTGTGGATTTGACTTCAGTGTTGCAATATCAGTAACAATGGCCAAAAAGACTGTGACATTTCAAGTGTTGCCTTTGGTTCTGTTCATAGCTCTCAGGGGTGTAGTTGCAGTGCTGGTTGAGTTTATACGCATGTTGATTCTCCTTCCTTCAGTCCTTTCTCTTTGCTGCCTCAAGATCTCTCCAACTCTACATTCTCCATTGGGCTGCTGAGAACCGAGTCAGTAAATGGCAAGAGCATTGGTGGTCTGTTACTATTCATTCATTCATTCATTTTCCTGTAAGGATCTAGCAGAACCAACAATCATTACCCCTAGAAAGCTGCTAATGAGGTGTACTCTTTGAGAACACATTACCTTGGCAGCCCCTTGATTCTCAAGCTTTCTCAATTTGGCAGAGAGGGGGTGTAGTTCTGCAGTATTCTTCTAGGACTCTTCTCTCCAGGCTCAGCATGGGCACTGCTCCTCCTGACCTCTCAATGATTTTGTTAACGCCTAATTCCCTATATTAAATCTGCCTATTTAAACAAGCTAGAGTGGTTTCTCTGATCCCCAACTAAGTTCTCACTCATACGCTATTCAGAGATCACCTGTGAGCCCACTGCACCCCGAGTCAGCCTGTGTTCCATCATATCACTGCATTTGAGTTGTTCTTTCTCTGTGACTCTTTGTCTCCCTCCTTTCTGCCATCCTCTGGTCCAGCAATTGTCAACCTTTTTCATCTCATGGCACACATAAACTAATTACTAAAATTTTGCAGCACACCAAGAAATATATTATATTTTTGCCCGTCTGACAAGAAAAAATAGGTATAATAGTGATTCATTCATTTTTATTTGATAACCTAAGGGAAAAGAGGTCAATGCCCCTGACTCAATAGTCAAGTATTGTATGTTTTAAAAATTCTGTGGCACACTGGTTGAAAATTTCTGCTCTAGTCCACAGAGTATAAGGTTGTTCATCTTTTAGCCTTGCTCTTTGTGAGATGAAGCCTGGAACATTATACTCACTTAAGATATATATATATATTTTAGTAAATGGATGGATAACTAAATGCATAGGACCAAATATCCTGTAATGCTTAGTTCATGGGAGAATGAAATACTTGTTGAAAATGCAATTTTATTTTATACACAAGCCATTAGTGTATTTTATTTAATAAAATATAGAAAGGAACACACTTTTTAGCTTGATATTTGTCATTATCTTTTACTTAAACAGTCAAATGGGATTTGCTGCTCGGCAGTTAAATATTTTGCTGTCCCCGGAAGACTAACAATGTGCGCTGATGAATGTAAGCTTTGCCTCTCATCTCCTGCCTTCTACCCATTACATTTCTTTCTGGGTAAATTCTGTACAGGTGCTACTAGATGCCTCATTAACTGCATGGGGCTATAGAATTGTAGGTGAGATGTTCCCTCCCCAGAAACTAAGCCCTGCATTCTTTAAATACTGCACTGGACCTAAAGCATTGTGATTCTTTCTGTATTGCCATCAGTGACAGACACTGTCTTAAGGTGCCAAGAGCTTGAATTGATGTTATGTCTTATCTTTCTTCTGATCCTCCCTTTTTGTAATTATTCACTCTGCTCTCTATCATTTATCTATGTTTCATTTCCCCATTAATATTAATGAAGTGCCTACAGTTTGTATTATACTACTAATTATGTAGTATAACTTTAAAAACAATTTTAAAAGACTTTCACATTTTTATTTTATTGTGAGCATAGAGAGATGTAGAAGGTATAAGTGCCCCACTACAAGTTGTACAGCAGAACTTGGTTTAGATGGTACCAGTTGACCTGACTTCAGGTTCAGGTTTTTTTTTTTTTTTTTATCTCGTATTTTTAATGACATGAAATAGGACTATGAGACACAAAATAGACAACATCAGATCTTTAGGGTTTTGCATGAAGGATCAATATATTACACATACAAAGAAATAAAGGGAATATCTTGATAAAAGTTTGAAAATTCTTCATCTCAACTATAAAAGTTATTTCTATTATTAGTGAATGTATGTAGTGCATATACACTAAGCACCCAAATGGAGGGAACACATCAACCTCACCTGGTGATGATGCATCTCTGGCATTAACGATGGCACTGCAGCAGCAATTAGAGGAGGCCACACACTCAGGGCTCCTGAACTGGTCTGATGATATGTGAGATATTGAGCAACATTTCCAAGTAGAAGGGCATCTGGGGGAAGAGAGTCAGAATGGAAAAACATCCCAGAAACCAAGTCAAATAGGGGTTGGTTGAAGGGTATAGAGAGGAGAGAGGAGGAATGGTAGAGGAGATGGTGTGAATCATTTCCTGTGTGATACCAGAGAGCAAAATACTCACACCAGTGGGTAAAATGATAGGGACCTAGAAGAAAACATTTTCTGACAATTACAGGGCTCCACAATAATGGGGGTTACACTGGAAGGTAATACGCTGTTTGCCTTCGGAAATGTCCAAGAAGATGACAGCCTGTCAAAGCTATGGTAAGGGAGCCTTCCTTCTAGGAGGGTTAGATAGTCATCTAGTCATCAGACAAATGCAGCCTGGTAGCTGGTTGGGAAGCAGGACTAACCTGAAAGTCTGATTCAGCAGCTCTGGGTAGACTCAGAGAATTTCTCTTGGGAAACCGCTGGACCAGGTCAGTAGACTCCACAGTGGAAGGCAGAAAAAAGGATATGGCCTTAATATTCACATTTTGTCTATAAGTAAAAAGAGGAAGTAAGCTAACTAACGTGTGATGTCTACAGAATCAGACAGTCTCATGTCACATCTGAGATGCCACATAGGATCCTATGGGCAGAGCAGGAGTCCTCCAACACTGAAGGCTGCAGCAGGGTCTTCATTTGTTTACTCACATTGTCATGTTTCCATATATTGTAGTTCACTGTGCCCAGCTGAAGAAATGTAAGGACTATATTATAAAAGAATTGCAAACAGCAGTATCTTTAATATGTTTTGAATGAAATGGGGAAAACCATGACAATCTGTTGTGCCAGAGAGAGGTTTGTGGGTTTGTCGTTGGCAGCCGTCCATCTCGAGAGACGATGGTGTAGCTTCTTAAGAGTCTATCTGCACCGCCGAGAATGGCTGTGCAGTCCGACTCGTGAGTGACACGGTATCTGTCTCCTCCCGTGTTGAATCGACATCTTGTGATGACGCTGGAGTGTCCTCTCCAGTGAAGCTGAAGCTACAGAGCCTGGGCAGGGTGATATGGAGGGTCTGCTGTTGCCCATGCAGCAGACCCCCCCTCTCTTCGCAGCTGAAGGGTCCAAGGGAAAGACGAAGTCAATACAGCTTGGCTTCAGGTGCGCCGCAGGAGTTGCCGGTGTTGACTACAACGTCAAACCGCCTTAGGGACTCCGGCTCCGGATTTTCTGTCGGTTTTCTGTCGGGGTTTACTCCCTTAGCCTTTCCCCTGAAGAGGTATGCCGCAAGGCAGCGGAGGTTTTTTGGAGTCAGAGTTTTCCTTCTCTGATGTGCCCTGACTGGAAGATCGAACCAGCGACACTTAGCTCGCAGGCCGACGCTCAATCCACTGAGCCAAACCAGCCAGGGTTACCTTTGTGGGTTTGTGGGTTACCTTTGGTCAAAATAATTAAGCATAGTTAAAGTTGTGCATTTTTCTTTTACAAAAAGACATGTCTTCAATTACGCTGACTTCCTGTGATGATAATTGTTGGCAGCAGGACTCCTGTTGGAAATTTCTGAAAAATTAACATGCTTAACATGTTTCATTTATATAGGGTATATTATAGGATAGGTATTGTTCTATTTTAAGTGGGTTAAGTCATTGACTCTTCACACAGTCTTAGAAGGTAGGGACTACTAACTATTTTACAGATAAGGAAACTGAGGCACAGAAAGGCGAAGTGAATTCCCCAAACTCACACAGTTAATTAGTGAAAAAATGGGGTTCAAATGAAGGTGTTGTCAGCCAACTAAACTAATTTACTTCTCTAAAATGAGAAATCGGTTGCTTTTCGAAAGAAACTTGTGCTATGGAGAAAGCATTCTGAAAATAATAGCTGAAAATGTTTCCATCATTGATGCTATGTTTGTTGCCAAAGGTGTGTAAGTATGTACATTTTAAAAACCATACATCACAAATTTTGAAAATTTAGAATTTCAAAACTGAATTAAACACAAAGTTTCAGTGTATTTTGAACTATTTGTTTAATATATGAAAATATAGTAAGTTTCAATTTGTTAGGAAGACCAAATAATAGAGGAGGAAAAATAAAAATTTAATAGCAAATTTCTACAAGAACTTTCACATAATTGGTGGATGAGATTAAAAAAAAGTTTAATGATTTGGTAAGCCCAGCCAACAATACCCTTTTCCACCATTTGGATGGACATATTTTTGAGAAGCACCTTTTTCAGTGTGGCAGCCATTGAAGCTGCACCAAACTTTCAAATCCTTGTATCATAAAATATTAAAGTAAGATTTTAAAAAAATAATGAATACTGTATTATTCTTAGTAAAGAAATGGTATCAATGATGGCATCTTTTACTTTTTTATCCTCACCTGAGGATATGTTTATTGATTTGAGAGAGAAAAAGAGAGAGAGGGAGAGAGAGAGAGAGAGAGAGAGAGAGAGAGGGGAACATTGATGTGAGAAACATTGATTGGTTGCCTCCAATACATGCCCTGACTGGGGATCAAACCCGCAGCCTTTTGGTGTATGGGACAATGCTCCAACCAACTGAGCCACCCAGCCAGGGCAGCTTTTTAGTGAAAGCAAAAATTCTTTGTTCTTTTTAATAAAATATAATACAATAAATTATTTTTAAAAATTTACCTTCATGTTATCTTTTAAATGTTTTTTATTTTGTATGCTTTATAATGATTATATTGTATTGGTGCCATGGTATATGTATATAATATATAAGTAACTATGTAAAATAGCATGGTGTGTGCTCAAAGAGTTTACTAAGGTGGGTACATGGACAGCCAAGTTCTAAGACCACTGGATGTGATGTCCTTCGAGGGCCGTTCCCTAGCCTGGGGGCTTTGATTCCCAGGTAAATGCTCTGCTCTTATTTGGTGGGTGATAAAACCTAAGTGCCAGAAAGACACTTCCCTCCAAGACAGGCAGTACCTCATCATCCAGCTCACTGCCCAAATCCCATAAAAAAAAAAAAAAAATGCTAAATAAAGACCCACATTTCTGAGTGAATCAGCTTGATTTAAGACTTGGAGCTATCTCTGTTTTGTACAACTTCTAATGCACTGTTGATGCTCAATAAATAACAAATTGTGATATTAATAATTAAGAATTGATGTTACTGCTCCTGTGAAATGATTTGCCAAAGAATTTATTCCCCTGTTCACGCATAGAGAAAAATGAGAGGTAGAGACAGAGCAATAGCTTTTAAGGAAAGTGAGTTCCAGCTTCTTTGTGTCCGTGTGGGGCTTTCCCCCCCAACTCTGGTAAATCTGATGAATAACTGAGCAAGATAGACCCCGAACCAGCCTAAGCTGCTTCTCCACACTCCTTTTGTCTTTCTATGTTTAGGTGAGAATGTCTAGGATGTAGAGTTGTATAATTTTAAAGTACTTGACAAACATTAATTAACTGGGGATCGCTCTTTGTTTGAAGAGAGTTAGGTCTAATTGTGAATATGTCTCCAATTATCTGCTCTTTTTTGAGTATATTATTATCTGAAATGTGCAGTATTTGGTTCGTTTGTACACTTACTTTCATAGGCTTTTTGAAATAGGTGGCAACCATGAAAAAAGGGACATATAGTCATCTTAATTAGAAAAATCAAAATTGCATACAATTTATGTTTATGCTCTTGTATGTGCATATGACAGATATCTACACACACACACACACACACACACACACACACACACATCCTTCCTTGTATTTGTAACAATCCTCCTTTTTAAGCTTTGGGTTTTGACAATCATGATCACCTACACTGAACTGGACTCCATTCTTTCTGAGCTAGGGAGATTGTTGAGATTTGTTCTTTAATAGCAAAAAATCAGAAAAGCTCTCCAGAAAGTGAATTAATCCTCCTGCAAAAACGAGTGTGATTAATCAGAAGAGAAAACTGGCCCTGCATGTCAACAGAGTCCAGAGAACTGGCTGTTATTGATTCATTACCCGCAGTGGAGCGCTCCTCCCACCCCATGCAGGAAGACAGGTGACATGCGGATGGCAGCCGTACCTGGCACTGGCAGCGTGGGCCTAGAGACCAGATGGATTACAAACTGTGGCTCATGTTTTGGCATAAGCAGTGCACACTTGTAATTAGGAGCATAGCTTTGAGCAATGTCTTAAGTAATTAGCCAGGGCAGGTATGTGCCTGCGCAGGGGCGGGTTATAGATTTTTCTGTTGCTTAGAGAAATTTCCTGTGGTAACAAAGGAACAAAATGTAAATTAATCGACAACTGCAGGATTTATACTTATTCTGTATTTCAAAGCAGGCTTCTTAGTAAAGCACCTGCCAAAACCTTCTAGAAGCATCAGCAGCCTATAAATCCTGACTTTGATGTCCCTCTTAGCCTCGTCCCCGTACGGCTCAGCAGCTTTCTGAGACAGTGTGACACATATAGAAGAGAGAACAAAATCTCATGTCAAACAGACCCAGATTCAAATTCTACCTTCACCATTTACTAGCTCTGTAATACACAGCAAACCTTAACATCCTCATCAGTAAGATAGGAATCATAGTGTCTGTTATGGGCTCATTGTGCCCCCCTTCCAATGCCTAACCCCTAGTTCCTCAGAATATGACTGTGTTTGGAGACAGGGCTTGAAAAAGATGATTAAGTTAGAATAAGGCTATTAGGATAGACTCTAATCCAATCTGACCAGTGTCCTTATAGGAAGAGGAAGCTGGACACACAAAAGATACTGCAGGGATGCAAATGCGCAGAGGGAAGACTATGGGAAGGGGCAGCAGGAGGGTGGCTGTACTTCCAAGCCAAGGAGAGAAGCCTGGAACAGATCCTTCCGTGACCACCCTGAGAGGAAACCA
Organism: Furipterus horrens; assembly: GCF_987537825.1. Classification (NCBI taxonomy): domain Eukaryota; kingdom Metazoa; phylum Chordata; class Mammalia; order Chiroptera; family Furipteridae; genus Furipterus; species Furipterus horrens. The sequence goes on from NW_028327175.1 coordinate 90,558,193, forward strand.
GCCCTGCCTGCTGCCCTTTGAGCTTGGATTTCCAGCCTCTCAACTTGTGAAAGAATATTTTTCTGTTGTTGAAGCCACCCAGTCTGTGATATTCTGTTATCACAGCCCTGTAAACTAATAGAGCACCTGTTACAGGGTTATTGTGCAGATACATAATTTTTGCATAGGACATGGCATATATTCTTAATAAATGACAGTTGTTATTGTCAGTAAAAATGATCTTCCTTCCTGATAATGTTGTCATTTCCCAGAATTCCTTAGCCATGACTTTGTGATATGTGTTTGAAATCAGACTTCAGGCAGTATGGTTCTTTCCCTTGTGTCCAAGAGGATGCTGCCAACATAACCTCTTAACAAAGCAGTCAGCCACCTCTGCCCAAGTGTCCCCCTTATTCCTGTTCTGGATTCTTCCTTCTGGCTTTTTTCAGTCCTGGCTAAAGGAAGCAGGGCCTCAACTGGGAGAGGCTGCTTGAATAGGCAAATCTACCTTTTCCTGACCCCTCAAAATACAAAGGAAGGGTTGTCTGCCAGGGGTGGAGATCACTGGAAGGAGAGGGTGATACTGGTGGTGTCTTGTATTTCTGTGCTTTTTTCATGGACATGAGAAGGTGTTTGGATGCCATCTCAGAGACAAACAAATGGCTGTGATGTTCCCACTCTGAGGTTTGCCTTTGTAACCAGGTAAATTAGCACAAATCCATGGTTACAGCACTTCCTGCTTCAGTTCCGGACAGAGACGGTGGGTGACTCACAGCACTACTGACGTGATGGCCTCAGTCCCGCCCCTTGTCTGGGAATGCTGTGTGTGCTGCGGCCTGCACTCCCCTGGGGCTCACTTGGGAGGAGCTGTCAGGGTGACGGCATGGTACACGAGACCTGGGCCGAGTTACAGGGGCCATTTTTAAGACGGTTAGGATGTAAGGGATTTTTCAGGCATGGGATTCAGAAGTTTTCTGTTTCCTCAATGGGTTGAGAAGTTTGTTCTGTATGTATTAATTTGACCAACATTTACTGCATGCCTACCAATGGCAAACCACTGAAATGCTGTCTGATGAACAGAATAACAATAATCATGTTTTATGTCACAGGCAGTGGTCTAGGCTGTTTACATATTATTATTAACTTTATTGATAATATTTGTTGAATGTCAGCTATGCAGCAGAAACTGTGCTAAGCAATTTGCTTATATTCTTTTAGTAACTTCATGAGGGAGGTACGGTTGATCCCATTTCACAGATGGGAAAGCTGTTTCAGGTGACACTCAAGATCATGTAGCTGGTAAATGCTGTTGTCAGGAGTAAAACTCAGGTTGTTCTGATCCCAAAATCAATTCTTTCTTTATTCTCAAAAGATAGCTGAGAAGGAAACGAAGTGATAAATGAGGATCTGTGTGTCCTGCACTTAGAATCACTTTCAAGAGAAACAGTTTTCTTATAAACAGTGCTAGCTTTAGTTTACCATATCAGGGGTCTGGTGTGATTTTCACACTACTGCTCTGGGTGCTCAAATCTCCACTTGTACTCTGCAAGAGCTTTTCATTGACATTTGAGAGCTATTCCTTTGGGTTAAGGTTGTGTGCCTAGTGGGGGAAACATTTATTCCATTCTCATTGCAGCTTCATGTAAGTGTGTTTATCATGTCAGATTATGTTGGTGGTGCTAGAGGGTTCAGTGCAGTTGATAGAGGGAATCAGGGCCACAGGACGTGAGAAGGTATGTGGTGCAGTAGCAGCCAATGAAGTCCAGGCCTTCCCAGGGCCTAGCGAGTCTGTGCCATTGTGAGCCAGGATTTTCTGAAGCTCAAGGCTGCTCTCTTTCCAAATCCATTTAATCTCTCTCTAACTGGAAGATGGCTTAGATAAAAATGTTAGGAAGTAGGCAAGGTCAGGCTGCTTTGTGATTATGAAAGAACTCAACTTCTCTGAAATTTACATCTAATCACAGTCATGTTTACCACCATGTAGCCTATGTGAATGGAAATATGATTCTCTCTGTTAAATCCAACTACAATCTAATATTACTAATGACTAATACTTATATCCAGCCGACCATTTGCGAAGCACTTTATCGGCATCATTTCATTTGATTATTCCAGCAATTCTGGAGTGGATAATTTTCTTCTTTTTCCCTATAAGGGAACTAAGGCTCACATAGTGAAATGATTTGCTCAGGGTCACAGAGGTAAGCAATAGCTCATGTGTGGGGAAGCACGCCTCATTCTCGGCCACATCAAGCTGCCCCCTTGACTTCACACTCACTCCCCCTTATGGAAACCTGAAAATGCTGGGCTCCGAAATTACAGGCCAGGTTGAATGAACAAAAAGGCTGACCTAAGTCTTTCTATGCTTTCTGGTTATATACAATCCATCTGAAGCCCCAGTTTTAAAAACACTCCCTCTAATTTGGCTCTTACTGGCGATGACATTCAAGGATTTGCAGCTGGTTGAAAGCCAGCTCCGCTGTTGAATCAGTATACCAGATAATGTTGGTGCTCTGGCCAAATTCCTCACATCCCTCTTTACTATTTGTGTGTGCCAGTGGGTTTGCTATGATTTGCTTTCATTGGCCAGTCCAGCGGCTTTTTTACCCCCCAGGGACAACCCTGACAAACAGGTGTGGGAGTGCCTCTGGTTAACAACTATGTTACATAGCTCACACTCTGGGTCTCCCCCTATGGAATCAGGTGGAGGCACTCTCTGTGGCTCTTTACCTGAGCTCACACCTTTGCTTCACTTCCTGCCTTTCCCATGCCGGTTTCCCTCACCCCCAATCAATGTTCTCTGGGAGATCTTCCTTATTACAATCGTCGTCGGCAGCCATCCGTCTCGAGAGACGATGGTGTAGCTTCTTAAGAGTCTATCTGCACCGCCGAGAATGGCTGTGCAGTCCGACTCGGGAGTGACACGGTATCTGTCTCCTCCCGTGTTGAATCGACATCTTGCGATGACGCTGGAGTGTCCTCTCCAGTGAAGCTGAAGCTACAGAGCCTGGGCAGGGTGATATGGAGGGTGTGCTGTTGCCCATGCAGCAGACCCCCCCTCTCTTCGCAGCTGAAGGGTCCAAGGGAAAGACGGAGTCAATACAGCTTGGTTTCAGGTGCGCCGCAGGAGTTGCCGGTGTTGACTACAACGTCAAACCGCCTTAGGGACTCCGGCTCCGGATTTTCTGTCGGGGTTTACTCCCTTAGCCTTTCCCCTGAAGAGGTATGCCGCAAGGCAGCGGAGGTTTTTTGGAGTCAGAGTTTTCCTTCTCTGATGTGCCCTGACTGGAAGATCAAACCAGCGACACTTAGCTCGCAGGCCGACGCTCAATCCACTGAGCCAAACCAGCCAAGGGCCTTATTACAATGCAGGCACACAAATCTTCTGCTCCAGTTTTGCTTCTAAGGAGCCTGACCTAAGATAAAGGGTGTCACAAGTCGTCCCAGAATTTTTTGGTTGCCCGATTTTAATATTTATTTTTATATCTTTGATTAAGCCGTTTAAATGTTTATTAGTTGCTGACCTTAAAGTATTTAAAATATCTGAGTCTCCTTGCACCTCTAACATGGGGATAATAATGCCTATCTCTTAGGGCCATGGTAGGGATTTAATGAGAGAAAGAAGGTAAAGCACTTGACATAATATTTGTAAGTGGTGTTCGGATATTATTACCCATTCTAATATTTTGTGTGGGAATTTCTCTAGTAGCATTCTGGAAAGAATTGCTGGTAGAATGGGTCAAAGTCACAGAATAATTCTACAACAGTGTTGCCTTGTATCTCTTAATTTTATAGACTTAGAGACAAAAGCCATTTACAGCAGCATGTAATCCAAGTGTCTCAGGATTTAGCAGCTGCTGCTTGCAAACGCAGTCACATCACATTAAACCCCAAGAGTCAATAGGAGTGAGCAAACCCCCATTTGACCGGCTTCTTGTTGACTCAAGGAAGCCCAGTTTTTCACAGAGCCCCTCCACGGGGTGCTTACACATGTCCACAGTTACCCCCCCCCCCCACTGTTTGCTGAGCCCACACTTACTGGTCTATGTCCCTTTGTGTCCACAGAGTTGCTGATCCCAGCCTGGCACCCTGCTCCTATTGGTGCTGCTGCTGCTGCTGCTGCTAGTGCGGATGGAGAGTCCCACACCTAATGTCACTATAAAAGGAGCAAAACCACTGCTCATCAAGGCCTAAGAACCTCGTTGTGAAATGGGAGGTGCTTTCCTTTTTATTTTTTCATGTCCAGCTGGGACAGGTACAATTCCATGGCTGCTGATTGAGTTCTTTCAGTTGCTGATGGTGGCACCAGGACCCTACAGTGGGCAGGCCCACCTGTATGTGTAGGTGCTGGAAATCCACTGCCCCCAGCAAAATAAATGAGGGGTGTCTCCCCTGAGCCTCAGTGTCAGGGAAACTGAAGGCTACCACCTCTGATGGTCATCAAATGCTACATTTTTCATAGTGTATGTTGGGGGTGGGAGAGACAGGGGTGGATGTGGAGTAAAATAGAGGGGTAGAGAACCAGGAAAAAATGAAAAGAACCCATATTGAGTTCACCAGAGCCAAAAGACTTCCAGGAATTTAATAGACTTTCAATTATCACAGAACCCTTTGCTCTTGAGGACAATGCATGCTGTCCATCTCCTTGGCTGGCAATGAGCTCTGGAACCTCCACCACCCATAACCATAATCATCCTGCACCTCCAAATTCAAGCCCTGTTGCCTGGTCTTATAGCAGAGATAAAGTAATTATTGTACTGTTTAAAACCACAAGTGACTGTGGCAGCTTTTGCCTATAAGAAGTAGCATAATTTCTCTCTGGAGTAAATAAATAGCCTTTTGTTTAGCAAAGATGAGGCCCCCCAGGGCATGATTTGGAAGGTGGCATTGAAACAAAGAGGTAGCTAAACCAATCAACATAAAAAATAAATGAGGGTTTTCTGCAGAAGAGAGCAGAGAAAGGAGGAGAAGGGAGCAGGCAAAACAAGGGATGGAGCCACAGAGTGGAAGGTCATCAGTCTCCAGGAACACCACAGGACAGATGTCACCAGTGGCCAGAGCATGTTCAAAGACGGGGATGTCTTGTGTTCTATTTTAAGCTGCTTGCTCTGTGCTGAAAAGTAATCTCCTGAAGTGAGGTCTTGTGTGAGTGGTGTTTCCAGGAAATGAAGGTAAAGAGCCTGCATCCTAAATTTGAGGAAGTAAGATGCGGAGTGAATAGAACAGCCCTGTGATGATTCAGGGAGAGAGACTGAGAACCCTACTATAGAAAGGACAAATCGGAGGGAGAACCTTTGGGGATTCATAGAAGTATTTAGGAGGAGTCTGGATTTCCATTAACTGTGCCATGGGGGAAAGTGTCATCCAGTTTTATGTCATTCACAGAGGACAAGGTGACCTCAACTGATATTTGAATGACAATCTAACTACCCTGCTTGCAGTCTGACTTTCACCCACCTCAGCCCAGCAAACACGTCTGTATGTTTCTGAATCACGGTACGTTTCTAGGTTTTTACCCCTAAGGAGGCTCCTCAGATCCCAAATAAGTGACTGGATAAAAATGGCTAAGTAGGAGGAAAGTGTATAATTGATACAGAAAAAAAGCAAGACTCATAGGATATAATCATAAAACAACTTTATTTTGTCTTCCTCAACTGCTGGATAAAAATTTTTAGGTTACCATTCTGACCGGTGTGGCTCAATGGGTTGGGTGTCATCCTGCAAACTGAAAGGTTGCCAGTCTGATTTCAGGTCAGGGCACATGCCAGGTTTGCACGTTCAGCTTCTGATAGGGACGTGAATGAGAGGCAACTGATTGATGTTTCTTTCTCATCGATGTTTCTCTCTCTCTTTCTCCTTCACTTCTGCTATCTCTAAAAACAAATAAATAAATAAATAAATAAAATCTTTAAAAATTTTTTAAGTTACTAAACTCAATATTTTAAGTATATTTTATTGATTATGTTGTTACAGTAGTTCCATTTTTTTCCCCTTTTCTCCCCTCCGCCCAGTACCCCCCTTTCCTCCAGCAATCCCATCCCCCACTTAGTTCATGTCCATGGGTCGTGCATATAAGTTCTTTGGCTTCACCCTTTCCTATATTATTCTTAACTTCCCCTGTCTCTTTTGTACCAACCAATTATGTTTCTTAATCCCTCTACCATATCACCATTTCTCCCTCTTCCCGCTCCCAGCTGATAACCCTCCAAATGATCCCCATACCTATGATTCTGTTCCTATTCTGGTTTGTTTAGTTGGATTTTGTTTTTATTTTTTAGATTCAGTTGTTGATAGTTGTGAGTTTGTTGTCATTTTAATGTTCATAGTTTTGATCAAGAAAAATGTTTTTTTCACTGAAATGCCATACTTTTCTGTCTTCTCATTCTGAAAGGCTTCTGTGTATGTTTGCCTCTGCATCCCAGTTAGAGCTGTCGCTCCTGTTATGTCATAAGGGGCGGAGCCTCAGGGATTCGGCAGTGCAGGGCCACCTGTTTCACCACGTTGTGGTGCTGTATGGGGGGAAGGGGTCAGAGAGGAAACAATGCTGCTTGCTCAGCACTCGCCCCTTTTTCAGGCACCTCTCCCACTTCCGCACCAGACTGGCGCCCCCTTAGCTGCTGCCCTGCCCATCATTCCCAGAGGGAGTGGGTCTACGCACGTTCTAGGACAGTGGGGGCCCTTTAAACAAGCAGACTCTGCTGAGAGATCAGCAGTTTCTCTCTCCACCCCAACCCCCACTGGTCTGCACAGTCAGAAGCAATGAGGCTTCATTTTCCCCAGTGCTGGGACTGTGAGCTATGAGGTCCAGTGAGAAGCTGGGAACACTCCCCAGGTGTCCCTCCTGACTTTTTAAAACATGTGACTGTGCTCTCCGCTGACCTGCCACTCTGCCACCACCACACCACGTCTTCCCCACCCCGGTTCCACCCATCCTACCTGTCTGGATGAGTATTTCTTCTTTATATCTTTGTTTGCTAGACTTCCATGCAGTTTGATTTTCTGGAACTTCTGGTTGTTTCTAGTTTTGAGGTAGTTGTATTCCTTCTCAGTTGTGGAGGGAGACGCAGCATGTCTGTCTATGCCTCCATCTTGGCCAGAAGTCCACTAAACTCAATTTTTATTTAAAAAGTCCAGCCAGTAAAATACCAACACTCCAAGCTGATTTGAAGTGAAGTCTTCTCCCTTCCCCGGTAAGTCATGCTTAAGAAAGGGATGGAAACCACAGAGGTCAGGGGGCTGGAGTTCTCTCCTCTTCCTTCTCCCTTGCTAGAATCTCAGTCTACCCTTTCCAAGTTAGAATGGAGTAGGGGAATAGGAGAGCTTAATGGGGAGCATAAAAGTTCTCACATGTCTGAAAGTGTCTTATGCATTTGTGGTCTGTGATCCCAGCTTTGGTTTAAGTTAAGCTTTAGTTCTTTGGAGAACCCCATCACTGAGGGCCTTGGCCCAGGTGAAGTACCCTCCATTACGGAGACTGCTTACTCCTTTTGCAGCCCCCAGGTATCTGGCAATATCTGTAGCTTCTCTCCACTTGGGCCTGTTTGGCCCTCCAGGAAGTCTCACTGCACATGACCAATGCTGACCCCACATTTGTTTTTAGTTATGCAACCTGTCTATGGGAAACACTCACCCATTTTTCCCATCGACCAAACCTGAGAGCACAGGCTGCCTCACGCAGCCATTTATTACACCGGGGAACACAATTTTGGGGGGGTTAGATCTGACACTTGTTTTGACTAACTTTTGGTATCTGAATCCAAAAATGACTCCAGTTTTTCTCTATCACATCAACTTTTTAAGGTACAGCATACCCTCCCTTTGTCCCAAATATTATACAAAATCTACATACAAAGGAAAATAAAGGAAAAATTACTTGAATATACTGTTTATTTAGAGTTATTTTATTCATATAAAGGCTATATATTGTCACTGTAAGTCAAATTGTGTACAAGTAGTCAAGTTCTGCTACCAAACATACATATTAAGGTATTTTATCTTTTCAAATGACAGGCTAGGAAATGCCAAAATGAGATACTTGAAACAGTCTCCTTCAATTGGCAAAGCTTTAACAAATTGCTTCATGAGACCCAGTTTTATGTGCAGAAGTGGAAATATAATATTCTTTCTGTCAACAAGTAGCTCATGTAGAATGTTTGGATCACCAGGTTTGAGGTCAGATCTTGAAGGCCAATTCGACTCCACCCAATGCTTCTCACGAGCTCTGCTGTCCCACATACACAGAAAACAGGGATACTTGGTGTATCCACATTGCTGACTAAGAAGGAAGCAGATCACTTGAAGGTCAACACAGATGATCCAATTGTGCTTGTGATATTGCAACAGATCAATGACTCTCTTTATGTCTTCATATTCTTCATGAAAACAAACTGAATGGCCAGTTGGGACTGTACGAAATAAATTGCCATTATGGAGGAGGACGCACTTGAAGCTCCACTTTGAGCTATCGATAAATAGTCACCATTCAGTTGTGTTATAGATTGGAATTCCCAATTCCTCCATTAAACCATGTATGTTATGGCAATACACAAAGCCACCATCACTTCAAAAGCACTGCAGAAATGCACTTTCTCTTGATCGAAAGTAGGATGCCTTCATTCCTTTTTCAAGCAAGTTTTTCTCATTCAATCTTGATGTTAGGAGTTCTGAAGCTTTTTTGGCTACAGTAGTCCCAGATCTCATGCCAAATCATTCAGCTCATGCTGATCAAATCCCTTACAAACAGAGTCATCTTCAATTTCAAAATCTTCATCGTTGCTGTCACTTAGTTCTTCACCATACTCCTGTTTTTTGAAAGAGGGCAGTTCAATGAAAACTGGCATTGGGATTTCAGCTGAATGAGGCACTGGGCGTATAACTGATGGTAGACTAGGATACTCTATTTTACATGGATTTTCACGTTGTATTCTGACATTTTCACTATACAAAAGTAATAGTCACTTGAATGATCCTTGGGCTCTCGCCAAACCACAGGTATACCAAATGGCAATTTATCACATGTTCCCTTCTTCCACACCTGTAAACTCTTGACACACTGCTTGCACACCTTGTGAGGGGCCCACGACTTACCTTTATCACCAAGTTTTACTTTAAAATATGCAAAACAGGCTTGCCTGACAAATGCGCTGATGTTTGTTGTTTGACTGGGAATGATGAAACTGCCCCAGATATAACAAAATGAATCAGGGTTGTTTAGGCACTTACAGCTAGAAATAGCAGGGAGAGACATTATCTGAAGGAAAGGAAATAAGTATGTATGTAAATAAAAAAATAAATTCTGCTAACCCTTTGTATACAGACAAAAACTTGGACTACACTTCGGAATACGATTCACTATATAGAGCAGCCCACAACCTCTCACCACACTGTCTCATGTGTAACTGAATAGCTTAGACAAGTATGAACCTGTTGCTGGTGTCCAAGGTTGTCTTCCACCCTGCCCTACTCGAGGGAGGGTTGCTTTCAGCCAATAGGAGAGCACTAGTGCTTCCCTCAATCTAGGCTTGATCTAGCCTAGAGTGTTTGCATTAAGATAAGCTGTACAGAAAAAGCTTGATGTGATAGAAGAAAACTAACTGCAGTTTTGAAATCAGTATGCCTATTTAAGTCTAAAACAGCTGAAAAATCGAATTCACCAGGAATTATGTTAAAAATTGTTCCCCTGTGTTATTTGACTTATTCATTAGCTCATTAAGTTTTAAGTGAGAATCAGATACCAGCCCATGTGTTCTCCACAGTCCTGTTGAAATCCTGATCACTAGGCTTGAGAAGAGCGGCAAGTGCCTCCAACTCTTTTAAACTGGGGGAACGCAAAAGTTGCATGGCACAGTTGTTTTCAGAGAAAACCTCTTTCCCAAGTCCTCTGAGTCCAGGCGTTATTATGCCTTCTATATACGTGAGAAACTTAAGAGAAGTTTACCAATTCTTGTCACCAACTCTGAAGCTTCTACATGGAAACATGAAACCACTGGGACTGTAAGATGCTGACTTTATGCTTTAGCTGAAATGTTCCCTCAGAAGCCCCACTGTTCCTATTTGTAATCTGACTTTCACTAGAGCTGCCCATCCATCAGACATGGTGATTTAGGTTTGAATTCCAGTAGCGTGATGATTTGAGTATTTTTTCTTGGGAAACTCTTCAATCCTGGTTATAATAAGTGAATACAAATGGTTAAGGAAAGGAACGCTATTTTCTTGGTCTATTTTCCAGAAACATTTGAGCCTCTGCACCTGCCTTACCAAGCCTCTCTGTTAAGAAATGTCCGATGGACTCTTGTTTTTTCACTCTCAGAGGAAGGACAGACAGAATGCTGATGTGAAGGTATATTAGAATGTATTTCTCTGATTGGTTTTTAAAATTTGTTTGTAAGTGTGGTATCATGAACCTCACAGATTAGGATCTAACAGATTTGGTGAAATATTTGGAGAAATATTATACATCTAGATAACGTGAGAACAAGTAAAAAAATGATTTTCACCACTTTTTTGCTCTTCTTGTCATCTTACCTACAAAACTCACCCTGATTCTCATTTTGACAGATCTTTTCTTATACAATGTAGTGACCTTTATTTTGAAGTTGAGAGTTCAATATGATGCTTGGCGTAGAAGTTACATTCTGAAGGATGTGGACATTACATCAAATTACATATTTATCTTGTGCTGTCTGATACAAGCAGATTGGATTGCTGTTATCGGTTGCCTACAGCTGAAGAACCACGAAAAATACACTTAAAAGCAGGGCCTGTGGTTTTGACAATAAGTGTCATTGAGATATAGTGCTCTTCTAAATTGGCCTACTACATTGGGATCAATGAGGAGGGTGTGAGTGTGTGAGTGTGTGTGTGTGTGTGTGCACATATGCACATACCATTTACTCACCCACTCACCCAGTTATTTCTAATGAGGTGACACAGAGAAAGCAAAAGAAGTGGCCACAGGGAAAAGAATTGGACAATGAGCACAGTAAATCTTCCACTCCACTCAGCTGTGCTAATTAGTAATGAGCACAATAGTCACGTAATATTTATTTTTTTAAAGGTCAGGCAACACAAGGAAGGCAAAGGAAGTGTCCATAAGGGAAAAGAAGTGAACAGCAGGCATAGATAACCTCCTGTTTCATTCAGCTGTGCTAATTAGTAATAAGCATTTTCTTTCTTTCTTTCTTTCTTTCTTTCTTTCTTTCTTTCTTTCTTTCTTTCTTTCTTTCTTTCTTTCTTTCTTTCTTTCTTTTCTCTTTTTTTCTTTTTAAAGGTCAGGCAGCACAGTATAGTACAACAAACAAAACAAAACGTTCCCTGCCATTTACCTGGAGTCTGAAGCCTTGGTTAGTGTTACCTCCACTTATTAGCCATATGACCCTAGGTAATTTATAACTGCTCTGAGCCTCATGTTTCTGCTTCTTTGAAATGGAGATAAACCTATCTATTGTGTTGAACTCACATTTAAAGGGTACGCTCTTCATTTAGTTCTCTGTAAATCGCACAGTGAGACCCTGGTGTAAAGTATTATGGCCAGGTGATAGTTGAGATGGCTGCAGATGTGGAGATATGATGCTGGCACTTCAGGGTCTTGAATCTTCAATTTCAATTTGAGCATGTATCCACTGGCTGTATTGATACAGTACAAAGCCAAGGGCAGATTTGACAAGGATTTGTTTAAATTGATTGATGTGGACTACAAAACTGGGCTGTTCAGTCTTCAAAGTGTCTAGTCTGCAATGATCTGATATCGGCTGTCTACATTCATCAGACTAAGTGGGTAATTAGCAAAACACCACTTGACTTTGTGATGTAAAGACAGTAACTGTGGCTGTTTCTCAAATGAAAATCTCATCTAAAGTTGTGGCTTTGGCTGTCACATCTGTACAAACGATTTTCACATTTGTTTAAAACTCTAGCTCTGAATTTTTTCTTAAAAGACTTTCATTTTTTAATAGTCACCAGGCATCTTCTACAGTCTTTCCCTGGCACAATTTTCCTTCCAAATCCTCCCTCCTATAATCCTGATTTCAGGCACGCTCAAACTCTCAGGGTTAACTCTGACTCCTCCCTCCGCCACACCTTCCATATTCCATCAGATGCCAGGTTCTATCAATTCTTTCTATGAAATATATTTCTCCTCCTCTCTAACTTTACAGCCCTGTAATCCTACGACTTCATCATGGCCCAGCCTATGATTACAGAAACCAATTGACCTCCCTTTTTCCATATGGCCTTCTTCCAATCCATCCAGTACATTAATACTCTCATCTTGTTTCCTCTCTGCACTGAAATCCCCTGGAGGATTCTCACAGCCTAGAGGATGGTGCCCATATTCTTCCTTTGCATGGAAAGCCCTGGGTCCAACCTGTTTTTCCAACTTTATCTTCTCCCACTCTCCTTCAGGCATACTGCTAAGCAATCAATGCCTCATTCCCTGCATTGACTCATGCCCTCCCAGGTACTGTTCTGTGCACATACAGGTCCCTTCTCCACATGTTACCTCCCCTCATTTTAGTTCTCTAACCCCCAACTCCAAAAGCTACCTAATTAATCTTCAAGAGACATTCAAAATTTACCTCCTCACTGTTCCTCTTTAGGCTCCTGTTTGGAAAGAATATCTCCCTAGTCTGTACTCTACTGCATGTTAAACTGGTTTTGCCCCACTTTCTCCTCTCTAGACTGCAAGTTTCTCCAGGGCAGGATTTGTGCCAGAGTCATCTCTGTGTTCAACATAGCCCACATATCTTGTGTATCTGCTCCTTAAATAACTGCTGAATAGATGAGTATCTGTAAAGGAAGCAAGTTTTCCAATATATTTGTTTCTTACTTTCTTGTGTGGAAAGCAACTTATTTGGATATTATAAACTTATGTGCTAGAATATTTTCTTTTGAGAATGCACAATATGCTATTTTGGTTTTCTTCTTGAAAATATATGTAGTTCCTTTATTGGTGGTAGTGGTATATAGGGAAGAAGAAAGGAAATTCTGGAATGTAATTCACTAAAGAGAAAAATGGACATGAAAATTCTGACTATAAGGAGTTCTCAAAAGGCTGTATTCCTTTAGAGCAGTGCTGTGTTTAAGAGGAATAATAATATTTTTTTTTTAAAAAGAACATCTTGGAATTTTATAGCAGAAACTGAACTTGTAAGAACTATAGAAAAATCAATTTATTCAGAAATTGGGCCTGACTTTTCCTATAATTCTATAGCCCATTGGATTTGACAAGAGGGGTAAAAATGGCTGTTGGATTGGAGGAAAGGACTAATGGAGACAAATTACAGGACTGGTAATGGTTTCACCCCGAGGATAGATGGGTGGTGTTTAAAAGCTCATGATGTCATATAGATGGTGAACTGCTATTGTCACTTCCTATCACACTGGGGAGCACAGGGAAAGAGAATATGGGCAAACCCAAACAGTGCATTTTGAAGCAAAAGATAGAGAAAAGAATGGGGTAGGACTTGAAGATGGAGGCAGGATTTCATTTGGACGCATTTCATAGAATATAATAAAGTGAACATTGAATTATTTGTTTTCAGATTAATCAGAAGAACCTAAGGTTATCAAAATGTACTACGCCAATATCTCTCCAGGAGAACTGAGTTACAGCTTTCTGATAGTGCTCTGTGATCAGTCACTAAAGGAGATCCTGATCATAAAGTAATATATTCAGCATTGATCAATACATCACTTTACACACAGTAGCTGTTAGGTTAAATACTCGTGGGTTAAGAACCAATATTAACAGTTAAGTATTCAGAAAAGTTCAGATATAGTTCTGCCTGAAGGCAAGAAAATGAGTGCTATGTAGAGTCAGTATATGCCTCAGGTTTTCCAGAACATCTATGATTTTAAGTAATTTTGCTATTTTGAATAGATTTGCAAAAATGAAACTGAAGTGTTGTGACCAAGTTCACAACTCAAAAACAAAACAAAACAAACTTTGTTGGACTTTTGATAGAGAAAATATAAAGATTCTAATTTTGTGGACTATTGCAGTCCAATCTCGTTAAGGAATTGTATCTCTTGTAACTGATTTCATTATTGCAAGAGATACTTTGTAAATTAAGATTGGGTTTGTTTGCCCTAATAGGGCCAAATTTAAGTTTAGGATTTCCTCGTCTGTCTTGTATCCTCTCCACTTATGAAATGCGTAGACTCAGGTTAAAAAGAAAATCAAAGGATTAAGGGGAAAATAATATAAAGGTAAATATCTCCTTTGAATCCCACTTCCAGTTTCTTTGCAATCTATGGTTCTTGTCAAGTTCACCACAACCTCCAGGTTGTTAGATCCATTGGCCAATTTTGTTCCACATCTTACTTGACTCCTTAGCAGTATTCAACACAATTGGCATTACCTCCTTGAACTGTTTTCCTCATTTGTCTTTTAGAACAATTATTTTCTTATTACTTCATTGGTTGATCTTCCTCAGTCTCTTTCACTGGATCATCCTCTTCTCCATAACCATGAAACAGGTTATGAAACAGGCCTTAGACCCTTTTCTAGCTATACTCATGCCCATATCCTTGACTCAAAACCTTCTGTTGGCTGATGACTCCAAAGTATTTATCTCTAGCCCCACTCTCTTCCTGAATTCCTGACTAGTATAAGCAACTGACAACGCTTCATCTCCACTTGGAGCCTATTAGACATACCAAATAAAAGGTCTCAAGCATAATTCCTAATCCTCCTTCCTAAACCTGTTCCTCCCGTAGAGTTCCAGGTTAGTGAATGGTAACTGCAATCTTCTAATTGGCCAGGCCAAAATCATAAATGTCATATTTGAGTCCTATTTTCCATTCCCATTCCCATTCAGTCTCTCAGCAAATGCTGTCAGCTTCACCTTCAAAATATATGCAGAATTGAGCATGTTCCACTCTTCCTCCATCATCACCCTGTGTCTGCCCTTGTTTCTCTACATCCTTGTTTCACACAGCAACTGTAATTACCCCTTAAAAGTAGATCAGATCATGTCACTACTCAACTCAAAATCCTCCAGAGGCCTCCATCTCACTCAATGTGAAAGCCAAAGTTCTCAGAAGGGCCTCTGGGGTCTGACACAGCTTGGATCCCCATTTCTTCCCTAGTTTCCATTCTCCTTGCCTTTCTCTGTCATATACTCCAGGCATGCTCCCTACTCGGGGCCTTTTTTTAAGTATATTTCATTGATGTGTTGTTACAGTAGTTCCAATTTCTTCCCCTTTGCTCCACTCTGCTCAGTACACCCCTTCCCTCCAGCAATCCCACCCCACTTAGTTCATGTCCATGGGTCATGCATATAAGTTCTTTGGCTTCACCCTTTCCTAGATTATTCTTAACTTTCCCCTGTCTATTTTGTACCAACCGATTATGCTTCTTAGTCCCTGCACCATTTCCCCATTTCTCCCCATCCCCCCTCTCAGCTGATAACCCTCCAAATGATTCCCATACCTATGATTCTGTTCCTATTCTGGTTTGCTTAGTTGGATTTTGTTTTCAATTTTTAGATTCAGTTGTTGATAGTTGTGAGTTTGTTGTCATTTCAGTGTTCATAGTTTTGATCTTCTTTTTCTTAAGTAAGTCCCTTTGATATTACATATAATAATGGCTTTGTGATGATGAGCTCCTTTAGTTTCACCTTGTCTAGAAAGGACTTCATCTGCGCTTCCATTCTAAATTATAGCTTTGCTGGATAGAGTAATCTTGGTTGTAAGTTGCTTTTCATCACATTGAATACTGTTTGCCAGTTTCTTCCTGCCTGCAAAGTGTCCTCTGAGAAATCAGCTAATAGTCCTATAGGCACCTCCCTGTATGCAACTCTCCACCTCTCTCTTGCTGCCCCCAGGGCTCTCTCTTTATCTTTCACATTTGACATCTCAATCATGATGCATCCTGGTGTGGTCCCGTCTGGGTCCAGCTTACCTGGGACACTCCGTGTTTCCCGGACCTGTATGTTCATCTCCTTCACAAAATTTGGGAAATTTTCCTCATTTTTTCTAATTCTTGCTTCCTCATTCTGCACTGGTTGACTATTTTTTTCTTCCTTATGTTCCAAGTCATTGATCTGAACCCCGGTTTCCTTCCCTTCACCATTGGTTTTCTATGGATTTTCCTTTGTTTCACTTAGCATAGCCTTCATTTCTTCTCCTATGCATTTGCCATACTCAAGCATATCTTTCAAGCCTGTGAGCATATTTATCGCCAGTGTTTTGAATTCTGCGTCTGTTAGGTTGTCTATCTCCTTGTCTTTTAGTTCTCCCACTGGAACCTTGATCCGTTTCCCCTTTTGGGCCATACTTTTCTGTCTCCTCATTTTGACAGGCTCCTGTGTTTGTTTGCCTTTGCATCCCAGGTAGAGCTGTCACTCCTGTTATGTTGTAAGGGATTCGTCAGTACAGGGCAACCTGTTTCACCACGTTGTGAAACTGTATATGGGGGAGGGGTCCGAGAGGGAACAATGCTGCCTTCCCAGCACTTGCCCCTTTCCCAGGCACCTCTCCCACTTCCGCACCAGACTGGCACTCCTCTAGCTGCTGCCCTGGCCATTGATCCCAGAGTGGGTGTGTCTGTGGACGTTTTAGGACCTTGGGGCCCTTTAAACAAGTGGACTCTGCTGAGATCGGCAGTTCCTGCCTCCACCCCAACCCCACTAGTCTGTACAGTCAGAAGCAATGAGGCTTGATTTTCCCCGGGCACTGGAACCGTGGGCTGTGAGGTCCGGTGAGGAGCTGGGAACACTCCCTAGGTTTCCCTCCTGACTTTTTAAAACGTATGACTGCGCTTTCTGCCACCCTGCTGCTGCTGCTGCCACCACACTGTGTCCTCTCCATTCTGGCTTCGCCCCTCCTACCTGTCTGGATGAGTATTTCTTCTTTATATCTTTGTTTGCTGGACTTCCATGTAGCGTAATTTTCTGGAACTTCTGGTTGTTTCTAGTTTTGAGGTAGTTGTATTACTTCTTAGTTGTGGAGGGAGATGCAGCGTGTCTGTCTACGCCTCCATCTTGGCCTGAAGTACTCAGGGCCTTTTAATATGTTGTTTTTTTCTTTTACATGGAACAGTCTGGCCTGAGATATTTGCACAGATGATTCCTTTGGTTAAGTCATTGTCCCATTGTCATCTTCTCAGGGAGGCCTGTCCTGACTGACCTAATTAAAAGTTCATTTTTTCCCCCCAGATTCAATGTCTTCTGTCTCTGCCTTATTTTTCTCTGTAATTGTATACATTTAATTTGTTTACTTGTTTATTGCCCGTCTCCACTACTAAAATAGAAGCCCCATGAGGACATGGATATTTGTCTGCTTTGTTCACTCAACCTGTGTTCTCAGTGCCTAGCACAGTGCCTGGCACATACAAAGCACTCAACTGGTATTTATTTAAATGAGGGAATGAATGCATATTTGGAAGAGGATAGAGCTCACTCTCCCTGAGACATTCTGTTCTGACCTCCAGGGTACTTTGCTTAGATTTTAGTTGTACTGAATGCTCTTTTGTCTTTTATCCAAGGAGTAAATATAATATCTCCTGATTCTTTAGCTCATAGGGATTAAACCTGACAATACTGGTGGAATGGAGAATGAAAAGAAGTATGTAATGATGCCTGCTATATATGTTCAACATGTACTAGAAACTGTGTTTACTATAAGTATTGGAAAATAAGTGAGGATTTCTTTTTAAAGATATGACAGTATGCCACTAAATAGAAAGACCATGTAGACGAGTATTCACTCATGTACCCATTGTATATCCCCAGAGTGCTTTGTCCATATCTTTGTAACAACTCTTAATTATGAGTTTACACATTTGTCTTACCATTTAGACTGTCAGTTCCTCGAGTTCTAAATACAGGTCACAGTCTTTGGGACATACAGGATGGTATATTATTGGAACTGATCTACTTTGCAATGGCAGCAACCCCCACATTGAGTGATTGGCTATTGAATAAGTACTTATGGTGGGGAAGGTTGAGTGGAAGCCTCTGAGACTCCCACCCCTCTATGGCCAAGAATGTAAATCAAAACTAACATCACATCTTTGGGAAAAGGTGAGGATTAGTGCTATCATCAGAGACACAAAGGCTGCAAGAGTATCCTGCATCATATCTCCATTTAATTCACATGGCTGGGTCCTGCCCAAGCTGGATGGTTCCTAGAGAAAGTGTATAGGCTAGCACAAACTCAGTCAATAGTAACCCAATTTCCACTGCTGTGCTAGTTTTCATGGCTGGAGGAAATTAACAAGGCCTTAGGTACGTAACAAATGATCATTGATTTGGCAAAAACATTCTTTTCTATTTCAACCAGAAAAGAAGATCAGAGATAATTCATATTCATGTGGAATGGTGTGGAATGGATAATAATATCCACTTACAGTTTTGTTCCAGGGCTGTGTTAATCTCTTGCTCTCTGTTATAATATAATCTGAAGACATTTGGGTTATGCAGGTTATGACATTGGCTTATTATACTGATAATATTGCATTGATTTGCCAGGACAAGCAAGAGGTCGCTACTATGCTTGAGGCCTTGGTAAGAACACATTCTCCAAAGGTTGAGAAATTAACCCCATGACATTTCAGGAACCTATACAGTATTAGTAAACTTTTTTAGAGATTCAGTGATTGGGGTATACCAGGATGTCCCCTCCAAAGTAAAAGACAAATTACTACATCTTGCATTCCCTACAACAAATAAATAAATATACCACCTGGTAGAACTGTTCTAGAGTAAGCACATTCCATAGTCATCCTGCTCTGGCCCATATATTGGGTGACGGAGAAGCTGCCAGCTTTGAGTGGGGCCTAGAGCAGGAAAGGGCCATATCCAGGTTGTGATGTAAGCAGCTCTAGCCCTTGGGTCACATAATTGAGCTATTGGAGCTGGAGGTGTTGGTAGTGAGAAAAGATTCAGTGTGGAGTTTATGGTAAGACCCAAAGGGAGAATCACAATGTAGGCTCCTAGGATTCTGGAGCAGAACCATGCTATCCCAGCAAGGGATTACACAGCTGTTTGGGGGACAGTTTCTGGCATATTATGGGGCCTGGGTACAAATGGGACACTTAATTATATGATACCAAGTGCCTATGTATCTCATGGGCATAGCAGCTTAGCAGCAGTACAGCTTAAGATAAAAAAAGTACATCTAGGATGGAACCAGAGGGTTTGAATAAGCTGCATGAGCAGCTGGCCCAGATCTGCTGTCAGCTGTCATGATTGCACCAGCATCCCTCGCCCAGCTCACATGTATGCCCCTATGGAAGGGTCACATATAACCACGTCAAAGAGGGTAAAAAATCCTGAACTTGATTTACAAAGGGGTCAGTTCAGTATATCAGTGTAAACAAAAAATGGACAGTGGCTGCATTCCAGACACACTAAAGGGTGGCTTTGAAAGACAGCAAGGAATGAAAATCTTCCTAATGAGTGAAGCTCTAAGTGGTGCATCCAGTCATCCACTATGTGTGGAAGAAGTGGCCAATGGTCTGGACCTGGAAGGAAAAGAACTGGAAGAGTGGAGATAAGAAGGCCTGGAACAGAGGCATGTGGGGGGATATATGGGAATAGGCCCCAGGTGTGAAGATTTTTTTCCTTTTTATTGAATTTATTGGGGTGACACTGGTTGACAAAATTATACAGGATAGAGGTGCACAATTCCACAACACATCGTCTGTGCAAGTGCGAAGATTTTTATATTACACATTAACATATAGCAGAAAGCATCTACCACAGAACAGGCCTGAATAACCAAATGGACAAAATGACTCAACTACTGGATGCCATCTGGTTGTCATTACTGGCCATCATGGAGGTGGCTCAGTGGGCATGTGAGTGGAATGACTATGGTGTCAGAGATGGAAGCTACACATAGGCCCCAGAGCATCGGCTCCTGATTACCAAGACCTATCTAGGTACTGTTTCTTTGTCCAAAATATCAGGAACAGAGATCAATATTGAACACCTAGTATGGCACCGCTTTCCTTAAGGAGACCAGCCCTCTGGAAGCAAGTCCATTATGATCGGCCCCTTCTGTACTGGAACTCAGGGGTTTGTTTCCTCAGGATGAGATACTTATTATACTTGTTCCTAGCATGGGTTTGCCTTTCCTTCCCTCAGGGTATCACCCAGCACCATGATTCAGGGGCTGCTGAAATGCTTGGTCCACAGGCATGGTGTCCCCACAACATAGCAGGTGACTGGAAAATTCCTTCACAGTGAAGAAATTACAGGAATGGGCTGTGGGCCATGACCATGGGATCCATTGGTCATGTCACATATTTCATCATTCAGAAGGAATTGGCCTCCTAGAACTTGAAAATCAAAGGCCCACTTGAAATGTCAACTTGGAGGAAATATTTTGCAAGAAAAATGTTCTGTTATTCTGGATGCATTATGTATACCAAATCAGAGACCTTTATATGGCACTCTGTCCTCAATAGGAAGACTACATAGATCCTGGGATCAAGGGGGTAGAATCAGGAGTGGCTTCACTTACTATCACTCTCAATGACTCACCTGGGGAAGTGTTGCCTGTCATCCCTGTAAATCTGGGGCTTCATAGGTTAGAGGTCCTAAACCCCAAAAGGGGCACACTGTTGCCAAGGCACACAGTGAGGATCCCACGGAGCTACGAACTACAGTTGCTCTTGGCACTGTGAACTTCCTGTGTTTAAAAACCAGGAGTCAAAAAAGAAGCCACAGGCCTGGCAGGGCAACTGTCCCTAATCAGCAATAGAAGTAAGGCTGCTTTTACACAGCGGAGGAAGGAAGGGATACACATTGAACTCAGACAATTTATTTCGGCACTTCTTAGTACTTCCTTGCCCTGTTACAGCATGCAGCGACTCTGGCTTAAAAGAGTTTGATTGCCAGCCGCTCGGACCCCTCAGGGAAAAAAGTTTGGGTCGCACCACCAAGTAAGCCACCAAGACCTGCGAAGGTGATGGCTGAGGGTGAGGGAAGGTTGGAGTGAGGAGTAGAGGGGGTGACATGATGAGCACCTGTTGTGGCCCCAAGACTAACTGCAGCGACAGCAGCTGTAATTTTTCCCCACTTACCTCCTGCTAAGTTTCCTCTCAGGGAAAAAGGCCCCATGAACCCTGAAGTACGGAAAGTTGTCATAGAGTTTCATTTTTGCTCTCATTGTTTTTTGCTAATGCCGTTATTAGTTGTCACGGTTCTGTTCTGATCTTAAAGTTGATAGCATTTTTCTACATTTTCTCATAGTTATTACATATAGTTCAGTTATTTTCACTTGCCTTAAAACTTTAAAGATCCTAATTAAGCATACAAATGATAGGAAATATATATAGTTGTCATAAATACTTTCAGAGTAGCTTATTAAATTCAAAGGAGGTGACTTGTTCAACCTTAGGCATTGTAGAAATTGTAAGTCTGATTTTAAAATGACAAAGTAAATATCAGAAACTAATAGCATTCTCTTGTTAGATTTATGTAGATCCTATGACTTTTCAAATTTTTTTAATTTTGATTTTTTACTGAATTTATTGGGGTGACCTTGGTTAATAAATTTTTATAGGTTTCAGGTGTACAATTCTATAATATATCATCTGTATATTGTACTGTGTGTTCACCACCCAATGTCAAGTCTCATCCCATCACCATGCAGCCCCCTTTATCTTCTGCCTCCCCTATCTCCTTTCACCCCCATTTTCCCTCTGGCAATCATCACACTGTGTCTGTCTGTGAGTTGTGTTTTTTTTCTTTCTTAATCCCTTTACCTTCCTCATCCAGACTCCCAGATCCCTCCCCTCTGACAGCTGTAAGTCGGTTCTGTTTTGATTTTTTTTTTTTTTTGTTAGTTTATTTTGTTCATTAGATTACACATATAAGTGAAATCATGTGGTATTTATCTTCCTCTGACTGGCTTAAATAGTCACTACCTGTCTTTCACTGTCAGTATCAACATTATAAATGGTAGGTATGATTTTCAGGTGATTACTGCATGCTTTTCGTACTTATCAGTTAGCGTGATTACGTGAAACCCACATCCAGCTGAAACTTAGTGGAATTTGTATATGCAATTGACGATTTATGTGTGTATAGTTTTTACCAACTGTTTTTAAAATATCGTTTGAAATGTATTGAAAAGTCTCAGTTTATTAAGGCAGGTACAATTTTTTCCTGTCAAAAACTGACGCTCACGGAGACTTGGTGATTTATCCTATGCACACAGTATAAACATTAGAGTTGCCTTTTGGGCCTTGGCCCGTCTGACTCCAAATGCCATTCTTCTCCCAATACTTTCAGTGACTTCCCCTTCAAAACAGCCTCTCGGAAGTTTTTTAGGCAAAACACACAGTAAAGTCACGACAAGGAGGATTAGTTCTTTTATGTATAATTTTAAGAGACTGTCCTTACTATTAAGAAACCTGTGCCATGCCCTTGATGTCTGTCCAGGGCAAGCTGCCTGCATTTGATGTCGGCCAGTGGCTGTGATGCAGCCGCTGTCCATGCTGATGTTTCCCTATCTTTAATAATTACCTTTAATTATCCAAAAGATAAACAAAATGGAAAAATAGGGAAAGAAACAAATAACTTGAACTTCCAACATTCTAAATGAAAAGAAGCGGTTTTCCACACACATTTGGGCTTATACTCTGTGATAAGTGCCAAGCCAATGTTCAGCTTCATGCTGTTTTTCTGAAGCCCCTGTATTTATTTTTCATTAATCTGTCCCCCTGTGTGCCTGGTGCTCAGTAATCTGCTCTGTAGCACGATCTAGACTATTATCCATCGCTTCTCCCTCCATGCATTTTAACAAGTGATTTTTGCCTCCTTTACATAACTGCTGTCCTGTTTTTATAGTACAATATCACCATTTATTGTCAAATCATCAAAAGCAAAATCTTTAAAGGGATACCTCAAAATGGACAGATTTTGATTCTTTTAAAAAATTATTATTATTATTTTTAAAGAAAGCTTTGGAAACTCAGCAGCATTTTCATCCTCGTGTTCTCAGTAGATGCTCAGGTTTGGAAATAGATATCCCTTGGACACAAATCCAAGTGGGAAAAACACTGGCAGCCAGGATCTGCCCACCCCAGCCACTGGCTCCCTCTGTCCCCTTCATGTCCCATCACTTGACTGGGTGGTCTGAATTCCTGCCCCCTGCCCTGGGCCACCCTTCTGGGATGGCTTTGGTAGCTGCAGAACCATAGAAGAACCTTGCAGGAAGTCCTTGCCTGTTGTTGCTGTTTGGTTTCTGTCTGCCTGCTAAGGGTGTTTCACTCCTCTGTTTCCTGGCCATTGGCCTGGACTGGGACCTTCTGCTCTGCTCTGTGCACCAGCGTCTGCACATTCCAGGCCTCTGTTTGTCTTCCTGGCTCCTGACCCTTGCTCTCTGTGTGAGGTCTGATTCACGGCCTGGCTCTGACTGTGGTGCCCTGGCTGCTGTCCCTCTCCTGGCTGTTCTCAGGGAACCAGGGAGCTTATTATTCTGGGCTTCTGCTTCCACATCTTGCCTCAGCCCACTCCTGTTGCTGGTCTCTTCCTGCCTTCCCAGTCTTGGCTTAGATTTCTCATTATTCTTTCTTTCAACAACTGGCTGTTTGGTGCCTACTGTGCGTTATTGATACAAAGGTAAATAAGACAGACTCTGCCCACACCAACTAGAGGATAAATAGATCCCCCAAAATGGGCAGGTCCAGATTTTGTGGGACCTGAAACTTATACAAATCTGGGGATCCTTATCAAGAAAAAGAAAGCAAAATTCTGAATACACATTTAGGAAAGGTCCTTGAAAGGGGTTTATGGGAGTGAGGGCCCTGAAGCTTCATTAACTCAACAGTAAATTCACCTATGTGGATAAAGAATTTAAAAAAGGGATCAAATTCTGGAGTAGAAATATGCAAGGAGTGTTATGAGGGCACCAAGGAAAGGCAACTGACCCACACCAGGGTGGCTTTCTGCAGGAGGTCACCTCTCATTTGTTTTAAAGGCTGAGTAGTATTTAACTAGACCAAGGAGAGGGGGAAGGAGAAAGAGGGAGGCAGGGCGTTCCAAGGAGAGGGTCCAGCATATAGGTGGAGACCACAATAGTGAGTCCTGGGCTTCCAGCAGCTTTATTTTGCTGAAGTGCGAAAAATGTGACAGGTAGAATGGAACAGTGAGATCGGAGAAGAAAGTCAGGACTAAAACCCTGTCTACGCCACAATAAGGACCTTGGATTTTACGCTGTTGCTTAGATTCTCATCTCAGATAAACCACTGTGGCAGAAAAATATGTAAATGTGGATATCAGTTAGGAGATGTGGCAGTTGTTCAGAGAGGGGGTGACAGTTGTGAACTAAAGTCATAATAGCAAGAACAGAAAGAAGAGATGGGTCAAGAAAAGCTCAGGAGATGA
The DNA here is from genome assembly GCF_987537825.1 of Furipterus horrens. NCBI lineage: Eukaryota > Metazoa > Chordata > Mammalia > Chiroptera > Furipteridae > Furipterus > Furipterus horrens. The sequence goes on from NW_028327175.1 coordinate 90,582,516, forward strand.
AATGTCAGGCGGATAAAGAGTAGAGAGGAGCCTCTGGGCTTTCTAACTTGGGTGAGTGAGTGGATGATAGGACCATCCCACGAAAAATGGGGTAGAGAAGAAAGATGGTTTAAAGGGAGATAAGAGGCGCCGTTTTAGAGCGACTCAGTGGAGGTGTCCTTTTAGAAAAATGACATCTGAGTCTGAGGCTCAGGGAGAAAAACGGGCACTAGGTGCAGATTAAAGAAGCATCAGCATGTAGATGGTAATTGAAAGTGAAGGAATGAATGAGCTAACCCAGGGAAGTGTGGAGAGAAAGATACGCAGGAACCAAGGACAGGAACCTGGGAAGGGAGCTTGGGAAAATGCTGGAACAAACCATTGGGAGGCCAGGAGAGCCAGAGTCACAGCAGTCAAAGGAGGACATAACATCAGCATGCTAAGTGTGCAGTCTTAAAACAAAAAGCCTGAAAATGTGCACTGGGTTTGTCAACAGGAAGTACCTGGAGATGAGAATGAGCATACTCATGGGAATGAGCCAGAGTTCAGTAGGTGGAGGATTGGATGAGAAGTGAGGAATGAGCGTAAGGAGACCCTGTAAGGAGACCTTTTGATGAGAAGCGGTTAAAAGGAACCAGGAATGAGTTCAGTGATTAAGATCTAAGGGATCTTTCTTTGGGTGTTTTTCTTTTTAAGATGGGAGACACTTGAGCATTTTTATAGCCGGAGAGGTTAACTATTCAGAGGGTGAGATGTGATACGGGCTGGAACAAGGTCCTGTTATCTGTGACCCTGTCGGCTTGTTTTCCCTCGAATCCCAACTCCTGATCCTATAGCTGCTTCTAGAAAATAAAATGAAAAGGTGACTATTACAGATCTGGCTGGTTGGTCTGCACATCTTTTATGTTTTCTGTCAACTCAGGTTCAGTAATTGTTTATTGATGGCCCAGAGAAACGTAAGTGCAGTTGCTGGCCTACAGTGGTCTTGAGTCAGATTACGTGGAAAGAGGATGGGTGCAAGGATGAAGTGAGGTGGAAAGGAATAATCCTTATCCTCTAACGTGCCTCTCCTTTCTGTAATCCTCATGCCCTCGCTGACTTGCTTGAAAGAGAGCTATTTGCTTCAAAAGGAATAGCATTCTTTTGGGGAAGAAAAAGACCAGGAAATGGTCAGTTTGCTCTTGCTTCTGGAAACCTATGATTTAAGTCATTATTAAAAGTGCTGGTATTCATTTAGAGGCAAAGAAGATCAAAAGCTACATCTCAGAGGCCACCTCAAATCTGTGGAGCAGATCCCATTTGCTGGTAGCTGAGAGCAGAGCAAAGCTGGGCACTGACAATAAACCGGAAAATGTGTTATAAACCAGAACTTATTCTACGAATGCCAGTTATTACCATCCTCTCTCACAGCTGTTTGCGAATATATTTGCCTGAAGACCCCATAGTACTCAAAATAAAGCAACAGTAATTCAGAGGGAATTGCATCTCTTTTTAACGCATATGTTTTGTTGCAGCATAGGAAACAAAACCTAATTTTCTGCTTAATGCCCACTTGACAGCCTTGGTGGAATAAAAAGTCTTCTACCATCTCTCCTGCTCTGCTGAAGTGTGCAGGAGGGTGGGAAAGAGAGGCAAGGCCAGGGGCAGCCTGGGATTCTCTGCACAGTTTGCTTAGGATCGGGGCAGTCTGACATATTATGACAGAGGTGACGGCAGTTTTCCCAATACCCATCCTTCTCTGTGCTTTCAGAGTCCCGATTCTCATTTGGGCGGATGAATCTACTGAAAGACCATGTTTCTACACTTCTCTCCTTCTCACTCCTTGCAGCTACTGGTGGCCAGTATGACACAGGCAGAAGCTGTTTAATAGAACTTCCTTTAAAAAGGGACATGGTTTTTTGTTTTTTGGTTTCTTTTTTTTTTTTTATTTTTTTTTAAATTTTTTTATTTTGGTTTTTCAATTACTGTTGTCCCCTTTTCCCCCAATTTCTTTAAAAATATGGAACGCTTCACGAATTTGCGTGTCATCCTTGCGCAGCGGCCATGCTAATCTTCTCTGTATCGTTCCAATTTTAGTATATGTGCTGCCGAAGCGAGCACTGTTTTTTGGTTTCTTTTTGCCTTCCCACTTCCTTTATCCTCCATTTTGCTGAGAGTGCAGATATGATGTCCTATGAGGGACTGGTACCCCAGCAACCATCTTGTAAGTAGGAGGATGAGGGGTGGCACTGTCAGAGCAGAGAGCTGAAAGGAGCCTGGGTTCTTGGTGACAATAGGGAGTGCTCATCCTGGCCCTGTGCTGCTCACCTTTGAATTTCTTACTACACAAGAAGGAAATAGATCTTAAACTGCTGTTTTTTTTCATGTCTCTGCCACTCACAGTTGAACTCAATTCCTAACTGATGCAGATGTAGATATGTTTTGTAGTAAACACACACACCCAAAATAAAATAAAACAGAGTTAAAAAAAAACAAACCTGGGCAGAGTTCTGTGTTTACTTCTGGATCCTGCAACCAAAGATGGATATGAACAACTTGGTAAACTTTCAGAGGAGGGCCCCGCCCTCTCCAGACACACACAGATGCATTATCTTACCCAGATACATTTATCAGGCATGTGATTACCGGTAGTATTCCACAGAGTTTCATGATAGAAATGTTTGTCTTCAAGTAGTTCACCATCTGTGATAGATCACACAGATATAGACATGATAAAATATTTGAAAAACAGTAGCTGCCAAGAAAAGTTAAAAAGACTAGACGTATGTGGAGAGAATATAAAAAATGATATAGAATGTCTATCCAAAAGGGTTGTTGCACAAAGAATTTTGACCTGGCAGTTCACATATCATGTGAGAACAAAACAAGTCGGAATGATCCTGATAGAGAAACAATATTAAGCGAAACGGGAGGTCAGTGGTGGATGTACTGGGAAGCCAGTGAAGCTTACCCTTCAGGGCCCTCATTTGCAAAGGCCCCTTCCCAGGTCTCAGGGGAAATGCCAGACAATACGGTCACATGTCCTATTTTTCTAAAATCTGCATAAGTACCACCTTCTAACCACAATCAGTTCAGATTACTCTCTCTTTCCAGGGGGACTTTCCCTGGGTCACACTTCTTGTGTCAGATGGTGGCAGAACAACTGAGGCATCTCTGCAGTCCAAATAAGAGGAAGTTGAGCTAAGGATGCTTTTTGTTTGCAATTAACGGGACATAGTTCTAAGGGTCACAATCACTTCTGTGTGATAGTCATGTGTGTCACTAAGTTATTTCTAGCCATCTGGTGTAAGGATGGCTTCCAGAAACACATCTGTTGCCTACTGTGGCATCATGACCTGAAGGTGTGGAGTTGGAAGTCACATAGTAACATGAACATGTCCTACAGCTTCCAATACCAGAAGTGTTTAAGCAGTGAAGCAGGAGCATGTTTGAAATGTACAGAGCCAGAAGCTACTCTGGAAAATTCTTTAAATCATTTGTATAAATTTAAAAAAAATAATTAATTGTGGTAAAATAAACATAACAAAATGTACCATGTTAACAATTTCTAAGAGTACAATTCAGTGACATTAGGTACATTTATATTGTTGTGCTATCACCACCATCCACCCATAGGACTCTTTATCATGCAAAACTGATACTCTGTATCCATTAAACAATAACTTCCTATCCCCCTCTTCCATCATCCCCCCAGCACCCACTACCCTACTTTCCATGTCTATGAATTTCATTGCTCTAGGAACCTCATCTAAGTGGAATCATATAATATTTGTCCTTTTGTAACTGGCTTTTTTCATTTTACATAATGTCTTCAAGGTTTATCCATGTTGTAGCATGTGTAGGAATATCCTCCACATTAATGCATAATAATGTTCCTTTGTATGCATATACCACATTTTGTTTATTCATTTATTGATGGACACTTAAGTTGCTCTCACCTTTTGGCTTTGTAAATAATGCTGCTATGAACATGGGTTTGAATATCTCTTCAAGACCCTGCTTTCAATTCTTTTCAGTATATCTCATCTGTAAAATTTTAAGTGGAGGATTAGCTTCTCGTTGATGCCTAGTTAAAATTAAAGTTCTCATCTATAATGAATATTTTAAAAAATAAAGCAGTATATGTATGTAATCTTTCTTTTTGGATAAGAATTGCACAACATAGCACCTAACAGATTTGTATACTTGTAGATACAAACTTATAGTAGTACTGCAAAACCTTGATGATGTCCATGTGTGGAGTCATGCTGTATGCATCTGAGCTATCAAAAAATATTTTTGATCAACCATATTAGAGGAAAGACTGATTTATTTTTCTATTCTCCCTATAGGAAATGTTATAAAATCATTCTTATAAAGAGGAGATCAAATGTTATGCAACCAATAAATGTATTGTAGAAAACAAGTATGATAGAGGTATGTCCAAAGATAATGAATAAAACACACACACACATATATATTGGATTTTGTGGTGCCTGTGGTCTTTGTTGGTTAAAAACAATTGTGCTATGACTTCTTATTTCATTCTAAATATATATTCACATTCTTATCTAATTTTGTATGTGTAATATGTTCATTTTCTTAAAGAGGACCCCCAAATTGTATATGTTTTGGGTCCTGCAAAACCTAGGTCTGTCCATGTGGGGGTTTCACAGACCCTCTTGGTATCTTGTCTCAAAAGATCTCAGTGTCTTTACCTTATTCCCACTTGATGCCCCAGCTTCCTGTGGCCTGGTGCCTTGTGTAGGGAGTGTCTTCACGGGGTATTCAGGCCCAGATTGAGCAAAGCCTGTGCCACTGATGGGTATTCAGTCATGAGGTGCTGGCTGCTGATAAAATGGACTCCTCTTGGGCCAGCCACCAGACAGATCAAGGGGGAAGGGTTCTCGGCACAGGTTTGGGAGTTTGGGGCCTAACTGAAGGCTGGTCACTTGTTGGTAATGAGCTTCTCTGAACTCATATTTACTTTTCAGTTCTTGGGCAACAGCCTCAGGATAGGTTCACAGGCTCCTTCACCAGCCTCTCCCTCCACAGCCCCTGCCCAAGATCCCCGATTTCTTTTTGGTCTGGTGGAAATTTCACCATTTTCTTGGGGTACTCTGAGAGGTACTCCCTTTCTTCTGAACATCTTTTCTGTTGTTTTTTAAATATAGATTTTAATGGACCCTCAAAAATAGATACTAGAGTCATTAGCAGTCTAATTCTCCTCCTGGGGTGGCAGGAGGGGTTGTTAATCTTCAAGTCCTCCCAGGAAAATAAGAGAAAAAGTTTGTATTCTATCCCTTTAAAGCAACGAAGCAAGGGAAGACACACCACACAATTAAGTTGCCATATTAAAAGAGCCTTAGTATTTATATCCAAGCACATCGATAATAAGCATTAATTGAATTTTAGAGTTGTAAATGAGCTTAGTGATCCCCTTGTCAGCCTCTGCCAGTTTACAGATAAAGCGTGTAAAATCCCTGGAGGGTAACCAATGCTGCTAAGGCCACGGCCCCGGGAGCCGCAGAACCAGGCCCCTTAGACGTCTTAGACGTGTTTTCTCTGTCACATCCCCACTGGATGTGGTGAGAAAGTTGCAGATAGACTTGTTGAATGCAATATTGATATTATTTTATGAAAATGGATTTAGAAATTTTTGCTGGAGGTTTGAACAAATTGCAGACGGGCTCATTTATTTGAGTTGGCTTGAGTGTGAATGGCCAGCCCGCAGGCTTCAGAAAAGGCTCGTGATGAATTTTCAAGATACTTTTAACTTTAATAGTGTATGCTTTTCATTCATCTGTCCTCTTCAGCAAGAGTTTCTTGAGGCATCTTCTATAAACAGAGGATCATGTTGTGCATATAGAGTAAAATAATACACGGAGCTCTCAGTTCTGGTGCAGGCAGGCCCCTGCCACTCAGGTGCCCGAGCAAAAGGACAGGCTGTCCAAGGTGTGAACTGTGCATAGCCAGTGACCGAATAAAATCTTTGTTGCCAAAGCCACTGCTAGAGCTGTGTTCTCTGCAGTGGAGGTGAACTAAATACACAAGTACAGTGGGTTTGGTTCAGCTGAAAATGAGGATGCATAGTAGTTGTGAATTCTTGCTATCATTGTTAAAACCTCCTGCTGATTGGAGCAAGTGCGAGCTGTTATTTCTGTTTACACCGTGTTGGGAAGAGGAGATGTTTAATTTCTCTTGCCTGTTAATGAAGAGCCATATGTGTCTAAAACACACACACACACACACAGACACACACGAGAGCCCTCTTGGAGTTTAATAGTCAGTTGGGAGCAAACACCATATCCCTGCCCCTTGCAAAAATATGGATTGACCAAAAAGTCCGTCCAGCAAGGAATCTCCAGCATGAACCTTCAATAACCACTTTTGACATGCTCAGTCAGTCACAGCACCTTCTCCATACACTGCACAAATCTTTTTTTATGTTTCAATTGTGCTTTTACCTTTTTTGAAATAACAAAGCGTAATATGCCGAAACTGTTGTGTATTTTCTTCCATTTCAATATTAAAATAGCTGCACAAAAATTCACCAATTTTGGTAAGTTTTTTTAAATGCACACTGACATGACAGCTGTCACAATACAATCTAACAAAATTGTTTCAAATGAAGTTAAAGAAACTAAGCACTACTAAAGCCATCTTACTGAAAAAACCATACAAACTTTTTCGCCAACTCAGTATAAACAGATACATTTAATAATAGCACCTGGCACTTATTAAAATTGTGATACAGACAAGTGAATGCCATACCGTCTGTGTGGGCAAAAATGCTCAAGGAACCAAATTCTTCTGCTTAAATTGAAATGTGCATTACGATCATTGTACAGATACTTAACAGTCATAAGCTATTATTTTGAGTGCTTTTCAAGGTCAGGCATGCTCCCCCCAACAACCATGTTTAGGTTTGAGTGCATATGTATGCAGGTGGCCTAGGTGATAATGCACCCACCTGGAGGGTGGGTGCCACAAGCACAGACGCTGATGCAAGGAACCGGCTAGGAGGAGGTCAATGCCCCATCTTGGGTAGGAGGAAGTAATCAGGGCAAATGTCTTAAAATCAGGTGCCTTCTTCTGTTCAGAATTTTATCCATAGTTTTTTGTTTTTGTTGTTGTTGTCTGTTTTTTTTGAGGAGGTAGGAGAGGAACCCCTACAATTCTGTTATTCTAATCTGCAATCTTCAAAATAGCAAAGCAAAAGTGAATATATTTTTTAGAAATACACACTGATTTCCCCTATTCCCTTCCTTGCCCTTACCTCATTCAGGGCTTCGGGAAGTTCTAAGCCATTTAGATTCTCCTCAGTTGGGGGTATGTATGTGTGCTGAGGGATGGATTGGGAGAGACAGAGGGGAGTTGATGGAAGAAGAGAGTTTGGTGAATTCCAGAGAAAAGTTCTCTGGAGCTGCTTTCTGAGCAGATTCCCTGGAAGGTGGTGAAAGCCTTGAAAGAAAGGAAGACATTTGAGACCAAAAGTTTCTCTGTAACTCTAAGACAGACCTCTAAGGAGGTTGAAAGACCAGAGAGGAAATGTCTCAGAGTCCAGGCCTTTAGGGTATGGACAGCTCTTCAGGTTCCTATAGGTTACCATGCCCAAACTGAGTAAAGAATCACAAAATGATTTCAAAGACTGCATGTGTGGCATGTAAGTAGGAGATAGAGTCAGGTGGATGGGATTGGGGGATGTCCCCTTCTTCCTGCAGGAACTGCAACCAAGGACCCGGCACTTCCGTTTCCAAAACTTGGTGATGTTGACCGCCTGGAACTTAGACACAACCCTAGGGCAAGGGTCAGGGTCTCCAACTGACAAGGGAACTTCCTGCTGTCTGGGGAGAGTAGACCTTCTAAACAGAAGTTAAGTTTTACTATAGAAGAATACAATTTAAAAAGAAGAAGAAGAATGTGACTTTATTTCTGGCACCCCTAAATGTATTCCCTGAGATTTATATTCACTATACCAGTTTATTTTTCTCCCCAAAATATGTCTTAAACAATTACTCTTGTTTTTGTTTGAATTGCTGACGTTTCACAGTCAAGATTCAGATAAAAATTCACACGATATTCGTAAACCCGCTTGACTCCCTGGGGTTTTCAGCTAATTTTCTGGTAACTGTGCAGAGTTTAGAAACTTCAGTCTAAAAATTTGATATGACACTTGGCAGAAACAAAGCCTTTATCCACATTCACCAGAGCCATCCTTCAAGTGACCGGACTCTCTGCTGGAAACACTGGTTTCTGGGTTGTTGTGGAGCCTGTAGATGTTGAGATTCTCCTGGACTTTACAAAACGTGAAACTGGAATTCAGTGTAAGCTAACACCTTAAGTACTGAAAACAGAACCACCTCCATAAAAGGCAGAAAATGAACAAACTGAACATGCGTTAAGCCAGAGATCCCCAGCTCCCTGTTTGCTGGAGGCAGGGAAGGGGAGGGGAACGAACGAGTGATCAGAGGCTGAGTCTTATAAAACCACCTGAAACTTTGTGGCCAGGAAGCTAGCTTCTGGATGGCTGGCTTTAGCCGAGAAGCCAGGATGGGAAGGACACCATCTCAAGCGTGCAGACTGAATGCTTTAGAGGCAAAAAAGTAGAGGTCTGTGAACCTGCATTGGCACTAAAGCAGGTGATTAGAAAGAAAGATGGAAGGAAAGGAAAAAAATATCACTGTTTCAACCTAGTGTTAAGTCTTGTACAGTGACTAGAGAGCTCCCCCTTTTTAAAAAGTAGAAATGAAATTTACACAGCATAAAATTAACCATTTTAAAGTGTACAATTTAGTATATTCACGATGTGCAACCACTAACTATATCATGTTCCAAAATATTTTCATCACCCCAGAAGAAAACCCTGGACCCATTAAGTGATCAGTCCTCATTTCTCTCTCACCCTAATCCCTGAAAACCACCAATCTGCTTTCTATCTATATGGATGTACATTTTCCTGGATATGTATATAAATGGAACCAGATATGTGACCTTCTGAGTCCGGTTTATTTAGGTTAGTATAATGTTTTCCAGATTCATCCATGTTGTAGCATGTATCAACAGTTCACTTCAATTGCTGGGCCACAGGAAAAGTAAACTGTAGTCAAATGTATTTACTGCAGCATTGGAAAGAGGAGACTTGAGGTCCAGTTCATTTCCTAAGTAGACTTCTTTCTGTGCTTGATTCTTTATCTTCATTTGAAATGGGCATTGGTTGTTTTTGCTAGCTGGTCTCTGAGCCCCGGCTGACAGTTACTGACTTGGGGTCGGGCACAGTCTCTCTCTGACTCAGTCTTTGGAGTTCAGGTACTATTGAGCCAACATCGTCAGTTCGAGAGTAGCCACTGACCTCAGGCTGTTCCATAAAGGCTTTCGGCCCCCTGGACACAGTTCAAGATGGACGTATTCTCATTGCTCGGGTTCTTCTTGGAACTACAGAAGCGGGTTTCCTTTCCATCAGACTTGAAACTGGAAGGTATAAGCCTGTTAAGTGTCTCCGCATGGAGAGCAAACCAACAGGAAAGAAAGCAGAGGGGAAAGAAGGTGTGAAAGAGATGAATCCTGGGAACATCGTTGAGCTACTTTATCCACCATGTTTAATTAGTTACAAACCGTTTATTCCCTCTTTTCTTATGTGGCTTGTCAGTTGAATTCTTGTCACTTACAACCTGCCACTGCAGAGCATGAACATGACTACACTCACCTGGGGCTGGAGCGGTCTGGTTGAGGACATTCTATCCCCATACCCAGGAAAGGCCTTGGTGATCTTCTCTGAAATGAGGATTCCATACTCTGTGTCTTCTCAGCGTGTCTGGTCAGTGTTTACTCTGTTACAGGAGTAATGGAAAAAAAGAACATATTGTTTGCAGCTTTGATAGTCACCTATCTACCTCTTTATATCTATATCTTTAATCTTATTTTGCTGGAAGTTTATATGAAAGGAGAAAAAAATTTAAACTTTTTTCTCTTTGGTTTCATGACATTAGATCCTGGACCAAGATTCTCTTTTTGGTTCAATAGATTGAGGGATAGAATTTTATTCAATAGCATAGAAAATATGGGGGTCACTTTGCCAATAAAAACCTTGCAGAATAACATTTTTTTATCATCAAAGTCTTTCTGCTGCAAGTTGTCATAAGTACTGCAAACAGAAAAAAACAGCTTTCAAATATGAAAGTGCCCTTTTCCCTCAGTGTTTTTAGATTCTCATGTTTTACACTAATAAAGACGGGGACTTTTCATATTCTTAAAAACATTCTCCTTCCCAACTAAGGTTTGGTAAAAAATAACAAGGAGAGAAATATTCTTTCATTTTCTCTTTTGCTTTAATTGAAAAGAAGATAAATCATAGAGGAATAGTCCTAAGGGCATATTCTTTTAGTCAAAGATTTCTCTTTTTATTGCAGGTATACACCTCATCTTTGGGCCTTTTGTGAAGGGCACCAGATATGGAATGGCTTCATCAAATGGCATCTACCCTAAATGATCTAGTTACGTATTGTTATGTGTTGAATTGTGTCTCTCAAAAAGATATGTTGAAATCCCAACCCCCACTACTTTAGAATGTGAACTTATTTGGAAATAAGGTCATTGCAGATATAATTAGTTAAGAAGAAGTCATAATGGAGCAGGATAGATCCCTAATCTAATATGACTGGTGTCCTTATAAGAAGACAGCCATGTAAAGACAGTGACACACACATACGCATGTGCATGCACGCAGGATACCATGTGACAATGAAAGCAGCTGTAAGCCAAGAAACATCAAAGATTGCTTGCAAACCACCAGAAGTGAGGGAGAGGTAGGAATAGACTCCTTGATTTCAGAATTCTGACCTCTGGAACTGTGATACAACAAATTTCTGTTGCTTAAGGTACCCAGTTTATGGTACATTGTTATGTCAGTGCTAGGAAACCAATACATAATTATATATTTTTTTAATAAAATATTTTATTTATGTTTAGAGAGAGGGGAAGAGAGGGAGAAAGAGAGGGAGAGAAACATCAATGTGTGGCTGCCTCTCGCACGCCCCCAACTGGGGACCTGGCCTGCAACCCAGGCATGTGCCCTGACTGGGAATCAAACCTGTGACCCTTTGGTTCACAGGTTGGTGCTCAATTCACTGTGCCACACCAGCCAGGGCTACATTTTTATATAATATTTTTTTACCATGACAAAAAAGAAAGGGCCATAAATAAGACCCATACATATTTCACTATCAAGAGGCCTCAGCTCTTTACCACATCTCCTATGAGAGTGAGGACCATCTTAAGCAATCAGACTGTTAATAGTCCAGAAAATGTTGACATCACTCCAAAGGGACACACAGTTATTAAAAAATGTCTCAGAGGAGACTGTGGAGAGACTTTAAACACATCAATGTAGAACTCAGTCTCCATGGAAAGAAAAACAAGAAGCTTTGGGTTGACAAATTGGGGGATCAAAGCATTGGCAGACTTGGTGTCTGGTGGTGATCCACTTCCTGGTTCATAGATGGCTGTCTTCTTGCTTTGACTTCACATGGCAGAAGAGGCAAGGGGCTCTCTGAAGTCTCTTTCATAAGGGCACTAATTCCATTAATGGGAGCTCCACCCTCATGATGTAATCTAATCACTTCCCAAATTCCCCACCTCCAAATACCACCATATTGGGAATTAGATTGCAATGTATTTGGGGGAGATGCAAACTTTCAGTCTATAGCAATGGGGAAATAAGAAGAACCTGACTAAAGTTCAGACTGTCTACAATCATTCACAGAACATGATCAAGGGTGAGATATTGGGCTTCTGTTACATGGTGAGGTCTATGTATTCTCACTCCCTCATAACATTGTTAATTTGAATGCGTCTCTTGTTGAAAGTTGGAATTTCTTGGGGAAAAAGATACATTTGCAGGGTTCAAATGAAGTCAGATGTTGCTTGTTCAGTATTTCAAAACCAGAAAGGTGAGGTAAGTTTTGAAAGAAATGTCATTAAATTTGTATCAAATTTAGCTGCTTTTATTCAGCCACAACAGTTAAAAGCAAAGATAGCAGAAAAAAAATTGGATTATCTGTCTCTGAAAAAGGAATAGTGCAGCAATCTGATGAATAATATCTTTGAATTGTCCAGTGTGGAAACAAGATGCTGGATGATTCCTAAGACCAATTTGTATTATTTTAAAGATGCAATAAAAGTATTCTACTCTTTTGGGGCTTCTTTAAAAGGAGATGGTTGAGGAGGCAGGGAGAGAAAGAGACAGAGAGAGGTCATTTGGCAATATTATGACCCATGATCCTTATAAAAAATCTTGCAATTCCATGTTACAAATGTAGAAGGATGTAATTATGATAGAGCTCAAAATACCCCAAGAGCAGGATGGAAGCAACTGATGTCCTTCATAAATGCTGTTTTCTTGCCCTGGGCCTGCTCTTTTTTAACCCCAGAGATTCTCAAACTCTATGTGAGAACACTCTTGGTGGAATCTCTGTGTTTCCTCCCTCCCCTTCCTTTCCCTCATACTTCCACCTTGTTCATTAAAAAATATTCTATAAAATTACCAAGCAAGATTTATGAAAACACTGTGGCCTCTTAGATGAACCAGCAATAGGACTGACTTATTTTTAATGTGATAATTCTATTATTTTTGCCAAACCACGGAATAATTCAAACACACAAGAATCCAGATAGCCAGTCACTTGGTACACATTTCCAAGTTGTAGCATTCCATGGGTGACGCCTTTAAAATTTCCTTGATAACACGGGGGACACAATTTTTTTTAAGTTAGATCTGACACTTGTTTTTGACTAACTATTGGTATCTGAATCTAAAAATGACTCCAGTTTTTCTCTATCACATCAACTTTTTAAGGTACAGCATACCCTCCCTTTGTCCCAAAAATCATACAAAAATAAACAAAATAAACAAAAAAGTTACCCGAATATACTGCTTATTTAGAGTTATTTTATTCAAATAAAGGCTATATATTGTTACTGTAAGTCAAATTGTGTACAAGTAGTCAACTTCTTCTACCAAACATACATATTAAGGTATTTTATTTTGTCAATGACAGGCTAGAAAATGTGAAAATGAGATACTTGAAACAGTCTCCTTCAGTTGGCAAAGCTTTAACAAATTGTTTCATGAGACCCAGTTTTATGTGCAGAGGTGGGAATATAATGTTCTTTCTGTCAACAAGTGGCTCATGTAGAATGTTTGGATCACCAGGTTTGAGGTCAGATCTTGGAGGCCAATTTGACTCCACCCAATGCTTCTCACGAGCTCTGCTGTCTCACATACACAGAAAACAGGGATACTTGGTGTATCCGCATTGCTGACCAAGAAGGAAGCAGACCATTTGAAGGTCAACACAGATGATCCAATTGCGCTTGTGATATTGCAACAGATCAATGACTCTCTTTATGTCTTCATATTCCTCATGAAAACAAACTGAATGGTCAGTTGGGACCAGGAGGACACACTTCAAGCTCCACTTTGAGCTATCAATGAATAGTCGCCATTCAGTTGCATTATAGATTGGAATTCCCAATTCCTCCATTAAACCATGTATGTTATGGCAATACACAAAGCTGCCATCACTTCGAAAGTACTGCAAAAATGAACTTTATCTTGACTGTAAGTAGGATGCCTTCGTTCCTTTTTCAAGCAAGTTTTTCTCATGCAGTCTCGATGCTAGGATAGTCCCAAATCTCATGCCAAATCATTCAGCTCATGCTGATCAAATTCCTTACAAACAGAGTCATCTTCAATTTCAAAATCTTCATCATTGCTGTCACTTAGTTCTTTACCATACTCCTGTTTTTCGAAAGAGAGTAGTTCAATGAAAACTGGCACTGGGATTTCAGCTGAGTGAGGCACTGGACGTATAGCTGATGGTAGACTAGGATACTCTATTTTACATTGATTTTCACGTTATATCCTGACATTTTCGCTATACAAAAGTAATAGTCACTTGAATGGTCTTTGGGCTCTCGCCAAACCATAGGTATACCAAATGGCAATTTATCACATGTTCTCTTTGTCCACATTCATAAACTCTCGACACACTGCTTGCACACCTTGTGAGGGGCCCACAACTTATCTTGATCACTAAGTTTTACTTTAAAATATGCAAAATAGGCTTGCCTGACAAATGCGCTGATGTTTGTTGTTTGACTGGGAATGGTGAAACTGCCACAGATATAACAAAACAAATCAGGGTTGTTTAGGCACTTACAACTAGAAATAGCAGAGGAAGACATGATCTGAAGGAAAGGAAATAAGTACATATGTAAATAAAACAATACTGCTAACTCCTTGTATACAGACAAGAACTCGGACTATACTTCAGAATACGATTCACTATATAGAGCGGCCCACAACGTCTCACCACACTGTCTCATGTGTAACCGAATAGCCTAGACAAGTATGAACCTGTCGCTCGTCCCCCACCCCTCCCCACTTGAGGGAAGTTTGCTTTCATCCAATAGGAGACCACTAGTGCTTCCCTCAGTCCAGGCTCAATCCAGCCTAGAGTGGTCACATTAAGATAAGTTGTACAGAAAACACTTGATGTAATAGAAAAAAACTAACTGCAGTTTTGAAATCAGCATGCCTATTTAAGTCTAATGCAGCTGAAAAATCGAAACTCAACAGGAATTTGTTAAAAATTGTTCTCCTGTGTAATTATTTAGTGTAGTAGTTCTTAACCCTGGCCACACATTAAAATGACCTGGGGAGATTTTAAAGTCTTCTCACTCCAAATCATTTAAATCGGAAACTCTAGGGATAGGGCCTAGGCACCATTAATTGGTAAAAGGTCCTCAGGTGATTCTAACATGTGGCTGAGGCTGAGAACCAGTGGCTTCATGTCATGTTGCATTGCTGTTGGAGTTGGAACACCCTATAACAAGAGGCAGAGGTGAGCATCCATCTCTGCCCCCTACAGCCCTCTGCTTTTTGTCTGATTGGAGTTATAGAAAGCCTAACTGGAATTAAAACTAAGCCTGGTAATTGTCATGACACTTCCCTAGATTTTCCTATCAAATCCAATCTTATTTTGAGCAGGAGATGCAGAAGTGACTCTAGTGAAGTTAAAAGAGTTTTGCCGTTGTTTAGAGTACTCAGCATTAAATTCAACAGTTTTTCCATAAAATTTCAAATACTAAAACTTTTATAAGCAGATCTCACCTGACCTTATAAAATATCATTAATTGTAAAGTGTGCTTGCTCACAGAGAATTATCTAGGCAATCAGCATCATGTATAGCTTTTAATACTTCCTGTCTCCTGAATGTGAGTTCTGTATATTGATCAAAAAGTTGCAAATTTCTTCACTTATGCCTGATCACTCTTCTTTGATTGAATATGAAACAAGTGGGATTTTAAAATCATAGAACTAGAAAGTACCTGTGGAAACCATTTTATCTGGTCTTCTGGCCCTATAGTTGGATGACTAATCTACTAAGAGAGTCAGGCTACTATGATCTTTTACAAATTCATGAAAGCTCTAGCAGGAATACTGCAACATCCATTTAACTGGCTCCCTCCTTCCTGCCCCCACTTTCTCCATATTGTTGTTAGAATGATTGTTCTAAACACATATCCAATCAAGTCACTCCTTTCCTTGCTTCACATTCTTCAGTGGCTCTGCATTTGCCTCAGGTCCAAATTCAAGCTCCTTATCCTCACCTACAATCATCTGTGAATTGACCTGACCCTGTCTCCCTCAACCGATTCATCTCCAGGAACTCCCATTCCTTGTTTTAAACTGCGATCTTACCGGGGTTCTAAATGAGTTAAATGTAGTTCTCCAAATGTATCCTATTGCTACCACCCACTTGCACATGGTGTCCTTTCCCTCTACGATGCTCTCTCTCCCCTGAGTAAGGAGACCCTCCTCTGTTTTCCCATTTGGATAGTTCATATCAGGTGGTAATGAGCAGTGGAGATACCTGAAATTTCAGCATAAGTTGTGAAAAGTGGGAAAAGACTTACTGAGATGAGGGTGGATGATTGGATGGATGGTATTTACATTCTGCAACTTAAAAAAAAAAAAAAACCTTTTAAAACAATTTTTATATAAAGAGCTTCAGTTACATATACGACCAAGGTCAAATGGGTTGATAATGGAACTCTCCAAGGTTATAGTGGTAGTGATGGTATTTCAGTGTCCAAAATGGGAGGGAGAATGATTTCTCTTTATTTGTCACCTATCTATCTATCATCTATCTACCTATCTTTAATTGGAGCTCAGAGGCAGAGGTTTAAAATAAACACACTCCTCATTTTATGACGTATTATTGCCATTGGTTTATACAAAGATGTTATTTAACTTAGTTTTTTAACTTTATTAAAATTTTCATGCACATTTTTACCTCCATATCCTTCCTCCCACACAGGGAATTATTCTGATGTACTTAATGCAGATCCTTTCATTTGTACATGTTCTTTGGAGGTACCTATATTTAAAATTTACTTTTAGTGATACTGTGTTCTAAACCTCATTTTATATCTTTATGTTTTCACTGTGTTTTTAATATTATACATGTTATATAAGAGGTCTGTGGCCTTTCAACTGCTGAAGTCACCATACTTCACCTGTCCACCTTCCATTCCTCTGTCCTTGGTAAGAAGCACCCAGATAGCCTCCAATTCTGTTCCTACATACAACATGGAAATATTCACCTGTATGTCCCCTTATAGGTATTTGAGAGACTATCTTTATGATACAAACTCAGGAATAGAAAGAAGAAAAATTGGCATTTGCGCTGCCTGTCACTACCAGAACCAATATGTAGAGACAAGGATTGAATCTTTATGGGTGCTTTATTCAGATGCCAGCATTCTGAGAAGATGATGGGGTATGTACCCTCAAAAACCATCTTAACATCTCATTTCAAGATGACCTTCTTGTAAGGAGAGGAAAGGGTAGGTAAGAGCTTTGGGAAAAAAGGTTTATTGGATAAGAGTTGCAGTCCAGCAATAATTTTCTTAGTACTTCTTTATCTGTTGATCAACAATTCCTTATCTGGGACACAGTGGCTCAGATGCTAGGCACAAAGGCTTGTATACACCCTGGGGCACAAAGGTTGAATTACTTGTCGACCTCCTGGAGTCACGTAGGTGATACATTTCAGTTCCTGGAGTATCGGCTTTTCACATACATTAATCATGTAAACCTATCAACTGAAGCTAAAATCTATTTTTTTCTTTCCTTTTTTTAACTGTTGTTTTATTACAGTTATCCCATTTACTTCCCATTGCTCTCCCCTGCCTCACCCATGAGGCTAAAATCTGTAACTCTTGGGTCAGAATGGATTTCAGGTACGTGCCCACCTAATCTAACCAAATGGCACTAAGATTCACCAGACCATGCTGGGGAGTGTGCATCAGTCTATATCCACACCAACAAAGCAGGATATCCCCACCTCGCCACCAACACCTGGCATGGCCTGGCTTTCCACATTACAGGAGCAAAGTGATGCTCATTTTGTTTTGTTTTTTCTTTTCAATAGACTTTATTTTTAAAGCAGCTTTAGGTTCATGGCAAAATTGAGGGGAAAGTGAAGGAGTTCCCATATACCTGGCCCCACACCAGCCTCTTCCATATCAACATCCTGCACCAGAGTAGGGTATTTGTTACAACAGATGAACCTACATTGACATATAATAATCACCTAAAGTCCAAATTTACATTAGGGTTCATCCTTGGTGTTGTACATTCTCTAAATTTTGACAAGGTATAATGACATATGTCCTCAGTTATAGTGTTATACAAAATAGTTTCATTTCCCTAAAACTCCTCTGTGCTCCACTAATTTATACCTCCCTAACCTCTAACAGCCACTAGATCACTTTATTATCTCTATAGCCTTGTCTTTTCCAGAATGTCACATAGCTGGATCATACAATATGATTTCCAGATTGACTTTTTCACTTAGTAATATGCATTTAACATTTCTCTGTGTCATTTAATTGCTCACATCTTTTTAGCATTGAGTAATATTCTATCGCCTGGATGTACCACAGTGTATTTATCACTCATCTACTGAATGTCTTGGTTAGTTCCAAGTTATGTCAATTATAAATAAAGCTACTATAAACATATGTGTACAGGTTTTAGTATAAAGTTTCAGTTTACTTCAGTAAATATCAGGAAGTGCTATTGTTGGATCATGCATATGTAAGAGTATGTTTAGTTTTGTAAGAAACTACCAAACTGTCTTCTAAAGTGGCTGCACCACTTTGCATTAAGTGAGAGTTCCTATAGCTCCGCATCCTCACCAGCACTTGGTATTATCAGTGTTCTGAATTTTGGCCATTCTAATAGGTAAGTGATGATATCTCATTATAGTTTGACTTTGCATTTCTTTAATGATGTATAAAGTGCAGCATCTTTTCATATGTTTATTTGCCATCTGTATATCTTTTTTGGTGAGGTTTCTGTTCAGGTCTTTTGTGTATTTTTTAAAATCTGGGTTTTAGTTTCTTCATTGTTGAGTTTTAAGAGTTCTTTGTATATTTTGAGTAACATTTCTTTATTAGATGTGTTCCAATAAATTTTTATTTATAAAAAAAAGCGACAGGCTGAATTTGGCCTGTGGGCCATTCAACACAGTCAACAAAGCAATGCATGAAGCCTTGATTTTAGCAGTCAACTTCTGTGGTGTAAATGCTTCCATCATAGCGAATTTTGTGTTATTAGTAGAATGTTTAATATCAAATTAGAAGAGATGTGCAGCAGCATACCATTCTATAGTATTTCCACAAGACTCTGTAGATGTAAATAACCTCAAGAGCCTTTTTGATAGTAAAATATATTAAAATAATTAGGAAGTGATGAGGTTTGTGTTTAGCATGATTTATTTGGTAAGAATGGCTGTGTTTAGCAATCAGCTCAGAAAATTCCTGAAAATTTAACCATCAGCTCTCCTGAGCTGGCATGAGCCAGCACCAGCACACCACTGTGTGTAGTCATATGGGAACAGAGAAAATTGGATCCATTATTTATAGTATAGGACAGAATAAATTCCAAATGGATCAGAGACATAATTGTAAAAATAAAATAAAACCATACATGTACTAGGAAAGATGAGGATGAATTCATCTATAACCTGAGAGTGAGGACAACCTTCTGAATCATGGTTTAAAATCCAGAAGCATGAAGGAAAATGAGATTGTATTAGCTTCATAAAATGAACTGAGAAATATTGTTTCTTTTTGTATTTTCTGGAACAACATATATAACATAGGAATTGTGTTTTTGAAAACTTGACAGAGTCCATTTTAGAAGCATCCAGGTCTGAAGATCTTTGGGATAAAGTTTTGTTTGCTGGGTTATTTTATTTTTTTGTTTATTTGTTGTTGTTGTTTTTTGCCTTTGATCCACTTTTTATTCAACATTAGCTGTCCACAGTGATTTGACCTTTATGGAATAAACAAATTTAAGTTTATATTTCAGGCTCCTTTTCTTCTGTGGGGAGTTTCTTCTTGGCTGCTGGGTTCTCAGTAGCTGAAGCCTTTTTTTTCCACCAAAGGCTTTTCCTGCTTCGTAATGCCAACTGCCTTCTTTCCTTTCTTTCCTACCACAGGCTTCTAGCCTGGAATCCCTTTCTCATCTGATTTAGCTTCTAACGCTGTTCCTGCTTAATCCAGCTGGAGCCTGTGGTTCTTGGCCTGGAGAAGCAGTGTGTTCCAGTGCATGGTCTTCGCAGATGGGTTTAGCTTCGACATGATTCTCAGGTTTTTCAGTGGATTCTTTTTCAGGACTCTGCATGGTGCACAGAGGTTCTTTGGATCTCCAGGTTTTCAAGACTCTGCTAAGGTCTGTATTAAGCATATTGTGCATGGGAAGGTTGTATTGATAGTTATTCTTGAAGGAGGAGCTTTACGCCAAGTACCATTACAGATCATTTAATTTGTGGAAAGCACTTTCAATCCAAATGCTGACACAGCCCACATGCCCACCAGGAGTAAGTTTCAAAAAGTTCAATTTGCTTATATTAATTAGAGTAATTCCAGGAATGTTTCTAAAGGCTTTGATGATACTGTTGTCCTCATTATAAATGATGCAAGGTCCCCTGCACTGAGTATGATGACAGTTTCTCCTTTTGCTTTGCCAGCTCTACTCAATAAGAGACATAAAACTTTGTGACATTATTCCAGGCTGTAAGTTTCTTAAGAAGCAAAACCAACTCCTTAGTTTTCTTGTAGCTTTTAATTTTTATCTTCAGTGACCAAAGGAAATTCAGGAACTTCCTCAATACTATGACCAGTGCAGGTAATGTCGAGGCAACCAGAAAAGAAGGACACACAGACAGCTTATCGCTTCTGTGTTATATTCACTTTGCAGTACCAATGGCACCAGATTTTGGCTGGTTTAAACATGTGGTCCCCACAACACATATTTCCAAAAGCACCCTGGCCAGAACAATGAGTCCCGCTACCTCAAACTTTGGGAATTTGAGCCACAGCTCTGCTAATTCACTGACGGCATAGAGCTGTAGGTCTATTGTTTTTACACAAGTTAGTGTGAACAAAGGTCACAATATCTGGTCAAATGGGAGCCTTGAACACAACAGGCAAAGTGACATTTTCTCCAGATCATTCTCCCTATTTGGAGTACACTGATATCAGTGGATAAGCATCCTCCATGACGTAGACAGAAGAGGGTCACACTCCCCTCAACCTGATGGCTGCCACAGGAAAAGACTGGAGTTTTAATGACCAATTCAATTTCTTGTGAGTCTACAAGAGGGGGCCCCCAAAAACCTAGAATTTATTTATTAAAAATTGTGTGTATATTCTTACATGTTTAAACTTCAGTCACCTTCAAAGTACTCTCTATTTGATGCACTTGCACCTATGGAGATGTTTTTCTCACTGCTCAAAACAGTTTTTGAAATGTTTTAGTTCAACACTGTTTGACGCCTTTTAGTGTTTCTGCCATTTTTTGTTTCCCGTCTTCCACAACAGCAAAAACATTACCCTTTGAGGACTTTTTCATCTTGGGAAACAACAAAAAAAGTTGCTCAGGGCAAGATCAGGTGAATAGGGATGGTGGGGCATGGGGGTCATGTCCTTTCCATCAAAAAGTACTGAACACTCAGCGAGATGTGGGCAGATGCGCTCATAAGTCACCCATCATGAAATGAGTAAATGAGTTGAAAGAGTCTTCCAAAGTACTTCATTGAGCTGAACGCAGCCTCCCACAACAACTCCAGCTGGTGCACTGATACAGATGGATTCCTAGAACACTCACCTAGCAGGGGAAGCCTGTATTACAAGGGGCCTGCACTCTAGAAGATAATTCCAGTTTTTTGGGGTTCCCCCTCATATTTTAAATTCCATTTTTCTTCTTGTACCAGTTTAACATTCTATATGTTTTCCAGGAATTTATCCATTTTCTATGTTTTCTTTTTTTAATCTATAATTATTTCCTTGTCTTTTCTTTGATTTTTGTTTTATTTGCTTTTGTTGTCTCCTTTTCTTATCAGACTTACTAGGTTTCTCCTGGTAATCTTTTCAAAAACTGAGCTTTTAATAATTTCCTCTACTTAAAAAATTATTATATTGTTTCTTCTTAAAATTATATCCTTTTTCTTCATTGGGTTTCCTTTGATGTTCTATTTTATAACTTCTTTGGTTAGATGCTGTACATATTTCTTTTCAAGTTTTATTGTTTCCTGATAAATGTATTTAAAGGTGTAAGTGCTCTTCTAAATAGTGCTTTAGTTAAGTCCCATCATTTTGTGTTTTCATGTTTATTTCATTCTAGATATTTCTTTATTTTGATTATAATTTCATTTTTGACCTATGAGTTATTTAATAACATGGTATTTTCAAAATATAGTTCAATTAAAAAATTCCTTTTACTCATTTCTAATGTTATCTTTGGAAGATGTAATGTACAAGAGATTATTCCCAAAGACTTTATTGAGATCTCCTGTAGTTCTAATAAATTCACATACATATGTACATACTCCTAAAAATGTTTATTTGCTATTTGTTGCATGAACTTTTATAGCATATATATCAAAAGTATTTATTTGTACACATCATGCCATTAGAACATACCTATCAAAGATCTAAATAATGTAAGTAATAATATAAGCCTACTAATTATACTTTTTAGATAAAAATCCGCTTTTTTGTGTGTGCGTGTGCGCAATACATTTCTGATAGCTGGATGTTAAAACTGCAAATACTTATATGTTCTTTCTGCATGCTGTCAGTTATTGTAACCTATTATTCATCTGCATGCATAAGTTTATGATGGTTATATCTTTTCACTTTACTGTTTTGTTGGCCTTTTACCTTTAATTCTTTTTGGTCAGCTATCATGATTGCTATTCCAGATTTATTTCATGGGTTTGTTTTTTTTTGTTTTTTTTTTGATCTTTTATTCTCATCCTTTTTGGGTCTTTTAGTTTTAAGAATATTTCTCAAAACCAACATATTTTTGGATTTGTTTTTATTTCTTAATACATCAGAGAGTATTTTTTTAAATTTGTGAGTTAACTTCATTTACATTTATTGTAATTACTATCATATTAGAAATTATTTCTCTTACCACATCTCATATTTTCAGTTTACTACACTTTCTTTTTGTTTTCTGCTAGCTCAAAAATTATTCTATTTTTGTTCAAATGTGGCTGCTCTTAGAACCCTTACTCATGTTTACTTATTCTTAATAATTCTTAAATGTATTGATATCTGATATTCCTCCTAATTAGACAAATAATGTAGCAAATTCATATGTATGTGCATGTTATTGTATACACACACACACACACACACACACCACACATCTCCTGATGGTTTGCTTCTCTGATTGAACTCTTAATATCCAGATCCGAAAGAGAGAAAAAATTGAAAAGATATAAGAAAAATTCCAAACCTAGAAACATCAGAATAAAATTTAAAAACATCAAAGACATGGAAAGAACTTAAAAGTTTTCCAGAGACAATGACGAGATCATCCATTAGAACAAGATCCCAGGGATCTCACATATGGCCTGTCAGGACTCAAAATGCACAGGAAAAGGAGTCTGAGGGGCCGTAGTTCAGCCACAAAGTCACTGCTCAAGCATCAGCACTTCTCCTTCCAGCCTCCATGACTCCTAGCTTTCTTTTGTGCTCTCTCTGCCTTTACCCTTGCCTGCTGACTTCTAGGCGAGTTCCTCATCTGTCTGATCTTCAGACTCACAGATATAAGCATCACCTTTATCCATCTTGCTATATATCTTATCTGTTGTTTTATTCATTTCAGCTATTAATATTTCATACCTACGCAGTTGGTCCTTTTTTTTTTTATGTTTTCCTATTCTTGCTTCATATTGCTGATATCAGCCTTAACCTCTTAATATATTCATCTTCATCATTTTAATTTCTTGCTCCATCACCTGTCTTAATTCTAATTTAGTGGGTTTACATTGTTGAGTTTGTTGTTTTCTTATATAGTAGTAGTACTTCTTATCTGGATTTCTGGTTATTTTGTCCCCAAACTCCTCTTCCCCTTAGAGTGTTGGTTACTACGCATGATTATGTGTTGGAAAAATGGTGATAGCCCAGCCTCCAATTGATATAGCTGAATTAAAGCCAGAGAAGAGAGCCTCAAAGGCCATAGATCTGATAATGATTATTTCAATTTGTCATCCTCCACAAATAACTTTTCTAGTGTGTACAGTCACACATGGCATAATAATGTTTTAGTCACCAAAGAACCACACGTACAGTGGTGATCCCTGAAGATAATAACAGAGCTGGAAAATTCCTACCATCTAGTGACATCATAGTACATACAGCACATTACTCACATATTTGTGGTGATGTTGGTGTACACAAACCTACTGCGCTGCCAGTCATAAAAAAGCATGGCACATGCAATTATGTACAGTATATAATACTTGATAATAAATGACTATGTTACTGGTTTATGTACTTACTACACTTTTATTATTTTACAGTGTGTGCTTTCTACTTATAAAAAAGTTTGCTGTAAAACAGTATGCCATGTTATGTCAGCAGCAGCCTCATACATCTTTTGTTTATTGCATCTCTTGATTGCATCATTTTCTCTTGTGCTTGATTTAATCTTATGTTGTTTTGTATGTAACATGTTGAACAGGCTTGTAGCCTAGGAACAATAGGCTATACACCATATAGCCTAGGTATGTAGTAGGCTATACACTTAGGCTTCTGTAAGTGCACTCTGTGATGTTCACACAATGACAAAGCACCGAACAATGCATTTCTTAGAATGTATCCCCATTGGATACATTCCAATATGACTGTATTTATTGTTTTAAACTTTCTAGAAACAGTCTCTCGATGGATTTTCTCCTCTTACCCTGGGGGCTTGGAGTGGGAGGGGTACAGTGGTGAAAACCCAAGGGTAGCTGGTTGGTATACACCCACCCTTTTCACCCCCCTTCCCTCCACGGGGCTTTTGCACTGCCCTGTTGTACTGTCCTGTCCTCTGCCAGTTTCCACAGTGATTGGCAGGCTGTGACCGTGGGAGAGAAGTGAGAACAGAACAGAAAGTTGTTCTTTCACGTCTCTTCTCACAAACACCTGTGGCTGCTGTCCCCCAGGCTGAAGAATCTCTCCTTTCCCTCCTGCTGCCCCCCTGACTCACCCTCCCCCATATAATAATTCCTGAGTCTTCAGACTCTCCAGGGACTTCACATAGTGTTTTATTTTATTTTACTTTTTGTTATTAATTCATCAAATCTAAGTTTCCCTTTGGCTTCTACCGTTTCTCTAGGGTTGATTTTTGGAAAGGAACCAGTGGCCATTGTACTTTGTCATCCTGACAGAATGACAGAATGGTTTACAGAATGAGCAGGTGTACCATAGAAAGGGGAGAATTTGAGACAAATGTGTGCATCTCAAGGAGAAAGAGGCTACAGATGAGA
This sequence comes from Furipterus horrens, assembly GCF_987537825.1. Classification (NCBI taxonomy): domain Eukaryota; kingdom Metazoa; phylum Chordata; class Mammalia; order Chiroptera; family Furipteridae; genus Furipterus; species Furipterus horrens. Next base: position 90,607,376 of record NW_028327175.1, read on the forward strand.
CTTTTTTCTGCATTAAATTTTTTATTCTAATTAATGTATGTGTAAATATATATGTCAGGCTTATAATGAAAACAGCGGTCTTCACCCTTTCTTACTCCAAAATTCTGCTCTCTCAAGGCAACAATTTTTAACATTAAAAAACAACAACTTTCTTCTGGTGTTTACTTCCACGTTCTAACATGCTTCTATTACTGTTTCTTGATTTTTCAATGTTCTATGTTTTCTTTGGCTTCTTAAAGCCAAAGAAGAGGACTTACGGCTTATAACCATCATATTGTCCCTTCCAACGCCAGTCTGCCGATATAGTTGCATGGCTGTTTCCGCTATTGATACCTAGTGTTTACACTAGCGCACCCATGCACGTGCTACTCATACCTGAGACATGGCACTGCTAAGATTATATTTCCTCGCTTACAAACCTTTTTATTTTTCTCAGGGTTGGTACTTGTCTTTCCTCTCTCCATTGTTCAGTGCTCTACATGCCTATCATAATTCTCTGGGTACTTTCCTCCTTCCTTCCTTCCTTCCTTCCTTCCTTCCTTCCTTCCTTCCTTCCTTTCTCTCTCTCTCTCTCTCTCTCTCTCTCTCTCTCTCTCTCTCTCTCTCTCTCTCTCTCTCTCTCTCCTCCCTCCCTCCCTCCCCCATCTCTCCTCCCTCCCTCCCTCTTTCTCTTTCTCTCTCCCCTCCCTCCCTCCCTTCCTCCCTTCTCTCTCTTTCTCTCTCTCTTTCTCTCCTGCAAGCCCTCACCTTCCTGGTACTTGTGACTGCACCCAGTGGAGCTTGGAGGACCTCCTTGGAGTTTCCTGCTAGAAGTGGGTTGGGGCAGCTGCTGTTCTGCTGGGGACTGCCTCCTCCATCAGGAATCAATACCGGAAGCTAATGCTGGGGAAAGAGGCTTTTTGATAGGATGGCCACACTTGCACTATTATTAGCCTCAGCCCTGGTGGGTGGTGCCTCAGTGTGGAGTAGAATTCCAAGGGAGGTCCCCAGGGCAAGAGGCTCCTGGGCTCACACCAGGGGAAGCAGAGAGATGGTGGCCAATACTTGAGTTGTCTTGTCCCCATCAGCCTGATTCAGAGCTGGGTCAGGGTGCCACTTGGGAGAGCCTCTGCATTCCCCCCAGCAGATTCAGGGTGAAGCATGCAGGCCAGACTGGACTTAGGAAGCACAGAGAAGTCCTGGGTGCTCCTGGAAGGACTCCAGAACTTTGTGACTTCCAGGCTGACAGTCTGCAGAGAGCCGTGCTGGAACTTCATAAGGAGCTGCCTCATTTGCAGGTCGTGACTAGGCCCCGAGACCCAGCAAATCTACCTTACAGCCTCACCTGATTCCTCCGCAGCCCTGCCTCCTGTCCTGCATTCTTCCTCTCCTCCCATCTCTGCCTGGGCACTTGCTGGTATCCCAGCTTGTTCAGTAGGCCTCTGTGCCCCTAAACCTTGCAAGCTGCTTCTCCTTCATTCTTTGATGTAAGCACTGTCCCTGCCTCCCCCCTGTGGGACCGCCAGCACTAAGAAAGCATTTCCAGGGTCTCAGTCATCTGGATAATTTCATTAGAAGTGAAAGCATCAGGTGATCCACCTGATTCTTCCCCTCCCCCATCCCCAATCCCCTGGGCAAACCCATACCTGTGTTGCTTAGACCTTCTCTTCATCAGCATCTTGGCAACTTCCTTTGCTGCCTCCCTGCGTTTGATCTCCTATTATATGATTTTAGGTCTCCCTGTTTCTTGATTCTTTTCCTTGTTTGGTGAAGAAACTAGTATGTTTTGGCTGTTTTTAAAGAAAGGGTTCATAAGAGATAAAAGTTCAAGTCTGCGATGTAGTGGGCATTTGTCATTCAGGCTGCCTCAAAAATTTTAACACCCCCTCCCATTGCTTAAGCAGTTTCTTACATTACAAATTCTACATTTAAAAAATTGATTTAGGAGGGAGAGAGAGAGAAAGAGAAACATTGATTTGTTGTCCCACTTATTTATGCAGTCACTGGTTGATTCTTGTATGTGCCCTGACAGGGAATCTAACCTGCAACCTTGGTGTACTGGGACGATGCTCTAACCAACTGACCACCCATCCAATGACCACCCATCCAGGGCCCATAAATTCTACATTTTAAGCAAAGACTAGCTTCCAGCTGCTAGCTTGCAGGCACTCAATTTTAACTCCACCAATCAGGTGTGTTGTGTCACAGTCAGACTCTGATTACTTGGAAAAGAGGCAGGGCCTGAGGTCTCCGTTTGGCCTGGGTAGGGGACTGCAGCGGGTTTCTGGAGTCCACAGTGTGACCGAAGCATGGGATTCAGCAGTCTCCTGAACTGGCAGGGGCAGAGGTGGGAATTGACACCTGTGACAGCAGCCTTGCAGCCTATGTGGGTGGGCAGCTCTGGGTTGGGTCCTGGGGTATCACACCTGGGTGCATGGGCTATTTTTTCCCCCTTAGTCTGTAAGTTCCCTCTATCTCATAACTAGTCCTATCGGCTTAAACTGGTGCCTCAGTCTATTTAGGCGACTGTAACAGAATGCCACAGACTGGGGGGCATAAAACCAACAAAAATTTATTTCTCAACATTCTGGAGGCTGGAAATTTAAGATCAGGGTGCCAGCATTCTTGGGTTCTAGTGAGGGCCCTCATCCAGATTGCAGATCGCTAATTTCTCGTGGTGCCCTCACATGTTGGAAAGGAGAAGGGAATTTTCTTATATCTTTTTTTTTTTTTAAATAAAGGCACTAATCTCATTCATGAGGAATGCATCTTTATGACCTAATCACCCTCCAAAACACTCACCCCCCGATATCATCACATGGACATTAGCATGTCAATATATGAGTTCTTTTTTGGGTGGGGGAGCACAAACATTCACACCACAGCAACTGCCTAGAGTAACCTCTGCTGTATTAAACTAACCAGGTCAATATGCCTTATATCCAAAGGTGTCTTGATTCTGCTGCAAGACACAAGAATTTGAGAATAGAAGTCTAATTTGGAAACTATTTTCCTAAAAAATTAACACTTCTTTATCATCTTTGGCTTTGTCCGTTGTTGCTGAGAGTTCTGAAACCATTCTTCTTCCTGAGTCTATATGTGACTTCTTCTCTTCAAAGTTTTTTATTATTTATTTATTATTATTTTATTTATTTTTTAAAAAATTTATTTACTTATTTTTAGAGAGAGGGGAAGGGAGGGAGAAAGAAAGGGAGAGAAACATCAATGCGTGGTTGCCTCTTATGCATCCCCAACCAGGCACCTGGCCTGCAACCCAGGCATGTGCCCTGACTGGGAATAGAACTGGTTACTCTTTGGTTCTCAAGCCAGTACTCAATCCACTGAGCCACACCAACTAGGGCTATTTTTACTTTTTTTTTTTTTTTGCATTTTATTTATTTTTTTTAATGTGTTTTATTGATTATAATATTACATTTGTGCCAATTTCCCTTCCCTCTGCTCCCCTCCACCCGGTGGCCCCCCTCCCTCCAATTGTCCCCCCCTTTTAGATCATGTCCATTAGTTGTGCATACAGTTCTTCTCAACCTCTCTCTGTCTATTCCATTCCCTCCTACCATGATCCTTAATGCCTATATCATCTCCCTTCCTCTCCCCATTCCCCCTCCCTGTTGACCTCCCCCCAACATGTTCCCCGTACCTATAGTTCTTTTTCCAGTCTCATTGCCTGTTTAGTTTGCCTTTGTTTCAATCCCCTAGCTTCTGTTGTTTCTTGTGATGCAGTTTTCATTTTAGATTTCATTGTCTTGATCCTCCTTTTTCTAAACCAGTCTTTAACATCTCATATAACAGTGGTTTGGATCTAATGAACTCTTTCAGTTTTATTTTGTCCTGGAAACACTTTCTCTGTCCTTCTATTCTGAATGACAATTTCGCTGGATAGAGTATTCGTGGTTGTAGGTTTTGGATTTTCATTACTTTGAATATTTCTTGCCAGTCCCTTCTTGCCTGCAGGGTCTCCCTTGAGAAGTCAGCTGATAGTCTAATTGGGACCACTTTGTACATAATTCTTTTCTTCTCTCTTGCTGCTTTTAAGATTCTCTCTTTATCTTTAATTTTTGACATTTTGATTATAATGTGTCTTGGAGTGGTTCTCCCTGGGTCCAGTTTTTTTGGAACTCTCTGTGCTTCCTGGACCTGTAAGTCTATTTCCTTCCCCAAGTCTGGGAAGTTCTCCTTTATTATATTTTCACTCAATTTTTCAAGTTCTAGTTCATCTTCCTCGCTCTCTGGCAAACCAATGATTCTTATGTTGGGCCTTTTATAGCTGTCCCAGAGGTTTCTGATCCTCTCATCGTTGCTTCCCATTTCCTCTCGCTGCATTGGTTGACTGCTTGTTCCTTCTCCATATTCCGGTTTGTTGAAATGAACTCTGGATTTTATTTCCTCACCATCTGTCTCGTATGTGGTTTTGTTCCTTTCGTTATGAGTGTTTTTCGCTTCTTTCTCATCTTTTTCCAGATCTTTTGTGAATTCTGTAAGCCACCTGATAACAATGGCCCAGAACTGATCATCTGACAGGTTTCTTATCTGTTCATCTGTCAGGTTCTCCATCTGTTGCCTGGTGAGCTGTGCCACCGGGATTTCTATAGTTGTCTGCCTCATTTTGACAGATGCGTTTTGTTTTCTTGGGCCGGCTGTAGGGGGCGGTGCCTGTGTACGCGTCACAATCCAGCGACCGGCGCCTGTCCGCGACCTATTTCGCAGCCCTGTGGCGCTTTCTTTGGGGGCGGGGGTCCAAGATGGATTCACACAGTTATTCCGCTAGGAGACCGGGATCCGTCCTCCCGCCCCCCTGGGCCTCACTGTTCAAGGCGATGTGGTGGCTGCTTTCCCCAGCGTTGGGGTCGTGAGCTGCCGGGGGTTCGACTGCAGCCGGGGTTGTTCTCCCCGCCGCTGTCCCAGGTGCGACCGCAAACAGCTCCGCCCCCTTTCTCTCGTCCTACCTGCCCAAAGAGCGCCGCTGGTTTATAACTTCATATGTTGGGCTTCCGTGTAGTTTTATTTTCTAGAATTTCTAGTTATCCTTTGTTTTGAAGTAGTTGTATTCCTCTCTAGTTGTAGAGGGAGACCTAGCGCGTCCGTCTAAGCCTCCATCTTGGCCGGAAGTCCTACTTTATTTTTTATTGTATTTTTTTCATTACTATTTAACTCCTTATACCCCCTCCCCCCACAATTACCACATTGCTGTCCATGTCCATGAGTCCTTTCCCCTTGTTTTCTCAATCCTATCACCCCCTACCTCCCCCCAACCGCGGCTGTCATTTTGCTCTCTATCTATGAGTCTGTCTCTATTTTGTTTATTAGTTCAGTTTGCTCATTAGATTCCACATGTGAGCAAAATCATATGGTATTTTTCTTTCTCTGACTGGCTTATTTCACTTAGCATAATGTTCTGCAGGTCCATCCATGCTGTCGCAAAGGCTAAAAATTTCTTTCTTTTTTTTTTTTTTTTATGGCTTAGTGGTATTTCATTGTGTAAATGTCTCATAGTGGTTTTATCCACTCATCTACTGATGGACACTTGCACTGTTTCCATATCTTGGTGATTGTAAATAATGCTGCAATGAGCATAAGGATGTTTATGTTCTTTTGAATTAGTGTTTTGGGTTCCTCTGGATATATTCCCAGAAGTAGGATCACTGGGTCAAAAAGCATATCATTTTTAATTTTTTGAGTTATCTCCAGTGGCTGCACCAATCTGTATTTTCACCAATAGGGCAAAAGGGTCCCCCTTTCTCCACATCCTCACCAGCACTTGTTTGTTGATTTATTGATGATGGCCATTCTGACAGGAATAAGATGATATCTCATTGTGGTTTTAATTTACATTTTTCTGATGATTAGTGACATTGAGCATCTTTCTCTATGTCTGTTGGGCATCTGTATGTCCTCTCTTGAGAAGTGCGTATTTAGGCCCTTTGCCTATTTTTTAATTGGGTCTTTTTTTTTTTTTTTTTTTTTTTTTTTTGGTATTGAGTTTTGTAAGTTCTTTATAAATTTTGGATATTAATCCTTTATCCAATGTATCAGTGAATATATTCCCCCATTCTGTGGGCTGTCTCTTTATTTGGTTGATGTTTTCCTTTGCTGTGCAAAAACTTAGTTTGATGAAGTCCCATTTGTTTATCTTTCCTTTTGCTTCTCTTGCCTGGGGAAATCTGATAAAATATTGTTAGAAGCAATGTCCAAGATTTTGCTGCCTATGTTTTCTTCTATAATTTTTATGGTTTTAGGCCTAACATTTAAGTCTTTAATCCATTTTGAATTTATTCTTGTGTGTGGTATAAGAAGGTGGTCTAGTTTCATTTTTCTGCAGGTATCTGTGCAATTTTCCCAGCACCATTTATTGAATAAACTATCTTTAGCCCATTGTATGTGTTTGCTTCCTCTGTCAAATATTAATTGACTGTCAAGGTGTGGGTTTATTTCTGGGCTCTCTACTCTGTTCCATTGATCTATGTGTCTGTATTTATGCCAGTACCCTGCTGTTTTGATTACTATGGCCTTCTCGTATAGTTTGATATTAGGTAGGGTGATTCCTTCACCTTTGTTCTTCTTTCTCAGGATTGCTGTTGCTATGTGGGGCCTTTTGTGGTTCCAAATAAATTTTGAAATATTTGTTCTAGTTCTGTGAAATATGACATTGGAATCTCCAAACCTTTTTAAAAATCACAAAGTAGCATTTATCCTTAACTTTTTGTATTTTATATTATAAAACCTACAAACAGTTATATTTTAAAGCATCAAAGATTTTCATCTATTGTCTTATGAAAAATACTGTTTTTTACTTTGTCCTTCCATTTCCTTATCATGAGAAGCAACCTCTTTTACCACTCGTATATATGAACATATAATTAAATGCATTTTTTAACCCATGTGAAATGGATCCCAAGAAGTATTTCAAAATTTTCACATTTAGCTATTATTCATCTTTCCAAGAAAGCATTACTCATAAAAGTAGATGACTGCCTTGTACCTAAAAGACTTTAGGGTGTAGTGGTTAGAGGTCCTGTGAGAGTAACTGTTGGTGACTTTTTCCTCCCCTTTCACTCATTTACTGATAGAATCTGAGCCTGGGCTGGTGTCTGAAAATAAAAAGGCCTTTACTTATAAGGGGTGGCAAGTAGGAGGTCAGGTGGTTTTGGGTTTATGACATTCCTAGTACCAGCACCCAGGATGAGGCTCCTGATATGGGGAAAAGGCCGGGGAGTGCAGTGGAAAGAGCTGCGGTAGGAAGCTAAGGAATTGGAGTCCCCTGCACAGAGCCGGAAGACCCGCTGTAGCCTGGGCAGGGGGTGTACTGGCAGAGACCAGCCTCAGTTAATCAGACCCTATTGAAACATTTACTGAAGCAGCCCCAGGCAGAGGAAGCCACTCTAGGCTTCCCAGGCTCAGCTACTGGTGCTTCATCTGCCTTTGGTGTGCCCCCTCATGCTAAGCCCACTAGCTCCAGTAACTGCTATTACTTTCTCCAGCTATAAGGGAGCACATCTGACTCCAAAGTAGCAAAGCAATGAGAGAGGTAGTAGTAGAATTCTCTCCTGAGATTATTTTGCATTCTGAAATTTCTACATGTATGGAAGGGGCAAGAGAATCCAATAAATAAGCAGATTTCCTGCTTAGGGTTGAGGTTAGAGTTAGGGTTATTCAAGAAATAATCTGTGAAGTAAGACATACCAGTAATACATATTATATTTTACTGATATCATCTCTCTACTTCTCTTGACACTAGCAACTCTGGTTACCTATTTTTATGGACTAAATGTACTCAGTCATAAAAAAAGAATGAAATCTTAACCTTTTGCTACAGCATGGATACATTTTAAGTTAATTAACAACTACATATCTTTATAGTGAATGGTAAATTCTGTAAATTTTCTGTCAAGAGAATTTCCCATTGTCTAGTTTTCTCTGGTACTTGATACCTGCTGTTGAAAACTTTAAAAGCAATCCCAACCAACTGTGACAGAGGCATGCCTACAGCAGCTTCTGTAATTTCTTTGCTGTGTCTTCTGTATGCTCTGCCCACCCTGACTTTAGGGGTCTTGGCACAAGGATGATGTGAGAATGGATAATGTGTTCTGTGGTTCCAGCTGTGGTTGCTACATCCAGTATCAGTGGGCAGCCAGGGCAGCCAGCACACAGTGAGGCTAGTAACGCAGCTGCTATTTCAGCAGCCATGACCATGGGCTCCATCCAGGCCTGGTTTTGTGAGACAGTCCCTCCCTGATGGTGCCATCACTGTGTGCTGGGCAGATCAGCCCTATCTGAGTCCCCCTGCTTCCTGAAGGGCCCCACTGATGCTCTGCAGCCAGCAGGGTTGGGACTGAGGCCCCTCAGAAAAGAGGAGGTGTGAGGGGGTGGGACCTCCTCTCTCTTGTAGGCCCAGCAGGTGTCAGAACTGCCTACTGCTGAGTCCTGGAAGAATAGTCATGGAATGAATGCCAGACACAGGCCCCCTGCATGGGGACACCAAGGGGAGCTCCCTTGCAAAGCTCTGGAATACATAGCTTGTCTCCAAAGTGGAGCTTTTCCAGTGGTGTGCTGATAAAATGTTTGATGACAACCAGTTTTTCAGGGGGAAGAACAAAAAGACAAAGTCTGATCTGTAGCACAGCAGATTTCCATAGTGTAAATACTCCCATGTGATACCCCGCAGTTCCTTGGGTGAGCCTGGGGGAGAGGGTATTTTCTGGACTCCAAAGGACACCCTGCATGGCTCTGTAGTCCTTCCCGGGGCTGTGGGGAGAGACGATGACAGCCAAGTTCTCCAAAGTAGTGCCCAGAACATTTTAATAACCTGCCCATTTCCCTTCCTTTACTAAGGTCCTTCCTGGCCATAAACACTGTCTTGCTTAAGGGGCCTCATCCAGAGCCATGCTATGAAAAGAACTGACGTTCAGAAACATGCTCACCACTGACTCCTTGATAGGATTCAAACGGTACCTCCCTGAACCTTGGAATGTCACCCTCAAGCACAACTCTTCAGATTCCACAAGTGGCTGGATTAGTTACTGCCACTCAGGGCCCCATCATTGGACTTTGTGCATCTGGGTGAAGGGTAAAATCCATTTGGCATCTATATCAAGATATCCAGAAGACAGGGTCTCAGACTGGACTTCAGGGTAGTGATGCTTCAGAAAAACATGCCTGGTGACCAAATTAAACATTGTCCCTTCCTCAGAGAGGCAATAGACAGCCCAGGCTGTGTCCTCCCATGTGTAGAAATCCTAAACCCAATGCGGTGGTATGAGGAGGTGGGGCCTTTGGGAGATGATTAGGTCATGAGGTTAGAACTCCCATAATGGGAATGGTGCCCTTATAAGAGAGACCTCAGAGATATTTTGACCCTTCCACCACATGAGACGCAGTGAAAAGATGGCCATCTGGCCCTCATCAGACACAGAGTCTGTTGGCACCTTGATTTTGGACTCCCCAGCCTCCAGAGATATGATAAATAAATGTTTGTTGTTTAAGCCTTTCAGTGTAAGATCCTTGTGATTTAGTTTTTTCCTTTTCATCCTTTTTTAAAGCAGTTGAGGATGAGAGGCTGGGGAGAAAGGAGTACAAACTGGGAGGGACCGGGCCTAACATGATTTTCTGTACCCAAAGCTCCACCTCAAGTTGCCACTATCAAACCAAGGCAATCTCCACAACTCACAAAGGTCCATTTTTATCCAATTTGTATATTTCTTCTGCACAGAATTGGATTTTTTATCAAAGGTAGAAATGAAAAGCCTAACAGCTTAAAGCTGAATGTAAGGAGCTCTGATTTCAGTTTCTCTGAACAGTAGCCAAAAACAAAAACACTAAAAAAAACCTAAACAAAAACCCAAACCCAAACAAGCAAACCACAAATCATAAAACCAAAGCCCTGAACAGAGACACTGGATACATCATTACATTAATACACTAAGGTAAATAACACACTTTCAACAAACAATGATAAGCCTGATAGGAACATGGAACAGTATCAGCCACTAAAGATTTTCTGCAAATGAAAAGAAGTAAATAGTCCAAAGCAGGCCCTGCATCTGTGACTCTCACTAAATTGCCTGTTTGCTCCATCACAGCTGTTCGCAAGGTCCTGGAAATCAGTTCCCTGGCTTAATCCAAGGTGAGTTGGACCCATGGAGTCTTTCAGTCACACTCGATTCTGCCATCATCGTATTTGCACAGACATTGTGTCAGCTGTGAGGTGGCGCTGAAGCTACGGCTGTGACTAATGAAAGATACATTTGTCCTTTGTAGGTAGGGAGAAAGGAGACTAGAGAACAGTTCCAGATATTATGGAAGGCATAGGTTGAAAATGAACAAACAGATTCTAATAAGGTAAGGGAGATTATTTAAATTTGATAACAAGTGGTTATAATTGAAGAAGTTCGAATATGAGAGATTCTAGTTGAGCTTTTTTTTTTTTTTTTTTTTTTTTTTACTAGAAAAAGCAAATCTCTAAAGTAAGCAAAAGTAATCAGAATGTATCAACTCAAGAGAGAACAAGATAGGCACTTGGAAAGGAAAGGTAATAATGGCAACAATAATGTTGAGGCTCTGGTTCAATAAAATGTAATGTCACATTAACAATTTCTTGGGAAAAAACCAACCAACTGCTCTTCTCTTTTTATCTATGGCTCTATATTCCACATGAATTATTCACTGCTGTGGTGAATCCCTTGTCGTCGGTGCATCCCTGAAGAATTCTGGGATGTTAAGTAACACTGAAAGCAAAATTTGTAGTATTTTACTTAAGGATAAATGTTAATTAAAGCTTTATTTATAAAAAATTACATTTGTTTTTAAACTAAATCTTTCCTCAATCTCAACTATGATTTTACTCTATTCAAATCTAGGATTCTTACTGTGTATTTTGTAGTCTAGTACATTATGCTTTTCTCAGCACAAAGTACCCATTTCACAGAAAGAGCTTTTTTCACATTGCTTGCTAACCTGTTATCTTCCCACAGCCTCTGAGGGCTGTGCAAAAGCAAGCTCGAGGCAGTGTTTTAGAGGTGTTTCTGTTCACTCCAGCTGGGTATCGGAGCACTAACATAATGTTCAGCTTGGGTCTATTTGGTCCAGTTATCTGCACGAAATGATTTGAGGGTCTTTTTAACTGAGAGCTTTATAAAGATAATAAAACAATTTTGGAGAATAAGCAAAACCAAACCCTGCAATTAAAACTAATGGTCAACCTCAGCATTGATATAGGCAACAGACTATAAGCTATCATAGAGTGAAATCTGATCTCATTTTCCAGTTTTCTGTCCTCTTCACGGGTGACTCAGGGGATGTTTTCTGTTAGGATATCTGTTCTCCTGGGTTCCCCTTTTCTCTGTCCACAGTCCATGTTCTCCAATGTCCTGGGCTCTCAAGGCTAGGATGGGCCCGTGTTGCTATTTCCAGACTGTTCTCAGACTCTACATATGTCAGGATTAAAATTTGCTTCAAGTCTAGGCTTTATCAATTGTTTCTGCAAGCCCGCTTGAGTGTGGAATGCCCTAGAAAATACTGATGTCCTACTTTACTTATGTGCCTGGGAGCAGCTCTTGGGTGCCAATGCCCCCATTCTCTCCTGATCTTAGTGCTGCCCTGCAGCCACCTTCTCTTTTCCAGCCATGTCCTCTCGCTGTTGTCCTGAGTGGTGTGGAGGGTTCTATTCACCTTTCTTTTGCTGAGTGTCTCCCTCATGGAGGTCAGGTGAAATCAAGTCCTCCATTAAGTAGCGCCAAGATATTTTCTACTCAAGGTGTTAAACAGCCCCCGAGCAACAGTGGCTCAGGAGATGTCCTTGTAGGCTTCGGGTCTACAGTGCATGCAAGACCCCCACTCAGGGTCAAGGGTGTGTGTTGTGGGAGTTAGGGAGAATTGCTTATCCCTCCATAACCAACCACCTCTATCCCTCCATCTCTCTTTGCTTCCCTCCCTCCCTTCCCTCCTTATTCCTTCCAATGACTTTGACTTAGCCATTGCCCTGAATGAGAGCTTGAACTGCTGGACCTTGTGGAAATGTGGCTCAAATCACAGGCTCAAGTGGGAGGCGGCAGGGGCAGGGAAGCACTACAGGGACTACCTGGAGGGCATGTGTGTGGAGTGGCTCCACAGATGCCTGGTAAAGGGAAGGAGACCCTCCAAAGACACATATGACCCGCCACCCCATCTTTGACCATGGGGTCACCCTGAGGTCCTGGGCCCTGGGCTTCTACCCTACAGAGATCACCCTGACCTGGCAGTATGACGGGGAGGACCAGACCCAGGGCCTGGAGCTTGTGGGGATCAAGACTGCAGGAGACAGGACCTTCCAGAAGTGGACAGCCATGGTGGTACCTTCTGGACAGAAGCAGATACACATGCCATGTGCAGCACGGGGGGCTGCCTGAGCCCCTGGCTCTGAGCTGGGAGCCACCTGCTCAGGTCACCATCCCCACTGTGGGCGCTGTGACTGTGCTGGTCCTTCCTGAAGCTATGGTGACTGGATCTGTGATGTGGAGGAGGAAGCGCTGAGGTGGGAAAAGAGCAAGCAGGCTGCCAGGGCTCTGATGGAGCTCTCAGAGCTTATAAAGCGTGACACAGCTGCCTTGTGGGGGCTGAGGGATGCAGATTTGTTCACGTTCCAACTTGGTGACTCGAGAACCTCTAATTTCTTGTTCCGAAGGGCACCTGAATGTGTGTGGGTTCCTAACAGCATAATGTGAGGAGGTGGGAGACTAGACCACCCCTGCCCACCATGCCCCCTCCCCACACTTTTCTGTTCCAGCAGAGGCAGGGCTGGGCCCTCTCCATTCGTCTTTACTTGGGATGCACTGAGCTGCAACTTCTTACTGCCTTATTGAAATAAGACTCCTCATATAAATTTGTTTTATTCACTTCTTGCCATAAAAGGCTGATGGGTTAAGTAAAGGAGAAGATCCTAAAGTTTGAGAGGACATAAATGGAAGCACAAAGAACTTTCCAAAAGAAAAAGTTGGACTTACTATATACTGAACACAGAAGTGGTGGCTTGCTAGCCAGTATTCCCACCCATTCTTTTTTTTTTTTTAAGACTTTATTCATTTATTTTTAGAAACAGGGGAAAGGAAGGAGAAAGAGAGAAACATCAATGTGTGGTTGCTTCTCCTGTGCCCCCAACTGGGGACCTGGCTTGCAACCCAGGCATGTGCCCTGACTGGGGATTGAACCAGTGGCCCTTTGGTTCACAGGTTGATGCTCAATCCACTGACCCACATCAGCCAGGGCTCCCACACATTCTTGATCTTAACTCAATATCAGATTTATCTCTAACAACTTAAAAAAACAAGAAGACGCTTGTGCTCCACTTCTAAACTACTGAAACAGAATCTCTGGAGATGAGACTAAGACATCTGTATTAAAAAAATAAAAAATCTCCACTCTATAAAAAATACTCTAATGTGCAGCCAGGTTTGAGAACCCACAACCTGAATGCTGCCTGCTGTAGCCACGGTGAGTCAAATGTGTTGGAATTAGTTTAGTTTCGTGTAACTCTCCTGATGGCCTGGCTAGAGGGGCATAATAGTGACAAGGTTAAGAGTGTACATTGTCACATCAGATTGCTGAAGTTCCAATCCTGATTTTACCTCTGTGTGTTTTACTGAGCAAGTAATTTAATCTCTGCATGTTCCAGTTTACTCAACTGTAAAATAGGCACTAAAAATAGTACCTATCTCATAGCCTCGTTGGATGATTAAACAAGAAGAAACACAAAGCACTGAGATCAGCGCCAGTGAAGTATTAGCCACTAATTTATGATTATGATTGAATCACAGGGCTCTCCTAGAGTTTGAAAGGACTTTAAAAGATGGTCTGGTCCTCAGGCAGTTGGATATTATTATGATCTCCATTTTAGCAATTAGAAAGCAGAGGTTCTTCTTTTATAAAATCCTCATCCAAGAATATGTTTTTATTGACTTTAGAGAGAGAGGAAGCAGGGGAAGAGAGAGAGAGAGAGAAACATTGATGTGAGAAACATCAATTGGTTACCTCCTGTATGTGCCTGGCCCAGTGATGAGTCCACATCCCAGGTATGTGCCCTGACCAGAGACCAAACCTTCAACCCTTTGGTACATGAGACAATGCTCCAACCAACTGAGCCACCTGGCCATGGCAGAAGCTCAGGTTCTTAAGTGATGTGCCTGCCCAAGATGATTCAGAATTAAAATAATAATAATTATAATAACAAAAACAATAACAAGTAATACTTATTGTGTGGTTACTATATGCCAAACATTGTATTAAGTGTTTGATGTACATTATATCATTAACCCAGTGCTTTTCAACTATTGACGTGCACACAAAATCATGTGGGGGTCTTGGAAAAATCTAGAGTCTGATTCCATTGGTCTGAGATGGGGCTCAAGAGCCTACATTTCTAGCAAGCTTCTAGGTGGTGGCAGTACTGCTGCTGGTCCAAGATTCCCACTTTGCATAACATGGCTTTAACCTGAACAACAACCCTACCTGGTGGGTAGTCTTTATTATCCATACTTCACACATATAATAAAGCTGTGAGGATAAATAACTTTCTCAAGGTCACAGAACTTAAATGGGCTTGGACTGATAGCTTCATTCCAGAGCTTGCCTCTTTAACCACCACGCTTGACATCATTCATTCATGTGTAGGTAACAGCAGTGTCTATGTCATTTGGCTTCTCCTAGTAAGCAGCAGAACATAGAAAAAACACCATATGTTCCCCAAAGTTAAGTCACATCTCTAGTTAAAGCAGAGACACCTGTGAAATGTTTTGTATATTTTTTATTGTACATCACACCTCTGGTCCTTTCAGCCAGAATGACCCATCCATAGCTGTGGCTTCTCTTATCCATAAAAGAAGGTCTTAGATTCCTGCTGGTGTTAAACCTAATGATCAGGTCACTCTTGTGCTCTAAAACTCACTCCCACCCTTTTTAATCCTGACATTAGTTGGTTTGGTCCCATTTCACCAAATTTAGAATTCTTAGCTAAATACGTTAATTTGGATCCTGGCTCTCCCTTATTTTTCTGTCTTAGCCCATGTGACAGACACAGACTTGCATCACTCAGACCCTCTTTGAAGAAAGAACTTGTTGCTCAGGCTGGAGGAGTAGAGTTAGCTGACACTTCCAGCTGCTAACTCCTTCAGGTCTGCTTCAGCCTTGGAGCACAGGCCAAGCTCTTCTCTGGCCCCTAGGCCTGACCATTCCCACTAACGCTGACCCCTCCATGGGCTCTCTTTGTTCAGAGCTCCTCATTGTCTGGCAGAGATGCTTCAGGTTGGCATCATGGTGTGATGGCTCCCCATACACAATCCTACTTTCTCCTTTCCTTTTCACAAATATTGCTCCCCATTATAGTAAACCTTTTACATTCCTAATGACATCTCCACATCTGCTCCCCAGAGGTCTCAAACAACACCTCCCCCTACTCAAGTGAGAGCTCCCACTTTACCTAATGTAAGTTACTGACCCGCAGCTGGTGCCTGGCTAGGCCGGGCCTGGTACTCATTAGAGGTGTATGATCAAGCAGGTGCTTAATTATATACAGTCACTCCACAAACAGGTGCACATTGAGTAACTGTTGTGTATTCATAGCTTCATAAGCATAATCACCTCTTCTGAATGTCTAAAATAATGAAAAATGTGGCAAAGTTATATACAATGCCTCTAGCCTTTGGTCCTATGACAAATTGTTTGTTAGAGTTCAAACTTTAGCAATTGCATACTACATCATAGAATGATTGGATACTGCTTATGAAATTATAGTTCTGTAACATAGTGAGGAAAAACAATCATCACCCATATAAGATAAAACGTGACTGACCATGACTATAGTGAAAAAAACACAGTGACCATGAGTCAGTAACAATGAGCTGGAGTCCAAAAAGTAAATCATATATTGGATACAAAAGAGTAAACTCAGAGTGAAAGACTCTGAGAGTTGTTTTATTTATTTATTTATTTTTGCTAGTTTAGGACTACTACACAGAATTCTGGGTCTTGGTTATAATTTCAAGTAGGGTGAAAGGCAGTTGTCAATATGATTTAATTTGAGAATAAACTCAAGATGGATCAAAGACTTAAATGTAAGCCGTGACACCATAAAAGTCCTAGAGGAAAACATAGGCAAGAAAATATCAGATATCTCACGTAACAATCTCTTCATGGATACATCTCCTAAAGCAAGAGAAATAAAGGAAAAAATAAATAAATTGGATTACATCAAACTAAAGAGTTTCTGCTCAGCAAAAGAAAACATCAGCAAGATGAAAAGGAAACCAACCATATGGGAAAACATATTTGCCAATGACATCACAGACAGGGGACTGATTTCCAAAATATATAAAGAGCTTATATGACTCAACATCAAGAAAACAAACAACCCAATTAAAAAATGGGCAAAGGACCTGAACAAACACTTCTCCGAAGAGGACATACAGAAGGTCCATAGACACATGAAAAAATGCTCAACATCATTAGCCATCAGGGAGATGCAAATAAAAACCACAATGAGATACCATTTTATACCAGTCAGAATGGCCATCATCAACAAATCAACAAGCAACAAGTGCTGGCGAGGATGTGGAGAAACGGGAACCCTACTGCACTGTTGGTGGGAATGCAGACTGGTGCAGCCACTATGGAGAACAGTATGGAATTACCTCAAAAGATTAAAAATGGAACTGCCTTTTGAACCAGTGACTCCACTACTAGGATTATACCCGAAGAATCTTGAAACACCAATTCAAAAGAACTTATGCACCCCTATGTTCATTGCAGCACTGTTTACAATAGCTAAGTGCTGGAAACAACCTAAGTGCCCATCTGTAGATGAGTGGATCAAAAAACTGTGGTACATTTACACAATGGAATACTATGTAGCAGAAAGAAAGAAGGAACTCCTGCCATTTGCAACAACATGGATGGAACTAGAGAGAATTATGCTTAGTGAAATAAGCCAGGCAAAGAAAGAAAAATACCATATGATATCACCTAATACAGGAAACTAAAGAACAACACAAACAAAGGAACTAAATAGAACAAAGAGCAGAATAGCAGTCAATAGGGGGGAGGGGAGAGGGAGAGAAGGGGGATAAGTAAGGGAAGGGTTTAGTCAAAGAACCTGTATAAAAGACTCATGGATATGGACAACAGGGAGGGATATGATTGCGGGAGAGGGGGTGGGTTGGGTGGGGGAGAGAAATTAGGGGAAAAGGGGACAACTGAATTGAAAAACCAAAATAAAAAAAAAATGATTTAATTTGATGGGCTCTCAGAGAGTCCCTCCCTCCCCTGGCCAAATCCCTATATCCCTATGTTGAGGGGTTTGGTGTTTTAAAGCAGGACAGGAGAGAGAAGGAATGGTAATTTTTGAGCATGGGCCATTTCCCAGAAGTAGAAACCTGAATCACTGCTGTTTAGAATCCGTGGGTGTCAGTGGAGAGGAGATGAAGAGAAGATCTGGGTATCCAGGGGGCAGGATGAGATCTTTCAATCTCTGGGGAGGGAGAAACAACTGAGAGATAGAGACAGTGTCAGGGAAGAAGTAAAAACCAAATTCAATTTTAATTACATCAGACTTTGGGTACCATAAGAGAGTCTCAGAAAACCTGTAGAGAGGCTAGAAATAAATTATAAAGTGAAGAACTGGACAGCAATATCTATGGAATGGGCAGAATGTTTTGAAAAATGGAATAATAGGTCAATAAAGGAAAGTGAACTACTAAAGAAATCACGAGTTATTCTCCAGAAAAATATGCTTTGCTTGATGCAGAAAGGGGAATAGGTTAGATCTAAAGTAGAATTTCTTGTCAACAGAAACTGACATTATTAATTAATAAGGGAGGTTGTGAAATTCACATTTAGTGAAGACAACTGCATAAAGTAGAGCAAATAAGAAATAACTAATGTTAAATCACTTTGAGCCCCACAATTCTCTGATTTATAAAAGAAATAGCATCTTTATTCTCCTACTTCACCTACAGTCTGAGGTGCATCAAGCAAAGGTCTGAGTGTGTGGTTTTCTGCATAACGAGCTTGGAAAGCCACCAGAGCACACACACCAACTCTGTCACCCATGGCGCAGCTAAAATGACATCAATAAATCATAAAACAGACCCAAGAGGCCATTATAAATCATTTAGAGTTGCTATTAATATTTTAGACATGTTCATTTTTAGCAGTGTGTTAAATTTTAGTATTTGCATTCCATTTTAATTCAGCACTTGATAACTGAAATATAATGCTATTAAGATGATTTAATTATTTTTGGCTAATCATATAAGGATTAAATAGAACACGGGAACTGATTGTTACTAAATTTCTTTTCTCTAAAATTTCTAGTTGGCTCTTTGGGCACCGGTTCTCTTGGAGTGCGCTAGGGTGATAACCACTGGTCCTCCTTGGTAACAACACAGTGTCCCGATGGCCTTCCTGACAATCCCCATTCCTGGCTGTGGAGCTCTCACTTCTCAGGAATGTGGTGAGGTGTCTGGTAAAGTGACCACCTCACACTGGGTTGTCCAGGACTTTACTAGCTTTAGCACTGGAAGTTTCAAACTCCAGGAAACACAGCAGTCTGGGAAGGTTGGTTACAGGCTGGTGTCAGATGCAAAAGAATATTCTTTGGCAGTTCTAGTCCCAGGAAAAACTATGGTTTTCAATATGGTTTTTAGTGCCTTCTGTCTTTCTTTCTGTGATCTGCAGGCCCCCCACTCTCTACCTCTTTAATAGACTTATTCTCTCTCCAGGGCATTATGATGGACTATTCCACCGTGGATATCTACTTTTTTCATATCACTAAAAGCATCCCAAGTTATTAATAAAACCTACTCTTTTCTGAGAATCCATCTGGTCCCCAGTAGTGTGCTAAGTATTTTATATTACAATAGCATAGGTCTTTACAAGAGCTCTGTGAGGATGATATTATTACTCCTACTGCTTATAAGGAAACTTAAATTCAGAAGGTTAAGAAATTAGGCAAAGATCACATAACTGGTCATTGAATGCTATCTTTATTCTAAGGCCTGTAAGTTTATTCTAATCAGAACTTGACTCTCTTAGGAACTTGCCTGCTAATGCTTAAGGCTTCAACGAGTCAATCTCTGCTAATAGATGCTAATATGTTTGTGATAACTCATACTTCATGAATCATGACTTATTAACCTTCTTTTTAAGAATTCATCCCCACCCCCACTCCCTTTCTCTTCTTTTTCGAGCACCAAGAGCCAGTTCAGGTAGCAGCCTTCAGGGGACCAATGGTGTCTCAGAATAGGCCCACACAGACTGACAGTTCCACTCAGAGTTGGTGAGGAGTGGAGACAGTATCTGCTAGGACTCTTGATTGGGTCCATACTGGATCACATAATGGAAAGATATAAGGGTATCTGGCTTCAGGTACAGCTGATTCCAGTACTAACGACCTCCATCAGACATGATGCCTCTCTCTCCATTTCTCAGTTCTATGTCCCTTTGTCTTGGCACCCTTCCAGGCGGCCTTTTCCATCACATTGATTTGCCGGAGCTATTTGGCTTAAAGCCTTGGCTTATCAACTTTAAGAAAATCTCGGAATTTGGACTATGGGACTGGTTTAAGTCATGCATCTGTCTCTGAACCAATCACTGTGGCCAGGTAGGTAGACTATACTGTTTTCCTAAGACCTAGTTACATGTCCACACTTGGATTTGGGGATAGGATAAAGTCAGACTCATCGGAACCACATGGAAGTGGGAAAGGCATGCTTCAGCAAAGAAGAAATGAGGCTTACTACCAGAAGAAGTGGGAAAAATGAATTCTGAGCAGGGTAGACGAGAGACTTGAAATAGCTTTTTAAATTGAGTTGGTTTTGAAGATGAAAAGAAAAAATCTAAAGGCATTTTATAAACTTAAAAGTTCTGTGCAATTTTAAAAAATGTTCTCCTTTTATTAATTGATGTACTGCTCCACTCAGAGTTTAGAAATGAGAGGCTTTAAAAGCCTGCACTTTAATTTGATTAGTAGATCATTCAATAGGAACCAATGCAAATTAAACCAGCACAGCCTTACAGGAGAAGTACAACTCTGGCTGCTTCTTCCCCTTCTCCTTCTTTCTTCTTTCTTCTTCTTCTTCTCCTCCATCCCCTCCCTCCTCCTCCTCCTCCTTCTTCTTTGTTTTTCTGATGACTGAATGGAAAAGAGACTCATGGAGGGGGTCAGGACAGGGAAGAGGAGCTGGAATGTCTTGCATATCAAGAAAGGTCTATAATCAACTAAATGTGCTTTTCCCTCTTCAAACCTCACACTTTATTTTAAAAATTAAATATTGATTTTTTTAAATACAAATAAAGTTTACATACTGTTTAACATAGGTATAACATGATAAGTTCATTGCATAAGCATCAACGTCAAACAATTGCTACTTAATCAAATTTCCCCCTTTTTGTTTCTTAGAGAGAACTTTTACTTTTCCTTCAATATTTCTGCTGTTTACAAACTTACCCAGCCACTCCTAGGAGTTTTTTTTTTTCCCTCCTTAAACATCTACTTTAAAATATTCTCTGAAAGAGTAGTAATTGCTAAATACAAATGTATAGAAATTTTTCTTTTTGCATCAGTGTATTGTTGCCCCGCTGGAAAAGATGGTTGTATTTCAATGTTGCACTTCTTTAGACAATGCCTTAGTGCAGGAAATAAATATAACAATTGGTTCCACAGAAGGGATTTTAAAGTAACTCACTCATTATTTTCATTATGATACATAGTCCATCCTTCCATTTGCCCATGAATGACCCCACTCTAAAGAGAAACTTACTCCTTCTTCCCCTGTGAGTGTAGAGAGAAGGGAGAAATCAGACTCAGTATGCATTTTAAATGGCATTGATTAAAGATACTCCTGTTTATGCTTGGCATATTGTATCAGTGTCAACTGCATTCTTGAAGACATGCACAACTGGTATACCAGTTAGCCACAATAACATTGTAAAGTATGTATGCCTTCATTTGATTGTCTGTGGCACAAATAATGTTTGATTTTGGAAAATGAACAAGGAGACATCACACTATTAGCATATTTTTGTTACTTGTGTTTGTCAGAACATTTCTTCATGAACAAATATTTTTTTGTGCCAACTTTTTTGTAGAAGGGAAAATGGCATTTCACTAGCTAGACAGCATCAATCTGCTTTAGAATTGAGGAAATATGATATTTAACTTGGGTAAAATAATACCAGGAAGGGCATTTGGAGAAAAAAAATTTGCTGACTCCTAAGACTGGAAATGCTAGATGTTGTCAGATTGAAAGTGCACCAGAAAGCTCCCTTCTAGAACCAGGAAATGAGTCTGGATCTTTGATCAGAGCAGGGCAATGGAGTAGAAATACTTTGACAGGACCAGCAAAGCCTTGCTGCAAGAAGAAAAATCTCTCTACATTTGTATCTAGCAATTGTTACTTTGTTCAATAATTTTATATTATTTTATTCTCATCCAAGGTATGCTTTTATTGATTTGAGAGAGAGAGAGAGAGAGAGAGAGAGAGAGAGAGAGAGAGAGAGAGGAAGGCAGAGGGTGGTGGGCAGGGGAGAGAGAGAGATTGTTTGGTTGCCTCCTGCACACACCCTGACCAGGACTGAACTCACAACATTTTGCTGTGTGGGATGATCCTCCAACCAACTGAACAACCCAGTCAGGGCAAGAATATTTAAAAATATATGTTAAGTAGGAAATAGACTGTTATAGAAAAGAATATATCTGAATATTTCTTACATGCCAGGTATGTAATTTTATTCTGGTATATCAAGGGTTGCAGAGGCCATAGCAAAGCAGATCTGAGGCTCAGGAGAGATGTCAGGAGGCAAACTTTAGCAACAGGTCAATTTCCACCTCATACAAAGAGCTGCAGATGTGCTAATTGCTAATGTGTGATGTGAATTTTTTCTGGGGCTAGCAGTCAAAAACCTATGGCAGCAAGTGGTTAAATATGGCTTCCCCGGAGGGTCCAAACTCAGAACTAAGTGTCAATCCCAACATCCAACAAGTTATAGAAGGAATAAAGGTAAGAGATGCCAAGGGTATGAAAGCATCTGCATGCCAGAAACATTTTAAGAATTCTTGTTTCAGTCTGAGTGTTGTGTCTGGTGGGGAGCAGTAGGAGGTGAGACCAAAAAGGTAGATGGAACCCCATGGAAGATTTTTATGCACTGATGAATTTGAACATATTCTGTGGATGATGGGAAAACTGTTGAAGGGTTAAAGCAGAGGTGTCACCTTGCTGTGGAGCTAAATTATTCAAGCAGGAATGTGGGGGATTAGAAAGCTGGGAAAGATTAATATGGAAAGCAAGGGGGCTCATTATAAGGCTAGAGCAATACAGAAAAAAAGTCAAAGATATTTGTTGCAGCACTATTTACAGGAGCAAAACTCTTAATAGAACCTAAGTAGCAACCAACAGGAATTGCACAGTGCAGTCATGAAAAAGAATAAAGAAGCCCTCTCAACATGGTGATGTGGAATATTCTCTGAGATATGTTAAGTGAAAAGAGCCAGGTGCAGAATAGCATGCATTCTCCTCTAAATATTTGAATGGCAATAACTGAAAGATAAAAATGAATATATCTCTGCATATGCATAAAACCTAGTATTGGGGTTAGCTTTAGGGGAGAACCTGGGGTGGAAAAGACTATACAGTCTTGTGTATTATTTGAGTATTTTCCGTGTGCAAGAAGGACAATTTTTAAAAACTTACCTTAAAGTCTTAGGAAATAGTCTCTAGGAGAGAGGTTTTTGGAACATATTGGTTTCAAGATAGCATTTTCCTGAAATCAAATCTCTTAATCTCAGCAACCAGGGTTTCTCATTTAGTGTACAGCAGCTTGAACCATTTTTTTGGTATCTCTGCTTTATCCCCCATCTATTTTCTGGCCCAGGTGGGAGATAGCTTGTGAGAATGGGAAATTCGAGGAGCAAAATGGGACGGTTAGCAAATACAGACAGAAGGAATGAAAATTTCCCCCACTAACTGAGAATTCTCTGCCATCACATAGAATCCCACCTTCTCTCTTCTTAAGCCACAAAGCTAGTTTTATGGAGATAAGAATCGGTAATAATTTTTAGGTGGCCATGTTTTGTATGCCAATATGTGTTGAATAATACAAATTTTATTAAACACAGTTGTTATGACAACTGCCGTGAACATTGGGATTTCATGTTGTTACGGAGAAAAGAGTGCCCTCCCTCCAAGCCCCAGCTCACCTCTTCAAAGCAAGGTTGGCTCTTTGGTGGTTTTTAAATTTTTAACTTCTGGATAATAATGTGTAAATATAAAACCAACTTGCAATCTCACTCCCAGCGGGTTATTCCTGAGCTTGCCTTTTGTCCAAGAAACTTCAGTTTTCTCGTGTTGTTTTAAGGCTTTGAAGAAAATCAAATCCTAAAATTCTGTGGCACAGAAATTTCAGCCTCCCAGCACCCAGAATTGTGATTTTTTTTTCCCCTTCCCCTTTTGAATCCAGAGAAACAAGCCCTTTTCACTTAATGTAGTTTTATTTACACATCATTAAGCTGATTTACCATATTACACACCACTGCAGGCTTAGCCATCATCGCTTTGTCTCATTGAAAGACTGAAACAATTATTCAGAGTCTACTATAATAAAGGAATTTTGCCCAATTCTGAAAGTACACACCACTGGGGATTTTGCTAAAATCCCTGATTTTATTAAAGTTTAGATGGTGGGGGGAGGTGTTACAGAGGGATAGAAAAGAAGTAAATTATAAAAGCAACAAATGAAATGCTAAATTGTAAAGTAGGAGGGTACGTCCCTTAGGGCTTGCTTGGCTAAGATAAAGTATTTCTGAGGATTAGAAACCTGAGGTTTCATCATTCCTTATATTACTTTTGAAAGCACACGTTGTTGAATAGGTTTGTTCTGTGTTTTTGGAACTTCCTGATTCCAAGTTTATGCTTTTAAAACACATACACACAAACACAATTTTTGTTTCCCTCAGTAAAGCCTAGAATTTTAAGTATTCTATGGTTTTCTCTAAAACAACAAAGAGAGAAGAATCAAAAGTGATTATCCACTAATGTTTGGCACTCAGAGGCAGGATTACACACAGTAATGAGCCGAAGCACATAGCACAGTTCAGAGATTAGTAAATAAGAGGCCATTACTGTCCATGGTGAAAAAAACAACCACCTGGAAGTTGAGACAGTGGCACTTCCTAATCAGAAAAATAAATGACCAGCTGCAAGGTTAAAAGCTCATCACTCAAGGAATGTCCTTCATATATTTGAAAGTATCTGGAAAGTAACTGGCATCAGCATTAACTACAAACTCATTTGCAAGGCTTGGCGGCATCTCTCCACTTGATACCTCCCTAATCACTGATCTGGTGGGCCGGGAGTGTGCAGGCTATGCTCATAAAAAGACAAAGCAAGAACTGAAAACCAGCAGGATTTTACAGAATAGATGCTTGCCAGCGGGTGCAGGGATGCACTGGAGGCCCTAGAATATTCAGACAGTCTGTATATGCCCTTGCTCTGCTTTTACAGACCAATCTGTTTGCAACCATCCTTTGGCTTTTTGTTTTTGTTTTAAAGACAATTTTTTTTTAAGAGCAGTTTAGGCTCACAACAAAATTGAGAGGAAGGTAGAGAGATTTCTTACATACCACCTGTCCCCACACATGCTCAGCCTCCTCCATTATCAGCATCCTCCACCACAGGGTACATTTGTTATAATTGATGAACCTACACTGACACATCATCATCACCCAAAGTCCATAGTTTGAGCTGGAGTTGACTCTGGTGTTGTACATGCTATGGGTTTGGACAAATGTATAATGACATTATAGTGTCATACAGAGTAGTTTCATTGCCCTGAAAATCCTCTGTGCTCAGCCTGTTCATTCATCCCTCCCCCCTAATCCTTGGCAACTGCTGATATTTTTTTTATAGTTTGTCTTTATAGTTTTCTTTTTCCAGGATGTCATATAGTTGGCAGATTGGCTTTTTTTACTTAGTAATGTACATTTAAGTTTCTTCCATGTCTTTTCATGGTTTAATAGTTCATTTCTTTTCTAGTGCTGAGTAATATTCCATTGCCTGGCTATACCACAGTTTATTTATTCAGTCACCTATTGAAGGACATCTTGGTTGCTTCCAAGTTTTGGTAATTATGAATAAAGCTGTTGCAAATATCCATGTACAGGTTTTTGTACAGATTTAAGTTTTCAGTTCCTTTGGGTAAACACTAAGGACTGTGATTGCCAGATCATATGGTAAGAGTATGTTTAGTTTTTCAAGAAACCACCAAACTGTCTTCCAAGGTGGCCATAGCAACTTGCATTCCCACCAGCAATGAATGAGAGAGTTCTTTCCTTGCCAGCATTTGGTGTTGTCATTGTTCTGGATTTTGCTCATTCTAATAGGTGAGCAGTGGTATCTCACTGTTGTTTTAGTTTACATTCCCCCGATGGCATATAATGTGGAGCATCTTTTATGTGCTTATTTGTCATCAGTATATCTTTTTTGGTGAGTAACTATTAAAATCTTTGGCCCATATGTGTGTATGTGTGTGTGTGTGTGTTTTAAATTGGGTTGTTTCCTTATTTTGAAGTTTTTTAAAAAAACTTTTTAAAAAGAATGTACCAAGTAAAAAGACTTTAAAAATATTCAAAGTAAAAATGGAAATACAACATGAGTACTTCTGTGAATTGACCATCTTAAAACACTTAAAAACTTAATTAAAAATAGCAGTTCATGGTATACTGAATATTCTCCCAACATTATGTAAAGTAAAAATGATAGGTTTATGGTAAAGTCAGATGTATTCTTTAAAATATCCCAAACAAAGAGGACCTAGCATCAACTGGCAATATATTGGAGAAGACCTTCACATATACAGGAGAAAAATGCTCCACTGAAAATGCTGGGAATGTCCTAAGGCAGCAGCATGTTGAGGAGTCCATACTACAGTCTATTAATTCTGTGAGCTCATCAAACAATGATATCAACAGTGGGTTCTATGATGTTCCCCTATCTCTGTTTTAATGTCCAAAGTAGAAGGTATGACCCACATGGCACCTAGCGCTGATCTTTGCAGCAAGTATTTCTCAGAAATTCCAGAAGACAGTCTGCTCTAATGGTCACCTGGATTTCAAGTTTATTTGAGACTTGGGTTATATAGATTCCCTGAACTCATGAACCCATGTTGAGTATATTTTAGCAAATTAAAATGGAATTGTTAAATTGCATGGATGATTTTATGTGTGAAAAGTGATAACAGAAAACTGACTAACCAGGAGAAATTAATACATCAAAAACATTTATAGGTCACAAGATAAGGTTTATAGCACCTGGCAAGGACCGAATAACTTGAAAGTAAGGGACAATACTCAATGACTGAGAATAGATCATTGCTTGTCAGAATGAATGGGTTGAATGTGTGGCCGAACCAATGCCTGCCTGATATTTTAGAATCAGTTTTTCCAGTTGAGTAATATGGACTCTTAATAGCCACAACAGTCCCAAGGCAACCCAGGGTTCTGATGATAATGTATATCATTCAAGAATTTGTAAGAGCTGAAGTAAAACCTCTTTGCAGTTGTGTAAGTACTAGGGAGCCTGTGAAAAAATTTAAATTTATTTATCTAAATTCCAAACATAATATTTCCTCACTTGAACACACTTTTCACAACTTCCCAATTAAATATATAAAAGAAAGGAAAGAAGCTCAAATATGGACAGTTGAGATACCCTTAAAGATATGTCCACTTAATCCTATATTACTGTTTTTGTTTTTGTTTTTGGATTCAGAAATTTATGTGTTTTGGTTCAGACATCCCCTGAAGAAATGATAGCATTTTTGAGTTCATAGAAAAGCAATAGCCTGAGATGAGTCAGGAATCATAGATGTTCACACCGGGGGGGAGTTGAGTTCCACTCCTGACACTCAGAGTAGCTCATATGAACTTGTGGCCCCTTGAACTTGCTTTACTCTCTTTGAATAAAGAGAGCTTGCTCCTTGATTTGAAGATGCAGAGTTCAACTTTTGATGTGGAAACAGGGCAAATGCTTAGGGGAGTGTTGAAGGAACACTGAGAAGGGACACAATCAATTGATCATGACTTGTTGAAAATAGTTGCAAGTGAGTTCCCATCAATTTCTTTAGAGACTGATCCATGGCCTTATCTCCAAGTGGTGGTAATCTAGCCGAGTCCAGAGCCTAGACAATGGCTCTCTAAAAGTCTCGAAAAGGTAGAAGGGAATGAGTGCCATTCAATCCCTAAAGCCAAGCTTGGCTTGTTTTGTGAGTGCCAGCTGGGCACTGACTCTAGTTCAAGTTCAATAATAACTCTGGCACTGGTAGGTATGGTGACCGTGGTAGTTGACCTGACTCAAATGTTGCATTAGGCTTGAACATGATGGCTGAGATTAGAACAAGTCAGTGGAACTACCAGTTCTTTTACATTATGAGTAATAAAACCATGAAACAAGAGGAAAGAAATTGGGATTATAAAGGTTTATTAGAAAGCTGTAGATAATTCATAGTAACAGAGTGAGATGTGTTAGCAAGGGGATCTAAGATTTTGGTGGTTGTGGAAGGATTATATGCCTTTTGTCTAACACAGAGGAGAACAGTCTTTTCTTTCCACAAGGAGTTCCTTGGAGTTGACAGTCTTTTGGGTTATATTATTTCCCAACTTGGGTAATAGGAATGGCCACTTGACGTGCTGGTTCTCATATCAGGCTGATGGAGTTATGAGTTAGATAGACCTAGGGATCTGGAAGAGGATCTCACCCCATTAGTCCACAGTCATTCCACAGTATCTTTTTCCTATAGTTGGTAGCAGGGCTCTAGTGTCTTTGGGCCTTTTTGCACAGAGGAGATGTCCTATAGGGTATAGCACCTGAGTGGGATCCCGCTTCCTTAACCCCAGAAGGCTGTGACTGCATGTGCTGATACGCAGAACAACTCAACAAGGCATGATGAAGTGGAGGGTCCCGGTTGAGGGCTGGGGTCCAATTCCCCTCTCACGTGGGCTTTCCCCATTTACCTTAAGCCCTACTGAAGCATGGGGCTCACCTCATCTCCTCCTGTTCACATGTATAGACCTGGGCCACAATACAGTCCTGTTCACCTCCCTTTCCTCAAACACAAGTGTTCAGCCCTGGTCGGGTAGCTCAGTTGGTTAGAATGTCCTCCTGATACACCAAGGTCAGGGCACATACAAGAATCAACCAATGGATGTACAAATAAATGGAACAGCAAATCAGTGTTTCTCTCTGTGTGTGTGTGTGTGTGTGTCTCTCTCTCCCATTGTCTTTCTCACTAAAAAATCAACAACAACAAAAACCCACAAGTGTTTAAATGATCCAACTTTAACTTCCATAGTACGCAAATGTTATATCCCTCTGCTTGGGAGCCTGTTCTGGGAACAATTGGGGAGAATAAGGGACTAGAAACATCTCGGAACAGGCTCCAGGACCACTGTTGGTGGGAGGCCAAGGGCAGCAAACCAAGGGCAGCAATCCAAGGCACCCTTGGACTTTGAGTCAATTCTTTTTATTTAAAGTTCCCAGGATAGTGAAAAGTGAAAATTGGCCCAAACAGGGTTCCAAACATTGTGGCACATTTTGGTTAAATCAGGCCAAGAAATGCTTTTCATACCAGAAAACCTACAAACACTCTCTGTATACTTTTATTTGGAAAAAAGATTAAAAACCTACTTCTGGGGCCCCTTGTAAGAGTGAGATCTGAGCTAACTAACTGGCCTGGATCCCCCTGTGATAAGCCTGGGGGCTGCTAGGCAGTGGAGCTGAGCTTGGTTCATTTGTGAATACTTAGAAGAGGGAGCAATAGCAATGATAATTTAGACATTTGGCTACACGTAACAATATCCTGAAAAATAATATCTTAAACAATCCATGGTGAATGTGGCAGCAATAACGTCAGGAAACTGAACTTGTTTTGCTGTATTCAGTGTATGACTTTCATCTTCAAGGCTAGCTCACTGTCCAAGATGCCTGTTTGGGTCTTGCTATTATATCCCTATTCCAAGCAGCAACAGGATGGAGGGGGGTGAGAGAAATGAGTATCCCCATTCTTAAAAAGATATCCTAAACTTAGCACACAGCATTTCTTCATTCAGCTCATTGAGCAAAACTAATTATGTCCTGAGCTGACTGAAAGAAAAGCTGAGAAATAACATTTTAGCTGGATAGCAATGTATCCTGCTTAAAAAAATTCAGGGTTCTTTTACAAGTTAGTAGCTGGGAGTAGACTTGGAGAGGCGACTAGTGGTATCTGCCACAATTAGGTATCCCTCCTGTCCCCCTGTCTCATGAGTTGTGGATTAAAGTTTTCTTTATTTTTTGTTTGCTTGTCTGTTTCTGAGTTTATTGAATCAAAAGGCCCCACCATTAGATGACCAGGCATTGGCCCTTCTTCATTCCAGGCCCACACTTACCTCCCCTCATTGCCTGGGCACCCGGCATCTGGTGCTCAGGCTGTTCTTCTCTGTGTTTTTCTCAACCGTTGATGGTTTGCGATCTGATTCCAGTGTAGAGATAGAATCGTAGTTCATATAACCCTGTATGTTTGACGTGGGATGCTAGAATATCCCAACTCTTTTAGGGAATTCAACATCTCGTTTCCTTTGAGGACCCTGCCCTGGAGATGTTAACTTGTACCAACAATTCAGCTGGGCTGCTGTGACAGGAAAAAACACATATTTTTCTGCCTTTGATGCCTCCTGTGCTCTGGATGACGTCTGTCTTACTGATCTCTATTCAGGGACATAGTCCATGCTGCTATTTGTCACCTCATTCAATTCCAGAACTTCAGAGACTGCCAGCTGGGACAATGGGTGATTCATTGTTTCATAGTTCAATTGTTTTGATAGAATATCAAGTTTTCCAGGCAAACATTCCCTGTGTTTTTTCAGTCTCTACTGATTTTAATAGACTCAATTTAACCACATAGCTCTTTTCATCCCAGTATGTTTAGAGAGCAGCAGGGGATGAGGTCAGGAAGAAATCAAGTACTGCAGAGGAAGAGTGCAGAGTCAGGGCCTGAGGGAAGGGAACTGGAATGCTGCATTCCCTTTGGAGGAGGGGGCAGGACTGGCTGCCCAGGCACACATGGCAGCAATGCTGTGGAGGTGGGAGCTACTACTCTGATTGCCAGCTGCCAGGCACAGGTCTGAGCCTCAGCTGCAGAACAGCCAGGACTCCTGCTAGATCTATCGTTACATTTCAGTCACCCACTTGCTCTCCAATGTGATTAATTTAATGAGAGAGAAGGAGGTGGCATTTTAATTGTGCTTCTGGGAATTTCACGAAAAATCGAGCATGCCCAGGAGATGTTATCTGAATATTATCTGTCAGTGTGATAGGCCAGAAAAATTGAGAATCATGGGATTGGAGAATTATAGTAATCTTTATTTGTGCTTCATCGGGCTCTTGATCAGTTTATCCATGATATTCTTGAATTTGAGGGGAAAATGTAGTATATTAGAAGATGATTGAATTAGCACACCCAGTGGCTGCTAACTAATGGAAGTGAGTGCCTAATGGGTGACACTAGGCTCTGCCCTTGCTTAATGAAAATATAGAAGGCATGCTAATCAAGTAATATTAAATTGGCAGTGATAGCTAATATGCTAGATAATAGGTCAGAGAGAATCAGTATGAAAAAAACACCTCAACAATCAGAAATGATGAAGTGAACTTTATAAAGGTTAGTGAGAAATAAATGTGATACCTTTCTGGAGTGTAAACAAACTACTAACCTCACATAATACATGTTGAAGGAAACATCCTTAGGTTCACCATATTTAAGCAGGATTTTTACTGCCATTTATTTTTTCAACAGACATTTTTCCAGCTCCTTCTTTGCTCAGTGCTGGGGATTTGATGATGGAGAAGATAGACATAATTCCTTTCCTTACGGAAACAGAGAAGACAAAAGAGTGTGGCCTGTGCAATGGTAAAATAAAAACCGTATCCGAGGAAATAAATAGCTCTAGCATTCAGGGAAGTTCTCCTTGAGAAAGCAACTTTAAAACCAAAATCTACAGGATGAGTCAAAGTTGGCTGGCCAAGCAATGGGGAGAGTTAGAATGCTCCAGGAAGAGGAAACAGGATGTGTAATGGCCTAGAGGTAAAATGACAGATGACTTGAGAGAATGCAAAGAGATTCATTGAGTTTGTGACATAAAGGGTGGGGGAAACATTGAGAGATGAAGTTGAAGCAGAGTGTCTGGGGTAGGTCTGGAAGAGCTCAGACAGTATTTTTGTGGGATGGGAAATCATAAAAAAGTCTTAAGCAAGGAAGTGACTTAATTAAAATTTCATATTGGGAGATCCCCAGTGGCTTTCAATGTAGAGAAGGAAAGAGGTGGAAAGGGGCATAAGTAGGTGCCTGTTGACCTGTTAGGAGGCTGTTGTAGTCAGAGGTGAGATGTGCTGGTGGCCTCCACCAGTGACTCTGCAGATGGACAAGAACAGGCAGAGCTCAAAAACACACAGAAGAGGAATCAAGGACATGGTGACAATTTGAATGTGAGGACAAGAGGGGCTTCTGTCTTGGAACAACTGGATGGGCAGTGAAACCATTTTCTGATTTGGGGGAACAAAAGGAGAGGAGTATATGTAGGAGAGAAGAGGGTGTATTCAATTTTGGAGATGTGAGTTTGAGGTCATCCGGCATGGTCCAAGTGGTAATGTACAGCAGGCAGTTGGGTATAAATCTAGAACCCAACAGAGCGTTTTGGGCTAAAGATAGAGATTTGGGAACAAATTCAATGAGCATCTCCCTATCTAACCCCCAAAACTTAGTGAATTCAGTCTTATGTCATATTTATAAAAGTAAGGAACCTAGCTAGAATGAAGCCAGCATCATTCTGGCTCTAGAGTGTGAGGTAGTACAGGGGCTAAGCTCTGGCTCTGGTCAGTCCTGGCCCTGCTCTGTATGGGCTGTGTGAGATAATGACGTCTGTCTTTGAGTTCAGGCTTCTTCCTTGTAAATTGGGAATTATAAAACCAGTTACTATGTGGTATTTTTTAAGAATTAAATAAGGTGCTCAATATAAAATGGATAACGGTACCTGGCGTATGGTAAGTACTCAGGAAATAATAAGTATTTTTGTTGCTGTTGCATTTTACTCGCTGTTTGGGAGAACTCACTTAGAAGAGGACAGGCCAGCTGTGGCTTATTCAGATAGTACACTAAAATGTGAAGGTTTGTCACACAAGGAATGGTCAAAGAGCCTGGGGCTGGTCAGCCTGAGCTATAGGAGGTTTGAAATAGCACTTTTCAAATACACAAAAGATTTCCAGAAGAAGAAGATAGAATTCCCACTGGGACCCCAAAGGATGCAAATAAGATGTACTGGCAGGAGTTTCAGGGAGACTGACTGCAGTACAATATGAACCTCCTCTTAGCTAAAGCTCTCTAAAGATACCACAGGGGTTTTTTTTTTGTTTTGTTTTGTTTTTTGTCTGTTTTTTTTTTGTTTTTGTTTTTGTTTTTTTAGAGGAGGAACTCTCTCAGCTCTAAATTAGAGCTCCTATGATGGCAGTTGGAAGAGTCCTACCTGTTGTTAAAGGTGGGTTCGATAGAGCCTTGCTAGCTGTGGAGTGATTGCCTAGTTTAAATGGGGTTTTTATTTGGGGCCTGGTGTCCTCAGCAAGTTCATTAAAATTTATTACAACAGTCATTCTCACACTTGTTCTCTAACCATAAAAGAGACTGCTTTCTCCACTAAGTAGGGCAGGGGCTGAGGTTTTTTTTAGCCAAAAACACCTCCCTCGCACGGACCTGGATTCTACCGCCGCCCAGCCTTCTCGTCCCGAATGCACCCTGCATGGCGCTGTGGGTAAAGGGCACGGAACCACCGTCGTGCTGCTGTGAGGCTTTGGTTTTTCACCGACCCCTCTTGCCCTCTGAATGCATCATTATCCTTTCCCAGCTGAGCAGCCTCCTCCTTCCCGGGTACGGCTTCAGGGAAAGCACAATGATATGTAATAAGTAAGAGGAGGTCAAGACTTTAAATCTCACTGCCCTGGGTTTATTTTCTGATAGTAAAATGGAAGGAAAATAGAGTGAAACCTCCATGATTTATGGGCTCCCTTCCCTTTGGAGGTTTTCTAGTTGCATTTTTGAGCTATGCTTGACATTTATGATATAAGGTATTAATATCAGGAAAGAAGAGCTGCTGGTCCTAATTCTTCAGACCTGCTCTGACAGTAAACTGGTGAGCAACATTCGTACGTCAGATCCCATCTATTCATTAAATCTTTAACTTAAAATAGACGGGAATTATGAGGCATGGTGAGCTTTCACTATATAGATTTTACAGAAGGTCTACAGGATCTATTAGTAAATCAGCCATGATAGAATTGCTGAAAAGCAAGCCAATAACTGTCTGATATATGGAATCTTCAGGAAAGTCTTTGACTTAAGAAATGTGCCAGAGACACTAAAATGATTCAGGGGAGAGAAAAATGGAAAGGATGGGACTAACTTTTCTTAATTAAGAAAGGAAAACGTATGCCTCCTCTTCTAATTCTTCAGGTTGTCAGATATGCCTTGTTGCTAGCAGCTCTTTGTAAAGTTAATCATTTTAACAGTATCAAACAGACTGGGATTTTACACTTGATAAATTTTTGATGTTGAACCTTTGAAATATGCAGCAATGTGATTTTTTGTCTCGAGAGTTACTCCCCAGAAGCCAGTGTTAATTTGCGGATGCCAACACATGACTAATGGTTTGATCTCCAATGATTAATACACGTTGAATCAACATAGGACTAAGAACTCATGACTGGATAGACTCTTGTCATGAGAGAATCCAGTCTTTGCGATTCTGACAGATATATTGGCTGCTGTCTCCTCATGTGGGTTGGTTAGTTAATGGGTCAGTCAGCCCAGTAGACCCATCCAACAGTCGATACTCTCTGCTAAATCACTGTTGGAGAACACTGATTTCGTTCAGGGAGCAATGAGCTCAGCTCCAGGGGATGAGATGGGATTGGCCTAAGCCAGTTATGCGGAACTACACCTGTGCTTGTGAGGGATTTAGGGTTAAGGAGGTGACCCAATTCTGGCCAATGAAATGTCAGAGCAGTGGGGGAGGAATGGATTAGAAGGGGAAGAAATAGTGGTTTCTGGAAAAGAAATAGAAGGAGATCATTATGTCACAGTTAGTCCTTTGTGTCTCTGCCACTTTCCTTTCTGATTTTGAAGGGATTTGTAAGAAAACCGGTGTCTAGCGCTCAGCAGCTGTGTTAGGATCATGAGAGGAGAGCAGAGTGAGTGCTTTGGGTGGCAGAACAAAAAGACAGAAAGAGTCTGCGTTCTTTCTGACATTACGTGCCACCAAACCACTCTGCCTACCTCTGGATCTCTTTTTAAACAATAACAAATATCATGGTTTAAGCCATTGTTAGTCAAGTTTTCTGTACATTGTAGCTAGAAGTATTATTCCTCACAATGATAATCAGTTAAGTTTACTGGCATGGGAATTGTTCTTGCTCTATATATTTTAAAATTCATAAAGTCTTACTTGTAAGTAGTAAAGCAAAATGTTGAACAATATATAAAGGCACTAAATAAAAAATGAAAGTTTGTTATTCAAGCTCCTGGTACCCTTCTCAGAGGAAACCACTTTTAATTGCTTCTGTTTTTAGTCCTTGGAGGTTATGACTATAATTTAATTTGTCCTTCTTCTATTTCAAAGACATTATTTAGACATTATATATTGCCTCCCCACTCTGAAAAATGAGAAATATATCTTCAACTTTGATTCCACCCTCGTATTCATTATAGTTCCTCTACCATTACATTTATAACTTTAAATCAATAATTATCACTTTTCATATTTTTACTATGTAAATATTAGGTGCAGAATCAAGTGAATTTGTTTAATCCCTAGAAAAGCGAATGCAATCTTATATAACCAAATTATTCAAGGGAGCATGTTCTAGGCATTGGAGTCTCTTTCCTCACATTCAAAATTTTCAAAATCATGCCACTATTTAGTTGTTCCTATTTGTACATTGGTTTCTTGCACAATTATTTTATTCATCCTAAGTTACTAATTCCCATACTTTCTTTTTCTTGTGGAGACTGAAAACACAAATGTTTACATCATATCACTAAGATAACATTTTAATCATACTATTTGTAGAATGGAAGGTACTTTCTTAGAAGATATTCTCTTGGGTGTGTCTGACTTTCTATTCTGATTTGGTTAATAAAATGTTCCTACAGAACTATGAAAAATATTGTTCATTATCATCTAGCAGTATTGCAGATGAGAAGTTTGATGCCAATTTTATTTCAGTTTTTTTTTCAATAACTTTTTCTTGATGCTTTATTAGCTATTTCCCCCTTTTTCTCTGGCATTCAATTCTGTAAGAATGGAATTGGGAATAAGCACCTATATGTTTACACTGTTCAATATTTTATCTTAAATCTTATGAGTCTTGTTTTTTTTTGAGTCTGGAAAATTTTATTTTATTATTTATTCTTTAAAAATTAACATTTCATTCAGATACCATAAAGCAAGCAAAGTTTTATATATGCACAAAGTTGTATAACTATAACCACTGTCTAGTTTTAGAGCATTTACATCATCCTCAAAAAAAACCCTCTGTAACCATTATTAGTCATACCTCATTTTCCTGTTCCCCAGCCCATGGAAACCACTAATGTACTTTCTGTCTCTATGGCTTTGTCTATTCTGGATATTTTACATAAATGGAATTGTCCAATATATGGCCTTTTGTCTGTAGTTTCTTTCATTGGGCATGATGTTTTCAGGATTCATCTATGTTGCAGCATATATCACTAGTACTTCATCCTTTTTTGTTGTTATTGGTTTTATTTTTAATTTTTTTAATATGTTTTATTGATTATACTGTTATAGTTGTCCCAATTTCCCTTCCCTCTGCTCCCCTCCACCCAGTGGCCCCCCTCCTTCCAGTTGTCCCCCCCTTTTAGTCCATGTCCATTGGTCGTGCATGTAGTTCTTTTCAACCTCTTCCTGTCTATTCCATTCCCTCCTAATATGATTCTTAATTCCTGTACTATCTCCCTCCCTCTCCCCCTTTCCCTTCTCTGCTGACCTCCCCCCAATATGTTCCCCATACCTATAGTTCTTTTTCCACTTTTGTTGCCTATTTAGTTTGCCTTTGTTTTGATTCCCTAGCTTCTGTTGTTGGTTCTTGTGATGCAATTTTAATTTTAATGTTCATAGTTTTGATCCTCCTTTCTCTAAACCAGTCCCTTTAACATCTCATATAATAGTGGTTTGGATCTAATGAACTCTTTCAGTTTTATTTTGTCCTGGAAGCACTTTCTCTGCCTTTCTATTCTGAATGACAGTTTCGCTGGATAGAGTATTCGTGGCAGTCGGTTTTGGATTTTCATTACTTTGAATATTTCTTGCCAGTCCCTTCTTGCCTGCAGGGTCTCCCTTGAGAAATCAGCTGATAGTCTAATTGGGACCCCTTTGTATGTAAATCTCTCCTTCTCTCTTGCTGCTTTTAAGATTCTCTCTTTATCCATTATTTTTGACATTTTGATTATAATGTGTCTTGGAGTGGTTCTCCCTGGGTCCAGTTTTTCTGGAACTCTCTGTGCTTCCTGGACCTGTAAGTCTATTTCCTTCCCCAAGTTCGGGAAGTTCTGCTTCATTACTTTTTCACATAATTTTTCAATTTCTAGTTCTTCTTCTTTGCCCTCTGGCAATCCTATAATCTGTATGTTTGATCTCTTATAGTTGTCCCAGAGGTTTCTGATCTTCACCTCACTTTCCTTGCTTTCTGTTTCCTCTTTCTGCACTGGTTGACTGTTTGGTCCTTCCCTATGTTCTGGTTTGTTGATTTGATCTCTGGATTTTTTCTCACCACTTGTCTCGTATGTGATTTCGTTCTTTTCAGTATGAGTGGCTTTCAATTCTTTCTAGTCTTGTTCCAAATCTTTTGTTAATTCTGTAAGCCACCTAATGACTATAGTTCTGAATTGAACCTCTGAACGGTTTCTTATTTGTTCGTCAAATTTTTCATCTGTTGCCTGGTGAGCTGGGCCACCAGAATTTCTATAGTTGTCTGCCTCATTTTGACAGATTTGTGTTTTGCTTTGCTTCTTGAGCAGGCTATAGGGGGTGGAGCCCGTGTACTCGTCACAACCCAGCGTGGTGATCCACAACCTTTTTCAAGGTGCTGTGGGGCTTTGTGTGGGGGCGGGGGACCAAGATGAATTCCTACTGTTATTCTCCTCTGGGAGACTGGGATCCGTCCTCCCACCCTCTGGGCCTCACTGTCTGAGGCAATGCGGGTGCTGCCTTTCCCAGCGTTGGGGTCGCGAGCTACCGGGGCTTGACTGCAGCCAAGATTGCTCTCCCTGTCGCTGTCCCTGGTGCGACAGCAAACAGCACCGCTCACTTCCGCTCTTCCTACCTGCCCGACGAGTGCTGCTGGTTTATAACTTCGTACATTATTTTCTGGAATTTCTAGTTATCCTTTGTTTTGAGATAGTTGTATTCCTTTCTAGTTGTAGAGGGAGACTGAGCGTGTCAGTCTAAGCCTCCATCTTGGCCGGAAGACCAACTTCATCCTTTTTTATGGCTGGATAATATTTTATTTAGATATAAGCCACATTTTGTTCATCTACTCATCAACTACAATTACTTTAATTATTTCTCCTGTGCATTTTTCAGTTCTCTCCTTCTGGAAGTTTTATTAGCTGGATGTAGGACTTCTTATATGATCCTCTATGATTTTACCTTTTCTTTCATATTTTTGATTTATTTCTTTCTGTTCAACATTTTAGTAGATTTTTAATTTTATTTTTCAGCCCTTCTATTATGTGTAAAAATTCTTTAGTAACCATATTTTTAATTTCTAGAAACCCTTTCTTGATTTCTGGTTATTCCGTTTTTGTTTTTGTTTTTTCAAACAAGAAGCCTGTTTTACATCTCCCTAGGTATTTATATCGTCGTCGGCAGCCGTCCGTCTCGAGAGACGATGGTGTAGCTTCTTAAGAGTCTATCTGCACCGCTGAGAATGGCTGTGCAGTCCAACTCGGGAGTGACACGATATCTGTCTCCTTCCGTGTTGAATCGACATCTTGCGATGACGCTGAAGCTACAGAGCCTGGGCAGGGTAATATGGAGGGTCTGCTGTTGCCCATGCAGTAGACCCCCCCTCTCTTCGCAGCTGAAGGGCCCAAGGGAAAGACGGAGTCAATACAGCTTGGCTTCAGGTGCACCGCAGGAGTTGCCGGTGTTGACTACAACGTCAAACCGCCTTAGGGACTCCGGCTCCGGATTTTCTGTCGGGGTTTACTCCCTTAGCCTTTCCCCTGAAGAGGTATGCCGCAAGGCAGCGGAGGTTTTTTGGAGTCAGAGTTTTCCTTCTCTGATGTGCCCTGACTGGAAGATCGAACCAGCGACACTTAGCTCGCAGGCCGACGCTCAATCCAGTGAGCCAAACCAGCCAGGGTTTAGGTATTTATATACACTGTGTGAATTAAATAAAATAAGGGCCTTCAGAATGTCTGCTGCTTGGTGTATACTCAGTTTACCTAGGACTTTCTTTCCTTTCTGCTTCTAGATTCATCAGGCCATCTTAATGCTTTCACTACAATGGGGCCAGCCTTTCCAATTGTTACTCCTCTGAGCTCTCGGCTGAGTGGACAGCTCTCGAGTTGCTGCAGAGCAAGTCAGAGCTCAACAATTTTAGCCTTCTCTCCTGTCAGGGTTTGCACTTTTCTTTTCTTTTCTTCACTTTTTTTTTTTATTTTTATTTTTAGTTCAGGTCCATTGGGGCATAACTTATACTAAATAAAGTTTACTCTTTAAAGACATTGAATTTGATGAGTTTTGGTTGTACAGCCATGTTCTTTCCACCATAATCAGGACACCAGTCCTTGAAGTTCCCGTAAGTCCCTTCTCAAATCTCTCGTCCTTCAGTGTTAGTGACCACTCTGATTCCACCATGAGTTTCCCCTGCTGTTGTATGGGTCTTGTTCTCTTACAAGCGTCCTACTGACCATCAGGGCCCACGGGTCTGTGGACTCTGTGGGTGCAACAGGCCGACAGGCAGGTTTTCCTTCAGGGCATGTGGGTGTGGAGTAGGAAGGCAGCAGTTCTGCAGCCCAAATGCCATCATCTCTAATTGCTTTGATTCAAAGGGATAGGAATGGGGTGGAAGGCGCTACCTGGACCAGATATTTCATAAATAGTCTTTTATTTAATGACACTAATTACTACTTTGCATCCTTTTTCTGCTCTTGTTTTTTGTTATCGGCACATTTAGGGTTTTCTAGGGCTCTGGGTCTCAGTATTTTTTACTCTGATTTATCCATAATATGGTCCCATTCTCTTTCTTATTGCCAAAAAATCCATCAAAATGTATTTCTCAGTGTATTCTTTCTCCTCGTCACAATGGTGTCATGACCTTATCCACGCTGTATTTCTTTACCATAAATGCCATGTGATTTTTGCAAGGGAGTGGAAGCAAACATTCGTGCTCTGTGTGTCATCCCTTTTCTTTTTAATTAAATAATTTAGTTTTTATTTTTAATTAGTTTACAGTCAATATTCTGTATTAGTTTCAAATGTACAGCAGAATGGTGAGACAATCATATATTTTCTGGAATGGTCCCCAATATTTCAAGTACCCACCTGACCCTGTAAAAAGTTATTATGTTATTATTAACTTTATTTTCTATGCTGTAATTTTTGGTGTGCCATCTTGAAGTGTAAGTCTTCAAGGGGCCAGTTCATAAGAATTTATGGTAAATACAAGAGGTCAGTAAGTAGTAGAATTACTTGGTTGTATTCTCAGATGAAATATTTCTTCAGAGAAAAGAAAAAATGTCATCTCTCTCTGTGAACTAGCTTCATGACTCACATCACCATTAGCATGTACTTTGGCTCTCTGTAGTCAAGTTACTCATTCTAGGCTATAAATTTATGGACACTCATAGGTAGTTTCAGGGAGTGTCCCAAAGACACAGGCCTTGACCTTAGAAAAGTATAGTTTCGTTTTTAGCCATAATGTAAATATAGACTAACAGTAAGTTATTTTATCAACACATGTATTTGTGATATAGAAGCTATAATTTAATTTTTACTAATATAGAACTTGAAACAGGGCAGCTTGATCTGGGTCATAGAGAAGTTCAAAAGGGAGTTAAAACATTGTATTAAAATCTACTGGTGTGGATATAAAAATACAGAATATGCAATGCCTCACCTTGCTAATTTTTTTTTGGAAGAAATGCTTTAGGAAAAGAAAATTAATTTAAAACCAAACACTCTTTTCTCATTCTAAACCGTAGACTACCACTAAGATATTTTTCATTTATGGTCTTTTGTTCCTCTTCCTTAAAACTGTCTGGAGGAATGTTCTTGCTTTGAGTTGCAAAGAAAAATGCTTCCTGTGGACAAAAATCTCTGGTGGATGGGCTGCCGTCTCCTCACCGTGAGCTCTTGCAGTCCTATTCTGGCAATAAGGACTGTCCAGTCCATGAGGAGGGAGAGGGAGAGAGTGAAGCTAGGTCAGCTTTCTAACCTCTCTTGAGAGGTTAGTGCCCAGCAGATTTTGCACCAGGGAGGGTGTTGAAGCCCTCACATTTCATCACCTTTTCTTTCTCTGGGTCTGAGCTGTGATCTCTTTCCTTGCCTCTCCTGGGGAGTACCTAGATGTACTCAAGGGCCATAGTAGGAGTCTAATGTATTTGAGATGGTGAGAAACCATCACCTTGCTAAGCCACATCAAAGATGCTGTCATACATGCTAAGTTTGCTCGTGATACATGATTTTATATGGGTCAGTGATGTTTTGAGGAAAGCTCTCTCCCTGGTAGTGGAATCTAGCCCAATTCCATCATAAATGTCAGTCTGATTGGAATAGATTTTACCTTCATATGGGCTCTGCTTTCTTACCTGCAAAGAGGGGATCTTAATATATACCAAGCAACATATATACCAGGCTCTTTGTTCCTGAGTTTGGGAAAGCACAAACCTCTCTGCAAATGTAAGGCTATGTGACTGTAGCTTCTCTCAACCCTGCTCTAGTTCCCTGCCTGGCCCTGCCCACAAAACCCAGCTGTTCCTGTTTCTTCTGTGACCTGTGGTGGCACCTTGGCCACTCATGCACTCAGTTCTGTTAATTTATCTCAGTAATAATGGGGCTCACTCACTAGTCACACCTCCCCTCAACTGTGGGCCTGGGCAGCCCTCCAGCAGCCACCCTCCCTGGAATTAAGCTCTGCCCCATAGCCTGCCTTCCTGTCCTACTAAGACCTTGTACGGATCAGGGTCATTGGGCCTCAGGGGCCAGCAGTGAGCTGGAAAGGAAGAAAGACTGGGAGGCTTGCCAGTATATTCAGGGAGGTGCTGGGTCAGTTTGTATGAGATAAAAGGGTGAGGCTGAGATGAGCTCACATTTGAAGGATTGGGTGTAGGGAGAGAATGTAGAACAGGCTGAAGAAAGGTGAAGCAAGTGTTAGGTGGGTGCAAAAGCAAACTAATACTGCGTGAGGGAAGAGGAAGCAAGACCAGAATATGCTATCTGTGAACTTCACATTTCTTGTTTGTTTTCAAGTCACTTCCCCCTCTGCTCCTTTGGTATGTGGGCATATTTCCCTCCATTGTGTCTCTTCCCGTCTGCCCTTAGCTGGGAGGGGCATGGGAAGAAATGCATGAGGCTAGTGGAAGGTAGTGAGAGAATTGCACTGCCCCCTAGCCGCCATAGAAGAAGCTACAGGTATAACCTGGGTTACTGTCCTGAGAGCAAGAAACCTTTTTATAAAAAAAAGTTTTTTTTTCTTTAGCCTGACGCTTGGGGAATTCTATTATTTGGGTTTCTTTTTTTTTTTCCTAAAAGGAAAAATGGAAGAATGGAGTAAATAAGAAAGAGAGGCATAAATATATATAAAATAACAAAGGGGATCATTCATCAGTGGATTTTTATGATAATGAAAATTTTAATCTTTGGTAACTAAAAACTTGTGGACAGCAGATAAGACTATCATTCCCTTCTTGTAGTGTGCCCGTTCCATTCTCCAAGTGTCAAGTAATATGGTCATCAGCAGCAAAAAAGCTTATGGGTGTAGTTTTAGGGCATGAGATCTCTTTTATCAGCCTGAAGCATTCCATCACATTTTCTTCTCAGACTTAGTTCTCGAAGGCCCATTCATAGGGGAGAGGGTTGAAGCTAGAAGGCAGGGAAAGGTGAATAAGCCAAAATTAGGCTTGTATGTTGAACCCCCTTCAGTCCACAAACTCAGAGCTGACTGCATTGCCCTCCCCTTTCAGTGCTCGTTTCCAGATGTGAAAGCAGAGAGGTCCAGAGCTGAGTGACAGGGCAGGGACAGATGTAAAATTCTGTCCTGGAAATTCCTGATCTTGGGGTTAGTTCATCCTCAGAAGAAAAGAGAGAGAGAGAATGAGAGAGAGAGAGAGAGAGAGAGAGAGAGATCACTGAGTCAAGAGATTTACAAAATGAAGTGAATAAAAGAAGTGTTGAGTTTGTTGGGAAAGGAGAATGTGTGATTAACTGAGCACTATTATATTCCAGGTGTCTTGCATGATTATTACTTACTCCTCCAGCAGCCCAGTGAATTAAGTCAGTTTTATGATCCCATTTTCCAGATGAGAAGACTGAGGCATAGAGAGTCCATTTGCCAAAGTGACCTGGATTTATGGGGCTCCCAGCCTGTTGTTCCAAATCTTGTGTTAGTCTCTTAAAAGAAAGCAAGAAAAAAAAATCATGCTCTAATTAACCAATAGAACTATGATATTTTATTGCTGAAGAAGTATTTGAGGCTATTATATCTCTTTCAATAGATTTATTTCAAAGATAAAGAGACCAAATTGCCCAGGGCCAGGCAAGGCAGGCTTGGAATGCTTTCCCATCTCAGTAAAAGATACCATCATCTATTCAAGTGTTCTGGCCAAAAACAGAGGCACCATCTTGGTGATTCACCCTCACTTCACACATGTGATCCACTTCTAAGTTCTTCAAGGTCCAACTCTAAAGTATTGAATCCTTTTCTTCTCTCTCCTGAATTTATACAACAATCTTTTAATTAGTATTTGTAATTCCACTTTCCACTCCTTACCCACAGTGGTCTTTGAAATATGGAGTCTGTCACTCCTCTGATTAAAGCACATCAAATACTTCCCATACATTTAGATTAGAATCTAAACTCTCACTGTAGCTACTAGACCCTCCATGAGCTAATTCTTTTCTGCTGACCTCACATAGGGTCCTGCGCCATCCTGCTGGCTCTCTCTTACCATACTGGCCTCCATTCTTGGCCTTGGACACATTAAATTTTCTCATCTCCAAATGAGATGCCAGAAATGCTCTTCATGGGAATCTAGGCTAGCACCTTCCCGTTTGTTACTTCTCTGCTTAAATATCAGAAAAAAATTCCTTGACAGCCTAACTCCACGTACTCCTTACAGTTACTGTCTATCCTATTACCCCATTTCTTTCTTTCATAGCATTTATCACTGTCTGTAATCTTCTTGATTATCTGTGTCCTTGTTTATTATTTTTCTCCATTAGAATGTAAGCTTTTTGAAGGCAGAGACTTTACTATCCTGTTCATCACTGTTTTCCAAGACATAGACTAATGCCTGACACATAGAAAATGCTTGAAAATATTAGTTAAATGAATAAATGACCAAATAAGTTTAGGCTTTTGATTCCAAGCCAATGCTCCTTCCTTTACTAGCTCACTAAGATATAAGATTTGTGACATACCTGAGAGGCTGAAAGCAGAAAGTGTGTCCCCAATGGCTAGTGGAGTAAGGAGAATGGAAATTGAAAAGAAGAGAGAGCCTGAACACGGGATGCGTGTGGGAAGGGAGATTAGAAATTGAGCCCTGCTGTGGTCTGTGCCAAGATCTCCAGTGACTCTTTCTTGATTTATCCACAAACATTTGTGATGGAGTCTTATTACATACAACAACAAATTCCAAAGCAGCAGTGACAGCAGAAAGGAACGAAAGGCTAAGGAAGTAAATTCTGAGAAAAGAAATCATTTTTGGAAAACAGTTCCTTTATCTCAGCATTTTTCATGGATTTCAAATAAGGGATAATATTTTTATTTGCACATTTGCCTTGAAAATAAAAGGGATCTTGTGTATTTTCAAAGTGGAAATGATTAAAGTACAATTTTATTTTTTCTTGCTATTTTATATTTTTAGTGAGTATAATGTGTCCCCTGCCCCCAAATCTAGGTGGAATGTTCTGCGGTATCAGGAAGCTTGCTCCCAAGAACATTATCTTCTCCATTTTGCTTAGATTTCCTATAAGCAGTTGAATGCAGCTTTAAAATGCTAAGGATTAACATCAACAAATATAGAGACTTTATTATGTTCAAACCTGTGAGCCTTGACTATATTAAAACACAGACCTCAAAGACCTCTAGGATAGGCCCATGCTCTGTTTATTTTAGTGTCCCAGGGGCCAGGACATGGTGGGACCTTTCAAAATATTTGCTGGTAAGTGAATATATATATATTAACTGTTCTCAGAGTGTCTAGTAGATGATCAATTAAATTTTTGAAGGTGTATATTGTAAAGGAGCAGATAGAAGGTTGTAGCACAAAATAGTATAGGATATATATCCCAAGAGAAGTGCACAGCAGTAATTTAAAGATGTAAAGGAGGAAATAATAACCTATAATTTCAGGAACAGAAAGGGGCTGTGAAGGAAAAAAATCTTTGAGGGCAGAAAAAAGTGGGCACTCACTTATTGAATAAATGAATGCATTTTCCCAAAGGGCAGAAAATGCAAGCAAAAGGAGAGGCAGGAAAGTTTAGTGAGTGGAGCACAGAACTCATGCTGGAGAAGAAAAGTCAGTGTCTGAGCAGCAGGGTGAAGACACTGTACTGTTGAGGCTCAGACTCCAGCAGAAGGAATTAGT
This sequence comes from Furipterus horrens, assembly GCF_987537825.1. Lineage (NCBI taxonomy): Eukaryota > Metazoa > Chordata > Mammalia > Chiroptera > Furipteridae > Furipterus > Furipterus horrens. The sequence goes on from NW_028327175.1 coordinate 90,652,301, forward strand.
ATTGGTAATGGGAATAACTCTTGAATCACAAACTGGAATGTGCAAAATATCCCTCTGAGCCTTTATTACATCTTCTGAAAGTCAATTCAGTCTGTCATTTGGGAGTTCTCTCTATCGGTCTCAGAATCTCAGGGACTTTCACGGAGCCATCAATGGCAATGGCTCTGCTTCTGTGTTCTTTTTGGACTGTATGAATGTTTCTTCACCTGGGAGCCCTATTGCTCAGTATAGCCGCCTTAGGTTCACCACACTGTCATACACCTAGGTCCCATCAGTGGATAAGGTATAGAAAACACCATGCCTTCCCGGTATAGGGCACCTTGTTCTCTCCTTTACTACATCAGCTTCTGCCTCCCTCCTCCAGCATAAGCTATTTCAGGAGAGTAGGGAACTTGGCATTAAGCTTTTACCACAAAGGTCCCTAAAGTAAGGCAGCAATTAACCTGGCTACTTACTTGGGAGAGGGAAGGAAGACACTGGCAAATAAAAAGTGCAGATTAATAGTTCACTAAATTATCCTACATATACTTGATTGGATGGACAATGAGAAGCCACTGGAGGTCAGTAATTAATAGTGCTCATATTTATTGTTCTCTTTTCTTCTATTAGGTTAAGAATGGAGGAGGAAATGCAAAGCAAAAAGGAAAACATGGTGGAGGATGCTAGAATTTGGAGATCTGGTGGGCACAGTCTTATAGGGAACCATTTAACATGGCCAGATAATTTTCTGGCTGTCCATCTCCACTTTTCCCTCAGTTTGTTCAATCAAGGGCTGAAGCAGGTGACTGTAGTCACAGGGTTGAGAAGCTTCCTGTTGTATTGAGGTGGGAAGAACTCTTAATTTTTCCTGGACATTTTATTAACTTCGAAGGCTATCTAAGGGGAGATTTTACCTAATATGTTTTTCAAATTGGCCGTCCAGTTTGATAAAAATTTCATTAGGTCTCAAGTAACAGAAACCCCCAAAACAGTAAATTAAAAATTTAGAGGTTTTATTATTCTTATTACATATGAAAGTAGGTCTAGGGCGGTTACTGGGATTCCATGAAGCCCCCAGGACCCTCCTATATTTTCACTCGCTAATCCTTACCATGTTCTTGGGGCCTCATAGTCACAGTATGATTGATCCACCTCTAATATGTTTCCAGGCAGGAAGAAGGGTGAGAACAAAAGATCCAATCAAGCTTGATCTTTATTTATTTTTTACCCTCATGTGAGGACGTGCCCACCGATTTTTAGAGAGAGGGGAAGAGAGGGAGAGAGAGAGAGAGAGAGAGACATCGGTTGGTTGCCTCTTGCACATGCCCCAACCAGGGCTGAACCCATAACCCAGATGTGTGCCCTGACCAGGAATCGAACCTGTGACCCATTGATTTGAAGGATGATGCTCCAACCAACTGAGTCACACCAGCCAGGGTTCAACTCAGTCTTTTAAAGAGACTTTCCAGAAGTTCTGACTTTCACCTATATTTCATTAGCTTGAACTGTGTCATGTGGCCATTATAGGTGCAAGGGAGTATGGGAAATGCGGTTTTCTGCTGGACACATTACTACCCTGAGAAAAATTAAGGTCTGTTAATAAAGAAGAAAGAGGAATGAATATTGAGTAGGCAACTAGCAGTAGCCACCATATTTCATATCATTTTGACCTTTTATTCAAGTTAATATGCTTTCTGGGAGAACAAAGCAAGTTTTAGCAAGCATATATAAATCTTCTGTAAACTCTTCTCTGTATATATAAGTGATTTTTGTATTCATATTTCTTATTATGCATTTTACAATTTACCTCCATTAGTATAGATCATCCTTAATTGAGTGCATTTGTGGATGCATATGTATAGTTATTTATACAGTTGCCTCTAATGGCCAGTTCTTTATCAAGCATGTTTCAGTGATTTCCTTTTCTCTCACCTTCTACTTCTCTATGTGGACCATCTCATCTACATAAAAACTTCAACAACCATTTATTTCCAGCTCCCAAATCCTTGAATCTGAGGCAGTCCTTACTCAGGATGGTGCAGTCTGAGATACTTAACTTCATTCAGGATAAAGACTGTGTCTCAAGGGCACCATAATTTCAAAATGCCCAAGGGAACTCACTGTCCTTCCATGTCAGACTTTTACCTCTTCTGTGTTAATCACCTCAGTGGTGCTACATACCCAGGCCAGAAATCTGAGAGTCATTTACAAGCCTGCCCTCACATTTCTTCCATCCTACAAGCATTTGATGTTAGAGTTTTGTCCAGATAGTATACTGAATATTCTAATATTTTTCCTCTTCCCTCAAATCCATTGCCACTTCTTGGGTTCACCTAGTTTGGATCAACTGTTTTTAGTAACCTTCTTGCCACAATAAATATTTATGAGATCGCTTTAATAGCTATTCTGTGTCATCCAGGATATGCAGTTCTCCGTGATATTTTTCAGATCACTGTAATTTTAGTTAGATGACATTTAAAAATATGAGCAATTGTGGATCCCTGAATGGTTGCCTTAGAACTGAATGCTGACTATTGATTTTGGTGCCTACACATCCATTTGTGTTTTTATTGTACACATGGGCATTACTATGTGTAACTAGCAATAACTTACACAAAAAAGGCCCCTAACTGAGGCATTTGAAGCATATAAAGTTCAGTGAAGTCACTGTCTTTTGTTATATTAACAAAAGTTTTACCTTAGTTCAAATAAGTAATATCATGGCCCAAATAATATAAATTGATGAATTTGAAAGAACCTGTACTGAAATAGTCAGTCTGATATTAGGAATAGAAATCCGTTTACAAACAAATGAAAGATCTCTCACATTGAATTAATACCATTAATTGAATGTTATTATTTTTGTTAGGTTAAATTTAATGTGCAAATTTTTATAGTTTCCAAAGAGCTATAATCATAAAATGTTTATACCTAGTTTTAGGTTTGTACAAATCTAAATAGCAACATACTGAAAATATCGATGTGGCACTTCTTTTAAAGAGGGTATGTATATCGCTTAGTGGGCTAGAGCAGGTGCAGCGAATACTTTATGTAAAGGACTGGCTAGTAAATATTTTAGGCTTTGGCAGCCAGACAGTCTCTGTCTAAACTACTTAACTTCAATGTTGTATGTGAAAGCAGCCATAGGTAATATCTAAACAAATGAATATGGCTGTGTCAAAGAAAATTTTGTTCACAAAATCCAGCAGCAGGACAGTTTGGACTTCACGTATAGTTTGCTGACTCCTGGCCTAGAGAATACAATCCCAGTTCCTTGGCTTGACGCACAGCCTGTTGACCTCTAGACTCATCTCCTGCCCACTTTTCTGAGCATTCCTGTGCTCTAGCCATACAAACCTGCCTGCATTTTTTCAAGCATGTCACGTTTTCTCATGATTCTATGCTATTGCAAATGCCTCCTGAGACTACTGTCTCCATTTTCTTAAACAGACTAACTTCTACTTACCCTTGAAGATAAAACTTAATAATCACTTTTTCTCAGAAGCTTTCTCTGGTCCCTTGTGGCTGAGTTTATGCTTCTGTCTGTTCTCTCTGTGCTTCTTTATATTCACTGTGCTACTATAACATTTTCAGGAAACTCATCTGTCCTGTGACTAAGTGTCACACAACTATTTCACTATCTTCTCGTAAAGATTGAGCCCTCCTTTCTCTGCAGCATGTGCTGTTCTGCCCTTGTGATTACCTCCTACTCTCACATTTAGAGAATTTGATGTATAGAACAGGTGAAAACATGAAAAAGTATGAGTATCATATTGCCTTTGTATTTACCCAAAGAAACTAAAAAAAAAAAAAAAAAAAAAAAATTCTAGAAATGACTGAATTCTCCTTAAATTAGCAACCTTAGATATTCTTTCATCTATGGAAATGGGGGTTTGTGAGCAAAGTCAATTCTGAAGAGAGAAAGGGAGTTTTATATTTGTATATCTGGTTTTGTGACTGTAAAATTTATGTCTGTGATAGAAGTTATTTAACTTTAAAAAATGAAAGGAAATCAGTTGAGAAATAAAAGACAAAGAAGAAAAGAAGAAAACATTGTGTATATTTGGGGTACGGGTAAGTAGACTAAGTTGGATATGTAATAACTGAAGTCTGGATTTGGGCAAGAGAAAGCCCAGAGTGGTCTGTTTAGGAAAGCAGGCCCAAGAGTGGCAGAAAGGCTGAGTGTAGAGCAGTGACCTTGAGCCTTGGGCAGGGTAAGATTTAGGTATCCAGGGCAGCAGTATTGGACTTTCTCTCTCCCTCTGTCTCTTTGCTGCCCCTCCCCACACGTTGCTTCTCACTGCTCCACTAGTTCTACTTAATCTAGATGTTTCTTCTCTGCCTTGTATTCTGAGCTAATTGTAATATGGTACCCATGTAAACAAATTACTTATTTAAATTTTATTTTCTTTTACCTAAAGTTTTGATTAGGTCATTTGATCATCTCTTCTCAAACAAAATAATAGCAATTCAAGTTGCTGTTAATTTTTAGAAATTAAAATTTTTTTTGTATTACTTGCAAAAAAAATGATTTTCACTATGGTCACACATTTTAGGAAAAACTCAAATCATAAAAGAAGTACAAAATTAAGGATTACTATGTGTTCTGTTTGATAACATAATCATTTCACTCAAGGCAAAAAAAAAGGTATATTAAAAATGGAGTAAAGCCATGAATGAATAACAGTGAAAGTCCTATAGGGAAAAGAAAGTTCTGGTTTCATAAAAGGGTAGTGGGATAAAATCAGGGAGAACTCCTAGGGCCAACATGATGACCACCACACACACACACAAATACTCATACGTAAGGCAGTGGGTGAAAATACTGTGGCTGAGTTTCCTAATCATAAAAATATCTTTGAAATTTTAAAAACAAGTTGCAATTGTAAAATTTAAGCAGTGAACCTAAGATGACTAGATCCTTTCCTTCTTCTTTTAAGAAAAATGTTGCCAGGGGAGACTGTGAATGCAGTCCCCCATTGCCACAAATTATGCAGTTGGGTTCCCCACAGTTGGGGAAGTCGCAGGGGTCAGCACATCTGGAGTGCAGTGGGTAAACCTCGCCCTAGGAAAACCACATTCATGATCACCGTATCTCCTCTGCCAGGTAAGTATGATAACGAGATTCTTGATTAGATCTCTGAGCAGGACTTTTTCTATTTGTGATTTAGATCTTTCTGTGGGAGTGTCAATATTATACAGACTGGGCAAAAGTAGGTTTACAGTTGTGAAAACAGAAAACAGAGAGTTTACTTTTGTATTATTACTTATTAGTTATTGTACTATTTTCCATATGAACAACTGTAATCCTACTTTTGCCCCACCCCGTATATTCATTTATACAACAGACACAGATTATATATTTATCACTAATGAAGAGAAGGTAATAAAATTCTCAATGGGAAATGGCACTGGACACATTTATTGTTGAGGTTATGGTTTATTATTTGGGAAATGTCAACATGTGTCATCTGATGGTTAAAATCAAACTCTTCTGCCTGAAGTAATTCTCATTAGATGACAATGATATTAATGATTTTATGCAAACATGTTGACATTTCATATTTCTAACAGAGTCTGAATTTTAGACAATATTTTTTATAAAGATCTAAGGTCTCCCTTCAACCAACACATGGAGCATAGTGGTCTTTCACTAGAAACATCATCATCATCATGCCATCGAGAGCTTGTTGTGTGCCAGGCGTTGCATGTGTAGCAACTCAATACTCAAACTGAGAGTGTAAGATGAGCTCTGTGATTCCCCATATCACAGATGCAGAAACAGATATGGTAAGAGCAAATAACTTGTCCAAAGTCACACAGGCGGTGGGCAGCAGGGCCATGATAACACCCTGGACAGTCTGGCTCCTGAGGCCTTGTGCTTCACCTCTATGCTTTACTTTTCTCAGGATTCAAATTCCCAAGTCTGCCAATTTTCTCTAAACACTGCAGGATATTCCTTTCCTGTCTGTGTCTATTTATGATCTATATCCACCATTCATGAATAAAACTGATAAAGCTTTGTCTATATAAATGACCTGTGTTAATGTTTCTTGGCATTAAGCTGGCTCATGGGGAAATAGAAATTATATTTGCAGTCCTTCTCTGGTTTCTTTTAGTAATGGATTATGTCTACAGGATATGAATTCAACTGGTTGAAAAAGTGAAAGAATCATTAATAACGGCACAACTGACACCATATGACTTCTGATATGACACATTGAAAAGAACACATCACCTATGTGAGTGTACTGCCAAAATGTTTCACCCGAATGTAATCATGAGGAAACAATCACATGCACTCATTAAAGGACATTCTGCAAACTAACTAGCCTGGACTCTTCAAAGGCATCAGTGTCATAAAAGAAAAAAAAGGCCAAGGAGCTCTTTAATATTGGTGGAGACTAATGAGAGAGGACAATGAAATGCAATGCATGTTCCTTGTTTGGATTCTAGATCAGGGGGAAAAAACAGCTCTAAAGGACATTGTAGGGGAAAGAGGAAATTTTGAATATGGACTGTATATTAGATAATGCTAAATTTCCTGAATGCAATAATTGTATGGTGGTTGTAAAAAGCAGAGGAAAATGCCTTTGTTCTTAGGAGGTAGATGATACATGAGTATGTGAATACAAGTACATGTGTATATATATACATACACATACATACAGAGCAGGTTACAATGTTAACAATTAGTGAATCTAGGTGAATGACAAATTGGTGTTATAATACTATTCTCACAACATTTCTCAAGGTTTGAAATGTTTATAACTTTATAAAATATATGTGGGAGTGGGGATATGAATGCAGATACAGATTAAACAAGATTAGCCCAGACTTGGATATAGTTGAAGCTGGGTGTTAAGTACATATTATTCTGTCTACTTTTTCTATATGTTAAAAATTTTCCCTGACACAAAGTTTTAAAAAATAGAAGGATTCAGTCAGATTTCATGGTGCTGATTCTCAATAAATGATGAGGATAAACTGCCATGAACATACATTCCCTTTCTGTATCTCATCCTCATTCCTACTCCTACTCAGCCCCAGCTACCATTTTCCCTTGCCTGGGTCCTGACTCCGCCTCCCCCCCACCCCCATTTTTATCTGGTCTGAAGCCAAAGTAATTTTATTTTATTTTTTGATGAAAAACTGAACTTACCAAGCCTCTCCTAAAACCCTTCAAGTTTAGACCAGCGTTTTAGAAGGAAACTCACGACCCTGCACAGCCTGCCCCTCCTCACTCTCCACCTCTTTTCCCTGGATTCTGGGGTTGCAGCCAGTGTAGGTCTCTGATTCTCATCCCACCCTTCTCTATATCTATGGAGGGGCTTGCCCCTCTCACTAGAATGCTCTTTGCCTCTTTGCTTACTTAGTGCTTATTCAGTCTTCAAAGATCACTTTTTAATTAAACCTGTTCCTGGTCTCTCTGCTTAAAGTAAAGCTCTAGTATGGGCTTCTATGGTAATGAGCACATTTCTCTGGTGACATTTAACCAATTGGAGTTATAATTCCCTGTGATTAGATTAATGCTTTCCTCTCTCACTAGATTCAAAGCTCTGTTTTGCTTACCATGTGTACATAGCAGATGCTTGATACTGACACAGAGTTTAAAAAATATTTTTTTCCTAAAAATATTTAGAATTTTGTCTTTATAGAGTTTCACTGTAGTTATCTTAAAAAGGATAGGAGATTGTCTCCTGAAATTTAATTTCAGTTCTTTTTATTTCCTTAACTGAGGCTAATTTCAGTTCTTAAGTTGATATGACCTCCTTGGAAAATACAGAAACATTATTGTCATGATGCTCCTTGAAAAATTGGTTAAGTCACTTGGCTGGTGTGTTTTTTAATTGTATTTTTTTCCATTACCATGAAATCCCCTTATATTCCCCTCCCCTCCACAATCACCACACTGTTGTCCATGTCCATGAGTCCTTTTTTCTTTTTGCTCAATCCCTCCACCAACTACCAACCCCCCCTTAGCTGTCAGCCTGCTCTTTATCTATGGGTCTGTCTCTATTTTGCTTGTTAGTTCAATTTGTTTATTATATTCCACATGTGAGTGAAATCATATCATATGGTATTTGTCTTCCTTTGACTGGTTTATTTCACTTAGCATAATGTTTTCTAGATATATCCATACTGTTGCAAAGGGTAAAATGTTTCTTCTTTTTTATGGCTGAGTAGTATTCCATTGCGTAAATGCTTCATCATGTTTTATACACTGATCTACTGGTGGGCACTTGGGCTGCTTCCCTATCTTGCCAATTCTAAATAACACTGCAGCGACCATAGAGGTGCTTATGTTCTTTCAAATTAGTGTTTTGGGCTCCTTCAGATATATTGCCAGAAGTGGGATCACTGGGTCAAAAGGCAGATTGTTTTTAATTTTTTGAGGTATCTCCACACTGCTTCCCACAGTGGTTGCATCAGTTTGCATTCCCACCAACAGTGCACAAGGGTTCCCTTTTCTCCATGTCCTCACCAGCACTTGTTTATTGATTTATTGATGATAGCCATTCTGACAGGTGTGAGATGATAGCTCATTGTGGTTTTAATTTGCACTTATCTGATGAGTAGTGACCTTGAGCATCTTTTCATATGCCTATTGGCCACCTGTATGTCCTCTTTGGAGAAGTGTCTATTCAGGTCCTTTGCTCATTTTTTAATTGAGTTGTTTGTTTTTTTGGTGTTGAGTTTTGTAAGTTCTTTATAAATTTTGGATATCAACCCTTTATTCAGTGTATTGGAGAATATATTCCCCTATTCTGTGGGTTGTCTATTTTGTTGGTGTTTTCTTTTGCTGTACAAAAACTCCTTAGTTTGATTAAGTCCCTTTTGTTTATCTTCCTTTTGTTTCCCTTTTGGGGAGATATATCTGATAAAATATAGCTATGATCTAAGTCCAAGATTTTGCAGTCTATGTTTTTTTTCTAGAATTTTTATGGTTTCAGGTCTACACTTAAGTCTTTAATTCATTCTGAATTTATTCTTGTGTGTGGTGTAAGAAGGTGACTTAGTTTCATTTTTCTGCATGTATCTGTCCAATTTTCCCAGCACCATTTATTGAATAAACTATCTTTAGCCTATTGTTTGTGCTTGCTTCCTCTGTCAAATATTAATTGACTGTCAAAGTGTGGGTTTATTTCTGGGCTCTCTACTCTGTTCCATTGACCTATGTGTCTGTATTTATGCCAGTACCCTGTTGTTTTGATTACTAGGTCCTTATTGTGTAGTTTGATATTAGGTAGAGTGATTCTTCCAACTTTGTTCTTCTTTCTCAGGATTGTTGTTGCTATGTGGGGCCTTTTGTGGCTCCATATAAATTTTTGAAATATTTTTTCTAGTTCTGTGAAATGTGTCACTGGAATCTTGATAGGAATTGCATTGAATCTATAGATTGCTTTGGATAATGTGGATATTTTAATGATGTTAATTCTTCCTATCCATGAACATGGTATGTGCTTCCACTTATTTGCATGTTCTTCAATTTTTTTTCAGTGTCTTATTTTCTGAGTACATGTCTTTTACTTCCTTGGTTAGGTTTCTTCCTAGGTATTTTATTCTTTTTTGAAGCAATTGCAAATGGGATTGTTATTTTTAATTTTCCTTTCTGTTAGTTTGTTATTGACATATAAAAATGCAACTGATTTCTGGATATTAATTTTGTATCCTGCTACTTTGCTGAATTCATTTATCAGATCTAGTAGTTTCTTGGTGGAATCTTTGGGATTCTCTACATACAGTATCATGTCATCTGCAGATAAAGGCAGTTTTACTTCTTCCTTTCCAATTTGGATGCCTTTTATTTCTTCTTCTTTTCTGATTGCTGTGACTAGGACTTCCAGTATTATGTTGAATAAGAGAGGTGAAAGCTGGCATCCATGTTTTATTCCTATTCTTAAGGGGAATATTTGTAGTTTTTGCCCATTGAGTATGATGCTGGCAGTCGGTTTGTTGTATATGCCTTTAGATATGTTCCCTCTATTCCAATTTTGCTGAGAGTTTTTATCATAAATGGGTGTTGGATTTTATGAAATTCTTTTTCTGCATCTATTGATATGATCATGTGGTTTTTATCCTTTATTTTGTTTATGTTGTGAATCACATTTACTGATTTGCGCATGTTGTACCAACCTTGCATTCCTGGAATAAATCCACTTGTTTGTGATATATGATCTATTAGATGCTTGATGCATTGCTGTATTTGGTTTGCTAACATTTTGTTGAGGATTTTAGCATCCATGTTCATCAGGGATATTGGCCTATAATTTTCTTTCTTTGTAGTGTCTTTATCTGTTTTTGGTTTAAAATGAGTTTGAGAGCCTTCCCTCCTCTTGAATTTTATGAAATAATTTAAGAAGAAGAGGTGTTAGTCCTTCTCAGAATGTTTGGTATAATATACCTCTGAAGCCATTCTGTCCTGGGCTTTTGTTTGTTGGGAGTTTTAAAAAATTACTGCCTCGATTTCACTAGGTGTAATCTGTCTATTCAGATTCTTTGAGTCTTCCTGATTTAGATTTGGAAGGTTGTATGTTTCTAGAAATTTATTCATTTTATCCTGGCTGTCCAGTTTGTTGGCATATAATTGTTCATAATATTTTCTTATAATCATTTGTATTTCTTTGGTGTCAGTTGATATTTTTTCTCTTTCATTTCTGATTTTACTTATTTTGGTTCTCTTTTTTTCTCAATGAGTCTGGTTTGTCAATCTTGTTTATTTATTTATTTTTTTTTTGAAGAACTAACTCATAGATTCATTGATGCTTTGTATCATTTTTTTAGACTCTATTTCATTCACTTCTGCTCTGATCTTTATTATTTCCTCCCTTCTACTCACTTTTAGCTTTGTTTGTTATTTTTTTCAATTTCCTTTAAGTGTAAGTTGGAGTTTATTTGAGCTTTTTCTTGTTTTTTGAGATAGGACTGTAATGCTATGAATTTCTCTCTTAATATTGCTTTCCCTGTAGCCCACAGATTTTGGATTATTGTGTTTTCATTTGATTTGTTTCAAGGTATCTTCTGATTTTCCCTTGATCTCTTTGTTGACCCATTCATTGTTAGTAATATGTTATTTAGCTTCCATGTCTTTGTGTATTTTTCAGTGTTCTTCTTATGATTGATTTCTAGTTTCATAACATTGTGGTCAGTTAGAAGATGCTTGATATGATTACAATCTTTTTAAATTTATTAAGACTTATTTTGTGTCCTAACATGTGCTCTATCCTAGAAGACATTCCATATGCACTTGAAAAGTATGTATATTCTGCTGTTTTGGGGTGAAATGCTCTGAAGATATCAATTAAATCCATATTATCTAATGTGTCATTTAAGGCCACTGTTTCCTTGTTGATTTTCTACCTAAAAGATCTATCCATTGAAGTCAATGGCATGCTAAAATCCCTGACTATGACTGTATTTCTGTCGATCTCTCCCTTTATGTACATTACCATTTGCTTTACATATTTAGGTGCTCCTATGTTGGGTGCATAAAGGTTTACTAGTTTTATGTGCTCTTGTTGGATTTGTTTTCTTTATCATTATGTAGAGTCCTTCTTTGTCTCTTACTATAAGCTTGGTTTTAAAGTCTACTTTGTCAAACATAAGTATTGCTACCCCAGCTTTTTTCCTTTCTATTTGCATGAAATATCTTTTTCCATCCCTTTACTTTTAGTCTGTGTGTATCTTTCAATCTGAGGTGGGTCTCTTGCAGGCAGCATATATATGGATCTTGTTTTCTTATCAGCTACCCTATGTCTTTTGGTTGGAGCATTTAATCCATTTACATTCAAGGTGATACATATTTAGTGCCATTTTATTGACTATTTTCCTCTGTTTTTTTTTTCTTCTTCTTCTTCTTTCTTTCTTCTTCTTCTTTTTCCTCTTCCTCTTCCCCTTCCTCTTCCCCTTTCCCCTTCCTCCTCCTCCTCCTCCTCCTCTTCTTCTTCTTCTTCTTCTTCTTCTTCTTCTTCTTCTTCTTCTTCTTCTTCTTCTTCTTCTTCTTCTTCTTCTTCTTCTTCTTCTTCTCCTTCTTCTTTTTCTTCTTCTTCTGCTTCTTCTTCTTCTTCTTCTCCTTCTTCTCCTTCTTCTTCTTCCAAGTCTTTTGACATTTCTTACAGTACTAGTTTGGCATTAAAAACTCCTTTATCTTTTTCTTGTCTTGGTAGCTCCATATTTCTCCTTCAACTTTAAATGATAGCCTTGCTGAGTAAAGTAGCCTTGATAGCAGGGCCTTGTTTTTCATCATCTTGAATATTTTCAGGTCCCTTCTGACTTGAAATGTTTCTGTTGAGAAATCAGATGACAGACTAATTGGTGCTCCTTTGTAGGTAACTACATGTTTTTCTCTTGTGTCTTTTAGGATGCTCTCCTTTCATTAGGCCTTGCCATTGTAATTATGATGTGTCTTGTTGTAGGTTTTGGGGGTCCAACTTGTTTGGGACTCTCCAAACTTCCTGGACTTTTGTGTTTTTCCTTCACAAGATTAGATACTTTTTTAGTTATTATTTCTTCAAATAGGTTCTTGATCCCTTGCTCACTTACTTCTCCTTCTGTTATTCTCATGATGCAGATGTTGTTACTCTTTGTGTTGTCTCAAAGGTTTCTTAAGCTCTCCTCCTTTTTAAAAATTCTTTTTTTTCTTCTATGCTGCTCTGCTTGGGTGTTTTTTTCTACCTTGTCTTCCAAATCACTAATTCAATCCTTTGCTTCATCTAACCTACTATTTATTCCTTCCAGTGTATTATTTATTTCAGATATTGCACTCTTTATTTATGACTGGTCCTTTTTTATTGTTTCTATGTTTTTATTCATGCTGTTGAGTATTCTTATAATTATTATTCTAAACTCTCTATCTGATAAATTGCTTGCCTCTATTTCATTTAATTCTTCTTCTGGAAAATTCTCTTGTTCTTTCATTTGGGGACTCTTTCTTTGTTTTCCCATTTTGGCTGCCTCTTTCTGTTTGTTTCTATGTAATAGTTAGATCTGCAAGACTCTTTTGCAGGCCAAAGTCAAACCCTGCCTGTGACTCTCCCTGGGGAACCTATTTGGAGCTGTCAACTATCTATAGTGTGTGGTTCCCTCTGCTGGGCATGGGTGTGTGCAGAAAGAACCAAACTGCACACCAAGGCTGGCTTTTATCAGCAACCAGGCCTGGGGGAGGGTCAGCTGAAGTCTCAAAACTTCCAGCGATCTGCCTCTGCCTGCCAGCTTTCTGTGGTGTTAATTAATGAATGCCTTCTAGTTGTACTCATCAGCAGCAGGGCTTAAGAACCATAGGCTGGGGCAGAGTAATTCCTATGGGTGGGGCTATTGCTTCCCCGCAGACTGATGACACTTGGAGAGGAGAGGTCTGACTGAGCAAGATGGCCTCTACAGTACGGGGAATGACTCAGCATAGGAGTCCTGGTAGCTGTTTCTTCCTCTCTCTCCCCAGAGCCACCAACCTCAGATTCTTCTCACATGTCTCTAGTCCATTCTGTCTTCCCTCTGCCAGAGCCCAAGGTAAGTGACTAAAAACAAAAGTTTATGCATTGGCTTTTTAAAAAGCTCTCTGAGTCTACAGCCTTCTCTCCTTAACAGATAGAAACTCAGCTGCTTTCCACAGATGAACATTGTCTGAGTTCCTTTCCCAGTTCTGTAGGCTAGGGAGTCCAGCTTGGGATTTAGACCCCACACTTTTTAGAGGGAACCCTCAGCCACTGAAATATCCCTCTAGCCCAGCCAGCCCTCCCGTGCCTCCTCCTTACTCCGCACCAGTCTTGTGGTGATGTGGCTTCTTTCATCTGTCTGTGATTATAAGGCCTCTCTCTAGCTAGTGTCCAGTTAGTTATTGAGGATGATTTTTCTACAATTTATTTGTAATTCCAGTTTGGTCCTGGGAGAAGGTTAGTGTGGCTTCCACTTACTCCTCTGCCATCTTGGCCCTCTCCCTGACTGGCTTATATTTTTTTCACAATCAATATGACTTCATGCTAACTGATATAGCAGTTCACATCATTCTGCCAGTCTCCATCAAGGGAATACTGTTTTCTAAAATTAAAATTATGAATCAGCTCACAGGAGGATGTCATCAAATAAACAAAGAATCATCACTTATATTACACTGCCAATTTTTTAATACACTTAATTCATTTAAATGCATTTAACTTTAATGAAGAGTAATACAATTTAATAACAACATAAAATGGAATCGTTTATCTTCCAAGTCTTACATTGGCCAGATGAGATGTCTTCTCCTTAATACATTGCTTCTAATGCAAAAGTTTTTTTTCCTTTTCCCTTCTTCAGATTTGTCTCTCCTCATTTCTATTCATGTGGTTTGGGAAGTGATCTGTATGTATACGTTTAATTAACTCACTCATCAGGCTGTAGTTTTCGCAGTTGGAAATCTCTGAGATTTGTTTCAAGGTCCCAAGGCAATGATATTTATATGACCCAATAAAATTAGGTAATTATTAGTATATTAGTCAAGATTATTTCAGTTTCAAGTGACATAAAACCAAATTCAGATTGACTTAAGCAAAAAGTGAATTTACTGACACACATAACTGAGAGACCAAAGATGGATGCTGGTTTCAGGGGTTCAAATGATGTGACTAAGAGCCCTTTCCTCATCTCCTGATTTGCTTTCCTCTGTGCCAAATTCATTCCCAGGTAAGCATTCTCCTTACGCATGGCAAAGGAATGTTCATGAAGCAACATAGTAGGTTATTCATTGATATAGGTTGACCTTTGGCTATGTACAAAGGGACAAGGGGCTCCAACTAAACCCAAACTGAGATTTGGAGTCTTCTCAGGTATCTGTTTGTGTGATCTGCACCATTGTGGTGGTGGTGGTGGTGGTGGGGTGCTTAAGGAAAGGTTTTGTTTTAAGGCCCAAAGAGAGAGACAAGGTGGGGAGGTATCATTTGGTGCTATGTCTCCCACATGACCCAGGAGTACTTTTGAGCTTCTCTGATGAGTAGGATTATAATAGGAGGTGAAATCAATGCAGCACAGCTTTGGTGCATTGGGTGATAGCTTTAAATTGCTTCCAGGGGACAATATCAGTGCACAGCACAGCATCTCACAGGGAAGGAATGAAGATCCCCACAGCTGTAGTTTCATTCTTGAACACCTGCTGGAGACTTCCAGAGCTACTTGGGTCTCTGGCGCAGAGAAGCAGAGTAATGTGGGTTACAGCAACCACCGATTTAGTGCCTTGTTTGTGGTGGGTGTTTCTAATTAGTTTTATATGGATAGATTACATGAACCCAAAGGTTTCTTATAGAGAGGGAAACAATGCAGAAGACATTGTCAGAGTTAAATCAGAGTTAAGTGAATGGAAAGATAGAAAGAAATAGGGTATGGTGTGGTGGATATTTCAAGTTGATAACTCAGTAAAACATGTAACTTATGTAGAAAGCCAGTGGCGTTATTCCAGGATGTTTTTCATTTATTGCCTATAAGAAAGTCAGTCATGTTATTGCTCTGTATGGGCTTTCAAGGATAGAACCAGTATTAGAAGAGCCATTTCAGACATGTTGCAAATAACCATGCAACATTAAGATTCTACACATTGAGAACACTCTTCTCATATAACTTCTTCTCTGGTTAAAAGCATTAAAAATTTTTAAGAATCATATGTAGTGGAATCACAGGGATTTATACATTCAAATTAGTTACATGGTCTGCCAAAGTTAACTGTAAATTGTTATGTGGGTAAAAGCCTCTATTACTTCTGTTTGTATAAGCTTGGATTGTAAATAAAACTGCTGTCAACAGAATGTTCATTAAAGTGGATTTAAGATTACAAATGAAAAGTTATTGATTTCACAAAGGATAAACACCACTAAGCCACTAGAATCATGTGAAGTTATTAAATTACCAATTTAGTGGCTGTTATTACCTTTTTACTCTCTTGCTTGTTTATTAAGAAACCTATGTATAAAGTATGTTTGAAATGAAGCTGAAAGATATCAGCCAATAATTATTTTCCACAGACATTTAGAAATTAATGATCTGCTAAAAAATGGTGATGGATTTTGGTCCCCCTTGCTCCAAATTCCTGGCACTCATAATAGTCTATTTCATGTATATGGGAAAGAAAGATTAGAATGGGGTCAGGTGATAAACTTTTAGCCAGCAGCATTTAGCCAAAAGAGCCTGATGTAGCCCTATCACATTTCCAATGTATATTTATGTACTGTACCATTTGGGCATGATAATAAAAAACTTTATCTGTCCCTGGAGGTGAAATTGAGTTATATATTAAGTGGCTATTTTCTTTGTTTTCTGCTTAGGTATGCATGTAATGTGGTAGCATAATATATATTCCACACTTGTTTCATTCCTGCAGAGAGATAATATTTTTGCAGCTGACAGAGTAAAGACATCCTGTGCTTCCAGAATAAGACAGAACACATTGGCAGGATAAAATACAGATGTTCCCCATGTTTTTTTTCTGCCTCTTGGTTATCTTCAGCAGAGGTTAACTTTCATGGGCATATTTCTCTGTCCTTGTTTGGGCAATTGGACACAGAAGTCCACAGGAAACTCAATATTGTAAAAGGCGGTTTCAAGTAAAGTATTTAAAAATGTTTTTAGTGATGGGAAAGTAACTTAAAAATTTATCCTACAAAAACCTCTTTTCATTCAACTGTGGGAATGAAAATAACTTTTCTTCTTCTCTGTAAGAAAGGAACTTGAAGTATATCAAATCTTTATCTTAAAGAATTTTATTTTTCTCAAGTGAGGAAAAAATCATAAAATTTCTCTTGTCACAGTCTAGAAAAAAATACATGAAATATTCTGTGACAAAGATGGTGTCCTAATCATGTTTGATACCTTCCTTCCTCCCATTTCAGAAAGAAACAATCCCAGCCATGTAAAAGTAACATACCATGTGTCCTCATCAGAAATGTCTCTCCTGCCTTTACAAAGCTGGGGCATTTTAGCTGGAAATGGCACAGGTGGGAATAATGAATGATGAACCACTGTCTACATTTTGGCCGTTCATCCTGGAGAAACTAATTCTTCATCTTTAAGAATAAAAAAAATTTCCAGATAAGTTAAGAAATTCAGTAGTTCAAATGAGGGGGATCAAACGTGAGCATTCAGGTTTGAAAATTTCTAGTAAAACAGATGTACTGTAGAATAAAGGGAAGAACTTGGGAGTGGGAGAGTTAATTTTCTTTGTCAGATTCAAAAGGGCCTTATATTAATCTTCTAAGTGCAGACGTCTACAAAATAGTAGGCCCTGTTTCTAAGTGCAGATGTCTACAAGAAAGTAAAAATTGAGAAACAAAAAATAGATCTTGGAAATAAAAAGAAGAGTAACTATGGGACATTTTGCCAAAATGCAGAGCATAAGCTCTAAGTTTTGGGAGTTCGAGAGAAAAATCAAGAGGCAGAAAATATTGAAGCAGGAGAAGCAATACTGTTGTTCCAGAAGTTCCAGAAGGAGAAAATTGTATGGATGAGTGAAAAGCAATAATCAAAGAAACAAAAGGAGACAATTTCTTTGAATTGAAATGTTCAGTCTTTACATGGAGAAGACTTACCAAAGACTGGGCAGGTGTAATGAAAAGCAACTATACTTGAGTGGTTTTCCATGTTCTGGATAAAGAACAAACGCTGGAAGCAGCCAACTGCTAGGAAAAAGATGTTAACCATAGGAAAAATTTTAAATGGCATTGGACTTACTTGCAACACTAATGTGAGAACCTCAGAGAAAATGTAGAGGCTTTTGGAGAAAAAGAATTATGTTACAAGAATTATATACCAAACCAAACTATTATCTGAATGCAAGGGTAAATGAAAGCCTGGCTCAGATTTGTAACATTTCAGAAATTATATGACTCATGTATGCTTTTTGAGAAATATAACTTAAAGTAGAACTTCAAGCAAAAAGTAATCAAAACAAAGAATTTAATAAAGAAAAAGACACTTTTTTTTAAAAGTGGGCAACAAAAACTTATATGTACATCTAAAGAATTATTTTTAATGTGGTTATGAAACTAAGCACAATTTATAACAAAGGATTTTAAAAGAAAAATGTATGTTATTTAAATATGCCCCCTAAAGAGGTGGAGAAAGATAAAGTGTGATAAAATTTTTATGTCAAACAAGGGGGTTCCTCATTTGTTATTGCATTCTTGACAGTGATGGAGAATAAATTAAAACATATTTAAATTTTTTAAAACAAAACCAGCTTAAAACTAGACCATTAGAGAAGAAAAATATATTAAGTGTTATTGTTCCAAAGAATGACAAAGTGTGTGTGTGTATGTGTGTGTGTGTGTGTGTGTGTGTGTGTGTGAGAGAGAGAGAGAGAGAGAGAGAGAGAGAGTGAGAAGAGGGGGAGTGGCTAGAAATTATAATTAAAATAATCCAGCCCTGACTAGTGTAGCTCAGTTGGTTCTGTGTCATCCCTCAGAGAGAAAGATTGCTGGTTTGATTCCTGGTCAGGGCACATGCCTGGGTTGCTGGCCCAGTCCCTGGTTGGGGCACATGTGAGAGGCAAATGATCATCAACATTTCTCTCACACGTTGATGTTTCTCACTCCCTCTTTTTCCTTCCCTTCCCCTCTCTCTAAAAATAAATAAAATCTTTAAAAAACTTTTTAAAAAGAATCCATGAAATAAGAAGCAAAGAATAAAAGAATATCAATAGGCTCTTCTATTAACTTCCAGGTGACAATGGCATAACTGCTATTGAATTTAACCTTTCACTAGAACCTGAACAAAATGTGTGAGGTGACTAATTTTAGGCATTGGAAAACAGGTAGTGAAGGACTAGAGTCCTAGTGAGATAGGACATAACTGAGGTGAGCAGCACATTCAACCTGATTTTATGTCTGAGGGCATTTTCCTGAACTTGGCACAGAACAAAGGAGCCCATGTGAAGAATATCAGTCTTACTGAGCTGCAGAGGCCAAAATTGAAATAAAGTGGATGAAATGGCAGCTGGAATTTTCAGGTTAAAATTTCAGAGAGGAATGAGTTATACAGAAAGGAGGTCTCAAAGGTCTGTGTGAAGATTTGTCTTAGCTCTTTAGATAAGAACTGCTCTGGCTTAGCATGTGCGAGTTAAGATTCCATAAAATCTCAAGATTTTGCAAGACAGCAGCTGCTGTTGAGTTAAGGAATGACTGGCAATGCCAGAGGTCATGCAGTGCTAAAACACGTTGAATTTTTGGTCCAACCATGTGGAAAGACTTCACTGAGCACACCAGGCATTCAATTGAGACCCTTGAAAGACCACTCTTTAGGAATAAGGAGTAAGATCATATCCTAGGATTAGGGTCAAAATCAATATATACCTGCCCAAAGAAAACATAAATGAAGCTTGAAGGATCTAGACAATGAGATGGTTATGTAGTTGTTGGCCAGAACCAAACACTATACCTTGAAAAGGAGACAACCTAATCCAGATGTTCTATAATATATAATTCATAACATGTAGCATACAATAAAGAAATTACTACATATGCAGAGAAGCAGGAACATGGGATCTATAATCAAGATTTTTTTAAAAAGTGGGACTTTCGGCCAAGATGGAGGCCTAGACTAACATGCTCCATTTCCCTCCACAACTAAGAAAGAATACAACTACCACAAAACTCGAAATAACCAGAAGTTCTAGAAAATAAAGCTACGTGGAAGTCCAACGTATGAAGTTATAAAGAAGTGTGCTCATCCAGATGGGTAGGAGGTCGAAGCTGGGGCAGAGAGGTCAAGCTGTGCTGGCAGTGGCAGCTGTGGCAATCGGGGCTGGACAGTGGTAAGCACAGACACCCATATTTAAAAAGAGGCGAGAAATGCCTGGGGAGCACCCCTGGTTGCAGACCAAACCCATCAGCTTGCGATTCCAATGCCAGGGAAGGCAGACCCCCATGGCCTCAGATTGTGAGGGCTGGAGGGTGTGGGGACAGAGTAGGAGGCTCTCAGTCTCTCAGCAGAGAGTGAATGGCAGGAATTTATCTTGGACCCCCACCCCCACACAAAGCACCACAATGTGGTGAAAAGGGTAGCCTGGTAGTGATGAATGCACAAGGCTCTGCCCCCTATAGTGTAGGAGGTGTGACAGCCCCACCCAGGAAGCAAAGGTAAACACAAAACTGTCAGGATGGCACAGATCATGATAGAGATCCCAGTGACACAGCTGACCAGACAGAAAATATCTAATCTAACAGCTCAGCAGATAGGGAAACATTCTGAGGCTCAGTTCAGAGCTTTGGTTCTACAAATGCTTACAGACCTAACAGCAGATCTTAAACAAGACGGGGAAGGAATGAAGGCCAGTCCTCCTGAAATGAATGAAAACACATATGAAACAAGTGGTGAGGGAAAGAAAACCAGGGATAAAATCAACAAATTGGAACACAGGGAAGAAACAAATAGTCAACCAGTGCAGAAAGAAGAAACGAAAAGTGAGGAAAATGAGGAGAGGCTCAGAAACCTATGGGACTGCTATAAGCAGGCCAGCATCTGAATCATAGGGTTGCCAGAAGGTGAAGAAGAACTAGAAATGGAAAAATTATATGAAAAAATAATGAAGCAGAACTACCCTAACTTGGGGCAGGAAATAGACTTACAGATCCCGGAAGCACAGAGAGTTAAAAACTGGACCCAGGGAGAACCACACCAAGACACATTAAAATCAAAATGTCAAAAATAAAGGATCAAGAGAGAATCTTAAAAGCAGCAAGAGAGAAGAAGAGAATTATGTACAAAGGGGTCCCAATAAGACTATAAGCTGATTTCTCAAAAGAAACTCTGAAGGCAAGAAGGGATTGTCAAGAAATATTCAAAGTAATGAAAAGCAAAAGTCTACAACCACGATTACTCTATCCAGTGAAGCTGTCATTCAGAATGGAAGGGCAGAGAAAGTGCTTCCAGGACAAAGTAAAACTGAAGGAGTTCATCAGATCCAAACCACTGTTATATGAAATGTTAAAGGGACTTGTTTAAGAGAAAGAGGATCAAAACTATGAATATTAAAATGAAAACTGTATCACAACAACCAACAACAGAAGCTAGGGAACTGAAACAAAGGCAAAATAAGTAGGCAACGAGAGTGGGAAAAGAATTATTGGTATGGGGAACATTATGGGGGGAGGTCAGCAAGGAGCGGGAAGAGGGGAAAGGGAGGGAGATGGCACAGGAATTAAGAAGCATAGTAGGAGGGAGTGGAGTAGACAGAAAGATATTGAGAAGAACTATGTGCACAGCCAATGGGCATGGACTAAGTGGGGGACAACTGGAGGGAGGGGGGTCACTGGGTGGAGGGGAACAAAGGGAAAAGAAATGGGGACAACTGTAACGGCATAATCAATACAGCATATTTATAAAAAAAAAAAATCCAAGTAAGCAAACCAGAATAGGAACAGAATCATCATAGGTATGGGGATCATTTGGTGGGTTATCAACCGGGACCAGAGAAGGGGATAAATGGGGAAATGCTGCAGGGATTAAGAAGCATAATTGGTTGGTACAAAATAGACAGAGGGATGTTAAGAATAATACAAGAAAGGTTGAAGCCAAAGAACTTTTATACATGACCCATGGACATGAACTAAGGGGGTTGGATTGCTGGAGGGAAGGGGAGTACTGGGCAAAGGGGAGCAAAGGGGAAGAAGGAACTAAAATAACAACATAATCAATAAAATATACTTAAAAAAAGAAGTTAATATCTAATATTTTATAAATAAGTCATTCTACTTTACATCAAATAAATAAATAAATGAATAAATAAATAAATAAACAGCCCATTTAAAAAACAAAAGAACAGACTGAGGATCCACATAGGCATTTCTACAAAGAAAACATACTGATGGCCAATAAACATGTGGAAAGATGCTCAACATCACTAATCATCAGAAAAATGCAGGTTAAAACCACAATGAGATATCACCTAAAACCTGTCAGAATGGCCATCATCAATATACCCATAAATAACAACTGTTGGCAAGGATCTGGAGAAAAGAGAAAGCTCATGCACTGTTGGTGGGAATACAGATTGGTGTAGCCACTATGAAAAATAGTATGAAGTTTCCTCAAAAAAATTAAAGGAAAGCAAATTTGTCTTAGGACCCAGCAATTCCACTTCTGTGGATTTATATGAAAACCTCTAAAACACTAATTGAAAAATATATGTACCACTATATTCATTGTAACATTATTTACAATAGTCAAGATATGGAAGAAGCACAAATGTCCATCCATAGATGAGTGGATAAAAAAAGTGGGGGTACATACTTACAACAGAATATTACTTGACCATAAAAAGAATGAAATTTTACCATTTGGGACTGCACAATTAGACCTAGAGGACATTATACTCAGTGAAGTAAGTCAAACAGAGAAATAAAAATAATATATGATTTCATATATATGTGGAATCTAAAGGACAAAATTAACAAACAATATTGAAGCAAACCCACAGACACAAAGAGCAAACTTGTGGTTGCCAGAGGGGAGGGGGGTTGAAGGACTGGGTGAAAGAGGTGAAGGGATTATAAGGTACAAACCGGTAGTTACAAAATTGTTATGGAGATTTAAGTAAAGCATAAGGGATATAATCAATAATAGTGCTGTAACTATGTATGGCACCAGTTTTGATCCTGCAAATTTCTAGGGGAATACTGTGTAAAGTATGATATCTGTCCAGAAGGTATCCAGTCATGTAATATGAAAAATAGAAACATTTATTGAAGAAGATAAAAGATACAAGAAACATTGTACATAGGACAATGACTCCTCAGTCCCCTGCAATGTAGGCACAGTTCTCCCAATTGCCAACAGCTGCCCTGTCGTATTTTCCTGAATCTCATCAGCAGTCTTAAACCTTTTCCCTTTCAAAGTTCATTTGAGTTTTGGGAAAAGTCAGAAGTCACAGGGCACCAAATCTGGGCTGTACAGGGGCCAAGTCACCTGGTGATGTGATGTTTCACCAGAAAACTCTGCATGAGACATCATGTATAAGCAAGCGTGTTGTGATGAAGCTACCAATCACCAGTTGCCCATAGCTGTGGCCTTTTGAATCATTCAAATAGTGTCTGCAGAGCAATGTTCAAGTTTAACGCAAAGTTTGATGCAGATTCATTGCTCTACTTGCTCAATCATTTTTAATATGATGGCCACACAGTACACGTGCTCACACAATGGTGTCTACCACCTCCACTGACTAGGATAGTGAAGTCATCATTGTTCACACTTGCACATTGCAGTTCACTCTCCTTGGCTGCCAGATTACATGGATGTCACACAAATCATTCTTGTCATATTAACAATGGTTAGACTTTTTCCAGACAGACCTCATATATGCTTGTTTAACATCTATATTATATACCTAAACCAACACAAAATAAAGTTGAAAGGAAAAAAAAAAGGAGAGACCAGAGCATTGAATAACTTGCCTACATGGACATGGAAATCACTCTGGATGATGCAAATAAGACTAAGACTTCGAGATAAGTTCAAATTTTTCATAAAGAAAGAAGAGTATCCAGGAAAGTTGAAGGTGTCAGTGCCCGGGACGTGGCGGAGGGTGGCACAAGCTTCCAAGAAGCAAGAGATTTTCTAATAGGAAGAGAAGAATAATGGTTTAAAATGAGCTAGAAAAAACCAGAATCCACCACATCTCCACCTTGAAGTACTTGAGAGTTTGAGAGGAGAAGTCTCTGACTTGAGAGATAGATAAGGGAAGCAATGTCCTCAAAGGAAATCCAGGTTACAGTTAAAGCCAGTATGCAAAAAAAATCAGTCAATCAGTCAATCAATCAATCAATCAATCAATCAATGAAGAAACAGTCTAAGGAAATTGGGAAGTATTTTAATCATGAAGCTGGACTTTCAGAGAGTAAAACTAAAAGCTATGTGATGAGGAGGAGGAAAAGGGTGTCCCCTACTCTCCAACTTTTGGCCCAAGTTGTAGTCCCAACTGTTGTCACCCACTGCCTTCCTACCCACTTCCTTCTCTGGTACTTCAGTGTCCTCTTTGGTCATAATATGGAACTAATATCTTTTCTCTGATGCCTCATATTCATAGAATTATATAAATAATGTAAAAAGCCTTTGAAAAATATAATGAGTTAAATAGATGGGACATTGACATCTTTCCACTTTGCCCCATTCCTGTCTCAGATTTGTTTTCCTAACTCCCAACCCCCTAACGTTAACCTAGGAGTGATCATTCTTTGTCCCCTGAGGGGCATAACTACATGTTTTCCTGGGGAATATGGACTACTATTATAGCCCCATTTCTGCTGTCTGGCATTTCCCATGATCACTCTGCAACCTAGCAACTGCGACTGTTTCTCTGGTCGATGGGGCCCACTGACTTGCCCAATGAGGGAGGAGGAATGTGTACATTTCATAATGGGCACCATGTCATGAAATGCGGTGAGTGAGGTAACTGCTGGAGTTGGTTAGAGCTTTGGTCAGCTACTCATTTTGACTAGAGGAGAAACATTTTGGAAAAATGACAAGAAAGCTACCTTGAATTTCCTCATTTCAACTCTGGCGCCCACCTACTCCTCATGCTCCTAAAAGAATTCACCTCATAGGCAACTTTCCTAGCCTGGATCTTAACTCTTCTGGCCCTACTCCCATGTGATACTCACCTATTTGTATTTTCTGCCCTACCACTCCCCCTGGTCTGCGTATCAGCAACTCTTCCCACTACCCTACCCATGTTAGTTACCTACCCAGTCATCCCTGTGTTCCTTCTAGTACACCCACTTGGCGCCATGTTCATCTTGATCCCCTTTTTCATTACTACTCTAGGTATTATCCTTCTCCCCCACCTCCTTCTTCTCCTAGTCCCTCTTTCTAATCCATTGGACTCTGGTTCTCCCCAATACACCAGTCACCCAAAACCAGACCTGCTGATTTACAAATATTACCCTGAAGAGAGTTTCCCTACTAGTGGGTCAGTTCTGTTGCCACTCAGAATTTCTAGGACTACGGATTGCCAGTAGCTTCACCTGGTAGCCATGGCACATTTGAGATGATGGCCTACCAACATTCAGCTTGGAGGGTGCCAGAGACACCTTTAACAAATTCCTTTTTCTAGAGAGTCTGTTCCTTTCTGATCAGTCTCCTGCCTGATCAGTCAGCCTGAGACACCTCTGCCTTGGTCATTGGCTTCGCCATGGAACTGAGTCTGTACCACAGAGCAAACAGCAAGAAGAATGGAGAGTGGAAAGCTTCTCATCATATGTCTAAGAGGAGGGGTTCTCAAGAATCCCCAACCTGTGACTGTGAGTTCTGACAAGTTGCGCAGTTAGGAGAAAACCCATGTCTTGGCATGATTACTGGGAGGAGGTTGCAGATGGGCTGGTTCTTGCCTGGCATCTAGAGAAAAATCACAAACCTGTTGGACTTGGCCAGTTGGACTTCTGTATACCCCTTTGACTACTCCCTTCTTCATAGCTGCATTACTGTCTCCACCATCAGGTTTCTGAATTTGATTTACCTGGTGTCCAAGAACTTAGGAAAAAATATCCAAAGTCAGAGACTAAAAGTCAAGAAATAGGATGGTTTTCAGAACTCACTATGGCTACCATTTAAATTTTCAGGGAGATTGCTGCTTGAACCTTGGATTCTCTCCTTCCTCCCTAAACAACATGAACTTCAGCACCTGCGCCAGCTTCTCCACTAACTACATGCAGACTACTGGAACCTGGGCTCTGTGCAGTCACCCAGCCACTGGGTCCAGCTGCCCAGCAACAGGGAAAGCATCTATGCAGACTCTGGAGACTTAGGCTCCCAAATCTTCATGTCCCACTGCACCAGCGTATGGGCTGGCTAGGGATTCAGGGGTCTGGATGCAGGAATGACCGGGTGTCTAGCCAGCATCGGGGGCATACACAGCAAGAAGGAGACGGCAATGCCTGAATAATTGCCTAGACTCTTACCTGGAGAGAGTAAGGAGCCTGGAGGCTGATAATCAGAGCCTGGAGAGTGAAATCCGGAAACACATGGAGAAGAAAGGACCCCAGGTTAGAGAATGGGGGGATTATTTCAAGACCATCGAAGTCCTGAGAGCTCAGATTTTTGCAAGGTCTATGAACAATGCCTGCATTTCCTGCAGATTGACAATGCCAGTCTTGCTGATGACTTCAGTGTCAAAATGAGATGTAGCTGGCCATGCAAACTGACATCAGTGGGCTCCAAATTGTCACTGATGACACTGATATCACTCGCTGCAGCTGGAGACAGAGATAAAGACTCTCAAAGAGGTGCTGCTCTTCATAAAAACCACAAGGAGGAAGCAAGTGGTCTACAAACCAGATTGCCAACTACGGGTTCACTAGAGTTGGATGCCCCCAAATCTCTGGACCTCAGCAAGATCATGGCAGACATCTGGGCCCAATATGATGAGCTCACTTGGAATAACTGAGAGGAGCTAGACAAGTGCTGGTCCCAGCATACTGAGGACAGCACCACCGTAGTCACCTCGCAAACTGCTGAGATGACACAGAACTGAGACATATATGTGGTCCCGTCCTTGGAGATTTTCCTGACTGCACGAGAAATCTGAAGGCCACTTTGGGAAACAGCCTGAGGGAGGTGGACCCTCACTATGCCTGGCAGATGAAACAGCTTGAAGGGATCCTGCTGCACCTGGAGTCAGAGTTGGCCCAAACCCAGGCAGAAGGGCAGCGCCAGGCCCAAGAGTGCAAGGCCCTGCTGAACATCAAGATCAAGCTGGAGGCTGAGATTGCCACCTACTGCTGCCTGCTGCAAGAAGGGGAGGACTTCAGTCTTGGTGATGCCTTGGACAACAGCCACTTCATACAATCCATCCAAAAGACCGCCACCTGTGGAACTGTGGACAGCAAAGTGGTGCCTGAGGTCAAGGACACCAAAGTTCTGAGATGTTAAAGGCAGAAGAAATGAAACACCCTTTGGGGGGCAGGTAGCCAATAAAAAGTTAAGATTGTTGAAAAAAAAGGTTTTAAAAAAAGCAGGCAATAGAAATAGATCCTGATAATGACTCAGAATTTGGAGTTAGGACACAGTTTTAAAAATGATTATTATAACCATGCTCAAGAATTGAAAGGAAAACATGGACAATGACAGAATAGGTGGAATCTTCAATGAGAAATACAAGCTATAAAGTAACAATTAAAAATACTAGAAATGACAGTTTCCATCAGTGGCTTAAAAAGAGACTGAACACTGTAGAATAAAATAAATAAACTTGAGAACTTGAAAGTAGACCAATAGAAAAATTAAAAACTGAAAAATAGAGAAAGTGGATTTTAAAAAATGAACAGAGCCTCAATATCATGTGGAATAATTCCAGTTGTTCCACATATAATTAAAGTCTCAGAAAGAAAGGAAAAAAGAGAATGAGTCATAACTATTTGAAGAAATAACTCCAAATATTCAAAACTTGGTTGAAAAAAAAATTGATCTGAAAATCTAAGAAGCTCACAAAAACCAAAGGAGTATGTCTTTCAAAATATTCTTCTAGAATGGAGGTAAAATATTTTCTCAGATGAATGTAACCTGAAGAAATTTGCTTAGAGTAGCCATGGCACTAAAAGACATGCTGAAGAAAGTTCATTGGGCTGAAGATAAAACTTTGAACTATAGGAAGGGATGAATATCATTGGAAATGGTAAATATGTGGAAAAATATAAATTAATTTTATTTTCTTTAAATTTCCTGAAAAGATAATTGATTTGTTCAAGCAAGCAAAATAATAACCATGTGTTGAGGCATTTTTAGCATACATAATGGTACAATATGAAAATAGCATTAAGAATTGGATTGGATAAATGGAATTCTGCCATTGAAAAATTCTTGTGTTCTACATGAATGTTATAATATTAATTAGAAGTAGGCTGTTAAGTTAAGGGGGGAGAGAGAGAAAGAGAGAGGGAGAATGTCAAATAGGCCAGAAAATGGAGTACTGGAGAAATTTTATTATCCCAAGAAGGCAGAAAAGAACCAACAAAGAAACAAACATGGATGGAAAACAAAAAAAAAAAATCACACAATGGTAGATTGAAACCCAACCATAGTAAAAATCATATTCAATGTAAATGTACTAATTATCCCAATTAATAGTGAATTTCATAATAAAAAGGGTCAGTTCATCAAGAGTATACAATAATCTTCAGTGTGTATTCATCTAATAACTGTGTTTAACATAGCTCCTGGCACATGTAACTATTATTTATGCAAGGATTACTCACACAAGGAAAGCCATTAATGTAATTTACTTCAAAAATAGATGAAAGAAAGAAAAATTATGGGCAAAAATACATTTGCTAAAGTTTAATAATCACTGTTGATTAAAAACAAATAAACTCTGAGTCTTGGCAAGCTAACAATAGAAGAAACTTCCTTAAATGATAAAGGTTGGCATAAACCAAGAGCAAATATCATATTTGATGTAAAGATTTAAAAGCATTTCTACTTATGTTAGAGATAAGATAAATTTACTCCCAGCATTGTTGCTATTTAATGTTATAATGGAGTCTAACTCTAATTAATGCAATTAGACAAAAAAAGAATAATATGATACATAAATGTTATAAAGAAAAAACACAGTATAACTATTTTCAAACAGAAGATTATCTTGAAAATTTAAGAAAAATTACTAGAACCAATGAGGTGTTCAGTGTGATGGTTGATACAAAATTACCATAGAAAAATCAATGCTTTTCTATATATTGTCAACAATGTAACAGAGAAAAGGGAATCCATTGTCAACAACAATAAAAACTTTAAAATGACTAACAAAAATATGATTCATATGTTAAAAAACCTCAAAACTATAGGGAAAAGTTAAAAGAAGATACATCAAATATAGCCCCTTCCAAAAGAGAAAATATCTTTGAGATACCAACTCTTCCCAAATGAATTTAGAAGTGTTATGCAATCCTAATTATTATTTATAAAATTTACAAGCTGATTCTATAGGCCAAATAATAGAGAAAATAACAAGTGATCATCTGGGAAATTCTGAAAAGACAAAAAAAAAAGAGAAATTTCTCTTTCAGAAATCTAAACATATTTGAAAATATAATTTTAAAAATGTAGGGTTGATGTAGGTATAGGTAGATATATTGATCAATAAGATTGGGTAGAATTTAAAAACAGGAGTATGCACGCTGAAATTTAGCATAACAGTTAAAAGCATAGACTCTCAAGCCAGGTCAAATACTAGCTATGAATTCTTCGGCAAGTTATTTAACTCTCTGTGCCTTAATTTCCTCATGGGTGAAACAGGAACCATTATGCTACCTCTGTGCTGCCGTGGTTGTGAAGATTAAATAAGTTACTATATATAAAGCACTTAGAAGAATGTTTAGAATGTGGTCAGAACTATGTAAGTAAGTACTAGCTGCTATTAATAAGAAAGGTGGTAAACAAATCAGTTTGAAGATGATGAATTACTACTCAAATTAGGGTAAAATTTGGTTAACCAAAATCAGAATTTTTAATCCAAATATGGTTATCCAAAACTCAATATTTTGAAAGAAATACAGTTGGGATGATTGGAAGTTCCATTTTGAAAAAACTATAGTTAGACACATACCTTACTCCATATCCAGAGAACAAAACATAAAGTTAATATGAAAACATAAAAAAAAAATTCATAAGCTTAGAGTGAATAAATCTTGTTTAAGTATATAGAACATTAAATCATAAAGGAAAAGACTCATACACTTAAATACATAAAAGTTGAAAAAGAAACTACTGTATACAAAAAAATCTATACTAAAAAAAAAAAAAAAAAAAGAACCTATACTAAACAACATTAGTAGATACCCATAGCCTAGGAATATATTTGCAGTATATTTATAAAGGATTAGTATCCATATGAATCAATTGGAAAAAAAACAAACACTCCAGTATATAAATGAGCAGTGGATAACAAAAGCAATTTATAAAAAAGAAATACAAATGTTTAATAAACTCTGGAAAAATGTACAGCCTCACTGGTGATCACAAAAATGTAAATTAACATGATACATTTTATTCAATTTTTACTCATCAGGTTAGCAAAAATATAAAATCTTGATAAAACTCAGAGTTGGTAGGGATATGGCAAATGAGCACATTGATAAGTCTTGAGTAGGAAGGTAAGATGACCAAGCATTTTTTGGAGGGTAATTTTTCAGTATCAAGATAAAAACTTACCCTTTTTGTTGAGTTAGCAATTCCATGTTTAGGGGTTTATTCTAAAGACTATTTCACATGTACGTGGATCTAAAGGTCTATGTATTGTACAGAACAATCATAGCAGAAATGTTAATTATGATGAAATATGGGAAACAGCCAAACATTTGTCATTAAAAGATCAGTTATATAAATTATGGTAAAGCCATAAGGTTGAATACCACACATTATTATAAAGAATGAAGCATGTGTACTTAATATTTTTATAATATATATGGAAACTTTCTAAGAAAAGTAGAAAAAAATAAGCTTCAGGAAAATTCCTTCATTTATTATTTTACATGCACGCACACACACATGCATATGTGTGTACATATAAATGGGGGAGGGCACAGAGAAAATACTGTTAACCCTGGCTAACTGTGGGGGTGGGTGGGGGAAGTAGAGCCTCACAGTTTTAGCCTTTACACTTAAGTATATTTTTAACGTTTTATAATGAAAGCATGCCCACACACATCTTGTGAAACAATGAACAATAAAACAATAGAAGAATAATGACTGAAGAAGTTAAAGAAACACCAAGAGAAAGATTATTTTCTTGGCAAAAGCTCTTAACTTAGTAGCTAATTTGTATACTTTAAACCGTTACAATGAAAACACATGAAATGTTTTATTCATTTAATATGGTTAACATACTCATAAGAGCAGAGATGCAAACATTTAAAATAAAATACTGGGAAATTCAGTTAACAGACCACAGTGAAGTAATGCTTTTTCCATAAGTGCAAAAGTGGTTTACACTATGATAAATATTAATGCTTTTCATAAGTTAAAAGAGACAAAGTGCTTGTCTAGAGGTGACCTGCCATCATTGATCCATTCATTCATTCATTCAACAAGTTGTTCTTGAGCTAGGCATTATTTTCAGTTCTGGTATGAAACCAAACACCGATTCATACCACAAGAAATATACATTGAAGGGAAGACAGTGGACAACTAAACAAATGCTAATGAGAAAGTATGAAGGAGTGTTTAGCTAAGGAAAATCCTAGAAATAGAAAAACTAGATGATCAAAATTTTCTGAAATCAATAAAAAATAATTTTCACATTAAGGAAAACTAGGAGTATTTCCATTCAGGTTGAGAATAATACAAGCCCCATTTCCATATTAAAGTTTTGTTCAGCAAGTTTTAACCAGTGCAATAGGACAGATTAAAGAAATAAGTCATATGTATTGAAAAGGAAAATTGTAACACACAATTATAATTTATATTTATATGATTGTTTACTTAGAAAATTGAAGTCAATTGAAAAAATATTAGAAGGTAAGTGTTTAGTAGGGTGGCAAGTTATAAGAAAAATGCAGGGCTTTCTTATATATTCACAACAGTCCGTTATAATACAACAGAAAGGAAAGAGATGTCATCAAAATAGCAACAAATAGCACAACATGCCTTGGCACAAACAACAGAAAATTCACAGGACCTGTAACAAGAAACTGATAAAACTCTGAGGATAAAAAAGAAGTCATCCCTATTTCTAGAGAGAAATACTAAGAATTATAAAGATATCAATTCTCCCTAAATTTTTTGTCTATAAACTCAATTTAATTATAGTGAAAACAGTAATGTAACTTTTGGGAGAAGTAAGAAACTTTTCTCATTTAAATTTTTAATCTTTATTTTTGTTGAAGTTGTACATATTCACTTTATTTTTAAATTTTTAAATTACAGTTGACATTTAATATTATTTTACATTAGTTCAGGTGCACAGCAGAATGATTCAACATTTATATAATTTATGAAGCGATCCTCCTCATAAGTCTAGTACCCACCTGGCACCATATATAATTATTACAATATTATTGACTATACTTCTCATGATGTACTTTACATGCCAATTACTATTTTGTAACTACCAAATTGTACTTCTTAATCCCGTCACCTTTTCCATCCATCCCTCCAAACCCCCTTCTATCTGACAACTGTCAGTGAGTCTGTTTTATTTTTTGTTCATTTATTTTATTTTTTAGATTCCACATATAAGTGAAATCACATGGTACAATAGTTATCTTTCTCTGACTGATTTATTTCATTTAGCATAATTCCCTCTTGGTCTATCCATGTTGTCACAATGTTAATATTTCATTCCTTTTTATGGCCAAGAAATATCCCAATGTATATACGAGGTCCGTCCAGGAAAAGTTCAGCCATTGTCAATATAATAAGATTGGTTTATGCAACATTGATGTAACCCGGCAACCAAGGAGAGTGGAATGGAATGCACACTTGTGAACAATGACAACTTCACTGTACTAGTCAGTGGAGGTGGTAGATGCCATTGAGTCAGCATGTGTACTGTGTGGCTGTCACATTCAAAATGACTGAGTGAGTAGAGCAACAAATCTGCATCAGATTTTGCATGAAGCTTTAACATTCCTCCATGAGAACCATTCAGATGACTCAGAAGGCCGCAGCTATGGGCAACTGCTGATTGGCAGCTTCATCATGACAATGTGCCCACTCATGCATCACATCTTGTGCAGAGTTTTTCTGGTGAAATGTCAAATCACCCATGTAACTCAGCCCCTCTAGAGCCCAGATTTGGTGCCCTGCAACTTCTGGCTTTTCCCAAAACTAAAATCACTTTTGAGAGGGAAGAGATTTCATACCGTCAATGAGATTCAGGAAAACATGATGGGGCAGCTGATGGAGACTGAGAGAACTGTGTGAACTTCCAAGGTGCCTGCTTCGAAGGGGACTGAGAAGTCATTGTCCTATGTATGTTGTTTCTTGCATCTTGTACCTTCTTCAATAAATGTCTCTATTTTTCATATTATATGCTGGATACTTTCTGTATATGTACCACATCTTTATCCAATTGTCTTTAAATAAGACAAGTTCTGCTAGCTTATCACAATAATCCTCAGCCTTACTACTTCCAGATTCTAATTTGTACTCCTAAAGTCAACAGTCCGACACTTAGAACAATTTTTACTGGTGTTTCCATCCATATTTTCAAACAGGAGAATTTTCTTTATACTTCACTTTTTCAATCTTTTTGGAGATTGTCAATTCACTTCCTATTGTGAAAAGTAAGATTTAGTTTTCTTACTTACTCCTCCAACCCCAACCAGACCCTTCCCCAAAAGACACAAATGTGCACACATTTCAACCTTCTTTGCTCTGACAATATTTTTGGTTTTATCAATATCCAACTTTAAAAATAGTATGTCTATGTAAATATTATTATACACAGGTGAGTCTCACAGTGTCCTACAATTTCCTTTCATATAAAACTAACTTTTCCAGGAATTAATAATTATTCATTTTTAAATTTGCTTTGTTACTGATATAACTGACAGAGAGAGAGGGAACGAGAGAGAGAGAAAGAGAAGACAAGGGAGGGAAAAGGAGAAAGAGGGAAGAGAGGGGAGTGGGAGGGGTGGGCAAGGGGGGAGAGTCAAAAGAAAAAAACCTCAATTCAGTCAAGCACCTCAAAAATAAATAAAATAAAAACACTTAAGAATTCATTTTTTTCTTGAAAATATGCATTCTGGACCACCCTTCCACTTCACAATGGATTGGTTACTTTCTGACTTGCTGCCTTGCTTTTTCAGGAGCCTCTACTCCTCTGCCTCAAACTCACCACTCACACCCTCTGGGGAATCTACACTGCGCTCCCTGTCCCCAAGATGACCCAACGCCTCTGCGGTCATTTGCGTCTGCCAGTTTAAAACTCTACCTGACACTGTATTTTAAAATTAACATTAGACCCTTTTCTTTACAAGCCATGTTTCTAGATGTTAAAAATGGTAATGTTCAGAAAATTCCCTCATTCCTTTACACAGGTTGAGCTTGATCAGCTGGTGCCTGAATGAGTTCCTTCTTATTAGGTTAGTGGGTAACACCGACGTGGTACGACAGGTCTAGCTTATGGTTTAAGTAAACACATGCAGGTTCTCTTACAGCAAACACTTCAGAAACACAGTAACCCAGAACCTATGGTCAAATTGCAAGGTTATAAGTCAACATCATGTAGAAATATTAAAAATAAACCTTCAAGTATGATTAAAAAATCTTTGTCCTTAGCAAAAAGACTTAGGCAGTAACTCAACTTTTTGGTGACAAAATACAGAATAAGTCTAGTTTTCACTTAAAAAATTTGGGTAATAGGTATATACATAATTGTTAAATATTACTTATGTATTTATAAAGTTATAAGAACTAGCACAAGGAGTAAAAAGACTTTTATTTTTTCAAATTCATTGAAAAATTAAGATCTGTCTTACCACTCTAGTAATATTTTTAAATAAAATGATCAACTAAAGAATATCTTTAGCATAGTAGTGAAATATAAAGATAAAATTACTTTCTGCAAGTCCACAGGTTTAATTTTTTTAATAGAAAGATGATAACATAAATCAGATAGAGACCCTTTAATCTGATATTTAACTTGACTTCTCCAATTTGCTCGGTATGGCTTTTCGCAGTGAAATCTCTTCCCTCTAGAATGAAAATGGAAATTTTTTCTTAATCTCAGAATAGAGGGAAAATAACCTTTGTGTTAGCATCCGTGGTCTCTCCTTGGGGAGAGATAATGTAGAGAATATGAGATGGTTTTAAGGGATTGGAACACAAATGAAGAAGAAGAAATGTAAGAAATAAGAAATTAGGTGGTGATAACAGTTGTTTTCAAGCACCGTGCCACTTAAATTCTACAAAATTACTCAGAGAAAGAGTTGTCAAGAGCTTTCATGTTTCAAGTTAGATGAACTTTGAGTTACATATTACCTACCAGTAACTTGAAAAAATTTCTTTTTTTATTTCTTGATTTTTGAGAGAGAGACAGACAAACAGACATCGATTTGTTGTTCCACTTACTTATGCGCTCATTGGTTGATTCTTGCATGTTCCCTGATTGGGGATCAAACTGGAAGCCTTGGTGCATTGGGATGATGCTCTAACCAACTGAGCTACCTGGTCAAGGGCCCTATGAATAATTATTTAAAATTGATTTTTTGTTTCAGATTTGGAACAACATGACTTTGGAAGTCAGGCAAGTGAAAAGGCATAGGGCTGCAGAACAGAATTTATGGGCATTTCTCTGAATTCTCCTTAACTAGTTCTGTATCCAGTTTTTGATTAAGAGGACAATGGTGGCGAGAGGCCGTGGAAAGTGGCTGAAGGGCCACACTGCTACAGTAAGCTCTCTGATCGGGATTGCACCCTAGAGCTCATTGCAACATAAATGCCGCTTGTGAGATGATTGGACCCTGAACTCTGAACAATTTCAGATGAGAATAGTTAGCAGAGGGGGCTGATTATGACCTTCCCTGCTGGCAAAATAGGTAAATATGGGTGACGTTGAGAATCAAGATAATCACGTCACCTTGTCACCTACTGGCCAAAGAATGGGTTCTGCTTAATTGGGATGTATACTTCCAGGGTTATGATTTCCTCAATTCATTACTTCTTGCATTTCTTTTATGATCCAACCATCTTTATTTTTATATTTTATTCTACTTGGTTGTAGAAAATTAACCCAGCCAATTTGTAATTCTCTCTATTTGAGGGACAGGGAAGAAGCTCTAAGCACATTGAAGTGTGAAGTGGGGAGGCTGGGGCCCCAGATTATCTGTCCTGTGAGGCATTTGCTGTGGGGTAGAGACCCATCTAGGCCCTAGTTGCTATTACTCTTGTCATGATGTTCACATGCCTGGTTTTGTGCGGTTTTTGCTCCTGTGTCTCCTCATCATGGCTGCAAGGCCTCTCCAAGCCCCTCCACCCCCACTCTGGGCTAAATTTCCCAGGTTTTAGAGGGAACTTTTGGAGGACATCTTGTGCCACTCTGGGACTTGGTGAAACTGGGGAGTTATCTCAAGTGCTCTCTGCATAGATAGGCTGCCACTTCAAGCTGGCTCAGGGCATAAATTAAAATGTTTCCAGCTGTAACAGGAAACTTATCTCACACTGCCTTAAGGCAAGTTATTAGTTCATATAAGAAAGTGAGGTGAGCTTCAGGGTGTGTTGATCCAACATTTTAAAATGCAATTAAAGACTCTCTGTCTCTCAGTCCTGCCTCCTGCCTGTCATGTTTGTTCTGAAGCGTGCTCCTGTCTTAGCTCTGTGCTAGCTGCCTGCAGAAATTAGGGTTTTCTCTCTTACATCTAATTGGTTTCTCATGCTTCGTCGTTAAGAATGAAGGAAAACCTCAGAAGTCCTTGGCAAGCCCCTCTTTATCCCTAGTTGGCCTAACTTGGTCACAGACTTATTTCTGAATCAGTTCTTAGCAAGAGGAATGGGACTACCCTGGAACAAAATCAGGCTGAACCCTGAAGCTGTGGTGGAATCACTATCTCCTAAGGTATTTGGTGTGTGGTGGAGGGGTGACCACCTGAACAAAATATCAGACCTGTTAGAAAGAGGGCAAGGAGAATGACTGTTCTCCAGCAATAATACTAGTCAGGACTTCGGAAAACAAATCACTCTAGGAATTTCAGACACAGTGAGACTGAACTGGAGGGATTAAGCTTACCAAATCATTGGAAGGGATGAAAGAGAAAAAAGGCAAGGGAGTCAGGTGATGTTAGTTAACATCAGGGAACTTCAGGAAGCTGCTGCTGCCCTAGTAGGAGACCACACCTGTCTGACCCTGAGTACCTCTGAACCTCTGCTGCTGGGCCCTGCAGGCCATGCAATTGCCATAGGGGCATGTGGCTGCCACAACTGAAGCCAAAAGTCAACGCTCTGCCTTCCTTCTTTTTTTAAATCTTATTCTTTAAAAAACAGATTTACTGAGATATAATATATGTCATGCAATTCTCTCATTTGAAGTGTATAATTCACTGGTTTTAGTACATTCATGGAGTTGTGCTTCCATCACCACAATCAATTTTAAAACATTTTCCTTACCCTGCAAAGAAACTCCTTCCCTTTAGCTAGTACCCCTGATTCCAGCTTTTCAATTTACCTCCCCAGTCTAGAAAAACACTAATCTACTTTTTGCCTCTATAGATTTGCCTATTCTGGGCGTTCCATATAAACAGAAGCTTATAATATATTGTTCTTTGTGATTAGATTCTTTCATTTAGCATAATATTTCCTAGGCTCATGCATGTTGTAACACATGCCAATACTTTGTTTTTGTTGCTGAATAATTTCCGTTGTATGAATATGCCACATTTTTCTTAACCATTCATCAGTTAATGAATGTTTGGGTTGTATCCACTTTTTGGCTATTATTAATAATGCTGCTATGAACTATAATGGACATTATATATGTGGGATATATACTTAGGACTGGAATTTCTGGGTCAGAGAAAGAGCTGATAAACTGTTTTCCAAAATGACTGTGCCATTTTGCATTCCTATTTTGCAGTATATGAAGGGTCTAATTTCTCCACATCTCTACCAACACTGTCATTATTTATGTCTTTTTTCTTATAGCTTTCCTAGTAGGTATGAAGTAGTATCTCATCGTGGTTTTGATTTGCATGTCACTGCTGGCTCATGTTGTTGAGTATCTTTTGTTTTGCTTAATGGCCATTTATATATATTTTTTGGAGAAATATCTGTTCAGATCCTTTGCCCATTTTTTAAATCTGATAACTTGCATTTTATTATTATTGACTTATAATACTTCTTAATATAGTCTAAATATAAGTTCCTTATCAAATATATGATTTTCAAATATTTTCTCCCATATTGTGGTCTGTCTTTTTACTTTTTGATAATGTCTTTCGGTGCATAAAAGTTTTTGATTTTATTGAGTCCAATTTATCTGTTTTTTCTTTTGCTGCCTGTGCTTTTGAAGTCATATCTAAGAATACATTGCAGAACTTGAGATCATAGAAATTTACCCCTATTCTACTAAGATTTTTATAGTTTTAGTTCAAAGATTTAGGTCTCGGGTTCATTTCGAATTAATTTTTGTATATGATATGAGTTAGGGGTCCAACTTTTTTCTTTTTCATGAGACTATCTAATTGTTCCAGCATTTCATTTTAATCTTGTTTGAGTCCTTTTCACTAGGAGGTCCTGCACTGAAACCTGCATAGCAATGGGGATTGAGAAATATAGTTTCCAGACTTCTAGCCCCTGTGATACAAGGGAGAGCTTAGAAGAGTGGAAACGAGCCAGTAGCACCCAGCAAACAAAGTAAACATTGTTCTTCTGTGGGGTTTGCTGTTTCTTCCTTGGTCTCCAGACAGAAAGCAGGCTACAAGTCTTTTTTATTCAAAGATTCGAAACCTGGCTAGAATCATTTTATCACTCTCAAATCTTTCAAGAGGCACAGGATATAGGGCCCAAACGCACTTTATTCTATTTATCTCCTTTCTGTTCTTCTCTGTCCCAGTCCAAAGAATTCTAAAATTGATCTAAGAAAAACTCTGTCATCTATCTTTATAGATATTTGTTTTAC
The DNA here is from genome assembly GCF_987537825.1 of Furipterus horrens. NCBI lineage: Eukaryota > Metazoa > Chordata > Mammalia > Chiroptera > Furipteridae > Furipterus > Furipterus horrens. The sequence goes on from NW_028327175.1 coordinate 90,690,837, forward strand.
ATGCTTTTGTTCTCCAGCTTGATCTCCTTCCTCTCCTAGGTTGGGTCCTCAAGGCAAACTGCCTGGCCTAAAAAGGAGAACCTTGATAAAGATGGGGAAAATTTTGGATTAATTGAAATTTGTCCTGCCACATATGGTTATGCCGCTGATGGGGTGGAAATAGAAATGACAGGATAGTGGGATGGGGTGAATTCTTATAGTATTTACTGAGACTAACAATTAAAGTCATGCTAAGACAAAAGTGCAACAGGAATAACTTCTACTACTTTAAGAAATATATTTGATACTAGGTATTGCCTACTTTTAAAGATATATTGCATTGCTTTTCTTAATTTTGAAACAATTTCAAAAGCTTCTTTTTTTTAAATGATAAGCTTTTTTAAAAAATGAAAGAAAATCTTAAAGGTATGAGAAATTATTCTATTTAGACTATTACACAATATAAAGTGGCATTTTGCCTGATAGACTGGGAATATGGTTTCAGGAATATAATGCAATGCTCCAGAGACTTTGAGGAAAGGAAGAAAGATTCTCAAGGGGGAGATGAATAATTATAGATAAGAAGCTAAAATTAATAGGTAAGCAAGATGTCAATGCCTTTGTTAGAGATTTCCAGTTACGACTAGGCAGGTATTAGGGGTAACTTCACAATGATTCTACAACTGTATTTTATAATAAATCATATAAAATGAACTGTTGAAACATCTTGGAGACTTTAATTTATTCAGCTTAAGAGCTTAGTTGAAGGAAAAACATAATGGAAACTAAGCTGTAGGATTGCTTTTCCTGAATTCTAAATTTAGCTCAAACATATTTCTAATCCTCTATGCCAGGGATATTTTCTTGAAAACACATTTGAATTGTATAATCTGATCACCTTTATTAATGCAGGGATTTAGATGGGCATAAACATGCTTACAGTATTTTACTGAGTCAGTTTTTAGCCTAGGTAATCCTATAAATGATTAGCTAATTGTATTCTGTCTGAATATCAAGCTACTTAACTTAAATCCAGTGTGATCATAAAAGGTGAGTAAACATTCAGTGCCAATAGAGGAGATTCTACACATAGTTACATTGGAGAAGGCAAAAGAAAGTACACCATGTGACCAGAGCCTGCACAAGATTAAATCCCCATTATATCGATTCCAGAAAGCAAAAAGAAATAGATTGTGTGAAGAGCAACACAAATTCACAGCCATCAGTGGCTCTGTGTAACCCAAAGGCAAATACTGCTCCCTAAACTGATTCTCTTATGACACTAGATGGGGAACATTTCATTGCTAATTGTATGAAATGCCTCTCTCCATTTTTAATTGAGGTCCAGATGACCTCATATTACATATGGATATTAATGGAGAACTTTAATGATCAATAGAAAAGGAAAACCATGTGTGAGCACTCAAGGATATAACATCAATACAGTTCCCAGGGGAAATTAAAAAAAAGGTTAGCATATTCAGAGTGCCTCTCGCATGCATTAGTCCTCACAACAGGCCTGAGAGGAAGGCATCATTATCTCCAGATGTGGGGACTGGATCACAGATGTATTGGGACCTAGTCTATCTAATTCCAAATTCTATGCTGTTTGGTTGTTTGTTATATCTTGACAGCACTCTTTCAGATACAAAAGACAGAAGGACACAGAGTTTAAATTAGCTTAGGAAAACAAGGACTTTATTGGCTTGTAAAACTAGAAAGTATAGACATGATCTTTTTCATCCAGCTGTCAGCTGCAGGCATGGTTGGATCCAGGAGCCAAGTGGAAGGAACTCTTTGTCTATATGTCTCAGTTCTACTTTCTCTATGTAGTATTCACTACTAGGCAGGCTTTCAGGAGCACCAGCTGCAGTGTTTCCAGCCTCAAGACCATGGAAAAAGGTGCCCTCTTTCTTAGTTGGAATAAAAATCCCAGTATTAAATTTTGTTGTTCTGGGCTTGATCTAAGTAATCCTAACCATACTCTGTAAGGGATTTCAAAGAAAAGTAAATGTGCAGGGCCAGCTATTTCAGAAAATGTGAATTCTAACTCTTAAGCCTTACCTATAAATGTTAAAGATGCAGACATGGACTGCTGAATGACTGGACTATTTCTGAGATATTTTTTTCATGTGGATCATGGGTATAACCAAATAACTATAACAATTGGTGCTGACTGTAAGATTCCCGAAGTAAACAGATGACCTTTGCAGTAATTCTCTGCTGTTGAAAAGATCTTATCACACAATAAGACCAAACATACATCTTCATTTGAATTTATATGGTAATATATTGCATAGTATGCTTTTAAAAAATACAATATAATTGAAAGAGACGAAGGTCAACATTTATTAAACACCTAGTATATACTGGCAGAATGTAGGCACTTTACATCTATTTTCATGTTACACAAATGATTCAATAGGCACTAGCCACACATGGTTATTTTTTTTCTCAAATATCAATTTACTTGTCTATAAGCATATATAACATAAATAAGCATCATAGTCAAATATATTATTGCAATTAGTATTTTGAACACACTGTTATCTGTTAGATCAATAAGAATAAGAAAAATAAAATTTTTTATTTGACTTTCACTTAATTCTTCCTTAATACTCTTCCATTCTTAATTTAGTTTCAAGTTTCTGACCTATAGTATTTGCATTCTCTCTAAAGAATTTTTTTCATTCTTGTTTATTCTATTACAGTTGTCCCGATTCTTCCCCCTTTGCCCTCCTCCATCTAGCCCACCCCCTGCTCCCACAGTCCATCCCCGCCTTGGTGTCCTTGGGTCATTCATATGTGTTCTTCTGCTTCTTTCACCTTTTTTCAAACAGTCCCCACTTCCCTCCTCCCCTCTTAACACTGTCAGTCTGTTCCATGATTCTATGCCTCTGGTTCACTTTTGCTCTTTGGTTTATTTTGTTCATTAAATTCCTTTTATAAGTGAAATCATACAGTATTTGTCTCTCACTTATTGGCTTATTTAGCTAAGTGTCGCTGGTTCGATCTTCCAGTCAGGGCACATCAGAGAAGGAAAACTCTGACTCCAGAAAACCTCCGCTGCCTTGCGGCATACCTCTTCAGGGGAAAGGCTAAGGGAGTAAACCCCGACAGAAAATCCGGAGCCGGAGTCCCTAAGGCGGTTTGACGTTGTAGTCAACACCGGCAACTCCTGCGGCGCACCTGAAACCAAGCTGTATCGACTCCGTCTTTCCCTTGGACCCTTCAGCTGCGAAGAGAGGGGGGGTCTGCTGCATGGGCAACAGCAGACCCTCCATATCACCCTGCCCAGGCTCTGTAGCTTCAGCTTCACTGGAGAGGACACTCCAGCGTCATCACAAGATGTCGATACAACACGGGAGGAGACAGATACCGTGTCACTCCCGAGTTGGACTGCACAGCCATTCTTGGCGGTGCAGATAGACTCTTAAGAAGCTACACCATCGTCTCTCGAGACGGACGGCTGCCGACTGCGACTGCGACTATTGGCTTATTTTATTTAGCATAATAGTCTCCAGTTCTATCCATGATGTCGCAAAGGATAGGAATTCCTTCTTCTTTCTTTGTGCTGCATAGTATTTTGTAGTGTCTTTCTTTGTCTCTTCTTGGGATCTTTGTTTTGAAATATATTTTGTCTGATATAAGTATTGCTACCCCAGCTTTTTTTGTTTTGTTTTCATGTCTGTTTGCATGGGATGTTCTTTTCATCCCTTCACTTTTAGCTTGCATATTTCTTCTGTTCTGACGTGGCTCTCTTGTAGACAGCTTATATGCAAATCGTGTTTTCTTAGCCATTCAGCTACCCTATGTCTTTTGATTGGACCATTAATCCATTTACATTTAAGGTTATTATTGATAGGTACTTATTCATTGCCATTTTTTCTCTTTGTACCTATGTTACTCTCTCTCTCTCTTTCATCTTCTTCTTAAAGCAGTTCCTTCAGCAACTCTTGCAGTGCTGGCTTGCTGGAGATAAATTCTTTTAGCCTTCTTTTGTCTGGGAAGCTCTTTATTTTACCTTCCATTTTAAATGAGAGCCTTGCTGAATAAAATAGTCTTGGTTGCAGTTCCTTGCTTTTCATCACTTGGTATATTTTGTGCCAATCCCTTCTGGCTTATAGTGTTTCTGTTGAGAAATCAGCTGATAACGCTATCACAGCTCCCTTGTATGTTATTAGCTGTTTTTCTCTTGCTGCCTTTGATAGTCTCTCTTTGTCTTTAAATTTTGCCATTTTGATTATAATGTGTCTTGGAGTGGGCCTCCTTGGGTTCATCTTGATTGGGACTCTCTGTGCTTCCTGGACTTCTGTCACTTTTTTCCTCACTAAGTTAGGAAAGTTTTCAGTCATTTTTCAAAAAGGTTTTCTATCCCTTACTCCTTTTCTTCTTCTTCTGGTATCTCTATGATGCGAATATTGTTACGTTTCAAGTTGCCACAAAGCTCCCTTAAACTATCCTCATTCTTTTTGAGTATTTTTTTGTTTTGTTGCTCTGACTGGGTGATTTTGCTACCTTGTCTTCCAACCCACTGATTAAATCCTCTACTTCATCTAACCTCTTTTTAATTTCTTCTAGTGTGTTCTTCATTTCAGACATTGCATTCTTCATGTCCAACTGGTTCTTATTTCAGGTTTCTATGTCCTTTTTCATGCTGATGTAAGTCTCACTTAGTTCCTCGAGCATCCTTATAACCATTACTTTGAACTCTACATCTAATAAATTGCTTGTCTTGATTTCACTTAGCTCTTTTCCTGGAGATTCCTTTTTTTCTTTTACTTGGGCCTTGTTTCTTTGTATCCCCATTTTAGTGGTCTCTTTATGTTTTAGATTGATTTGCTTTGACTCTCTATCTTGTGGAATGGCCTTGTATGTTGGGAGTCCTGTGGGACCCAGTGATGCAGACTCCTTTATCTCCTGACCTGAATGCTCTAAGAATGACCTCTGTGTGGGTTATGTGGACTCACCTGTTGTATTTGGGTCTTGATTATTATAGGCCTGTTTATTGGTGGGAACTCCCCTCCATCTGTTGGCTAAGAGGCTTGACCCCCACCACATGTTATATGCAATTGTATAGGTGCTGGCAAAACAAAGCAAAGCAATACAAAAGCAATAGCAAAACAAGCATCTCCCCCTGATCACCACAGCAACATCAACCACTGGAGAGCAAGGAGTAATAACAGTGGAAGGTGAAATGTAATAGTAGAGAAAATGGAAAAGGAAAAAGAATACCATAGGAAAGAAAAGTGTTATGAGAGGAGATGGGGGAAGAGAACTACTAATGCACTGAAATAGGAAAACAGGGAAAAAGAACACAGTAAAGGTAACAAAAATAATAAAAGGAGAAGAGAAGGGAACAGTGGCATAATCAAAGATAAGAGTAGGATAGGAGACATGAAAGAAAAATTAGAGCCCCTCAAATAAAAGAAAAAGGAAAAAATAGATAAAAATATAAATAAAAAGACTACAAAAAAGAAAAAAATAGCTAAGATAATGAAAAAAGAACCAAATAGATTTGTCTCAGCACAGTCTAGATCTTGCCTTCTGGTTTCCCCCTTTGGATAATGCTCTGACGTCTGAATCTGGTGTAAGCCAATGTCAGGTGCTGTCTACCTCTGGCCTTCAGCTGCCTTTTGGAAGCTACAGCTGACCCACAGTTTGTGGCTGATTCCTCTGGGCTTGGCTGCTCCCAGGTTGGGCCCACCTGCTCTGCAAAGCTGGCTTTTATCAGCATTGGGCCCAGAGGCCTGTCAGCAAATGTCCATGTCACCACAGGACCCACCTCTGCCTGTTCCTGCCTGCCAGCCTGCTGTCAGTTTTAGATCAGTCGCAGACCTGTTTCTGAGAGGGCTTCTGGCAGAATCGGGGGGTGTATCCCCTGTGGCAGGTGCCTTTCAGACTTCAGGGTAGATGGTGGGTGCGTTCCCCTGTCCCTGAGCCACTAGTCTGAGTCTGTCCAGGATTATTTCCTTGTACTTGGCAGGGGGGTGGGAGGGAGCCCTAGTGGGCTTCCAGAGCCCAGATTTTGGGTCTTCCGGGAGCCAGGAGAGTGTTTCTGTGGCTCTCCCATGAGGGGGGAGTCCCCGTCTGTTTCCCAGGATAGTGTATGGATTGGCTGCACCCTACTGCCAGCCTATGATAGTGCCTAGCCTGTTTATGTTGCTATCTCCTCCGGGTTAAGATGCAGGATGAGAGAAAAGAAACAAAAAACAAACAAACAAAACAGAACACCAAGAAAGAGCAAAACTGAAAAAAGAACGAAAAAGTTGCTGAGTGGAGCAAGCAGGATTTCAGAGGTTGTGGGGAGGGGATTTCCAGAGCATGGCGGAGCAGGTATCCCACCAGGTAAGGTAATTGGTTTTTCCCTTGGGAGGGGCTAGCTCTTCTCAAGAATGATGGCTGCTGTGGAGCCCAGGTATATCTGGGCCCTGAAAATCCCACAGCTGCTCCCCAAAGACTCTCCCCAGTGCCTCCCACTCCAAACTCTGCTCACAGGACTCCACTCCATGCCACCCTACTTCACTGGGGTCCAAGGTGGGAAGCCACAAGCACAAAACCTGTGCTTTGTCCCTTTCAGGTTTTGGTCTCTCCCCAGAGTAGAGAGCCCTCATGGTGTAGACTTCTTGATCTCCTGATCTGGTTGCTCCAGTAATGTCCCTTGTGTGGGTATGTGGCTCTCCTTTTGTATTTGGGCCCTGATTTTTATTGGCCCGTTTGTTGCTTTCCCCCATCTCACTGACTGAGGGACTCAGCCCCTGCCGTGACCGCCTCTGCCTTGAGAGGGCTCCTAGGTGGGGGTTGGATCCCCATTCAGGGCACATACAGGAGGCCACCTATCAACACTTCTCTCTCACACTGCCGCCTCTCCCCCCTTTCCCAAATCAATAGATTATATCCTGTATGCATCATCTTTCAAGTCTCATATCATCCTGATGGGGTAGGGGAAGGAAGGGAAGACTCCAGTAGCAAAACTATAACACTGGCCAGTGCCAGAGCACTTCCGCCACTCTCTTTAGGGAGTCTTGTCCTTGGGCTCCTGCTCTTGCACTCCCTCTGTGGTCTGTGTAGCCAGCACCGCCCCAGCCACCTCGCTCTGTTCCTGGTGCTCCTGGCTCCCAGGCGGAAGCTTAGCCTCCTCAGTCAGACTCTGTCCCATTCATGGTTCCAGCTGTGTCCCTCCCCAGCAAGTACCACAGTCCTTAAGACCCTGGCTCCCAGCAGCAGTGGGATGCCTGGCCCTGCCTGGGGCAGAGGGCACAGAGACAAGTCCAGGAGCTGAGGTGCTGCTGCTCTGGCTGCTTCTTTCTGAGGAGGATATTGTAGTTTCAACGAAATTGCTCCCACTCCAAATCTGTGCAGCCAGACATGCTGGGCTGGGCTGTGGCTGTGGCAGTGGCTCTGCCAGGAGAGCCCAGGCCACTTGTCCCTGAGTGCCCTCTCACAGGCAGGCAGGTACTCACACACACACACCTGAACATTTGTCCATGCACACGCTCACTGACACCTGCTCTCATTCACACTCAGCTGGATTTTCGAGTTGATTGCTCTATGGTTTAGCTGCAAGACTGGTCTGGGGCTGGGAGCAAGTGGATGGACTTGTAGCTGCTCTGCAGGTGTCTTGAAACAGTCTTCCACCCCACATAGCTATTTAAACTTAAAACTTAAATTGATTAAAATTAAATTAAATTCAGTTCCTCAGTGGCAACTAGCTACACTTTGAGTGCTGAATAGCCATGCGACTAGTGGCTACCATGGTGAATGGCATAGACATAGAACATTGTAGAAAGTTCTAATGGATGGTTCTGGAAGACTGTCTCAATTCTTTCCTTTTTTTTTAGAATGAAATATAGCAGTCTAATAACACCATAAATAACACCATAAAGAAATAATCAATCCGTAATATGGTATTTTCTCTAAGAAAACTGATCAGAGCTCTTAAAAAGTAAATGTCATGGGCAAAAAAGAAAAGTGGGTGCAAAGGATATTGTTCTAGATTTTAAAAGGCTTAAGAGAAATAACAAGCAAATGTAATGTTTGATGCTGGTCTGAACAGAAACAATTAAAATTATTTTTGTTTCAATGAGAAAATTTGATAATGGGCTAGATAGTGCATGATATTGTAGAATTATTGTCAACTTTGTTAGGTGTTGTCATATTATAAGACTATATTTCAACTTTTTGGATATCTGTGCAGAAGCATTTATAAGTGAAATATCTCTATATTTTTTCATTTTCTTAGGAATAATATAAACAATAAAGAGAGGGATGAAGCAACTATAGCACAATGTAAAAAAAATGCTAAATTTAGGTGGCGGGTGCTATTGTTTTAATTTTGGTGTATTTAAAAAATCCCAAAATAAAAATATTTTTGAAAAACTTGTGTTTTTTTAATGGTTTTTGACACTGGTGTCACACTTAGAAAATGTTTTATTAAACAAGATTTTTAAAAGTCACTGATATTATCTTCTAGTGTTTTCATGGGTCATGCTCACTTTTTTATTTTTTTTTTCTTAGAAAGAGCCCCTGATTTTTATTGAGGGATCCACCTCCATTTCATTTTCTGGTCAAGTGTTAGGGTGGTATAGAAGCAGGACATTACAAGCCTGATATTATTTAATTTACTCTTGGCTAAAAAATAGCTAAGAGAAACCATCATCCTTGTCAATAGTTTGATAGCAAATTTAAAGAATGAATCTGTTGAGACAAGAGCAGACAAGCTCTGTGCTAACCACTACCTCCTATTCACTAGATAAGAAGAAAGTTTAGAGAGCATTACCATATCCGTTACCATAAAATGAAGGTTTAAGCTGTGTGTTTGTTATACATCTTGTATCAAAAAGTTTCTATGTCTATTTCTGTGAGTGTTCGGTCATGTTCAGACAAGAACATGAACAGCATGATATCTGTTTCTTTTAGGTGCACAACCAAGTTCGAAAGCCTCTGTTCACCAGAGTCAGGAACACATAGGCAACTCCTCTTCATCTCCTGGTACTTTAGGGTGGACTGGCAGGGAACCCGAAGCTCCCCAGAAACTCACATTTGGGAGTCCTCTGCTATGCCTTCTACTGCTGCCAAAGAAAGAAGAAAGATGACTTTGTTCTCTCTCCCTACTACCTTTCAGGGGCCATAAAAGTTTATTTGTAAGATGGAGTCTAAAATGCATCTGGAACTCTGTTGGCCAGGGGGCAGAGAAACATGCTTCTCTGCCTTCCTGCCTCTGCCATGTAAGGAAGAAGTAGAAGGGTTTTCAAAGCTGGATGTCAACAGACAAATCCAATAGAAGGGCGAAGACCTTTCCTACATTAGTCAAATGTTGATTTTAAAAATTCAAAGAACTGTTAATCTGAAATTTTAAGAGCAGACTATGTAGGACAAAATATTTGTTAGAATATTTGTTGAAGAAAGTAATTTGAAGTTGTAAACCATGTTTTTCATAGTGGATTGGTTTTAGAGTTACCGTCCCAAGACATATAATCTAGCAGAGCTTCTCAACCAGGAGTCCAGCCCTAGCAGTGGCTGGGGGTGTCTGAGCAGGGCGGTCCTCACCAAAGAAGCCTTACCAAGGGCTCCAATTCCCTTGTTTGTCCCAGTATGCCATATAAACCTAACTATCCTCTAATGTATTATGAAAATGGCTACAAAGCACTACATTTTAGTGAAACAGACTTCTGTTATTTTAATGTGAATTATATTCCTGAATGTGAAGGATCCAAAGTGAGTTAATGTACAAGAAATGGAAGAAAAGACTCCTTTAGGGTACTTGGCTAAAGCGAATACTGTGTGAATACATCATGGCCATATAAAGCTTTATGTGAATCTCAGGGTATAATATTAATATTCCAGAGAGTAATGTTAGGTAATAACAAAGCAGGCTGATAAAAATTCCCTGGGTTTTCAGAAAAGTTAAAGGCTTGATTAATTAATTCTTTATCTGTATCTCCTCTGCCCTTTCTTTACTTTTATATCATGAGTGAAACAATTATTCTAATCTGAGAGATAAGACTGAATCTACTGAGAGTCTCATATTTGTGCAACTCAGTGATTTGGGCAAGTGTTGAATGAATTAAAGAAATTCATGTTTGGAAGCCTCTGCTCTTAAAATAACTTTCTACCTAGAAAAGATAATTTTCAAATGTAAAATATAAAATTCTCAACTGAGTTATAAAAATTTTATTTAAAATAATTCACTATTTTTGAGAAAGTATTGTGCACAAGGACACTACTGGATGCTTGAAATACATTAGTAAACAAGACAGACAAAGATCTCTGCCCGACCTTGAAAAGCTGATACTCTAGTGGGGGGAAGACAAGATATCAAACAATACACATAATGAATATGTACATCATATAGGATATTAGAAGGTGGAAAGCAATGTTAACAAAAGAAAAAGCTAGTGCATTTTAAAGAGGATTAAGTTTGGTGTGGGAGCAGAGATGAGTTGCCATGGCTGATAGGAAGGCTCACGGAGAAGGCACATTTGAGTTAGAAATCAAGGATGAGTGAGTAAGCCACACATTCCAGGCAGAGGGACCAGCAAGACCTCTGTGGAGGAGACATGCCTGGTGTGTTTGAAGAAATGAGACCAATGTGTCTGTACTGGAGTGAGCAAGAGGATGACAGGATCTATAAAGAACTTCGACAATGTAACAATAAAACAGCCCAATGAAAAAGTAGGCAAGGACTTGCTGTTTCTCCAAAGAAGATGTATAAATGACTAACAACATTCAAAAAGGTGCTCAGCATCACTACTCATTAGGGAAATGCAAATCAAAACTATAATGACACACCAACTCACATCTATTAGGATGGCCACTATAAAAAAGGGGGGGGAAATAAATGTCAGCAGGATATGAAGAAATTGGAACCTTGTGCACTGTTGGTAGGAATGTAAAGTGGTGCAGTCACAAAGGAAAAGGTATGAGGCTTCTTAGAAAAATTAGACATAAAATTACCACTTTTGGGTATTTATCCCAAAGAATTGAAAGCAGAGTCTCTAAGAGATATTTGTTAACCCATGTTCATAGTAGCATTACTCACAAGATCCGAAAAGTGGAAGCAACTCTGTCAATCCACAGGTGAATGGTTAACAAAATGTGGTATATACATACAATGCAAAATTACTCAGCCTTGAAAAGGAAGGGAATTCTAACACATTCTACAGTGTGGATGAACCTTGAAGACATTATTCTAAGTGAAATAAGCAAGTCACAAAAAGAAAAATACTATGCAATTCCACCTACAGAAAGAGGCCAGTGGTGGTTGCCAGGATCTGGCAAAAGAGGGATGGAGGGTTATTTTTTAATGGGTGTAGATTTCAGCTTTGCAGATAGAGTTCTGGCAATGGATGGAGGCTGAAATAGCCGGAAGGCTCAGAAATAGTGTTCGGGTGACAATGAGCCATTTTCCACCCACGCTAGCTGTTTACTGAGTCATTACCAACAAGATACAAAAACATAGTAATTCTTTCTACTTCACAAAACCTTTCTTTGGTCCTACATCCATTAATAATTGCTGCCTCATTTTCCTACTGCGGTTTAGAACAAAATCTGAAAGAATTGTAAATATTCTGTGTCACATACACTTTTCCATGCTCTTAAGAGGATGGCATAGCAGGCACCTGATCCCATACAGAAGTGTGAAGGGCCAAATACTTCCTATTGTCCCAAGACTGACGAGAGGGACATAGAACCCAAGTTCAGTCCAATGGATGCTCTCTCCTGTGACTTTTATCTTGAGAGCATGATATGAAGACTAAGGAAAGAAATGGTTCAAGTTAGTTAATCTCAGTGGGGACCATGTGACTGGGCTGTTTCAGCCCTGAGTCCCCCTCAGCTTTGAAATTTCCCTCCCAGTCCTCTACTTCCTTACTTTTAGCTTTGGTCCCACAGCTTCCCATCTCTTTGTGGAGTCCCTCAATAGCCCCCCTCCCTGAGGTTTGTTTTTACTGTTAGTCAGTGTTGATTTTTCTTATTTGAAAACAAAAACCTTGATGGACACAGTAAGCACTGATACTTGAGACAAAAGGAGATCACGCCACAGGAAATAATTTTTGTTTTTTATTTTTCCCCTGGTACTCATACCATTGCCATGGTTACTTTTGGTCGTCTTCTGTAACTTTCCTTTCCACACAGTTAGGAGAGTCCTTAAAATGCACAGCACTTAGATTTATTTATTCCAAATTGGAATAGATTTATTTATTGAGTCAAATGTTACAATCTTTAAAAAGCAATGCCAGGAAGATATCAATCTCCACTTCTATCATGTTCTGGTCTTGGCATATGCAGGGTGAAGCCTGTTTCCTACTGAACCACTTTCACAGGTAGCCTTTTATAGGACCATCCTAGATAGACATGTTGTGGGTTCAAGAGCTTCTTCAAGCGTAGTTCTACTCCAGGAAATATACCAGTAGTGTTTTTACAATCTGACAGTCCAGACTCATTCCAGAGTCATAAAAGTAGTTTAGCACCTAAATAAAATGAAATAGAAGATAATTTAGTGACCCAAGATGCAGTCTGAGAGACCAGAATATCCACTTAAGAGTTTGTTAAGATGTAGGTCTGCCCCCCACCCCAGTTACTGAATCACATATTAACAAAATTCCTAGCTGTTTAACATGCACATTGAAGTCTGAGAAGCACTAGGACAGAAAATATCAGAGGACATGACATGTAAGTGTATTGTTTCATGAAACTCATTCCAATTATATACACAGGAAGATAAAAATTTGGGCATGATGAAAAGATGTACTTCTTATTATGGTAAGTTTTTGTTTCAGTAAAATAAAATTTGGAGAGGGTGACGTAAGCAACATGGCCCAATAAAACATCTCTTGTCCAACAATAGTCATTTGACACCAATCCATGGACAAAAGTGACTTTGTGGGAGCTTTGGTATCTGGCCCCAGATGGTCAAAGGATCTAGGAGGAGTTTCTCCCACCCTTGAGTCAAATAATAGGTGTAAACATCTCGGTCATGGCTTTGGACTTAAAGTGGCCTGTGAACCAATATAGTCCCTCTGAGTGAGGTCCAAGAGCCCCTGGAGAACACTGACTTGGACAATTACTCACAGATGAGAGAGCCTTTGGGAAGCCCGGGAGTCTAGTGGTGAGTTCCAGCATACCCATGGAACAAAAACCTCCAATTGGATGGGCTAGAGAAGCCAAGAGGAACAGTTTAACTTCATGTGTGTCACTCCTCCCTAAAGATGGCACAGCTCACTGCCAAGGTAGCCCTTTTCCACCTGTGATTCCTCGCTGGGGAAAGTAAGAGCAGGGCAGTGAGCACCTGCTTTCCTGAGCTGTGCGGGATGCCACCAGAGATCCATTTCTTTGTTGCCTTATCCAGGGTACTGGGTTGTGAGCTGCATGACCGAACGGCAGCCAGCAGATAGGAAAATGGCAGCCAGGGTTTGAAACATATCAAAGGGGATGTGGCACCTGCTGACTCTATCACAGATTCCATCCAGAGGCCTGCCCATAAGCCATGGGAAGTAAATTCTGTGAGCTCTAGTCTATTGTTGTAACCACACAAGCTTTTAAATCATAGGTTTAAAGCATGATTGAGAGCCCTACAGAGAGGGAGGGAGTCATGGGTCTAAGAAGGCAATCTTGTTTGCTGAGAGATAGAACTGCTGGGCTGACTTGACTTCCTTTATTGGAAATACTCCAGACAGGTAAATTGAAGACATGAGAATATTTCTGGATTTATAGTGTAATTGAAAAAAAAAAAAATCCCATGAAATCCTGTGGTTCAGATGAAGGAAGTGGGTTGAATGTAATAGAGTTGTATTTATAAGTGCTTGAATGACCTTCTTACAGGATGTGAATAAATATAAATGGAAAATAAAGTCTTTGTTAGAATATGCCTTTGACTTTTACCTGCTTCCACACATTAGTAAGTGTTTGCTCAAAAGCATTGTGGCTTGCTGGTCAAATTTTATATATCTTGACTTTGAGTTAACTAATACGCGAGGACAGAATTAGCTCCATCAGGATCTCAACAAGTTCTAAAACAGACCACATATAGAAAAGTGGGATTTCATGAGGTTAAATGAATAGTCCTGTAAGATTACTATGAAAATCCCAACTAACTGTATAAATAATATTTTTAAAAGTCAGGCTTAAGAGCAAATATGAAAAATAATTGGAGTGTTAGATTATAAGTTCTATATTAACAGAATAGTATACTTACCAACAACAAAAAGCCCATTTAATTTTCCTGTATATGAATAGTGCTTATAGTATTCAGAATAAAAAGTATCAAAAGTCTCACTCTAATCTAGGCTGTTCAGGTTTTATCTGAAATGCTTCATGTGTTAATTTTGGTACTACATGTGTATCGTCCAGAGTTCTTGGCATGAAAGCAACAAAAACCAAGTCTATCCAACTCAGTAAAAGTAAGTAAAAACATAACAATGTTTGTTCAAAAAGTAGCTCCTAAATAATCAAAGGAATGCTACTTCCTCTTGTGGCCATCACAGAGTAACTAGACTGGACTTAAGCTACTGCCCTAAGCAACCAAAACTCGGAAAAAATATATTAAACAACTATTTTTTAGACATTGGGCAAGAGGATTGTGATCTCTGAGAAAAGGCAAGCAAATGAGGTGAATCACCCCGGAAGAGACAGGTATTGGAACTTAGGGAGTAACCTCGACAGCATGGTATAGGAGTAAGGATAGAGATCAAATAAAAAGTACATCAAATAAAAAGATAGTGATTCCAGAAATAGACCCCTTCTCACATGGCCAACTGATTTTCAGTAGAAGTGTCAAGGTTATCAATGGGGAAAAGATAATTTTACCAACGAATTTTGCTGAAACAACTGGGATCTATGTGAAAAATAATGAACTTCTGCCCTTACCACAGACCAGACACAAAAATTAACTCCAAATGAATCACAGACCTAAACATAGCAGATAAAACTACAAAATTCTGGAAGAAGCCATAAGAGAAAATCTTCACGACCTTGGAATAAGCAAAGATTTCTTAGACAAAAACATAAGAACCACAACCATAAAATTAAAAAAATTGATAAATTAAACTTTATTTAAAAAACTGCTGCTTGACACACATTAAGATATTGAGAAGCAACAGAGAGACTGGAACTATATTTTCTATACACATTTCTCACACATGTCTGGTATTCAATATATATCAAGAGCTCCTACAAACCAGTAATAAGAATACAAATGACCTGATTAAAAGTTGGGCAAGAAAATTTGGGCTTTTTATCAAAGAACAAATGGCATGCAAGTGCATGAAAAGGTGGTAAACGTCTTTGATGATCACCATCATTAGTCATTAGGAAAATGCAAATTAAAACCATAATGAGATACCTGTGGAATGGCTAAAATGAAGAGACAGACAATATCAAGTGTTGGTGAAAATATGGAGCAACTCTTACAAATTGCTGGGAGGAATGTAGAGTTATGTATTCACTTTAGAAAACAGTTAATCTCTGTTAGATAGCTACACACACACACTTACTGAGTAAACCAGTAATCCCATGCCTATGAAATAAGAGAAATAACAACATAAGTCCACAAAAGGACTTATACAAAAATGTCCCTAGAAGCTTTATTTATAATGAATCTAGATTGGAAACAACCCCAATGCCCATAAACATTTGGTAGATGTGTAAATTGTGGTATATTCATACAATGGAAAAATTCTCATCAATATGAAGAAACAAATTATTTTTGCAAATACAACACTGATGAATCTCAGAAACATTACACCCAGTGAAGAAAGCTGGACACAAAGGAATACATACTATATGATTCCATTCTAGAAAGTTTAGGAAAGACAAATCTAATCTATAGCTTCAGAAAGCAGCCCAGTGGGCCAGGGATGGGACAACGTGGGGAACTGACTTCAAAGTGGTGGAGAGGAACTTTCTGGGGTGATGGAATAGTTCATTATCTTGATTGGGATAGTGGTTACCTGGGTGTATACATTGTTCAAAACTAATCAGACTGTACACTCAATATGAATTCAATGCATTAAATGTTAAGTCATACCTGAAAGTTGATTTAAAAAATTAAAGGGAAGTGGAGCAACCAGATTTCATAAAGCACAAAGAGGAGTAGCTTTGGGGATTAAGTGACATATGGCCAATCTCTAGAACACTCTCATATGGATCAACCAGCTCTAGATTTATGTGCTCTTGGGCCACTCTGATCAAAGGTCAGAGTCCTGGCAGAGAAGGTCTGAGGGGACTCGTTAGTACTGGACAGGAAAAAGCTGGATGATTCTGACTGACCATCCCATCCAGACTTCACTACGTGCGTCAGGGCTGGTCCCCCAAAGAAAAATGTAGGTACTGTTAACAGAAGAGGGGGCAAAGATGCTTGGTAAACAAACATAAAAACAGTTTTCCCTTGTTTGCTCCCAGCGTGACCAAGGAGAATGGTGAGCCTTCAAACACATATATATTCATTCCATTTGAGCATAATTTTTAGCATGGACTTATGTGCCAGATGAAGTTACTGACTGGAGATGCATATGCATTTGAGGTCTCTATAAAGGAAAATAAATCATATTAATGTAAGAAAGAGGAATCTGGTAGAAGAGGACCGTTTGGCGTGGGTTTGGAGCACGAGCTTTCTTTGGCGGGGGTGGGCGTCGTGGAGGAGGAGAGAATTCAGCTAAACATAAGGACGAACTTTCAAGCAATCAGAAGTTTTTATCTGCTTGGGTCGTTCAGAGGCAGAGAAATTCTTTAATAAGAGAGAGGAAGGTGGACAGGGAGGTAGATTTCAGAATTCACGTCTTGCCCAATCCACAGATGGAAAAGACTTCACGGTTTTAACTTCCTATCCTTGGGTCTCCCGGGACCTCCTTGGCGAGTCGGCAGAGGGAGCCATTCCCCAAGAAATCTCCGCGAGAGGCCTCGCAGAGATCTTCTTGCGGGTCGGGGGAGTTCTCCCTCCGCCCTGCCTCCGTAAAGGAGGCTCCCTCAGGCCTACCCATCCCCCCAACTCTTCGCCCCACCTTCCCAACCACTTTGCTGCTGCTTAGCACACTTTGGTACCGCTAGGTCACCATCCCTTCGTCCCACATTTGCACTCCCTTCCTGACACTGCTGGGGGCGTGCCCTCCACTCTAGCTGTCCCCAGTGCCACAAATCCTCCTCGAGTGTCTAGAACACCTCCCGGGCTTTGACTCGGGAGTTCTCACTGAACTGGGGTGGGACGCAGACCGGCACTCTCTCAGCCACCCAATGCGGTGACTCCCAAGGTTTGCCAACTTCGTGACCGGGCTGTTGGCGGGTCACTCTCGGACGGTGGAAACCGCTTAGAGCTGGGGCGACCTGCGTTCGGGGCACAGGAGTTGGGCCGGCAGACCCAGCTGGCTGCAGTAGGGGCTGTGCACGGCGCCAAGAGACGCCCCCCTCCAGCGGTCACTGCCCCAGCAGCGGCAGCTGCAGGAGCAGCAACTGCTTGCACCCCGGCCCCGGCTCGGGTTACCCCCCCTCCTCCTCCAGCATCTCGGGCCAGACTGGGAAAACCTTACTCAAGTTTGCAGCGAGTACTCTCTCCGGTGCGCACTACCGCGGGTCTGGAAATGCGCTGTGACTGGCCTCTTCTCCGGCGCTTCCACCTTTGAATCTGAACTAAGACTCCCAGGCATCGCTCACTTCTGGGACGCTGCTCGGAGGCCAAGCGCTCTGTTTGGGACAGATTTTGTTTTTCGGCTGGCGTTCGGTGATAGCCAGGGAAAAAGAGTTGCGCTGCGAATCTCAGGATCTCGGGATCTGGGTAAGATGTGGGTAAACTCAATTCTGGCAGCCACTGGAATCTTGGCCGGTCCCTGGATGGTTTCTACAGGCAGGGGGCGGTGGGCGGGGGGTGGGGGGTACAGTTTCCTTCGTCAGGATACCCGAGTGCGGCGTGAGGTGGGGAGAGATTCGCCCAGTCTGGGTTGTTTACGTCCCAAGGGTTTATTGTTATTGTTTGCATTTGGTCTTGTTCCTTGGGGCTTGTAGGAACTTCTTGGAGTATTTTCAAGGGGAAATATCCCCATTACACATATTATTTTGCATAATTTCTGCCCCTGTATTTTCTTGTCTGTTCCATGATGACAGGTGTCCTAACTGGGTGTAGAGAGGTTTTGGGGGGGTGGCAATCAGACGGAGAATGGAAGTTAGTTTCAGCAGGGCCCTTCCTTTGAGATCAGCTTTACTTGTCCTCTGGGATCTTCACTTGTTTTCTAAACTTTTCTTTCTCCGGTGCTTGATAGTCAGCTGGCGCAGATAAGACTTGGGATAGTCCTTCTTGCGTTCTCTGTCTGCATCCTGTGGGCGTCAGGGTCAGAGGCTGGGTGACTTAGACCAGAGAGGTCTCTTCCTTGTATGCGTGCCTGGCTCCTCCAGGAATGGTGCGGTGCGAGGCGATCTTTCAAGCCACGGTTAACATAGAAAGATGGTCTTGTTGGGCTTTTAAATTCCTTTGATCTAAGACTTTTACCTCTGGTTTAGGGAGATATTTTGTCCTTTTTTTTTTTTTTTTTTTTTTCTGGAAGTAAGAATGATCCCACTGAGTAAATTGAGTATAATGGTATCTTGGATGCTTCTTCAGAAACTATCCTCACATGAAGACCCATACTCTGTAGCAGAAAGTTGAAGATTTGATTAGTCCAAAAGTTCTTACGCAGTGCTGTCCATGCTGGCCCCAAGGCAGAGGAGAATGATGTTCCTTCTTGGTACTCATTGCCTTTCTCCTTTCTATCTCAACTAAAAGATGCTTAAAAGACTGGACCAGGTCATAGTCACCAGAAATGCTGTCTTCCTTACATGATGGCTTCAAGAGGTCAGCTTGCAGGGTACTTTTCGCTTTGCTGCTCTGAGGTCAGAGAGTTGAGTAGATAGTAAGGTCTGGGACTAGGTAGCCTGAAGTCATCTGTCAACTCTGCACTTTCCAGTTGTGTGATTTTGGGTGTTGCTTAACCTCTCTATTCTCATCTATAAAGTCAGAATGATAATAACAGTGCTTACACCAGAGGGTTGTTAAAAGCACTGAATGAGTCCATATGTGTGGTGTGCTAACAATCTTGGTAGATACTCATAAAAAGCAAGTAAGTATTAATTATTATTATTATTAAGCTAATATTAGTAACTATTGTTATATTAGGATAATAGAGCTTTTAGTAGCTATCGATAAGTGTTAGCTATTATTTCTCCACTGATGGCCTTTGAAGGCCACACTCACATGGGCTTTACTCCCACCCAGGACATAATGTATTGCCATACTTAGCTCAAACATGGTCTGTGCATTGCTTTCTGTTGGGGCTCCTTCAGAGGAAAGAGTGTGCATGTGGCAGGGCTGGGATTTGTAAAGGAGGGGGTCATGACAGGGGACCAAAGGGTTATTGGGTCAGGCTAGCAGGTGGAAAATCTACACTTAGTTTACAATGCATGAACTACACTGCCTTAGAACTTCATTGCATTGATATATCTCCTTTAACCTATTTTTAAGAGGCCAATAATTTACTCAGTAATTATTTACTAAGCACTTATTATACTTCAAGCACTGCTCTAGGTTTCTATGTTATTTAAATTCACCAGCTTTATTTAAAAAATGGATGTACATGAGTAATTAGTTTAGCCCCCCACATACAACCCATTTCAGCTATTTTAGGACTTCATGTAATACTAGCAGCTCATAAATTAAATACCAAATACTTTTTAGCTACATTTATTTGATTACCTGTTAAAATGAAAAGCATGTATTATTGGCGAATTGAAAAAATAAATCATTATAACTTCTAGCAGGGTTCTTCTATCAGCTTCATCATATATAAACTTGTGTGGGGAGGTGCAGAAAAAGCTGGATTATCTAGTGTTCCTTCTGGCTTTAAAATCTTTTAATTAGCAACTTCATTGGGGTTGTTTTCAAACGTCATTTTTAAAAATCATTTGTTTTGGGTACATAAATATGCCACTTCCATTGTTGCACGTAAATCAAAGTGAGTAGTGACACTAATAATTAATAAAAAAGGTAAAGCATTTAGCTCAGCTTGTATTTCATCAGCCAGTCTCAGACTTTGATGTGTATCAGAAGCAGGGAGGGGGTTTGTTAAAAATGTTAGCTTGAATTGTAGAAATAGCCAAAATGTGACCATTTTGACCTACCTACAGTGGCAATTTTATATCATTCAACCTATTACAAATCCCAGCCCCTGCTGCTTTGATTCAGATGCAGTCAGTCTTGGGTAAAGTGCAAAGTCTGCAGTTTTACAAAAGTTCTGCAGATGATTCTAATACAAACCCAAGTCACAGGCTCATTTAGCAGCCGATGGTTACATCTTCCTCACGATTGTCTCCATGGTCTAATGGCATATTTCTGAAATACGAATCTGATCATGTCAGTCCCTTGTTTGAACACTACGGCAGATCCCCAGATGGTGAGCATTGGTGTCACCCAGGAGCTTATTGAAAATATGGATCCCAGGACTGTATCCCAGATGCAAGGGCCATAACTCTGCACTTAGCAGATCTCCTAGTGAATCTAGTGGAGGTGACCTCAAAACGTGGTTGGGTAAACACTTGCTTGTAGCATAAAGCCTAAGCTCTCTAACAGGATGCACATGCCAGGTTTGCACTGCCTTCTCCGGGTTGTTTCTCTGCTTCCCTGTTCCCTAAGTGTCTAAGCCCCACTGATGTTGATCTTGGGGCTGTTCCTTGGAGAATACATTGTCTACTTTCACTCCTCCCTGACCTCGCTGTGTATACTCTTCCCTCTGCCAGAGATGTCTTTGCTTGTCTTTTCAGTCTAATAACTATTTACTACCCATTTATCTTTCAAGACCTTTCCTCTGAAACATTTCCAATTCTCTCACATATACTTAATGATATCTCACATAATTCCTATTCTGCTTTGTAGGTAGCTTTAATGTCCTCCATCATATTGAATCAACTCTGTTTGTTGTCTGGAGATTCCCCCAGCTGATTGGTGAGATTATCATTTTTTATTTGAAGGTTTTATTCAAATGGCTGGCACAGAGCAGTTACAAGACAAAAGTCTAAAAAAAGTAAAGGAAGAAAGAATGAATGAACCCTAGTTAACGTCGTCTTAGCACACCAACTGCTTGGGACGGTCACTATGTATGGACTAATGATTGTGTAGAAGACAGTCAAGAATTTACAATTTGGCTAGACGTAGTCTACAAAATGAGTAATCTGGAGTGGAAAAAGTAAAAGATAGAATATCCTAAGAAGACTTAGGAAACACCAGATGCCACCAAATTACTGTTACATGTTCAACACTACGGCAGCACTATGATACAAAACTTGAGTTTATTGTACAATTAGGATGGTATTGGTTGTGAACAACAGTGTCGGGGCACTGAAATGGAAATGCCAAGGCCAGTAAAAATAAACAACTTTCACCCTGTGCTTTTCAGTTTTTAAATACCTTTGTATTTGTTTTTGTATTTGATTGAAAACATGATGACTTGTTCAGTACTATTTTTCCTACTTTAGTACAGAATGCATTTCTAAAAATTGGTCCAAAGATTGATCATGCAAAAGCCTGTATGTTGTAAGGAACGCTGGCTCTTGAAGGCCAAATATACTATAAAATTTCTAATTATATCTTGCCATTTAGACAAAGAATTCAGTGTTTACTCCTTTCTTTAATTTTTCTTTCTTTAAACTTTCTATAATTTTGGTTATTTCTTTACCTGAACAACAGTTGACCTGTTCAAATTCAATAAATGTCTGATTCTGACTAAAAATTTGCCATTTTTGGCATGACGAATAACTTCTATCTTTGTCTAACTTGTAATAAGTTTATGAGACAGCACTTCTTGTAATTACTAGCAATTCTTTTAATTAAAAAATTTTCCCATATTTTACTCATTTTTGGCAATAATGGTAATAATATATAATAACATTTGAAGAAATGAACAAAAAAGTCACAGGGTAATGACAGAGATGGTGATGCTGCAAAAATGGAACTTTTAGCTCTTGGGCAGCTCTACCATAAAATAAACAACATAAAGAAGTTCATTTACTGGCTGATATATGAGAGTTCCAATGACATAATAGGGCAGGAAGGTAACAGCATGAATGCATGAATATGTGATCAGATTGTTTGGACTTCAGACAAAGCAATTAACTGCCTGTGATCCTAATTTCTCAAGGATGTGTATCCAGTATTTCACTCTAAAAATTAACTTAGTTTTAAGACTGAACTAAGATTCATTTGGGTCTGTTGATTTGTTTTCATTTTCAATTCTGTTTCCAAAATGAACTTTTTAAACCTTAATTTAAGCTTGCATTTGGCTGTACTTTTATAAGTTTCTTAGTCTCCTAATGTCTTCATTTATTTATTCATTCATTCCGATTTTCCCAAGATTTTGTTTCTCATATCTCTCTTTCTTTCCCAATTTAATATTACCTTTTCACTGTGATCATTCTCTTTTAAAAACAGTTATTGCAGAGGATTAGTTTATAGTACTTAAGAGGATTTCTCACACTATGAGGACAAAAATAAAAATAAGATACAAACCAGTGTTATTTTACTTTATACAACTTTATTTCTAAAACTGAAAGTTGTCATGTGGATGTTATTTGATAATGCATACTCTGTGCCATTAGTCAGTCTGGAAAGTGTGAATGTGATAATATATCCTGGTATTATCAATGTTCATCTCTAATGATTTCCTCTATTGTTTCACTTTCAGTGATTTATACTCCTAGATAAAGAAACTATGTAAAGCATTTCAGCCACCTCAACTTCCTACTCAGAGGGCAATAAATTATACCCTTCCTCCTTCCTAAGACAAAGAAAAAGGTATTTCAGTATGGGAAGCCTTATCTTGATAGGTACATGTACAGGATATTAACATCTGTTCAAAACATCTTATCTTTGGAGCAAGGAGGCACCATCTCAGAGAGTGACTGAGTGCCTTGTTAACATCCTGGCTGACCTGGATTTGCTGCTCAGATTTGGTTAGTTCTAAAACCTAGCCACAGGTGACCATTTCCATAATCAACCTTTTAAATACCTTCTGTTTAAGAATTGTACAGTATTCGTCTTTAAAAAAAATTTTTTTTATGGCAAGTTGAAAATCAAAGCACACAAATTTAACTTGTTCCTCATGGAGCAAAATAGAAATGTAAAGTCTTTGTTTTGGACCCAAGAGATTATTTCTACAATTAAAATGAAATTTTTTAAGTATCCACCTTCATTAATATCTTCAGAAGGGTACTTCATTTATTTTTTGGACAAGGAATCAAAGATAACATGCTCTTTTGTGTTCTTTCAAAAAGTAATTGATTGGAGTTTTACTTTTGCTCTATCAGTTATTTATTAGGTGTACAGTGCATAGGGATAAATACTATGTGGAATTACCACGATACTTGTCTTTAAAAAAAAAAAAGAAAGGCAATAAAATACACCTGGCTGTGTGAGGCTGGGTGTAATAAGGACCAAGTGGGCAGTTCTGAGGCTGCTCTGAGAGATCTCATTCTAGAGAGGGCTGTATGTGGTTGGGAGTTTCCTGGCAGTGGGGGGTCTTAAAGGAGAGAGAATTTGAGTAGATGGGGTATTTTAGACAAGGGAGTGAGCTCAGCAACCATGTAGCTGCAGGAATTCACAAGAAATCTTCAAGCAACAGTGATTAAACTATTCCACAGGAGGGGTGAGTTAATGTTTGAGAATTATTTTATGATAGCCACACATGGGGCTATAGGACTGGACTCTGCTTGTTCCCACAGCTCTATGGGCATTAAAGGAGTCCCTCATATTACATTGATATTATTTTATTATATAAGCCAGATGTGGTTTGGGGCACCCTATGGAGGTTCAAATAAAAACTGAGCCCCCATTCCATGCAAAGGTATGAAATGAGAAAACTTACTTCTTTCAGCCACTGTGGGGTTTCTTGGGTGTGGGAGTGGAGACAGGGCTCACCCTGCTGCCAGCATCATCTAGCTCTGAGTTCATGTTTTCCCTTAAGTTTAATTTAAAGAAGATCTTGCTGCACTACGGTACTGTCTCTTTTAGCATTGTTAGGGATAAAGAAGCAAGCCAGTGACTCTCAAACCAGTAGGAGATAATTAACAGATGAATCATGGAAAAGGGGTGAGGAAATGACATTCTGCAGCTCCTCACACATATCTCTGGGATCAAAAGGAGGAAGATTGTTGTCACCAAACACAGAGAAATGGGAAGATGTAGCTAGACAACTTTACAAATAAGTTGGACATAGACCTATAACTGGATTCCCCTTAATCACACCCTGAGTTAAGTAGTTAATCGCATTAGATTGTGAACCCAGATTAACCAGTAATGGAGAAACTGGGGAGAAGGAGAGGGGAGGGGGAGCTAATCGCATTACTATAAAACCAGTTTTCTTTGTCTACTTCATGTGCACATGCTCCTGGTTGGCGGTGCTCCCGACTCTGCAGACTCGTGAATAAATGCCTCGCTTTGCTACTCAAGTCCTGTGTCCCAGTTTTTTTTTTGAAAGCGTTTCTCAGAGCATGAAGTGGTCTATGGGTATCACTTCAAATCTCCTTTTCTTCACAAAATATCACCAAACATGTGGCTCTCAGTGGTTGACTTTTAAGGCTTGGGACTATGGAGGAAGATCACCTCTTAAAACTAAATATTAAACATGCTTGTTTTTTTAAGAGCCTTTTGTCCATCCCACCACTGGAACTTCCATTTCTGAAGGAAATTCTCACCATCCATCCTTTTCTGAAGGCTCTAGCCTCTGCCTGGTTTCTTCAGCCGTCTCCTTTGCCTGCACCTCCCTCTCTATGCTCATCACTGAGCAGACCCCACTGTTGTTGTTGTCATTATTATTATTATTAAATGTCCTGTCTCATTCTCCACATTCCTTGGTGCCCTCCTCTTTCTCACCTCTCTTCTCCCCAGGTGTTTCCCCCCCACAGTAAGATTTGATTATTGTGGTGTGTGTAGTGTTTGCCCTTTCAGAACTCCCTCCATCTCCTCTATGTCCCATGAACAGATAGATGTGCAAAAGCAGTGCATTAGTGAGGATAGAAACGTTTGAGGCCACCCTTTAGCCTGTTTTCAAACTTCAGGGGCCTGCAAGTCACCGGCAGATACTGACTCCCCTCTAACGATGTGGTTGCGGCAGGCGTGCCGTGGGGTCCGAGGGTGTGCATTTTTTACGGCATTCTGATGCAGGTGGTCCATGGATGCACCGTAACCCTTGTTAGGGCTAACCTGTTCCATTCAGAAGGCACAACTTCTTTTCTCTTTTAAAATATTTTAGGGACTTGGTCAGAGTAGGTCACAGAGAACAGCTGGTCTGTGAGAACCCGTGCCTTTCTGTCTCTGCTTGGAGGGACAATGGCTGTAATACAACGCTGTTCATGTGACAGCGCGAGAAAGGGGCCCATTGTTCAGGGGTTGGCTGATGCTCCCTTCTGCTCTGGCCAGCCGTCCAGCCAAGCTTGGTAGCCCCAAGGAAACAGACACACTTGAATCAGAGAGACAAAGAAAGGAGGTCAAGGCCTTTCACAGTTAAACTGCTTGCAGTAATGGGTCAGAGGTAGGATTGGGAGGGAAAAAATAATTT
Source organism: Furipterus horrens (assembly GCF_987537825.1). Lineage (NCBI taxonomy): Eukaryota > Metazoa > Chordata > Mammalia > Chiroptera > Furipteridae > Furipterus > Furipterus horrens. The sequence continues at coordinate 90,716,378 of NW_028327175.1, forward strand.
TGTGGAAGCATCATTCATCTGCTGGTTTGGGAGCATGACTCACGTGTTAAGGGAACACAGGTCTATGAGAACTCCCAGTTGGTCTTTGGCCAAGGAAGAACTGTTTCCTACTATGGCCTCTGACTTATTGCAGAGTTTTATTACTGATTTTAAAAATAAAATAGACCTTCTTCGGTCCATGATAGGCAAAGACATATTTCTCAGCCTCTTTTCTCCAAGTTCATCAAAGACAGGTATCTGCTCTGAAAGCCCAACTTAAACCAAGGCCTGTATGTAACCTCAGAGAATAATTCTTCATTCTTGGGTAGTCACCATATATATGATGGATTAATAATTTCCTTTGAAATTGAGATTCAGATATCTATTTTGAAGTTGACAGTTTCTTTGAGATTGAAATACAATTAAATCCATTAGAAAGTTATTGATCTATCTGGACAATTGTGAGGTTGGGGAACTGCCCAGTTGTCATTTGGATACTACTCCTCACCCTCAACTTCCAAACTGGATTCTAGCCCTGGAGGGAAAGGCTTGCAAACTTCCGGTAAAGATCTAAACCGGACGGTAACAATTAGATACATTCTTTGTGTCAGAAGAAGATTCATATATTCAAGGTCATAGCCTCAGCGAAGGTCACAGACTTTTGCCCAGGGTTGTTCTTTTAGCCTGATTATTCCTTTTATGAAAAAAATATGTCATTCATTCAGCCTTTGCCTCTGGGTTTCTTTCAAAGGGAAACTTAGTCCCTAGTTTCTGAGGATATTTCTAAGTGGCTTAAAAAAAAAAAAGAAAGAAGGAAAGAAAAGTTAGGCACAGAATGCAGCCTTGAGTGATACAGAATGGAGAAAGCCTTTTCTGGATGCAGTGGGTTGTAGAGAGGCCATTTACATTGTGCAGGCAGCTGGTGCTCCTTGCCGTAGGAATCCTTTTGTTTCCGAGATAAGAGGTTTTCTGACTGGGAGTATTAGCCTTAATGAAGTTTGTACCTAGGAGAAGGCAACATGTGATTTGCCTGAGGTCACTTAGAGCTTCGTGTAATTAAGTCTGTCATTACACCTTGATTATAGACTATCATTATAAATCCATTAAAGAAGGAGAAGCAAATGGTTTGCAGAGAGAAAAGTGGCTTTATTTTCTTCATTATGCTTTCCACCCTTCCCCTTTCCTTGCTGTTTGTTTATACTTTACTGAGTGGATATTTGGTTTTACCAATGATATAGATGCTTTAGCAGTGGAGAAGGGGAAAAGGAGACTGTTCTTTGCAGGTGGCAATAAGATTGTGTTAAACACACTTCTGATTAGTTAATTTTCAGTTCACTGTCATTAGACCTGTTCACTGGGCTCATTCTTGTGATTTAGAGAGGCTCTTTCCTCAGTGCTGTGAGGGATGAGGACTGTGCTCTACTAGAAAAAACAGAGAAGTGATGTGTTGTCTTTTATTCCCATGCAGCACGTTTAATTCTAATGCTTTTAGGCATGGGATGCTTGCTGTGACTTAGTTTTGTGTCAGAGTGAGAGTTCTGCCCCAGGAGGGCTCCTGGGTGGCTAATGTTATTCTGTTTAACCTGGGTGCTCGTTATGTGGGTGTGGGCATTTTGTGAAAATATTGAGCTGTTCAATTTAGATTTATGTTCTTTTTTGGTATGTATTTTACATTTTATAAAAGGACAAAAAAAATTTAAGCATCATGTTTAATGTAGAATTAAAGCTCTAGCAGTGATGGAAATGATAAATTCTGGGAAACCCAACTCTCACATAATTTGGGGCTTGGAGGGCCTGAAAGGCCTAGAACTTTAAATGTCCACAAATTTGCCCTTATGTTCATAGCTGGAAAAACTTTGTGTCATAGTAGATTGTTTTACTCTCTCTCTCTTTTTTAAAATTAAAAAAAATTTATTTATTTATTTATTTGTTTGTTTATTTATTTATTCATTTTTAGAGAGAGGGGAAAGGAGAAAGAGAGGGAGAGAAACATCACTGTGTGGTTGCCTCTCATTCGCGCCCCCAACTGGGGTCCTGATGTGCAACCTAGTCATGTGCCCTGACTGGGAGTCGAACCAGCGACACTTGGTTCGCAGGCCGACGCTCAATTCACTGAGCCACACCAGCCAGGGTTTGTTTTACTCTTTTAGACAGAAAATTCAGTGCCTAAGATGCTGACAGTGTTAGCAGAGATCCATTCTTTAGAATCTAAAACATGAGCACTCTTCCACTTTAGCCAACCAGCAAATCTCATCTCTACACTCTACCCTCATTCTATTCTTTGTCATCTGTCCAGAAAAATCAGAAAAAGGCCCTATGGATCTATGGATCATGGATATTTCTCTAAATTTTTAGGTGACATCTGAAGCCTAATATTGGAATGCTTTTATTTATTTTCCTCTCCTTTTCCTAACTGTGATGAGGTGATATGAGGTGTGAGGTCTCTGGCTCATTTGTCTCACTTACTTCAGCCGTCACTTCCTGAGCACCACAGTGAGCTCCAGGAGCAGCACCTGTGAAGGTGGAACAGCCCTATAAGCAAAACAATGCTTCTGGCATGAGAGTGGCCTGTGGTCCCTTTTCTGTCTAGAGGACAGCTGTCAGCATCAGTATGGGCTATTGTACTTACACAGAATCCTAGCTTGCTGTTATATAATATGGAGCTGATAGGCTCAAATGGAGAAAATAGGAGCTTTTTTTTTTTTTTTCTTAAGAATTTGGCTTTGAAATTGTTGTGACACATCTGTTCAAGGTCTGAGTCTCCATTCTACATACTTCCTTTGGACATTGGCCTTAAAGGTTAACTGTTGATTTACATGAAAACATGTGATTTAAGTGGTGAGTTGAGACAAGATTTTGATGGTCTGAATCATGTACTGTATGAAATGCAACAACCTGGGTAAAGCTTCATGTCCGTCAACAGGCTCCCTAAGCTCTGGAAGCCTCTTTATATCACCTGTGAAATGATCCCAGTGTCTATCTACATCAAAGAGTGTTACATTTAGCATAGTGGTAAGCACATAGTCGGCAGCCGTCCATCTCGAGAGACGATGGTGTAGCTTCTTAAGAGTCTATCTGCACCGCCGAGAATGGCTGTGCAGTCCGACTCGGGAGTGACATGGTATCTGTCTCCTCCCGTGTTGAATCGACATCTTGCGATGACGCTGGAGTGTCCTCTCCAGTGAAGCTGAAGCTACAGAGCCTGGGCAGGGTGATATGGAGGGTCTGCTGTTGCCCATGCAGCAGACCCCCCCTCTCTTCGCAGCTGAAGGGTCCAAGGGAAAGACGGAGTCAATACAGCTTGGCTTCAGGTGCGCCGCAGGAGTTGCCGGTGTTGACTACAACGTCAAACCGCCTTAGGGACTCCGGCTCCGGATTTTCTGTTGGGGTTTACTCCCTTAGCCTTTCCCCTGAAGAGGTATGCCGCAAGGCAGCGGAGGTTTTTTGGAGTCAGAGTTTTCCTTCAGTTATCATTATGATACCACATAATGTTAAAATAGTGAAGAATATTAACATGTCTAAGAATAAGACCTGCTTATGCTTTTATGGAAGAATCATCCTAGTGCTTAAGTAAGATCCTAGAATTAAATACAGAAGTTAGAAAGTGTAGTCTCTGATACAAAATATTGGGTTGGCCAAAAAGTCTGTTTGATTTTTCTCATAGATGGCTCTAGTGGTGCTTAGTTGTCTTTAACTTCATTTGAAACAATTTTGTTAGATCATATTGTGACAACTGTCATATCAGTGTGCATTTTAAAATATACTTAACAAAATTGGTGAATTTTTGTGTAGTCATTTTAATATTGAAGATGAAAGAAAATATGCAACATTTTCAGCATATTATGCTTTGTTATTTCAAGAAAGGTAAAAATGCAACTGAAACACAAAAAAGATTTGTGCAGTGTGTGGAGAAGGTGCTGTGACTGATTGAATGTGTTGAAAGTGATTTGCAAAGTTTTGTGCAGGAGATTTCTTGCTGGATGATGCTCCACAGTCGGGTAGACAAGTTAAAGTTGATAATGATTAAAGCTAGACATTAATTGAGAACAATCAATGTTATACCATGCAGAAGATAGCTGACATACTCCAGATATCCAAATCAATAAAGTTATTGGTAAAAATGAAAAAATGTGTCTTTTATTTTATGGAAGAAACTAAACTGACTTCGGCCAACCCAATATAAGCTATAAGGAATTTTAAATATTCTGCAATACAAAAATAGTTAAATTTACTCATGGGAATAACTTTTAAAATTAAGGTAGCATTTTATTTTAAAAAATTATTTATCTCAGCTATAGAATAAGGATGAGGCTTCTAGTTAATGAATATGTTCTTACTTAGTAAGATGCCACTAGAATGAAAAGTGTTCAAACAAAAACTTGTGCACAAAAGTTCAGAGCAGCATTGTTCACAATAACTAAAAGGTGGAGACAACCCTAATGTTCGCCAGATGATGACTGGAGACTGGATACACAAAATGTCGTATATCCATACAAGGGAATATTATTCATCCATAAAAGTGAATGAAGTATGATACATGCTATGACATGGATGACCTTGAAAACAATGCTAAATGAAAGAAGCCAGACCAAAAGGCTACATATTGTGTGATTGCATTTATGTGAAATATCCCCTATGTGCAAATCTGTAGAGATGGAAAGTAGTGGTTGCAAGGGACTGAGGGGTGGCGGAGGATGGGGAGTGACCATGTCATGGGCATGGGGTTTCCTTTGGGGGTGATGAAAATGCCCTGGGACTAGATAGTGAGCTAGGTAGTGGTAATGGTTGCACAATGTGGTTAAAATGATGCATTTTATGTTACATGGATTTTACTTCAATTATAATTTTTTACCTGTGTTTGACAAGATAAGCAGGTGTTTTACATTTAGATGAGCTGTATCTGCCTCAGCTTTCAATATGTGTTTGTTACAGAGCAAAGGGGGTTCTTTCACGTGGCGCCTCAGTGTAAAACCCAACAACTAGTGTTGAGGAAAACAGGTCTTTATTTACAATATTCCAACCTGGGGAGGACAGTGAGCACTTCAGCTCAGAGCCCTGTTCTCCCATGGGACCCAGCACTTCCCTTGCTCCCCAAAAGGCAAGAAGGCAAAACCAAGCCCAGTAGTTCCCCATCCCTTATCTGTCCGCTCTCTCCTTCAGGATCTGGGGTACGATGTCATCAGCCTCCATATAACAGTCCAGGAAAACAAGTGCCATGTTGCACTTGGTCATGCATGGTTCTCTCTCTGCACCTTTCAAAGCCACATGGATCTCTTTCCTTCTAAAACTGCATGTTGCTCTCATTCCTCCTTACAAACTACATGGTTCTCTTCTCTTCCTTCTACCTCCTTGCAAACCGCGCAGAACTCTCTACCTCAAAGCCGCATGGTTTCCTTCTAGCCAAAATGCCAGCTGCCTTATTTTTAAATCCCTGACTGCGGCCTGTGACACAGTGGGCATGGTGACCAATTGCAGCAGCCACTTGTAGAATTTTACATAGGCCCTGTAAGCTTTTCATCATTCTATGGTTAAAGCCCCTCCCATTTCCCATCGCATGTTCATAATGTGTCTACTGTGAGCCAAGTCTTCACTGCATGTTGGAGAGAATACCAAAAGTGAGAAGGCATGACTCCTGCACTCAACATATTGTCAATCTGTTTGTAAAGACAGGAAAGGACGAGGAAACAAGTGATATATTTCAGGTGAATCCATTTTATAACCGGTGAGGTCACTGTGGATTTGGTGAGAAGTCATATTAGAATAGATGGAGTTTTGAAAGATAAGTTAAGTCAGCTTCATGTAACCAGAGAAGAAAGAGAGAGTACCCCAGTAGGTGGAAATGCACATGGCTGGGGTAAGGGTGGGCAAGGCAGGAGCAGGCAGCGATGGTCAGAGTGGAATGTTTGTATAATGGAGTATCAAGAAATAAGGTTGAAAGTGTAAGCTGGAGCCAAGTTGGAAAAATTTTGAAAGCTGCTTAAATATACCAGGCAGCAGAATGCAAAGGATTATCATTGATGATAGGAGTAGAAAATGAAATGAAAATGGGAATGACAATAAAGAGACTATTGCAATAATTTCACTAAATCTAACACAATCTGCTGTTTGTTTATTCAACAAATATTCTGTTCCATGTGATTTTCTATGCTACGAGTAGGGCAATACCTAAGGCAAACAAGGTCCCTGCCCTCTTGGCTTTGCATTGTGGTGTTTATTTCAGGCATTGACTGCTTTGTCCAGCGGACAAATGGAGTTGCAAAGTTAAGGCATAGGTGTGCTGCAGTATAGTGATTTAGAATGTGAATTCTAGAACCAGACTCCCTGAATCTGAATCTTGGTTTGCTCCGTTGTTTACTTGATGAATTACCTTGCACCAGTTACTCTTAGACTTCAGTTTCTTTATCAGTTATATGGGGATAATAATGGTAGCTCTCTAATAGGGTTGTTGTGAGGTTTCATTGTGATAATAAATGGAAAGGACTTAGAACAACATCTGACATATGGCAGATGCTCAGTAACTTGTATTTATTTATTTGTTTATATCTGATTGATTAATTTCTACTCAAGGATATGTCTAGGCACTTCTGTTTTTAATTCAGTGAAGCTATTGCCAAATTCTGGTGTGTTGCATCTCAGGTCTGTGTTCTTTTTAATATGTCATACTATGTTGTATATTGAACTTGTTGAATTAATTAGCATATAAACTCTGCATTCATAATTCCGGAAAACATCAAAGTTTCTCTAACAAACTATAGTCCTGATATTGTCTGGGCAAAAGCTTCTAGATAATGCCTCTTCTACATTCTGAATCAAGAAGCCTTTTAAAACTTTTACCTGAGCGCTACTCTTAGTATTAGGAATCTGGTAATAAGGAATGTGGCTGGTGTCCCCGACCTTAGCATATCTAGTCTCCCTCTGGAGACACAACCACAGTTTGAATTTAATTTCTTTATGTTACCTCATCAGAAGTGCCACAGGCCACTCTAACTCCGTGCCTCTGTGTCCCTTTCTGTGATTAGGGTGACATAGCCAACCATCTCAGCAGGAGATACTTTCTTGGAGTGTATCTAGAAGGAAGCCCTGGAGCTTGTGGGGAGAGACTACATCAACTTTGAGGACCTTTCTACTTCTAGAACAAATTGATTCTAGAATGTAAGGTCCTCGCGCACATAAGATCTGTCTTATTTACTTTTCTATCCTCAAATGGTCAAGCACGGTGCTATGGACTGAATTGTGTCTGCCCCCCACTACCCTAGCCCCCATTCATATGTTGAAGCCCTACCCCCCAAATTGACTGTATTTGAAGATAGGGCCTGTGAGGAGGTGATGAAGGTTGAATGGAGTCATAAGGGTGGGATCCTAATCCAACAGGGCTGATGCCCTTATTAGAAGAGGAAGAGACATTGGAGCTCTCTCTCCACCACGTAAGGACACAGGGAGAAGGGGGCCAGGAAGAGGGCTCTCACCAGAAACTGAATTGTCCAGCACCTGGATCTTGGATTCCCCAGCCTCTGGACCTGTGAGAAATAAATGTCTGTTGTTTAAGCCACCTGGTCTGTGGCATTTTGTTATAGCAGCCTGAGCAGACCAAGACACATAGACTTTCCCCCCCTCTTTTTAAAAAGTAGAATAGGAACTTTAATATCTGTGGACCTAACTGATTTTGAGATCATTCAGAACTGCGGTGACATAAGAATAGCGTATAAAGGTGAACCTGACCCACGATCCTAATCCTCGCTTAAATGGATAATCTTTGGCCTCGTCCCCCACCATATAGCAGTGAGGCCACAGGTAGCATTAGTGCTTGATGAAAACTTTCCCACGACATAGTCTTTCCTCTAGTGGAAGTGCCAATGGGCAGTGCAATAGTCAGTGGTGAGTGAGACCCATTGTTGGAGGACATGAGGTAGGGAAGAGCCTGGACAATTTATACTTTTGACTTTCAAGTTTTGCACATGACCTTCCAGCTATTCCTTCTTGGGATGCTATAGCATCTGAGTGGTACAAGGGAACGGGATGTAATGGAGGTGGCATCAGCCAGGCAGCGCGTGACCTAGGCCAGGGGAGTGGAGGTGTTTCCTCATAAGGAAGACAAGAAGTCCTCCTTCTAGAAGGGTGATGACTGGGCCTGAGCCCAGCCAAAGATTCAGGTACAGAGGGTTCCTCAGCACAGCTAGCCAGATGACCTGCTTTCATTTGGTGAAGACCAGCCTGGAGCAAAGGCACTTTTCTTCCACCATTCAAAAACAAAAACAAAAACAAAAAAAGCTTATGATGTGGAGCCCTGCCAAACTAGGGCTGGAACAGAAAAAAAATCCTTGCCTTTCTTTCAAGGCCGTATGTAAATGATGCTTTGTAGTTTTGTTTGTGAAGCCACTGGGGACCTTCAGAGGGAGGGCCTCCTGCGTCCAGTCACCTCTGAGTACCCCCCCCCCCACATCCCACTACCGTTGTAGTTTAATTTTTCTGCATCCTGTAAGCTAAGCCTCCAGGCCCACTTGTCATCTCACAGCATATTTGTTCTTGGTTGAAGGTATTGTAGTGTTAAGATATCCAGAAATCTTCTAAAGGTGATCCCTTCAGTTTGCTTCAGAATTTTGTGTGCTTATGTATACATAGCTCTCTCCCTAAGGGGAAAAAAACTTCAGTCTTTCTGAATTTTTCCAGAGTTTAGCTGTGGCAGACACCTAACTGTCTCTAAGAAGGCTTTCTTAAAGCTGGACCTAAGGAAACTCCTATCTAGCCAGAGAATTTGGAAGAACATTTTTCATTGTTTGTGCTATTTGTGAAAATCAGGCCACGTAACCAGGGTCGCAATGGCATGTAGATTCACTTACATGCGCCTGAGGGAGACCACAGTGTCTTTCCGGGTTAGTGGCTGGTGTGTCCTCTGTGTAGCCTTTGATGGTGAATGTGTCAGGCTCCGCTGCTGAGAGGGATGGCAACCCAGGCCTGAGAGGCAGATCTGCAGAACAGTGAGTAAAGGAAGGGCTGTAGAAGCCAGGCAGGTTTAGTGACTGAGTTCTAAGAACAAAAGCAGCTTCCCAGTCTGTGTCTATCACAAGCAAGAGCCCAGGCAGAGCAAAGCCCCTTCAGTGTGTAGCCGGAGGCGCGGTGCGGTGTCTTCCATGCTGCACCCCCTCAGATGTGAGGGCATGACTGGGCCTCCGCGTGGCTCTGGCCATTGTGCCCACAGAGACAAAGCCGCGAGCACCGGCAGTCCCTCCCATTCTTTCTGGCCCAGCCTGTTCTTGGCAGCTGAGCGGCTTGGAAAGAGAAGCAGCTTGCGGGCTGGGCGGTCTGTGTCAGGCCTCAGGTTTGCTGTTGAAGGCCCAGTGGGGACCCGTGGTCAGAGGAAAGAAGTCCAGATGAAGCACACTTACTTAAGGAGAGATGGATTTTTTAGGGGGTTTCACTTCATAGACTCCGGTCAAGTTCTACCTTAAGTGTATTCTATGCTGAGTTGAGGGGGTGGTGGAGTCACCTAACTTTGAAGTTCCAGCATTGCTGAGTGTAGTTAGCGGGCCTGCTTTTAGAATTGCACTGATTTGAGGTAGTTTTTTGTTTTCTAATCTGGATGTCAATGAAAAGCATTAACAATGATGCAAATCTCAAGGTCAGTATCATTAATTCATTATTAGTAATAATAATAATGATTATTATTATTTTGGCATGACCTTGAGTGACACCAGTAAATGCTTCTATAGTGAGGGAGTGTACTTTCCTCTCCAGAACTCCATTAGGCAGCCAGAATGGTAGAAAAGTTACTGATTCTGGAGCCAGAAGATGTTGTCTTGAGACCTGCTTTTGCCATGGTTCAATCTTAGGCACTTAAGCTCCCCCTCCCGCCACCCCCCCCCAAAAAAAAAACCTCTTTTGTGCATGTTTCCTTATTTATAAGATGGAGAGAACATAAAGGCCCTTTCCAACTCCACGCACTTAACTAGGAAGCCTGGGTCCATGTCTGAGTGTAGGGGTGCAGCTGACAGAGGGGTCGGTGAGGGCTCGCTGCTGGCAGCACCTGGAGCAGAGTCCCTGCTTTGCCTGAGCTGTGTCTTGGTCTGGTCACAGAGCCAGACACCAAATGGAAGAAGCACAACTGTGGGACATAAACAGCTTGCTCTCTCTGCTCCCTGCTATGCCCTGGAGGAGCGGAGTATGAGTTTGGGGACAGCTGTTTTCCTGGGGCTCTTCCTCTGTGTTGGCTCATGGTTAGGGCACAGCCTAGCACCCACTTGTGGAACTCTTTCCTCTTTATAAAAATTTTATTTTATGGATTTGAGAGAGAGAGAGAGAATGAGATTTGTTGTTTTACCCATTTTATACACTCATTGGTTGCTTCTTGTATGAGCCCTGACTAGGGCTTGAATCCACAATTTTGCCTGTCAGGATGATGCTCTAAACAACTGAGTTACCTGGCCAGAGCAGAACTCTCTCCTCTTAAAGGATAAATTTAGCTAAGTCTCAACATTTAGCGGTCTTCAGACCAAATCCAAATCTTTTTTCTGTACATGCTGGATACATTTTCTTCAATCTCATTATGACAGATCTGTGGGAAAATGTGTAAAAATAAATTGTTCTCTCTCTTACTCTCTGTTTTAAACTTATAAAATATTTTAAAATAGAAAAAAATTGTTAGCTTTTAAAAATTTTGTCAAGTCTGGCATCGTTTTCTATTTCTCAAGAGACCCTGGAAAGAATGGCAGGCGATGGCAGAGGCTTGGTTCAGGGGTGTGGTGTGCAAGCCTCTGTCCTGCTGCACGGAGTAACAGAGAACCAGGACCTACTCTAATCCATGCCACATGCTGTGACCTGAGAAGACCCTGCAGGACAACAGAAGTCTCGCTGTCTCCTCAGGAGCAGTTGCTCAGGGCTCTGCTACAGCTGTGGCCAGCTTTGTTGGAAAGTGCAGCGGGACTTGATCTTTTAATCTTTTTTTCTCCCTATAGGTATTTAAATAACAACTGGTCTGTAGGAGTACCTGCCAGAAGGGATTGAGATCTGCATTCTAGACTCAAAAAACCCATTGTTTTGTGTAATCTTAACTTCATTAGCAATTAGAGGGGTGGAGGGAGAAGAAAACCCTAAAGCAAAGCTACTTCATGACCCAGAAAATCCTACTAGAGGAATTTAAAATTGAAATTGAGGAATCAAGGTCGTCTAAATCCTCAACTTCCTTAGACCTTCTCTGAGAAAGTAAGAAGCACACTCCAGATCTCTAAATCCATTCATTCCACAGTGGCTTTCAAAATGCTTGCTGCCTTTCGGTTTCCATTTGCTTCAAATGAGAGTCAGTTAAATTGCTCTGTCTAGGTTTCCGTGTCTGAGTTCTGAGAAATTGTCATCTGTGACGTTCTGGCTAACTTTCCCACCAAGGAGGCAGCGATGGGACAGGGTGGACACAGGATCACACTGTTATTACATTTGCCTCCTTCCACCCTCAAGTTCTGGTGACTAGATTTCAAGTCCATGTGTGATCCCTGGAAGAATATTTGAATGTTTGTTTTAACCATGCAGATGGGTAATAAAAAGAAGCAAACAGAAGTCCTTACCTCTTGGGCAGATATCTTTTACTCCTTAGAACTTGGCTTACTTCTACATATTTATTTTTTATTGTGATGAAATAAACATAAAATTTACTATGGTAACCATTTTTAAAGGCACAATTTTATGGCATTAAGTACATCCATTGTGTTGTGCAGCCATAACCACCATCCATCTCCAGAACTCTTTCATCTCTCCACACTGAAACTCTGCCCATTTAATAGTGACTCCCCCTTTCCCTTTGCCCCCAGCTCCTGACAACCATTCCTTTACTTTCTGCCTCTATGAATCTCACTACTCTAAATACCTCATTTAATATGTATAATATCATATAATATTTGCCCTTTTATCACTGGCTTATTTCACTTAGCGTAACGTCCTCAAAGTTGATCCCTGTTGTAGCATGTCTTAGCATCTCCTTTTTTAAGGCTGAAAAATATTGTACTGTATGTATGTATGTATCACATTTTGTTTATCCAGCCGTTCATTAATGTGTTGTTTCTGCTTTAGGGGTATTGTGAATAATGCTGTTATGATCATTGGTGTACAAATCTGGTTGAGTCACTGCTTTCAGTTCTTATATGGTATATACTCAGAAGTGGAATTGCTGCATTATATGGTGATTCCATGTTTAATTTTTTGAGGCACTGCTATACGATTTTCCATAGTAGCTGCAGCATTTTGCATTTCTACCAACAATGTACACTTGTTATTTTCTGCTTTTTGTTTGTTTTGTGTTTTAATAATAGCCATCCTAATGGATGTGCAGGGGTATCTCATTATGGTTTTGATTTGTATTTCCTAATGACTATTGATGTTAAACATCTTTTCCTGTGCATTTTGGCCATTGGTATATCTCCTTTAAAGAAAATATCAATTTAAGTTCTTTGCCCATTTCTTAATTAGGTTGTTTGTTTTATTGCTGTTAAGTTGTAGAGTTTTTATTTATTTTGTATTCTGGATTTTGACTGCTTATCAGATATATTATTTGCAAATATACTCTATCATTGTGTCGATTGCCTTTTCACTCTGTTGATAATGTCCTTTGATACAAAAAGCTTTTAATTTTTATAAAGTCCAATGTATCTGTTTTTTTTCTTTTGTTGCTTGTGCTTTTGGTGTCATAGCTAAGAAATCATTGCCAAATTGCTTTTAGATATTTTGACATATAGTCCCTCTTTCTGTAATACCACAAAACCATTATAGTAGCAATTTATTTTTAAAGTGATTGGCTTTGAAACAGCCCTTTTTTACTTGTTTGGAGAGTAGCCTTTGTATAATTTCAGAATTGGTTAATTTCACTTTTGCCATGTTCTGCAATCTCTCTTCTCAAGGGATCACAACGGCTCATTTGTGGATAAAGAAAAAAGAGAGAGCGAGGGAAAGGCTTAGTTTGAAAAGAGCCTTACTCATTCATATTATAAGGGCTGAGGACAGGAAGGCCAGGTTGAAGAAGTCTGAGGAATCTGAGAGGGCCCTTTCGTAATCACGACCTGCAGGAAGTGTGTGACACCACACGGGACTGTGATTTGTCTGAGAAGGCTGACAGCTATTTCCTAAAGCCCCCTTTACCCGCTCAAGCTGGAAATATTATTGAAAAGTGGAGATAGGCCCACATTTATCCAGACCGGTAGGAGGGGTGGAGACATGGAATGGGCTGGTCTTGAAACCAGAAAAGCCAGTGCTGGTGCTGCCTGTCACCTACCAGACCCAATAAGCAGAGACAGGAGTTGAATCTTTATGGGCACTTTATTCAGAAGGTTGGTGACCTGAGAAGACAGCGGGTTTGTACCCTAACAGACTGTCTTAAATTCCATTATAAACTGACCCTTTTTATAAGGAGAAGAGTAGGTAAAGGGTTTAGAATTCAGGGAAAAGGTTAATTGGATAAAAGCTTCAGTGTCCTTTCATCTGTGTCCTGAGCAGTGGTCCCTGTGCCCTGGGCAGTGGTCTCTGTGTCCTGGGCAGTGGTCACCCTGGAGTACAATGGCTCAGATACCGTCTTGATTGCTTGCAGGCCTCCTGCGGCACGAAGGTGGAACTGCTTATGGTCTCCTGGAATCAAGGTGCGTGGTACCTCCAGTTCCCGAAACAATAGCTTTTTACATGAATTGATTACTAAAGCTTATTAGCTGTTACCTGGAACTAAAATATTCCAACATTTGAGTCCCCCATCAGTCCCACACATGTGTGGTGGATAAAAATTCAGGGAGGATATCTCAGGAGTCAGGAGTCCCAGCTCCACACCAGGCCCCCCAGCCCAGGATTCCAGTGCCAGGAAGATGTCCCCATATTTTCTGGCTGCAAAAACTGTTTGCCCTGCACTGGAGATCCTCTGAGGCTCTACTCACCCAACTTACGAGCCCACTCAAACTGTTAATCGTGACTTTTCCATATGAATGGTGGGTCTTGGCTCATGCAGCACAATTTCCTAAATCCTATCAGCCTCACTGGGGACAAAGAATGATGGCAATACATTTCTCTAATATGTATGTTACAGAACGAGACATTAAATGCCTAAAATTCAATTTGGTGGTTGGCTCAATTGGCCAAAACATCCAAGAAACCAGGTTGTCTGAGAAACTGGCTTCTCAGTGTTGCGTGTGAACTGCCCTTTTAAAAGTCATAATGACCTCAGGAGTTAGAAAATGCTTTTCACCTGCAGCACCCCATCATAAGCCCTGATTTTTCATGTCTGTATGTAGGCATCACAACAGAACCATCGCTCAGCCCCTCATAGTCTCATCTTGCTCCTTCCTCTCACCACTGTGCCCCTTTGTCATGGGCTGCAGGGAAGCCTAGTGGAGCCCGACCCAGAGAGAGAGGCGGCCGTCAGAGCAAGCAGCCCAGGCCTTCCTCTCAGCTTAACTGGCACCAGGAGACAGTGCCTTCAGCTGGCATGGGGGCTTGTGCGTACCCAGCTTTGCTTGTTTGCCATGGAAATGCTGGTTGCAGCAGAGGCCAATGCCATTCAGGCAGCGAGCAGAAAGCTGCTTTTATGGGGAGGCTTTTTTGGCACCGTGTCCGACATGCACTCCAGTCAATCACGGTAAAGTGCCTAATAACAGATGTGGTAATTAAGCCTGGAGAACTCTGTCTCTATTTTTTCGTTTTTATTGCAGGGAATAACAAAGTGCCTAATTAAACCCCCAATCATGCTGATTTTTGAATTGGGCATACCGGTGTCCTCAGAAATGACATCTCTGCAAGGGCTTCCTTTCCAAGTGCCTATCAGCCAAGGGTGTTGCCAGGGAAAGGTTGGGTCAGTTTTGGGGAGGACAGTTCTGTTTTTTTCTGGGCTTCTATTTGCACTACAATAAAAAGCATATGCAGACTCCTGGGGTACAGTCGGTTTTCTTTAAGTACCTTCAATTAAAAAAAACAGTTTTAGCTTGTATGTGCTTATGAGAATATAAAATGCTCCCTGATTCTCTTTAGCTCAAATTATACTGCTTATAGCAAGAAATTTACTTCAGCTTTCAGTCTTAGTAAGTCTTCAGATAACCTGAAACCATGGTAAATTACCATATTTTAATAGGATAAATTATCTTGGAAAAAATTTAATTACATCCGAAAAGGTCTGTCTTTGATTGTGGCAGTGTCTAAGGCAAATGTCTTCATTAAGCTTGTTTTTCCTTCTTTCTTTTTAAATGATGAACATGAGTCTGGCTCATCATTAGAGAAAATAAATCTAAGAATTTAATGACTTGGGACAGGTAGAAGAAATACATGTCCTCAGTAGTAAGAGAACATTGCTCAAAAGGTCCTCCTGAGCTCATCCCATGTTGCTCAGAGCTGGTTCTCTGTGACCATATGTGGCACAGGAAGGACAGCTGAGTGCTTTGCCCATTTCTGACATGTCTCTACGTGGCTACACTGTCGGATGGTGTAGATTTGGAAGCTGCATTCATGTCACGGAGATGCTTATTTGTTTCTAATCCAGTATGGCCATAGGCTTAGAGATTTCGGCAGACATTTTGTATTAAATATTTTGAAAAGTCTTTAGATCCCATTTTATAAGATTATTGATTTATTTCCTTAACTCTTAAATGCATAATTTGAGTTTTCAGAATATTTTCAAGAGACTTTGTAGGTAACTATATTCTTAAATTAATCTCTCTTAATTGGATCCAGTGAAGCAGATGATTCATAAAGCATAATCAAAATTTAATTTAATTCCAATTCTTGAATTAGTAAAGCATAAACTGGACCTGCTCAGCTGATTAGCCCTGACAAGTAATATGGGTGCATTGAACATTTATACACCCACATAATGTAAAGCCATACCAACCTTAATGGTACTCCGTGCTTGTGTACTCATCTAATACCTAATATTTATAATTCACTTTTTACCACCTTTATGCATTTAAGACAACATTTAACACCATTGATGTCAACCATGTTTCTTGCCAAATATGAAACCAGTCATGTGAACACTCAGATTTTATCCTATTAAAATGTGTTTTAAGAAACCATTTCTATATATATCATACATTGATAAGCAAGACCTCCTAGGTAAAGTAGGAAAGACCTGTGGTTCAAGCAGACACCATCATCAGGACTAGTCAGTTGTGGGAAGAGCAAAGCTGTTCTTTAAATAAGACTCAGATTCGTTATTTTTTTATATTTTCCCTTAGAACAACAAGATCTGGGATAAAACAGTTCATTTTAGTTTCAAGTCCATTGTTATGGGACTAGTTCTATAAATTCATGGCAATGTCTTCTTACATGAAGTGGAAACTTGGCTAATCAAGAGTGGCCCTGAGCTAGAGTGTCACCTCCTGGAGGAGTAGATCATGTCAGGGTTTTCTCCAAGTTACTCAGGCTCTCGCCTGAGGCATTTGTTTTCCCCAGGTATGGATCTCATTCTCAGTTATTAATATCTCAAGGCTTGGGACTCATACCAACTGTCTGTGACTCGCAGGATATGATCCTCTGACTGTCTTTCAACCTTGAAGATGATGTGAATATTGTATACTCCATAGCCCCAAGTTTTGATCTAACTCATTTAACCATTTATTGAGCATCTATTATATTCTTGCAGATGGGAGAGAAGTAAGACAAGACAAAGACATGGGCTCTGCTTTCAAGCAGCCTGTAGTCTAGTTGAGATGGGATTGGTTATGTCAAAACGTGACCAGAATCCCAAGGTAACATGTATGCATCAGATGAAGAATGTGGAGAGTTGGTCCCATCAGAAATTACTATGCAGTTTTCAGTGAAAAGACTTCAAGATATGTTTACTTATGTCCTGAACACATCATTAACAAGATATGGAGTAGGAGAGTAAATTATTGCTAAGAAAGAAAGAAGTTGATGAAAAGCTTATATCGTCGGCAGCCGTCCGTCTCGAGAGACGATGGTGTAGCTTCTTAAGAGTCTATCTGCACCGCCGAGAATGGCTGTGCAGTCCGACTCGGGAGTGACACGGTATCTGTCTCCTCCCGTGTTGAATCGACATCTTGCGATGTCGCTGGAGTGTCCTCTCCAGTGAAGCTGAAGCTACAGAGCCTGGGCAGGGTGATATGGAGGGTCTGCTGTTGCCCATGCAGCAGACCCCCCCTCTCTTTGCAGCTGAAGGGTCCAAGGGAAAGACGGAGTCAATACAGCTTGGCTTCAGGTGCACCGCAGGAGTTGCCGGTGTTGACTACAACGTCAAACCGCCTTAGGGACTCCGGCTCCAGATTTTCTGTTGGGGTTTATTCCCTTAGCCTTTCCTCTGAAGAGGTATGCCGCAAGGCAGTGGAGGTTTTTTGGAGTCAGAGTTTTCCTTCTCTGATGTGCCCTGACTGGAAGATCGAACCAGCGACACTTAGCTCGCAGGCCGACGCTCAATCCACTGAGCCAAACCAGCCAGGGGCAATGAAAAGCTTATATAATGGTTAGAATTTTGAAGAATTAGAGAGGCTTACATATTGACCTGGATTCATAGAAATGTATCAGAGCCCTTCCAAATTAGCAGGGCAGATTCATGCAGGAAACCATTTCCATCCTCCATAATTTTTCCATTGATATAGCCTTCATGTGTAGTATAAATTCATTAGATTTTATTTTTCCTTTTTAAATTAAATGATTAGAAAGTTAAAAACCTTGAACAAGTGACAGTAATACAGTTTATAGGAATTGTTTCTTCATAAGAAGGACACTAATATATTCAGTGTGATGGGGTCAAGTTAATCTTGAATGTTTTCTGCTAACTGTAGTTTCCAATATTTATGGTCAATTGAAGATATTGCCATTAGAGATTTTGAAAATATCAGACTCAAGGAAGAGAATTTATAGTAAAGGCAAAAGGGAAATGATATTTTAAAAGAAAAAGAATGGAAGAAGGGAAGAGATTAAAGAAAAATGTCATAAATTGCAAAGTCCGTGGCCCTACAGAATTTAGAACTGATGGCTTTAGTTCAGATACTTTTAGTGTCTTTGGTTCAACTTGCCCTTGAAGAGTTATCAGAATCTGCTTAAGAGTAAAGGTGATATTCACTATGAAAACTGTAATTAATTTAATACTAATGTTATAGTTTATTCATTCATTTGTTTATCCTTAACATTCTACTTGGTGTACATTTGTGCCCACCTGTGCTGTTCACTTCCTTGCCTTGTTTGAGTAATGTACAAGCACAGATATATCTGGGGGTCCATTACAATATTCTTTTACTTGTAATCACAATGTGACCTTCACTGAAGACTATCAAATTTACTTCGTTACTTCTCAAAATTAAGTCTTAAAATATGTATGAATCCTTTTTTCCTTTTCTGTCTATATTTCAAGCATATATTTTAAATCACTTTATAATATAATCTTTCTCTTTTCTAAACTGTATTTATATTCTTTTCCATGAACATGTTGAAGCAGAGTGGTTCTTCAGTTATGGTAGACAGTAATAATCTGCTAATTATTGACGGTTCATTCTGGGGTTTTCCCAGACATTGTTTTTCTGGTGAAGTTTGCTGAGATGGGTCTCAATGCCAGCCTGCACCAGCAGGCCCTGGGAATTGTGCTTTTTAACCACGGGGGTACTACTCTTCCAAAGACTTCTTAGCACAGCTTTTCAGAGTTTGGTTCCATTGCCTTTTGCTCCTGACTCCTGCACCTTCCTTTGTGACCTCTGCTGCCTGACTCCCACTGCATCCTGGACCCTCCCTTTGCCGCTCCCAAATTTATGTTTTGAGTTTCTTCAGATTATGTTTCCAGAAGTGGAATTGCTGGGTCATAACGCAGTTCCATTTTTAATTTTTTGAGGAAACTCCATACTGTTTTCCACAGTGGCTGCACCAGTCTGCATTTCCACGAACAGTGCACATCCTTGCCAACACGTTTGTTGATTTGTTAATGATAGCCATTCTGACAGGTGTAAGGTGATATCTCATTGTAGTTTCAATTTGCATATCTCTGATGATTATTGATGCTGAGCATCTTTTCATATGTCTGTGGGCCATCTCTATGTTTTCTTTGGAGAAGTGTCTGCCAGGCCCTTCGCCCATTTTTAAATTGGATTGTTTGTCTTTTTGGTGTTAAGTTGTATAAGCTCTTTATAAATTTTGGATATTAACCCCTTATCAGATGTATCATTGACTAATATGTTCTTCCATTCAGTGGGTTGGTTGTCTTTTCATTTTGTTAATGGTTTCCTTTATTGTACAAAACCTTTTTAGTTTGATGTATCCCATTTGTTTATTTTTTCTTTTGTCTTCCTTGCCTGAGGAGATATATCAGAAAAAATACAGCTATGAGAAATGTCTGAGGTTTTACTGCCTATGCTTTTTTCTTCTAGTATTTTTATGGTTTTGAGTCTTACATTTCAGTCTTTAATTCATTTTGAGTTTATTTTTGTGTAGGGTGTAAGAAGGTGGTCTAGTTTCTTTCTTTCTTTTTTTTTTTTTTTTTTGCATGTATCTGTCCAATTTTCCCAACACAGTATATTTAAGACTGTTTTTACCTCATTCTATGTTCTTGTCGTCTTTGTCAAATACTAATTGACCATAAGGCATGGGTTTATTTCTGGTCTCTATATTCTGTTCCATTGATCTATGTGTCTGTTTTTATACCAGTACCATGCTGTCTTGATTACTATGGCCTTGTAGTATACTTTGATATCAGGTAACATAATTCCTCCAACTTTGTTCTTCATTGTCAGAGTTCCTGTGGCCATATGGGGTCTTTTGTGGTTTTACATAAATTTTTGGAATGTATTTTATAGTTCTGTGAAATATGCCATTGGTATCTTGATAGAAATTGCTTGAATCTGTAGATAGCTTTCCGTAGTATGGCCATTTTAATTATGTTAATTCTTCTTATCCATGAAAACAGTTTGTGCTTCCACTTATTTGTATCTTCTTTGTTTTTTTTCTTCAGTGTCTTATAATTTTCCAAGTACCATTCTTTATATTGTAGGTTAAATTTATTCTTAGGTACTTTTTAATGCATTTGTAGATGAGATTGTTTTCTCATTTTCTCTTTCTGTTAGTTCAGTATTGGTGTATAAAAATGTAACTGATTTCTAGCAGGGAGAATGGGCAAGTGGGTTGAGCGCCTGCCTTGTATACAGAAAATGTAACTGATTTCTAGATATTTATTTTGTATCCTACTACTTTACTGAGATTTTTAAAATCAGTTCTAGTAGTTTTGGGGGGGGGAATCTTTAGGGTTCTCTAAATACAGTATCATGTCATCTATAAATAAGATAGTTCTACTTCATCCTTTCCAATTTGGAAGGTTTTTATGCTTCTTCTTGTCTGATTGCTGTGGCTAGGATTTCCATTACTATGTTGAAAGCACAATATCTCAGTCATGTTCCTGATCTTAAGGGTAGTGCTTTTAATT
This sequence comes from Furipterus horrens, assembly GCF_987537825.1. NCBI lineage: Eukaryota > Metazoa > Chordata > Mammalia > Chiroptera > Furipteridae > Furipterus > Furipterus horrens. Next base: position 90,736,725 of record NW_028327175.1, read on the forward strand.
TTTGACAATTGAGTATGATGCTGGCAGTGGGTTTGTCATATATGGCTTTTATTATACCCAGAATAAATCCCACTTGATCATGGTGTATGATCTTTTTAATGTACTGCTAGATTCAGTTTACTAATATTTTGTTGAGGATTTTAGCATCTATGTTCATCAGGGATATAAGTCTATAATCTTCTTTCTTTGTAGTGTCCTTACCTGGTTTTGGAATTAGGTTAGGGCTGGCCTTGGAAAATGAGCTTGGGGGTCTTTTCTCCTCTTGAATATTTTGGAATAGTTTGAGAAGAGGAGATATTAATCTTTTTTTGAATGTTTGGTACTGAAAAATTCACTTGTGAAGCCATCCATCTAGTCTAGGACTTTTGTTTGTTGGGAGTTTTTAAATTACTTCTCAATTTCATTAGTTGTAATCAGTCTATTCAAATTCTCTGATTCTTTCCAATTCAGTTTGGAGGATTGTATGTTTCTAGGAACTTACCTATTTTGTCTATATTGTCCAGTTTGTTGGCATATAGTTGTTCATAATATTTTCTTACTATTCTTTTTATTTCTGTAATATCAGTTGTCACTTCTCTTCTTTTACTTCTGATTTATTTATTTGGATCCCCTCTTTTTTATTGCTGAGTTGGGTTAAAGGTTTGCAAATGTTGTTTATCTTTTCAAAGAACGAGCTATTGGTTTTATTGATCTTTTCTATTGTCATTTTAGACTATTTTGTTTACTTCTGCTCTGATCTTTATTATTTCCTTTCTTCTGTTGACTTTCAGATTTGTTTGTTGTTCTTTTTCTAGTTCATTTAGGTGTAAGAGTAGATTGTTTATTTGAAGTTTTATCTTTCTTTTTAATGTAGGCCTGTAATGGGATTTTCCCTCTAAGGATTGCTTTCACCATGTTCCATGGGTTTTGCGTTGTTGTGCTCTCATTTTTATTTGTTTCAAGGTAGTTTTTGATTTTTTCCTTGATCTTATATTTAACTCCTTCATTGTTTAGTAACATGTTATTTAGTCTCCATGTATTTGTGTGGTTTTCATATTTTTCATATTTTTTTCTTGTGATTGATTTCTAGTTTCATACCATTATGGTCAGAGAAGATACTTGTTATGATTTCAATCTTAAATTTATCAAGACTTGTTTTGTGTACTAACATGTGGTCTATCCTTGAAAAGAATGTATATTCCGCTGGTTTTGGGTGAAATGCTCTGAAAATAGACATCAATTAAATCCATCTCACCTAGAGTGTCATTTAAGGCCACTGTTGCCTTATTGATTTTCTGTCGGAAACATCTAGCCATTAATGTCAATGTATTTTTAAAATTCCTTATTATGAATGTATTTCTGTTGATATCTCCCTTTATGTCCATTAAGATTTGCTTTATATATTTAGGTGTGCCTATGATGGGTACATAAATATTTACAAGCATTTTATCCCCTTGATGCTCCCTTTATCATTATGTAGTGTCCTCCTTTGTCTTTTATTATAGCCTTTGTTTTGAAGTCTATTTTTCCTGATATAAATATTGATATTCCAGTTTTTTTTCCTTTCCATTTGCATGAAATATCTTTTTCCATCCCTTTACTTTTTTAGTCTGTGAGTATCTTTCATTCTGAGTTGAGTCTCTTATAGATGGCATTCATATGGGTCTTATTTTTTAAATCCATTTAGCTACCCTATATCTTTTGATGGGAGCATTTAATCTATTTACATTTAAAGTGATTACTGATAGCCTTGACCAATTTGGCTCAGTTGGTTGGGCATCATTTCACAAAATGAAAGGTCCCTGGTTTGATTTCTGGTCAGGGCACCTGCCTGGGTTGTGGGTTTGGTTACTGGTCGAGCACATGTGAGAGGCAATTGATTGATGTTTCTCTCTCACATCAATGTTTCTTTCCTTGTCTTTCTCCATCCCTTCCCCTCTCTCTACAAATAAATAAATAAAATCTTAAAAAATAAAGTCATTGTTGATAAGTATGTATTCATTGCCATTTTATTCTTTATAACTATGTTCTTCTATTATTTCTCCTCCTCCCCCCTTCTTCTTCTTTCTTCTTCTCCTTCTCCTCTTCCTCCTCCTCTTCCTCTTTCTCTCTCTCCTCCTTCTCTTCCTCCTCCTCTTCTTCTGGAAGATGCTTTAATATTATATTTCTTGTTTGGTGATAATAAACTCCTTTAGCTTTTTCTTGTCTGGGAAACTATTTCTTCTTCAATTTTATATGATAGGCTTCCTGGGTAAAGTAGTTTTGATTTTAGGTTCTTTCTGTTTCCCATTTTGAATATTTTTTACCAATTTCTTCTTGTTTGAAATGTTTCTGTTGTGAAATCAGTTGACAGTTTAATGGGCCCTCCCTTATAGGAAACTGTCTTTCTTTTGGTGCTTTTAAGATTCTTTCCTTGTCTTTAACCTTTGCCATTTTATAGATGTGTCTTGATGTGGTCCTCTTTACATTCATCTTGTTTGGGACCCTCTGTGCTTTCTGGATTTGTAGGTCCTTTTCCTTTACTATGTTAGGGAAGTTCATTATTTCATCAAATAGGTTCTTGATTCCTTGCTCTCTCACTTCTCCTTCTGGTACCCATATGACATGGATTTTGTTATGCTTAATGTTATCTCAAAAGTCCCTTAAACTATCCTAATTTTTTTAAATTCATTTTTTTATTTTTGCTGCTCTGAGTGTTTCCTGCTACCTTGTCTTCTTTATTGCTGATTTGATACTCTGCTTCATCTAACCTACTGTTTATTCCTTCTAGTGTATTCTTCATTTTGGGTATAAAGGGGAATAAGTTGTGATGATGGGAGACTTGACTTGGGGTGGTGAATATACAATACAGCATACAGATGATGTATTATAAAATGGTACACCTGAAACCTATTTTATTTACCAATGTCATCCCAATAAATTCAATTAAAAATATAAATAACTAAGTAAATAAAACTCTATCAGCAAACCTGTTTATCTTTACCATAAGAAGTCAAACTTAAGGGCTAATGCTACTTAACTGCTATTGCTGTAGTTAGTTAGAATGAGGAATAAAACTAAATTAGTGATAAATGATAGAGGCATATATTTCTCAATTCTTTATTTCATATTCCAATGTTAAAATGTAAAAACCTGATTCTGTTAGGATTAGCTAACCAAAAATTGTCCAAGTCTTCATTTCTGATAGGTTTTCCTAAAGTATAAAAGTGGTAAACAATTTAAAATGATGGAACCATAATAAGTAGGTAGAGTTGGCACCACTGGCTAAAATGAACTTAAAAGTACTTTGAAAAGCAGATAAAAATGCCAAATGATATGTTTTTAAAAAGTTGTAAAAGCATCCTAAAACATACAAAACTTATAAATACATGAGGTGAGGGACAACTACTCTTGCAACAATCTTGCCATTGGGAAATTGACTTAAGTCTGGAAAATAATGGAAAATAAATTAAAAAAAGACATTTCCAATAAGCAGATCAGGCATAAGCATAATTGGCTGAGAATGAGAGGTAAGTAACTATAATGCTCATAACAGTTGTAAAAATGTGCCCCATTTTAAACTAACAAGTGAAAGTCATCGCTAGCACTTTTAAAAAATAAAAGAAGAGAAGTATTTTAAGGCACATAAGGAATGCACAACTGCCTTATCGTTCATGAAAACTATTAATTCTTGAAAATACTGTGACTTGAGATATATATTTTTTCAACAGATTTTTATTTGTCCAGTTCATCAATTCTAAACTTGTTGGACCCCAATCTGTTTCTTCAAGTGAGTTTTTCGTTTCTTAAATTCTCTGTTCCAAGTTCACATTCTTGTCTATGCTTTTTATTCTCTAAATTCCTTCCTTCCTTCTTTCATTCATTTATTCATTTGCCTTCCTCTTTGCCAGGTATCAAATATACCACAGAGAACCAAAAATGCACCATGGCACTGAAGAAATTGTGGGATGTCCATTTATCTTCCATCAACTCTTTTGCCACAGTCACAGACAAACATAACTCACTGTGAGCACCTTCTTCTTGGAATGAAAAGGAACATTCATGAGTTCCCTTATTAAAGTGTTGGCCATTTCACCAATATTTAAGTGTTAAACTTTATAAAAACCCTAGGGCCTATAATTTGTATATTTGCACTCTATGTAGAGTGACATCAGCCCCAGAAAACAAATGTAAGTTCATCTTTATTATTTTTGTGTGTAGGAGCAATTCATAATATTGCGTAAGACAAACTGACAGGATCTTGAATTTTGGCCCAATATTATCTTAAGGAGAAGCTATTGATGAAATAGCTCTGTGACCTTGAGCATGCACTTAATTTCTCTAGACCACGGTATCATCATCTGTACAATTAGATATTGGCCCAGCTTTCTGCTAGAGGCTATGTTCATGCAAAAGCTAATGAATCTTAGGCATTCTGAAGGTTTCTAAGAAAGAAAAATGGAAAACACAACTCTCATTATAAGTTTGCATGTCAATGTAGCTGCTTTTCTGGCTGATATTTTTGAATGGGATATAAAACAAGTGACTTGTTAGTCAGTGATCAATGAGCCAGACTAGAATATACCTCAGTGTCTATTTCTTTCTGTCCCCATGGCATCCAGGTCCCAATTTCCCTAAAAATGGCAAGGAATGACAAGTAAGGACATGCAGGAAAATAACAAGAGGAAATTATGAATAATGTGAGTGAAGGAAGTAGTATGGAGAATGACTCTTAATTTTCCTGTCAATATGAGATTGTTCTTGCACTGTTATTTCGGGTCAGACAGGGTCACTTCTTGAATACAAGATCTGTCTAGCTACCACAGGAAGTGGTGTTGCTACTTCAGCATGAGGCACTTTATCTACTAAAACAAAGCCCTATTTTAAGAGTCATAAATTCGGGGTTTGAGTTGTGGCTTCTTATATTTGCATGTATATGTGATGGTGAGGAAGCGGAGGTGGAAGGAAAGGCTGCCCAAGAATTTTCTCCCGAATGAAGTGGCCCAAGGCAACTTTGAATAATTACCTTCTTCCACCTACTTATACTTCCTCAGCAGTTTCCTCACATTTTGCCTCAAATCTTCAAAGCTTTTGACCATGTGGACTTAAAGCCATAAGGATAAAAATGTCCAAACTCTTTTGTGGCAATGCCCACTGATGTCTGTGGTCACTCTGCATCCGGGTGTGGATTTGTGGTTCAGGACTGAGTAACCTTGGGAAGAGTGGCAGTTGAATGCTGATGTCACTGATTATTTGAAACATCTGTACAGTACAAATGTGGAAATACCTTATGCACTCTCTAATTCAGATTCTCAGTTTGATCAGGAAATCGTTTAGTCACTTGGAGAATCTAACTTGTAATGAATTTGTTTCTATAAGCATTTATTGCTTCAACACACAGATGGGATAATATTTTAGAAAGACTCTATTTTACCTGATGGAGAGGTGATCTGACTGTAGTTAAGAGAACTGAATTCTGAGTTAGTGCTTGACCATTCACATACTAGCTTTGTGATTTTGGTCATAACAGGGACAATTATTTCATTCGCAATATGAAAGATTTTGATTGGATCCCTTAATGCCTTACACTGTAACTTTCTGTTCTATTATTGAGCATAAAAGCTGTGTGGAACCCAGGACATATGTAATATTTTTGGAAACTATTGGAAGCCAAATGAATGCTAGAAACCTAAATTATTGATCTATTTTGAAATATTAAAAATAGAGGAATGCTGTGTGTTTTCATAGAATCTGGATTGATGCAGTTGACAGGAAAATTTTCTGAAATCTTAGTTTCATAGAAATTATTTTCCTCATAGGGTCTTTGTTCCTTTGTGTTTTCATCTCTAAGAAATGGCCTCTGAGAAAAAGGGTGGCTTGACTTGGATTGCTCACCTGTGTCTCAGTAGTGAGTATCTCCAGAATTGAGGGTTAACATAATGACCCAGATTTAGAAGAACAGGTGACATGCAGGTGCCCCTTGTCATGCCAGTGGTGGGGGCAGAATGAGAGCTGTCATCTTTCCTACTGTATCAGCATGCACCATTGAAATGGATCTTCTTAAGAGAGGGACCATGCAAATACTTAGGTTTCCCGTTATTGTCCCACTCCCACGCAAGGAAAGACCGAAGATTCTGATGACATGCAAGCATCCTGCTGCGTGTCACAGAGTTATATTTTTTCTCTTTCTTTTTATTACAATTTATTTGACTTTTTTTTCTAATGAAAATTGCCTTCTTTTGTCATTTATTCTGTTGCAATTGGATTTTTTTTCCCCCTGCTTATTTTATGCTGTGGGATTGGTCATACCTGAAATGTTCAGCTTCTTTAATCAGTATTGTTGATTGAAAAAAATTAGTAAGTCCCCCTTTCTTCCTGGGCTGATGAAGCTCTATTTTCTTGTTTATTTTTCTCAAACCTGTTCACTCTTGGAGTCTTGAGGTCTCATGAAGTGTTTGGATATTTTACCTTACGCAATGATATTCAGCACTGTTTCTGACCTGGCTCCAAAACTGCTCTTCCACTCATTTTTGTACTATGTTTCAAGTCTTGTCCATTTGCCTTACCCTCTGTGAAGTTCTTCTCTCTTGCCTTTGCTCTTAATACTTCTCCTGGGCACAACCTCCCCAGTTTCATCTGCTCAGCACAATCTTCAATAATGTTGTCTCTTAAGCCCACTAACCAGTTGGAAATACTTTTTGAATGCCCATACTTATTTTGTAGCTTTCTTTTGACCCTAATCATTTGTTAAGTTGCCTTGTCATTATCATCCACATGATACTACTTTCACATTAGATTGTCAGATCTTTGAGGGCAAAGATGGTCTTCATCAATGTTTGGTGATTCAAAGAATAAATGTGTGTTCTTCAGCAAAGGCTTTGAAAAACTCTGATGTGAAATTGTTAAAATAATTACAGTATTAGGACAGTTGGTGAAAGTCGAATTAGGTCTGTAGGTTAGATAGTAGTATTGTATCAGTGTTAAGTTTCCTCACTTGGATAATTGTGTTAGAATTTTATAGGTGAATGTCCCTATTCTTAGGAAGTGTTTACTGGAGTATTTAAAGGTATAGGGGCATGATATGCACAAATTACTCTCAAGTGATTAGAAATATGTATATACTCCAATATATTACATTTATATGTGTATGCAGATAGACACTAATAAAGTAAATGTGGCAAAATGTTAGCAACTGGTGATTCTGGGTGAAAAGCATTCTAATGTTTCATTTTTCTAGTTCTCAAATGAATTTGAAATCATTTTAAAATAAGAAGTTTAAAAAATAGACCTGGCTGCTGTGGCTCAGTGGATTGAGCGTGGGCCTGCGAACCAAGTGTCGCTGGTTCCATTCCCAGTCAGGGCACATGACTAGGTTACATGTCAGGTCCCCAGTTGGGGGCGCAAGTGAGAGGCAGCCACACAGTGATGTTCGTCTCCCTCTCTTTCTCCTTTCCCCTCTCTCTAAAAATAAATAAATAAACAAAACAACAAACAAATAAATTATTTTTAAAAACGTTTAAAAAATAATTAAATTTTATATACTACTTAATCAGAAATAATCAGAAAACTAGTTCAACTGCAGGAAAAAGAAATTTATCTGTAGGTGAAAAGGTAACCCAAAGAGAAGTCTAGAACCCACTCACTCGATGTCTTCTATTGTGCTGTACCTCAGAACATGTGATGAACTCTCAGGGTATTGTGAGACAGGTCAGTTCTCTGGACAGTCGAATGCTAAATGGTTAAGGATAAGTGGCAGGCTAATCTGGGGCAGTGCTTTGTGTGGAGAAGCAGCAGATGCACCTCAAACCACAGGCATCATGGGGTAGGGTCATGCCTCTAGGAACAAAATAACTTAAACTGTAATTAGAAGGTGATGGGCTCCTGCCAGGAGTTATAATTTAGGGCAAAGATTTCAGATTCACTGCAGGTGGTTTCTTCTGTGTGCTAGTGCCACTGAAGATGCAGCAAAATAGTGGGCATTATTGAGAGCTATTTTGGAAGTCGAACAAAATATTTTTGGTAAAGACATATTGAAATACAGGCATATTTGTTATCTATTACTGTGTAAGGAATTACCTAAGAACTTAGGGACTTAAAACTGCAAACATTTATTACCTCACAGTTTCTGTGGGTCAGGAAGCTTAGCTGTGGTTCTGGCTCAGGTTCTCATGAGGTTGTAGTCATGCGTCAGCAGGGGCTACAATCACCTGAAGGCTTGACAAGGGCTGGAGCATCCACTCACATGGCTGTTGGCAGGAGGCCTCAGTTCCTCACTATGTGCATATCTTCCTACAGCTGCTTTAGTGTCCTGATGACATGGCAGCTGGCTTCCTGCAGAATGGGGATCCAAGAAGCAAGATGCAAAGCGCAGTGCCTTTGATGACCTAGGTTTGGAAGTATACTCTGTCATTTTTGCCATATGGGTTGTACAATTCTACTCTATTCTTTGTAAAATGGGCTCACACAAGGCAGGGATCGTTAGAAACTCTCCTGTTGTCTGGCTATAACAATAGGGTATCATTAGGGCTGCCAAAGCATAGTTATTGAAAAAAGGAAAGAAAGCGTAAATTTTATAAAAGGGATAAAAGGGCTTTTTTTTTTGGTAGAAAGACCAAAAATAAATTAGGATTCATCAGAGTGAGAAGAATGAATGAGTATGTTATTGTGGAATATTAAATAATGAGAAGTTTAGGAAAATTTGATTTTACCTACCAAATTCTGGAGTGAGAAGTAGTGTTTCAAGTTTCTCTTTCTATTAAAAATATAGAGAGATTGTTTTCCCAGTAGGAGATAGAATGAATTAAGAAAATAGAACTGGGATTCAGAATGATTTAAATCCCAAACAGCCATCTCTAATATCAACCATATTGTGCACTGTTTCTCTCAGTCCTGCTAATTCTTGCTGTCCCATATACTTCTCATTCCTTAGGCTACTTCCCTGGGACAGGCAATTTCACCTCCCACCTGAAGGCACTTACCTCCGTCCACTTTCTTGGCTTCCAGTCTCTGTTTTCTTGGTTGGATTTTGCACACCTTCTCTGTGTTAATCTCTAAAACACCTCTTTCATCAAAAAATGCACCCTGCTCAAATTTGGAAGAAGCTTAGCTGTGCTTCTGACTCAGGTGCTCATGAAAGTGTATTTCACTGCAGATAAGAAAAAGATAATCTTAATTCCTACCTACTCTGGTGCTCTGGACACCTCATCAGCCCTGTCACCGCCTATCTACCTTCCCAGCGCCGCTTCTCAAGATTCTCCACCCTCAAGGGCTTGGCTCATACCTTTCTCTCTGCAGCGTGGCCAAGGTTTTCATTTACTTAAATGCTTTTTCTTTGTCCACATATGATGCTGAGGGCAGATTGCAGACACCGAAGTCATCAGCCAAACTCACTCTCATCTTTGTTCTGTTCTAACGGTCTGATTTCAGATGAAATATTTGATCTTAGCCGATGAGATTACCTATGTAAGGTGAGCGGCATGAGGTAGGCACCCAGTGATTGCTAGTTCTTTTTCTTTTGTGAACTTTTGTTCTAGTTTGACCTCTTTCACCAGCCTTTGTTGCTCATATTTTTCCTTTTCCCCTCCTCTAGCAATTTATTTCCACCTTGACTCATTTGACAAATAACCTTATTTTATTTATGATTTTCCCCCCCTTGTAAATTTGGAACTATTGAGGGCAACAGCCTTGCCTTTTGAGCCACAATGGTCCTCACAGTTGCTTGCACTTTGGATCCTTAGTGAGTGTTGTTTGTACATTTTTCCCACACGCTGTGGATGATGGATTCATAGGGACGCTGTAGAACATTCCCAAAGCTGATGGCGGGTGGGAACTAGGCCTGCCCCAGCTCATCTCTGTGAGGTTGGCTGGTTAAGCTGATGAAGCCGTACCTCTGTATTCCCGCAGCTTCCTCCTCCAGTCTTCCTCATGGCTGCATCATGTGCATTGAAATGGCCTGTTGGTTGCCCTTCTTTGTGCAGGGTGGTGAGCTCCCTTGGGTTAGCTCAGTGTCAGGTATCCTCGGGGCTTTGCCCAGGTTTGCTTGATGTGAAGTGCCAGAATTATTACTAAACACTCACTTCATGCTAATATTTAGGGATTTTCTTTTTTTGGTTGTTTATGAAACACTTATAAATTTATGAAATAGAATATGAGAGTTTTTTTATTAATGTTAACAGCTGCACTCATCTAACATATTCTTAGAAGCTTGTGAGGTATGCTACGGGACAGCCACTACAACATGATTTAATTTTTCTTAGAAGAATATCTTTGCTGTGATATTTGATGTCAGCATAGTGACATGAGAACTGCGCCCCCCCCCCCCGACAAAAGTATATGTAATACTTGTGCTGCTTCAAATGAACAGTTATGCTTGGGAAAAGTAATATGCTATTCGAATAACTAGCTTTGGGTGGTGAAAACAGAAATCATGACAGTGCCTCAAGGATTTCTTTTTATCAGCAAAGTAGTATTTCCAGGGAAGTCCTCAGCTGGGCTTTTCTCGGGGCAACCAACAGGAGTTATTCTTTTGACATGTTCAGTACTCTATTAATATTGTCATTTAATATTCTACTCACAGGCTCAAAGCTGCAGGAAGAGCTGCACACTGGCTTCTGCCCCACCTGGACAGCCTTTCTGAATAGCCCAGGGAAAAGCTAGAACATCGTTATAGATAATATGAGTGATCAGGTGAAACAGGTGGCCCTTGGTACCAAGGCGTGGGGGTGGGATCATTTTGGAAATGTGGCTATTTTTAATCAATAAATCAGTTTTTCTTTAGAGAACTGTGGGAGCATTTTAGGGAAATGAGCCTGAGAAATAACTGGGTGAGAGCACCCACCTTATTTCTATATGCGCCCTTAATGATTCTAGGAAGGAAATCAACTGTAGAGCCAGAATGCATCGTCTGGAATCACTTAACCTTATGTTGTTGCAAAAATAAATTAGCTAGTCAACACCCCATTATTTATTTCTCCCTAATACGCTGATAGAGAAACCGCTCCCTGTCATCAGAACCCAGACTCATGCATTGTGAGGGTTTTATTCAGCCCGATTATTTACTGAGGTTTTTGTGGTAGCATAAGCACAGCCTGACTTCCTCAGAGGCGGCAAGAGTTAACTCTGCCTGCTGTTTCCTCTTTCTAATAGGAGCACTTTAGCAATGCTAATCAGTTGTACTGATTTTCTGTTTTGATTTTTCCATAATAATTAAGCGAATGATATAGAATGCAATCAAGTTTGGCAGTAGGGGGTTCATGCAAATGACTGTTTTTTTTCTTTTACATTTAAAATTTTGTTAAATGGAACCATAAGGAAAGTTATTTGAAGACCAAAGACTGCATGGGTGGAGTACATTAACACCCAATTTAGAGTTTTGAATATTTTCAAAATGTCTATATCAATAAAGCAAATCAACACTGTTACCTTTTATTTTTCCGATAAAAATAATGCTGTCTTTTAAAGATGGCATTTCATTTTCAGTTGCACTCCAAAGTGGAAGATTATAGTGTAAGACAGGGTGACAGAATAAAAGAGAGAAATGAGTAAGAAAAATGTATTGAACTTTCTTCCTTCAGGGTTGACATAAAGGAAAAAAGATACCCACATTTACTCATGGAAACCCATAGAAGAAAACAAATAAGATAGGGAAAGAATATATGTAATGCCATATCTACTTCTTATTTGGATTATCTGTCAGTGCCTTTATTAAACTAGCTAGAACATAAGAAAGGATCACCCATGTTCTGAATATAGTGAAATGTTGCATGTCTGTAGTTCTTTACAGCTCATTGGCATTTCTGTGAATTTTCTTCTCCTCCCACCATGTATATAACATTTGAATTATTTTCTCAACTGGCTTTTGAGTTTGCATGATCACAGCCTCTTGGTTTGGCAATTCCTTTTGCTTTTGATATTTTATACTTTAATATAAATTATTCTAGAACTCAGTTGATTTCTAATTTTAATTTGGAAAATGCTTTGGGAATAAGAAAACAAATAGAGCATGTATATGTTTTTAAAATGTACTGATGTTTGCCTTTTCATGAACACAGCCAGCTAGTTTGCAATGCAGTTTGATTTTCTGTATGCTGAGTTTCAAAAGCAATGAGGTGACTAAATTCTGCACCCCCCGCCCCACTTAGAGGAGTTAAAGCCTTCAGAAAGCCACGCATCAAGTGCAAAGCAAGAAGGAATACCAAAGATTAGTGTTATAGTTTTTACGTGAAAAGAGAATGCATGGCCTTAGTTTTTTAATTTTTTTTCTTGGCAGTTTGATTTATTGCTTGCAGCAATTTCTAACTTCACAGACTAAACATTTCTAATTGGGAAATGGATGGTTTGAATCTGAGATGGTGACTCAGGATATAAACTTTTCAATTTGGGGCAATTATTTGTGAGTAGATGGCAGATTACTGCTGACCAGCCCTCGCTTTGTCTTTGAGGAAAGAATGAAAATTAATATACACATTTCACACTTCATTGAAATGAAATACTTATCCTGGCGTAGATGAAGTCTTGGGACAGAGAGGTATTTGCCAAGCTTATTTGTTAAAAATCAAATGTATTAAAGGTTTTCTTATTTTGATGGATGAGGAAAACACTAGCAGTGTATTTACGCATCTTTAACTATGAAATGGGGAAATAAAAATACCTACTTCTTAGGTACATTACTGTGAGGATTAAATAAATAAATCACATAAATTGTTCAGCACTGTGTCTGGAACTCAGCAATCAGTCAGGAAATGTTAACTGTTATTGTTCATTGTCATCATTACTTTTTATTCTTTCCGATTAAGTGGAATAGCTTTAGTTATATAATGTTAAGCTTCAGATTTTACAGCTTCATGATGGTTAGCCTGTGAGAAGCATGAATAACTTGAAATAATTTATAAGCCATATTTTGGCTACCCATTTATGATCTATATATTGAAATTATTTCATGATTCTAAAAATTTAATAACCTCCCACAGTGGCTTATACCATATCTTCGTTATTCTATAAATTAATGATATATTTTTTCTTTTTTTCCAATTAAACATTTTCTGTGATTTTAGACTTTGTGGCGTTAAATATAGATAACTTGTCATAATATACTTACATGTACTTGTCCTTATAAACAATCCTGATTTTGAAGGCTCTAATACTTCTTCATTTCATCTATTCTCTTGAATTTGAGGGATAAACTATTTCCTAAGGTTGGGTTTTTGTTGGTATTCTTTATGTGTTTGTTTTAAAATAAACTTAGGCCTTTTTAAACCACAAGGTTATTATTCAATAAATTTGGATCCCAAATATGAAAAACTGATAATTTCGTGGTGTGGAATATTAGGGTAATATCTAAAAATGCCAGCCCTAACCCAGAAAATAACTGCTTTGGTCACATAATCAGGTCTGTTGTTGCTAGTTTCGCTGGTATACCAACAGGCAGATTAACTTTTATTAATTATTTACTTAGTTTTAATATGTTATTGCTTATTTTCTTTTTAATTAGTAAATGGATCAGCTATTTAGAATTCCAAGTCCATTTGTATAATGATTATATAAAATCATTTTATGTAGTATGACAGACTTTTCCTTCTTACTAAATGCTGAGTCCCTGGAGGCGAAGGGACGACTATGATTTCCAGGCACATGCCGTTACAGCTGTTACACACTGGAGGGACCTGGCACATGGTAGGTTCTAACAAACGCCTGCTGGTGACTTCATTTGAATATCTCACAGGAACAGGAACCTCAAACTTGACCTATCTAAAGCTGAACTAAAGCTTATCTCCCAGAGGAGGAGGGCTTCTGTGCTTCCTATCTCAATGGGGGGCCCACCTCCACCCTCGGGACTATACCAGAAGTCCCCTCTCCCCCTCTCTTCCTCCCACATTTACTCCCAAGTCCTGTCGATTCTACTTCCTAAAAATGTCCCAGACTGATTCAGTTCCCTGCAACCCCAGTGTTGCTTCTGTAGTTCTCACCCCTCAGTCCTGTCTTACCTGATCACCCTTGAATAGTCTCCTCCTTCAAGTCACTCTCCCCTGCAGCCAGTGACCTTTCTGATGTCCCTCTGCACACTTTACTAGCTCTCCCTTATCCCCGGATGAAGTTCACTGACTTTGCAATGGCTTAGAAAACTTGAGATATGCCCACAGTCTTTTTCTCCCACTGAATTAAATTGAGCTCCTTAAGTGTGCCTGACTCTCCCTCAGCTTCAGTTCCCTCTCCTGGAACATTCTCCTCCCTCTTCTATCTCCTCTCCTGGTCTGTTTTGCAAATATGTACACCTGTTGTTATTTGTTTTTCTCATAGGCTCTCTCTTCCTCTAAATCATACCAGGCTCATCTTCTCTAACACTGACCTCCAAACAGCTTTACACCTTTTTCCCTGTACACCTCTGTAGAAACCTCTGCAAAATAGCTGGTTTTGTTTCTGTTCAGCAGATGGGGAAACTGAAGCACTAAATGTAAGAAATATATGTCATAATTATTAAATTATAAACATCATAAAGGGCAGGGACAGGCACTAGATCTGTGCTTTATGTCCAGTTTTTGCACGGTGCTGCGGATAGAGAAGATATTCAGTGCACATTGAATGAATTATTGAATGAATCTCCGTTTGAGCCTGAGGTGCTTCTCTCTTGAGTCAATGGAGCTTCTGTTTCATCATTTATGCTCTGGGACAAATGAGGCCAGATTCCTCTGTGAGCCCTCTTCTTCCAGGAGGGAAATATGCCCGGTGAGAGAATCTGGCCTCAGATTCTCCTGTGTTGCTCTGAGTTGTTCGGGTAGATTCCTTTCATGTTAGTTGGCATGGATGAGAAGGGCTTTAGTTGTGGTGGCAATTAACGATGATGTGCACATTTTAGTAATTTACAAAACAGTGGCCACCCTGCACAGCATAAGAAATACCTCTCTCTCCTGGATCATGAAATCTGGTGCCCCATCTATTTGAATACATGGCTTGTTATGCATGTTTCAGCCCTGGTGACAACTGGTACCGAATGGTTGCTGTACTGAAAGGAATTCTGTTTGGGTCATTTTAATGAATTTCTAATTTGGATTTTTTTTGTTTTTCTTGTAGGTTGTTCTTCAGAAAAAAATGGTTAGTTCTTTGAACACATGGCTGGGCTTTATCTGCTTATTATTATGCCACTGGATAAGGACAGCATCCCCTCTGAATCTTGAAGACCCTAATGTGTGTAGCCACTGGGAAAGGTAATAGTTCTGAAAGTAATCTTAGAACTAATTTCTGATAAATTCCTTTATATACTATCATTATCAGTTTGGTATATAAATTAGAATTTGACAAGAGATTGTAAAATTACTTTTATGTAAAAATTATTAATTACATCTGATAAATCAGACAGTATTTTTCACCTTAGTCTTATAGAATATATATTATGTGAAGAAAACTTAATGTATTGATCCTTACACAGGTACAATTGTAAGATTCAGGAAAAACATTAACAGCTCAATTAAAATAAGCTTCCTAAAGTCCTATCCCTACTCTGAATCTATTGCAATAATTTGGGGAAGTTGGATTTCTGTATGGGAACCAATGAGTAAGCAGGGGAATGCAGTATATAATAATGTACTTGAGACGTATGGCATTAAAAATATTGTGCTTTAGGTGGCCTCCAAAGGAGACATGATTTCTGGAGGCGTTGGAAAAGCTCCATGGAGGCATTGTCACCCAAGATGTTCTTGAGGAACTGAGATGAGTGGGTGCAGTGGTTGGGAGGGGTTCTAAGCATGGAAGGTGGCTTGAAGCCAGTGCTGTGCAGACTCCTAGGGGCTGTGCCCAGCAGGACTACGGTCAGCACTGTGTTGGAGGATGGCAAGACTAAATAGATTATATGAGAGTGGATGATGTAATGTCCTGGACATTAGCAGTAGGAAACATAGAGGAAATACAAAACAATAAGCCATCCTCAGGGATCTTATAGTCCCTTATGGAACACAAAAATAGCACAAACCACACGATAGTGTAGTACAATCATGCCATCTGCTCTGTTCCAATGTGCTACTTGCATTGCTAAGAAAGTGTCTTCATCTCAAAATAACATTGCAAATGCAAGTTTTTCAAACAAAGAGGAGGCGCCAAGTACTAGAGAGTAATATGTATCTTTAATATCTGTAAGTGTAATGACATCAAACTTTTGGTCTCTTCTTCCTGTCACCATCAGCACCGTGATTACTACCCCACAGAGCACACATGCTAATCACTGTTGTCCCTCACTGGTAGGATGCACAAAGCTCAGAGCCCTTCTTTCAAGCACAGCAGCTCTGTTATTCTAGGGGCACACTGGTTGCTCACTCACAGCCTTACAACCAGGATAACAAAACTATATTTCCCTGATCTATTAATGGAGTTATATACCTCTATGAAACTTTAAGTTATAGAAGAGATATGTATATGTAAAAAGGTTTGATATGTTTGTGGTATTAACTATATTATATAGCATTTTAGAAGAGGGACCTCCTATTTATTATCTTTATAATTGTCACAGCACCTTTCGTAAAATATTTCACCAACAAAGTACATGGTATTTATTTAAGTAATAAAAATGAATCAATTAATACATGAATGGGTACATAGCAGATTTAGAAAAGGAAGAGTCCACTGGTAGTTGAACTTCTTGAAGGATAATAGCTTTGGAATAGGAGGAAAATAAATTTGTAAGATACTGTGTAATAAAAACCAACAGATCATGGTAAGACATTAACTATAGGATGTGAAGCAGGCAGCAAAGGCTGAGATTTAGACCTTGCTGTGTGAGAGAGTGGAGGTATCATTGCACATATGGAAGAATAAAAGGAAGAGAATTGATTCGAGAAGGAAGAGATTCGTGTGGTTTGCCCTGTTGTGTCCGTAATGTCAATCTGAACTCTGGGCCTGAAAGTTTTTGGGAATGTGGATTTGGGAGCATGACGAGATGTGAACAGATGATGACTCTGAGGTAAACAGAAAAGAATCCAAGACTTCAAATTATCCATCACCCACTCAAACGTACACATTTTGTCCTGATTCCTTGCTCAGTATTTGACCAGGTTTGCCAACACTTACTTGCATTGTTTTGTTTGCCACTGGTAATTTCCATGTGTCTAAAACACTGCCTTGCATATGGTGTGTGCTCCATAAATAATTGTTGAGTGAGCTTTCACCTCTAATAAGGAATAAAATGCCTAATATGAGCATCAATTTGGGGGCAGGGGGAAAAGAGAGACAGACAAGGAGAGCATTCATTTTTAAATGTAATATAATTCCACTATTGCACAAGTAATTAGAGAAACTTCTAAAATATTCACTAATATGGTGGGAAATTGAACATGAAAAAATAGGGAAATGGAGATTTTTTCCTGACTATATTTTTTCTATATTATAAGAACTACTAGAAAGAAGGATTGACAGCTACAATCTTTGACTGATAGACTTATGTTACAACACTAGATAATGATTCTTTGAAGAGAGGCTAAAAACAGTGGAATTATTTTGACAAGCATGGAGAACAGTGTGAATTAAAGTGATCAAATAAAGGTGCAGATTACAGGTTCTTCGGTATTTTCAAAAAGTAAAATGGGCTTGAATTGCAATGGGGAGAAAATGATTAGCTTCAGGGATAAAAGTCTTGGTGGGAGGGCTGAAGAGGGCTCAGTGTAAGTTTTCCTTATAGTAAAACCCATCTGTACCCGATGGTTCTGGGCCATGGAATCACCTTGAGCCTCGCTTCTCCTCGTGCCGTCTGTGAAGTTGCAGCATGAGCATCACCTGGAAGCTTGAGAGGAATGCAAGTCTCAGGCCCTGCCCCAAACCTACTGAGTGACTTATTTTTGAATAAAAGTATGCCTCATTTTAATGCAGCAATTCTGATTCTCATCAGTTGCACAGAAAATGAAATTAAGGAAAATTAATTTATTTAAAGTACACAAGGGGTGCATGGCAGTAAAGGAATCTTCTGCACAGCATCCTTTTGGAAAGTGAATAGTTTCATGAATCATCTGCCTCTTCTTTCCACCCTCTTTCCCTGCTGTTAGTTTCTTTCATCTCTTGAGGTTTCTTCTAAAGAAGGCACAAATGAAGACAAGCCATTCCTTGCCCAACCAACCCCTTCGGGGCGGAGCACAGACGGGTAGTAATGGAAGCAGTAGTCCTGAAGCAAGCAGAGATAAGAAATCATGATTATTACCATATCTGATTAAAGTAACAAGATAATTTAAACAGATAAAATGTAATTAGCCACTTTGGAATGTGTCCAAGTGATGATGGCTTATTTTCCCCCTCTTCTTTGACCTTAAATTATCTTGCTGGGGTTTCTCCCCAGATAATACTTAATAGGTTAAAATCACAGTGATGATATGTTTTCAGAGTGTTGAGAAGATTAAACAAACAAGGAGATAAAGGGTTTTGCATCTGGATACTTAACATAGTGCAGAATTGGGATCAGATTCCTTTATACCACACTTAGCCACTCTCTGCTTTAGAGGCTTCAGATGTTCTAGTGATTATAATGCCATTTAAAAAGAAAGACTCACAACTATCAACAACTGAATAAAAAAAAAAGAAAAGAAAATCCAACTAAGCAAACCAGAATAGGAACAGAATCAGAGGTGTGGGGATAATTTGGAGGGTTATCAGCTGGGAGAGGGAAGGGGGAGAAATGGGGAAATGGTGCAGGGACTAAGAAGCATAGTTTGTTGGTAAAAAATAGACATGGGGAAGTTAAGCATAATATAGGAAAGAGTGAAGCCGAAGAGCTTATATGCATGACCCATGGACATGAACTAAGGGGGGTGGGATTGCTGGAGGGAAGGGGTCTACTGGGCAGAGGTAAGCAAAGGGGAAAAAAATTGGGACAACTGTAACAACATAATTAATAAAATATACTTTAAAAAGAGAAAGAAAGATTTATAGAAAAGAAAAACATATATTTAAGGAAACAGAAGGAATAAGAAATTTGGGTCAGCGGAACTTAAAACCCTTCTCCCTGTAAACTTAAGTGGAAGCCTCAGTTTCTGACCAAAGTGAAAAGTAATTCATATTCAGTCAGTTCTGAATTGAGTTTGAGCCTCTGGATAATTTAATGCGAAGAGTCAAGATTGAAGAGAAATGCTCAAGACATAGTGAATTTTACATCCTGTTTTCCCCAAACTGCCTATATGTCTCCATTAATGCTGTATCACATTATTTTTAGTATTCACAGGCTAGCCTTTCTTGAGAGCTCTCTGAGAGCAGGAATTGCACAGAATGTGTTCAATAAGTGTTTATTGAATTGGAATCCTAAATGATTTGATTATCCTTTTATAGAAAAGAGCTTTTTTATATCCTCAAACCAGAGAAGCATCCTGTAAATGTAAACTATTGGTGAGCAGCAAGTGGTATGAAGAGGAGATTCCTGTAACTTTAAAATTTTCTCTTATTTAAGCGCTCGTCTAAGCTGCTAGAAATCAGTGAAAATATTTTTCATGTTTTCTTGTGTAGTCAGTTCCCGTAGCCACATCAAATGGGATGTGGTCAGCCAGGATCACTTGCTGATGATCACTTTTGCTCCAAGGCATTCGGACCTTAACAACATATCATGCCCTTTGAAAACTGCATCAGGCGTAGTTCCAACAAACTAATTTACTTGAGCTAAATTAGTACCATAAAGCCCGGGAGAGTGCATTTTTCCCCCAACTGGCAGTAATTTAGAGTGGTTTCTTATTCCAATAGCACATGTGGAAAGTTGCTCTATTTTGCTCACGGGTAATGCAGGGCTGCGCTTCTCCAACACTTCCTACACGGAGGCCATTCATGGGCTTTGAAGTGGAATGGAGAAATAATGTGGCAGGCCTCCACATTTAGGTATTTATAAGCAGCTGGATAGGAAGGACAAAAGGTTGGCGAGGAAGTCTCAGAGTTTACATCAACTGAACCTCAGGGCACTCCTAGGGGTCTGAGGAAAATATTAATAGCTTAATGTGAAATTTCACTCCAAGGACATTTATGTTTTAATGGAGGCCTCTTGCTTTACACAAAAGGAGTTATACTGCAGTTGTAGGCAATTACATACTCTGTGCTCATCTGAACCTGCTCTTGCAGGTAACAGCAGGTGCCATTGAAGGAAATAGTCGTGTAAAATGTGTGGTAGAAATTCAGAATGCTGAGTGGGAAGGGATCTTCAAGACGACTTCTGACCCCATGGTTTTAAGATGTGATAAAACCCAGGGAAGTGAGGTTACCTGCTGAAGGTCATCCATTTTCTCAGTGCCAGGTCAGAATTATAACTCCGGCTGCTTCTAATCCAGTGATCTTTTCAATAGGGCCTATTACATCTGCCAGATACTGAGGGAGGATCCCTAAATTTACTTAGGAATCAAGTTGCAATGTTCCAAAGAATGAACACAAAAGTGTAAATAGTATGATTATTTCATGGATGTCCCATTGAAGCCTAAGTATATAGTGACTAACAGACCAGCTGGGGAAAGAAAAGCGCAGTTTGTGAGGCCTGTGCACATAGCTTTTCAGAGCTTTTCAGATGAGAAGGTTCTGCCCTGTACCTAACCTGAGTTCTTTGTACTGAAAATTTGACCACGTTTTTTCCGTACCTTCTGTAGTTGATAGTTCCTTTCAGTGACCTTGGGCTATTGACTTGTAGTGAGTGAATCCGTGATTGTGACCCATTTTATTTGTTAGTATGAACTAAAGATTTTAGTGGAAATCTTTTAAGAGAATGTTAGAGAAAAGAAAAACTGTTTGGAAAGGATTCTTTAGATTTTCCTGTAGGTAGGAACTCAAAAGCACGTTAATGGATTTAAAATGAACAAGTGTGGCATTGAACATTGAAAATTTTTAATATTTTATGGATATTTTTCACCCACATTCTTAGGCTCATAGGAGTGCATGCTTTTACTTTAATAAGAAACTGTTAGTGAAAATGTGTTGGAAAACAGGATGCCTAAATAGCAAAAGGTTTGGCATGGTTATTTTAGGCTGTCTCAGCCATATGTTTCGAACTGGTTTTAGAGACTTTGCAGTTTTAGAGGTTGTATACATTCTTCTACTGCCTGAGAAGTGGGGCAGACACACAAAAGCAAATTATTCCAAGTTTTAAACCAGGGAATATGCTGTTCTTGATATTCCAGAATCAGTAGCAAAACTTACTCTGTTAATACTCAGACTGCCTCTTCACTGATTACCTTTATTATTTGCATGCAGACTTAGATTTAAACTTTTCTATGAAAGGTTTTGATTATCCCTGGACCTCTGGGGTGAGGGGATGGGATTAAATAAAGAAAAATATAGGTGATATGTTTTTAAATTTAGGAATATCAGAATTTATGGTGAATAGCAGAAGAATTTCCTTTGAACTTTACAGCATGAACTCCTGTCTTTTAAATATAATGTTGGTTCTTTGGGGTTCTGGTTCAAATAAAAACTGCTAAAAATAAATAAATATAAAGAAAACTGGTAAAAACATGGAGATTCTCTGTTCAGTCAGTGTGGAGTTGCAAATGAAGATAATTTAGTTTATGATTGTTTTTGTTAACATGTTTTATAATTAATGTAAAAAAGAGAAATACTGATTCCTTATCCTTCCTCTTCTTTTCAGCTACTCAGTAACCGTGCAAGAGTCATACCCACATCCCTTTGATCAAATTTACTACACTAGCTGCACGGACATTCTGAACTGGTTCAAATGTACACGGCACAGGTAACCAAAGCTCAGACATGTTTATAAGTTTGGCTAACTGGGAAGGAGTTTGACAACAGAGTCATTAAGTGCTTGAGCAGGTGTATTCATTCATCTAGTGAATAGTTACTGAGTGCTTGCCATAGTCCTAGACTTGTTTCAGATCACAGGAGATATAAAAAAGCAAAAAGGTTGTCTGTGTCCTTAAGGAGCTTACAGAGAAAATGTCTACTGTTTACCATTGTTTGTTGAGCTAGGATTCATCAGCTTTTCTATTGTGGATAATTGGGGGAGACACTCTTAAATATGACATCACCAGGCCTAAAGAAACTCATATCCCAGGATATACTTCTGTTTGAAAATCTGACTCAATTTAGGCTAACTTAAATTTGACCTCAACTTAGTAAAATAAGCCACATATTTTTTTCCATAAATGTGAAAACAGAGGACAAAACAATGTATTAAATATTAATGTTAATGTAGAAGGACCTGTGTTACCTTAATTTCATTTGTGAAATACTTAAAATAGTATGAGTCATGTATCTAGTGTGGCACCTGCCAATTTATGCTGCACTAGAGGATGTTATGCTTGATGTCATTTCTTCAGACACACTTTCCTTGATCACTCTACCTAAACCAGCATTCCCTTCTATTTTTCTTCACCATTTAATCATTACCAGTCATTAGATGACATATTTATTTGTTTAATATGTATCTTAAATTCTACAGGTCTGTCTTCCCTAGTAAAACATAAGTTCCTTGAGGGCAGGCTTTATGTTTTTATTTTCTTACTGTAAGCTATTTCTCCGATGCCTAGAACAGTGCCTGGAATATAGTAAGTGCGTATTAAACATGTTATATAAATGAATCAGTGAATGAATGAGGCGTTGGTTAAATCTGAGGATTTTTTTTTTTTCTGTAAGTCTTCTACAGGATTGGGCAAATGTAGGTTTACAGTTGTAAGTACACAAAACACAGAATTTATCCTTCTATTTATTAATTATTGTATTATTTTCCATATTAACAACTGTCAACCTGCTTTTGCCCCTCCCTGTATTTTATAGTGGGTTTAGATTGTCATAGAGTTTTAAAGGAATTCTCTGAATTATTTTAAAAACATATGTTAAGTGAGTGATGATTAGATAAGTATCTTATTTAATCAATATATTTCAAGATATCACAAAATTAATGAAATAGGGAAGTCATGAAATTTTGGAACCCTTGAAATAAAGTGTAGGTTGGCTTAAGTGGACAATCTTAATATATTCTTAACAAATTGATAAGAGCTAACATAATATTGGTCAAGAAAGTCCACATTTCTTCTTATTTTGGAGTACTTTGCTTTTAATACCTTTATTATATTCGACAGGTCTTTATATTAAAATATAAATTCTTTATTTCTAATCAAATTGCAGGTCAAAAGACATAACAATGTGCTTTTCCCCTCTATATAGAATAAGTTATCGGACAGCCTATCGACACGGGGAGAAGACTATGTATAGGCGCAAATCCCAGTGTTGTCCTGGATTTTATGAAAGCAGGGAAATGTGCGTCCGTAAGTAAGACCTTCATCCCTTTGAGGTTCACGTATTTTTTCCCAGTGCAGATTTGTGTCTGTTAATGGCAGCAGAGACAGAGGTCTGGGTTGGGGCTTCTTAGATCATTCCCTTTCACTCTCGCTGCTGCTCTCTTGGTCTGTGTACGGAGGGAAGCATTAACTTTGTCCGGTCAAAAATCTCCAAATAAGTGTACTTGAAGAGAAAACAGATGATATAGAAAGATGCTTCAAGGCCGGAAGTTGTAATGCTAATCATAGTTCTTCAGTAAATGTCTCTTTGGAAATTGGCCAAGGAGTCATTAGATTAGTTCACAGAGGAGAACAGAGACAGAATTTTCCCGCAGTGACTGACCACAGTCCTGAGTCAGCTTCCGAGAGGCCAACATGTTCTTTACTGGTGAATAGAATCATGAGGCTTATTAAAAGTTGGGGAGCTGGGTCACAAAGTAAAACTTTTTTCATTGTCATTTTCTCTCTTCCCTCACCTCCCTGTGCCACCAATTCATTCTGAGATGTCTTGAGAGAAGTGTGATATTTCATGATACACTTTAGAAAATCCTAGACTATCATGTGAAATACAGTTTGCAATTGAGGTTTCTTACCATAGCACATAGAAGAGAGATCTTAAAAACTATTTATTGAAATATTTTGGCTCAGTACACAGCTAGAGGGGCACCTTTGCTTCTGAGCTGAGACACTGGTGTTTATTAGCAGAGAGAGAGAGACAAGGTTTTGCTCTAATTTGAAGGCACTAAAAATGATTGGACACATCCGGGCTTAAGAATCTGCAGAGCTGGGCAACAACACCACTCAGGTGGATGACTCAGATAAGCCATTAATACCTCTTTGGGGCTCCTTTGAAAGAGAATGCAGCGGGAAAAGAGGAACACCAAATAGGAGATGGATAGACTCCAAAAAAGGCGCCATAGACATGAGTCTACAGCAGCTGAGCAGGGCTGTTGGGAACAGAACATGGACATCAATCATTCGATAGGGTTACTAGGAGTTGGAGCCAACTCAATAGCACATCACACACACACACACACACACACACACTCATATACACAGCTTACACAGTATATATGTTCTCTTCCTTCCAACCCCTGGATTTTATTCAGAGCCAGGGCTATATATGATAATATGTAACTAAACAAAAAGAAGAAAATAAAAATGCATTGTGGATGTCTTTCTGGTCAGTAAATGTTTTGTTACATATTGCAAATATCAGTATTATTACATTATAGATATTCATTTAAACAATTTCAACTATTGAATATTTGTGATTTCCAAGTCTTACCTATTATGAACTGACTGCTCTAGAAGATATTATTATAGTTAAATCTTCGTCATATCCTTAATTAATAGGTAAGGATAAATGTGTACAAGTAATATTGCTGAGTCGAAGGTATACACAAATTTCTAAGATGTTTGGTGTGTTTCCAATTTATACTTCCACCAGTAGTATATGAGAATGCTTTTTTGTTTGTTTGTTTATACCCTGTGCCAGTTTTTTTCTTTGCTAACTTTTTCTTAATTTGCATGTCTTTGATTAAAATGATGCTAAGTAAAATTCCACATTTATAATGAAATACCTTGGAGAATAATCATGAGCTGGTTTCCGTGGCACAGGCTGATGGGACATTTTCACAGGAAAGGTCTGAGTGCACACAGAGCGGAGAGTGGGGAGGCCGGCCGGCCGGCTGCCGCTCCTCAGAAGCTTAGGGGTAACCTTATATTGGCGCCTTTGCAAGTGTTCAGACTTACAAGTACAATGGTCAGCATACTGGGAGAGCAGTTTTCTCTCCCAGGATTTATTTCTACTCACCCAGGTCATAGAGATACATATATAGCTAGGTGCTTGGGCTTGTCTTCAGGCATACCTGGCACATGGGAAGCTAGATTTTACCGTTAAGCTGGTATGGGGAGTGTGGATCCAAGCAAGGTCAGTTACAGAGAGTTTCAGTGTTTCCATAGCCCAGCATCTCTGTCTCATGAATCAACAGTGTGCCCCATTTCAGGAAGCTGGGCAATTCCATCAGCACCATCATACCTGAAAATTATAATGGTAAAAATAACTTTTCTTGGTCTCACCCTAGACAGGTTGCAAGGTGTTCTCTTTACTGCTTGGAGGGACATCTCTGGCATTTGGCCCTAAAACTCTCCTTTTTCTAAGACTTCTTGGCTAGAGATGGAAACCTTTTTCTCTTAGATATGTTAATATATTTGATCAGGGTACTGTCTAGTCTCAGAGGCCTGGGAGCTATTTGGTCTCTTTAAGGGCACTTTGCATCTTCACTTTGCTGATGTCTTGATTTCATAGCTTAACCCAGACAGAGGGCAGTCAAGCTCCCCTTATTTCTTGTTCTTGGGGTTGCCGCCAGTCAATCCATACTCTTAACAGCTGGCGCTGGTGAGGCACCCTGTGGGCAGAGAAGGAAGAAGAGAGGACATATGATTCTTGGTTCTGCTTTCATAATATCTTTTTCAATGAGGTTTTGCTGTCAGACACAAAGCACAGTCACCATTTTTAACTGTTTCTAGTTACCAATTGGAATTGAGACACAGGAGCCAGTTATAATTATAGTTTACTGTATTTTTCACACTATAAGATACACCTGACCATAAGATGCACCCAGACTTAGAGGAGGAAAACAAGAAAGAAAAAAAAACAAAAAACTGAACCAAATGGTGTACTAAAATATTTAATAAAATATAACAGAATAATATTTCAACCATGTAAAGTGAACAGCAGTCAACAGCGGTATTAAGAACCATCATCACTGTCATTAACAAATGAGGAGAGACTTTAAGGTTCAAGTACTCTTCTAGTTTTCCGGGAACCCCAAGAACTCATCATTGCTAGTGTCAGAATTTATGGGGACCTTTAATAACAGGCATTGAGGGAGTTAAGAGGTATCACTAGTTGTAACAGTCACTGAGAGTATCACTATCCTAGTTTTAGATTCTGGCTGACTGCCCCCCAGTGCCCATTACAGCTAGTGACACCCCTTAATCCCCTCAGCGCCTGTGTTACTAACAGAATAGTGACTCCCCCATAACTCCCTTTCTATACTACAAACTTCAGCATTTATGGCTGCTCACCCAGTTACTGCTGGCCTCCTCACACAGAAATCTGGTGTGCACTGGAAACAGTATGAAGGTAGATGAGACAGCTGTAGCATCTAATGGAGCCAGTAGCCAGCTGAGGACATGTTAGTTCTGCTCCACCCATCTGCCTCTCGTGATTGGCAGAGCTTAAGACACAGGGATTGGTGATTGGAGGCAGTTCTACTGACAAAGACCCCACCCAGTGTCAAAGACAATTGGCATTTGGCACTGTGCTGTTATTAGCCTCAGCTGATTCAAAAGGAGAGCAGTTGTAGCTGGGAGTATCAGGTGGCTCTCTGCACTCTCCCGGGTCCCGAGCGATGGGCAGAGGCTGATGGCAACTGACCAGATGCCCTGAGATTCAGAAGTGAAGTGGGACATTTAAGCGTCCCAGGCATTTCACGTGGGCCCACCGCTTCATCTTCTAACAGCTATCGCCACCGCTGACAAGTCAGGTAATACACATCATGGTCTGTGACACAATATTTGCTCCATAAGATGCACAGACATTTCCCCCCACTTTTTTGGGGGGAAAAAGTGCATCTTATGGAGCAAAAAATATGGTAATTATAAGTAGTCAGCTTACCTAGAAGACAATAAAAGATACTTTCATAGAGATACTTGTATTTGAAAAGTTTATCTTAGGTAGAAGTAGTAGCTCCTTCTGGAGAGCAAGTTTCATCCTTCCATACTCTCCATCCCTGCTCCATCCTTCCTAAGACTATACATTTTTGCTAAACTCTTGGGCTGTGTAAAAGCTGCTGGTCTATATAACACACTTGAATTATAACGCCCTGTGTCCAGAAGACAAACGTATGTCATCAGGCAGGAAGAACCAAAAAGAGGAGTGTAGGGAATAGCCTTTCCTAAGAATCTGGCTGAAAAAAAGAATGAATTAGAACCTTTTCCATAGACTTGAAGATGTCTATGATTCCTTGATAAGGTTTTAACCTGTTCATAAAATTAAGCTTTTAAGTTTACTCATCCTTCATGGTTACTATTCTTACCTAATCTTGTGTTTCACTACTTTCAATTTGGAGAAATTAAAATATTAATGAAGAAATGCCCAGAGGAAGAAATGGTTTTAAAGTGTGTGTGTGTATACATTTATATGTGTATATGTGTATGTAGTGTGTGTGTACATATCTCTGTATGTGTATGTTTGTGTGTATACAGGTTTTTTTAAATTGAGACCTAACTGACATATATTTCATTAGTTTCAGGTATAGAATATAATGATTTGATATTTGTACATATTGAAAAATGACCACCACAATAAAACTAGTTAATACACATTGCCACACAGTTACTAGTTTTTTTTCCTTATGATGAGAACTGTTAAGATTACTCTCTTAGCAACTTTCAAATCTACAGTACAGTATTGTTAACTGTAATAAAGATGTTGCACATTATATCCCCAGGACTTACTTATTTTGTAACTGGAATATTGTACCTTTTGATCAATTTTACCTAGTTCATCTGCCCCCATCTCTGGCAACTTACAATCTTTTCTCAGTATATCTATGAGTTTGGCTTTTTTGTTGTTGTTGTTTGTTTTAGATACCACATATAAGTGAGATCATATGGTATTTGTTTTTCTCTGTCTGACTTATCTCACTTACCATAATGTCCTTAGGGTCCATCCATGTTGTCAAAAATGGCAAGATTCATTCTTTTTTCATGACTGAATAGTATGCCATTGCCTGTGTGTGTTTGTGTGTGTATCTCACATATTCTTTATGCATTTATCCCTCAATAGACACTAATGTTGTTTCTGTGTCTAGGCTGTTGTAAATAATGCTGCAGTGAACACAGGGAAGGGTTGCATATATTTTTTCAAATTAGTGTTTTTGTTTCCTTCAGATAAATACCCAGAGGTGAAATTGCTGGATTATATGGTAGTTATATTTTTAACTTTTTGTGGAACCTCCATACTATTTTCCATAGTGGCTGCATCAATTTATATTCCAAACAGTGAATAAAGATTTTATTAGTGTGAGGTGATATTTCATCATGGTTTTGATTTGTAATCCCCTGTTGATTAATGATTATGAGCACCTTTCCATGTATCTGTTGGTCATTTGTGTGTATGCTTTGGAAAAAGGTCTACTCAAATTTTCTGCCCATTTCTAACTAGATTGGTTTTTATTTGTTAGTTTGTTTTTGCTATCAAGTTGTATGAGTTCTTTATATATTTTGTATATTAACCCTTTACCAGATATATGATTTGCAAATATTTTCTTTTTTTGGTAGGTTGCCTTTTCATTTTGTTGATTTCCTTTGCTGTACAGAAAAGCTTTTTAGTTTTATGAAATCCCACTTGTTTATTTTTTTCTTTTGTAGCTTTTCATTTTTGTGTCAAATCCAAAAAATTATCACCAACACTGATGTCAAGGAATTTACCACATATGTTTTCTTCTAGAAGACTTATGATTTCAGGTTTTATATTCATTTTGAGTTGATTTTTGTGTATGGTGTAAGATAGGGATCAAGTTTTATTCTTTTGAATGTGGCTGAGCAGTTTTCCCAACACCAGTTATTGAAGAGACCATATATGCATGGGTTTATTTCTGGGCTCTCTATTCTGGTCTACTGATCTATGTGTCTACTTTAGCCAATGCCATTCTGCTTTGATTGCTGTAGCTTTGTAATGTATAATAGTTTGAAATCAGGAAGAACGGTGCTCCATTTTCTGTTCTTTTTTCTCAAGATTGCTTTAACTAAGGTTTTTTTTTTTCCTTTTTTTCTTTTTTGTGGTTCAATACAAATTTTAGGATTGTGTATTCTATTTCTGTGAAAAATGCCATTCGAATTTTAATGGGGATTGCACTGAATCTATAGATAGCTTTGGGTAGTATAGACATTATAGACATTATAACAATATTGATTCTTTCAAATCATGGCATGGAATATTTTTCCATTTATTCATGTCTTCTTTCATATCTTTCATCAATGCCTTATAGTTTTCAGTATACAGGTCTTTCACCTCCTTGATTCAATTTATTTCTAGGTATTTTATTCTTTTTGATGCAATTATAAATGAAATTTTTCTTAATTTCTCTTTCTGATAGCTTTTTAGTAGTGTTAATAATTACTTTTTGATTTACCAAAGTTATAAATCCAAAACCTCATTGTTTCTTAAGCTAAATTTAGCTTGCAGATGTTTCACTTATTACTCTCACAAATTAAAAAAATATACACACTAAGGGGTCATTGACTAATGCTTTAGAAATATAAACATAATCAAGTTTTTAAAATGGAATTTATATATTTAATAAATTCACGGTTCATTTTAAGTAATACATCTTCCAGGCTGACAACCTGTCCTGTGTGCTTAAATACTTTTTGTAAATGTAATTAGTTCAACTTATTGATAAGGTAAAATCTTAAGTTCTTTTAAATATTTTAATATTGTATTTGTAAGATTTCAACTTAAGAAAATCCTAATTAATTACTTTACTACACAATTAAAAAAGGAAATTAGAAGACTGACCTCTTATTCTAATAGGCCACATTCTTTTACATATTACAATATCTTTTAAAATATAAAATTATAAACTATATTTTTATTCTCATACATTTCTATATTAAATTAAAATATTCACAAGACTAAAAGATGGTTAACTACTAAGCAAATAATTTTGTAATTTCATGTTCTTTTGTTTCACTTTTAGGGAAAACTTTGGTGGTCTCTTCTGCTTGTGAAGTTATTTATTTTTATATTTTAGTAAAAGAATACATAATATTAAATTTACCATTAGAATCATTTTTAAGCGTACAGCTCAGTGGTATTAAGAATACTCACATTCTTCCAGCCAAGATGTAGGCCTAGATAGACACGCCGCATCTCCCTCCACAACTAAGAAGGAATACAAGTACCTCAAAACTAGAGACAATCAGAAGTTCCAGAAAATCGAGCAGCATGAAAGTCCAACAAACAAAGATATAAAGAAGTAATACTCATCCAGTAGGTGGGGCACAGCTGGGGCAGAGAGGAAATGGTGTGGTGACAGCAGCAGTGGCAGCGGCGGTGGCAGTGGCAGGCCAGTGGAAAGTGCAGTCACACATTTTAAAAAGTAGGGAGGGACACCTGGGAAGCACTCCCAGCACCAGACCAGACTGCACAGCTCATGGTTTCAGCGCTGGGGAAAATAAAGCCTCATTGCTTCTGACTGTACAAACTAGTGTGAGTTGGGGTTGAGGGAGACACTGCCAGTCTTTCAGCAGAGTCTGCTTGTTTAAAGGGCCCCCATGGTCCTAGAACATTCACATACCCACCCTCTCTGGGAACCATGGCCAAGGCAATAGCTAGAGAGGCACCAGTCCCATACAGGAAGTGGGAGAAGTGCCTGGAAAAGGGGTGAGTGCTGAGCAAGTGGCATTGTTCCCTCTCAGACTCCTTTCCCACATACAGAACCACAACGTGGTGAAATAGGTCACTCCTGAATAACTAAGGCTCCATCCCTTACAATATAACAGGTGTGACAGCTCTACCTAAGACAGGAGCCTGTCAAGATGAGGAGACAGGGAAGTATGGCTCAAAAGAGGAAATGGATCACGGTTCCGGTAGGAGAACTAACTGAGGAGGAACTGGCCAACCTAACAGATGAGGAGATAGACAATCTAATGAACACAGAATTCAAAACACTGATGTTAAAGATGCTCACATACTTGACAGATATGCTTAAGTATGGCAAATGCATAAGGGAAGAAGTGAAGGCTATGCTAAATTAAACGAAGAAAAATCCATACAAAAACCAATGGTGAAGGAAAGGAAACCAGTATTCAGATAAATGATTTGAAACATAAGATAGAAAAAAAGAGTCATCCAGTACAGAATGAGGAAACAAGAATTGAAAAAAATTGAGAAAAGGCTTAGGAACCTCTGGGAAAACTTTAAACATGCCAACTTCCAAATCATAGGGGTATCAGAAGGAGAAGAGGGAGAGCAAGAAATCAAAAGCTTCTGTGAAAAAATAATGAAGGAAAAATTCCCTAATTTGGTAAAGGAAATAGACATACAAGTCCAGCAAGCAGAGAAAGTCCCAAAGAAGCTAGACCCAAAGAGGACCACACCAAGACACATCATAATTAAAATGCCAAAGGTTCAAGATAAACAGAGAATCTTAAAAGCAGCAGGAGAAAAGCAGAGTTACCTACAAAGGGGTGCCTATAAGACTATCAGCTGATTTCTCAAAAGAAACTTTGCAGGCAAGAAGGAACTGGCAAGAAGTATTCAATGTGATGAGAAGCAAGGACCTACAATCAAGATTACTAGAGCCAGCAAAGCTATCATTTAGAATGGAAGGGCAGATGAAGTCCTTCCCAGACAAGGTAAAGCTGAAGGAGTTTATCGTCACCAAGACATTATTATATGGAATGTCAAAGGGACTTATTTAAGGAAAAGAAGATCAAAATTATGAACATTAGAATGATAACAAACTCACAGCTTTCAACAACTGAATCTAAAAAATGAAAACAAAGTCCAACTAAGCAAACCAGAGTAAAAACAGAATCATAGGTGTGGGCATCCTTTAGAGGGTTATCAACTGGGAAGGGGAAGGTGGAGAAATGGGGAAATGGTGCAGGGATTAAGAAGCAAAACTGGCAGGTACAAAATAGACAGGGGGAAGTTAAGAATAATATAGGAAAGGGTGAAGCCAAAAAACTTATATGCCTGACCCATGGACAAGAACTAAGGGGGGTGGGATTGCTGGAGGGAAAGGGGTACTGGCAGAGGTGAACAAAGGGAAAAGAAATTGAGACAACTGTAACAATGTAATCAATTAAATATACTTTAAAAAAAGAATACTCATTGTGCATTAGAGCTCTAGAACTTTTTCATTTCTAAAAACTGGAACTGTGGATACATGGGATTCCCTCTCTGCCCTCCTCTCAGCCTTTGGCAATAACCTTTTACTTCTACTTTCTCTTTCTAAAATTTTGACTACTTTAGAAATCATATGGTATTTGGCCTTTTATGATGGTTTTAACATAATATCCTCAACCTCATCCATGTTGCAGCCTGTGTCAGGATTTCTTTTTTTAGGGCTACCTGATATTTCTTTTGTAGTTTTATGAAGTTTTAAAATGTCAGAAAACATGGTCTTTGATCATTACCTTGATGGAATGTACTGAGCCCATTGTCTCTTTTAGATGCTGTATCCCTTATCACTTAGATTTAAGACATATTATTTCCTAGTGCCATTTGTGTTGTGGTTTCAGTGACAGGAACAGGCTGGGGATGAAGTGAGACTGATTGGTTTCTCAGAGAGCCACGGAAATGCTGATTAGAAACAACAGGTGGCACTGGGGGGAGAAACTGGCTCATGGCGGGGCTGGTAAAGGAGACAATTTGAGACTGAGACTTGAATGTCAAAGGCCAGAGAAAAATCAACGGAAGACCCACACCCTTTGAAGCTCCTTACCCTCACCAAGCTCAGAGGATCCATTCTCTCCCCAACCCAGAGTTCCACAGGTCCCTGCTCCCAAGACCTCAACTATTTGCGACTCTAGGGGTGGTTTGAAGCCAGAGCAGCCTCTTGTCTTCTCCCCCACCCCTCCATGAGTGCTAAGGAGAGAGGAGTAATCTCTGGTCCTGTGGCAGTGAGGAGAGCTCCAGGCAGCCCAAATGGAAATGTGAATGCTCTGGTCCATGGGAAGGAGTAGAGGCCCACCCTCATGATGTCCACAGTACTGTAAATCAGCGATTTTCCACTGTTTTCATCTCACAGCACACATAAACTAATTACCAAAATTTTGCGGCACTCCAAATATTGTGCTTTTTGCTGATCTGACCAAAAATATAGGTATAATTTTGATTCGTTCACACAGGATGGCTATTGTTGTGTTGGCTATTGTCATTTTTTTTTATTTGACAGACTAAGGGGAGAGAGGTCAGTGCCCCTGACTAAACAGTCAGATATTACATGTTTTAAAAATTCTTGTGCCACACCAGCGCACCTGCTGTGGCACACTGGTTGAAAATTATGAAGTAAATGTACATTTGAGGCTGCCCTAGGCACCTAACCATTATTTACAACATTAGAATTCTAGGAAAATGTGCTTGGAAGTATACACAACTGATTCCCAAACACATCTTTGGAACCCAACCTATTAGCAAGTGAAGATTGCCTATAGATTTGGTTTCACGGAACCAGGAAAAGCTCACAGGAAAAGCAGTAGCAGAGTGAGAAGTTGGCAATTCTTTCTCTGTGGGAAGGATTTGTTCATCCCACAACAGAGCCGGCCATACGTTCTTACTCCAATGTCCTTGGCTTCACCTTGGCTGATAGGAGAGAAAGTAAATCACTTTAAGCAGGGCTGCTTGCAGCAGAATCATGAATGGGCAAAAAGCATGGTCAGGGGTCCCTTCTACAGTCCAGCTTCCATCTTTTGCCAAGATGCCCAGTGTTATCCCGCTGGATGCTATTGCAAAAGAAGGGAATATTCTAATGAAAGTTTCCTTCATGGTAGACAACTCTGTTACGCTATTTTTGTTCGATGGAGAAGGTCAAATGCTAACTTCACATTAAAGCTGTCATGGGGGCACTGCAGGCAGTGTGGTTTGCAAGGAAGACCCAGGAGAGGTCTGGGACTGGGTCATCCGCTCGACTGCCTATAGGCCAGCTCTGGGGGTAGAAGATCAGTTCCCATGGATGTGCCCTGCATGTCTTTGGCACTTGTTAAGAGAACTTTGGAACCGTAAATAAGAAGCTTTAACTCCCACACACTGAACTGTATATGATTTCCTGTTCTTAGCAGAGATGAGTGTGACAATTGATTACCATGCAGTGAATGAATATTCACAGATGATTTTTAACTTGGCCAACTTTATGAAAAACTGAATTGGCTGTAGGCAAATAAGGGGCTAGAACTGTGGTTGGTGTTTACATAAAAATAATTCCTGCGGAAAAATTTTTGTTTGAATGTCATGCTTCGGTAAGCAATGGGTTTTAAACCCCAAATTTGGGTTAAGGGCTTAGAAACATCTGCAGCTCACTTATGCAGGACTATTTTTCTTCCAGACAAAGGATATACCTCACAGGTAGAACTTTAAGGGGCTGCATTAAGCTATTTGCCAAATACCCATATATTTCCCCCATTGATTCTTTTTGCTCTGCAATATTGTTAGGCTGAAATTAACAACAAACTTCCCTTGGGGAGAGAGGGTACCATCTCTTGGTAGTAGCTACCTGGGACATTGTGTTTAGAAGGATTCTGAGGCGTTGTGTGCACTAAGAGAGAACAGAGGAACTCATTAATGATTTCTGTCATGGTCTTGGGTTGGCCTGATAGTTGAGCCCCATAGTTGTCATCCCTGTATTAGACTCTGTCTGACATCCTATTGCATTTTGGACCCCTTGAGTCATGGAGGTAGCAACTGAGGTTCCTGAATCATGCACCTGGCCATTGGCTCCTATTCCACCTCACTTCTCCATTTAACCTGGAAGTCCTATGTACTTGTTCTTGTTGTTGTCCCCAGGAAAATGAGCTGCTTCTTTGTGAACTGGAATATTTGCCAAGTTAACTCAGGATTACATTGTCAGAAATTTTGTTTACAAATGAAAATGATATTCAACAGCTACATTTTGCCTCAGTGTCAGTCACAGGAGGCTCTGATGGGAAGGATATTTCAGAGTTGGGCAAACTGAGCTAGGTTTATGGGAAGAGCTGGGCAGCAGGTACTTGTTTCTGTGACATGAAGATCATGGAAGGACACATTTAATTCTTTATCCAGGCATCATGTCATTGTGGTCTTTGGCTGCTGAAAAGTTTGGGGCTCAGAGTTTTCAGGCTGAGAAGAGCTGGAATGCAGGGTAGGGTGCGCGGTTGGGTCTGTGAATATTCAGACTTCGGCGAAGGCTGTGTATGGGTGAGCTGGGCTTCTCTAGGGGACTTGCAAGAGTACGGTGAGGGCTTGAAGGCAATCTGAACTCTCTGCTCTGGGTTTGTTTGATCACAGGCTTGTTTAATAATAAAGTAGTGATCTTGTTAAATATTTTCAAACAACCTTAGGGTGAGGACTCTTTTTA
This sequence comes from Furipterus horrens, assembly GCF_987537825.1. Classification (NCBI taxonomy): domain Eukaryota; kingdom Metazoa; phylum Chordata; class Mammalia; order Chiroptera; family Furipteridae; genus Furipterus; species Furipterus horrens. The sequence continues at coordinate 90,772,039 of NW_028327175.1, forward strand.
TTTTTTTTTCTTCTTTTTTTAAAATTTATGTCTTTTTTAACTCAGAACTTTCTTAGATTTTTTAATAGGTGTGGACTCTTAAGCAGACCCTTTATGAGCACTGCTGAAAGTGAGATACATAATCCTGTTAGGCTAGCCAAACAGACCCTGAACTGACAGCGATCAGATGGTGTGTTCTTAAGTGTACGTACTCATGATGCTCTTTCTGCCAGTGGCGGTGGATTTTTTCATGTTTCCATAGGGACCCTGTATTCTGTTGCTATAGAGCCTGACTTGATTCAAAGGAAGCTACCAGTAAGTACCGGGAAAGGCCGTTTTTTACAAACTGCGCTAGCAGAAATTCCAATATCCCCACATATCTGTTGGAACCTAAACTTCTGTTTTCTAATTTTGGTCATTGGTCTTTACTAGTAGTGAAGGTAGGACATGTGGTAAACAATACAGAAAACCTTTGTTGCCTTATTAGTTGCCAATGCATGGTCATTAGTTAGGATTTTATAAACAGAAACCATGAATTTAATAATAATTAAAAACACTAGAAATTCAAGATAGCCTCAGACTAAGCAGATAGAAATCATGGCTCAGTCTAAAAAGATGGAAATCACGTCTCCTACTCTTTTTGCTCAAGAAAGCCTGACTTTAGAGTCCCATGGAAAGAAGGCTGAGGGAAACAATGAAAATTCCTTGCCTTATCACTAGAAAATGAGTTCCTGCAATTGCAGTCTTTGCAGAACAGGTAGAATTTTTATAGGCCTAATAATTTATGCGGTCTCCTTATAAACAGACTGTAGGGATAAATGATAGCTAATATAGAAGTTCAGAACTGAGAAGCAATTTTTTATTGCAGAATGGTTCAAACCTTTTTAGAGCAAAGCAATGTAAAAATAAGGGAAAAAACACATTTTGATCTAAACCACAAAATGTTCACGTCACCAGGTGGTGTCAGAACTTGTGTTTTGTAGTTTGGGATGACAACTGTTCATCCTTTTACAGGTAATCCAGTGGTAAACCTAGTGCACCCCTCTAGCAGCACACAGGGATGCTAAAGGGAGAGAGACCCATGCATTGACCCAAGCAAAGCTGCATGGAGACTATTCTTTGCTTCACCTGCCATGATTGCTCAAGTTCTAAATTTATTTTTCCTGAAAGAAATTAGCTAGAGCTCCAACAGAACCACCCCACAGAAAAGGAGACTTCTTTGTTAGGTCTCAGAGGGCAACCTGACCTGAAGGTGGGCCTCCGTGGCCAGGTGAGCACATTGGAGGGGCAAAGGCTGTTATGGCAAGTCTGAAGACTTGTTGTTTTAGCCTAAAAACAACTCAGTTAATTTATTGTATTTAGCATGTAATTGAGGGACAGAAAAGGAAATGTGCCACTTCAAATGAAATCTGTCTGTTGATAGAGAGGAGAATAGGTTTCCAGAAACTTGGACCCTGGTAGTTGCATGTCCCTATTGTGGTCTACTAAATACTCGTCCTTCAGAATTTACTGTTGCATTATCCAGTAAGATTGGGAAATGCCTTCTGCTGGATCCGTGTTTTCAAAGATTTATGTAGTCTCTTAAAGGCTGTGAGCATGCCTGGAGTTAAGGCATGTCTCAAACTTATTTGACCATGGAATTCTTCCCCCCCACACCCATTTTTTTTTTCAAGAACATGATGGAACTATTACTAGTCCTCAGAGTCTACTTATTTGAAAAACAATGCTTTACTTTTATATAACTTCGGACTGGTAATTGTAAATATTTAATCTTATCAGAAACTCTATGGATCTTAAAATATTTTTGGTTTTATTTACATATAATTGACATATAACACTGTATAAGTTTAACATGTACAAATGGTACAATGTGATTCTTTGATGCATTTATATATTGCAAAATGATTACCACAGAAGGGTTAGTAACATGTCTGATATATTGTAATTACCATTTCCTTTCTGTGGTGAGAACATTTAAGATCAACTCTCTTAGCAACTTCAAGTCCAGAAAGCAGTATTACTAAGTTACCATGCTGTACTATAGAATTGCCAGAACTTATTCATCTTATAACTGGAACTTTGTACCCCTTGACAAACATTCTTCATTAGTGCCACTCCTCTCCCCAGCCTCGTCAACCACCATTCTACCCTCTGTTTCTATGAGTTCAGTTTTTGAAATTCCACATGTAGGTGATAGCATATAGTATTTATTTTTCTCTGTCTGACTTATCGTGCTTAGGAGAATGTCCTCAGGGCCATCCACATTTTCACAAATGGTAGGATTTTCTTCTTTTTAATGGATGAATGATATTACATTGTCTATATAGTTTTCTGTTTTCATCAACATTGAGGCAAGGCCCTCCACCAGCAAAAAGATTGTGACTTGCTGAAGGCTCAGATGATAGCCTCAGTTAGCATTTTGGTTTTTAGTAATAAAGTATTTTTTAATTAAAGTGTGCACACTGTGTTTTTTTGTGTGTTTTTTTCCAGTATATTTCATTGATTATGTTGTTACAGCTGTCCCAATTTTTTTTTCCTTTGCTCCTCTCTGCCCAGTACTCCCCCTTCCCTCTAGCAATCCCACTCCCCTTTTCATGTCCATGGATCATGCATATACGTTCTTTGGCTTCACCCTTTCCTATATTATCCTTAACTTCCCCCTGTCTATTTTGTACCAACCAACTATGCTTCTTAATCCCTGCACCATTTCCCCATTTCTCCTCCTTCCCCCTCCCAGTTGATAACCTTCTAAAGGATCCCCATACCTATGATTCTGTTCCTATTCTGGTTTGCTTAGTTGGATTTTGTTTTCATTTTTTAGATTCAGTTGTTGAAAGCTGTGAGTTTGTTGTCATTTTAATGTTTATAATTTTGATCTTCTTTTTCTTAAGTAAGTCCCTTTGACATTTCATATAATAATGTCTTGGTGACGATAAAATCCTTCAGCTTTACCTTGTCTGGGAAGGACTTCATCTGCCCTTCCATTCTAAATGATAACTTTGCTGGATAGAATAATCTTGGCTGTAGGTCCTTGCTTCTCATCACATTGAATACTTCTTGCCAGTTCCTTCTTGCCTGCAATGTTTCATTTGAGAAATCAGCTGATAGTCTTATAGGCACCCCTTTGTAGGTTACTCTGCTTTTCTCTTGCTGCCTTTAAGATTCTCCCTTTATCTTGAACCTCTGGCATTTTAATTATGATATGTCTTGGTGTGGTCCTCTTTGGCTCTAGCTTGTTTGGGACTTTCTCTGCTTGCTGGACTTGTATGTCTATTTCCTTTGCCAAGTTTTGGAAGTTCTCCTTCATTATTTTTTCACTTAAGTTTTCAGCTTCTTTCTCTCCCTCTTTTCCTTCTGGCACCCCTATGATTTGGAAGTGGGTATGTTAAAATTGTCCCAGAGGTTACTAAGCCTTTTCTCAATTTTTTCAATTCTTGTTTCCTCATTCTGTACTGGTTGACTGTTTTTTTCTTTCTTATGTTACAAATCATTGATTGAACCTTGGTTTCCTTCCTTTCACCTTTTGTTTTGTATGGATTTTCCTTCATTTCATTTAGCATAGCCTTCACTTCTTCCTTTATGTGTCTGTCATACTTAAGCATATCTCTCAAGCCTGTGAGCATCTTTATCACCAGTGTTTTGAACTCTACATCCGTTAGGTTGGCTATCTCCTCCTTGCTTAGTTCTCCCACTGGAACCTTGATCCGTTCCCTCTTTTGGGCCATACTTCTCTGTCTCTTCATTTTGACAGGCTCCTGTGTTTGTTTGCCTCTGTGTTCTGGTAGAGCTGTCGCACCTGTTACATTGTAAGGGGTGGATATTCATCAGTACAGGGCGACCTGTTTCACCACATTGTGGTGCTGTATGTAGGGCAGGGGTCTGAGGGATAATGCCTCTACTCAGCACTTGCCCCTTATCCAGGAACTTCTCCGACTTTCATATGGGACTGGCGCCTGTCCAGTTGCTGCCCTGGCCGTCATTCCCAGGGTGGGTGGGTCTGCGGATGTTCTAGGACTGTGTGGGCTCTTTAAACAAGCGGACTGTGTTGAGAGACCTACAGTTTTTTCCTCTGCCCAATCCCCACTGGTTTGCAGAGTCAAAAGCAATAAGACTTTATTTTCCCCGGTGCTGGAACCATGAGCTGCGCAGTTTGGTCTGGTGCTGCAAGGGCTCCCCAGGTGTCTCCCCCTACTTTTTAAAACATGTGACTGCACTTTCCGTTGGCCTGCCACTGCCACCACTGCCACCACCACCACACCATGTCCTCTCCACCCTGGCTCCGTCCCTCCTACTTGTCTGGATGAGTATTTCTTCTTTATATCTTTGTTGGACTTCCATACAGCTCGATTTTCTGGAACTTCTGGTTGTCTCCAGTTTTGAGGTAGTTGTATTCCTTCTTAGTTTTAAGGGAGACACAGAGTGTCTGTCTAAGCCTCCATCTTGGCCAGAAGTCCTGTGTTTTTTTAAGACACAAAACTCTTGCACCCTTAATAGATCACAGTATAGTGTAAACATAACTTTTTTATGCACTAGGAAACCAAAAAGTTCCATGATTCACTTTATGGCTGTGGTCTGGAGCCAAATCCACAGTCTCTGAGATGTGCCTGTATACCACACTTTCTGTATCCACTCATCAGGGAAAGGACATTTAGGTTGTTTTTATATCATGGCTATTGCAATTACTGCTACAATAAACATGGTAATGCAGATATCTTTTTAAGATTCCGATTTCTTTTTCTTTGGATATATACCCAGAAGTGGAATTGCTGGTAGTTCTATTATAATCTTTTGAAAAATTTCCACACAGTTTTCCAAAGTAGTTGTATCACCTACATTCCCTTGTGCCAACAGCATACAAGGGTTTCCTTTTCTTGACATCCTCATCAACACTTCTTATCTCTTGATAGCTATTCTGACAGGTGTGGTATGATAGCATCTTGTGGTTTTGATTAGCATTTCCCTAATGATTATTGATATCAAGAACCTAAATATCCATTCAGGTTTTCTCCCCATTTTTAAATTGTTTTTTTTTTTATTTTTTGCTACTGGGGTGTATGAGTTCTTTTTATATTTTGGATAGATGACTTGAAAATATTTTCTTCTACTCAGCAGGCGACATTTCAATTTGTTGATTGTTTCTTTTGCTGTACAGAAATTTCTCAGTTTGATGTAGCCTTGCTTTCATTTTGTTTTTGCTTTTGCTACTTGTGATTTTGGTGTCATATCAAAAAATTCACTGCCAAGATCTATGTCCATGAGCTTTCCCCCCATGTTTTCTTCTAATAGTTTTATGATTTTAGGTTTCATGTTTAAGTCTTTAATCCATTTTGAGTTAATTTTTGAGTAGCTTATGATTGGGGTCCAATTCCATTCTTCTGCATGTGATCATTTAGTTTACCCAATACCATTTATTGAAGAGACTATCCTTTCCCAGTTGAGTATTCTAAGCTCTCTCATCAAATATAAGTTGACCATATATGCAAGGATTTATTTCTGGGCTCTCAATTCTGTTCCAGTGATCCACATGTCTATTTTTATGCCAATGCCATTCAGCTTTGATTAGGATAGCTATTTAATATAGTGTGAAATCAGGAAGTATGATGCCTCCAACTTTGTTCTTCTTTCTCAAGACTGCTTTGACTCTTTAGGGTCTTCTGTGATTTCATACAAATATTATGATTGTTTGCTCTATTTCTGTAAAAATGCCATTGTCATTTTGATAGGAATTGCACTGAAGCTGTAGATGGCTTTGGGTAGTATTGACCTTTTAACAATATTAGGACTTCTGGTCCATGAACATGGGATATCTACTTATTTTCTTTCATTAAAGTCTTATAGTTTTCAGTGAGGCCCTAACCTCCTTGGTTAAATTTATTCTCAAGAATTTTATGTTTTTGATGCTCTTAGGAGTAGAACTATTTTTCTTTTATTTATTTTCTTTCTTTCTTTCTTTCTTTTTTAGATATTTCACTGTTAACATAGAAATGCAACTGGTTTTTCTGTATTGATTTTGTATCCTGCAACTGTACTGAACTCATTGATTACAAAGGGGAATAATTTTTAACACAATTTCTGTTGAGTTTGATTTTTCAGCTGTTTTAGACTTACATAGGCATGCTGATTTCAAAACTTCAGTTAGTTTTCTTCTATCATATCAAATTTTTTCTGTATAGCTTATCTTAATGCGACCACTCTAGGCTGGATCGAACCTGGATGGAGGGAAGCACTAGTGGTCTCCAATTAGCTGAGAGCAAACCTCCCTTGAGTGAGGAGGGGTGGGGATGATGACCTTGGAGACCAGCAACACGTTCATACTTGTCTAGGCTGTTTAGTTACACATGAGACAGTGTGGTGAGAGGTTGTGGGGCGCTCTATATAATGAATCATATTACAAAGTATAGTCCGAGTTCTTGTCTGTATACAAGGAGTTAGCAGAATTTATTTTTTTATTTACATGCATACTTATTTCCTTTCCATCAGATCATGTCTGCCTCTGCTATTTCTCATTGTAAGTGCCTAAACAACCCTGATTTGTTCTGTTATATCTGTGGCAGTTTCACCATTCCCAGTAAAACAACAAACATCAGCGCATTTGTCAAGCAAGCCTATTTTGCATATTTTAAAGTAAAACTTGGTGAACAAGACAAGTCCTGGGCCCCTCATAAGGTGTGCAAGCAATATATGAAGAGTTTATGGATGTGGACGAAGGGAACACATGATAAATTGCCATTTGGTATACCTATGGTTTGGCGAGAGCCCAGAGATCAAGTGACTGTTACTTTTGTATAGTGAAAACATCAGGATATAATGAGAAAAATAAATGTAAAATAGAGTACCTTAGTCTACCGTCAGCTATATGCCCAGTGCTTATTTCAGCTGAAATCCCAGTGCCAGTTTTCAGTGAACTACCCTCTTTCGAAAAACAGGAGTATGGTGAAGAACTAAGTGACAGCAACAATGAAGATTTTGAAATTGAAGATGACTCAGTTTGTAAGGGACTTGATCAGCATGAGTTGAATGATTTGGCATGAGATTTGGGACTATCCAAAAAGGCTTCAGAACTCCTAGCATTGAGACTGCATGAGAAAAACTTGCTTGAAAAAGGAGTGAAGGCATCCTACTTTCGATCAAGAGAAAATGCATTTCTTCAGTACTCTTGAAGTGATGGCGGCTTTGTGCATTGCCATAACATACATGGTTTAATGGAGGAATTGGAAATTCCAAGCTATAATGCAACTGAATGGCGACTATTCATCAATAGCTCAAAGTGGAGCTTGAAGTGTGTCCTCCTCCATAATGGCAATTTATTTGGTGCCAGCCCAATTGGCCATTCAGTTTGTTTTCATGAAGAATATGAAGATATAAAGAGAGTCATTGATCTGTTGCAATATCACAAGCACAATTGGATCATCTGTGTTGACCTTCAAATGGTCTGCTTCCTTCTTGGTCAGCAACGTGGACACACCAAGTATCCCTGTTTTCTGTGTATGTGGGACAGCAGAACTCGTGAGGAGCATTGGGTTGAGTCAAATTGGTCTCTTAAGATCTGACCTCAAACCTTGTGATCCAAACATTCTACATGAGCCACTTGTTGACAGAAAGAACATTATACTCCCACCTCTGCACATAAAACTGGGTCTCATGAAGCAATTTGTTAAAGCTTTGCCAACTGAAGGAGACTGTTTCAAGTATCTCATTTTCGCATTTCCTAGCCTGTCATTTGACAAGATAAAAATATCTTAATATATATGTTTGGTACCACAACTTGATTGCTTGTATACAATTTGACTTACAGTAACAATATATCACTTTAATATAAATAAAGTAACTCTAAATAAACAGTATATTCAGGAAATTTTTTCTTTCTTTATTTAAAAGATTTTATTTACTTTTTTCTTAGAGTGAAAGGAAGGGAGGGAGAAAGAGAGGGAGAGAAAGAGCAAGGTACATGAGACACAACCATCAGCTGTCTCCCATATGCCCCCAACTGGGGACCTGACCTGCAACCCAGGCATGTGCCCTGACCGGGATCCAAACCTGTGAACTTTCGGTTCTCAGGCTTGCACTCAATCCACTGAGCCACACCAGCCAGGGAAGGAAGTTTTTTCTTTACTTTCCTTTGTATGTACATTTTGTATGATTTTTGGGGACAAAGGAAGGGTATCCTCTACCTTAAAAAGTTGATGTGATAGAGAAAACTGGGGTCATTTTTGGATTCAGTGCCAAAAGTTAGTAAAAAAAACAAGTGTCAGATCTAACTCAATGAAAATTGTGTTCCCCAGGATTAGTTCTAGCGGTTTTTTGGTGGAGTCTTCAGGGTTTCCTATGTATAAGATCATGTTATTTGCAAACAGAAACAGCTTTCTTTTTTTAAAAATTAATTAATTTTTAATTTTTGGTGACCCCTGCTCTGTAACAATTCTCCCTTCTCAGATTTAAGACCCTTTATAATCTTTCAAAGGACAATGGGTGAAGGTCTCGTGCTCCTCTAGCTGCTTCTATCTGGACATGGTCATCATCCTACCTACCCTTGGGTCCAGAAATCCCTAATAAGAGTGGGGGTGTGGAGGGAAGGGTAGCCTTCCCATATAGGGAAGGATCTTGCAGGCTCCATGTCAGTTGGCTGTCCTCAGACAATGGCATGCTCAGTTTAACAGGCTGGCATCCTTGTATTCTGGGGGCAACAGATTTGGCAACAGGGTTATAAGTCATCATTAAATTCATAAACACTAGATGACAAAGGCAGGGATTAATTTTTCAATGTCCCACATTAGTAAAAATGGAGGAAGGTGTGCAAGGCACATCACACCTGTCCAAAGAAAGCCCTTTTGCCCACTATACTTAGTTTGGGCTGAGGGGAATATTTTAGGTTTTCCCCCCTCTCAGACCTCTGGGCCCTTAACAGAAACAGTGCTCTATCTTTCTCTCTCATTTTGATGGTATTTCTTCTTTTTACCTGCATTTGTTTGGAGACTTATAAGCTTTATGAACTTAAATATCCAAATCTTCTCCCAGATGTGGAAAGTTATCCCCCATTATTTCTTTGCATAAGCCTTCTGCCTCCTTACCCCTCTCTTTTCTTTTAGGGATTTCAATAATTCACAAATTGCTTATTTTGATGGTATCCCATAGCTTATGTAGTTTTCTTGCCTCTTTTTCATTGTTCTCCTCTAACTGGATAATATCAAAATATCTGTCTTCTACCTCACAGTTTCTTTTCTTGCTTCATACATTCTTTTGTTGATGTGCTCTACTGCAATTTTTAAATTCCATTCACTATATTCTTCGGTTTCAGAATTTCCATTTGATTCTTTTTTTTAAAATGATTTCTATTTCTTGCTAAAATCTTTATTTTGATTATGTAGTGTTTTCCTAATGTCATTGAATGTGTTTTCTTATAACTCATTGAGCTTTCTCAAAACAGCTATTTTGAATTCTGAATCAGGTAAATTATAGATCTCTGAGTCCTTAAGGTCAGGAGAATATTGTGTTTCTTCAATGGTATCATGTTTCCTTGATATTAAATATTCCCAAAAGTTTTGCATTGCTGTGTTCACATTTCCAGTGGCAGTCACCACCTTCAGTCTTTACTGAAATTGGGATAAATATCTTCTGTCAGCTCTGCTGGGCTTCTGAGGTGTTCTCAGATCTATTGATAAGCCAGCACCATGGCTTTTGCTCCCTTTTGTGGCAGAATTCTTACACTTGTATATCTTCTGGGCATCTTGCAACACACCAGGCCAGGTGCTGACAGTCTCCCTTTTGCTTTCCCAAGGGTGGAGCTAAAGCTCAAGTTTGAGGTCTCTTCCTGGCCCACAGATATGAGCTGGCATCTTGTGCTCACTAGACATCTGACAAAGCTCACTGTCACTGTTGTTGGGAGCATGGACAGAGAGCTGGACAGAGTGGGAGTTTCTGTAAGTGAGGTGCACAGAGCATTGAGAGTACCCATGGGCCAGTTCAGGGTGTCCATGAGCTAAACATTCCCAGTAGCTCATGGGTGGTCTTCCTGATGGACTCTGCAGTGCAGGTAGTGGGATCCACATTCCTTTAATGCCCTCTGAGATCCCTGTCTGCTGTTCTCCCAGCCTCTTTCCTGTCCCCAGCCATGCAGCTCACAGCTCTGTGCTCTGGGTGTGGTGAGATAGGAACAGGGGTCTTTGACAAAAGTCTGACACAGCTGTGGAAGCTCTCACATTCCCTCATGTTCCCCTGCATGAGAAATCACAGGCCGAGAAGGCATTTAATTGTGCTGCCTTGGGGGAAGCGGGATGTGGGTAAAGTCTAACTGCTCCTCTTACCCTCTCCAGTGTGTCCAAACTTCTATCCCCCCCCCCCCCCCCCCCCAGTGATGTGCTGGAGCTTCTCTGCTGGAAACCTAGACTTTCACAAAGGCTTTTTCATCCATGGGTGATTGTATTAAGACAGTGTTCACCAGGGGCTCCTGAACCATGGCCAAAATGGACTGGAGACAGTTCATGACCCCTGCAGCATTCATAGTTGGGACTGAGGCCTGTATGACTATTACCTGCTGCATGGGTGGGCAAGACGCCTTCCGGGTCACTTGGCATTTGGTGCTGGATCCTCCAGCTCCCACCAAGGCACTTCTGTCTGTGGACAGATGGCTGAATTCTTGTTGTTGAAGGGGGTTACCATGATGGATGTCTTTTTCAGGCATGTTGCTGATGCCACTCCTCTTGAATTTCTAAGGACCATGTCTGTTTTCACAACTCAAGAAAGGGCAGGATGTAGCAGACATTTCCTTCCCTTCACCATGGTGTAGAAGAGATACTCATCTACTGGCTTCACCAGTTGGGTTCAGCATTGGCTGGGCCTCTCCTCCAAGTGTTGAACTATTATTAAACAGAAGCATTTCATGGCAAACTGTTGTTCACCAAAAGTAAATTGTCAATGACTATGCATATGAAACATATCAATATGAAGTTCAAAACAGTTGTATAGTGATAGATTTGCAGCTGATAGAGGGGTAAAAACTAAAATTAAGAAAAAATGGGCAGTTAAGTTTAAAATGCAACCTGTTAGAGATCTTAAAAGCTTTATTCTGAACATTTTGGGTTTTTTTGTTTTTGTTTATTTTGTTTTCCTTAAAAGATTTGATTTATTTTTAGAGAGAAGGGAAGGAAGGGAGAAAGAGAGGGAGAAAAACATTAATATGTGCCTACCTCTTGCAGCTAGGGATCTGGCTGCAACCCAGGCATGTGCCCTGACTGGAAATCAAATCTGCAACCCTTTGGTTCACAGGCCAGTGCTCAATCCACTGAGCCACACCAGTCAGGGCTGAACATTTTGTTTTGAATAAAGCAGACCAATAGTCTGTGCCAGTGATGGCAGACTAGCAGGATGGATGATTTGATGCATAACCATATTTTGTTTGGTCCATATAGTGTTTTGTATTTTTTTTAAATTTTAACATAAAACTTAGGAGTTTTATGTTCCATGGAAAAACAAGTGATTGGTAACACTAGCTTGACATTCCTTTTCTTTAAAATTAAAAAAAGAATTTTCAGTTACAGTGGATGTGCAATACTATATTAATTTCAGGTATATAACCCAGTGATTAGACATTTATATTACTTATGGAGTGATCACCCTGATAAATCTAGTACCCATCGGACTGTATTCCATATGCTGTACTTTACATCCTCATGACTATTCTGTAACAACTGATGTGTACTTCTTAACCTCTTTACCCACCCCAAATCCCTTCCCATCTAGCAGTTGTCAAAATGTCCTCTGTATCTATACATCTGTTTCTGTTCTGCTTGTTTGTTTATTTTGCTTTTTAGATTCCACATATAAGGCAAATCATATTATAGTTGTCTATCTATCTGACTTATTTCACTCAGCACATTACCCTCTAGGTCCATCCACATTATTGCAAACAGCAGGATTTCATTCTTTCCTATGGCTGAGTCATATTCCATTGTGTGTATGCATCACTTCTTTCTTCATTCATCTATCAATGGACACCGAGGTTGCTTCCATATCTTGGCTATTGTAAATAGTGCTGTAATGAACACATGGATATGTATATCTTTTTCATTTAGGTTTTGGGTTTCTTGGGATAAATATCCAGAAGTGGAATTGCTGGGTCCTTTTTTGTCTTTGTTATAGCCTTTGTTTTAAAGTCCACTTTGTCTGGTATAAGTATTGCTACCTCAGCTTTTTTTCTTTGTTTTTATTTTCAGTAAATATCTTTTTCTATCCCTTACTGTCAGTCTGTGTATGTCTTTCGATCTGAAGTGAGTCTCTTGTAGGCAACATATATATATAGGTCTTGTTTTCTTATCCATTCAGCAACCCTATGTCTTTTGATTGGAGCATTTAATCTATTTGTATTTAAAGTATACTTATTGATAGATATATACTTATTGCCATTTAATTATTCACATTTTTGTCTTTTGTTTTCTTCTTCTTCTTAAAGAAGTCTCTTTAACATTTCCTGTAATACTTGCTTGGTAGTGATGAACCCCTTTAGCTTTTTCTGGTCTAGGAAGCTCTTTACCGGTCCTTTGATTCTAAAGGATAACTTTGCTGGGTAGAGTGATCTTGGTTGTAGGTCTGTGCTGGTCATCATTTTAAATATTTCTTGCCAATCTCTTCTGGTCTGCAAAGTTTCTGTAAAAGTCAGCTGAGTCTTATGGGACCTTTCTTGTAGGTAACTAACTGCTTTTATCTTGTGGCTTATAAAATTCTCTCTTTGCCTTAAATCTTTGGCATTTTAATTATGATGTATCTTGGTGTGGGCCTCTTTGGGTTCATGGCTTGACATTCTTATGTGGCAATAGACAGGAAATAATAAAGGGGAGCTGTGTATTTATTTATAATTGAAATATAAATGACAAATTATATTAGTTTCATGTGTGCAACATAATGATTCAATATATGTGTATATTGCAAAATGATTGCCACAGTAAGTCTCATTAACATGTCACCATATATAGTTAGAATTCTTTGTGTAATGAGAACTTTTAAGACTCACTCTTAGAAACTTTCAAATATGCAATACAGTATTATTAACTATAGTCATCATGCTGACATTACTATATCCTCATGACATTATTTTATAACTGAAAATTTATACCTTTTGACCCCCTGAAGCTGTACCTTTTAGATGAACAAGTGCTCTCTGAGTTTTCCCAGGCCTTACCTGATCTGCTTACTCTTTTCTCTGATCCTAACTGGTTTCTGGAGGCATTTGAGTTTGTGTTCCCTGGTTATTGGTGGAGTGTTCTAATAGCTAAGGTCCTGCTGCCAACTTTCTCTCAAGCCCCTAATCCTGACCTTTTGGAAGAAATTCTACCACTTAATTTACACATTTGGCTTAAGGCTTTGATACTGAAACACAGATGTCCCTGACAAGGGAAATATGCGTGGCTCTTACTATTAGTCATTGACCCTTCAGAATTCCATTTATACTGAAGCTTGTGTAGACAGGAAAGGAGAGTAGAAAGAACATAAGGGTACCAGAACCCCAAAGGAAATGTCCAGGGACCACCACCAAGGAAGGAGGAGGGTCAAGGACAGTGAATGGGGAAAGTGGGAACATCGATGTTCACCACTGCCCGCCTCACTTCCCCCAGGGCTGGCCTCTGTCATTAACATGTGATTTAGATATGCTGGAGGACCAGAAGCAAAGTATTGCAATCCATTGTCAGCAAGATGACATAGGACAGACTGAGGGAAATTCCATGTGGTGCAAAACATACTGGGGGAAAGAATATTTGTAAAAGAATTCTGAGGCTCCATAGAGAGAGGCTGGATCAAGGGGAATGCCATTCTAAAACCAGAAGAGCCTAGGATGGCACTTCCTGTAGAATCCCCATTCTCTCCTCACAGACATAAATGTAGCAGCACCAGCAGGGAAGTAATTAATCCCAAATGAAGGTACCTTCCATCTGGTTTCTTCTCTAAACTGAGTGCTGATGATTTTGAAATCGTTTTCAAATTGAATCGGTTTGCAGTTGTATCATCAGACCAGTTACAGGCTAGGTTGTTAGGAAGTTGTACTTAGGGAAAGTTTATTTCAGTGCTTGTTGATTTTTTTGAAACTATGGTCCATTAGGCTCATATTACTTATTATTTAAATCTGCTTTAACCTAAAGAGACACAATGCAAGAGTCATGGCCAAAATAGATAATGCCTGAATATGTGTGGAATTAAGCTAAAAACTCTTTCCATTCTCAAATAAATGAATAGGATTATGTGCTCCACAGATGGTATTTCAATCCCTTGTGCAGAATCCATTTCAATAGTCTATTTCAACACAGACTTTTTTTTTTTTTTTCTGTGTAAGTCATTCACTTTGCAAAGGAAAAGCTTAGTAGAGTATTACAATGTGGGTTTTAGTATTAGCATTTCCTCAAATAAATATTTCTTGGGAAGGTCTAAAGCCAAACCTTCATAAGCATTTACAGAGCTCATTCATCAAAGACCACAGACTCTTACTGAAATTGCAAAGTGTGTACAGTATTTTAGTATTAGCTCAGAATTTTGTTTAAAATTTTTTTGCCCTCTTTAATGTAGAGAGAGTTCTCTTTGTCTTTCCCTGGAAGGTCTCCTCACACTCTAGCTTTTATTTGGAAAAGCTTTACTGAGCTAACATTGATGTAGGATAACTATACAAATTAAGTGTACAATTTGTTAGGTATGGCATATATACTCATATGCAACCATGAAACCATCACCTCAGTTATGATAGTTAAACTATTCATAACACACATTTTTTCACACCCCTTTGTAATTCCTCTCATCCACCCCTCCCTGACCCCACTTTCTGCAAATGACCAGTGATTGGCTTTCTGTCACTCTAGATTAGTTTGTATTTTCTAGAGCTTAATGTAAATGAAACTATATAATATGTTTTTTTCTTTTAATTTTGATCTCTTTTACTCAGAGTAGTCATGTTTAGATTCATCCATTTTGTCTGGATCATTAGTTCATTTCTTTTTTTATTGCTGAGTAGTATTCTATTATACGGATATCTCACAATTTATTTTCTCTTTCATGTGTTTATGGACATTTGGGTTGTTTCTAGTTTATGGCAATCACAAATAAAGCTGCTCTAACGATTCCTGTACTAGCTTTTATATGGGGGTGTATATTTTTATTTTCCTTGTGTAATACCTAGGAGCAGAAGAGCTGTATCATTTGGTACTCATACAGAAGTGTTTAGAGATGCTTTATTTGAAATAGCCAAACTGGAAACCCTCTAAATGTCCATGCATTTTTTTTAAAGATTTTATTTTTAGAGAAGGAAGGGAGAAAGAGAGTGAGAGAAACATCAATGTGAGAGAGAAACATCGATCAGTTGCCTCTCACCTATGCACCAACCTGGGACTGAACCCACAACCCAGGCATGTGCCCTGACTGGGAATCGAACTAGAAACCCTTTGCTTTGCAGGATTGTGCTTCAACCAACTAACTGAGCCACACCAGTCAGGGCTGTGAATATCTTTTAGAAACTGCCACACTTTTCCAAAGTGGTTGCTATTTTACAATCTCACTAACAAAGTATGAGGGCAGCACTTATTTCAGAGCTTTACCAACACCTGATACACTTTTTTTGTTTTTTAAATTTCAGTCACTTGAATATACATGGAGTATTATCTTCTTGTAGTTTTAATTTGCACTTTTCTAGTGACTAATGACAGTGAGCTTCTTTTCATGAACTCGTTTACCATTAATATATCTTCTTTGCTGATGTATCCAAATATTTTGCCCATTTGTTTGTAATTAAGCTGTTTGTTTTCTATTTACTATTCTTTATACATTCTGGATACAAAGATATTTATCAGATAATATTTTTGAAAGGATTTCTTTCAGTCCATGACTTGTCTTTTCATTCTCTTAATAATGGTGATTGTTGAAGATCAGAAATTTTTAATTTTGATGGACAGTTTATTAATTTGTTCTTTTGAAGATTGTGTTTGGAGGCTGTATCTAAGAAATCTTTGCCTAACTCAGGGTCATAGTGGTTATCTCCTATGTTTTCTTCTAGAGGTTTTATACTATTTAGGTTTTATGTTTAGGTCTAAGATTTATTGTGAGTTCATTTTTGTATATGGTGTGAAATTATATATCCATGTTTATTTGCATATAGGTACCCAATTTTCCCAGTATTGTTGAAAAGACATTTTCTTCACTGAATTACTTTTGTGCTTTTGTTAAAAAATAATTATCCATATATGTGAAGATTTATTTCTGAACTTTATTTTGTTTCATTGATCTGCATTTATACCGACCTCACACTTTCTTGATTATTATAGCTTTATAAGTCATTGAATCAGGTAGCATTAGTCTTCCAACTTTATATTTCTTTTTCAAAGTTGTTTTGGCTATTGCAGGTACTTTACATTTACAT
This sequence comes from Furipterus horrens, assembly GCF_987537825.1. NCBI lineage: Eukaryota > Metazoa > Chordata > Mammalia > Chiroptera > Furipteridae > Furipterus > Furipterus horrens. The sequence continues at coordinate 90,788,402 of NW_028327175.1, forward strand.
ATGAATTTTAAAATCAGTTTGTCAGTTTCTGAGAAAAGATGTTGAGGTTTTGATTGGTATAATATTGAATCTATTTGGGGGAGAATTGACATCTTAACAATATTGAGTCATCTGACTCATATACAAGGTGTCTCTAGTGAGAATATGTATACTCTGCTGTTGTTAAAGGGGGTGTTCTATAAACATTAAGTAGGTCCAATTGGTTGATAATTTTGTTCATTTCTTTAATTTCTCTCAGTAATGTTAGTTCTTAGGTACATTCACCTATATTTATCCCTATGTATTTCTATTTTTGATGCTATTGTAAGTGGCTTTTAAAATTTTAATTTCTGATTGTTCATTGCTACTATATAGAACTATAATTAAATTTTGTACATCAGTCTTTATCTGTAACCTTGTTATACTCTCTTACTTTAGTTTTTTTGTAGATTCCATCAGATTTTCTACATATAAGTATTTACATAATTTATAAATAAAGGCAGTTTTACTTCTTCATTTTCAATCTGGTTGTCCTTTAATTTTTTTCTTGCCTCATCACACTTGCTACAACCTCCAGCACAATACTGGATAGATATTATAAGGTTAGATGTTCCTATCTTCTTAATCTTAGGAGGAAAGCATTCATTCTTTTACTACTGAGTATAGTGTCAGTAGTAGGTTTTACATATTTATCCTCTATCAGGGTAAGGAAGTTCCTTTTTGGTCCTAGTTTGCAGAAGACTTTTTTTTTTTTTTTTTAAATCAGAAATGGGTGTTGGATTTAGGCAATGCTTTTTGGGGGTATTTTTTGAGATAATTTTCTGCTATTATGTATTTTTTTAAAAATTAGGAAGTGACTCACCTGAAATATATCCTAAAGAGGCAGGGTATTAGTTGGAAATCATGTCTGTCTACAATAAATAGCTATCTGAAAAATAGAAACATATACATACTTGGGGTTTATTATCTTTATGTAATGAAAAATCTGAAAGTGGGTGCTTTATGACATTTATTCTTCTGTGCAAGGAATTCAGAGCAAAAGTTTCCAGGATTCTCTGGGCCCTTCCCTCAGAGTTGCCGGATCTTTGCAGATTCAGTCATTTTTTCCACACACCAGGCATCAGAAAGGAGAAAGAAAAGGGAAATTACAATTACAAATTGAATCTGTCCCCCTGCACTGTTTTCCATGTGAACACTTCAAACCGGAATGAGGGCTGGGAAATGCACTTTATTGCTGGTCACGTGATTCTCGCTGGTGAAAGTGGCATTCTGTTGATAAGGGTGGAGGGAAGAATATACATTCGGTATGTAATTAGCAATGTCTGCCAAAGACACTGCTAGTAATGGCTCTTAGTACTTGTCCTTAAGAGTCATGAAGGTCCTATCAGGAATGGAGGAAAAGGAATTTTAGATATGGGTATTTTCTCATTATATTTACTAGGTGAAAATTGGTGGGCTTACAGTGTGGTCTTCCTCTCCATGATTTGTCAGCCACTTAGGCCAGCTGCATGTGTGAACCACTAGTGGTGTGAGGCAAGAGCCCCTCGCCCCAGGTGGTAAGTTGTGCAGCTTTGGGGATGGAAGGGAAGGAGAATGGAGCATGAGACAGCTGTTGTTGCCATTCTCTTCTTCGACTTTCTTACAAAGGTGTCCTCTTTCTTAGTTCAGATGTTCTGTCTTTCATGAGACACACCTGGATCTCACTCAAGTTGGAATTAATTGCTTCCTTCCTGCAGCACCCACAGTATTTTTTTTTATGACAGCTTTATTGGGACATAATTTATATACCATATCATTCAACCATTTAAAGTATACAGCTCAGTGGTTTTCCATATATTCACAGAGTTGTGCAACCATCACACAATTTTAGAACATTTTATCACCTAAAAAAAAGAACCTGTACCCATTAGCTGTACCCACACCATATTCACTCCTAATCCCTCCCAGCACTAGATAACCACTATTACACTTTCTCTCTCTATAGACTTAACTATATGAATATTTCATATAAATAGAATTATTAAAAGTGTTTTTACACCCACTCATGCACACCCACACATGTGCGTGTCCAACAGGTACATGACTTGCTAAGCCAACAAACCCCTGTTAAAGTCCCCCTGTCAAGCCTCTATACCATGTAATTACTCATCCTGCCAAACCCCCAAAACAAGACTAATACAAAGACATATTAAAACTTAACTTCGCCACAAACTTACCCTAAAGCCTAAGACTCAAAGGACTTGGCGGTGCTTTGTATCCCTCTAGAGGAGCCTGTTCTATAATCGATAAACCCCCATAAACCCCACCAACCTTTGCCAACTCTGCTTATGCACCACCATATTCAGCAAAGCCTAAAAAGGTCTAACAGTAAGCTCAATTATTATACACGAAGATTTTGTAAAGATTTTGCATGTGGTTGGCCTCTAACAGAAGTATGGAGTGGACAAAGTTTAGCTTAGGGGTCAGCTCTCTGCTTTTTCTCTCTTCCTCACTTGAATCGGCCAACTTCTGACTCCTAGCCCTGTAGTACATCTGCCCTAGTCTCTGACCCAGCACAACCTCTACCGTCTTTTCCCGTCTGCCTCTCTCCCCCACCCAGTAAAACCCATCACAACTTTTGTTCCTCTGGGAGTCAGGCACCAGGGTTTAATCCTACTTCTGCCTCTCACACCAGCCATAGATATTAGAAAAATCATTCCATTTCCCAAGTTTCAGTTTCCTTGTCTGAAAAATGTGGGAATGGTGTTCAGTAAGGCACCCTTATCACTAAAAATCTATGTCTTCAATACCAACTCAGAATAAATGTGCAAAAACAAGATTTGTGACTTATGCTTTTTATTCATAAGACCAGAATAAAAGAACTTTTGAGGAAAGATAGATTATCTGGGAGGTGTTGTTTTTTTTTTATTAGACAGTTATTTTCAAGGGATACTTTGATGATGGAAGCATTCTTCAAATTAATTTAAATGAATTGATTATATTATATCCTTTAGGATGACGGTAGGTGCCATGTTTAGAGATATAATTGGTTTACAGAGGAGTCTTTTATCTGCCCTTCCACCTCTTTGTCATGCCCCAGGTGTAAATACAAAGGCAAATGCATGTGGCAGAAGAGGAAATGATTGAGTACAGTTAGTGGCTCTCAGTATTAAAGCTAAATGTTTGCAAGTGAAAGGAATGAGGTCCATGGCACTGGTAATGGGATTTAAATGGATTGAGGAACTAAGGCTGAAACAGGAGCATAATTCGAAAAGATTCCAGGGTCATCATGTCAGGCTTCACCTGTTCATCAGGCAGACAGGCTGTCCACAGCATCCACGTCAGTCACGTCGCCTGTCCTTCCCATCGGTGTCTCCTGCCTTCCAGCTCTTAAAGGAAAGGATATGTTGGCTTCCCCTTGCTGCTTATTGTGGGTCCAGAGACTCAACTTCCATCCAATCTCTAAAAACGACTACTGAAAGCTCAGAATATGATATTTATGAGTTTCTTAAGGAAAGATGTGAGAAATCAACCATATAGGTCACATCACTTTTGCTAGCTTTTCCTGGTTTAAATTGCCCTTAAATAAAAAGAAAGAAAGAAGAGAACAGTTGTGGACAAGAAATAAAATGACTGTTTCCATTGATACCCAAGCTACACTTAATGGTGCCTCTTTTGCATCTGTCCCTGAAATCTAAGCTATTGAACATTTGATAAGGGGACCTCTGTTCCCTTTCTCTTTTCTAGCTCACTTTGGGATTTTCTACAGGACAAATTCATGGGTTTAACCTACCTTGGTTTCTCATGTGATGTTTTAGTCATGGAAGCTCAGCATCCAGAGTAGGTGGCATTTAAAGCTGAAAGAGGGAAGATGAGGCTGGGTGGGGATCTAGCATAAAGAGGGGATAGTCTCTGTTTGCCTCCACTTATGCCATAGTTAGTGTTCCTGCAGTGTGGTGAGTTGGGGCCTCAGAGAACACAGAGAGTGTTACAGCTCACTCTGTTCTCCTCTTTTAGCTCCCATTGCTCTGGCTGGTCTCAAAGGTACTAGGTGAAGGCTGTTACTGGATGGAGAGCCAGGAGCGGGCGGGATAAGGGCATGGGGCAGAGGCAGCACTTGCAGATGGTCTAACGCTGTTTGTAGATTCTTCACCATGAGGGTAGAACTTGGTGTTTGTCCCTTTTAGAGTCCCTACCAATAGTATTTCTCATGATTTGGATCACTATTTGACTTTAGGCTTCAATACTCAGAGGTAGTTCCATTGGCATTAAGCTTTAATTAAGAAAATTATTAGGAAAGCAGATTCCCCAGTGCAATTCCTAATGAACTTACAGACAAATTTGTTTTCTGCTATTTATTTGCATTTTGCTTCAGGCTTTGGCCACATGTTAGTTTGTTAGTTCAAGGTTTTTATAAAAATAATTTAGAATTTAAAATTACTTACATAGTATTTTTTCTTTTATTATAATTGAAATTCTTGATGTTCATTTCATAAAACACTAAGTTTGTATCATCAGAAATCAAGTGTGAGAACATTCATATGATTATTCAGCCATCTGAAAGCAATCTGAAGCAGATATTTGATTTTTACATGTAGAAATTTGCTTAATATCCCCCTTTTTTTGGATTTAACAGAACAAGTGCAGCAAGAAACAATTGATTCAATCCTAGCACATACAATTCTTATTCTTCATCCTCTGGGGCACGTGTTTAACATATACATTTCTTTACCCATCTTGATATTGGAGGAAAGATACTAGACCCACTTGCTCAATTTTACATTTCTTCCTACTTTGGTTCAGATAGTTACCATGGAATATTTGGGGTCACACCAGGGTTAAGATCCCACACAACTACAATTAGACCCAAAGTTTAATATGCAGTCTCTATAGTAACTATGCATATCGAAGAAGTAGTTTGTGGAGAGGAAAAAATGACTGGTAAGAGAATGTAAAAAGGAAGATAAGGAGTGAAAAAATGAAAGAATAGAGAAGACAGGGAGAGCAACAAATTGAGACCTATTCATAGAACATCCTAAAATTGTCCTCTCATGGCCAACCTCTCCCAGGGAGATAGGAAACACTAGGTTACTTTTATCCAATCTAGTATCTTGAATTTCAAATTTTCAAGTAGTGAAATTGATTCTTTTGTCAAATGAACTCTTATATGGATGTCCAAGTAAAATAATAGGTTTTTAAAGTCAATTCATTTAAACTAAAAATAAAATAGTTTACCTATTTCTCCTACCCCTTTGCCCCCACCTCTTACAATCACCAATCTCTTCTCTATAGATATGAACTTATGTGTGTATGTGTTTTTTTAAGATTACACATGTAAGAGATCATACAGTATTTGTCTTTCAATGCCTGACTGACTTCACCTAGCATAATGCCCTTGAAACCCATCCATGTTACAGGAATGACAGGATTTTGTTACTTTTAATGGCTGAATAATATTTCCCTGTGTATATAAACCTCAGTTTCCTTATTTATTCATCCAACCATGAAAACATATTACTTCCATATCTTGGCTATTGTTAAGTAATGCTCCAATGAGCGTGGTGGTCCATGTATCTTTTCAAGTGTATTCTCCTTTTCTACAGTTAATACCCAGAAGTGGAGTTGCTGGGTCATATGGTAGTTGTATTTTTAATTTTTAAGGAACTTCCATACTGTTTTCCACAGTGGCTACACCAGTTGACATTCCCACCGACAGTGCAGCAGGGTTCCCTCTTCTCCACATCCTCGCCAGTACTTGTTGTTTCTCATCTTTTTGGTAATAGCCATTCTAATATCTGTGAGGTGATACCTAGATCATTATGGTTTTGATTTGCGTTTTCCTGATGATTACTGATGTCAAGCATCTTTTCATGTACCTACTGGCCACCTGTAAGTCTTCTAAATTAGTGTTTTATTAATATAAATGTATAAGTTAATATTTATATCATTTCCTTAGCATAAAATTAATTGGTGAGAACAACAAGACTCTTAAACACAAGAATCTGAAATTTGAGAATATGGGTACCACCTCTTTTTTTTAATCGACCACTCTATCCAATTTTTGTGTTTTCTTTTACATGCAGTGTATTAGAAAACTATTGTTTCATATTCAAGGCAAATAGTATTTGACTTAAAACTTCTCAAGTCATACAAGCAGAATTTTAAATAGTTTTAGTATTTTGAGAGAGGAGGAATTGGTAAATTTGGGTCTGGAAGCTGATGACTGTATGTTACAGAGATGTCATCAGTACCCACGACAAGTAAGCACTCTCCTATTTGCATATTGTCATTGGGTACGAGCACTCTGTCCTGTGCTCATTCCATCACACAACACAGTGTGATACTGTGTCCAGATCATGCCATATATGGCTAGAACTGAGTCTTCTGTGGCATTTAATTGATCTTTACATATCTAAATTTTACAGAAAGAACAGTACAGAGCTATGCCCTTACAAATGAAAACACATCTACAGTCAAACACATGCATAGATGAGGCAGGAGACTCTGAACTTCGAGGTTGGCACACACTGACTTAACCAGGCAGCCTGGCAGCATATTGTAGGGCTAGTGTGTGCATGTTTCAGACAGATCTTACTTTTAATTACAATTAAATATATACTTGTCTCAATTAAATACTGTGAGGTTCCTAAACATCTCCTTCAAACTGTAGTGTCAGAATTTCTGCTCTGTATCTGCCTCCCAAGCTCACCTGGCTGACGCCCCTCACCAAACTGCCTGGGCGCTAAAAAATGATTCTGGGGATGTAAGTGAGCCTGTATTTCCCTGACATTTATGGTCATTTTATTCTGTTGTGGTGTCGTCTACCTGGTGGATTTTTGGTAATAAATTTATATTTTTCATTAGAATATTTCTAGCTAACTCTCAGAATAAAGTCCTAACACCTTAGTTAGTTCTTAAAGCTATTGCTCCAAGCACTGCACCCAAACAGACCTCATTTTCATTTGTTTTTCTTTCTGCATTTTGCTTTTGCTTCTTTCCTTAAAATGACTTTCCCTTATGTCTAAGTCTTTTTGATAAAAACTTAGAAGTGATTATCATTTTCATTTTTGTTGCAGCAATATAGGTAATATGTATATGCCCATATGCCCATATATAAAGCTCATAAAGATATTTAACAACATGGAAAGATTTTCCCATTATAAAGTAGAAAGGAAGATTGGAAATTTATGGTTCTGTTTTTCTTTTCCTTGAGAAAAGCTTCTACCTATGCAAAAACGTTACTAGTTGGTGGAACTGGAGGAGAGGTTTATTTTGCTTATTGATGTTTATGTTTTGACAGTAGACCTGTTTTGTTTTTGTAATAAGACATGAATTAAAACTTATCTCTAAAGCATGTGATACTTTATTTCATCCTTACATGAAATATTAGAATATTTTAACCCCAAACTCTTCCAAATTATTCTCATAATTACTCATATATTCAGGTATTTTTCAGAAATGTTTAATTAGTATTAGCGGCACTAAGGTTGTTCAGCACAGAATAGTATTTTTGATATCCCTTTTTGTCAGTCCACTGAACTTGGCTTTGGAAATGATCAGACTACCCACCCACTCATAATTCAATGATACCCCTAACCCCCATGGGTTGGGTCACACCTAAGATAGTCACTAATGGAAGAGGAATTGAGATTTACTATTTCCTAAGACTTGGGTGACCTTTTTTGAATATATTTCTCTGATAGGAAAGGGCATGTAGTTCTGCTGTGTCATGGTTGTAAATAACATGTGCACAAAGAACTGAATGTTGTTTCTGGTGACAGTAATAAGGGATTCCTCCCGGTTTGCTTGGTCACTCTGGAGTCCTAATATCTTGCTTTGTGATTTGTTTCTGCAATCACAGCCAATATGCTTCTCCTGAAACAAAGAGAATATGTTTGGTACTCACTGATAATGTTTTAAGTGGATTAGGCAGTTTTCCTTGAAACGTCTTTCCTAATGTAGCATGAAGTAGAATTAAATAGTAGAAATGAAGGAATTTATTCGGAGATATCAAAATAGGAAGGAGAATTGTTTGGTTACACCACAGACTGTAGGAGGGCTGAGGAATGGATTGAAGAAAATTATCAAGCATGCATGTTGTTTTTAAGTGATACTTGAGACTGGGATGTGAAACAGCTGTGTTGTTGGGGTGGTTTTCTTGTGCCAACTTTCCTTATTTGATTGATTTTTCTCTCTGACAGCCCACTGTGCTGATAAATGTGTCCATGGTCGCTGCATTGCTCCAAACACCTGTCAGTGTGAGCCTGGCTGGGGGGGCACCAACTGCTCCAGTGGTGAGTTTCCACCTGCTGTTGTCTGTCTGGGGATGTTTGTGCTGGCAGGGCCCCCTCGTCTGCAGATTACCCTGGGCCACGGGCTTCCCTTTTCATTCCTGTGCAGAATGTGGTGTGGATTCCCAACCCAACCCATTCATCCAGGTTCCTTTAAATCTGTGCATGTATTATATACAGAACTGTTGTTCACTGAGAATAAGGAAAGGTACTTGGAAAGAAGGAAACATCAGTCATCTGATGCTGATACTTCTGTAAATACGAATGCATTTTCCAGAGTAGGGCAGCTGTGGTAACAGTTATTGTGTTCTAACTTCTGTTTTTACTTGTTGATTTATTGATGATATTTTCTTGGTGATTAGAATTTACCACTTGTTGGTTTTAACTCACAAGTCAAATTGATACTTTCAGTGCTGAAGCCATTTTCCTCTATATTCTGAGATGCAGATAATGAGCACTTGCTGAGATAACTTTGGGGAGAAATACTGGTAATAAATGAAAATTCATGAACAGCTCAGTATTTAATTAAACATTATATTGTATATAATCTGTCTCTGTTATGTTAGAATTATAGTTCTACAATATGATATTTTGGACTACAAACAGGTTGCACTTAAAAGCTCATCTTCTTTATTATGAGTATTAAATGATGGAATGTCATGTAACACAGCTGCTTTTCTAAATTTCACAGTTAAAACTTTAGTTTCCCAGCTAACTTGTTGCTATGTGTGTAATGAGGACACTTTCTGCTCCTCCATACTTCTTTTTGCCTTGAAATTATGAGAAGAATCAAAGTACTAGTAAATGGTAATGCACAAATCGTTATGTTTAGAGAAAGGAAATAATAGTTTTAAAATTTAGCGGGCCCTCGTGACAGCACAGATCTGTCCTAATTGTACAGAACAATGTTCTGAAACTAATCTGAAAGGACTGCATGCTGTCCAGTTGAGGTGGTTTGGAGCACTTTTACTTGCTTGTCTTTGGAGTCTGGAGATGCCTTTATCGTATTAGAACTGCTCACTTCAGTTGCGTGATCGCTTGGCTATCCCCCGTGCTGTCTGTGCACAGAACATTCTGTGTGAAAGAGCCTTTTATTGTATCTTAGACAGGGGGGCGGGCAGGGAGTGTGTGAGTGTGTGTGTGTGAGTGTGTGTGTGTGTTAGTGTGTGTGTGTGTGTGTGTGTGTGTGTGTGTGTGTCTGCCCCTGACAGGCTGCCAATCCCAATGGATAACTGTCCTGCAGGGTTTTGTTTTGCTTCTGCTGGAGACCAGGAGGAGAGTGGGCATTTTGTCTGCATGCCATGGAGGCAAAATGTTTGGGATGTGTGGGCTTTGGCTCATGTCCATTTTTCTGGCCGACTGACCTCAAATGTGATGTGGCTTTCATGAACTTTTCCAGCTTAAAAATCAGTTGTGCCTACACATTTTGAGGAAAAATAACATTACTATATACATTAGTGGGAAAGAGAAGAGTGGATGTATTTGTCATTTGAAAAGTGTAGTTTGCTGCTAAGGCCAAGGCAAAAATGTGTGGCACAATTTCATCTCTGTTCGGACTTGATCTCCCAAGGACCAGAGCCCATGTCAGCCTCAGAGATCAGACCGAAGAGTGTTCGTGTAAACAAAACAAAAGCCCACATAGGCCTCAGACGCTCAAGAACTGGTTTAGGCCATCTCTGAAATAAACTGGTGCTTTATTTTCAGGGTAGGCCTTCTTGAAAATAAACTGCTTTATTTTAGAGTTGGCTTATTTTTGAAGGAAGCCTCTAGAATTCTGAGAACACACGTTCTTTCAATCCTGGAAGATGATATTGACATGACTTTTAGTTTATTATCTACAACTCATGTTTTGGCTTATTAATAATGAACAAAAGAGTAAATGAACATGGACAGATATCTGACATCTTCAAAGATGTTCAGAGAAAAACGTTTCTGACACCTTTTTAAAGCACATAAGAAAATGCTGTGCAGAGCTGAAACACTGGGTCTTTTTACCTGTGTTTTATCCGAGGCAGTTACTCCACTATCACTCATTAGGAGTTGTAGAATTTATTTATACTTGGCCAGATAATTCTTGAAATAAAAATGTATGCTCTAGTAATCTACTGAGTAACAGGGCTAGAATGGCCTAATTTTTAAAGATCCTATTTTTATGTTCCCCCTTCTCTGGTTATTCTTATACATATATTTGATGATACATATTAGATCCATAAAATGATTGCTTTGATAATCAGAGTAGTTCCTTATATCAGTCAGGGTCCAATCAGGAGACAGAAACCACAATAATTTTTCTGATTAAAGCTTTTATTTCGGCACAGTTTTAAATTTACAGGGAAGTTGCAAACATAGCAGAGTTCCCATATACTTGCATCCAGTTTCCCCCCTTGTTAACATCTTAGTACTAGTTTGTCAAACTGAGAAAATGACCTTAGTACCTTACTGAATGGCAGAGGGGCTGCTGTGGTACAATTCTAGCAGAATTTGCTAGAAATCTGCCCTCTGGAACTTGCTAGAGGTATGCCCTACAGGCCACTTGGGAAGCTCTTAGTAGAGAAGTGTCTTACCAGAAGCTCTCTGCTACAAAATAGCCCCAGGGGCATACCCAGGGAAGTCGCTGGCTGATGGGAACTGCTAGCCACAGTGCATGGCAGGAACCGGATGCTAGAGAAGCCTCTTTTGCAGAACCTGGCACTGTGAAAGCTGTAGGTGCCGCAGAGTCAGATGCTGGAGAAGCCACTCCACCCACTGTGCTCACAAGGCAGGATTTGGGTGTTGGAGAAGCCACTTCTGCTTCTGGAATCAGTTGAACCAACACTTTGGAACCACCATGGAAACTTTCCTCCGGGAATGTCTCTCCGGTGCCCTCTAAAGAAAATGCTTGACATTTAGCCAGCAGGAAAAGGAAAAATATTTAAAGGGCCCACATCCTTTTCTGTAGAGCAGGCAATAAAGGATGAATTTAGCACTGAGTGACAATAAAGTGGTAACTATTTCAATCCATGCCTCTGGTTACGCAGCTCCTTTATGCACATTTCTACACACACTTGAATTCTTATAGATCAACAAAACAACTATATTTCCATCTAATAAGATATAGCTACCCATCTTCCAAGTAAAGACCTTCTCACTCTCTTCCTCAAATAACAAGATCAAGTCCCAACTGTTGTGTGTCCATGGCTGGTTAAACTAATTTTTTCTCAAGTTCACTCATAGCTCTGCTGAATGTTGTTATCTAGCTACCAATGTTAATGCCCCACAGCTTATTTATAAAATAAAATAAAAATGGAAAGAGAGGAAAAAGTAAAATGGCATCTATAAATGAACACATCCATCTAACAAGCAAATGGAAAACAAAAACTACTCCAAGTCCCTTTTCTGTCATTGTCAACAGGCTGTAATTATATGTGTGTGGCTTCCTTCCTCCACTTAGTGTTGCATATGCATCCCTTCTAAGCCCACACCCGCCTGTTTGGGTTGCTTTACATGACAGTGATGAAACCTTCATTCCTGAAGGACCTGAGTTCTTAGTAGTCCTGCCTTTTAAAAAATTGTCGATGTTTCCGATTAAGCTTTACTAGTGGGCATGGCGGTACTAAGAGGTGTCCCTGACAGTCCCTTGGTTTTCAGACATAGTTTTTCTTTCTCCCATTGTGTAGTAACAATCCAGTTTCCTCTTGATAATCAAGATCAATCATTTCATCCAGAAGAGTAAGTACTTTTATTTACATTAAGAGGCTAAAATGACCAGATGGCAATAAATTAATAACTGTCACATAGAACTATCTCTCTGTATTTTTTTTTCCTAATATACTTGGGAGAATAAGGAACTAACAGATACCTTCACATGTACAGGTTAACGAAGGCTTCCTTGGAAGATTAAATCTGTTTACCTTGTCAGTGGAGGGATAGATTCCTGTATGTGATATACAGTCAGTGTTCCTGGGTCTCGATGTAGTCTCTGTATTAAAAAAAGATCAGGTGTGTCAGAGAACTGTGCAGTTTGTTCCCCTGGAGTGAAATCAAGATTTATTTGACTAGACTCAGACATATTGCTTCTTTTTAGATTTGATTAAATGATTTTTTAAGAAAGCACACACATATTTTACTTTTATTGGCATCCTAATGTGTGCCCGAGCCTATATGACATTAATCTATCTTACCTCCATCGCTCCCTTCGCTCTTCTCTTTCCTGCTCTCTGTTTATCCCCCTCCCCCATCAATCTCTCTGTCCAATCATCAATCCTCTATTCCTCTTCCTCCTTCACTGGATGACAAACCACTCCTGAAAGGCAAGGGCTGTGTGTTATTAATCTTTTTAGCCTCCATTGTGCCTGGTATGTGGTTGGAGTCCAGTAGATGTTTGTTCCATTTAATTAGATCAAATGAACTATACGATTCTATATGATTCTGAGAAGGTCATTTGTGTATTCATGATGCAAACTTCCACTGAGGGATCACTGTGTGCAAGGCTCTGTATTAGATGCTGGGGTAGGAAACAAATGTGGAACAAAGCTCATGCTTCAAGAATAGTGGACAGCAGTGTGAGTGTCTCATTGTGAGAAAGAGAACAACCTCAGCCATAGCGGTGGGTTGAGGAAGCATAAAATGGAGTTAGGTAAGGTAGTGTGAGGTTTTCTGGGTGGACTAGGGCAAGAAGGACCTAATGTATTGCTGTGGGGCAAGGGGAAATGAAAAGAAGATGATAAAGTACAGACTATTCTTTCAGAAACTTAGCTGAGACTCCAACAAGGAGAAGCAAAGAGGGAGTTAGTAAAAAGGCAAATGTAGGCTCAAGGAAAGTTCTGTGCTTTTGTTTATGTTTTCTTTTAAGATTTTTAAAAAAGATTTCATTTATTTATTTTTAGAGAGAAGGGAAGAGGGAGAAAGAGAAGAGAAATATCAGCATGCAATTAGTTGCCTCTCACACGCCCCCAACTGGGGACCTGGCCTACAACCCAGGCATGTGCCCTGACTGGGAATTGAATCGGCGACCTTTGGGTTCACAGACCAGTGCTCAGTCCACTGAAACACACTAGTCGGGCACTTTTGTTTATGTTTTAAGGAGAAAAAGATTTTAGAGGCTTAGAGAGAGGTGAAAGAAAAAAGAGAGAGGCTGGAGATTCAGTTGAGAGAGAAGATCATTTAATTGAGGAAACAAGGCTTCTGAGAAGAGGGTTGGGGAATGGGCTGGGATCTCAGAAACTGATGAGCAGGAAGAAGTACTTCCCACTCCCAGCAGAATGAGAAGGAAAGAGTGGCGGACAGGGATTCCATATGTTTCTAGCATCAGGGATGCTAATGGGCGAGTGAGGTCATATTCGATGACCTTTCTTCTCTTGGTGAACTTGGAGGAGAGATGATCTGCTGATACTAAGGGGAGCAGAAGTTGGGTCATGTTGATGGTGTTGATGATGGATAGTTCAGTTCTCCTTTACTGAGCACTTTATAAGGGCTCATTGTAAGGGCTTTACAAGAATGACATTTAATGCTCACGACAGTGAAATGGTTACAGTTCTTGTTCTTACTTGGCACATGAGCGAATAGAGGTACAGAAAAATTAAATGACTTACCTAAGTTTACACACCTAGTAAATGGTATAGACAGACTCACATCTCATTCAGCGTCAGTAACTTGAACCACACGGGTATGTATGTGCCTTCTGAAGTCCTTAAGGAGGTTTAGTGAAAGTGACAAAGGACACAGAGGAATGACAGCAGGAGGCAGGGGCTGAAAATACCAGACAAATATTAAAACAAGTTTCCTGAGAGGTGTTGAGGGCACATTAACATTAAAGGTGAGGAATTTCAAATGACACCACTTTGGTTGGCCTCATTGGTAATTTTTAATTTCCTCCTTTGTAATATTAAGAATGTTGGGCCAGATTATATTTACAATCCCATTCAAGTCTAGCACTCAATGAGTAATTTATTTTCGTAACTACATGTATGCAATCCCTGAGACCTCTCTTTGTGTTGGAAACCCTTTAAAACTTCTGTGTGAGTCACAATAACACATTTGTTCTCTCAAACTATCTAATCATATTTATGATTTTCTAAACGTCTGTAGAGAAATTTATTTCTTGTCTGTCCATAGGGCACATCCAAAACTCATGGGAAAGTCCTAAGTCAATAGCAGCCAGAAAAAAGTTCTCAAATAGAGAGAACAACCCAGGCTTTTGACATTAGGACCAAATAGAGGCAAAAATGGAAATTCACTTTGGTTTACAAAATCCAAACTGGAGTTGTTAGTCACCAATAGCATTTCTGGTTAAATGTACTTGAAAGTAGTGAAAATAGGCCTTGGAGGCAAGACTAGCTCAAACATTTTCAGGTCCCAGGTTAGTAACACTGATAAGCTTTTACTTATAAGTAGACATCCTATGAAACACTGAGTAAGTAATAAGACTTTGCCTGCAGGATATTTGGATTGGGGAATTCATTTGAAGGACATTGCAAGCCTGAAACCATAAGGCACACAAAGCTGACTTATTCCCTAGCAGGATTTGTTGTAAAGGTCTATTGACTGGACACAATAGTCAGATCGATAGTGTCTGAGGAGAGAAGACACTCAGAGCCCAGTCCTGGAGGCAAGTCATTAACATGCCTGTCTCTCTGTCAGAAGTACTTTAGAAATCAGGTTGATGGAGCAGTGAGAGCAAGAGTAGATCATTGGGGTTCACTGGCACGGGGGCAGGGCATTGATGATGGCTGAGAAGGACTGAGTTCAGAATGGTTGAGCAGAACTGCCCGAGAGCAATTTCACTGATGGACTGCTCAAATATTCTGATAGAGGTTACAAACAAAACTGCTGATTTTGCCTTTCTGAAGGAGTCTGATGTCTGGGCTGTTCTTGCTTACTTTCTGGAGGGGCAGAGAGCTTCCTCCCCCTTCTTCCAACCCTCATGATGGAACTGAAGTGCAGTAGTAGTCCTAACTGCTCACATTCTGTGCTGTTTCTGAGCCTCACTTTCCTCACGCTTCAAAAGAGAAGAAGAGTACTTACTTCATTTGCTTATGAGGATTAAGTGACAAAATACCTGTTGAGTGCTTAACACTTGCATTGCCTTGTGTGACAGGCTTCCACCAAATTTCTTAACATCAGTCTAGTCTTTAGACTGCACAGTGGATGGGATGGCCCTTTGTGGCCATCTCATTTCGTTCTGCAGTCGGCACCCTTCGTTAGCACAAGCCTCTCTCTGTCGTCACTTGCCAGGAGGCTCCCCAGACAGCCCTGGTGCAGATCTTTTTGTGATTGATTTCCAACCTCTGACCACGGGTGTCCTCCTTACCAGATGAGTTTGTGTCTGGCTCATATTGCTTCTGGCATAGTGAAAATGCTACAGACATTTATGTTACTCTTGCTAGTCAACCCACTTGCAGTGCATATAGACAACCCTGGGCTGTCATGTAGTTTACTTCTATTCCACATCATTTATTGATTTTTTTGTTATTATTATTATTTTGCTTTGTGTAATATCCTTCCACATTTATTAATCAGAAAATCTTGGTTCAACCTCAAAATGTAACAAAATCTAAGCTTTTCTCACTGTCTACTGCTGCCAAATCCAAGCCACCATCCTTTTTTTGTTTCAGAGACAACATTGGTTTTTGTTAAGACCTCCCTTTCTTCTGTTCTCACAGACAGCAATTTAAAATATCTACTATGTTTTGATTAATTTGGAAGTTCTAGATATTCTAATTTTTTAGTAACTAAACATATTTAAAATTTTTTTCTCAATTACAGTTGATATACAATATTATATAGTTTCAGGTGTGCACCCCAGTGATTAAATATTTGTATAATTTACAAAGTGATCACCCCAATAAATTTAGTACCCATCTAACAGCATACGTATTTTTTACATTATTTACTATATTCCATATGCTGTGCTTTACATCATCATGACTATTCTGTAACTAGCAATCTATACTTCTTAATCCCTCCATCTTTTTCACCCATCCTCTCCAGTCTCCCTCCCATCTGGCAACTGACAAAATCTTCTCTGTATGAATAAGTCTGTTTCTGTTCTGCTTGTTTGTTTATTTATTTTAGATTCCACATAGAATTGAAATCATATGACATTTGTCTTTCTCTGTGTGACTTATTTCATTCTGCACAATGCCCTCTAGGTTCATCCGTGTTGTTGCAGGTGGCAAGATTTCTTTTTTTTTTCCTTTCTTTTTCTTCTTTTTTCTCTTTTTCTTTTTCTTTTTTTCTTTTTTATGAATGAGTCATATTCCATTGTATATATGCCCCACTTCTTTATTCACTCATCTATTGATAGACAGTTAGGGTTGCATCCATGTCGTGGCTATCGTAAATAATGCTGCAACGAACATAGGGATGCCTATGTCTATGATTTAGTGTTTTGTGTTTCTTCAGATAAATACCCACAAGTGGAACTGCTCTCTTAATTGGTGATCACAATAATCTCCTTGCTGCTGTATGTACTTGGGCCTCCCCTAGAATGAGATCTCTCTAGTGAGACCAGGTGACCTGGAAAAATGTACTTCAGAGTATGTGGCTCCCCTAATCAAAACTCCCCAGCATTTCCCATTATAGTTAGAGTGAACTGTAAAGCCCTGACTGCAAGCTGCTAAGCCCCGTTTGATCTGTCCCACACTATTCCCCCGAACCCTTGTCATCCCACTGCTGCTCTGGGTAGCGTGTGGCTCAGCCCCTGCCTTCCTTCCGTGAGCACACTAGTTTCACTTCCACCTTTGTGCTTGGAGTTTCCTCTGCCTGGACTACTTTTCTCCCTGAGTCTCACATGACTGGCCCCTTTAGGCCAGTGAGGTCTCGGCCCAAGTGCCACCACCGTGAGAGGCTTTTCCTCACGTCCACATGTAAAGAGTGTTCCCCCGCTACTCTTGATCACATCTCCTTTTTAACTTTTCTTATGGCGCTATTTGAAATTTCTTTGTCTGTTTCCCCTCCGTATAAAAATGTGGGTTTTACCTGTTTTATTCACTGCTTCCTAGCTCATTTATTCACCTAACGTCCCCCACACAGTGATGCTCAATCCATATTTGTGGAAGGAGGGAATAAAGACATAATTCGTCCAGGAGCAGGATTGATATAAAAATGACATATGAGAAATGAGTAAGACTTTGCTTCTTCTTTCAAGGTACTTTCAATGTAACAAAGGAATTAGAAGTCCACTCACAAATACATATCAGCAAAGTATTCGGAGAAGGTAAGAAGTGGTCAGAGGTCTTCTAGACAAAGTCTTTCCTCCAATGGGCATAAGGTAGCCCAGGCTCCTGTGGCTTCAGGACCCACCATGGCTATGAACCTAGCAGGCTCACTCATCTTTGGTGACTTAGCAGAAGAGCCCTTCCTTGCCCATACATGGGCATCAGCCTTGACACTGTAGGTGACAGGACAGGCGCACCAGGTCTGTGTCCAGGAACTTTAAGGAAGAGGTGGATGCAGGGCTCCTCACCCTTAAGAGGGGGAAGGTTGTACTATAAGTATCAAGGTTTTAACTTGGGGGTGAGACTCCTGAAAGGATGACCTCGTGAGTAGGAAAGGTGTTTCAAGTCAGCCCTTATTTGAATGGAGAATGCTTAACAATTTGCCATCTCAACTTTTTCATGTTACTTCTCAAGATAGACATTTTGTACGGCATATGGAACTCAGCTGTTAATTTGTACCAAAACAGTGTATGAACAGTAAGAAATAAGGCAAAGAAATTCAAACTACAAGTTATTCTGAATCATAATCCATTTTCTGATGGAGGCAATAATGTGCTTCCTGGGGCTATGTTGTTAATTGGCTGAAATTAAGTGCTCTGGTTTATTATATAAGCTGGTTCACTTGAAATGTGGTGTTGGAGGAGAGCTGTATTGATGTCCTGGACCGCCAGAAAGATGAATGAGTGGGGCCTAGAGCAAATTAAGCCAGAATCATTGCTGGAGGCCAGAATGACAAAACTGAAACTCTCCTACTTAAGGCACATCAAAAGAAGGCAGGGTTCTTTGGAAAAGACAATAATGCTGGGAAAATGGACGGCAGCAGGAAGAATGGAAGATAAATATGAGGTGGGTTGACTCCATGAAAGAAGCCACAGGCATGAGTGTACGGAGCTGAGCAGGGCTGCTGAGGACAGGACATTGTGGACGTCACTCATTCTTGGGTCGCCAGGAGTCTGAGCTGACTCAATGGCACATAACATACACCCCTTGCATGACTATATCTGTTTTATTTTTGTTTGTGATTGTGTCAAAGAATTTTTCTTAAAATACTTGAAATGAAAATAAGAAAAAGACCTTAAATATAGCTTATCCTTTTTGTTTAATATATCTTTTAACTCATTGAAAACCTACTTGATTTTTTAAAGTTTGAACATTTGCATCTGTGTGCTGGAGCAAATCAATCATGGTTGACATGTATAAACTACTAATGATTAGAAAGTAATAAAAAATAGACTGTTCCAATAGAGTAAATAGTAGAAGTTACAAGATCCTTGCTCTTGGGCCATAAATGAACAATATCAACTTAAAATCTGTGAAAACCTAATAGTTTTACTACTCACTACTGTTCCATAGAAGTAGTTAAGTAACTTCCAAAGAAAGTTTAAATTTTAATGGAATTTAGTTGCACTTGATAAAACATATCAAAGGTAAAAAATTCTTTAAGACAGAATATACCATAAGCAAAGCCAAAAGAGAAGCAAGAGAATGGGAAAAATATTTTGCAACATACAAAACAAAGGATTAGTATGTAAACTATGTAAATAACTTCCACAAATCAATAAGAAAAAACCCTCAACTTTAGAATAGGCTAGGGATACCGTAAAGTAATTCAGAGGCAAGAAAACATAATTGACTAATAAGCATAGGAGAATATGATTCTTTGTCAAAAACCAGTAAAATGCATAAAAAAGAAACAAGATGCCATTTTTGCCATCGGATTGGCAAAAGTTAAGAAGTCTGCCAATATCATGTGTTGACAAGGATGTGAAAGAAAGCTTCCATATACCTCTCTCATGAGGGTAAATTGGCAGAGGAACTTTAGAGAGCAATTTGGCTGTTTTTAGATTAAAATTTTAATTTGTAAACACTATATGATTCAGTAATTTTATTTCTACTTCTTTATAATTTATCTATATACCTTAGAGAAACCCTTGCATACATGTACTAGAGGATATATTCTTTGCATCTTCATAATAGTGAAAATTTAGAAAAAACAAAATGGCCACAAATATGGGAAATGATCATTTTATTGGAGGCTGTTAATATAGTGGAATGTTGCATAGCCATTAATTCCTATAAACTGCGATATAGCATTACACTATATTACCAGATATATCAATATTGGTAGATCTCAATGTCATGATATTGGGTTAAAAAAGCAAGAACACAGTGGCATATACATTTTATATTTTACATAAAAATATAAAATAATATAGTATTTTTCTAGACACACACACAGACTGGAAGGGTAACATTAAAATCATGACAGTGTTTATCTGTGGAGAAGGAGTAGGGAAGGAACTGAGAACCAGGCAGGAGGAGACAGAGGAGACTTTAACTTCATCTGTTATGTTTTATTTCTTGCATTAAATGATGGAGCAAATGCGATGGGATGTTTATAATAGGTTAACTCTAGGTTGTGGATTCATGGGCCTTTAAGTGTTACTTGTAGTCTTTTATAGGTAAACTTTTTTTCCTCAAGAAAATAGTTTTAAATTGTTCAGACCATCCAGTTAGCATTGAGGGTTTGAGGACTGGTTTTCTTACCATGGAATTTTCAGCAAAACATTGAAGACCTCTGCCCTTTGGCCTTTCACATCCAGAATGAGGATAATGAGTGCTTTCAGAGTGCTGGTTCTCAGTACTTTCCCTTCAGTGCTTACCCCACGCCCCAGCTCCTCTGGAAGCCGCTCTCCCTCCACACAAAGGGACGATGCACAGAGACCCTCTGTGCTCCCCTAGCATCCTCTGCACTGCAACACGAACGTGACCTTTTGTGATAAATCTCACTGTGGAACATTCTCTTCTGATAGATGCAGAAACCTTAGCTATAGAACATGTCTTAGCCAGGAGCAAGGAGTAAGTGCTCAACAAGGAGAAGATGCTTAATACATTTGTAATAAAAGAATAAATGAGCAAAGAATGAAAATGTGACAAAACTTTATAAAGCAGGACATCTTGTGATGGCTCCTGAAGTTGTTATTCTTTTGACTTAAGTGAATCAATGTGATCCCCTCAAATCCCTTACTTAAGCCCAGCCTACAGTGTATATATCCTTGAGATCTCCCTGCACTGTGAATAGGGTCGTTAATATGCTCTCATAGAGAGACATCAACATTTATATTTAGTCACATTAAGGAATAAATATTTCATGCTGGCCTATAATTTGAGATAAGAATACACTGAATTTACAACATGACAGTGTTGCTTTGAAAATTTATTTAGCTAACATTTTTTAAAAGAAGAAGATAGGTTGTCCCTCAGCCACTGAATAATATTAATATAACAGCCCTGGGTGGTTGTCCACAGTGACTGTTGGCACTGTGTCAACTCTCCAGCAGGTTTTTTGACATGTGAAGGACGTGAGGTTTTAGTGCTTTCAGAGGGTCTGGAAAATACATTTTTATTGTTCTTCTTCATGGATGGGGAAGCTTTACAGAGTTGTTTTATTTTTAAAGCACTTGGTGTTTTGAATGAGGATCTTTTCTTCTACATTAACAAAGGGAATGACCCACCATAGCCCAGTTAGCCTGCAGCACAGGGAACCAAACCACGGGGAGATGAAAGACCCTGAGGGAGCCGGGCTTAGAAAGCGGGCATGTACTTCAGGAAGAACTGTGCTTTTCTGTCCTTTGAGACACAGAAAATTATTTTAGTCTCTTCTCAAAGACACTTGCTCTGTAGAGATATTTTCTTAAAAGTGATTGATTTATTTGTGATTTGTCCATATATTAGAAGGGTTGGATTTTCTTCCCTATTAAGTTCTCTTATAGTTACAAACTTTGCTATGTTTAAAGTGAATGGAGAACTCCATGACAAGATTCCATGTAAAAATATAGCTTCAAGTTTTAGCATAGCTGACTGATATATCCTAATAGACACTTGACATTTATATGTTAAGAGTGCTTATAGTCTTAGTTACTTCAAACAGCAACCCTGGTGAGGGTAGTTATGTATTATTAGCTGACATCACTTCCCTATAATCAACTTGAGTCCCAAGCGTCAGTCCATTATCCTCCTATATCCGGTAGCTATGTATCCACAGGCTCTTGGACCTCATATAGTTCTACAGTTGGATTTCTTAGA
Organism: Furipterus horrens; assembly: GCF_987537825.1. Lineage (NCBI taxonomy): Eukaryota > Metazoa > Chordata > Mammalia > Chiroptera > Furipteridae > Furipterus > Furipterus horrens. The sequence continues at coordinate 90,809,934 of NW_028327175.1, forward strand.
TCCCAGGGGTATTAAACCAAGACAAAAAGAAAAAAAAATTAGAAACAAAACCAAACAACAACCAAAAAGCAACAACAAATAAAAGCTGAACTGCTTGTTCATCTAGAGTTTATTTGGACCTAACACAAATACACAGATTTGGACGCTTTTGTTGTTCTCTATAATTTAAAACCAGTTACTTTTAAAAAGCATCTCACAGTTCAGAATGTGTTTCAAGGCTGCTCTGTGGTCTTAGTAGGCATAGATTAGCTGAGGCAAAATTAAGTCATTGGGATTGGTGCCTACTGAAATGACAAGATTATCCAGATTTTATTAATGACTGTCTATTTCTTATGCTAAGGGGAGGATGACTAAGAAGGTTTTGTGTTTGTAAGCTTCTCCTTTTCCATTTCTGGGCCCCAAGGCCTATATCTCTGGACAACATTCATCTTCATCAAGTGGAAAATTATTAACTCCAGCTTTGAACTGGCAACTAAGACCATGATGTAAAATGCAGGGTTCATTGCAAGCCTGAGTCTTTTCCCACTGGGTTTGTGAAAACAGACGAAAAGGGTGATACCAGGGCTTGTTTTTACTTCATGGAGTTACTGGAAAATTTGTTTTTGAAATTCACATTGTGAGAACCAAGTTGTCCTTTTTGGCATGAATAACTCACGCAAGACAAACAACACAAACCAACGACAGGCCTGTTATTCCAGCTTCATATACAGCTGAAGGATGTTTTCCTTGTGTTTTTCCGGGGGTGGATGTTCCAATGTGCCAACCATGGAATAAAATTTCTGCTGCCGTTCGGTCTGTGCTGTGTCACACACAACAGCAAATACTTTTGCGTAATTCGTATGATCCACCATCCTCATTTTACAAAAAGAAAATGAAGTATAGCAAAGCTTGGGGACCTGCTCTAGGTTCTATGGCTATCAAGTGAGGGTAGCCTGGCTGGACTCCAGGTGTACCTGATGCTAAATCATTGTACTTCCTCCTTGAGCCAGCTGGTGACTGATGAATTTTGTAACAAGGTGAACTTGATGGTAAACATAACTCCATTACTCCTTTCTCAGAGAAAAATGATTTCATCCTTTCCCCCCTTTTTATATTATTATTATTTATTTTATTTTATTTTTTTTAGGGAGTCCTTTGAATGAAACAATGTATTAACATGCCCTTCTTTCTTCTGCCACCATCTCTCAGTTTGGCCATTTCTGTTTATCTCTAATTTGCTCCTTTCTTTATTCTTTGTCTACACAAAGGCAAGATATTTACTAACCCATCTCCTTTTAGTTCAAAGATGTTTCCTAATGCCTTATTTTTGTTAATACTTTGTGTGGCTGTGGACGTGTTGGGACATTCCTTATCAAAACCATTGTGATGAACCTGCTACTAACACACTGAAGCCTGGGAACTGTCGTTCTGGGCAAACAAGTCTTCTTTCTCAAACACATGGGAGGCTTTTGTCCTAGAATGTTCCCCTCTGGAAACGGGGCAGAAGCAGTTAGTGTGTACTGATACTGGTTTTGTAATTGACAAGTTATCACTGGCTGTGGAAGGTCACAGCTTTGGAAGCTTTGGCAGATGGAGGTTTATCCCTTGTTTTTGCCCCTTGAGCTCTGTGTGACGTTGAGCAAATTGTCATGAGTCCATTTTGCACATGAAATGTTGGAATAATTATACCTGATAATGTTGAGTGTTATTGTGAGGTTTAAATAAAATAGCTGCAGAAGGCTGACAATGGGTGAATCTCATTCTGTCTTAGAACCCCTAGCCTCTCCCCGTCCTTTGCATGGAAAATTAGGCTGAGGGTTTGAAGTGGGTTGGGAGAGGAGAATGTGCCTAGATTTGTTGTGGTAGTTTTACAGGCTTCTCTGCTTGGGAGAGGTATAGTGCTGTACGTTCACAAGCACACTCATTTGTTCACCACATATATCTGAGCACCAGCCATGTGCCAGGTGATATGTGGGCCTGGCATTCAGATCTGTGTACTCCAAACGCTAATGACATCAATACTATTTTCACAGTGAGCTTATTGGCTTTTCTGTTCAGGTACAATGATTATCAACTTACAAAAGCTCTTCAGATTTGACCGCCTCCTTAATTTTAGTTTCTTTTTGGGATATTCCCCATGTTCCTACTACGGAGGTAATTTCTTCCCTTCAGTGCCTCTAAATACTGAGTCACTAGCTGAGCCCGTAGGCTTGCTCATGATAGGCCTTACCATTTGTTGCTCTGCCTTAATAAATCATATTAGATGAAAAACAAGTGTGGGATATTATGTTTAACCAAAATATATAATTCTACTATTTCAGGAACAGAATGGTCTCCTGAAAAGTGCTTGGATTTTGTTTGCAGAAAGTCTTAGGTTTTAATATTGATGCTACCACTTACTAATTGGGTGTTTTGGGACACTTTACTGAAATGTTGTCGTCCTGAATATTGTCTGGGTGCTAAGTGTGATAATGATGCCCACCTTGTTATAATTGCTGTGAGGCTGAAAAGAGGTGTGTAAAGCATGGAGCAAAGACCTCACGCAATATAAATGCTCAGCATACCAAACCATTTAAATCTAAGTATTTGCTTGCTTTTCTCATAGTGCCAAAAGGATACGTGTTGATTGCAGAAAATGTAGACCATCCAGTTAATCAATGAATTTTTAAAAATCATAAATTCACAAATACTCAAGACCCAGAGATACCCAATGGGACCATATGACAATAGAGCTTTTCAACATATGTCTCTCTGTCTCTGTCTTTCTCATTAACCTTCTTTCCTCTCCTTCCCCAGATATTAGATTCAACCATATAAAAGTGATGATATTTGGTCATTTTTGAGCTATATTAATGACAGTTGCATCTGATTTATTCTAATATATTGCTAAAATTGAATTATGTGGTACAAATCATTTTTAATCTACTTTTTACAATTATGATATTGCTGACATCTTTCAAGTTCATTTAATATTCTTCTATAATATCACTTTTAATTAATGCATAGTATTCCATTATATAATTATACCAAATGAATAGTCTTCTATTACTAGAAAATTAGGCTGTTTAAAAAAATTTTTGTTTGATTCCCAGTCAGGGCACATAATTAGGTTGCACGTCAGGTCCCCAGTTGGGGGTGCGAGTGAGAGGCAACAGTGATGTTTCTCTCCCTCTCCTCCTTTCCCCTCTCTCTAAAAATAAATAAATAAATAATTAAAAAAAAATTTTGTGATTATAAACAGTACTGGGATAAACATCCTTATAACTTTGGAGGGAGTAAAACACATGGATGTATAAAAGTAGGTTTACAGTTGTTAGTATGTAAATAATACAATAATTAATTAAATAATAATACAAGAATTAACTGTGCTGTGCATACTCATGACTGTAAACATACTTTTGCCCACCCCTATATAGTGGTCTAGAATACAGACTCTCAAGACAGGAGGTCTTGTGCCTCAGTGTTGCTACCTGTGTAACTTCAAGCAAGTCACCTGGATCATAGTTTTTTAATCTGTTAAATAACAATAACATTACTAAATAGGGTCCCATGGGAGTTCATTTATCTCAAGTGCTTTAGAACAGTGGCTATGGCTGTACTGTAAATATTATTGACTAGTTAATTATTGTAATCCTTATTGTCTTTACACACATACACTTATTTCTTTTGGAAAAATCCGATAAGAGAAATTTATGAATCAAGGGCTTATGATACACTTTTCTAGACTAATCTCTAAAATGGATGTGGTAAGCTGTTCTCCCATAGTAGCCCTTAAGAGTGCTGGTTTTCACCAAAAGGGAGAGGTTATCATCATCACTGTATTGTGGGGGACAGACAGGAATGGGGAGATGTGGGAAACAAGCAGGCTTAGTTTAAAAGACTGACCGCTGTGTGGAGCCGCCCCCTGCTGGGCCCTTAGCCTGCAGGTTGTCTTCCAGGCCTGCTCTGAATCCTACCCTCTGGGGGATTTTAAAGATAGAATAGAAATACAAAGTGGCTTTTAAGGAAAAGGGAACCTGCTCTGTTTTTCTCTAAATAGCCCTAAATTCTTGTCTGTAGGATGTGAAAAAACAGAGTGATTGAGTAAGAGTAAATGTTTTTGAACTTGTGTAAAATACCTGGATGCCTGAACCCTGTATTAATCTGCTCTTCCCTTTATTATTACTCTCAACCATTTGGTGAAGGGCTGCATGTTTTTATTATGCATTTCCCATGTAGAAAGTAGATAAAAACCCTGGCTAATAAAGAAACAAGGGCGATGTTCCTCAAAGAAAACCCCCTCCCTTCCTTCCTCAGATGGTGAGTGTCTGAGTAGTTTCTTCATCCCCTCCGAGGGACCCAGAGTCTCTCTCACTGTATCAGCCTCACCATTATTACCCAACTTCATGATTCGGGGTACATAGTCTTTCACAGTTTGACATCCCTGAAATCAGACTGCTTCTAGCCATTATTGCCAATCAGATGACTGTTGTGACATGGGTTACAGAACCTTCTGTTGACAACTGCTAAGATCAAGAAAGAGTGTCAGTATGTCTAAACACCTATGGAATTCAGTTTTATTTGAGAGGTATGAAGAGATGTAAATGCGCATCATAGAATATATGACATATACATATAGTGATGTTTTCAGAGAGCATCTCAAATCGGGTCTGAGAAATACATCTGCAGGACAGAGATTTCTGGGATGAGCTTAGAAGACTGGGGAGGACAGATGGAGGCAGAGGACATGTCTAATATCTCTCCATCTCTACTTATTTTCTATACTTCTTAGCACGTGGCTAAGAGAGATGATAATGGTCATGATACAAGAGTGTAGAAGTCCGAGAAGGCACTCACAAGTCATTTACTATTTAAAAGCCTTTTGGCGGTTGCATGTATCATTCTCTCTGAATCTACCACTTCCTGTAACCTCCCTCCCCTTCCAGTCCCCCCTCTCTGTATGTACAAATCTGCTACCCTTTACCTAAATGTGGCACACTCTGCTTTTAAGTCCAAGCTTAGTCATTATTTTAACTGGGAAGCCTTTCCTGACTCACTGACACTGGTTAAGAGTCATTCCTATGTTTCCAGTTGCACAGAGTCCATACCCTACCTTACTGCTTATCCAGGCTATTTTATTGCCTAGCAACTTGACGCCGCTGCCACTAAACTTTAGGTTCTAGAAGTATGCCCTCTTGTTCTTCTCTCAGCTCTGGGCCTGGTACCACGGCGGTCACGCGGCAGATACTTGAGTTATCAATTGAGCGAATTTCAACACCCAGCCCATGAATGTGACCTGTGGTTCCCTGTGTCATTGGAAGTTACAGTTATCAGGGCTCCAGGGTGAGGGGATTCGGTGCCCTACTAGGTGTCACCAAGGGTTGTAGCATGGACCGTGTGCTTCTGATATTGCTTAGTAGTATAAAATTCCTTTTATTTCCAACTTATTCTGATAGCTTAATAGAGCAAGCTGTCTGTGCTGTCTGGGACCCTCTTGAAGCATCCCCCAAAACATCTGCAGTAATCTGGGCACATTGCATCCGACAGCCCATTTCCAGCTGTTCGCACAATCAGAGCTGAAAATGAGTCATCACTCCCTTACTTGCATTTGGGTGTTTTCAGTTTAATCTGAAACAAAATTTTGTTCACTTACCTTTTTCCTTTTAGGATATTCAAGCTATTTCAATGTTAACTACATTAAAAAATAAAGTCTTCATTGTGAGAAAACAAACTAGTCATTTTTTCTTGTGGAGGGGAACACTTGCTTCTTGAGGTTAGAGTGGAGTGTCAAGTAAAAGATGTCAGAAATATTTGAGTTCAGATTCTCTTGAAACTGTCTTTCTAAACACAGTACTTAAATTCAGGATAATTGGTTAAGTTTGGCACTAAACATAAGGGACACATTCTGCCTCTTGTCTAGACAGTTAACATATCCTTGTATTTGTAGTAACCAGGGAAGAAAGCTGGCTTTTGTGCGATAAACTGTGTATCTCACTGGGATCCATTGAAACATGGATGTGTTGAAGTGGTTAAATATGACAAATGAAGAAAGGAAAGGAAGTCACAGTGATGCTAATTTCAAGCCAGGCTTCTGTGTCCTACTCCTTCTATTTCCTGCCTATTTATCTGTAAACTTCTGTATGTGGATTCTCTCCCTGCACCGCAACATGCCCCCCCCCCCCCCCCCCCCCCGCCATAGCCTGAGTGGGTGCCCAGTGAATACTTTCCTCGGCCCTGTATCAGTGGCCTTTTAGGGAAACACAGCCCCAAGGGGAGAAGTTGTCACTTCAAAGCATACCATAGTGCTTAGTTATGGCCAGGACATTAACTACATTGACATGGTAATATTTCTTTAAAAGCCTAAAACCCCTTCTTTGATGCTGATAGTTATCAATTCCTGCTATACACTTGCTTCTATCATGAGATATAGTTAGGGTTTTCATTTTTGTTTTTTAATCGAATCCCAAGAACGTAGAACTGGTCTCTGCCTGACTGCTCTGCTGGGAGAGGGGTTGATGAGTGGGATGTGGAAACAGGTCAGAGGAGAGGAGGGACCAACTCTGTCCCCTTGGCGCCTCTTCCTCCCACTCGCCTGTTGTTGTCAAACATGTTCTGTAAAGTGAATGGGCTCTGGCCCTCTCTTATGGTAGTTTCACAGCAGGGGGGAAAAAGAATTCTATCTAACTCATCCTGATTTTTTAATGCTTTTGACTTGATCTTGATGCCTTTATCAAGGTAATTTTATTAGCTCAAATTGTTTTTCTTTGTATGTGTGTGTCAATTAATCCTCTATTATGCGTAAGGAAGAAATGAGCATTTAATAGCTGAGGCTCCTGGAAATTGAGAGGGATATGGAAACTTTGGAAGGGGGTTTAGCAAAAAAAAAAAAAAAGAGTGAAATTGAATAAACTTTTAAAGAATAAGTAAAAGTATTGAGGCTATAGTATTTAGTCTGGTGAAGAGCAGGGTCAAAGATGCATCCATGTTCCAGGAATAAGATCATTTACAATATAGAGAACAGTGATGAACCAACTATACTGTAAGGAGGAGAAGAGAAAAAAGGGGTCAAATTATAGGATAATGGGTTTGCCTTACATGGAATGTAGATTTTCTCTTAGTCTTAGGGTTGATGAACCAGGAAACAAGTTATAAAGGACTGGAATTTACTTTGGTGGACCTTAAAAACAGGATAGATTCTTTTCTAACTGGGATAGCTGAGAGGATATAAAGGAACATAAGAGGTAACTTTTTTTAAAAAAAGAATACATTTTAGATTGAAAGAGTTACGATCGAAAAAAAAATTTCTTCATCTATATTCATAAACAATAAAAGAAACTCACATGAATAACAATTAGGCTTAAATCTCATCTTGGAACTACCTCCTAATCTTATTTTGTGGAAGAAGATTGTGAGTTCTTAGGTAATTGCTTTCTTAATCTGCTTTAGGTTCAATAATTCTTTCTCATTGTTTTTAATTGTGTTAAAGTATGTTTATTAAAGTACTAATGAGACAAAACCCACACTGATTAAAAACAGAATTATTTATTTGAACCTTTTGATATTATGAAATGAAAGCTAGGTTCTCATATTGGAAGATGAACCCAGTGAGTCTAATACGTTGTTTGCTGTGTGCCTAGTTTTTCTTTTTTTTAAATAGTTTATTCCAGGTCTGTTGAAAATTACAAAATTTTTATGAAATAACACTTTTTTAAAAAAGAAATCTAAAAGCAATTTATCCTAAGAGCTGTAAGCAGAGTACATCTTTCCTAGTGACTTTTATAGCATCTAAGTAATAAAAAAAGGCACAGCTGGCTAGGCAATGCATATGAAGAGTAGGTTTTGCTTATTATCACCCTTTATAATTTTTAGATTGCTTGGGACTGAGTCTCTTTTCCCCTTCCCTGCTCCCCTTGTCCTACTCATTGGTTTGGATTATAGACACTCTTCTTTGGAACTGTACTTGTAAAACTATCTTTCAAATGCTGTTTTCTACCTTTGTCTTACCTGGTTTCATGTGCCTATTATTGCCTTATTTGTTGTCCATTTGCTGTGTCAGGATTGTCTTATTTTTAAAATGAGTTCATGAATTTAAACATTTTAGTCTATTTTTCCCCCCCGGCCTTTTCTGCCTACCTTCCAATGGACTGAAACCTTGAAAGCAGCTCAGCTGTTTGCTTTGAGACCTCAGCCCAGACCTGCAGTAGGGTCAGCCCACTCCTCAGGAGCTCTGCCCGGGGGTCCCCTCTGGGTCTTCATGATCACCGCCTGAGGTCAGCCCCTCACTGATCCCCCGATCTACTTCCGTTGTCTCATTGTCAGCCCTTGGCTGTCCTTTCCTCACACTATAGCCAGCTGACCTGACCACGAAATGAATCTGCGGTGTTCCTCGTTGCTTAAAATTAAAGTCTTTTACTATAAATTCCTTGCCCAAAAGATACAATCCAGATTTCTCAGTGTGCATTACAGCCCCTGCATGGGTTGACCATTCCCATCTGCCTAGCCAGCCTGGTCTCCCCGCTCAGTCGCTCACAGCCTCCCCGGGCCAATCCCTCCAGCCACATCCAGTTCAGCAGCCCAGGCGCAGGGGCCAGGCCCACCGACGGCCGCTGGGAAATGGAGCCGCGCTTAAGCGGCCGCGAGATGCGAAGGGGCTCAGCTAGTGCTGAGCATCAGTGTGTGAGCATCAAGCCGTTTTCTCCAAGGGAGAGGAGAGCCGATTCTGAAGAGCTTGCCCTTCCCCATCCCGCACTCTGACGCCCTCCATGTTTCTTTCCCCAACCTCAGCCTGCGATGGCGATCACTGGGGGCCTCACTGCAGCAGCCGGTGCCAGTGCAAAAACAGGGCTCTGTGCAACCCCATCACGGGGGCCTGCCACTGTGCTGCAGGCTTCCGGGGCTGGCGCTGCGAGGACCGCTGTGAGCAGGGCACCTATGGTAACGACTGTCACCAGAGATGCCAGTGCCAGAACGGAGCCACCTGCGACCACATCACAGGGGAATGCCGCTGCCCGCCCGGATACACCGGAGCCTTGTAAGTGACATACTGTCGAATAACATGGCAGAGCTCACCTTTCCTCCTCACCCCCCCAGCCTGCCACCACCATCTTATTTATTCCTGGGCTTCTGCTTCTATTGCTGCCTGAGGCGTTAGTGAGAGGGCCAGAGTCCAGGCACAGACACAAAGGTCAGCAGTGATGACTGAGGTGATCCTGCTGTTTGACCCTGGAACATGAGAGCCCAGCAGAGTCTAAGGGCCAGCTTCCATTCTTCGCTTTGGCAGGACAAAGATCGAGACGGCCAGCACGTTGTATTGGATGGTGCTATTTCGGGGTTGTTGGGGCAGATTTGAAGCTTCCCTTTGATTCTCCCACAATTCCATTCCTTTTACTCCGCTGGTGTTCATGGTCCACGTTGTTCTGCTCTCGTGGATGGGTTCAGTGCCTTAGAAAAGAGAGAAGGGAGAAGATGTTAGAATTAGTCCATGATAAAAGGATAACTGGGTTATTTAATACCCATACATGTGTATGTTGCTTTATGAATATAAAGTGTGTGTGTATATATACATACACACACACACACACACACACACACACACACATATATATATATATATATATATATATCACATCTGTGTAAGATATGTGCACACAGAAAGTTTAACTCCTTCTAGAGAACAGTGAAGCAACTACTTGGCCCCAACTACTTTCTTTTGTGTGAAGGACACTCTTTGGTTTGCTTATACAGATGGTCCCCAACTTAACAATGGTTCACTTTAATGATTTTTCAACTTGTAGGATGGTGTGAAGCGATACATATTCAGTAGAAACTGTACTTCAAATTTAGAATTTTTGTATTCTGTCAGACTACTGATACATAATACAATAATACTCTGGTGATTCTGGGCAGTGACGCTGAGCTGCAGCTCCCGATCATGAGGGTAAACATGTAATTCTCTACAGTATATTCATTGTGTTAGATGATTTTGCCCAACTGCAGGCTAATGGAAGTGTTCTGACCATGTTTAAGTAGGCTATGTAAGCTCTGATGTTTGGTAGGTTAGCTGTATTAAATGCATTTTGAAGTGATGATGTTTTCAATTTACGATGGGTTTATCTGGGTGTAACCCCATCGTTAGTTGAGGAGCATCTGTATTAGCAAACAAAGTAAGAAGCAGAATTTTCCAAAAAAGTAGGGGATAGAAAAGTTTTATTACTGAGAAAACTACACTTGTAAATCATAGAACTAAAACTTGGGGGGGGGGGGGCTGGTTAGGTACCGACTTCCTGCTGACAGTGTTAGGTCTATAAAGCAGAGCTAAAGAGAAGAAGTGCATTAGCCTAGAAAACCCTGATTTTCTGAAGAATGAATGATCATCCCAAACTATTGAATTGTTAATATTGCTTCTGTGGGTTTTTATCAAGGCTGCAATTGAATAGCGCTTGGGGGAACTTGGAGCAATTTCACAGGAGAGCAAAAAAGACAAAAGCTTAGAGACAGTTTGTTCACATGCTATAGGACTGGGGCTTAATGGCATGGAAACTGGTCAGTCTGAGGGAGAGAATGCTGGCGACTGATTATGAAAAATATGTGCACAAAGCAGGGAGGTGCAAACGTTTCAATCTCCTTTGAGATTAGAACAAACGCACAAAAAAAATAGACGTCAAACATAGCACGTGTACAAGTTACATGGAAGGCTCCTGACACCAAGGAGTGTTTTCCCAACTAAGATCCATCCCTGGTGCTCTCGGATAGGACAGATTCTCCTGAAATTGATATGGTTTCATGAGCTAATACCCCCCAAACAAGGGAAAGGACTAGGTGACCCCTCAAAGACCCTCCAGCCAACATGATTAATGCTCTTGAAATTAATAAAATGAACAATATTGAACAGAAACAGCTTGTCTGTTTTCGGGCCCTGGGTACTGTGTGTCTGTGAACCTAAGGGCTGTGTGGTTGGAAAAATAACGGTGTTCTTTGTCACCCATTAATCCCTCAGCTGTGAGGATCTTTGTCCCCCTGGCAAGCATGGTCCACAGTGCGAGCAGAGATGCCCCTGCCAAAATGGAGGCGTGTGTCATCACGTCACGGGGGAGTGCTCTTGCCCTCCTGGCTGGCTGGTAAGCTCCCCTCCTCCCTCCCAAAGTCACCTGTTTCAGGGAACTCAAGTAAAAACACATGTGGAGGATTTTAGAACAAAATACAGTTACACTGATGGTTAGAAACACCAAAATTGGAAATCCCCGACCATTTCAAAGCTAGAATGCTTCGGTCCAGAAAAGGCAGAAGGTGATTCAATCCTGCATTTGAAGTGCATGAAGGGTCCTCATGGAAAAGATAATAGCCCATCTGTCCTGCATTCCCCCTCCAGAATAAAAGTGAACTATCTCATCTGACACACAGCACCCAGAGCTGTTAAACCCTGGACATATTTAAATAACCGTTTTCATAATTATGTTCTGTGGATCACTATTGTTCCTTGAGAATGTTATTCTCAACAAATAAGTGTTATATGAAAACATTATCTGGTTATATAAATCTGGAGACACTATCAGGTCACCCAAGTTTCCCAAGTGTTGTAGAATTTTTCAGCCTTTAGTATCATAATGCAAGAGGAAGCTATAACTCGCCACACTTCCCTCACCTTGACCATGATACTCTTTCTTTATGTAGCATCACACAAGCTTAATGTTCTGTGGAGTGCACAATGTCAGAAGTGGTTTACTAACTAGATTTCTCTGAAATGAGGAAAGGATATTGGTTCTTGTTTCTCTCAGTTAGTTTTTGCATAAGTCTGTGAAGACATAAGAATGAAGGACCAATGTCTCTTTCCTTCATTAACAAACAAAAAATAAAAGAGCAAATAAAAGATCATTTTATATCTCCATGAGTGGTGGGAAGCTGCTCTTGCATGGTTATAGTGAAGTGACTTCTTAATTGCCAAATCCATTCTCATTCCACTGTTCCATTCTATTTAAACTTTACTTCTCCAAAGCTTTTGACCTTGCCTCTTATTCCCCTCCCTCTCTCAATCTCTTTTCCTTCCACTACTCTGATAATCCTCTCTCCTACCTCTCAGTAAGGAGCTTCTTTCCTAATCCTCCTGCAAATCACTTTACTGCAGTATTATCAAGGTTTCAGTCTTGTCCTTCTCTGGTCTTGCTCTATATAAATCTTCTCTGGAAATCTCACCCAGACCCCGGGCTTTAACAATCATATGCTGATTTTCCCAGATTTTAACTTGCCCAAACATGTATCTCTCACTATCCTGTTGGACACCTCAACCTAGATTATCTACATCTGAAGCCACCGTCTGGGAGATGCCCAAACTGGAACCTTAGGAACCAGACATGGGATAGAATTGGTCTGGTACTGCCCTTGTTGTAGGCATGTAGCAAAGGAGACATGGAGTCCACTTCTCAGTGACAGTCATGGGAAGTAAGGGAGAGGTCAAGATGTTCAGACCAATGGGATGAGTGAAAAACAAATATCAGAGCCAAGATGGGAGTTAGAAATGCTAAGCAGGTAAGACAAGATCTGACTCTGGAGGAAGAGCCTGGAGAAATCCAGTGAAGCTGTCAAGTCAAAGCGAGAGGGCCTTTTATTGAGGGCCAATGGGAAGGTGAACAGGGATCATGCAAGGAGCATTGAGGTGACTCAGGCAGACCCACCGAAGTCAATGTTAATAAAACCAAACTTGAATACCCAAGCTTTTCTTACGGCTACTCCTCTTCTACCTTAAAAAAAAAAAATCTTAGTTAAAACCAACATTTTTCTCTAAGTGGCCCAAGGCAGAAATGCTGAATTGTCTTTGACTCTCTCTCCTTTTATTTCTTCTATTCGGCCTTTTGTCAGCACTGGTCATTGCTTTGTCCCAGGTCAGGGAATGGTTTTGCTGGGGAGAGCAATGTGTTCTTTGAATGAGGAGCCATAGGCTTTCTGCTCCTCGGACTTTTGTGTAGATATCGAACGTGTATTGCCTCATCTTGAGGTTGAGGCCCTCTTTTTTTTTGATTAAGGTCATGATGTGGCACAGTGGTTACCACAGGCTTAGACTGTGGGTCCCAGTAGGCGGGTGAGTGGCCGTCTCCATCAGCCCAGTGGAACCTCCCTTCTACTCTGGGCCCCTCACCTTGGTAGGTGTTCCTTTCTGAGTGCTTCAGGTCATTGTTCTCTGTGTGTAGCTGAGCTTCCATCTTACACTTCTATGTCACACATTTTATTTGTGCGGTCATCCTAGGTGCTTTTCAAAGATGAATACACCTTCCTATTACACTAGTATGTATTTCACATATGTATTTCAACTAGTAGAAATAATGTCCTATTTAAAGTTGTTTGCTCACATTAATCCTTATTCATAAACAACATTTCAACAGCATCTCTGAAGCATAGGTGGGACCATTACAAACTGAGTAGTTACATTAAATCCCTAAGAGAGAAGAATTTTCACCAGAACCTCCACTTCCTACAGACTGATCCTTAGTGTGTTATTCCTTCACATATGTTTATATGTTGTGCTCATGGAGGTATTAGAGTTATTTTTACATCTGTCCCCCTCACCACATTGTCACCTAGTAAGGGTTGTGACCTTATCTTTGATTCTCAAGAGTTTAAGTTCTGTGCCTGGCACACAGATGATTCTCAGTTAGATGTTGATTTGAATTATCTCTCAAAGGTTTTTTCGGTTCCAAGAATCTGTGGAAGAACTTTCCCTGTTTGTAGATAGATAGAAACCACCAGAGGAGAGTTAATTAGCACACCAACTGCCTTTGTGGGTAGCCAGGAGTTAGAGGAAATGTATTTTCTTATGCTCTCCAGAATAAACATTTACAAAACCATCTGGTGCTCACTAGCCTCCAATTTCAGAGTGCCCACAGCCTGCCTTTTTTTAGGGAGTGAGAACAAAGCAACAGCTTCCAACAGTTAAAAACATTTTTAAAATTCTTGTTACTTGTGACAACAACCCCAATAAATACATAAGCTACAAAACCAAGTTATGTAGCCAAGTGAAGTAGAAAATAGAAGAGTATTTCCTAGATTTATGGGTACAGTATCTTATGCTTTTCCACATAGGACTGGAATAAATAGGACAGGATGGACAGCCTCTAGGGTGAGGAGACATGTCCAAGTTACTCTTGATTTTTCTCACTGGGAAATAAGCCTTCCTATTGGTCTTGGCCCAGAAATGTTTGTTGAACCTGCTGAAAATAGAAGTGTTTTTCTTCTGAAATAAAATGTCTAAGTTCATTGCTTTGGAAGTAGTTGTTAGGCATTGCTATTGTTAATTCAGGTAACAAAATTTCAATCTTATGTTATGCTACATTACAAGAAATAAAGCCAAAGATAATGTGTATTTTCTCTAGAACATATGGTAAAGCATCTGGATATTTCATTTGGACCAGATGCTGCTGTTTCAGTAATGGCTGCTCAATCAGCATTGTTGACTTATTGTACATGTAAGACACGAGTATGAACACTTAGAAGGATTTATAAATTCCTTAGATTACTTAGATTTGTTGTAACTCTGTCTTAAGCTTTAGTTTTTTAATGTGGATGGGCATTTCTTAAGATTACTATTCTGCCAACTTTGAATGTGTCTTGAGATTTAGGCTTACCAAATAAATAAGTCAATTTAAAATTTCTAACATTTTTAAAGATAATGAACAGGGTTTCTCTCTTCTAAAACCCGCTTCATTTAATTTTCTTGCAACTCTATTCCCATATTCCTCCTTCCCTTTCTGTTTCCGCTCTTTTCTCCCTCCTCCTTCGGCCCTTCCCTGGCTGGTGGCCCATCTAATTTTCCAAGTCTCTTTGAATGCAGGGCACAGTGTGTGGTCAGCCTTGCCCCGAGGGGCGCTTTGGAAAGAACTGTTCACAAGAATGTCAGTGCCATAATGGAGGGTCGTGTGATGCCACCACAGGCCAATGTCATTGCAGTCCAGGATACACGGGGGAACGGTAAGGGACAGTCTTATGTTTCTGTTTGTAATGGCGTGAAAGGAGAAAGCTTGAAAGATCTGGCCAACATTTCTGCTACGGTGTGTCTGACTGTTCTATAATGTTCCACAGCACCCATAAGGTGTCAGTGTATTTGACAGATTCTTCCCCACCTCAGTGCATAGAAACTGAATCACAGACAGCAATGGTGAATAGAAGATACAGAGAAAGCATTAAAAATGATACCAATAAAAACATCAGCCATTCAAAAGCTACAATGGATATGTCATTCCAAACAGTTGAGTGTTTAGGACAGCCACTTCAAGCTGATCTACTTTTAAATGAGATGTGTACTTAGGTATCTTTAAAAAAGTATGTTGGACATAATGTTACCTTCTTATGATTCGGAATTCTATTAAGAATATCAACCATTTTATTGTGCTCTAGTGATAGAGTAAGATCTATTAGGACTTATAGGGCTTTCTGGTCCCACATGAAATCAGAACAAATGACTTGCTTATGTGGTTCTTTGTTTTTGTTTGTTTGTTTCTTTTGTTTGTTTTAATTTAATTTATTGAGGTGACATGGGTAAACAAAATTATACAGGTTTCAGGTGCACAATTCTACAACACATGATCTGTACACTGTGCTGTGTGTTCACCCTCCCAACCATGTGGTTCTTACATTCACTGTTAACCAATTTTTGTATTAGATGGTAAGTTGTTAACCCAGAGGGCTTTGCTCATCCTACGTCTTCTAATTTGCCTTTTAATCTGTTATATCCTGGAAGACAAGGTAATCAAGCTCATCAGATGTGTGTGTAAAATTAAAGAAAAGAGACTCGAGAGGCAGAAGAGTATACTGGCTAAAAACAAAGATTTTGGAAACTGTGTCCTCATCTATAATGTTCTTATAATAATTGTACTTTCTTCTGGGACAATTATAAGGATTAAATAGGTACATTGGAGCAATTAGAACAGCCTTAAACTTATTAATATCAGCTATTATTATAGTTGAGTGATTTCTATGAACTGTATAAATCCTAGTGATTTCAATTTGAGTAATGTCTAGGACTGTATAAAATTAGATCTCATTATTTTTTATATTGATGAACTAAGAATTCCTTCAATTGTTTTTCTTTCTAAAATTCTGGTCTAATTTTATGACTTAATAAGGCACTGCAGGGTGTTTTCCCCCTCAATTAGACTCTATACTTCCTTGTTAAATTTATTTGTATGCATCTTGTAATTTTTGAAAAATCCCACTTTAGTCTCTAATTGAGTATTTTTGGATAAAGGAAAACCTACTTTTGAATATAGGGTGGGACAAAGTATGTTTACATTTGTGAGTACATGAAACACAGAGTTTATTCTTGTATTATCATTTATTAATGATTGTATTGTTTTCCATGCCAACAATTGTAAACCTACTTTTGCCCCACCCTGTATTTACTTTTTTATTTAGTCACGCTACCAAATTTTTTAGTTAACTCAAATGTTATTTTTAGCAAATGCTAAAGTTATCTCATCATCTTCAAATAAAGCTGTTAGTTTCTTGTTTTCAGTATATATAATGACTTTCTTATTCTTGAATTCTCGCATTGATTAAAACTTTTAAATCAATGTTGACAAAAAGAGGTAAAAGTGAGAATTCCTGTCTTATTCCTAATTTTATTGAGAATGACATCAGTATAGTTTCATATTTGTTATTAGTTTATAGTAAACTGTCCTTCATGATCAAGTGGATTTTTAAAACATTTTTAAATTAAATTTATAGGGATGATATTGGTTAATAGAATCATATAGATTTCAAGTATACATTTCCATGATATCAGATCTGTATATTGCATTGTGTTTTTGTTAGTAGCATATGTTTAATTTCAATTAAGACTTCTTCATCTTCTGTTAAAATAATTGCATTTTTCCTTTAATTCTTTGATGTTATGAATTATTGACACCTTTATTGCATGGTTTTTGTAACATGTAATTAAGCTATTCAGAAAAGTTTCATGACCTACAACCTGGTTTATGGTTGTATTCTGGACAGAGGAGGGTGTTAGATGAGTTCTAGGTGTCATTAACATCTTATTATAGAAAGATAAGTCAGGAACGGAGAGGCACAGGATCAAGCAGAATCCCAAATAATGGTTTTGTGTAATATTTTAGTGCACTAAAAAGTTAAATGTAATTGTTTTTGCCCTCTAGTGATTTAAATGTCAAATTCAAGGTGACACAAATATAACAAACATATAAGGCAAGCTTATACTCATCTTATTTGGGATAAATACAAGGAAAGGGAATAACAGCTCATTTCCAGGTGAATTTTAAATTTGAGGCAAGGAAGGCGAAGAGCCAGAGAAAGGGAAGGAAAATGAAGAGACCACTTGCTTCTTCCATTGTTGTTCTTATAACTATTATTTTTCTGATGAATTGATGGCATCATCTCTGTTTTCAATGAGGCTGTACCCATCTGGGTTCTAAAGTACACATACGCATGCACACATGCACACACAATGAGGACGAGCATATTAGTCTTTATGAAAGGAAAACAGATGTGTGGCTATGGGGCAGTTGTGACAGGAGGTGTGAGGAAAGCGCCTAGACTCTCAGTTTGCTATTTCCCTCATGTTGAGAAGTCAGAGCACTGACTGTATGACTGAGGTTAGGCCAGAGGGCTGCTGCCTAGAGGAGCAGGTACCACCCCATGTGGTGCCAGCAAAGCCTGAGCAGATGTGGAAACAGCTTTCCTAGCCAGAGGGCAAACAGAAAAAGCAAAGCAGGCACCTTGTAAGCAGGCAGAGCAGCTCGTGGGATTCATAAATAATAGGCTCTGCGGTTTGCGGAAAGGTTGATAGGATATTGTGATAAGGGAAATGGACAGTGTCACAGCCAAGCAAGAGTTAAGAAAGGATTGTTTCCAGATCCTCCCAGAAATCCTTCTGGAGAGGTTAAAAGAGTGTTTTTAATGCTAACGGGTTGTCATGGAATCTCTCAGGCCTTTTGATGCATAGCTGGGGTCCATGCACACAAGTGGTGCTCTGTAAATGTCCGCTGGACAGACAGATTCCTTGATCAATTGTGGACTCTGTTAAGGTGAAACCCAAGACTGTCCTGCCGTGCCTGCGTCCACATTACCCGCAAAGGGAAGAGGAATGTGTGTGAAAGGAGGTAATGCCAGAGATTACAGACAGAGCTGGGGGGTGCAGCACTGGTCTTCAGTGGAGGAACTCTTTACCATATCTAGGACTGGGGAAAAGTTGGCTCCTTTCTAGTGCTTGGTTTTTTGCTTTTTTTCCTATTTATCTTTTTCTTATCAATTTGTAAAAGCCCTTTTGTATGTAAAGATATTAGTCCTGTATTAAATGTATTGCAAATAATTTTCAAGTCTCATTAGGCTTTAAATTTATAGATGGGGTAGTTGCAATATAATTTTTGAAAATTTTAAATAGTGAAAATTATAATTTATTTTTATTTTTTTAGAAATTTTGCCACTCAGGCTCTTCACTGCCCAATTATTAAAAAATATTACTACATATTTACTTCTAGTAATCTGTATTTAAAACTTCTATTCACCTGAAGTTTATTTTCGTTAAAGCTAGAAAGGGTATTATTTTATATTTAATCCATATAGTACTCTCACTTATACAAAGCCACTTATTAACTTTTCTGCACAATTTTAAGTGCCATCTTTTTTCTAAAAGCAAATTATTATTTATATCCATGCTTCTTCCTGGACTCTTATTCCTTTTCATTTATTTATTTATCTGTTCTTGTCCCAGTGCTTTATATATTTTCTCCTGAGCAACAGTTCCAGAAGTTTGAAAGGCAGGGTTCTGATTCATCGATCCAGTTTTAATGAGGGATGGGATTCTTTCACACTCTGTTATCATTTGGCCCAATTAATTTTTTTAGTTACTCTAGGAAGGAACATGCTCAAAAAGACATGGGAGACAGAGGAAGCTGCCACTTCTTCCATGCAAACTCACTTCCTTTTCCCTAAGTTCACAATGAGATGCAATGTAATTATTGAAATTATATTAAAACAATCCCATAACCCTCAATGATTTAGAAATTGGTGTCATGTTTCTAAGTTTATCTCTTATTTGTTGCTTATCTATTTTTCCTAATTCCAGGGCACTATTCAAAATCTTACATAGAAACCCTTGCTGGTGTGGCTCAGCGAATTGAGCATCGGCCTGCAAACCAAGTGTTGCTGGTTCGATTCCCAGTCAGGGCACATGACTAGGTTGCACGTCAGGTCCCCAGTTGGGGGCATGACTGAGAGGCAACCACACAGTGATGTTCTCTCCCTCTCTTTCTCCTTTCCCCTCTCTCTAAAAATAAAATAAACAAACAAACAAATAAATAAATAATTTTTTAAAAATCTTACATAGACACTCTAAATATCCATATTTCTACTGGGACCAATATTTATTGCAATATCTTTATCTGCCTCTCTGCCATCTCTCCTAAGAAAATGTATTTTCTCTTTTCCTGATTCCTAAGATAGCTTTCCTTGTTCCACATGGTATCACAAAAGCAATAGTAAGGGCATTAAATTAGCTGGAAAATGATGTTTCTTTTCCATAAAGGGGCCAAAAGAGAGAGAGAGAGAGAGAGAGAGAGAGAGAGAGAGAGAGAGAGAGAGAGAGAGAGAACACAGCTTGACAAAGACTTTCCATTCAGCCAATCAGAAAAGTAGAAGCTACTTTGTAATTGCATTAATTTTCAAGATGAAAAATGTCTACTTTGAGAAAGACACGCTACCATTTTGGTCTTGTAGATGGAAAGACATAACTATTATTACCAAGATCCTCTTAGAAATGCAACACTGACAAAAAAGAAGCAGGAATATGAAGCAAGCTTTACATCCTGGCTACTTTTTAGTAAGTAAAGTTCAAATGGCTTTTTGCCATTTATAACACAAACTAGTAGGATATTTAATTATACGTTAGAAAGATAAATATGGGCCAGGACCAGCTATTATGAGTATTGTTTTCCCAGAGAAAAGGAAGCCTCTGCCAAGATATGATAAAATATGCACACTGGTTCCCTGTCATTTGGTAGATGATGCTTTTCTAGGCTTCCAAGCTATACCCGGTTCACCCAGTTAAAAAGCTATGCTTTTTACTAAGTTACAATCATGCACCCTGGCTGGTTTGGCTCAGTGGATTGAGTGTCGGCCTGCGAGCTAAGTGTCGCTGGTTCGATCTTCCAGTCAGGGCACATCAGAGAAGGAAAACTCTGACTCCAAAAAACCTCCGCTGCCTTGCGGCATACCTCTTCAGGGGAAAGGCTAAGGGAGTAAACCCCGACAGAAAATCCGGAGCCGGAGTCCCTAAGGCGGTTTGACGTTGTAGTCAACACCGGCAACTCCTGCGGCGCACCTGAAGCCAAGCTGTATTGACTCCGTCTTTCCCTTGGACCCTTCAGCTGCGAAGAGAGGGGGGGGTCTGCTGCATGGGCAACAGCAGACCCTCCATATCACCCTGCCCAGGCTCTGTAGCTTCAGCTTCACTGGAGAGGACACTCCAGCGTCATCGCAAGATGTCGATTCAACACGGGAGGAGACAGATACCGTGTCACTCCCAAGTTGGACTGCACAGCCATTCTTGACGGTGCAGATAGACTCTTAAGAAGCTACACCATCATCTCTCGAGACGGACGGCTGCCGACGACAATCATGCAGTCCAGCACTTAGCATTTGAGTTTGTTTTCCAATCCATGCAAGAGGGAGAAACCCTTGTACCTTCTCTTTTTCTTTTTGGTACTAACTTGCCAAGGCATCTGGACAGATAGGTTGTCTTGCTAGCATTTAGCAAAGCCATGATGAGGCCCAGTTATTGTACCTCAGAATTTCTCTAAAGTTTCATCTTTAAGAAATAAATTAAGTAATGTCACTTATTAAAGCTTCTTACAAGCTAAAAATAGAGTACCTTTTAAAAATACTCTGTTCTAACAATAGGTAGACTTATATAACTTTAAAGTGCATATCTGATTTTATGCTAAATGTTAGAGCTTAATTACTTGAGAACTTATCTAATAATATGTTGAGGAGTAGATTTAAAGACTATACCTATTAGCAAACACATCTAAACATGTCTAGAGTCTGTGAAACCCAATTTGTAAGAGGTTCTTTTCCTTGTCTCTATGCGAGAGCCAGAGTTAACCAGAAAAGTATCAAAGGATTCTCAAGATGTATTCTCTACACTTAAATAGAATTCCTGCCCAGCCCTGGTATTGTTAGTAATCACACCCTATCATTAAAATTATGCGAAGTCATGTGGAAAAACTGTTGGCTTTTTGGCCACTTTGCTGTTGCTTTTCAGTATGCTTGAATTTGTTTTGCACTTGCTGCTTTCATTATATCGATCTGAAAAGTGCAGTGCTGACCTACATTTTAGACCCTGGGTCTGGCATGACTTGAGAGCCACATGGAAAGTGGCTGCTGAGACTCACAGTGTTACCCTACTTGGGGCAAGTGTTCGGCTAGATGAGACCCCGTTTCCCTCTCCCTTGGCAAAAAGCACTTCTTCAGCTGCAGGAAACTCCATCAAGTTACCTTGCCTGGTTGAAAAGAGGCTCGGCTGGCCAAGAGCTAGTCCTGCTTTCTATGGAGCAATGAAAATGTCCCCTTCTCTATTGTGATTCCCTCCAACAACTCTGCTTCCCACCTGATCCAGCTTACCTAGAGCAGTCCTTCCTCTGGGACCGAGTTCTAATGTTATTTTTAGAAAGACAATAAAGTGAATTTTTGAGGTCTGATATTTTTTCCTTGCCATCTGGCAGCCCTTCTTCCCAACAGATCATGTTTAATAAAAATTTTGCGTTAGGGAATTCCACATCTTCCTGCAACCTACCAGCTCCTGCTCTGGCTTCCAGGCTGGAATCAAGGAACACCTGATTTCAATAGCTTAGAGCTGCCCTGATCAAAATCTCATGACTGAGATTAAAAATTAATGTAAGAAGGAAAGCCAACAGAATTAAAATTTAGTTTCAAATTTGCTATAAAGTTTTTTCTTTGGAACTGGGAAACACATTGTTTAATTTCCTGATTTGGATTGGGACTAACATTTGGACAATTTCTTTTCTCCCTTTCCTGATATCTACTAAAATGTGATATATACCTTTGGCAAGCACTATATATAAACCATGCATCATGGCCCAAGCTCATAATTTTATTTTGTTTATGCCATTTCTTTGATCAGGTCATATTGCTCTTACTGCCATGTGTAGTCAGAGTAGTTTCTCTTAATGCTCTTCACACCTGTAAGGGGGTAATCAGTAAATAAATATCAAGTTCAAAAAGTAGTTTGAATTTATACATAAATTGTCTGAGTTGACTGTTTTCACAAGGTACTAACTAACCTAACTTCTGCTTCCACCTTCTGCTTGGTAGGTGCCAGGACCAGTGTCCTGTTGGTTCCTACGGAGTTCGCTGTGCTGAGACCTGCCAGTGTGTCAATGGAGGGAAGTGTTATCATGTGAGTGGCTCCTGCCTGTGCGAAGCAGGCTTTTCCGGTGAGCACTGCGAGGCGCGCCTGTGTCCCGAAGGGCTCTACGGCATCAAATGTGACAAGAGGTGTCCCTGCCACCTGGACAATACTCATAGGTGAGGGTTCGTTGCCCCTGGAAGGACATGTTCACTATTTGAAAGGAAAGATTTGAGGAGAGATTCCCACCCCAAGACCTTCACTGCCTATGAGTCGTCCTCGGCAGGAGCCACTAAGTTAATGGAAGATCTTTGTATTTAATGGTGATGGTCTAAGTCAAAAGTGCTAAAATTGTTAGATGCTTGTCGGTGGATATTAAATTTTATTCTCTATTAATGGTTGCTAGTGAAAATTAAACTTGCTGAGGTTAACAGAATGTTTCCCTAAGAGAGGGATTCTGTGACATTCCCGTAGAAGCAAAGATGCAGTGAGAGACATGGGTTAAGCCCAGTTTAGTATGTAAAAGCATCACAAAATGATTCTCACGGCAGCATCTTGTACTTGACAGAAAGAACATCTGTGTAGAGAGGAAGTGTACCGGTGGAAGTTTTTCTGAAAGTGCTTCACATGTGGCTGTCACATGTGAAATATGTTTTCAGAATTGATTACCCTGACATAGAACTCACAGGGGTCTTGTAGCTCAAAAATCTCTAGAAGGATTTAAGAACAGGAAACCATGATCCCATCCACCCTATTGTACTTTGTCTGCCTCTGAAAATACCTTTCCACCCCCTTACTTCCTCTCCCTCCCCCAAGGACCAGATACATATCACTTAGAATTCTGGATTTCATTTGTAAACTGCTGGGAAAGTTGAGTTTGACAAAAATGTTGTGCATTATATAGCGGCTCAGACATTACAACAAATTAGCTTTATTTGCATTCAGCACAACTGTTACTTCATTCATGAGTCTAAAAAATAACTCATGACCACATCAATTCTCACATGCACAAAAGTTAAAAGTAAACAGAAGCCTGTGTTTGGTCTCTTCTTTAAATCATTGTTAGGAACAAAAAAAAAGGACTTTGCTCTGTGTGTGTGTGTGTGTGTGCATGCACACATGCACACATACAACCCACATGCTGGCATACATTTTAATGAGACATACCAAAGAAGCATAGCCTGAAATCAAATAGATCACTATACCATACCAAGGAGCTCTTCTATGAGAAGAATTGGAGGAACACATAAAATGTTGGTTTTGTTGTTGGCTACCATGTTAGTAGTGGCAGGTGCACATGGACAGTTATTTGATTGACATCAATACCATGATAATTTTGACATAGATCATGTGTACCATAGCACATATGCTTTAACAAGGATATATAGTTATCCCTTGGTATCTTTGGAGGATTGGTTCCAGCCCCTCCCCCCACCCTCATACTAAATCAGCAGATGCTCATGTTCCTTATATAAAACAGGGTTGTATTTGCATATAATCTATATTCATATATAAGCTACAGCAGGGTATGTTTACACGTCACTTTTTCAGGTGGATTCAGTGTAGTGCTGAACGTATGGCAGATTCAAGTTTTGCTTTTTGCAACTTTCTGGGTTTTTCCCCTGGACTATTTTTGATCCTCATTTGGTTGAATCCCAAATGCAAAACCCATGGACAAGGAGGGCTGGCTGTACATGAAATTATTTGATAATCACATACATCAAAGAAACACTAAAACCTGTCTAATAATGTATGATAATCAGAAGAGTAAAAAATAAATAGCCTATAAAGTGCTTCCCTAATAAGTAAAGCTACTTTTAAAGATTACTTTTAAATTTATATTAAAACCATTTGAATGTTGATTACATGACTCTATCCTGTTGAATTTATAGTTGGAGCCATCCATCTGATTTTTGTATTTTGAGATTCCTGGAAACATACTGTTTCTTTGAACTAGAAGGCATAGAATCTTTGTGTTAATTGAAAGTCTAGCTTGTTCATTTTATCATTTAATCGAGGAAGTGGAGCTTGCTATTCCATAATTTATGATGCATATTTGTCCCAAGACTTTTCATTATAATTAATGAGATAACTCAATGCAAACTATTCGTTTACCTTATCTTTACGTAAATTTTGAGTTATATGGACATATATGTTGATGTATATTGCAGCCACACATTTGGGTAGAGGTTTGTATCAGTGAGTGTTTGCTGCATTAAAAATAAAGTCCTATCCCAAATTTAGTGATGTGAAACAACTACTTATTAGCTGATAATTTTTTGGATGACTATTTGTGCTGGGCTCAGTTTGGTGGTTCTCTTGCTGGTCTCCTTATGTGCAGTTGGGAGATCAGCAAGAGACTGCTTGGGTCTGGAATTCCTCAATCACATGTCTAATCTTTGGCCACTGATAAGGGGTACTGAGCTCTATGTCCCCAACATCTAGCAGTTTAGCCTGGGATTCTTTGTATGGTGATTGGCTTCCAAAAGCATCAAGAGACAGAGCAAACTCCAATGTGCAAACACTTTGCAAATGGTGGTTATGGCATGTTTGCCAATGTTCCTTTAGACTAAACAGGTCACACAACCAAGGCCAGATGCAATATACTCTACCTCTTGATGGGAAGAGTTGTAGCCATTTTTACTTTGGCGTCTATTACAGGGTTCACATGACTTTAAATATATTTATAGATGATATTAGTATTTAAAATTATAGCACTATTTTAGAGCCTAAAGACAATCACTGCAACCTGGACTTTTCAAATGAAAACTTTTATGGTAGAAATGATTTTGATCTCTTGATAACAATCCCATATGATAAAAATCAAATGATAACAAATGATTTTATTTGAGAATAAAATTTGAGATTTAGTAAGATTCCACATGAGATATTTATATTAGCTGTTATTAATAAGGACATTTAATAGCTGTGGGCAATCAGGATGTGCCTATTTGCAAATGCTGCTTGTCATTACATTTGAACATTAATAACATCTAAGGAAATGGATAAAAGGAATTTCAATAACTCATTCTATTTAGCTAAAATTCTATTGGACTTATAATAATTTAACTCAAACTGAAAATTTTACTAGAAGATGGATAGATATCTCATTATATATGTGTAAAATGATCGATATTGCTACATGTGTATAATCCTATTTTCACATACACAAAGCCACCTGTTCTATAGAAAGGAATGAGGTAGGAGTATATTTATATATTTATTACCCTTCAGCCTCTATCTGCTGCTCTAACATCAACACGTAAATCTCATTACCAATTAAGCTGCCTGCGGAGAACACATCAAATGCCTCCAAAGTGCTCTGGCTTCCTATACCTAATTACAAATTGCAGAATACTAATTTTGGTGTCAATCAATCTGAGGATCAGTGTGCTGCACGAATACTCACTGGGGGGCATTGAATATCAATTTCTCTGTCTGCCTCTAGCTTAATTCAATTCCCTGTCTCCAAATTGTGTATTGTGTTTAACATTCATGGCTATACCATAAAAATTATCCTTATTTTTAATACAAAGTAATATTTTATACTAAACAGTGTCCTTATTTATAGTATGCTTAGATAAGGTAAACTACTTCAATCAATCTATTACTTAAAACAAATCCTTTTCTCAAATGAAGGGCCTTACTAAAGTAAATTTAAATTTGTTCCTGCTTTTGGCACAGTACAGGCTTATATTGGTCCTGCTAACCTTTTATCTATGTTATATCCTAAATAATAGCAATCTCTTTTTCATATCTAGATCTCTTAGCAGGCTGCCATTAAACTTCCTTTCTCTTTGGTATAAAAATAAAAAATAATTTGGGTTTGAGTTTTATCTTTCATTACCTGTGTGAGACTTTGAGTGAATTATTTACTCTTTCTAGGACTCTGTTCCCTCACTTATTTTTTTTTAAATATATTTTATTGATTGTGCTATTATAGTTGTTTTAATTTTCTTTTCTTCTCTTTGTCTCCCTCTGCCTGGTACTTCCCTTCCTTCCAGCAATTCGCCCCACCCCTACCCTTAGTTCATGTCCATGGGTCGTGCATATAATTTCTTTGGCTTCGCCATTTACTTCACTATTCTTAACATCCCCCTATCTATTTTGTACCTACCAGTTATGCATCTTGATCCCTGCACTTTTCCCCCCATTCTTCCCCTTCCCACTTCGCACCGATAACCCTCCAAATGATCTCCATATCTATGGTTCTGTTCCTGTTCTAGTTGTTTGCTTTGTTTGTTTTTATTTTTTAGATTCATTTGTTGATAGTCGTGAGTTTGTTGTCATTTTATTATTCATAGTTTTGATCTTCTTTTTCTTAAATAAGTCATTTAATATTTTATATAATAAAGGCTTGATGATAATGAACTTCTTTAGCTTTACCTGGGAAACACTTTATCTGCACTTCCATTCTGAATGATAGTTTTGCTGAATAGAGTAATCTTGGTCGTAGGTCCTTGCATTTCATCACCTTGAATATTTCTTGCCACTTCCTTCTTGCCTGCCAAGTTTCTTTTGAGAAATCATCTGATAATCTTATAGAGACTCCTTTATAGGTAACTCTTCTTTTTTCTCTTGCTGCTTTTAGGATTCTCCCTTTTCCTTTAACCTTTAACATTTTAATTATGATGTGTCTTGGCGTGGTCCTCTTTGAGTCCAACTTGTTTGGGACTCTCTGTGCTTCCTAGACTTGTCTGTCTATTTCCTTCACCAACCTAGGGAAGTTCTCCTTCATTATTTTCTCACATAAGTTTTCAATTTCTTGCTCTTCCTCTTCTCCTTCTGGCATCCCTATGATTCAGATGTTGGTATATTTAAAGTTGTCCCAGAGGTTCCAAAGCTTTTTTTTTTGTTTTTTTGAATTCTTGTTTCTTAATTCTGTACTGGTTGACTGTTTATTTCTTCCTTATGTTCGAGTATATTGATTTGAACCCCAGCTTCCTTCCCTTCACTATTGTTTTCATGTGGATTTTTCTTCATTTCACTTAATGTAGTCTTCACTTCTTCCCTTATGCCTTTGCCATACGCAATCATGTCTGTCAAGTCTGTGAGCATCTTTATCACCAGTGTTTTGAACTCTGCATCTGTTAGGTTGATTATCTCCTAGTCACTTAGGTCTCCCATTGGAACCTTGATCTGTTCCCCCTTTTGGGCTATACTTCTCTGTATCCTGTTTTTGCCTCTGTGTCTTAGGTAGTGCTATACACCTGTTATATTGTAAGGGATGAAGCCTTAGGTATTTGTCACTGTGGGGCAACCCTTTTCACCATGTTGTGGTGCTGTATGTGTGGGAAGGGGGACAATACAGCTTGCCCTGCACTTGCCCCTTTTCCAGTTACTTCACCCGCTTCCTTTATGTGACTGGTACCCCTCTAGCTGTTGTCTGGTGATGGTTCCCAGGGTAGGTGGGTTTGTGGATATTCTAGGACCATGTGGACCCTCTAAACAGACTCTCCTTAGAGACAGGCAGTTTCTTTCACTCCCCCAGCCTCCACTGGTTTTCACAGCTAGAAGCAACAAGACTTTATTTTCCTGGCACTGGCACTGTGAGCTATGCACATTCTGGCCTGGGGCTGGGTTCACTCCCTAGGTGTCCCTCCTGGTTTTTATGATGCATGACCACTCATTCTGCTGGCCAGCTGCAGCCACTGCCACACTGCATCCTCTCCACCTGGCTCCCTGGCTCCACCTCTCCTACCCATCTGGATGAGTATTACTTCTTTAAATCTTTGTTTGTTGGACTTCCATACAGTTTGATTTTCTGGCAGTTCTGGTTGTTTTTTGTTTTGAGGTAGATGTAATCCTTCTCATGGTTGTCTACCTACACCTCCACATTGGCCAGAAGTCTGTTCCCTCATTTATAAAATGGAATCATATCTAATACTTAGACTGGTTGTAAGGATTAAATGAAATAATGCACATGGATTGCTGAGCATGTTAGCACACATTGCGTTCAGTAAATGCTAGCTGCTAGTTTGTGCCTTCGCTTAAAATATCATCATAAGTGTCACATAACTGAGTGTTTCCTTCAATTAATGGTGATTTCCATTAAGCCATGACTTTGACATTTTAAAAACTAATTTTAGGGGACATCTTGCCTTTGTATTCAGATATACAGGTTATAATTTAACATTGCTGATGATTCAGAGGTTAGTGAGAAGCAGATTAGTTTGGGAATATAATATCCCTGGAGTCTGGTCCTGTGACATTTTCACTTATTCACTCAGTCAGTATATACTGTGGGCCTACTGTGCACCAGGGACAGGTAACAAAACACACTTAACTCTTGTCCTCATGGAGCTCTAAGTCTAGAGGGGAAGGAAGATGTTAAAAGATTATAAAAATCGTCGTCGTCGGCAGCCGTCCGTCTCGAGAGACGATGGTGTAGCTTCCCAAGAGTCCATCTGCACCGCCGAGAATGGCTGTGCAGTCCGACTCAGGAGTGACATGGTATCTGTCTCCTCCCGTGTTGAATCGACATCTTGTGATGACGCTGAAGCTACAGAGCCTGGGCAGGGTAATATGGAGGGTCTGCTGTTGCCCATGCAGCAGACCCCCCCCTCTCTTCGCAGCTGAAGGGTCCAAGGGAAAGACGGAGTCGATACAGCTTGGGTTCAGGTGCGCCGCAGGAGTTGCCGGTGTTGACTACAACGTCAAACCGCCTTAGGGACTCCGGCTCCGGATTTTCTGTCGGGGTTTACTCCCTTAGCCTTTCCCCTGAAGAGGTATGCCGCAAGGCAGCGGAGGTTTTTTGGAGTCAGAGTTTTCCTTCTCTGATGTACCCTGACTGGAAGATCGAACCAGCGACACTTAGCTCGCAGGCCGACGCTCAATCCACTGAGCTAAACCAGCCAGGGCAGATTATAAAAATAAACCTAGATTATAGACTATAATAAGTGAGATGAGGAGGAAGAGCAGGGTGCCATGAAAGAGAATGACAGGAGAGGCCTGTTTTAAATATAAGTAGTCAGGGAAGGCTTCTCTAAGGAACAGGTACTATTTAAGCTCAGACTGGAAAGGGAAGATGGAGAGAGCTAGGGAAAGTGGGAAACAGAATTCTAGATATATGGAATAGCCCATCTGAGACTCCCCCTCCCCAAGTTGAAAACTCTCACTGCCTTTTTTTGTTTGTTTTTCACAAATTAAATCTATAGCAGTTGAGCATAGTAATAAGGAGCGAGAAATGAAAGAAGAGGTTAGGAAGTAGGCAGTGATCAGATGATGGGGGCCATTGGGCCATATTCAGGGTGATCTTTTGTCTGGTGTCCCAAGGACTGTCTGGTTTAGGACTGTTGTCCTAATGTAATTATTAGTAACTTTTTTCACTCTTAAAACTATCCTGGTTTTTACAATTATATGATCACTCTAGCTATATTAAACAGTATAGATATTTTATTCTAAGTGTAGTGGGGGAGCCTTTGAAGAGTTTTAGGAAAACGATACAATATGATCTATTCTTAGGTGATGAGGCATGAATGGATGCAGGGAGAAAAGTTAGAAGGCTATTCAGGAGTTTAGGGGATAGATGATGTTGGCTTGGAACAAGTAGGGTGGTGACAGTGAGGGTGAAGAGACGTAGAGGGATCCAAGATATATTTTGGAGTTAGGATGGTTAGGTTCCTAGTGATGAAGTGGGTATGGGTGATGAGGGAGAAGGACTTACCAAGAAAAACTCCAAGGTTTAGTTTAAATAACTGAGTGACTGGAGGTGCCATTACTTTGATGGGGAGAGTTGGGAATAGACACCAGGTGAGGAATGAAGAAAAGGAAGCACAAGGTTCAGTGTTTGATGTGTTAAGTTTGAGATGCTATTGAGATGCCAGGTGCTTGCCCAAGGATAAACAGCAGATAACTAAATCTGCATAAATGTAAGTAGATCTGAGACTCAGACCCTTGTCTCCCAAATTCAAACTTTCTATATCTAAGTGACCATCTTAAATATAGGGTTGTACTTGGATAATTCTTCATGCCATATTTTCTAAGTAAAGCTTGTGATAGATGCCTCGGCCTCTGCTTGTGGGAATTCAGTTGTAATAGGGGCCTAAAAGTATATTTATATAAATTTCTGAAAATGGGGAACAAACCATCTAACCTGTAAGGGTGTTGGTGAGACCCTCACTTGACAGACTAGGCTGTCAGGCCCAGAGAGAGAGGTCGTATGTCTTCACTATGGTTACCCAGGCAGTGGGACACCTGGAATTACATCCTCAGTCTTCATCCATCCCAGGGAATCATTCTTTCTGAGAACAGAAAATCTATGAACAGTCCTCCAATGAGCAGTTCTTTAGCAACCATCTGGATGCAATAGTAGATTTTGTTGTTGACCCTACTTAAGGGAAAGGTTTAATCTCTAGAGAGGAAGCCCATCTCTAACAGTCTTCCAATTGTGAACAGAGCTAGCTTGATTGTTAAGCTTTTCCTTGGTGAGAAGCTCATGTGTTTTGAGTGCCAGAGGGTGCCGTATGGTGTCAACCTCAGTAACACGTGCTTCTTAGCGCAGCTGATGGGTCCATTTGCTGTGGAGCAACAGCTGGCTGCCTGGCCCATCAGTGCAGCTGTTGTTTCAGGTAGAGACAGCTGCACTGCTACCAGGTATATGGAGCTTAGAGAAGAAACAGACTGAAAAGGTTGCAGCTTTTCAAGTTTTTTGGACATCACCCTGGTTAACTGATTTGGTTTTGTTCATTGGATGGAGTCCTTTAGATCTTCTCATTGTGTCAACCTTGTATTGAATCAGGGCTTTTGATTTATGAAAATTCAAATGAAATTCAGACAAAAGGACACAGTTGTGACCTTCATTGCCTTAGAGCATGACGCTGATTTCATGCAACATTTCTGTAGTACCCATCAGGTTTCAGCCAATTAATTAAATCACACCAAGCCTGGGAATGAAGTTCAAATGATTGTACATGGAATTACCCACACATTTAGTGATCATGACTAAAGCAACATTTGCATGGGCCTTGGGTGTCATGTTTACCAGAGAGTGACTTGCTCCTTTCATCCATGCTCTCAGCTGTCACCCCATGTCTGGTGAGTGTGCCTGCAAGCCTGGCTGGTCGGGACTCTACTGTAATGAGACGTGCTCTCCTGGATTCTACGGGGAAGCCTGCCAACAGATCTGCAGCTGCCAAAATGGGGCTGACTGTGACAGTGTGACTGGAAAGTGCACCTGTGCCCCAGGATTTAAAGTAAGTGGCACAGGCTCTGGAGGAAGGGGACAGGGGTGCGGTGTGGAGTATATTGATGCCATGACTTACATGACCTTTACTGAAGTACATGGATATGCTAAAATCAGTCCCATCATTAACCAGAAAAAGAGTAGAGAGAAAACTATTAATAAGTGATATAAGTAATTACCTTAGAATGATGACTGGAATCTGGTTAAACTATAAATGTGGCATTAATCATTAATTATTTAATTAATATATGTCATGAAGTATGATGTATTATGATTATTCTTTACACAATCATTTCACTGTTTTATAGGCAACAAAGAAATTACTTTTCCAAGTAGGATATATATTATTGTCAACAGTTTCTCTCTTAATTCCATGTAATTTAGAAGCACATAATATATCAAGTTAGCATTTATTATGTTTTTATGTGTGATGGTTAGTAGTAGTACCTAAGTTTTTTGGTCTCTCTGAGAATCTAGGACTTAAAAAAATGCCTACATATGCTGATAGAGCAGAATTTTACCTAGATTCTGGGCTATCTTAGCTACAGACCAGGAATCTTTGTTTTAAAGGAAAATAGACTGTTCTTGAATTATGTTCTCCCAGTTTAAAGAGGAGGATATTAAACTGTGAAGGACGTTGATGATTATTCCAGAACATGTCACGCAGAACAAGGAGATCATAAAGTCTCTGAGCTGAGAGGCTCTTTACAGGGTTTTCTAACCTATGCCACAGTCCTTTGGTTGAGCCCTTGAATCTGCCTTGTCTTAGAGTCCCCTCTGTTTTAAGAGTAGGTGACCTCCAGTCACCTTTGGTAACTAACTTCTATGTTTCAGGCTCGCTGTCAGATAATAAATTGAATCATGTGGGCTGTTCCCCTGCTGCACCGACTGATCAAATTACTTATTATATGAGGAAGTCTAGGAAGCACTGCAATTTAATGTATAGTTCATGTTTATGTTTATTTACTGACAATAATTTTCCAGCTACAGTCTATCATTATATAGCTACTTGTCTGAGCAAGGACAAAAGGTTTTGTATTTGCTACAAAGAAAAACTAATGAAGGCAGGAGGCTTTTTTGGGTGTTATTCAATACTGTATCATAAACACAGGCCAGCTAGCATTGCCCTTGAACCTCTAAATTTGTATAGTGGTGACATTACAGCAACTTTTTAATATACAATGTGTTATAATTGGAGAGGGAGTATAATTAGCATCACCAAGGTATATTTTCGTTTATTTGTGTTGGCCTTATTTCAGTGGGTAGAGTTGCACACATTTTCCTGTTTGCGCCTGTCTAGGGAACTGACTGCTCTGCCCCGTGCCCTCTGGGAACCTATGGGGTAAACTGTTCGTCTCTCTGTGGCTGTAAGAATGATGCTGTCTGCTCTCCTGTGGACGGCTCATGTACTTGCAAGGCAGGTAAGTGAGTAATAGTCTTTTTTCTGGTCTGGGTCCTGTTATCTTCTGAATTCACAGGGAAGAAAACTTGACTAGGGTTCTAGGTCCTGCTGTGCTAAGATTTAATGCCTGATCTCAGCAAGCCCTTCAGCGAGGGTGGATTCTCCTACTCTCATGAGTCTTGGGAAGAGGCTCAGAGGAGATGGTCTCTGATGAGTCCAGGGAACAGGCTCATTCTTAGGAGATAATCTCTGAAGTTGCCGCCAGCTCCAGAAGTCTGTGCATCTCTGCACTTTGGGGATGAGTAAGCCAAGCAGACATGTGTTCATGACCCAAAATTTACTGACGTGGAGTCATGATGAAAAATGCAGCTAAGCACCGATTTTGTGTGAGCACCAGGATGTGTTTGTCCAGCATTTTTGCAGCAGCCAGCATCCTAGATACTCAGTGTTCATAGTTAACAGGGTCCCACTTTAAAGACAAATATTTCACTTTGCCAGCCTGAACATAGCCTCACTATACATCAAAGGGGCCCCCACTCCATGTCTCTACTCAGTAGCATTTCTCATATTGGCGTCTGCATGACAGATCACACAGCACACACAGTTGTTTGGGTGCTTCTTTTCATCTCTGTGCTGGGGCTGGGGACACCGCTATACATCTCAAAGATGCTTCTAAAGGGAAAGTGGTTCCCTGCTGCCTCTGTTCCCTCACATGATCTGCGTTCTGGTCATGGCAGGCTGGCACGGCGTGGACTGTTCCATCAGCTGCCCCAGCGGCACATGGGGCTTTGGCTGTAACTTAACGTGCCAGTGCCTCAACGGCGGAGCCTGCAACACCCTGGATGGGACGTGCACCTGTGCACCTGGATGGCGTGGGGAGAAATGTGAGCTGCCCTGCCAGGTACGACCAAACTGGTACCCCAGCTGGGAACGCCTGGGAGCTGATGCCCAAGAGTTAGCCTCTTCTTGCAGTTTTTCTGATTGGAAGTGTCTTGAGTGCAAACCAAACCTCAAGAACTATTAGAAGAATCAAGGTATTTAAACTTAGAGTGGATATAGGACTGGAAAAGGGGTAAACATGGAAATTCGTTAGGTAGCTTTGTGAGAAACACTCTTTCTTCATCTCTACTCAGGTCCCCTTCATTGCCCCCCCCCCCATCTATTTTCTTATGCACCCATCTCTTCCTGGCAGCCAGTCAACAGCATTTATTCATCACCCAGTGTATGCCCATATACTCTCCAAATAGTGTGTTTCCATTGTAATGGGAATCCTCCAGCCTTTGGGGTGGAAAGTGGCAGGGAATGGAAGAGGGTGGTGTTGGTGTCCCAGAAATGCTCATTGAGGTAGTGAAAGAAGGTTTGGAAACAGCTATCTTTTAATGCACATATCTTTGGAGTCACAAGAATCCCTAAAGATTTCCCTACTTCATCACTGATATGCTTTGGAGATGTTCGTCATTAGAAATCCCACACTCTGTCAACCACAGGCTGACAGAGGTGCAACTGGGAAGCGCATTCTACAGTAATGTGACTTCTCTTTCTTCCTGAATGAAGCACATGGCCATTTCTTCCTTCTTTTCCATCATTCTTTCTGCCTATTATGAGTCTTTTTTCCTGAGCCCTTAAGCCTTCTCTTTGTGGTGTGTGTTCTCTGGTTCTTGGAGAACATCTGATAACAAGATGACCCTGTGATCCCCTGACCAGAGCGCCTCACGAGGGCCTTTTGTAGAGGTTCTCTTATCCCTGGGCTTCCTCCTCATTAAGTACAACCCATTTCCCAAAGCCAAGAGGGCCTGCCCTGGGCTATTTCATGCCCTGCAAACCCTTAAAGGGGACAAAATTAAGTTAGCTTTGCTGCCTCTCATTCACCAGTGAACAGACTATCAGTGCTCTTACATGGGCTTGCATATCGCCTTTCATTCCCAATCTGTGGACAAAACAAAGCCTCTGGCACCATCTTGATTTTTTTTTTAAATTATTTTTATAGTAGAGGCATTACTAAATCAGCAAAGCTGGTACTTTGGTGGTTCATATGGTAGCAAAGCTATATACTGTGCAACCCCATCAAACATTAGTGGGGCCTAACAAATGATTTATTTTATTTTAGTAAGTTAAATAATCTGGACAGTGATTATGCCATCTCGCTCCCATGGCCTGTTTCGTGTTGGCGCGCAGGCTCCGCCCCTTGGGTAGCTGCGCACCCGTGTTTTCCTTAGTGCTGGGTGGTGTGGGGGGTCTCCAGCGCTCTCCCTCAGATCCTCAGGATCCGGCATGAAAGAGTGGGGTTTGTCAACGCACAGCTTTCCACTCCTCTCCCGCAGACTAGATGATCACATCTACAAAGAGTCTCGTCTGCGGTGGACCAACAAAACTGACGAACGTGGGTGTGAGAGCACCGAGGTCTGGGGTGGGGACCGGGAGGAGGGTGTGCCGGCACGCACTTCGTGCTCTCGGAATCCTGAATCGGGACATCCCATTTTGTCTAGACGTCTTCATCAAAAGGAGGATATTCATTAGAAAAAGTGACAGAAGACTTCTGTTTTTACATGCAGTTCCACATATTCAATTGGCAACTTATGGAAACAAAGTTAATTCAATTAGAGCTATAAAACTTTTAAAAAATTTGGACCTTCTCTATGTGGGTCTGGCTCCTCCCCTTCCACTAAAGAATAGAATGCCTTGTAGGGAACATTGAAGTATTTTACAAAAGTCTTTAGGAGCAAAGAAAATATGTTTACTAGTTGTGGTTTACGATAAGAAAGATTATTTAAATTAGTTGGCATACTTATATACATCTGCATGTATGCATATCAGCATATTAATACCATTGATTTCACCATTCATATGTCCCAACCATATGCCAGAGCTAAACTAGGGTTTGAAGGACTTGAAAACACTGACCTCCTGGAGCCTATATTTTCGGGGCCAAGAAGACATAGAAAGAGGGGATTAGGATGGATGTTGCTGAGGGGCGTTTGGGAGAGGAGGAGGGTGCTGTACCTGAAACGGCTGACTGTGGCCCCCTTCGCCTCGTCTCCCAATGTCGGATTTCCTACGTCCTCATCGCTGTCTTCCTTGCAGGACGGCACGTATGGGCTGAACTGCGCCGAGCGCTGCGACTGCAGCCACGCGGATGGCTGCCACCCCACCACGGGCCACTGCCGCTGCCTCCCCGGATGGTCAGGTGAGCCCGGGAAACGGGAAACACGCCACTCTGTGCCTAATGCTGATCCTTGCTGTTTCAAACAAACACATACAGGTCAGCTGTACAGAAAAAATGAAAATAGTCATCTCCGGTAAGCTGTCAGAGTTTTACCCGAGAAATATTACTATTAGGCCTAATTCATCTGTAATCCAGGAATAACTCTTTGCTGAATTGTACAAGGGCAGTTCTCCTGAGCTTTCGTGGAAGATGCAACTGTAAGAATTCAGGTCAGGAAGAGGGGAAAGTGTGAATTGCTTTGAAGAGTTTAACAAGATCTCTGTGCTATTTTTGAGCATTAAGGAAAGAATGATTGAACCATAAGAATGTAATTAAGCTCACCTTACTAAAACAGAAGTATTAAATATTAACATGGTCAATATGAAAATATTAAAATATTCATTACTAGAAATAAAATTTTTAAAGTTACTTTTTCTTATAATAATGTTCATCATAAAAATTCATAATGTGGTTGAATATTAATTTTGTAACCAAGTTTCTCCTGATTTATGACTTCATGGTTTCAGCCAGGAAGTTTAACAAACTAACAGGGCTCTTAAAAAAGAACAGTTTTTGCTTATGATGTACGGACTTGAAAGATGGCACTAAATGCCAAAGCAACTTGGAATCCTATTCTTTTTTATACATCAAATCAAGTCTCCTAAAAAAAAAAAGACAAAATGAACCTTTAAATACTTTGTAAGAAAACCTACAAATGGCAATGCAGTAGGACAGTTATTGAATATTGTGATCAATGAACTGAACATATTGATGACTATTTCTGCTGAAAGTAAAATAAAATATTGATTGCTGTTTTGCCAATTTAAAGTGAAATCTTGTTTTACTAGGGACTGGATTAGAGGTAGTTAAATGAACCAGAGCTTCCTTTTACAATTACCTTCTCTTTGAAGTCATTTGTATGTGCATGTGTGTTTGTATTTATATTGTATTTGTATCGAAATATATTTGTATATGTTTAGAGAAGAGAGAAAAGAGTAAGAAACTGTTTCTATATTAATGCTTCAACATCCTCCAAAATGTTTCAACTTATCCTCTAAAAGAAATTTGTAGGAACAAGCTAAATATTCTCATTAGTGATGGTCCATATTTTCAGAAGGTGAATCTTTCAGAAGAGAATCTTAGGCTTCTGTACCAGAGATGTCACATTTAATAAATTGTGGCATCAGGATGGTTGTACTTTTTAGCAAAAATGCTTACAAAGAAGACTCTAGAGAAATAATAATAAGTAACGCTTATTGAGTGCTTACTTCAGGTTCATAACTCTATGAGGTAGGAAATATTATTTATTTTCTCCGCTTTACAGATGAGGAAGCTGAGGCAAAGAAATGTTAAATGGCTGAACTAAGGTCCCAGAGTCAATAAATGTGAGAGGGTGTGCACTAATGCACCCCATTGTGTATGTAGCTCTTTTAACTACTGCACCCACCTGCGCTACACAGACTTTTTCCAGGAGGTGCTAGAGTAGAGGGCAGTTATGCTGAGATTTATTTTCACTCTGGGTGAGGACTTCTAAGAATTATATTAGAGGACCATGATGATCAGTGCTGCTATTCACCGATCACAGTCAATCAATCTCTCTCTCTCTCTCTCTCTCTCTCTCTCTCTCTCTCTATATATATATATATATATATATATATAATCATATACTATAGAATTAACCAGTTTAAAGTGTACAATTCAGTGGTTTTTAGTGTATTCAAAAAATTGTACACTGTGATCAATTTTAGAAGATTTTTATCACCTTGAAAAGTTAGTTCTCACTAGCATTAATTCCCCATTTACCCTCAATCCTTCCTACTTCCTCCTCCCCCTACCTAGGCAACCACTAATCTTACTTTCTGCCTCTGTAGTTTTGTCTATTCTGGATATTGTATGGACTCATACAGTATGTGGTGTTTTGTGACTGGTTTCCTTCACTTAACATTTGTTTGCAAGTTTCATCTCTATTGGAGCATATATCAGCACTTCATTTATTTTGACTGCCAAATAATATTCCATTATATGGATAGACCACATTTTACTTACCCATACATAATTGATAGGTATTTGGGTTGTTTCCATTTTTTGGCTATTTCTAAGTAAGTTTTTGTATGGATGTATAGAATTTGGATATATATTTAGAAGTGGAATTTCTGGGTCATATGGTAATTCTAACCTTTTAAAAAATTAAAAACTAAAAAGAATTGCTAAGCTGCACCACTTTATGCTCCTACTAGCAATGTTTGAGGGTTCCAATTTTTGCATATACACACTATCATTTGTTATTATCTGCCTGTTTGATTATGCTATTATATTATAGTTGGTGGGAAATAGTATCTCATTGTTTTTGATTTGTACCTTCCCAATGAATAATGATGTTTCAGTTATTTTCATGTGGTTATTGGACATCTGTATATCTTCTTTGTTGAAATATCTATACATAGTTTTGTTTATTTTTAATTATGATATTGGTCTTTTTATTATTGAGTTGTAATAGTTCTTCATATAGTCTAGATATATGTCCCTTATTAGATACATGACTTGCAAATAGTTTCTCTCATTCTATGATTTACTTTGTTCACTTTTTTGATGGTGACTTTTGCAGCAGAAAAGTGTTTATTTTAATGAGGTCTAGTTTGTCATTTTTTTTCCTTTTGTTGCTTATGCTTTTGTCATCAAATGTAAGAAACTGTTGACTAATCCAAGATCACAAATATTTATGCTTATATATTCTTCTAAGAATTTTATAGTTTTAGCTTTTACACTTTTAGCTTTATGTGTAGGTCTTTGATCCATTTTGAGTTCATTTTTTAATATATGGTATAAGATAAGTGTTCGACTTCATTCTTTTGCATGTTAATATCTAGTTGTCCCAGCACCAGTTGTTGAAAAGACTATTCTCCATTTAATTGTCTTGACATTCTTGTCAAAAATCAATTGACCGTGAATGTGGGAGAGTTTATTTCTAGACTCCCACTTCTGTTTCATTGATATATCTGTCTCTCCTTAGTCCAGTACCGTACTGTTTGACTGTTGTAGCTTGGTAGAAAACTTTAAAATTGGGAAGTGTGTGTTCTAATTTTGGTCTTCTTTTTCAACATTGTTTTCACTGTTTTGGGTCCCTTGAATTTCCATATTAGTATGTCAATTACTGCAAAGAAATAAGGGGAAACTTAATGAGGATTGCATCTGTAGATCAATGTGGGGAGTATTGCCAACCTAACACCATTAAATCTTCAGATCCTTGAACACAGGATGTCATTAGTAGCCTCTTCAGTGGTTAGAATTTGTTGAGAGCTGCTTTGGCTTCTGACAGTAATAAACTGAGACGAACTGTCATGTACTTGATTTCTGACATCTGAGGGCTACCTTGGGAAACAGGCTCTGGCTGGTGTAATGGACTCTATTTTTTGTTAATAGGAACTACCCACAGACACAAGGACTCCTTGGCCTTCTAGCTCCTCTTTGACTTGCAAAGACTGAGATAACTCAGATTTCACAATATGAAGTTCCACCTTCTCGTGTTTCTGTTTGGTTCTCAGTTACTAAATGTTAAAACTACATTACTTCAGGGATTAAAGCAGATTTTGAGACACAAGAATTCTTGAAGTTCTCAAATGGAGTGACCAACACTAAGTTTCAATGACCGCAGTGAAGCTAAGTAGCATTTTAAACCTCAAGCAAATTCAGAAATTCCCTTACAGTGAGGCTATATCATTTGTTTTGGTCAAAACTCCACCAAATCTATGTTTATCTTATGAATAAAGAGGAAATGTGAGGTGTTCCTGAGCACACCAGTATCCACCTGCTTCAATGATTTAGGATCAGCCTGTGAAAGGCATACCCTCATGTACATGAGAAAATCAGGAGCTGGGATTTGGCCTGAAGCCAGTCACAAAATGTGTTCATTGCATTCCACAGTCTGGGTCATGGGGTAAGACAAATCATTGCATCTGGCCTTAGACCTGGGGAGCTCCTGCGGGAATGCAGTGGCTTTGTCACACAACATAATCTTGTAATCCATTGTCCATCTGTGACTGGTCTGCTTCCCAAAGAGGGGGAGTTTTGCTGCTTCCTGTTGTTCTATTACATGTTGCCCACCATTTCTTTGCTCATTGCCCCAGTGGCTTGTTCACCTGGGTCTACTGTGTACACGTTGGGTCTGCAAGTATCAAAGGCTGCTGTGAAATGTTTTTTGTTATTGTTTGTTTGTTTGTTTGTTTGTTTTTAGAATGGTCATTCCCACATTCACAGAACACACATGGCATAAACAAATGTCTCTCAAGGAAAGAGAGTTCCTGAAGTTCCAGAAAGCGCCCTACAGTTGGGTCAAGGATTGGCTTATTTTTCTAAAAGAAAAGTAAAAGAAGGGTAACCTCTGTATTATTTACACAGAACATCATTACATTATCAACACTGGGTAGGCTCATGATTTTTCATTATAAACTTGTTTTGGTTAAGTACCTTGAAAGGACCTTTTCTAGTATAAAGAAAGGGTTGCTTTCCTCTTAAACACCAGTTTCAGGGACAAATCAATACATCAGCCCAGGGAAACAAGTGTTTGTGTTTCCTCTGCTCCCCATTGCTGAGATTGCTGCAGGTAAAATGTGAAGAATTGCTGGACAGGGTAACAACGTGTGGGTTAACAGTGAGGCTTTGTGAAGGAATTGGTGAACTCTTAACACAGGGATCTGGGCACTTCCCCTGACGAAGTCTACAAAGTGGCGTAGAGGCACCAACAGTGCTCTGTCGCTGACCGTGGGAGGCTGATCAGGCCTCCGAGGTTGGAGCCAGCTGTAGGGGTCAGAAGAGTCATGTCCGTCTTTACAAAGAAACTGATACACTGAAGCTAGGAAGTCATATGCTACTAATATACTAAGGAATTTGGCTTGCTTTCTTACCATTGGGCTTATCCACCACTAATAACTTCACCTTCTTTCCTAATGTTTGACTGTCTTTATCTCTTAAAGGAACTGAAACTTTTGTTCATTTCTGCTATAACTGATAACCTCATCTTACATGGTCATGAAAAATTCTTCATAATGTACTACCACATAGGTTAACCAAAACCTAAGTTGCATCTGACATCCCAGATATCATATCCAAAAAGAATGTCCCATTTTCAAAAGGAAAACACATGCACTTTTATTATATGTGGTTATTTAAAATCGTAATTTATTGACATTTTTAATCAATGGACTACTTTATCAAAAGGGGGCAGATTTCAGTAAAAAAAAATGGGTAAGAAATTAAATACCTGTCAGGATATAGGCTGTGTCTTGGGCTTGTGCTTGTTCTCCCACACCTCTGCTACACACACACACACACACACACACACACACACACAGAGCTATAAAATGAGACTGGCTTTTCAAAATGAGTATTCTGGAATTCCAGGTGTCAATGAAATATAATTTGTGGTGTGTGTGTGTGTATGTGTGTGTGTGTGTGTGTGCATTTCCAAAGTAGTGGAGTGGTACGCTTTATAAAGTCTTTTTCAAAAACAGTAGAAACATGCTAACATTTTTCTTCCTTTCTGCTCTGAGTTCAGGCAGCCAGAACACCCCATCACTGAACATTACAGCTAATTC
This sequence comes from Furipterus horrens, assembly GCF_987537825.1. Classification (NCBI taxonomy): domain Eukaryota; kingdom Metazoa; phylum Chordata; class Mammalia; order Chiroptera; family Furipteridae; genus Furipterus; species Furipterus horrens. Next base: position 90,851,637 of record NW_028327175.1, read on the forward strand.
AAGATCTCATTCCAACTTTGGGGAACATATGCAGTCTCCAGAGTGGTCCTCAGCCCTGGCCAAGCTCAGTGTCACCTAGGAACTCTTTTAACTGTCATATTCCCAGTCCCCACCTCAAGCCACCGCCTACTGAATGGCAACGTGGAGGGTGGGTGAGGAGGAGGAGGACAGTACCGTTGCCAACACAGAAAGCACTTTTTGCACAAATTTGGAGATTCCTAAGGGTGCACTTCTTGGGAGCTAGAGTGTGAGCTGGATTTTTGTCCTGACCTAGCCCTGGCCTGGTTGTATGGTGTATGACCTGTCAGTCATTTCAGAAATTGTCTTGGTGGTGGTCCATGCAGTGGCTTTTCCCAGACTGTAGACTGGCCTCTGTTGTGCCCTGCTACCCTTGTTATTGAAGGGGAGCACTTGTGTGACAGAGTCTTATAACCAGTTGCAAAAGATGACAAGAGGCTAAGGCATGCGTTCATGTCAGTAAATAAAAAGATCATCTGGTAAAGTGATATATTGAAAGTGATTAGGATGCCACACCAACCTCCAGGAGTCTTGGGGAAGAGGAAAGGACCAGCAGGGCATGGTGTGATGGAAAGGAGGGGAAAGGAGAAGAGGAAGAGAGGTGGGCTGCTTACCTGAGTCCAGCCAGGAAGGGGAACATTGGAAGAAGGAAAACCTGGAGGCGAGTTTATGAGAAGAGGCTTCTCACTCTGCCCAGCGAGCAGAACTAGGCCTACAGTGGTCCCAGTCCCGCTCCAAAAGGACAGCTCCCCTTTCTAACCTCCCCAAACACACCAAGTTTGGCCAGCTGAGTAAGTGAACTGCTACTTCAGGTGCTGATCTCTCCTAACGGGATCTCCCATGCAGCTGAGAAATACCTGAATTATTATAAGGGGAGGCCTCCCTTTCCTTATCCAGTGCCATGTAAGTGCAGATTCAAGTGCAAATGAGTTTCTGTGAGCATGCATCTAATCACCCATGAGTGCAAATGACTCGCTATCTGACTCTTCAGGGTAGTGAAGGGTGGAGAATGTGTATGCAGGTCTGTCTGTCCACATGGTCTTGAGGGGAGGGAGTCATATAAAAGTAGAATGTGGGGTCCCTGAAGGGAGGGTGAAGGGAAGGGCTTGCCTTTCCCCCCAAAAAAGGCTGCAGAGAAAAACTAAAGTTCCCAGATCTCCCAATCTGCCTAGCAGTCCGTTCAGTCTCTGTTTTTATCTGGGTGCACTCTAAGTCAGGTCATGCTTTCGGATGCTTTTCTCTTATAGATGCAAATGCAAACATCTCTGATTTACATGACATACTGGTTATTTTCTTCCAACTTGGTTCTTTCTATAAAGCAGATTCTTTTTTAATGGATCTTTGACATTCACAGTATCCAAATACCTGACAAATTTAACCATGTGTTGAGTGTCTCCAAGTTGTTTCAGCCACGGTGCTTAGGTGCCGGGCACTTGGATCTAAGTGCACTAGCTCCCAGCCTGCAGAAAGGCGCGCCTGGTCTCTCCAGCAGACGCTGCGTGCGTGGTCAGACGTGGGCACCCCAGCGAGTGACCTCTTACACTACAGGGTGCCACCACTTTCCTGGCCAGAGGACTAGAAAAGCAGAAAAATGCTATGACTTAATACCATAGTCCCTTTCTTCTATAATTACCAAGCCCCATTATTATGAACAAATCACTCTCTTGGCTCTACTACAGGTTTAATAGCTTATAGCTCAGGAACAAGAACTGACCTGAAATCATTTCCTTCATTCACTAACGTCCCAAATATTGCAATATTGGCATAAGGAAAATAAGCAGTTGAACAGGACAAGGAGTTTGGTTATTACCCCGAGAGGGAGACATAATGACACCCCAGATGATTCATTTACTGCATTCGTGGAATCACAAGTGCCTAGTGAATGCCAACTTCACACTGGGGCCTCTGGCATTCGGCATCAGGCATTAAAGGCACGAACATTTCTTTAGAGCTGCTTATGCTGAAGTTTATCACGATCATTCAGCCATTGCCTAGCAACTTGTGAAGGCTGTCAAAGAGCTCTTTGTCCTCAGGCCTGGCAAAAACAGTCCCTCACACATCTCCTTATCAGCATTACAACATTTATCAGGGAAAAGGGCTGCCTTTGAGCCAGAGTCCTGCAAATTTAAAGATACACCCTTCCTATCTTGCCTCTTCAGCCAAACAGTTTAGGAAGTTGTTTCCTGAAGTAACTCATATTAGAGCCTTTATCTGTGCTTTGGGAAACATTCCAGAAGAATTTCCTCAAGATGTCCCATAATTCTTCTATTGCTTCACAATCGGGGCTAGCATTAAAGAACACAGACCTGAGCTCATGAGTGTATATCTTCTCAAAAACAGGCAAGGCAGATATTTCCACCCTCTTTGAGGGGAGGGTCACCGTCTTAGGTGTACAAAATATAACCTGCCGGGCTTCCTGGTCTCACTGTGCTTCCCACCACTTCTTCAGGGAAGAAAAGCATGGGATGGTCACTCTATCCAGTGGAAAATAGTCCTGAATATCTCTCACCGAAAAAGAGACTGGGCTTATGAATTCATTCACCAAATACTTGACACCTTCCATCTGCCAGGCACTAGAGTGAACTATAACAAGCACCATCTCTCCTCCGTGGAATTGCCCCCTGCGTGGAGCATGGGGTTAGGGCTGGATCTTTCATCTGCATTCTCTCCTATATTTCTCTGGAATTCATCTCTCCCTGCATCCCAATTGCCATTAATTTAGCTTAAGACCTTGTCATTTTTATCATTTTTTTAACTTGGTTAATCCAAAATAGATACCTGACAGGTCTTTCTTCTGGGATCATCATCAAAGCTTCTTCTGCCCTCCCACAAAACACAGGTTTAATTATGCACGTCTCCTATTTAATTGTCCATTTGGTCCCTATTAACACTGTTACCAAACTAAAGGGATTTGCTTACCTGCACACATCAAAGCCCAGTCAAATGCAAACACAAGTTTGCAGCAAAGAAAGTGAAGGTTTGTTATTTGAAGAAATGGTGCCAAACTGGAGTCACAGGGCAGCCATTGCTCTAAGACCTAGCTCCCCGATGACTTCTAGGGGACGGGTTATATCGGGGAAAACCGTTAGTCATGGTGGAGTCAGGGTTGTGGTCTCTACTGACTGGCTTGCGCTAGCAAGGGGTAGTTGACCAGTGCATCTGGTCCTGATGTCAGCCGTAGTGTCTTTGCCTGGTTTCACAAGGGTGTAGCTGGTGGGGTCATTCGGCTTTTCTGGGTCTGGACCTGAAGCACAACTGAAAACTAGACGCCATCTTTAGTTTGACTAAAACTCTGTCTCTTTGGTCGGCAGACCCAAGGCTTTGGCCCTAAGATTGTTTGGTGTTGATCAGAACCTCATTGCCCCGAGGGCTTTATGATTAAGGGGGTGGGCATGCAAAGAAGAGGGAGGTGGCTGAGCTAGGGTGCTGGATGAGGCCAGTTTGAATCAAAAGGAAGGAAAGGAGAAGAGGTCATATTAAAGAAATGCAGTTTCCGTGAGGTCACAACGCCAGGAGGGAGCTCACACTCCACAGTATGGTGTTCCCGGCTCTTCTCCATGTGACCGTTGCCTGGCTGCCTGGACAGCTCTCCCGCTCTCCACAGCCGCAGTTTCGGCTGTCCCCAACTTGGGATTCCTGAAGGATGGGACACGTAACTTCTTTGGGCCTCTGAGTCTCTCATCCAACTTTCCTTTAGCTTGGAACCATCCTTTACCTTCACAAGCTACCTTCGTCTCCGACTGTGATCCCTCGCAGGGTTGGTGTGCCTGCTCTGGGGTCGTTACCATGCTAGGTTTAGAAGTTGTTTGGAGAGGACCCCTCACCAGCAAGCCAGCACTGTCAGACCCTGTGAATGTTTATTGAGTGGAAGTCTCTCATCTGTCTTTGACAAACAAGGAAATAAAAAGATGTCTTGTAGGACTCTAGCAAAGTTGGCAAAGACTAGGATGAGATCAGTGGAAATAATTCAGGAATAAAACAAACACACACACACACAGCCAAAAAATTGGTTAAAGCAAGCTTAGAGTTCCCTATCCTGGAGAAAAAGGTCACTGTATGCCTTACATAGAAGTCACATCAGTAGCACTTACCCTGTGAGTCTCATTGCCTAAAATCTCACACTTACAGATTCATTTCTAACACTCTTATTGTATATTTTCTTAAAATATTAATATTCTCTAGAGGAGGTAACACCTCAGCAATAATAAATTTATCTTATCCTTTCCTGGCTGTAAGATGAAGGGAAAGAGCAAGAGGATACAAGAGGCCTAAAGCAGGAAAGTAGCAATAGGAGAAAATGTTGCTTTAAGAGGACAAAAAAAAAGACAGCATCACACTTTTCCGTGGAGTTACCCCCTGACTGTGATATACTTTAATTTTGTCTTCTAGCAGATTAGGCGTTAATACCTGCAAAATGATGACTCCTTGTTACTGATGATAGAGAAAAAGGATGGAATTTTTAGGGGAAGTTAGTAATAGAATTGTTATAATACACTTTCCAATGAAAGACTTCATTGCAATCATAAAATAAAAGTCCTTTAAAAGAAGCTTGGTTCTGTTGAAATATGTGTATAGAGTACATGATTAGAGACAGAAGATTTGATAGATGATCTCTAGAATTTCCTGTGATTGTCTGGAAATGAAATGATAGGTAAATCATGTGGAACAAGCTTATCTTTGCCATGGATCTCCTTGCTATATGGAGGGCCTTGATACACATATGATAATTACCTTGATAAAGGTGATTATGACAGATGCTTATGCTAATCAGCTGAACAAACCTGTTAGGGAAGAAGAATCAGATATGAAATAAAAAATCACTTACTCACATTTGTCAGTCTACCCATGAGTCATTTTTCTTAACATGCTCTGATTGAGAATGTGCTAAGTCATATATAAATCATGATGATCTATAACGGCAAAAGTAGCATATACTTTTTGACCTAAAGTGTGTTCCATTCCATCTTAACGGCATTAAGTATAATATTAAGGAGAGATTTGGCAGACCGTTGATAAACTAAATCACTATAAATAGCTAAATCTCCCCTTCCCCTAATCGCCCACCCCCAAAAAAGTGCCAAAAATCAGGACAAATTTTCATGATGATTTTCAGATTGGCAAAGTAATTACTTAGCTTCCATTTCTCCAAAATCCTAACTGGGACTTGCCTGGGTAGCTCTAGACTAAAAGGACCAGGGTGTCATCTGAATCTCTATGAAGCAGAAGTCCCTATTTCAGCTATTGATAATCAGGAGTCCTGGTTCACGGTCAGAGCTCAGGAACTGAACTTGAAGTGAGTGAAGCCTGTAGCAGGTTAGCTCTGTTGGTGCTTCCTTCAAATTCACAAAGCGAAGTTCAGGTTTGTAGCCTCCTTAGAAGTGATTCATTCCTCTAAACATTTGATGCTTCTGCCTTGAACAGGTGTCAGTCAAAACACCAGACAGGATTCTATGGCTGGTGAATTCCATTTCAGGGACATAGAGTTTGCAATTCCATCTCAGCTTTTCAAAAGAGATATGCTATCTTTTTTTTAAGATTATGTATTTGTGAACTCAAAAATAAAATTGTAGTAGGTTAAAATTCTATATCTCACTCTTTGGAGAACTCGGACACCCTAATCAACTTATGACAGGCCTGATCTCCTTTCTCCAACCAGCAGTCCAAGCTTAAACTGTAGTCTGTTGTTGATTCAAGCCAGACACGGTGAGGTCTGCATACTCTCACGCCTCCTTTACCATGTAGGAGATGTTCCGGAGGAAGAAAACAGAACAGTCAAAAGTGGAAGATGTAGGTCAGCAGAAATGGCTGCGTAAGTTCACATTCTGGTTTGGGGCTGCTTCTGTCCTAAGGTTTGGGCCACAGCAGCTTTTCTCCTAATTAACTTAGAAGCAAAACCTGTGACCCGAACATCGCCTTCTCTGCTTCCTTGGTGCTGGGTTGTGTTAGTGTTCCGGAATCCTTGTGGGTGTGCGTGCTTGTGTTCTTACCATGTTTTTACTTGGTCTAAGGCCAGCAGGCACCAGTTCACTGCTAATTATAACTCATTCTTATTGCCTGTCAATGCAAAGAGCACTTCTTCGAGTTGTGAAGAATTCAGACTTACAAGAAAGCGTTCCCTGTCGTATTTCAAGTGCAGACTTACAAAAGACAGTTCCATTTACCTCCAGTAAAGCCTGATTTTATTTTTTATTTTTGCAACTTGGGTTTTTCTTTGGGTTTTCTCTAGGCATTGTGTTCATTCATGACTGACTCTGAAGTTTCTCTATTTCCAGAGGGAGAGTTAATCACCTACATAATTTCATAATAATCAACTTAGACAACAGCTGTAAATAACATCAATTTGTGATAGTCTGCCTATAGCTGCCCAAAGTCAGATTAAATTTTTAAAGAGGAATTTGGTGGCACAGATTTCTGTGTAGCACAATGTTTCATTAAAATATTTTAGGATTGTGTTTATTTGATTGCTCCAGGCGGACTTTTTTGTGTTAAACAATTTAACAACCTTTTATTTCTCATTATCTTTTTTTAAAAAAGGAATTTATTTATTCATTTATTTATTTATTATAGAGAGAGGGGACAGGAGGAGAGAGAGAGGGAGAAAACCATCGTTGTGGTAGAGAAGCATCACATCTCGCATCCCCCTCCCCCAATGGGGGCCTGGCCCGCAACCAGGCATGTGCCCTGATCAGAAATTGAAACAGTGACCTTTAACTTTACAAGATGATGCTCAACAACTGAGCCATGCTGGTTAGGACAATTTCTCCTTATCTTTTTTACACTTTTCCCATTTCTCTGTAAAAATAATGAATGGAGGGGAAGGTATGAAGTCACTATGAGTTAAATGATGCAATGTTTTTGATAAATTTTGCTTTTAATAGAGCCTTGGGCTTCCCCTTTGTCCTCTCCTCCTAAAGAAGAAAATCAGTATAGCAAATCAGTTTATTTCTTCTCATTTATGACTATAGAAAATAGCCCTGGGATTATTTTAAAGTTCAGATGATACATGATCATGCAATATATGATGGCATATTGATGTGTATAAGTGAATTTTAAACTTTATGCCACCTCTACTCATTGTTGTCTGGGATGACCCAGCTTTGATACCATGACCTTAGTCCTTGTCTCTCATTTCGCATTCCAGAGGCACCTGCCTGTCACTCAGCCTTGACTGTGTGTGTTGTTCCAGGTGTCCACTGTGACAGCGTGTGCACTGAGGGACGCTGGGGTCCCAACTGCTCCCTGCCCTGCTACTGTAAGAACGGGGCTTCATGCTCCCCTGACGACGGCATCTGTGAGTGTGCACCGGGGTTCCGAGGCACCACTTGCCAGAGAAGTAAGTGTTTCCTCAGGTGGCAGTTCTGTTTCTCCTTAGGGCACCGTGTGTGTAAAATGTTCTCTGTCCCACGCCGCAGTTCACAGTGATGTTCTGTTGCGGTCGAGGGCAGAAGAAAGTGTAATGGGTCACCCCGTCCTTTGTAGAGCTGTCCTTGAAAACACATCCTGAGTTTTATTCCTCCCAACCCTCAGGACTAACTTAACAGATGGTGGCTCTAGCCATTTTTTCCCAGTAGTGATTTCATTGCCTCATTGGCATCAACAGGGTATGTTTCTTGATCCTGCCTTAAATCTTGCAAATGGTGTTCCAGATATCCAGTGACCTGTAAATATTTTATTCAGCAGTTTTGGCATTGGCCTTATTTCAATTACTAGAAATCAACATCAGCCAAACCTTGAGGCAAGTCATGCATCCTGCTAGTAGTCTTAAAGTTAGTTCTCTGGGGAAAATAGAATTGCCGAGTTACAAATGGGGACTGTTAACACTGGTCAATTGAAATTTTAAGTTAGGAAATAAGCCATAAGGTTTTACTACATCTTCTCGTATGTCCTCAAGAAAGGAATATGCAACTAACTATAAGATACATTATTCTAAAGTTTTAATTACTTTTTAAATTAAGAGCTCTATGCAGTTGGCCTGTATTTAAATCCAAATAATGTCTTGGGAAGAACCTAACTATGTAACATTTTGCTTATTCACTTTTCAACCACAATCACTAACCTGGACCATGTTGAGGAGGAACCATCTTTTAATTCTGAGTATAAATCTATTTATTGCTGGTAATGACTCAAAGACTAAAGGATCAACACATGGCGTGAGGGTATTTATTTGGGCCTTGTTAGAATTTAGAAGGTTATTTCCTTCCTTCATTTATTTTTTAAGGCCTCTAGCTCTATGCCAAATCTCAAGCTAATTGGGGCCATAACAGAGAAGAATAAAGAGGACTAAGTTACGTGCCTGCCCTCAGGCAATTCAGAATTTAGTGGCTTTTTTCAGTATTAAAAAATACACTTGTTTCCTTGGTGGTCGTTATTTTATACTTGGAAAAATTTCAGTATCATTAAAAATTATTTTTACCCAAAACTTGGACTAGCTCTTAATGTGGAATATGAAAGAAACACACCTGAGGAAAGATAACTGTCAGTTTCCATTCTGTTTTCAGTCTGTTCCCCTGGCTTCTACGGGCATCGCTGCAGCCAGACCTGCCCACAGTGTGTGCACAGCAGCGGGCCCTGCCACCACATCACTGGCCTGTGCGACTGCCTGCCCGGCTTCACAGGCACCCTCTGTAATGAAGGTGAGGCGCAGTTTTGGAGAGACACCCTCTGAGGAGCAAGCCCCATGCAGCGTGTCCTCCGGCTTCCCTGAGGACGCCCTCCCGCTACCAGCAATCTATGCCTCTGCTAGGCTGTGTTTGCAGCTTCTGTAAATACAACTTTGAGCTTTGGAAAAGCTGGCTTACCACCTCCGCAAAACCTCTTTATTCTCGGAACTGTACTCTTCTTCAGTTTTAATTGGAAACAGCCTCCCATGAAAAATCAATATGAGGAAGGATTTTGGCTTCCTGAGTGAAAAGTTATGAAGTCGGGTTTCTAGAAAATGTGATGATGTCTCCTGGCTTGCGATGCCTCAGTAAGGGTGTTTGGCTTCATGTGTTTGTAAAATTGAGTCCATTGAGGATTAGGGATGCTGTTAGGTGGAGGCAACTACGAAATGGGCACCTGGGTCGATGTTCTTTAGAATTATTTCCTGTCCCAAGAGCCTAGGGCTCTGTGAGATTAGAGGCGATGATGAGTTACTGACCTATAACTTATTCACAGTGTGTCCCAGTGGCAGATTTGGGAAAAACTGTGCAGGAATTTGTACCTGTACCAACAATGGAACCTGTAACCCCATTGACAGATCTTGTCAATGTTACCCGGGATGGATCGGCAGTGACTGCTCTCAACGTAAGTCTTATTTGAGAATAACTGGTCAACCATTTTTATTTATTTGTTTTCAAATTCTTTAGGGTTGACATATGAGTGGTTGCATGATCAAGCAAAATACATGAATGATTATGAGATACATTTTAAAATTTTTAAATGGCTTTCTTTCCCCATTCAGAACTGTGTGCAATGGCCCAACATTTAAATCTAAATAGTGTCTTGAAAAGAACCTAAATAAATAGCATTTTTGCTTATTTACTTTTCAGTGATCCTTCACCTGTAAAATTGGGATCATATACTCATGAAATCTATTCTAAGATTCACTCCAGACCTCAAGTATCAGATATTATTTTTCCTTTTCCCTGGGGGAAAAAAGTAGTTTCACAATTATGGAAAACATTTTTCATTTTTAAAAATTACTTCAGATTTATTCATTGTCTCTATTGGGCTGTATTCTCTACTGGGTAACCATATAGAAATTATAGGTGGTCCTCCTTTTAAGCAGCTAAGTTCTTGAAGCATTAGTATGAATGAAAATGTTTTTATTTTTATTTTTTGTAAATTAAATAATTTTACCCCCTAACCTTACATTACTGTTTCACAGATGCTTTATCTGAGGTTCTGATGGCCCTCCAATGGGCAGTGACCCCTCCTAAGATTTAGTTTGCTTCTTACAAATCTAAGATCTTAAATCTTTATCTTAGATCAAATCCAAGGTAACTGAAGATTTAACATTGTTTTCTGCTTTTTCTAATTAAGAGGTTTTACAAGTAAACCAATTCTTACACACAACTGGGAACATTAACATTTAAAACAAGCCTCTAGTGACAACTCTAGAATTGGCTGAGTACCAGTTTTCAAGATCAAAGACACAAATTACATGACCTTGGGTCCCTGAACCTCTCTCAAGTCATATTTTTTTTTTCTGTCTCATCTCTGCTTAAACAGCCTCTCCTCAGGGAGGCATTAAGAAGCAGCTTCATTGTTCTTGCCCCTCTTAACCTGTTCTATTATTTTTTTCATAGTATTTATCACCATTGGTTTTTGGGCTGGATGGTTGGTTCCCTGCCTTCCCTACTGAAATAAAAGCTTCCAGAGGGCAGCCAGGACTTCCTCTTATTCTCTGCTGTCTCCCTTATTCCCCAAACAGTGCTGGGCACAGACATGCTGAATATGCATTTGTTAAATGACTAAATCTGTAAACTTGACATGATTTTTGCCTCACTCTGCAGCCTGCGATGAATGCATATGTCAAGGGTGATGGTAACGGTCTCAGTCAGCGTTGCCGTCTGGGTTTGAGTCAGATTTGGAGCAGTTTGCTTCCATAGTCGTGATGCACACAGCTAACCTCTCACATGCGAGGTGTGGAAGGGTGGATGGGGTTTCCTTGCCGGGTGCTGGCCTCAGAACTCTAACCGAGCTCTCCATGCATGTTGTGGTTTCAGCTTGTCCACCCGCCCACTGGGGCCCAAACTGCATCCACACGTGCAACTGCCACAACGGGGCCTTCTGCAGCGCCTACGACGGGGAATGTAAATGCACTCCTGGCTGGACGGGGCTCTACTGCACTCAGAGTAAGCAGCCAGCCTTCCAAACCCACCAACAGAACCACACCGCAGGAGGACACAGCCTTTCCCTTTGCACACAGAGGCAGAGCTCAGCCAGCTTTCCCGGCATTGGAGTGTTTCGTCTACCCATGACCTCTAGACATCTAAATCTCTCTGAGTGGCTCAGAGCTGCCATGTCCCAGGTTTACTGCCTCCATGGCATCTCAGGGCACTGAGATGGACGAATGCCCTATGTGGTGGTGGGCAGTTTCTTTCTCTTCTCCTGTAACCAGACCCTATTTATGTGGCTCAGACTCCCTCCCGTGCATTCGAACAGCATGAAGGTTAGGAGAAGTGATAGTGATTAGAAAGGTAGTGAGGACAACAGCCTCGCTGCCTGACTTAACGTGTGCTCTTGCAGAAGATTGAGCTCAGTGGTCCTCAAACATGAGCGCGCTTCAGAATCACCCGATGGCTCATTAAGCTGGACCCCCTCCCAGAGTGTCTGATTCCATAGGTCTGGGCTAGGGCCTGAGAATTCACATTTCTAACAGTTTTCCAGGTGGTGATGCCAGTGTGGGACCATGCTTTAAGAATCACTAGGGTTTTATATTCTATAGTGTCCTAACTATTTCTTATTCAGTAAAATTATTAGAATCATAGGTTACAATGTGCAAAGTACTCCACAGCTTGGCACCATTGGGGAGAAAAGACTATTCTCTACCCTCTTGCCTTTAATTGAATAAAGGAGAAAAGATAGGAAAGCGTGTATTTTGATGATCATTAATACTAATATATAATTTTAAATGGTAGAAATGAGTGGAGGAGGAGAGACAAGTCATAAATTAGGCAATTCTTGTTTAATACTAATTAGAAAACATAATTAAAGAATGGGCTGAACAAGTATTTTGGAACTTCCTAGAAAAGGGTAAAGGCCTTGAGCCATGATTTGAAAGAGAGACTTCCCAAGGAGGAAGGTTGTCCCGAGCATTTCTGCTGAAATTGGATATATAAAGGTTTTTGAGCTCCTTAAGGGAAAGTACTTATGTTATTATTTATAATTCCAAAATGAGGACCTGCTTCAATCAGAGGTGCTTTTTAAGTGAAGTATCACAATGCAGTGGGAAGAGCAGGGATCTGGAGCCAGACCTCCCTGCATTTTGGGTTGTCGCCCTGCCAGCCTGCCATTTGCTGGCTGTGTGACAGGGCACGCAGGGCTCAGTTCCCATGTGCAGGGTGGGATTACCCACCCCTGTGTTTCTGGGCTGCTGTGAAGCTTCAGTGAGAGGATGTGCAAGAAGAATCGGGCACACATCGGTGCTAAATAAGTGCAATGGCAATGGTGGTGGTTGTCGCATTCTGACATTTGTGTCTGCCTCCCATTTCCTGAGAGTTGAGCCTTCAAAGATTAAATAAAAAACAAAACAAAACAGAAAACAACCTCCCTCCGAACAATAGGAACAGTTAAAGGCACACGTGATGCTTGGGAACAGCCATGTGCCAGCAGCTATGGAAGATTTCTTCATGCCACGGGGCCCTGAAGCTCTCTTGTTGGACAGCTGTGGGCCCGTGAAGGCCAGCAGGGCTGTGCAGGTCCTCAGCTCAAGGGTCCTGGTGGTCTGGGCCTTGAAAATTGAGAAGCAGTGGGAAGACTTATTGCTTCTTTATAAAGATCCTGTGAAGTGCAGGGTTTTTAAAGTCCAACATTCTACCACACATTGTTCATGAAAGAGATCGTATCATCTAAGTAATGGATACAGTGGACAGGGTGGGTATCAGAACTGGAGACATTCAGTACCAACAGTAAAAGCATATACAGGTCATTTTAATATAAAGTTCTCATTTCAGTCCATGGAATTTGAGTCCAGGATTCTAGTAGTGGAATGAAAGAATGAAAGGAAATGTCCCAGACTTCTGCAGGGTTGAGGATGCCTTGTGAGAAGACACCAGTCTTGCCTCCAGGGTACCACTGATGTTTAAATTGCCAGGTATAAAACTGTTCTGCCGCCTGCTTATGAATGACAGCCTCCTTACAAGAAACCCTTCCTGGGACTTCAAAGAAGGCTTTGTGACAAGCTGACATATGTAGTAGTCTTTATTCACTCTCTAGTGGCTCAAGGTTTTTTTAAATGTTGGAAGCAAGTGCTGTGTTTCTGCTCGGCCTCTTGACTCCTGCTGTCCTTCCTCCCCACACAGGATGTCCCCTGGGGTTTTATGGAAAGGACTGTGCGTTGATATGCCAGTGTCAAAATGGAGCTGACTGCGACCACATCTCTGGGCAGTGTACTTGCCGCACGGGGTTCATGGGGAAGCACTGTGAACAGAGTGAGTATAAGAGCGTGACCTCTCTCGACAGCCTTTTTTCCTTCCATAATCCCTTTTACCAGATGCCTGAAGATATTAAGGCAGCGCTCACAACTTTTAAGTTGTCTGAGCTGGTGGCTGGTCACCAGCACAATTGACTTCCCCTTCAAAGACCTGGCCACCTTTGGATATTTGCTGACTGTCTTCTCTCAAAATTCTTCTTCTGAGTAACTAACTACTTAGTGCTCTGGGTGGAGGGGGTGTGGCTACAAGACTGAAGACAGAATTCAAGTTTTCCATCTGTTCATCCTGGCTCCCTCTTCCTCTCCTTCTTATTTTTGGAATGTGAATGCTCAGAGCTTTAAAATTGCCAGTCAAGCTTTCTTCTCGGCAAAGGCAGAGCCTGAGTCTCTCATGGAAGGAGAGTGCCTTAAGGGGGCCAGACTGGGTGTGCAGGAGGCAGAGGGGTGGGTGCCCAGGGCCAGCCCCACTAAGGGTGGGCAAACAAGTCCATGCAAGCATGGCCACACTTCTAACAACCTCGTTTAGAAAGTACTTTTATACAATTTCTATTACAGCTTCTCATTTGAATCTCAACAACCTCTTTCAAGACAATAGATTGCCTTAAAATTGTGTTCTAAAAATCTCATCCTGGGAGAATATGCTCTGTTGGAATTACCCATCCTTGGTTTTCTATTTCTGCCTCACCAGCTATGCATCTGCTCAGGGTTATGGGAACAGTAGTCTGACACTAAATATTTCAGATTCATTTATTGTTCTTTTTCTCTGTGATTTTCAGTATTTGGGAGAATAAATAAGCCCTTAGAGCTGGATGGGGCTCACTTTCTAATCATAATGGCAGGAAAAGAAGCATGAGATTGCCCGCTCACCAGAGGCCACGCTCTTAGGAAGGATGAAGCAAAGGTTACATGGGTGTAGGAGCCGTGTGGCCTAGAGAGATTGATCAGCACGGCAGGACTTTGGCAATAAAGCATCTCCCTCCCAGCACCCCGCAGCACCTCTGCACCACTGCACCACTGGACAGCCCAATCGCACATGCTAAACCTTAGAATATTTGTGCATAGCCTCCTGCCTACCAATTATAGCGAGAGTGACATCCGGAGAGCTGCCTGCCCAGGGAAAGCCCAATTTTAGCTTTGCTCTGCTAGTTCCTGTAATCATGAAACAGATACAGAGTCACAGAGTTACCTGCACACCCTTTGTATATGTAAATATTGTGTGTATGTGTACAAATGCCTAAACATATGTGCACATAGATATAGGGGTAGGCAAAAGTAGTTTTATAGCTGTAAGTAGGTGAAATAATTTATTCTTATATTATTAATTAATTATTGTATTATTTGCCTTATAAACAACTTTGCCCACCCATGTATATGTATAGAAACCAGAATAAGCCCTAAAATGACTTTCATTTGAATGGCAGACTGTAACCAGTCTTATTAAATAAAAGCCTCGTAAGTGCTTCTTGTGATTATTCTGAATGTCGAATTAAACTGTCCCAGTGCTCATTTGTAAAGAGAAACTCTGTGTTGGACAGAGAACTCTGATTGTAATAGCACATTGCCCCCTGCTGATCACTTTACCAAAAAATATCACTATTTTGTCATGATTTTTAGATTTAATATGCCTATGCTACTTTTTGAAATTTATGCCCAAACTTAGTAAGACTACATCATAAAAATCCCACTATTTCAGTCTCTCAGCCTTCCACCTGCAAATCCAATTTTTGAGCCATTCTATGGTAAGTTAAGTTCTTAGCTAGAAAATTAACAAAACTTGCCCCCTCCCTCTTCCCCTTCTGTCAGCTAACCAGAATCAGAATATGCCACTGGGAGGATCCCCGAGTCTATAGTAAGATGTACTTTTTCTCAAGGAAGCATCGCTACTTTATACTCTTTAGTCTGGTCCCCTTCCATCCCATAGACATCTCAGGTTGCCCTTAGTGACTGATCTTTATCAATTCCATTGGGGTGCCACAGACTCTGTACATACCCATCCAGGAGGTGAACCCATAGAAGCTGAATGTATCAGAAACTGTAATAAGGGTCTCTGTCTCCATCTGTGTGTTGCCTGACCTGTGAGTCCCACTGTAACTCAGGGAATATACCATCTTTGGGTGGTACAAGTCTGCCTGAACAGGGATCTCCTGCAAGAGCTGGCCCTCAGGCACATAGGGTCTGACCGTCAGAGACAGCCTTACCCCAGCTTCCCAAGGCTGAAGAGCTACACTGGACTTTCATTTCCTTCTCAGAGTGCCCTGCAGGAACATATGGCTACGGCTGTCGCCAGATATGTGACTGTCTGAACAACTCCACCTGCGACCACATCACTGGGACCTGTTACTGCAGCCCAGGCTGGAAGGGGGCACGGTGTGACCAAGGTAAGGATATTAGTAAATAATGACTAGCACCTCCTATTGCATGACCACCCCCTACCACCCAACATTAAGTGTTTTCACCTGTGTTAGCTGATGTACTCCTCCCCACCACTCTGTAAGGCATAGCTTGTTAATTTATTTAGTGGCTAGGTGGATGCCTTATTATTGCTCTCCTTCCAATGAAAAAATGAAAGCTCAGACAGGTGGAGTAATTTGCCCAAGTTGGTGCAGCTACTGTAGAATATGTCAGGGCTTTGATAGGAAGTTTTCCAAAGTTCATGAACTTCCCACTGTGCCTACAGTTGTTTTCAGTCTTACTGAGGTATAATTAACCTATAAAAAGCAATACGTATATACAATTATACTATATAAAGATGTACAACATATATATATACCTATGTACAACACATATGTACAGTAACAGAGCATACAATTTGCTAAAATCTGACATGTACATATTTGTGGAACGATCACCACAAATTAAGGTAATTAACATATTTATTACTCCCAAAAGTTTCATATCCCTCTCTGCTACCATTACAGTATCCTGGGTCCCAAGCAATTCAATCACTGATCTACTTTCTGACACTGTAGATTGGTGCAGTTTTTAGAATTTTACATAAATGGAATCATACTGTATACTTTGCTGATCTGATTTTTTTTTTTTTTTTTTTACTCAATATAATTATTTTAAAATTAAAGCATGTTGTGGTGTACATTAGTGGTCTGATTCATTTTCGTTGTTGAGTAGTATTCCATCACATGGAATACACTCTAATTTGTTTGCCCATTCAACTGTTGATGGACATTTGGATTGTTTCCAGCTTTTGGCTATTGCAGATAAAACTTCTGTGTCCAGTAGTGTATTGAGTTTTTGTATGGACATGCTTTCATTTCTCTTAAGTAAACTAGTAGGTGTAGAATAATCAGGTCTCGTGATAGGCATGTGTTTAGCTTGTTAAGAAATGTATATCCATAGTTTCTAACTAGGATGTGTATCATTATCACCTGAGGATACTTCTCCTGTATTTCATCCCACTTGGTCTGATTCTGGGATGAATGGGGTCTTTGAGAAAGTGCTTCTCATGTTTCTAAAGCATGACCCCCAGAGAGTTCCTACTGCATGCGGTGCCCATCAATAGGTAATAAGTGTAATAAACTCATGGTGTGTAAAGGCTGTAGAATTCATATGGTATTGTAGGTGAAGCCATCCTGTACTGTAGATTGTGTAGGTACTCATTTTATTTTCTTTCATACAATAACTTTTACATGCTCAGGAATTATACTTGACCATCATAATAATAGGATGTTATATTCCACAATCACATCATTATTACAAGTGCATTGTCATCACACTCCACTGCTCTTGGTCCTCTGTGTTCCAGGGCATACTGTCTTATGAGAAGGTCTAGCATGTAGAATCACAAAGTTGTAGGGACCTTTGAGCTGGAAACACCTCCATGGAGGCCAGTTTCCTCATTTTCAGATGATAAAACTGCAGCTTGAGAACTTAAGGGGAAGTTCAGAATATCTGAATCGATTTTCTTCCACTCTTAATCCATATCTTTTGTGTCTTCACTTGATGAAACAAGAGGAAGAGCTGTGGAAAACTGAATCTTGACTTCGGTGAGTTAGCTCTTAGGGTGATGTTATCAGGTATTATTGGGACAGACCTCTCTGTCATAGAAAATAACTGCAAAGAACAATATCTTCTGAGGTAAGAGCCCATTGAAATCAGCATAAATCCTGATCTTGGACTAGATTTAAAATGAAGTTATTCTTGCTTGGAAGGAAAATTACTATTAAAAATGCTAAAGATAGACATAAAATGTAGTCAGTCTGTTAAGACATTAAGGATCTAGCCCTTCATAACCGTAATACTGTATAATAAATAAATCACAATAAAAATTAGATGAGGTATTAATCCCAATTAGTTGTCAAAGTGTTCAAATCTGATATATGTGAGAAGTTCCCAAATCCTACTATTGGATCTTGGGGTTCAGGAACTCCTGTCTCTTTTTTGAGGCTTAAAGCAGCCTCTCTCTGGGCATAGACGAGCCAACAACATCCGAAAATGAGGGAGGTTTGTTTTTCCTTCACGCTTTGTTTCCAAATTAACATTTCGTGAACTGGAAATATCCAGGTCTGAGCCCAGCGGGAGGTTTTTGTAACTAGAGATCAAACATTTATCCAGCGCCTTGTCATCCGTAGTGTGGTCTCTTTTTCTCCTTTTTTTAGCTGGTGTTATAATAGTTGGAAATCTGAACAGCTTAAGCAGAACCAGCACGGCCCTTCCTGCTGACTCCTACCAGATCGGGGCCATTGCGGGCATTGTCATTCTTGTCCTGGTTGTCCTCTTCCTGCTGGCACTGTTCATTATTTATAGACACAAGCAGAAGGGAAAGGAATCGAGCATGCCAGCAGTGACCTACACCCCGGCTCTGAGGGTCATGAATGCAGACTATGCCATTTCAGGTAAGACTGCCGTCATCACAGGCATTTTACTCCTGGAAACGTAAGGTTTTCTGACCTGGCCCTTTGAGTTGTTTGGCTGTGCGGTCTGGTTACAGTCAATTAACCTTGAGAAAATTTTACGTTCAGAAACAATATGTTGTTTGAGATGTGGTTTGTATGTTAACAGTAATAATATCATTTACTTGTCTTCTGGGAGGATTTTTAAATTAGGTTCATTATGTAATTGCCTAGACTTTGGGAATTTCCACCTAGAAGAAGTTTCACTGGGCACCCAGTCCCAAATTTTTGTCACATGGCAGGGGGACAGGGAAGGGAAAGGAGGGAGTGGCTGTAACTTTACCAAGGTCGTGGAGCACACCAAGCAGGAGGACCAGGTCTTCTGTCTCTGGCCTTGGGTTCTTCTCACCTTCCTTCCAGCCTGTCCTGGAGCCCACACGAATCATTGACTGCATAACAACCAAGTTACATTAAGAAGCAGTTTTTTGGTTTTAGCAAGAATCAGAGCATTTCTTTAAGAAAATTCTTGAATCTTCCTTTTTGTCACAGGTCCCCATAAAAGTACATTTTTAAGTGACAAAGTCAATCATCAGAAGAAGTAACCACTTAAACTAAGGAATTTAGAAACTTAAAATATTTATTAACTTTGGGGCAATTACTGAAGGAGTTCTGGGATGTCACGTGTTTACGTGTACACTGATTGTGGGGAATGCATGAAGTAGCTGTACAGACTATTGCAGTGCAAAATACTGTGTCAAGAACTCAAGTATTTAAAAAAGAGAAAAAAGAAAGGAGGAAATTTACAGCCGAAGTTGCTTCAAAGTGATGCATTCCCAGCTTGTACAAGCCCCAAAGCGAAGAGCAGGTAGTTATCTCTGGGTATTTTCACACCTTTCAAGGAGGCAGGTAGGAAGTCAGACTCCTGCTGCTTCTAGAAGCTTTGCTGAGTATACTGGGCAGGAGGCTATCCTGCCCAGCTTGTGATATGGAAGCAGTTCAAACATTTGTTCTCATTCTTTCCCTTCTCTTTTTTTCTACCCAGGTGTAGGGGGGCCTGCCATCTTAACCATTTCCTTCTCTTCTTGCAGAAACCCTTCCTCACAGCAATGGTGGAAATGCTAACAGCCATTACTTCACCAATCCCAGTTACCACACACTTACCCAGTGTGCCACATCCCCTCACATCAACAACAGGGACAGGATGACCATCGCCAAGGTGAGAGGAAACAGCTCAGGTCGTTTCAGGTAGGCAGGGGAGAGAGAAAGGAACAAGCAAGTGTGGAGGGCTGCTGTTTGTCAGAGACTGTTCTAGGGACTTTATATCTATTATCTCATTTATTCCTCTTAACAATCCTGTAAGTAAGTGTGTATTAGGATCTCAAGTTTAATGACAAAAACCGGAGTAATGGAGCATTGAAGTCACGTCCCAACATAGCTCCCCAGCTAGTGGGTGAGGCAGCTGCAATGTGAGTCAAGGTCTCTCTGTCTCTACAATTTGTACTGTTTCCATCGCACCGCTTTGGGAAAATGTTTCTAATATTGCATGAGGTTTGAAAATAATGTCTCATAGCAGAACTGTAGCAGACTTAATCCTGGGTAAAATTGCCAAGTTCATCTTTTCTGACCATCTCTCTCCTGGTGCTCTTTCCCGACCAGTTAGTTGTACTTTTATAACAACAACAATATGTATTTATTTAGGCTGATCCACATGCAACTGCATTTTTGTAGGTCAAAAATGATCACATAGAAACAGTATGCCAAGTGTTTCTAATTATTTTACAGAAGAAAGTGGTTTCATCTTCCCACTAATCTTATGAATCAAAAGTGGTTATGATCCTCATTTTGTAGATGCACGGAGAGGTGGGATACCCAGAGCTGCCTAGAGTCCCGAGCTGTTCCTGTAGTACCGCCCAGCTCGCCCCAGGTCCCTTCCACAGTGATCTGAAATCCCCAACATATCCCCCTTCCAATTGCACCGAATCTCTATTGTCAAATGCCAGCTCTCTCTGAGAAGAAAACTATGCTAATAAAATTAATTTACTTGCAATTAAGTTAATGCAGCTGGATTTTAATTATAGTGCCTCATAGTTAAATAGCACTTCACATTCCGCAGAGACTTTCATATTCCTCATTTCATTTGCTCTTGTTCACATTCAGGGAGAGAGACAGAGTAGATAATCATATCCTCATATTTACAGCTAAGAAAACTGCTAAGAGTCACTTGTGACTCACACGAGATCATACAGTATTAGATGGGAGACACCAGACCAGGAATTTGCTTTTTCAATTTAAAGTTCCACATGTGTAAACCCAGATAAGGTCTAGCTGGTGCAGAGTAACAGCATGAAATGGGGAAGCCACGGCAGCGGAGGAAACCGGTGGGGCTCCTGCCGCCCTCTGTGTCCCTCCAGGTCAGAAACAGTCACCTCTGCCCCTTGGTCCAGACTCGTTTAAGGACCAGTCATGAGACATGCCAGGGACTGGCTTTCCCCAGGTCAGGAGCATCGTGCTATGCCACCTTGTGGTCTCTTCTTACATCTTTTGTTGTTTATATTTTTAACAGTCAAAAAATAATCAGCTGTTTGTGAGTCTGAAGAATGTGCATCCTGGGAAGCGAGGCCCCGTGGTGGGTGGCACCGGCACGCTGCCCGCGGGCTGGAAGCAGGGTGGCTGCCTCAGCGAGCTGGGTGAGTGCTCCAGCCCTGTCCTCAGCGGGGGCTGTTCTCTCTTACTCACCTCTCACAGCCGTAGGGTTACGTCTGTGCCGAAGGGATCTCTTAAAAACATGCATGAAGAAAACAAAATAATAGACTTACACCCGACCCCCATATGGGGCTTCTTACTGTCCCATATGCCTTAGTTATTCAACATTAATTGAGTTTCTACTATGTGCCAGGAATGATAAAATGAGATAAGGATCTCTGCCTGCTGGTAGCTTACATTTTAACTCTCTATTTTAACTTACTTAATTCTCCAAAGGACACTGTTAGGGTAGGTACTATTATTATCATCATCACCTGCACATCACAGTTAAGAAACTGAGTTTTAAAGAGGTTAAGTAACTTGTGCTTAAACCCTGCTCAGTTGTAGAACTGGGAGTTAAACCTAATTAGCCAGGTTCCAGGTTCCAGGCTCCTCTTTGCTCTCCTTTAATATGGGCACCCATGTGTGAGGCCCCCCCAAGTGAAGAAATGGAGATACCAGCAGGAATATCATAAGCTGGTGGTTCTCAAGCGTTTTGTCATTGGAACTCTTTCACACACTCTTAAAGGTTATCAAGGACCCCAAGAACTTTTGTTGGTATGGGTTATAGCTGTTGATATTTACCATATTATGAATTAAAGCTGAAAACATTTAAAATAGTTATTTATTAATTTATAATAAGCATCTCTTCAGGATAACATAAGATGCATTTTATGGAAAAATTATGAAAAATTACTTATTTTTCCAAAAAATAGCGAGAAGAGTGGCACTCTTGAGCACTTTTGTCAATCTCTTTCACATCTGGCTTAATGAAGAACAGCTAGATTTTCATTCTGCTTCTGCATTCAGACAGTAGTGACCTAACACTCGTTACAGCTCCTAGAAAACTCCACCATGTACTTGAGCGAGAATGAGTGAAAAGGCAAACAGTGTTGTTATATTATCATGAGAAAAGCTTTGATCATGCAGCCCTCCTGCAAAGGGGCCGAGGATCCTGGACAGTATGTAAGACCTGCTGTGATACCCCACTGAGTAAGTGGTGCCATTTCCAAGCATGTGCATCTTATTTTCATGGAGGAGCTTGATGATATAGAAGCAAATGTGTGTGGTACCTCATGGTTAAAAACCCTTTCATGTATATTTATTTAGTGGTGAGGTTGCCATGAAGCCCAGTTACATTTAAATTTCAAATAAGCACGGGGCATACCTATACTAAACACTATTTCTTGTTTCTCTGAAATTCAATTTAACTGGCCTTCCTGTGTTTTTATTTGCTAAACCTGGCACCCCTACTGGCCCTTCCATGAATATTGTTTTATAGAAGGAAAAACCGGGACCCACAGAGAGGTTAACTGTCCTGTCCAAGATTTCCTGGAAGGGAGGGGATAAAGCTAGGTCTCGCAGTTGGGCCTCTGACTGGCCCTCCTCATCCCCCATCTTCTGTGACAGATGTAGGAACCAATCCCATGGACTCTGAAATCCCTCTCACTACTGAAATGCAAATGTTTAAGAAGGAAAATGAGTATAAATTCTTAACTTTTATCTGCATTCTATACCGATATTATCAATGGGATGTGTATTTCTACACACTTACAGTAAAACTATAAGATATGCTTATTCAGCTTTGGCTGGTGTGGCTTGGTTGGGCACCATCCCACAAAGCAAATTGTGGGTTCATTTCCCAGTCAGGGCACATGCCTAGATTGCAGGTTCAGTCCCCAGTTGGGGTGCACACAAGAGGCAGCTGAACGATGTTTCTCACATCGATGTTTCTCTCCCTCCCTTCCCCTGTCTCTGTCTCTCTCAAAAATATATACTTATTTATAGTATACTTATTTACAACATACTTTTTGGTGAGATTATTTAACATTAAGGAGATTTTTTTAAAGTCTAAATCACATTAATAATTTAGTTGAAAGAGTTACCTGAATTGATATTCAGTAAAATACCACAAAGTACTCCTGAGGGGAAAGTCCTCTTTTTCAGCCTTCCCCTACTGTAATTTGTTCTGACTCCAAAGCACACAGTCATTGCAATGATCACAAATAAACAACCTCTGCTTTCTGTCTCAATGAGACCCAAGGGTCATAAAATCTTCATTGGAAATTCTGGATCTCCTTGGTTTGTTCTATTCCAAGAACAATTCTGCATTTAATGTCTTTTAAAGTTGTTGCACAGAAAAAATCTTCTCTTACAAAGAAGAGAGTAAGGCACATTGTAGATGATGAAGTGTGTGGTTGTTTTAAATGATGGAAAAGTTGTGGTGATATTGTTGAAAAAGCCCTGAACTTGAACCATAAAAGCCCCTGAGATCAATTCCTGGCTCTTATATGATAATAGGTCAAGCAACCTCTCAAGACTGATTTGCTCATGTGTAAAATAGGGATATGATGATTGTGTTCTGGCTCATTTTTTATTAAAGTGAGCATTTGAAAGCACCTGTCCAGAAACTGAGGCACATGGGAGTTTATGGGGAAACCTACCTGCTCCCTTATTAAAACAGCACCCTGATTTTCAAAGGCAGTGAAGAGAATCTGACAGGGGTATTTGGTCTCACAACCCCAACTCTTGTTCCCTAATATACTATCTACCCCACGCTGCTCTCTGAAGGCTCATTGTAAGCTAAAGCCAAAATGTACATTTAACAAGACTTTGGTACAATTAGGAAATGGCTAAGGGAATTTGACAAAGAGAAACATAGACAGAATTCTTTGACAGGGAGCTCCAGAGGCGACAGCCCCTGCCCATCTTCATTGGGTCCCCTTACAAAGTCTGGGGATCCTCAAGACCACCCTCAGGATCAATAATTTGCTGGAAAGTCTCACAGAACTCACCCAAAAGCTGTTATCCTTATGGTCACAGTTTACCACAACAAAAGGATACCAATTAAAGCAGCCAAGGAAAGAGATATGAGACAGAGTCAAGTAAAGTTCAAAGCATGAAACTTCTAGCTCTCCTTTCCCAATGAAATCATGCAAAGTGCTGATATTTCCTGGCAACAGTGTGTGGCAACACACAAAGTATTGCCAACCAGGGAAGCTCACCTCAGCCTTAGTATCTGGAGTTTTTATGGGCTCTTGGTCACATAGACTTGGTTTACTGCCCATGTGGTTGACCTTTAGTCTCCAGCCCATCCAGAGGTTGAGCTGATACCTAGTGGCCTAACCCCCTCCCCCATCAATCACTTTGTTGGACTACCCAGTGCAGCCCTAGGCCCCCAGGTAAACAGAAACGCTCTTAAGGAGCAGGGTGTTCCAAGGACTTAGGGCTTGCCTCCCAGGAACCGAGGGCAAAGGCCAGATCTCTATTTGGTAAAGTTAATTCTTCCCTACACACCCTTTTGTTCTGCCTTCCTATTATAACTCAGTGCCTTGCCCACCATTTGGGAGCTTGGCTAGACTTCACAACCCAAACCTAAGAAAGTGTCCCTGAGAGAGGAAAACATTCCCATTTCCTGTCCCACGAAGATTGGTATGAGACCCACCTTCTCCACCTGAGGGATTCTCCCTCTTTCTCCACAAATGTGTGCCCTCAAAAGGGAATCAGCATCAGAACCTGAGTTTAACGTCACTCTAAAAAACAACTACACAGTTGGTACGGAGTCATCTCTTTCCCATTCTCATAATTATTTGAATGTTCATCACAAGTCATTACTTATGTAACAGAACCCTTGGGCTGCTCCGATTGAAACGGAACCCACGGGCTGTTTAGTTAGGGGTCCGATTGCCCGCCGCCAGAATCATAACTCTGAATACCAGAGTTTGGTGAAAAGAAAAAGAATTGTTTATTTACACATAGTCCTGCCTCCCCCTCCCAGACCTGGCCAGTCTTAGGAAAGTCAGAAACACCGTTTCCCTACTTCTAGGGACAGTTCAGCTTTACCAGTAGCTGCCAATCACTCAGTTCTGATTGGGGAGCTCCTTTCTGCGCTGTGGTGCCCTCCAGCTCTCAATGCAGAACCGCCTTGATTCTCAGCCTCCTTGTAAACTGCCTTCTTCCTGCAAACCGCATGGATCTCCTCTCCTCAAAGCAGCCTGGCAAGAGCCTCTTCTTAAAGCAGCCTGGAGACCCTTGCCCCTCCAAGCCACATGGAGGGAACCCACCAGAGTGAGAGCCAGAGAGTGAGGGCGTGAGGGCCAGAGAGAGAGAGCCTGAGAGAGAGAACCTCCTAGGGCCAGAGCCAGCCCAAAAATATCCACAGCTCCTTCTCTCTTCCTCCCTGCCTCCTCTCCCTCCCTGCGTCCTCTCACCCAGTGGGTGTTGCAAACCATCCTGACCATTCACAGAACCCTACATAGGCTCTGTCTGCTTCTTCCATACCACCCCACAGTCCAAGACCCCTCCCAGACCTGAGCCTTGGAAGTAAAGCAGATCTTTGCAACAATGTTTCCAGCCACTAGCTCCGGGCATCCAAGGGCACCCAGAAAGCTGCTTCCTGCTCCCTATCTCCCAGCCGCAAACTCTGGGGTTTGTTTTTGGACTCCCCTGTTTCTGTAACACTTACTCTATTTTTAACCTAGTTAATAACATTCCTTTCAAAGATAACTAAAAGGCCTTAGAATGCTTACAGATAGACTAAAGCTGAGATGCAGTAAGTGTTACAGTAATTGAAACACCATTCATTTATATGGCGCTTCAGAGTTTACCAAGCCTGTGCTATTTTTCACTTACTGATCACCACAAACCCATAAGGCTTGGAAGGCAGATTTTGTTTTCCTCATTTTAGAGAAAAGAAAATTGACACTCAAGAGAGTTGATCATCTTGCCCAAGGTCATGTGGCTAACAAGAAATGAAATTAAGTCCTTCATTTCGGTTCTAGTCCTGAGATGCACTCTCTACTGTGCAACTTTGAATCAAGTGTACCGATTCATCTATGCCTCAGTTTCTATCCTATATTGATCAGCCTTTTCCAAAGTCATGGTAAATGAGCAGGAGAATGATCAGAATGATATATGTGTATTTTTAATTCTATGCAGTGGGGGTATCTGGCATGAGTGATCTGGTGTCAAGGTTTGAAGAGCAGCAGCCTTAGCGATGGGAAGGAAGAGGTGCCCCAACCTTCTTCCTCTATGACCTTGAAGTATTAGATGGGCTTTCTCTTGCTTTCAGTTATCACTGGGTATCTTTTTCTTCCTTTAACACAGGTGCTTTTGGACTGGACAGAAGTTATATGGGAAAGTCCTTGAAAGGTATGGTGTGAGTTTGAGGAAGAAATACATTGATTAAAATCATAATTTAAAAATATATCTCAGAGACTGAAATAATTTGCTAAATGAATAAGAGTGGCAATGTAGAAAAATGTAGAATTGTTAGTGTGGTTATTCCAGCAAACACATAAACACGTTTGACTGACGTCAAGACAGTGGCCATAGGTGGATCTAGTTAGAGCATAGGTCTTTATGAAATCTTTATGAAACAAAGGTTTCAGCTTGCTGGGGAAAGACTCACAATATGGCTAACAGGAGAGAAAAAGAAATAACAGGGAAAATAGGAAGAGATCAG